>NC_137331.1:26311945-28733555 GCF_965287045.1 Carcharhinus amblyrhynchos | reverse complement strand
CTTCATTTTGTTTTTTTTATGGATAGCTATCCAATGAGTCAGGCACTGTCTTATAAGAAGCAAATAGGTTGATGTTATAGACATAAACCTTACTGAGGACTTCCATTATCTTTTTTGGATATAGTCAAAGGAGTATATTTAGTCCAGTTTTCTTTTTTCCCTTCTGCTGCTCCTTAGTCCCCCTGAAGTCACCCACTTATTCATGTGCAAATGTGAATAGTAATTGTTGTCAGGCTAACTCATCAGAGAAGGCAATCACAAACATGCTCAAGCCATTCCTTATCTGATACTTGCTGTCAGAAATTGTTAGGTAATGGCCAGCAGCAAGAAAGCAGATGGAATTTTCCCCTCCCTAACCCATGGAGATGAGGAATGAGATCTTGAGCCCAGGCTCTCTGTGTGTGGGATCACCAGTGGGGGCGCAAAATCCAGAGAAAACTGGAAGTGCCAGCGAGATTGCCCCAAGCCAGCAATGTAATTGGGCGTGAATCTGATTTTCATAAATTTACATATAATTATGTAGTCCCCTGTCACATGATCCACCCACTCACTGTATAATCATACCTCACTGCCATGATGTCACATCAGTGGGGTTCTCAGCATATTTTTAAAAATGTAAACCTATCAAGAATTCTCTCTGGGGTGCAGAGGTAAGTATAGCCCCCAGGGGAAAGTGATGTGGCCAGTCAGTGCCCTGGAATTGCCCCCCCCAACACTGCCCCTGACACAGGCTGGCACTGCCAGGTGGGCACATGCCAGTTTTCTGACTGAGCCTGACATTTTATCAAATTCTGGTAAGCTCGCTCCCGGGGAGCGAGGACCCTGAGACCAATTGTTAAACCAGCTGAATATCACATAAGTCTACAAAGATCAAAGATCAAAGCTGGCCCAAGTTGCACAGCAGCTGAGCCAGTGGATGAATTGTCAAAAAGTGGTTGAATGATTTGCAGCTTGCATTTATATGGCATAATAAAACATCCCACGCAAAATAATAAAACCAAATTTGAGGCACATAAATAGATATAAGAATAGATGACAAAAGTTTGATTAAAAAGGTTGATTTTAATGAGTGTTTTGATGCAGGAAAGTAAGGCAGAGAGATGGAGAGCTTTGGGGAAAGGATTTGAGAACTCAAGGCCTAAGCAACTGAAAGCTTGACCACCACTGGTGCAGCATTAAAACTGGGCTTGTCCAAGAGGTCAGAATCAGAGGAGTGCAGCTATCTTGCTCATATCATAAAATCCCTACAGTGCAGAAGGAGGCTACTTGGGCCATCAAACCTGCACCGACAACAATCCCACCCAAGCCCCGACACCAAGGGACAATCCAGGCAATGTGGAACTTCAGCATATTGCAGAAATTAGGAAGGGCATGACCATGGAAGGATTTGAAATTGGAATGATGATTTTATTCAGGAGCGATTGTTGGTCAGTGAGTACAGGAATGATGGCTGATCACGATTTGGTGTGAGGTAGGACACAGTTTTGAATAATATTACTTTTGCAGTGGCTAAGCAGCCTAAGGAGCAGTGTAACGGCATGTGAGACGAGCATAAGGGAAGTCATGTCATTGAATCATTATAGCACAGAGAGAGGCCATTCACTCCATCAAGTCCAGGCTGGATGTCTGCAGCAGGAATCTTGTAGTCCTTATCCACCTTTGTTATCTTGCAAGATGGAAAGGAGACTATTGTGCAGCACATGAGGCTAGATTTTACAGCCTCCTCATCGTGTGCATTTTTGGCAGTGGGGTCATGGGACACGTAAAATATGTCAGGTGCTCAACCCACCTCCTTCCCACCCACCTCTGACCTGTTCCCTATAATCCCCCTACTAGGCTATTTACCCTTCGGCCTATTGAGATCCTTAACTGCTCAATATAATGCAAACTACCAACCCAATTTCCAAAAAGCTCTGGTGAGTGCCAGGTGGACCAGAATGCAAGGGCTATATTTGAAAATGCTTCTTTGAAAAGAAGGAAGAAAATGGAGATAGAACAATCTGGGGGTACCCGGTGTACATCGGGGCAGTCTTGCAAGAAGTCACACATCGCCCCCCCCCCCCCCACTTTACTCCTCACTATCCGTCCTCTAAAACTCAGCCTCCTATCCCGTTTCCCTGTCCTTAAGCCCAAGGACTCAGGTTTGATTCCCGGCTTGGGTTACTGCCTATATGGCATCCACATGTTCTCCCCATTTCTGTGTGGGTTCCTCTGGGTGCTCTGGTTTCCTCCCACAGTCTGAAAGACATGCTGGTTAGGTGCATTGGCTGTGCTAAATTCTCCCTCAGTGTAACCAAACAGACGCCAGAATGTGTCGACTAAGGGATTTCACAGTAACTTGATTGCAGTGTTAATGTAAGCCTACTTGTGACACTAATAAATAAACTAAACTAAACTAATCCTTCCCTGCTGTTAACCCCAGAAATTAACACTCTCCGCTCGTCAACGTTCTTCCTGTGTCTTCTTGCAGTTCCAGATCCTATAAATATTTTAGTGTCACAAGGAGTGCCCACTATTGAGCTGGGGCTGCTGGAGCTGCCAGCCAATCAGATTGGCTGAAAGCTTTAATGGAGAGACTTCCTGTCCACTGAAGAGTGAACGTCCAACTCTGAACTGGTTTCAGGTACAACTTGTGTTGGAGTAACTATTGGTACCCTACTCATATCCCAACTATAAAATTCACCAAACTGATTCTTGGAGTAACTATTGGTACCCTACTCATATCCCAACTATAAAATTCACCAAACTCTAATTCTTGGAATAACTATTGGTACCCTACTCATATCCCATCTATAAAATACACCAAACTCTGATTCTTGAAATAACTACCCTACTCATATCCCAACAATAAAATTCACCAAATTCTGATTCTTCTTTTTCATGAACCTCTGAAAACATTATATATATATGTAAGAACAAATACGTTGACCAAGTATGTGCGGGGACTACATATTTTCACAAATGTTCCTGGTACCACCTTAATAATTTATGATGCTGTTATTTCATCTTAACTGTTATATATTTAAAATGTCCCATGTTTAAAGCTGACCACATGATTTGATTGTCATGTTATTAAGGCGTTGCAGGCTTCCGTTTTACTTGCAGGTTGCACTCTTTGCAGTGCAGAGAACTGCACTTCAATAACTGTTGTTGTTACTTGGAATCCACATGTGCAAACATACTCTTTTCGTTTTGTTAAAACCCACAATCCTTTAACATAGTTAGGACATTATGTAGGCTGGGGAAAAGTCAACAACAGGATTAAAGATTGAAGTGTCATTGCAGGAAGAAAAAGTTCCCTGTGCAGTTTTAAAAGAGGGTTTTTTTTTTCAATTGGTGGTATCTGGCATATTTGGAAGTGCTATACTTTGCTGTAATAGCTGGGATCATTTGGGAAAAAAAATACATCAAATCATGAGCCCTTTCAGTTAAGAAATGAATCATGGAGTTCCTTTGTAAAGTGTTTTCAGTACTTTGTACAATCATTTTGGTAGGACAAACTTGAATGCGGATTACAGGGTCAACAACAGGGTTCTGATGAATGTGGAGGAACAGAGTGATCTTGGGGTTCAAATCCACAGATCTCTGAAGGTTGCCACTCAAGTGGATAGAGCCGTGAAGAAGGTTTATAGTGTGTTAGCATTTATTAACAGGAGGTTGATTTTAAGAGCTGTGGGGTTTTGCTGCAACTATACTGGACCTTGGTGAGACCTTGGTTGGAATATTGTGTTCAGTTCTGGTCACCGCACTATAAGAAGGATGTGGAAGCATTGGAGAGAATGCAGAGGAGATTTACTAGGATGCTGCCTGGTTTGGAGGGTAGGTCTTCTGAGGAAAGCTTGAGGGAGCTGGGGCTTTTCTCTTTGGAGCGGAGGAGGATGAGAGGCCACTTAATGGAAGTTTATAAGATGACGAGGGGGATAAATAGATTGGACATTCAGAGACCATTTCCTCGGGTGGATGTAGCTGTTGCTAAGGGGCATAACTATAAGGTTCATGGTCGGAGATATGGGGGGGTTGACCAAGGTAGATTCTTTACTCAGAGAGTGGTCTGTACCTTTAGACTTGATTACCTGTAATGACTCACATTCCAACTATTATTTTGTAAATTGAGTTTGTGTCTTTATATGCCCTGTTTTTGAACAGAACTCCCACTTACCTGACGAAGGAGCAGCGCTCCGAAAGCTGGTGGCTTTTGCTATGAAATAAACCTGTTGGACTTTAAACTGGTGTTGTGAGATTTCTTGCTGTGTTATCCTAGTCCAACACCAGCATCTCCACATCATTACATGATGTTACCAGTCTTTCTTCTGTTCTCTCTTACACAGCCATTATGATACATTACTCCAGAGAACATCCATTTACATTCACTGGTTAATTAAACACATTTGCAGAGGCAGCCGACACCAATTGGTTCTGACCTCTCTGATCATGTACTATCCATGAGTTAATGGTCTCTGCCAACATTAGCTGATCACAGCACTGTGAATGTAAGCAGCACATTCCAGCGTGTAGTAACATTGTAACATTTCCCAGCACAAATGAAACCTAAAACCTCAGCATGATTTTTTTTTAAACTTCATTCCAATCCAATCAAATCCAATTCAGAGTCCCAACAAGTTGGGACATTCCTGATCCAAGCTGACAAGACAGGGCTCTCACCTCCTGCCTTGGGCTTGATCTGCATGATCCAAGCTGATTGGAGTAGGTATAGCTCCTCCTTCAAGGCTTGATCTCATTTGCATCTTAGCCAAAAGGCTGAGATGCTGCTTGAAAAAGTTGCCCCAAATGAAACTAAAATGTAACCCAATGACTTCAACCAAGTACAGCATGTTGACACTACACTTGAAAACCTCAGCATGATTTATCCTGTGAGAAAATGTTAGTACAAATACATTGTGGAAAATGTTACATAAACTATAAAGAATAAAATAGTTGACTTCCCACATTATGGTGCATCTGTATAAGTTGGAAAGAGTCGTAGCAGACATACCAAATTTCCTTAGCTACCTGAAAAAGTAGAGTTGCTGGTGGGCTTTCTAACTATAGCATCGCCATGAAGCGTCCAGGACAGGTTGTTGGTGATCTGGACACCTAGAAATTTGACGTGTTTGGCCATTTCCACTTTGCCCCAATGATGTAGACAAGGGTATGTCCTCCATTACGCTTCCTGAAGTCGATGACTATTGCCTTCATTTTGTTGACATTGACGGAGAGATTATTGTCGTCAAACCAGTTCACCAAATTCTCTATCTCTTTCTCTTTCCTGTACTCTGTGTCATCATTGTTTGAGATCTAACCCACTATGGTGGTGTCATCTGCAAACTTGAAAATCAAGTTGGAGAGGAATTTGACCATACAGTCATCAGTGTATAAGGAGTATATTAGGGAGCTGAGAACATAAGCTTGTGGGGTACCGGTGTTGAGGATGATTGTGGAGGAAGTGTTGTTGCCTATCACTACTGATTGTGGTCTGCGGATTAGGAAGTCTAGGCTCCAGTCACAGACAGAGGTGCCGAGGCCCAGGCCATGAAGTTTGGAGATGAGTTTTGTAGGAATAATGGTGTTGAAATTGAGCTGTAGTCGATAAATAGGAGTCTGACATGGGTGTCTTTGCTATCTAGGTGTTCCAGGATTGAGTGCAGGGCCAAGGAGATGGTGTCTGCTATGGAACTGTTGCGATGGTAGGCAAACTATAGTAGATCCAGGTAGTCTGGGAGGCTGGAATTGATTCATGCCATGGCTAACCTTTCGAAGCATTTCATAATGATGGATGTCAGAGCCGCCAGCCAATAGCCATTAAGGCACACTGCTTGGTGTTTTTTTAGGTACCGGGATGACGGTCGTCTTCTTGAAGCAGACTGGGACCTCGGATTGGGGTAAAGAGAGATTAAAGAAGTCTACAAGTATCCCCGCCAGCTGGTCCACATGGGATCTGAGTGCTCGTCTGGGAACCCCAACTTGGCCAGTTGTTTTCCATGGGTTGGCTTTTGAGAAGGCTGCTCTGACATACCTCGAGTTTTCCGTGATGGAGGGCGTAGTCTTGCTGACCTCTTCCTCAAAACTGCATAGAATGTGCTGAGCTCATCAGGAGTGGGTGCATTGGAGCCCGTGATTTTACATGCCTTCATCTTGTAGCCTGTTATGTCTTGTCGACCTTGCCATAGTCAGCGGGAGTCAGTGTGGCTAGCCTGGCACTCTAGTTTGGTCTGGTACTATGTTTTGGCATCTTTGATGGATCTCCATCAATCCTACCTGGATTCCTTGTATAGATTAGGGTCGCCAGACTTGAATGCCTCAGACCTGGACTTCAACAAACAGTGAGTATCTCTCTTCATCCATGGTTTCTGGTTGGGAAACACATGGATTTGTTTCTTTGGCGCACAGTCTTACTAATGAAGTCAGTTACTGTAGTGGCATACTCATTAAGATCGGTCACTGAGTTTTTAAATATCGATCAGCCTGCTGACTCTAAGCAGCCCCATAGACGATCATCTGATTCCTCAGACCAACATTGTACGACTTTCTTTGACGGATTCTCACACTTCAGTTTTTGCTTTTAAGCTGGGTGCAGGAGCATAGCCTTGAGATCTCCTTTGCCAAAGTGTGGGCGGGCGATAGAGCAATAGGCATGTTTGATATTTGTGTAGCAGTGGTGTGAAAGGCTTGGGCCTCTGGTGGAACAGGAGATGTGTTGGTGGCATCTTGGTAGGATGCCCTTGAGCTTGTCCTGATTGAAGTCCCCGGCCATGGTGAACAAGGGATATTTCACCTCAAGGCTATTTGTGGTGACTTGTTTCCATTCTGCAATTGTCTTGTTGCCCTTCATTTGGTCATTTATTGTCTTTCTTTGCCCTTCAGAGGTCTTTCAGTGCCCTCTTTTTGTGGCCTTTCATTTTCTTCCTCCTAGGGTCTTTCCATGCCTTTCTTCTGGTGTCATTACATGCCCTCTTTCTGGGGTCCTTGAGTGCTCTTCTTCTGGAGTCTTTCATGCCCTTCTTTTGAGGTCTTTGTTGCCTCATCTTTGAGGTTTTCCATTGCCCTTTCCTTGAGGTCTATATTGCCTCCTCTGAGGTCTTGTCTTGCCTCTTTCTTGGGGCCTTTGTTGCTTATGGACATTTTTGGAGAGTTTCCCTCTATCTGGGATCTAAATCATCTTTTCTGTCCCTTGCCATTTATTTCTTCTTGTGGTTGTTGCTTTAAGCGCATTATCACTTCAAATGCATTGCCTCTTTAAATGTGTTACTGCTTTAAGACTGTCATCTCTTTTTCACTGAACTGTCAGCAGCTGCTGGTTTTTGATTTTGATTTGATTTGATTAATTATTGTCACATGTATTAACATACAGTGAAAAGTATTGTTTCTTGCACGCTATGCAGACAAAACATACCATTCATAGAGAAGGAAAGGAGACAGTGCAGAATATAGTGTTACAGTCATAGCTAGGGTGTAGAGAAAGATCAACTTAATGCAAGGTAAATCCATTCAAAAGTCTGACAGCAACAGGGTAGAAGCTGTTCTTGAGTCAATTAGTACATGACCTCAGACATTTGTATCTTTTTCCTGAAGAAGAAGGTGGAAGAGTGAATGTGCAGTGTGTGTGGGGTCCTTAATTATGCTGGCTGCTTTGCGAAGGCAGCAGGAAGTGTAGACAGAGTCAATGGATGGGAGGCTGGTTTGTGTGATAGATTGGGGCTACATTCACGACCATTTGTAGTTCCTTGTAGTCTTGGGCAGAGCAGGAGCCAATCCTCTCTAGTCATTTGCAGAGTCTGTTTTCCCTTCTTTTTCTCTTTGTCATTTCATTGGGTGATTACGTGTGGTCCTTTCGGGGCCATTGTTTTTTTGAAACCATTTTAAATATATTTTCCAAACAGGTTCTCAAATTTTAGAATTTCTCAACTTTACTGCTTAAAGTCCATCAGTGCAGGAACCACTACAACAGTACAGGTTCAGTTCCGATCAGGGGGCCTGTCAGCTTCAGGCTCTTCAGTTTTCCATGCTTTAGGTCCCCTCCCTGGAGCTTTTCTTCTCCTTCAATTAAAACATTGCTTTCCATGTTCTCTTCTCTCAAAAAAAAACTTTGCAGCAACTTTCTTTTTTCAACTTAAGGTTCACTTTTCCTTAAACTAAATAGGGAGAATTTTATTGGCCTGAGTTTTGTACAATCCCACCCAAGGCCAATGGAGGATGTGTTCTCCGAGCCTCGCCCATCCCTGGAATCGGGGATGGCCATGGCAGTAATATTCCCGCCAAAATCACAGCTCTTGTTTTTGAGGGTTATTTTCTGGGTTTTTTTCTATATATTTGTAAACCATTGACTCTGTCTGCCAAGTCAGGTTTGTTCTGCATCTATCCCTCATGGAGCCTTCTGGACCACCTCACCTCCTAGTCTACAGTGTGAGTGGAGGTATGTTCCTGCATTTTGCTCACTCTTCTTGTTGATTCTTACCCAGGGGTCTTGCTGTGTTTTCTCCATTGCCTATGCAGCTTTGAACTGTCCATGCTTTCCAATTCTACATTGCTCAGGGTCTGTAATATCTCAACATCTTAAATGTGTCTTCTTACCAAAGAGAGGCATTCGGGTATGTATATTTTTTCATGCTGATTAAAACGGCATACTCACAGGTGGCGGGCCAGTGGCAGCGACATCACAGTTTTATCCTTGTATAACTGTACAGAGGTTAACAGCCCATCTTAACAGTCCCCACATGTCTTCTGTCTAAGGAAGGACTCCATCTCCTGGGGTGATTACCCACTCTCAGTCCCAATTGGTCCCCCAAGCCACATCATAGAGTCATAGAGCAATATAGAATGGAAACAAGCACTTTGGCTCAACCGGTCCATTCCAACCCTGGTGGCCTCCCAACTAGTCAAATTAACTCTGTTTGGCCTATATTCCTCTAATCCTTTCCCATCCACGTACTTATCCAAATGCTTTTTAAGTGTAGCTATTGTACCTGCCTCAATCACTATCTCTGGCAACTCATTCCATATACAGACCACCCTCTGTGTGAAGAAGTTGCCCCTGAGGTCCCTTTTAAATCTTTCCCCTCTCACCTTAAACCTACGCCCTCTTGTTTTCAATTCCCCTTCTCTGGGAAAAAGAGTATGTACGTTCATCCTGTATATGCCCTCATGATTTTATACACTTCAATAACCTCATTCTCCTACATTCTAAGGAATAAAGTCCTAGCCTGGCCAACCTTTCCCTATAACTCAGGTCCACTGGTCCTGGCAACATCCTCATAAATCTTCTCTGTACTCTTTCCAGTTTATCAATGTCCCTCAATATCATTCTTCTTCTAATGCGTTGCCCTTAAAGAGACAATCACCACAAATCACCAAGGCTCCACCCTCCAAATGATTACAAGTCTCTGTCAGATCAAACATTTTTCTGACCTAGTTGACCTCCAAACTACCTGATGTTGCACCAGGTCAGAGTTGGCCTGCAATAGTTTGGCTGTTTGCCCCTTGCAGACCATGCATATGCTAATCAGGAATGAATGGGTCTTCTAGCCTACAGTGGGTTGTACACCGTATCTCAACACTCATTGAGTCTTGATTGTGAGCTTGCTCCTTGTGTGCCCTGTAAGGGAGGAGGAACAGCTGCCTTCTGTATCGGTGAACTCTTCTCAACTCTCCTACTGCGGGCAGCAGGTTCTCAGTCTCTTTGCTAGTAACAACATCATCACAAGTTGCCACGACAACAGAGGAGGGTCCCAGTACCAAGGTCATCACAAGCCAGGGGTTAGCAAGTACAGCCAACTGAACAAGTGAGAGAGAGAGAAAATCTTCAGGTAAAGCAGAACTGTGAAAGCACTGTAGAGTGGTGATATTGAGAGATTTAGTTCCCAAATATTGATTGTGATAATTGTTAGAATAAAGAATATGGAGGAGGAGGAATTTCTGAAATGTGTTCGGGAGAATGTCCTTGATCAGGACATTCTCTTTCTAATTGGACTGAGAATGTCCTTGATCAGGACATTCTCAGTCCAATTAGAAAGAGGCATTGCTGGATCTGATGCCAGGAAATGAATTGGGCCACGTGGACCCAGTGGGGAATATTTGAGTAATAGTGATCATTGTATCAAAGTTTCAATTAGTTATAGAAAAAAACAAGCAACAATATAAAATAGGTTTAGATTAGAAGGGATCTAACTGGAGTAAAATAGGACCAAGGACTGACAGGAAGAACTGTAACAGAACAACAGACATAGAGTGGAGCTGACTGGATTGCTCTGCAGAGAGCCAGCCTGAACTGAACAGACCAAATGGCCTCCTGCTGTGCTGTAAATGACTCTATGATCTTATCTAACTGCTCCTTTCAGATTCCGGGTTCAAGATCCATTGAGCACAAAAAATCAAAACTGACACAACAGTATAATAGTGAGGGAGCATTGCATTGTCCTGAGATATTGTTATTTATTTATTTGTCACAAGTAGGCTTACATTAACACTGCAATAAAGTTACTGTAAAAATCCCCAGTTGCCACAGTTTGGTGCCTGTTCGGGTACATTGAGGGAGAATTTAGCATGGCCAATCAACCTGACCAGTATGTCTTTTAGACTGTGGGAAGAAACCAGAGCACCAGCAGGAAACCCACACAGACACGGGGAGAACATGCAGACTCCACACAGATAGTAACCCAAGCTGGGAATCAAACCCGGGCCCCTGGCACTGTAAGGCAGCAGTACTGACCATGTGCCATCTTTCTGATGTTAAACTGAGGTCTCATTTGCCTGCTCAGGTTGATGAATAAATCTCATGGCACTATTCGGAAAGAAGAACTGGGGAGCTATCCCTGGTGTTCTGACCAATCCTTCAATCAGCATCACAATAAACCATATTAGCTCGTCATTGTCACATTGCTTATTGCTGTTTGTGGGAACTTTGTCAGCGCATTTTCACTTATATGTGTATTACATTTAAACAGTGACTACACTTCAAGAAGTACTTTAGTGGCTGTAAAGCATTTTGAGATGACTGGTGGTCATAAAAAGTGCTATAATATGGCAGTTTTTTGTTTTAAATAAACTTGTGCTATTCAAATTGAACAGAGTAACTCCTTTGCATTCAGTCCACAGCTGAAATCTCCTTTACCTTATTCTGTTTTTTATACTGTTTTCCATAGCAGTATGCTGTCAGACTGCTCCCTGCTTTTGCAGTTCCTTTAGTAACCGAAAAGCACAAATCATATCAAATTTTCGTCAAATTGATCATGGCCCCCGCCCTACTTCCCAGCCAACTGCAGAACAGAATCCAGCAACCTAACGTGGCAATGACCCTTGCTGAGTTCCAATGAATAGAGTTGTTGTAGGAACAATGAGTGTGAATGATCTCTGCAATGTCAGACTATCTTGCATTGTCTTCAGGACACTGGTCCAGATGCCCAATCTGAAACATAATCTACCCTACTTTCCTGTGAATTTAACTCTTTAAAAACTAAATTGAGCTCAACAGTGGCATTTTACATTTTAATTACATCAAAGCTAATGTGTAAACTTAATAAGTTTAACTATATGCACCATTAATTGCAACCCAAAGTATGAAAGATGTCTCTGACTGTACAGTGTGGGCAGTTACAGTGGGGGTATTGGTGAATCTACCATTACTGTGTCTTCACCAGCCTGGCATTTATTCTCCTCTTCTTCCCAGCAGCAGATAGAGTGAAATTCCCAATATCTATTGTGTACTATTCAAAATGGAAGGGACACAGAGGGAGCAAAAATAATAGTAGTGTTATTATTCAGGTCAGAATCTCCAAGGTATTCTATGATGTCTGCCTGGATCATAAGTTTTGCGCTTTGAATTTGGCTAGGATGAGCATGAGATATTTCATTTCAAGTATGATTCAACTGACCTACGAGGGAGCTTTTATCAAAGTTTATTTAAGAATATAGTTAACATGTATAGAAAGAAAATTAGCTATAACTTTTACCAATTCCAAAGAAGAAAAAAAGTCATGATATTGTATAATCCTTAATGAATATAGGAAATGTTCCAATCAAATAAATTCCATTATTAAACCCGTGCATAGCTTTAACACAGCAAAATACGAATGCTCACATGATGCTGGAGCTTAGTCCTTTGGGTGGGGAATTGAAACTCGGACTTTCCAGTCTTGTAACTTTTAGTAGTCCTCTTGATATACACCCAGAATAGGTTGAAGTCAGAACAGCTTCCCTAAAACACAGGGAGAGAGACTCTAGGAAAGCCAGTCACCAACAGCAGATTCCATTCTAGGAAGGCCATGAACCCTGCCTCCAGCTAGCAGCAGAATTTCCAAAACCAGGGAGAGAGAGAATAACACTGCTTTCCAGTCTGCTGACCACGCCTTTCTAAATCAAAACTGAAAATGAATCCTTGGGTTTTTTTTTCTGTGGAGGAACCACCTGACTTTGACTTATCATTCAATCTTCCCTCTCATGATGCAAGGTCATAAAAAACTCCCAGGAAGTACCTGAAGCCCCAGAGTAAAAACAAACAAAACCCCATTTAAGCCATTGAAGCAGCAATAAAAGGACTTCTCCAGACAGCCCAGCAACAGTGAAAAGACAAAGCTTGTTATAGCTGCAAAGAACATGATTTAAAAGAAACGTTTCTTAAAGGTAAACTAACATCACAATAGCCATTCACTAAAAGACACAAAGGCTGACAAGAAAGTAATTGACAACAGTAGATAAAAGATGCAAAGATGACTAAGAAATGAGGGAAGGGATTTTCCAGATCCCTGCCCTGCCACGGCTTGATCTCCTGCTCTCCATTGGCCTGTAGTGGGGTCTTCCAGAGCTGCTAATATATACTGTCTTTTGTGTGCTTGACCACCCCACCACCGGGGAACCTGATACAAGGATCGCATTGGGTCGGACCGGAAGATTCCACCAGCAGGAAGGGCCAGAAAATCCCACCCAAGGATTTTAGCTGCATCTGTTAATATTGAACCTACAACTTGATTTTATTAGCATCACAAGTAAAGAAAAACTGTGCCCTTTAAATCCTTTTCTGCTCTTACCATGACACATGACAAACACAGACAACACTTTTACACAAACATGAATAAAAACTAGCAAAAGAACCAGAAACAACATGAGGAAAAACTTTCTTATGCAGCGGGAGATTAGAATCTGGAATGCACTCCCTAGCAGAATGGTCGAAGCAGGTACAACTGGGGCTTTTGAAACAAAATTGGATAAGCATCCAAAAGGATAGGAATTGCAGGGAAAAGGTAGGGGTAGCTGAGCTAGTCTTGCAGAGAGTCAGCAGGCATGTTGGGGACCTCCTTCCATGCTGCAACCATTCTATGTTTCTAAGTGAGTTAGAAAGGTTGAACATTGGCCCACCATTTCCACTCATCATTATCCAGTGACCTCTGCTGGCAAGCGAAAGAGTATGTTTGTCAGGTAACGCAATATTAGGCTGTGTTGCTCCCACATTTGACCAGGAACTTGATTACAATGATGCCTACACTTCAAAAGCATTCCAGTGGTTTGCTTTGGGTCATCCAAGGATTGGGAAAGGCTCTTTGTAAATGTAAACTTTTCTTTCCTTATTGTACTCATTGCAATGTTTCCTCTTCCTTTGCAAAAGTAATGGAACAGATGAGGGTGCAACATCGGTCAGTGGTCCATTATGTTGGTTGTATTTTTCACTCAAGGTAATGTCTGATGCACTTGCCCAAAGGAATGGATACCCAACAACAATTCTATGCACAGCACGTATTACATTTTCCAACCATTAACACTTGGAGGTAACAATCCCATTATCCAACGATTTAGGTATGTACAACTCCAGGAAATGATGTGGATATGCTGGCGTTGGCCTGGGGTAAACACAGTAAAAAGTCTGACAACACCAGGTTTTAGTCCAACCAATTTATAATAAATTTATAATAAATCGGTTGGACTAAAATCTGGTGTTGTCAGACTTTTTACTGTGTCAACTCCAGGAAATACAGCAATGCCAGGCAAATGGGTTGGTTGATGTATTCCCTTTGGGGTGAATTTGCCAATCTTTTGTAAGATTAGAAACTGCCCATGTTTTAAGCTTCTGCAGGCACCTATCCCTCTTGGCAGATATTTTCTGCCAAGTCCAATTGTTAAACACTTTGAAATTTGTCAACGCTCAAAATAAGTGGACACAAAATCCAGTTTCCCCCACCAACTTTAATACTTCCAAATATAGTGGCACAGTGGTTAGCACAATTGCCTCACAGCGCCAGGGACCCGGGTTCGATTCCCACTTGGGTCACTGTCTGTGTGGTGATTGCACATCCTCCCCGCGTCTGTGTTGTTTCCTCCGGGTGCTCTGGTTTCCTCCCACAGTCCAACGATGTGCGGGTTAGCTTGATTGGCCATGCTAAACTGATCCTAGTTTCAAGTGATTTAGCAGGGTAAATATGTGGGGTTACATAGGGCCTGGGTGGGATTGTGCTCAGTGCAGACTTGATGGGCTGAATGGCCTCCTTCTGCACTGAAGGGATTCTATGATTCTATGCTATGAAATATCTAGATATTGGAGCCTTCTCTTTCACTAATACTGATAAGTCAACTGGGTACTCAAGGGAGCCATGCATTTGTGTCCTTTGCTTGTATTATGGAACGTGGGGGTGGGGGTGGTGGGGGGTGGGGGGGGGGGGTGGAGGTGGTCGGGGCTGGGGGGGGGTGGAGGCAGTGACAGGGGGTTGGGGGGAGTGGGGGCTGGTGCAATAGTGAATTATCAACTACCTTTAAACACCTCCAAGTTATTTCATATTACTTTATTCTTTGCTTTTGTGTTAAGAATATTCCCTTTACAATATATTAAATTTGTTTGAGTCTGTCTGAAGTCATGTGATAAAGATTTTGTAAGTTTTGTTCTCTCATGCACTGCTTCCATCCAACAAATCTTCTTGCAAAATCATGGTTGTCTTATGAGAACTAGTGTCAGTAAATGCTCTGTACAAAAGTAGTTTGAGGGAATAGGTGTTCTTGTGGAGCTTCCCCCACTTTACATACAGGTGGTTGGCTTGTTTGCTGCCTTGAGGCAGATTTGCATGTGTTACCTATTCAAACCGTCTGTTCAATAGGCAACAAAAGGCACCTTCTTAAAGAGTGCACAGTTACACTCTGGTGCCAGTATTACATGGTATCTCAGAAAGTAAGTACTTCATAGTGACTAAATAAGATAATGAAAAATTCTTAGCCAGCCAAGCACAAGATGTGACTTGACTGGATATATCCATCAAATGACAGATGCAGCTAAGGACAACAGTTCTGTCCAGGATGTTTGGTTTTGGCAGCATTAAAATCATTTGTGTAGCTTCAATAGATGGAAGCTATCTGTTATTAGATTTGCCCTTTGGGCAATCAGGAGGCCCCTACCTCCTTCACTAAAGAGGAATAACTCATAAATAAAAACTGAGCTTAAACTGCATACATACACACCACTCCAAATTTCACCCATAGCACAGAATGAGATTTTAAAAGTGCATTTGAGTATAAATATGCTTGCGGGGTCATATTGCACAATGCCTTGCTGCAATAAGTACCGCTATTGTTCTGTTCTATTAAAACTGTTTTACAATGTGAAGGTGACCTGAATTCAGAGCCTGAAGTGCTGATATTGTTTCTGTAAAAGGCCCTGCATTTACAAAAGAGCATGCAACATTTGGGAAAATGTATAATTTATAACAATAGTTTTGACATTTTTTTTCATCATATCATTAGCGGATAAATGTCTATACTGCAATATTAAATGTTTTGAAAGGAAGACCTCTTGGGAGGGCACCACAGTGGTTAGCACTGCTGTCTCATAGTGCCAGGGACCCGGGTTCGATTCCCAGCTTGAGGCATTCTCTGTGCGGAGTCTGTACGTTCTCTCCGTGTCTGTGTGGGTTTTCTCCAGGTGCTTCAGTTTCCTCCCACACTTCAAAGATGTGCTGGTTAGGTTGATTGGCCACACTAAATTACCCCTTAGTGTCAGGAGGATTAACAGGGTAAATATCTGGAGGTCTGGGGAAAGGGCCTGGGTGGGATTATTGCTGGTGCAGGCTCAATGGGCTGAGTGACCACTTGCTGCACTGTGGGGATTCTATGATCTGATTTCTATAATTTGTTGGCCTGCGAACATACTAATTCTATTGCTGCATATTGCTTAAAAAATACATCTTCTGCAGTGAGAATACTGCCTTCCTTTGAGTAGCATGGGCTATCATTTGGAAGTTTGGTCAGGAGGTCCTCAAGAGGCTACGAACATTTTCTAGAAGTCCTCCAGAGAAAAAGCTGCAAATCACTGATCCATATAACTACCAGTTGCACAATTCAACACATCTTTGGATTGTGGGAGGTATGGGTAGATCTGAAAACATTTCTAAGTATATACATGTATAATTTTTTAAAAAAACTTGAAATACATATACGTGTTTTTCAATTTGACTGTTCCATTTTCAGATCTGGCCTCCTTCTGGTAGTTGCCAGAGAATAGGCTTATGAATATAAGTGAATTATTTGTTTAAGCACCAAAAAAAGTATTAGTGACGGTCCAATTTGCTTTGGCTGCAATTTGCTGACACACCTTCAATTGTGAGCTGTGAATAATTGGTACAGGCTTAGAGGAGCCAAAGTTGAAGGAAAACGAAAGACAGTCCTCTCACCTATCGCTACCCCCACTATTAATTTTCCTTCTTGATGCAGATTAAGGAATAGCAATAGTTGTTTTTCTACCACGTGCTTTCATTTAATAAATAATAAAGGTAGGATTAGTTCGTTATTTGAGTCTGGCTTTCCTACTGGGAAGCATAGCTTACAGGTTACTGACTTGCTCCTCTCTGGGAAATTTCATAGAATAGAATCCTACAGTGCAGAAGGAGGCCACTCGGCCCATTGAGTCTGCACCGACCACAATCCCACCCAGGCAGCATGCCCACAATCTTATGTACTTACCCTAGCTAGTACCCCCTAACACCAAGGGGCAATTCAGCCAATCCACCTAAATGACACATCTTTGGACTGTGGGAGGAAACCGGAGCACTTGGAGATACACAGAGAGAACGTGCAAACTTCACATAGACAGTGACCCAAGCCAGAATTGAACCTGTGTCCCTGGTGCTGTGAGGCAGCAGTGCTAACCACTGTGCCACTGTGCTATCCCCAATGACCCACTAATGGCTGTACCCAGAAATAAGCATGCAAAGAACTAGGGTCCGTGGCTCACGCTGGCGAGCAAGGTCAGAGTGAGGGTAGAGACTGGTTATTGGCAAGCCATGAGTGAAAAGCAGTCAGCTGCTGAAATGTCTGGAAGAAACAGTTTTACTCAGTGCAAGTGTAGACACAGACTAAAAGGTCCGACACTTTTTTTGTAACAGGAAATCATGTACACACAATCTTGTGAAGTGGCGGAAGTTACTACTGGTGTGAAAGGTCAGAAAATTAGAGCACTTCTTATGATCTGTAGTGAAATACTTCCAATGGATGGAATTATTAAGACTTTGAATGAGTAGAAATGTTGGTTTTCCCTTTGTTCATCTTCCATTACTGTGAAGACTGTGGAACAACACATTCATGTCAAATCACCAAAGTAACCTCAGTATTCAATGCAGTTTGTGCATGTAATACAGGACGAAGTCCTACTAGCTCAACATAAGCATTCTGGATTAGTGTAATAAACTTACTGAGGCCAGTTTTCTGTCATCGTCACTCCTTATTTATGAAGGATTGGGGAGCATATGATGGGAACAGAAACTGTCAGGTATGGGCACAAATGAAAAGTGGAGCTTGTTCAAGGAACAAATACTGCATGTCCTTGATAGGTATGTCCCTGTCAGGCAGGGAGGAAATGGCTGAGTGAGGAAACCATGGTTCACAAAGGAGATTGAATGTCTTGTCAAAAGGAAAAAGGAAGTGTATGTAATGATGAAAAAAACAAGGTTCAGTTGGGTCGCTTGAGGGTTACAAGGTAGCTGGGAATAAGTTTAAAAAAAGGGCTTAGGAGAGCTAGGGGAAGGCATGAGAAGTCCTTGGGGATCGGATAAAGGAAAACCCCAAGGCTTTTTACTCTTATGTGAGGAATAAAAGAATGACCAGGGTGAGGTTAGGACCAGTCAAGGATAGTATTGAGAACTTGTGCATGGAGTCAGAAGAGATAGCTGAGGCTTTGAATGAATACTTTCCTTCATTGTTTACTAAGGAGAGAGGCCATGTTTTTAAGGATGAAAGTGTGATATAGGCTGATAGGATGGAGGAGGTAGATGTTCTGAGGGAAGGTGTATTAGTAATTTTGAAAAACTTGAGGGTCAATAAGTCCCCTGGGCCAGATGGGATACATCCTAGGATATCTTATAGGGATAAGATTGCGGAGTCTTTAGCTTTGATCTTTGGGTCCTCACTGTCCACAGGGATTGTGCCAGAGGACTGGAGAGTGGTGAATGTTGTTCCTGTCTTCAAGAAAGGAAATAGGAATGACCCTGGTAATTAAAGGCCAGTTAGTCTTACTTCGGTGTTCAGTAAGTTAATGGAAAGGGTCCTGAGGGATGGGATTTATGACCATTTCGAAAGATGCAGCTTAATCCAGGATAGTCTGCATGGTTTTGTGAGGGGTATGTCCTGCCTCACAAATTTGATTGAATTCTTTGAGGAGGTAACCAAGTACGTAGACAAAGAAAGAGCAGTTGATGTTGTATACATGGATTTTAGTAAGGCATTTGATAAGGTTCCCCATGGTAGGCTCATGAAGAAAGTAAGGAGGTGTGGGATAGAAGAAAATTTGGCCGATTGGATAAGTAACTGGCTGTCTCATAGAAGACAGAGGGTGGTGGTGGAGGGAAAATTTTCAGACTGGAGGCCAGTTAACAGAGGTGTACCACAAGGATCAGTGCTGGGTCCTCTGCTTTTTGTGATATTTATCAATGAGTTGGAAGAGGGGGCTGAAGAGGGTGGGTTAGTAAATTTGCTGATGACACCAAGATTGGTGGAGCAGTGGATGAGGTGGAGGGCTCTTGTTGGTTGCAAAGAGACATTGATAGGATGCAGAGCTGAGCCGAAAAGTGTCAGGTGGAATTTAACCCTGATAAGTGTGAGGTGATTCATTTTGGTAGGACAAACTTGAATACGGATTATCGTCAATGGCAGGGTTCTGGGGAATGTGGAGGAACAGAGAGAACAGAGATTTCATATCCACAGATCTCTGAAGGTTGCCACTCAAGTGGATAGAGCCATGAAGAAGGCTTATAGTATGTTAGTGTTCATTAACAGGGGGTTTGAGTTTAAGAGCTGTGGGGTTATGCTGTAACTATAAAGGACCACATTTGGAATATTGTGTGCAGTTCTGGTCACTTCACTATAAGAAGAATGTGGAATCATTGGAGAGAGTGCAGAGGAGATTTACTAGGTTGCTGCCTGGTTTGGAGGGTAGGTCTTATGAGGAAAGGTTGAGGGAGCAGGGACTTTTCTCTTTAGAGGGGAGGAGGATGAGAGGCGATTTAATAGAGGTTTATAAGATGATGAGGCGGACAGATAGAGTGGACATGTAGAGACTATTTCCTCGGGTGGATGTAGCTGTTACTAGGGGGCAATACTTTAAGGTTCATGGTGGGAGATATAGGAGGGATGTCTGAGGTAGATTCTTTACTCAGAGAGCGGTTGGGGTATGGAATGCACTGCCTGCTGTGATAGTGGAGTTGGACACTTTCAGAACTTTCAAGCGGTTATTGGATAGGCACATGGAACACACCAGAATGATAGGGAGTGGAATAGCTTGATCTTGGGTTCGGGCATAGCTCAGCAAAACATCGAGGGCCGAAGGGCCTGTACTGTTCTAAGTTTTATCTCACAACATGTCATTCAGGGGTGGCCTGAATTCACAATGCTGTGCCAATTTTCATTACCTGGTCAGAAATTCATTGACAGATTCCCCAGGGATTCGCCCTGCAGTTTTAAGTGGTATTGTTGGACTATTATGGAAGGTTTCTGGTCATATTAGCTTTTCACCAAGTCCACAAATTCATTAAAGGTTTTGGAGTTAACTGGGTAAGTCAGGTTTTTTATTACACCAATGGTCAGGACCTTGCATGCCGCCAAAGGACTGTTTTCTGTTTCTCATTCTCCTCAATATTATTGGTCCAAATGAAGTGATACATGTGCTCTGCATATTGGACCCAGTCAACTATGCTCGCATTGGAGGCTTCAAGTTTCCCAAAAAGGGACATTTTTCTTACTGGATGATTACTTGTCTTGACAATAAAGATGGTTAGGAGGGAAGAAATAAACTCACCTTCCTCCTCATCGCCAGTGTAATAATCTTACCAAGGCCTATCTTCCATAACCATCACCCTTCATTTACCATGTGCTCAAAGAGATGCTCAGCAGCTACAGAATACAGGTCAGCCCTGGAGTCTTTCGACTGCCGGCCTGAATGGAGCCAGATGATTTTAAACCCTCCCCCCGCCCCCCCCCTACTATTCCTTCCACATTGGACAAGCCTTCACTCATCTAATAGGGGAGCTTGTATTCTATGAGGTCCATAGGGAGATGTATTTATGATCCCTCGTACCATCATAATAATTAGGCGCAGTACATGCATACCAAAGCAAAGGACTACAGAGAGGGGGAGACAAAGGTCAGAAAAACATGATCGAAAAGTCAGAATCCTGTGAATTTTTTCATCCTTGCTAAACTTTCTTCCCGTTGAGGCAGTCTATGTGTGGCCGTATACTGACAGCATTAGCCCAGACTCTCTCTGCAACTGAATTGCCAGGGCATCTTGCTCAATCTTAAAATGATGAATGAATATCAGGACCTGAAAGGGCTGATGTAGGATTCATCGTAGAATCATAGAATCCCTACAGTGCAGAAGGGGGCCATTCAGCCCAACAAGTCTGCACTGACAACAATCCCAACCAGGCTCTATCTCCGTAATGCCACACATTTACCCTGCTAATCCTGCTAACATACATATCCCGGGACACTAAGGGGGAATTTAGCATGGCCGATCAACCTAACCTGTACATCTTTGGACTTTGGACCCAAGCCAGGAAGCAAACCCAGATCCCTGGACTCATAGCAGAAGTTTTTCATCATTTTAACTTTATTGTAATGTGGGTGCATGTTGTGTTTTTGGCTGTGCCTTCAGCTGCCCATTCTGCTTTCCAGAAATGGAGGAGAAAGGAGCACAGCTGAGCATGTTCCTTGCACATTTCATGCTCAAGTTAGCCCAGTTCTACCATCTTGGCTGATTTTTGTTTTGTTTTCCAGGGTGGTATTTCCCAAGCTGATTTTTTACCCCCCTCTGCTCCTACCTTACCTGTACCAGCTTTGGCCCTAAAGCCACTGTGACTGAGACCAGTTAGTTCCACACAAATCACAAGGTGAACTTTGTTAATCAAATGACAAGTTGTGCAAGTTGCCTGAGCTGGATAACTGAATAATAAGAACATGAACCAGCTGAGTGGTTTTCCAATCAATGAATACAGAAACACATAAACACAGAAAATAGGAGCAGGAAGAGGCCATTCAGCACTTTAAGCCTGCTCTGCCATTTGTTATTATCATGGCTGATCATCCAACTCAGTAACCTGTTTTTGCTTTCCCTCCCATATCCTTTTATCTCTTTAGCTCCAAGGACTATACATAACTCCTTCTTGAAAGAAAACAATATTTTGGCCTCAATTGTTTCTTGTGATAGAGAATTCCACAGGCTCACCACTCCTTGGGTGAAGAAATTTCTCGTCATCTCAGTGCTAAATGGTTTGCACTGTATCCTTAGATTGTGATCCCTCGTTCTGGACACCACCCCCCTACCCGATCGGGAACATCCTTCCTGCATCTACCATGTCGTGCCCTGTTAGAATTCAATATTCGCATCTAAATGCAACTTCACTACACTAAACAGTGGGCCTGAAGAATCCTTGACAGTGACATTTCAAGGTGGCCCACCACCATCTTTTCAACAGAATTTAGAGATAAGCAAACAATGCAGATAACCAGCGAAGTCCACATTCAGCAAAGAATTATGAAAGAAGTTAAAAAAAATTCTGTCAACATTTACTGGTTTGATGCAAATGGAGGGTAACAGGTACATATAATTTTCTAATCAAGTGCTCCAGTAGGGAATCAGGGTTCCTATTATGAAAATATTTGACTTTCGCATTTAACTCAAACTGCTCCAGACTTCTGCTCTTTCTCAGTCAAGTTGTGAATTAGGGTCAGAGGTAAAACTGATACAGATGTCTTTCTTGCTGTACATGAACTTATTTATATGTCTGACCAAGAATTGGCACTGATGAACTCCGAGTTGTCTGTGGCCTTCTCTGTACTATCTTTCTAACCAAATGTAATAATTGGAGTGGAGTTTGTCCCATTGTTTAGTTGGTTAAAATATTTACTCCCTCCACTACTGGTGCAATCTGGCAACAGTTAGCACCACCTACAAGATGCACTGTAGCAATTCGACTAGAGTGATTGCAGAGGTCCAGAACATGGCTCATTACCACCTTCTCAAAGACAGTTAGGAATAGGCAATAAATGTGCTGCTTTGCCAGTGAAGCTCATGTCTCATGAATGAATTAAAAATAAAGTTCAGACCAGGGGCTGGAAAATGGGATTAAAATGAGTGGCTACTTGCTTTTTTCTATTTTTGGCCAGCAGAGACATGATGGGCTAAATGGCCTCTGAAGGTATCTAAGTCTCTTTAATTTCTTGCTTTCGTACATTGCCAATTTCAGAAATAAATCTTCATTGCTAAGGGAATTGTTGAGAAAGGATATATCTTTCCTGTGCCACAAAAACCACAAATATCTCTTTGAAGCATTGAAACAATCATTATCAGAAGACCGGTATTACAATTTTATGATTCAAGGAAGACAACTATCCTGGCGATAGATACCTCATGGAACATCTGGGAGCATGCATGCTATAAAAAGGCAACCAATTGCATTTCTTCAAAATCTCTGCCCATAATGGAATTCAACTGTTCCAACATTGAGCGGGAAATATTAAGTTTAATGTCTGGAATCATACGGTTTTAGGCCTATTTGTTTAGCAAAAGATTTGTCATAGAGACTAAACACAAGCCACTGGAGATGAGTTGGTGAAAACCATTGACCAGTGCATCACCCAGATTGCAATGTCTTTGATAAATATTCAAGGTTATGACTGTCAAAATAGGTAGAAGCAAGGAACTTGATGATCACATTGGATAAACTTAAAAGATTGCCTAACTCAACTAAAATAGAAGATACATCCTGAGATCTACAAGGTAACTTCATTCATATTAAATCGGAATTTGAAGATGTTCCCCAAATTGATCTGGTATATTTTGCGCAATGCAAAAGCCAGAAGAAACGGTGAAAGATTATTCACTACTGTAACTGTGGGAAACCATCAGCAAAGGATGGCGTGATCAAATTCAGCAGTCCACAAGCAATGTGAGACAATTTTGGGCTTACCAGAATGAGCTAGGCAAAATATAGGTACAGAATTGCAAGTTTACAGTTTTTAAAAATTAATTGATGGAATGTGGGCCTCGCTGGCTAGGCCAGCATTTATTACCCATCCCTAATTACTCTTGAACTACCTTCTTGAATCGCTGAAGTCCCTGAGGTGTAGGTACACCTACAGTGCATTAAGGGGGGGAATTCCAGGATTTTGACTTGGTGATATTGAAGGAACAGCAATTATATTTTCAATTCAAGATAGCGAGAGACACAGAAGGGAACATCCAGGTTGTGGTGTTCCCAGGTATCTTTTGTCCTTCCAGGTGGTAGTGGTTGTGGGTTTAAAAAGTGCTGCCTAAGGAACCTTGGTGGGTTCCTGCGATGAACCTTGTAGATGGTAAACACAGTTGTTGCTATTCATCGGAGGTGTAGGGATTGAATGTTTGTAGAAGGGGTGGCAATCGAGTGGGCTACGTAGAAACATACACAAAAAATAGAAGCAGGAATAGGCCATTTGGCCCTTTGAGCCTGCTCTGCCATTATTATGATAATGGCTGATTTTCAAATTTAATACCCTGATCCCATCTTCCCCCCATATCGTGCAGAGTTACGTTGCGGGTTCCTCCATAAGTTCCGCTTCAGCCCGGGAGCCCACTTCTTTAGCCTCCACTTCAGAGTCCATGCCTTGGTTGGGCAAAGATTTCCTGATTCTGAGATGGCCCAAGTGCTTCTATAGCGTTTAACCCTGAGTTTTAATATTGTAAGATATTCGTCCATAACGATTCCAGGAACCCATCTGGGACCATCTCCGAAGTTCCTCGTGTATACCATATCACCCTTCGCAAAAGTTCTTTCTGTCCTGTAATCAAACAAAAATCCTGCCAGTTTAGTCTTGATGTGTGATCCTGTAGTTTCTTCATGCCATTTTTGAAGGTTTGAACCATCGGTTCTACCAGTCCTTGACAATGAGTGATAAGCTGCTGTTTGGATGTGTCAGAAAACTTTGGAGAGCATGATGTTCTGGAAATCACCGGTAGTAAAGGCTGTGCTGTTATTTGAAACTATGACTTACAGTATTCCATGTAGACTGGAGCTATGCTGCAATTTCTCAATCGTAGCTTGAGTAGTCGTGGAGTCCATGTGATGCACCTCCAGCCAATTGGAGCATGCGTCCACCATGATTAAAAACCTGGAATCCATAAAGGGGCCCACAAAGTTCACATGCACACTCACCAGGCCCCTTCCAAGGGTGTAGGGAGGCTGACGGTTCTCAACTAAGTTCAGCTTTCTTAATGATGTTGCGTTTCATTTCTTTAGAGGGTCACCCTTGAATTCACCATATAGGGTGAATTCAAATTGGATTCTGCCAACAGCTTCATTTGTGTAGTTAGGTCATTTATGCCACATACCAATCCGTCTCGCAACATTTAATTAAAAGGCAGTCTAAATGCACAATATTCAACTCATTTCTGCAACCTAGCCAAGGACTCAGTGACAGATTGCCCAGGAATTGTCCCAGCCGTGTTGGAACAATATATCTGGAGAATTACGGGGAGACCTCAGGTCATAGTGGTTTTTCACTACTAGCTCATTTTTAAGTTGGGGACATCTGGGTAGGTCAAATTTCTCATCCGCTGAAAGTTGGTGCCCCATATGCTGTTAGCAACATCACTTATTGCTTTTTGTATCCTTCAATGTTGTTAGCACAGAGGAAGTAATGCATACACTCAGTGTACTGGGCACAATGTTCCCCATTAATGTCACTGAGCTTGAGTTTCCCAAAAAGAGCCATAATGGCTTTTTCTTACCAGAGAAGATTCTTGATGTTTGGAGGTTGTCTGGAGGGAAATGTTGAGAAAAAATAATTTCTCCTTGTTGCCAATGCAGTAATTCAGCCAAACGGCAATTTCCCATCACCAGCCCTTTATTACGCACATAAGGAAAGGGTTACGCCTGCAGCTTACAGTCAGGTAGCCTCCTTGTCGGGACTTCCAATGGTCTGGGTAGAGTAACAGGTTAAAAATCCCCGCTGACCACTTCCCATTGGGCAAGCCTTTTACTCACTCAATAAGGAACATTATACTTCTTTAAGTACACAGGAAGATCTATTGATGATTACCTGTGGCCTTCGTAGCCATCCCCTGTGGGATTTCTCTGGGTGCTCTGGTTTCTTCCCACAGTCCAAAGTTATGCAAGTTAGGCGGATTGGCCGTGCTAAACGGGCCCTTAATGTCCCAAGGTGTGTAGATTGGATGGATTAGCCATGATAAATTTGTGCCATTACAGGGATAGAGTGGGGGAGAGAGCCTGGGTAAGATACTCTATCAAGAGATTCACTGCAGACTCGATCGGCTGAATGGCCTCTTCTGCACTGTAGGGTTCTATGATTCAATGATCATAGCACATTATTTCTAATGTTTACCAATATAAATATAAATCCCTAAAAACTTCCTTGCTTCCTAACAATATCCTCATACACAAATTGCAGAAAGTTAACATGCAGGTACAGCAATTGTAGAAAGAGTTCTTTACTCTTATACACAAATCCTTTTGTAATAAAGGCTAAAATACCTTTTCTCTTCCTCACTGTTTGCTGTACCTGCGTGTTAACTTTCTGTAATTTTTGTGTGAGGATATTGTTAGGAAACAAGGTAGTTTTTACCTTGGTGAGACCACATCTGGAGTGGAGTTCTGTTTTCCTAACCTAAGCAGGGGCATATTTGATTTTCACAGTAGCTTCATTCCAGTGTTAAGGTCAACTTACTTGTGACTAATAAATAAACTCTACTTTTTAGGGGGCATATGCAATGCAAGTTCACTAAAGTGGTCCATGGGATGAGGGGATTGTTTTATGCGAAGATATTGAGTAGATTATTTCTACATTCTCTAGAATTTAGAATAAGATCTGATTTAATTGAAATATATAAAATTGTTAAGAGGCTTGATAAGTTAGATGCTGGGAGATGTTTCCTCTGGAATCTGCAACCAGGGAGCACAGTCTCAGAAGAAGATGTCAGTCATTTAGGACTGAGATGAGGAGAAAAATCTTCATGCAAATTGTTGTGACTGGATTCTGTACTCCAGAAGGTGCTGAGTTGTTGAAGATATTCAAGATCAGGTCAGTACATTAGGGGGTACTGGTGCGGTTAATGTGAGAAGGTGGATTTAAGGTTATAAGAAAATTGGCCTTGATCTTACTGAATCGTGGAATCGGCTCAAAGAGCTTAATGGCTTACTCCTGCTCCTATTTCTCCTGCTCTAATGTTTTAAAACAGTGGGTAAAACATTTTTAAGATTCGTGATCTAAAGAATCTGGACTGATCCCAGAATGTAATGAGAATTGTATGGCGGCATTGTGCCCTCTCACAATTTGGGTGCCATTTATATAATATCCACATTGTTCAGGAGAAACTAATTCAATGCTTCCATTTGTAATCCCGGTGCTCTTTATGTTTCCAACATCAATGCATCTTGTAATTCAATAAGGAGTTTATTTTGTGATGGAAGACTGTACCTACTTCATTTCACAAGGTGAACTACATTACAGCTATTATCAGGCTTGGTTTCAGACAGACATTTCACAAATATTATTACAGATAGATTCTGGGTAGAAATGTAGAGGAGGGTTCAATTCACTAGCCTCCAAAACTGGGCACAGGGATCATGTTGTACAATTAACATGCAATTAGCATTCACCCATTGATTGCAGGACAGGCAGGAGGCCAACTTGGAGTTCTGCTCACAGCAATGATTTCAGTAAGCAGCCAATACATTGGGAGCTGGGAGACCAACACTGAATCTGCTTAAAGCCAGTTCACAAACAGAAGGTGCACAGAGGCTGGAGCAGTTGTTGCTTAGAAAAACAGAAACTCAGAACAGTACGGGCTCCAAAGATCTTGGACAGTGCACTGGAGATCTTGGCGGATGAAGTGAAAAGGAAGAATGGTCTCAGACAGACCATCTGCAAAAGACACATAGGACAAGCACTCAGAAGGCAATGGGAGCAGATATATAGAATTTAGTGCAGTCCAGAGGATCTGGACACAAGGTCACAAAAAAAAATCAATGACCTCATGAGACTGACCATGGTCTGTGAACAGATCTTCAAATCCATATCCTATGGATTTCATACTAATCAAACACACAACTCAATTCAGCACACCCCAATCACGCATTTGCCAATAACCTATCGATCAGGACACCTACACTACAGTTATATACTCTGTTGTACTTCATATATTTAACACTGTTACAAGCCTCTTAAGCACATCTCACTGCTTGTGCACACTGCCAGCTATTCAACTATGGCTGCCACATCACTCAAATAGTTCACAACACTTGCTGACAGGATTCTGTCTCTCTCTTCCAGGACAAGTTGGTGCACAATCAAAAGCAGCTGGAGCTCACTGAAGAGGGACAAATGTGCCTTCATTTCCCTGGTGGGGATGACATTGTCCATCATTGGGATACCTATTGTTGAGGTCACGGTTAGCGTTGGAGCTGAAGCTGTTGTAGACAATGGTATCCTCATTCCTAATCCTGCACTTCATTTCCCATCTTGCCCTCATCCCACAGTCCTTCCTAAGTTACAATTCACAGATGTTGTAAACAACCATCTCTTCCTTCCCCACACTACAACCATACCTTCCTGCCTTTTAGACATCTAAGAGGTCAACCTGGCCAGATGAAGTGAATATTTCCACGCTCAAAATCAGCAGCTCGGATACTAACACTGCACATAATTTAGAGGGTAGCACAGAGGCAGGTCTGCATGTGGTGAGATACTGAGGATGAGTGGCTTGCAACCAGAGCAGAGGGAAAAGATAGCCCAGGGGCCAGCCCACCAGAAGATGAGGTCACACACAGGTTCTGCTTAGTAAAACTTGGATAAAGGCTTTGATAGAGACTACAACAGCAAATGTGCACAACCAACTACTTGGTGCATTGGAAAGCTTGCCATAAAACCTGTGATCAATGTTAATGAACATAGAAGAATCCAGCACCAGCTTGGCAGACAGCTGTGGGTAGAGGTTGAAACCCATCCTTTAGCATGGATCTTAGACAACTCTCTTTGCACCATCATGGGTCGACCATGTGCAGCATGTTAGAATCATAGAGCGGGATTTTACAGCCCCTCCTGCCAGCAGGATTTTCCAGCCAGCCCACCAAAGTCAATGGGTGAATTTCTGGCCATTCCCATTGACCTCCTGATATGGGTCCCCCAATGACTGAGGGTGCTAACAATGGGAAACCCTATTGTCCAATGGCGGGACTGGAAGATCTCACTGCTGGCCAATGGTGGGCTGCTTCCACCACTGCTAAACATGCCTCGGGGGCATTGGGGGTGGGAGGGTTCTCCGTCCTACAGAAACTCAGCATACATGGAGCAGTTGAACCAGGAGCACTCGTCGTTACAATGGATGTCTCGGCATTCTACACCAGCATCCCCCACGACAATGGCATTGCTACAACAGCCTCAATACTCAACATCGATAACCACCAATCTCCAGATGCAATTCTACATCTCATCTGTTTCATTCTGGATCACAACGTCTTCTTCTTCGACAATCAGTCCTTCATCCAGACACGTGGAACTACCATGGGGATCAAATTCGCACCTCAATATGCCAACATCTTCATGCACAGGTTCGAACAAGATCTCTTCACTGCACAGGACTTTCAACCAATGCAATACACTAGATACATTGATGATATTTTCTTCCTTTGGACTCATGGCGAACAATCACTGAAACAACCATATGATGGCATCAACAAGTTTCATCCCACCATCAGACTCACCATAGACTACTCTCCGGAATTGGTTGCATTCTTGGACACACACATCTCCATCAAGGATGGTCACCTCAGCACTTCACTGTACCGCAAGCCCATGGATAACCTGACGATGCTCCACTTCTCCAGTTTCCACCCTAAACACATTAAAGAAGCCATCCCCTCTGGTCAAGCCCTCCGTATCCACAGTGATCTGCTCAGATGAGGAGGATTGCAACAGACACCTCCAGGCACTGAAAGATGCCCTCATAAGAACAGGATATGGCGCTCGTCTCATCAATCGGCAGTTCTGACACGCCACAGTGAAAAACCACACTGACGTCTTCAGAAGGCAAACACGGGACATGGCGGACAGAGTACTCTTCATTGTCCAGTACTTCCCCAGTGCAGCAAAGCTATGATATCCTCACTGGAGCCTTCAACATGTCATTGATGAAGACAAGCATCTTGTCAAGGCCATCCTCACACCCCCATTTCTTGCCTTCAAACAACCGCACAAACTCAAACAGACCATTGCCCGCAGCAGACTACCCAATGTTCAGGAGAACAGTGACCACAACACCACACAATCCTGCCACAGCAACCTCTGCAAGATGTGCCGGATCATCGACACAGATGCCATTGTCTCATGTGAGAACACCATCCACCAGGTACACGGTACATAACTTGCTATCGGCCAACGTTGTCTACCTGATATGCTGCAGGAAAGAATGTCTCGAGGCATGGTACATTGGGGTGACCATGCAGATGCTACGACAATGGATGAATGAACACCACTCGACAATCACCAGGCAGGAGCATTCTCTTCCTGTTAGGGAACATTTCAGCAGTCACGGGTATTTAGCTTCTGATCTTCAGGTAAGCATTCTCCAAGGTGGCCTTCATGACACACGACAATGCAGAATTGCCGAGCAGAGACTGATAGCCAAGTTCCACATGTATGAGGGCGGCCTCAACCAGGATCTTGGGTTCATGTCACACTATCTGTAACCCCCACGACTTGCCTGGGCTTGCAAAATCTCACTAATTGTCCTGGCTGGAGACAATACACATCTTTTTAACCTGTGCTTAATGCTCTCTCCACTCACATTGTCTGTATTTTTAAGACTCGATTGCCTGTAAAGACTCGCATTCCAACCATTATCTTGTAAATTGAATTTGTGTCTACATATGCCCTGTTTATGAACACAACTCCCACCCACCTGATGAAGGGACAGTGTTCTGAAGGCTTGTGCTACCAAATAAACTTGTTGGACTTTAGCCTGGTGTTGTTAGAGTTCTTACTAAGTTTTCTAATCCAGGTTCATCATAACTAATCTGTTTATTCTTACAACCTAAATGGATCACTTCGTATTTCTCTACATTCATCTTCAGCTGACACGTGTCCACCCATTCTCCTATATGGCCATGTCCTCTGGAAGTCTATCGATTCATTCTTAACAGTTTTGTGCCATCTGCAAGGTTTGAAATTGTGCCCTGTACACTCAAGTCTACGTCTCTGACATATAACTGACCCCTGGGGAAACACCATTATATATCTTCCTCCAGTCCAAAGAACAACCATTTACCATTGATCTACACTTACTGTCACTTAGCCAACTTTGTATCCATGGTGACACTGTCCCTTTTATTCCATAGGGCTCAAATTTATTGACAAGAACTGGCACTTCATCATAAACATTTTGGAAGTGCATATAAACCGCATCACCCCTCTCTGTTGCCTCTTCAATAAATTCAACCAATTTAGTTAAACACCATTTACCTTTAACAAATCCATGCTGGATTTCCTTAATTAATCCATCTTTGTCTAATTGACTGTTAACTTTGGCCTGGATTATCATTCTTAACAGCATTCCCACAACGACAGTTAAAGTTACTAGCCTGCAACTACTGGGATTATCCTTACACCCTTTTGTTTGAACAAGGGTGTCACAATTTGTAATTCTCTGGTAATCTAGCATGACCCCCATGTGGAAGGAAATTTAGAAGATTGTGACCAGCACCTCTTTAATTTCTGCCCTTCCCAAGTGTCAGCTGTGATTCTGCGGGTTGCACACTTGCTTCTGAATGACAAGGTTCAATGTTGACATTCCATTCCAGAACTTTAGTACAAAATTGAGGCTAATATTCCAGTGCTGCACGATTGGAGGTAGCATTTCACAGATGAGACATTAAACTGAGACTCCATCTTTCTGCTCAGGTGGATGTAAAAGATCCAGTGGCACTATTTGAAGAGAAGTTATCTCTGGTGTCCTGGTCAAATTTATCCCTCAGTGAACATCACAAAAACAGATTATCCATTCCTAATCACATTGTTGTTTATTGGGGTTTGCTCTGCTCACATTGGTTGCCACATATCCCATATTGCATCAGTGCATCATTGGCTGTAGATTGCTCTCAGTCATTCATTGATCATGAAATGTGCCTATAAATACAAATCTTTCTTTCCTTTCAGCATCCTTGAATGCATTCCATTTGATTCTTGTAAGTTATTAATTTTAAGTACAGCTAGCCTTTCTAATTTCTCTGCTTTATCAATTTTTAGCCCATACAATCTCCCAACCACCTCTTCCTTCACAATGACTTTGACAGCATCTATTTCCTCCGTAAATGCAAAGTACTCATTGAATATCTCAGCCATGCCTGGCTCTATACATAGATCTGTACTTTGATCCCTAACCAACCTCATCCCCTCATCTTATTATCCTTTCACTGTTAATATAGCCATGGAAGAGTTTTGAACTCACTGTAATGTTAACTGCCCATCTCTTCTCATACTCTCCTTTTGCTACTCCTATTTTCTTTATCATTTACTTCCGAACTCTGATGTTGCAGAATCCACTGCAGCAAAAACAACAACTGCCCAATGTCTAAGGCCAGGATTTTCCAGCTCCATCATGGCAGGATGCATTGTAGGACATTCTGTGGCCAGAAGTCCATTGACTTTGGTGGGACTGGACAATCCTGGCAGTAGTGGGGTGGGTATAGAAAATCCTGTTGTAGGTGTTTCACGGTTCCATTCATGGCTGTGGATTACAGTGTACAAAGGGCTCGTCTTAAACAGATTAGTGGGATTGCATGGGTGCTGCCCTGGGAGAATGACAGTGGTTCCATTTGAATCCACGGTCCTTCCTCAGGAACATAGAAAATTTACAGCCAGAAGGAGGCCATAAACTCCAAAACCTTTCATATTCCAGCATATCCAAGCCTAATTTATGTAATTTGAAGGGCCGAATGGCCGACTCCTTTTCCTGTTTTTTTGTTGTTACTTAATCTTTCTTCAGAAGCGAACTCTCAAAGCCTTGTCAATATCCTAGTAAATGATTGAGGCATGACATGTTCTAGTTATAATACTTGTGAAACTTGCCAGATCAAGTTGCCATGATTCTTTGCAAGCCTGTTTGTCACAATGTAACAAGTATGCAGTCTAACGTGGAATCAATGTGTGATATATAATAAAGAAAAACTTGCATTTATGCAGCATATTTAACACAGAGCAATGTTTCAATGCTTCACAAGAGCCTAAGAGGAAAAAGATGCTAAGCTAAAGAATGAAGGACCAGGAAAGTTATACAGAAATTTGGCTAAAAGCATGGGTTATTGACCCATGTTTGAATCTGGATTACTTCTTGACACATGGCTCCCATCTCAAGACAAGGGCAGCAGACATGGGAAAACCACCACTTGAAAGTTCCCCTTCAAGCCACTTACCATCCTGAATAAGAACTATAATGTTGTTACTTCATGTGAAAACCCAGGAACTCTCTCCCTAACAGCACCATGGGTGTATCTACCTGATATGGACTGCAGTGGTTCAAAGCAGCAGCTCACCACCATCTTCTCAAGCGCAGCACCATTTCCTTCCGGAGTCCAAAGATAGGTTGATTGGCCATGCTAAATTGCCCCTTTGTGTCAGGAGGATTAGTACATTAAATACATGTAGTTAAAGGGATAGGGCTTGGTTGAAGTTGTTCTCAGTGCAGACTCAGTGGGTCTCCTCGGTATTGTAGGGATTCTATGATACTATGATTAGGGATGGGCACTAAGTGCTGGCCTAGCTAGCAATGTCCACATCCCATGAATGAATAAAAAGGAGGGCCTAAAAGAATAAAAGAAAGGTGGAGCAGTGGTGGGGTTTCAGAAGGATGGTTAATTGAAAACTCACTATCAATGGTGGAGTGAGGGAAGAATATTGCACTAGAGCCAGAAAAGTGAAAAATACTGAGGTTGGAGGCATTTAGATTGGGGGCAAGTTACAAAGTTGAGAAGGGACAAGACCATGAGAGTTTAAATACAAGGCTGAAAATTTAACATTTGAGGCATTGGGGAATGAGAGCCAGAATAGTCAGTGGGGAGAGGAATGGCAGTGATAGGTGAGCAGCATAGAATAGGATAGGACATGGACAGCAGCATTTCAGCTGCACCTAAAATGCTTAGAATAATTGAGTCTAGAGGAGACTAAAGAGGAGATGGGCTGAGGTAGAGTTGGTGAGAGATGTTGCAACATAGATGGAAGTAGGTGATGGAGAAGACATTGGGTCTTCCATCTGATGGATCTAATGAGGAGCCAGAGAAGGCTCAGGGTGAGGACATGACTGCAGAATTGATGAGCCTTGTGGGAGGCAAAGAGGCAGGATTGTTGTGTCCTGGTGGCCCGGCTATCCTATCCCTTAGCTGGCAGCGGCATTAGAGGCAGCCTGCTGATTGTGATGTCCTGTCAGCTTGGGGTGACTTTGGCAGATATCCTGTGGCTGGCTGAGCCTGTGCAATCACAGAAATATAGAAAACAGGAGCGTGAGTAAGCCATTTGGTCCATTGAGCCTGCTCCGCCATTCAACATGATCATAGCAGATCTTCTCTCTCAACACCATACTCCAGTTCTCTCCCCATAACCCCGATATTGCCTAGGAGGAAGCTTCCAGCATTATAAATAGCCACTCCCCAGTCTTCACAACTTCATCAGATGCCACAAGCATTGGCAGAGGGGCGGAGGAGCTGCTGCTTTCATCTGAAGTGTCCTGAGAGGAGCCTGCAGATGTAACATGCAGCTCGTCCACCAGCATGAGGTTGGTTTGAACCCCCCTGCTCACCATTGATGGATGCGCACCTAGCAGAGTGACTAAGTACCTCATCCATCTTTCATATTGGCAGTGGCATGCTGAGGTGACTGCCAGTGTGTGGGCTTGCAGGTCAGAGCACACCCAGAAACCCCGGTTATGTTCCTGGTCTACCTCTCCATGAGAGTCATGAGAGTCTCATGCTCCACATGGACTTCTCTGTAACCGAGACTATGGCATGCAGACCCTTAGGGGTCTCCACCAGGTCCTCCCGCGCATCCCGCTGGACATCCAGTATCTGCTGCCTGATGGGTGACTCCAGAGACCCATTATTAGCCTTGGAGTCATCATGTTCCTGTCTCCAGCAGTCCACCTATTGCCGGTGCCCAGGCACTCTCTGCCTCCAGTTCAGACAACTATGGGGCCATTGTGCTCACTGGCAGTGCCCTCCACCTGACATGCACGAGTCCACACCCTCCGCTTTCCTTCTTCCCTAAGTAATCTATGAATGGTATGCTTTGTCTGTATAGTGTGCAAGAAACAATACTTTTCACATGTGACAATAATAAACCCAATCAAATCAGCGGGTGCCATTATACGATCTTGCAATCTCTCATTAACAGCTCTCTGAGGCTCCTCCTCCCCAATTCAGGAAGCCTCCCCCCTCATGGTCACTATTGAACCCGATAATGCCTGCCACACTCCCACCCCCACTGAGAGCACCGAGCCAATGTCAGGTGGGTTTTGTGCTGACTGACCCTTAATTGGCCAGCCAGCATGTAATTGCATCTGGGTTGTGATCATAGATGGGAGTGAATATCAAATCCTCTTCTAGGCCCACCTATCGTATGGGCACGACCAATGTAAAATTCATGCCATTGGCATTAACGGAGATTCTTGTTTTTCACTTCTTGGTGTTAAAGTTTCAAACAAAAACCACATCAGGTATCAAATCTCAGGTTAGGCTAACAAAAGAAATCAGAGAAATTAACAGTGTTTAATCTGCTCCATTTGATAAAACTACAGCCTCTTCAGAACAGTATGGGCAAAGCCCAGTCACTCATTACTGCCAGAAAAACATAAAATGCTGGAAGCATCCAGTTTGGAAGATAGGTGAACAGCATTTAAGCAAGAACTGAACAAAAGGCAAGAAAAGCAAAGACACACACGTGAGAGAAGGAATCGGATATTGGGCCCTATTTTACCATTTTGATTCTAAGTACTGAGTAGACTTGAAACTGGGAGTGTTTCAGATCCAACTTTTAGACCCATTCTCCAGTGCCCGGGGTCTTGTGCAGGAGGGTCCGAGGTGGAGGTGAGGGAGATTACTCTGCCTGATATCTTAGGGTGGAGGGAGGAGGGCGGATCTCTCTATCTGAGATCAGTGAGGGGAAAGGGGGGTCTACTACCACGCTGCCTATGATCAGTTTCAGCTGCAAGATTTAAAGGAGATGTTTATTTGCACAGAGAGGGCAGTGGATGCCTGGAACTTGCTGCCAGGGAAGGCGATGGACACATACGATAGTGATGTAAAAGGGGCATCTTTACAGCTATGTGAATGGGATGGAAATAGGAGCATATGATCCCGGGAAGGGTAGAGGATTACGAATCAGATGGCCAGTCTGGTCGCTACAAGCTTGGAGGGCCAAAGGGTCTATTCCTGTGATGTAATTTTCTTGGTTCTTTGTTCTATGTTCAATGGAGAAATGTGAATCACATGCTTGGCATCCCGGATTCCTCTCCCTCCCTTAACCTTGAGTCCTGTGGTACAAGGACACATCCGCTCGTACATAACAACATAAGAACATAAGAAATAGGAGCAGGAGTAGGCCATCTAGCCCTTCGAGCCTGCCCCGCCATTCAATAAGATCATGGCTGATCTGTCGTGGCTCAGTTCCACATTCCCGCCCTCTCCCCATAACCCTTAATCCCCTCTCTTATCAAAAACCCATCAACCCGCGTCTTAAAAATATTTAGCGAGGTAGCCTCCACCACTTCAACGGGCAGAGAATTCCAGAGATTCACCACCCTTTGAGTGAAGAAGTTCCTCCTCAACTCCGTTCTAAACCGCCCCCCCTTTATCTTGAGGCTGTGCCCCCTAGTCCTACTATCCTTTCTGAGCGGGAAGAGTCTCTCCACCTCTATCCTATCCATCCCATTCATCATCTTATACGTCTCAGTGAGATCTCCCCTCATTCTTCTAAACTCTAACGAGTACAAGCCTAGTTTATTCAGCCTCTCCTCATAGCTCAATCCCCTCAACTCTGGTATCAGCCTAGTAAACCTCCTCTGCACTCCCTCCAAGGCCAAAATATCCTTGCATAAGTACAGCGCCCAAAACTGCACACAGTACTCCAGCTGCGGCCTCACCAATGCCCTATACAGCCGCAGCAAGACCTCCCTACTTTTATATTCAATCCCCCTCGCTATGAAGGCCAGCATCCCATTCGCCTTCCTGACCACCTGCTGCACCTGCAAGCTGGGTTTTTGCGACTCATGCACAAGGACCCTGAGGTCCCTCTGCACCGTCGCCTGCTGCAGTTTTTCGCCACGTAAGTAATAATCCTTCCTACCATTATTCCTACCAAAGTGGACCACCTCGCACTTGCCAACATTAAATTCCATTTGCCATTTCCTGGCCCATTCGCCCAGCCTATCTAGATCCTTCTGCAGACTCTCCACACCCTCCGCACAATTTGCCGTTCCACCAATCTTGGTGTCATCAGCAAATTTCGACACCCTACACTCGGTTCCCTCCTCCAGATCATCTATATAAATGGTAAATAGCTGAGGCCCCAGCACCGACCCCTGGGGCACTCCACTAGTCACCATCCGCCAATCCGAATAGCACCTGTTGACCCCCACTCTCTGCCTCCTATTTGACAACCAATCCTCTATCCACGCTAACACCCTACCCCCAACTCCATGTCCCCTGACCTTCTACAATAACCTCTTGTGAGGTACCTTGTCGAACGCCTTCTGAAAATCAAGAAAGACCACATCCACCAGCTCTCCTCTATCCACCGCCCTAGACACATCCTCATAGAACTCCAGTAAATTTGTCAGACACGACTTCCCTTTAACGAAACCGTGCTGCGTCTGCTCTATCAAGCAATTCCTTTCAAGATGCCTCGCTCTTTCCTCCTTGATGACGGATTCTAACATTTTACCTACAACAGACGTTAAACTAACCGGCCTATAATTCCCTGCCTTTTGCCTGGCACCCTTCTTAAACAACGGCGTAACATTAGCCGCTTTCCAATCTTCCGGCACTTCCCCGGAATCCAGCGACGTCTGGAAAATAACCACCAAGGCATCCACTATCACCTCCGCCATTTCTTTCAGAACCCTCGGATGCATTCCATCCGGTCCTGGCGACTTGTCCACAATCAGCCCCTCCAGTCTGTCGAGCACCGCCTCTCTCGTAACAGTAATGTCATTAAGACCCTCCAGTCCTACCACCCTTCCATCTCTAACACCCGGCAAATTATTCACGTCCTCCTCCGTGAAGACAGAAACAAAAAAGTTATTCAATACCTTAGCCATATCCCCATCCCCTACCACTAGGTCCCCTTTCTCATCCTCTAAAGGACCAACATTCACCCTAGCCAGCCTCTTCCTTTCTATATATTCATAAAAACTCTTGCTATCCTTTTTCATATTAAGCGCTAGCCCAGCTTCATAGTTTCTCCTACCCTTCTTTATCAACTTCTTTGTCAATCTTTGTTGACATTTAAACCTCTCCCAATCCTCTTCTCGCCCACTACTCTTAGCTACTCTAAACGCCTCCGCTTTTAATTTAACACTTCCCTTCACCTCCTTCGTTATCCACGGCTTATTACCTCTCCTCCTACTGTCCTTTTTGACCATCGGAATAAATTTCCGCTGAGCACCAAGAAAGATCTCCTTAAAGATCCTCCACTGCTCCTCAGCAGATCTACCTTCCAACGCGCTCCCCCAGTCCACATTCGCCAATTCTTCTCTCATCCTACCGTACTCCCCTCTGTTCAAACAAAGGACGCGTGTCCCAGGGCCTTCTGGACTCCAGGCCTGTATTGCAGCTCTCACCCATTCTGATCCGGACAACTCAGAGAAGTCCTTGGAGGATATGCGTGAAGAGGCCATTGAAGGTGACATTGTTTTGGCATCAGTTGCCACCTCACAACTCACCATCCCAGATACTCTCACATCGGTAGATCCAGTTAGTGTTGAGGCTTCTAGGTCACTCATGGTGAGCACGATGCATCTGATAATGTACAGCGGGTGGAGGAGATAACATCCAAGGCCTCTGGCATGTGGGGGCTACCTGGATGTCTGGTGCAGACAGGCATAACATACATACTATGATCACATACTAGCTGAACATTCAAGGGGTGGAACCCCTTTCTGTTGCTGAATCTTCATGGATCCTGCAGGGGGACCTTGAGGGCGACGTGGGTGCAATCGATATCTCCCTGTTTGTTAAGCATCTCCACAATGGCTGCAAACCATGCAGCCCAGGCTTTCTGATGGGCCTGGTCCAGATTAAATTTGATGTACTGCCCAGCCTGGGCAGCTCTCACCCATTCTGATCTGGACAACTCAGAGAAGTCCTTGGAGGATATGCGTGAAGAGGCCATTGAAGGTGACATTGTTTTGGCATCAGTTGCCACCTCACAACTCACCATCCCAGATACTCTCACATCGGTCACTTCTGTGACCTGCTTGACACAGGTGTGCACAGTTGATTGGGAGATGCCACAGATGTCTCCGCTAGGGATCTGGAAGAAGCCAGTCACATAAAAGTTCAGAACTGCCAAGAATGGGTCAATAGTCACTGTCCATGCCCTCAATTCCCCCAGCCACATGCTCCCCACAATCACAGCACCCCCCATTCCCCCAACCACATGCTCCCCAGAATCACAGCCCCCCAAGTTCCCCAGCCACATACTCCCCACAATCACAGCCCCCCCCATTCCCCCAACCACATACTCCCCACAATCACAGCCCCCCCCATTCCCCCAGCCACATACTCCCTACAATCACAGCATCCCCCCAATTCCCCCAGCCACATGCTCCCCACAATCACAGCATCCCCCCAATTCCCCCAGCCACATGCTCCCCACAATCACAACCGCCCCCTGAATTCCCCCACCCACATGTTCCCCACAATCACAGTCCCCCCAATTCCCCCAGCCACATGCTCCCCAAAATCATAGCCCCCTCCAACTCCCCCACCCACATACTCCCTACAATCACAGCACCTTGAAAAATTCAGAAGCTACAGCAGTGCAATTTGCAAGTGTCTTGTGCACATCCTTCAGCTGGAAGTGAGCTGAGTGCACTAAGACCCAACAGCACTGCAAGATCTGAGCTCAGTGCTGAGGCCTGGGTCCGTGCTGCAAGTCGGACATTGGAGATCCTGCAGAGCAACAGCCCCCCACCCTCCCACACACTCACAGAGCCACCACCAACCTGAGACAGAAAATGGCCACAACGAAAGGACATTCGTGAGTAACAGAGAGCTGTAGGATGCTGTACTGTTACCTCCCCACTAACCCTCACTGATGGAGCGCCCAAACCAGACTTTTATGGAGCATGTCTGCTTCGGCTGTTTTGGGATTGGCGAACATGGTGGTAAAGGGGGGAAGTACCAGTGAAGTTGGGCATGCAGCCCATTAATTCAATTTAGATGCACTCAAATGGCTGTCACACCCATTTCAAGCGCAGTCCCCATCACGTCCATCTTTGGGCCGTGGTAAAAGGGAACTGGCGTGGATCGCACTACTCATCTCACACCCGATTTTACCAGTTTTGTGCGCCCAAAAATGGGAGCAGCTTGATGCTAAAATTGGGCCCTATGTGTCAAGTGGAAAATTGGAAAACAGGAGATAATTAGTTAGCTGCAGCAACATTAACAAACAATATTAACGAGAAACTAAAGGCATTGATCAGAAGTAGAGGGCGCAATCTTACCACTCACTTACAACATGCTCCCGCTGCAGCGAAGGTGGAGATTTTGGTAACAAGCCAAATCTCATTTCAGTACAGTGGGATGGAAAATCCCGCTGGTGTGAACATTCGGGAAATTCTGGCCTGAGAATGTGTGAATAGCTTAGGGGGAGAAGCACTGGAAAATCTAGATAAAATTGTCAACGCAGAGCAGGCCCCAGCAGCTATTACGGCTGAGAGAAGAAAAAAGCAGCTCAGTCCCAAGGTTGCAGATCATTCACCAGCATGGTTATTGACAGAGAATCCCCACTCCAACCAGTCATCACTGGCATTCTAGCTGAGATCACCTAAATCAGCACAGATCAAGATCAAACCTGAATCTGTATGGCTCCATTAATCACCACAGTCATTGCATTTCCTATTCTTTTTCTTCTCTCTCTGCCAGATGTGATATTGTTCCTTCTCTCTATAGGGGAGAAATTGGAGTTAATACTTTTTCAGCTATGAGATTACACCCAAATCAGGCTGGAGGCAAGTCCGATTTTTCACCCAGGCCTTATTTTAATATTATTTGTGAGCTGCAAGTATCTGTTCTTGGGCTCCATGCGTTGCTTGTGAAGTTGCATCAGCATTAATTTTGGCTGGCTGCCTTGTAGGCATTGGTTTTCAGATAGGGCCTGAAATGGGGACGGAGGACAGAACTGGTCGAATGAAACAGACAGTAACCTATAACACCAAATCCTCTTGCGTCCATATGAAATCCCAGTAAGGACTGCTGGTCAGATCCAGTTTGGACTAGGAGCACCTGTGAGGGCCAAACCTGAGCACAGTAGAATGCAGTAAGAAGTCTGACAACACCAGGTTTAAGTCCAACCAATTTATTTGATAGTAAACTCACAAGCTTTCGAGGTTCTCCGCTTCGTCAGGTGAATGGAGAGTTCTGGCTTCATTGGTTTCTGAACTCTCCATTCACCTGATGAAGAGGGGAACCTCGAAAGCTTGTGAGTTTACTATCAAATAAATCGGTTGGACTTAAACCTGGTGTTGTCAGACTTCTTACTATGTTTACCCCAGTCCAACGCCGGCATCGCCACATCATCACAGGAGAATGTCCAGGAGAATTTCTTAAACAATCACTGAAAGAGTTCAAATGCCAAATTTAGGTGGTTGCTCAGGATATCTGAATATTATTTGACTAAAAATGTCATTGGATGTCTTTTAGGCATCTTAGGGGATGCAGAATGAAACATCATCAAACTAGACAGTTTTGTCTCTGTTTTGCACCTGGAAAATGGACACCAGGCCCAATTTTGTACCCTCTATCACTGTGCTTTCTTACTGTCTCTCTTCTTCCTGCACATCAACCAACAGAAACAAGAATCATGAAAAACAGCTCCACCTTTTTCATATGTCTTCTGTTCATTTCCCAAGGACAGCTTCAGAGAGAGAGAGAGAGAGAGAGCATTTAATTCACCATTCTTAAAGTGGTGGATGATTAAGGAGCACAAGTCAGATGGAAATTTAGTCCCTGACTCCACTGGTAAATCCTCAGTGGAGCTTGCTTCTGTCAAACAGGTTTAAGTAGTTTTGCATGACTCACTCATAACTGTCTAATTATGAACTGATTCATTAATGAACTTCCTTTCCCACTGTTAGTAGGATACCCGAGGTGACTAGTACTGTCAGGAAAACTCAGACAGTACAAGACTCACAAAGCCACTGTTTTTGAATCAATGATGTAACTTTATTTAACCAGCAGCTATTAGGAGATCACTTGAGGATGGAGTCAGCTCTCAGGTGGAGCAGCTGGAATACTCCAAATAGAACTGATGTTTACAATCCGAAACATATCAATTATAGGTTTTCTTATCAATCATTCCTGCCTTACATTAGCTTAAAATCAATCATCTTCAGTGTATACATATCAATAATAATCCATGTTATGCACCTCAGCCAACTGCATTTTACCATCCAGCATCATGATACCTCATTCGTCTATTAGATCCGGATGCTAACTCCCATCTTGGCTAAAAGTCACTTACCGATTGCCAGGTTACCCTAGACACTCACCATAGGGGTCAAGCAACTTGAGGTGCCCAGCCATGGGACCTCTCCATCCCAGGCTTAATCCCCCTGGGTCAAGTGCTTCCCCCCAGTACTTGCCTTCATGGTAATATAATCAGGGCCTAGTTGTAAGCTGATTAAATTGGATATCCTAAATTAAAGAATTGCATATATTAAAATCAAACAGTCAAACCTCAGGCAGGTCAATTGTACAATACACAAACATGTCTGGGCCTGACCCATCAATCACCCATCAAAGGTCATTGCACTCTATTGATACTTAGCAGGAGATCATTGCACCCCATTGAAATGCACCAGCTTATTGTTAGAAGCCCAGATCGGGCCAGACTTTCTGTCAGTGAGGGTTTCTGCAGTTACCTTATCTGATAACAGGTTACACGTAAGCAACAGGATGGAGATGGACACCTGGAGGCAGACCTTACTGTCCTGTCAGGCAGACATCAAGAAACCCACTAGGTATTGGAACCCCCTCCTGCGACCTCATTGGCCGGAAGCCAGAGAAGTTTCTGGAAAGGCAAGCAGGCAGGGGGATAAAGGGACACATTTCAAACACACCAGCAGCGAAGACTCGACGAGGGAGACAACCTTAACCATCCGGAAGACTGACCAGTGAAGGAAGGAAGGAAGAAGCTGCCATTGAGATTCACCTTCGTGAAGACAGACCAGAGGTACTCAGAGAATCAAGCCTGCAGTTTAACCAAACTATATTGCAGGTAGTATATTTGAATCTGGGGTATCCTCTTGTTTTATGTGGGTAATTTAAGGGTTAATAGTGTTACTGTTAATAAACTTGTTGAACCTTTGTGTTTGTTCTTTGTCTAAATTGCAAATAAGGGCACCAGGGTAAAACCTTAGAGAGAGTAAACTGGTCGAAAGTATCTGAGAATTAACAGGTACAACAATCCACTCCTAGCTTCCCGCAATAAGCCCTCTCTACACAACCAAAGTTTGTTAGAGTCCGTCCATCCCTCCCTCCCTCTGAGTCCAGGCCACATGGCCATGCTTTCATAAAACAGCACCAATTCACTCCCACGGGACTGAAGCATTGTGGAAGGTGGTTAAATCAGGCTTCCAGCCCATTAATTAAATGCATATAAGCAATCATGCATAATAAATAGGGCAGGAACCTGATCAGGGCCGGTGGTGCAAGTTGGGAGATTCGCAAATGGCTTGACACCCAGCAGGAATCCCAATTTAGCCCTCACACCAGATTCAACAGGTTATAGACATTCCCAGCTGCGGCTAGACATGTGATCCTGTGTCCGGGCACATTTCCATCCTCAGTCTAGACAATGAATATACCTATTCATAAAGCTGCAATATGCGTTCCGCATAAGAAACTTTCTGATTTGAATTTTGCTAACTGTAGGGTTGCCAGGGTTTTGGTTCTGAACTATTTGTCTTTATCACCACACCTTGTGGTAACTTGCCTTTGGCTAAAGTGAACAATAATTCATATAATACTTAAAATACATTTAAAATATCAGCATATATGTTTTAAATCATAAGTACTTGTTTATTTTCTTACTGCATTTATATGTATGTAACCTATTCTTTTGTTAGCTTATAATATTGTTTTAAGAATCATTTAACTCTTTGCTAGTAATTCTGTCAGTGCCTTAATGTCTACTGTCTAAAAACCTTGTTGATTTGTTAGAAATTTCCCACATTATCAGGTAAAACCTTATGATAAAATATAAGTATGTCAAGGATTTGAGAATTGTCCTGTTATTCTTAGATTTTGCAGAGAGAGTTATCAATATTTCCATGGCTTTAGAGACAATCACCAGAACTCTACCGCTCCATCCATCACAGGAATTGGAATGGGCAGCAACAACAATAGGAAGGTCCATTGAGCTCAGGTGGGATTTTCCAGTCTCGGGTTGAGCGAGACCGTAAAATCCCACCCAATATTCCCCACCTGTTAAATTTAAAGCTTCTTATTATGAAAATAGGAGCTACGGATATGAACTTGCCTCAATAATTTATACCCTTTTCTTGTTCCTTAGACAAGTTCACAGACTAGTCCTCTGGCAACAAGTATACTTGAAATACAGAAAGAATTTATAATTATAAAGTATGTTTCATGAAGTATGATTTTAGTGTAAGCACTATTATAACTGTAGGGAACACAGTAGGCAATATGGGCACATCAAGTTCTCATTAACAGTAATGAGATAAATTACTGCATTAACGATTTTAGCAATGTTAGTTGTGGGATAAATTGTTGGCCAGGATGCATGTGGACTTTCTTGCTCTTCTGCAAAAGTTCCAAAGTGTCTGTTACAAGCACCCGGGAGGCTCAACAAACAGTGCTCCAGCCCAAAGACGCAAACGCTTCCACATGTATTAGCAAATAGAGTTTCAATTCTATTTGTAAATTATCCCAATTGGGGCATTTTCAATCCCCCTACTACTACAACCTGTCCTCAAATCCAAATAATGCTTTACTGTTGAGCAGGATCTTTGACGTGTCTAATCCCAGCTACACTCAAGTTCCTGGGAACAACCTAAGATTTATTACCCAAAACAATTTCAATTCAATCAAAATGTACACAAGTCTTGTTTTTGTGAAAAACAATTGGCCCTTGGAAACCATGTGGTATTGCCAGTCATGTGTGTTCAAACCAGAACAATCTGATGTGAGACCCACAACAAAATGCAGAAAACAAGAAAGGAGTTATGTTTGTACATATATCTTAGCTTGACTTTGATTCCACCCTTGTTATCCTGGGTCAATTGTCCTATGTGAAAAGAGCCAAGAGTTATGACAGCAGACAGAAGATGGACATTTGTGGCTTGAGAATCCAGTTTTAAGCAAGCTGCATATTTGCACGTCAAATGAAGAGATACAAATACAATTCAGAGTCCGCTTGCGTGCCTGTCTCTCCTTCCTCATTCTTCATGACTCTGTTTAGTCCAGTGTTTGATAGGGCTGCCTGCTCTAATTGGACGAGAAAATCCTATCAATCCAACTATTTCCTTTGGATTATGTGTATCAGCAGAAGAAGGGCAGCGGTGAGCGTGTGTGCAATTAAATCATTGGAGAAGTATAGGACTTGTGCACATAGTGGAAATGCCAAGAAATGGGGAAAAAGCAATGAGGTTAGGGAAGTGATGGATGTAAAGGGAATTGTTGAGGAAATGCTGGTGATTATGAAAGTGATAGAATGTGAAAAGAGAATAATGTTAGAGTGTGGTGCAAAAGGAAGATATGAATTGGCCTGGAATGAGACTCAAAAGTGTGGCAACGTGACCTTATGATAGAACCATTGAAATATTATGGTGCAGAAAGAGGCCATTCAGCCCATTATCTCTGTGCCAGCCATGAAAGAGGAGAAAGAAACTAGCTGCACATTTTAATCCAAGTTTCCAATCAGGTCAATAACCTTGTAGGTACAGCACTTAGATGCACTTACAGGTATCTTTTAAATGAGTTGAGCATTTCCGTCTTACACACCAGCTTAAGTACTGAATTCCTGGGCCTCAATACTGAAAATATCATAGGGGCATTGCTTCCACAGACCGAATACCCAATTCCCACTTGGGTTAAAATATGGACGTATATGTTACTTCTTTATTCTTTGCATCTGTAGTAAGTCAGAATTTCATCTTTACACTGAAAATTTCTCTTCTGGACAAAGTAAGTATTAAACCATTCTCATGCAGGCAGAAAGTAGTGCCCAGGTGTTGAAGAATAATATTGAGGTTTGTTACAGTGTCATTTTGAGTACAAAATGTTCTCAAAGCCTTTCTCCTATGTAATTGTTTGACAGGAATTGGTTGAGGATTCTGAGCATGCCAGGGTTTGGGGGACGTTTCAGTCTGAAAGTAAGTGTTCTGCAAAGAAGATCCAGTTTCCCATGCTCCTGTTTTCATAGTTATTATTGGTTATTATTGTTCTGCTGAGTTATTGTTCTGGTTAAATTTTTGTTATTTTGTTATATATAGAAGCCCCTTCTTTTAAACAACACATTCAATCACCTTTGTTGTGGTCCCAGGTTACCACGAGATTATCAGCATTTACCACTATTATGGAATAAATCTGACAGCAACTTCTATATGTATGCAGTTAAACATGGAAATAGGAACATAGGGAACAGGCCTTTCAGCCCTTCGAGCCTGCTCCGCCATTCATGATGATCATGATTGATCCCCCAACTCTGTAACTTAATCCCGCAATCCAGAGGTAACTGTCAAATTTATCCTGCTCCTCCTCCAGATGTACTCTATTGGTATTTCAGTGGTAGGCTTGACATTGAAATTCCTGCTGGGGTGTGAAGTTGCTGCACTTACCCACTTATGATGTGGATGTGCCGGCATTGGACTGGGGTAAACACAGTAAAAAGTCTGACAACACCAGGTCTTCGTCCAACCGATTTATTTGATAGTAAACTCACTAGCTTTCGAGGGGTTTCCCTCTTCTGAAGAGGGAAACTGTTTCTTGTTCTTGTTAATTAATTCACATTGCAAATACAGATTAGACAAATCTATATTAGTGAACATCTTCCTATTGGCTGAATTAAAAAACTTTACTGAGTAAAAATAATTTTTAATCGCCTTATTTGCTGCTTGCTTATAACCTCCACAAATCCAAATAGACCAGTCTATTCTTTGAACTACAATAGGTGCAGCCCATTCACTACTGTTCACCTTCCTAATTGCCTCTGTCTTTTTAATCAATTGCGCTCTTTACTTATTGCTTCTAACTGTGCGTAAAGCATTAGCACAGTCCTATAAAATGTGATCTGTACATTGTTCTTTATTTTGCCTTTGGCCTCGTGATGTCTAATTTCATTATTTGCTCCTCCTTACTCAAAGACCACTTTGTGGTCTCTTCCTCAGTGGCAGACAGGCTCTTACCAATCCCTACTGCGTAACTTGGCTTAGTTTAACCATATTTCCTGAAGCTAATTCATTCACAGAAGGGGGACTTTGTTCTGTCTTATGATAACCAATGGCAAATATTAAGATGCATCATCAAATTTCAAAGCACTAACTTAACCTAGTACACTGGATGGAAGTTTCCATTTTGTAGACGGAGTACAAGGGTAGGCGGGAGAGTCAGTGTGATTCCTGCTGGGTGACAGGGTGGGTGAACATGGATAACCATCTGCTTTACAGCTCATTATTATGCATCTGTGAAGTCACCTGCCATGTATGAGGCCAGTGGCTCGGACACCATACTTAAAGAACAGTTGAACACACATTCATTTATTGCAATCCGAGAGCTCCACACTACTGCTACAGAGTTCTTATGGCTGCAGCTCCTACTGGAGAAGCTGGAAGATGTGAGCAACCACATTCTGGTACATATGAGGGCATCTCCAGCACTGCCGTTCATTGATCTCTAGTTAAGAACACTACCTTGATACAGCCATGGTCAGGGCAATGCTCGCTGTTGTGGTTGTCCATGTTCACCAACGTCTAGACCTTACAGAGGCCTTGCTGAATCTTGCTGCTCAGGCCCATGTTCCTCCTGACCTTGTGCCAACCTGTAATGGGCTCTCCCTCTCCTCATCTGGAAGTGAGCCTTTACCAAAACAGGGTTGTCTACAGCCTGCATCATCAATGCCTCAGTGAATGTATGAACGAATTGAAGTGATATATTAAGTGATCATGTCCTTTGCAGATTGCCCTCCATCTCAAAGCCAGCAGGAAAGTACTACGCCCTTTATCTGGTCTCCACCTAGACATGCATCCCCATCCTAACCCTTCCAGGTACAAGACATCCCGGAGGACCAGAAATGAGTGTTCTTTCCATTCATAGATGAATATGCATGGAGACATTGTGCTTTGACCAGGGTAATGACAGCCATGTGTAAGAAGCCTGACCAGGACACTTTTCTGATTCTCTTCACTGCCCTCAATTTTATAGGGAACATAGAAAAATAGATCCCTGATCAGCCATGATCATTCACCTGGGAGGGTGGAGGTTTGTTCGAAGTTTATTTATTAGCATTAACACTACAATGCAGTTACTGTGAAAATCCCTTAGTTGCCACACTCCGACGCCTATTCAAGTGCACTGAGGGAGAATTTAGCTTGGCCAATGCAGCTAACCAGAACGTATTTCAGACCGTGGGAGGAAATCAGAGGAAACCCATGCAAACTTGGCGAGACTCCACACAGACAGTGACCCAAACCAGAAATCAAACCCAGGTCCCTAACGCTGTGAGGCAGCAGTGCTAACCAGTGTGCCAACCGTGCCGCCCGAGGACCGGCACATTCCTGTAAGGATGAAGGATAAGTATGGAAAGTTTTGGGAATGAGGGATATTGTAAGCCTAGTCAAAGAGAAAAAGAAAGCATTTGTCAAAGCTAGGAAGCTGGGAACACACGAAGCAAGTGTTGGATACAAGGAAAGTAGAAAGAAACTTAAGCAAGGAGTAAGGACAGCTAAAAGGGATCACACAAAAGCATTGGCCAGCAGGATTAAAGAAAATCCCAAGGCTTTTTATACATATATAAAGAACAAGAAGGTAAGCAGGGAGAGGGTTGGCCCACTCAAGGACAAGGAAGGGTATCTATATGTGGAGCTAGAGAAAATGGGCGAGGTATTAAATGAGTACTTTGCGTCAGTATTCGCCAAAGGGAAGAACTTGAAGAATGATGAGTCTGGGAAAGGTTGTGTAGATAGTTTGAGTCATGTTAAGATCAGAAAGGGGGAGGTATTGGGGTTCTTGAGAAACATTAAGGTAGACAAGTCCCTAGGACCTGATAGGATATACCCCAGAATACTGAGAGAGGCAAGGGAGGAAATTGCTAGGGCTTTGAGAGAAATCTTTGTATCTTCAGTGTTGTTCCTTTGTTTAAGGATGGTAGCAAGAATAATCCAGGTAATTACAGGCCGATGAGCCTGACGTCAGTGATAGGGAAATTATCGGAAAGGATTATTCAAGACAGGATTTATTCCCACTTGGAAATAAGTGGATGTATTAGCGAGAGGCAATGTGATTTTGTGAGGGGGAAAAACGAGTCTCACTAACTTGATCGAGTTTTTCGAGAAAGTGACAAAGATGATTGCTAAAGGTAGGACGGTAGATGTTGTCTACATGGACTTCAGTAAGGCCTTTGACAAGGTCCCTCATGGCAGACTGGTGCAGAAGGTGAAGTTGCATGGGATCAGAGGTGAGCTGGCAAGGTGAAGATATGCAAGGTCCCAAAAAAGAGAAAGCGAAGTGGTGAAAGAAGTCAAGCTCACCAGGCACACATTACTTACATGGTCATAAAACTTAGCTGTTGGAATTTTCTAGTTGTTCACGCTTGTGGGATTTTCCAGTCCCAACGATGGCATGCCCCTACCACAGGTTTCCATAGCTGAATCTTTTCCTTTCTTATTCCCCTGGTAAAGTGGTTCACTGCACCTTGAATAACTAAGCTGCTTTCCTTACCCATCCAGAGGTATAACTAAGTTTATTTTCCTGTCAACCTTCCTCTCCGGTTGAAGTGATTTCTTTACATCCCTGAAGTTAGCCCTGCAGATCGGCTAGTATACTCACAAAATCCACCAATATCAGGAAGAAAGCGGTTATAATTCAATGGTTTAAGGAAGAATAATCTACCAGCGAGTTGATCGTTCTTAAGTACAAGGGCTTTAGATTTTATTTCATGCATTAAATCGTTCAGTCTTACTGCCTATTCTCTTTCTGTGAGGATCAAAATGGATCAATGTATGTAATTGGAAAGGGATTCACAGAAGCAGAATCGAGAAAGACATAAAATAGCTTTCAAATTTACAATTGAACCTGGGTCCTTGGTCTCACAACACCAGGGACCCAGATTCAATTCCTACCTTGGGTCACTGTCTGTGTGGAGTTTGCACGTTCTCGCTGTGTCTGTGTGGGTTCTCTTCTGGTGCTCCAGTTTCCTCCCTCAGTCCAAAGATGTATGAGTTAGGTTAATTGGCCATATTAAATTGATCCTAATGTAAGAAAGATTAGCAGAGTAAATGAAGGTTATGTGAATAGGGCCTGAGTGGGATTGTGGGCGATACAGACTCGATGGGCTAAATGGCTTCCTTCTGTATTGTAGGGATTCTATGATTCTATGATATTAGTATGAAGAGGAACACAAAAGCAATCCTGAGCTTCTCTACTAAGCAGCCTTTTCCGGGTAAGCATCCATTAGCCTGTATTTCATCATGTATATAATTCAGAGACTTTTCAGAGTTTTTTTAACACTTATCAAGACAAGGGAGCTGACCTGCACAATGTCCTGACATTGTTCAGGACAGAGCAACCCACATGATTAGCAATGCATTCACCACCTTTAACATGCACTCCTTCCACGACCACTCAACGTGGCTGCAGTGTGAACATTCGTAATACACACAGCAAGAACTCACCAAACATTTCACATCCCTTGCCGCTGATCAAGGCAAGAGAGAATGAAGCACTTTTTATTTCAGGTAGCTATTGGAGCAAGCAGTTGTTACTGGACTAGTAATCCAAAGGCCTGGTCTAATAATTTGGAAACTTTGGACCCACCATGACAGTTTGTTCAGTAAATTATATACTGAATTTACTGAACAAATTAAACATTAATATCGGTAATGGGGGCCATGAAGTATTGAATTGTCGTAAAAACCCAACTGGTTGATTGATGTGCTTTAAAGATTAAACTTATCACCTCCGTCCAGCCTAGATGTGACTCCAGATACACATCAATGTGGTTGACTCGGAATGGTGAGTCAAGCCTTCAGTTGTGTCAAACCGCTTCACAAAAGCTTAGTAACTTTAAAACCGGGCAGTCTGTGTTAACCTCAGCATTGGATTTAGACACAACACCCCCGCTAATTTACAAGGTTCCTCTGAATAGTGTCTGGGGTTTTGTGCCAAAGTTGGGAGAACTGTCCCACTGATTAAGCAATCAGAATAGTTTTGTGGCTTTGGAACAGCTTGGCAGCCATATTCACAGAATTATATTTATTAGCCAGGCACGTTCATCACCACCAGAAGTGATGTGAATACTATTGGGTGTCCTCAACATTGGCTCCAGAGTGCATTATGTCTCATAACATTTTGAGTAAGACAACCTCCTGTTGATTACCACCTACTGCCCTTCTTCAGCTGATGAATCAGTACTCTTCCATGTACCACTTGGAAGAAGAAACGAAGGTAGCAATGCAAGGTCTAGAAGGCGTAGACTTCGATGTCTATCATTAAGAGTGGTTCAGTAGCACTTTTACTGACCAAACTAGCTAAGTCCTGAATTATACAACTGCCATACAAGACTTGCAGCAGATGATGAGAGAATCAACATGAGGAAGAAACCTACTTCATCTCATCTTCACCGACCTAAAAACTTAATTAGACTTGCCCCTTAAATATTATGGCTACAAGAACAGATCAGGGGCTGGAAATTCTACAATGGGTGACTCATCTCTTGACTCCCCAAAGATTTTCCAACATCAACAAGCAGTAAGTCAGAAGTCTAATGGAATATTCTCCATTTGCATTGGTGAGTGCAGCTTGAATTGTTCAGGCCACAGCAACCCACATGATTAGTAATGAATCCACATCTTTAACATTCACTCCTTCCACCACCACTGAACGTAGCTACAGTGTGAACGTTCATAGTACACACAGCAAGAACTCACCAAACATTCCACAATAGCAATTCTCAAACTTACAATGTCTATGAGCTAGAAGGACAAGAGAAGCAAGCACAGGAGAACACTATAAGTTCCAAGTTCCCCTCCAAGTAACAAAGCATCCTGGCAGGAAATTTTTCATCTTTCCTTCAATTTCACTGGGTCAAAACATTGGAACTCCCTATAAAACCACTTTGGGAGTACCTTTACTTCTTAGTCAGCACAATTCAAGAAGGCAACTCACCATCACCTTTGAAGAGGTGATGGTGAGCTGCCTTCTTAAACTGTGGCTGACTAAGTAGTAATGGTACTCCCAAAGTGGTTTTATAGAAAATTCCAATGTTTTGACCCAGTGACATTGAAGGAAAGATGAAAAATTAGGGATGGGCAATAAATTTATTTAATGGGTTAATCAGATGACTTTGTCAGAGTGCAATCATCTGAGATGGATAAAAATTCAGTAGTACTAGTGCACCCAATTCAGCTTTCTAAGTTAAATTCAATTGACAGGTACATTTTTTAACTTGTATTATGGTGAAATGTTGTTGTGCTATTTGACTAATACTATAATTTATATTTGTTCGAATGTAAGTTTTTGTTCAACATTGAAGTTTATGCATAAATAATGAAATAAGCCATTTTAGTAAACCTATTCACCAAGGCTTAAGCGTTAAAATATTTCAGGTCTTGTATTTGATTTGCTTTTAAGCTCTCCAGTCATTCTTGTTAAATAGACATCATGTCCCCTGTAATATGGAGTGCATCTTTACTGGCCAATATCTAGTTAAACAGCATAGTGATTCATAATATCAAACCCTTGTCACCTGTATTGACTACTGTAATCTTAGATGTTGAAGCATGCATCACCATCTTTCATTACAGAAGATGGACTGAAAAACACTTGAGTAAGATGAGGCACAATTTCATGAAATACACAAGAGAACAGCAGTAACAGGATGTTGTGCAGTAACACTCCTCTTGGGAAATAAGGAAGGGCAGGTAACAAAAGTGTTAGTGAAGAATCACTTTGGGACCAGTGACCATAATTCCATTAGTTTTAAGATAGCTAAGGAGAATGATAAGTCTGACTCAAAAGTTAAAATTCTAAATTGGGGTAAGGCCAACTTGGACAGTCCCAGGCAGGAACTTTCAAAAGTTAATTGGGGGAGTTTGTGGGAAGACAAAGGGACGTCTGGTAAGTGGGAGGCTTTCAAAAGTGTGTTATCAGAGTTCAGGGTAAGTATATTCCTCTTAGAGTGAAAGACAAGGCTGGGAGAAGTAGGGAATCCTGAATGACTTGGGATATTGGGTCCTGGTCAAGAAGAAGAGGGAGACACTTGACATATAGAGAGTATAGAGGGTGTAGGAGTAGAGTTAAGAGAGAAATCAGGAGGGCAAAAAGGGAACACAAGATTGATTTGGCAGGTAAGGCAAAGGAGAGTCCAAAGAGCTTCTACAAATACAAAAAGGGCAAAAGGGTAACAAGGAAGAGAGTAGGGCCTCTTAAGGATCAACAAGGTCACCTACGTGCGGATCCACAAGAGATGGGTAAATTAATACTTCTCATCAGTATTTACTGTCGAGAAAAGTATGGATGTTAAGGAACTTGGGAAAACAAATAGTGATGTCTTGAGGAGTGTATATAATAGAGAAGGAGGTGCTGGAAGTCTTAAAGCGCATCAAGGTAGATAAATTCCTGGGACCTAATGAAGTGTATCTCAGGACATTGTGGAAGGCTAGGGAGGAAATTGTGGAGATGTTTAAATCATCAACAGCTTCAGATGAGGTGCCTGAAGATTGGAGGGTGGCAAATGTTTTGCCTTTATTTAAGTAGGGCTGTAGGGAAAAGCCTGGGAACTACAAGTCAGTGACCCTAATTTCTGTAGTGGGTAAGTTGTTCAAAGATATTCTGAGTGATAGGATCTACAGGCATTTAGAGATGCAAGGACTGATTAGGGACAGTCAACATGGCTTTGTGAGTGGAAATTGGATTGAGTTTTTTGACCTAGAAGGTAGATGAAGGCAGTGCAGTTTATATTGTCTACGTGGACTTTAGCAGGGCCTTTGACAAGGTACCGCAAGGCAAGGGAGATTGTTGCATAAGGTTAAATCTCACAGGATGCAGGTGAGATAGCAAAATAGATACAAAATTGGCTTGGTGACAGAAGACAGAGGTGGTTGTGGAGGGTTGTTTTACAAACTGGAGGTCTGTGACCAGTGGTGTGCCTCGTGTTTGGTACTGAGTCCACTGTTATTTGTCAATTATATTAATGATTTGGATGAGAATTTAGTAGGCACGCTTAGTAAGGTTGCAGATGACACCAAGATTTGTGGTTAGTGACAGTGAAGAAGGTTACCTAGGACTGCAATGAGGTCTTGATCATTGGGCCAGTAGATAGATGAATGGCAGATGGAGACTGATCTTCAATTCCTGGAGCTTCCAAGGCAATTCTGGATGGCTGGCAAACATAGCATCTGCCCAAATATGAGAACACATATTTGAAAAAGCATGCTGAGAAGTACCAATGCCAGCTTTTACCAGACATCTAGTATTTTTTGGGCAATGCAAAAGTTTGAACTGGTAGTAGAAAAGCCACAATACAACTCAAATGAAGAGATGGCCACAGTCATTTTAACATTGCATTCATAAAATTACCAGCAATCTGTCCTGGTCTCCCCACGCTGACACTATAGTTAAGAAAGCCCACCAACGCCTCTATTTTCTTAGAAGACTAAGGTGTAAAATTTCATACACCTTGCTAAGGAAATTTGGCTACGACTCTCACCAACTTTTATAGATGCAACATAGGAAGCATTCTTTCTGGTTGTATCACAGCTTGATATGGCTCCTGCCCTCCCCAAGACTGTAAGAAATAATGGGACAAGTTACAAAATAGACAGCCACGTTCCTCACCTTGCCCCTGACCTCATTCAGCCTGAACACCTGATTTGGTCCACATGGTCCACAATTGGCAAGGATAACAAACATCTTGGATGGTTTCAGAGTAATTGACCTGATATTTCCAGCACTGCACATAACCCATACATTAACAAGATGGAAGCTGGTGTTACTAAATTAAATGTGTATTTTCAAACAGAGGCCCCAGGTAAATAAGCTGGGAAAGGTTGTGAATGTAGCCCAATCCATCATGCAAACCAGCCTCCCATCCACTGACTCTGTCTACACTTCCTGCTGCCTCGGCAAAGCAGCCAGCATAATTAAGGACCCCACGCACCCCGGACATTCTCTCTTCCAGTTTCTTCCAGTGGGAAAAAGATGAAAAAGTTTCAGATCATGGACCAACCGACTCAAGAACAGCATCTTCCCTGCTGCCATCAGACTTTTGAATGGACCTACCTCTTATTAAGTTGATCTTTCTCTACACCCTAGGTATGACTGTAACACTACATTCTGCACCCTCTCATTTTCTTCTCTATCAATAGTATGCTTTGTCTGTATAGTGCACATATTTTTCACTGTATACCAATACATAGGACAATAATAAATCAAATCAAATCAAAAACTGCAAGCATCAATGCTAATCTTCACTGATTTGCACATGTCTTAATACTTCAACATTGAAATTTCCATGTCGCAACTCTTGAAAATTCCCAGCTTACTTACCTGGGGCGTCTGTTTGAAAATACACATTTAATTTAGGAACACCAGCTTCCATCTTGTTAATATATGGGTTATGTGCAGTGCTAGAAATATCAGACCAATTTCTCTGAAACCATCCAAGATGCTTGTTATCCTTGCCAATTGTGGACCATGTGGACCAAATCAGCTGTTTAAGCTGAATTAGATCGGGGCAAGGTGAGGAACGTGGCTGTCTATTTTGTAATTTGTCCCATTATTTCCATGCCAGGTTACAGAGGCTGTACTTTGAAGTTGAGGCTTCATGATTTCACTGCTAAATCATTATTCCAAATGACCTAATGCAACTTATAAGAATAAAAACAGTTCGCATTTGGCATTATGAACATCAAAGATTCATTATTAGATTTATTATTTATGTGACAAAATAGTCCCGAAAGAAACCACAAAAATGCACTTAGTAGTTAACTCTTGTGTAATGTGGTATTGTTTTGTGATATTTCCGTGCAACTGCCAAGGATTAACACGGATCAATGGATATTGCGAGTGACCTATCCAACAAGGAACATTCACCCGCCAAGGTTATGGGTATCCCTTGACACTTTAGAGAACAATATCACAATCTTGTGGAAGACTAAATCATATATACAAAATGCTTTTCAAAGTTAAATAGCCTCTCAAAGTTCACTGTGCAAGTTTACACATGGTCACTTGAATGAGTTTTTAAGAGGCTTGCAAACACAATTAAAACCACACCCTTAAGGAGTCCTTTCCTTCAGCACAGAAATAGTGAGAAAATTTGACATAAAAAACACCATTCATAAAGGTGTTTGAATAGAATAGAATCTCTACAGTACAGAAGGAGGCCATTTGGCCCTTTGAGCCTGCACTGACAGCAATCCCACCTAGGCCCCATCCCCATAACCGCACGTATTTACCCTGCTAATCCTCTGACACTAATGTAGCATAGCCAATCTACTTAAGCACATTTCTGGAATGTAGAACTGGAAACACTGGAAAAACTGGAACACCCAAAGGAAACCCATGCAGACATGGGGAGAATGTGCAAACTCCACACGGTCACCCAAGATCAGAATTGAACCCATGTCCCTGGCACTATGAGGCAGCCATTTCATTCTCATTGGCATTTGGTTGCAAGTGATGTATTCCCCCTAAATTACTCTCTTCTCCGCCTGAGCTACTGGCTCATGACATGGGTGCAACAGCCTTCTGATAGCTTATCAAAATGAATGCTCCTCATTGCTAAGCCTACTAAGTTTTGGTTGGCTATGAACTGTGGATGCATTAGACACAAGCCTAAGCCTGTTCTCGCTTTGAAATTTCCAACAGAGTACTGTGAAACAAAGATGGTCTAGAGTATTAGAGGGCAGACGTGACGATGAATGACTAAGTTGAGATGAGGTGATGCTGAGCAAAGTCAAAATTTTCCCTCCTTGGATTTGAGAAAGTGTAAGTCAGGAGAAACAACTGCAAGAGCAGACAGTGAAACTTCTGCCCTGGACAACAAAAGTTGAGCAAATAAGTAACAGCAGAAATAGCCTAACTAATGGGGGAGTCATAGGCTAGGTAATTGTGAACTAAAAAGTGCAGTTGTAAACACTGCAGGAAAAAGTCGATTTGTAGAGAATGAGAGGTTAAGGTAAATGTAAAGGAATGGTCAAAGGTCACTTTGTCAGTGATAGAGATCCACATGAACATATGAATTAGAGCAGGAGTAGGCCATTCAGCCCTTCGAGCCTGCTTCATCATTCATTAAGATCACAGCTGATCTAACTGTGATCAGCTAATCAGCTCCACATTTCCAATTGCCCCGATAACCTTTGACACCTTTGTAAGTCAATAATCTCTCTACCCTTGCCTTATAAATATTGAACAACCCTACTTCCACTGCTCCCTGGGGAAGAGTGCAAAGAGTTGGGTGAGGATAAAACAGACAGCTGAAGGGAAATGGCATGGTTATGAAATCAGCTGTGAGTATGGGTAGCAAAACTGAAATGAAGGGAGAAGTTTAGGGAGGTGAACAAGATAGTGGATTTTGGAGGTGAAATAGCAAGGGCTGTTGAGGTGGAAGTTGAAATCACTTAAGGGTGAAGAGTGGCACAGTGCAGAGACTGAAGGAGGGAAAAAAAGCTAAGGGTGGAGCCTTGATGACAGGAGAGGGGAGGTGCAGTGATAGAAAATGGCATCAGAGGTGTAGGGGGTAAATGAGAGAAGAACATTAGTGAGTATAGCGCAAGTTTACAGCTGCAAAGCTAATATACCCAACATGGGAAGTACATCACAGTGTGTTCTCCCTGTTGATTTTAGCCGCATAGCTGCAGAAATGCAATCCGTACAGCCTCTGTTCGAGTTGATATTGAGAATGCTATTCCCTCAGCTTCATGTGTCGTTGTGTCTGAGATTAGAAATGGTTTGCAGTCATCACTGTCTGTTTGAAGGATTTTCTGGCATTTGGAATGCTATCCATGTTGGTCTTAGCTAGACAACTCAACAAAATCTGATGTACTTTGCTTTCAAGTTCATTAGTCAGGACATTGATTCTCTGACTTATTGCACTGTCGTCAGTTGAGCAATTACATAAACATTGCACCAGCAACAAATGAAATGTCAATATTTTTTGTACAGATCTTTTTATGGCTACTAGATATCTCAAAGCTCTTTAAACATAAAAACATACAAAATAGAAGCAGGAGTGGGTTATTAGCCCCTTCAAACCTGCACCACCATTCATTTTGATCATGGCTGATCATCAAATTCAATATCCTGATTCCGCCTTCCCCCCATATCTCTTGATCCCTTTTTATATCCAATGAAATATTTTTTGAAGTGTTGGCCCTGTAGAAATATGGCAGCAAGTTCATACACAGCAAACCCAAAGTGAAACATACCAGGCTGGACGCTTGATACTGGCTTCCCACCACTACGGGTAACCCAGCAGGACACAGCCCATAAGTGGTCATTAACTGGCACGTTAGGGCCCTGATTGGCCCACAGGAGTGACCCTCTGCTAGTAAAATTGTGGGGACAGGTAGATGGTAAGTGCTACCAATGGTGCCCATTGTATGACACACAATTTTACAACCACCTCCAATCCCACCCACCCCTCCCACTGCCTGCCCATACACCCCTAAGTGCCCATAAAATCCAATCTCCATCTCTATAACATTCTCCAGCCCAACAAGCCCCTCAGATCGCTGCTCCTCCAATCCTGGCCTTCTGCACATCCTCAATTTTAGTTAGTTCACCATTAATTCCCATGCTGTCATCTGCTGGCTCTAAGTTCTGGAATTCCACCTTCTCCTCCTAAAACCTCTCTGACTGCCCATTGTCATTCAAGATTCTCCTTCGAAGTAACAGCTTTTGGTCACTTGTCCTAATATTTCCTGATGTGACTTGATGTCAAGTTTAATTTGCGAATGCTCCTGTGCTGTGCCTTGGGGCATTTCACTATGTTAAAGCTGTTGTAATTGCTGGTTGTGCAATAATCTTTCTTAAAAGCTTTATTTAGAGGAGTTGTTAGCCATGTCTTCACATCATAATCAAAATTCCTAAGATCATATGTTTTCAGTATAAATCTTACTGACTCAAAGCAATAACAGAAGCAACAGAAATCAGCATGAATATTGGCTTTTAATGTTCTAACTATGTTAGGAGTTGTGGATTTTAAACAAAAAGAAAAAGAAGGTAGGTTGCATAGATGTAGGTTCAGAATAACACATTACAGGTTTATTGAAAGAGATCTTCTCTGCATACAACAGAAAATGAAACTAAGACAGAAGCCTGTGAAAGACCCTATGACCTCATGATTACATCATGTGACTTGCTCTTAAAGCAATTGTGCAGCCGTACATATTACAACATCCATTCACACCTCCCACCCGATCCCCTCCAAGCCTTTTACTTCTATGGTCATGTCAACAAATGACTATGATGTTATATATAGGATCAGTAAAGCTCCAGACTCGGTACTATGCACCATTAATCATTGCACATGGTCAAAAAGAAAGTTGATCAGGAAGGCATCTACTTCTTTTGGTTGTATACTACGTTCTGGAATTTGACTGTCCTAGACACTAGAAGTGTGATTTGGAACTTCAATAGACACTTCTCCTCTGGGAAGTAATTCTGAATCATTCTCATGTGGTATAGTAGCATTGGTACAATCCTAAGGGAACTCAGATTCAAATACATCTTCTGTAGTAACATTCACAACACTGGGCAATAAAGATGTTGATACTTCTGGAGATGATTCAGATAAATTATTTTGAGATGGCAACAATTTGTCAACATGGTTTCACCAAACTAATTAATCTTCATTTTAAATCATGTGAGAAACTGAACATGTTTTTGCTAAAACAATGGCAAGTACCCATTTCTTACTCGTGCCATAATTACACGCTAACACTTGATCTCTTTGTTAAAATGAGCATTGTTTTACCCTGACTTCTGGTCTAGCAACCTGAAATTGTTGTTGATGCTCTACTATCTCTGAAGTTTCTGGAGATAATAACAAATTAAAATAGTTCTCAGCTTTCCTCTTTAAGAGCAGTAATGCAGCTGAACTTTGGGTAATCACATGAGTAGTCTTTCTATAAAATGGCAAAAAGCCACTCACAACATGATAACAAACATTGCTCTTTTGAAGTTGTTCAAGAATGTTTCAAGAATTGTACAAATCTTTCAGTTAATCCACTGGTTGATGGATGATAAGGTGAGGATTTTACACGTTGAACACCATTTACTTTGAGATAATCCTCAAGCTCTTGTGACATTACCAAATTTTGCAATCGTTTTGGCAAGTTTTTCAGCAGTTTGTTCAGATGTAGTAGATCTCATGATAACAACTCGAGGCCACTTTGAGTGGCATCAGTTGTGACTAAGAACATATAACCCTCAAATGGACCAGCAAAATCTACATGCAATTGTTACCATGCACTTCAGGCCATTCCCAAGGTTGTAAAGGAGACAAAGCAAATATTTCTTATTCAGGCACAGGACTGACACTGTCCCACTTTTTCTTCAATCTGGGCATCCAGACTCAGACACCAAAAATAACTACATGCTAATTCCTTCATCAGGCCTATACCAGGATTTCTTTCATTTAATTATTCAAGCACCCTTCCATACACAGTAGGATGAATGATCACTCGGATTTCCCACAATAGATACAGACCTTGGACAGTCAACTCAAACTTTCTTGACACATATGGTTTCAAATCAGGATATGTATAGGGACGGCACGGTGGCACAGTGGTTAGCACTGCTGCCTCACTGCACCAGGGACCTGGATTCGATTCTGGCTTGGGTCACTGTCTGTATGGAGTCTGCATGTTCTCCCTGTGTCTGCGTGGGTTTCCTCCAGGAGCTCTGGTTTCCTCCCACAGTCCAAAGTTATGCAGATTAGGTGGATTGGCTATGCTAAATTGCCCCTTAGTGTCAGGGGGACTAGTTACAGTAAATGCATGGGTGGGACTGTGGTTGGTACAGAATCGATGGGCTGAATAGCCTCCTTCTGCACTGTAAGGATTCTATGATTCTATGATGTACGATGCATTCCAGCTATCGTTTCTTTCAATACCATCATCTTCCCCAACACGGGATCATTTCTGGTAAATCTCTGAACTTGAGAAGCTGTCACAGGCAAATTATTTACTTGTGAAAAGTAAAGAATATTAGCAAAATTAATTGGTGGCATCTGTTCAATTGGTAAAGATAATGGCGATAATGCTTCAGCATGAACATAGCACTCTGACTGACAATGCTTTACACTATAGGAGTGTGTAGATAAGATCAGTGACCATCTTTGTAATTGGCTAGCAACTTACAAAGGTATGCCTTTACATGGTCCAAATATGGTAGTTAAGGGTCGATCATCAATAATGTGAAATGATGACCACATAAATAATGATGAAGTCTTTGTCCACCAAAAATTATACTCAATGCTTCTTATTCTAGCTGAGTATAGTTAGATTTAGCACTAGTCAGAGTATGCAAAGCAAAAGCTATAATTTGTTCTTCTCCCATTGGCATAATATGTGAAACAACTGCTCTACTCCATAAGATGTGTTGCAAACAAACAGTAATGGTAGATTGGATTAAAATGAACTAATACTTCAGACTTCTGCAAAACATCTTTAATATCCTTGTATGCTTTCTCACTTTGTGTTGTCCAGTCCCATGACTGTTTCACATATAGTAAGTAATGCAATGGCTTCAATAATATAGTTAAGTTAGGAACAAAGTTGCCATAATAATTTACTAATGCTAGAAAGGGTCTCAATTGCATCAAAATCATTGAATCTGGTGCTTCTAAAATAGTTTCCATCTTTTTAGATGTTTCATGTAAGCCTTTACTATCAATAATGTGACCCAAATTTTGGAGCAACATCTGGAAAAAGTCAAACTTTTCTTTCTTGATTTACAGATCATATGCTTGAAAACATTCCAATATGTTGCTTCTCAATTATTCAGGTGCTTCTGTTCACTGGACCCTTACAATATCACCCAGGTAGCATGACAGAAATCACCTAAAATCTGACTCATCAATCTTTGGAATAGGACTAGTGTGGATGTTATTCCAAAATTCATTTTTTTATAATGAAAAAGACCTTTATGAGTAAACAATGCTTGAGATTCAACAGCTACAAAGCATCTGTAAATGTGCTTGTGAAAGATCAATCTTGCTGAATTTCTGTCCATCTGATAACCCAGCAAATAAAACTTAAATTAAAGGAAGCAGGTAATGATCAGCACACAATACCAAATTCATATCTGTTTTAAAATCACCACATATTGAACCGTCTGGTTTCATGATAGGTATGATGGGGTAGCCCAGTGATTCATTGTAACCAGCTATAACACATCAGTGTTAACAAGTCGTACTAATTGTTCTTCAATCTGGGGAATTGCATAAGGCACCGTTCTTGCTTTGAGACTTTTTGGTTGATTATTAGGCTTTATCCTGAGTTTCATTTGAACTACCTTCATTGAGCTAAATATCTGTTTTAGCATTGACTAGTCTGCTGACAGCACTCCAGTTAAGCTTTATGTTCTCCAACCATGATCTCCCAAATAGAGCTGGAAAATTATCATGGACCCAAAGGAGAGGCAACTCTGCTATTTTTCCACTCAACTCTACATTGTCCATGATGTAATCTTTTAACAGCATGATTTCTTACAGGTATGTCCTTAAAATAATATGAACCCTGGTTTTAAAGGAAGATGTTTCCAGCTTCTGTCGGTATGTAGTCTTAGGAATTAAAGATAAAACAGCACCAGTATCAACTGCCATCCTAATAGGTTGCTTTTCATTAACTTTGTAGTCACCCAGAATCTAGGTGATTCACCCTGTATGGATAAGACATACAAACGGAGTTCCTCATCATATTTCTGGACATTTTCTTCTGTACGGTCATAATTCTTTTCTTCCGTGTTGTAAATTATTTTTGTAGAATGCAACTTGGTCTTCTTCTTGAAGGCACCCAGAGTCTTCTGAATATGATTCTAAGGGTAAGCTGGCCTAGCACAAAAAATAGTAGTAAATCCGAAACATGATAGCATTCATACATTGTGGCAGAAGCGCTGAATTAGCCTAGCAACTCACTTTCTCCACATAAGCCACCTATTCTAATCCCACTTTACTATCTAATCCATGCTCTTTTTCTCATTTTTAAGCAGCAATTTAATTCCTTTTGAAAGAATTCATGGATTCTTGGACTTGATTTCAGCACCAGTCTGTGACAGAGAATGCCATACTCTAAACATCTTCTGAATAGTAAATTATCTTTCTCAACCTGCTTCAGTTATTTATGATTATCTTAAATTTGCCCTTTCTTGTTATTATCAGTCTCGCGGGTGGAAAGACTCAAGCATCATTTATCTCCTCATAATATTGAAGTTCTCTATCAGATCACAGAATCCCTATAGTGCAGAAAATGACCATTCGGCTCATCAACCTTGCACTGACAACAATCCCACCCAGGTCCTATTCCTGTAACCCAACCTATTTATCCTGCTAATCCTTCTGACACTAAGGGGCAATTTAGCACAGCCAATCCGCCTAATCTGCACATCTTTGTACTGTGGGAGGAAACCAGAGCAGCCGGGGGAAACACACGCAGGCACAGGGAGAACATGCAAACTCCACATTGACAGTGACCAAAGGCTGGAATTGAACCTGGGTCCCTGGTGCTGCGAGGGAACAGTGCTAACCACTGTGCCACTGTGACGCCCAAATCACCATTTAACCTTTTCAAACCCAGTGATGAGAAAAACTCCCTTCATAGTTGTAATGTCTGGTAACATCATAACAAATCTACATTTTTTCTATTGCTTTTACTGAACTTAATTCTTGTGATAAAGTGCCCTAAACCGCAGCGCAGTCTAATGAAGAGTGCACTCTTTGCTGCAGCTGTTTATCTGATGCCATCACTGCTGTGGAATAGCTGAGCCACAGAGACAGAATTGCTTCTATATCAGGTAGTTCGGTAAAATAAAAGTAGAACCCTGGCCAGATAATTGCAAAGGGAGTTTAGCTTGAATCCCAATGCTGGTATGCCATCTACTGGCAGTACTGAGTAAGACAGTCACCCAAATGAAAATAAACATAGGCTTGAAATCAAACAGAGAGGAGGTTAGAAATAAGCAACAGGCTTATAAGTAGCTGAAGATAGAAAATGCTATTTATTATTTGAACATTGTTAGAGGGTTGAAATAAATGGGGCTTCCCAAAAGTATGAGAAGAGGGGAGGATACATAAAGATTTAGATTAAAAGGTTAGATGGGCAGGTATGCTCAATGCAATGAGAGCTACTGATATATGAACCAGTAAGCATCTTTCATAAAAGTGTACAAGATTGAAATATACTGGGGTATACACAAAGCACAGCTTAGAAATTTTATAGCACTTGCCCCTTTCTCTGGTGAAAAATGGGCATCAAAGCTGGAAACTCACCATATTGGTCACTGCAGAAAAATAGGTGGCAGATACCAGAAACAGACATTAAGCTCTCTGCAAATCTGTTTCTGATGCTGGTTTGAGGCTCCTTTGGGCTACTCTGAATACAACCAGTGCTGGGCCCTGTTATGTTAATGAAAAGGTTGTTCACTGATACCTAACCAATAATCTTTAAGGGCATCATTGGATGCTGCTAGCACAAAGCTAAGTATTTTATAAATATGACTGTCCTTTGCCCAACAACTTTTGAAGTTTTGTCTTGGCGAGGCAGATCTGGGAGGAGATACAAGGTTTTACAGACTTCATCCTGAGCAGCTCCATAACATTGGGCTCTGTCCTCTACAGGCTGTTCCCATGGACGCACACCGAGATAGACATTAATTGTTGCTGGAGGACCATCAACTCAGTGAAAGAAGCTTGTTAGTCCAGCCGAACCTTGCTGGTCTTCCAGGGTAAGGAGCAGTCACTGGCATACTATTAGGTCTGACATTGTGCACTGCGGGATGCACTAAAATGCAGGCCAGCTGCTCCAAATGTTCAATGTAGAAACACCACTGTATAAGGACACCTTAGGATGCTTCTAGGGTGCAGCCAGTGATCTTGCCAACATTTCTCGGCTCACTACAAAGGAAGATCAATGAGGCCATCTCAGAGTAGGGGAATCATCATTGTCTTCTCTTGGAGCAGCATGATTAGGAGGAATGAGCATTCAGCTTTGCCATGGTGATGGGACTCCCAATGGGGGAGGAAGCCACTGATTGCACACACATGGCTCTGTAAACCCCACGTCTCAATGGGAAAATGTACTATAACTGTAGAGGACCAGAACTGACAACCACAGCTCCATTGTGTTACTCATCAAGGACATTCCTTTGGCCTGGCATTGGTTGTTATGCCTTTAGAGGAGCTAGAGGAGTTCAGGCAAAGACAGGAAAGGCAAGTGCATTTGTAGAACTGGCAGGCAGCAACTTAACTTGAGCATAGGAAAAATGGGGGCGATTGTCCCCCAAAAAATTCTAAATGTTGAATTCACGTAAAAACTGGAGTAAATCACGCTGTCCTTTTTTTAGCAGGAGTTTCAAAATGAATCTCCCACACTCTGCACACTGCAGAGTGCACTAGCGTGATTCACTCCAGAAATCAGTGGGTAGGGCCTATCCCTGCTGGAGAAGCTGGCAGCATAGCACAGAGCAGGTCACTGTGCATGCACCAATCTGTCAGAGCGGAGACTGGCGTATAAGCAATGGCCTCTGTCTGTGGGCCTCCTGATTGCTGGCCAGCTAAATCACTGGCCAGCCCCGCAATTCCTGCGTCACTGCTCTACTGAGATGCTCCCGGGGCATTATCACTTTGCCCCTTGGGCAGTGCGAGGAGCAGGCAGCCAAAGTGGCATTACCCAGTGGCAATTATAGGGCATTGCCTTATACAAGACATTGTATACAAGGCATACAATGGCCACACTTGAAGCACTGTGCACAGTTTTGGTCCCCGTATTTAAGGAAAGATGTAATAGCATTGGAGGCAGTTCACAGGAGGTTCACTAGATTGATTCCAGAGATGAGGGGTTTGTTGTATAAAGGGAGATTGAACAGTTTAGGCCTATACTCTCTGAAATTTAGAAGGATGAGGGGAGATCAAGTTGAGGTATACAAGATGATAAAAGGTATGGACAAAGTAGACATGGAGCACATGCTTCTGCTGGTGGGGAATTCTAGGACGAGTTTTAGGATAAGGGGTAGCAAATTTAAAACAGAGTTGAGGAGAAACTACTTCTCCCAAAGAGTTGTGAATCTGTGGAATTTGCTACCCCAAAGTGCAGTGGACGCTGGGACAGTGAGTAAATTTATGGAGGAGTTAGATAGATTTTTAATTGGTAATGGGTTGAAGGATTATGGGGAGAAGACTGGAAAATGGGGATGAGGAGCATATCAGCCATGGTCAAATGGTGGAGCGGACTCAATGGGCCAAATGGCCTAATTCTGCTCCTATATCTTATGAACTTATGAAGAGGTCACCCTCCCCAGCACACCACCCTCTGGAGGGCCCTCAGTTATCCCCCCTTCTTTCCAATGAGATCAAGCTACCAGTTCCCCACTAGTGGGGAGCTGTAGTAAACCCCACTGGAGTGAACGGTGAACTGCTACTGGCTGGTGGGGGGGGGCAGCTAGAGGCGAGCGGGCCCAGAGATTTCAGCCCCGGTCCTGTTAATAGGACTTAACTATCGAGTAAATGAGCTGCTGCATACATTATGCAGCTCTGCGCCAATTTCTGGGGCACACAGCTGACAGTGCTGGAAATCCAGTGCTGGGAGAGGCCCGGACACCCAGCATGAATCTCGCCAATTGGTCGCTGCTAGAGTCTCCCATCTCACTGCCCTAAAAGACAGCACAGTGGGATGGGAGAATCACCCACTATATTTTCAAACCCAGTTACACCTATTTGATCTGCTTCTCAAAAGGTAGTTGCCACCATCTGGAAACTGATACGAAGACTGTAATTTTATCACCCCACCTGCCACAGGAATCGGAATGGGGGAGGGAGTGGACCATGAAAAGTCCATTGACCTCGGGCAGGATCTTACAGTTTCAGGATGAGCGAGGCTGTAAAATCCTGCCCAGTCTCTCCCAGGCTGATACCCCCCACCCCCCACTTTTTGAGAAGATTGGCATTGAACTTATATTGAACTGGATCATTTCAAGCCACCACAGGTGACATTTTGCATCAAGCAGGTCATAAAAACCTTTTCTTGTTTCCCACTTTCCCCAATGAGTAGAGGTAACAGCACAAGAGGTTGTAACATTTAAGGGAAGGCATTATGGTAATGTCGTTGGGGTAGTAATCCAGAGGTCCAGGCTAATGCTTTGAGAACATAGGTTCAAATCCCACCATGGCAGCTGGTGGAATTTAAATTAAATTAATTAATACATTTGGAATCGAAAGCTAGTGCCAGTCATGGTGAACATGAAACTACCATTGAGGGATGTAAAACCCACCTGGTTCACTAATGCCCTTTAGGAAAGGAAATCTGCTATCCTTACCTGGTCTGGCCTACAGGTGACTCTAGACCCAGGGAACAGAAGCGCTTGTAACACTTAGGGAAGGCATTGTGGTAATGTCAATGGGGTAGTAACCCAGTTCCACAAATTCATGCACATTTTCATACAAACTGAAATTCCAGCATCCAGTAAGTTTTCTTCCACTCAATAATTCTTGTGTTTCATTTTACTCAGTCTAGCAGTTTGCAGCATCTACACCATCAGCTTCAGGGTTGGGTTCAACTTTAATTTTTAGCCTTTAGCCTTTTGAACTGTCTCCTCAGCAGCTTGTGTTTTTCCCCCCACTGACTCCTTCTTCTTCCTTCTTTTGTAGAGATCCTAGAATGGGTACCCCTGCAACTGTAGTCCGCATGCAAAATTGGGTTAGCACACCACTTTGATCATCATTCTTGGTTTCCAGCTACTGGCATTCTTTTTTTCTCTCTATTTCATCCCCCAGTGGTTACTCCCAATGTTGCTATATTGCATACAAATGAGAACTGCAGAGTGCAACAACTGCCTGACTTCATCTAAATTGATTTCGCCCAGACTTATTTAGCTCTAGATCAAGTCTGCCATCTTCGATGTGAGTTTCCTTCTGGAGTGCTTGAAAACAACAATAAATCTGTTACATATAACTTCTCAAATCTCTTACATTCTCACCATTTTTTGAGTTTGCCATTCTTAATTCTGTAGGTTATCTCCTTTATTCCTCAAAGATTTTCCTTTTGTAACAGGCAGCATGAACTAGGCTCTTCTGAGGATCCCTCTAATACCAAAATATACCAATAACACTCAATCAGTTTTGGGTTAGGCGCGCTGCAATAAGAAAAAAATTGGAGTCTCTTAGGACTGTGTTAAATGTTCGAAGCTGACTCCATATTGCTAACAAATCACAAGCCTTTTCTGTTTCCATAGTGATGACATTATCCAAGACCTTGATGATAATAAGCTCTCATTGCAACTGGAATCTGGTTTCTCACATACTTTCCCTAAATCTAGTCATGGAGAAATAAGATAAAGTTAATAAAACTGTACTAACTTAATAAAAATCACAAAATGACAATCTTAATATTAAACTGTGGTGGCAATTCTGATTTTACTTAAGCATAGATGAGACTTTATTCAATACAGTATTTGAATAGTGGTTTACAAAGAGCAATTAGGGCTACGCATTATTAGGATTACCCATTATAATTGTCCCATCTGTCCTTGGGTAGTAGGCATGGCCCATTTCCCTTTTTTTCCACTCGCATACGTATTTGCATCAAAACAAATCTACTCTATGACCAAACCCAAGGGAATATACGCCAAAAACCAGAACTACCAAAAATTCCATCCAATCATTTGCCACTCAAGCGGATAGAGCCATGAAGAAGGCTTATAGTGTGTTAGCATTTATTAACAGGGGGTTTGAGGTTAAGAGTTGTGGGGTTATGCTGCAACTGTACAGGACCTTGGTGAGACCACATTTGGAATGTTGTGTGCAGTTCTGGTCACCTCACTATAAGAAGGATGTACAAGCATTGGATAGAGTGCAGAGAAGATTTACCTGGTTTGGAGGATAGGTCTTATGAGGAAAGGTTGAGGGACTGGGGCTTTTCTCTTTAGAGCGGAGGAGGGTGAGAGGCAACTTAACAGAAGTTTATAAGATGATGAGGGGGATAGATAGAGTGGACATTCAGAGACTACTTCCTCAGGTGGATGTAGCTGTTAATAGGGGACATAACTATAAGGTTCATGGTGGGAGATATAGAGGGATGTCCAAGATAGATTCTTTACTCAGAGAGTGATTGGGGTGGGGAATGCACTGCCTGCTGTGATAGTGGAGTCGGAAACTTTAGGAACTTTCAAGCAGTTATTGGATAGGCACATGGAGCACACCAGAATGATAGGGAGTGGGATAGCTTGATCTTGGGTTCAGACATAGCTCGGCACAACATCGAGGGCCGAAGAGCCTTACTGTACTGTACTGTTCAATGTTTCTATGTCTCTTCCATAATCCCCATTCTATCTAATCAGGAGCCTGACAGGATCTATGGCCTCCCCAAGCTTGAGCCTCCATTATCAGCCTTAGCACAGTCTTTTCTGTTTCCATGGTGATCACATAACCACAGGTCTTGATGATGTATTCTCACTGCAATTAGAATCTAATTTTTAAGGTATTCCCTCATTCCAACAGAAGGAATAAGACTTAAAATCATACAAACTTAATGAAAACTATGAACAGGCAATCTTAATATTAAACTATTTGTTTAGCAAAGTTTAATGCTGAAAAATAGTCAAAGGAATTTAGTTGGTTCTATTCTGATGGCTTACATAAGATTCGCATTCTCACAGGCCTGAATCAGATAAAGATAGAAATTCAGAACTTCCATTATTCTTTTCTGAAACCTTTCTTACAAAAAAGGGCTTATTCTAACATGCAAAAAGGAAATCATGACACATTCAACACATGTAACCTGAAAGCTGTGGAATTCTTTATTTTATTCTTTCATAGAGTGTGGGCATTGCTGGAAAGACAGTATTTGTTGCCCATTCCTAATTACCCATGAGAAGGCAAGGTGCCTTCTTGAACTGCGGCATTCCCTCTGATGTAGGTATACCCACAGTGCTGAATTAAGAAGAGATTTTCGGATGTTTGGATTGTGATCTAACAACAGTGAGGGAATAGCGATATAGGGCCCGATTTTACCATCGCATTGCTCCCATTTTCTTAAAATTCATGAAGGCCCTGCCTCCTCATCCTCGCGTGAGGTGTGGTGATTCTTAGGTTAAATCATCACCTGTCAGCTCTTCCCCTCAATAGGCCATCTGGGCCTGTGGCGACTTTACCTTTAGCATTAGATCTGTTTTAAACGGACATTTTCAAGGGGATTTTTCAGTTTGCAAACTCAAAGATTTTGGTTATGATTAACTTTTAGTGTGCAACTTCACAAGAATATATTTTAACTCCAATTTTACAGAGACAATATGTAATTCGGATCACAACTGGAATTGACACTTTCCTTTAAGGTCAGAATTTTACAATGCCCTGTTGACAGGTTTATAGGCAGGAGGGTGAGTATAAATTTCTTTGATGGGCTCCCTATTGGGTGACCCGACTTCTCTGCAATTTCACGCCGAGGTGAACAAGGCCTCAGACAGCCCCCCCTCACCTGCCCCAATCAAGGACCTTAAGTGGCTAATTTGTGACTGGTTAAAGGCTGTTACCCATCTAGTCTCAGTTTTCAGATGGTGGGAGAAACACTGGGGTGTGGTGGAAGCCTGAAAATAATTGGGGTCAGGCCTCAGGCAAGAAAGAAGGGGGGAGCAACTCCATCAGCACCCCTCCTTATAACCTCCATCTACCCTTACCCCAACCCTGGCACTGGCCTTTCCACCAACACCGCAATCCCCCACCACCATCAAGTCCTCCCCTACCCACCCTGCCCTGAGACCACCGAAACTCAACTCTTCCTAGAATCCAGGGTCTTGGGTTCCGGGGAATGCATGCAGACCCAGTCCTGTCCACTACAATTGGACTTCCTCCTAATGAGGGGTAGAAGTCCCACCTCCAGCCAATTAATGATCGTTAGAGTGCAATATCGCTGCAGGGCAGACAGTGTTGACAGTGATGTGTTCCCTGCTGACTCTTCAGATGTAGAAGGGAAACTATGCCATCCTAAAAATCCTGGCCTAAATTTGTAAACTCTGTGGGGGACAGCCAGACCTGGCTGCTTGGTAATCCTGGATTAGATGTTGTTAACATACAAAAATCTACATTTTACAAGACAGGATTTTTTAATTGTATTATTGCACCCATAAATAATTCAGTGCAGCGTATATCCAGGATGAGCAAACACTTGAGATGTTCCTTGCTCTTCAAAGGCAAAGTAATTATTATAAATAATTCATTGATCAGGTCTAATGGAGTTATTATCCAGTCAGGACTACTGGTCGCATCTCCAAGTTTCTTCTGTGATGTGCATGTTTAACAATTTCTTCACGATCACTCTACTGGCTTTTTTCTTCCTTGACTTTTGAATATGTGACTACTTTTTTAACTTTACAAAGATAATGATCCACAGTATGGCTGTTGTTTTGGTCACTGTTCCTCTACTACAGTTTAATTGCTTGGACGATTTATAAAAGGCAAAATGTGAACATAGAACATAGAACATTACAGCGCAGAACAGGCCCTTTGGCCCACGATGTTGCGTCGACCAGTTAAAAAACAATGACCCTCTAATCTAAACCAAACCCTTTCCATCCATAAACCTATCCACGGATCTCTTAAACGCCCCCAAACTAGGCGCATCCACAACTGCAGCAGGCAGGGCATTCCAATCCCTCACCACCCTCTGGGTAAAGAACCTACCCCTGACATCCGTCCTATAACTACCACACCTTAATTTAAAGCTATGCCCCCTCGTGCTAGCTTTCTCCATCCGAGGAAAAAGGCTATCACTGTCCACCCTATCCAAACATCTGATCATCTTATATGTTTCAATAAGGTCCCCTCGCAGCTGCCTTCTTTCTAATGAAAACAACCTCAAATCCCTCAGTCTCTCCTCATAGGACCTCCCCTCCATACCAGGCAACATCCTGGTAAACCTCCTCTGCACCCTCTCCAAAGCCTCCACATCCTTCCTATAATGTGAGGACCAGAACTGCACACAATACTCCAAGTGCGGATGCACCAGAGTTTTGTACAGTTGCAACATGACGCTGTGGCTCTTAAATTCAATCCCCCTACCAAATATCAGAAGGCAACTAAGCCCCATCAAAAAAAACCAGTAAAGAAGTGATAGTCTTTCAACTATTTTATACTATTCTCCTTAACCATAACAAATAAAATATTCCATTAGTTTGCTAATGTTTTAGATAAAAATCTGCACCCCATGTACAGAATGTGAATGGGAGACAAAGGAGGCAAAAAAGATGAGACAGAGGGAAGTCACATATAAACCCATGGTTAGCACTGCTGCCTCACAGCGCCAAGCATCCAGGTTCAATTCCCGACTTGAGTCACTGTCTGTGTGTTTCCTTGGGGTGTTCCAGTTTCCTCCCACAGTCCAAAAGATGTGCTGGTTCAGTGCATTGGCCATGCTAAATTTGCCTTCAGTATACCCTGAACAGGTGCTGGAGGATTTTCACAGTCACTTCATTATGATGTTAATGTAAACCTACTTGTGACACTAATAAATAAACGTAGAACTTAAAAAACTTGAAATCTATCACAAGAACAGAGAATATTGGAAAAACTCAGCAGTTCTGGCAGCATTTTTAAGGAGAGAAAGCAGAGTTAATGTTTCAAGTCCTTATGACTCTTCTTCAGAGTTGAAGAGAGAGAGAAATGTGTTGGTTTATATACTGTATCTGAGGAGGTGAGGAAGGTGGAACAAAGTAGAGGGACAGTGATTAGTGGGAGCTAGGAGAAATTGCAACAAAAGTGTTGTAAAACTTAGGGTCAAGTGACAGAAGGCCCAGTGGGGGGAGGGGTAAGGAGCGTTTTTGCCTTGGGACAAAAGTGTTTGGGATATAAGAAAAAAGGTTAAGATGGAGAAGAAATGTCTCAGCCTAAAGTTGGTGAATTCAATGTTAAATCTTGAGGGCTGTAACATGCCTAATCAGAAGATGAGGTGCTACTTTTCCAGTTTGCGTGGGCTTCACTTGAGCAAGGGCAGAAATGTGGCCATGAGAACAAAGTGCTGAGTTAAAATGGCAAGTGACAGGAAGGTTTGGGTAATGTTTGTGAGCAGGGTAAAGATGTTCCACGAAGTGGTCACCCAGTGTGTGTTTAGCTTCCTCAATGCAGAGGAGACCACATTCAGAGCATGAATACAGTAGACCAAACTGAAGGAAGTGCAAGTGAAATGCTACTTCACCTGAAAGGAGTGCTTGAGGCCTTGTACAGTAATGAGGATGTAGGTTAAGGGGCAGGTGTTGCACCTTCTGTGATTGCAAAGGAAGGTGCTGCGGGAAGGGGGTGAGTAGCTGGGCGTGATGGAAGAGCGGACCAGGATGTCACAGAGGAAGCAGTCTCTGTGGAAAGCTGATAGAGGGGTGAGCAGAAGATGTGTTTTATGGTGGCATCATGCTGGATTTGGCAGAAATGGTGGAGGATGATCCTTTGAATACAGAGGTTGATGGGGTGGAAAGTAAAGACACGGGGAATCCTATCGTGGTTCTGGGAGTAGGGGAAGGAGTGAGGGCAGAGTTGCAGGAAATCGGTCGAACCTGGTTGAGTCTTCTGGCAACCATTATAGAGGGGAGCCCTCAGGTGAGGAAAAAGGTAGACATATCAGAGGTGCTGTTGTTGAAGCTGGCATCATCAAAACAGATGTGACGGGGCAGAGAAACTGGGAGAATGGGACGGAGTTCTTATAGGAAGCAGGATGTGAGGAGCTGGGGTCAACATAGCTAATGTTCGCCAGGCCTTTAAGTTATTTTCTTAATAAATATAAATTGGTTAAGGTAAACAATTCAACCCAAATGAAAGGGAGCATTATTTTAAATGTCTGCCATGGCTCAGTGGTAACAGTCTTGCCTCTGAGTCAGAAGAGCTTGGGTTCAAGCTGTATTCCAGGCACTTAAATACATAACCTAGGTGGGAAGTTCAATGCCATACTGAGAGAGTGCTGCACTGTTGGAGGTGCTATTGTTTTAATGAGATGTAAAACTGATGTTCTGTCTATCAAGTACAGTAGCACAGCGGTTAGCACTGCTGCTTCAAAGCTACAGGCGCCTGGGTTCTATTCCCATTTGGGTCACTGTCTGTGTGGAGTTTGCACATTCTCCCTGTGTCTGCATGGCCTTCCTCCAGGTGCTCAGGTTTCCTCCCACAGTCCAAAGATGTGTGGGTTAGTTTGATTGGCTGTGCTAGAATTGCCCCTTAGTGTCCTGAGTTGCATAGGTTAGAGGGATTAGCGGGTAAATATGTAGGGATATGGGGGTAGGGCCTGGATGGGATTGTGGTCGGTGGAAACGTGATGGGCCAAAAGGCCTCTTTCCGCACTGTAGGTTTTCTATGATTCTAAGTAGATGTAGAAAATTCCATAACACTTTATTAAGAAGATATTAGTAATACTTGTTTCCTAATCAGTATTTATGGCTCAACTGACACCACTAAAAATAGGTTTCCCCATGACTTATTTTGTTGCTGTTTTTGGGACCTTGATATACTCAACAAATGCAAAAAACTATGGATACTGGAAATCTGGAATAAAAGCAGATATTGCTTGAAATACTCAGAGTGCACCTATGAAGAGAGAAATAGTATTAATGTTCAGGTTGTTGTCCTGGGTGGCATGGTGGCATAGTGGTTAGCACTGCTGCTTCACAGCGACAGGGACCCAAGTTCAATTCCAGCCTGTCTGCATGGGTTTCCTCCAGGTACTCCATTTCCTCCCATAGTCCAAAGATGTGCAGCTTAGGTGGATTGGACATGCTAAATTGCCCCTTAGTGTCCCAGGTTGTGTAAGTTAGGGCGATTAGCAGGGTAAATATTTGGGGTTATGTGGATAGACCTGGGTGGGATGCTCCAGCGAAGAATTGGTGCAGATTCGATGGACCGAATGGCCTACTTCAGCACTGTATGGATTCTAACATATGGTTGATAGGGCTCTCGGCTGTGTCTGTACATTTCTCCTATTTCTGCTTTCTTTTCTCTGATAGTGTTCTCCATGTCCTCAACCTACATTCCAACAGGCTCCTATTTCAATAGATCATCCTTCACCAGCTACAACACCTCCAACACATTTTTCACTCCTCTTTCCACATTACAAAGGGTCTATTCCCTTCACAACACTCTGGTCTACTACTCAGTCACCTCCAGCACCAACTTCTATTCCCAGCACACACCTCCACGTGTTAGTGCAGCAGCACTTGCCCTTTCTCCTCCTCCCTTCCTTCCATCTCTAAGAATATGAAGGAAAGGGCATTCCAAACATTAAATGGCCTTAGGTTTTATATTAGAACTCTTATTGTACATCGACATCCAGGGAATTACAATTGACCAGCAACTGAATTGGATTTGCCATATAAATGCTGTGACTAAAACAACAGGTTAAAAGTTGGTAATTCTGTGGTGAGTAAGTCACCTCCTGACTTCCCAATGTTTGTCCACCATCTAAAGGTCAGGAGTGTGATGGAATATGGAATACTCTCCACTTGCTTGGGTAAGCACAATTCCAACAACACTTAAGAAGTTTGAAACAACAGCCCACTTGATTGACATTCCATCCAGTACCTTAAACATTCATTCCTTCCACAGTGGTAGCAGTATGTAACATATATAACATGCACTACAAAAACTCAAAAGCTTCCTTTGCTAGCAAGCCCATTCTACCATCTAGAGGGACAAGGGAAGCAGAATCATGGGAGCATCACATCTTGCAAGTTCCCCTCCCAGCCATATATCACCCTGACTTGAAAATATGGGCCCTATTTTACTATTTTGATTCTAAGTGCTAGGTGGACTTGAAACTGGGAGTGTTTCGGATGCGACTTTTAGACCCATTCTGAGACACACCCATACACACTCTGCCTGCAAAAATATCAGCGATTTCAAATCCCACTGCACAAGCCTGTGGATGGGGCGTAATGTGCCCGAAACCCTGCCACTCCGATCCGCACCTCCGACTGCACATGCATAGAAAAAAAAGATAGAATGCTGCTCCCCTCCCATATCTTCCCGGGTTGGCCCCCACAGACATTGCCCAACCCCCCACAACATTACTGACCCCCTTATCCCTCCATCCCCTCCGCCACCCAGACCAATCGCAGGCCCCTCCCTCCACTCCACCCCACCGATCTCAGCAGAGTGGCAGCAGACCATCCTTCCCCACCCACTGATCCCAGGCAGAGTGGCAGCAGACCTCCTTTCACACTCAACCAATCTCAAGCAGAGTGGCAGCCGACCCACCTCCCCCAGCAAATCTTAAGCAGAGACCCATCAGACCCACCTTCCCACCCCCACCCCATATCCCCTCCCAATTTCAAGCAGAGAGCCTTTGGATGCTCCGCATTTACCCCCTCACTAGCCATCACTAACGTAGCGCCCAAATCGGATTTATATGGAGCATGTCCGTTTCACACAAATTCCAGATGGGCAAATGCAATGGTAAAGGGGGAAGTGCCGATAAAGTTGGGCGTGCAGCCCATTAAATCAATTTAAATGCATGCAAATGCACCGTTCTGGGTGCGGTCCCGACTGTGGTCACTTTTGGGCCTTCATAAAGGGGGAACCCATGCCCAACTTTACCATGTTTTCAGAATAACCTCAACTGGTATGAGAATTGAACTTATCTATCGCTTTGCTGTCCAGCCAACTGAGCTAACTGACCCCCAATCTCATGCTGTTACCTTTGTAAATCCAACAAATTTACTTTGTGTGTGGCTGATGCAAGGAGCTAACGCTAGATCAGCATGAAAAAAAATACAGAAGCAGAGTTCTTGTGATATGTCGCAGTGAACCTTTTATCATATTGGTGACAGCTTCACATAAACCGTATAACATCAGTAAACATTCAAATGCTTCCCTCGTCCCATCTTTGCTAAAGCAGAGCTCTTTGCCTTATCCACAGATTTGCTGTTTCCTGTTACAAATTATATAGCTATACATTTAGTTACATTACTGTCCATTTGCCATTCTGTTAATTGATCCCATCCCCCCCGAATGCTTTTAATCTTCCTTGGACATGTTGCATCGCTGCATAGCGCAGTGTCATGCAGTATATTATATAACTTCAGAGGAAGAACCCTCCTCAACATCAGCATGAGTAGTCTAACTCTGTGCAAGTTCACAGGGAAACACATGTGGTCAGTGATCTTTGCAGCAGGTGGGTTAGCTGTATTCGTCTAAGTAATAACTTGACTCTGGCTCAATTTGATCCTAGCTGAATGAGGGCATCTCTGACAAGGGCAGCAGTGGCACAGTAGTTAGCACTGCTGCCTCACAGCATCAGAGACTCAGGTTTGATTCCTGGTTTGGGTCACTGTCTGTGTGGAGTCTGCACGTTCTCCCCGTGTCTGTGGGGTTTCCTCCAGGCGCTCTGGTTTCCTCCCACAGTCCAAAGATGTGCAAGTTAGGTAGATTGGCCATGATCAATTGTCCATTCGTGTCAGGGGGATTAACAGGGTAAATATATGGGGTTATAGGGATAGGGCCTGGGTGGGATTGTTGTCGGTGCAGGCTTGATGGACCGAATGGCCTCCTTCTGCATTTTAGGGATTCTATGATTCTAAGGCCAGTGTGCAATTATTGCCATTAAGAAGAAGGTGGGGAACCACCTTCTTGAAACACCACAGTGGTGAAGGTACTCCCACAGTGATGTTAGGGAAAAAATTCCAGGATTTTAACGCAGTGCTGTTGAAAGAAAAGCGATATAATTTAAGTCAGGATAGTTTGTGACTTTGCAGAAAACTAATAGATGTTGGTATTCCTATGATGCGTGCTGCCCTTGTCCTAGGTAGCAGAAATCACTGATTTGGGAAGTGCTGTCTCAGAAACCTTGGTGATTTGCTACAGTGCATCTTGTAAATGGGTATACACTGTAACCATATAGTACTCGAATGATTGAGGGTGTGAATGTGGGGTACCAATGAAACAGGTTGTTTTGTCTTGGATGCTATCTAGCCTCCTGAGTTTTTTAGAGCTGCACTCATTCAGGAAAGCGGAGAGAACTCCATTACACTCCTGAGGCGGGTGGTGGAGGGAGGGGGGATCAGGAGGTGGGTTATTTACTGCAAAATTCCTTTGAATTTCACAGTATTCATGCTGCTGATCCAGTTACATTTCTGGTAAATGGTGAACATGGTGACTCCAGGAATGCTGTGTCAGATAATTCAGTGATGCTGCTCAATAACAAAGAATGGTGGGCAGATGTCCTCTTGTTGGTGATTGTGATTGCCTGGCTCTTGGGCTGTGAGAAGTTGATACCCAATATTCCATTAAAACAAAAAAAAAACGAGCTAAGTAAAACATTCTGAAAACGACAACATATTATCCGGCAGAATGATGTTGGGTCACATTCTTGACACTAACACGTCCAATCTGGGTTAGACAGCAGATGGGAGATGTTGGAAATTGGGAGCCAGCCCACATCATTCAAATTTGAATAAATAGGCCAGGATTTAATGGTCCCTCCCATCTATGACTGTAACACTACATTCTGCAACCTCTTCTTTCCTTCCCTATGAATGATATACTTTGCATAGTGCGCAAGGAACAATACTTTTCACTATATGCTAATCCATGTGACAATAATAAATCAAGTCAATTCAAATTCAGTGGGATATTATGGTCCCGCTGAAGTAAGTGGCACTTTAAATGGCCTGCTACATCTAGTGGGGGAGTCACGCCATGGTGAGGTTATAAAACCCTGGCCATATTGTAGCTATGCTCATTAATCTGCCGACTGACTGCAATATTATATCACGTGAGCAATAAAATGCATGCAGAATGTGTTTCACGCCTAGTGAGTTTCTCATTTTCTTATCAAGCAGCTTGTTAGGGTAAAGTTTAAAGGCTGCATCTGAGTTTTAGCTTCGAAGTTCAGAGTTCAGTGACTGCTGGAAGTCTTCAGTCAAGAAACAGGTTGGCATTTCAAATTTATTTTATTTAGAAGCTTCATTCCTCTTGCCAAAAGGTCCATTTAATTCCTGGCCATCACCTGAGCCTTCTAACTAAGACAGAGGAACAGATGTCTCTGCGGGACTTACAGCCTTCAGTGAGGTGGAGAGGAAGATGAGGAGGGGGAGAATGAGAAGCAGTAGTGCATGACAGTGACAAACTTACATTAGAAACAGAAGGTGATGAAGCCATTGTGAATTCCCCATGGAGGACTTATGCAGCCCCTCAAGTGTATCAGCAGAGACTAAGCAATCGTCAGATGTCTGGGACACAATGTTAGAGGAGTCGCAGGCTCTCAAGAACCAGTATCAAGAGTCATATTTCTTTGAGACATGCTGGGAGGGAGAACTCATCCAACTGTGCTGGGGCCATCCTGTACTTGTAGTTGTCACAGTCAATATCTTTGTGATATGGTCCTTTCAGATCTCAGTGGCATTACGCAGACTGCCACATTCCACAGTAACAAGGTCTTCACTGATGCCATGTTTAGAAAGGCAGGAAATTACGTAAGTCTTCAGGTAAGTGCAGGACAATAGCAAAGTGGAGAGGTAAGGCTCAGGGATGCAGAGACTGGGGGGACAGGAAGGGAGAACCCATGAAGAAAAGATTTTGTGGGGGTTGCCCAATGTGGAAATCCGAGAAGGGCAACCTGTTGGGCTTCTCCCCATCACTTACTGTCAGCCTCAAGTTTGAGGCCAGGTGTGGAGCAGCCCTTCAATGGCCAATAGTTGGCCACTTAAGGGCCCCAAATGGGGTGAAGATTTGTGGAGAGTCCTAGGCTCTCCCACCCCATACAAACTTGCAGGAGACAGCAGCAAGTGCACTTGGGGAATTTTATGAGCCTCCATACCTGCTAACCTGCCAATGGGGGAGAGTAAAGTTCCGTTCCAGGTCTTCAGCCTAACATCTGCATTTCAATATCAATTGACCTGGGCCCTCTATTGCCATGGTAACCAAGCCACACAGGCTTAGCATCAGGCTGAATTAGAAGCAGGTCACATCAGCTTCTTCATTACTCCATTTTACCTGGAATTAAAACACAACCATCTTATAGAATTTACATCTCTAAGAGAAGCCTGTTTTTTTTCTTCCAGTTTAATAGTTAGAAAGTTTATCTTTCTGTAGTTCAGTCCTATCAAACTGCTCTTGGAATGCTTGACATGACAAATGTCATAGCTGATATTATAAAGGGATAATGTATGAGTTAGTTTAAATCTAATTTTAACACAAAGGCAGAAAAAAAAGTTAAAGAGAAGGCTTGAATGAGAATTTGAATTATACCTAACTGTGAGTGGCATGGTGGCTCAGTGGTCAGCACTGCTGCCTCACTGCGCCAGGGACCCAGGTTCAATTCCTGGCTTGGGTCACTGTCTGTGTGGAGTCTGTATGTCCTCTCTGTGTCTGCATCGGTTTCCGAGGTGCTCTGGTTTCCTCCCACAGTCTGAATGACATGCAGGTTTGGTACATTGGCCATGCTAAATTCTCCCTCAGTGTTCCCGAACTGGAGTATGGCGACTAAGGGATTTTCACAGTAACTTCATTGCAGTGTGAATATAAGCCTACTTGTCACACTAATGAATAAAAACTGATAGAACATCAAGAATAATCACATTGATGCTATTATTTTGACGATGATCTAATCACTTACAATAAATAACAAAAACAATCAAAACATATGAATTGTTAACAATCATGATAATTTGTATTTAGTGTCTTCAGTTTAGTAAAACATCCTAAAGGGTTTCACAGGATTACCAATAATCAAAATTTGCACTCAGCCAGATAATAGAATAAATGGCTAAAAGCTTCATCAAGAGGTCAGGTCAGTTCTAAGGAACGTCTTCAAGGAAAACAGAGGTAGAGAAGCAATGAGGATTAGGGATGGAATTCCAGAGTTATGGCCTTGGCAGCTGAAAACACGGCTGTTAATGGCTATTAAAATCAGAATGTGTAAAAGGACAGAACTGAAGGAGCACAGATGCCTCAGAAGATTATAGGGATGAAGGATTACTTCTGAAGGAATTTGAAAACAAGTTTGAGAATTTTAAAATCAAGGCATCGCTTAACTGGAAGCCAATTAAACCAGTGAACACAGAGATGATTGAAGAACAGGAGTTGATGCAGGTGACTATACAAGTAGCAAAGGTTTGGCTCAGCTTAGGTTTATGGAGGGTGCAAGATAGGAGTACGTTGGAGTTAAGTCTAGTGATAACAAAGATGTGCAAGGGAATTTTCCCATCTGAGGACGAAGTCCTGTGGCAGGGAAAGGAACACAGGATGTTTCCAGCTGTGGAGGCTGAAGGGGAAACTCACCAGATCTTCCAGTCCCAACCTTATTAATTATGCAACTGGGTGTTTCACACTGTATTTTGTGGCAGAGAAAGCTTAATATTGCATAATCCACCATTGTGTCCAGGCACCGTATTGAAAATGTGCCCAAAATCATGGCTCCACCATTGAAGAAAGAAGATGGACCTCCTGAAACTGAAGATAGATCCCTGGGAGCACACTGAGACCATAAAATGAAGAGAATGAAGCTGGATCTTCAGGAACATTCTGACGTTGGAAGGTGGGCCCCTCCAGGGCACTTAATATGGAAAGTCCACCTTTAAATGACCCCTGCACCCAGTGCTGTGGTATTCTGGGGTCCATAGTTGTCAGCAGTCTCCAAGCTAAACTCTGGAGGCAGTCCCAGGCATTGATTTGATTTGATTTGGTTTGATTTATTATTGTCACAAATGCGGAAAGTTTCTTGTGCGCTATACAAACAAAACATACTATACACAGAGTACATAGGAGAGAAGGAAAGAACAGGATGCGGAATATAATATTAAAGTCATGGCTAGGATGTAGAGAAAGATCAACTTAATATAAGGTAGATCCATTCAAACATCTGATGGCAGCAGGGAAGAAGCTGTTCTTGAGTTGACTGGTACATTACCTCAGACTTTTATATCTTTTTCCAACTGAAGAAGATGGAAGAGAATATGTCTGGGGTGCATGGGATCCTTGATTATGCTGGCTGCTTTTCTGAGGCAGTGGGAAGTATGAAATCAATAGATGGGAGGTTGGCTTGTGTGATGGACTGGGTTGCATTTACAACCCTTTGTAGTTCTTTGCGGTCTTGGGCAGAGCAGGAACCATACCAAGCTGTGATACAACCAGAAAGGATGCTTTCTATGGTGCTTTTGTAAAAGTTGTTGAGAGTTGTAGCTGACATGTCAAATTTCCTTAGCCTCCTGAGAAAGTAGAGGCATCGGTAGGCGTTCTTAACTATCGCGTCAGCGTGGAGGGGCCAGGATGGGGTTTTGGTGATCTGGTCACTTAGAAACTTGAAGTTCTCGATCATTTCCACTTTCTCCATTGATGTAAATACTGCGCTTCCTGAAGGCAATGACCGTCTTCTTCATTTTACTGACATTGAGGGACAGATTATTGTTATTACACCAATTCACCAGATTCTCTAAAACTTTCTTCAGGCGAGTTCACTGGTGGGAGATTCCGCTGTAAATGTACGCCACATAATACAAATTTTTGGGCCTTCTGCCCATTACTCCTCCACTGTTCACCACCAAACCTGCTGGCTTAGGAGAATTCCACCCATGAATGGGAGCTTTGACAGCAGATGAAGTATGTGGAGGCAGAGTTGCATAATATGACAGAGCTAGGAAACAAGAAGTCTTGGCAATTGAGTGGATATGTGGTCAGATATCCCTTTGGGATCATGTATGACACCAAGGCTGCAAACAGGCTGGTTCAGCCTCAGAAACTATGTGAATTACATAAAGTATTTCCAGCCATCTTTCTGTGCATGCACACCCATTTTGGCACTGAGCCCAAAGACTGTCCTGTCTCCTCATAGGCACCACACGAGCTGCATTGGAGCCTGCAAGCCTGATTCATATTTCCTCCCGGGAGAAGATCAGTAATTTAGAGGAAAGGGTGGTGGGACAGTGATCTTAACCTTTTTGACAGACATTTGGTGAAGGAGGAGACCAGAAGTCAATGTTCATTCATTTAGATTTATTCACAATTACAAAGACCTTGCTGTTATCTAAAATCCACCACCCGTTTCATTAAGTGTCTCTTCATATGTGCACAAGTAATTACCCAATGAGTGGCCCTTACTTGTATATGCCTATCCTTAATTTATACAATTAACTGAGCCTCTTTGTAGACTAAACTTTATAATATTCAGAAACTATATTTCAAAGCAAATCGAAGAAGCAAAAAGAATTTCTCATATTGGCTATACACCATTATATTACAAGACCCCTCTCTTCTCAAGCCCCAAAAACCTTAATACAACCATTTGTTTTTGAGGGATAATCAAATAATTGATGACTTGCATTAAACCATTTGATCTTGGAGATTATCTTTTCTCTAACATTTGCTTCATGCCAGCAAGGGGCAATCCTCAATTTTTTTCAATAAAGGGTTACAGTGCATAAGGAGGCCATTCAGCCCATTGTAACTATACTGGGAGAGTGTACATTATCACAAGGAACAATCGTCTTTGTAACATTCAATGGGAAAGCCACTTTCAGTACCCCCTTGTAGAATCTCGTTAAAATATTTAACAAATAGAATCCCATACCAATTGCTTCTACAAGAGCCTGTTTTTTCACAGCTGAAGTACTTATAACAGCTCTTTTTATCTTCTTAGCTTCCAGGCTAAAGACCAAACTTTCAACCACCAAAAATATTAAGAAACTAGCTGCATAAGAAACATCACTAAACATAACTAATTCCATGTTCTCTGGATCACCCAAGAGTGGAAACTTAAGTACATACCCTTCCATATTTTATTTTTTAAAGTGCTTTATTTGCCCTTAATGCACCTTAGGGTCCTTCATCATAGTACTTAGTTTCAATCCAGTCTTGTCTGAGTGCATAATAAATTTAATAGGCTTCTCAAACTTCACAACTGCTCTGTTTTTTTCTTTAGATGTGCTTTTTTCTTCATTCAAGAGACGTGAAGATCACTAGCTGGGCCATTATTTATTGGCAATCCCTAATTGCCCTTCAGAAAGTGGTGGTGAGCTGTCTCCTTGAAATGTTGCAATCCATATGGTGGAGGTACACTCACAATGCTGTCAAAGAGTGAATTTCAGGATTTTGACCCAGTGGCAGTGAAGGAATGATGATATATTTCCAATGGTAAGAAGACTCACAACACCAAGTTAAAGTCCAACAGGTTTATTTGGTAGCAAAATCTACCAAAGAGATGTGTATTAACCTGTACTTAACTCTCTCCACTCACGTTGTCTGTACTTTTAAGAGTTGATTACCTGTAAAGACTTGCGTTCCAACCATTATTTCTTAAATTGAGTTTGTGTCTTTATATGCCCTGTTTGTGAACAGATCTCCCATTTACCTGACGAAGGAACAGCGCTCCGAAAGCTAGTGACTTTTGCTACAAATAAACCTGTTGGACTTTAACCTGGTGTTGTGAGACTTCTTACTGTGTTTACCCCAGTCCAACGCTGGCATCTTCACAACATGATATATTTCCAAGCCAGGGCGGTGAGTGACTTGGAAGGGCACCTCCAGGTGGTGCTCTTGTCCTTCTAGACAGTAGTGGTCATGGGATTGAAAGGCACTGTCAAAGCAGTGTTGGTGAGTTCCTACCGTGAATCTTGTAGATGTTACACATATCTGCCACTATTTGTCGGTGATGGAGGGAGTGTGGAAAGGCTGCTAATCAAATGGACTGCTTTGTCCTGGATGCTGTGAAGCTTCTTGAGCATTGTTGGAGCTGCACTCATTCAGGGAAGCAGAGAATATTCCATCAAACCCCTGACCTGTGCCTTGTAGATGGGAAAGGTGGACAGGCTTTGGGGAGTCAGGTGAGTAATTCATCACAGGATTCCTAGCCTCTGCCCTGCTCTTGTAGCTACAGTATTCATATGGTTGGTCCAGTTCAGTTTCTGGTCAATGGTAACATCTAGGATGTTGATAGTGCAGGATTCAACAACAGTATTCCATTGAACATCAGTGGGTGACGGTTTCTCTAGTGTGTGATCATTTCCTAATGCAAGAGTCACTCTCAGACCCGCTCTTTGAGCTTGCATTGTAGTTTCTTAATTTCCATTCTTTTAACCCATTCTGCCAATCCATGGAGCTCACTTCTCCATCATCATCTTGAACATTTTACCAATATTTAAACTTACCAATAGCTTTCCCTGTACATCCCACAATAGTCACATCGCTCTATCAGTGAACCCTTCTGGAATATATATCAGCTGCATTCCCACTTTAGACAACTGGCCTGTGGATGTGATAGCTCTGTCCTGTGTGACCTTTCAGTGGTGGTATTCATGACCACAGAGTTCATTTTCTCACACATCTCTAAACTCAGCATTAGCAAACGCCACTCCATTTGCAGTCAGGAATTTAGTCTGGTCCCTCTCCAATTCTCTATGACTTTACCTACAATCATCACCTTTTTGTCCTTTTAGGAATTTCCAGGAACAGGAAATCCCACCCACCATCAGTATATTCTGCTTACTCATAGTGCCAGAGACCAGGTTCAATTCTGGCCTTGAACAGCTATCCACGTGGAGCTTGCACATTCTCCTTATGTCTGCGTGGGTTTTCTCTGGGTGCTCCGATTTCATCCCATACTCCAAAGATGTGCAGGCTAGGTGGATTGGCCATTCTGAATTGTCCCTCATTGTCCCAAGATCTGTGGGTTAGATGGATTAGCCATGAGAAATGTGTGGGTTTACAGGGATAAAGCAAGGGAGATGGCCTGGTTAAGATCCTATCAGAGAGTCTGTGCAGACTCGATGGGCCAAATGGCCTCTTCTGTACTGTCGCGATTCTATGATTCTAAATAAAACTTTCATGCTCTTTGACCCTGCACTGTTCCTCACGACGAGTGAATCCGGATAATGTTTTAGCCAATCTGTTCCACACACTGTTGAGGTGCAACCACAATCTAACAGCACAATTCAATGAATCCATAACTAATATGTTGGTCATCAAACAAAAGCTTCTTGTAACTAGTAGTTCCTTCAGACTGATCATTACCATCATCTCCAGCCTCTGTATTCTCTGTGTCATATGTCACTGTAAGAACTCTGGTGTTCCACTTTCATCAGTTAATTGCATAATGATATTTTGAGTGACATCTGAAATACCTGTGAACTGTTTCCTGCTCATTCCTGGGGTTTATTCACCCACTTTGCTTCTCTAATCCTGTATTCTGCTATTGTATCCAGATCTGCTAATAGTGCTTTCATCCTATTCCCATCTGGCTAGAACTCTTCCTTTGTACTTGTCTCAATGTCCAGTATCTAGATGATCTTGAAATGTTGCAATCATTGAGTTCTCTGTCCTTTGAAATGCAGTGGAATGTACCATCTGTGTCATCAAGGCTGCTTGATGACTGCTTCACAAGGAATTTTTTCAAGGAAGCAAAGATCAGCTCTAAAAGAGAGTCTACTTCCAAGAACCAAAACCCAGTTAAGGCTAGGATTCTGTCCATTTGTGAAACCTTAGCACAATCCAACAACTTATATGCTTGCACTGAACAAACAATTTCCATATTGAATTTCTGCAATTCTTCATAAAGTTTCTTGAAATCAATAACATGAAATGAACATCCATCTTTTGAAATCAATCAAAGTCTGACCATGCCTTGTAAGCACGCATTAGATCATCTTCCTGATAAATTTACTTTATGAAACCTCATTAAAAAGCCAAACATTCCTCAATATCCAATTGAAAAGCATCTAGCTCACAAAATATTCTGCTTAATTTTAATTCTGTTAGGAAGCAACAATGCCATGGACATACAGTGGGCAAAATTCTCACAAAAAATTCTTCGGTATCGTAACAGCAGGAACAAAGGAGCAAACCATGCCAGTCACTCAGGCTTGTTCTGCATCGCAATCATCCCACACTCAGTCATTTTTTCAGAGAGTTGGAAGTTTCACCCTGGTACTGCGGGGGGGGGGGGGGGGGGGTGGCTAAACATGCTGATGAGCCCAGCTTCTGACGAAAATAAGAGTTGAATGGGCTGAAGTATGACTGATTGCAAGTGAAAAGAATGTATGAGTGCTTCATTCCTCATAAGAACTTTAGTGATGCACCAATCACTGAGCCACTGCGATGCCATTGATACCAATCACACTGGGCCCATATCATGGACATTGATTCTGTGTGATATAACAAATAGTTCTCACCAATTGCTTTCATTCCTTAAATGAGCCATCCACCAGGCTGATGACTGTCCATTGACCCTGGCGTGGGCACCCAAGGAAATGCCTTTGCATGAGACCCTCTCTCAGCACCAAGCATGGAAGATCAATAGGCAATAGTGCGTTGGCTCAGTTGTTGTACACAGTGGATGGTGGAGGCAGGGAATGCGCAGGGCACTGGCTGTCGTAGGACTGCTGCAGAACAGTATCATGCTGAGTGGCGAAAAACTGCAGCATGCGACGGTGCAGAGGGACCTCGGGGTCCTTGTGCATGAGTCGCAAAAACCCAGCCTGCAGGTGCAGCAGGTGGTCAGGAAGGCAAATGGGATGCTGGCCTTCATAGCGAGGGGGATTGAATATAAAAGTAGGGAGGTCTTGCTGCAGCTGTACAGGGCACTGGTGAGGCCGCAGCTGGAGTACTGTGTGCAGTTTTGGTCGCTGTACTTAACGCAAGGATATTTTGGCCTTGGAGGGAGTGCAGAGGAGGTTTACTAGGCTGATTCCGGAGTTGAGGGGGTTGAACTATGAGGAGAGGCTGAATAAACTAGGCTTGTACTCGTTAGAGTTTAGAAGAATGAGGGGAGATCTCATTGAGACGTATAAGATGTTGAATGGGATGGATAGGATAGAGCTGGAGAGGCTCTTCCCGCTCAGAAAGTACAGTAGGACTAGAGGGCACAGCCTCAGGGTAAAGGGGGGGCGGTTTAGAACGGAGTTGAGGAGGAACTTCTTCACTCAAAGGGTGGTGAATCTCTGGAATTCTCTGCCCGCTGAAGTGGTGGAGGCTGCCTCGCTCAATATTTTTAAGACGCGGGTTGATAGGTTTTTGATAGGCAAGGGGATTAAGGGTTATGGGGAGAGGGCGGGAATGTGGAACTGAGCCACGACAGATCAGCCATGATCTTATTGAATGGCGGGGCAGGCTCGAGGGGCTAGATGGCCTACTCCTGCTCCTATTTCTTATGTTCTTATGTTCTTATGAGTCTGAGGCAAATGATGAGCTTCTGGAGTCATCACACAGGTGGCTAATGCTGGATGTCCAACAGGATACATGGGGAGACCTGGCAGAAATTCCTGAGGGTCTGTGTGCCATGGTCTCAGTTATGGAGGAGTCCTTGCAAAGCATGAGTGCTGCATTGACACTTAGATCTGAACACACAGTTTCATCCATTGGGAGAGTGGTGACACTCATGGAATGAGGGGTTCCTGGGTTTGTTCTTGGATCTGTATGCCCTCACACAGACACTGACCTCAGGGTGTCACTAGCAGTGTGTGAGAAAGATGAAGCACCCATTCCCTCTGATGATTGCCCATTCTTCAGTGGCAAGCAAGGAGGTACAGATGCACCTATCAACGGTGAACAAGCTGGCTGTCATCTCTGTGGGCTCCTCACATGGCACCCTGGACAAGGGCAGCAGATCCTCCCTTCTCTGCCAGTCTTCATGCCATTCTCAGAATCATGATGTGGAGATGCCGGTGTTGGGCTGGGGTAAGCACAGTAAGAAGTCTCACCACACCAGGTTAAAGTCCAACAGGTTTATTTAGTAGCAAACGCCGCTAGCTTTCGGGGCTTTTCCCCTTTGTCAGGTGAGTGGAGAGTTCTGATCACAAACAGAGCATATAAAGGCACACACGCAGTTTACAGAATACTGATTAGAATGTGAGTCTTTACAGCTATTCAAGGCTTAAAGGTGCAGACAATGTGAGGGGAGATAGCATTAAGCATAAGTTAAAGAGATGTGTATTGTCTGCAGATAGGACTATAAATGAGATTTTGCAAGCCCAGGCAAGTCATAGGGATTACAAGTAGTGTGACATGAACCCAAGATTCCGATTGAGGCCATCCTCATTTGTGCAGAACTTGGCTGTCAGTTTCTGCTCAGTGACTCTGTGCTGTCATATGTTATGAAGGCCACCTTGGAGAACGTTTACCTAAAGATCAGAGGCTGAATGCCTGTGACCGCTGAAGTGTTCGCCAACAGGAAGAGGACAGTCTTGCCTGGTGATTGTTGAGCAGTGTTCATTCATCCAGCGCCTGCATGGTCTCCCCAATGTACCATGCCTCGGGACATCCTTTCCCGCAGCGTATCAGACAACGTTGGACGAGTTGCAAGAGTATGTACAGTGTACCTGGTGGATGGTGTTCTCACATGAGATGATGGAATCTGCGTCAATGATCCGGCATGTCTTGCAGAGGTTGCTGTGGCAGGGTTGTGTGGTGCTGTGGTCATTGTTCTCCTGAAGACTGGGTAGTTTGCTGTGGACCGAGTGCAGAATTCTCACAAAAAATTCATAAGTATCCTAACAGCAGAAGCAATGGAAGTTGTGCGGTTGTTTGAAGGCAAGAAGTGGGGGTGTGGGGATGGCCTTGGCAAGATGTTCGTCTTTATCAATGACATGTCATAGTTTCTCTGCTCCAGGGAAATACTGGACGACGAAGGGTACGCTGTCCACTGTGTCCCGTGTTTGTCTTCTGAGGAGGTCGGTGTGGTTTTTTGCTGTGGCACGTCAAATCTATCGATCGACGAGTCAAGCGCCATATCCTGTCCTGATGAGGGCATCTTTCAGCGTCTGGAGGTGTCTGTTGTGATCCTCCTCATCTGAGCAGATCCTGTGTATACAGAGGGCTTGTCCGTAGGGGATGGCTTCTTTAACATGTTTAGGGTGGAAGCTGGAGAAGTGGAGCATCATGAGGTTATCCGTGGGCTTGCAGTAGAATGAAGTGCTGAGGTGACTGTCCTTAATGGAAATGCGTGTGTCCAAGAATGCAACCAATTCCAGAGAATAGTCCATGGTGAGTCTGACGATGGGATGAAACTTGTTGATGTCATCACATAGTTGTTTCAGTGATTGTTCACCAAGAGTTCAAAAGAAAAATGTGTCATTGATGGATCTAGTGTATAGCATCAGTTGAACATCCTGTGCGGTGAAGAAGTCTTGTTCGAACCTGTGCATGAAGATGTTGGCATATTGAGGTGCGAATTTGGTCCCCATGGCTGTTCCATGTGTCTAGATGAAGAACTGGTTGTTGAAGGTGAAGACATTGTGGCCCAGGATGAAGCAGATGAGTTGTAAAATTGCATCTGGAAACTCGCAGTTGTTGGTGTAGAGTACTGAGGCAGTTGCAGCAATGCCATCGTCATGGGGCATGCTGGTGTAAAGTGCTGAGACATCCATTGTGACGAGGAGTGCTCCTGGTTCAACTGCTCCAAGTGTGCTGAGTTTCTGTAGGAACCCCATAGTGTCGCAACAAAAGCTGGGGGTTTTTTGTACAATGGGTTTCAGGATGCCGTCGAGGTTTTCACATAGGGTTCCATTGCCCGATACGATGGGACAGCCAGGTGTGTTTGCCTTGTGTATCTTTGAGAGGCAGTAAAGATCTCCAATGTGGGGAGTACATGGGATGAGAAATGGAGGGTGCTCTGAAGGTCCAGATCAAAGGTCTTGATTAGAGTGTTGAGTTGACGGGTGTGTTCTTTGGTTGGATCTGCAGGTAACTGTCTGTAGTGTTCCTCATTGTTTAGTTGTCGGTACACTTCTTTGCAGTAATCTGTTTTTTCAGTATGATGATGGCCCCTTCTCTGTCTGCTGGTTTGATGACAATGTTGTGGTTGGTCTTGAGAGCGCAGGTGGCATTGCGTTGTGCTTGGGTGACATTCGGGGCTGTCTTGTGAGTGTGGTTGATGAATCTGGTGTTGACACACCTCCTGATGGCTTGGGTATACATGTCAAGTCGAGGGCAGCGGCCTTCCGGAGGAGTCCAGTTGGACTCTTCCCTCTTCGGTTGCTGCACTGCACTCGGCCAACGTTGTCTACCTGATACGCTACAGGAAAGGATGTCCTGAGGCATGGTACATTGGGGAGACCATGCAGATGCTACAACAACAGATGAATGAACATCGCTCAACAATCACCAGGCAAAACTGTTCTCTTCCTGTTGGCGAACACTTCAGCAGTCAAGGGCATTCGGCCTCTGATCTTCGGATATACATTTTCCAAGGCGGCCTTCACAACATACGACAGCGCAGAGTCACTGAGCAGAAATTGATAGCCAAGTTCTGCACACACGAGGATAGCTTCAAACGGGATCTTGGGTTCATGTCACACTATTTGTAACCCCCATGACTTGCAACATCTCACTTATTGTCCTGTCTGGAGACAATACACATCTCTTTAACCTATGCTTAATGCTATCTCCACTCACATTGTCTGCACCTTTAAGACTTGAATAGCTTAAAGACTTGCATTCTAATCAGTATTCTGTAAACTGAGTGTGTGCCTTTACATGCTCTGTTTGTGATCAGAATTCCCCACTCACCAGACAAAGGGGAAAAGCTCCGAAAGCTAGTGGTGTTTGCTACCAAATAAACTTGTTGGACTTTAACCTGGTGTTGTGAAATTTCTTATTGTATTCTCAGAATCTGCAGTAAATGAGGAGAGCCCAGCCATGTCACTGAGTGCTCCCTCCAGGCAGAGCCTGCTCAGGCCCTGTTGACCAGAGGATGATGGGCAAGGTCATCTATGCCAATTGGCCAGCACTGTCAGCAAGGTGGGGGTGGGGGGAGGGGGGCAGTATCTAGGCATCGAAAATATAAGCTTAAGATACAGCGAGCATAGCAATGGTTTTGTACTGGAGGCTTATGTTTTTTTTTCATGTCACAAGTGTTTAAAACTGTACCAAATAGACATTTCTGCATTGTTTCATATTAATGTTATGATGATAAATTACTACTTACTGACAAGCCATGAGGTCCTGTGTATTCAACTGGTGTTTGCCTCATCAATGCTTGGTGAGAGCTGTTTGGGGCATCAAACTTTATTATTTAAAGGAGTGTTGCCATATTGGGCTCATACCATGGTTATGTGTGAGATGTTTGGGATGGAGATGGTATTCCTGGACATAGACAGAAGGCAGACCTTAGCACCCAGCTGAAAGAACACTGCATTAAGGCATCTTTGGTTTCGATGCCTGTTTGAAGATGCCTCATTTCAACCTCTTCACACTTGCTATCTACCTGCCGGGCTCTGCATGAGCCTTCATTGGATTCCTCCTGAGGCAGATGCACCTGTTTCATCATCCTCCTGGTTCAGTGGTTCTCGCTGGAGACAGCAAAAGAGAGAGCACAGCAAACAACGGTTCCTATTTTTTATTTCTAGGCTCCACAAAGATCACTCACTGAGCCCTGGAAAGATCCGGAAACATAAAAGCAAATGTGACAATGATTTTGAGAGCCATGGGCATTGAGTGTCTACCCACAGAATTGGAGACTAGCTCCAGCCCAATCATTTGGTAAATGGATATCACAGCTTCCCTTGAAATCCATAGCTTGATCAAGTCAACATGGACAGATCATTGCCTGCACACCCTGGCAGCTGGGTAGTGGCATCTTCTCTGGAGATGTCCTCCTTGCCCTCCCTACTGACCCTGACCACCCTGTGCTTGCATCTCTGCTCTGACGTGATGCCTTCAATCACCTGACCTCCTCTCTCTTTTTTCCCTGTCCCCCTCAGAAGTGTTCCCTGCTGAATAGGCGTTGGCCAGTATTTTCCAGCCCCTGCTGCGGGTTTCCGCAGTCAATGGGAAATCCCATTGAAAGTGGGGAACCAGGAAGTACTGCTGCCAGTGAACAGTACACCTTCTCCTATTATGAGAAACAGATAACGGGGAGGCCAGAAAATCCCCCCATACCCATCTGTAGAGACATAAGTGGGACTGACATGCACAGAGGGTGCCAGAGACACGCAAATTTTAGATGTCACAAGACAGCAATGTTCTGAAAGCCCCAGACTAGACGCTAAAACCTTTCAAAGAATGCAGTGAAGGCACTCACAATGCTCCAAACCAAACCCTCACCAAGCTCACAAAAATTCCTAACAACTCAGCCTGCATTTCCTCCAGCCCTCTTATATCCTGTCCTTGGACGAGGAAACAGACTGGCTACCTGTCCATATTGCCCATCTGCTGACCTAAAAGTTGGTTAGGCAATGTAATATTCTGGTCAACTGGAGTTCTAATCCTCTCAGTGAGTTCCATAATTGTCAGGAGGCATGAGACTGACCATGCTTGCTCCCTTCAACTGAAGTATCGCACAAGTATGCAATAATGTCGCAATGCACGCCTGACATCTTCAAGCAGGTTTCACACACTTCTGGATCAGGCACACACACGCCTGGGCACCTTCCGCCCATAAAATAGAAAAGCAAGGAAGTTATGTCAAACACTTATAAATACAGGCCCTGTTTCAGCTCTGGTGCTGTGACCAATTCTAGGCGTATGCTTTAGGAATGACGTCTAGAGCTTAGAGAGATTGAAGAGGAGATTAGCAAGAATGGTACCAAAGATGGAAGACTTCTGTTACATGGAATGACTCAAGAAACCAGAATTGTTCTCTTTAACCAAAGAAATGAGAGTACATTCTATCCAGGGCACTACCATGGAGCAGTATCAAGACAGTGGCCTGGGTGAAGGGGGGAGCTTGGGGGGTGGGGGATCAGGTGCATTAGTTGGGGTTCCTGTTTAACTTTTATACATTGGGCCAGCCTTTAAGAATGGCATCCAGTTACTAATGGGGCGGGCGTGTTTTTTTATTAAGTCTGAGACAATATGATGGAGAAAGCCACCATTGGCCCCAGTTTTCCCTCCCACTATTGGCTTTTGTCAATATTCAGGAAAATTCTATTGACTTAAATAATAATTAAATAATAATCAGGGGGCATGTAAAGATTCAGTATCGTCCACCTTATTCTATTGCACCAAGTCAAAATAACTCCTTAGCATTCTAAATAACACTTACACTAGAGATTATTCTTTAATGGTAACAAATCTTTAATTTTCTGGGGGAGGGGGGCAATGAAAACAAATTGGTCACAATGGAGAACTGTCAACAGCTTAGCTTTATAACTGAATATTAAACTAAATGATCTGAAAATGAACCACTGGATTGCAGGAAGGAAATCAATGATTTTTAATTGATAAAAATGAAAATGTTCAAAAAAATAGGCTTGCACCGTGTAAGTTTTGCAGTGGGGGGGGGGGTGGGGGGGGTGTTTTACCCTCCAAATTTATTCTTTTTACTCTTTCGCCATTCTGACAATATAAAATTATTTAGAGAAGTAATTCAGGAAAGATTTATTAAGCAACAAAAGTGATACTTTATAAAGCCAGACAGCAACTTTACTGGCTTAACACAGTTCTTGCTTCGCAATTCAAACTAGGGTGCGACACAACATGCTGTCATCTGTCTTTCTCTGCCTCTCGAGTGTTGTGATCTTCCACTCCAGTTGGAAAGCAGACTTCAGATCTGACTTCAAATTCAGCTTGCCCTTTAGCTTAAAGCTAGCGCTTTTGTACTCTTTTGAAACTACAATTCACGTGCATGACTGGTTCCACACACACTGACTCTCACTGGGGTGTAGTTCCACACACACTGACTCTCACTGGGATGAGGGTTCCACACACACTGATTCTCATTGGGGTATGGTTTCCACACACACTGTTTGACTCGATCAGTTGTTGATTGGTTTGAGTGATGCAGGATCAATTTCTGATTCGATGGGGATTATCTTTTGTATCAGTTATACAGAGAACTGTCTTGCTCATTGTAGCCTTTCCTATTATCTTATTAAATTTGTGAATTCCCAATAGTCGTATTATTTTACACAACTGTATCAGAGGCCTACTCATGTGACTTACTGCATTGACTCCAGTTCAGCAAAATATTGTGTTGAGCTAATTGATTGATATATTCCAATTACTTGATCATAACCATAACCCAAATTACAAACTAATAAAACCTAAGCTTTTCTATAACAACCAAAATTAAAACTGCTGAACATTAAGTACTACTTTGCAAGAGTGAGGGATGGGAAAATACATTCTGAATTCTCAATATGCAGCTTCAAAACAAACTGTAAAATAATTTTTAATTGTTTGATAATATGTTTGCCAATAATATTCAGTCGAAGTTTCCAAATCTTATTGTCTTCTATCCCTACTTTATTACTGATTCACTGACTTTTGGAGAATTCTCATTATATAAATGTCTGCAATTCATGGATAATCCAAAGTCAATTAAAAGTGATCATTAATATTTATGCCAGATGGTTCTTCTACATCCTCATCAATCAGAGGCTGCAACACCACCATGGAAAGAAAGAATGAAAAATCTTACATTGTATAGTGTCAACTTAGGTCATCTCAAAATGCTTGACGGCCAGTGAAATACTGTTGATGCGTACTCAGAGTTATACTGTAGGAATAGAAGAAATGGCAGGTTTTTTTTAATTAGACGCTGTTTAGAGAGTAGAAAGAATATAGCATTCTCACCTAAAAACAAATTACAGGATCCAATCCCTACATTTTGCTCCCAAGTTTTGGGTAGACTTCAAAATTGTGCACAGCATCCTCTGGACAGTAACCGAAAAGCTGGTGGAGAGTGGTACAGGGAATTAGAATAATTTTCACTGCTGGACGCTGGGAATTAGAACAGTTTTCACTCCTGAGCGCTGAGTTTAATCATTCCAGACAATGTGATGAAAGTTTCATCACTCAGTTGTCTCAGTGAAATGAGTTGTTATCCTCACGATCTAGTTCTAAGTAGGCATAACAGCACAAAGCTATGCATAATTTATAACTTACAGTAAATCACACTCAGAACATAAGAATTAATGACAGAAGAAATGAAAAGTCACTCTGGCAGAGTAACGTGTTTTGTTCTGAAGTTGGAAACAGGCTTATTAATGGATTGTAGTGGAGGGGCATATTGCTTGCATACAACCTATGCCACTTGATAATGATATAGGAGGTAAAAGGGAAAAAAATGCTCCATTTCCAATTATAACATCACTTTGTAGAATAAACACAAACTCCAGTGAAGTGTTTTACTTGGAGACCATCCTTATCCTTTAGCTAACTATCGCAGCAAGGGGGAAATTAGAATATCTGTGCTGCATGATCCCACATTTTCCCACAATTCGCTGTTTTATTTCCAATGCAGTGGTACATATATACGGCACAAACACATATTCAGCAGACCCTCCGGAAAGTTTGCACAGAGGTGTCGTATTCCTTGGCCTGGCTGCAGCCCACTTTTCTCACTGGCTCATCATGTCCTGATCCGGATTCTACACTAGCTTCTACAGTTAGTGCAGGGTCAATATCTGAGCTGGCGGGTTGCAAGTGTAAGATCAAATCAAGCCTCCTTTTCAGTGTAGTGGTGTTGCTCTTTCTCATAGCTCTGTGGAGGTAGATCAGGCATCATTTATTAACTATCTGAAAGCACAAAGCACACACTAGAAGGAGATGAGGGTTGCAGTTGAAAGCTAGTCTCAGTAATGGTGACCATGAAACTATCATTATAGTTGCAAAAAAATTCGTGTTTGGTTGACTAATGCCCCTTCAGTGAAGAAAATCTGTTACCTCTACCAGATCCAGACAATGTGGCTGACTCTTAACTAAGGACAATTAAGAAAGAGCACCCACATTCCATGAAATAATTTTTTAAAATTATAGGAGAGGAACAGAGGAGTCACACCATGTGCAGTTTCCAGTTCATGGCACCTTTCATGTTGAGAGTGAAAAATGAGTAGAGAAAATGATTAAGGCAGTAATTTACCATCATCCTTGCTGCAATATTGTACTATCTCCTTGAGGATAGCCATTTTCTCTTGCACTGTGTGTCACATTGTGTGTCACTGTGCTTGTGAGATGTCCCTGCCAAAACTGAAGTGCTGTCGGTTGTGGAGAGAGTAAGACGTCTCACAACACCAAGTTAAAGTCCAACAGGCTTATCTGGTAGCAAAAGCCACTAGCCTTCGGAGCACTGCTGTTTCGTAAGGTGAATGGGAGTTCTGTTCACAAACAGAGCGTATAAAGACACAAACTCTATTTACAAAATAATGGTTAGAATGCGAGTCTTTACAGGTAATCAAGTTTCAAAGGTACAGACAATGTGAGTGGAGAGAGCGTTAAGCAAAGGTTAAAGACATGTGTATTGTCTCCAGACAGGACAGTTAGTGAGATTTTGCAAGCCCAGGCAAGTCATGGGGGTTACAGATAGTGTGACCTGAACCCAAGATCCCGGTTGAGCCGCCCTCATGTGTGCGGAACTTGGCTATCAGTCTCTGCTCAGCGACTCTGCGTTGTCGTGTGTCATGAAGGCCGCCTTGGAGAATGCTTACCCGAAGATCAGAGGCTGAATGCCCGTGACCGTTGAGTGTTCCCCAACAGGAAGAGAACACTCTTGCCTGGAGATTGTCGAGCAGTGTTCGTCTGCATTTTCTCCCCAGTGTACCATGTCTCGGGGCATCCTTTCCTGCAACGTACCAGGAAGGCAATGTTGGCCGAGTTGCAAGAGTATGTACCGTGTACCTGGTGGATGGTGTTCTCATGTGACTTTTTACTGTGTTTATCCCAGTCCACTGTCGGCATCTCCACATCATTTTTTGTGGAAAAACAGAGAAAGATGTACGTACCTGGTATGAATGGATAGCTATGTGCGGTGAGTGTAATGTTAGGTGTAAGCCCTGAATGCCAGGATGTGCTGCTGGATAAGGGATGAGGGTCAGATGCACTGAGCAGGTTGAGAGATAGATGGATTTGAGATGCGGCACTCAGGTGCTTCCACTTAGGCCAGTTAGTTAGGACACAAAATTTTGTTCTACACTGCTGCCATGCCATTGGGGTGATACTCTGGGTATTAACTGTCTTTGATACCTAATCCCATTCCTTCTGAGACTGTGCCTGACAGGAGGAAGTCGGTGTTTCTCTGAGCCTCCACTCTGATCACCAATGCCCCCAGGATGGTCATTGAAACAGGAAGTCCACTTCTTCATTCATTCTAACATCTTCCTGCAGTTTGAGTTTTCCACAATGATTATCCAGCATACTTCACTCCAACAGCATATCTTCCCTTTCATATGAACTGTACTGTTTAAAAGGGAAAATTGACTAGAGCACACGGTTTGCTTGCAATCTGATTTATCCCCTGTGCTAATCTGCTGTTGTCCTTTAAGGGCCATAAGTAGACCAGGACCAGAATTTTACATTGTTAGTGGGATGTGTGCCTAATTCCGAAGCACATGAAATTGTACGGGAAGACATTGGGTGGTATGCCCGCCAATAATTAAGAAAGCAATTAGTAAATTAGTAAACAGAGCAATTAGCAATTAGTGAAGAAACGGACGTTCATTTCAGGTATGGGCCGAGAATGCCTTCGTTTGCCTTTATCAATATGGTGGGTGGAACACTTCTGGTGGTGTAGGTATCCAATCAGCACCTGAAAAATGGGCACAGTGCCTTCAAGAACTGAGACCGCCTTTGTGTGCAAAAATAAGACACGTGGAAAGTGAGAATGTGTGGGGGAATAATTGTAAATCAACTGTTCAGCAGATGGGTAATTGTAATGACCTTGCCTTTCAGACAGCCCCTTTTATCTCACAATTTCTTACTCCAATGGATACTTTGGACAAATAGTTACCCACCAGAAGTTGCCAGGATTCTAATTTACATTTGCTAATTAGGATCCAATGACACTTTTGGATTCTGATGCTGATCTTAATATCCTGTTGAGTGGGGATGTTGCTGGGGCCTTCCTGCGGGAAAAATCAATACCTAGAGTCTTGGAAAGCTGCTTGGCCAGTGTTCTCATTCTAAATCCTCAAATCACATGAAAATGGGAGCAACTCCTGCCGATATTTTAGTGCGATTTTCAGAATGAATTTCCAATACTCTGAGCATCGCTGAATGCCCTAGCGGGATTTCCTCTGAAAATCAGGGGTCGGGTCCTACTTCTGCTCAAGAAGCAACCCTCTATTGCTGGCCTATTGACCCACCCCACACCCCCTGATCACTGGTGTACCGTACCTTCCCCAGCAAGACTCGACTCCCCCCGCCCCCGGCCTGGCCAGCCCCGACCTCCCTGACCCCATAACCCTGCCAGCCCTGATCTCTCGACAACACCCCCCCCCTACCCCCAGCACCCACACCCCCTCCCCCAACCCTGACTTCTGCAACTCCCCCCCCCCCCCATCCTGGTAGCCCCACCCCCCCAGATGGCCAGTCCCGATTGCTGTCTTCCTTCCTTCTGCCCTCGATCCCCTGGCAGAGTGGCAGTGGGATCCACCCACCCTCACCGATTGCCCCCCCTTTAAATCCTATAGTCCCCACTTTCTGGGTCCTCCCTGTTGGCATTACCCGATGCCCAGTGGGCAGTGCCATGGTGTCCCTTGGGCATTGCCAGTTTGGCCCATGGATACTGCCAGGGGCCAGGCTGGCACTGCCACACTGGCACCACCCATGGGGCATCCCCCCTTACCCCAGCCTCCTGAAGAGGCTTCAGTGGCCTCTTTTCATTCCAGCGGGGTCAGCCGCTTGTTCCCCATTAGTGAGTAGTTGTAAACCTCACTGGAGTGAACCACTTTTGGCGGGAGGGAGACGCTAGCAAGCCAGGAAATCTCAGCCCCGGGTCCGCTAATGATATGGAAATACTCATTATATATTGCAATCAGCTCTGTGCTGATTTCTGGCGCAGCTGATTACATCAGAAATATTTGTTGCTGAGACCTGGATCCCAGCCAGTGGGTTGGGAGAATCGCCTCAGATTTCCAGGTTAACTTTTTTACTTGCTTTCATGCGATCAGCAGGAGCAGCTGATTTACAGTTGTCACAGACTTAGACCCATCAGCCGAAACTATTCTTGGACTATTCTTGAGCACAATGGGAGTTACTGGTTGTTGTTTACAATATTTGAAGCATAAGATGAAGCACTTGGAGAATATGCAGAACTATGGAAAAAGAATCATGTTGCAATATTTAACAAATTTGTAGTTTACATGTTTATTGTATTTGCTTCAATCCAATTAATCTTCTATAGTTTCACATGTGTGAAAAATATTACTGCCTTAGGAACAAATTTAATTTCTCCATATGAAGATTTTGTGTAGAATCCTGAATATTTTTATTATCTGTCTAATTCTCTGTCATAATACTTTAATCATACTAGTAGCAATTTTTCATCCAAATAGAACAAGTGAGACTGACTTGCCCAGTTCAGATCATTTTGATACAGTGGTTTGTTTCCAATAAGATTTAGTGTTCATCATTGAAATTGAAATGGCCCAAGAGCAATGCCAAAGCTACACTATAGCAAAATTGGTTAGTTATGTCTGCTTATTTTTCTCAATGGTTCTCCTTCCTGAAACAGACTATCTTGCCATGGCACAGTTTCATAGTCAGCAGCAGTTCTGTTACTTATCTCAAATGTCAATTCATCGTGGCTAGATAGTTGATGGCCAATCTGTTGTATTCTGTCTACAAAATTTCAGAAAGGTCTGTGTGAAGATGGGAAGTAAAACTGGAGGCAGTTCCACTGACTCTCATCAGGTTGCTGCCATTTCATAGATTTTTCTCTGAAAACAGTGTTGGACATTGAATAACTCTGCCCATATTGGAGCTCGATAAGAAGTCCCACAACACCAGGTTAAAGTCCAACAGGTTTATTTGGTAGCACAAGTTTTCAGAGTGTCGCTCCTTCCTGAAGAAGGAGCGACATTCCAAAAGCTTGTGCTACTAAATAAACCTGTTGGACTTTAACCTCATATTGTGAGACTTCTTATTGAGCTTACCCCAGTCCAACGCCAGCATCTCCACATCAAATGGAGCAGTCATATTCAAATGGCATTGTAATAATGGGTAAATGTCTTGCATAGTATTTCCAGGTATTATTGCTATATCATGTTTGAATATAAGGAATACTGGTATCTTGCTGGAGATCACTGTATGGTGGACACGAGGAATTAAATATTTTAATTCTCCCAAAGGAGGATTATTGGTTCACAGTCCATGAAAGTCCTGGCATCTGTAAATAAATTTTTAAAAATCTTCAGCTACTCCAGAGGCAAGATCTACCAGAATTAGCCCTTGGCCAAATAGGCAGGTGCAATGCTCACCCTGTCACAGGTATGGAAAAGCCTATTGTGAGTGCCAACCAGATATTTAACCATGGAAAACATCACAGCTGACCTGTTCCACTACGGCTTGTATGTCAGCCTTTTTATAGCATGTGTAATAAACAGTAGGGGAGGGGGGAGTGACTTTTTCCTAACTGGAGCAGAGAAAATTACAGGTCCTTCACTTGGTCAGTACCTGTTGAGATGCTCTTTAGGTTCTTGGCTCAGGTAGAACGGTACCAAATGTATCCTCACGGTGCTGTGATAGTTCAACTAATAAAGTATAACTCAGCCACTTAACAACATCATTTGAATTTTCCAGTGCAGTGGCTCTGCTACATTAGTAGACTCATTTCCTTGGGTCAGAGTTGCAATTTCTGACTAGGTAACATGACTAACTTTAGTTATTTGGTTGGCTGATTAAAAATGCCACTAATAACCTTCCTGACAAAAATAAAAGGACACACATTTCTGCCAATTTGTACTGATTTGAAAGGACATAGGTAATAATGATGACACATTATTAAATCATTGTGATCTTCCCTGTGTACAGATCTAGTTCGTATGTTTTTTTTCTAAAAGAACAAAAATGTATTTAAAAAGTTGTTTCCATTCTTTACAGATTTTGACTCCAATGTGTATTTTAAAGAAACCTTGCTGTAACATTTCTAACATACTGGTAACATTAATACTGCTACTCTCTGCAAAATGGTTTGCTTCACGTTGTTTTTCTTTTTCCGAGTCATTTTTTCTGGCACTTAATTTTTTTCCTTTTGAGCTGATTTCTTCATTGCTCTCCCACCCTGTCTTTTTCCGCAATTCTTGGTTCCATGATGGGCATAGCTAGTCCAAGTTTATTCCACATTTCAATTCCTCTCCTTCATCCCACTGCTAACTCTCATTTCTTATGATGCTCAAGTTCCTCATTTAACTTCCTCCACAACCAATCTCCAGATTAATCCCTTCAACCTCCTAGGGTCATTTTTTAATCTGATTCGCCTCTGACAATGTGTCAGCTTCTTGTTTTTTTTACATATATGTTGTGAGAGAGCCAGGAAATACTGCAGGGAGGCTTTCCATGCTTGCAATGGGAAAACAGCTCACTTTTCTGATTTAACTAGACCTATTACACATAACAGGGCAGATTAGATGTCCCACCTACTTACGTCTTGTTGAAAGATTGATAATACAGTACACAATTAAAATGTTTAAAGGCACAGATATTGAGGAACAAGGAATATATTATGCCGAAATCAAAGGACTTTTGCCAATATGCGTTGATTAGCAATGCTGAGATTAGAGCACTACCATACCTCTCAACAATAACACTGGAACAAAAAAATTGTGTATTCACAAAGCTGTAGCTGATCCTAAAAGCAAGACATCAGGCAATCTTTCCTAAATACTGGAGAATAGAGATACTGTACATCTCCATCATATCAGAACATTAGGGATTGAACAGCACACACTACTCTGCTGACAATACGCCTGAAATTTGGCCAATTGCTTGAAATACTGCATTCTGCATCCATGATTGTTCATAAAGCACAAGTCCATGCCCTTGGTGGTTTGCTTAACGTGTATTAAATGCAAAAACATTTTTAGGCCAGGACTATCAGTGTAGTGGCTAAATGCACTCTAAATGAGATACAGCAAACTGTTATAAGTGGCATGACATGAAATGTTAACATGGCCAGCAGAGTGAGATGGAAATCATCAAGGCACTGACACATACTCCATAGAGAAAATGACTTTGAAACAATCAGAACAAAATTTAACACACTGGTAAAGGTGAGAGGAGATGAAAGTAAAATGACAGGGATTGGGATAATTAAAGGCTAGATGAAGAAGAGTAAAAAGAGAGCTGGGAAATCTTTTAAGTTCATGATTTATAGAAAATATGGTAAACTTTAAATCTCTGTATTTTAGTTTTATTTAATTTTATCTATATCATAAGCTGCTGCCTGAATTGTACATACTTACAAATGCTAATGGTTAGGATTACAGCACTCGGGATATCATTGAGTGAGTGAGGTGAGACCAGCTGCTTGGAAACTGCCTCCCCATAGCAGAGTGGCCTGGTCACAAGTGCAGCCAAAGGCCCCTGTGAAAGGATTGCTCCTCCACAATGGTGGCCCAGCAATGAGGCCATTTTCAGATTCCTGGTCATGACTGCAAATAATATTGCTTATTCCCCTGACTATAGAATCTCTACTACTGTGATTCCCCTTCCATGTTAAAAACCATTCTCTTCTAAGTCATTGTCTACCTCATAAATGCCCAATACTTTATGAAGAACAACAACTTGCACTTATATAGCACTGTAACCAAAATAAAATTTTAAAATCCCAATACCAAATCAAACTTACAACTTGGTAAATTGTCAGAAAACAGCACATGATGCACACAGACAACCTTTCAGCATTTTCACACAATTTAAAAGCAATGAAGTTGCAAGGCACATTTGTGTCTGGCACATGAATAGCTTCATGTCATATCATTTGTGCTCTGCCTAAAGGCAGATCGTTGGCTCATTGTCTGTTTATGGATCATCCTAAGCCATTTTCTTGGCTGTTTTTTGTCTGTGGTGGTTTGCCAGTGCTTTCCACTCTCTGAGGCAGGGTGAGAAAGCAGATCAAAAATCTACCTCAGCTGAAATAGGAATCAAACCCGCTATTGGTTTATTCTGAACTTCACATTAGCTAACCGAGCTAACTGTCGCCCTACACGACTGCAGCATTGCACTATTGTAAGCAAACAAAGAACAAAGGACAAAGAAAATTACAGCACAGAAATGTGCTCCAAAGTAAGTACTGCAATATACTGAGGCAGGGAGTGATGTAGGCTGGCACCTTCTATTAGATCTATAAACCTAGAAAGCATACTACCCAGCATGTCTGTCCGGCTAATGTTTCCTTTTCACAAGAAAAAATATGGCTTGATATGATGGTGGTCATATAAAAATTTAATACAATAATAATATGGCTATAAGGAGAACAATTACCATTTTCAAAATTGGCTTAGGTTGGCTTAGAACAGTCATAATTGCTCCATGACAGCTTCTTTTATGAAGTGGCGATACCATAATAGGGTTTCCTGAGGTTCTGTGCTAGGTCTGCTCTGGTCCATCAATGTAAGTAAGAATATATATATGCATTTTGTCTCACACTTACCCTACTGCTTCATGCATGAATTTATTTCCTTTTGTCCAAATTTGTGCAGCTATATTAGAAACCAAAGGAATTCCAAACTCCAGGATTTGCAGCTACAAGTAAAACCTGAATTGAAAGACAAATAAAGGCTGGAATTTTCATAATGACGAAATTCGGAAATGGCAGAAGAGGCCAAATTAGGGAAGACCTGCCCCCAAACACAGCACTAATCATTTTCATGGAGGCAGGAATGGATCAGAATCAGGATTTATGCATGCATATTTCACAGGGGCAGCTACCCATATAAATCAGCAGCCTTTGCCAGTTTCATCTGATCTTCATTAACCAGCAGTGCAAATCAAAGTGTGCGTAAATTAGATGTGGTCAAAGCAGGCCTAAAGTTTGCAGAGGCCCTTGGAGACATGAGGCATCCTTTTGGAAAGGTATGTTACCCCTTTGTATATGATCCTTTGGGGTGATTAAAAGTGAACATGAATGTGTGTAAGCAGTGCATAGACCCATAGGACATAGGAACTTAAGAATTAGGAGCAGAAGTAAGCAAATTCAGCCCTTCAAGCCTGCTCTGCCATTCAATCAGATCATGGATCATCTCTCCTTGGTCTCAAATCCACCTCCCCGCCTGTTCCCCATCTCCTTTTTTCCCTTTTTAAATTAGAAATATGTTACCCCCCTCTTGAAACCATTCAACGATTCAGACTCCACCATGCTATGGGGCAGCGAGTTCTACAAATTCACTACCCATTGCAAGAAGTAGTTCCTGCTCATTTCAGTTTTAAATCTACCATCTCGCAACCTATACCCTTGACCTCTTATTCTAGATTGATCCATAAGAGGAAACATTTGGTCTATATTTACTTTATCAATCCCTTTCAAAACTTTATATACCTCAATCAGATCCCCTCCCATCCTTTTAAATTCCAGCAGATACATGTCCAAACTGTTTAATTGATCTCATTGAGACGTATAAGATGATGAATGGGATGGATAGGATAGAGGTGAAGAGACTCTTCCCGCTCAAAAAAAACAGTAGGACTAGGGGGCACAGCCTCAAGATAAAGGGGCGGCGGTTTAGAACGGAGTTGAGGAGGAACTTCTTCACTCAAAGGGTGGTGAATCTCTGGAATTCTCTGCCCTTTGAAGTGGTGGAGGCTGCCTCGCTAAATATTTTTAAGAAGCAAGTTGATGGGTTCTTGATAAGAGAGGGGATTAAGGGTTATGGGGAGAGGGCGGGAAAGTGGAACTGAGCCACGACAGATCAGCCATGATCTTATTGAATGGCGGGGCAGGCTCGAAGGGCTAGATGGCCTACTCCTGCTCCTATTTCTTATGTTCTTATGTTCTTATGTTCAAACTGTTTAATTCTCTCCTCATATGGCAACCTCTTCATCCCCAGAATCAATCTGGTGAACCTCCTCTGAACTGCCTCCAATGCCACCATATCGTTCCTCAAATAAGAAGACCAAAACTAGACACAATACTTCAGATATGGTTTCACCAACATTCAATATACTTTCAACAACTTCTCTATTTTTATACTCCCGTTCCCATTTTATACTCCGATTCATCTTTTTTATTACGTGCTGCACCTGCATACTGACTTTCTACGATTCATGAAATAGACACTCAGATCCCTCTACCCATTCACATTTAAATCTGCTTTCTATTTAGGAAATAATTTGCGCCTATATTTTTTCTGCCAGAATGGATACCTCACACCTATATTGGAACTGTCAAAAGAGCTATCAAGAGGAGCTGTCAATTCTGTCAAAAGCAACTATCAAGCTGCCAAGGCATTTCAAAATCCTGCCCTTTAAATCTCTGAAAAATTGTGTGGAATATTTAAAAAAGCATTGCTTACTATTCTGTTTTGTCTGCTGATATAAGGTTGAGGAATAAGATTGAGGGATATCATTACTGGATTTGTGCTGCATGGCTGATTTCACAACCTTCCATTATGCAACAAAGTGTCTTCGATTTTAGTTTGATTGACAGTTCCAAGTGGTTATAGATAATTAGAAGTGGCATTATGAAATCAAATTCTTGTTTTTATAAGGTATTAAGCATTTGAATGAATTTATGTTCTGAAAAGAGATTATGTCATTAAAGGAATGTAAACGTAGTGACTGTTTTTTATGAATGAAAGCGCTTTAAAAAACTAAAGTCTGCAATAGTCACTTAGAGCTTATTTTATTTTATCTCAGCATGGCTCCTGAGGTTTGCTCATGGTGGATATTCTGAGTTGGCATGGTAGGTAAGGGCAAACGGTGGTGGGTATCTGAGCATAAATTGCACTAAGTTGAAAATTATCTGGCATAGGGCTACAAAGAGCCATAGGATGGGCAGAGAGTTATATGTTGGCATGGAGGGTCTGAGATGGAATGGGGATGAGGACAGGGCATGAAGTAGCGTGGGGTGGCATAGATCAGACATACGAGTTGGGAAGGGTGTAGCCATGTGAGAAATAAGGGTTGGAATGCTGTTTTTTTATTTCAATGCATTTTAAAAACCTTTGTCAAAACACTGGTGCACCAAGGCAGGTCTCTTGTCAAGACTGCCTCTGCTCCCAGCAGCATCTGCATTCATTCCCAGATCACCTGGTCCAACTCCAAGAGAACCCAACTTCTCTGGAATGAAAATATCCCAATTTCCAGGGCACATTTGACTAGGAGCCACATAATGTCCTGTTTCTGTGCTCCCGACCAGAGAGCAAAAATTCAGGCCAAACATATCACTTATTGCAACCCAGGAAAATATAGAAAACTAAGCTTTTACTGGGGCAAAAAAATTACAATAGAAAAATTAAAATGACTGCAAAGTTTTAAGAAACCTACTTCTACAGGCCAGGCCACATTCATGCGCCAGTTAATATGGGAAAGCTCCAACATGAAATCCGGTGTGAGACTAATCAACAGATATTCTGCAAGTATAATGAGATTCATGCTGAACACCAAAAAAGTCTGCCAAAAGCTGTATGTTTTCTTTCCTGTAAAATGCAGTGTACAGCACACAGGCCACAAAGGGATGCATGCCCAATTTCAACCTCTGTTACTGATTACTTGGCTCCACGCTACCTGCAGAGCCTTTTTAAGTACATAATTCTAATTTCTCAGCTACATCGAGTGTAATGGCTTGTCACCATTGTTATGATTGTAATAAGACTATTTCCTGCCTCTCAAATTATGTACAGAAGTATCCAGATACCTTTTTAAAATAAGGCACTAGCTGACATGCCTTTCCTGCTGGACTAATGCTGGAGCACTCACTTCCTGTCCTCTATATTTCTCCTCATCTCTTCATTTTACTTTAGAGTTCTCCTAAGTAGGCTAAAATCATCTGTTTTCTACCTCACAATTTTCTATACCTCTAATTTTCTCATGACCTACTGTGAAGCTTTACTTTGGCTGCTGGCCACAAGCACAGCTGATGTGACTTGTATGTCGTCGCTGGAGTACCCTGGAGAGCCAGGTCTTGAAATATACTGTCTGATCAGAATGTATGATCATTTAATGCAATCAATTGAAATTTCCCTCTGCTATTTTACTTTCAATGGATTTTATTTTCAAAACTTGGATTATTAAAAATGTTAGTGGGTTTTGGAGTTAAAAGCTTGCTTGAGGTTTCCAGTCAATTAATGTTAGTTTCAGAAATCTCTGTGGAGACTGATTACTACCCAAATGGATCTTTGATTACTGAAACATGAACGTAACAGGAAACTGTCTTTTTTTCCCATGAATGCCATTGTTGCAAGAGATGATTCAATGATCCTGAGTTCCCAGTAGGGAATAGCACCAACAGGGAGCATGTCATGAGAAACCATAGGCAGCATCGTGACTTGCATTCACTACTGGTGTAGTCTGCAAGATGTCAAAGCTGGGACCTGAATATTCAAGGGTACATGACACTTTGGAAGGACAGAAAGCTAGAAAAACGTGCAAGGGTAGTTCTGTCAATTAAGGATGGCAGTAGTACATTAAAGAGGGATAGCCTTAATTCTAAAGGTCAAGATGTAGAATTGGCTTGATAGAGATGGATAAATAGTAAAGGAAATCACATGTGGGAATAGTCTATAGGCCTGGCCCCCTTAGACTAACCACACTATAAGACAACTAGGCAGGAAGACATAATAGGGTGTGTGACAAAGATACACTAATAATCATGGGTGATTTTAATCTGTATAATGATTGGAAAAATCAGATTGACAAGGATCACCTGGAAGATGAGTTCATTCTGTGTTTTTGGAACAGTTTCTTAGAGCAGAATACTGTACAGCCAATCAGAGAGCAGACTATTTGAGATCTGGTAATGAGCAACAAAACAAGATCAATGAATGGCTTTGAGATGGCAGAGTTCATAACATGATTGAATTTCACATTCATTTTGAGGGAGAGAAGAGTAGGTCTAAGACTAAGAGCAATTATGAGGGTTTGAAGACAGAGCTGGCTAAAGTAAATGGGAAATTCAGTTCAAGTAAAAGACAGTAGAAATGCAGTGGTAGACACTTGAGATACTTTGTTATATTCAGCAAAGATGCAATTCAGCGAGAAAGAAAGGACTAAATTTCCCAGCACTTCTCATTGACAGGATCTTTTAATTCTGCCAAAGGCAACCCTACCCCGACAGTTCCTCTGGCAGCAGGATGGGCAGGACACACAAAACATCATAGACATTGTTGGGACTGGAAAATCCCACTGGCAGCCAATGGCGAGCTGCCTTTGCAGACAGAAAATATGCCATGAGGTCACCGGAAATTCCCATCCAAGGACTTGGGGAAAGACACACCAGCCATATCTAACTAAGGAAGTTAACAGCAGAATCAAATTGAAAAAGGTATGCAATTCTGCAAAGAATACGAGCAGGTCAGATTGGCCAGAATATTAAAAAAAAAGCAAAGAATGACTAAAAGAATAATAAGGAGGAAGAAATTAGAGTTTGATTACAAGCTAGCTCATAACAGAAGAATAGAAAAAGTAAGAGATTCTACAGATATTTAAAAAGGAAAGGCATAAGTAATATGATATGGAGAGGTTCAGTGAGTGGGCAAAAATTTAGCAGTTGGAATATAATATGGTAAAATGTGAACTTGATCACTTTTGCAGGAAGAATAGGAAAGCAGCACATTACCTAAATTGAATGAGATTACGAACTCTATGGTACAAAAGGATCTGGTTATCCTGATACATGAATCACAAAAAGTTAGTATGTGGGTACAGCAAGTGATTAGGTAGGCAAATGGAATGTTGTTGTTTCATGCAAAGGGAGTGGAATATAAAAGTAAGGAAGTTCTGCTATAGTTACGCAGGACATTGGTGAGACAATAGCCAGAATTCTTTGGCCGTTCATGCCAGAGGGGTTATCCAGTGCCGCCGGCAGTGCACCCCCACCCATGGGTTTCTCTTTGGCATGGGGTGATGTCAATGGGGATTCCATTGACAGCGGTGGGACCAGAGAATCCGGCCGCCAGCATACAACGCACCACCTCCCACCAGCAGGAAACATGCGGCTGGGAGGCCAGAGAATCTCACCCAATATGTAGAATACTTTGTACAGTACTGGTTTCTTTATTTAAGAAAGGACATAATTGCATTAAAAATAGTTCAGAAAAGGTTCTCTAAACTTATTCCTGGGATGTTGGGGTTATTTTATAGGGAGGGTTGGACTGGATGGACCTGTATCCATTGGGATTTAGAAGAATGAGAGGCTATCTTATTTAAACACATGAAATTCTGAGCTTGACATCATACATTCTGAAAGGATGTTTCCCCTTGTGAAAGAGGCCAGAACTAAGGGGCACATTTTAAGAATAAGGCATATCCCATGTAAGGTAGAGATGAGGGGAAATTTTTTCTCTCACAGGGTAATGAGTCTGTAGCCCTCTCTTCCCTAGACAGTGGTACAGGCAGGGTCATTGAACATTGTTAAGGCAGAGATAGATAAATTCTTAACTAGGGGAGTCAAAGAGTATGGGGGGATGGGGAGTGGGGATGGTGTTGTAAGCAGGAATGGGGTGTTGAGGCCACAATTGGATCAGCTATGATCTTATTGAATGGCAGATGTTATGACCCTTGGCCAGACCTCAAGTTGTTGACAAGATTTGGTTAGGGACCAATAATGATTCGTTTAAAATAGACAAAGTTTGATATCAACACATTTGCTAAGTGAAGAAAGCCACAAGATTGCATGGCTTTACAACAAACAAAAATAAACCTAATTATATAACGTTCAAAAAGTAAAACAATTTATATTATCTATCTTATATCCTAACATTCAGGGCAAGTATAAGGTACTTGTGAATTAACAAGCCAACTGTGGTTAAACGCCACACTACACAATAAATTGTAAAAGCAATCAAAAGAGATTCCATGGAATTTATAATATTCCACCCCGGCATCTGTAACATTGTAAGTTAACCAATTTCACTGAAATAAAAATAATTACTGTGGATGCTGAATCTAAAACAAAGACAGAAAATGTTGGAAAATTTCAGCAGGCCTGACAGTATCTGTGGAGAAAGAATAGAGCTAACATCTAGATTCTCTCTCCACCGATGCTGTCAGATCTGCTGAGATTTTCCAGCATTTTCTGTAATCTCACTGAAACTTTGTTTTTCTCATTGGGATCTCCCTTTGAACATCTTGCTTCAGAATTCTTCCCAAAGGTCGTTCCAACTCAGACGGCTTCAATGATAGTCCATGTCACAGGGTTTTAACCGTGCCTTCCAAAATTCTGTTCTCCTGCATTCCAGAGTTCACGCAAGCATCAACTTGCAGGCACAATTTCAGCTCTGTTGCCACGTCAAGTAGGACAGCACTCTTCCAAAGGGGTACATTTATCCCAAAGGCCTTACATACAGAGTTCCCAACCTTTGGCTACCTTCTTGAATCTGGGAAGGTTTTCTTGAGCCTTCATTGATTATTGGGCTTATCTGTTCCCTGCCCTTTTACCAATTGGAGTTTGTTTCTCTACTCTTTTTTCTTTCTGGAATCTGTTTCTGTCCCGTCTTTATCCCTCACCTGGGACTTCATTTGGGACCCCCCCCTCTCTCTCCTTATATCTTTCCATTGTTCCTCTCATGGGGACACTTCTTGAGGCCTCTCCCTGTTCCGCTCACTTAGCCCTCTCTGGGATTAAGACTGACTCACTGACTAAATATGGACTCATAAGTGCTGCTCTGAAAGCCTGTGATACCAAATAAACCTGTTGGACTTTAACCTGGTGTTGTGAGACTTCTTACTGTGCCCACCCCAATCCAACGCCAGTGTCTCCACATCATAAAAATGGACTCTCCAAGAACTACTGATCTGGTGACTTATTACAATCCTCCAAGAGGGTCCTGCTATTAAGCAGGAACAAATGTAACAAGCAGTGGAGCATCCTGTGCCTTAAATGTTACAATCTCCATAGCCTTCTAATTTAGCATACAGACATAAACAAAATAGATTTTAGGACATAGAGCAGGCTCAAGGGGCTGAACAACCTACTCCTGCTTCTAATTCATATGTTCATACCTTGTTTGCTTGAATGCCAATTCAATGAATCACCCTAAAGGGTAGACTTCATGAAATCAAGCAATGGGCCTCTGCCTGCAAATCCTGATATGTATTTCCAAAGCTTTCAGAGGGAACACAAATTCATAAAATTTGCTGTTACGTACTTTAATATTTCTTGTGAATAAATATATGCACACTGGGATAGAATTTTGCTTTTGTGGAATTGGAGCATATCTTCAATGTGGTACAACTTTCTCCATCACAAAAATTTTCTGGCCTTGGAGACACTTACGTGTCTAATGTGGTTTATCTGGCATCTGTTGAAGGAGTTGAAGTGAAGATTGATAGCTTTATGAGGCTGCCACGGCCAAAGTAAGAATGTTGCCACTTTGCTACCAATAAAATTCAGGAGGAAAACGCTTATATTTACAAACTTTGCGCCTGTAATCCGGACATAAATTCCACAGTTTTCTAGGCTATAAAATTTAAATCCTCCTCTCCTTTACCATAGCAACATTCAATGTCATGAACTAAACAACAGTCCTGGCATCCAACGCTGTTACGGTGCAATTTACAGAAAATATATCAAATTATATATTCTGTGACTTGGATAATATTCCTACCCATATAAGGATAAACACATCTACACTGCTGTTAACTTACAGCAGAAAGCCCTGGAAATTAAAGGGTGCGTAGAGCCAGCAGTGTGTCTCAGAAACAATTTCCTGCCCACACCAAGTTATGCCGCCTCCCCTGTATAATACCATCAAAAATACATATGCAATTTATATGCACACATTTTATGTGCACACGAGGCTCAAAATCTTTTTCCCTCAATTCTGTGTTTCATATTGCCCTATTTCAGTTGTTCTTAATCTCTTCACTTCTATTTCTCACTCTCCTCTTCTCCAATTTATTCCCAACTTGTATTTATATAGCACCTTTAACACAATAAACAACCCAAGGTGCTTCATAGGAGTGTTACTGAATTGAATTTAACACCATGGGGGCGATTTTCCCAGCCCGTTGCACTGTGAGACATCTGCAGAGGCCGTTTCATGGGTTCCCACTGGTCACCTGGGCCTCTGTGCCAAAGATTTCCAGAGTAATCAGCTTCTTGGCGGAAATTAGCACGGAGCTGATTACCATATGGAATTCCAGATTTCCATTTCATTAGTGGGTCCGGGACTGAAGTCTCGGGCCTACTAATGTCTCCCCCTGCTGCCGGGAGTGGTTAATTCCAGCAGGGTTTACAACTGCTCCCCACTAAGGGGGAATAGGCAGCCAACCCCACTGGAGGGAACAGAGGCCATTGAAGCCCCCTCAGGGGGTCAGGAGTAAGGGAGGGTTCCCTTTGGACAGTGCCAACCTGGCAGTGCCAGCCTGGTACCCTGGCACTCCCAAGGGGCAAATTGGCAAACTGCCAATGCCCAAATAGCACCTTGGCACTGCTCACCATGCATTGGGCTGTGCCAGGGGTAGGTTTAAAACTGTGATGAGGAAGAACTATTTCTCACAGAGGGTGATGAATTTGTGGAACTCTCTGCCCCATAGCATGGTCGAGTCTGAATTATTAAGTGGTTTCAAGAAGGATATTGTTATATAGATATATTTCTGATAAAAATAATCGGGTTGAAGGGCTATGGGAGACAGGTAGGGAGGTGGATTTGAGACCACGGAAGGATTAGCCATGATTTGATTGAAAGGCGGAACAAGCTCAAAGGGCTGAAATGTCTACTTCGGTTCCTAATTCCTATGATCCTATGAAGGCATGGCCACAAAAGGTGGAACAATTAAAAGTGGAGATACAGAATTGGTGGAGTATAGATATACTTAATGATTGTTGGGCTGGAGGAGACTAATCCTTTATTTCTGTCTTCTCCCTATGAATTTTTCACCTCCCTAACTTTTATCTCCCTTTCACCTGCTTTACTTTGCTCTTAATTTTCACTTTCTCCTCCTTCTTGACTCTTTCTCAAATATTACTCCAGTGAGTTTTCTTTTCTAGAAGCAGAGATGCTGCCATATCCTGCTGTGTTTTTCCAACATTTTCTGTTTTTAAATTTGAGCCAACAATCCTCAAGCTGTAGACACTTGTCACAGATGTGACTGTTGAGAATCTTGCTAATCTTCATAAACTTCCACAAGCTGCAATTACAGCATGCCACCTACCCTGCCATCTCTGTCCATCCTTTTGCTTTTTCAGTTAGCTGTGGTTTTATTCAATCAAATACTTTGGCTTTATTAGTTAATTATTTTAAGTAATTTATGTAATAAAGTAATAACAAATTCTAGTTTCACAGCTGTGTGTTTAACACTTCCTGAGCTTAGAGAACAAAAATATCAGAAAATTGACCAGTCACCTGTCATTACAGCTTGATTTCTTTTGTCGGTTTTGAATTCTCTGAATATACGCTTCCATCCACTGGATCCTTCCAAGGTCAAAAACCTTGTTGAGAAATATGCCCAGACATATTCACAACAGTTCAGATGGGATCTGACTAATGTTCCTGAGGATGCGTAGCCTTAGAATATAGCCTAAGAGGTACACTGTATGCCTTGTTCTTTAATAAAAACTGTGTTTACCTACGCAAAAAAATTAAAGGGACCCATGTACTGGAAAAATGAGCTGAGCAGAACAACTAAAATTTAGAAGGAACATTGGTTCTGAGCAAGGCTGTTGTACAACTGAAACATGACTTCCTTAACCCACTTGAGAAAAGTCTAACATTCCATTTTTGATTAATTTTTCCTCCCTTTGCATTAGTTTTCAGTGATTTTTTTGCACCAGTTTACCAAAACTCCATTGTTCTCCCTCAGGAAAAGATTCCATTTTATCTTTATGGATTGCCTCCCACTTGATCATATCAAACTCCATCACATGGAATCATAGAATTCCTACATTGCGGAAGGAGGCCATTCAGAACATTGAGTCTGCACTGACCACAATCCCACCCAGCCCTATTCCCATAACCCCACATATTTACCCTCTGATCCCCTGACACTAGAGTCAATTTATCACGGCAAATCAACCTAACCCACACATTTTTGCACTGCGGGAGGAAACCGGAGTACCCAGAAGAAATCCACACAGGTACAGGCAGAGTGTGCATACTCCACACAGACAGTAACCAAGGCCAGAATTGAACCCGGGTGCCTGGTGTGTGAGGCACCAGTGCTAACCACTATACCATCGTGTCATAGTTTTAGCCACTAACTTACAGTTGAAGTCCTGTTTGTAACTTCATGCTCTCATTTAAACTTACCTCCTAATTTAGTGTCATTATTTATATCACTCTCTGTTCTTCATCCAAGTGGTATCAACCATGGTTCCGTTAGTATGAGATTCCCGATTCATATTCCACTCCAGCGCTTGAGCACAAAACTCAAGGCTGTTGGCAGTGCTGACTTTTGGATCAGACATTGGGTGAATGGAGACTTCACTGAATCTCCATTCTCCATCCCCACTAGCAGCAGTGGCAAGGCATGATTGGCAGAAAAATTCCAGCATAAAATCAATGTGCTGTCTTCCTGTTTGGGTGAATGCAAAAGATACAGTAGCACTATTTTGAAGAAGAGCAGGGAAATTATCCTTGATGTCCTGGACAATATTTACCGCCATAATCAACATCACAAGAAACAGATTATTTAATCATTGTTGTTTGTGAAAGCATGCTGTGCACAAATTGCCTTTCTTCTTTAAATTACTTATGTATATGATGAAAAGCTGAGGCTCCTGTATAGATACCTGGGTTACACTATTCCTCAAATTTGAACATGTTCCATAGAATCACAGAATCTACAGTGTAGAAGGAGGTATTTGGCCATCGAGACTGCACTTACAACAATCCCATCCAGGTCCTGTCCTATCGCCAATAACCCCACATATTTACCCTCCTAATTCCCCCTGGCATTCAGGGGCAATTTATCCTGGCCAATCAACCCAACCCGCACATTTTTGGACTGTGGAGGGAAACCGGGGCACCCTGAGGAAATCCACACAGACTCGAGGAGAATGTGCAAACTCCACACAGAAAGTCACCCGAGGCCGGAATTGAACCCAGGTCCCTGGCGCTATGAGGCAGCAGTGCTAACCCCTGTGTTACTGTTCCCTTTATCTCTTCCTTCCAATTTTTTTCCTATTCATTTAATGTGGGTGCCATTGATTGGATCAAGCATTTATTGCCCATCCCTATTTGCTCTTGGACTGAGCACATTTCAGAGGGCATTTTAAGAGTCAACCATATTGCTTTGGTCTGAAGTCACATGAAAGCTAGGCCAGGTAAGGAAGCATGATAGACTTCCTTCCCTAAAGGACATGAGTGAACCCGATGGTCTTTATGACAATGATCAACATTTACAAATTTTTATTGAATTCAAATTTCACCATATGCTGCAGTAGGATTAGAACCTGGGTCCCAAGAGCCTTACCTGGATCTCTGGATTGCTAGTCCAGCGATAATGTCACGAAGCCACCACCTCAATTGGTGTAGCTTATTTTCAATGTCACATGCTTTCTCATTTTTGTTAATAAACTCTTGTGTTAACTCTGGCACTATCAATTATCAAGAGCATTGGCTAAATGTTTGCTGGAGGATCAGATACGTTGCTATCCCTGGAGGCTAAGCCTCAGCTCTCCTGTGGCTCTTACTGAAAACAGATGCTCCAGAATCCTGGCTGTTGTGGCCCCCAAAGCCAAATGATCTTCCATAAGAGCTGTGAGCCATCAGGAGAGATTCCATGATAGTGAACAACCTGTCATATTGACAAAGCTGATAGTTCTTACCACATTCGACAGATAGTTCTTGCAACATCTTGACATGTGTTGGACCCGAACCATTGCAGGCTCTGTGGTATCCTGCTCAGTCTTGCTCAGAGTTACACCACACCCTTAGCATTTCATGGTGTACACAATCTTTGCTAGCCTGAGTCTTTCCTAATAGTAGAAAAAAAACTACAGGCAATTCACAACTTTACAACATTCACGTTGCAATGACTAGCACTTGCAACATTTATAAATTTGCTCCCTGTTTTGGCTTTACAATGCCAGTTTCAATGTTATGATATTCTATGCGCCCATCTTTCATATTTTAGGATCACTGACTCCAAGTGAGCCCATGGAAGGGGAGAAACCTCCCTCCGGTTTTCTGGTAAAAATGTGTCTTTACAGTGCAAAGGTATTGGGACAGAGATAGGCAGGATTTTTGATGGACCAGGGAGTAGTGGAGTGGGAGAGGCAGTGCTATCTCTCTTTGTTTTGTGTGCCCATATGAGAACACTATAAATATGCCAGCACCATGTTTGGCTCATCTCCTTGTGTATCCATGTGGTTAATCTCTTACAGTGAATTGTTGGCTGACAAATTGCTTCAGGCAAGTGGCTTAGTACCACCTGGATCACCAAGCAGATACACAAAAAACCTAAAGGACTGGACATTAACATGTGTTAATGAATGAATCACCCATTTTTAACATTATAACTAAGTGAAAATTGGTTCCGACTTACAACCTTTTAACTTATAATATGGTTTTAAGGAACAATCTGTGGGATATGACCAAGGACTGCCTGTATTGTACTTCATTTCTGCAACGTGTTTTAGTCACCATTATAATTAGGCTCCCTTGTGTAGCTTTCTTTGCTTTTGTGCTATTTTCATTACACCCTCATTCACTCAAGACTTGAATGACCTATTGTATATTGGTCAAAGTGGGCAAAAATAATGGACAATACAAGCATTCTGGAAGTTTCTGTTGAGCAACATAGTTTCAAGAAACATCTTGACTAGGGACTTATAAAGTTATCCCAGAGAAAGCAAGCCCTGGAACAAGTCCAAAAGAATGTATATGACCTGTTCCAAATTCACATGAACAGTTGGGTAGAATAGCAGAATTTACACCTCTTAATCAGAACAGATTGTGTTGGAAAGAGTTCTTTATATAAACTTGCTGGCTGAAGTCATTACTCAGACAAATTACTTTGGCCTGTTAAACAATTTTTCTGGTTTCTTTCTGCAAATATGTTGAATTTGACATAGTATCTTGCCTTTGGAGAATGTAAATCTTTATGCTATTGGAATTACCTGGCGAGCTTCCCAGAACTCTTGAGGCAATTAAATTTTCCTGTGAAGGTTACACAGGAAAATACTCAATCACAGAAGCCAATGTTTTTTAGTGTGATGCTATGTCACAGATGTACATTAAATTATTGCACTTACGTGTAAATTTGGAAAGTAAAATTGCATGGTAATAATTCTGGACAAACAATACAATACCATACTATTACTTTAGCGTCATTTAAAACATTTGTATTGCGCAGAAGGTATTTTGTGAATGACCAAAGCAAATTATCTATACTGATTTTCTCTATGCTGATTTGCCAAATTGCTAAAACTTATGCATTATTAATGATAAAATGGCAGAGCAGTATTGAATTCCAATCAACTCAACCGAAAAGAGTGAAATTTGCAGTTATAGAGAACGTTCCACCTACTCAGGACATGCCAAAGCACTTTACAATTAATGAAGTACTTTGAAGTATAGTTATAGGAAATATAGATATAGGAAACAGCCACTAATTTCTACACAGCAGGAATATGTACATAGCAATGTGACAGTGAGCAAATAATCAGTTTCTAAGAAGTTGCTTAAGGGATAAAGGTTGACCAGGATACCAGGAAAAATTCCCTTCTCATCTTCAAAATAGTGGCATTGGAAGGGATCTTCTGCTCCTGTTTTTGGATGGAGGTGGAGAATCAGATGGTAGTGCCAAAAAAGTTTTTATGCTGGCAGGATTTCCCCGCTCGGTTGTCCCCACCCCACACCAATGATGTAATAGGAATCCCGACTTTAAATGTCAGGATTCCTTTTCGCATCTATTCTAATATGCAGATCATGACTTTATGCATGATCGTAGCTCCACATTAAATTGTTCATTTACATCAGCGTAAAGGCACAGCAATGTGCATCACAACAGGTCCCCACGACATACACATGATGAGCAGAACCTGCCGAAGGTGCACAGATAAATTAATCCCCCAAGGGACAGAGGGTCATGCCTGGGCAGTGCTGGAGAGCAGTACCAGTGGTCATGTTCTCTGGGGGAGATGCCGGGGTGTTCCATGTAGGAAGGTGGTGGGTGGAGTGGGTAAGTTCTGTCATGGGGGGATGTTCTCATTTTATTTTTTAAAATTGGGGCAGGGTCTACATTTTGTTTTTCTTAATGAGTTTAAAAATATGCTGGCCAACTTGGCAGACTATCCTCTGCTTCTCCCGCTTGAGCTGATACTTTGCCAGGCAAAATTCTATCCACTGAATTTTTTACATCCAGCTGAGAAGGCAAACATTCCTAGTCCAACTGACATCTAATCCAAATGGAAGCAACTCTGCTAGTGCGTTTCTCTGAAGAGTCAGACTATATTTTGTACTCATATTTCTATATTGGGATTTGAATCTCTAACTTTCTGATTCAGGAAGTGAGAGTGATGCTACTGAGCCAGAGTATCAGATTATTTGTAAATGAAGAGAATGTTACAGATGTTGCAACCTGTAATGATAGAGAACATCAACAGCTTCTATTTTAGCGACAACCAGCGACTGAATTACTGGGAGAAATAGGGTAGTAAAACAAAAAAAAGTTAAGTGTTTTGCATATTCATGTGGCTGTGGGTAGTGATGCATTATGACTTGCTCTGGATGATGAAAATATAAAAATATAAGGTATGGTGCTCCATTATCTTTGTCATATTATCTACTCATCTTCATTGATTTTATAGCTTTTCTATTGTATAAATATTACAAGGAGATGTTTCTCCCTAGATACCACTACTTAGCATCCAGAGGCAAGCCCAAGAGTGTCAACTCTAAATGGAGGTTGGTGTGGAGGTGAGACCTGACCACATGATCCTTGATCACATGACATCTTCAAATTCCAATTCTTTTCCCGCACCTAATGGTTGCACTAAGGCAGGCCTTTGTCTGTTTCCATAGCTAGTAATTCCCAGAACAGGTTGCTAGACTGCTGCTGGGGGTTTACAACTTGAGGGGACTCCACTCCATATCAAGCGTGGCTGACCAGGAATCTGCCAGTCATTGGCAGATTTAGAAGGATTTGCAGGTTGGCACTCTCAACCTGTTTCACTGTGTTATGAGCACATCTTCTTTGACCATCAAATGCTGGGTGGGATTCAAACCCAGAGCTCCTGGTTCAGAGGCAGACCCACTGCAGCATAAGACCTCCTCATCTTCAAATGTTATTGTATGTATCTTGCACAATTGGGTCCTTTGTCATTATCTTTGTTGTCAGCAGCTATTATGGGTAGAAATACTAAGAACCAGGAAGCATCCATGATCAGACAAAGCAGAAAAATCAATATCAGAGAAAAGGAGAGACTGAAGTATCTTTGATATCAACAGTATCTAACAGTAGCTTGCTTAAATTGCACTGATAATTGATAACACTTGTAATACTCAATAACAAATACACCTAATAACTGAACAGTAAAACTATAATCAACTGATAGTTTGTATCTGACAAGTAGTGATAGGCATAATGCCTTGATATCCTTCCTACCTATAACAAACAGTAATCCAACATCCTGATCATATTCACCCTGGAACAACAGCTGAGAACCCCCTGCATTCCACAAATGTGGTCATGCTCCCCCACTCGTGCAACTTTTTACAGGCCTCAACTCTCTCCTATCTCCTTGGATACCTGATTGGACTCAGGTTCCATGTGAAGATGACAGGTCTGGGAGCCATATTTGGAGTTGATCTGTACTTGAACTTCACATGTCAAAACTGACTGGCATAGGCCGACTGGAACCAAACCAAAAGATCATACACAGAGGAAGGCACTTCTCATTGGGTGCATTATCCTTAACTGAGTTCAGCACCAATGGATTGAATTTTCCCATGGGCTTCAGAGACACAAGCTTGTGACCAAATAGGAGTCTAGAGCCCAAAATTTATTGAAATATTGAGTGAATTCAAATCCCAGAAGCCAAGCAATAGTCTCCTCATTTGCCGCATTGAAGGTGATTGGTCTTCCACTTAGTCTGTAGAGGGGATACTTCTTGGTAACGTCCAGCATTCTTTGTGTCTTTCCAGAATGCATTTGAGGTTAGTACTGAGATCCCAGTGGTGGAGGGTGGCTGCACACGGGTCCTGGCGTGCCTAAAGCCTATTTAGCAAGGACCAATCTGGTTCATAAATGTTTTTTTAGGGAAATAAATCTGCCACCCTTGTCTTGTCTGGCCTACATCTGAATCCAACCCACAACTATGTGGTTGACTCTTAACTGCCCTCTGAAATAGCCTACCAAGCACTCAGTTCAAAGGCAATTATGGATGGGCAATAAATGCCAGCCCAGCCAGTGATGTCCAATTCCTATGAATGAAAATATTAAAAAGTACTCTTACATGGTAGTTCAAAACCTACCATTCAACAGGTGGGGTTTGTCACAAGAAACTTGTTGGTGACTTCCAGTGTTTCCCATTCTTGATTCAAAAGATGACAGATCTTACTTAGGAAGGGTGCTCCTTATGGGGTGCTGAGATGGAAGGTGAGCAGTGGGTGGGTTGAACAGGTCACCATGGAGTGGGTAAATGAAGTGCAACATGGATGGTTTCAATAAGCTTGTGGGTTTTTGCCAGTCATGGATGAGTGGGACACTAGTGTTTGCAAGAACAGGAAGGGGTGTTGAGTGGAGAGTTCCAGTTATGATGCACACTGCTGTGTTCAGTTGGGTCTCAATAAGATGTGTGTGTGAGAAGACCTTTGCCAGACAAATGTGAAGAAGTATCTTTTTAAATGAAATTGCTCATTGAGTGTGAGCATCACTTGCAAGGTCACCATTTATTGTCCATCCCTAATTGCCCTTGAGAATACATAAAGGCTACACAATATTCATCGTAGCTCCTGCAAAGTAGGTGGCCATTGAGATTTTCCTCATATAGTGGGAAAAACATTTTACGCTTTTAAAGAGAAGTTAATTAAGTACATGAGGGAAAAGGAATAGAATATTCTGCTCATAATGTAAGATAAAGAGAATGGGGAGGTTCATGTGGAGCCTAAGATCCACTATAGGTTAGTTGGGCCAAATGACCTGTTTCTGCACTGTAATGTCTATGTAGTGCTTCATCTCAGCATAATTTTTCAGTATAGGAGGTTAAAAGCTAAAGTTAGGATAAACAAGTGTGCAGGATCCAGGGTGGGGTTGGGTGGTTGATGACATAGGCACTGGTTTGTCAGAGGGTGCAAATGTACAAGGTAACTTCAGCAGAGAATGCGGATGAAGATTTTGGTAAACCAAGTTATAAAGGAAGGCTGATGGTGAACACAACCAAAAGTTTAGTTCTGGAGAGTCTGGCACAGTGGTTAGCACTGCTACCTCACAGTGCCAGGGACCCGGGTTCAATTCTAGCCTCAGGCGACAATGTGGAGTTTGTACATTCTCCCGTGTCTGCGTGAGTTTCCTCCAGGTATTCTGGTTTCCTCCCACACTCCAAAGATATGCGGGTTAGGTTGACTGACCATGATAAATTGCACCCTGGTGTAGGGGATTAGCAGGGTAAATACATGGGGTTATGGGGATAGGGCTGGATGGGATTGTGGTTGATGCAGACCCGATGGACCAAATGGCCTCCTTCTGCTCTGTAGGGATTCAATGATTCTATGAAATCCTGGGCTCATTGCCTAGGAATATGGAGGACTCCCATCACCCACATGGCACAGGACTTTTCACAGAGCTCAGCTCTCATTCTTTCTAGCGCGGAGGCAGTGGCCAACTCCATGTGTACAATTGTGGACCTAACCGTGATGCAGTGTCCAATGGCCAAATGTTGTAGTTTCCATTACAGCACAAGCTGCAGCCACCCAATGTTGCAATGGGAGCTCAGAGAACTTGCCTCATGGGTCTGGATACCATTGCTCAAATGAACTTCCAGGACCTCAGGGTATACTGTTGTCCAACAGTGGCTCCATGGAAGATAAGCCTGCTTTCTTCTGTCAGGATGACAGCATCCGTGTTTGCACCCTGCCACTTCGCCAACGCCAATGCTGGAGTCCAGGATGTGAACGTGCAGTTGGTTCTTCTAGGCCTTCAGTTTCTCAAGGTTGCCTTCCGAGGCCACCTGTTATCTCCGCAATTGAAAATCAGCAGCATTTCACCAGTCATACTGCAGGCACTGGAGAAGCACCTCATAGGTGCCCTAGAATAGGCAAAAGCACATGGAAGACAGGCAATAGGGGAATGTTTTTGTTTGCATGTGTAATGATTGACTTTATAAAATTGGAGCAGAATGTGAATTATTTATGGTTTTATTTTTATGTTATCAGAAAAAGAATGATATAATGATCAATGTTAGAAGAAACATAACAAGGATGGCAACATTGATGAATGATATGGTAATTTTCAGAATATTAGAGTTCTTTTGAAATGAAGGCATAATATGAGGCATCAGCTGGCAGAAAGCTTAAAGAACCCTTAAGTGAGGTCCACCAAAGATAGTAGCCAAGGAGAATGACACTATCAGGAAGAGTTGTAGCATCTTGCATGCATTGAATGTCGCTGAAACCAAGATAAGAGCCTTGCTCATTAATGATCCTCAGCGGATATTATCTCCTGCTGAGAGCCATTCTACCCTATGTCCCTATTGCTCTTCTAGCTTCTCTGCTCTGCATGGTGTCTCCTCATTCTCCCAGCCATACCAAGAGGAAGGCCTTCTTAGATCAGGAAGTAACTTATGTCAGCACAAGCTTTATTTCAGCACCAACCAGGTCACTCCACATAGACAACCGAAACTTTAAGTATAGAGACACTCCAAAAATGTGTACAATTGCACCAACAGCCAGAATAAATAATCCAACAACTAACTTGTATGCGTTTTATGATACCTTGAGTGGTACTTGTGTTGGGATGAAGAGTGGAGTGCCATTTTAAAATATGCTCATCGCATGTCAGGTTAAGACAGGAAGTCACTAAAACAGCACTGACTGTTGCTCACTGATTGTCATGATAATCTGCCAGCTCAGCATGCTGGTCAGTGGGTGTGCGCACAGAAACCCGTTTACCATAATGGCATCCGGTGCATTTCCCTGCAAAACTGTGCACATGCACCTTGGACACCACTTTCAAACATCTGGAGGTCATGTGGTGTCTTAAAAAAAACAGCAGTTACAGAGTCCAAATTCTCCCCCATGGGCTTAAAGTACATTCTCATCATAAAAAAAAATCTGGCAAACCTGTCAAATTTATTTACCAGCACAAAACCCAAGTGTGCAAATGGCATCTAACTGAATTATTATATCACCTGTCAGTGGAGTCTAGGTCCATTTCTGTTTCAGAGTAGCTATCCCTCAAAGCCACTTTTACAAGTGATAAACTGAAAACCTACATCAGCATCCTCTTAAAATGAGGATTTTTATTCCAGATTAAAACAGTCTTTTGTTCAAGTTCCATAGCAATATCTGCCTTGCTGTTGCTAGTTGCACAATGGAGAGCACAGTAGGTGAAATACCAGTTACCTAAAATAAATAACATTCCAGGTTAGTACAACATTTTGATAAATCATCATCGACCACTGCCCATTCTTCTGCTGATGATTCTATTCTACATTCAGCAACTTATTTAAGATCACATACTCTTGGTGCTCATGATTCTCCAGTTCACTTGCAATCTAATTGCTATACCACTACATTTTCGTCTCCCCCACATATTTCAATCAAGCAATGAAAACCTTGGGCTGGATTTTACGTTCCCCAGCTGTAACTTCTGCAGCCAACAACTTGGAGGAGGACAAGGGACAAGGAAGGTATTGACCATGGCCGCCAAGGTAACAACGGCTTTAATTTTAAATTGTCAGGCTGCTGCTGGGGATGTAAAATATCTCGCAATTTGAGAACACTGCTGCATAAAGGAGCTCATTGATCTCCTGATAGACCGGTAGTTTAATCTCATTCCATCTTGCCAGAGACAAGCAGGGGTGAGCACCAATGTTTGCTCAGACTGCAGGATACCCCATGAGCAGGATGTCATTGACTGCACACACATTGTTCCACACAAACTTTCATGTAAACTTTGCCATTTTTTTAAATTGAAAGCGATTCCATCCCTTAATAGGCAGCATGTGTACAATCACAGGCAGTGTATCATGCAGGTGAATGTCTGCAATCCTGTCAATAATGCTGCAGGGACAAGTGAAGATGTTCCCTGTGTCCCAACTCATTTTCCAATAGGATCATTAGCAGAAAATTCATTTTGACAACTGCCCAGAAAAAGTATGCCAAGCCCCTCTCCAATTGGAGAAAAGCCGGTTTCAAAGAGAAAGATTGTGCACCTGGAAAGTACATAGAATACTTCAAATGACTGAATCCTGCAAATTTAGGTGGTATGGGTCCAGTCAGCTGCAACACACTTTGGGTACCATGTGCCTTTCTAACATCCATGCTCAAGCGTGTTTAATGGTTGACTGGCAGACTCGATCTTACTGATTCGTCACACCGGTCAATCAAGCCAGTAAGATAGGGAGAGAGGAGAAAAATCGAGTTTGTGCCCTGTTTCTTGCCTCTCGCAATCTTCTTGTCTCTTGCCAGCCCCTTTTTGCCAGTCCACAAGGCTGATTTGATTATTAATAACATGTTTAACATATCATTAATGAAACACAATCATCCGGGCTCACTTACCTTAGACCCATCGAGGTCCTCACTGGGGAGGATCACAGGTGATCCCCACTAACGTGAATCAGATGTGGGACTGGAGGCCATTGAAGTCCCATGGGTGGTTGGTGGCAGAGCTGGGCAGTTCCCATGGGGCAGTGTCAGCTAGGCACCCTGGCACTGCCAACCTGGCACTCTGGCATTGCCAAGGGGACAGGACCTGATAGGAGAGGCCTACAGGAAGGGGGGGGGTGCTGAAAGGGGGAAAATCTGTCAGTGGGGCTGATTGGTGGGGGCGGCAATCGGGAGATGTGGATGGTGATCATGAGATGGGACAGCAATCAGGGGGTGGAGGGAGGCTTTCAGGGTGCAATCAGCCAGGGTGACGATCAGGTTTGGGGAGGCAATCTCCACTGGGGAGGATGGGGATGAGTGATAGATCTCCCAGCATACTGTGTACACAATGGCTTCCCTAAAGTTCAGTAGCCAGCTTCTCAGGTGACAATCCATCCATTCCCGAATGGCAAGAATCACATTACAGTCTCTGTACTGCACTGAGTGCCATAAATTATCATTTCTTACCACGCTGAAAAGATGGGCAAGAAAATTCTGCCCAGTCTTTTGGATTCATTTGTATATATGTACATTTTTAATGAAGCCTTATAAACCTTGTAGTTAAAGACATTAGTTAAAAGTTCAGTGATTCTGGAAACAAAACACAAAGTAGAAAAGCCTTACTATTGCCAAGTAATAGTGATCCTGTGACACAGACACAGAAAAGGCAGGAGTTGAAAGTGAGTGTCAGAGAGAGAAGACAGGGATTGTAAACTCTCTGGGAAGAAAATCTGCAAAGTTCGTCAAACAATAATTAACTGGATAATCAGTTATGGGAGTCAGTAATGTGATCAGCTTAGTGGAGGCACTGTTGGAAGATTGAGTTTAAGAACTCATCTGTTTGCTCTGCAATTGAAAAAAGTGAGTTTTTGAGTGTCTCAGGGAGAGATACAAATTGGGTGAGAAGCATCAAGTGAGTGCTCAGGAATTCACCTGAGGAAAACTGTTTTCAACTGTGCAAGTCCTAAGCGAGATGTGTCAAGGTAATGGTAACTCTTTGCTGGTTTATATGTCTGTAAGGATATTACTGGGGTAAAGGAACAGTGGGAATTTGAATTGTCCTCTTGTACTTGTTCTGAGATCTTTCCAAATTTTTTGTCTGATGCAAAATGTCACTTTTCTTCATTAATAAATATTTTAGTATTTGAATTGAAAGTTCATCAGCAGACTCCTGTGAACTTCTTCACTACTTTATCTCCACAGCTTCTAGAAGGTTAGGATCTATCATGTCAGGTTTCACTCTGGAATCTGACTTGTATAATAATAACAGTAGCTGAGATAATAACACATGGTTCATTGAGTGGTCATAACACATGGTTCACATGTTAAAGTGAATCTGCCCTCAATCTGGTCTGATTTTCACAAAGAGGGAGTGAGATATAGATATACAACTTCTGCATAATAGACGTGGTAAGAGAAGGTTTACATTTAAGGGAGAGATAGGGTTCTCTTTTGGAGAGGTAAAGTACTGTTTTGGATAAGGTTCTGGGCTACCCTTGCCTTTTGAGAGAGGTAAGATGCACTTTTGAATTGTAAAATGCAAACATGAATGTGTGAAAAAAACGAATTAACTCATCTTAACTGTGAAGCTCATTGGAACTATCAAGAGAGCTGTCAAATAGGGCTGTCAAGCTGTAAAGCCAATTAAATCTCCTCCTCTTTAAATATTTGGAAAAGGAAACATCTGTGGTGTTTTAAAAACCAGCTCTTGCCATTTCACTCGGTTGACATAAGCCTCAGGGTTAACATTACAGGATTAGTGCTGCATGATTATTTTGCAACCAACCAATATCACCAGTGGTGCTCCTCTCAGTTCACAATTTGATTGACAGTTCCAAATAATTATGAAGTGGTTAAAGGGATGGGACTATGAATATAGATATATGTTGTTATAAGGAATGAAAGGAAATTAAATGTAACGAATGGGTTTTTATTTTTGAGACTTTTTTAAAAAAATAGTGAATTCATCAATACACACTTGAGCTTTATTTATTCTCAGCATGAGTTCTGCCCATGGTGAATACCGAATAAGTTGGAACGGAGAGTATAAGGGCAAAGCATGATGAGTGTGGGGCCTTCAGCTGGCATGAGTTGGCACTAAATTGGCATAGGAGCTATAAAGGGCCATGGGAGTGGATGGGGAAAAATCAGTTTGCATAGAGGGTGTGAGAGGCCATGGGGGTTGGCAGTGCATAAATTGGCAAGGAGAGTATGAAGGGCCATACAGGCTGGGTGGAGGGTATAGGTTAGAATGAAGGATCGAAAGGGCCATAGGGAATGTGTGTGGGTTGGCGGGGGGGAGGGGTAGAGGCGAGGGGTTGTGAGCGGTGAGTGCTAGTGACTCTGCACACCTAAAGCATGAGTGAAAATTCAGGCCTTACTATTTCATTTCTTTCTGGGTGAAAATTGAAGTCATCAAGATGTAAGGTAGCAATATTGACAAATTGAATGCTTTCCGATTTTAGGAGTCTTGTGGTGATGTCAAGTACACCTTAATCAGGTAAAGAGAGAAAAATATAGAATAAATGTCCCTACGCCCTGACCCAGCAATGAGTCAGCAAGAACAATAACAACTTACATTTATATAGTGCTTTTTCATAATAAATTTCCCAAGACAATTCACAAAGCATTATCAAAAAAAATTTGACATTAAGTAGTGTCTTAAGCATGTAAAGAGTTGGTACAAGGTGTGTCTTAAAGGAGAGAGAGGTGAGAGAGGAGAACATAAGCAAAGAATTGCAGAGCTTAGGACGCAGGGGACTGTTATTTGCTATTGTGAATTTTGCAGCTTGCAACACCAGGGTCCCAAATTTGCAAGTGGCAAGTTTAATTTTAGATCCTTTATCAGCACTTCTGCATTAAAATCAAAGATCCAACCAGGGACACTCATGATCTGAATAACTCAGTTTACTCTTGACATATTTATAAAATAAGCAACTAAGGATAGTTAACAATGTTCTTTTTCATTAACTATAGCTTCATTGTGCAAAAGGCTAGCTTTGCACTGGTGAAAGAAAATGGGATGTTTTCTGTTCACTTCTGAAGTATTATTGTTTTTGTGATAATTTCTATTGGAGTTGATTTCTATATTTGATTGTTATGTCACTTTTAGAAGATTTGAACCATGAATTTTCTCAGTCCTTTTCCTCTTCACCTTCCATCAGGGTCAAAATTTTCAAGATGGTAGTGTTCAAGGGATAGATTGTGTTGGGTGGGGTAGGTCTGGAGGTGACTAGGCCCCAGACCTCCAGTGAGATCAGAAGAGGGCTTTTGATGAAGGTGCCCCCCCAACCCTTCCCACTCAAGATCAAACAGTTCAATTTTGGTTCCCCTCCTTCCCTGATGTATCATCTGCCCACCAGCCTAAAAATTGAGGCTGGACTGGAAAAGGCCTGAACTGATCAATACATGTGGCAAGAAGGGCTTTCTCTCCAAGGCCTTGCCTGCCCCTGCATAAAATTGCAAACAGGTCACAGTGGGCAGAATCCTAGAGGGAATCCTGATCACGCAATTGGATGCTCCCCCCACAAACTCCCCACCAAATCTACTCTCAGAATCCCCGGGTACTGGGAGCATAAATATCTGTGCGGTTAAAACTCTTTTTAAGTGTGTTAATAAGATTTTCTCCACTCTTCTGTTGTGGGAAATTTACCACTTCAGAGTCAGACTTGGAGGTTCAACAAAACAGCTTTATTTCGGACAAAGCTTTGGGAGAAAGCACTGGTACTGTGCAGTACTTGGCAGCTACCTTCTCAATTACAGAATGGTAGTTGAGCATCTTTATATCTTTTAGACAATAGTAAGGACATTAGCCGTTAACACATCATTACAAGTTGAGTAGGCAGATACAGACATTGACAGTTAACACATCATTACAAGCAGACAGGTATGGATATAGACATCATTGTACATAGAATGGATACATTTATGCAGTTATGTTATCTATTAATGACTGGTTTCAATATATACATTTATGTACTTATGTCCCCATCAGTGGCTGGTCTCGTTACATTTATGCATTTATGTCCCCATCAGTGGCTGATCTTATTATCAAACTCATTGTTCTGGATCTGTTCTTATCTCAAGTCTTAAAGTGCCCCTTCTTGCAGCAATTCAGACACTGCAAGTTTTAACTTCTGCGTAATTGTCTGTGCCCAAAGTCAGTGCCTTTAAATGTCCCTTCCCAGAGTCCATTTTGTGTGCAGGTAACCATTTTGTATCCATCGCTTTAATTTCACCATAATGCTTCCAATGAAATTATGATGCTGCAGCAGAAATCTTGTAATGACTCACTAATGTCTGTCACGGATGCAGAATTGAAAGATTTTTATTTAACAATTTATATTGTTATCGTTTGTGCTACCGCTCTTAAATATAGTGACTACGGTTCATAGGTAATTCACTAGCAATAAAGTGTGTTGTGATGTAATGAAATTGCAAGTTTTGTTTTCAGATTTGAAAAGCTGTTGAAGATGTGTCTCAAGTCAATCTTTTGGCAGATGTGTCCCAAGTCCACGCTGGACTTCCCTTGTTTTTCAATCAGATTATTGATTTGGCTATTGATACTAGAAAAAGGTATCATAGTTCATTAACAATTCAAATGAACAAATACAAACAATACAAAAGTTTGGCAAACGTGGAAAAAGAATGCAGGAGATTGCAGGAAGGCAGACTAGTTAGTAGAATGGAATAATAGGTACCAGATGTAGCTCAATGTAGTAAAAACAGAGTGAAGTTGTACAATAAAAGCAGATAATGCTAGAAATGCTCCAGGTCCAGCAGCACCTGTTGAGAGAGAAAAACAGTGTTGACATTTCAAGTTGATGATCTTGCATCAGAATGTTCTGATGAAAGGTAATCAGCTTGAAACATTGCCCCAGATTTTCAACCCCTGCTACGTCAGTCTTAGGGGGTGAGCAGGAACTAAAGATTGCCCCGTTAGCCAGTATGTCAGTTCCCTGGCTCCATCTTGTCCTCAGGCCATTTTTGTGGAGGTGGGACTGGGGGCCAGTAAAGCTGCCTGCCTGCATGCAGCAGGGAGCTGACCAGGCTTATTAAGAGCCTAATTGAAGCCAATGAGACAGACGTTCCTGTTTGGGTATCCGGATGCAGCCTTCCTGTGGCAGTCTCGGCCAGCAGCATTCCAGGCAGATTTAGAGACACTCTCAATATCATAGAATCATAGAACCCTACAGTGCAGAAAGAGGCCCTTCGGCCCATCAAGTCTGCACTGACCACAATCCCAAGCAGGCCCTACCCCCATATCCCAATACATTTACCCATCAATCCCTCTAACCTACACATCCCAGGACACCAAGGGGCAATTTTAGCATGGCCAATCAACCTAACCCGCACATCTTTGGACTGCGGGAGGAAACCGGAGCACCCAGAGGAAACCCACGCAGATATGAAGAGAATGTGCAAACTCCACACACACAGTGACCCGAGCCGGGAATCGAATCCAGGTCCCTGGAGCTGTGAAGAGGAAGTGCTAACTATTGTGCTACCGTAGGAGCAGCCACACACCATCCTTTAGAGGGGCTTCTCACACACCCCATCCTCAAATCCCAAAACGCCAACCTGGCTATAAAATCTATCTTTTAGTTAAAGGTTTCAAAAGTGTTGGCGGGTCCCTCCATCTTGAAGTGCCTTCTTTTTTATTACCTTCTACTATAACTAGTTGATCCTCACAAGCTGAAAGGCATTTGAATGACCCTCTTGCTTTCAGATCCCGCCTCAAAAATCCCCACAAGCAACTCTTTTGAGTGGTGGATTTGGGATTCAGAAACAGTCTTGGCCCCTGATTCCCTGTTCCTGGAAAGAAAATCCAGTCTATTAATTCAGTTTACCTCCCCACGGATTTTGCCTTACTTACCGAGCGTTGAGTTGTTTGTTATTTTTATTTCTGATTTCCAGTATCTTCAGTAAGTTGTTTTTCTTTCTATGGCAAAAGGTGTGTCTATAAGATGGCTCATTTGTAAGAAATTTAGGTAAATCAATATGCCGTAAATTTAAAATGAAGTTCTGTTAGTAGTTTCTGAAAGGTATTATTTTGTTTTTAACTTGGAGGACATGTGTGCAGGCATTATATAATACTGCTTGAAGTTAGGCTCAGAGGAGAGTGGCATACCTTCTGACTTAATTATCGCCTGTAAAAACTCCGAACAAGATTATCTTACTTCACATTGCATGAGGAAATGGTAGTTGTTACCTGTAATAGCTCACCCATTAAGAGAAAAGGATCATCAGAGATGTCAAAAGTCTGCCATGAGAGATATATTTAAAGCTGACTCTCCAAGATCTATAGCTTATCAGTTTAAGCATTTATCTTCTCATTACAGAGCACAAGAAAATTGAATTGGACTATGTAACGATCATCTGAAAACTTCATTGAATGCCTCTGCAAAGAATTTTAAGATTGCAGAACACACAGCGCTGGACTTTTGCTATCGGGATGGGCAGCTCAAATCAGGAAAGTTCCTGGGTGAAATTTTTCAGACCTGTTCACTCCAAGACTGGAAAATTCTGTCTGATGTCAACTGACCTTTGTTTGGTCCATCCCCACCTGCTATGATTCCCATGGTGGGCTGGATGGGAAAATTACACCCCTTGACTCAACAGCTCTGCCTCAAAGGACCTCATTACACCCAATTTTCATTTTGGGAAGACAAGAGCAGGATAGAGTTGAGCTCACCAAGAAGCAAATTTTAAGTGGCCACGGGGGTGAGGAAGTACCAACATGAGCTGGTTAGAGGGCCTCTCTTAGCTTTGCTGCCCACCCACTGATTGCAATCCCATGCAGCACCAGTGCTCATCTAACACGAGGCTCTGCTCACTTTCCATTTTGAAATAATGGTTCTGATCACCTTTTTCATTAGAACCTCTATCATTCCTCCTTGGATGTCTACAATATGAGCATGTCATGCTGGTCCAGGCATGTTTTGGACAGATATGTTCTCCACGGTAAATCAGGCAAGGGGAGAATGATTCCAGTCGGACCTTACTAAATTGGTTTTGATGTGATTTCATGCTGGTATAAAAGTGATTTTTGCCCCTCAGGTGGTTTCTTCCACCACCCCTCCCCCCGCCCCCCCACCACCCACCATGATGTGAACCGCAAATAGGAGCATAAAATCTCAGCTATAGAGTTTGTCCAAAGTATTAGCATGTCATGTTTCTGTAGTTTAAAAAACAGGTCTAAATCGTTTATGCCAGTTGTTAAAGGAAATAAAACTCCAGACAAAATAGCTAACTGAGCCAAAATGCAATGGATGAAATCTCCAAATCTGCCTGTGGCAGGTTTGGTGATGGGCACCATTTGGTGGTGATGGTAGCGGAGCCAAAAAGTCAGAAATCCACCAGTGTAAAACGGTATTGCAATTCTCCCAATGACAGGTTACTGGAGGGTCAGTCATCTCGTTGGCAGGTGGCACAAACACCATTTCCATTATTTTTGATCTCATGAATGCTGACTTAAACAGCTGCCCACTGATTTCCTAACAGGCATTCCAATTGAAATGGGAAATCACTTCAATGTCAAACCTAAGTGCTAAACAGTGAAGTGCACAAGGCAGTCCTCAGATGCCATATGATTTTGAAGTGAGTGCAACAAAGCTTTCCGCCATAGTGCTGTGCTGCTCCAGTTCCAGCCCTCTGTCTCCATGCCGAGTTAGTGTTCATGAGCAGCACCATGCTGCTGTACACATGGAACCTCCTGTATCACCACTTGATTCAGTACTATGCCTGGGACTGGGCAGTTCAGAGGTCATCTTTCCTCTTGGTGCCACACACTGGACAGCACTATGCTGAGGGATTAATGTAGATACCACAATAAAGGTCTGAAGTTCAACTAGAGGTGGTGGGAGTGGTAACCTGATGACAAGGGGGGAGCAATGTCGAAGGAGGGCTGTATAAGGGTGGGGGTGTAGGGTGAGGGCTCACAATGGCAGGCTAAAGAACAAGGAGGTAGATGAAGTAAACAATGGAGAGCAGAGGGAAGTCTAAGGGGTGGGAAGCTGAACTCCAACAAGCCTGCATGAAAAGCTCACAAACAAACACATTGCTTACTGGAAGGGAATGGATGAAGATTCCAAAGGTAGCAGTAGAGGTCCAAATGAGCATGAGTTACTCACGAATGATGCACTCGGTAAGTGGGAATATGGTTATTTTGAGAAACAGACTTCTTCTTGAGCCATAGACCCTCTGGGTTGTTAATATCTTGCATAATCTGCTGAAGACAGGTAGGGTGGAGAAATTGATATCAGCATGCTGAACTGGTACTTAAATTTGACACCTTGACTTTCAAACCTGTCAGCTAAGGGCAGGCAGACAAATCAGCTACCAGTCCACCAGGCAAATTGGAGGAGAACCTGTCTGTGCCTAGTTAATGAGGTTCCATGTGCAGAATCTGACCATTCTGGTCAATGTGACAGGTGCCAGCAAAACTACTTGCCACCACACTTATTCTCAGAATGGGAGAATTCCGCCCAATTATTTGTATCCCTAGTGCAATTCTTGGGATACAACATCCAGAATATTCTCAAGAGTTTAGTTTAAGCTAGAAATCTTTAGTAAGGCAGAACTGACTTTCAGAACAGAAACTGAATACTCATTGCTTTCCTCCCTCAGCCTTTTCACCCAATGGCTGACTTGGTATTCTCAAACCTCATCTTAACTCATCAGGCTCCATCACATCTTGAGTTCACTGCACTCCTATCCTCCCTTAATCTCTCTTTCCATATTCACAGTCACTCCCGTGGCTTTACCATCTCATATAGCCTTACTATTCTCTTTGTGAAATCACACGTAAGGCCATTTTTGATCACTTTCTTGCAAAGCTCTCCACCAACATCCCTTTTCCTCACATCTCTCAATCTCACATCTTCTCTTTGCCCCTGAAGCAAAAAACTTTCCACCAGGTCTGCTTCTCTGAAATGCCAATGGTTTAATAGCATGGATGCCCAGTGGATCTCGCCAAAGGTAGAGTGGTGGATTTGGGCTGTAGTTGGATCTGCTGAAGTTTCAGTCCCACTTAAAACTTGTGCTAAGTTCCCCCTAAAGGAATGGCAGGAGGAAGATATGCCTAACCTACCAAATGAAAATCATGGGTTTAGAGCTGGATGGGATCCACTGTCCTAAATTCTGTCACTTCCAATCGAGGCAACATAGATCTAAAGTAAACAACTTTCAACAAAGAGAATTTATAAATAGGGCTGAGGAAGGTGTTACAGTCAGAATTTGTGTAATCCCTTCCAGTCTTTAATCAGGATGCTTATATTTAAGATGTATGTATTTCTTTATCTTTAGAGTGATTTACCCTAATTTGAAATAAGCATCAGCAGGCTTTTTGATGATTTAAAAATGAAGAATGTTATTTATTATCACATATTCTCCTCAGATGTTTAAAATGCAATGGGTCGGATACGCCAACCTCACCCGCTGGTGGGATTCTCCAGTCTCGCTGCTGTGAATGGAGATTTGGCTGAGTTCCAAATTCTGCATTCTCACTGGCAATAGAGGTCCAATATTGGAGAATTCCAGTCAATATCTCAATCACTCATCCCACTATTGCACTTTGCAAAGATTAGATACAGATAAAAGTTAAACCCGTAACAGTAAAAATGGATTTTATAACTCAGCTTCTATGTTGATGCAGATTCTATGTTTTCTTAGTTGAGTTAGGCCTTTAATGGGAGCAAAGGTCCTTTAGAAATGAAGGATTCTCATGAAGTTGCAAAGCCTCTTGTCGATGAATAGCCAAGAGATTGGATCACGTGGAGCTGGAAACTGGAACAAGTATAGTAGTTTGACTACATTAACTGAATTTCAGCAATGATGATTCAACTGTTTCAGATGTTTCTGGTGTTTCAGATGTTTCTCTCTTAATGTATTTGCTTTATTCAGGTTGTATTATACTGCAGTTTCTAAAAATTAGTTTCAGTCACATGGCTGCAGGTTTCACACTTCCAGGTGCAGACCACCCCAATATAATGGCAGTTGACATTGATCATTCACTCTTATCTCTGACCCGGCTTGAGCTCAAATTTTCTCCTTTGTTTAATATAGCACTCAGAGACTAACAGTCTAGAGATCCCATATCTCTCAAACGCTTGTTTGTCCTTAAACAATGTTTAACCTTCACGAGTGGATGTGAAGTACCATTATTCAGATTTATGTTTAACTAAATGGGCCACAAATTAGAATACTGACCATAGTTTAAATGCCCTTAGTCCCATGTAAAGCTGCAACCATTTTAATAGGTTTTGTGACCATTCTCATGAAGCATGATCTCACATTTCATTCTATCCAATAGCCTCATGCGTGTATTAGCATGACAAAGCCATAACACTGAATTCTCAGAAGTGACTACTGTGTTCACTGCAGAATCATAGAATCCTTACAGTGCAGAAGAGAGCATTTGGCTAATTGGTGTCTGCACCAACTCTCCAAAGGCGCAACTTACTCAGCATCTCCCCCACCCACCCCCCTCCCCCCACCACCCTATCCCTGTAACCCCATGCATTTACTATGGCTAGTTCATCTAACCTACACATCTTTGGACACTAAAAGGCAATTTAGCACAGCCAATCCACCAAACCTGCACATTTTGGACTCGGATGAAATTGGAGCATCTGGAGGAAACTCACGCAGACATGGGGAGAATGTGCAAACTTCACACAGTTAACCAAGGCTGGAATCCAAACCTGAATTCCTGGTGCTATTAGGCAGCATTGTTCACCACTGTGCCATCCACAGAATCTTCACTACTTTGGAGCAGAATTTATTTTTTGGAAATACAGGCTAGAATTTTCCAGCAGATCATGTCCCGCTGCTGCTGCCAGCGAGGACCGAGAACTTGGTGCTCCGCCAAATCTTTGCTCACTATGCCAGGACCAGAGAATCCTGGCTGCAAGCGAGGTTAGAGAATCCCACCCATAGCTTTGCACTTTATTCTTGAGGTTCTATTTTCATTTGGAAATCTCTTGTGAGATTCCTTTTGTTGAACATCCCTCTAAAAATATGTAAGGCTGCCATATGGATCTCCCAAAGAAGATTCATCTCATTATAATAAATGTTGAAACAGGAACAGGAGAAACAGCAGAGAACCTGGAAGGCCAGACTCAAAAATTAGCATCACCAAGAGAGCTAGAAACTTCTGCAGATACTGAGCCAATAGGGCACACAGATCCAGAAAATATTACTTCAATACATCCTTCAATCTACTTATTAGGAGGCAGTGATTCAGCAGCTTTTCTCCATCTGACCAATCATATCTGCAAATCTCCTCAAGAAGTAGAATAATGCTATTGTGGTTCATTATCATAATTTCCTCAGGTAATTCCCAAAGGCAACAGATGACTTCCACTGGGTCGGCAAGCAATTGGGAATGCACATGTTACATTGGCCATTATTGCAAGAGGATTTGAATACAGGAGTAAAAAATGTCTTGCTCAATTGTATAAAGACTTGGCGAGACCGTAGTACTTGAAGTACTGTGAATAGTTTTGGTCTCCTTACCTAAGAAAAGATATACTTGCCACTGAGGGAATGCAACAAATGTTCACCAGGAAGTTTGCTAGGATGGTGGGATTGTCCTGTCAGGAGAGATTGAGGCGACTGGACCTGAATTCTCTAGAGTTTAGAAAAATGAGACAGTATCCCATTGAAACATGCAAAATTCTTAAAAGGTTTGACAAGGTAGTTGTAGGAAGGATGTTTCCCCTGGCTAAATAATCTAGGACTGGGAAAACTATCTCAGAATAAGGTGTAGGCCACTTAAGAGTCAGACAAGTAGGAACTTCTTTACGTATAGGGTCGGAAATCTTTGGAATTTTCTGCCCCCCGTGGGCTCTGGAGGCTGAGTCATTTAGTATGTTCAAGACAGGAATCCATTATTTATAGATAGTAAAGATATCAAGGGATATCGGGTTTTTATGGGAAAATAACCTTGAGGTAGAATTATATCATTGAATGGTGGAGTAGGCCCAAGGGGCTTACTCCTGCTTCTATTTCGTGCATGCCTATGTTCCAATCTATTTATTGTTAATTCTTGCATATGTCAAGTTAACTGATGCTCTGTTTGTTAAGGCACCCCAGTTCAACACAATTGATGCAGAATCAAGACAAATTAATGAACAAGCCATTCATTTTAATAGCTGAAAGGATTTCTATGGCTGCTTTGAATGATGAAATGCAATTCACATCATTAAACAAATCAAATTTCACTCCCTTAATGTCCAAAAGGTGTCCAACTGTTATGATAGTCATGATCCCCCATGACCTTCATCAACAGACCTTCCTATGGGCTTTGTAAAATATGAGCTTCCTCATTGAGGGTGTGGAGACTCGCTCAATAAGAAGCGAACAGTAGGGGCTTTTAAACCTGCTGTTCAACCTGACCTGGTGTTGTAGGTCCAGAAGTGTACACTGTCTAACTGTAAGTTGCAAGCATGGCCCTTCTCTTTGGTGCACAATAAATGGTGTTTATTGATGGCTATCTGGGGTTTGGCTGAATTACTACATTGACGATGAGGATAATTTTTTTCCCATCTTTCTCTTTGGACAACTTCCGTAAGTCAAGAATCTTCTCCAGTAAGAAAAAGCCTTTATGCCTTTTTCAAGAAATTTGAACCATATGCCACCATAGACTGGGCCCAATATACATAGTGCAGCATTACTTCTTCCATGCTAACAACATTGAAGGAGACGACACACAAAAGGTGATACTGGGCACAGCACGCAAGGCACTAACATTCAGCATGATAAATAATCTGACCTAGTCAGATTCAAAAATTTTAATGAACGAATTAATCTGGTGAAAAATCATTACAACCTGAAGACCACCGTAATTCTTCAGATGTATAGCTTAAACATGGTTGGGAGAACTCCTGGAGAGCCTGAAACTGAGTTCTTGGATAGGTTGTGGAAATTGACAAAATAGTGCAAATTTGGATCATCTGTTAATGAAATGTTATGGGACAGATTGGTATACGGTTTGAATGACCTAACCATCCAAAATAAACAATTGGCAAAACCCAATTTGGACTTAAAAAAAAACCACTGAAATAACTTTAACACTTGACGATGTAGAAAACGGGGCTCAGGAACTATAAAGGGCATCTGACAGCAATGTCCTCCAACTTGGTGCAGGGACCTCCTGTAATAAGTGCTCAATGGAGAGTTTTTCTGTAAATCACATGTTATAGGATCCCTTTCCATATCAGAACCCTAATGCGATCACCAGACAGTCAAGGAAAGGCAGTGATGACACCCGGAGTATTAGAGAACATACTCTAGAAAGGTGTGGTTGCCAGACAATGGATTATTACAGGCACTGCCAAAGGACAGGGTCAAGGCAAAATTTCAAGAATAGGCAAAATTGTGCTGCCAAAGAAAAAACTGAAGCCAGTAGGCAGGTACTCCTCCTCTGGCAGCAAGGACGCTACAACTGAATTGTAGCATCTCAAAAAAAGTTGCCCCAGTAATGGTAGAATTACTAGTGAATGGCCATCCCTTATAAATAGAGGTGAACACAGGAGCTACAGTCTCTGTTATCAGAGAAAGACAAATTTAGTGCTGAGCACAGGATTATTCTTTAGGGGTCCCGAGTAATTGTTCTATCTCCAGGATGACGTCCAATACTCCATAAAGCCCACAGGGAGGTCTATCAGCGATCAACTGAGGCCAGTACCTGAGCTTATCATGCAGGTCTACCAGTTCATTAAAAGTTTTTGACTCAGGGCATCCAGACAAGTCAGACATTTTATTGTTCTGAAAGTCAGGATCCCACATGGAGTCAACAATATCTCCTCCTGTTTTTTTTCCCTTCAGTGTTGTTACAATGAACATAAGAACATAAGAACATAAGAAATAGGAGCAGGAGTAGGCCATCTAGCCCTTCGAGCCTGCCCCGCCATTCAATAAGATCATGGCTGATCTGTCGTGGCTCAGTTCCACTTTCCCGCCCTCTCCCCATAACCCTTAATCCCCTCTCTTATCAAGAACCCATCAACCTGCTTCTTAAAAATATTTAGCGAGGCAGCCTCCACCACTTCAACGGGCAGAGAATTCCAGAGATTCACCACCCTTTGAGTGAAGAAGTTCCTCCTCAACTCCGTTCTAAACCGCCTCCCCTTTATCTTGAGGCTGTGCCCCCTAGTCCTACTGTCTTTTTTGAGCGGGAAGAGTCTCTCCACCTCTATCCTATCCATCCCATTCATCATCTTATACGTTTCAATGAGATCTCCCCTCATTCTTCTAAACTCTAACGAGTACAAGCCTAGTTTATTCAGCCTCTCCTCATAGCTCAATCCCCTCAACTCCGGTATCAGCCTAGTAAACCTCCTCTGCACTCCCTCCAAGGCCAAAATATCCTTGCGCAGGTGCGGCGCCCAAAACTGCACACAGTACTCCAGCTGCGGCCTCACCAATGCCCTATACAGCTGCAGCAAGACCTCCCTACTTTTATATTCAATCCCCCTCGCTATGAAGGCCAGCATCCCATTCGCCTTCCTGACCACCTGCTGCACCTGCAAGCTGGGTTTTTGCGACTCATGCACAAGGACCCCGAGGTCCCTCTGCACCGTCGCCTGCTGCAGTTTTTCGCCACGTAAGTAATAGTCCTTCCTACCATTCTTCCTACCAAAGTGGACCACCTCACACTTGCCAACATTAAATTCCATTTGCCATTTCCTGGCCCATTCGCCCAGCCTATCTAGATCCTTCTGCAGACTCTCCACACCCTCCGCACAATTTGCCTTTCCCCCAATCTTGGTGTCATCAGCAAATTTCGACACCCTGCACTCGGTTCCCTCCTCCAGATCATCTATATAAATGGTAAATAGCTGAGGCCCCAGCACCGACCCCTGGGGCACCCCACTAGTCACCAACCGCCAATCCGAATAGCACCCATTGACCCCCACTCTCTGCCTCCTATTTGACAACCAATCCTCTATCCACACTAACACCCTACCCCCAACTCCATGTCCCCTGACCTTCTGCAATAACCTCTTGTGAGGTACCTTGTCAAACGCCTTCTGAAAATCCAGAAAGACCACATCCACCGGCTCTCCTCTATCCACTGCCCTAGACACATCCTCATAGAACTCCAGTAAATTTGTCAGACACGACTTCCCTTTAATGAAACCGTGTTGCGTCTGCCCTATCAAGCAATTCCCTTCAAGATGCCTCGCAATTTCCTCCTTAATGACGGATTCCAACATTTTACCTACCACAGACGTTAAACTAACCGGCCTATAATTCCCTGCCTTTTGCCTGGCACCCTTCTTAAACAACGGCGTAACATTAGCCGTTTTCCAATCTTCCGGCACTTCCCCGGAATCCAGCGACGTCTGGAAAATAACCACCAAGGCAGGAAGAAGTAACACATGCACTCAGAATACTAGGCTCACTCTTCCTCACTGGTATCATAGGGCTCAAGTCTCTTAACTTACGGAGGCGGTCCAGAGGAGGAAGATAGAAAAAAGCTTTTTACCTTGTCGCTAATGTGGTAATTCAGCCAAGTGCCAGTTTCCCATCCCCAAGAATTTTTTATTGTTCCCAAGAATGAGACTGTTCATGCAGCTCACAGCAAGGTTGCTCTGTACCTCAGGACTCACATCAATAGTCCAGGTGAAGTAACATGTTAAAGAGCCCCCGCTGAATGCTTCCTATTAGGGAGCTTGTACTCCACAAAGCCCATGGGGACATCTATCAGCCATCAACTGTAGCCTTCGTGGTCATCATAGCTGCCCAAATCTACTTCAACCTGGGTGTGATATGTTCACATTTTTAATTATGACTAAGCACCATCAAAGTTAGTTTTTATTGCTGATTTTTAACAAAGTTCCCCTTTCAATTGTTTTTATTTTGTTTTTAACAGCAAAAACCTGAAGAAAATGGACTGAAAAATAGTAATGCTCAAAATCATCAAGATCAATGCAGAGATCGTCAGCAAAAATTAGTTTTTCTTGCAAAGATCACCAAACTTCAAGGAAGCAAGGAAGAAATGAACAAGACATTGGGACGTGAAATGACTGTTAACATGCATTTCACAGTTTACAAATTCCTGCATAAATCTGTCCAATGGTTCCCTTGATCACAAAATCCTATTAAGCTATTTTAAAGCTTGAAGTATTTGAGAATAGACTTACACTCCAAAATACTGACTGCCAAAATTAATGCTTCAACTAGCACATAATCACCATAGCACAATGAAGCAAAATCATTTTAACTATTTTACTGAAATAGTTGATGTCAATATCTAATTTTGCAGTGTTATGAATGGCATATTTCATTTATTATATAAAGTGCATCCATTTGTTAACTAAGATTCTTCTTAGGCAGTCCCTTGGGACCGATGATGCCTTTCTTCCACTGCGAGTTTGTGGGTCTTGAGGTGACTAAAATGTCCAATACTTTACCCGCACTCTCTGTCACAGGTGAGGCAAGTAGTGTTTGCTGAAGCGGATGAATAGAATGCTTGTGTTTTGCTACGTTTCTGCCACTGTTTGCACTTGGCCCCCATTTGATCCTGTCAGAGATGTCTGAAGTGGTTGGCATCTTTGCAGATGCTTCTTCTCCCATTTGGACTGTCTCATGCAAGAGATTCCCATATAGCAGTGGGGATGTTGCAGTTAGCAAGAGCCACTATTCATTTTACAACATTACAACATTATAGTGCATGCATTTCCAAATTTGAGAATAATGTTTTTCTCTTTAAGTTCAGGAGGAAATCAAAAATTATTAGAAATCAACGTGTATCTCTGTGAGCTGCAGACCATTTTGTTAAATTGTAGTTTCTCCTACATGCACAGTTCCTCTACAGTTCCCTGAAATTGCATATTACAAAGGTAGATTTATGACATTTAAGTGGTTCTTGGCTCAGCTACCACGATTATCTTGCTGAGGCTTTTGATTGTTGTTGATCGTGTAGTATTTAAAGTTAAGCAAGCTTTAAATGTTCCAACAATGGGTAAAGGCTTTAGCTTCCATTTAATAAAAGTTTTGGGCAGCGAAGATAGCATTTCAAAGAACAGTTCAGCACAGGAACAGGCCCTTCGGCCCACTAGGCCTACGCTGATCACACTGTCCTATCTAGATCTACCACCTGGATCCCTCTAATCCCCGCCTGTTCATGTGTCTATCCAGATAAGTCTTAAATGTCACTAACATGTCTGCCTCAACCACCTCACTTGCCAGTGCATTCCAGAACCCCAACACTCTGTGCAAAAAAACTTCCCCTGTACATCTCTACTGAACCTTTCCCCCCTTACCTTGAACTTCTGTCCTCTTGTAATTTTTGTCTTGGGAAAAAGCTTCCAACTTATCTATGCCCCTCATAATTTTATAAACTTCTATCAGGTTGCCTTTCAGCCTCCACCTTTCCGGGGAGAACAATCCCAGTTTATTCAATCTCTTATAGCTAATACCCTCCATACCAGGCAACATCCTGGTAAACCTTTTCTGTACTCCCTCCAAAGCTTCCACATCCTTCTGGTAGTGTGGTGACCAGAGTTGGACACAGTATTCCAAATGTGGCCTAACCAATATATAATGCAACTGTAACATAATTGTCAACTTTTATACTCAATGTTCCGGCTGATGAAAACCAGCATGCCATATGTTTTCTTCACCACCTTTTCCACCTGTGCTGCCACTTTTACAGATCTGTGGACCTGTACTCCTAGATCTTTCAGTTGTGATTATTTTCCTGATGGTTTTGCCATTTGTTTTACAGCTCCCAACTGAATTGGATCTACCAAAATGCATCATCTCACATTTGTCCAGATTAAATTCCACCTGCCATTTCTCTGCCCAATTTTCCAGCCTATCAATATCCTGCTGTATTCTCTAACAATCTTCATCACTATCCGCAACTCAAGCAATTTTAATATCATCTGTAAACTTGCTAATTTCCTACCACTTAAAATGTTATCTGCTAAATTATGTTGAAAAAAAAGTACAGAAAAGTATATTGTGATGTTAGAGAAAATGCTGAATATCAACATTAATTTAAATGGTGTGATCCTCAGCACCAGGATAACGAGACAACAACAGCTCTGAAAATTGAAGAAGTTTGCTACTATTCATACTTTATCTGGTTTGAGCATTTCTGCATCAACTTTGGCTTAACATTAGAATATCCACCTCTTAATCCAAGTTTATGGTTTCCTGGTACACGTCTTGAGCACATAATCCAGGGTGGCACTTCAGTACTAAACAGCTGGACTGTCGGAGTGATGCTGAGTCTGTCAGCTCAGGTACATGCAAGAGATTCAAATTAGAGCAGGGGATACCCTGGCCAATCTTTACCCATCAACCAACGTTGTCACAGATTAATTTCTGGTCATTTATTTCATTGTTGTTAGTAGGACCTTGTATACAAGTGGGCTGCTGCATTTCCTACATTGCACAACAAAGTACTTCATTGTCTGTAAAGTGCTTTGGGACTTGCTGACCCCATGAAATATGTTACAAATGCAAATCGTTACTTTCTTCTTTTACATAGCCTAAAACCATCACTACAACATGGGGGAAGGTGATGACACACTGGTAATGTCATGAACCAGTAATCCAGAGGGCTAGGCTAATGCTCTGGAGGCATGGATTCAAAACCACCATCACAGTTGCTGGAATTTACGTTCAATTAATAAAATATGGAACTGAAAACTAGTCTCAGTAATGGTGACCACACAATTATCATTGTTACAAACACAAATGTCCTTCAGAGAAGTAAACCTGCTGCTGCCATGGTGTGGCTTGAGTGGGCGGCCTGCATGGGTGCAGGCGTTGGAGGGCTTGTGCCAGTCTGGGGGTCATCAGGTCGGGGATCGCTGCTGCTATGGAGCTCATGTTGCAGGCATTCCTGCTGTCCGCTGGATTACCCTCGAGGGGTTAATATTAGGTTGAGTCCCAGCCCCACTCTGGTTGCCCTGCCATCTGTCTGCTGGAGAGGCTCTGTGGTTTATTGCTGACATTCCATCCCAGGCCCCACAAAAAATTACAAGCACCTGGCCTAACAGTTGTTGCCCCAATCACAGGTGTTAACACAGCTCCTCCCACTGAATGGACACTGCAGTCCTTCCTTTAAAGGCCACTATCACATGAAAGTCACAAAGGCATTTCTCCACTGTTGGCCTGAACTGCAAGCCATTTCTAGAAGCCGATGCATCAGATGTCCAGGTGGGCACATAGATGTCTATGCCTCAAGGATTCCCAATGGGGACCCTATCACAGCCACTTTTATAATCGCCGTGTCCACTGAGCTGAGGATGTGGCAAGGGTCAGCAACTCACTGAGGTGGCACATAGCACCTCAATGAGACTGCCAGGGTCCAGACTCATGGGGGCAGATATTGCTGGAAGGGAGTGAGGGGCTCAACACCCCTCCCCCCGCTGCCACGTCACCCCCAGAGGGTGTCAGGGAAAGAGATCCAGGGTGTGCAGAACCCATGTCTCTTTTAATGAGCTGCTGAACACTGTGAGCTGCCGCAGACTCGGGTTCAGCCGGAAGACCGTGCAGTACCTGTGCCAGGTGCCAACGTTTCTGGGATGCCCCATGTGTAGGGCTATTGACAGAGCCCTGTAGCTCTGTATGGTTAAGGGGTGCCCTTCTTCAATAGGAAGGGCACTCATTCAACATCCAGATAGTGTGTGACTACCTTCTGTACATAATGCACATCTGTGCACGCCACCCAGGCAGTGTATATAATAGCTTCATCCTGTGGAGCTCATATATCTTTGGACTCTTCAAGGATCACCCCAGGCTGGCAGAATGGCTCATGCGGGTCATGTGTTACCCACTGCTGTCATGACCGATGACACCAGTGCAGCTGTGGCTGATTAGCCTGCTGCTTAAGAGATGCAGCAGTGTAGGAAGGGGGGCCATTTAGACAGGCTGGAGGCGGCCTGGGTCTCCTGGATGGAAGGCTCCAGCATAGGCTCCAGCACTTCCTCCTTCCTGTGGGTGCTTATTGGCACTGACACTCCATGGGATGGCAGAGCAACTGAAGTGAGCTGGGTGCCTCACAATGCCAGCACCACGTCCTGCAGCTGAAGGTTTTAGAACAATTCCTGCAGCATTGCGGACAGCTCCTCCTGCAACCCCTGGCTCTGTTTCTGAATCTCCAGCAGCTTTGGGAGAGCTGATCCTAACAGCACGGCACCTGGCTGGGGGCTAGCGGTTTCCTTAGCTCTGGAAACGTCCGCCTGCACGAGCCATTGAATGTTCACACCTCCACCAAATGTACTTCTGCGGCTACGTGGTGCTCATCAGGAAGTGCCCCAGAGACCTCACCGTAAACATTTCACACCGAAGTATCTGTATCTGTGCTGGTGGATGGAGCATGTGATGCCTCTGTCAACTGGCTTTCCTCCAGGGTTTCTTTGAGTTTTTTCTCCAAGGTTTTCTCAGAGTATCCCTTTGGGGTATCATCTGGGGTCGCAGCAGGACGGGCACCGACTCCTGACAGCCCCGCCTCACTGGAGTCGTCTCCTGCAAAAGAAGACACGCGTTTGACTGCAAGGGAGAGACTAGTATCTGGGCAGCTTGCAACTTAGGTCAAATGAAGTTTCTGTGGCTCCTGACTTCTGTAAACCATGCAGGCAGTCAATCACAGTTCTATCCTCAGCCTTCCCTGACAGTTCCACGGCACATTCCTCAAATGGAAAACCCCACCTCCAGACCTAGTCCGCTTCCTCCTATTATGGGCCATCTTCTCCTGCAAGGACAAAAGAGGAGACTGAAAGTCTGATAGCTGGAAGGCGACGAGGTGTTGGGAGTGGAACAATCGGGTGGTGTATGTCAGGACCGTGCCTCGGCAGGTAGGTTGTGACAGAGCTGCCAGAAACTTTCTTGTGACTTCCTGTTGGAGAGATGGGAACATTTCGGGGGGGTGGAGAAGGGATTGCGTGCCAAACTCACTAATGAGATTGAAATACAATCAATGCTAATCAGCCTTACGCACAGAAAGGGTGTGATCCAGTTTGTGCAGAAATGGACCGGGACGATTGCAAATCAAAGACCATATGCAATTTTCTGGGATTGGTCAATCTGTGCCTGCACGACGAGGTTGGATAACCGTGGCCTATGAGTTCTCCCTCATGGCTACCTCTGCTAAATTGATTTTCTCAATCTACATGAAGATAAAAGTCACCCATTATTAATGTACTGCCTTTATGCATACCCTTATCTCTTAATTTATTCTCCATCCTATAGTTATAGCTATTGTTAGGGGGCTTATAGACTACTCCCACCAGTGTCTTCTTCTCCTTGTTATTTCTTACTTCCATCCATATAGATTCCACACCTTCTTATCCAAGATCATTTATTGCTATTGTACTTATCCCGCCTCATGTTAACAAACCTACCTCTTCATCCTTTCCTTCCTACCAGTCTTTACAAAATATCACATAGCCCTGAATATTTAGTTCCCAGCTTTGATCACCTTGTAATTCTGTCTCTATAATGGGTATAATTTTTAAAAATGGATTATATACAGTAATCCTCTACTCTTCCTTTAGCTTAACACTTACACACAGGTTTAAGGTTGCTGCGAATGACAAAATACATTTGAAATGACAATCATCTCATCAGCACTCAAACTCAATGTTTGTGGGTTTCTCCCCAGAATCCCCCCTCCCCCCACAACAATTTGTGGTCATATGAAGATGTCTAAAATCCACTCCTAAAAATACACTGTAAAATATTCTCTTGGAGCATACACTGACTTAACAATCCACATTCCAAAATCCAGTTTGTGTTTTCCAAAAGCCTGACCAGCTCCACTATTAGCATCGAGTCCGCGCCAGGATTTTAAACCAGCTTTTTGTCCCTTGCACACTCTTAATATGATTACACTTTTCAACCACCTTTTATATCTCAATCACTAATTTACAATGATGTGGAGTTGCCGGCGTTGGACTGAAGTAGGCACAGTAAGTAGTCTCACAACACCACGTTAAAATCCAACAGGTTTATTTGGTAGCACATGACTCACCTGATAAAGAGCGACACTCCGAAAGCTTGTGCTACCAAATAAACCTGTTGGACTTTAACTTTGTGTTGTGAGACTACTTACTAATTTACAATTTCATAGAATCATAGAGTGCCAATTTGTTCAGAAAGTTTAAAAATTCAAATGTTAGAATTAACGGTAGAAAGCCTTTTTCTAGTATTTCTCATCAGCCAATCTCTTTTAGCTTTGTCTGGTTCTCTGAAACAAAAGTTTGTTCTCCAGTAGTCTTTGATCATTGAGTTTCAGATGTTTTGAAATCTTCTTGGTACAGCATTCTGGGTCTCTGGGCTTGCCACTGGCTCCTTACTAGTTTTCTCTGTGGAACACTAGCAACTAGCTCTTTAAACCATTATTCCATTATAAGGTTCCCACTTCAAGCAAACCTCAGCGATGCATCCCCTCTCACTTCCAGGCTTCAATTCAACTAACTAGCTTTTTGCTACAGATTTTAAGACAATATTTTAAGTCTGCTCCGCCCACAGGTTGCTAGGCAATTATCAGAAATCTGTTTTCTGTAGCTAAAAGACTATAGGATGTTGAAATGAAACCCCCACACAGACAAACATTGTTTATTCAGCCTAGAAACTAATCACAGGGTCTTCGCAAGCACAGAAATACTAAATTAAACCTACCTAAGACTATACCTTATTTTTAATATTTACCCTTACAAATATAAATCCCTTAAAACTAACTCTGGTTTCCTAACAATATTCAAACAAAACAGAAAAACTCTGGCAGTTGAGGCTATCTTGTTGAATGTTTTTAAGACAAAAATAGATTTTTGAACAGTAAAGGAATTAAAGGTTATAGTGAGAGGGTGGATAAGTGGAGCTGAGTCCACGAAAAGATCAGCCATGATCTTACTGAATGGCTCGAGGGGCCAAATGGCCTACTCTTGCTCCTCATTCTTGCATTCTTATGGCTAGAACCCAGATTAATTAAAAGGAATGAAAATAATTTAAAGGGCTAATGGGATGTTGGTCTTTGTCTCAGGAGGGTTGGGACACAAGGGAATGGAAGTTATGCTTCAGTTGTACACAGCTCTGGTTAAATCTTATCTGGAGCACTGATTCATTTCTGGGCATCACACCTCAGGAAGGATGCAGATTCACAAGAATTATGCCAGGATTGAAAGGGTTCAGTTATAAGGGCAGACTACATAGACTAGTATTGCCTTGAATAAAGCAGATTAGGAGGTGATCCAATTGCGGTATTCAAAATGGTCAAATAGGTTGATATGGTTGAAAGAGAAACTATTTCATCCAATGATGAAACCCAAAGCTAGGAAGTATAATCTTAAAATTAGACCCCAGGGCGACATGAAGAAGTATTTATTCGCATAAAAGGTAGCAGATATCTGGAACTCCCTCCACAAAAAAGATGTTGAGGTTAAGTCAATTGAAATGTTCATAATGACAATCGATAGATTGTTGCTAGACAAGATTGTTTTTAATTATTTAGACGCTGTAGAATGAATGCAGACAGATGGAGTTAAGATACAGATCAGACATGATCCAACTGAATGGCGAAATAGACTCAAGAGTTGGATGGTCTACGCCTAGGGTGCAAACCATCCATTTAATAAAAAGCAATAATATCCATTTTGGTTTCAAGGTCCAAAGTGGATTTTATTGCTTTTATTCAATCAATTCAACTTGTTCAAATAAGAATTCCCGATGCGTAAAAAAAAGTCAACTTAAACAAGTGCAAAAGAAACTTGTAGTGAATGTTATGGTTTTGGGCTTGAAATACCACAGAGAATCACTATATGCCATTTCAAAGGATCGAAAGTAAAACCCATATGGGCAATAAATTAAACCAGTTCAGTGTGGATATTATTGACTTCTAAGAAACTGCTTTGTAGTGCCACATTGAAATAATTTCACCCAGAGATCATAAGGAAGGTCAAATGTTTTGTGCTGTTTGGAGTTGTGAAAAGGACCATGTGACATTTTTATATGTCCTAACATCGATATATTACAAAATGAAAATACTACAGGTCCTCCTAACTGCAGATACTCTACACAATCTGTGAAAAATGTACAGCCTAGCCTTGACTACAGAAAGCACCCATTAGTAGTCATCATAGAATGTGCAAAACCCACTGTGAAGTTCCCTTTGCCAGTTCTTGCAGCAGTCTACTTTTTGTCACTCACATAATCTGCCTTTTATCGGATCTTTTCCAAAGCCACCGATTTTCAGCCATTGTAATCTGCTCATTGTAACACTGTTACTACACAGAAACCACTTTCTCTCATCACTTCAACATTGGTTAATATACCCTTTGAGCTAAAACATAACATTCACCAGAACACTGCATTTCATATGATTCAACTTTATGTTTCTGTGCTTTTGTTTATCATGGTTCAACTCACCTTCCTTTTCACATCCAATGCTAAGTCCGCAGACTTGGTCTCGTATATCCATATTACGGAGAACTCCAAGATTTTCAATGCAATGTAACCTCACATTAATATGATTTAAATTGACTACTTTAAAGATAAGTTGGCAAAGGACAGCCACCATCTTTGGATGTTGTGGCAAATTCTTTTCTCAGTCTAAGTATACTGAAGGGGTAATTTAGAAACTGTAAATCAATGTAGGATCATATTATAATAGAACTACATTAAGGGTCCTATTAATGTGCAACTGCTCTTGTTTCTTAGCTTAGTCAACTTCGTCTTAACAAGCAACACACAAAAGATGGTGTAAGACCATCTTTATTGCTTCCTGATCCCTCATTCCAAATACCACAATACAGCTCCATCCAGTAGAAGTATCAACGTCATTCTTCATTCATGAATTCATAGCACATCATCACAACGGCTTTCATGAAAATATCTCCGAAACATCATTAATACTGACCTTATGTGAGTCAGACATCCAAGAGGTGAAATTGGTCTTTGCTGGAAGCAGGAAATGGGCTCATAGCAAACTGGTAGCCAATTTTTCACTGTGTCGGATGTCTTCTATACAGTAATTCAAACTCTTCTGGGAGACTTGTTTCCTAGTCTCACTGGCTTTTTTCTTGGTTTGAAATTCAATGGAAAATAAAAACTGGTGTGGAATGTTAACAGGCTGCCAATTTGCTATGAGTCTGCTTCATGCTGCTGGTACAGACCATTTCCACCTGTATCATTTTAGCAGACATTTGTGAAAATCTATGTTTGAATTGTTTCTCCTTTTCTCCCAGAGGTTATAAATGCACCTTTGCTTGCCAGTGGACAAATATATTATTATATATTTATTCATTATATATATATTTATATTATTTATATTATTATATATTTATTCATTATATATATATTTATTATATATATATAAATAATGAGGATAAGAATTCACTCAAGTAATGAATGTCACAACCAGAGAATAGAACAAATTTCTGCTATTGCCATCCAATGCCAGCATCATGTGCTCCCCACATTAACACTCCAATAGAACAATGTCGTAGCAAACCATTACTACTTACTTCTCCTAAATTAAAGCTGATTTTACATAGGGCACAGAAACAGGTCATTCGGTTGAACTAGTCCATGCCAGTGCTTATATTCCACTTGAGATTCCTGCTTTTATCTAAATCTAACACTTTAACCATCTGTTCCCTTCTCCCTCACATACTTCATTTTACCCTTAATTGAATCTGTGCTATTTGTTTCAACATCTCTCTGTTTTCATAAGTTCCACGTTCTTACTATTCTTTGGGTGAAGAAATTCCTCTGAATTCCCTATTTGATTTTTTGCTATCTTATGTTGATGACCATTAATTATGTTCTCCATATTTTGATAGCCTTCAATTGTGAGTTCTAATTGTGTGTTTCGCAGAAATATATCATTTTGTGTCGTTAACATCACACCTTCTAAACTAACATGCCAGCAGTTTCAAATTCTCCTTTTCTATTTACTACTTGTTTTATGGCGCTGGTTTCACGTGCTTGAAATAAGTAGCTCTGATATTTTTTATTAATTCATTCATGGGATATGGCCGTTGCTGGCTAGACCAGCATTTATTGCCCATCCCGTGGGCAGCATAGTGGCAAGTTCTGCTGCCTCACAGCACCAGAAACTTTGGTTTGATTCCCAGTTTGGGTCACTGTCTGTGCGGAGTCTGCACATTCTCCCCATCTGCATGGGTTGCCTCCCACAGTCCGAAAGACGTGCTGGTTAGGTTCATTGGCCATACTAAATTCTCCCTCAGTGTACCCAAACAGGCACTGGAGTGTGGCGACTAAGAGGTTTTTTGCAGTAACTTCATTGCAGTGTTAATAATAAGCCTACTTGTGAATAATAAATAAACTTTACTGTAATTGCCTTTGGGAAGATAGTGTGAGCTGCTTTCTTGAACTTCTGCAGTCCATGCAGGGCAGGTACACTCACACTGCTGTTCATAAAGGCACTCCATGATTTCACCCAGGAACAGATATATTGTTTTAAGTTAGGATGATGGGTGGCTTAGAGGGGAATTTGCACACGGTGGTGTTCCCGTGCATTTACTGTCCTTGTCCTTCTAGGTGGTAGAAGTGGGGAATTGGAAAATACTGTCGAAGGAGCCATTGACCCATGAGCTGCCGTTATGTGTCATTGATTGAGGGAATGATTAAGGTGGGGTGTCAATCATGCAGGCTGCTTTGTTCTAAATGGTGTCAAGATTCTTCAGTGTTGTTGGAGCTGCACTCATCCAGCCAAGTGGACAGTATTACATCACACCCCTGACAAATACCTTGTAGATGATAGATAGGCTTTGGGAGTCAGAAGGTAAGTTCAAATGGAATTTGCCACAGAATTCCCAGCTTTTGATCTGACCATATAGCCACAGAATGTATGGTGGTTCAATTCAGTTTCTGGCCAATGGTATCCCTTAGGATGTTGATAATTTGTCACGGTCTCTTTATTCAAATGCTGTTTCCTAGTCATTCAATGTAGAATTTCTCCAGCAATAAGGTAACATGGCAGCACAATGGTTAGCACTGCTACCTCACTGTGCTCAAGACTCAGGTTCAATCCCGACCATGGGCAATTGGTTTGTATTGGTGGAGTTTGTACATTCTAACCATGTCTGCATGGGTTTCCTCTGGCTGCTCCAGTTTCCTCTCATAGTCTAAAAGATGTGCAGGTTAGGTGGATTGGCCATATTAAATTGCCCCTTAGTGTTCAAAAATATGCATGTTAGCTAAATTGGCCATGTTAGCCTAATTGGCCATGATCAATGCACAGGGTCAGGGGAGTGGATCTAGGTACAGTGCTCTTTTGGAGAGTTGTTGCAGACTCGAATGACCAAATTACTTCCTTTTGCACTGTAGGAATTCTACGGTTTCTAACATTGAGAACAGACATTTTCCAGGCATAAGCTTGACCAAGTTTAAAGAGATAAACCTAAAAAAACCGAGTAAAATAAGTCGAGCCTAGACTGCTGTTCAGTCAGTTACCAGGCCCTCATGAACCAGATAACCAGGGCTCACAGGCCTTAATATGGATATCTATGTTCTTATATTTGGTCTTATGAATATTCTGTTTTGGGTTTCACCAGCTCTGTGTTTCATTTCATTCTTGGTCCTGTTACAAGTTACATCATATTGCAGCATAATGTGGAGTGTTGAACTGATAGTTTAGGTTGGACTTCAGACTTTTAAAATTATAACATTCCATTTGACCCAACCTGACCCATCTTTGTGGGTTAAGTTTCATCATTAAATCTTTAATGTTTTTCCCCTCGCTTTATGGAGCACTTGACCTCCCAGAGTGATAAAGTTGAGATCAGGATTCATGGATGCAAAACAACATACAACCACTCTGTGCTGTCACTTAAACCATAGAGGAAAACAGTTCTGATGCCATAGATATGGATGTGTTCTGCCAATTTACAACTTAGATAAGCTCAAATGGAATGTTATAATTTTACAAGTCTGAAATCCAACCTAAACTATCTCCAGCCTTCCCAGTATTAATGGAGTCAGGATCAGAGCCAGTCAACCTACCAGCTTCCAGGAGGTCTTATCTTTCCTCTGGTGACTTCTGATCTTCCTTTTGGCCTCTGATCTCTGTTAATGGACTGAGCAGGCACTTGGCAAAGGAAGAAGCTACACCCAATATAACATAAGTATAGCCTAGTTTACTTGACAGGGGGGAAACCATGATCACCTGCCAGGGGTATGCTTCTCAGCCTTTTGGTTAAATCAATATCAGATCAAGCCCAAGATCAGGTGAAATACCTTTTCTTGTCACCTTGGACCTTCTATGTCTCTCCTGTGAGGACTATGAATTGGATTTAATTTGAATTAATTTTTGGAACAAGGAGATGGATTAAGAGCTCATCCTTGCATTGGCTTTGTAACATTTAGAATGGAGTAAAAACTTACAATCTCCACCACTGGGGGAAAAAATCTCCTACAACTCCTGAAAAATAATCACCACACTGACCCTCCTCCCACCCTTGCTGAACCCTGACTGTGATATTTCTTCTGATACTAATTGTATTGCTGTTAAGTTATAGTTAAGTTATGGAATCACAGAATCCCTACAGAGGCCATTCAGCCCAACGAGCCTGCACCAACAACAATCCCACCCAGGCTTTATCCCCGTAATCTCACATATTTACCCTGCTAATCTCCCTGACACTAAGCGGTAATTTAGCATGACCAATCAACCTAACCTGCCACTATGGATTGTGGGAGGAAACCGAAGCACCAGAGAAAACCCACATAAACACAGGGAGAACATGCAAACTCCATGCAGTTACCCAAGGCTGAAATTGAACCCAGGTACCTGGCACTGAGAGGCAGCAGTGCCAACCACTATGCCATCATGCTGCCCCAGATTCAGCAGGACCTTTGGAAAACCCATTCTCCCCATCTCAAAGTAGCCTCACAATGGCTCCCTCTCTAGCTCCAGGATAATATCCAGGCCATTGCTGGCAGTGGGTTACTGTCACACATCTGCTGGCAATTGGTCCTAGGTTATCACTGCTGGAGATCTTAGCAGCATGCCAGATTTATTTCCATTCTTTTTATTAAAATTGGGGCATGGAATGGGAGACCATACAAGTAGAAGACTGGAGGGGCTGATTGTGGACAAGTCCCCAGGACCGGATGGAATGCATCCGAGGGTTCTGAAAGAAATGGCGGAGGTTATAGTGGATGCCTTGGTGGTTATTTTCCAGACGTCGCTGGATTCCGGGGAAGTGCCGGAAGATTGGAAAATGGCTAATGTTACGCTGTTGTTTAAGAAGGGTGCCAGGCAAAAGGCGGGGAATTATAGGCCGGTTAGTTTAACGTCTGTGGTAGGTAAAATGTTAGAATCCGTCATTAAGGAGGAAATTGCGAGGCATCTTGAAGGGAATTGCTTGATAGGGCAGACGCAGGTTTCATTAAAGGGAAGTCGTGTCTGACAAATTTGCTGGAGTTCTATGAGGATGTGTCTAGGGCAGTGGATAGAGGAGAGCCGGTGGATGTGGTCTTTCTGGATTTTCAGAAGGCGTTTGACAAGGTACCTCATAAGAGGTTATTGCAGAAGGTCAGGGGACATGGAGTTGGGGGTAGGGTGTTAGCGTGGATAGAGGATTGGTTGTCAAATAGGAGGCAGAGAGTGGGGGTCAATGGGTGCTATTCGGATTGGCGGTTGGTGACTAGTGGGGTGCCCCAGGGGTCGGTGCCGGGGCCTCAGCTATTTACCATTTATATAGATGATCTGGAGGAGGGAACCGAGTGTAGGGTGTCGAAATTTGCTGATGACACCAAGATTGGGGGAACGGCAAATTGTGCGGAGGGTGTGGAGAGTCTGCAGAAGGATCTAGATAGGCTGGGCGAATGGGCCAGGAAATGGCAAATGGAATTTAATGTTGGCAAGTGTGAGGTGGTCCACTTTGGTAGGAAGAACGGTAGGAAGGACTATTACTTACGTGGCGAAAAACTGCAGCAGGCGACGGTGCAGAGGGACCTTGGGGTCCTTGTGCATGACTCGCAAAAACCCAGCTTGCAGGTGCAGCAGGTGGTCAGGAAGGCGAATGGGATGCTGGCCTTCATAGCGAGGGGGATTGAATATAAAAGTAGGGAGGTCTTGCTGCAGCTGTATAGGGCATTGGTGAGGCCGCAGCTGGAGTACTGTGTGCAGTTTTGGGCGCCGCACCTGCGCAAGGATATTTTGGCCTTGGAGGGAGTGCAGAGGAGGTTTACTAGGCTGATACCAGAGTTGAGGGGGTTGAGCTATGAGGAGAGGCTGAATAAACTAGGCTTGTACTCGTTAGAGTTTAGAAGAATGAGGGGAGATCTCATTGAGACGTATAAGATGATGAATGGGATGGATAGGATAGAGGTGGAGAGACTCTTCCCGCTCAAAAAAGACAGTAGGGCTAGGGGGCACAGCCTCAAGATAAAGGGGAGGCGGTTTAGAACGGAGTTGAGGAGGAACTTCTTCACTCAAAGGGTGGTGAATCTCTGGAATTCTCTGCCCGTTGAAGTGGTGGAGGCTGCCTCGCTAAATATTTTTAAGAAGCAAGTTGATGGGTTCTTGATAAGAGAGGGGATTAAGGGTTATGGGGAGAGGGCAGGAAAGTGGAACTGAGCCACGACAGATCAGCCATGATCTTATTGAATGGCGGGGCAGGCTCGAAGGGCTAGATGGCCTACTCCTGCTCCTATTTTTATGTTCTTATGAAAATAAATTAATACTGTTATTACAGCTTCAGCGACAGCTGTTACCCAAATAGAATAGTATGAGTACAATCTACAGTAAATGAGAATCACCAGCACAACAGGCTATCATTTGATGCAGAGCCATCCAGGCACAAAACGTTTGCTCTGTTCTCTCTCCACAGATGCTGTTATAATTGATGAGATATCCCAGCATTGTCTGTTTTTGTTTTAGGCTATCATTTCTGGTGGTCAGGTACTTTGTTTCTTTTTGGTGGTTTGTACTGATTTTCCATCCATTTAGAAGACCTGAAGTTCTGATCCCAGAGTGAGCTTTATCAGTGAGAATTGATAAAGTATTATTTATTGGATGTAGCACAAGAACCCTAATCCTATTAGCTGATGTCCCAACACAAACAAAATTCCAATGGAGTTGTTAAATAGAAGTGCAGACCTCTAGTTAATTTTCCATTCACTAATTCAGTGGTATTGAGGCTAATTGCATCATCATGACTGCACAACTTGCTGAAATTCATTGAAGACCTCTAACCAAACCTGGGAATTTGCTAGTTATAGCGGCACAGTAGCACAGTGGTTAGCACTGCTGCTTCACAGCACCCGGTACCTGAATTTGATTCCCGGCTTGGGTCACTGTCTATGTGGAGTTTGCATGTTCTCCCCATGTCTGCATGCATTTCCTCAAACATTCTGGGGGATCTGCCAGTTAGATGCATTGACCCGAGCAGGTGCCGGACTGTGGCAACTGGGGAGTTTCACAGTGGCTTCATTGCAGTATTGGTGTGAGCCTTACTAGTGACTAATAAACAAACTTTAAACTTTTTTAAAAGACTGCAACTTGAAGACGTTGCATAATTAATGAGAAACAAAACAGCATGCATTCATTTTCTGACTTTCCACATTATTGGTGTATTTTCTCCCTGACATGGGAGTGAGAATGAAGGTAAGCAGGCAGGTAATTTTATCCAATCAGTATGTGATTTGTTGGCACCATCTTACCTCCACAGGTAGGATTGGGGGTGGAAAGACTAACTCCTGGCAAGCAGCAGTTAAGCAATTAAGGTAAGTTAAAAGACAATTAAGGTTATTTGAAGATGATTGGAATTTTCTAGACTTTGAGGCCCCCCCTCAAACCTGGTCATTGCTGCAGCTGCAGAACTCCCCGTGGAGGGGCTCCTCTCGGCAGGCTGCAGTTCCTGCCATGCTAATGCAACTCCTACTCGCACTTCAACTTTGAGATACAGTCCAAAAATTATATCAACCTAGGCATGTGACTGTACTGAAGAAAACTAATTGGCAACCAGTTATAGCATTTAATACCTGAACATCAGCAAACTATTGTTCCAGGACTGAAACATTGATTTTCAGAGAATCCTCTTGATTTACAGGGCAGGACTTTGGTTTGCGACACTCAGTTCACCTCGTAGTTTGTTGGAAACAATCATGCAGCAGTGATTTTCCTTGCATTGGCAAATTAGTGACCAAAGGGAACAATCATCAATCAATTAAGGAAAATGTAAATAAACACAAAATACTGCAGATGCTGGCATCTGAAACAAAAACAGAAAAATGCTGCAAAATCTCAGGAAGTCTGACAGCATCTGTGGAGAGAGTGTAAAGCCAATGTTTTGAGTATAGATGACTCTTTGTCAGAGCTGACAGGAAAGACAGTCAGCGGAGATTTACATTATGACAGTAGGGAGGAGTGGTGAAATTGGACAAAGGAATGTAAATGAGCATGCAGAAGGCTGAGAAGATGCTATGTGTCCATTAGGTGATCAGAACATGCGAATGGCAAAACAAAGGTATAGCTTGGTAAAGGATTGCCTGAGGAATGTGGCAGTTGGCCTGAAGAAGTGAAATCAGAAGGTGAAGTGCAGTTCTTCCAGTTTGCGTTGGGGTTTGCTGCATTGCAAAAGGCCAAGGATGGACATGTGGGCAGGACAGCAGGGGGGTGTGTTGAAGTGGCAAACGATAGGAAGGTTTGGGTTCTGCTTGTGGATGGACCAAAGATGTTCAACAAAGCCAGTCTGTGTTTACTCTCTCCGATGTAGAGTAGACTGCATTGGAAGCTGCAAATGCAATAGACTAGATTGAAGGAGGATAGGTGAAGCGCTGCTTCACATGAAAGGGATGTTGAGGACTTTGGGCAGGGAGGAGGTAAAGGGGCAGGTATTGCACCTTCTACCATTGCATGGGAAGGTGCATGGACAAGGGGTGAGGTGTTGAGTGTGATGGAGGAGTGGACCAGGATGTCCCAGAGACAGGGGTGAGGGGAAGATGTGTTGAATGATGGCATTGTGCTATGGCAGAAATGGTGGTGGACGATCCTTTGAATGCAGAGGCTAGTGGGATGGAAAGTGAGGACAAGGAGGACACTATCCTGGTTCTGGGAGGGCGAGGAGAGGGTGAGAGAAGAGGCCTGTGGAATGGGTTGGACACAGTTGAGGGCCTGTCAACCGCAGTAGGTGGAAACCACATTGAGGAAGAAGGAAGACATATCAGCAGCACTAGTTAGGAAAGTGGCATCATCAGAAAAGATGCAGCGGAGGCGAAGGAAGTGAGAGAATCGAATGGAGTCCTTACAGAATGTGGGGTGTGAAGAGTTGTAGTCAAGGCAGTTGTGGGAGTTGGTGGGTTTGTAGTGGATACTGGTGGACCAGAAATAGACACAGAGGGGTGAAAGGAGGGAAGAGAAGTGTTGGAGATGGACAATGTCAACATGATAGAGGGGCGGAAATTGGAAGCAAAATTGTGTCTTTGGAGTAAGTGAGACGAGTTAAAGGAGAAGTTGTTGAGTGACAGAATCAGTTCAGCCAGACGGAGAAGAGTGATGGTGGATGGGGATTGTTCAGGCCTCTGATCAAGGAAGAAGGGAAAGGCCTTGAGGCCAAGAGAGTGGGTAGACTCTGAAAGCTTTGAATTTTTCATTCCTACTGGATCCATTTTTGGGTGGATAAATTCCTCCATCTGTCTCAATGAGGATTCTTCAATCTGATTGGTTGAAGAGCCACACTGTTGCTTGCACTGCTCACACATGCCACAGGCCCTCTTTTAGGTGGCATTACACTGAAATGACCTCTAAATACAGTTAGCTGCCACTCAAAATCCCACAACAAGTCTTTAGGCAGCAGTAAGTGTGGTAGTGATATGGCATCCACTGGCTTCAAAATCTAGGCTATTAAATTTTGCACAGTAATTTTGTTGTTGATAACATTCTCCATGTCTCCCCACATTCCTAACTACTTCGATGTCACTAAATCATAGTGAAGCAAATGGCCAATGTATTAATCCCATGGCTTACAATGCAATTTCTTCATCAAGGTAGTAAAATATTACAATTTAATTCAGTGACATATTATAGTTCTGTCAATTTGAGGGAAAATGAGAATTAGCTTACCCAATTTCTTTAAGACATAAAAGTTCTGGTTCAGTAAGGCAAATAAAATATAAATTGATCCACAAAATGTATCAGTACAATGGAGCCCAATGATTATTTCCCCTTACTTAGTCGATTACGTGATCTGCTTCAGGAGATTCTTTAACTATCTCTCTATATATCCCAAAGCCATACAGCAATGTATTTTGCAGCTATCTTTCCCCACCTCTTTAATGTACCATCTTAGTTAGCAAATTAACAGTAAAATGTTACTGGACATGAGCATTTATTGTGCTTGCAAATATCAAGAAAGTTCATTTGAACTCATGGTTAGTCAAAGACCTGTGTTCCGTTACTGCTTCATTTTGGCTAACCAAATAAAGTAAATCAACAAAATGAGGAATAAATTAAAACCAGCCCCATAAAGGGATAGTGCATCAAAATAAATGGAATCCCATCACAACAAAATGTGATTGGAGGGCTCATTAAAACATCCCAGTTGCTGCAGTGCCCATAAGGCACGGAAGGCCTTGATCTTGCCAACAGACACTGTGTGTTAGCTTTCCTGGCACTGAACATTGGCTCAGAAGAGGGGCAAGAGTCGGGACAGGTGATCCCCTTGACTGCCTGCTGCAGGCCCCCCCACCCAACAAGACCCCACCATCCCCCACCCTGCATTCCACACCAGATGTGTCCTTTTAGCAACTGAACAAATTATCTGAATGATTATTCCCTGCAATTCAATTCCTCCCATGCTACAAGGAAACTCATAAAAAGAGAAGACAGATGGCTAGGCGGATCTTCATGTGCTTGACTGCCAAGTCACTAATGTAAATTCCTAGTATAAGATCATGAGAAGAATCAGACTTAAATTATTATTCTTCATGCATGACTAACAACAGAAATACTATGAATTTTACACTCCACATTCAATCAATTAATCAACTCATTAAGACAAATTGCATGTTTTTCAAGGATAATTGACAGAGTTAGTTGGGGACATTTAAAGCACAACTTAATTCAAAATAGTCTTACTGAGTATTTGTATAAATATGGTTTTAATTGTTGCATATGCTGAAGTAGTGGACTACGCTATCCATTATATGCAAATTGAATCTATATAAACACAATTTATTTGCCAAAAAATGTTGGAGCTTGATCATACTGTTTATAATTACTGTAACTGCCTAGAAAGGAAAACAAGGATAAAACATTAGGCTGCCACCTTGGCACTAAATCAGGACATGACAATAATACACCCAGCTCCTCATTAAAATCTGGGGACTGGTGCCAAAAGGGACAGTGGGAAATTGATAAAATAATCGCAGATTGAAAAGCTGCAATCTTTCAGCACACTCCCAACATAAATCTGGTTGGATTAAACTGGAAGGTTGAAAATGTTAGACCAGGATCATGAAACACGAGGGCTGGGATTCTCCCAGCAGCGCAGCGGGCCAAGAGACGACACTGGGGAGGCCTTTTGTGGGACTGGTCATGAGTTTCTGAGGTGCTTTATTTTAGCACAATCAGTTCCCCACTGATATGGAAATTTACATTTCCATATGATTAGAGTGACAGGACAGTTATGTTCAGGCCCACTAGTGTTTCCCGCTCACTGGGAGTGGTTCCCATCAGCAGGATTTATAACAGCTCCCCACTAAAGGGGGACAGACATCCTCACCCTGCTGGTGGGGATACAGGCCATTGAGGCCTCCCCAGGAGGTCAGGGGTAGGGGGATGTAATGCCAGCATGGCATCCTGGCAGTACCCACTCAGCACTGGACAATGCCAAGTGGGCGGAGCCAGAGGGAGTGGGGCATACTGGGGGAGCAATCGGTGGTGGGGAGGTCCCACTGTCACTCTGTAAATGGGATTAGTGGGTTTGACGGGGCAATTGGGGTTAATCATGGGAGATCGGAAAGGTCGGCAATTGGGGGTTCCAGGGAAAGAATCAGGGACGGCCAGCAATTGGGAGGCCAACAATACAGGGAGTGGTGCCAATGTGCATGCATCAATCTCCGCACTGACAGATCGGCACATGCACGGTGGCCCGCTCAGCCCACCGATGCCAGCCACGAGTGGAATGAGGCCCCATCCCCTTTCTAGCTAGAATTTCTCTAAGGCATTCATTCAGGTGAGTATCCCCAAAAAAACAAGCAGGAAATTCTCCCACTTTTCTGCCTGTTGGGCACTTGAATTTGTTTTGGGAGAGAGCTCAAGTGTCAGCCTTCACCACCAGTTTCTGTAGAATTTTGTTTGAGGTAGAATTGTAATTAATGCCAAACAAGGTCAGCTGTGCCATAAGGCATATGACTGGAACAACTGCACTTTCTGGCTGGGAGTTTCATCAATCCCTGCTTCACCATCCACTGCTTGGAAAAAGTAATGTCAATTCAGATCCTCAAAATTGTAAGCTGTTTTTGGCTACAACTGGGCATGGTCGCAATATGTCCATTCAGCAGTCAGACATTACCCATTTTATGATTTCCCCTAGTGACATGGGTGCCCACTCATATTAGTAAAATTCGGGATGTGGCACCTGATCCACCAAGATGAGAGATTCCACTGGACGAGCTGGCACTGACGTTGGAATAGCAGATTATTTAAAAATACAAATTTCATCATAAATACTGCATATTTTAATAGCAGTCACCTAGAAATAATGCAGTGTACTAACATTAAAACATGGAAAGCACAATATTTAATTGTGTAGCACTGTTTCTAGCCTACCATAGATTTCAGTGTGTGTGATGTATTGCCAGCTGTTATGTATATACAGGTGTGACCTCTCTGCGTGCCCTAACATCTTGAATGGATGCCACAATGACATATGTCAACCAAATGGGCTGATGTAACACCACAATATTAAATTTAGTCAACCCAATTCAGGCAGTATCTTCATGGTTGATTTATTATTGTCACATGTATTAGTTTTCAGTGAACAGTATGTTTCTTGTGCACTTTACAAAACATACCATACACAGAGAAGGAAAGGAGGGGGTGCAATATGTGGTGTTATAATCATAACTAGGACGAAGAGAAAGGTCAGCTTAATATATGGTAGGTTAATTCTAAAGGCAGCAGGAAGGAAACTGTTCTTGAGTTGGCTGGGACGTGACTTCAGACTTTTATATCTTTTTCCCGACAGAAAAAGGTGGAAGAGAGTATGTCTGGGGTGAATGGGGTCTTTGATTATGCTGGCTGCTTTTCCGAGATTGCGAGAAGTGTAGATAGAGTCAGTGGATTGGAGGCTAGTTTGTGATGAATTGGGCTTCAATCATGGCTCTTTATAGTTTTTTGCGGTCTTAGACAGAGCAGGAGCCATACCAAGTGGTGTTACAACCAGAAAGAATTCCTTCTGTGGTGCATCTGTAAAAGTTGGTGAGAGTCGTAGTAGACATGCCAAATTTCCTTAGCCTCCTAAGAAAATAGTGACATTGGTGGGCTTTCTTAACCATAGCACAGCATGGAGGGACCAAGACAGGTTGTTGGTGATCCATACAGTCCAAAGGCAGTCCAAACATATGCGGATTAGGTTGATTGGCTATGCTAAATTGACCCTAGTGTCAGGGGGAATAGCAGGGTGAATATGTGGGGTTACAGAAATAGGGCCTGGGTGGAATTGTGTTTATTGCAGACTCGATGGGCTGAATAGCCTTCTTCTGCACTGTAGGGATTCTATGATCCGGACACCTAGAAACTTGAAGCTGTTGACTATTTCCACTTCGTCTCCATAGTCAGGGGCATGTCCTCCACTACACTTCCAGAATTCGATGACTATCTCCTTTGTTGACATTAAGGGAGAGATTATTGTCATCGCACTTCGTTAATCATTCCTGAAACAACAGGCAATACGAAACAAAATGAGCTCTGGGGCTGTTTAAAAGGCCAGTTAACAAGTTGCAGTTGAAGTTTTTGCTGAAGTTTCTGTAAGCACTGTGATGAGATATTGTGAGGTACTTGCATACAGTAATATACATACATACAGGGTTGGGCCATTTTTGCAATGCCACTTGGTCTACAATATGACCAGGACTTGAAGAAGGGTAGACAGAGGAGGCAGAAGAAGGAAGGCTATCCAAAAAGGTTTCAGGTGCACCACTTCCAACAAGCCATAAGACAGAGGCTATATCTGAGTATTATGTATGTTGTCTGATATAAAGAGCACAATGGCACAGTGGTTAGCACTCCCCATGTTTGTGCGAGTTTCCTGTGGGGTGCTCCAGTTTCCTCCAACAGTCCAAAGATGTGAAGGTTAGGTGAATTGGCTTTGCCCCTTATTGTCGAAAGATGTGTAGGTTAGGTGGATTAGCCATGGTAAAAGAGCTGCCTGCCCAGGAGCAAAGGCATCAGGCAATGGTGAGGATGATAAGGCCCTAGAGAAGGTGCAGACAGAATTCAGCAGAATGGCACCAGGGATGAAAGATTTCAGTTACATGGAAAGATGAGAGAAACTGGGGTCGTTTGCCTGACAGCAAAGTTAAGGAGGAATTTGTTCAAAATTACAAACAGCTTGGAAAACGCAAGTAGAAACTGCTTCAGTGTCTCAGAAGAATCAGTAATCAGTGCACACAGATTTAAGAGGTAGAAGAACATGAGGAAAAAGGATGTACAGAGTGCATGTACCCACTTTTGGGCGTGAAAATTTGCTAAAGTCAGGCGTGAGACAAGTAATGTGATCCGCAACCGCCACCGTGCTAGTCCCCCCTTTACCAAGGCCTGAAAATGGCCATGATTGGGACTGTGCCCGAAAAGGACGCAGCAGCCATTTAAATGTACTTGCGTTCATTTAAATTGACTTAATCGGCTGCATAATCAACTTCACTGGCACTTCCCCCTTCATCACCCCATTCGCCCATCCAGAATCGGCGCAAAACAGACATGCTCCATAAATGTCCAATTCAGGCGCTCCAATTAGAGAGGAGGTAGGTGCTTGGCATCCGATGGCTCTCTGCTTGAGATCACGGGGGAAGGGAAGTCTGCTGCCACCCTGCCTGAGATCAGTGCAGGGGAAGAGCGCATCTGCTGTCACTCCGAGTTCAGTGGCAGGGAGTGGGATCCTTTGCCACTCTGCCTGAGATCATGGAGAGAGAAGGGGGTCTGCTGCCACTCTGCCTGAGATTGGTGGAGGGTAAAAGGAGGTCTGCTGCCACTTTGCCTGAGATAATTAGGGTGGAGATCCACTCCCACTCTGCTGGAGATCAATGGAAGGGAAAGGCGAGGGGCCCACAATCAGTGTGTGTGGCGATAAGGGGGTCAGCAATGTTGGAGGTATGAGGTAATGTATGTGGGGGCCAAGGGGAGGCATTAGCCAGCCCGGGAGGGACGTGGCAGAGGAGCCGCATTCTATCATTTTTTCTGCATTTGTGCAGTTGGAGGTGCCGATTGGAACTGCAGGATTTCGAGCGCATTAAGCACCATGCATGGACTTCTACAGCGCAATTCAGAATTTTGATATTTTTTCAGGCAGAATGCGTATGGGGGCATTTGAGAATGAGTCTAAAAGTCGGATCTGAAACACTTCCAGTTTCAGGTTCACCCAGCACTTAGAATCAAAATGGTAAAACAGAGCCCAGTGAGTTGTTGTGATTTAGAGTGCATAATCTGAAAGGATTCAATAATGGCTTTTAAAGATGTTTTTCACTGATGTTAGAAAATAGAATTGAAGTTTTTAAAGCATCTGCACAGGCATGATCAACTGAATGACCTCTTCCTGTGTTGCATCATTTTATGATTCTAAAACCATAGTTGTAGAAGAGCTAGGTTCTAATAACTGGCAGCCAAGGACCTTGAACAACAATAGTTTATTCATTAGTCTGAGCAGCTCTATATGCTTCTGTACTGCTCACGCTCTGGGGAGAACTCCCAGGCTTTCATCATGTGACCGTTTAAAGTAGCTGCATCATCACGTGACCATTCAATCAACATCTTCCCTGTTTAAGTTGGAACAGCCAGTGGTACTGAGATGTAACAGTGTGCAAACCATTTTTTAAACAAAGATTGAACAGGCTAAGAATATATAACTATTTACATAGGGTGAAACATGGGTTAAGTTGTTGCAGCTGGTGCGTAGCCCATTGTCTTCCTTCTCCTGTCTTTTTGTTGCATTGTGAAGAAAAACAAGGGAACTGCTACACCTTTATGAGTTCCCAGATCTTCCCAGGTCATTTACAGCAGCTGATATCCTGGAACATTGTGTCTGGCTTGGTCATATGCCTTCAGCACGTAATTGAACCAACTGGCTGTGCTATAGACGGTTTTGGGCTGGTATCCTCAGTGTGGATGATGTGGGGTGTCTCTTCAGGGTACCCAGTGGGGGCAGGGCTTGCTACATAGGTCTCTGGAGGAGTCTTCATATCCACTTGTGTGTTACTCGTCATGTTTAGCAGATAGTCGAGTTCAAACCACCTGAAATATTAATTAATTAAAATCAAATGTTGTTTACAATTGCATTCAAAGACATCAGCTGCTGTAAATGATCAGGGAAAATCCAGGAAATCATAGATGCAGCAGTTCTTTTGTTTGATGCAGTTTGAATTCATTGCATGATGCATATTTGGAGACTTCCTGTTTCATGGCAGCATACATAGAGGGCCAGTATAGTAATTCCTTGCCCTGTGTCTGGTTGTTTCCAACTCAGAGTGCCCCAGGTGAAGTTGCTGCTGTAGTACCTCTAAAGAGAAGTCAGGATGACAAATTGTTGGCATCCTGTATGATCAGTTCATCTCTAATGGTGAAAAAAGTGCAGAGTTCTTGGGGAAACTCCCGTGAGGACTCAGGCCAGCCCCTCATGAGGATGTTGTGCAGATGTCTATATGTGATGTTGCCGGCAAAGCATCTTTAAATTCCTGGATTCTAAGAGAGGACAGCACTTCTGTTGTCATCAGGCCTATGCCTTCCTCACAATCTATCTAACCTGTAGCAGGTAGGAAGGCTTTGGAAAGGGCATTATCTAAGTACAGCTTGCCACAATTGTAGAGATACCGATGATGTTGCAGTTGAAGAGACCTTTGTATTCTATCATTTCTGGGGCCTGGTGTTGCAGAGCATGAACCTCTCTGGCCAAGTTGGATGATCTCCAATGTGACGCAGTCCTGAAGATCTAACAGTGGCCTTATGTTCTGGTCAACTACATGAAACTTGAAGCTGCTGTATGTGCAATGGAGACTGGCTATGCCTTCTGAGTGTATAATTTGTCTGCCATAGGCCTTGAGGTCCACCTAGGTATTGGGGTCTGGTACAGTATGAGTCTAGATCCCATAGAATTTGATTGGGCAATATGTTACACTTTGCTCCAATGTGAATTTTTTTTTGCAGCAGCAGCAAATCATGTTCAGAGTAGTGAAGATCTCACCTTTATCCATAGCAATGTTGACACTCTCGCCGTAGAGTGTTAGTGGAGGCTCAGTGATTTGGTTGCTCTGGCTGAGCTCCAGTTCATTTACCTTGCTGACACTGTGGCTGTGGTGAGTGACTGATTTAAAGTAAAAACCGCTTTTTTTCTGTACTTCCGGTTCTTGGGGCTTGTTAGAGTGTAGTTTACTTCCGTACCGGAAGTTAGGCCAGGGGATAGTCATTAAGGGGGAGCGGGGGGTATAAAAAAGGGGTAGCAGCATACAGCAGGCAGCGGAGTGAGTGGGAACTGAGTGAGAAGGGCTTTGGCTCGCTGGGCTTAGGAGAGAGCAGGCTTAGAGAAGGGGTGTTGCACATTCTACCTTTGGACACTTACAGGAGGTTGGGACATGGCAGGGAATATAGGGAGGAATGTAAGTTGTGTCAGGTGCCACATGTGGGAGTTCCTGGTGGTGTCACGTGTCCCCAAGGTCCACATCTGCAGTATACGTTTAGAACTGCAGCGCTTGAGGGCCCGGGTCAGGCAACTCGAGGGGCGTCTGGAAGATGCGTTTCTAGTCAGGGAGAACGAGGAGATAATGGCTGGGAACCATGAGCAGGAGGAGGTCTCAAGGGCTGAAGAGAAGGGAGGATGGACAACTGTGAGGAGGGGAAAGAGGAAGAAGAAGAGTAGTCAGGGTCCCCCGGCCTCCCTAGAGGCCCCCCATGGTTCGTCAACAGGGGCACAGAAAGATAGGCAGGAGGGGGAGACTGACTTAGAGGGACAGAAGGGGGCTGGCAAGGTGATAGTGGTAGGGGACGGGAGGGTCAGAGGTATCGATAGGAGGTTCTGTGGACAGAGGCATGACTCCAGGATGGTGGTCTGCCTCCCTGGAGCAGGGGTAAAGGATGTAACAGACAGGGTAGAGGGAATTTTGAAAGGGGAGGGGGCACAGGCTGAGGTCATAGTACATGTAGGGGAGGGGGACATAGGAAGGAGGAGTAGGGTAGAGGTCTGTAGGCAATTTAGGGAGTTGGGGGCCAAACTAAAGAGTAGGACCTCCAGGGTGGCACTCTCTGGGTTGTTGCCCAGTACTAGCAGGGCAAAGAATGACGAGATCATGCAGCTGAATGCATGTTTGAGGGATTGGTGTAGGGTAGAGGGCTTTACTTTTGTGGATCACTGGGAGGTGTTTAGGATAGAAGGGCAATTGTACAGGAGGGGTGGGGAGAATTTGAACGGGAGGGGAACTAATGTCTTAGCGGGGAGGTTAGCTGGGGTGTTTATGAAGGATCTAAACTAATATGGAGGGGGGGTGGGGAGGTGGCTGGGAGAGAGTCGGGTGAAAGGAAAAGTATCAGGGAGAAGGAGGTTCCGAGGGACACTCGTGGGTTGAACTGTGTCTGTTTCAATGCTAGGAGTATGGCAGGGAAAACGGATGAGCTTAGGGCCTTGATGTTTGTGAGGCAGTTAGATGTGGTGGCTGTAACAGAGACATGGTTAAGGGAAGGGCAGGACTGGCAGCTGAATGTTCCTGGGTACAAGTGTTTTAGGTGTGACAGAGGAGGGTTGAAGAGAGGTGGAGGGGTGGCACTGTTAGTCAAGGAAAACATCACAGTAGTGCAGAGGGAGGACAATATAGAAGAGATAGGGATTGAGTCACTGTGGGTGGAGTTGAGGAATAAAAAGGGAGAGATTATGTTGCTAGGGGTGTACTATAGGCCACCCAACAGCCCGAGGTCAGTGGAGGAAGGCATTTGCAGGGGCATTTTGGATAGGTGCAGGAAGAATAGGGTGGTTGTAGTGGGTGACTTTAATCTTCCTGGAGTGAATTGGAGCGGGCCTAGAGCTGGGGGTACGGAGGGAGAGGAGTTTGTGAAATGTGTTTTGGAAGGGTCTCTAGAGCAGTATGTAACTAGTCCGACTAGGGGAGGGGCTATACTGGATTTAGTGTTGGGTAATGAGCCGGGGCAGGTGGTTGAGGTAGAGGTAGGCGAACATGTGGCTAATAGTGACCACAAGTCCGTCTACTTTAGGATAAAAATGGAAAGGGACGAGTGCCGGCCAAACGGGAGTGTGCTGAACTGGGGAAAGGCGAGCTATGGCAGGATTAGGAGGGAGCTGCAAGACACTGATTGGGAGGGACTGTTAGCTGGCAAGTCCACGGTTGGCAAGTGGGAGGCTTTTAAGGGCAAAATGAAATGGTTGCAGGGGAGGTATGTTCTGGTTAAGCGGAAGGATGGGAAAGGTAGGATTAGAGAGCCGTGAATTACAGGGGGTATTGAAGACTTGGTCAGGAAGAAGAGGGAGGCGTATGTTAGGTTGAAACGACTGGGTACGGAGAGTGCACTGGAGGAATATAGACAGAGTAGGAGGGAGCTAAAAAGGGGAATTAGAAGGGCGAAGAGAGGGCATGAAATGGCTTTGGCTGGTAGGATTAAGGAAAATCCGAAGGCATTTTATTCCTATATTAGGAGCAAGAGAGTAGTTAGAGGGAAAATTGGTCCTCTTAGGGACAAAAGTGGGGAGATATGTATTGAGTCGGAGGGAATGGGGGAGCTCCTGAATGAATACTTTGTGTCGGTATTCACGAAGGAGAGGGGTTCAGAATCGTGCGGTCTGTTAGAGGGAGCTGAGGATCAGCTGCAGGAAATATCTGTTACGAGGAAGGAAGTGCTAGGGCTTTTAGGTAGCGTAAGGACGGATAAAGCTCCGGGGCCTGATGGTATTTATCCCAGGCTGCTTAGGGAGGTGAAAGATGAAATTGCTGGGCCTCTGGCGCAAATCTTTGTCTCTTCTTTGGACACAGGTGAGGTCCCAGAAGACTGGAGGGTAGCAAATGTGGTACCGCTGTTCAAAAAAGGTAGTAGGGACAACCCTGGAAGTTACAGGCCGGTGAGTTTGACATCGGTGGTAGGGAAATTAATGGAAAAAGTACTTAGGGGTAGGATGTATGAGCATTTGGAGCGTTGCGGTCTGATTGGGGATACGCAACATGGCTTTGTTAGAGGGAGGTCTTGCCTTACGAATCTGGTGGAATTCTTTGAGGTGACAAAAACGGTTGACGATGGGAGAGCCATTGATGTCATCTATATGGATTTCAGTAAGGCGTTCGACAAAGTCCCTCATGGTAGGCTGGTAGAAAAGGTTAAGGCGCATGGGATACGAGGTCAGGTAGCTAGGTGGATCGAGAACTGGCTGGGTAATAGGAGACAGAGGGTAGTTGTGGAGGGGACTTTGTCCGGCTGGAGGGGACTTTGTCCGGCTGGAGGCCAGTGACCAGTGGTGTGCCGCAGGGCTCAGTACTGGGACCTCTCCTCTTTGTAGTCTACATAAATGACTTGGAAGAGAGCGTAGGTGGTGTGATCAGCAAGTTTGCTGATGACACCAAGATGGCAGGGTTGGCGGGTACCGAAGTGGATTGTGAGGTGATACAACAGGATATAGATAGGTTGGTGCATTGGGCAGATAGGTGGCAGATGGGATTTAATCCTGACAAATGCGAGGTGATGCATTTTGGAAGGAATAATGTAGAGAGGAGCTATGTGATTAAAGGTAGACAAATTAGGAGTATAGAAACACAGAGGGACCTGGGAGTGCAGGTTCACAAATCCATGAAGGTTGCGACACAAGTGGAGAATGTTGTCAGGAAGGCTTATGGAATGCTAGCCTTGATAGGAAGGGGTATAGAGTTTAAAAGCTGCCGTCTAATGCTTCAGTTGTAGAACGTTGGTTAGACCGCATTTGGAGTACTGCGTCCAGTTCTGGTCACCTTACTACCGGAAGGACGTGGAGTCTCTGGAAAGGGTGCAGAGGAGGTTTACCAGGATGTTGCCTGGCATGGAGGGGCTGGGTTACGAGGAAAGGTTGGAGAAACTGGGACTGTTCTCCTTGGAAAGACGGAGATTGAGGGGGGACATGATAGAGGTATATAAGATACTGAAGGGAATAGACAGAGTCAATAGTGAGACTCTGCTCCCTAGGTTGGTTACAAATACAAGAGGATATGATTTAAGGGTGAGGGGGGTGAGGTATAATTTGGATATGAGAGGAAGGTTCTTTATGCAGAGAGTTGTGGGGGTATGGAACGCGCTACCGAGTAGGGTGGTGGAGGCAGGAACGTTGGACTCGTTTAAGGTTCAGTTAGATAGGCACATGAGTGAAATGAGAATGGAGGGTTATGGTAGGGGTTATTAAATAAGGGTTAGAACCTCGAGAGACACCGGAAAGGCAGGCTTGTGATTAACGTTTCTGTCTTTTTATTCCGCAGGTGGAGGTCCACCTCGTTGTCAAACGAGGGGCATGCACACGGTGGGTCGTGCGTGGGCTGCTCTTGGAGGTTCCAGGAGTGGCCTAGTACTTCATGTCGGTGTGTGTGCTTGATCCTGGACCGGTAGACGGGCGCCGCAACAGCTCGGTGACTAGCACTGCTAGCTGTGCAGATACATGGATTTAGGCCTGTGTCTGTGGGAGTTTGTGCATTCTCCCTGTGGATGCGTGGGTTTCCTCCCACACCCCAAAGATGTGCTCTTAGGCTGTTTGGTTTTACCAAATTGACACTATTCTCCCCTGAATCCGGCTAAGTCAGGGGTTCTATTTGTAGATACGCAGGGTAGAATAGGTGTAAGGTGATGCGGCGGCGTGGGCTTGTTGGGCCGAAGGGCCTGTTTCCCGTGCTGGGTTGTTCTTTGACACTCCCAACCTTGGAGAACTAACCACCTGCAATGTGGTTGGTGGCAAAAGAAGGCTGTTGTGGTTTTAATTTGCAACATCTTGCAAAGTGATTCAACTTGTCACATTTATTGCAGCGTTTACCGTATGCCACACGTTATTCTGTTCTGAGGGTGATGGTCCCTGCCGTAGGGGCAGGGCATGTCCTGTACCATGAAAACTTCTGTTTCTCAACCAAACTCCGTAGCAGAATCTTACCGAAAAAAGGCAAAGTGTCAGAGTCTGACTGAAAACCAGCAGGTTTCTCTGCAGAGAAACAGGTTGGTTTTCTCTCCAGATCTTGTGACACTTTCAGCGTACGGGGTGGAGCCAGTAAAGCCCAGTTTCACTGATATTGGAGTGCAATTCTTAAAGGGCATCCTGATCAGAGCAAAAAATAAGTTCCCACCTCCCCACCCCATCACAAAGGTCTCAGGGCCCCCCCCCACACTCCTCTCCGTGACAATCAGTGCAGGAATTTCTCCCCCTCACCGCCAAACACGCTATGCTGTAACTTCCCCCCTTCTCCCCGAATAATGCTGGCATCAGACCCTCCCCCCTACCAAATAGTCAATGCCAGCAACCCCCCGCCCCATCAAACATTGCTAGCATTGGATTTTTGACACCTCCCAAACCGCCTTCGCCGCATCCCCAGTTGCAAATGTCACTCCTCCAACACCACCACAAATAAATGCATCCCCTCCCCAACCCCATGATACTTGCACTAGGCTCCACCTTGGGAATTGCCCCCTAGCACAGGTTGGCACTACAGTTACCTGTACGTCTGGGTGAACCCGTTGTAAACCTCGCTGACGTGATGTCATATTGGCGAGGTTTGAAACTATGCCTATGGGAATATATGGCAAGAAGATCTTTAATTACATTTAAATTCAAACGTATTAAAATCTGGTTGACGTCCGCTGTGGGCATGAACCTGATGATGTCACCAGCAAGGGGCGACGAAAATTAGTGATTAGTTAATCACTAATTAAATCGATCTTGCCACCGAGATTTGAGACTTCTGGGTTTTGCCAGATTTGAGCCCCCGCCGCCATTCCCTCAGACACAGAGCACTGGTTCAAGATCGCCCCCCCCCCCCCCCACACTTTTCTTTCTAAACTGTTTGTTTAGCATATGATGCTAATAGTTGTTTACAGTGTTAAATCTTTCTCTCACAGCAGTTGCTGACAGTCAAGATCATTGTGGACCCCACAATCTCTTTGACCCCTCACTAACTCATCGGTAACAGTGCCAAACGTTTTCAAAGTTGCCCTATATGTTTGCATCGATGGGTCTGATTTTTGATCAGTGAAGTTAAATACGTATCTGTTGAGTAATATGATCTTTGCTGACAGGCAAATGCTTTTGAGCCTTTTTAAGAATTATTTCTGGGTCCTTTATCTCTTTCTCCATTTGAAAGACAGATAATTCATTTCTAATATAACTTCCTACCTGGTGAAGTTCTCTTGCTGGCAGTATGGATTACAGTATTGCCCCATCATTAACTAAATTGATGGAGAGTTGTCCTTGGGCTACACATTTCATGTAACTGAGACTCAAGACGTGGTTAGATAAAATTCTTTTAAAGTGCACAGCCTATCAGCATAAACAACAGGCCACAGAATTGCACAAACACAACTATTTTAGTCCTTTAGCATGGACTAGATACCATCCAACCCATTAGCCAATCACTAATTTACAACTAAAATCCCATCATTAAATCAAAGGTACCACATATGCAGGGTCTCAAACTGCTTCAGTTTCAATATTATGACACCTTACCCCATTTGTTTTTGTCTATTTAACCTCACTGAATAGGACAGCTGTGTCCAAACCACAAAACATAACATTCTTAGCTCCTTCCTCTGAGGCTCTTATTATCCTGTCTCATAGGAGATAACAATCCTTCTTCATGTGTTTACCACATTTTATCCCAAGGGCCTAACATAGAAACTAGAAGCAAGAGAAGGCCATTTGGCCCTTCAAGCCTGCTCTGCAATTCATTATGTTCATAATTGATCATAAAATTCAATATCCCGATTTTCCCCCCCCCGTCTCTCCCCCTCCCCTCTCCCCCCTCCCCTCCCTCCACTCTCCCCCCTTCCCTCCCCTCTCCCTCCCCCTCCCCTCCCCCCCTCTCCCTTGAACCCTTTAGCACCAAGAGCTATATCTAATTTCTTCCTGAAGTCACACAATGTTTTGGCCTCAACTACTTTTTGTGGTAGTGAATTCCACACATTCACCACTCTCTGGGTGAAGAAATTTCTCCTCACCTCAGTTCTAAAAGATTTGCCCCCATCCTCAAACTATGACCCCTAACTCTAGCCTTGTATCCGTATATAGTTAGTTCTATTCCATCCCATGTACTTGCCTACAGTTAACATCCATTTTTCACAAACTTACCCACTGCTTATTTTCATGTTTCTGTTAAGTCTTTTATTATCCCATCTGTTCCAATGCTAAAGGATCATCAAAAGTAGCTTGACTTATTCAGCTCACAAGTTCCAATACAATCTGCTTCCAGCTAAACGGTTTTTCAGCCTACTTATGAGGAACATGAAACTAACCCAATGACAATGTTTCAGTTAATCTTCCTTTGTCCTCTTTGTTAAGTTTGGCCAGTGAAACAGAAGTGATGCAAGTATTTCAATTGGTTTTGAGATACAGAGAAAAAATATATACAGTGCTTCCATTACAAATTATCATTTTGTGATCATGACTTGAAATATACATGGTTGTATATCAAATGAGCCATCAAACCCACAAGATCCAACAGAATGGTGGCAAACAGAGATATCCCTTCTCATTGCCGCACCACAGAAAATACTCGCATCACAAACACTCCCATTAATCATGAGGAACTAGGCTAGATCACCAATCAACTAACAAAAGTAATGGAAGGAAATACAATTCACATCTTTCTTGCCTTATTACAATGAATGACTCCTCACCCAGCACCCATCATTACAAGAGTAAGGTAAGACTAAAACTTCTGACATGCAGAACGATGAATCTGTCCGGCTGAGGAGCATAGCCATGCCTGCGTGAACTTTTAGGTTTGTACACCGTACTTCTGTTCACCAGATGCATCTGTGGGAGGTGACAAACATGAACGTAAAATGTTGAAACATTGTCACAGCTGTTTAAAGGGATGATATCACCCAGTGATTGATGCTATTTTGCAGGGAGACTGCCATCATGGTTATTGTTGGATTTGTAATAAAATAAAGACACACAAGTAGCAGACAACAGATTAATATAAATGTTTTACAAACCAGGAAACTGAGTACAAAATGTATTCCTATTAAAGAGAAACCTATAATTATTTTAATAAATAAAGTTGAGTCCTTTTCTTTCAGAAAAGAAAATTAGAATATAATTGGATGGATTTCTTGGCTATGACGTAAAATGACCCCATAAAGTCCTCCTCATTAACATCTGGAAACTGGTGCAAAAAGATGAACAGTCTCACTAGTCAAACAACAGCCTGGCATAGTCTGTCAGAATCATACAACCAGTTAATGTTCTAGAGTCTACAATCCCCACCTCAGGGTATACTCTGTCTCATTAACAGATCTACTCCCATAATTCAGGCACACTATTATACAATTAGCAAGTGGGATGCTTAGGGTATTCCTCAACAATGACTCAGCATTGTGGCTTTAGGTCAAAAAACTGCCTGCTGATTAATCAGCTGAGTGAGTAGATGGTAATCTGTATTCCTCCATGTTTAATATCACTTGGAGGATATACTAAAAGAAGCAAGAGCATAATACATACTAAGCCTGAAAGATTTCAATGTCCATCACCAAGTGTGCTTAAGTCATATGTCAAGAACTGCACGGATGTTATTTGTGAGAGGTCTCAACTTGAAAAATCATAGTTTGTTTTTAGGTGGTGTGATGGGTCACCTGAAACTCCAAAATGAGAATAACCAGCCCAGTTGTCATGCAATAATTACTAAAGACCATTTATTAAAGACAAATACACACAAAAAGGGCTACAGCACTCAAAAACAATACCTAAATTACTAAACACACACGGAGTTTATATAGAAATGACCTCTTGTTCCAAGGCATATCTATGCTCCCTGAACACCTTACAACTTTCCTGTTCCCAAACAACACCCAAATTAAATAGATCTGTAAGTCAAATCCAGTTTATTGTTACCACACAACGCAAAGCGGATGATCAAATCTGGAAAACAATTTTTCCTGGTCCAGTGAAGATAATTAAACTGCCTTTGCCAAGGTTTCTGCAATACCTTGGCTAAACAACTTCTTAAATGTAAACTGCCTCTCAAACCCCGAGGTGTTAAAAAATGGTCTCTCAGCTGTGAGATCTTAAACTGACCTCTCGACGCTTAACCCTGTTACAATGTCTGCCTGCTTCTACAGATGCTGGCAATTATACCTCACTCCTCTTTAATTCCTTCTTCAGTGTTTTGGGGCTGTCTGCATTTCTCACATTCTGTGGTTCTCAAAATCAGCATCTGTATACCTCCACTGATCTCTCAGTCACCTGGGTAAGCTGTTTCCTGATGATAGGTTTATTTACACCTGATTCTGTCTGGATGCCTGCTAAGCTTGTTACTGGAAAAGGTTACATCTCATCATCCCTACGCTGTCCCCAGGCAGGTTTTTACCTGTTGCTGGGCAGATCATATCCTATCATTCCTTGTTAAATTCTTGTTTCTGCTGTTACTAGGCAGATTCATGATACATACCACCCATTTAACTGCCATAGCCCTCAATAACTTAGCTGCCATGCTGGGCTTGCAGCACACGTAAGAGAACCTATATGAGGAACAGCCTACTTGATCTTATTCTCTTGACCTACCCATCCCCATCACTGGTATGTACTCCCATGACATCATAAGGATAAACGTAGCCCTTGTAGAGACAACGTCCCATCTTGAAACTGAGAACAACCTTCATTGTGTTATGTGGCATGGTAAAAAGTCTGACAACACCAGGTTTTAGTCCAACCTATTTATAATAGGTTGGACTAAAACCTGGTGTTGTCAGACTTTTTACTGTGTTTACACCAGTCCAACGCCGGCATACCCACATTATGTGGCATGACCATAGTATTAACTGGAAGAAATCAGGTATAGACTGAGCAGCTCAAACTGAACATCCATGCGGTGCTGTGGGCCACCAGCAACAAAAGAATTATGTACCATTATTAAGATGGCTGCTCAAATGGGACCAAAAATTCAAAAGGGGTTTTAGAATGGCTGAAAATGCGAGGGGCAAGGGGACTGATGCCAAGCAAATATGAAGAAAAAAGAAATCAGAGCTGTTTAAATTAATCCCCATCCTGTCTATAACAATCCACACACAGCAAAGACATGAACAGCCTCCAAGCTTGGGTTGACAAGTTGCAAGGAATGCTCTTGCCTCAGGCAGTGAACAGCTCAAGCAAGAGCATCTAATCACTTACCCAATGACATCACCATCATCAAGTACCCCACCTTCAACATCCTGGTAACTCCATCACCACCAAACCAGATAAACATCACTGGTTCAATGAGGACCGTAGACAAAAACACAAGAGCAACACCAGCATTTTGGAAAATAACCTGATAAAATCACAACTCAAGATTTGATGCATGATAAGCAGAAAATAATGACAGGCAGACCCAAGTGACTTTACAACAAATTAACCAGGTCAAAGTTCTGTAACCCTGTCACATTTAGTGATAAATGGTGATGTTGGATAACAATTGTCTTACTTTCAGCACATTGCTGCAGGAGTTTCCTCATTGCAGAATCCCAAGTTTAACATTGTTTATTAATTCTTGAGATGTGGGTATCACTGGCAAGGCCAACATTTATTACCCATCCCTAATTGTCCTGGAGAAGACAGTGGTGAGCTGCCTTCTTGAACCACTCCAGTCTGTATGGTAAAGGTAGGGTTCCAGGATTTTGATCCTGTGACACTGAAGAATCAGCAACATACTTTGAAGTTAGTACATTGTAAACAGTATACACAGCAGCCATGTTGCACCTGTGGTGGAAAGACTGAATGTTTAAGGTGGCAAATGGGGTGTTGAACAGGCAAGTTCTTTTGTCCTGAATGGTGTTACTGGAGCTGCACCCATTCAGTTGAAATAGCATATTCCATCACATCTCTGACCTGTGCTTTATAAAGTGATCAATAGGCAAGGATTCTGGAAGTGAGTTGCTTGCCTCAGAATTCCCAACTTTTGATGGTGGAAATACCCTACACAGGCAAGGCTCCCTGATTGGAAGGCAATCTTGTATTTATGTGATTAGTCCAGTTAAGTTTCTTGTTTATAGGAACTCCAGGATGTTGAAGGTGGGGTACTTGATGGTGATGTCATTGGGTAAGTGATTAGACGCTCTTGCAAGAGCTGTTCACTGCCTGAGGCAAGAGCATTCTTTGCAACTTGTCAACCCAAGCTTGGAGGCTGTCCATGTCTTGGCCATGTGTGGATTGTTATAGACAGGATGGGGATTAATTTAAACAGCTCTGATTTCTTTTTTCTTCATTCTAAAACCCCTTTTGAATTTTTGGTCCCATTCTAGCAGCCATCTTAATCTTCCAGCACTTATTTTCTGCTCCCACAAAGCCAGGCTGAATGAAGGCTAAACAACAATACAAATTGTTTGAAAAATTCAGACAGATAGTTCACTGTGCTTTTGGCTGGCTTTACATCAACAGCAGGTTATTCCAAGTTCCACTTAGCCAGCACTCTAAAATCTGTCCTAAAACACTGTTGAATAAAGGTTGAATAAATGTCAAAAGAAATTGAGATTCATTACCAGAAAACTTTAATCCAGCACAAAATTTTTTAAAGTCAGTCATAAGCATGACTATAAACCCCCTAATCAGGCATTAAGTATGTAGATTATGCTGGAGAAATAATAGTTTGTTTTGTTCTTCTCACAAATGGTTTTCTTATTCTATGAGGTGACAAAGCTAATGGATGATAGTAGGCTAGCTGATATTTTAATTCTTGATTTCCAGAAAGTCTTGTCAGACAGAATGCAATTGGATAACATTTTATTGTATAGGTGAAATAATTCCTCAGAGGCTGGTTCCCTTTACCATACACAGGCGAGGCTCCCTGATTGGCAGGCAATTGTGATTAGTGGAGTGCCTCAGGGGTTGGTGCTGGGGCCTCAGCTATTTACCATTTATATAGATGATCTGGAGGAGGGAACCAAGTGTAGGGTGTCGAAATTTGCTGATGACACCAAGATTGGAGGAAAGGCAAATTGTGCGGAGGGTGTGGAGAGTCTACAGAAGGATCTAGATAGGCTGGGCGAATGGGCCAGGAAATGGCAAATGGAATTTAATGTTGGCAAGTGCGAGGTGGTCCACTTTGGTAGGAATAATGGTAGGAAGGATTATCACTTACGTGGCGAAAAACTGCAGCAGGCGACAGTGCAGAGGGACCTTGGGGTCCTTGTGCATGAGTCACAAAAACCCAGCTTGCAGGTGCAGCAGGTGATAAGAACATAAGAAATAGGAGCAGGAGTAGGCCATCTAGCCCTTCGAGCCTGCCCCGCCATTCAATAAGATCATGGCTGATCTGTTGTGGCTCAGTTCCACTTTCCCGCCCTCTCCCCATAACCCTTAATCCCCTCTCTTATCAAGAACCCATCAACCCGCTTCTTAAAAATATTTAGCGAGGCAGCCTGGGATGCTGGCCTTCATAGCGAGGGGGATTGAATATAAAAGTAGGGAGGTCTTGCTGCGGCTGTATAGGGCATTGGTGAGGCCGCAGCTGGAGTACTGTGTGCAGTTTTGGGCGCCGTACTTACGCAAGGATATTTTGGCCTTGGAGGGAGTGCAGAGGAGGTTTACTAGGCTGATTCCGGAGTTGAGGGGGTTGAGCTATGAGGAGAGGCTGAATAAACTAGGCTTGTACTCGTTAGAGTTTAGAAGAATGAGGGGAGAGCTCATTGAGACGTATAAGATGATGAGTGGGATGGATAGGATAGAGGTGGAGAGACTCTTCCCGCTCAGAAAGGATAATAGGACTAGGGGGCACAGCCTCAAGATAAAGGGGGGGCGGTTTAGAACGGAGTTGAGGAGGAAGTTCTTCATTCAAAGGGTGGTGAATCTCTGGAATTCTCTGCCCGTTGAAGTGGTGGAGGCTACCTCGCTAAATATTTTTAAGACGCGGGTTGATGGGTTTTTGATAAGAGAGGGGATTAAAGGTTATGGGGAGAGGGCGGGAATGTGGAGCTGAGCCATGACAGATCAGCCATGATCTTATTGAATGGCGGGGCAGGCTCGAAGGGCTAGATGGCCTATTCCTGCTCCTATTTCTTATGTTCTTATGTGACCTCAATTAGGGACATCTTTTTGCATTCAACTGAACAAACAAAATCAAACTAACTTAGGGACAATTCAAAAAGGGCAGCTCCCTAAAAGGAGGGGAACTGCCCAAAACAAAAAAATACAAAGTAGAAACAAAACTTAAAACATCAAATTAAAATCTGATTAAAGGGGTCAATAATACACCCCAATTCTTGTGATGCCCAGCGAGCACGGAAGACATCAACGGAGCCCCTTAATTAGGGGCATCTTTTGGTGGTGACCTCAATTAGGCAGTTCATACTCCAAGAGGCCAACCTCATGTGTCTCATTGAAGTCATTACACCTCTTCTCCATTAAGTCCAAGGAATCTCAGTGGTTCATGCACCTCATGGGTCTCTTGCAACGTTTCAGCACTGGGTTGGGACTTGGCATCTGATGTGGGAGGAGAGTATCTAACAGGCACCCGTTTCTTAAGATGTAAGCATCGGAGTTCTAGTTTGCCCCCTCCCTTGGGTGGCAGAGGAGTAGCCACGGCTTCATCTGTAGTGCCCATTTCAGACTTCAAGGTCCTAACTACAGCCAATGGAGAAGCAGGACTGGCCAGTCTAGGAGAACACTCCTCAGTTCTTGGCCCTCTGGGCATTGTTGGCTCCAGGGCAAACTGTGATTGAAGCCCACACCTGGTTTAGATGTTTTTTCAGGATGACCTCACCGCATGTATACTGTAGGGTGTAGCCCTGTCCGAGATTCAATTGTTCCAGATAACCATGCTTTCTTTACCCAAACTTTTTCACTGGCCTCCAACTCTCTTTCCTGGCTGTTGTTGTCATGGCCTTTGCATTTGGCTTTTTGTTGCTTTTCTACCTTATGCACCAGGGTTTGGGAATAGCCAACTTAATCTGGCATGGAGTTGGTTGTCTGCCCATGAGCAACCCGGCTGGTGCTATTACTGTAGTGGCATGGAGGGGTTATCCTATCAACAAAAACCCAACAGGAGAGCTTGGTGTTTATTGATGCTGCTGACTATGTTTTTCTTGGGTAGCTGTGATGTAGTTCAGCCAGTATGGCATAGAGGCCTTGACTCGGAACAACCACTTGTGTCCCTCATAGCAGTTTTTCGTCTTCTACCGTGAGCTGTTCTCATCTACTCCAGTAAGGGTGGAATTGGGGCTGTACTGGCTTTTCTGTTTCCCCCACGAGAACTAAGGGTTTAACTTTTGCATCCAAAAACGTATATTATGTGCAGCCACTGAGAAAAAAATTCATAGGTATTACCGTCTCTTCTACTTGGGATACTATCAGTGGGGTGTCTGCTGTACTTAAGGAATCTGCATTTGCCACTAAGCCTCCCAGCCTGTGCTCCTAGGATCCTTACAGTGCAGAGAGAGGTAATTTGGCCCATTGAGCCTATACCAACAATAATCCTACCCAAGCCCTATCCCCATAATCCCACACATTTACCCTGTTAGTCCCGCAACACTAAGGGGCAATCAGCAAGGCAACACATCTTTTGAACTGAGAGGGGAAACTGGAGCAGTTAGAGGAATCCCACGCAGACACAGGGAAAATGTGCAAACTCCATACAGTGATCTGAGGCTAGAATTGAACCTGGGTCCCTGGCGCTGTGAGGCAGCAGTGCTAATCACTACGCCGCTGTGCTCCAACTGATAATTGTAAGCTGCCAATAATAATGCCCATTGCTGGATTCAAGGCAGCGCTAATGGTGGCATCACTTTGTCCTCTTAGTAGTCCCATTAGCGGCTTGAAATTGGTGACAATCAGAAATTTCCACCATAAAGGTATTGATGAAACTTCATTGCCAACCCTCTTTTTCAATATGGGCGTACTTTCTTTCTGCTATAGTCAAGGTCCTGGAGGTATGTGTTATTGGTTTTTCTCTCCATTTGGCCATCTATGTGCTAATACTGCCCTGATGCCATATGGTCACATCACAGGTTAGCACTAACTCTCTTCTAGGATCATAATGTGCTATGACATTCGACGATGACAGGTGTTTCTTTATTTTCTTAAAAATGGACCATTCCCAAGCTTGATCCACTTTTAGCAGTTGATAGCCATACCAAGATGGAGGCCCAATTTGGTATGAATTTTCTGTCGTACATCATCAGCTGTAAAAATGACCTTAACCCCTGAATGGAGGTGGGAGCCCACACTTGGTCCTTCAAAGGATGTAGACGTGACTTGTCAACTTTCCAATCCAGATAGGTACTTGAGGTACCAGGAAGATGCATTTTTCCCTCCTAAAGCACATGCCGGTTCTTGAAAAACTAAGGATTTCCTCCAGACTCTAGATGTTCTACCTTTGTTTTACCCGAATTGAGAACATCATCCAAGTAAACGGTGACCTGAAGTAAATTTTGTAATATGTTCTCCAGAAAATTGAACAGGCTGACGATACCCCAAAAGGTAACCTTGTGTTTCATCATGGAATATTCCTGCAATTCCATGATTCTATGAATCCTCATCCAGCTGCAACTGTAAATAAGCATGACTCATCGAATTTTGAGAATTAAGAGCTCCCTGCCAACTTTGCATATAATTTCTCAATCTGGGAATTAGGTATTTGTCCAGCTGTGAATTGCAGTTTATTGTTTGTTTCAAGTCCCCACAAAGACAGAATCAACCATCTGGCTTCAAAAAAGGCACCACCACTGCTACCCATTCCGCAAACTAGACAGGTTTTATGATACCTTCTAGTTCCAGTCTTCTAATTTCTATTTCCATTTTTTTCCTTTAAAGCAAATGTACTGGATGGGCCTTGCAAAATCAGAGGACTGCATCCTGGTCGGCATGTAATATTGCTTTGGCACCTTTCATGGCTCCTAGCCCTTCCAGGTATTTGAGCAGGACTTCACTCAAGCAATCATTTCCAACTGGAAGATGTTCACCCAATCCAAGTGAATTTCTCTCAACCTGCTTTGCCCCATTAGGCTCGGGCCCAAGCCCACCACTACCATTAATGGCAATCCAACCAGTTGCTTTTCATAAGAGACAGGATCAAAGGTTGCACCCGTAACTCTCAAAGGTTCCTCTGTATTAGTTCTCAGTCATGCCAAATCTTTACTGAAGTCCAATGCAAGTTTAACTGACCATTGATTTTCCGACCACCAATAGGGCCGCACCTGTACTGACCTCTATTAAGCTCCATTTAATCTTACGGTTATCTTAATTGTGTCCAATTTGGACATTGCTATGCAGTTTAATTGTTCCCCATCGAATATAGGTGGACCTTCCAAGGTGTGCACTCTCCTTGACACCAGCCTACGTATCGTTTTCCTAAACCTGGGTCATGAAAGCTTACTTTGCTGCCTTGTCTCCACATACCAACAACAGTTACAATGCCTTGTCGGGCAGGATTCTGAAGGAACTGTTGACTGCCTGGTTAAAGCTTGGCTTTGTTTTGGAACTGGGTTTAATTGTAACTGGAACCTTCCTGAGAAAAGCTATGTAATTGCCTGCACTCAAATGGTGGTCCCTGAACCCAGTCGAATTAGCGTTGATGTCCATTTCCACTGGGATACCTTTTAATTCATATGCCCACTTGCTGCATTTTCCAAAAATAAGGCCTGATGTAGCACCCATTTGTAGTCCAGTTTTGCTTCCACCAACAAGTATTTTTGGATAGTTACATTATTTATCCCACATATCAAATGGTTTCTTAGCATCTCATTAAGCATTAACTCAAATTCACAAGCTTCCACCAGTCATCTCAAGCTTTTTAAGAAACCCGTTAAAGACTCCCCCATTTGCTGAATTGTCAAGTAAAACAGGTACCTTCTCAGATCTGATATGGTTTATATTCCCTCACAAGGTCCGCCAATTCCTCAAAGGTTCTGGTATCTGGTGCTTCCTGGAAAGTTAAGCTGTGAATAATGGCAAATGCCAGCAGTTCACCAGTGGTCAGAAGAATTACCCATTGCATTCAATCTGCCGCAATATCATTAGCCCTAAAAAAAAGTAACACATGCTTTCCATATATTGGGCCCAGTCCTCCACAGCCAGATCTAAAGAGTCCAGTTTCCCAAACAGAGGCATGATGCCTGAAAATGGCTTATTCCCAAGCAAAGACTGCTGTTGGTGAGCCAAGTTCCTGTGGTCATTCTTTTTTCTCATCACCACTGAAATAACTCCTAGAGGCCGGTGTCCTTTCACCAGGTTCCCTTTATTTGCAAACTCCATTCCACTCCTAGATCGCTTCTGGTACACAGTCAGAACACCTGACACTCACATTTTTATGTACAGGTGAAGCTCTTTAATTGGCAGGCAATTATGACCACTTTTTTTTGGGCCAAGCAAATAAGGGGATAAATTAAAAATGGGCAGGTCCCAAAAGCAAGGGAACCACCCAAAACAAAAGACAAAATGGAAAGGAAACTTAAAATATCAAAACAAAATGCAATTAAAGGAGTCAATAATGCACCGCAGTCCCTGCGGCGCCCAGCGGGCACGGAAGGTGTTAATGGTGCTCTTGCACACCTCATGCTCCCTCTCCAAGGCCACCTGGCCACAAATATAGCCACGGTAGAGGGGCAGACAGTTGGGTTGAACGACTGCCTCCGTCACCCGCTGCCGGACCTGTTTATGGCAAGTTCAGGCAATTATGACTCAATCAGGGAGTTCAAGAGGCCAACTTCATGCACCTCATTATTACAATAGGATCAGCAGTTAGGTGTTTGGTTGGATAGCAAATTGTTGCATTCTTGCACAGCAAGTGGGTAATAAAGAAAGTCACAATGTATGGAGCCAAATTACAAATGGAGTTCCACTTGAGGTCACTGCTCTTCACCATTCTCAAAAGTAGTCTGAATGAGGGTGTTAACAGTACCATTCACAAGTTTGCTGATGACACAAAAAATGTGCACTGGAGTTGTGAACTGGCTGATACATTTTTGGAAGTATATCTATTTGTGACAGATGTCCCTCTGTATGACTTTATGCAGTGTGACAGATGTGGGTCTAGGTCACTCAAGCATCTGTATAACGTGCAAGAATTCTCAATTAAAGGTTGTAGAGCAGAAGGACTGGGCAGGGGTGTAAGGGGTTTTACAGCAGATAAAATAGTGATGGTCCATAAACTTTTGTGACTGGACTACTGACAAAGAAAATATGGTTTTAAGATATATTGATAGAAACACTATAATTGGTTTGTACAGGAGGTGGTATAGCTATATTTAGGTAACCATGTCCAACCTGAGCCACACTTGGAGCAAGGAATGTCAATACCCAGAGATCTTGAGATTTGGAGGAGGCCAAAATGGATCATCCATTTCTTCTGGTTGAAGACAGTTGCAACTGCTTCAGCTTTATCTTCTACACTGATGTGCTGGGCGCCTCCAAGATTGAGGATGGAGACATATGTCGAGCCTGCTCCTCCAGCAAGTTGTTTAATCATCCAGCACCATTCACAACTAGATGTGGCAGGACTGCAGAGCTTAGATCTGATCAGATGGTTGTGTGTCTGTCTATCACATTCTTCTTTCGCTCATTTGACATACAAGATGTCCTGCATTGTAGATTCACCAAGTTGACACCTCATTTTTACGTTTGCCTGGTGTTGCTCCTGGCATGCCCTCCTGCACTCTTCCTTGAACCAGGGTTTGTTCCTTGGCTTGGGAGTAATGGTAGAGTGGGGGATATGCCAGGCCATGAGGTTACAGAATGCGGTTAAGTAAAATTCTGTTGCTGCTGATGCCCACAGTGCCTCACGGATGCCCAGTCTTGAGTTGCTAAATTTGTTCAAAGACTATCCCATTTAGCATGGTGGTAGTTCCACACAACACAATGGAGGACATCCACAATGTGAAGACAGAATGTTGTCTCCACAAGGGCTACGCAATGGTCACTACTACTGATACCATTATGAACAGATGCATCTGTGGCATGCAGTTTGGTGAGGAAGAGGTCAAGTATGCTTTTGTTGGTTTCCTCACGACTTGCCACAGACCAAGCTATGTTCTTGCCAGTGATCTGCGGTGGCAATACTGAGCACTTTGGTGATGGAAATAGAACAGACCCAGAATACATTCTGCACCCTTACCACCTCCAAGTGGTGTTCAACATGAGGACTACTGATTCTTCAGCTGAGGGGAAATGGTACTTTATAATCAGTAAATTTCCTTATCCATACTTGCCCTGACACCATGAAACTTCATAGGGTTCAGAAACGATGTTGAGGACACCCAAGGCAATTCCCTTCTGACTGAACATAAGAACATAAGAAATAAGAGGAGTAGGCCAACTAGCCCTTCGAGCCTGCCCCGCCATTCAATAAGATCATGGCTGATCTGTCGTGGCTCAGTTCCACATTCCCGCCCTCTCCCCATAACCCTTAATCCCCTCTCATCAAAAACCCATCAACCCGCATCTTAAAAATATTTAGCGAGGTGGCCTCCACCACTTCAACAGGCAGAGAATTCCAGAGATTCACCACCCTTTGAGTGAAGAAGTTCCTCCTCAACTCCGTTCTAAACCGCCTCCCCCTTATCTTGAGGCTGTGCCCCCTAGTCCTACTGTCTTTTTTGAGTGGGAAGAGTCTCTCCACCTCTATCCTATCCATCCCATTCATCATCTTATACGTCTCAATGAGATCTCCCCTCATTCTTCTAAATGTATACCATTATGCCACTATCTCTGTACATTGATGGAACAGGTCATACCCAGAAATGGGGTTAGTGCTGAATAGGACACTACCTATAAGGCCTGATTCTGTACGACTATGACTCCAAAGATCTGCACGTTAAGTTGACTAGCCACACTATTGTCCACTTAGTGTCAGGGGATTAGCAGGTGAAATACATGGGGTTATGGGGATAGGGCCTGGGTGGGATTGTTGTTAGTATAGCTTCAATGGATTGTATGACCTCCTTCTGCACTGTAGGATTCTATGATTCTATGTCAGGCTGTTGCTTGACTAGTCTGTGAGATAGTTCTCCCAATTTTGGCACAAGCCCCAAGATGTTAGAATGGGGATTTTGCAAGTTCAACACGGCTCAGTTTGCTGTTGTTTCTGATGCCTAGGTCGATTCCAGGTGGTCCATTCCTTGTTTTGTGAGGCCATTTAAGACTCAACCACAATTAGGTTTCATGGTCATCACTGGACTTTTAATTAGATGTTTAATTGAATTTCATCTGCTGTGGTGGGTTTCAAACCGGGTCCCCAGTGTTACCCTGGATCTCTGGATTACTAGTCCAGTGACAACACCACTGTAGCAGTGCCTTTCCCTCATTCAACTTTACAAAGTAGGTTGAGGAGTTCCTGAGGTGGGTGGTGGAGGGAAGAGAAAGAGAGAGAAATGGGATGTTGAACACAGCTTTCCCTTGCCTGACATAGGCAGGATCAAGGTACCACATGGTCTTTATATACCGCTGCAGATTTTTGCTTATACCTTTACCACTGCCTTTTGCCATGCATTTTCATGTTGCCTGCCTGTCTGATGTTGTTTCACCTGCTAAATATTTTCCAGTGTTTTCTGTTTAATTTCAGATTTCCAAGTTATTCAGCATTCAGATTTTGTCTCTCCTGTCCTTCTTTCTCACAACTATGTTTGTAGCTTTTCTCAGGTCATTTATAATGTAAACTGGATCTTTGATTTCATATAATTTGTAACTGTATTGACCAATTTCAGCTAATTTTATTTATAATTTTGGCTGCCTTCTTTGAACTACTATAGAGGTAAATCTCACAGTAACATTAAAATTTAAAAATAATGTAAAAATGGTTCTAAGATTAATTTCACAACTTTAATGTAAAATACAAAATTTTCAAAAGGTATACTCAAGTCCCTATAAAAGGACATGTTAACACATACCATTTGAAGGCACATCACTACACATTTGCTGCTTGCAACTTACTCCTGTATATTCAAAAGGAGATGTTTTTACAAATATATTTGGCCCTGATTCTCCCATCCTACCGCACTAATATTTACAAATATATTTGGCCCGATTCTCCCATTTTACTGCACTAATATTTTAGCACAGCGGGCCGAGTGATTCTTGCATCAGCCGATTTGCAGAGTATGTGCAAGCTTGTATTGCCCAGCACTGGATTTGCGGTGACGCCTGCCCTGCACCCAAGGTTGGCAAGGAGGTGCAAAGACCATTGAAACAGTCATTTTAATATAATTTAAATTTCATTAGTGAGCTCAGGACTGAAATCTCCAGACTTACTAGCATCTCCCACACCGCCAGAGACTTTCACTCCAGTGGGGATTACAGTAGCTCCCTGTTTTCGGGGAACTAGCAGCCCAACCAGCTGAAGTGAAGGGGGCAATCAGGGCTTCCTGGGCATTGGCACCCTGGCAGTGCCAACCTGTGTCCCTGGTCAATGTGCCAACACCCAAGGAGCACCTTAGCACTGCTTATCAGGACTGGGGCAGTACCAAGGAGTGGGGTAATGGCAGTGGGGGTGGGGTACCCAGCTGCCACTCTGCATAGGTATCTGTGGGGATAGCAGGGAGGCCAGCAATCAGGGTGGGGGCTGGGCCTGGGAATGGTTAGGGGGCCAGCGATCGGTCTGGCAGGGGCAGGGAGAGCAGATGTTATGGGATCACAGGGCTGGCCAGCGTTTGAACTGGGCAATCGGGAGGCGTTCTGTGCGGGGCTGTTGCACATACGCCGATCTCGGCACTGACAGATTGTCAAATGTGCAGTAGCCCGCTCAGTGTGCTGATTTCAGCTTCTTCAGCAGGGATAGGCCCCACCCCCTGAACTTCAATGATATTCACGCCTCTGCAGGGAATAAGTGTGGAAGGTTCTTCTTTGAACTCCCACTGAAACAAACAGTGTGAATTACTCCAGTTCTTGTGCAAATTCAACACTTAAAATAATTCCAATAGTTCCACTATTTCCAATAGTTATGTGAAAGTTATGGATTCATAGCTAAAAGTATTTTAAAAAATCATTTGTATTAACATTAATAAGTGCTGCTCCAAACAAATTGCTCTATAATCTTTCAGAGGAATAAAGGGAAATGTCCATTTTATGTACTTGAAAATTAATATTTGCAATGTAATTTTAATGGGATTGATATCTGAGTCAAAATAGCAGCAGCGGAATGCCTTGTGAATTACACCAATATTGCTGTTTCTTTTCTGCTTATAGCCTTTACATTCACTTTCATAACTTCCAAAACATTAATTATCAATGAAAACTTTAAAATCAATTACCATTAAATTCTGCATAACCTCAACTGGCTAAACTGTAATAGCTTTGGATTTCAATGCATATGTTTGCTTCAGTATTTTAGCCTAGCAAAATCCTAGGAAGAATTACATGTGGTTAAGTGTAGTCAACATTAAATTTTTAGCTGCTACAGCCCTGGATTATCACTTCTGAGAGACATCCTATGGGAGGCAAAAATCTTGCCTGTGCCTTGCATATTTTGAAAAGGTGTACGCTAAGTAACTTCCTCATTGCATTACATAAAATGTAAAAGGGAAATCAAGTCATGTAAATAATATTACAAATAAAAACCCAATTATGTGTGGGTTGTATTAATAAAAAATGACCACTATGGGGCAGAGCCGCTTAAGAACTAAAATTAACAAATGGCAGGCACTGCAAAGGCAATCAAATATTGCAAAGGCAATCAAATATTGTAAAATCACAATAATTAAACTAGAGATCATTAACTTGCTTAAATGAATATTTCTTCAGTTGTATGTGTTGCTGACTCTCAAGTGAATCCTACAATTGTTAAATCACAACAGTCAGTCACACATTTTGTAAACTGTATGTGACAGATCCTAGCATTTTGAGGTCTCTAACTCCAGGCACAAAGCTTGTTGGCAAACATTGGAGGATGATAACAACTTTAAATCTTTTGAAAGCATAAAAATGGTCCAAAACAGAGGTGTAAGCAAAAATAGCTGTTAATCCAAAGAGATCAGGAGTTAACATAAACTGGAAGGTAGAATGAACATTCAGTTCAAATCTTGAAACATAAAAAGGTTCTAACGCAAGGGCCTCAACCCAAAACCTTAACACTACCTATGTGGCCCCCACTCACTTGATGAAGGAGCCCGAGACTCCGAAAGCTAGTGCCAAATAAACCTGTTGGACTTTAACCTGGTGTTGTGAGACATCTTACTGTGCTTACCCCAGTCCAACACCGACATCGCCACATCATGCTGAAAGCTTCCAACTGTACGAGTAGACCTGAATTGTGGCATGATACAGCTTGCTATCGTCCCACCCAAAGTATATGCGAAGAAATCTAGGCTGACACCCCAGTACACTGTTGGGAGGTTTTGTATTTCCGATGAGCCACTAAACTGATGCTCCATCTGCATTCTCTAATGGATGCAAAAGAACACATGGTGAAAAGAGCAGGGGGCACTCTCCCAATATCTTGATCACTATTTAACCTTCAACAAATATTATGGTTGAAGATTAAATATTGTTGGATGTGAGACTGTTATACAAACTGGCTTCCATATTTCTTACATTACAACAGTGACTACACTTCGGAAGTACTTCACTGGTTGCAAAAACGTTTTAGACCACCTTAAGGTTGTGAAAGCACCATATACATACAAACCCTTTCCTTCTTGTTGCCAGGTGAAATTTGTGCTGTTTGCCTGGTGCTTCACAATTTAACACTGAGGAATCATTTGCACTTTGCACCAGTTATATGTCTCACATTAAATATTATATCTAATATTCTCAGATGGAAAAATGTGCAACCAATCCAGAGGAAGTGCACTCACTTTTCCAGCCATCAGGACCACTTAAGGGTTCAGAATATAGCCATCAGAGCAAGTTGCCTTCTGGATCAATTTTGTGAAAAGCAACAAATTAGCAGGCTGCTTCTTAGTCTATTCAATTAGGGACAGTGGGTGAACTAAGGAAGGAGGGCCGATCGACTGGCAACTTTCATAACAACTAGAACATCAGTGTGCCACAAAGGGAAAGTCTCAAAGGAGAGGGGAGCAACATGATAGCAACAAAAGGCTCAGAGGACCAGCAGCTATTTCTGCATGTGGAGACTGCTCTTACAGACATTATGCAAATAGCTGTTCTTGCAGTGGCGAGCCTCTGCCTGTGGATGCCCTCAGACTTACTATTTGCACCATTAAACATTAAGATTGCCTCTTATTTTTATGTCGCTCCAACCTCTTGCTGTGCAGTCACTTCGTCAAAGTTGCAGAGGTTCTGGCATTGCCCGGGCAATGCTATAAAAACCGTTGGAAACTCACTGTTAATAACCCATTTAACAAGCTTAAATGGCCTCCTGTCACTACCAAGTGAGTTGCCATAACTATGTTGAAGCCACCTCCAGCAAAATGGGAGTAGATGGGAACATATTAGGGAACTAGCAAAATGTCTTTTTCTGCTATTTTTTCAACTTGCCCACATCCAAGTTTTAATGCTGCAGTGTCAGGAATTTGATTTTAACCATGGGCTTAATTTTATAGCTCCCCACTGTGAGGTTTGCAAATGCTGCTGGCGCTAATAGCTGGCAGCTTTCTGAGGCAGGACTTCCTCCCGAAGCCCCACCTCCAGCCAATTAATACTCCTTGGAGTGTTAAATGGTTACAAGGCAACCAGTAGCATTAGGAATGCGTTTGCCTGTAACTCTGCTATGTTGACTGTATAACCAATCGTATAACTCATTCACTTTTAATTCATCATATTTTTCTTCAATACCACGCATCTGCACTTTTTCCCTTGAAACAAATGCATTTTTGCCACACTTTTAAAAAGCATTTTAGCTGCAGGTTCACCTTCAAGTCACACACCTTCCTGACTTGGACATATATCGCTGTTCCTTCATTGTCACTGGGTTAAAATCCTGGAACTCCCTTCAGTAGGTGTACCTACACCACATGGACTTCAGTGGTTCAGGAAGGCAGCTCACTACTGCCTCCTCAAACGCAATTAGGGTTTAATGTTGGCTTAGATAGTAACGCTGTGAAAGAATTTTTTAAAAGTTTGTTGCATGCTTTAAAAACATAACATTGGAACACTGCAATTTCAGGATGTGATATTTTTGGATGAATCGCAAAAACTGCCAAACCTTCTGCAACAGAACCTCATAAATTCTCACCACACAGGGCAAGCACAATAGCAAGGATGCATCATCTCCAAGTCACACCATCCACCCAATGCATCCTTATTGGTTTATTTACAAAAGGCATGCCAATTATGACCATATTTTGATCACTCGACGGCAGTGGTGTGGTGTGAAATTTTGAGATGCTCTAAGAAAATTTGTTGGTCACATTATTTCTAAATCTACTATTACAATGTCTTCTTGTGTATTAATCGTTTTATTAAGTAAAAAACATTAGCGGCAGTGGGCATTTTAGTTTGAACCATGTGATATTTTGAAACATTAGTCTTCCCTTAGCTTAACTAGAATTTCATTACGCAAGTGTAATTATTCAAGTCAGTCCTATTAAAAACATGAATTACAGTAGCTTTTACTTCCATCTGGGAATGGTATATGGGTGGGGGGAGGTGGGGAAAAGTGACAATTGCCCAGTAGACTGCATACTTTTTACATACTGCAGAGAGAGATCAGGGCGCATGCGCGATAGCAGTCAGAACCAGGTTCCCAAAAAGAACAGATTCCATCCGCTCCCCCTACTGGTGATGATCACACCTTGCCTCTTTTATCTAAGTGTCATAAGATTCGATTTTTTTCCTCGCCAAGAAAAACGGGTCTGAAACTCTCCCCTTTTCATGCTCATTCAACACTTTGAATTTTTTTGCTAATATTGCCTCCACACACTTTCTCCCCCAAGTCCCCACACTCTCTCCTCTATAACCCCACATACTCACTCGCCCCAACTCCTCACTCTCTCTCCCCGTCTCCTCATTCATTCTCCTCCACACCCTCACATGGACATTCTCTCTCCCACCCCCTCCCCCAGCACACACTTCCTCTACTCTCTCACACATGCTCTCTGCCCCAAGTCCCCATGCACTCTCCTTTATAACTCCCACATACTCTCTCCCCGCCTCTTCATACTCTCCCCCAACTCCTAATACTCTCTCTCCCAACCCCCACACACACTCTTCTTCCTCACACACACTCTCCCATCCTTTCACACTCACTCCTCCCAGACCTTCAAACAATCTTTCCCCAATATCAACACACACATGCTCAACACCCCTTCATGCATGCAGACTCCTCCCATCCCCTCACACATACTCACTGCTCCAACGTCTCGCCTGGGCATTGCATACCGCTTCTTGCCTCACCTGGGCCTCAAATTGTGCCACAGCTGCACCATTGCTCCAAATGGGGATGGTATATGGGTGGGGAAGAGTGTCAATTGCCCAATACGCCTGTGCCCTGTACCGCTGCTCCAACTGTCTCACTTGGGCTCATACCACCACTCCAGCTGCCTCGCGTGGGCTCCGTATAGCCACTGCAGTTGTCTCACCTAGGCCTCACACTGCTGCTCAAGCTGCATTGTTGGGGCCTCTCACTGTCACACCAGGTGTTTCACATGGAGTCTGCACTGCTGCTTCAGTTGCTGGCCTGGGTTCTGCACCACCACTCCAGCTGCCTCTCCTGAGCTTTGTCCCAGCTGCCTTGCCTTGGAGGCAAGTATTGAAATTTGTCTTCAATACTTACCTTCCCATTCTTTGCTGCTCATCCAATCATAGGCTGGTTGCTCCCTTCATTTGCTATTGGTTAGGCTCATGATGTTATTATGAGAATATTGTCTTAGGGATAATGCATTGAGAAAGAGGAGATTTTCTTATGATCAAGCAGATGAGAAATGAGTAAAATACATGAAGTAACACCATCTGGATACAGGAAGAAAATTCTGCAAGTAGCTAATGAAGTTCCATTAGCAGGGTATTTAGGAATTTAAAAATCTTGGGCTAAAATACAGAAAGTTTTACTGGCCTGGATTGCATTAATAAGTTGTTAGGTTCTGTGAGACATGTCAAGTGATATGACAACCAAGAGCAGTAGTAAAACCTGTACCTTTCAATTCCTGTTCCAGCATTTGAGGAACTTTTTACTAGTATCTGAATAAGCTATGTGGAACCTCTTTCTAAGGTAAAATCAGTACTTGTTGACAATCATGGCTGTATCTACTAGATTCTCTGAAGCAATACCATTGAAGAAACATTACAGCAAAAAGGGTTGTAGAGGAACTGACCAAATTCTTTGCCAGATATGGTTTACCAAAAGAAATACAGTAGAATCAAAGGTCAGATTTCATATCACAGTTGTTCAGGGAAGTCATGAACAACCTAAAGATGAAGCAATTTAAATCGTCATCCAGAATCACAAAGGGCGTCACACTCTAAAGACTATGATGAGGACATACAGTTAAGATTACCCCCAAGACTGGGATCAAGGAATGCTATTCTCACTATTTTCCATTAAAGATGCACCTAATGACTCAATTTAAGTTTAGTCCTTTTGAATTGGTATATGGTCATGAGGTCAGAGCATCACTCAAACTAATTCAGGAGAAGTGAATAAGAATTCAGAAATCACACTTTTGGACCATGTATCAAAAGGGAAAGATTAGATTGAGCACGTAAACTAGCAAAAGAGTATTTAAAAATATCACAGGAAGTGAGAAGAGATGAAGAGCTTTATAGCTGGGGCGAAGGTACTGGTGTTGTTGCTGGTATTTGTCAAACCATTAAAAGCCAGGTTTAACAGGCTGTACCAAATTGAGAACTAAATGAAGTAAACTATCTGAAAATAATTCCAAATAGAAAAACCAAGACAGTATGTCACAAAAATATTCTCAAGAAGTATTTTGATAGGGAAGATAACTAAAACAAGTAGTATTGGCAGCGATGAATCAAGAAAAGGAAGTTAAAAGATTTGAAAGTGGTTTTCCTCAAATTCAACTGGAGAATGAGGAAGTGCTTAAAAATTTGAAAGTACTTCCGGATAAGAATCAAAGTGTGTGGGCAGAGTTATTGAAGTCGTATAGAACTTTTTCCAGAGACAAATTGGGAAAACTAAGGTAACCATGCTAGGTGTAGATATGGGAAATTCTGTTCCAATCAAGCAACATCCTTATCAGCTGAAGCCAATAAAATTATCACAACTACAAAAAGAAATTGAATTTATGCTCAAAAAGTGCATTATTAAATTGAATTGTTGTGATTGGAGCTCACCTACCTATATGGTACCAAAGCTGGATGGAACACAAAGACGGTGTGTGGACTGTTGAAAGATGAATGCAGTAAAAGTGGATTTGTAGCCAATTCCACTTTTTGGAGGACTGCATTGAGAAAGTGGGAAAGTCAAAGTTTATTATAAAAACTGACTTGCTAAAAAAATTGACAAAGTACCTCTGTCAGGAAGAGCGAAAGAGGTTTCAGTCTTTGTAACACTGAATAGGTTTTATACGTTCAGGGTCATGCTGTTCAGAATGAAAAATGCACAAGCAACTTTCCAGAGACTGATGAATAGGATTATTAATGGACTGAAACATTGTGTTGTGTATATTGTTGATTTGGTGGTATTGGGAGGAGCACTTGCAGCATCTAAAAGAACTACTCAATCATCAACAAGAAGCTAATTTGGTGGTAACTTGGCTAAAGATTAACTTGCATATTCACAAGTCACATATTTAGGACAAACTGTTAGATGGTCAGATGCTTCGTAAGATACAAAAATAAGAGCAATGACAGAGTTCCCACAGACATCAGCAAACAGGGAGGTTCTACGATTTCCAGGCACGTGTAAATTCTTCAGGAAGGTTGTGTCAAATTTTGGCAATGTGGTTGCTCCATTAACTGAACTCCTAAAAAAAAACAAGAAGTTTAAGTGGACATTCATGTGCCAAAATGAATTCAGAAATTTAAGCACTGTTGGCAAACAGCGCCAGTTGTAGGGCCACCAAATTATGCCAATTTAAAATGGCTTTTAGTGTTAACGATATTGCCATTGGTGCTGTTATTGCAAGAAGACACAGGTCTCAAAAAGCTTATGGGATATCTTTCAAGAAAGCTGAATGCTGATCAACAGAAATACACTATTGTTGAGGAGGAAACACTGAGTTTGGTATTGGCATTGCAATATTTTGAAGTTTACCAAGTCAACAATTTATCATAAACCATCATCTATATGGATCATAATCCCTTGCGATCTTTGAAAAAGTTTCAAGATCGGAATAGTGGACTGTTTCGATGGAATCTGTTATTAGAACCATTTAACTTAAAAATACACAAGGCTGGGAGAGAAAACATAATTGCAGATGCATTATCAAGAATTTAAGTTGTGAATAAAATTGGGCATTTGAAGCCAATGGGAAATAAAGTGACATGGACTCTATTTTTGGGGTATATCGGCACGTTAACACATACACCTTGCAATGCAAGTTAGAAAAAAAGTAGACTAGGGGTTCCCAAACTGGTGTCTACAGACCAGTGGAGATCCGTGACATTGGTGCTGACAGCGTGAATGGCAAACATCAGTTGCAGTGCTCCAGATTTAAAAATAAGCAGGAAAAATAGGCCAATCTTGGAGCACTGGGGATTGTTTGAACTGCCACCGCTGCCCTGCCTGAATTCCACCATAGGTTTCACACTGAGAATTTAGATTATCATTCAGTGCTCTGATTGGCTCATTTGATTTATCTGATCTCACTGTTGCTGGGCATAAACGCCCAGGCCAGCAATAAAGATGAAAGGTGAGCTGACAGGTATAAAGACCAGACGAAAGCTGGAATCTGATGTTGATGGCAGCAGGTAAAAAGCAGCAGCAGTAGTTCAGGCAGGGGCAATGGCAACAGTTCAGGTGATGGCACGTTAGGTAGGCGTAGCAGCAGTAGTTCAGGAGGCCTAAAGCAACGGCAGTTCAGGTGGCCCGCAGTGGCAGCATCTACAGCGGCAGGACAGGCGCCAGAAGCAAAGAGGCAGCAAGGTGAAGACAAGGAGAGTGGCGTCAATGAATACTATTTCAGACGGGCCAAGCCAGAGCAGTTAACATGAATGGTTTATGCAGCTGGCAAACGTAGTTGTGACTGTATACCTCTCACATCAAGCCATTGAATGCGTAAAGGAGGCAGCATCACTCCTCTCACTGAAGACAACAGGAAGGTCAGCCTTCACATCTTAATAATGCTTTACTGGTGATATATGCATAGCTATAACTTGAAATGACTTATTTCACATTTGATTTCTATGCTTGCACCTACTTCGCAGCAAAAAAAAGGGCATCGACATTATAGGAATGTCTGGGGTTCCCCACTGCTCTTGAGAAATCATTGGGGGTTTTGACGTTTAGGAAATGCTGAAGTAGGGAATAACATAAAATAATTATAGAAAAGGAAACATTTTTTTCAATTATGATGGTTCTTTTCCGAAAAGAGTGAAAGTGACACAAAAACGTATCAGGAAAATCTAATATTTTCTGTTGGTTACATTCCGGTCATATTTTAAACTGTTGGGAAAATAATTAAGGCAAATCTAAACTATGTATTTGAAATGTTAACGAGCCAAGCAAGAATGCAGATACTAAGGTAATTTAGTTAGAACAAGAATAGATCTGGCTGGGTTGTTAGGATTCAAAGGATAGATATTGCAAAGTGTGAAAGAAAGATGTCATAGGCGAGGTGGATAAAGTAAGGTTACTTCTGTAAACTTCTAAAATCTAAACTCATGAGAAGAAGTTAATTAAATCAGAGAGAAATATTCTAAATAAATTAGGCAAGATAACGGAAAGATCAAAAGAAAAAAAAATGAGGGGATATTGAAACCCATGAATGAGCTGCTTTAAATCTCAGTCAACAGCAGGAATAGTTGTTTAACTCCCAATAAGCACTGGCAAGGAAGGCAGATTTGAAAAACAAACTGCTGGTTAACTTTAGAAGCAATCCCATCAGGTGTGAAGGCACTATATGGTAGAAGTTACTGGATTTTTATGGATCTTAAAAGGTGTTGAGAAACACTGTGGAGTGCTAGCTCTGAAGGTAGTAAAATAAAAATTGTTTGGACTTGTTTGAAGTATAGATACCTTGTAAAGCCCCCACCTTATTTAAGCGTACTTTTTTTTTATTTCTTCATAATATTTGTATATAAAATTATAACAATTAGTCAGGAACATCATTTCTGGATTTCAAACTTCTTTGCTTATTATACACACTGCAAACATACCTGAGGTCCAGTTGTTTCAAGTTTTCCTTCTGGGATCTGAATAACTCAGTGTTGAGTCTGAGACTGCCAGGCAGGTACTTCAATGAAGCCACAGGAACAATAGGGTTTATTACAGACCTACATTTCTTGCACTCCATCCCTCAAGTGACAGTAGGGCTGGCTTCCCAGGCAGATCACCCAACGTCTCGGGTCACCTGACCCGTCTGCTTAAAAGGAGCTACGTCCCGCATACACTACACTCTTCCCTTCTAAATAGGGATCTCCATGCAGAAATAACAATTAACTATTTACACATTACAAACAGTAATAATACTCAACGTTATACAGACACGATCAATCGGTCCGGGGGCCGACAGTACCGTAGAAGTTGTTTACTCAGAGCTGGAACCAGCCTTCGATCTCTCTCCTGCAATCATGGCTCTGGTGATTCTTCCATTCACACATCAGTCTCTACTACCGATGTTCCCAGTTCAGCCAAAGGTGTAGCTATGGGGTCCCTACTCCCTTCCTCGGGAACCTTTGCCAGTTCTCGCTGAACCATCTTCATCTCCCCAGCTGCTGTTTCCACTCCTTGATTCAGTGTTGCCAGTAATTGGTCTGCACATCTATGCCACAGCAACTCGTCTTGCATCTCCACAGTGTAGGACAGCAGTACTAGTCTTGGCTAGTAATACTTCCGAAATCCACTTCTTTCCCGACACATAGTTCCCCACTTTTCATCTTTTTGAAAAGTTTTTAGTTTTGCATATTCAGCTCGCCATTCCATCTGCCTCTCTTGACTCCTCTCCAGCACTCACCCGATCTTTTCCAGCCTTAGTAAATTGAACATTGTCCGTAACTATGCGGTGGGACAGGGATGGGGGGAAGCCTATTCCTGGGAGGGGATGGTTTAGGGGTGGCTGCAGGGAGAAGGTACATGCAATAATTTTCCTCTCAGGTACACATGCAATAGATCTTGAAGCTGCACCATGGAATGCAAGTGTATTTATTTTTAAATAAAAATCATAAAATGCTGGAATTACTCAATGCCTCAGGCAGCATCTGTGGAGAGATAACGAGTTAATGTATCAGACGTACCATATATGTGGGACGTACAATTGAAGAGCAGGAGTAGGCTGCTTGGCCCCTTGAGCCTGCACTGCCATGCAATCAGATATGAACGTTCTCATTCGTTTGAGGTTGAGCTTGAATACCTTTCGTTAGAATTGGAAGTAATTGGTGCCGTAATAGTTTATTCAGCGAGTATAGGGTTGGGGAAAAGAAGGGGGAGGGACAGAAAAAGACAGTAGGACTAGGGGGCACAGCCTCAAGATAAAGGGGAGGCGGTTTAGAACGGAGTTGAGGAGGAACTTCTTCACTAAAAGGGTGGTGAATCTCTGGAATTCTCTGCCCGTTGAAGTGGCGGAGGCTGCCTTGCTAAATATTTTTAAGAAGCGTGTTGGTGGGTTCTTGATAAGAGAGGGGATTAAGGGTTATGGGGAGAGGGCGGGAAAGTGGAACTGAGCCACGACAGATCAGCCATGATCTTATTGAATGGCGGGGCAGGCTCGAAGGGCTGGATGGCCTACTCCTGCTCCTATTTCTTATGTTCTTATTATCAACGTCGACTGGAGGCATTTTGTCATTGCATATGGTGTGTTTTGATACATATTTTAAAAACTGGTTCACTCTTTGCCTCAACGACAATTCCCCCTTTGGCACTTCCAAGAAAGTTTCACCACCAGTTCCACTATATCATTCAGCACCAGATAATACGATGCACACTTTACATGCCAAATGCCATGCAGATCCATATACTCTTCAAAATCGCTGCAACACAAACTGTGGTCCACTGTCACTTATCACTTCCTCCAGGTAACCGAACCTGACGAACATACCATCAAGCCTATCCAGGGTTGCCTCTGTGGTAGTTGTTTTCATGCATAGTACCTCCGGCCACTTAGAGCATGTGTCCACAGCCACTAGTATAGCTTTCCATTGGCTCAGTAAAATCGATATGGATGCATTCCCACAATCCTTTTGGCCACACCTAAGGGTATAATGGTGATGATAATGGTGCTTTCCAAATTTGGAAGCATGCTACATACGCTCCTGTTTGCTCTTCTATGTTAGCATCAATATTTGGCCAATAGACGCAACTCCTTGCTACCTCATTCATCTGTATCACCTTTGCACGCCTTTGCTGCAGTTGTATAACATCTTCCTCAATAAAGCCTGCATACCCCAAAACAAGTAGCCATCCTGTGCTGACATTTCTCACTGTTGGTTCAAGCAGGACCTCAACTGGGTCCTTCTTGTGATATGTTGTTCCCCTCCAGACGAGATCTAACATCCAACTCAGTATGGGGTGTTTTCTTGTGGCTTGTTTAACATTCACAGCCTTAGGACTTTATTCCCTTGTGAAAAGTACATTATCTTTACAGTCTCCTTGGAAGCCTCCCTGTTCCCTGAAGGCAGCCTCGATAATGCGTCAGCGTGTTGGTCCGAGTGGTGATAACGGATCTCATACGAATGTGCTGACAAGATCCATTTTTGCAACCTCGCAGCCACCATTGATGGAATACCCAAATAGGGACCCAAAATTCTTGAGTAGTCAGTTGTCTGTTAGTAGGACAAATTTCCAGTCATAAAAGAATTGGTGGAATTTTACCAGTCCAAAAATGATAGTGTCTCCTTCTCAATTTGGGCATAATTTCCCACTGCCTTGATTGCAACACGAAAGGTCAATCTTCTCTGTTGTCCATCGCGAGGTGACATGTCATATGCCAGCTGAATAAGTAATTTTGGGTTAAAGTGTACCAAAACCCAAATACCTTTAGTGCCTTCTTTGCCACTTGGTATTCGACATCCACTGCCATGTCTGACCTTTTATCAGTAGTCCATGCAGAGGCTTCAATACCGTCACTAGATCCTGCACAAATTTGCCGTTATAATTGAATAGTTCTAGAAAGGACCACAATTTTGATACATTCCCTGATCTAGGGGCCTTCATAATAGCTGCCAGTTTCTTTGGAGCCTTATGCAATCCCACACAGTCTACAGAAGTGAAGTGTCCCTTCAATAACTTCCACAACTCCATGAATGGTTTATCACCTGGTTTCTCTAGCTGCAGTTGTTTCTCAGGATTCCGAACGTTTTACTGTCCACTGTGCTCAAGAATACTGGAACAACGAGGTCATATTCAATCTTGTCTGCTACAATAAGAATACTGAATCTCCCTATGTCAGCCAATCACGCGTTGGCGTTCTCGTGGAATTCTCCGATGGTCCCGAACTTTCCCGCCATTTCGCCTCGGCTGCAGCAATGTTTCCCACCTCAACTCTACTGGACCCGAAGCTTGTTCCTCCCGTACTGATTCCTGGCTGGTTTCCTGCCTTCGTGTGGTTAGGCCTGAAGCCTTTTTCTCCCGCACTGACTCCTGGCTGTCAATTGTGGTCGTTCTTTTGGGTGGGCCAAACCAAACAAACAAACTTAGATTACATTCGGACAAAGAAAAAGGGGGCAGCTCCCCAAAAGGAGGGGGAACGGCCTGAACAGAAACAAAAAGTACAAAGGAAACTTAAAACAAGTCAAATCAAAACGTGATTGTCGGGGTCTATAACGCACCTCAGCCCCTGCGGTGCCCAACGGGCACAGAAGGCCTCGACAGTGCCCGTGGACACCGTGTGCTCCCTCTCCAGGGACACCCGGCTGCGAACGTAGCCGCGGTAGAGGAGCAGGCAGTCGGGACTGACGGCCCCGTCGATCGCCCGCTACCTGGACCTGTTGATGGCGCGTCTCGCCAGGCCCAGGAGCAGGTTCACGAGGAGGTCGGCATCCCGACCCTCCCCTCTCCGCACCAGGTGTCCGTAGATCAGGAGCGTGGGACTGAAATGCAAACAGAACATCAATAAAAGGTTCTTCAGAAAATCAAAAAGGGAGTGCAATCTATAACACGAAACGTAGACGTCGTCCACGGACTCCTTGAGGCCACAGAAAGAGCAGTCTTGGGAGTCCGCGAACCAGTGAATCCTATGGTTCTGCAGCACTGCTGTGTGCAGCACCCTCCACCCAAGGTCCCCGAGGTAATTGGGGGAGATCTCTCCGTAGAGGGGCCTCCACTGGGGACCTCTGCCACCCGGCGGCAACAAGGCCCGCCAAGGGTCAACTGTGGTCTCTCAATGACTGCAGCACTCACTCACCCCGCCATCTTCAGCGATCAGCTGCGCTGGAAGTAGTTCCATCACTGTACCTGAGGCCGAGTAACTGTTTCCTTTCCTCAGTCTGTCTTATGCTTACTGTGACTGCTACGAGATTCTGAACGTGCCCCACCACAATATATTTGCTGTGGGTTCTTCAATTGTCTGCAGTGGAGAAAAACGAAGATCCTTGCTTCCCTCATGATTGTGGAACCAAGGCACTGACGTTCATTGCCAATGTTAAGTCCGAGACTACCAGGGAGGTGGCTTCAAAGAAGTCACATAAATAGGCAAGCCACATGAACGATACGGTATATTATATAAGTGTACTTTTCACACTCCAGCCCTCAAGTGGCAGTAGGGGCGGTTTCCTGGGCAGATCACTCCATGCTTCGGGTCACCTGACCCATCTGCTTAAAGGGGCTACGCCTCGCATATATTACACTCCTCCCTTCTAAATAGCAATCCCCATCCAGAAATAATAATTAACTTTTTATATATTACAAACAATAATAACACTCGACGTTATATGTGGGCCATGAACCACATACATCAGTCATTTACCATCAGTCATTCCCTTAACACAATACAAACAGTAAATTCTATCTCATAAAAAGGGAAACGCTCATCTTCCATTACCTTTCATCCAAAATATTTCCATTATGGGGAATCCAGATCAGGGACCATGAAAGTTAGTCATTAATAAATCCAGTAAGGAATCAAAAAGGATTTATTTATGCAAGAATGGTGAGACTGTGGAACTCATTGCCTCCTGATGTGGTTGAGACAAATAGCATAAATTGATTTCAGGAGGAGCTAGTTGAGAAAGGAATATGTTTATATAAATACAAAATATTGCAGACGTTTAGAATTTTGGAATAAAATCAGGAAACAATGGAAATACTCAACAGGTCAAGGCGCATCTGTGGAGCAAGAAACACAGAGTATTAACGAAACAAGCTAATTTTATCTGTTCTAATGTAAGTGCTGAAACATGAACTCTGTTCCTGTCTACATGTTGTCAACTGAGTATTTCCATCATTTTCTTTATATTATACGCTGATGGGTGTAGTGAAGTGGGAGGGGCATAAAAACCAGCATCGACTTATTCGGCTGAATGGCCTGTTTCTGCGCTATAATTGCTAATGTAATGCTAACTCTAACGGATACAAATCACGCCCTACTCTCCCCAAGGATTAAAACAAAACGATATATCAGAAGTTGGAATAACTATTTCCTCCAACATGCTCACGTTCAACTCCAATTCAATACCTTCCATCCACCCAAGGGATACCATAAGATGGCGGAACGACCCGTCGTCGTGTCTCGTCGCTTCGGCGGTGGAGGGGAAGGGGAAAAGAGTGACGTCACCTACGAAGTTGTGATTGGCGGGTTTGAACGGAGGATGGATCGCGCGATCCTCAGATGGAATACATTTCGGTTGGTCTCGTGCTGGAGAGCGAGGGGGTGTGGGGTAGGATTTGACGGCAATTCCTATTATCAACAGCGTACTCCGTACAGTCAGTGTGAAGTGCTGCGAGTGAGTGAGTGAGAGGTTGTCAGCGTTGAACTCACGGTGAGTTCATACAGCTTCCGAACTTTGTTTCAATATGTGTTTTTGGTTTTTTTTTTGTTTTCAGAAGCGAATTGATTTTAAGCAGAAAGTAAGAAACTGTGGGGAGCAAACATTCTCTTGACAGGGGAAAGCTCCTCGAGGTGATTATGTCGACGTCAGTCGCAGTTTTTGCGTTTAACAGAAAATGCAGGTAAAATTCAGCAGGTCTGGCAGCATCTGTGGAGAGAGAGAGAGGCCAGCAGTTAATGTTTCGAGACCGTAGTAATCCGCAAATTACTGCGGATGGTGGAATCTGAAACCAAAAGATAAAATAAAACCATAGCAGGTCTGGCGGTATCTGTCATGCAACAATTTTCTTTTAAGTTCTGTTGTAATAATGTAACCCATGCAATGTATTCCGACGGGGACTTCGTTTTATGAGCCAAGGGAGAAGCCCCAAGACGGACGCTGACGGTGTAGTGTAGTATGAGGTTACTGTACGACACGCTAACCTTGTGGTAGCTTGGTGTACAAATCCCATCTGGTTCACCAGTGTTCAGGGATGGGAAACTGAAACTCTCTTGTCCGCTCTGGTCGTCATATGGGCTTCTAGTCCCCATGCTGGACCCAAATTCCCTCGGACTTCACATCAAGCCAGTTATTTTTCTTTTTGAAAGCCTTCACTCCAAAAGGTGGTCTTTTCAGGATAACCAGGGATATTGGCAGGAGTGATGATATGGTGTTTTGTGCAATTCTAGCATAATCTCTGCTCTGTCTCGGCTAATAAAGAAATGAATCTCTCGTGTCTCAATCACTGACCTAACTAATGTCTTTGGGGATGTATAAATATGCTCAAACATTGGTAGTCAGTGTGAATATTTTCTGTACACAATTATGGGACAAAGGGATGTTTTCAAGTATGACCCATTTTAGTCTTTTAATTTTGTTTGTGATCTAATTTAAACAAAGTATAGTTCATATTTCTGATATTGTCCACAGCATTTAAATTCAGAACAGTGGGAAGAAATCTGGATGGGTCAAGTAAGCATTACTGAATTGTCACCTGATCCCAGGTCAAAGAATGACCTTGGGCTGTTATTGAGGAGTAGACATTTTTTTGTAGATGCCTTTGTGATATGGGGATGGAGTGGGGTTGTAGGACTAGTTGGATTACTCCACAGGCATGGTTGATTTGTACTGTAATGACTATGACTCTAAAATCACTGCAAAACTTGCTAATATTTAGCATAGCTCTCTGAAATAGTGTGTAAAAGCTGGATGTCTCATTTTAAATATGATTTTAGGATCATTTTAATTCACTTGTGTTACATGTGTGGTATTGGCTGGCCAGCATTTATTGCCTATCCCTAGTTGCCCTTAAGAAGGTGATGGTAAGCTGCCTTCTTGAATCGCTGCAGTCTCCATGCTGTAGGTTGACCCCCAATGCCATTATGGAGGGAATTCCAGGGGGATTGAATATAAAAGTAGGGAGGTCTTGCTGCGGCTGTATAGGGCATTGGTGAGGCCGCAGCTGGAGTACTGTGTGCAGTTTTGGGCGCCGTGCTTACGCGAGGATATTTTGGCCTTGGAGGGAGTGCAGAGGAGGTTTACTAGGCTGATGCCGGAGTTGAGGGGGTTGAGCTATGAGGAGAGGCTGAATAAACTAGGCTTGTACTTGTTAGAGTTTAGAAGAATGAGGGGAGATCTCATTGAGACGTGTAAGATGATGAATGGGATGGATAGGATAGAGGTGGAGAGACTCTTCCCGCTCAGAAAGGATAGTAGGACTAGGGGGCACAGCCTCAAGATAAAGGGGGGGCGGTTTAGAATGGAGTTGAGGAGGAACTTCTTCACTCAAAGGGTGGTGAATCTCTGGAATTCTCTGCCCGTTGAAGTGGTGGAGGCTACCTCGCTAAATATTTTTAAGAAGCGGGTTGATGGGTTTTTGATAAGAGAGGGGATTAAGGGTTATGGGGAGAGGGCGGGAATGTGGAACTGAGCCACGACAGATCAGCCATGATCTTATTGAATGGCAGGGCAGGCTCGAAGGGCTAGGTGGCCTACTCCTGCTCATATTTCTTATGTTCTTATTCCCAAGTCGGGATGGTGAATAGCTCGGAGCGAAACCTTGAATGTGATGTTCCCACGTGTCTGCTGCCTTCGTCCTAGGTTGAAGTGGTCGTGGGTTTGGAAGGTGTTGTCTAAGGATCTTTGGTGAATTGTTGCAGAGCACCTTGTAGATAGTACACATTGTTGCTACTGAGCATCAGTGATGGAGGGAATGGATGTGGTCCAAACAAGTGGGCTGCTTTGTTCTGGATGGTGTCAAGCCTTTTGGAGCTGCACCCATCCAGGCAAGTGGGGAGTATTCCATCACACTTCTGACTTTTGTCTTGTAGATGGTGGACAGGCTTTGGAGAGGTAGGAGGTGAGTTATTTGCTGCAGTATTCCTAGCCTCTGATCTGCTCTTGTAGCCATTGTATTTATGTGATGAGCCCAGTTGAGTTTCTGGTCAATAGTAACACCAAAGATGTTGACAGTGGTGGATTCAGTGATGGTGATACCACTGAATGTCAAGGGGTGGTGGTTAGTGTCTTTTATTGGTGATGGTCATTGCCTGGCATTTGTGTGGCATGAATGTCACTTGCCACTTGTCAGTCCAAGCCTGGATATTACCCAGATCTTATTACATTTGAACATGGACTGCTTCAGTATATGAGGAGTCATGAATGGTGCTGAACATTGTTCACCGATGTTTGCATATCCCCACTTCTGACTTTATGGTAGATGGAAGGTCATTGAAGCAACTGAATAGGATTGAGCTGAGGACACTACCCTGAGGAACTCCTACAGAGATGTCCTGGAGCTGAGATGACTGACCCTCCACAACCATCTTCCTATGCGCTGGGTGTGCCTCCAAACAGCAGAGAATTTGCCCCCTGATACCCTAGTTTAGCTAGGGAGCCTCGATGTCTTTTAGAGGAAATAAAAATAGTATGGTCCTAAAAGATTAATAAAATTAGGGTAGACGAATATAGTTCAGGAAAAGTATAATGTATTTGGAATTACAAAGATCCAGTTGCGTAGAAATACATAACCACTGCTAGAAAATTTAAATATGTATTTTTGAAAGTATTCTATACACCTTGGCCAAATACAGACTGCCCAAGGTGTAATGGGATGAAAGCTAAGTGAGATGAACTACATTCTTTAAGAACAATATGACCACAGAGCATAGTTTTTATCAGTAAAGACATCAACTGAATGGGACAGTTTCTTTTCTACTGTTAAGAAATGCTTAGCAGATAGTGAGAACAGGAACTCTTGAACTCTATGACTTGCATAATTGAGAGACAATAGGAAAGGTACCTTTGAATCTATTACCAATGTAATAGAGGTTTTTAAAAATGTATTTATTAGTGTCACAAGTAGGCTTACGTTAACATCTCAATGAAATTATTGTGCAAATTCCCTAATCACTACACCCTGGCACCTGTTGGGGTATGCTGAGGCAGAATTTGTATGGTCTGTGCACCTAACCAGCATGTCTTTCAGACTGTTGGAGGATACTGGAGCACCTGGAGGAAACCCATGCAGTCCTCTCCACAGAGTGACCCAAGCTACGAATCGAATCCAGGTTCCCGGCACTGAGGCAGCAGTGCTAACCACTGCCACGGAAGCTTCTGGATCCTATGGACCAATGAATTCTCATGTTGCCAGACAATAGGATGTAATTGGCCAAGGCAAATGATCCATATTAACATTATTGGTCCATCCTATTAAGGTGGACAGAGTAGGCGGGCAGATGATTTCTGAAGAAGTATAACTACAACGTCTTGATAATTTAAGACAACTCAAATTAAATTATCTCCCTTACATGGTGGAACCAGGCCTGGGCAATAAAATATGTCTTCAACCAGAATTTACTTGTCTCCGCGAGTTCATTTTATTTGCTGAGCTATATTAAAGAGATGCACGAAGCCAACAAAATGCATAGGCCTCTTTAAAAAAAAAACTCCTATAATGTCACACTCGGTCAAATGGAGCCTTGATGTCAAGGACTGTCACTTTCACGTCCCCTCTGGACTTCAGTTCTTTTGTCTGTGTTTGAACCAAGGCTATAATATGGTCAGGAACTGAGTGACCCAAGTGAAACCCAAACTGGGTGTCTCTGAGCAGGTGCTGCTTAATAGCACTGTTGACCCTTTCCATCACTTTACTGATGATCAAGAGTAGACTGGATGGTAATTGGCTGGGTTGGATTTGTCCTGCTTTTTGTGTACAGGACATACCTGGGCAATTTTCCACATTGTCAGGTAGCTGCCAATGTTGTAACTGTACTGGAAGAGCTTGGCTAGGGGAGCAGCAAGTTCTGGAGCACAAGTCTTCAGTACTATTGTTGAAATGTTATCAGGGCCCTTTGCTTTTGCAGTATCCAGTGCCTCCAACAATTTCTTTATCACGTGGAGTGAATGAAATTGGCTGGAGACTAGCATCTATGATGCTGAAGACCACTGGAAGAGGCTGAGATCATCCACATGGTACTTGTGGCTGGAGATTACTGCACATGCTTCAGCCTTATCTTTTCCACTGATTGATGGAGGACCCCAACACTTGAGGATGGGGATATTTGCAGAACCTCCTCCAGTGAATTCTTTAATTGTTCATCACCATTCACGACTGGATGTGGTAGGATTGCAGAGCTTAGATCTGATCCATTGGTTAAGGGATCGCTTAGCTCTGTCCATCATTTACAAGTTGTCCTGTTTGGTAACTTCACCAGGTTGACACCTCATTTTTAGATATGCCTGGTGTTGCTCCTGGCATGCCTTCCTGCACTCCCTATTGAACCAGAAAGTGAACTAATGTACATGAGGTTTTTTTACCTAAATTTGCATATCATGAGGGTTTGTTATGGAATCATTTGATGTCTCTTTAGGTACCAGTTGTCTGCTGGAACGAGTGAATTCTCCTGCCACAAATCGAAGGTCTCTGGGTTGAAATTCTTTTCCATTGGTATATTTGCACACTGCATCAGGTAATGGGAAACTTGTATGCAGAATAAAACCTGTTTTACACATTGGGACATGGATTGGCTCAAGATATAAAATGAGGCTATTTTCCCAATTGCTGGATATTTTTGCTTAAACTAACTAGAACCCCACCGTTGTCACAGAGGCACTTTACAATATTTACACTCTGCATCTTCACAGTTGCCTGAAGATAGCAGGACAAGTAGGTTGATAATTAAGGGATACTTTCATTTGCTGAAACCTAACAGCAGGGAGATTATGCTAGAACTATATAAAACGGAGTACAAAAGTACAGCTCTGGAGCCTTAATTGCAGAATGGGTGTGACTGCAGTGAAGATGATAGAGGAGATTTCTAACAAAGTAGTGAGAACTAGAGAATTTGATAGGCTAAAATTGTTTGCTGTGTCTGAAGTTGCTGGAATTAGACAGTGAATTTTTCCTCTAGCAAGGTCAATAACCAGGGATCATAGATTTAAAGTAATTGTAGATAAAGAGGGGGAGGTAGAGAACTTTTCACCCAGAGTGATGGTTTGGGGATAAAACATCGCCTTTTAAAAGGTATTTGGCTGTGCACTAGAAGATTCATAGCCTTTGGGTTGTTTCACAAAAGACCTGAAGTGGGATTAGACTAGATCATTTTTTCAGCTGACATAAACTTTTTTTTACACACTCAACCTTGATGCTCCTTTCTTTGCCATTTTCATACCGTTTCATAATCCTTAATCCTGTTCTGCACTTTGTTTTCTATGGTACGATATAGTGGGTCAGTATTACAAATGAGTTGCATTCAACTATTTGGCTTAATTTCTATAACTCTTCTGTTATGCCACTGTTTAAAATAGCAAAAAAAAAGTATTTTTAGAAAGACTTGCTACTGAACTGAATGTCCACAGGGTGACACAGTGGTAGCATTGCTGCTTCACAGCACTGGGGATGTGGGTTCAATTGGAGCTTCGGGTGACTGTGCAAACTCCACACAGATCTCCTTCTGTGCCTGTGTGGGTTTCCTCCAGGTGCTCCAGTTTCCTCGCACACTGCAAAACGTGCAGGTTAGGTTGATTGGCCATGATGAATTGTCCCTTGGTGGCAGGTGGATTAGCAAGGTAAATGCATAGGGTTACGGGCATAGGGCCTGGGTGGGATTATTGTTGGTGCAAGCTCAATGGCCTCTATCTGCACTGTTAGGATTCTATGATGGGCATCAGACAAGTTGCTATTCTTCATGTGAATCTAGACAACGCTATTATTCTTTGCCTCTTTGCTCCTAGCTTATGATTTTCACCCACTGTAATAAATTGTGGGATTGCAGAAGGAGAAAACCTGGAATGCGTGTTGGCACACTTATCTTGGAAGAAATTGCAGGCAAGTCATTTTTATCCCACACTTGCACTTTTCAGAAAGTGTCTGAATAATCAGGAGCACAGGGCACATTTCCCCTTCTGGAATGCCAAAGTTAATTTTCTATTAGTGCCATGTCAGGTTATTAGTATTTTGATGATAGTATAATCAGAACTGTAATTGGGATTAATGCCATGGGTATTATTATGCAGAGCCAGGGGTCAGAACTTGGTCTGATTGCATGATTCTATTTAGATTTAATTTATTAATGTTTAAGCAAATTCAAGGGTTTTTTAATATATATTTTCTCTGCAAAGCTGAACATGAATATTATTGTATAATTCTTGTATTGGCATTCGATCTTTCAAAATAGTGCATTTATAAATGCCAATAATGTGCAGCAGTTGTTTTGCAGTAATTAGTTTTTATTGTTTGAACTAACAGGATTATTAATAGCTGCAGTTTATAACATGTGAACTCCAGATTCCTGCATTATACACAATTAATAGAAACATCACTTAGAGTTAACTATCTCAAAATCCCTTGCATTTTGCAGAAAAACAATAAATAATTTAAATTTGGCTAGTAATTGATAAACCTTTTGCCTTCTAGCTCTGTATTCTGGCCAGAATTTACTATCAGATTACCATTATGTACATAAATCATACAGCGAACTTAAATGGGTCTAACTGCATGATCAAATACTCATCTGATAGTTGCTATCCAAAATGTGCCATTGCTCTTGCAGAAACAGTGGGTGGTATTTAATGGAGTCAACAGGGGTCTGTGCTGCTATCTAGAGAGACCCCACCCACCCCTGGTGCCAATCATGCACTTAACTAGGTAGCAGCAGATCTTCCCCAGGATCAAGGGTTGCAGGCTGATGGGGAGGCGGTGGCTACTACTGGTACCACATCCAGCTGAGGCATTGGTTACTGATAGACTCAGCCACAGGTGAGTGGGCGATGGGATTCAGCAGCAAGAGTTGTTTTTTGCAGCCCTCTCTACCCACTTTCTGACATCTTAAAGGTTCTCTCATCCCCTGTCCGTGGAATCTGTTAGCAACCCTCACAGGTTTTGTATTTTTGGATTTCCACATGGAGCCTGCTTGCTGGGTCAATTCTAGTGGCAACAGGAAGAGGCCTTTAAGTGGGCATTAATTGCCTTTTCACTATAGGCAATTAACATCATTTGAGGCAGTACCAGGGAGGGGTGTGGTCCCACCTCTGATCATCCTGCCTGATTAAATGCCCTCTTCTCCAAACTCTCCATGGGGGAGGGCTGATTCAAATTTTCTGATCATTAACAATGCAATTAGACCAATAGATTAAAGCACAAATGCCAGGTGTTCTGTGGTGAGCACTGCACTGTTTCTCACTTCCTTGTCCAGTTTGCCAGATTAAGGTTCATGGAAATTAAATGGGCAAGGATTAGATGAAGAGTGCCATTTGTTCACTGGCTACGTGAAATTCTAACCCAATATTTTTAGAAATATTTTTGTAGCCTATTTCCCTCACCCTCTTGGTTCATAAACCTATTCTTACCCCATAATTATTTTTAACCTAGTTACTGGTTTTAAAGAATACATTACTTGCCTAGTTAACTTCTGCTATCTAGAGAACTGAGGGACAGGAAGGTGGATGGATAAGAATTTGGACTCTACTGAAAACTGTGTAGCCCTTAGCCCTTGAATGAGAGAACTTCAGGAAATTATAGAGGGACATCTATAATATTCTTGCCTTGGTGGTGGGTTACTTAGGCTAGTGAGTGGGCTGCAAGATTGAAATCAGGCTTGTTCTCTAACCATGACCCCATGAATATGATTAAATACAACTAATACATGCTGAATAAATACTTCATAATAAAAGTGCTTAATTATATTAGAATATCAGTGACTTCAAATGATAAAACAAAGAATATTTACACTTTGGAAGAAAAGAAGGTGCACAGTTCTTGCAGTGTGTTATGTGCAATCAGCATACACTGCTCTTGCTTTACATGCATATCACTTCTTCAGTCACACTCTTAGGAGATGGACAAAAATTGGAATGTGGCACCCTGCAAGTAAGCAACAGTCAACAAAATGTCTCGTGGGCTGCAAATTGCCTACCACTGTCTCTCCTTCCTCTTCATGCCCTGAAATGGAAATTGTCTGGTTTAGGGGATTTGTCATTCTTCATCCATGTTGTTATTTTGCTTGTTACTTTTGGTGAGTTCCTTTGTGATTCAGCATTAGTTTCTGAGATGTCCAGCATATTTATAGTGGAGGAAGAGGTCAGCATAGGAGGAGGATCACACAGTCCTTGCAGTGCAGAAAGAGGCCTTAGCCCATCAAGTCTGTACTGACTCTCCAACAAAGCATCTTATCCAGGCTCACTTCCCACCCTATCCCCTTAGAATCCCTATAGTACAGAAGGAACCATTTGGCCCATCAAGCCTGCATTGACAACAATCCCAACCAGGGATGTTTTGCAATTTGTCTTCTATCAGGAAGACAGACGCAACTTATGTTTTCATGGTAGAAGACTTGATTAGCTCTCGTTGTAATGGTTTCCTTTCAAGGAATAGGCTAGGGTCTTTTAAATCTCTATGGAATGAATGTAATGGTTAAAATTTTGCAAAATGAGGTAGTACATATAGAACAAAGAGAATTAAAATAGTTTTAACAACAACTTGTATGTATTCCTTTAACACAGGAAAATATTCAAACACTAGTGATTTTTTTTTAAAACACTAGTACTAAATCAAAGGAAGAAAAATTAGGAGTGGTGAGCAAAAGCTTGATTAGCAAGATGAGAGCTAAATTTAGGAAGAAATTCCAGGGGTGTGGGTCTGGGCTGTTGAGAGCACAGTTAGCATTGGTAGATTGAAAGGAGTGATGGTGCACAAGAAGCTACAAAATGCAAAGGCTGGTTTTTCAGTGTACAATATCCTCAATCCTAATTCCTTACAATGCTTCAGTTTTGTCTCAATTTTTGCCTTAAATCTTTGGCATTATCACCTTAACAATGTTGTGTGTACTGGTGATGAATTGTATTGTAATGAATTAGCATTGTAATGAATTAGGATTGAGGATATTGTACACTGAAAAACCAGCCTTTGCATTTTGTAGCTTCTTGTGCACCATCACTCCTTTCAATCTACCATCACTAACTGATCAGGTGAAGTAATCACTGAGTATAGTTCTTTTATTCCAGTAAATGTACTGTTACACTTTTCATGTGGGCCAGTGATCTTTTCACTTTCACTTCCATTCACCTGTCATTTTTTTCTAGCTTGCTTAATTGCTGATGGTGAGCAGGCATATTGCCTTTAGAACTGAGACTGATTGATTTAATCTTTCAATCATCTAGCTGGCATAATTGCTTGTCAGTCTGGGCTAGATTTATTATTACTTTAATTTTTATATAGGTATAACCAATGATGCATACATTTGGTATGTTGAATTTTAATATCAATCTGCACTTGAACTTTCTGGTTTCAAAATATGTTATTAAATTGCTTGATGAAGAAATTAGTCTTCTACAAATATTCTTTCCTAGTAATTGCACCATCTGGAATATAAGCAGTAAATACTTCTACGTTCATTCTTGTGGAGATTGGGTAAGTCCTAAAGACGATCACACTTTATGATGTGTGACATACCTGGATCATAACTTCTGTGTGGTTAACAAATAATATAGCTTTGTTTTTTTTTGTCCAGGTCGATGTGGCCCGTGGACATGAGAAGCTTCATTCCCAGCAAGGGGATGCAAAGAAGCAAGATGAACAGAAAAAAGGATATGATGGCTCGTTGCAAAAACATCTCTAGTCTGCTCTTTTCCTGTCTGTGGGATAAGAAAAACTGAGACCAAGCAAACTTCTGAGCAACTCTTCATCCTAACCTATGTTGGGACATATAAAGTATGAAGATAGTAATGTGAATCATTTATTATTTGAAGATTTGGCTTTTTTGATGCAGAATGTAGACTACTAAATCTACGCACAATCTGGTTTGTAAGTCAGATTTATTTCAGACATTGCTGTTCAATGCAAAATATTGTTGTCTTTACACAGTAGCCCATATTTTAGAGTTTATTTGACTACAATTGTACAAATGAAGCTATGTTAATTTTGAATGTGCTTTTTTGGTTTATGTGGAACTCAATCCACTTTAGTCACGTTAAGAGCACTTGATTTCTTTGTGTTGATTATCCTGTGGCTTTCAAGGATCACAGTGTTGCTATAGGAACATGAAGTGTGTTTATAAATCTTGTATTTCTCAGAAACTTGCAGGATTAAAATGAAAATCCGGAAAATTAAATGAAACCACTTCCTTGAACTTGGTGCAGGATTTCCAAGAATAATCTTTGGCCGTAGATCTTTTGTACAATTAACCAACTCTTCCCATTTCAATGTTCCTACTATTAAACAAAATTAAAGATCAATTCGATATAATTTGATTTGATTTAATATGTTCGATCCTGATTTGTACATCTGTGAATTTTTACTTATGGGTGGGCATTGCTGGCTCAGCTAACATTTATTGCCTTTGAAGGTAATGGTAAGCATGCCATATAATTTAATTGTATCCTTTATTGATCCTGTTTAATTAATCATTGAGGACTGGGAGTCCTCAATATGGTGCTGTAAATGAGCTTTCTTTGAAGAATTTTAACTTTGAATAGGAAATCACTTTTAAGATTCTTCCAAAACTACTTCAGCAAAACACATTTGTACAAAGATATATCTGAAAGCATTTTAATTCAAAGGGGGTCATGTACATGCACACGTAATGGCCATTTTGCAGTTAATTAGTGTTGATCGAGAAGAATTGGTTAGGGAGTCCACTGTAGCCTTTGTTCTTTCAAAGCCCCGAGAAAAAGAAATATAACTGTTTAACATCAAAAAGTATTTTTCTTAAAAAAAAGTTCCGATGTTAACTTCTATATTGTGCAGGTTTTGATTTTAGTCATACTCATTTTTCTTTTGATCTATGTAAATTGATTATATTTGATTATATTTGATCATAAATTCTGTTGTTTTGTATTAGACCCAGACGTCAGACCCCACAACATTTAAACAGTACTTGATGCTTCAAGATGATTACAATGGCTTGTAAAGACAAACAAAGGCAAGATAGTGCTGACTTATGTCATTTGAGGTATTAACCTCATTGGCATTTCATTTGCTTCATGTGACCAATTCAGACTACTACATTTGGATCCATATAATAATGAGACAAACAGGTAGCCCTCACCAGTACTGTTCCACTAAAAGAAACCTGTACCAAGAATAAAGACCTGATTCAATAGACTACCTCAATCATTCCAGATCTAAATCTAGAATTGTGTGCACTTACTGTGGTTAGTCATTCACTGACATCATAATTGAGAAGTTAACTCACTTTTGGGTGTGTTGAATGAATGATTAAGCAGGCATTGTGCAAAGCTTGCAAATAGAATATTGCCAGCAGTGTCTTTCAGAAACCCAGATCAAAGCATAAACTACTTTGGCAAATTAACTGTACAATTAATAGAAATTCAGGTTCATCTAAAAGCAAAATTCACTTACCAGAGAACTTTATTGAATTTTAATTTATTGCAGATCATCCCACAATTTAAAACTTTTCCTAAAGTTTTGACTAAACAGAATCTGATCTTAACCCATCAATTCAAAAATCCTGCACTTTTTCCAACTGGATCATTGTAATTAACGGTAATCAATTTCCAGCAATCTGAAAGGATGTCAGATTAGGATGTTAATTATTCTACATTGTTGTCTAGTGACACATGGTCCCATTTCTTTGACTGTATTTAAATACAGGCTCTCTGTAATGATGTGTGGTTTGGTTTTGTCGGTACTCAGCCACAGCAGGAACTCTGCTGTGGCTGAAGCTGTTGGATTCGTACCTGCTGTACGTGGTCCTGAGCGGAGTAGCTCGGTTCCTTTACTGTGTGCTGGTTGGAACTTTGCCTTTCAACTCCCTTCCTGTCTGGATTCCTTGTGTGGGGACCTTTTGTGCCGGCAGTTTGCTTGCAAATACAAATCAACCCTCAGAACAAAGAAGATTTCATTTGATATCTCACCAGTGTGAGCATTTGCAAACTTTTTCTTTGCCAGCACCATTTTTCATCTGGTGATGACCAATTTCATAGATGGAGTATACGCATTGTCGTGCAGCAAAAATGATGAGGGGAACTGGAACTCATATTGCTGCTGTGATGGATCTGTTTGAACTTTGTTTACACTTTGTTTCGTTCCATATGTATGCATAAAAATTAACTTTTTATTTAAAAAATTACATACAGCACATTGTCCTGTAGAAAGACCTTTTTTATGTCTATAATCTGAAGAAACAACTAGATGTGATTTGGAGTGGGGTAGTCAGTCTACTTGCATTCAATGCAAAAACTCTCATCTCCACATGCTGGGGATGTCTGAAAGAGTCTTAAATCTTCTGACATTCTACCACAAAAAGTTCCATTTATTGTATTAAGGGACCAAATTGTTTCACTGCTTAAACACTTCTATGTCCAGTGTCATCTCTGACAGATATTCAACCTTCCTCCAATTTACTTTCGTAAAATTCTTTTGCCCAACTAGTCAGTGTAAAAGAATTTGAAGCTTAAGTGAAGGTCTATTTGCACAAGTTTAACACTGGAAATACTTTGATCAGTCAACATATGGCACAGAGAACAAACAAGTTAATGTTTTAATTGTAAACCTTTGTGATAGCCACAGCATTTTGACTGGCTTACTCAGTCATAGTTTGCATAATGTAGTAGTCAGCTTGAATCAATGGTAGTGCCCTTGATTCAGGAGATTGAATTTAAACTCCATCTTCAGAAATAAAGCACATAATCCAAGCCTAACCATCAGTACTGCATTGTCTGAAGTGTTTTCCTCCTCAGATGTTAAACTGAGACCCTGCCTGTACAAGTTGACTTAAATTTCATGGCATCATACGCAGCAAAAAAAAACCTCTGGCTCACATTTGTCCTTCAATCAACAGGACTTCAGAGATATTGTTTGACCACTTACCTGTTTGTCAGACCTTGCTTTATGCAAAGTAATTGCCATATCTGCATATATAACCTATAAAAGTACTCCATTTGCTGAATATTTTTGTATGATATGAAATAATTACAAGTTTTTATATTCTTAGTGCTGTAGAATTTGTATATGAATATATAATATCCTATTCTTTCCACTTGCCCTTGGTACAAGCAAAGTTTCAGCTGCACCCAGCTTAAATGTGACCTTTTAAGTTTGCAATTTAAGGTATAATTCCCAACTTTGTTGCTTTGGGAGCCTTGCCATTTTGCCCATCCGTTTTGCATGTTCTTTTGTGAGGAGCAAGCCTGACATTACTGAGTATGAAGTCTGCATTGTACGCATTCATGTCGTGGTAATAAACCTAGTGTTATCTGCATTTTTGCAATTTTAAACTAATTCTTATGAACACATTTTTCAGACTGTAAGTGACATATAAATCTTTTGGTATCTTGAATGTAAAATCAACAGGCACAATCTAATAATAGTGACCAGCTATAAAAAAGAAGCATGTATGAATTGCTATTGTTGCCTTTCCCATTCTGGACAATAGACAAAACCAATTTTTTCTGATTGTTGCTATGAAATTTTACTGCTGTGTCTTCTGGTGCCATAATCTGGTACTCCATGCAAATGAGACTATAACAACGATGACCCGATTCTCCAATTTAAACGTAACAACAACTCTGAGCTAGGAGCAGGGATTTGATTGGTGCTTTGCATCTGAAAATTGAATGTTGCTTCCCTGTATTGATAGCTACTAAATTACAAAATGTCTCTACTAGACTTCTCCCTTACTTCACCTCCTTCCATTCATTACTTCTTTCTCCCAATTGAGATCTCTTAAGATTTTGTTCAGTCCCTATTTATATTTGAAAATGTACTTTTGTAGAATTATGAACAATGGTAGTATCCTAATAATCTGGATTGCAAAATAAAGGACATTCAACCCTTCTCAATTCAAGCATCCTAAGGACCTTAATTCCAACCACTCAACTCTGTTTCTTAAAATGCCCAAGATTCTCTAATATTTCCTTAGGCTCAGTCCCTTAATAATGTAGATTGGCATCCAACAGTCTTCTAAGATATGGCATGACCAGAGTATTGTACAGTTTAATCATAACTTCCTCCAACATTTTTTTTCTATTGTTTTATTGTTAGTTGACTTTGTTCTGCATTCGTCATTGGTAGCATTCTCTTTTGTCTTAGTCAGAAGGTCGTTCAAACTACACTGATTTTAAGTGCACAATTCATAGTGATAATTCAACGCATCATGAAGGTGTGTTGTACCACTGGCTAGACAGACTTGTTAAACAAGGCATTGACTGTCTTCGGATGCAAAACGTCTTTTACAATACATTGCAGATGGGTCCTATCAAGCACAAACCAACAATAGCACAGTAACTGAGTGACTAGAGATGTACTTATCTAGATGTTGTCTAGTTCTAGATGGCCACTATACCCCTATGAAGAATAAAAACCTGATCATGGATTCATAACTTGCACCCTACTAAACCAGAACATATCTGTCAGACTTTTCTGACTTCTCCCATTCATGAATCCTAATGTCTGTATATTTCTGACCTTCTGAGCTCTTGGTCTGTTGGAGCCAGGAAAGAGAGATCCTTGTAGTCTACAGCTGTGCAAGATGGGAGAGATGACATCACTGAAGATGTGCCAGCCATGGTACAATTGGCTGGATAGGGCAGAATCTAATGAAGAGCCGTCTTACTGAAATCCACAGAAGAAGATGGTGTGATTGACATGGTTGAGTACTCCAAAGGTCAAGATAAACTGGTAGAGGTTATGTACTGTGACTTTAGGCTTCCACCCCTGCTGAAATACGAATCAGAATGTTTCCAAGTGTGAAATTATGGGCCAGATTGGTTTTGATTTGGAGGACTTTGAACAGAAAGCTGGGATAGAGCTGCAAAGGGAGTTTGAGGGTAGCTTTTTGGTGTGGGTAAAAACAGCAGTTTTGGAAGGAAGATAAGACTGTGTCAGCTGTCAGATAACTTGTAAGTCAGGAAGGGACGTTTAGTCAGCAAATTAGTGGGATTGGGGCCAAAGGAATAGGAGGTTTTCTATTTCTCTATTGCACTTGCATTTTTCTGCCACGATTTGTAAATAAGAAAACATTCTTGAACTATTTATTCATCCATTTTTCCATTGTATTAAAAAGCCTTTTAGTTTCTTTATCATTTATCGGTCTTTTTCATGTTGACTTTGCAGGTTGCAGTATTTCAGATGTAATTCCAGTTACCTTTTTAAATTAATTGAACATTTCAGCCTCAACCACCAACTTGGGCAATGGATTCCAGATGCCCACCAACCTCTGGGTGAAAAGGTTTTTCCCTGTGTCCTCTCCAATCCTTCTACCAATCATCTTAAATCTATGCCCCCTTGTAATTGACTCCCTCAGCTAGGGGAACCAAATCTCTCCTGTATCCCCCATCTAAGCCCCTCATAATTTCGTACATTTCAATTAGATCACATCTTAGCCTTCTTTCTTCTAAAGAAAACAATCCCAGCCTATCCAATCTCTCCACATAGCTGCAATTTTCAAGCCCTAGCAATATTTTTAAAATTATTGTCCCAGAGCAATTTTGTCCTTTCTGTAATGTGACCTGAACTGTACACAAAATTTGAGCTGTGTCCTAAGCAGTATTGTATAGAATTTGATTATTACATCCCTGATTCTTAACGCAATAAAGGAAATAATCCAATTTGTTTTATCAACCTGTCGGCCACCTTTAAGGACCTGTGGACGTGCACTCCAAGATCTCGCTTCTTCAACCCCTCTCAATATTTTCCTGATAAATGAGTATTCCATTGCTTTGTTTGCCTTCACAAATGCATTACTTCACACTTTTCCAGATTGAATTATATTTGACGCTTCTCTGCCTGCTCAATCAAATGATTAATATTGTTCTGGAGTAAACAGATATCTTCACTATCAAATACAAGACGATTTTTGTGCCATTTGCAAATTTCCCAATCATGCTTCCCGCATTTAAGTCTAAATTATTAATATATACAACAAACACCAAGGGACCCAACACTGAGTCCTGTGGAACACAACTGCTTTCCATTCACAAAAACATCCATCATTCATCATCCTTTCCTGGCACAGCCATTTTTTTGTTTTACCAACCTGCCACATTCCCTCTTCTCCTATGCAATCTCACTTTTCTGACCAGTCTGTTATGTGGGACCTTATCAAATCCCTTACTGAAATTCATGTAGATAAAATCCATGGCCTTACCCTCATCAATTTTCCATGTTACTTCCTTAAAACATTCTATTAAATATGATCTTCCCCAAACAAAAGCATGCTGACTATCCCTGATCAATCTCTGCCTTTTTAAATGACAATGTATCCTGTTTCAGAATTTTCCAATAATTTGCCAATCATTGAAGTCAGATTGGCTAGCCTTTAGATTTTAGCTTATACCTCAAACCATTTTTAAATAATCAATAATTACACGCCACCAATTTGTTGGAACCTCGTGTATTCTAGTGATGATTAGAAAATGATCTTTAAACCACCCACTATTTCTTCCCTGGCTTCCTTCAACAGCCTACCATACAACCCATCAGGCGATTTATCCACCTTAAAGGATGCCGGTACCTTCAATACTTCCTGTCTTGTAGACTTATTGTATCTAATATTTCAAACTCCTATTTAAATAGAATGATTCATCCCTGTCCTTAGAGAAGACAGACAATGTACTCATTCAGAACACTGCCCAATATTCTGAATCAACCCACAAGTTATCATGTATGTTACTGAGGTTCTACCTTTCCCTTAGTTATTCTCTTGCTCTTCATATATTGGTAAAACATGTTAGGATTTTCTTTGATTTCCCTGCGAACATTTTCTCTTATGCTTTCTTGGTTTTTCTAATTTCCATTTTTACTTCACCTCTGTACCTTCTATACTTCTCTAGCCTCTCTACAGAATTAAGTCTTGTGACTATCATAATTTTCTTTTTCTGCTTTATCTTGGCCTGTATGCTTCTGGATAACAAGGGTTTTATTTTTTGCAGTATCATCCTCTTTCTTTCAGGGAACATGTCTACACTGTGCCAGTAGACTTGTGTCACCCAGTGTTTTAACAGTTTTTCCTTCTAATAGTTGTATCCTGTCCACTCTTTCCAGCTCAGCTCTCAGCTTTGTAAAAAATTGTCTTCTCTGTTAGGATTTTAATTTTAACTCCTGTTCTGTCCTTTTCCATAGTTATGCTAAATCTAACTATGTTTTGGTCACCGTCCCCAAAATGGTCCCCCATTGCTACTTCATCCACTCACCAGGCTTCATTTCCTAAGACTAAGTCTAGAATTGCTCTCCCTCTCATTGGTCTTGGAAGTGCTAGCCAAAGAAATTTCTCTTGACTGCAGTTCAAGAATTTTGCCCTTCACTGTTCGTATCCCAATTGATATTTGGGCAGTTGAAGTTCCCAATAATTACTGCTGTACTGTTTTTGCACTTAGAAATCTGTCTACATTTTTGGTCTTCTAACATGCAAGGTAGGGATCCCAGGGGAGCCAAATGGATACAAAATTGGCTTGGTGACAGAAGCCAGAGGATAGTTGTAAAGGATTGTTTTTCACACAAAGTCTGTGACCAGCGGTCTGCCTCAGTAATCAGTGCTGGGTCCACTGTTATTTGTCATTTATATTAATGATTTGGATTTTTTGGGGCATGTTTAGTAAGTTTGCAGATGACACCAAGATTGGTGGCATGGTGGACAGTGAAGAAGGTTATCTAGGATTGCAACAGGATCTTGATCAATTGTACCAGTGGGCTGATGAATGGCAAAAGGAGTTTAATTTAGATAAATGTCAGGTGATGCACTTTTGTAGATCGAACCAGGGCAGGACTTACTCCATTTAATGGTAGGGTGTTGGAGGGATATGGGCCAAATGTGGACAATTGGGACAGTCTTAGTAGTTTAAAAAAAAGGGTGGCATGGACAAGTTGGGTTGAAGGGCATATTTCAATGCTGTAAACTTCTGATTCTATGTGGTCGTCTGGGATACAAGGAGCATCCATGACTTCCCACATACTACAAGGCAAACATTCCATAATTCTGAGCTCTCTGCTATGACTTCAATTTGCTCCCCTTGCATTAATTTAAAATGTACCTATGTAAATTTATTTACCTGGCTTCCACTTTACTCCCCTGTTCCTTGCGATTTTCAAATTAAATTAGCCCCTTATTTTAAAAATAATGTTTCCCTAATTCTCAGCTACTTGATAATCCTCTCTAACAGCAGTTTCTCACAAGTCAATAAACGTATGTTTCTCATGTGATGTTAAGTTCTGGGTGCTAAATGCTGCTGACTGCCTGGCTCAATGGAATCCTCTCGCATTCCCCTCTCAGTGTTGCTGACCGCCTGGCCCAAGGTCCTCTGCTCGTACTCTCTAATTTTCATATTTTGAGTATTTCATAGTTCTGAGCCATCTTCTCATCCTTGAATTCTCCTGGGCTTGAAACTTTTTTACATTATTACTTTTTTTGATCCACTATCCTTATCTTCAACTCCTAAAAGCTCATCATTGTCCCATCGAAGTGAGCAATATTGAATCTAGGGAATAGAAGACTTCATTTTCAGCATCCAGTGTCAACGGCAGAGGTTCACAATTCAGCCACAGCAACGAAAGCTTTTTTGCCTTCACATTTGGGGGTAGGGTATCCTCTCAGCTTCTAAGATTGTATGTTTAGAAGCATTTCGGGCAGGCCTTTGTGTGTTGGGCTATCGTCCAAGAGACTTTTGACTGTGATTGACTGATTATACTCTATATTGTATTTCAAAATATTTGGCAAAGGTACACCACATAAATTCACCAAATTAAGCAGTTAAATTATAATTCAATTAGCAAAGAGGTGTAATGTGATGGTTCTCAATACCACCAAACTGATACAGCAAAAGTGAAAGTAATTGCCCTATAGGTGGCACCTATTTGTCAACTGAGATTGAAAATTTAAATGAGATTTCACACTGTTATGTGGTATGATTTATTGATTTACTGGTATGATTTGCATCAATCTCAGCTTTCACAAAGACTATTCTGATGGATTTGTAAGCAGTTTTACCAACAAAAATAGGGTGCCTTGATGCTGGAAGTCAGTTTGATGATGCTCAGATAATGGAGCAAAGGGACTGTCAAAGGACACTGGAAGATTCACCAAGTGTGGCAGGAAGAAGGAAGCCTGCTGAAAAGCAGAGAGGACTTGGGACTTTACCTACAAGGCTACACATCTACAAAGAGTGTGGCAGAATGTACAAACATGGCATTAAAGCATTTTCAATTGTGTCAACTGGTTAATGGGTAAACACCTTTGCTGGAATTTTCTGATTATTCACACCAGCAGGATTTTCCCATCTGGCAGTGAACAGAAATTTGGCCAATCAACAAAATTTCTGTCTTCTGCAGCAGGAGCATGCTGTGAAGGGCAGTAAGATTGCACCCCTTATCTGTAATTTGGTGTATTAGTTACCTATTAAGTAATGTTTGTGATTTTAGTTGGTAAAGTGAAGTTCTTCAAACATGAAACCTTGTCACGCAATTCTTTCTACATGGAAATTTACATTTAAAACTTATTAGGTTCTGGGGGATCTGAACACTTGTTAGCTTAAAGTTTATTTATTAGTCACAAGTAATGCTTACATTAACACTGCAATGAAGTTACTGTGAAGTTCCCCTAGTTGTCACAGTCCAGCGCCTGTTCGGGTCAACGCACTTAGCCAGCGTGTCTTTCAGAATGTGGAGGAAACCCACACAGATACGGGAGAATGTGCAAACTCCACACAGACTGTGGCCCAAGCCAGGAATCGAACCTGGGTCACTGGCACTGTGAAGCAGCGATGCTAACCACTGTGCTACTATGCCACTCCACTTTGAAGCAACTGAAGGTGAATTTACAGCAGTGCATAAAAGATAAGTGTGGGGCATTACCATCATAACACCAAGACACTAGGGCAGAGTTGTTCCAGTTTGCAAGACATAGAACAAAAGTTTGCTAGATTGAGGGGTACTGGGATCAGGAGTATCCCTTGAAGCATTTTACAAAATTTCTTTCTGCAGGCTGTAATAGCAATACAGAATTTTGTGCCACGGATTGTTGAAGCAGACCCCACAACTTTTAACGAGGAAATAATTTCTTGAAAAAGACAATATTACAGGATATAATAAGTGCACAGAAATGTGTACTTAGAGACAGACATAATGGGGGGATTTTTCCTGTTCCATCTGCCACAAGAATCGTAACGGGCAAAGGGCAGACCAAGGTCCATTGACTTTGGGCGGGATTTTCCCGCTTTGGGGGCGACTGCGGCCGGAAAATCCCACTCAGTGGGTCAAATGGCCTGTTTCAGTCCTTTAACATTCTATGATTACAATCCAGTTTGACTAATCCTCATCCCATTTCAACTTGCCAATATTGTTAAACTATTCTTATCTGAAATGATAGCAATTGCCAAAAGGCTGAAAACTATCATAACCACATTTCTTACGTGCCCATTCAATACCCTTATCTTTAACAATCCCCCTATGTTGAACCTATAATGAAACAACTGCTTCCTCGCTGCTTACTATTGTCGCTCATATCAGCTCGTGATCGACCCACAGCATCTGATCATCTTCATCAAAACTTATCCAGCGAGATTGCTACTATTTTGTCCTTCTCAACCTCTCTGCTGCTTTCGACACTGTTAACCATTCCATTCTCTTCAACTACCTCTAATTGGTCCACCCTATAGCACGCTCTTGTAGTTCCATGCCAAACTGTCCCAATGCAGTCAATACATCTACAGTAATTTCTCCTCCAGGAACCTATCCTGGTTTGCCCCAAGAATCCATCCTTGCCTCTCTTTTCATCTACAAGCAAGTGCTCTGAACCTCCTCCAAGTGTCACATGCTAAAAACATCAGACTCTCCCTCTCCACCACCAGTGACTCAACACAAGCATCTATATAAAATAAACCCTGACCCTGCCTCTCCACGTCCAGTGCTGCGGCTTTACTCTTGAGTGTGTAACAGATAGTAATTGCTGAATGAGCCAGATTTTCCCACCGATCAATACTGGCAATGGGAAACATTTTGTTCAGCTGTCGCTTGCCTTTGGGCTCTGATTCCAAAAACTTCAAGGACCTTTTTTTGCAAATATCCCCACCCCATTATTCAAAGTCCTCCATATCTACTAACTTGGGCCACCTTTTGCTTCACTGGTTCTTTGTGCTTCTGCAAACTATTTCACCTCACCTCTCATCACAATACCTAGGTCATTTATCTAGTACTACATTCTCTTGCCTTGAATCTAACTCGTTGCTGTTTTCCATACCTTCCAATCCACCATCAATCTTTTAGTCACTGTGCCTCCGCCGTCTGAAATACTGGCCGTGACTCTCACAAATGCATTGAATTGGCGGGAAAACTGTTCTAAATCCCAACTGTTTTCTCAGTTTGGCTTCTCACCTGAATATCCACACTCTGTGCACTGCAGAGGTCCCAGTCGTGAATATCATTAAAAACCCAAGGGCAGGGTGGGGTCTATTTGCGCCGGAGTCTGATAGTTCTGGAACTCTGACCATGCATAGTGTCCCCGATCTGTCAGTCTCCCCATTTGATGGCCAGCTTAATCATGGTCAGCCCAGGACCACCGCAGTGCTGCTCCTCCAGCTTCCTGCACGCCCCCCCCCCCCCACCCCCCGCCATAGCCCCCACAACAATTTCTGGATCAGCCCTGATCCATTCCAGAGCACCCTGATGCACAGCCCACACCATTCAGCAGTGGTGATTCCCCTCACCTCGGCAGACCACCGCCCCCCCCCCCCCCCGCCCCCCCAAACCGGGGTCAGACCCCCTCCAGCCCACCCCAATAGCTGACCTCCCTCCATCCTGTCTACAGAGTGGCAGCAGGACCCCCCAACTTCTTGGCAGTATGGATGTGCCCTGCTGTCCCCCGTCCAAAGGGCTCCGATTGCCCCCCTTTATTCCAGCAGGATCTCTCGCTAGTTCCCCGAATGTGGGAAGCTAGTGTAAACCCCGCCTGACGGGGTGGGAGATTCAATCGAGATCTGAAAGTTCCCGATAATCACGTTTAAAACATATTTAAAATACATTTTAAAAAGATTCAAATTACTTACCTGCCTTCCCGCCGGCTCCCAGCATGGTTTGACCAGCGACTGTCGCCAGTTCTGGGAGTTGCACGTGCGTTCCCGGCACATGCGCAAATCTGGTACAAGGCCAGTGACGCGCATCTCCCATCACGACCTGCCAGAAAAGTTGTGGGTTGTGGTGGGAGAATCGCAGTCACTGTTCCAAAATTGCTTTAACTCACTATGCCTTTCACTGGTTTGAAATGTACCTTGCATGAAGTTTCCCTTCAAATAGCTGTGAATGGTGGGTCATTCCAAATTTTCAATATGGATCAGTAAATTTTTGCACCTCTGACTTTACAGTAATGCTTAAAGCGTACGCCTAGACTTTTGTCTCTGTAGCTAGATTTGAACTCTCAACTTTTCGGCTTAGAGATGAGAGAACTAGCAACTCAGTCACCTGGAAAATAATGACATCTGTCCAAGTATCTGCTGATAGACCAGTTTCTGTAGTTGCGCTTATAAAGTTTGAGTCATAATTCAATTGGAGGAAACCCAAGAACACTTGCCAGTACTGTAACACAGTTGATAGTCATAATCAGAAAAAAATGAACTTTGCTACTTATTTCTAAATGAGAAAAGGCACTCTTCATACAGTCAAGTGTGCTTTTGTTTGTCTCAGCTAGTGATCTCAGGCTGAAGTGTTTGATTACATTAGCCATCTGCAAGATTGGTTGTTAAGGATTTTGCTTATATCTGACAACATAACTCGGGACACTGTTACACAACCTAGATACAACCAAGCACACACAACAGTGTGAGCCATCAAAGAAAAATATTCAACCTCAATGCAGTGATTTCAGGGCCATGATTAATTGTGGACAGTGGTGTGGTCCTTTTCTGGTATTTTTTATAAGAAGGCTACTACCTTCCAATTCTCCATAAATATGGGAGCAGTGTCAAAGGATTGGAGATTTTCAGATGTCACACCTGTTTTTTTTTAAAATGTAAGAATAACAAATAAACTGAGACAAAATTAATTTGGAAAATTGTGTGTTGATATATTACAGCCAGGACAGATTCTTTAAAGGCAAAACATGTTGTACTGACTTGAATGAATTCTTTCATGAAGTAATGGGCAGAGTTGATGAAGGTAGTGTGTTATGCATGGATTTTCTCATTTGATAAGGTACCCAAAAATAGGCATGTTAGCAAAATTAAAGCCCTGAGAATTAAAGAAGCAGTGGCACTAAGGATGCAAATTTGGTTAAGGAACAGAAAGAGGAGGGTAGGGTGAATGGCTGTTTTCCAGAGTGGAGGATGTAAACAATAGCATTCCCCAGGGACTTGTTTTCAGGGCAGTGCTCATTTTCATACACATTAATAACTTGGGCTTGATTAAACAGAGTATAATTGCAAAGTTTGCCGATGGCACAAAATCCGGAAATGTAGTAAACAATGTGGAGAGTAGGAACAGATTTCAGGATGACATAGGCAATGAACTGGATAGATATTTAAAGCAGAGATGTGTGAAGTGATGCATTTTGGTATAAACAGAGGAGAAGCAATATAAACTAAATGGATCAGCTTTAAAGGATGTGCAGGAACAGAGAGTCCTTTGGGTCTTATAAATCTTTGCAGGTGGCATCTTTGAAGTAGAGAAGGTTATTAATAAAGCATACAGATTCTTTCACTTTTTAAGAGTATAAATGCAAGCAAGTTCTGCTGAATCCTTCTAGAACACTGTTTCAGCCTGACCTGAAGTACTGTGGCCACACTTCAGAAAGAGTGTCAAGGTCTTAGAGAGAGTGCAGAGGAGATTTATTAACAGAGATAAGGAATTTCAGTTACATAGAGAAAGTAGATAATGGGGCTTTTCTTCTGAGAATCAAGGGAAGATTTAAAGGGAGTGTTCATCATCATGAAGCCCAGAATGTCACAGTCATTCACGCCAGCAGGATTTTCCCATTCAGCTGCAGTGAATAGAGATTTGGCTGGGCGCCAAATTCTCCAACTTTGCTGCTGTTGGAGCATGGCATGAATGGCTGGTAAGATCATGCCCAAAGTGTTTTAATAAAGTAAATAAAAAGAAACTGGGCATAATTCTCCCATTTTGAGACTAAGTGCTGGGGGGGGGGCGTTGCGGTGGGAATGTGAAGTGTTTCCTGCTGTGGCAGCCAGTGGGCAAACATGCTAAATCTTCTAGCCCCAATCTCATTAATTATGTAGTCAGGCGTTTTATGCTGTTTCCAGTGGTGGGGCAGGTCTGAATAGCAGGTAGTCTGCCATCATGTCTGGTGCCATATTGAAAAGGCGCCAAACATCACTGAACCACTACTGAAGAAAAAAGATGAATTTCTGAGAGCACTCTGAGACTGGAAAATGGATCTTCTGAGAAAGCAGATGAATGTCCAGGAACCTTCTGAGGCTGGAAGATGGACTCCTCCCCACCAGGTCACTAAATCTGGAAGGTCCAGCTGCAGATGCACCCCAACCCACTGTTGTGGTATTTCTGGGTTCAGGTTTGTAGGCAGCCTCCCCTGAAGTCCAGAGGTAACTCTGGACAATATTCACATGAAATCAAATATCTCATACCTTATCCTCAGAATATGATTCATACCAGCATCACCTTGAATCTGGTATGAGGAGTTGGGCCTTCTTCTGCATCCATTAATGGGAATGCAAATGAAGTTTGCGTCTTCCTCTGGCAGGTTTCCGGTCCACCACGACAGACACCAGCAGAAGATCCTGCTGTAGATTCCTGCTGGCATGAAACTGTTGTAAAAAATCAGCCTGTTTTAACCCTTATATGGTAGACAAATAACTTTGAGTAGACGTCTTATTAGTACAAACAATATTTATTTAAACCCACACAATCAATAATCACCCACCTGACCAACAATAAGTTATCTTACAGAAAATACTAGAATTCAAGTACAATACAAGACCTTGACTTAACTGTGTGTGACTGACAAATACCCAAACAGATACTGGCCTTTATCTGTATGCTGGTCTTGGTAGTTGTCTGTGTAGTTTGGTCCTTTGCTCTGGTCTGGCATTCTGGCTGTAGTCTCTCTTTCTTCCTTCTCGGGTGTGGTGGCTCTCCTCTTGCTGGCGATGTTCACCATTGTTGTAGCTCGTTCGTGGGGTCAGAGAGAGAGAGATTCCTGGTTGTGCAGCATCCTTTTTACCCCGTTCGGTTTCACGCCCTTTTTTTGGCCATTGCCAATCAATCGATCAGGACTTGATCACCCTGATCGATAAGAGTCCAATCAGGTGCTACCACACCGATCTCTGGGTGTGTCCCTGGCGGCCATGCCTGTAGGTGTTGTAGGCACATAGGTCACATACCTCCCTCCTAAATAAGGATTCACGGTGCCTTTACATCTGGCACACAACCCAGTGTGATCAGAAAGTCTCTCTCATCCTGGAGATGGCCCATATCCTGTGTATTCACTCATCAGGGTTGCAGCCTGTTTGTCTCTGTCTTTAAACTGCAGCCTGTCGGTTTAGTTTCTTGCCCGGTTATCCCAGAATGCTTTACAAAACGCCATTTTAGATGGCCTGTTTGGCTACAAAACCAATTTCTGGCCTCTCACCATATTCTCCCATCATACCCACCATCAAACAGGTTGCAGGGGCAAGGGACAATCCCAGGTACTGTTTCTATTAGTTAATGGGTTGGTACCAGATGATGCAGGTTTAAGGTAATTGGCAAAAAGAATAGAAGTGAGTTGAGCAGACATTTTTTTATTACGATCTGGAATACACTGCATATAAAGCTGATGGAAATGGATTCAGTAATATCTTTCAAAAAGGAATTGAGTAAATACCCAAAGGGGAAAACTTTTCAAGACTAAAGGGTAAAGGGTGGGGGACTTAGGCTAATTAGATAGTCCTTTCAAAGAGCTGACACAAATATATATGCCAAATGGCCTATTTCTAGGCTGTATCTATTTTACTGGCCTGCGGATGAATGTTATAATTCCTTTTGCAGTTTCCTTGTCACTAATTGCTTAGTTCTTCCAAAGTCCTCATCTTGGAAAGAGGTAACATCTAAGCACCACGTCATCTCCTCCCAGATGACCTTTCTGGAATGTGCATTGTTGGGGAAGGAGGTGGAAATATGACACAGATGAACCTTACCCTGCTTAACGTGATTTTGTTGATTACAAGGCCTCCTCACATCAGTAAAACAAAAAATGTGCATTTTTTTATCCTGAGTTGAGTTTTTTTGTCTTTTATTTTGTCTTGCCTGAAACAAGGGCTTGGCATTAGAAGTCAAACAAGCTATTTTTCAGCAGCTCAGATCAGACAGTCGAGCTTAAGATTCTCAGAGCTATCTGTGGCAAGCATACGGGATGTTTTGTGAGCAGTTAAATTGACCAGTCATTACATTTAATCACAGAATTTTTTGCTATTATCATAGGCCGACCATTCATTAATATTGATGAATGGCTGCTTGATTTAATGTAATTATGAGAGATGTACATGCTGACTGCCTTTTGTTTCAATTTGGCCCTCTACCACCGTGGCATGAAACAAAAAACCCAGACTGCTGTCAGCTTTTTATAATAGGGTACTGTGGCTGAGAACTTTGTGTATGGATCATGGTTATCGATTGGTTTCCAATTCTGTCTGATAGGCAGTTTGGTGACCAGAATTCTGAAATGACAGATTACATTAGGCCACATTTCTAATTCAAAAGTCAATCCACAATTAATGTTTGAGTGTTGCAGTTGATGGCTGAAGAGCTGTGTCCTTGAAAGTTTCAGGCCAGCTTAACAAGTGAGTTAGGCCAGAAGGCAGAGGAAGCTATGGCAAATAATCATCTTAAACGGTTACGTTGGAGGAGATACTGAAAAATGACTCTTTGATTTTCTATATCAAGGGGGATCAAATAACATACATTTCACCAAGTTTTATTGTTTCTATCTATTTATCAGTTTGAAATAAATAAGACAACATGTTGATTGAAAATCCAAATTTCAGTCTGTTGGGAGCATGTTGTCAGTTTGCTATTGAAGAAAGCAAATAAACTTTGACACATGATAGATCTCAGTAGCATGCAAGTGTTCTCTGTTTGAATACTGCAGTTGATCTAACTATTTAACAACAGAAATGTTCTGAATCATAGCGGGTATTATGTTCACTCGTGGGCAATGCTACTGGACCTGATAAAACATCTAGTGTAAAAACTCAAAAAATGACTCAAGCCGTTCCAATTAGGGTAGGCATTAAAGCTTATTTTTTGCCCAGCAGGAATACTATTGCTTTGTGTTTAGCATGGTTCAGGGGGCTCATTTTCCTGTTTCCTGCAAGCACGTGAATATTACAGCTTTGTGCTCACAGAGTACCTCAATTTTCTGATAGTGGATAATTTCTGTCCATAGGGCTTTAAGTTTGGAAAATTATTCCCCCCCCCCCCCATTGATCTCTAAGCTACAGTTTTACTGCCTAAGTACAACAGTCATTTACAGTGCTCAAATCAGCACCTTATTTAATTGAGTTTACAAGTCTATAAAACTTGGTTCATTCATCTAAATTTCATATTTTGTTATTGCATTAATATTTCAATTCAAATTCCAACAAGGTGCAATTAGAATTCTACCAATGGATCAATAAAACATTCTGGAAGTATACTGTTCATACAAAATGGATACGTGTAAATATCAAATCTAATTAAAACTGCAAATCAAAATAACACCTTGTGGATAAGTGGATGGAGATATGAGTTAATGACCTGGATTTTGAAATAGAATTATAGCCAAACAATCAAGGTTTATTGTCATTACTTCTCTGAAAGTGATAGTAAGTTCAGGAGTCTGCTCAAGTGCAGTTAAACATGGAAATCAAGAAACTTCGATCAATAATTTTATGCTTCCCAGAGTGGCAAGTGTCCTTACAGACTGCGGACAAATAGAAATCACTGAATTGACAAGAACTTGTCATTTACACCACTGGTCTCATTGTAAAAACTTTGCTCACTGAGGTATTGCTTAGTTTTTCATAATTATTGCTGATCAGCTCATTGTCCTTGAAAAACTAATTTTATATTTGTGGAATATCAAAGTTCTCCAGTGTGGTGAAAAAAGTCATGGATTTTTAATTATTTTAAAAATGATTGTGTATATATTTCATATTATATTTTAACCTGTATAAGTTTTTATTTTAAGTTAAAAATTAAGTGCATTTTACTTCTTGGTTTCTTGCCCATAAGAATGCTTCAGTGGATTGGCTGCTTACCCTGCTAGCTGATATTAATGCTGTTGGATGCTGGGAGATAAACTTGATTTGGCACCAGCTTCAAAATGACATTGGGAAAGGGGAAATCCACACCACAGATATCACTAGATTTTTACACACTCTTTTCTTTGAGGTAGTTGTGGGGAAATTGTGTCTTAAACTAAGACAATTCAAAATTCACAAGGCAAATATTTTTGTGCAAAGACGTAATGAAGTTTATTGAACATAAAACCTACGAACAAGACAATACAAATGTACAGTCGACCAGAGTCTCACGAAGGGTTAAATACCTCTGGAACAGAATGACAGAATCTTTCCAAAAGATCTGACGTACATGGTCAAAAACAAATCAATTATAGTTTTTTCTAATCAATAATTCCACCTTTCATTAGCTTAAAATCAATTTAATTTAATAGTGATACATTAATGCAAATTTCTGCCAAGTACCTCAGCTAACCATATGATACCAAACAGCATGATGATATTTTATTCGTCCTTTTAAGTCAGAGGTAATCACCTCTCTTGGCACTAACTGATCCCTGTTCCCTGGTAACGGCAGAAGCTCCTGTCAGGTCAGAGTGGATGCTCCCACCAGCTCATTGCCAACTTGAATAGACATGTGTTCCCGCATCCACGGACATGTCTATCCTTGTGTATGGGCAATGAATGCATGTATTCATTAGTCGTAACACTTGTTCCCTTATGGAATTCTCCTGATAAGACTGCTGCTGACTAACAAGTTCCCAAACCTTTAGCTTTAAACTAATGACTTCTACTATCTTGCCTTTCGGTAACTTAGCTTGGCTAAAGTGAACATTACTTTTGAAATATAGAATATCATAAAATATCAGTATATTTGTTTTGAAATCGTAACTATTGTTTTGATTATCTTACTGCATTCACATGTGAGTAAAACTGTTTGTGTTAGCTGGTCTAAGAATCATTTAACTCCTTACTAATTACTTGTCCTCTGAAAGACTGCATTCTGCCTATAAATTAGCTGGTTAGGAATCCCCTTCCATAGAAGCCAACAGTGAGCAGTTGCTTCATTACTGACCCAATAATGACGGTCCAAACATAATATTACCAATGGCCTGCCAAGTGCTACAGCTAAAGTGAGTCATGTATTCCAGTCTTCGATATATAACAGAATCCCCATATTACAACAACAAAGACAAAAACAGATTTCAATGTCACAGCAAGATACCAATAGCCTTTACACAACAAGGGTGTGGTAGCACAGTAGTTATTGGTTATGTGATTATCAGCAAATCTCAGGCATCTGCTTTTTAGTGTTTACTGTAACCTTTGGTTTGGTTTGGATGTTGCCTGTGATTGTCTTAACTGGAGTCGACGTAATGCTCTGAGGTTGACTCGGTGTTAAAGTGTTCTCAACTGAGGTCCTGTCTTCCCCAATTGGTTCAGGTAGTGTTCTCAGGAAGGTCCAGGTCTTCTCTTTGCACAGATTAATGTGAACTCTGTCGATTCTGCTGAAAATTTCACCTGGTCTTTGAATTGTTCTCTCTGAGGATGTTGTCTTCATATTGGCACTTACAGGTCATTTCAAGTATATGTTGACCAAAATGAGAAATATATGCCCTTCAAATGGTCCAGCTAAATCTATATGCACTTTTTGCCAGGCCTTCCAGGGGTGTAATAAAAACATAGAAGATAGGAGCAGAAGGAGGCCATTTGGCCTGTCTCTGCTCTGCCATTCATGGCTGAGCGTCCAATCAATAATTTAAATCAATAGCCTAATTCTGTTTTCTTTCCATAATCTTTGATCTCATTTGCCTCCAAGTGCTATATCCAACCGCCTCTTGAATACATTTGGCATCAACTACATCCTGTGGTAATGAATTCCACAGGCTCACCACTCTTTGAAATGTGTCCTCACTTCTGTCCTAAATGGTCTACCCTGAATCCTCAGACTGTGACCCCTGGCTCTGGACACACCCACCATCGGGACCAAACCCCCTTCATCTACCCTGTCTAGTCCTGTTAGAATTTTATAAATTTCTATGAGATCCCCCCTCATTCATCTGAACTTCAGCGAAAACAATCCTAACCTAGTCAGTCTTTCCTCTTGTGTCAGTCCCGTCATCCTCAGAATCAGCCTGGAAAACCTTTGCTGCACTCTCAAGAGAGAAAAAACATCCTTCCTCAGAAAAGGAGACCAAAACTGCCCACAATACTCTAGGTGTGGCCTCACTAAGGCTCTGTGTAATTGCAAAAACATATCCGTGCTTCTGTACTCGAAAGTTCTTGTAATGAAGGCCAAAATACCATTTGCCGCCTTTATCACCTGCTGCACCTGCATTCTTACCTTTGGTGACTGGTGCACAAGGACACTTTTTGCCAGTTTTCTATATGTGGCAATGATTTTTCTTAATTTCTCTGGATGTTTGCAGTGTGGACCAACTTCCTTGTGGCCAGTTTTCAATGTGGTCATTCTAAAAGATGGGCTGCAGGCCTTTAAGATTCAAACAAATGAAGAGCTTTGTTGAAAAGATTCTAACACTATAGACTGCCCATTTACCCACACAAACGGCCAATGATGTTGTCAGTGCCATAATGTGATCAGCCTCTCAAAGTGCCCCTGTTCCACTGCAAAGCTACTAGTGAAGAAACACTAGAAATAACATGAATACACAACACTCATACATTTTTCTCATAATTTGCTAGTAAACCTTTGCTTCCAATATCCTGGAGTGTGCTTTTTCCCGTTCAATATCTAGTTATTTGTAGTGAGCCCAGAGATTACATGGGAATCCCTTGATACAATGTTACTGGTATCATGTGATTTTTCTCAGTTTCAGAAGGCAATAGAACAAATGTTTCACAAGATTATGACTTAAACTGTAAGTTGCCAATAACACTTAACAGGAAATGGATAAGTGAATAGGTACACTGTAATTTTCAGTCATTACAGTTTTAACTGCCTCCCCTGAAATTAAAGAAAGTTAACAGTTACATCTGTTGCTCTGAACTGTGGTGTAAATTGAGATGGCCACAGATCTGTATATATTTTATGCACTATTTTGCTGCTGATTATCCATGGCGTTTTGCTGCCTATTATATCTCTGATGGATTGGGATGGAATCTTCAGTTTGAACAAGACAGGTTGAAAAGTACTTCCCAAAAAACAACAAGGACAAATGGAATTTGTGCTTTGTTCCTTTTTCAGTTCCCTGGCTAGATATAACAGCCAGGAATTACATGGAAAAGGGACAGGGAAGCTTTCCCTCCTGTCCCTTTGCCCCCTCTTGAGCTGAGCTGATTTGCCATTTTGACAGGCTCCAATGTGATTCCTACTTAAACTGTATTAGGCAGCCTGACTAGAGAAGGCATTGGGAATTGACATAGCTCATGGGAGCCTGCAGCCATGTAACAGGGCCAGCTATACCTGAGATAACCAAAACAAGTCTTTAACAAAATGCTGTAGAGGAAGTTTAATAAATGAATTGGTTACACTTTCAAAGTCTCTTCCTGTACCATTGCAATCCTGCATGTCAGGAACACATAGCATTTCCAGTACCACTCATTTCCATGGCATTCATGAAACAAATGTTCCAATCTTTGCAATACGCCTGTCCAAGCTTTGGCTGAACACTCAATGTTGATCTTAGTTCCAGCTGCAAATCCGAGGAAGCTAATGTCTCTCCAGAGGAAAATGATATCTCCAAGTCAATGTTCTAGCGATATTTATCAAAGTAAACTAGGCAATTTTCTGTGAACCAACCTGAGTTTGTACAATAGCAGATGGAAAGGAACCAACCCCATAACATAATGCTTCATTTTAATCACACACTTCTCATCTGGACTTTCTATTCATGAGTGCCACTGACATGGTGCTGATGACATTTGAGGGTGCATTTATCCTAATACATTGCAGTTCTCATTTTGTAAACCATAATAACGTTAATTGATAGTGTTATATCTTGGACAATCGTTCCATTGCACAGATGCACATTATTGTCATGGGTCAAATGCAACAGTGGTCTGTGATTGTGGTCAGAATGCAAGGTAAATATTGTCCATTACAATTACAATTCTGTCAATGAGGTATGTGATTTATCCATCAGGTACCAATATCTATGTAACCCTTGCCTCTTGTGAGGATGGAATCTGCTAGCCATTACAATGGTGTATGCTTTTCTCATCCCAGAAGATATAAATGTATTAAGCTTCACTGGTATAGCAAACACAGACTGTAACTGGACCCTGTCATTTAGTAGTTAGAATCAGGTTTGGAATTATTAGAGTTCTGTCCATCCCCCCTCAGTTTTCCAAGGATTTTGTCCATGCAAGGTTTAGACATCAGGTTATGTACTCTTCGTTAACTCCTTAAAGACCTGCACCACTAGCAATGCACACAAACTCTGGGACAGCCGTATATCTTTAGGTCCCAGGGAAAAAAATAGCAGAGTGGAATGGCTCAACAAAAGATGGATTGACCCTGCTAGAGTTTCCACATCACCCAAATTAACATCATATGAGTATGCCCCCAGAATTAGGAATGCCACCCTTTGGGAATTTGCCAATGTGAGGGAGGAAACTTCCTGGTTGCTACAGGACTTATTGACAATCCTCCTACCCAGCATTTTATCAAAGGCCTTTTGAAAATACACTTATGTAGCTTGTGTAGCATCATCTTAGTCAATACATTTCATTACCTCTTCAAAAATCTCTATTAAATTTGTCAATTGTGACATGCCGTTTACAAATTCATGCTGGTTATTCTTAATTAATTATACTTCTAAATGAATAGTATTTCTTTTTCCTTTTATATGGCTTCAAGAAGCTTACCCAGTCAGCTGCTCTGAAGTTACTACATTTATCACATTGCTCGTTTCTGAATTAAGATGTCACATACTGGTAGTCCTGCTGACCTTCCATATCAAAAGTTGTCTGAAGGATTGTGGTCAAATCATTTGCTATTTTCTCTCTGACTCTCTCAGTGTTTTAGAATACACGCTGGGTGACATTTAGCTGGGATTTCCCACCCCCCAGTGGTGGGATTTCCTATGCTGGATGCTGAGAGCCATTGGCCACCGACAGGATCTTCTGGCCCCACCAAAGTCTATGGGCTTCACTTGGCTCACCCATTCCACTGCTGGGGAACCCAATGCCGGGGTTAACTTCAGCAGGACTGGAAGATCCTGCCAGCAGGAGGGGGCCAAAAATTTCAGCACAAAGGTTCCATCACTTCTTCAGCTCAACTTCATTCTCTACATTCTTCCTAGCCAATGCTTCCCCTGTTTGTGCTCTCTAATTCTCACTAGTGCACTCTTTTCTGAAAAGCAAGGACCAATTCTCTATCCTCCAAAAGAAGATTTCCTTTTCTATCTGTAATTGGTTCTATATTTTCCTAAGTTAATCTTTTACATTTTATATGTTTATAACATTTCACTTTATGCTAAACATTACTCTTTTATTTTGCTCTACTGCTATATAATCAATATTCTGCCTGACTTGTTTATGTTATTTTTCTACTGATCCAAGAAATTCCTGCTTTTACTTCATCCCTTTGGCTTTTTTTGTAGACGCATGTCTAATTTGTACCATAGTTATCTAATTTTCAATGTTTTCATTGACTTATTGCTATCAATATTTTTATTTCCAATTTATCTGGACTGGTTCCACTTTCATCTTATTGTAATTGTTTTTTCCAGTTAAGTAATTTTCTCTTTGAACCTGTCTCAAAACTGATTATGTTAAGGTTGTTTTTCCCTTGATGTTTTCTGCTTTTACATTGCCTACTTTTGTCATTTAATTTATAAGAACCAAACTGAGCACAGGTTCCATTCCTTTCGTGCAGGGTAAGCATGAACTGTTGTGAAATCGGTGTTTGTAAAATTGTCTGTTAAAAGGTAATGTATTTTTTCTGTGCTTAGAAAGTTTTTTAAAAAATACAAGTACATAAAGAGTGCCAAAAATGAAACATTTGTATCAGAAGGCCAAGCAGCAGGGTTACCAAGGCAACAGGCTTTCAGGCATTTGAATTTTTGAATTCAGCCAATCAAATTTGAATCAGGCACTTGACTATAAGGACCTATTAAATCTGATGGTTTTGGAACCAATTCTATTGTGGGGAATAGTGATATGTTGTCACAAGTATAAAAGGAAGGGGGCAGTGCAACAGAGGAGGAGAGCATCTGCTACAGCTCATAGCTATTAGCTCAGCATCTCATCTAGATAGAAAAGGTACCAAAGAAGAAAGAAGTTCCATTTGGAAGAATCAACAGAAAAGGCCCAGAATATTCTGGAATACACAAAACCTGGTTGTAATTTAGAGAGTCAATAAATTTTTTTTTGTTAATCAGTTGGAATTGTATTTATCTGAACAGCATTCCATTAGAATCTCATTTTATTTGGTTTGTTAATAGTTTAGTTAACTTGTTCACTGTTAAATAAATAAATTGTTACTTGTTGACTTTAGAGTGTCAGGGAGTTATTTTGATTTAACTACTAAAAATTGCTGAAAAGCAGATCCTACCAATTCACACTCACTTTTACCTCCTATTAAGAGGCAAGGTACTCCTCTTTGAGTGGTTAGCTATTAGTTCTCAGAAGGGGGATCGACCTCCATTTCATAACAGTACTGATGTACAAAGTTGTTCTGGACTAACTGTAACCTGGAAATTATTCACTTTCCAGCCTTGTCTTAGCCTTAGCCACATCTCTGCAAATATAGACTATACCCCAAATGGCAGATGGTTTGCACCTCAGGTTTTATTCACACTACTTTGTGCATTTAGTTAAATACAGTACACACCTGCTTTACATAATCATAGAATCCTGACAGTGCAGAAGGAGACCATTCAGCCCATCAATCTTGCACCAAAGCTCTTATTCAGGCTTGATTCCTTCACATATTTACTCCACTAAATCTCTTAATCTACATATCTTGAGACACTAAGAGGCAATTTAGCAGGGCCAATCCACCTAACCCACACATCTTTGATGATGTTGACAGAGTTGTTTCCTTTTACTAACATGCTGTCTGTGACTTCTCTGACTATTTTCTCTTTCACCTCTCCTGCACTCCTTGTTCATCTTGTTTTCCTTCCTGCTTCCTCATTTGATGTCTTACCCTCTGCCCTAATATTTAGAATTTTCCTGCTGCATTATCCAAAGATGACTATGATCTCAACCTTATTCCTGTTGTTTACAGCCGAGTTTTGTCCTCAAACTAGTCCAATGAATCAGAAACCTTCCTTGTTATGTCATAAAGTAATACAGAACAGAAAGAGACACTTTGGCCCATCATGTCTGCGCCGGCCAAAAAGCATCTATCTATTCTAATCTCATTTTCTAGAACTTGATCCGTAGCCTTGTATGCTGTGGCATTTCATCTATGTGATACTACATAAATACAAGTCTTTTGTAATGGAGAACGATACCAAATGGGAAATTTATTTTAATAAAAGCAAAAATACTGTGGATATCGGAGATCTGAAATAAAGACAGAAAGTGCTGTTAAAAAAATCCAGCAGATCTGGTAGATTTTGTGGGAGAGAGGAGTGAAGTTAACAGGCGGGAATATTCTGACCCCAAAACCGGCAGGCATCATGTATTCTTCACTCAAAGGGTGGTGAATCTCTGGAATTCTCTGTCCGTTGAAGTGGTGGAGGCTACCTCGCTAAATATATTTAAGACACAGGTAGATAGGTTTTTGGTAGGCAAGGGGATTAACAGTTACGGGGAGAAAGCGGGAAAGTGGAACTGATCCACTTCAGATCAGCCATGATTTTATTGAATGGCGGGGCAGGCTCGAGGGGCGAGATGGCCTACTCCTGCTGCTATTTCTTATGTTCTTATGTTCTTATTAGGTGGTTGTGGAGGCGTTCAGTCATCTCAGTCCCAGACACCTCTGCCGGAGTTCCTCAGGGTAGTGTCCTATGCCCAACCATCTTCAGCTGCTTCGTCAATGACTTTCCCTCCGTTATAAGATCAAAAGTGGGAATGTTCGCCAATGATCACACAATGTTCAGCACTATTTGCAACTTCTCAGATATTGAAGCAGTCCATGTTCAAATGCAACAAAGTTTGGACGATATTCAGGCTTCGGCTGACAAGTGGCAAGTAAAATTCATACAACATAAATGCAGGCAATGATCATCACCAATAAGAGACAATCTAGCCACTGTCCCTTGAGATTCAATGGTGTTAACATCACTGAATCCCCGACTGTCAACATCCTTGGGGCTACCATTGACCAGAAACTCAACTGGACTCACCACATAAACACAGTGGTTGCAAGAGCAGGTCAGACACTAGCAGTACTGTGGCAAATAACTTTCTGACTCCCCAAAGCCATCTACAAGGCACAAGTCAGGAGAATGATGGAATACTCCCCACATGCTTGGATGGCTGTAGCTCCAATAAATTCTGTTAATCTACCTCATTGCCTTTAATGTGTCATTTAAAATTAAGTCTGCAGGCCCTGGAAGTTCAAACAACCAAAGAGCGTTACTTAGTAGATATTAGCACATCTATATTACGCTGCCTGTTTGACCGCACAAATGGGTAATGGCGTCACGTGATCTATCTCTTAAAATGCCTGTCTTGTTGCAAGACCACTAGTGAGGAAACGCTAGAAACACCATGTTTATACAACAGTGGGGAAAATGGCTGTTTAGTGGAGGGGGGGGGAGTTATTGGGTGGGAATGGAGTGGCTGCTCATACTCAAGTAGCTTGATACCACCCAAGACAAAGCAGCCCACTTGATTGGCACCACATCCACTCCCTCCACCGCTGATGCTCTATTGCAGCCATGTGTACTATTCTCAAGATGCACTGCAGAAATTCACCAAGATCCTTCGCACTTTCTGAACCCACAACCACATCTGTTTCTGAAATGGTGTGAATGTTGGATGAGAGTGAGTTCAAACCCTGAGACTAGGAGTGATGTGGACTCTCTCACACACATACACACTGTTGCTCACACAGACTCCCTCCCCTTCTCACACAAAAGCAGCCAATTTCTCCCTACCACCAGATTCAATCTCTCTCCCCCCATGAGCAGCCACTCCATCCCCACCCAATAACCACTTCATCCTACTACGCAGCCAGTCCCTGCAGTGTCCCCCCACCCCCACCCCCACTAAAGAGCCATGTTCCCCACTGTTGTATAAACATGATATTTCTAGTGTTTCCTCACTAGTGGCCTTGCAATGGGATAGGCATTTTAAGAGACAGATCAAGTACACCATCAACATTTGTGTGGGCAAACAAGCAGTGTAATATAGATGTGTTAACACCCACTAAATAAAGCTCTTCAGTTATTTGAACCTCTGGGGCCTGCAGACTTAATTTTAAGTGGCACATTTAAGGTAGATGAGCAGAATTTGTAGGCTTGTGAAAAAAAAAGTCAAACAGCATTTGTAGGCACCCAAAAAGAAAAATAAATAATTAAAATCAGTGCTACATAAAAGCTGGTAATTGAGCTGGTAATTGGTGGTAGGTCAAGCAATAGTCAGCGGAGGAACCAAAAATTCAATGAGGAATCTGAAGTAAAGCACTTGGAAAGAAATTCACCATGTGTTCTGCCCGAAATGATCTGTAATGGTACCGGGAGCACTGTGAGTAGCAAGTACCCTGCAACAACAAATTTAGAGATGGGTATGTTGCAAAATGCAAAAAGAAGATAGGCTACGCATGGGTTTGCTTTGTTTTGGGACGAGAGTATATAACACAGTGCTAAAAATTTGTGACACATTTCACATGCATGATTTATCATAGTGAAAAATGGCAGGAGTTTTTGGCGCCGTGGGAGAATACAGAGCAATGGAGCTCATGTACAGAGGCATTTGATTATTTTGTCCAAGCAAACACAATAGTCGCAGATATAGTAGTCCTAGCTTTTCTGAGCATAATTGCAGGGGGGATACATTTAACTTCCTCAAGAGTCTGGTACGGCCGGAAAATCTAGGCAAATAAATCTATGATGATATCATGACAATATTGCAGGATCATTTTTCACCAAAGCCTTTAGTCATCTTTCTAAAACCACCTTTCCTCTTTCAATATTGTTCTCTAGGTGCAGCTCAGATGATTCTGTGCACTAGAGATAGTCCAGCTTTTAAAAATAATTAAACATCTTGTGCATCCCTCCTACGCCCCCACTCCAGTTATACAAAATACATTACATTGAAAAAAAAATTTCCAATTATGGAAAATAAAATGCAAATTTTTTAGCATACCTACATTTCTGTGCAGGAAATTTTTTTTTGTATAACAAACATGGGAATTTAAAGGTATTACACAATCTAATAGTTCTTAAGTTAAGCTAATGCCTACCCTTATTCTATTCTACATCAAGTGGATCTGGGGAATTCCAATAGTTGTAGTATAGTTTTCATAAGCACAACCAAGAGGAAATTGAATTGATTATGCAGTTTGTAGCTACCCTGAAAAGACTGGCTGAACACTGAGAATTTGGGGATATGTTAAATGATACCATCAGAGATTGATTAGTCTGTGGTTTAAGAAGCGAGGCTATTCAAAAGTGGTTGTTAACCAAAAGCAACCTGACCTCAACAAAAGTTTGGAAGTTGCTCTATCCATGGAATTAGCTGCCAAAGAAGCTCAACAGTTGAGTTTCAGCACAAGAATTCACCAGATGTTGACTGAAACACGAACATAGACACAGGCTCGCACTTGCCATCAGTATACAAAAACCAGGCACTCAGCAGAAGTTTGTTGGTGCAAAGACATCGTGTGCAGGAACTGTTACGGAAAAGAATGTGCTTGTTGAAAAAAAGAACCAAATTTCAGGCAGAGTTGCAGAAAGCTGGAGCCAAATAAATTAAATGGAAAGCTAAATAAAGAAAAAAGTGTCCATGTGGTATAAAAAGGACTTGAGTCACAGTCCAAAGATGAACTGTTGTCGAATGTATTGCCTTATTGCTGGTGAAACAGCTTTGGGTCACTCCATAACAGGACAGACGTCCAGTGAAGATGGTGGTGGACACTGGAGCAGCCATCTCATTGGTACCAGAAATTATTTATCAAGCAAAATTCCAACATATTGTTCTGAAACCATGAAGATAGTGTTAAAAACCTACTTTATCCAGTCTGACCTATATGTTACTGCAGACTCACAGCAACGTGGTTGGCTTTTAACTGCCATCTGAAATGGCCTAACAAAACCACTCAGATCAAGGGCAATTAGCAATGGGCAGCAAATGCTGGGTTTGTCAGTGGCACCCTCCCATGAAAGAATAAAGATAAAGATCAGGCAATAAGTAACATTTTCAAGAGAAAATTGTTGATTTAAAGTTATTCCAGAACCTTTCTCCTTAATGTCTGACCTGTATAATTTAAAAGCCCCAAATTCTTAACTTCCGACCTTAAATTCTCCTTTAATCTTATGCATGACAAATTGCTTAAATTCCACACAAGCTCTCCATTGAAAATCATCAATGTGGATTATAAAAATGTCTGAAATTTTCCTTTTGTGATACAAGTAGAACATTATTAGATCTGCTTTCAGTTGATTACAACCTACTTTCATCAAGTCAGATAAAATTGAGAATCAATCAATAAATATTTGTTTAATTTCCACAGCTTCCCTTCTATCAATTAAACAAATGAACTACTGAAATTATTTAATTGAAAGCCTCTTAAAGAGACATTGTATGAAAAAAGCAAACTTGAAAGGAAACAACACATTAAATTAAAATGTCATTCGCTGGGCTAATTACCACTCCAGTTCCTGTGGTGTCCACCAGTGACAGAAGCCCTGGAGCATACTAGCGTATCCTTTGTGCTCCCTCTTCACAAACAGCTGGGCACAAACGTAGCCTTGAAGATGGGTGGACAATCAGGTGCAAGACCCCCTCCACAGGACATGGCAGTGGCCACCTTGTAAGAAGTCTGACAACACCAGGTTTAAGTCCAATTGATTTATTTGATAGTAAACTCGCAAGCTTTCGGGGTTTGCCCCTTCATCAGGCGAATGGAGAGTTCTGGCCTCAGACAGTGCATATAATAGCACAGACAGTTTACAGATTACTGATTAGAATGCGAGTCTTTACACCTAACCTGCTGTTCAAGTCTTAAAGTGGCCAACAATGTGAGTGGAAGGAGCATTAAACCCAGGTTAAAGAGATGTGTATTGTCTCCAGACAGTACAGTAAGTGAGGTTTAGCAAACCCAGGCAAGTCATGGGGGTTACAGATAGTGTGACATGAACCCAAGATCCCTGTTGAGACCGTCCTCATGCGTGCGGAACTTGGCTATCAGTCTCTGCTCAGCGACTCTCAGTGGCCACCTTGGACAGGCCAAGGAGCAGACCCACAAATAAGTCTTCCAATCAGGAGTGTGGCGCTGAAGTGCAGCCAGAATTTGAGGAGCAGGCCCTTCAAATAACCAAAAAGGGGCTGCAACCTCTAAAAACCTAGATACACATGGAAACACACTTCCTGAGGCCGCAGAAAGTACATTTGAATCCATAGTTGCGTGGGACAGCCGTATGCAACACCCACCATGCAAAATCCCCAATAGTAAAAGGGAGAAATCCCATGTAGAGAGCCCTCCACTCGGGTCCCTATGACCGCAAAAGGGCAAAATGAAGTGTCTCTTTAAACATGCTCGTTAAATAGAACCAAAAAAGTCAATAAAGTAACAAATTAATAGTGGAGGAGGGGGTGGATGACAATCTCTTAATAGGGCACTGTAACTAAAAAGTGTCTCTTAATATGTGCTCAAGGTACTTAACCTTTCAATGCCCTCTCTCTATACATCCTTAACCATAATAATACAATTAACACAAGATTGAGTCGGAAAGGAAAGAGCAACTATTGATGCATTAAACAGATGTGTCAATCAAAATATATTTGGACTATCTACTAATTGCCACGGTACATTTAGGATCAGATTTTGCTGCAGCAAGCCATCTTTTGGTGTTTGTTGTTAGTTGGACTGCCTTTTCGCATTTAGGATTTTAAAAAAATGACATGGTGAGTTGTTGGAAATGCAAGCTGAAAATACTACTGAGGAAAGTTTGGGGACCTGAATGTACAGGACAAGCAATCACATGTCTGTTTAACCAATTAGATTTAAAAATTGAGAAATAAATAGAGGAAGGACTAAGCGGGAGGGTGAATTAGAATGTGGATTAAGAGAGAGGGACAAAAAGAGACAGAAAGAAAAATATAAGAAAAACATTTTTTGGAGTTTCCAAATTGACATGCAAAGTGTAGAAGTTCAGTTCACCTTTTACAAGGTGAATGATAGACCATGGCAAGATTATCTAAAATGAATGATCTCAATCCTAACCATAGATGAATAGTAGTGTCAGCCAATATAGATGGAGAGATGAGGTTTACCAGCCTGCATCAAGGTTCTCACAGGGGAATTCAGAGCCCAGCAGTGCCCCATACCTCTGAAGAGGCGCAATTTATCAAAAAAAAACCTGGATTGTTCCTGTTGTTCAGGTTGACGTCAAGATTAAAGAGTGGGGACCCAAGAATCTGGACATGTAAGGTAGGATTGCGCCTAAGTGCCTGCCTCATGCAGATGAGGTAACCTTGCACTGACCCACTGATCAGACATGACGCTAGCATAACTCGAGCAAAATGTCCAATCCAGCATGTGTTAAATATAGCTGAAATCTTCCTGTGAACTGTACTTCATCAGTCTGCCTTTTCCATTTCCCACACTCGGAAGCAAGACAGGCAGCTCTTGGTCGTCTTTTTTTAACCACAAGCTAGCACCTGGTAGGAAACGATTGAGTTGGCCAAACTACAGTGCTGTATATTACACATGAGGAAGTTGGAACCATAACCCTTGGGATCCAAATAATTGTCTGATACATCAAAAGTTGTATTAATTTGTTAAAGGTTATTTTTGGAGTTAGCACTTTTGGAAAGGAGCTGTAGAGTGAGATATGGGTGATAATCATAGATATGGATTATCTATGAATAATATGGCTTTGATAAGTTATTTTGTAAGATTATATTTTATTAATTATATGACAATTGTGAAATGGTCAGATAAATTTCCAATACCTCCGTGCCTTGCCCTTGCAAAGATGCAAAGCAACTGACTAAAAGCATCCAAAAAGCCAACACAGCCCCCCAAAATGTTACAAATCCAAAAGACAAAGTACAACTAAAAGCCAACACTGAATAAAGATTTAGGACCAAGGCTTCTGCTTCAAGACAATGAATAAGGTAAATTATTTTGTATTTTTGTTAGTGTTTTGGGATCACAATCCACAATTCATTTTGTTCCCCTTTGAAAACTAAAACCAGTGTCCTTATGCAAGATACATTACAAAAATAAGAGTTAAAATGGGAGCATTCTGGGACATAAACTTATTTTAACTTATGTTGTAATGATGTCCAATATTGCATTGGTTACATTATAGGGAGAAAACCTGAAATGTGCATATATGCATATGTGCAAACCTTAATGTTTTTAAAAGGGAAGTGAATACTAATGGTGTAAAATGTTGTTCTGAAAGTGATTTAGCAGCATGCTCCTCCAAGAAATTTTAACTATGCATAATTGTTTTGGGATGAATGTTCCAATCCTCTGATTACCCCAGTACTATGCTTCTGCATTTAAAAAAAAGTGTGCATTCTGAGTACAAAAATTGCAGGAGATGTTTGAGATCGTACCTATGAACATTCAACGCATGATTAGTAGCATGGAGAGTTTAATTTCCCAAATATGTGGAATTTGTGGGGCATTGGCATTACAGGCAAAGCCAGTTTATTCCCCACCTTTAGCTGCCCCAAGAAGTTGGTGTTGGGCTTCTTATTAAACCACTGCAGTCTATGTAACAAAGGTGCTCCACAATTGGTTAGCATGTTCCAAGATCTTGACTGATCAATAATGAAGGAATGGTGATATGTATCCATTTCAAGGTGCTGCGTGACTTGAAGGAGAACATTGAGGAGATGGTCATGCACCTGCCATCTTGGTACTTCACGTTCTTCAGACTCAGCCAGCTTATTTAGTTAGCGGTGCCACCAAACCACTCTTGGTGATGGACACAAAAATAATGATGAAGGAGTCTGAGATGTTAACTGAAAGATATGACTCAATGAGTATGTCTGTGTCAGGTTGTTGTTTGACAAGTGCTGTAGATCTTCCAATTTTTGCACAAGTCCCCAGACGTTTGTGGGGAGGACTTTGCAGGGTCAACTGGGTTGGGTTTGCTTTTGTTATGTCTGGTGTCTAAGCTGGCGCTAGGTAGTCTGCCCAGTTTTAATCCTTTTGAACAATTGGGCAATAGAGACCAACATTTGGACTGGAAAATATTAACATAACAATGTACAACAATGAAATATAGCCTTACATAATATAGCATTAACTAAAGTGAGACAAATGGTTTGCTTGATATTTGTGGAACTGTTGTTGATTATGGTGGTGAAGACATTCATCTCCCAGGAGATGTGAAAAATATCTGAGAGACAGTAATTGAAAGAGGGTCAAAGGGTTATTATTTGGAGGATTCATTGTTGGATGTTTGTCACAGTGTCATCATCAGCATGCTCTGAACCATATGTGCCTTCACCCTAACACGTGACCCTACCAACTGTTGCATGAAAGTTCCTTTTGCATTCTGCACCGCAGAGCAGAGTTGTCCAGCATGCAGTGAGCCATAATGATGTATAATACTCCTGACTGGGATGTATTGGAGGAAATTCAATCTTGTGAAGGTTTCTGAATCACTGCTCCACAACAACTGTGGTGTCTTTGATAATGGTTAAGCTCAATAGTCTTAGTCTTCAAGGTGCCAACTTTGTACTTTACTGCAAAGAGCAAATAATGAGGGAAATTGAGGACTGGCAATAAATAAAATAATTTTGTCAGGAACGTAGCTAGTGAATCGCAAGATCCTGTACAGATGATGTACACTAAGAGTGGGAAAGCCTCATAAATCCTGACAGTTCCATTACATGGAGGCAACATATATCCTGTAAGTGGTAAATCCAGTAATCCGAGAAAAATCCAAGGTCTTTTCCTGAAGTTCCTGGATGTCACTGAGGAGATTGTAAAGATGTTTATTCAGCAAACCGTATGTCATTTGCTTGATACTGATGTTTACTGCAGATTGATTTATATCACTGATTTCCCCTTTAGCAACCTGTGAAGAACTAAATGCAAAAAGATTCAGAGCTACCATGATCTTTTACACATTTGGTAGTTCTCAATATTTCCTGAAGAGTGGCAACAGTTCATCTTGCAACATGTGACAAAGTCTGACGCGGCCATCTTGGGAAAATGGAGCTTCTGCATGTCACGTTCTTGTATGATTCAGGATTGTTTGCCCGGGCCTGTATATTTGATAAAGCAGGCAAGCATGGGCTGTCTTCCTCAACTTCATATAGCTTGACCAGCATCTTTGCTTTCTTCTTTCTTCATGGTGGTATAATGGTTAGCACTGCTGCTTCACAGCACCAGGGACCTGGGTTCAATTCCAGCCTTGGGTCACTATCTGTGTGGAGTTTGCCTGTTCTCTCCATCTTTGTGTGGGTTTCCTCTGCGTGCTCTGGTTTCCTCCCACAGTCCAAAGGTATGCAGGTTAGGTTGATTGGCCATGCTAAATTGCCCATTGGTCTCAGGGGATTAGCAGGATAAATACGTGGGAATACGGGAATAGGGCCTGAATGGGATTGTGATCAGTGCAGATCCAATGGGCCAACTGGCCGCCCACTACACCGTAGGGATTTTATGATTCTACGATTCTATGAAATAACTTAAAATTCTCAAGGGAAAAGGTAATGCAAGAAACTATTTAAGTAGCAAAATAATGAACTCAACCACTATCTGTTTACAACTGCATGTGCATTTGACCATTTAAAAAGCTTGCCTGATTTCAAATAATAGAACATAGGACATAGAACATTACAGCGCAGTACAGGCCCTTCAACCCTCGATGTTGCGCTGACCAGTGGAACCAATCTAATGACCCTCTAACCTAAACTATTCCAATATTATCCATATGCCTATCCAATGACCATTTGACCACAATTGCTGCAGCAGGGCATTCCACGCCCTTTCTATCCTCTGAGTAAAGAACCTACCTCTGACATCCATCCTATAATTATCATCCCTCAATTTAAAGCTATGTCCCCTTGTATTAGCCGTCACCATCTGAGGAAAAAGACTCTCACTGTCCACCCTATCTAATCCTCTGATTATCTTGTATGCCTCAATTAGGTCACCTCTTAACCTTCTTCTCTCTAACAAAAACAACTTCAAGTCCCTCAGCCTTTCCTCACAAGACTTCCCACATACCAGGCAACATCCTGGTAAACCTCCTCTGCACCCTTTCCAATGCTTCCACATCTTTCTTATAATGCGGCGAACAGAACTGTATGCAATACTCCAAGTGCGGCCGCACCAGAATTTTGTACAGTTGCAACATGATCTCACAGCTCCAAAATTCAATCCCTCTACCAATAAAAGCTAACACACCATACGCCTTCTTAACAACCTTATCAACCTGGGTGCCAACTTTCAGGGGTATATGCACATGTACACCGAGATCTCTCTGCTCATCGACACTACCAAGAGTCCTTCCATTAGCCCTACATTCTGTAATCCCGTTACTCTTTCCAAAGTGAATCACCTCACACTTTCCCACATTAAACTCCATATGCCACCTCTCAGCCCAGTTCTGCAGCTTATCTATGTCCCTCTGCAAACTGTAACATCCATCCTCACTGTCTACAACTCCTCCGACTTTAGTGTCATCTGCAAATTTACTAACTCATCCTTCTACACTGTCATCTAGGTCATTTATAAAAATGACAAACAGCAGTGGCCCCAAAACAGATCCCTGCAGTACAACACGAGAAACTGAACTCCAGGTTGAATATTTCCCATCAACCACCACCCTCTGTCTTCTATCAGCTAGCTAGTTCCTGATCCAAACTGCTAAATTACCCTCAATCCCGTAATAAATAATGTCCAAGATTTCTGCGCGCCAGCAAGAACTAGCAATTGAAAATTGCATTGATACCTTCATAATATTACTTTTCATTCATTTAAATACATGAATGAAACTATTGCTGTTTTTGGATGAGAGTTTCTACACTTGCCAATCGGGAAATTGAAAGGACCTGATTTCAAGTACAAGTCATCTCTAAGAGGTTAAAAAGTGGTGATAAATCTGGATAAGTAGTGATATGTCAAATACATTCTAATTTCCTGGGTCAGCGCATTTACATCTTTATTCAGATTCCTCAAAAAAAATCCAAAAAATTGATCAGCCGTGACCTGTCCTTCCTGAATCCATGCTGGCTCATCCAATCATACCTTGTCCTTGAACATTATCCTACATCTTGAACATTTTGCCCACAATTGAACACAAGGCTCATTGGTCTTAAAATTAAGCATTCATTCCTAGCCATGCTCCTTACGAGTTGGGACCACTAATTCTTTGACACGCTGGCCAGTTCCAATCAACTTCAAGAAGTGTTGTTGGGCGGTTTGACAATTTGTTCAGTCAAATCCACCCTTGAAGGGTCAAACTGCAAGAACACAAAGCTTTTTTACCTTTAAATTTCCTAAATCCTTCAAAGATCCTTCTTTTCTGAACTTTCAGCTGAGTCCTATGCTCTGGAATTCAACCCAACCACCACCACCTCCCCCCCTACCAAACGTCAAGATGCTCCTGATAATCTGACTCTCTGACAAAGCTTTTCATCAGCTCACCAAATGTCTCCTCCAGTAGATCGATCTCAAATTTTGTATGCTGATGCTTCGTGAAGCAACTTGGCATGTTTCATTCTGCTAATTGGGCTGTGTAGATTTAAGTTGTTGCTTTAATACAAAGGAGGTATTTAGGTGAAAAGCTGAAAACAGGTGCTTTGTATAGGCAGTGCCAATAAGGCTATTCAAAAGTCTGGCTTTAGCATGCAATTTTGATCCCAATTTCACCATAATGTGAACTTGCATGGAAGTGCTAAGTAGATACTTGAGGTCCAACCTCGTGTGCATGTAGAATGATCCAGTCCTGCTGCTGTGTATGGAGATTTGGCTGAGTGCCAAACTATCTGTTCCTGCTAGCAGCAGTAGCAAGGTATGCAAGACTGGAGAATTCCGGACCTAAATGTTTTACACCCAAGAGCTGATTAGAGACATTTTGTGGAGCTGTACATGTGGGCTCCACTCTCCAATGTCTACTGAAGGTCTGAGGTGTGCTGGCCTACTTACTTTTATTAGGATAAATCCTCAGAGAATTTCCACAATAATGTTGATTATAGTGTTGGTGAAGTTTTAATAAAATGTCCCATACAGCCTCCCAAAGTGTTTCTAAAGTGCTCTTCAAACCTTTAGCAACAAGTGAACAGTAAAAAGTGATGTACCTTACTGAGCATCTTGAAATCATCTGCATTTTTTACTCCCAATCAGCTGGTCGAAGTCAGCAAAAGGGATTAGGATAAGTACCATCCACCAAAATGCCATGCAGTGTCATTAATGAGCAGGGAATTTAAGTAGCATTAATTCCAGGCACTTGCTTCAGCTCCTTCAATAAGACAACATCTTCCAGCGAATGTGGGATTAACCTAGCTTTTCACTTCAAGACCACTTGGAGGCTCTTTAGTATCTGAAGAAGCATTGAAATCACCCCTAAGTGTTGTCCCCCATCTGCTCCACACTCAACTCAAGTAATTCTGCTTCAATGTCAGTGATAAAAGCAGTCACAAAATAATGATTTTGCAATTCTAACAATTGTCCTATAGCACCATGTTCCTATAGTGACTGATAACTGTCTGGTGTCATCCTATGCCCATATATTGCCTCTGATATACTAAGATAAGTTTTTGTTATTCATCTACAGCAAATCAGGTTTCGCCCCTAGATATTTTCCTGACTTTGTTGGTGTCAGTAACTTAAATTTTACAGGATCTGGAAAACCTGTAATTAAAAGCTAGCCTCAGTAAGATGACTATGAAACTATCATTGATTGTTATAAAATCCCATCTGATTCATCAATGTCCTTTAGGGAAGGAAATCTGCTGTCCTTATATGGTCTGGTCTATATGTGACTTCAGACCCACACCAATGTGGTTGACTCGGTGGCACAATGGTTAGCACTGCTGCCTCACAGCATCAGGGACCCAGGTTCAATTCCTGTCTTGGGTCACTGTGGCGTTTGCATATTCTCCCCATGTCTGCGTGTGTTTCCTCCAGTGCTCTGGTTTCCTCACACAGTCCAAAGACGTGCAGGTTAGGTGCATTGGCCATGCTAAATTGCCCCTTCGTGTCAGGGGATTAGGTAGGATAAATGCACAGGGTTATGAGGATAGGGCCTGGGTGGGACTCTGTCAGTGCAAGCTCGATGGGCCAAAAGGCCTCCTTCTGCACTATAGAATTTTATGATTCTACGATGACTCATAAATATCTTCTAAAATGACTTAGCAAGCCATTCAGTTCAAGGGTAATTATGGTTGGACAACAAATGCTGCCCTTGCCAGTGATGGCCATGTTCTATGAAATAATAAATGAATCTTGGCTTTCGCATCAAATGGACTCTTTTGGACTGTGTACAACAGCCAATACAATAGTGTCTGTTTTATACACCTATGAAGGTGGAAAGTTCCAGGCTAGATTTATTGCACATGTACTTCATCAATACATCTGGATGCAGACTAAGCAAACACTAAAATGAAACCAGATCTGAATTCTTAAGCTGCTTTGTTTCATACAGAATAGCTATAATGACCAGACTTATTAAATTCAATCTGTTCAATTTATCACAAGAGAAAAATGCAAGATAAAGAACATGTCACACTCACTCGCTAAATTTAAATAAGATCTCCTCTAACTATCCTCTAGCCTTTGTATCCTCAACTAAAGTCTTCACAGTTTTTCCTTTTACAAATTAATGATGTTATTAATTAATTAATAATGTTTTTTGGAATCTACATTAAAGAACAAGAGTGACAGACTGTCTAGTGAAATTTGAGCTGATCACACTGTGTGAACATTAGTTTTTAAAGTGTACATTTTTGATAAAGGTTTTAATAGACAGGGGAATATTTTTGGATGTAGTTTATATGGACTTCCAGAAAGTATTCCACTTAGGAGACTGCTAGCTAAAAGTAAAGCTCATGGAATTATAGAATATAAAACATAGAACATTACAGTGCAGTACAGGCCCTTCGGCCTTCGATGTTGCACCGACCTGTGAAACAAATCTAAGGCCCATCTAACCTACACTATTCCAATATCATCCATATGTTTATCCAATGATCCTTTAATGTTGACGAGTCCACTACTATTGCAGGAAGGGCATTCCACGCCCTTACTACTCTCTGAGTAAAGAACCTTCTTCTGACATCTGTCCTATATCTATCATCCCTCAATTTAAAGCTATGTCCTCTGGCACTAGCCATCATCATCTGAGGAAAAAGGTTCACGCTGTCCGCCCTATCTAATCCTCTGATCACCTTGTATGCCTCTATTAAGTCACTTCTTAACTTTCTTTTCTCTAACGAAAACAGCCTCAAGTCACTCAGCCTTTCCTCATAAGAACTTCCCAACATACCGGGCAACATTCTGGTAAATCTCCTCTGTATCCTTTTCAGTGCTTCCACATCCTTTCTATAATGCGGTGACCAGAACTGTACGCAATACTCTAAATGTGGCCGCACCAGAGTTTTATACAGCTGCAACATGACATCATGGCTCCAAAACTCAATCCCTCTCCCAATAAAAGCTAACATACTGTATGCCTTCTTATCAACCCTATCAACCTGGGTGCCAACTTTCAGGGATTTATGCACATGGACACCGAGAGCTGTCTGCTCATCTACACTACCAAGTATCTTACCATTAGCCCAGTACTCTGTATTCCTGTTACTCCTTCCAAAGTGAATCACCTCACACTTTTCCACATTAAACTCCATTGGCCACCTGTCAGCCCAGCTCTGCAGCATATCTATGTCCCTCTGTAACCTGCAACATCCTTCCACACTGTCCACAACTCCAACGACTTTAGTGTCATCTGCAAATTTACTAACCCATCCTTCTATGCCCTCAACCAGGTCATTTATAAAAATGACAAACAGTAGTGGCCCCAAAACAGATCCTTGCAGTACACCACTAGTAACTGAACTCCAGGATGAACATTTCCCATCAACCACCACCCTCTGTCTTCTTTCAGCTAACCAATTTCAGATCCAAACAGCAAAATCATCTTCAATCCCATGCCTCTGTATTTTCTGCAATAGCCTACCGTGGCGAATCTTATCAAACGCTTTACTGAAATCCACCACTTCAATTGCTTTACCCTTATCCACCTCTTTGGTCACCTTCTCAAAGAACTCAATAAGGTTTGTGAGGCACGACCTATCCTTCACAAAACCATATTGGCTATCCCTAATCAAACTGTTCCTTTCTAGATGATTATAAATTCTATCTCTTAGAGTTCTTTCCAAAACTCTGCCCACAACAGAAGTAAGGCTCATTGGTCTATAATTACCAGAGTTGGCTCCACTCCCCTTCGTGAACAAGGGGACAACATTTGCTATCCTCCAGTATATCCTGCAGTATATACCTATCCCTTTCCATCGCTAAAGTAAACGTAATCGAATTGCTTTCACTATCACCAAAGTGCTCACCTACCTCCAAATCTAACACTGGCCTGGTTCATTACCCAGTACCAAATCCAATGTGGCATTTATTTCCTTATGCAAAAGATTGACCTGGTTAGGAGATTAGTTAGCTGGTAGAAAATGGAAGATAGGGATGATGTATGTGCGCTCGACTTGGATATAAGTGACTTGAGTATCTCATAAGGATTTGTGCTGGGGCTTAGCTTTTCATTATATTTATTAATGAATTAGAGTACTGTGACATGTATCCAAGTTTGCCAACAACACAAAGATTGGTGGCATACTAAATAGTGTAGCTGGAAGCATAAAATTACGCAGAGATGTTTATTGATTAAATGAGTGGACAAAACTGTGACAGATGGATTTCAACAGATTTAAGGGTGAAGTTATCCATTGAGACCAAAAATGGGTAGATCAGTGTAATGTGTAAATAATGAAAGGCTAAAAACAGAAAGAGTCAAAAGAGATTTAAGGGTAATTTTACACTAATCACTAAAGCGTAGTAGCCAAGTCTGAGACATAATCAAAAATAGAATGTTAGCTTTTATATCTGGGGACTAGAATAGGAGGAAGATTTGCTTCAACTGTCCAAAGCCCATTCGGATATTTTGTCTAAGTGATCTTCCTTTAAATTTTTGAGAATACATTTCGCGTTATGACCACTTCCCAGGTAGCGGAAGGTCCAAACATCAGGAAACTCTGGTGGGACTAGAAGATTCCGTCGCTAGCCAATATGGGACATCTCCGCCACTGCACCCAATTTTCTTTTTCTGAAGCAGAAAGTATGAGGTTATGTTTAAACATAACCTCACCCTTCACACTTTCTGCTTCATTCATATTGTTTTTTTTTGCACATCATTTGTATCTCTGCTTGATAATATAGTTCTCCCTATTCTGTTCCTTTACTGTACAACTTATTCACTTTTCTTCCAGGGAAAATGCTTTCACCCAGAGGACGCTGAGGATCTGAGACTTATTGCCTGTAAGGGAAGTAGGGGCAGGAACCCTCATAGCATTATAATAATAGTTGGATATGCCCTTGAAGTGTCGTAACCTGCAAGGTTATGGATCAAGAGTTAGAAAATGCCATTAGGCTGGATGGTTATGTGTTAGCATGATGTGGGTATGCCGGCGTTGGACTGGCGTAAACACAGTAAAAAGTCTGACAACACCAGGTTTTAGTCCAACCGATTTATTTGATAATAGACTCACAAGCTTTCGAGGTTTCCCTCTTCGTCAGGTGAATGGAGAGTTCTGGCCTCAGACAGAGCATATAAAGCACAGACAGTTTAGAGATTACTGATTAGAATGCGAATCCTTACACCTAACCTGCTGTTGAAGACCTGAAGTGGCTGACAATGTGAGTGGAAGGAGCACTGATCACAGGTTACAGAGATGTGTATTGTCTCCAAACAGTACAGTAAGTGAGGTTTTGCAAACCCAGGCAAGTCACGGGGGTTACAGATAGTGCGACATGAACCCAAGATCCCTGTTGAGACCGTCCTCATGTGTGCGGAACTTGGCTATCAGTCTCTGTTCAGCGACTCTGCGCTGTCGTGTGTCGTGAAGGCCGCCTTGGAGAATGCTTACCCGAAGGTCAGAGGCTGAATGCCCGTGACCACTGAAGTGTTCGCCAACAGGAAGGGAACAGTCTTGCCTGGTGATTGTCGAGCGATGTTCATTCATCCGTTGTCGTAGCGTCTGCATGGTCTCCCCAATGTACCATGCTTCGGGACATCCTTTCTTGCAACGTATCAGGTAGACACTGTTGGCCGAGTTGCAAGAGTACTTACCATGTACCTGGTGGATGGTATTCTCACGTGTGATGATGGTATCCATGTCGATGATCCAGCATGTCTTGCAGAGGTTGCTGTGGCAGGGTTGTGTGGAATTGTGGTCACTGTTCTCCTGAAGACTGGGTAGTTTGCTGCGAACAATGGTCTGTTTGAGGTTGTGTGGTTGTCTGAAGGCAAGAAGTGGGGGTGTGCGGATAGCCCTGGCGAGATGTTCGTCTTCATCAATGATATGTTGAAGACTCCGGAGAAGATGTCGTAGCTTCTCCGCTCCGGGGAAGTACTGGACGACGAAGGGTACTCTGACAGAGTACTCTTGCAACTCGGCCAACATTGTCTACCTGATACATTGCAAGAAAGGATGTCCCGAAGCATGGTACATTGGGGAGACCATGCAGACGCTACGACAACGGATGAATGAACATCGCTCGACAATCACCAGGCAAGACTGTTCCCTTCCTGTTGGCGAACACTTCAGTGGTCACGGGCATTCAGCCTCTGACCTTCGGGTAAGCATTCTCCAAGGCGGCCTTCACGACACACGACAGCGCAGAGTCGCTGAACAGAGACTGATAGCCAAGTTCCGCACACATGAGGACGGTCTCAACAGGGATCTTGGGTTCATGTCGCACTATCTGTAACCCCCGTGACTTGCCTGGGTTTGCAAAACCTCACTTACTGTACTGTCTGGAGACAATACACATCTCTGTAACCTGTGATCAGTGCTCCTTCCACTCACATTGTCAGCCACTTCAGGTCTTCAACAGCAGGTTAGGTGTAAGGATTCGCATTCTAATCAGTAATCTCTAAACTGTCTGTGCTTTATATGCTCTGTCTGAGGCCAGAACTCTCCATTCACCTGACGAAGAGGGAAACCTCGAAAGCTTGTGAGTCTATTATCAAATAAATCGGTTGGACTAAAACCTGGTGTTGTCAGACTTTTTACTATGTGTTAGCAGGCATAGGCATGATGAGTCTAATGGCCCCTGTAAATTCTGTGCTGTAAATTCTATGACTATCTCAAATGTCCACCATGAGTTTGCTTATTATCCATATTGATTTTACTTTCCTGTTTTGCTCTCAATTTATTTTTGGAATAAATTGTCTATGCAATATGAACAAAACTTTCCTCAAAGTACACCCATTTTTCTTCCACATCCTTCCTTTTAAATAGTTATTCCCATTTTATTTCCTTCCTGCAGTGCTTCATATTCTCAAAACTCCTGAAATCCATTTTCAGAGGAGCTCTTACAGGGTGTCCCCATTTTAAGTTGTGGTTGTGGAAATCACAATTTCATGTGAATCATGGATTCCATAGGAATCGATGTTAAAACCAAAGTTAGGTTCCGTCGGACATTTCTTGCCGGGAGAAAAGACAATGGACCAGTTGAAATACTGTATCATAAGTGAATATGCAGAACTATGCATTCTTAGCTGAAATAGCTTGCAAGATAAAGCAAATCACTAAATATAAATGAAATCCAATTAATTATACATTAGGTAACACTCATCAGCCTTAAGATATTTTAAAATGCCTAAATTCATTCCTTTGGCAAATGGCTTTCTTTGCTTTCTTTGCAGCAGCAGGCAAATTACCAGCACTTACTGGGTATTTCTGACTCATGCTTAATAGCAAGTTGACAAAGGGTCATCTGGACTCGAAACGTCAGCTCTTTTCTCTCCTTACAGATGCTGCCGGATCTGCTGAGATTTTCCAGCATTTTCTCTTATGGTTTCAGATTCCAGCGTCTGCAGTAATTTGCTTTTATCAAGTATTTTGTTACTTCCTCCAACTAAATACAACAAAGACAAAAGACTCCCCTTGCCACCGGCTTTAACCCACACACTGGTCACTACTAGACAAAGCAAAACCGTTTTCAGCCTGAATGTTCTTGAGCTGTACTGACCAGATAGGCTGTTGCTCACAAAGACAATCTCCATAACATTGTTCACCTCTGTTCCTAATGAGGTATGAATATTTATCAAATAGTGATCACAATATAATTGAGTTCAGTATGGTGTTGAGAGGAAGAAATGTGAAAAAGCTAGGTCAAGGCTGACTTCAATGACAAAACAGAAACAGTTCACAGTAAACAGGGCAAATTTTCTAATGGGAGAATCAGTGGAAAATGTTTGAAAAAGAATTTAACATGATGTGGAACCGTATGGGAAAGAGATCTACCTGCCAGATTAAAAAAACTGCCATGGATAATAAAAGAGGTAAATTAAGGACAATGTTAGACTAAACAAAAGACATTTAAAAATTGTTAAAATAACAAACCAGGAGAGAGACAAAGAAAAGCAAAAAGTGACAAAACAGACAGCAAGAACAAGTAGATGTGAGAAATGATATAGAAATCAAAACATTTTTATAATGAAAAAGAAGAGGGTGGCCAGCAGCAAAATGGGCCCCTTAAAAAGGAAGAGGCTGGCTAGGGTGAATGTTGGTCCCTTAGAGGATGAGAAGGGGGATTTAGTGGTAGGGGATGGGGAAATGACTGAGGTCTTGAATAACTTTTTTGTTTCGGTCTTCACGGAGGAGGACGTGAATAATTTGCCGGATGTTAGAGATGGAAAGGTGGTAGGACTGGAGGGTCTCGATGACATTACTGTTACTAGAGAGGTGGTGCTCGACAGACTGGAGGGGGCTGATTGTGGACAAGTCCCCAGGACCGGATGGAATGCATCCGAGGGTCCTGAAAGAAATGGCGGAGGTGATAGTGGATGCCTTGGTGGTTATTTTCCAGACGTCGCTGGATTCCGGGGAAGTGCCAGAAGATTGGAAAATGGCTAATGTTACGCCGTTGTTTAAGAAGGGTGCCAGGCAAAAGGCGGGGAATTATAGGCCTGTTAGTTTAACGTCTGTTGTAGGTAAAATGTTAGAATCCGTCATCAAGGAGGAAATAGCGAGGCATCTTGAGGGGAACTGCTTGATAGAGCAGACGCAGCACGGTTTCGTTAAAGGGAAGTCGTGTCTGACAAATTTACTGGAGTACTATGAGGATGTGTCTGGGGCGGTGGATAGAGGAGAGCCGGTGGATGTGGTCTTTCTTGATTTTCAGAAGGCGTTTGACAAGGTACCTCACAAGAGGTTATTGCAGAAGGTCAGGGGGCATGGAGTTGGGGGTAGGGTGTTAGCGTGGATAGAGGACTGGTTGTCAAATAGGAGGCAGAGAGTGGGGGTCAATGGGTGCTATTCGGATTGGCGGATGGTGACTAGTGACCCCCAGGGGTCGGTGCTGGGGCCTCAGCTATTTACCATTTATATAGATGATCTGGAGGAGGGAACCGAGTGTAGGGTGTCGAAATTTGCTGATGACACCAAAATTGGTGGAAAGGCAAATTGTGCGGAGGGTGGGGAGAGTCTACAGGAGGATCTAGATAGGCTGGGCGAATGGGCCAGGAACTGGCAAATGGAATTTAATGTTGGCAAGTGCGAGGTGGTCCACTTTGGTAGGAATAATGGTAGGAAGGATTATTACTTACGTGGAGAAAAACTGCAGCAGGCGACAGTGCAGAGGGACCTCGGGGTCCTTGTGCATGAGTCACAAAAACCCAGCTTGCAGGTGCAGCAGGTGGTCAGGAAGGCAAATGGGATGCTGGCCTTCATCGCGAGGGGGATTGAATATAAAAGTAGAGAGGTCTTGCTGCGGCTGTATAGGGCATTGGTGAGGCCGCAGCTGGAGTACTGTGTGCAGTTTTGGGCGCCGTACTTACGCAAGGATATTTTGGCCTTGGAGGGAGTGCAGAGGAGGTTTACTAGGCTGATGCCGGAGTTGAGGGGGTTGAGCTATGAGGAGAGGCTGAATAAATTAGGCTTGTACTCGTTAGAGTTTAGAAGAATGAGGGGAGATCTCATTGAGACGTATAAGATGATGAATGGGATGGATAGGATAGAGGTGGAGAGACTCTTCCCGCTCAGAAAGGATAGTAGGACTAGGGGGCACAGCCTCAAGATAAAGGGGGGCGGTTTAGAACGGAGTTGAGGAGGAACTTCTTCACTCAAATCTCTGGAATTCTCTGCCCGTTGAAGTGGTGGAGGCTACCTCGCTAAATATTTTTAAGACGCGGGTTGATGGGTTTTTGATAAGAGAGAGGATTAAGGGTTATGGGGAGAGGGCGGAAATGTGGAACTGAGCCACAACAGATCAGCCATGATCTTATTGAATGGCGGGGCAGGCTTGAAGGGCTAGTTGGCCTACTCCTGCTCCTATTTCTTATGTTCTTATGATCTAATAATTTAAATGGAAATGGCAGACATGTTGAATAATAAATTTGTATATGTAACAGAGGAAGGGGCTGGTGGGCAACACAAGGAATTTGATCAGGACAAAGACTCACCAAAATTAATGTAAGCAAAATATAGGGGAGGTGCTGGTGTAGTGGTATTTCCACTGGATTAGTAATCTGAACACCAGGCTAATGGTCTGGGAACTCAGAATCGATTCTCACCACGACAGATGGATTTGAATTCAATACAATTCTGGAATTAAAAGTCCAGTGATGATCACAAAACCATTGCTGATTGTTGTAAAAGCCCATTTATCCTTTACAGAGGGAAATCTGCTGTCCTTACATTTGACTGTCATATGACTCTAATAAATTGTATTCAACTGGAGTCACCGCAAAATCAGTAAAAGGAATTAAAGACCGACCACCTAGCATCAGTCATGGCACTGGAAATGATAATTCCAGCTCTGTCAGCCCTACAATGTCTTTCTTACTAGAATCTGGGGCTTGTGCCAAAATTGTCCAACATAATAGTCATAACCTGACATAGTCGTAGCCATGGAATCATCCAGACACCATCATCACTGGATATGTTGTACTGGCAGGACAGACCCAGCAGAAGTGGCAGAATAGTGGTAAACAATCAGGAGGGCAGGAGTTGGCCAGGGAATTGTCAACATCGACTCTAGACCCCATGGAATTTCATGTCATCAAGTCAAACATGGAGATGACCAAATATTGCTTCCCAATCTGTTGAATGCCACTTGGAGGAAGCACGGAGGGTGAAGGACTTGCTGAAATATTCTGGGTAGAGGGCTTCAATGTCCATCATCAAGAGTGGCTTGGATGCACCGAAGTGGCTGAGTCCTGAAGGTCATAGTTAAACTTTATTTATTAGTGTCACAAATAGGCTTACATTAACACTGCAATGAAGTCACTGTGAAAATCCCCTAGTCACCACATTCTGGCACTTGTTCGGGTACACTGAGGGAGAATTTAGCATGGCCAATCCACCTAGCCCGCACATCTTTGGACTACGGGAGGAAACCGGAGCACCTGGAGGAAACCTACGCAGACACGGGAGAATGTGCAGACTCTGCACAGACAGTGACCCAAGTAAGGAATCAAACCCAGGTCTCTAATACTGTGAGGCAGCAGTACTAATCACTACGCCACCATGCCGCCCTGCATGTGGTGCATGTGGTGAATGAGCCAACAAGGAGAAATGCACTTGACTTCATCCTCACTAACCTGTCTGAACAGATGTATCTGTCCATGATAGTATCAGTAGAAGGGACCACCACGCATAGTCCTTGTGTGAGACCCGTCTTCATGTTGAAGATATCCTTCATTGTGTTAGGTGGCACTACCACCCATACTAAATGGAATAGACTTTGAACAGATCTCACAGTTCAAGACTGGGCATCCATGAGGCAGTGTGGGCATCAGCAGCAGCAGAATTATACTTAACCACAATCTGTAACCTCAGGATCTGGCATATCCCCCACTCTATAATTCCCACCAAGCCAGAGGATCAACCCTGGTTCAATGAAGTGCATTAGGAGCAGCGTACTTAAAAATGAGGTGTCAACCTGGTGAAGCTACAACACAGGACTACTTGTGTGCCAAACAGCATGAGGAACAAGTAATAGGCAGAGTTAAGTAATTCCACAACCAACTGGTCAGATCTGCAGTCCTGCCACATCCAGTTGTGAACGGTGGTGAACTCACTGAAGGAAGAGGCTCCACAAATATCCCCATCCTCAATGATGAAAAAGTCATAGTATATCAATGCTAAAGATAAGGCTGAAGCATTTGCAACATCCTTCAGCCAGAACTGGGGAATAGATATTTCATCTTGGCTTCCTCTGGAGGTCCCCAACATCACAAATGTCACTCTTCAGCCAATTCAATTCACTCCATGTGATATCAAGAAATGGCAGAACGCACTGGATACTGCAAAGGCAATGGGGCCTGACAATATTCCAGCAATAGTACTGAAGATTTGTGCTCCAGAACTTGCTATACCTTTAATTAAGCTGTACCAGTACAGTTACATCATTGGCATCTACCTGACAATGTGGAAAATTGCCCAGTTATGTCCTGTACACAAATGGCAGGATAAATTAAACCCAGCCAATTACCAACTCACCAGTCTACTCTCAACAATCAGTAAATTGGTGGAAGGAGTCATCAACAAGTAGCACTTGCTTAGCATTAACCTGCTCACTGACACTCAGCTGCCAGGGTCACTTAGCTCCTGACCTCCTTATGACCTTGGTTCAAACATGGACAAAACAGCTGAATTCCAGAGGTGAAGTGAGAATGAAACTCCTTGACATCAAGGCAGCATTTGACCAAGGGTGACATCAAGGAGCCCTAGCAAAACTGGAGTCAATAGAAACCTCTGCATTGGTTAGAGTCATACCCACTACAAAGGCTGTGGTTCTTGGAGGTCAATCATCTCAGTTCCAGGACATCACCGCAGGAATTCCTCCATCTTCAGCTGCTTCATCAATGACCTACTTCCCTTCCATCATAACATCGGAAATGGGAATGTACACTGATGATTTCCAATGTTCAGATTGAATCACAGCAGCTGATATACTGAAGCAATCCATGACAACTGCAGCAAGACCTGGACAATATCCAGTTTTGGGCTGACAAATAGCAAGTAACATTTATGCCACATAAATTCTAATCAATGAACATTTTTAGCAATAGATAATCTAACCATCACACCTTGACATTCAAAGGCATTACCAAAGTTTAATCTCCCTCCAATAATATCCCAGGGTTATCAATGACAAGAAGCAGAACTGGAATAGCCATATGAACACAACAGCTACAAGAAGTTAGCGTGGATAGAGGATTGGTTGTCAAATAGGAGGCAGAGAGTGGGGGTCAATGGGTGCTATTCGGATTGGCGGTTGGTGACTAGTGGGGTGCCCCAGGGGTCGGTGCTGGGGCCTCAGCTATTTACCATTTATATAGATGATCTGGAGGAGGGAACCGAGTGCAGGGTGTCGAAATTTGCTGATGACACCAAGATTGGGGGAAAGGCAAATTGTGCGGAGGGTGTGGAGAGTCTGCAGAAGGATCTAGATAGGCTGGGCGAATGGGCCAGGAAATGGCAAATGGAATTTAATGTTGGCAAGTGTGAGGTGGTCCACTTTGGTAGGAAGAATGGTAGGAAGGACTATTACGTGGCAAAAAACTGCAGCAGGCGACGGTGCAGAGGGACCTCGGGGTCCTTGTGCATGAGTCGCAAAAACCCAGCTTGCAGGTGCAGCAGGTGGTCAGGAAGGCGAATGGGATGCTGGCCTTCATAGCGAGGGGGATTGAATATAAAAGTAGGGAGGTCTTGCTGCGGCTGTATAGGGCATTGGTGAGGCCGCAGCTGGAGTACTGTGTGCAGTTTTGGGCGCCGCACCTGCGCAAGGATATTTTGGCCCTGGAGGGAGGGCAGAGGAGGTTTACTAGGCTGATACCGGAGTTGAGGGGATTGAGCTATGAGGAGAGGCTGAATAAACTAGGCTTGTACTCGTTAGAGTTTAGAAGAATGAGGGGAGATCTCATTGAGACGTATAAGATGATGAATGGGATGGATAGGATAGAGGTGGAGAGACTCTTCCCGCTCAAAAAAGACAGTAGGACTAGGGGGCACAGCCTCAAGATAAGGGGGAGGCGGTTTAGAACGGAGTTGAGGAGGAACTTCTTCACTCAAAGGGTGGTGAATCTCTGGAATTCTCTGCCCGTTGAAGTGGTGGAGGCTGCCTCGCTAAATATTTTTAAGAAGCGGGTTGATGGGTTCTTGATAGGAGAGGGGATTAAGGGTTATGGGGAGAGGGCGGGAAAGTGGAACTGAGCCACGACAGATCAGCCATGATCTTATTGAATGGCGGGGCAGGCTCGAAGGGCTAGATGGCCTACTCCTGCTCCTATTTCTTATGTTCTTATAACTGGTCAGAGGCGAGGAATCCTGTGGTGAGTAATTCACCTCGTGATTCCCCAAAAACTGTCCACTTTCTACATGGTACAAGTCAAGAGTGTGATGGAATACAAGTCATGTGCTTTGATGAGTGTAGCTTCAACAACACTCAAGAAGCTTGATACCCTCCAGGACAAAGCAGCCCTTTTGATCAAGACTTCTTCCGCAAAAAACATTCATTCCCTACACCACCGTGAATACTGGTAGCAGCGTGTACCTACTACAGGATGCACTGCTGGAATTCACCAAGGCTCCTTATGCAGCACCTCCCAAACCCATAACTATTGCCATATGGAAGAACAAGGGCAGCAGACATAGAGGAACGTCGCAAGCTAGAAGTTCACCTCCAATTACTCACCATCCAGACTTGGAAATTTATTTGCGTTCCTTCACTGTCGCTGGGTCAAAATCCTGGAACTCCCTCCCAAACAGCGCTGTGGATATACCAACACCACATGGACTACAGACATTCAATTACGTAGCTCAATACCACCTCCAAGGACAGTTAGGGATGGACTTTAAATGCTGGCATAGCCAATGATGCCCACATCCTGTAAAATGAATTTAAAAAAACAAATAACTGAATGCAGAAAAGAAAGGCTGAAATTTTCCAGTCCTGCTGACAGTATCTCCCAGTTGTGCTGATACTCCCTCCACCACCCCCACTCTACCACCAGCTCCCCCCCCCCCCCACCCCCCACCCTCACCCACTCCGGCCCCCACCCCACTGTGGGTTCCCTGGCAGCAAAAGGTGCGGAACATGAAAATCCATTGACAACAGCGGGCCTGGGAGATCCCACAGCCATTTAACAGCAGACCGCCTCAGCTTCTGCAAAACATGCTGGGGAGGAGTGCGAAAATTCCTGCCCAATAACTGTAAAGGGTTTTAAAGGAAATAGGTGAGACTATTGGATGTGCCCTGACTGTAATCTTCCACAGTTCTCATGATTCAGGAGTCATTCCTTTAGATATAGCTGGAGGACATAGCAGCTCATTTCAGGCTTGGGTGTCAGACAAGAAGTTTAATATCACAAAAGACATGTCACTATCTAAGAGGGCTGAGAGATGGAAACTAGGGTACAATAGACCAGGTAGCCTAATAAAGTTGTCATGAAATTAAGAGACTATTATTAATGGGAGGGGGTGTTTTCCACTCCTGTTTTCGGGAGACAGTGCCAAGGGACAGTGCCCAGGCAGTGCTGGAGGTAGTACCAGAGCTTGGCAAGGGGCAGTATCAGGGGCAGTACCCAAGCTGCTCCGGGGATAGTTCCATGGGGGAGATGTATGGGGGTAATGTATGGGGTTCTGTCAGAGGGATTGTTGTGTGGGGGGTTCTGCATGGGGATTGGGTATTCTGTGGACGGTGGGTGGAGCAGTGATGTTCTAGGATGGGTGGAGGTTCAGGCAGGCTTTTCAAGGGTCGGGATGTGCGGGGGTGTGATTGTTTGTGGAAGGGTGTTCCATTTTTAATTTTTTATACTGAGGATGGTCTTTAGAAATCAGAGCCAAGCTTGAAAAAAACAAAGTTGTTGGCGGAATGGGCTCAACTCTTTATTAGTCTAACAATACAGTGGAGTATGTCTCCTTTGTTGCTGGCAGCTTCAACATCGTTTTCCTGCCATTGTGGTACTTCGCATATTTTAGAGAAAATTTTGCCCAATACCTTGAACTTTTTCAGCTGATCAGAGACAGTAGGGATTTATAAAGGGCAGGTCATGCCTGATGAGTCTATTTGATTGTTTTGAAGAGGTAACCACGATAACTGACAAGGGAATGTCATTTCTGTATGCACTTCCAGGAGGCATTCAGTGAAGTGCCTCATAATAGACAGTTAGCTAAAGATGAAGCTCAGAGAATTGAAGGTAAATTATTGACCTGGTTAAAAATTGGTCGAGTGGCAGGAAACAGACAGAGAGTAGGGATAATGGGCAGGTAGTCAAATTGGCAGGATGTGATTAATGGTATCCCACAGGGATCTGCAGAAGGGTTTCACCATAGTTATTACTGATGTAGAAGATGAGATAAAATACCACCATTCCAGGTTTGCTGGTGACACAAAGATAGGTGGCGTTGTCAGCAATGTAGATGAAAGTATAAGATTATGAAGAGATATTGATAGATGACATGAATGACAAAAGCTATGGTAAATGGATTTCAATATAATCAAATATAAGGTCATAAAAGAAAACATCAGTGTACTTTCTAAATGGTGTTAACCTAGAAACAATGGCAATCCAAAGGGACTTAGCTTTCCATCCATACAGATCATGAAAATATCATGAACAGGAACAGAAAATAAACAAAAAAGGTCATTGGAATGCAGACCTTTATGCCTCGATGATTGAACACAAGGCTGTAGAAATTTTGCCACTGTTACACAAAGCCCTGGTTAGATCACACCTGAAATACTGTGCTCAATTGTGGGTATCATACCTTAGTAAGGATATATTGGCCCTGGAGGGAATGCAATGTATACTGTATTTAGCAGAATGAGACCTGGGGTAGGATTCTGTGATCTCATTTGTCCTGCCCCTGCTGCCAGTGAAAATGGTGAGTTTGATGCTCAGCCAAAACTCCACTCACTTTTGCAGCAGCACCAGAGACTCCCAGCCATGGAGAGGTTGGAGATTTTAGCACTGGACTTTGGCATTAACTTAAGAAGAGTTATTATACCAATTACAGTTTAATACTGGAATTTAGAAGGCATGAGAGTGATTTAATCTAAGTTTTTAAGATATTAAGGGGAACAGATAGAATAGGTAAAAAATTATTTTGAGTGGTTTGGAAGTCCAGGACAAGGGAATATAACATTAAAAATTAGAGCCAGGCTGCTTGAGAGTGATGTTAGGAACTCTTCTACATATGAAGTGTGGTAGAGATCTAGAACTCTGTTTTGCAAATGGCAGTTGATGCTAGATAAGTTGTTAATTTTAACTGAGTTTGTGGATTCTTGTTAACCAAAGGCATTAAGAAATATGAGGCAAAGATGGATATGGAATTAAGTCACAGATCAACCATGATTCATTAAATGAAGGAACTGGCTCATGGGGCTAAATGCAGTTGCCCTTCTATAATTTTGTAACTTCCTATAACCCTTCAACTAATACCCTTCTTCCTCCCTTTACCAACAACCCACTCCCCCCATCACACTTACCCCCTTCCCATTCTTTCTATACGTTTGACTTTGAGCTATTCTGCACACCCTTTCCATTCATCCTGCTACTCACAGCTATGCTTCCAGTTGCTTGGGTCCTATTGTCTGGAATTCCCTCTTGAAACTCTTCACCTCTCTACCTCATTCTCCTTAACTTCCGCTTCTCTGCCAAGTTTTGATAACCAATCCTAATTTCTCCTTTGGCTTGGCATCCCTTTTCTTTACATTTCTTTTAAGCACTTGGGGTGTTTGCTATATTAGAAATGGCACACCAAAGCACATTTTTGAAATGAGGAGGGAAATATTTTTGAAAAAAAGCCCAGAATGTAAGAACTTAGAAACTGAAGAAGGTTGTTCACCCCTTCAAACCTGTTCCATCATTCATTTAAATCATGGTTGATCCATGCCTCAACAATTGTATTTATGTATCTTTACTCTAGGTGTCTTGCTACACTTATCCAACAAAAAATTCAGTCTCATTTGTGATAATTTCAACCAGCCCAGCATTGAAAGCTTATCATATTTTGTCCCAAGCAATGAGGATCCATTCTATCTATATAATTGGAAAAAGACAGTTAAACTTTTCATTTCTGCTTTTGTGGAGTGTTTACTGCCACTCTTGAATTCTATGATCAACCATATGTCTATAATTATAAATCAGATTTCTCCCAAATTCAATCTGTAATCTATGCTGAGTTAGCTGATTTTAGCCAAAGAAGTAGTGCTGACAATGTAGCTTGTCTCAGCATTCCTGGAAGAAGAAAATCAACTTGGGTTTGCTGTGATTGCTATCCATTATATCTTACTCAACAAGCACATCTATTGATGCTTGGCAAGAAAAGGAACATTTAGGCTTAGCTAAGATGCCCCCATGTTTAAAATTGTTGCCAACACAATCTTATTCTGAACTCATACATGAAAAATGAACTAAGTGTTACCACTGCCTATCGGGATGTAGCCCAGGGTAAGTTAGTCACTGCCTTTATAATATGGTGATATAGTTGTACTGTAATGTCACTGGATTAGTAGTCCATTGACTGAGACTGATACTCTGGGGACTTGGGTTCAAATCCTACCATGGCAGCTGCTGGAATTTAATTCCAATAATGAAATAAATTTGGAATTCATCTCAGGCCATGAAACTATCATCATCATTAAAACCCATTTGTTGTTCTTGTCCAGCCTACATGTTACTCCAGAACCACAGCAATAACTGCCCTCTGATATGACTAGTAAACCACTCAGTTGAAGGGAAATTGGGGATGGACAACAAATGTTTTAATTATTAGTGTCACACGTAGGCTTACATTAACAATGCAATGAAGTTGCTGTGAAAATCCCCATGTCGCTACACTCCTGTGTTTTTTCAGGTACACTGAGGGAGAATTTAGCATGGCCAATGCACCTACTGGCACATCTTTCAGACTGTGTGAGGAAATCGGAGCACCTTGAGGAAACTCACGCAGACATGGGGGAACATGCAAACTCCACACAGTGACCCACATCAGGAATTGAACCTGGGTCCATGGTGCTGTGAGGCATAAGTGCTAACCACTGTGCTACCATGCTGCCCTTGTTGGCCTTGCCAGTCATTAAAGAATAGAGCAGGAAAGCCGATGCTTTGCACAATTGTTCATAACGCGGATAGAAGATAAAACAAGTTGTAATGCAAATCTTACATTAACTCAAGAGGATCACTATCCAGAAACTACTTGATTGTGTAGATGATTAGTGAGGATGAAGGTGGTCTTGGTTATGATGAGCCAGTGATTGAGACAGTGAGAAACTGGGATACTAGAAATCAAAATGGATCTTCCAATAAAATGTTTCAAATTAATATGATTTCCTGCATAACACCCAAATCAACAGCATGCAACCAATCATGAATGCATATTTTTAAAATGAATGTGTGCACAAAAGATATGCATTTGTAACTTTGAGATAATTGTGTTTTCAGATTGATTCAGAAATGGTGTTATGCCTTTGAAGAGTTTGAGAAAATAATAGGATCTGCTCAAAAAAGTAAGCAGGACTGGGAAATGTCTGGGGTGACAATGGTAATTTTTTTGGGGGTGGGTGTGTTAGACAAGAGTTGCATGAAACTAGGAAAAAGTAACAGAATTGACCACTACAGATCAAAATAAAGCAACCTTGCAATATAAATATTCTCAGCCTTCATTTTAGTTTTGTTAAAGACAACAACTCAAAACCATGTGTGGAGACCAGCAATATGAGCATGTGTACTATCCAATAGTGCAATTGACCATTGCTGTGGCACAGCGATTAGCACTGCTGCCTCAGGGCCTAGGGACCCAATCTTGATCCTGGCCTTGGATGACTGTGTGAAATTTGCATGTTCTCCCTGTGGCTGCATGAGTTTCTTCCAGTTTCCTCCCACTGACCAAAGATGTGAAGGTTGGGTGGATTAGCCATGTTAAATTGTCCCCTGGTGTCCCAAGATGTATCGGTTAGGGATATTAGTGGGGTAAATATGTGGGATTACAGGGATGGATGTGGATCGATGGGTCAAATGGCCTCCTTCAGCACTGTAGGGATTCCATGATTCTATTACCATGTCCTTTTCCAGTTGTGTATTTCAGTGAGAATGCCGGAGCTGAGCTGCTGTAGGGAAACTTGCAAATGTCAGATCATCAGACTTCTCCCCACCACAGGATTACAGAAGGGCATAATGATTTTCTGCCTAATACTTACCCCTGAAGCACACTGCTAAAACAAGTTATCTGTTCATTTATTTCATTCCATTTGTGAAATCAGGCTGTTGTGTTCGTCTGTTTTATAACGGTAACTACATTTCAAAAGTATATAATTGGTTGTGCAGCAATTTAGGACATCACAAGGACAGGATACTATAAATGTGTTCTTTCCTTCCTGTGTGGTGTTAATATGCTTCAAATAAGTGGTTAAGGAGTGAGGAAAGGACGGGGGGGGGGGCGGGGCGGAGAGAATAGTGTATATTTTAGTTTCAGGTGTCTGACTGAAATAAAAGTTTCCTTTGAAACTGTCATCATGAACTGAAACATTAACTCTCTTTCTTTCCACAGGTACTGTCTGACCTGCTGAGTATTTCCAGCATTTTCTGTTTCTACAAGACAAACTTTGGTTCCCAGCCTGTTTAAAAAAAAGCAAGTGATAACCAAAAGACAGTGCATTATTTTTGTTAAGAAAGCAAGCAAAAGTGGAAATATACATTGAAACAGTCAAGTCCTTAGTGGCCTGGGAGGGGAAAGAGGATGATTCAGAAATGCTGATGCACAATTCTTTAAAAGCAGCACTGCAGATGGAAAAATCAATTTCAAAAATACAAACGACATACTGGCTTTTATATATAGGTATTATATCTGCACCAAGCAAAGGGAAGATCACAGTGGGAATATTGTGTTATGTTTTAGACACCATGTTGTAAATTTACTAGGATAACAGGATGAGAGATTATAGTTGACACAAAGAGCACGGAAAAACAAGGGTTGCGTTTGCTGCAGGAGGGAAAGTTAAGGATAATCGTGATAGATTGTCAAAAGGACGAAATGATGACGGATCATTTCTGCTGGTCTGCGAATCGATAACAAGGAGCAAAAAAAATTAAGATCAGAAACTTGAAAAGTGTTTGTCGTGCACAAGATTATTAGTGTGTGGAATGCAATATCACGAGTGGCTAATTGAGCTGAGTCAGTTTTGACATTGAAGGGGCGGGTGAGGTGAGGGGGCTGTTCGGATAAAGAAGGAAAATGTTTGTAGGACACAAGCGCTGATAGAGAAGGGAATTGGGTTGGGGAGGGGAGGGCATGGTGGCACCTGCACACGGTGTCCAGCTAGCATTCACTCGCTAAATTATGCACGATTCTCCGGCGTGCTTGACAGACAGAAAAGGGGAGGGGGGGTGAGATTGTGGTGCATTGGGGAGGGAGGGGGGCCGGGACTGCGACTGTCGTCCTGAACAACCTCCCCCTCCCCTTCTTCTGGCATTGTTTGTGCTGAGCTGGTTTGCTGCTGGGTGTGTTAAGTGCCCTCATTGCTCCCTTGCTGCACACACGTGTAGCATTGCGCAAAATGAGGAGAGAGAGAAAAGCAATATCCCTTGGCAACATTCCCAGCCCAGGAACAGAGAGGCAGAGATGTTTGAGGAAGAGAAGGAATTGGGGGAAGAGATGTTGGAGAAGGGGAGAGAATGTTGTGGAAGGGGGCTATTAATTTGTGGTTGAGCTTTAGGAAGGCTCGGCCAGTGTATGGGAGATAGAGATGGCAACGTTATCCCAGCAGCACAGTGAGATAAAGGAAAGAGCGCCTTTTCCCTTCCTCTAATACACATAATCGATTTAACACGTCAATCAGGCCGCCGTTGCCCTGGCAGCGCCTGACGTCATCTCGCCCTGCAGCTCATTGGAGGAAACCCCGTCGAGCCGGAGAAGCCTCTCAGCTGAGAGGGGGGGGGTAGAAAAAAGGGAGAGAAAAAAATCCGCCCGCCCGCTCCACCCATCCACAGCGCGGAAAATTAAAACAAAATCCGCCCGCCCGCTCTACCCATCCACAGAGCGGAAAATTAAAACAAAATCCGCCCGCCCGCTCTACCCACCCACAGCGCGGAAAATAAAAAAAAATCCGCCCTCCCGACCGGCCCGCTCCACCCACCCACAGCGCGGAAAAAAAAATCCCCCCTCAGCGTCAAGTGAGGCGAATCGCGGCGGCTCCTCCTCACTCACACTCTCACTTGACTAGAGCGGCGAGTGAGTCACCGTGTGAGAAAGCTTGCTCGGACAAACCAGGTATAGATCCACAAAGGTAGCGGCTCTTTGTGCTTTTTTTAAAAAAATTCTCATTCATTTGGACGCGGACTGGGTAAATGGAGGCTGTGTTAGCTTGCAGGAGTGAAGGAAGGAGGAGTGCGGGCGGGCGGGCCGGAGGAGGGAAGCCGCCGCCGCTTTTTGTGGCCCCGACAGGAGGCCCCGCGTGTTGGGCTTCACTTGAAGCAGTCACAGCCTGCGGGAGGGGAGGCTTTGTGAAAGAGAGATCGTCTCTCCATCTCTCCCCTTACCGACACCCACCCAATATTATTTCCACAAGCAGGTGGGCTCCAAATAATCGGATCCGCCTGAATTGGGGCGTTTTTCGCAAACCCCCTTCTGAAGGGCTGCGGGGGAGGGAATGAGTCGCACTGCTTTTTTAAAATTGTGTTTTTTTAAAATTATTTTCCCCCCCCACGGGGATGGGATTGAGCTTTCCCCCATTTTAACAGATTCTCTCCTCTGATTTGTGACGGGGGGATGGGAGACATTTTATTTTCACTTCGGATGGATGAAATTTTAACCAAATTATTCCCCTCTCCCTCCATTTTCTTTTCCTTTTTTTGCAGACAGTGCTGAGAGCGACAGCCAGACAGACAGACAAGACAGCCCTTCTCTCTCTTCTCCCCTTCCCCACCCTCTTTTTTTTTCTGTCTCTTGTCTTTCACACACACACACCCCACTCGCCCTCTCTCTCTCTCTCTCTCTCCTCACACTCACTCACTCATTCCCCTCGGCACCGACATGGACAAGAACGAGCTGGTGCAGAAAGCCAAGCTGGCCGAGCAGGCCGAGCGCTACGACGACATGGCGGCCTCGATGAAAGCGGTGACCGAGCAGGGCCTGGAGCTCTCCAACGAGGAGCGCAACCTGCTCTCGGTCGCCTACAAGAACGTGGTGGGGGCCCGGCGCTCCTCCTGGCGGGTCATCTCCAGCATCGAGCAGAAGACTGAGAGCAACGAGAAGAAGCAGCAGATGGCCCGGGAATACCGGGAGAAGATCGAGGCCGAGCTGAGGGACATCTGCAACGATGTGCTGGTGAGAGGAGGGGGAAGGAAAGACGGTGTAGAAACCCCATGATGTCAAACATATCTATTCACACTACCTATTTTTAAACTTAAAATATTATTCTTGTCTTTAATTGAATCTCTTCGATATGATTGTGAGGGGGCAACTAAATCCTTTCTGCCAGTTACCACCTGCATTTCTTAGACTATATATTACACTTCTCACACTGTAAGACAGGACAGGTCGCCATTTACAATCCTGCACTCCCTTATATATTTTTGTTGTATATCTAGTACACTTTGGGAGCCCTAGCTCTTGTGTGGTTGGTGGGGGGGGTGCTGTCTAGTAATCGTGTTTTGTGTAAATGGAAATGATGCAGTCTCGGTTGTTTTTAAATGCTCCTTTCTGTTTTATCTCTCTACTCCCTCCCCCTTTCTCGTTTCCCTTTCTCTCTTTCTCCCTCTCTAAATGGAGGAAATCTGCGGTGGTTTCAGTGAGATCCTCGTCTCCAGCTCAGAAGGGCGGGCGGAGCGAGATGTTACAATCCTTATTATCGAGCAACCGCAGCATTTTATTTGTCTCCGCTTTGACCTTGTTCCTGTCAATCTAATAATTTAACGCTTCCTGCAAGGGATCTGCCGCTGTGATCAGTTGGTATCGGACCGTTTTTTTTGTTTTGGGAGGGGGTGTTGCTGGCGAAGGAGGAGGGAAGCTCTGGATTAGGTGAACGAAACGCAGCCAGATTTTTTTGGGCGTTGCCGGCAATTAATGTCTCTGCCGGTCTGGGCCTTGCTGTAAACTTGCGCCTTCGGGCCACGATTTTATGCTTTGTTTCCGAATTCAAAGAAATATTTTGCAAAGGGATTCATTTTTTTAGAAAAAAGGGTAAATTCGATAGCCTCTCCCTCGCCACTGACGATGAAACTTTCGCTATTTAATCAGATTGGATTTGTGTAACCAGCAAGTCTAGCTTCCCATGTTTAATCTCGCGTTTTGGCTGTGTTTAATTTTCATATATTTATTGGCAGTGTTGGGTTTGGCTTTCTTAGGGCGTGTCTTCGAAGGCCGCTGATAACGGTTCCTTTTAGGTGACTATAGAGATAATAGATAAATGATTATTACACACCATTTAGTTAGGTGGCTTAATCTTTGTGGCTAGTTTGTAAATCTGTTAAAGGGTGGGGAAGGGGGAGGTGACATGCAGCTGCCCTGTTTCTTTATCTTTGGATTCAGGTGAACTTTTCCTTGTAGGGTTGTTGCAGAGAAGAGTGAAAAGGAATTCTTGCATCATGAAGTCATTTCCTGCTGATTCCCCTGCACTACCCCTTGCTTTCATTGTAAAATGCCTCAGTTAGTAAACGGATTCGTTTTCAAGCAGCTAACTGCAGCATTTGGAAATGGATGTTTGGAGACATAACCAAATTGTCTGTTTTACCAGTCGCCCTCCAGAAAAATTCTACCTCCAGCATGAAGTAATGTAATGCACCAGCAATTGATTTGGCCTATCTATAGAGCTGCCAGTGCTGGTTAATTTAACATGTAATGGTGTTGGCAATTAATGTCAATGCACCTTTTTTTACTAGTCACTAGCTTTTAATTTCTTGCACCTCAGTTTCAAGTGATTATTGCATCAGACCTAAACCTGACTCAGCATTGAATGTTCCAATAATAATTAACATTCACATGTAGCTTGGATTTTTTAGGTTTTGTTTGACGTCACTAGACATATGGCTTATTGGTCTCTGCACAACTCTTGTACTTAAAGTTATAGATGTTATCATTAGCATTAAATGCTTTCAAAATATTTTAACATCAAAATTAGTGTTAGTTGGACTAATCAAAAAGGCATTCTATATGCTTTTTAGAGAATTTAAATTTAGGACTAGCCGCTTAAGTGGATGGCAGTGTTCTGTGGAATTTGTTATATTATCAGGCTTTAATTTAACTGGACTTCTGGTTAGCAGTATACTGAAATAAATTCTGTCTGTTACAGTACCCAAGGAAGCACTTCTTGGTTCTCATTAAGTGACATTGCTCAGATAAGGTTTCACATTTGACTATCATAATTGTATTTATTGAAGGTCTTGGTAGCTCAAAAAATGATCTAACAAAAATAGACCAAGTTGTTTGTAACTAAGCAATTTTGCTTATTTCTAATTTTGATCCCCAGCTACAGACTGAAAATTCAGTGCTTCCATCACTATATTGGTAAAGTTGTAATTATCTGATTTTTTTATTTGTTTTCCTGCATATTGGAGCCATTTGTTTGTTGAAATTGTTTACTGGAGTGGATTGTGCTGTCAAGATGCATTGTTTTAGGGCCTTCTAAGCTAAATGAATCCCACTTCTTAGGTGGGGGGGGACTATTCCAGTACCACCTTTAAAAAAAATTCCAATATTGAGTAATTTTGATTTATTTAAAACCAAATTTACATAATGGTTTTGGGCTTCTTGTTCTACCTCTCAGCCATATTCCACAACTCATTCAAATCATGTCAGATGTGTACTGCCACCCAATTTACCTGGTGTTGATCCATAATTCCTTAATACGCTAACACAATTCTATTGATTAGTCTTGAAATTTAATTGACTCAACTTCATAATGTTTTGGCAGTTGTGTTCTGAATTTCCATTACCATTATACAACTGGGGGTTGTGTACAATTGAGATAATTTGATTTTTTTTAGAGTTCTTTGGAGCGGTGTTGCATACCATTTTTGTGTTTTGGTGATTGACTGATCCATTATACCTTCTGATTTTGCTATTAAAAATTCAAGTTTATTTAAATAAAACAATTCAGGAGTATGCTGAGTTCTTTGAGCAGCCTTAAATTCTACATGGACTTGAAATGTTTAAGTGAGACTTCTTGCTCAAACTTGGTGACCGAAGCTAGCAAACACTTGGCTGCTATATTAATTTGCCTCCTGCCCCACTTCTAATCTTTCTTTTTTTAGTCTTTAACCTTCCCCTTTTCCTCAGAAGCTGAGTTCAAATATAAAGTCCTAATTGTTGACCATTAGTCATAGAGAAGCTATGTCTGAATGCTTCAGCATCACGAGGCAGTGCTTTTACTCTGGAGTTCAGACCACCTCTCGGTACAACTAAGGTCCAAATCCTGGTTAAGGGAAGGCAGTGGTCTAGTGTTGTTGTTCGTAGAATCCCTACAGTGCAGAATGAGGCCGTTTGGCCCATCAAGCCTCCACTGACCACGTAGGTCCTATCCCCGTAACCCCATTGACCCTGCTAGTCACCCTGACACGAAAGGGCAATTTAATATAGCCAGTCAACCTAACCTGCACGTCTTTGGACTGTGGGGGAGAAACCGGAGCACCCGGAAGAAACACACACAGACACGGGGAGAACGTGCAAACTCCACACAGACAGTAACCCCGAGCCAGGAATTGAACCTAGGTTCCCGGTGCTGTGAGGCAACAGTGCTAAACACTGTGCCACCATGCCGCCCTGGACTAATAATACAAAGAACAACCCAGCACGGGAAACAGGCCGTTCGGCCCAACGAGCCCGTGCTGCCATTTCAACAAGCATCCTGAGACCCAGAATAATTCTCTGGTGACCTGGGTTCAAATTCTACCATGTTAGATGGTGAAATTTGTACTCGATAAAAATGTGGAATTAAGTCTAATGAAGCCCATGAAACATTTGTAAAAACCTATCCTTTAGAGAAAGATATCTGCTGGGATGCACAGCATTGTACATGACTGTTAACTGCCCCCTTGGGCAATTGGGATGGGTAACAAATAATGCTGATCCAGCTGGTAACCCCCATGCCCTAATGTAATCTATTCATTTTTAACATGAACAAGATTCCATTTCTACAGTATTTAACTTTCTCAACCATGACTTTGCATAAAAACAGGTGGCACAGTGGTTGGCACTGCTGCCTCAGTGCCAGGGACCCGGTTTCGAATCCTGGCTATTTGCCTGTGTGGAGACAAATTGTCTATTCCCAGTAATTGTGTGGAGTTTGCACTTTCTCCCAGTGTCTGAGTTTCCACCAGGTATTCCAGTTTCTTCCTACAGTCCAAAGATGTGTGGGTCAGGTTGATTGGCTGTACTAAATTGCTACTTTGTGTCGGGGATTAGCGGGGTAATACGTGGGGTGATGTGGGCTGGGTGGGGTGTGATCAGTGCAGAAGGGTCGATGGGCCAAATGGTCTCCTTCTGCACTGTAGAGATTCTGACTGTCAGCTTGTATCTATTTAGCCCAAGTCCACTTAAAACAGGTTAATTTGATTATTTTTGTGCCTGTGGTGCAGTGACTCCTGTTCTGAAATTTTCCAATTTAATTGGTAAAATGATGAAACCAGTTTGCTTCCTGTGATATCATCCACCTTGGTGCACCAACCCTGTGATTGTAAAATTGGCCTCTTTAGAGAGTGCATTCATATGCTTTTAATGTAGCAAAATATTTCAGAGCTTCACAGGACCACTACCAGACAAAATTTGGTGTATTTTTCTTAATTGGGCAAATGAGAAATAGTTTGGTTAGATTTTAAAAGAGAGACTGAGGGGTTTAGGGAAACAATGCTGGAGAATTGAGCTGCAGACTGACGAAAGTAAACCTGGATGATCAAGGGCAAAATTGGAGGATCACTGACCTTGACGGGCTGGAGAACTGAAAGCTTGAGATTTGGAATGGCAAGTCCATGGAGGGATTTGAAAACCAAGCTGCAAAGTTTAAAATTGTGGCATAGAAGGCAGTGTAGGTGATGGGTGAATGGGACCTGGTGCAAGTTAGGATACTAGCAACAGTATTGAACTCAAGTTTACAGAGTGCAATATGGGAAGTTACAGGTGAATATTTGATTTGGGGTATTAAAGGATAAGGGTTTCAACAATGTGGTTGGAGGTGGGGATAGATGATGTCTTGAGTGGGATGATGTGGAGTCAGCAGTTGAATTCAGTGAAGTATGATGCCAAGATTGAGGGGCCTGGCTTGCCAGTGATTAGAGAAATAGGATCGTGCTTGTGGGTACTGAATGTTTCTGGACCCCAGCAAGCTCCAATGTTTCTGGGCTTTTCAGTGTTTCATTGGAACATTTTTGCTATCCATTGCTAAATATTGGCAAAAGCATGCCAAATTAGACACAGTGAATGGGTCTTAACTAATGAGGTAGAGCTAGGTGTCATTAGAATACCCATGGTACCTGACATGATGTCTGAGGAGAAATATGTCAAGTCATCTTGGCTATTTGGGGATGGGGGAATGAATGGTGGCTGCTGCAGATGTGGAGTGGGAAAGGCCATTGCAGGTTATCCTGTGGCTATGTGAACAGATGAAAATATTTAGATGGGTGCAATCTTATTCAGTTGGATCATGGAGAGACAACAGGACTGACTATATTGCAGCCTCTTACATTTATAGTGCAATAAACATGTATTCTCATGATGTGGGCATTTATCAAAAGTAAGCATATCGGATGGGATGGCAAAAACTTGGCTAGAGGTTGGCACTCAAGAAATTATTGATGGGTAGAAGGAGATTTGGATATGGACTTCAGAACTTGGAGCCTGGATGGTAGAAAGCATTACAATCAATAGTTTATGGAGGGCAAAAGACAGGCATGGATGTGGATGAACTTTGGAAGGGATAGAGGCAGACAATTTTATGGTGACAGAGGTGACCTTTTGTGATGGACAACATGTGGCATCAGAAGCCCTGTTTGGTTCAGTAGGATGCTGAGATTGCAAACAGTTTGGCTCAATCCAGGGTAGTAATGAAATTGAAGGCAAGATCATGCAGTTTGTGGTAGAACCTGAAAATTACTTGGGTTTTCGCAATGTTTTAACTGCGACAAATAGTTCATCCAAAACTGAATATTAGATGACCATTCTGGCCAAAGATGCAGCAGAGTGGGGAAAAAACACGAAATGCCACACCAGGATTGTCAGCAAAATATGGGCATAACCTTTATTAGACTGGAGGAAGGTTTATAAGATCAGTGGGAATTATTTTTATTCATTGGGATGTGGACACCTGTAGGCATTGGCATTGTTGCCCATTCCTCATTGCGCTTGAACTTTCTAGGCCAATTCAGAGGGCATTTAAGACTTCGAACGCCACATGGCCAGATAAAGATGGCAGAGTTCATCCCCAAAAATGGGTTTTTATGATAGTTACTTCAAGGTCATTGTTAGACTTTTAATTCCAGTTTTTTTAATTAAATTCAAATTTCACCATCTGCTGTAGTGAGATTTGAACTTGGGCACTCTGGGTCTCTGTCAATAATCCAATTCCACTACACCATGGCCTTGGCCAAATATATTCATTAACATTCAGTATTATATGTTCGCTCTGGTGTAGATTAACCCAGGTCCAAAAAGAGGTGGCAGGGCAAGTTGTGAGAAGGATATAAGGAGGTATTGATAGATTAAGGGGCCAAAAATTGGCAAATAGAGTTTAATGTGGGATAAAATCTTCATTTTTAGAAGGAAGAACAGTATTTAAATGGAGAAAAGCTGCAACACAGAGGGACTTGGGTTGCAGGGAATGTGCGGAAAAGTGGGCATGAGGAATGTCGGATCAGCCATGATCCTACTCCTGGAGCAGGCTTGAGGGGCCAAATGGCTTGCTCCTGTTATTTCTTCTGGCCTTGGTATGCAGGGTACAATTGCAGAATTTGCAGATGATGCAAAATTTAAACATTGGCAGTGTAAAACTTGAAAGGGCAGGCAGGTTTGTGAAATTGGTGGACAAGTGCCAGTCAAAATTCAATGCAGAGAAATGTGAAGTGATTAGTTTTGGTAGGAAAAATATGGAGAGCCAGTATAAAATAAATAGCACAGGAGCTGAGAGATATTTGTGTGTGAATTATTGGTGCCTGGATAAGTTGAGTAGAGTTGATCAAGTGTTTATTATCCTGGACTTTATTAATGTTAAGGACGTAAGCACAAAAGCAAGGAAGTAACTTGATAGAGTACTGGTGTGCCTCAGCTGTAATGCTGCATCCAGCTCTGAGCATCAAATTTTAGGAAAGATGTTGATGGTACTGGAAAAATTGCAGAAAAGTTATGTAGATTGAAGTTTGGACTCTTTCTCTTGGAGAAGAGAAGGTTGATGGGAGATTTGATGAAGGTATTCAAAATCATGAGGACAGGACGAGAGTAGATGGGAAAAAGTATTGCCATTTGTGGAAGGATAGAGAACAAGAGGGCACAGATTTAAGGCACTTGCCAAAGGAAGCAATTGTGACATGAGGAAATGCTCTTTCAGAGCGTCGGAATTTGGAATGAGTATGGTGAAGGATGTTCAATCAAAGCGTTCGAGAAAGAACTGGATTATTTCGGAAGGAAGAATGTGCAAGGCTAATGGGGGAGAGTGGGACTAGATGAATTGTTCCTTTGGAGAGCCAGTACTGATGTGAGGCTGAATGGCCTCCTGAGTTGTAATCATTCTGAAAAGTCATATGGAGTTGCAGGAAAAGTGCTGCTGGGTTTAAGAACTTTGAAGAGAAAATGGGGTTGGGTAAAAGGGCAATAACTTGCAAGCAGAGTGGCTAAGCTGGCTTTTTTTTTTGAAGAGGGAATGATAGCTCAAGAATGTAGTCACGTGAACTAGAAGTTGGCATCATGGAATAGATGAGTTCACTTTGAGGGGAGGCTTCAGTGTCGGTGGTACTATTTTGGAAAAGTGGTTGTCCTGGCTACTGTTTATCTTTAACTACCTTCCCTAAAACACATCTCTATCACTTTGCTGTTGTGGAATTTTGCTGTCTCCTACAATAGCTAGATGTCATTGACTGCAAAGCATTTTGGGACATCGTGAAAGTCACTATAGAAATGCAAGTATTTGTTAAACATTGTTCACCAAGTACACTGCATGTCTTGGATGTGAAGGTGGGGGCAATACCTTGGGAAACACCAGAATAAGAGACACTGAACTGTATTGAAAGTTGGAACATTGGAGTGGTTAAGCAGATTGGCAGCTACCTGAAAACTGATAAATCTGGCCTCAAAGACTTAGCAGTTTGCAGCTTGAAATTAGAACCATGGGGCTGGAGTAATAGATGAGTGCAGAAGGAAGTGGGGAAAATAGAAGCAGTACTAGGCCACTTTGGTCTGCTCTGCCATTCATTTTGATCGTGGCTGATATTCAATATCCTGATTTCCCCCACACAACATTTTGATCCCTTTAGCACCAAGACCTATCTCTAATTCCTCCTTGAAATCACAACATTCCGGTCTCAACTATTTTCTGTGGTAGTGAATTCCACGGATTTGGCACTCTGAAGAAATTTCTCCTCTCCTCAGTCCTAAAAGGTCTACCACTTATCCTCAAACTATGACACCTAGTTCTGGAATATGGGTGTAAGGCCTTACTTAGGAATTGGAAAATGGGGCTGTTATCTTGATAGAGAACACGATGAATTGAAATGGAATTAAAATTATTGGGAATGTCTGGCTCACTGCTGAAGCAGAGGGATGGAAAGGAGTAGGATATTTTAGGGTGGGGGCTTTGGGGGCCAGTATCAAGTGGGAATTTTAAAGGAGAGAGGTTTGTAATACGTCTCTTTGCATGTTACAAGTTGAGAGTCCTCTATAATAAACTTGTGCAGCCTAAGCTTTATTTTTACCTGTTTGGACATTAAGTGAAGAACTTTTGCTTGATCTGGATATGGATGAAAACTCTGCCAGAGCATTAATTATCCATAATTCAAAAAAAAAGAAACAATTAGGTTGATAAGCTTGTTTTTCTAGGATTGGAGAAGCCAGTCTTTGTATTCTTATACACTAAATGTGATCCTTAATTCTTGGTGCTGACACTGTAAATACTGTCCATTACAGTGAACCCATTTTCGACTTATAACATCCCATGTGATTGTGCCTGTATGCTGGCGAGTGAATAAAATCTTAATGGCCTGTGTATGGGTGGCTGTGCATTTTAATGTGGGTGAATGTAATGTGCTTTTGAGGATTAGTAGTCAGGTATCTATGGTCATGTGTGCTGTAAATTCCTTATGGTTATATCTACCCATCATTTTATAATTTCTTGTTTTCCTACGTAAATGCACTGAATCATCTTGAGAAGCCATATGTAACTTTGTAATATTTCTCCAAGCAACCTCTTTCATGCATTTGTGCTCAACTGCACAGGTTGGTATCACAGCTATGTCTAATCATATACTTATACATCAACTTTGATTTGAAGCAGCTTGAAATCAGGGTGCTAATATGCTTAATGCTGTTGGAGGAAGTACAGTTTCCAATTGAGAAAAGTTTCTCCAATGGAGACAATTAGGTGGTAATTAGGAGCAAGACTCTAAAGGTCTCCTTTAGAATAGAATCATTTGGATTCTGTGATGTGCTTTATATTGGTGTACTAATTGTCTTGGGTCAATAAGAAACACTGCGTCCCTGATGTGCCCCTCCTCCCCTGATTTTCTACAAAGCCTACTGTGTCAGGTGCCATCCTAAACCTTGAACTCATCTTAGAAGCTTGAACAAAGTCCAAACAAGTGTTTCTAGTTTCATGGTTTAGAGCAGTGCAATAAAATTATGATCATATCTTCGTGGAAAATGGGAGCGAAATGTTGGAAGTGAAAGCACCATCCCCCCGATACTATGTTGCTATCTGATCTTAGTTGGAAGAAGTTATTAAAATCTTGTCAAATGCCTTTGAAGTTGGCTCTGGTGCTCCAATGACAAGTGTCTCAATAACAAATTTATAAGAGCTCCTGATTCCGGTAGAGATCCAGAAGTATTACTGGGCATCTGATAACAGAAAAATAGAGCTAGCACATTCCAGACATTGCTGCGTCCCAACAGCTAAATCTGCATGTATAAGCTTCTTTCTTTCTCTTGATACCATGGGTAGATCTAGTGTAGTCATTGCCTTCTGGACAAATCATTTTATTTTCCCCAATTTTGTAATTTTGTTTTTATTTAAATTTGAATGTTGCCAGCTAAAGTAGCCAAAGTGTCTCCCCCTCCCTGCCTCTCTTCTTCCCCACCCTCCCCCTTCCCTTTTGGAAATCTTGTTACTCTAAAATAAATTAGCACTTTATTTGCACCACTTTCAAGCTAACATGATCTGTACAACAGTGGTGTGATAATGAACCACTAAGTGTTTTGGACTGTTTTCTGTTCTATATTAACTTGATTCAAGATATATGTGAGATTGTACTGAAAAGTTGAGACATCTTGAAGAACTGTTACCCATTGATCTAGCTACCTGCAAGTTCAATTTTGAGATTGTATACTGATGAAGTTTCATACCTTTTTCATGTGAGTTTATGCAATTAAAGTTCCAAGTACAGGATAGATTCTTGTTTGATATTTATGGAATAATCCTTTAGCGTTTAGTAAGTCTCATGAGGTGACTATTTTCCCTTGTTAATGGTCATTGATATTGCAGTCTCATTATTTAAGTTGACGTCAACAAAATTGCTTTTCAAAACATCCCATCCAATTTAGGTCACTTTAATACATGGGTGTCTGTACAGTTCATGGGCCACCGAAATTGTGAAGATTGCTTTCACGCTACTTTTCAAAACTTATCTTTGTAATAAGGCTACCAGTCTACTTAAATCCACTGATCAAGTATATCCCATGTACTTTAAATATCTATTCAGCTAATTCCTGTTGCATTCCAAAGGTGCTGGGGACAATTTCAATTGTAAGGATTTTTAAAATGAAATTCAAGTGGGGCGAAGGCCCTAAGTGGCCACCTCCCACAGTAACACTTGTGAATGGGTGTTTTTTGGTCAATTTGAGTTAAAACTTTCCAGTCACACGTTCACAACTGCTGAATTGCACTTGCAGGCGTCCATCATATTGTCTATTTCGCAGTTCTGTTACAATATGTCTCCAATGCTTCAGAGATGAAACGTGACACCAAGCTAAATTGAAATTACAAGAGATGCACAATAGCATGTCTGGAAAGTGGTTCTGAGCAGACAACTCAGAAGGAAGGTAGCTAAAGAGATTTTGGGAGAAGTTCCATGTGGGTAGGACCAACATCAGTAATGATGCAGTGATTGTTCAGTTTTAGTTTTGTGAAGCTATTTTGAACTCAGTTCTGAAAGAAATCTGGTAAATTCTGCCTGTTGGGGATGCCCTCAGTAAGTTCCAGATGATCAACATAGTACCAGTACCAAGCTCCTTGTAACTTGAATGCTTTCCTAACCTAATGGTTTACAGTGTTTCATGATGGGTTGATGGCAGATTTATTAGTGCTAAATGTCAATGTGTGGTCCCAATGACACAACTCCTCCATTTGGGGAGCAACACAATGGGCATGCTTCACAAAATCCAGCCATGTCAATCTGTCATGTAAAGTCTTAGATCTTTGGCATTGTTCCTTAATGGCAACAGTTGGATTAATCTGCTTTTGCTAATGTTACTCTATCCAGTTCTCACCAATAAATAAGCATCCTAGTAACTTGCTCGCAAAGAAAACATGGATGTGAGATATTTTTGCATTGCTGGGATTGGCTTGAGAAGGCAAGAAGTCTTTGTTGATTCTAGCTGACTCTTATTTAAAATCCTGAGTCAGCTGATTAAAGCAGTGTCCTTTTCATGGTGGCTTCCAGCTTAACTTTTCAACTGTCATAGACACTTAGTTCTTTGCTTAGTGCAACATGTTCAAGTGGCAACTGTTGTCCAACTTTTGGAGCAATGTTTCATTAAGCAGCCAGTATACAGATGTATCTGAAGTATGTTTTTGGGGGGGGGGGGGTGGAAATGACCTTTCATGTGGCAATTAATAGCTTTACAATGAATCTTGTACCAAGTGAGTTTGTTTCAAGCTTTTTCCTTTTCCAACTCTGTATGCTATCTGTCAGCTAACAGACCTGAAATTATTTATCCCCCTTCATCTTTTTAATAACTATCCAGAAAAGATTGACATGCTGTATCTTTTAGACCAGGGTATATAAAGTCTATGAAAAGCAATTTGCCCATGTTGTCTTCAAATTATTTTTTGGGGGAACAGAGTCCTCAGTCTGTATTGTGTTAAACTAAGTTGGCAGTGTTGCTTTATAAATAACAATGGGCTGGCAGTAATTTGTGTTTTTAATCTGTTAACAAACTGGCCAGTTGGATAAAGATAATGAGTGCTGCTATCTTCCATCCTATTCTTGTCTGTCATAACTGCCCACCTCCAATATTTGGTGTAATTTTAATTTGGCAAAAGAATAACTAGCTTCAGTAGATGGGATTTTATTTGATAAATGAAGCAGACATTTCCCTATCTAGTTGGCCTTTGATCCTTAATCCACCCACATTAGATTCCCTAGGTAAGGTGACAGTTTGGTTGCAGGGATGGGAAGAGTTTGAAAGAAGTGGGTAATGCAATCAGCCAGTGTTTCTGTTCCTAAATGGCCAGTGAGTTTCTGGAAAGCGCACATGTATATTTCTGGTGAGGATGGTGCCTGCTTTGCTGTAATTTATCCCAATTTCCCTCTTTTTTTCCCCCTCTTCTCCCCACCCCATTCCTATGGTATGACGGGCTATCTTGGTGGTATATAGTTGATGGTCTGAAAATCTAAGAAAGTTTTGAATGGAAAATTGATTAGTATGACAAATTTCTAATTACATTTGGATCCTTGATGAAATGTAGAAACCTGTGTAAAACATTGCTCTTATACAGTGCTACATTTTAATCTGTCCTGTACTTCAAATTAACAGGGTCTTCTTGATAAATACTTGATTGCCAATGCTTCTTCTCCAGAGAGCAAAGTTTTCTACTTGAAAATGAAGGGAGATTACTATCGTTACTTAGCTGAAGTGGCTTCTGGGGAGGACAAGAAAGGTATGTTGAAACATGAAATTATTTAGTTGGAATATAGATCTCCTTGTGACTATCTACTGAAAATTTGCTCTTTGAACATTTTGCATGGAGAAGCTAATTACAACTTGCAATTCAAGAATTAATTTGAGTTTGTGCCAGCAAACTAAATACATCATGTACTCTTTAGTTCGTCTGAATTGTCAATTTGACAGGTCAGTATGGTTATGCAGTGCGTAAAATGTTAAAGTATGCATTACGCTTTGAATTTCCAGTCATGTAACTTTGGGGTTCTAATTACAATTCTTAAAGGAAACAGTGGACATGCATAGTTTTTATGGTTCCGTGGCCTTTTCTCTGACATTTGATCTATTTCTATTAATGGGGATAAAGTGTTTTGCTGATTTTTCTCAATTGTGACTGCCAGTAATGTGTATACTGGAAAATAGTGCTGAACGATCTTCAGCCGTATCTCCCAACCCCCAGTGAAAGGTGCTACTTGGCTGAAAAATAGTTTTGCAGATATTAATTCTGCAGGACACCTAATAACCTAGATGATGCGTTTAGGAACCTACTAAGTTGTAGAACTTGCTTAAGATCCACACGTATCTTTTCAGTGGATATCAATCGATAGTTATCAGTAACAACTTTCATTCTTTCCTCCTTTTCTTCACTCTCCTCAAACCCAAGCTACTGAATCCCAACTTGTCAAACTTGCTGATTAAGATCAGTAAACTCCAGGTTGAAGTTCAAGATGTATATTGATCACTGAAAAAGTGAACCTGTGAGAGATAATAGCTGTCTGTCAGGACACTTACTTTTGTCATGACAGGGCAAGTATGCCAGAGGTCCAAGCTCCTGGATAAAGATTGCATTGGCTTCTTGGGTGAGGGGTGAGATTGCATTGATTAATGGTGATGGGGTATTGATGACTTTAGGAAGAATGCTAGGGGGTTTTTAAACTTGATGCTTCAAGATTTTGGTCCACTTACAGTACAGTGCTGCTAGGTCACAGTTTGAGAATCTCTTCTTGAAGACTCATCATGCTGCCATTTGCAGCCTTTGGAAAATACCTCTTAGGCAGTTCAAGCTTTTGCAAGGGCAAAGTTTGAACTTATTTGGGTATATTGGATAAGACTTGTTGGAGTTGTACCTAACATAAAGGAAGATGGCTATGGTTATTAGAGGTCACTTACCTCACTCCTGGAACATTGCTGCAGAAGTTCCTCAGGGTCTTCCAGAGGCCTTCAACCATCTTCGGTCTTAGCAACCTCCTTCTGCCCAGGAGTAGGGATGTTCACTGATGATCAGCTCCATTCATGACATCTCAGATACTGAAGCAGTCAGTGTCCAGGTGCAGAAAGACTTGGGCAGCATTCAGGCTTGGGCTGGTAAGTGGCAAATAACATCTGTACCACAAGTGCTGGGCAATGACCATTTGAAATGAGAGAATCTAAACATCTCACCATGACATTAAACAGCTTACTATTGAGTCCCCTGTGATCTGCATCATAGGGTTGGCATTGACCAGAAACGTAACTAGATAAATTATAAATACAGAATTGAGTATTATGTGGAGAGGAGCTCAATACCTGACTCTCAAAGTCTGTCTGCAGTCTCCAAAGCACAAGTCAGGAGTGTGACCCCCTTGCCTGGATGAGTGTAGCTCCAATAACAGTCCAGAAGCTCAATGCCATCCAACACAAAGCAGCCCATACCACCTTCAACATTCATTCCCTCTAGCACCAATGCACAATGGCAACATTGTGTACCAAATACAAGATGCACTGTAGCAACTTGCAGATGCTCCTCAGACAGCACCTTGCAAATCCATGACCTCTGCCACCTAGAGGGCAAGGATAGCAGACATGCAAGTTGCCCTCCAAGCCACTCACCACCCTGACTTGGGACTATATTGCTGTTCCTTCACTTCGGTCAAATTCTTGATAACTCCCTTCCTTACATCACTATGGGTTCACCTACACAACATGAACTGAACAGTTTAAAGAAGATGATTCATCAGTTTGTCAAGGGCAATTAGGAATAGCCCAAGAAAAAGTTGGCCTAGCCAACTATGCCTGTGTCCTGTGGAAAAAGTTAATTAGAAGTAGTGTTTGGATGAGCCCACTGAGTGCTCTTCCATGGCCAACAAGTCCAGCCATTGGGCTTGAATTTGGAGTTTCTGATCCAGTGGTGAGGTGCTACCATTGGTCCATTAGGTCACAATTAAGAACATAAGAAATAGGAGCAGGAGTAGGCCATCTAGCCCTTTGAGCCTGCCCCACCATTCAGTAAGATCTTGGCTGATCTGAAGTGGATCAGTTCCACTTTCTGGCTTTTTCTCCCCATAACCCTTAATTCCCTTGTCTATCAAAAACCTATCTGCCCGTGACTTAAATATATTTAGTGAGGTAGCCTCCACCACTTCAATGGGCAGAGAATTCCAGAGATTCACCACCCTTTGAGTGAAGAAGTTCCTCCTCAACTCTGATCCAAACTGCCCCCCCCCCCCTCCTTATTTTGAGGCTGTGCCCTCAAGTCCTGCTATCCTTTCTAAGCGGGAAGAATCTCTCTACTTCTAGCCTATCCATCCCTTTCATTATCTTATACATCTCTATAAGATCCCCCCCCCCCGCCACTCCTTCTAAACTCCGAGTACAGACCTAGTCTATTTAGTCTCTCTTCATAGTCCAACCCCCTCATCTCTGGTATCAGCCTAGTGAACCTCCAAAGCCAATATATCCTTCCGCAAGTGCGGTGACCAAAACTGCACACAATCCAGCTGCGGCCTCACCAGTACTCTGTACAGTTGCAGTAAGACCTTTTTATATTCTATCCCCCTCGCTATAAAGGCCAACATTCCATTTGCCTTCTTGATCACCTGCAGACTGGGTTTTTGCAACTCGTGCACAAGGACCCCCCAGGTCCCTCTGCACCGTAGCGTGCTGCAGCTTTTCACCTTTTAAATAATAATCCCTCCTACTATTATTTCTACCAAAATGGATAACCTCGCACTTGCTAACATTGTACTCCATCTGCCAGGTCCTCGCCCACTCGCTCAGCCTATCCAGATCCCTCTGCAGACTTTCCACACCCTCCATGCAATTTGCTTTTCCACTCATCTTCATGTCATCAGCAAATTTTGTCACCCTACACTCGGCCCCCCCCTCCAGTTCATCTCTATAAATGGTAAATAGTTGAGGCCCCACCACCGATCCCTGTAGCACTCCACTAGTCACCAACTGCCAACCAGAATAGCACCCATTGATACCAACTCTCTGCTTCCTATTAGACAGCCAATCCTCTGTACATGCTAACACCTTACCCCAACTCCGTGCACCCTAACCTTCTATAGCAACCTTTTGAAACACCTTATCAAACGCCTTCTGGAAATCTAAAAACACCACATCCACCGGTTCCCCTCTGTCTACTGCACTAGTCACATCCGCATAGAAATCTAATAAATTCGTCAAACACAACTTCCCCTTAACGAATCCGTGCTGCGTCTGTTCAGTCAAACCATTCTTTTCTAGGTGCCTCGCTATTTCTTCTTTGACAGATTCTAGCATTTTTCCAATGACAGAAGTTAAACTAACCAGCCTATAAATTCCCTGCCTTTTGCTACCTTTTTTAAACAGTGGCGTAACATTAGCCGTTTTCCAATCTTCTGGCACTTCCCCAGAATCCAGCGAATTTTGATAAATAATTACTAAGGCATCCACTATCACCTTTGCCATTTCTTTCAGAACCCTGGGATGCATTCTATCTGGTGTTGGGGGCTTGTCCACCTTCAGTCCCATCAGTCTATCAAGCACTACCTCTCTAGTGACAGTAATCGCATTCAGGCCCTCAACTCCTACCATCCTTCTATCTTTAAGATCCGGCAAACTATTTGTGTCCTCCTCCGTGAAGACCGAGGCAAAAAACTTATTTAAAGCCTAAGCCATTTCCTCATTGCCCACCGCTAAATCCCCCCTCTCATCCTCTAAGGGTCCAACATTCACTCTAGCCAGCCGCCTCCTTTTTATATATTTTGTAAAAACTTTTACTGCCTTTTTTTAATATTTAGTGCCAGTTTAGCTTCTATCTTTCCTTTCTTTATGCTTGGCAAAGTACTGTGTTGATTTGTCCATGAATAGAAAATTGCATAACTTGGACTAGCAACTTCTAAGTACCTTGCGAATGTCTTTTTGGGTTTCTTGGTAACTGGAGATCCTTGCAGCTACACACCAGACTTTGAAGATAACATTACACAAGCGTCTAATATTACAACACTTCACTTGTGAATGCTCTTGATATAAAACGTCAGTCGGCATTCCAAGCAATCTGAGTACATGTAAATAGGTTAGAATTTAAGACCCTTTGGGTTTCTAAATTGGAGTTTTTGAATTTCTATTCCTGAGGAAACCATAATAGCTAACGTATTTATATAATTTATTTTAAATGGAAAAAAACTCTGCATTTTGCAGATGCAAACAACAAATTACACTAAACCAGAGTTTTTCCTGACGCCCGTAAGATTGGATGGATTTTAAAGCATCTTGGGAGGGGGAGAAGGAAAGCAAAAAAATTAAGGGAATGCATGACCTAAGCATCTGGAAATCATGGAAATCAGTGGTGTGGTGAAGGATGGGCATGCAGAAGAGACCTGAACCAGGGCACTTTCCAGGGTGATTGGGAGATGGACTAAATGGCAGAAGTTTGGTTGCACTAAGGCAGGTAAGCTATGGGATAGTCTAGTATGGGGCTGTCAGATGTGCATATTAAGATCGCAGAACCCATTGAGCTTGGGTGAAATTTGGCCTTTATTCAGTCTCAGCACGTCTTATAACAGTGTAAATCATGCATAAAAAGCAACTATAATCAATGCATGATTTAATCTCTGGGGCCCATGTTTGACTTGCCAGGCCTGAGTTAATGTCTCAAGTTCAAAAATCTGTTGTCCTTATCTGTGGAGCAGACATTTGAATTCCAGCAATAGTAATTGCAATCAACATGCAAAACTGTTCACTGAAGCATTTCACCTTAAATGATCACTTGAGCATTCAATTAATCCACTAAAATGTAATTTTAAAAGCGTATTAATATAGCTGCTGTAGGTTGTTACCTTTGCACTGACTGGGTTGATGACATCCGTTCCCTCTAAATTGTGTAGCAACACAAAGGTTCCCACTAGCCATATACGTCGACCTTTTACCAAGCATTTAATTTTTTCTGCTCAATTATTTGAGAATATGTTGGTAATACTGTAGTATCTCACAATCAAAAAGGTTTTGGGCCTATTATAAAAACTTGTGCTTGATGCACTGGGCCAAATCTTTGTTTCTTCACAAGCTCTGATAGCGAACTTTGAAAAATGGGTACTTGATCCCACTGTTACTATTCAAAATGGCAGTTTTGATGGCTTGTTGGATCAAGGCAGAGAAAATTGGCAGTTCATCTTAATGAAAGATTGATCTGATCCTGTGGTTGGAAAATGTGTTGAGGATGTCAGTTGTGACTTGATAATTTGGCCTTCCTTTCAAACAAGTGAGGCATTCTGTCTTCAACTATCAACTTGTTTTCATGATGCTTGCTTTCAGCTAGGGTTTCTAAACCCTAGGTGGGCCTGTGAACAAATTCCTTTAGATCTGCAAAATGTTCTCTTTACTGTTTCCTCCTTCTCTCTCCCCACCAGCCTTTAGTATGTGATTTAATGGGTAGTGATAGCATTTCACTGAATTGGGAAATAGTGTTAACACTTTATACGTGATTTGTTCTTTTTGAGAACTGGGCAGGCTAGTATATTTGACCATGGCATATTTGTCTGAGAAGATGGTGTGCCATATTTTTCTGTTGGACTTCAATTTTGGTTAATCTGTATAACAGTTACATTAGTTGTAATGGGGGAAACCAATTAGTCGGTTGGGCAGTAAAACTACTTCCATTTACACTTGCATGTATTCTACTAGAGATTACAAACATGATTGGGCAAAACTGATCCAATCGTAGTCACTGCTGGACCCATTTATTGTATTGATGTGCTTCAGAGAGTCTGCTTAATCCAGTGTTTTCTTTTTTACTACATTTATGCTGGACCTGCAGAAGGTACTTAATGAAAAGTGACCTTTTTGTCACTCATGAGTTTCAGTTAGTGTTAAACCTTTTAAGACATGATGCCCAAATGAGTTTGGGGTGGGTGATCAGGGAAAGCTTCAAGCTGCTGTTTCCCTTCAAAACTTGTGGTGCTTTGTGTCGTTACTGTTACAATTGTAATTGAACACTGTTGAGCAGATGAGGAATTGTAAAAATACTTTTACAAGTCAATTGGTGTTAGTTTTTTCTTTGTTCATTACACCCTAAGGTTTTTGCCAGCCACCAAAATAGTGACCGTGCTTCAAATTTGGCTTTTCCACCCAATGAGCAGTTCTGTGGTCTTCATCTTTGAAAGTCTTCTGACGTATCTTTGTATTAAGATGTTTCTATTTAATGTCCACTGGTGCGGGGAATGATTTGAGGAGAATGTATTTATAGAGAGCAAGACCTAAATCCAGAAGAATAGCTAGTTTGAATTCATTGTGCCAGGGATTAAAATGTTTGAAAGTTTAAAATCACAACTGAAAAGTCAATGAATTGTTGGTCTTTCACTTCTGGTTCATATCTGGGCTAGTTTGATTGGATGAAAATTTATTGACTGTATAGTGTTTGGGAACACATTTGAACAGTCGTTAAGTTCCTAGTGGACATGGGCTTAAATCAAAGCATTTGTTCTAATTGGCTGGTGTGGGAAATGAGTGTTGAAGTTGTGGCTGAGTAACAAACCGACCCACAGGACTCTGCATTCCTGAAATGGGAGAAGTTCCATTTACCAGTTTAGTGCTCTGCTAACAGACTCTAATAATGTTCAATGGAATGTTCCTTTAAAGTTTCTTTAGAAAAAGTGTAGCAGTGGGACCATTATATCTTGTAATCTGCTAATTGAGTTATGCTGTGCTGAGCATTTTGTATATGATATCTACTTTGTAGATAGTTGGGGTATAACTTTGAAATTTTAAAAGCTTTTCATTTATTTAAATTTATCTTGTTGAATAAATAAATTAGAAAAAAAGCATTGCGTAAAATGTTCAGTTTAGTTCAATTTAATATGTCAGTATCTATATTATGTATGCCTTGAATTGAGTTATAGTTGTCATTGTCAATCTCTTTTAGTCACTGTGGATCATTCGCAACACGCTTATCAAGAAGCATTTGAGATCAGTAAAAAAGAGATGCAACCAACACACCCTATCCGTCTGGGACTGGCCCTTAACTTCTCAGTGTTTTATTATGAAATTCTTAACTCTCCAGAACAAGCTTGCACTCTTGCAAAGACTGTAAGTACAGACAACGTTCATTTAGGCAAAGGATTTGTTACCTGAAAATTTGCGTCTAATTGTATTTTTGTATTCTAAAAGGCATTCGATGAAGCAATTGCAGAGCTTGATACATTGAATGAAGATTCCTACAAAGACAGCACATTAATAATGCAGTTATTGCGAGATAACTTGACAGTAAGTACTATCCTATTGAAAACATCCATTGTAACAATGGAAGTGGGTGTCAGGATTAGTAGTTTTGATAGCTTGTGATACAACTCGTTATGGTCAGCCCTCGGCTCTTCCATGAATATTTAGTAAGAATTATAACCTATGCTGCTTCATGGCTTCCCTGTGGATTTATTGTAAGGTAACCATCCAAGACACCATTGCACTATGGGTTGGAGCTCTCTTCTCCAAAAGAAGAGTCCTGAATCTGTCACAAAGCCTGTGCACTTAGAATTTGCAAAAATCTAGGATTTGGTTTATCATTTATGTGCATTGGCTAGGGTGATCTGTTACAACTTTTTTGTTTTATTTCTTCATTGGTCATAAAGTGCATCAGCTCAAGGTGGGTATTTCATAGTTCCCTCGCTATCCTTTTTAAAGGAATTAAGTGAGTTTGCTGCAGTGTGGGCAAATTTGTGACGAGGATGGCTTTTTAAACCCTCAAATTTGCTATTGCAGCAATGGAGGTATGTACAAATATTAGTATTTAAATTAAATTTAGGCTTTTATTAAGAAATTTGACAGTAAATTGCAAAGCAAAATGGTGGAAATTTGAAATAAAATGCAAGTGTTGTTTGGCAGCATCTATAGGTTGATGCTTCAAGTAGAATGACTTCAGAAGAGTTAATGTTAACATTTCTCTCTATTGGTCCTGCCAGATCAGCTGTGTATTTCTGCACTTTTTTATTACAATCTGAACATTGGCAGTTGGAATAAATTGTTTTGCACAATGAAGGAGCTGCAACCTAGAAATAAAACAAAGAACTGTGACGACTTTTGCTGTATCTCAGAATAATCAGTTTTGTGTAATGATTTTGTTGGATTAAGATGTAACCACTCCAGTAATTGGAATTTGATTTGCTTCTAGTTGTGGACTTCAGACAACCAGGGGGAAGAGGCTGATCCTGGTGAGGGAGCAGAGAACTAAACTTCCGCCTTCTAGTTCTGTCTGCCTCATTCCTGAATCTTCACCATCAAGACTATTTGTAATCTCTGCTGTCCCACTAGTTTCTATTTTAGGTCTTTGGAGAGCTTCTGTCACTTCTGTTGGGTCTCTGTGTTTCCCATGTGGTTTGTGTTTGATAGGGGAGAAGAGCCAATTCATATTGGGAACTCTTGTTTGTACTGTATGTTCCAGGTGGCCAATGTAAATTCAGGGTGTGGAATTTTTATACAAGTTTTAAATGTTTGGTTAGTACTCTTTGTAGCTGTGGTTTACCACGAAGCTAATGTCAAATGTTTCCTGTACTAGCAAAGAAGGATGCCCATAATTTAGTGTACGTAATGGGAAATGGCATAGATTCAATGCGAATCGTGCAATTTCTAGAGAGTTACTAATCTGTCGATCAAACCTGCACCATCTATTACATGTCTCAGGATTTTTGGGATAGGGCAGAGGAGGATTAACATTCCATGAGTTGCAAGATTCACCATTGCTCATGTCTTCATTTTGCTACACAAATGACATCTGAACATTTTATTTGTATTTAAAAGAAATTATTGTCAACGTAAGAACAAATGTACAAGCAAACATGCAGTAAAATTAAATGCTTAACTTTGATAATGTATGTTTAAGAGGTAAAAACCTTCCCATGTGTTTATCTGGTAACTACCTTTTTGTTTTTTAGTTTTTTGCTTTGTGGTCTTGATTGCCTAACACGCATGTGGCTGTGAAATAGTTAACAGGGAAGTAATGAGATATATTGCTGTATGGCTAGCTGCATTCATGTCTTCTGGACTTTTCATAAGAACACAAGCATAATTGTTATCAAGAAAATGTGTAAAGTTGATGTAAGTGGAATAAAATGTTTTATGAATGGATTTTTTTAAATTTCAATTTGATTTACTAAATTATATGCTGATACTTGTGTCAAGTGGAATGGAATTCACAAATGTAGTCTGGATGTATGAGGTTGAAAGCTTTAGAATGCTCAAAACTGCTGCCTCATAAATGAAAAATAATTGTTCAGCATAATTTCAATCTAGATTGTCAGAAAACCAATGTCTTGACTTATTCCTGAAACTGTTTTGAAACCTAATTGAATGGATGCTATCTCCATTTTAACTGTAAATAGTACATTGGCAGTGTTTTGGTATTTGCCAAAAATCACTTAGCTGTGCACAAAAGTAAAACTAAGATTATGCATCATCTGCAAATACTTCAGAATTTAAAGTGAGACAAAGCTTGGCTTTTGGTGGACATCTTACCAGTAGCTTTTATAGTGGTATTTTTTCCTAGTTCCCTGGTTAAATAATACCTATTTTACAATGACAACTCCAATGTACTATCTTATGACACATCAATTATCCTTTGAAAATGTTAGCATATTAGATTTTTGTTTAACCTTCATTGATTATCAAAGTTAATACAACCCATGCAGAAATATGTCTGGCAGAATAAATGTATGGACCATAAGGGATCAAAGACCAAAAATGAGAACACAATACAAAGTTGAGAGGAGGCAGTGAAGAAGGAACCAGCTACAGAAAAAAGTGTAACTGTTAACAGCTGTGATATGAACCAACAGTTGTTTGATTTTTGACAGCAAAATCTGTACTGTCTTGTCATTTGGGGTAAAAAAAAATAAATGTACCAAAAACAAAATTAAATATCTGGAATAGTATGAAGAACAGAAATCAGAGTTGCCAGATTGTCTTTGTACTGTCTTTGTGCTCCCTTCCAATCCCATCCATTTCCTCCTTGCCCCTTAAAATATATGTTGAATGGTTGACAGTAACAACATTTGAGTAATTATTTCTTTCAAATTGACACTGGAAGGAGATATTGCCCTTTTCTGTAAGTGCTGTCCTCTTCGTTCAGGGTCTGTTTGTTTGGGTTAATATTATTATAATAATGCACAAACAGTTGACACTTGTCCCAGAGCAAAGTTTTCCTCTGTATTCTCTTCACAGTCGCTTAGAGCATCAAAAGTACATGGTTACATTCAGAATGGAATGCTGTATTGCAAAATAACTCCATCTATTAACTAAAGTCCTAATGATGAAATTAGGGTGATTTTAAGGTACCACAGTTTCTTCAGTGATAGTAACATCCATTAACGATACAAGGGTCAACAGTAGACTTCTCTACAGCACCTTTATAGAAAATGATAATCCAAAGTTGCAGTGTTGTGCGTTACATTTTTTTCAGTTTGACAATCCAATAACCCCACCAGGTTTTCAATAATGGAAAATTGACCAGTTTCAAATCTTTCATTGTATTTTAAGAAGTGGCAACACCTGGGTTGATTGCCCAGGTATTTAAATCTGATTCTCTGACATGGGTAGATTTTCTTCCCTCAGAATGATTCTTTAAATGCTGACTGAACCATCACGCCTATTTTGTGCACTTATGGAACAAATGATATGGAACCTCAATGCGCAGGCCACCATGGCAACCAACCATCTTGCTCCTTTCCCCAGCTTCCTTTTGGTGAAAAGGCATGAAATCTAGAGAAAGTGGAGGTGAGTGTAACTTCTAGCCAAAAAAACTGCACTTGTCAGTTACTAATGGTGCTTTCCAATGGGCAATTTAAGTCCATCTTCAAAGAGTATGCTGGCTTGTCTCCCTTTATCCATTTTATTTTTTTAACCCCTAGGGGGATGCAATTTTGATATAACCTGAGCCTGGTCTATGTATAACCTTAAACGAGATTTAATTTGAGCAGACTGCATTTCATGATTGAGATTAAGCTGAATTGTTACAAATTATTGTGGCTCTGCTCACACTGAATACTGTTGTTCAATTGACCCTATTTAAATGCTGAAGATGTTTAATTTTTTTTGCTTGCCTTCTGCACTTTCTGGAATGGATTTGTAATCTAAAGAATAGATGAAAGCTACAATTGTGGATGCAGTTTTGTTTTTTCAGTTTGTGTATTTGAATGAACTACGGTCCATTTTAATCAGCCAAATGCCAGATCATACTGGCAAGTGTCTGATTTGACCTGTTAAGATCTTAGGATGCTTAACAGTAAAATGACTGCAATTTCATAAATTTCCACAAGCTGGGGGAAGGAAGACGTATTCCTGATTGTTATCCAGTTATTAAGTCCATTCCAGAACAGGATCAGTTTTGGTGGGGAACTTGAGGACATCAACTTGGTATGGACAGTATGTCCAGATATTCACTTCACTCCTGCACATTCTCAAACTATTTAATACTGCTTTAGTCAAATTAACTTCTAATTTTGAACATTGTTGAAGCAATGTTTTGTTGTTCAGAATCTTGCATCCCAAAGATTTGTTTCAGTCTTCACCTTTTTAACTTCTGTGGAGTACTCCGGCTATCATATATATTTGTGCTAATTTAAAGAAAACATGCTGTTGTTATCCAAGTTATGCCATCACCATCCACTGGAAACTCATTTTCTGATCACAACACCAGCTCTGGTGAAAAATTTCTCAAGCCCCCTTGCTTTTGCTATAATAGCATGTCCAAAAGTGCAAACTTTGATCACATTGTCTAATTGCTTCTGTATTTTTTGTTTTTACACAAAAGTAGTGAAACCCTATTTGTTTGCAATCCTCTGACTCTCCATTTAAAATATATATAAGATGAATATCCTTTTTCTTCCAAAATGTATCACTTTGTCTTTCCATACTAAGCCATAACCTATTAAACTGTAAATCTTCTGCAGTTGTGGTCACAATTATGTGATATGGTCCCTCCAACTTAAGTGCTCAGCAGGTGTGCAGGCTTGTGCTTCCCCAAATGTCAAGTTTTTTTGTGTTCTGTTTCCTAATGTTTGTGCTTACAGGGTTGAAATCTCTTGCTCTGGCTTTGGAATCCACAATAAAGTCTCACAACACCAGGTTAAAGTCCAGCAAGTTTATTTGATATAGTAAACACCACTACATTTGGAATCCACTGCAGTGACTACCCATTCCTCATACAGACTTGAAATGTTCAGTTTCTTTTGATATATGCTGTTGTTTTAGCCAGTATTTTGCTTTCATCTATCCGTTCCCAATTATTTTTGAAAGTGTATGGGTTAGAAACAGCGTGATGTATCCAAGACAGAAGCATCTGCCTATTGCAGCCATGCTATTTGGCCTTGCCTCAGCACTTTTTGTTGTTTTGGTACACTTTAGGCACTGATGAAGCCTGGATAATTTCCTCCATTGAACACTTCTGGCTTCAGCTGAAACTTGTCTAAATAGATTTGAATGCTAGGTTGTTGCAACAATCTGGGTATTTGCAAGATTTTTCAATCTGAGTTTAGGGCATTTAGAATGGTAGAAACTCTTACGGGTGGAAGTTATCACATGATGGCAAACTAATGTTTGAAACTACGGATGTGGGTATGCCGGCGTTGGACTGGCGTAAACACAGTAAAAAGTCTGACAACACCAGGTTTTAGTCCAAAATAAATAGGTTGGACTAAAACCTGGTGTTGTCAGACTTTTTACTGAAACTACGGAATCAGTTTTCATCCTTTCTCCACACTTTAAAAATCAATACTTTAACTACAGAAAAGACTATTAAATGTGGGCCCTGGGGTCAGGATCATGAGGTTCTGCAACTTGGGACATAAGTTAGCCCATTTCAATTATCTGCTTGTTCACACTGTTCTTGTACACTGCATCTTCATGCTTTTTGGGAGAACAAGTGATACCATTTCAAAATACCTAATAGGGCATCTCTAGGAGGAAATTCATTACACTGGTTGTGTGCCACCTTGTGTATTGATTTATTATGAAATGGTGTTTGCATGCTGAGGGTAGTAATTAGGAATACTGAGAATGTGGAATTCACTACCATAAGTAGGTGAGGCAAATAGATGGGTGGAGGCTGATTAGTGCTGAATGATAGGATCGCATCAATTAACTGACAGCTATGCAGCAAGATTTTTAACCAATGTGTATTGGCGATTATAATAGAGCTTATTATGATCTTGATTTCTACTCCAACATTTTCCTTGGGAAATAAAGTTCATTCACTCTTCCTGGGATCAATCAATACGAAATAACAGCTATTGCTCAAGTTACAATATTTCCTGAGGTTCTTTCTATTTACCATTTGGCTAAATGGCCCTCTGAGTGACATTGTGACTGGATTCCACAGCTTCAACACATTGGCTTGAGACTTGCACTGGTTTCATCTTGGTTTCTAATACTCAGTGCAATATTTTTAAACAGTAACCAAGTTGATCTTGTTTCAATTGTATTTCTTGAAGTAATCTGCCTTTTTATTGAGGATTACTGTAAGTTCTTCCAGTTAAAAATTGTTCTTCCTCATCAATTTGAATACTAAATATTGAGCACTTCAGATTTAGGGCTGGGTTTATCTCTATTTCCAAGGAGCTGACAGTCCAAACATTGACAAGTCTTCGCTGCTGCCTGCATCCCACTAAACAGAAATAACTCAAAGCAATCTCAAAGCTCCATTAAAATCTCTAATCAATTACTCCCTTGATTTTTATCCAAGGGAATACAAGCCTAATAATTTAACTTCTTAACAGCAGATTTACTGAAGTAGTGTGGCTAAGACCTTAAACTCCAAACCATTGTGAAGTTAGCCTAGACCCTAATTTTGCATTTGATTTTTGCATGGATGAGCATAAGCTGTTTCACTCCAGGTGTGGAGTGACCCACTGGAAATCTTACTTGAACTGTGTCATTACAAAGCTATGCTGATTTGTTTATCGGACAACAAATTTTATGAAATTGGGCACACAAAATGGAAGCAAACTGAAGTTATCCTCAGAGCCCTCTGCTAAAATCACAAAGTAACAGACACTGATCAGTAGGCAAGAGCATGCTTTTAGAATGCAAATGAGGGCTAGCACGTAAGGGAAACTGGACAGGATGGCACCTACAGGAACTAAATTAAAGAACACATCCCCACCCCATCAAAATCAGTACTTCTAAACCAGTCAAACAACCCATGGAGACACCTAAAATTAACAGCTAAGGAAGAGTCCCTGGCCCCTCAAAACTCTTGATCAATAACACACCTATGGGTTCAAACCCCAGAGATTCTAGACCATTGATAACCAACCAGACAAAAACGATTAACACGCACTTAAAACAATTGCTCCAACACACGAACATCGAAACAGGATGGCTGAAGTCAAATACTGTAAATAAAGGATTAGCATTTGAAACGCAAAGTTCAGGTTATAACTATAGCCCGTTGTGGGGGAGTCTTTAGAACACTTTTGGGACAGTCCGATTGTATGTCCTGACTGCTTCTCCGTCGACTTAAAAAGAAAATAAAGCTGTGCCATTATTGAACTTCATCCTGAGTCTGTAGTGGTCGTTTCACCCCCTCGCGCTAACAGCTTTCACCAATTGCAAGACTTAAACATAATGCAGCTAGCTATCTTTTCCAATGTAAATTGACATTCACCTTGAGCATACGTTTAGCACAAATGTGATGCTGGATTGCAGCTTTTAAATTTGAGGCAGTGTAGTTTTGGTCTGCTGAGGCTCTCAAAGTTCACAGCAACACTTCCTCCAACTTCTGGCAGTCACTGCAAACAAAGTTAAAGCATTCCCACAATTTAACCTCATTATGTCTAGCTCCCCATGTCCTGTCACCAATAATGGCATTTAAATGTCTATACACCATTTGAATTATTCCTTAAACTCCTTTGACTTTTAGTATATAGCATAATAAACATTCAGTCATGCAAATAACAATACAAACTATCACTACTTGCATGTTTTGTGATCAGATTTCCTCAGTGGCAGTGCAATTGGTACCAGTGTGTCAATTGCAAATGTAAGGACTGCTAAATTCCTGCCTTGCGACTGCTTAAATTGCACTCAACCATTTTCACTTAAGTAGAGCATATTGGGCAGAATAGTAAGCAAGATCCTTTAAACAGCAGTGCCAGGCAATTAAATATTGGGAGCAAGTTTGTGGATTTAAATGAGATGGAGGTGTAAAAAGGATGTGATGCCTAAGCAATAGTGATTGTGGCTGCTGATGTTAGTACAATGGGAGGAGGGACAAGTGGGTGTTGTGGATGGTTGAAATAACTTGGGGATTTGAATGTGAAGATGATTTTGACAGTCAAGTGGTTCAATGAGATCTTGAGGTATGGCAAAACCAGGTAAAGTTAATTTATTAGTCGCAAATAAGGCTTACACTAACACTACAGTGAAGTTACTGTGAAATTCCTCTAGTCACCACACTCTGGCGCCTGTTCCGGTCAATACACCTAACCAGCAGATCTTTCAGAGGGCGGGAGGTGGGGGAAACCCATGTAGACATGGGGAGAATGTGCAAACTCCACACAGACAATGACCCAAATTGGGAATCGAACCCAGATTCCTGGTGTTATGAGGTAGCAATGCTAAACCACTGTGCCATTGTGTCACCCATGTGCACGAGATGCACTTAAGCCTACTCCTTGAATTTAAAGGTTGGTTGACCAGGGTGGGAAAGAGCAGCATTAAAGGTGGAGATAAGGTAGTGAATAAATTGATAGCTGAAAGAGTTGACCTTAATGTGATGTTGGAAATGACATGGGGAGTTTTGTTTCCAGGGACTGAAGCAGAAGAATGTAGACTTGGAAGGGTTAGGGATTGATAGGTGGTGACTGATGGAATGAAACTATCTTAAGATGGCTTTACCATGGGAGTACAAGATGACATGAATATGGTTTTGTGGAGAATGACTAATTTGGAAAGGTGATGAGAATAGCTGAGATGGAGATAGTGGATTGTAGAATTGTGATGCAGTGACTGAAGGAGGGTATCTATGGGGTGGGAGACCAGATTACACTCAGGTGTGACTCCTTGCGCCTCCTATCATTTCCATTGACATGAAAATAATATTCCTTCCCAGTAATTTCCCAACTTCTGTGTAAGCAGATCAATTATTTTGATGAAGTATCATGAAGGCTGCCAACCTTCAGGAGAGATGAGAAGAAAAATGTTTCCCTATAATTTTTAGACTTCTGTTTTTGGAATTTGAATGTAAAATGGGGATAATTGTTAAAAGAAAGGAATTGAGCTGATGTGAAGAGAACTTCTGTTTGAAGTTATCTTTTAAGATAAAAATGTAAACTCTTAATTTTGCCTACACGTTTTAATCTGTTCACATGAAAATCTGCAGTTTAAGTGCCTGAAGAAAACGCAAGCACCCATAACTTCTTATGTTTATGTAGCACTTACAATGTAAGTAACTTTTCTCTTGTTTATGTTCACTCTTCTTTCATATACTTTTTTAAAAGATGCTACCATGCATTACAATAACCTATCCATCTCAGTCTTTAAAGTTTCAATTGACACCATAACATTTAATTGGAAAGAGGAGTGTTTCTTCTGTCTTTTGTGTGCAAAAGGTGTTTCCTGATTACACTGAAAAGCCTCGCTCCAATTTTATTCTATCCACTTGATAGGAGGAGAATCCAGAACACTTGAGGCACTTCTCAGTGGTATTTTGAAACAAAATATGACAGTGGGTCTCATAAGGAGGTAATTAGGACAAATGATCAAAATATTGGTCGTAAAGGTAAATTTTAATGGTGTCTTAGAGGAAAGCATGGTAAAGGCGGAAGAGTTTAAGGAGGCAATTAGTGTACGGCCCAGGCAGCTAATTGCATAGCAGAGTGTTAAACAGTAAGGACAGTGTTTTCCTGTGTGTTCTCAATATTGACTCCAGGCCCCATAAAACCTCGTGGCATCAGGTCCACATGCAAGGAAAGCTCTAATGATTTCTTAATGCCCTCCCTCAGCTACTCCTTCATGTTGAATACCATGGAAGAAGCAAATTCAATGTCCATCGCCAAGAGTGGCTCAGTGACATCACTGCTGACCGAGCAAAACCCTAAAGGCTGAAACTGCTAAACTAGGCCTGCAGCAAATGATGATGGAACCTAGAGGAAAACACGTACTTGACATTGCCTTAACAATTGACCTGTTCAAAATGCATCTGTCCATGGCAGTATTGGTAGGACTGAGCGTAGCCCTGTCCTTGAGAAAATGATCATTCTTCACATACAGCACCATATTAGATTAAATACATTTTGAACTGATCTAGCAGCTCAAAATTGGGCTGCGAGCAATCAGCAGCCACAGAAGCATATTCAACCAAAATCTGTAACCTCAGCTTGGAATCTCCCATCAAACCAGGTGATCAACATTGATTCAATGAAGAGTTCAAGATGGTATGGCAGGTGCAGTAACAGGTGTGTCTGAACGTGAGGTGCCAATCGGATGAACAACATGCATATTAAACAGCAGAAACTGTAGGTGATAGACAAAACAATTCAATCCCACAACCAATGGATCAGATCTAAGCTCTGAAATCATGCCACATCTAGTCCTGAATGTGGGTGGATAATTAAACAATTACCAGGAGGACAAGGATTCATAAATATCCCCAGCCTCAATGATCTGGGAGCCCAGAACATCAGTGCAAAAGGTTGCAAATGCTTCAGCCTTATCATCTCCAACCACAAGTTTCAAGTGAAACTATGGCACAGTGATTAGTCGTTGGGAATCATGGGGAGAACTCTCCACTTTTTGGAATCATAGCTAGTACAAAGGAAGATGGTTGTGGTCATTGGCGGTTAATCATCTCAGCCCCAAAACATCACTGCAGGTGTTATAGAACATAGAACATTAAACAGTACAGCACATTACAGGCTCTTCGGCCCTCAATGTTATGCTGAGCTAGGTCCAAACCCAAGATCAAGCTATCCCACTCCCTATCGTTCTGGTGTGCTCCATGTGCCTATCCAATAACTGCTTGAAAGTTCCTAAAGTGTCCGACTCCACTATCACAGCAGGCAGTGCATTCCACACCCCAACCACTCTCTGAGTAAAGAACCTACCTCGGACATCCCTCCTATATCTCCCATCATGAACCTTACAGTTATGCCTGAACCTTTATAGTGATGTTCTTCAGGGTATGTCCAAGGTGCAACCATCTTCAGCTGCTTGATCAACAACCCCACCATAAGGTCAGTAGTCTGGATATTTGCTGATAATTGCACAGTATTCAATACCGTTTGCAATCCTCAGGTACTTAAGCAGATCCATGTCCATATGCAGCAAAACCATTCACCATTAAGGCTTAGACTGATAAGTAGCAAGTGATTAATGGCTATGACTATCTCCATCCAACAAGAGTGCATCTAACCATTGCTACTTGACATTCAATGGCATTACCATCACTAAATGCCTCACCATCAACATTCTGGAAGTTACCATTGACCAGAAACTGAACTGGATCAGACATATAACACTGGGGCTACCAGAGCAAGTGGGAATTCTGTGATGAGCAACGCACCTCCTGAATTCCAAAGCCTGTATGCCATTTACAAGGCTCAAGTCAGAAGTGTGATGGTATAGTTTCCATTTGCCTGGATGAGTTCAGCTTCAACGACACCCAAGAGGCTCGACACCATCCAGGACAAAGCAGCCCACTTGGACAGTACCTCATTTACCAACTTAAACATTCACTTCCCCTATCACCAATGCACAGTGACAGCTGTCTGTACAATACATACCATACCAACTTGCTAAGACTCCTTCGACAGCACCTTTCAAACATATAGCTTCCACCTCCCAAGAGGATAAGGACGGCAGATGCATGGGAATGTCATTAAGTTCCCATCCAAGCCATGCTCCATTCTAACTTGGAAGATGACTTCTGTTGTCACTGGATCAAAATACAAAATGCCTTCCTATCAGCACTGTGGGTTTTCCTAAACTAGGTGGACTGTAATGGTTCAAGAACACAGCTAACCACTAGCTTCTCAAGGGCAGTTAGGGGTGGGCAAAAATGCACAATGATGACATCCCATAGAAGAGTAAAATTGCAGTAAATATTCGTAGGTTTTTAAACCATTGAAGGCAGGAACAAAGTCCAAGTTTGTTCACATCATTCTCTGTACTAAATTTACTGGTTAGCTACCATGACGCACAAAGATCTTGCTTTTCCTTGTCAAGGAACTTTGTGGCCAAATGTGGCACCCTAACTCTGGCCCTAACAGACCAGGTAACAAAATAAACTGAGAATTGAATGTTAACACATCAAGAGAGGCATTATATTCTCAGATATCAGAAGTGTGCTGTCTCCTTTACAATGCACACATGCAGAGTGCAAATGTATTTACTTGCAAAAATAATGTCTGTGCATACTGAACTGTGTTATATTTAGCATTAGTTTATGTGAGTTAAGTGCTCAAATCTAGATAGAGTAAGGTAGCAGATATGTTACTACACTAACAATCAAGAGGCTTGGATGAATAGTTGAGAGAATGTGAGTTCATATTCCACCATGGCAGTTGTGAATTTGAATTCTCAATAAAAACAGTGAATGAATAGTTGGTTTAGGTAAGAATGAACCTGAAGTTATTCACGTGTCATTAAAACCCAGTTGCTCAGTAACATCTTATCAGTAAGGAAACCTAAACATTCTCCTACCATTGTTTAGTAACTGCCCTCTGCAGTGATCCAGAGAGTGATATGGGATACTTGCCTTTATGAGCTGAAGCATAGAATATAAGAGCAGGGAGATTATGATGGAGCTGTATAAAACGCTTATTGCACCATAGCTAGAGTACCATGTGCAATCTGGTTGCCATATTATAGCAAAGTTGAGACCGTGCTGGAGTTGTGCAGAGGAGATATTGCTTGGACTGGAGTGTTTCAGCAATGAAGGGAATCAGGTTAGGCTCAAGTTGTTTTCCTTAGAGAAGAGAAGGCTGAGGGGGAAACCTGATTGAGATGTATAAAATTATAAGGGACATGGATAGCATAGATAGGAAGGAACTTTTCCCCTTAGTAGGAATCAATAACTGGGAGAGGAGGGGGATGCATAGATTTAAGGTAAGGGGCAGGAGATTTATAGAGGAAATCTTTTTCACCCAAAGGGTGGTGGGAATCTGGAACTTGCTGCTTGAAAATGGGGTGAAGCTGGGAACGCTCAAAACATTTTAAGAAACAATTACATGTGCACTTGAAATGCCATAGTATATAAGGCTGCAGACCAAGTCTGGAAAATGTGATTAGAATAGATAGATAGACACAATGGGCTCAAGGGCCTCTTACTGTGCTGTAAAATTCTATGGCTCTATAAGCTATTCCAGTTGTGAAAGTTTGACAAATTGGGATGAACAGTAAGTGTTTTGAGTTTCTCAAAAATCTATGAAATCTTCTTACATTCCCTGACAGTCCAAACAAAGGAGAGCTAAATCTAATGAATTGAGCAGAAAGACACAAATCTAATAAGGTTGAAGCAGTAAAGACAATAAATCTACATCAGCTAATTTATTCATAATAATCAAAACTGGAAATACGTTTTGCCTGTTTTTGTTCATGGTTAGTTAGTATCTTTCAATGCATCCATCATTCTACTAGCTTCAGACTCCTTAAACAATGCAATAAGCTAGTTATTATGAACCCCGCTGAAGTTAAAGTTAATACTGGAAAATCTCAGCAGGTTTGACAGCATCTATGCAGAGAGAATAGAGACAATGTTTTGAGTCTGGATGACACTTCAGATCCCAGAGTCTGCAGTATTTTGCTTTTATCTTGGGGTAACTTGGAATACCGGTTCATAGTGGTGTATGTATTTTTTTGGTGTTTTGTGAGGAACAATGTACAACCCAAAGAGAGAAAATTCTGGAAAATCTCAGCAGGTCTGGCAGCATCTGTAAAGAGAGAAAGGAGCTGACGTTTCAAGTCCAGATGACACTTTGTGAAAGTAGTACAACCCAGTCAGGAAACTGTTTGGTTGTTTTGTGAACAATTTATAAAGAATATTTATTGACTTAAAAAGAAAAACACACAAGAGGATTATAAAGCTCTATAACACTTAAGGATACTGATGGCTATACACACATAATTTTACATGAAACTATCCCTTGGTCCCCAAAACTACTTACATTCACCTGAACTCTGCGATATTCCTTTTCCCAACAACATCCAATATTAAGTAACTTTATGAGCTAAATCCAGCAAATAATTACCACAACCAGATTAAGTTGGCCACGTCTGGGAAATAGTCTTCTGGTTCAGCGAAGGTAGAAAATGGCGGCTTCTCTCAGGAGGATATAGTTGCAACTTGTTGTACTCCTGATATTTAGCTGTCTCTCTCTTTTGTCCTCCTGCATTTCTGTAGTACGGACTGTACAGTTTTACCATTTCTTTCCCTTTGATTTTATCCTTCTGTGAAATCGGCTTTTGGCAGATATGTGTCAATTTCTCCACTTTGAAGTTACCACTTATATAACCCCATTGTTTTCTCTAGTCACATACGTAAAATACTTATTTCCCACTAATAGGCTAGTTCACATCTCATTATTTCTCCAGCTGTCTGCTTCTAATTGTTATAATCCAGGTCAGAAACTCCAAGGTATTTATGAAGTCAGCCTAGACCACAGGTTTTGCATTTTGAATTTGGCTAGGGTAATCATAAGATAATTCACTGAAGACATGATTCAAGTGACTCACTAGGAGCTTTTATCAAACAAAGTTTATTTAAGAATACAGTTGACAGAAAATTAGCCATAACTTTACCAATTACAAACAAGAAAAAGCCTTAATATTGTAGAAACCTTAACAAATAAATACATTGTTCCAATAAATATCCATATAAACATAAACCTGCCATGGGTTTAGCACACAAAAAAAGACTGCTCACATGATTTTGCAGTTCAGCAATACTTACTGTGGCTTAGTACTTTGGATAGAGAATTGAAACTCTGGCTTCTTTGTTCTGGAAATCCCAGCACCTTGAGGCAGAGATAATGCCACTGCTGGCCTCTAGCTGGCAAACCACCAACAGAAGAATTTTTGCTTTAGAAAGCAAGAAAAATGCAAAATAACTAACCATCACAATTTCTAATACTAGAGAGACACAGAACCCTCATCCAGCCTAAAGTCCAAATACCTTCTAACGAAACCACAGCCAGCAGCCAAAACTGAAAGTAAAAGAACTCTTGTCACCTAACCTGTCAATCATTCTTTCCCCTAACAATTCAAAAAGGTCATACACTTGTAAAACTCCAGGACATTGCATTAGGCCCTGACTAAAAATAAACAAAACCCCAATTAAATCATTTAAGCAGCAATAAAAGGACATCTAATCAGATAGCCGGTTCAACAATAAAAAAAACAAAACAAAAGCTGGGTCACAAACTGCAGAGAAAAATACATTTCTTAAAGGCACAGTAGTGTCATACCAATCAACTCCCTGCTTTGACTTTGTTTTTCATAATCTTAATTTTCCCCAATTCTTAGCAGTTAATTGGCAAAGAAGTGAAATATCTAAATGAGTGGTTATGAACAGACTGCAAAGAAAAATGTGTGCCAATAGGAATTTTTCATAAATCCCAACTAATGCTACAGGACAAGTACAATTAGTTCACTCCTGACTGAACTCAGCCCTCAGTTCAATCTGGTGATATCCTTTCTCTTAACAGCTTGTGCTCGCCTTCAAGAGAAGTTCTGATGACAACTTTGCAGACTGGCACATTCCAAAGCCCAGGACTACATGCTGAGGGATGCACGAAAAGTTGGGGCAGCCACCATAGAGGCATAATGGGGAAAGGTCATTGACTTAAGACCTTTCAGCCATAGTGAACCAAGGGGAGCAGAACACTCCCAGACCAAATGTATACGGTGAACCTCATACAGTGAGTATTGAAACACCTTGGAGTGCAACTATGTTGACAACTTTTGAATCCCTTTGCACAATTTGTAAGGACCATTTTGAATTGTCTGTAATGTTTCTCTGACTGTATTCAAGCACCTCAGAGTGTAACTTGATGTATGTAAAGAACCTGAATATTATTGCACTTTGTGTGATAACCATTTTGGAATGAATGTAATGTTCTTTCAGATATTCCATGAAAAAGTACATTTTTGCAACACAAAAAGTTCTGATGACAGCCTTCACTGAATTTACAATGTCATTCATCAGTGAACTCCCTGTAACAGAAGAAGGAAGTGAAACTGACTTGACAGTTGATTTATTTCTTGTCAATAGTTTATTGATTTACTTCATTCTTCTATTTCAAACATTTATAAATAGCCTATTTTATAAATGATTGTTTTGTTGATAAAATTAGAGGACCTGTTAGTTCTCAAATGGAGTGGATGGCCATAAGAGGAGAATCATGGATAATTTATTGAAAAAAAGATTCACTTGTAGAAACTAAATAGCTATCCAATCAGCTGAAACTTGATCCGTTATACACTGTGGGCTGCCAGTGAGACTTAGAGGTTGAGCTGTGGGTTGTAATGTGGGGCTTGTTTTGAGATCTAGCCAGCAGTTGGCATTGACTGTCATAGCATGGGCGTGATGATATTGCTATGCATTGCATTTCATTTTCCATAGTAATATCTTGTCTCTAAGTATTTTGAAAGAAAAACTCTGAAACATTTCTTTGGAGAAATTCAATGCATTTACACTGAAATTCCTGTCCTTTTAAACATGAGAGAGTGCCATATATGGCCTCAGGACAATCCAAAGTATTTTACAGCGATTAAATACTTTCAAAGTGTAATTATGATCCAAAAAGTATTTCTTCTGCCCAACATCTGTGAAAATGAATGCCATGACTCAGAGATCTTGGAATGAAACCTTACTCTAAAATACAATGCGTATCTTTAGGTAATTTCTTTATGAAGTGTTAACTGAATAAGCACCTTACTGAGATCAGGTACAAGCTTCAAAATCAATAGCTGCCTTATTGTATAGCAGTATACAGTTTCACACAATGGAAGCACTGTTTATGAGATGTAACTTTCACTTTAAACATAGTACAAGACATAGGACCATAATCCTTTGAAGCTAAGCTGGCTCAGGCTACAAAGAATCATTTATCTGTTGGCTGAGTAACTACAAATAATTGAGCTTGCCCCCATGCAAGCTTGTGCAATTGGGTTCTGGGGTTGTCAGAACCATCAGGTTTACTAATGCCCTTGAGGGTCTGGTCTGTATGTGAATCCAGACCCACAACAATATGGCTGACTTTCGGAAATGGCCAGCAAGGAACTCTGTCCTGTCAGGGGATGTCTCATGGTTCTGAATCAGGCTGTCTGGATTCAAGTCTCTCCTTAGGATTCTTAGCTCTGACAAAGTGTCATCCAGACTCGTTGGTCTTATTCTCACTCCGCAGATGCTGTCAGACCTGCTGAGATTTCCAGCATTTTCTGTTTTGGTTCTTGGACTTGGTGGAAAGGGTGTTTGTGGTGCCGTTCAACAGGTTGCCAATAAAACACTTCCCCACTAAGGCACAAAGGGAAAAAAAGTATGTGAAGGTACAGGCCAAATAATTTTATCAAAGAACAATGGAAAAGTAAGGAACTGCAGTGATTCAAGAAGATTACTCACTACCACCTATCAAGAGCAATTAAGGATAGGAAATAAATGCTGGACTTACCAGTATTGTATATGTCTCAGGAACAAGAAAAGACTAACAGGATTCAGGACACAGCTTGCCCTCAGGACTGTGCATTATATACCTCTCATGGCAATTCATTTTCTCACAATAAATAGGCATCAATACTGAACAAATACAATCCATTAAATAATATGAAAACAAAAAATGTTGGAAATACTCATTAGGTCTGGCAGTGTCACCAACATGTTCTATTTTTATTTCAGATTTTCAGCATCCGTCATACTTTGCTCTTGTGAAAACAATTTGTTGTGAACCTGAGATGCTCAGGAATAAATGTGACCATTCCACCAAATGGATCCCTCACTTTTCATTGGTCACAGCTTTATGACTTGGAGCGTGGTGGTCCCATCCCCTTGGGTGACATAGGCTTCACCCTATCAAACTGATACTGCCAGACAGAAAGCTTAACATTTTTGAAAACAAATCCCTGCACAGACAAGAGTCAATGTTGACACATTTTGCCGTAGCTCTTAACATTTTTGCAGAATCTAGAAATGATACAAGGGCACATTTTTTACACCACTTTCAGTAATAACATTTATTTGCTTTGACATTAAATTTCTATTAGTCTTAATGTCATAAGGAAACCAATGTGTCTTGAGAGATGGTGCAAGAGGGGAGGTTCAAGTTCCTGGGATGTTGGAACCGGTTCTGGGAGAGGTGGGACCAATACAAATTGGACAGTCTGCACCTGGGCAGGACTGAACAAATGTCCTAGGGGGATTGTTTACTAGTGCTGTTGGGGAGGGTTTAAACTAATGTGGTAGAGGAATGGGAACCCCCTGGATGGATGGGTACATGGGACTCTGGGATATTATAGCTATTACTGAATCATGGCTAAAGGAGGGACAGGACTGGCAACTCAATGTCCCAGGGTATAGATGCCATTGGAAAGATAGAACAATAGGTAAGAGAGGAGGGGGAGTTGCATTTTTGATTAGAGAGAACATCGTGGCAGTACCAAGAGGGGATATATCCGAGGGTTCGCCCATTGCTTCTATATGGGTAGAACTGAGAAATAAGATGGGGGAAATTACTTTGATAGGGTTGTACTATAGGCCTCCAAATAGTCAGCAGGACATTGAGGAGCAAATATATAAGGAGAATACAAACAACTCCAAGAAAAATAGAGTGGTAATAGTAGGGGAATTTAACTTTCCCAACATTGACTGGGACAGTCTAGTATTAGTATTTAGGATGAATTTCTCAATCAGTATGTGGATGCCTGTCTAGAGAGGGGGCAAAACTTGATCTTCTCTTGGGAGATAAGGAAAGTCAGGTGACAGAAGTGTTAGTGAGACTTTGGGACTAGTGATCATAAATCCATTAGTTTTAAGAAAGCAATGGAGAATGATAGGTCAGTCCCAGAAGTTAAAATTCTAAATTGGAGTAAGGGCAATTTCGATGGTATTAGACAGGAACACTCAAAAATTGATTGGGAAAGTCTGTTGGCAGGCAAAGGGACAGTTGGTAAGTGGGAGGCTTTCAGAAGTGTTTTAACCAGCATTCAGGGTAAGCACATCCCTTTTAGAGTGAAAGGCAAGGCTGGTAGAAGTAGGGAGCCCTGGATGATTCAAGATATTGAGGCCCTGGTCAAAAAAAGGAGGCATATGACATGCATAGGCAGCTGGGATCAAGTGGATCCCTTGAAGAGTATAGAGGTTGTCGGAATAGAGTTAAGAGAGAAATCAGGAGGGCAAAAAGGGGGACATGAGATTGCTTTGGCAGATAAGGCAAAGGAGAATCCAAAGAGCTTCTATAAATACATAAAGGGCAAAAGAATAACTAGGGAGAGAAAATAGGGGTTCTTAAGGATCAACAAGGTCATCTATGTGCAGATGAACAAGAGATGGGTGAGATCCTAAATGAATATTTCTCATTGGTATCTATTGTTGAGAAAGGCATGGATGTTAGGAAACTTGGGGAAATAAATAGTGACGTCCTGAGAAGTGTACGTATTACAGAGGAGGTGCTGGAAGTCTTAAGGTGCATCAAGGTAGATAAATCCCAGGACCTGATGAAATGTATCCCAAGATATTGTGGGAGGCTAGGAGGAAATTGTGGGTCCCCTAGAGAGATATTTGAATCATCGACAGGTGAGGTGTCTGAAGATTGGAGGGTAGCAAATGTTATGCCTTTGTTTAAGAAGGGATGCAGAAAAAAGCCTGGGAACCACAAACCGGTGAGCTTAATGTTTGTAGTGGGTAAGTTGTTAGAAGGTATTCTAAGATTCAGGATCTACGGACATTTAGAGAAGCAAGGACTGATTAGCGACTGTCAGCTTGGCTTTGTGAGTGGAAAATCATGTCTCATGAATTTGATTGAGTTTTTTAAAGGGTAGGTGAGGGTAGTGCTTTTGACATGGTCTATATGGATTTTAGCAAGACCTTTGACAAGATACTGCATGGTAAGTTGTTGCATTAGGTTAAACCCCAAGGGATCAAGGGTGAGGTAGCCAATTGGATACAAAATTGGTTTGACAACAGAAGTGGTTGTATAGGGTTGTTTTTCAAACTGGAGGCTTGTGACCAGCGGGGTGTCTCAGGGATCAATGCTGGGTCTGCTGTTATTTGTTATTTAGATTAATGATTTGGATGAGAATTTATGGGGCATGGTTAGTAAGTTTGCAGATGACACCAAGATTAGTGGCATAATGGACAGTGAGGAAGATTATCTCGGATTGCAATGGGATCTTGATCAATTGGGCCAGTGGTCTGATGAATGACAGATGGAGTTTAATTTAGATAAATATGAGGTGATGCATTTCGGTACACCGAATCAGGGCAGGACTTCAAATCATAGAATCCCTACAGTGCAGAAGGAGGTCATTTGGCCCATCAAGTCTGCACCAACCACAATCCCACCTGGGCCCTATCCTCACAATTACATGTATTTCCCTAGCTAGTCCCCCTGACACTAAGGTGCAATTTAGCATGGCCAATCCACCTGACCCACACATCCTTGGAATTTGGGAAGAAACCGGAGCACCTGGAGGAAACCCACACAGTCATGAGAAGAACATGCAAATTCCACTCAGACAGTGAGCCAAGCCAGGAATCGAACTTGGGTCCTGCCCCTTGTGAGGCAGCAGTGCTAACCATTGTGCCACTGTGCCACCCAAACCTACTCCATTAATGGTAGAAAGTTGGGGGAAGTTATAGAACAAAGATCTATGAGTACTGGTTCACAGCTCCTTGAAAGTGGAGTCACAGGTGGATAGGGTGATGAAGAAGGCATTCAGCATGCTTGGTTTCATTGGTCAGAACATTGAGATATCTTGTTGAAGTTGTACAAGACATTGGTAAGGTCACATTTGGAATACTGTGTACAGTTTTGGTCACACTATCATGGAAAGGACATCATTAAACTAGAAAAAATGCAGAAAAGATTTACTAGGATGCTGCTGGAACTTGTTGATTTGATTTTAAGGAGAGGCTACATAGACTGGGACTTTTTTTCCTGGAGCATAGGAGGCTTCGGGGTGATCTTGTAGAAGTCTATAAACTAATGAGGGGCATAGATAAGATAGATAGCCAACATATTTTCCCAAAGGTGGCAGAGTCTAAAACTAGAGGGCATAGGATTAAGGTGGAAGGGGAGAGATACCAAAGGGTCCAGAGGGGCAATTTTTTTCACTCTGAGGACGGTGAGTGACTGGAATGAGCTGCCAGAGGTAGTAGTAGCGTCTTTTAAAAAGCATTTAGATAGTTACATGGGTAAGATGGGTATAGAGGGATAAGGGCCAAATGTGGGCAATTGGGACTAGCTTAGTGGTTAAAAACTGGGTGGCATGAACAAGTTGGGCCGAAGGACCTGTTTCCATGTTGTAAACCTCTATGACGCAAATGGCTCTTGATGGGCAAGGCTCAAAGCATGGTCAATGCTAAAGTAGCTGAATGCAGTGAGAGCAGCAATATGAAAACTCTAACCTGTAGGTTAGGGAGATACTATCCTGCTTTCATTATCTGGAAAATGAGAAAAAAAACCTGTTCGGGAGGTACCAGAGAGAACAATACTTTAGCAAGATTCAACTGAAAAGTTAGAACTATAGAATCCTTACAGTGCAGAAGGAGGCCAATCAGCCCATCAAGTCTGCACCAACTCTCTGAAAGAGCATCTTACCTAGGTCCACCCTTCACTATCCCCATTGCCCTACCATCTACCATGGTTAAACCCCCTAAGCTACACCTCTTTAAGACACTAAGGGAGAATTTAGCATGGCCTACCCACCTAACCTGCACATCTTTGGACTATGGGAGGAAACCGGAGCACCCGGAGGAAACCCACGCAGACATGGGGAGAACGTGCAAACTCCACACACTCACCTAAGGCCAGAATTGAACCTGGGTCCCAGGCACTGTGAAGTAGCAGTGCCAACCACTGTGCTGCCCTAAACAAATAACTGCACAAGAGAAAGCAAATGGCATAAGCTAGTCTGTTGAGCTTCTTGGTCTTCCAATGGTAAAACTGTGGTGCAGTTTTCCAAAGTATGCACAGCTACTCCATTGGTGGTGGGGACGTGGAAAGTTAAGAATTCATTTCTGCAGAAATCTCCCATTCTAGATTGTAAAATTAAACAAAGTGCAATCATAATACACAATATTGTTAAAAATAATAACCTAATTAACTTCTGATCACAACATGTTTCTGCTTTCAAAGTTAATTGAAATCTTTAATAAAGTTGCATTTTCTTTCTGTTGACAACCTTGGCTTAAGTTGGTATCAGAATCATAGTATCTTACAGTTTATAGGGAGACCATTGGTCCCATCATGCCCTTTTCTGCTCTTTGAAAGAGCTATCCAGTTCTGGTCATTAAACTTTCGGAAGGATGTGCGGATCCATGAGAGAGTAAAAGAATAGTTTCAGGGATGAAGGTTTTTAATTATGAGGTTAGGTTGGAGAACAAAACATAGAACATAGAACATTACAGCGCGGAACAGGCCCTTCGGCCCACAATGTTGCGCCGACCAGTCTTATTTTTAAAAAAAAAATTGACCCACTAATCTAAACCAATCCCTTTTCGTCCATAAACCTATCCACCAATCTCTTAAACGCCCCCAAACTAGGCGCATTTACAACTGCAGCAGGCAGGGCATTCCAGTCCCTCACCACCCTCTGGGTAAAGAACCTGCCCCTGACATCCATCCTATAACTATCCCCCCTTAATTTAAAGCCATGCCCCCTCGTGCTAGCTTTCTCCATCCGAGGAAACAGGCTATCACCATCCACCCTATCTAAACCTCTAATCATCTTATATGTTTCTATAAGATCCCCTCTTAGCCGCCTTCTTTCCAGTGAAAACAACCCCAAATCCCTCAGTCTCTCCTCATAGGACCTCCCCTGCATACCAGGCAACATCCTGGTAAACCTCCTCTGCACCCTCTCCAAAGCCTCCACATCCTTCCTGTAATGTGGGGACCAGAACTGCACACAGTACTCCAAGTGCGGCCGCACCAGAGTTGTGTACAGTTGCAACATGACGCTGCGACTCCTAAATTCAATCCCCCTACCAATAAACGCCAAGACACCGTACGCCTTCTTAACAACCTTATCTACTTGATTCCCAACTTTCAGGGATCTATGTACACATACACCTAGATCCCTCTGCTCCTCCACTCTATTCAAAGTCCTCCCGTTAGCCCTATACTCAACACATCTGTTATTCCTACCGAAATGGATTACCTCACACTTCTCCGCATTAAACTCCATCCGCCACCTCGCGGCCCAGCTCTGCAACCTGTCCAAGTCACCCTGCAAACTTCGACACCCTTCCTCACAATCTACCACACCTCCGACTTTGGTGTCATCAGCAAACTTACTAATCCACCCAACTATACCCTCATCCAGATCATTAATAAAGATTACAAACAGCAGTGGCCCCAAAACAGATCCCTGAGGCACACCACTCGTAACCGAACTCCATGATGAATAATTACCATCAACCACCACCCTCTGTCTCCTATCTGCTAACCAATTCCTGATCCAAGTACCTAAATTACCACCAATCCCATACATCTGCATTTTCTGCAGAAGCATACCATGGTGAACCTTATCAAACGCCTTACTAAAATCCATATATACCACGTCTACTGCCTTACCCCTATCCACCTCTTTGGTCACCTTCTCAAAGAACTCAATAAGGTTAGTAAGGCACGACCTTCCCGCTACAAAACCATGCTGACTATCTCTAATCAATTCATTACTCTCCAAATAACTATAAATCCTATCCCTAATAATTCTTTCTAAAACCTTGCCCACTACAGAAGTAAGACTCACTGGTCTATAATTCCCAGGGAAGTCTCTGTTCCCCTTCTTAAACAATGGGACAACATTCGCTGTCCTCCAATCTTCCGGTACTATACCAGAGACCAACGACGACCGTAATCTTGCCCTAACCAACCTTCTGTTCTTGACATACCTATAGAACGCCTTAGGATTCTCCTTAATCCTATCAGAAGTTGGGATTGTTCTCATTGGAGCAAGGGAGATTGAGGGGAGATTTGACGTGTACAAAATTATGACATGTTTAGATAAGATGGACAAAGAAAAGCAATTCCCATTAGCTGATAGTGCAAGGAATAGGGGACACAGATTTAAGGTTTAGGGCAAGAGATATAGGGGCTGCAGGTAGAAAGAAAGAGGGCTACCTCCTGATCTGCAAAAGATACCCTGCTTGAAGATAGTACCTCCCACTTCCTTTCTGCCCTTTGAAAATTTTTTTATATATGAAAGCAGCCTACCCATTCCTGCCCAACTGCTCACACCAACTACTTTATATCATGGGTAGCACATTATTGGGGTCATTGGCTTGATAACATGCCCAGTTGTCCCTCAACTATTTATTTAAATATGGAGGATGGGCTGCCTATTTCAGCACCTGCCACCCATCTCCCATATTATGGAGGTGAGCTCAAAGGTTGATAGAAAGGTGGTAGGGTGGCCTTATGATGTTGCTGGAGACTGCAACATCATAAGGTCTCCAGGACTGTTCCTTTTCAAGTCCACCAATACAGACAACTCACCTCCTGGTAACAAGACTATAACTAACTTTGTATCTTCCATCTCTTTGAGAGAATCCTGCGGAAGTTTTCCAGCAGCAGAAGTGGCAGTGGCTTGGCTGGCCACCAAAGGCAGGAGGCTAACCTGAATAATTAATGACCCAATGAAAGACAATGTTTTAGGCCTATAGCATTTTGCTATTGGCAGAACAGGCCTCCCGCCATATGGAGAGGCTGCCAGCTGGTTGGAAGTAGTCTTCCAGCAGCTTCCCAAGGGCCATTGAAACTGGAAAGATACTCCCAGTCCTCCAAAGATGCATCAGGAGAAGTCTCCCATTTTATCAGTGGCACCCACTGCCTATGGCCACCTAATTCTTAAATACAAATCACTTTCTCACTCGTGTTCTCCTATCTACTCCAGCAATGCCCTCCTCTCCTGGTAGCATCGCTGAGCTCCAGAGCTGCCAGCCCTCCAGTTGGCTAGGCAGCATCAGTATCCTGTCCGCCATCTTTAATTGGACTTGGTGGTGGCCAATTAAGAGGCTGCCTCTGAGAAAATTGCTGAGGCCATGCCATTGCCTGCCCACCCAGGCTTGGGACTCAAATAAGGTCCCTGGCATCAGGACCTTCCCCTTCCAACAGAATTCTGTCCATTACTTCAACGGAAGATTCATAAAGTTTAGCATAACTTTTACAAAGTTAAGTATCCTGTAAACCTTTCTGCAGCCTTATCAAGTTATCTAGCTACCTTAAAAGATTTATGTATGTGTACACCCAAGTCTCCATGTTCCAGCACCTCCTTTAGCATTGTTTTATACTACCACTCCTCATTCTTCCCTCCAAAATGCATCACAAAATCTTTAACTTTCCGGTATTAAATTTTAGCTGTCATATTTCTGTCCATTTCACCAGTCTATGTCCTCCTGAAATCTGTTACAATCCTCACTATTTACCACATTTCTGAGTTAAATATCATGTGCAAACTGCTCCTCTTCAGTTGCTTAACTTTACCCAAATAAATGTTGTCTTTGATCCCTCAATAAGCGCATCACCGCTTTAATCATTCCTTCCTTTTTTTCTATCCTTATCTTCCTCAATACACTACAGCTAAGAATATTGAATGCTCATTCCTCCCCTAGTTTGACGATCAGAAATTTGTACTTGCAGCCTACCCATTTTTAATTCCAAATCTCCTGCATTTATGCCCACACACACCAAACACAAGTATGCCATGAATTTCTCCCGAATTCCTCTTATTTCTGAACTACTCTTCATTCACATGATGTTTCTCTTTCTAAATCTATAAAGTTTGAAACATCTCTGATGCTTCATTCTTATTTCCCTTGCTCTGTCAAATGAGCTTACATCTCCCCCACAATGAAGGACTTCTCAGTCTTGTTGAGATGCAACCCATCCATCCTGTACAGATCCACCCTGCCCAGAACTGGACCTAATTCTCTAGGAATTGGCAGCCTTCCCTCCAGCATCATGTCTCCAGACATATATTAACCTGCTTTATCTTGCTGTCCTTATACTTACTGACAATGACCATAATTCAGAGATTCCTGCTTTTTCCTTTCTCTTGTTCCTGAAACTCTGACTGTGGGACCCCAAACCTTTTCCTTCCTATGCCATTGGTTCCAAAATGAATTATGGCTTTTGGCTGTTTCACCAATCGTCCACTAACTCAGCCTACTATATAATGTTCTGCACTCAATTGATGTGCTTTACCTTAACTGGTACCAGAGAAACAAACACACAATGTACGACTCACACAGATAAATTTCAAAATGCCTGCCTATCCTCCTGACTATTGACTTCCCTATAACCAATGCATTTTTGCAATGGAGTCATTTGTAAGATCATGCTGGAAATATGCTCCAGAACATTGCTTTTCAAATTTTTTTCTGGCGATCCACTTTTACCAAATGGCCATCCCTCATGACCCATGTCACATGCAATGTATAGTTCTAACATTATACAATATATTAAACTTCAGGGGTCTGTTTCAGATCCATTTTCTAATTTATTTGGGTCATATTCTGACACAAAGGAAATTGGTGTTAGAATTTTGCAAACTCCTCTCGTCAATGTGTACATTCAAAATGAATGTCTAAAATAAGACAATACTCTCATTCACTGTGCATCAAACATCCACTGAAAATTGACTGTTGTTTATTTGTGACAGATTTCTTGTTTAAAATGCAGAGCTCAGTATTTCAGCGTTCTGCTTTTAGGTGAAAACCTAATAGGACAATCACCAATTCTTGATCTGTTACCGTCCCATCAATTAACCTCTCTGGCAGGTGGGATATGTCATGCCAATAACAACATTTTGCTGCAACCAAAGAAAGTCTGTGGTTAACATGTTAATTATCCTTTCTTACAAACTGCCGTAGTTAAAAAAATAAATAAAACGTCTCAATGTTTTCCTGTTTTTCAGACATCATCTCATTTTGAAATTGATTTAACAAGATATTTTTATGCAAGGGAAAATAATGAGCTGGATTGTGAAATAATGACTATACTTGTCAAACTGAAGTTATAGCCTGCCTTCACGGCGGGAAATTTGAGACTCAGGCAGAGTCTTATCCTTTTCTTTCATAAAGTGCATGTAACTTGAATTGTATCAGGCAATACTAAGCTCTTCCTTGACATCAAAAGTCCTCTTGCTGACTATGTCGTCTCAGAGATACTCATTATCATATAAAATATGCCCTACAACCGGAACATCCCACATTTTTTAGCAGGATCACAGAACATCCTGGCCGGAATTTTCCAACTGTTCATGCCAGTGGGATTTTCCCATCCCGCTGCAGTGAACAGAGATTTGGCTGGGCTTCAAATTCTCCGACTTTGCTGCAGCGGGAGTGTGGCACAAACGGCCGTGTTTTTTTAAAACATGATCACAGAACATCTCCCATTCTTTTGTACAGTTTCAGTTTACAGGGCAGCAAGATTTTACCCGGCAACTCATTTTCAACATCCCATGACCCACCCGCAGTTTGAAAAAACCTGCTGTAAACTGCAATCCTTTAATGTGTCGTAATGCTTACAGGTTCCAGCACTGGAAACCCATTTGTGAGTGCCACACACACAGAAAAATCCTGTGCAACCTGACTCTTCATATACCGCCAGGTAGTCACCCACTTACCATCCTCCTGAACTGACCAACTTTGAAATTTGCAGCCTCCTTGCAGTGACACCAGCTGGTCCTTCAGGCTGGGAACTCTGAATTTAATTCTGAGCAGCTGGAGGCACTTCCTGCACACATGGCTATCCAAGATACATTAGACATCCAGGAGATTCCATGTGGCACTGGATGTGTGGCAATGTCCCATCATTTTAAAGTTACTATTTTTTATATGCATATAGCTATATATATGTCAGTTGTAGTTTAGAAACCCCTTACCTCCAATATAAACATGAAAGTAAACACTATAAACAAACATGATTGTTAATGCTTATCCATCACTTGTGAATGTCTTGTCAATGACGGGATGTTCTGACATTCTTTTTAAATATTTCTTAAACATGTATGTGGGCATCATTGGCAAAGCCAACATTTGTTGCCCAGCTCTAATTGCCCTTGAGAAAGTACTGGTGAGCCACTTTTGTGAACTGCTGCTGGCCATCTTCACTCATCAGGCGCCACCTGTGAGTGACTCAGTCCATTTTTTTAAGCTATTCCAAAATTTACTGGTAGCGTTCCTGACTAAAAGCACTGAGATTGCAGCATAATTTACATTGTCTTGCTTTCTTGTATGTGAGTTTCTTTATTGCAAATCTATTTCTCGCTATTAAATCATTAAGCACATAGCAGAGATCATTTCTCATTCTGTAGCTGCTTCTGCCTATCACTTCTGGCAGCCAATTACCAAAAGTTATAAAACAGGGGCAAATATTGAATCAATAGAGCCACATGAACAAGCAGATCTTCTGATATGGGTGAGAACAGTGAATTTTAAAAAGTGTGCTGTATCTCACTTGTGATTAACATTAAAACAAGCTTTCAGAAACACAGTCACCTCAAGACAAAAGCACAACAGTCTTTCCAAAATGTGGACTGTGTTTTGATCAAGAATATTTCAGAATTGAACTAATAACTATTATAATACCTAGAAATAACTTAACGTTTTAAAAAACATTCCTGTAACGATTTCTGTATATTCAACGACCAGGGCATTACTGCCACAATGTAAATTATGCTGCAATCTCAGTGCCTTTAGTCAGGAACTGTACCAGTAAATTTTGGAATGGCTTAAAAAAAAAGGGCTGAGTCGCTCACACCATATTTTCCTGGAAATAGTGATGATGTGCACCATGGTTACAATACCATACTCTAGTCCAATACTGTCTGAGGCACAGACAGACCTTCTACACACAGGCCCACTGAGTGATAGCCAAGCAGTTGTACTTTGGTTCTCTTCAAGGGGTTATTTTTTCTTGACATGCGCCTCCTCCAATGCAAAGCACAAGAAATGAATTCAAATTATGCATCCAGAAGACCTCTCTAAATTTAAATGTGTTAAAGGGCATGAATGCCTGGGAGATAATATTTAATCCTACTTTCAGATAACTCAGTTCTCTTGTACCCCTCCCCAGAAGATATTACTTCTTTGCTGGGGAACTTCGAGTTCATACAAATTCATACATGGAAATGGTCCCAGTCCATGTTGATCATGGTGCCCTCCCAACTAGTCCCAATTGTCCATATTTGACAGGGTAAATGCTGAGAGGATGCTTCCCCTCATGGGAGAGTCTAGGACCAGAGGGCATAGTGTCGGAATAAAAGGGCACCAATTTAAGGCCGAGATAAGGAAGAATTTCTTCTCAAAGTTGTGAGCCCCTGGAACTCCTTGCCACGAACAGCTGTCGGGGAAGAGTCAGTGTGTATATTTAAGGCTGAGATAGATTTTGCAAGACTAAAGGAATCAAGAGTTATGGGCAGAAGAGTGATCGTGAGGAATGTCGTCAGATCAGTCATGATCCTATTGAATGGCAGAACAAGATTGACAGGCTGAATAACCTACTCCTGTTCCTATTTCTTATCATCTTAAGATAATTTCTGCTATCTCAGGTAGCCCTCAGTTCCAATACTAACCATCTCTAGCTGCATACTGTATGATGGTTTTCTCCTGTGGAGGTCCATAATTCTGTTCTCATGATCTCTATTTCTTCAAAGGTGATATTGAAATTGTTGGATCTCCTATCATGTCTCTCTTGGCATGCTTCCATCCATTCTTCAGCTGCCTCACCCTGATACTGCTGTGTAAAAAATATTTGAAAATTAACACTTAGAAAAAAACTGAGGAGACATCGAATCAGTCTACTTAACATTTTCTTACTTAATTACTGGCAATTGTCAGGCTAAGTTGCTTCTTTAAAAGCTACATTTCAATTTCAAAGCATGTTATTTACTTTTTAGAATGGTGTTTACATTAATGAATCCTCCAATAGATCTGCAAAGGAGCTGAACATGAAACAATGCAGGTATGCAGACTGTTTGGAACTTGCTAATGAGGATAGATTTGGAGGGGTTAGGAATCAGGGATCATTGTGGCTATCTAAAGGAACTGAATGAACTCATACCTCTAGATGAGATGATGTGGTATCAATGCAAGTTTACAGTTGCCATACATATCATGTTGAACTTTAAAGAAAAATGATAATTGCCAACTTGCAATTTTGGCAGAGAACATAACATGGGCAATAATGTACCAACCACTCCATTTAAATACATGCTCGTCTCTGCTTTGATCTCAATTGAAAGAAAAATTGGACGGGAGTTTATATCAGGCAGGAGATTGGATAATGTATATATGGGATAGATGGTTTCTGATTCTTGTTGAAATTGAAATTTTATAGCAGAAATATATCAAACTTGGAACACAAACCTGCCCACACTTCAGAGATAACTTTGGAAGTGATGAGAAAGCGCCTATGCAGTGCTCTTTTGAGTATACACATTCTGTAAAAATGAAGCCAAAATTGCAACGTATTAAACATGATATTAAAATATTCTTCTATATCTCTTCTTTTATCTCTCCTTCTTTCTGCCTTTTATTTTTTATTTTCTCAATCTCCCAGAAATACTGGCCGCGATTCTTCCATCACAACAACTTCCATTGGGTCGGGCTGGGAGATGCACATGTCAGCCATTTTGCGGGTTTCCTGCCAGCTTTTATGACCCGTGTGCATCTCCCAGCTGGAAGAAAAATGGCGCCGCCAGGAACCCACTGAAAACCGGCGAGCCACTGATTAGCATGAGTTTACAAAACTTTACATGTCATTTTTGGGATCCACATGGCAATCTCCGCCCACATCTGCATCTCCTGTCACTTTGGCATGATGTAATTTTGGCACGAATCAGAGTAGGTCACAACCTGGCATGGCAGCCTTGAACTGGCATGAGGCGGCAAGTGCTGCTAGCTGAGTGTGGGGTATGTTGCAGGCAGGCCCTGGAGATGCATGGTGGCCTTGCTCCTGCTGCCTTCAGGTGTTCGCCCATGGACCAGTGATATCCTGGGGGGGTGGAGGGGGCGCTGGGTGGGCTTCTATTTCCTCACAGCTCCCTGAGTGAGGTCCGTCAGGGAGTCCCGCTATTCCCCTCACCCCCAGGTAGCAGTGAAGTGGTCTGTGGGAGACAGCCTTGAGGGCTCCCGGTTCCCCCCCCCACCTCTCCATCCTGGGCAGCACTGTCACACACTGTGGGAAGCAGCCTTGAGTGCTTCCACTTCTCTCCTCCCCACCCCCGAGCAGCACTGTAGTGCAGTGTGGGAAGCAGTCTTGAGAGCTCTCGTTCACCCTTCCCCTCCACAGCATTTTGCATTGGCATTGTCCGGCCATGGGGGGTGGTCAGAGACTCTATTAAATGCTGGTGTTCCGGGGTGGGGGAGGGGTGTACCATGTGCTAGCTGAGGCCTAACCAGATGAAGCAGCTGCTACTCCAGGCCAGGGTGCGAAGGTTCAGACATGGACTGCATGGAATCTGCTGTCACTGGGCATGCATTTGGTGCTGCTTTGCAGTCTGCCCCTGCCCTGTGACACGGACCAGCAACACATGCCTGTAACAGATGCTGCAGTTGCACACATAGCAATGGCTCAAGACTGCACATTGCCCACATCTGCACACTGACCTGCATAATCTGTGCTGGCATTTGTCATGATGGGAATCTCACACAATCCTAATTGGGCCACACATGGCACCATTGATTGTGTGGGATTGCCAGTCCCACAAGTGGACACTGTGCAAATAGATCTCGATTTGCTTGATCTGGACCTGGCCACGTTGGTGGCAGCAGAAGCGGAGGAGGAGGCAGCGGTGGGCATGGAGAAACCACTGCAAGAGGAGCCACCACAAGACCCTCAGGAAGGACGGCAGGGAAGTGCCGCTGAGGGCCAGGAAGTGGGTACACAGAAGGCAGAGGTTGCTGGCCGAGAAGGTATAGGACTCGCAATTCCTTCATGGCCCTCTCAGAGGAGAAGTGCCATCGCCGGCTGTGCCTGTCCAAGACCACGATGCGTCACATTTGTGAGGTGCTCTCACGGCTGGCACCTCAGGGGAGGGACGGTCATCCGCTCTCTGTAGACATGAAGCTGACAGCAGCCCTCAATTTCTATGCCTCGGGGTCATTCCATGCTCCCAGTAGCGACCTAGCTGGGTTCTCCCAGGCCTCAGTGCACAAATGTGTGCGGCAGGTCACAGATACCCTCTGTGCCTGGGCAGGGCAGTTCATTAATTTCGATGTGGGCTGTGCACAGCAGGAGGACTGGGCTCTCGGCTTCGCTTCCATTGCTGGGTTTCCGAATGTCAGGGCACAGTGGATGGCACACACATTGCCTTGTGGGGCCCCATGCAGGGCCGCAATGACTTGTGAACTCGAAGGGGTTCCACTCCCTGAACGTTTAAATTGTCTGCGACTATCAACTAAGGATCATGCAGGTCGATGCATGCCAGCCAGGGAGTGTCCACGACAGCTTTGTGATCCAGCAGTCAGACATCCCTGGGCTCCTTGAAGGTCAGCTCAGGCTCCGGGGTGGTTAATGGGTGACAAGGGTTACCCGCTAAGGTCATGGCTGATGACGCCTGTGCAGAAGCCCCAGACCAAGGCGGAGACCCGCTACAACAAGGCCATGCAGCCACCCAGTCCGTCATTGAGTGGTGCATCGGCCTGCTGAAAATGTGGCGCCGGTGCTTGGACCACAGTGCGGGGAACCTCCACTATGACCCTGTGTGTGCTTTACGCATCGCCATCATCATTTGCTGCGTTCTGCACAACATTGCCCAGCAGCAGGGAGACCAGCTGGAAGAGGAGGAGTGAGGGGGTGAGATGGGCGCCCCACCGTATGAAGAGCCGGAGGAAAGATGGTGGGCGGCAATGGCAGGTATCCAGCAAAGAAAGGCGGCGAGGGATGCCTTGATTGCAGCCTGCTTCATCTAGCTGTTGCTGTGCAGCAAGGGGGCTACAACCACCACACATCCATCACATCCCAGGAGCAAGGGCAGCCACTATTCCCACTCCAAACTGACCTGGGCCCTCAAACCACCACATCACCCTTTCCCTGCTCCTGTCATCCCACCACCCTATCCTCCAGAAACATCCAATCCTATTACTTATGTGCTGGGGCAGGCAATGGTTGCGAGTCTAGGTTGAAGGCTGGAGGATGATGACGACTTATTGTTGTACACACTGGGATCCTGCCTTGGTGTAACTCATGTCTGACCCCTATCTATGCTCTGAATGTGCACTGCCACCCTGGCCCATGTCACTGTAAGGGTTGGGGACACATGTTTTTTGGCGGGGAAGGGGTGGCACTGGCACCAAGGGTCTGATGGATGTTGGGGAAGGTAGGGCAGACACTCCGAAACATGGGCTGAATCTGCATGGCTCAACAGCCTCTTTATTTGGGAGTCAGGAACAGTGAGCTGTGGGGGGCGGGGAAGAGAATCAGAGACACATTAGTCACAGCAAGATGTGCAATTAACAGTTCATTGTGCTCTTAACAGAAATGATTACCAACTCCTGTCAATTGCTTACCTTCACCTGTACCCTCTAATGAACTACAACTCTCTAACTTGGTGGTGTCTACTGCTTTTTCTAGGTGCTACCCCAGGATGCACATTGGAGGTGGAGGTGTCCAGCTGTGATGCATGCCCCATTGCCTGTGATGCCCTTGGCAGACGTCCCTGGGTGGCCAAGACCTGGAGGGCCCTTGCTGACTTGCGGATTGGCCGTTTCGTTGCCACCCTGTTCATCTCGCTGACCCTGAGATACCAAGGTGTGAGGAAGGGGGGAAAATCGGAAGGTCTTGGGACATCTAGGATTTCCAGAGTGGAATACCCCGGCATGAGCTCAAACCCTTCCTCTTCCCTTAGGGTGCCCAGAAGCCCTGGGGCATTCCATAGGAAGCCAGGGTAGCTGGACTGAGCTCTAAAAGCTCTGGCGTCACCTGGCTCTGCCAGTCCTGGGGGCCTAGATGCATTTGCCCCATGATGGGCGATCTCTCAGCCCTGGCCCTCTGAGATTCAGCCAAGCTCCAGAGCCCCTCTGCTACAGCATTCTGTGAGCAAGCCAGCCTCTGGAGTCCATCAGCATTAGCCCTTTGAGCCTGGCTAAGTTGTTAAGGCTCACAGCCACAATCTGTTGTGTCTCCGGAATGCCAGCAAGAGTCCCAGTCATGGCTAGCAGCGTCTCCCACATGCCCCCAACACCCATGGCCATTGAATACTGTGTCTACTTAATGCTGGAAACACACTTGCCCTGGCCCCTAGTGTCTCCAGAATGGGCTGGATACTGTCACCCATGAGCCAGACTTTCCACTGCGGTCACCACTCTTGCAGTGTTGGCTGGGGCCTCATGCTGTGTCGGCACCACCTCCTGCAACAGCACTCTGTTTGACTCCCCTAAACAACCTTGCAGTCACAGCATGGTTATTGACAGCCCTTCTACAACTCTCCAGGTTTCCTGATGCATCTCCACCAGCCTTGAGAGGAGTAAACGCAGAGGCCCAGCAGCTAGTTTGGGGACAGCTGAATCCTGGCTTCCAGCAGACCCCTCTGTGCCCAGACCCTCAGATGTGCCCACTTCCACCCTATTAGTATCAGCGTCACCAGATTGCCTCAACACTACAGGTACCCACCATGGTGATTGTCTCTGTGTTGATGGTTGTGCGGTACATGCCGGTGACGCTTCAGTGGTGCTGCCCTCAGAGGATTCCTCTGTGCCTCCCTCCAAGGTGTCATCCAGGGGGTCGTGCGCAGTTTGCTCCAGAGCAGCGAGGGGAAGTAGCAACACCCAAAGAGCTGGGCTCCTCTAGGTCCAGAGCTAGAAAAAAGAACATGCATTAGAGGGAGGGAAGCAAAACATTCCATGCAGCATCGCACTTACTTAGAGGAGGACCCAGTTGAGGGTGCGCTTCTGCTCACTTTGCCTGCCCTTCAGGTGACTAAGCAGAGTTGGAGATCCATGCCAAGCATGTGCAGGGTTCCAAGTGGGATGCTCACTCATCCTTACTGCTCGCAGAAGGTTATACATTTTTTTGTGGCACTGCCTGCCAGAGCACGGTGTCAGGTTCCTGACATTTACTGCTTTTGCCACCTCCTCCCAAAATGCCATGGCAAATGCACCCCTTGGCTTAGGGCTGTGGCCGGGGAACAGATGATGACTCCTCTCCTCCATGGCATCTAGCAGGTGCTCCTGGCTTGCCTCTGAAAATCTGGGAGTCAGTTTCCATGCAGCCATCTTTGTGGGATGACTGGCTGTGTGTCCATTCCTGCAGCTTATATACAGCTCTGGCTTATTAGAGGAGTGTAAGTGCAGTGAGTGTGGCCAGTCAAGGGCCATTTGGCAACAAATACTTGTGAGAGATTTTGAAGGTTGCATTCAGTTGAGTGTCATTCATCCCTCAGGGTGCTGATTGGCTGCCATTCAATAGGCTGCTGTGTCCAGGGGGTGCAATACTCAAGGCTCCCATTCAAGATAGAGAATGACCAGAAGCTGGGGTTGTGTATGTCAGCACAATGCTAGTTCTCTGCAGGGCAGCAGTGAGGACAGTATGTTCAAGGGATGGAGGGATTGCATACCCACATTATCCGGATCCATGGGGGCATGAGGTGAGCAGGCAGCCATGTCTGTGTATGGGGGGAGAAGGTGGGGAGGATGGGAAGGGGGAGCAGTGATGAGGCCAGCAATGTCTCTGTGGGGTGGTGGGGGGGTGGTTGTGGGGACCAGCAATGAGACCAACAATGTCTCTGTGGGGGGGTTGTGGGGACCAGTGATGTGGCCTGTGATGTGTTTGGGGTTTGTATGGCAGTGATCTGGATGCTGGGAGGTCTTTTTCGCAATCTCCCAGCAATGTGCACATGCGCGGGTTCCCACTCATCCCGCTGATCTCAGGCTCTTTTCTGCGAATACACCCCACCCTCCGAGCGTTTAGTGATATTCAGGACTGGGACCTCTGCAGTACACAGAGTGCAAAGATTCAAGTGAGAAACTGAACTGACAAAACAGATGGGATTTAGAACAGTTTTCCTGCCAATTCAGCAATTTTGGGAGAATCGCAGCCACTGTTATCAACCATTCACACTTTGCACAATTCACATTTTTGGAGTGCTTCATGAGCATTCTGTGCTCCCAAAGATAGGGTTTCTTTGGAGCCTGTGACATCCTGAACTAAGATTTGACCCACAACTCCCCAGAAGTTGTTGATGAGCGTCTGCTAACTTTTGGGGATATACAAACCACCAAGAGTTTTCATCATTGTGGAAAGAACAGTGATTACAGAACATCTGTTCTCTGTAGGCAGCATGGTGGCACAGTGGTTAGCATTGCTGCCTCTCAGTGCCAGGGACCTGGCTTCAATTCCAGCCTCGGGTCACTGTCTGTGTGGAGTTTGCACATTCTCCCCGTGTCTGTGTGGGTTTTCTTCCATAGTCCAAAGATTAGATTGATTGGCCATGCTAAATTAACCCTTAGTGTCCTGAGATGTTAGAGGGGTAAGCAGGGATAGGACCTGGGTGGGATTGGTGCTGGTGCAGACTCAATAGGCTGAAAGGCCTTCTTCTGCACTGCAGGGATTCTATGATCTGATGTGGACCTACTTTTGTCACTGTATACACTTACAAGTCTATTTGGGTTAGCGTTTTGAAATGGTTCCTTTTAGCACTACAGATAAAAAGAACTTCTGATACAGCCCATAATAAAAATGACTAAAACAATAACCCCAAAGTTCCACACAGTGAATTGTGTCACAGTTATGCCTGTGTGACATTAATTGTGCTGAAAAGATTTATGAGAATGGTCCCAGGAAATAGGTACTTCAGTTATGTGGATAGACTGGGGAAGCTAGAATTGTTGTCCTGAGAGAGAAGCTTGAGAGGTTTGATAGAGTTCAAAATCATTCAAGGTCTAGTCACAGTAGGTAGAGAGAAACTGTTCTATTGGTGAGAACCAAAGGAGATTGATTACAAAAGAAGCAACCTGAGGAAACCCTTTTTATGCAGCAAGTGGTTAGGATTTGAAATGCACTACCTGAAAGTATGGTGGGGACAGATTCAATTGTGACTTTCAAAGGGAATTGGGTAAGAACCTGGACAGTATATTTGAAAGACTAAGGGGAATGGGTGGGCACTGGGACCAACAGAGTTGCCCTTTCAGAGATTGCATGTAGATGATGAGCTGAAACCTTCTGTGCTGTAACCATTCAATGATTCTAGCTTCACAATAAAGTAAGGAAAAATCTCTTTTAAGATTAGTCCACTCCTCAAGGTTTATTTCTTCACTATAATCCATAAACTCCCTGTTTTCTACTCTAACACAAAGTCAAATATATTCCCAGTGACAACCTTTCACAATAACAGTCCATAACTACATTTATATGCCAGTCCCTTACTTCTAAGAGGTCCCTAAGCAGGAATTGGAGCTCTGTTTTTTAGTGGCAGCGTCTCTAACATCTGTTACCACATTTTCATAAACTAAAGCAATTTCCTGCTTTGCGGAGAGGAGGAAAATTACAGTCCTGTAATTCATCAAAGCAAGAGTCAGCTAATGGCTGAATGCCAATGCAAACTGTATTTTTTTTTAATTGTGGGCAAAGTGATCTGGAATATTGCTAAGAAGTTTTTTCTCCTCTCTGAAGATGGTGACATTCACATAAGCATGAATGTTAATGACAGACTTGCTCCTGCAAAACAGATTCTTCTGGAGAAAGGTGAGCATAATTAATACACTGCCAAGGAACCATATGGAGGGGCACTTGGGGAATTTTCTGTGTTCCTACATAGCTAGTCTATCCATGGGTGCCAATTTTCCCAATGGGGAGCAGGGGCGGTGGGGGGCGGGGGGGGGGGGGGGGGAGGTGGGGGGCAGGGTGGGATCAGATGATGAAATCTCCAGGTATTCACCAATTACATTTGGTGATCCAAAATTAGTCAGCCAACAATTGGCTGACTAATTTAAAAAAAATACAGTTTGCATTGGCATTCAGCCATTAGCTGACTCTTGCTTTGACAAATTATAGGACTGTAATTTTCCTCCTCTCTGCAAAGTTCCCTCCCCATTGGTGACCTGACATGTCCACCTTCACAGTGCACTACATCCCTATACCCAGGGTCAAGCACAACACCAAGATTACAAGCAGCCTGCCTTAGCCTCAGACAGTTACCAGGGAGAGGGATGGAGTTGGTAGTTAGGGAACTGAGTTTATGGCAGGAGATCAGGCATTCTCCTTGTTCTGCTGTCACATTCCCTGTCTGCCTGTCATTCCAAAGTAATCATTCTAATTGCTTATGCAGAGTTCCCTTTGTCTCATCCTGAGTCCCCAACTGATAAAACAAATGTAAATACATATGAACACTTAAATCAGAGAGTAAAGTTATTTTAAAAAAAGAATAATTATGAATTACAAATTACTATTAATCCACAATTTGTTTCATTGTGGTCCAATTTACTCTTGCTACATTTTGGATCATGCCACTCTTTCTTTACCCTAAGGCTGCAGTTAAGACAATTGTTACAATTGACAATCATTCATCTGTCAACCTTTTATCATGTGTGATGAAAAAGGCTCACAAAAGCAAACTACTGCAGATGCTGGAAGTCTGAAATATAAACAGAAAACGTTAGAAATGCTCAGCAGCTTCAGGTATGTGACCTTTCATCAGAACTACAACAAAAAAATTTGGAACAAGTGGGAAAAAAACAAAAAGAAAAGATCCATGATAGGGTGGCAAGGACAGATTAAATGACAAAATGTTTATTTTTCATTCTTTCATGGAATATGGGTATTGCTAGCAAAGTCAACTTTGTTGCCTGATGTAGCGGTATTGTCACTTGTTATATATTTAAATGGTTGTATTATTCCTTTAAAAGCACATGACTTAATCATGAGGTCATTGGGTGTTTCACAGGTTCCTGCTTTTGGTTCAATTTGTACTCTGTACAGAGAACATCTCTTTCAATAAATCTGTTGCTGTCAGTTTGAATCTACATGTGCAAACCATATATTTTCTTTTTGTTTCAAATCCACAACTCCTAGTATAATCCAGATATTAACTGAAGAAAATTGACAACAAGTCAGGATTTTGTTTAATTGAAAAGACTGATAAAAGATCCTAAGTGGAAGAAAAGAACATTGTGGATCCCTACACTTTGAATATTAGGGGAATAGCAACAACAGGACTAAAGATTTAAGTGCCAGTGCAGGAAGACCAAGTAAGGAAAACATTATCCGTGTAAAAGAGGTGGCTTTTTTTTTGGATCATCAAAGGTTGAGATTCCAGGCAGTATCTGGCATATCTGAAAAAAATGAATGCTTTGCCCTACAGCTGGGTCATTCGGAAAACAAATAAACACATCAAGTTAATGGTCTCCAGAGTAAAATGGGGATTACTGGGTAGACAATAAAAAAAACTGAGCAGTCTTGAGATGCTGGTGCCCGGAAGAGAAATGGTGGATCAATTGGGCGCCATGGGTTCTTTCAGTGAAGAAAATGAGCCTTGGAGTTCCTATGCAGAGCATTTTCAGTACTTTACACAAATGAATAAAAGTGAAAATTAGTTGCTCGTACCAACTTTTCTCACACAACAGTAAATAAAATCATCAGTTGGCTTCAGAGCTTGGTTTACTTAGCAAAACTAGGAACCAAAATTTACAATGACTTGACAAAGTCCTTGAAGAGTATCTCCAAAACCACTGATCATTGCAGAATGATTCAGGTTCCACTGCAGGAATCAATTGAAAGGTAAAAATATTACTCAGTTTGTGGCAACCTTAAAAAGGCTGGCACAACATTGTGAGCTTAGTGAGTCATGAGAAAACACGATTCGAGTTCATCTAGTTTGTGGACTCTAACATAAGGCTATCCAAAGAAGATTGCTTACTGTACATGCTTTGAATTTAAAGACAGCAGTAGAAATTGTCTAATGAGCTGGCTGCTGAAGAGGCTTCACAATTTGGTGCAGGAATGAGGATCCACATGTTGGGAACTTCCCACAAGAAATCAAAACAGCAACAAACATGTTACAATTGTGCCAAAATGGGCCATTCAGCAAGTGAATTCTGGAGCAAGGATAGACACAGCAAATGTGACAAAATGGGTCACATTGCAAAAGATTGGTAGATTGGAGCATCTTCCCTAAGAATAATACTCAGAAGGAGAATCCGGATACCTTCAAGAAGAACAAGTTGCATTCTACAAAAATAATTTATAACATGGAAGGAAAGGTTCACAACTGTGAAATGTCCAGAAATATGATGACGAACTCCAACTGAATGTCTTATCCATAAAGGATGAAATCACGTATACCCTGGGTGTTAAGTGGACAACCCATAAGAGTGGAGGTTGATATTGGTGCTCCTGTATCCTTAATTCCTGACACTATATAACAAAAAAAGGAAGCATCTTCCTTTAAAATCAGCTGATGTGTTTTGAAGGACATACACAGAAAAGATCATATTGTTAAAAGGATACATCATGAACAATGTGGAGTTGGATGGACAAACAGCAGAGTGTCTCTCCATGTGTTCTGAGGTAATTTTCCAGTTCTATTTGGGAGATCGTGGTTGGAGAAGATAAAGCTCAACTGGACTTCCGTCAACAGCTTGGTTGATATTAAAACAGACTTATCCCACCTTCTGGATAAATACAAGAGCATACTTAAAGAGACACTTGGTTCAATGAAAAGATTCCAAGTGAAACTCAAGATAAAGCCTAGTCACCCAAAAAGTCTCAAGCAAGAGGGGTACTATATGCAATTCCTTCTAAGACTGAAGAAGATTTAATATGACTTGTTAACACTGGTATGCTAGAGCCAGTTACAATGAGTGACTGGGCTACTCCCATTTACCTGTCATCAAACCAGATGGTTCAGTTTATATTTGTAGTGATTTAAACAGCCATAAATCCACTGTCATATGCTGATCAATATTCACTTCCTTTAATTGAAGATTTGTTTGTTGGATTATAGATGGGTAAAAATTCAGCAAAATAGATCTTTCACAAACATACTTACAGGTGGATGCAGCCGCTGAATCTTACCTATTGCTTACCATTGTTACTGTTAAAGGTGTTTTTTGTTACAAAAGATTACCTTTTGGAATAATATCAGCACAAGCCCAATTCCCAAGGTGAATGATCAGATTTTAAATGGTCTCTCTGGTGTACAATGTTATCTGGATTATATTCTAATTACAGGGTCCAGTGAATAAAAGTACTTGAATAATTTAGAGGCAATGCTGGAATGTCTTCAAATACATGGTCTATGTATCAAGAAAGAGAAGTATGATTTTTTCCAGACATCAGACAAGTATTTGGGTGACATTAATTTTTATTTTCATTTTACAGGCGTGGGCATTGCTGGCTGGGCCAGCATTTATTGCCCATCCCTAATTGTCCTCCATTTCAGAGGGCATTTGAGAATCAATCACATTGTTGTGGATCTGGAGTCACATGTGAGCCAGACTGGGTAAAGATGGCAGACTTCCTTGCCTTGAAAAAAGGCCAGGATAAATTTTTGAACAGTTAGGGAATTAAGGGTTATGGTGAGCGGGCGGGTAAGTGGAGCTGAGCCCACAAAAAGATCAGCCATGATCTTATTGAATGGCAGAGCAGGCTCGAGGGGTCAGATGGCCTGCTCCTGCTCCTAGTTCTTATGTTCTTATGTTCCTTCCCTAAAGGACATCAGTAAATCAGATGTATTTTTCTGACAATTGACAATGGTTTCATGGTCATCATTAGACTTTTAATTCCAGTTTTTTTTAACTGAATTCAAATTTTGCCATCTGCCAGGTTGGGATTCAAACTTTATTGATAATTAATGCTTACACAAAGCACCAAAAAATATGGACTGTATTATAGAAGCATGATGTCCAACAAATATGATGCAACTGAGGTTCTTTCAGGATTAATAAATTATTATAGCAAATTTGTTCCTAACTTAGCCACATTATTGAAGTCATTGCATAATTTATTATGTGTGAAACAGTCATGGGACTGGAGAACAGAATACAAGAAAGCGTACAAGAATGTCAAAGATGCTGTGCAGAAGTCTGAAGTATTATTTCATCTTAATCCGAAGCTATCATTACTGCTTGTTTGTGATGTTTCACATTATGCAGTAGGGCAATTGTTTCACACATTATGCCTTCAGAAAAACGAGTGCTGACTTGTTCTGAATCTAACTATGTTCAGCTATAAGAAGCATTGAGTATAATTTTTGACACACAAAGGTTTCAAAGTTATTTATATGGTCATCATTTCACATTATTGATTGAGTATTGACCCTTAACTATTATTCTTGGGCAGGATAAAGGCTTATTATCATTAGCTGCTAGAGGGATTGTGAAGTTGGTCACTGATTTTATCCGCAGACTCTTATGATATAAAGTATTATCAATCAAGTACCATGTTAATGTTGATCCATTATCATGCTTACTTTTACCTACTGAACAGCTGCCAGCAACTAGTTTCATTAATATTCTTTAATTTTCACCAGTAAATCATTTGTCTGTGACAGCTTCTCAAATTCACAGACATATCAGAAATAATCCCATGGTGGGGAAAATGATGGATATGGTACTGAAAGGAACGATAACTGGAATGCATTGTCCAAATCCTGATTTGAAATCATGGCCACGATTCTCCGATCCGCACCCACCACTTTTCTGGGAGGTCTGGCGCGTGTCAGCCATATCATGGGGACCCGCCAGTTTTTACCACCCACGCTCATCTTCCAGCTGGAGAAAAATGGCGCCGGCGGGAACCTGCAGAAAATCGGCAGGCCGCTGTTTAGCATGAGTTTACATATATTTGCATGCCATTATAGGGATCCACACAGCAATCTTCGCCCACGTCTGTGTCTCCCACATCTTTGGTGTGGTGTAAGTTTGGCGCAAATCAGAACAGGCATTTAAAAGTCAGAACCTGGCATGGCAGCCTTGGACTGGCGTGAGAAGGTAAGTGCTGCTAGCGGAGTGCAGAGGATGTTGTAAGCAGGCCCTGGAGATGCCTGGTGGCCTTCTTCCTGCTACCTTCATGTTTTGGCCCATTGACTAGTGACAGCTGGGGGTTGGGTGGTGGGGGCTTCCATTTCCTCACAATTCCCTGGGTAAGGCTCTCTCAGGGAGTCCCACTCCCCCCGCCACACCAAGCAGCACTGAGGCTGACTGGTGGAAGCAGCCTCGCGAGCTCCTGCACTCCCCCACCCCCGCCCCCTTTCCAAGCAGCACTGAGGCTGACTGTGGGAAACAGCCTCGAGGGCTCCTGTTTCCCCTCCCCCTCTACAGTACTTTGCATTGGCATTGTCTTCCTGGGGGTGTGGTCAGAGACTCTACTAAGTGCTGATGTTCTGGGGTGGGGGAGGAGTGTAACATGTGCACTGAGGCCTAACCAGATGAAGCAGCTGCTGCTCCAGGCTAAGGTGCAGACGTTCAGACATGGATTGCATGGAATCTGCTGTCACTGGGCACACATTTGGTGCCGCTTTACAGTCTGTTCCTGCCCTGGGACACGGACCAGTGCCACATGCCTATAATGGATGCTGCAGTTGCACACATACCAATGGCTCAAGGATGTACATTGTCCAAATCTGCACATTGACCTGCATAATCTGTGCTGGCATTTGTCATGATGGGAATCCTAATCAGGCCAAACATGGCACCATGGATAGTGTAGGGATGCCAGTCCCCCAAGTGGGGATTCTTGCCCAAGTGAGGGATTGGGGTGGTGCTGGGTCTATCCAGCCAATGAGAATAATCCATCATTCTATGCTCTTTCCAAACCCCACTGTGCAGATGGATCTCGGTTTGCTTGATCTGGAGCTGGCCATGTTGGTGGAAACAGGGGCAGCGGAGGAGGAAGAGGTGGCAGCTCAGGAGGTGGCAGGCATGAAGGGAGCTCCACAAGAGGAGCCACCACTAGACACTCAGCAAGGAGGGCAGGGGGCAGTCGCTGAGGGTCAGGAGGTGGGTGAGCAGCCTCCCGAGAGGGTGCACAGAAGGCGGAGGGTGCCGAGGCTAAGGAGGTGCATTCCTTGCAATTCCTTTGAGGCCCCCTCAGAGGAGATGTGCCATCGCCGGCTGAGCCTGTCCAAGGTCACGGTGCATTACATTTGTGAGGTCCTCTCACATCTGGCGCCTGAGGGGAGTGGTGGTCACCCACTCCTTGTGGACGTGAAGCTGACGGCAGCCCTCAATTTCTATACCTCCAGATCATTCACCCAGTGGCGACCTAGGTGGGATCTCCTAGGCCTCAGTGCACAGATGTGTGCAGCAGGTTACAGGTGCCCTGTGTGCCCGGGCAGTGCAGTTCATTAATTTTGATGTATCGTGTACAGCAGGAGGCCCAGGCTCTCGGCTTCACCTCCATCGCTAGGATTCTGAATGTGCAGGGCGCAGTGGATATGATGCATATCACCTTGCGGACTCCCCACGCAGGGCCGCAGTGATTTGTGAACAGGAAAGGGTTCCACTCCCTTAATGTCCAAATCGTCTGCGAACATCGGCTGAATATCATGCAAGTCGATGCACACTACCCAGGGAGTGTCCATGACAGCTTTGTGATATGTCAGTCAGACAACCCTGGGCTCTTTGAAGACCACCCCGGCTCCCTGGATGGCTACCGGGTTGCAAGTGTTACCCGCTAAGGTCATGGCTGATGACACCTGTGCGGAGACTCCAGACTGAGGCAGAGACCCACTACAACGAGGCCCATGCAGCCACCCAGTCTGTTGTTGAGCTGTGGGTGCATTGGCCTGCTGAAGATGCGGTTCTGCTGCTTGGACCGCTCTGGAGGGGTGAGCCCTCCAGTGTGACCCCATCTGTGCTTCATGCATCATCATTGTTGTGATGAACAAAGTAAACATTGCCCAGCTGGAGCAGGAGGAGGAGGAGGAGGAGGAAGAGGAGGAGCAGTGAGGTGGGCGCCCCAACACATGAAGAGCCGGAGAAAAGATGGTGGGCAGCAATGACAGGTGAATGGCAAGGAAAGGCAGCGAGGGATGCCTTGATTGCAGCCCGCCTCACCTAGCTGGTGCTGTGCAGTGAGGGATGTGCAACCACCACACATCCACAACACCACAGGAGCAAGTGCAACTGCTATTCCCCCTCCAAACTGACCTGGGTCCTCAAAGCATCACATAACCCTTCCCCTGCTCCTGTCATCCTACCACCCTATCCCCCAGAAATATCTGACCCTATTTATATGCTTGGGCTGGCAATGGTTGCGAGTCTTGTTAGAAAGTTGGAGGATGATGACAACTCGGTGTTGTGCCGCTGGTGAAACTCAAGTCTGACTCCTACCTGTACTCCGAATGCACGCTGCCACCCTGGCCCATGTAGCTGTAAGGGCTGGGGACACGTTTCTTGGCCACATTGTGGGGGGGGGTTGCACAAGGGTGTGGTGGATGTTAGGGAAGGTAAGGCCTGAAACATGGACTGAGTCTGCAAGGCTCAATAGACAGCACCACTATGTTTGGGAGTTGGGAACACTGAGCATTGGAGGAGGGAAGAGAATCAGACACTCATTAGTCACAGCGTGATGTACAATTAGCTGTTTATTGTGCTCTTAACATAAACCCTGACTAATGCTGACCTTCACCTGTGCCCTCAAGTGAACTACAACTTTCTAATTTTATGCTGTCTACTGCTTCTTCTCGATGTTACCCCAGGATGCATATCAGAGGTGGGGGTGTCCAGTTGAGATGCACGCCCCATTGCCTGTATTGCCCTTGGCGAACTTTCCCTGCGTAGCTGGGACCTGGAAAGCCCCGGCTGACTTGTGGATGGCACTGTTTTGGTGCCACTCTGTTCATCTCGCTGGTCCTGAGATACCTCGGTGTGAGGAAGGGGGGAAATTGGTAAGTCTCTGGATGTATGGGATCTCCTGTGTCGAAAACCCTAGCCCAGAGACCCTAGGGGCACTCCATGGGATGCCAGGGTAGCTGGACTGAGCTCCAGAAGCTCTGGCGTCAGCTGGCTCTGCCAAACCTAGAGGCCTAAATGCGTCTGCCTCAACCCTGGCCCTAAGCCAGGCTCTGGAACGCCTCTGCTCCAGCAAGCCAGGCTCTGGAGCCCCTCAGCAGTAGTCCTCTGAGCCTGGGCTAAGTTGTCAAGGCTCAGAGCCACTGCTACTGTGCCTCCGGAATGCCAGCAAGAGACCCATAGCAAGCAGTGTCTCCCACATGCCCCCAACATCCATGGCATCGAATGCTGTGCCTCCTGGATGCCGAAACCCAAAGGGCCGGGTTCCTCTGGGTCCAGAGCTGGAAAAGGAAAATGCATTAGGAGGAAGGAGGCAAAACGTTCCATGCAGCATTGCACTTAGAGGAGGACCAAGTTGAGGGTGCGCTTCTGCTCTCTTGCATGCTGGATGCCGATCTGGCTGTCGATGACCATTCGAGATGGCCCAAAACCCCCTGCCAGTTCCATGGCACACTCCTCCATGCAGCTCAGCTGCCGCAGGTCAGGCACACCACCACCAGTCTGTATCATTTCCTGTGTATTGTGGATTTTCTTTTCCTGTGGGAACATAAGGTGGAGAACAAGCATTAATATATTGCAGTGCACAGTGCACAATGCGTGCCTGTGTCTTGGGCGTTGTGCTGACGGCTCTGGGGAAAGCAGTTGCCACTGGAGGGTGCTTGATGAGGGATGAGGAGAAGGGGTTAGATTCTGTTCCAGGAGAAGGGTTACTTGTTGCATGTCCTTCAGGTGTCTAAGCAGGATTTGAGATCCATGCCAAGCATGTGCGCGGTTCCAAGTGGGATACTCACACGCCCTTGTTGCTCACAAAAGGTCGTACATTCTTTTCGCTGTACTGCCTGCCAGAACGCGGTGTCAGGCTCCTGGCATTCATCACTTCTGTCACAATGCCGTGGCAGATGCACCCCTTAAGTTGGGGCTCTGGCCAGGGAACAGACGATGATGCCTCTCCTCCACAGCATCTAGCAGGTGCTCCTGGTCTGCCTCCAAAAATCTTCTGTGCAGCCATCTTTGTGGCGTGACTGGCTGTATGTCCATTCCTGCAGCTTATATACAGCTCTGGCTTATTAGGGGAGTGTAGGTGCAGTGAATGTGGCCAGTCTAGGGCTTGATGGCAACAAATACTTGAGAGATTTTGAAGACTGCATTCAGTTGAGTGTCATTGAGTGTTCAGTTGAGTTGAGGGGGAGGAAGGGAAGGGGAGGGGAGGAAGGGAAGGGGAGGGGAGGAAGGGAAGGGGAGGGGAGGAGGGGAGGGGAGGAAGGGAGGGGAGGGGAGGAAGGGAAGGGGAGGGGAGGGAAGGGGAGGACAGAAGAGGGGGGAGGGGGAGTGGGGAGGGGCAGGATGGAGGAAGGGGGAGGCGAGGGGCGAGGCGAGGAGAGAGAACAGGGAGGCGAGGATGGGGAGGGGGGAGGACGGGGAGGGGGAGGGGGACAGGGGAGGGGAGGGGAACAGGGGAGAGGGGAGGGGAACAGGGGAGAGGGGAGGGAGGGGGGCAGGGGAGGGGGGAGGGGGGACAGGGGAGGGAAGGATGGGGGAGGGGGAAGGGGAGGGAAGGACAGGGAAGGTGGAAGGTGGGAGGGGGGTGGGGAGGTACGGGGGCGGGGTGGTGGAGGGGGGCAGGGTGGTGGAGGGGGATGGGGGTATGGGGGGAGGGAGGTCAAGGGGGCTGGGAGCATGGGGAGGCTGGGAGGAGGGGATGCAGCGATGGGGCCAGTGATGTGGGGTGGGAAGGTTGTAGGAGTCTGCAATGTTGGGAGGCAGGTTGTGGGGGCCAGCAATGAGGCCAGTGATGTGTGTGGAGGGTTTGTGGGGGCCAGTGATGAGGCCAGTGATGTGTGTAGGGTTTGGATGACAGTGATCTGGATGCTGGGGGGTCTTTTTCACAATTTCCCAGCGATGTGCGCATGCTTGGGTTCCTGCTCAATCCCGCTGGTTTCAGGCTCTTTGGCTCTGCCCCCCTCAAGCATTTAATGAGATTCATAACTGGGTCATCTGCATTGCACAGAGTGCGGTGATTTGGTAAAAAGCTGACCTGTCAGAACTGACATGATCTAGACCTGTTTTGCCACTAGTTCAGCCCTTTTGGTAGAATTTCGGCCCTATGTGTCAAGAAAGCTTAAGTTGACCATCCAAGGTGGGTGTCTATTGTGAGGAATCCAAGTGATCATTCCTCTTAGTCTGTATGGAAGAGTTCTTGAACAACTACTTGAAGGACATCCTGGTATACTCCAGAAGAACAAATTAGCGCATAGTTATTTTTGGTGACTGGGTCTGGATACTCAGATTGAATAAAAAGTAGGACCATAATCCTCGGCACAAATATGTCTCCTTATGTGTAAGGTTATGCACTTCAGAAGGAGGAATGGAGGCATAGACTATTTTCTAAATGGGGAAATGTTTAGGAAATCAGAAACACAAAGGGACTTGGGAGTCATTGTGCAAGATTCTCTTAAGATTAATGTACAGATGCAGTCGGCAGTTAGGAAGGCAATGTTAGCATTCATGTTGAGAGGGATAAAATACAAGAGCAGGGATGTACTTCTGAAGCTATACAAGGCTCTGGTCATACCCCATTTGGAGTATAGTTTTGGACCCCATATCTAAGGAAGGATGTGCTGGCCTTGGAAAGGATTCAGAGGTTCACAAGAATGATGCCTGGAATGAAGGTCTTGTCGTATGAGGAATGGTTGAGGACTCTGGGTCTGTACTTGTTGAAGTTTAGAACGATGAAGGGGGATCTTATTGAAACTTACAGGATACAGTGAGGGCCTGAATAGAGTGGATGTGGAGAGGATATTTTCACATGTGGGAAAAATTAGAATCAGAGGGCACAACTTCAGACTAAAGGGACAATCCTTTAAAACAGAGATGAGGAGGAATTTCTTCAGCCAGAGAGTGGTGAATCTGTGGAACTCGCTATCGCAGAAGGCTGTGGGGGCCAGGTCATCAAGTGCCTTTAAGACAAAGATAGATAGATTCTTGATTGATAAGGGGAAGAGGGGTTATGAGGAAAAGGCAGGAGAATGGGGATAAGAAAAAAAAATCAGACACGATTGAATAGCGGAACAGACTCGATTGGCTGAGTGGCTTAATTTTGCTCCTATGTCTTATGGTCTTTATGTCCTTGGGAGTGGCCTAAAATGCCAAGGCAATAATTGCAAATAGACTTTGCTTGTCCATTTGAGGGTTACATGTTCTTAGTCGTAACTGATATACACTCAAAGTGGCCAGAAGTTGTTATCATGCGATCTACTACAACTGAACAAAACACTGAAAAACTTGATGAAATTTTTGCAAAATTTGGTAAACCAGCACAGATTATTAATGATAATGGTTCACACTTTACTTCACAAGAGAGTTTGAAGATGATCTCAAAGTAAATGGTATTCAGTATATAAAATCCATACCTTATCATCCATCAACCAATGGATTAGCTGAAAGATTCATACAATCCTTGAAATGTTCTTCAAAAGCTTCAAAAGAGCAAGGTTCACTTTCATGCCATCTGAAGACTCTTTGACATTTTATAGAAACAACTACCCAAAGTGCACCTGCATTACTGCCCTTAAAGAGAAAGTTGAGAGCTACACTTGATTTGTTATTATCTCCAGAAACTTCGGATATTGCAGACAGTCAACAACAATTTCAAGTTGCTGGAAGTGAGGGAAAAATAACACTCATTTCAACTAGAAGTGTTAACGTGTCATTATGCCACGAGTGAGAAATGAGTACCTGCCATAGTTTCAGCCAAAACACGTCCATTTTCTTACACAATTCAAACTAAAGTTGAATAGTTTGGTGATGTCATGATGATCAGTTGTTTTCTTCTCAAAATCATCTCCAAAACTATTTTTTTATTTCCTAGTGTTGTGAATTAGTGTACTATGGAGTGTACTATGGAAGACTTTGTTGAATCTCAATTGCCTGATGATTTTGTCTATGCTACTATACCACACAAGAATGATGCACAATTAGTTACAAGAGGAGAAGTGTCTAGTGAAGTTCCAAATCATACTTCTAGGGTCAAGGACAGTCAAATTCCAGAACATATTATACAACCAAAGAGAAATAGTTGCCCTCCTGATCGATTTTCTTATTGACTGTGTATAAAGATTAATAGTGCGTAGTATTGTGTTTGAAGTATTATTGATCCTGTGTATAACGTCGTAGTAATTCTTTGACGACCACAGAAGGGGAAGTGATGGTATATATTTAAATGGTTGCATGATTCTTTTAAAAGCAGGTCAAATGACTTTATCATGAGGTCAAAGGGTATTTCACAGGTTCCTGCTTTTAGTTTCAGTTTGTACTCTGTGTAGAGAACAAATTTTTCAATATATCTTTTGTTGTTAGTTTGAAACTATGAGCCTGATTGTTCCATCCCGACGCACACAATTTTTGGCATTTCGGGATGGGAGAATCACGTGACAGCCATTTCGCAGGATACGCGCACGCGTTCCCGATGCATGCTTGTCTCCCACAGCTGGACAACAGTCACAGCTGGGACCGCGCTGAAAACTGGCGGGAAGAGAGATAAGTAATTTAGTTCTGTTTTTCATGTATTTTAAATGTTCATTATTGGGTCCAGTCCAGAATTCTCTGGGCTTGATAGTATCTCCCACCCCGCCAGGAGTATTTCACTCCTGCGAGGTTTAGACTAGCTCTCCAATTGCAAGGAACTAATGGGAAACCTCGCCGGAATGAAGGGAGGGATAATTGGCGCCCCATGTGGGTCAGGCGTTGGAGGCGGGGGAGAGGATTTGTGCCCCCGGGCATGGGCACCCTAGCAGTGCCAGCCTGTGCTCCCTGGCACTGCATGGGGGCATCAGGCAGTGCTAGGGAGTGAGTCATACTGGAGAAGTGGCCTAGGGTGCAAGGGGCAGGACCAATGGATAAGGGGGGTGGGCCAAGGGACAGGGTCGAGTGTGGACAGATCCAAGGGAACAGAGCCTATTGTAGGTGGGGCCTAGGGACGATTGGTGGGGTTGGAGGGCCCCGCTGCCACTCTGAATTTGGATCGGTCAGGGTTGGAGGAAGGCCAGCGTTCGGGACGGGCTGGTGGGGGCAGTGGTTTGTTGGGGCATCTGCCTCCTGGGGAGGAGGTCTCCATCCCAGGGGCGGGCGCGCCATCTCAGGGAGGGGGCAGGGTGGTCTGCCAGGATGGAGGAATTGTTGCTGCTGTGGAGGGGGGACTGGAGATTGGGGTGCTGTGGGACGGGGCTGTCGGATATGGTCCATGAATGCTTGTGCATTCACCATCAGGCCGCAGTCGGGTCTTGGGCAAAGGGGGGACCAGTGAGACGGGAGTCCTGGGCTGGCCAGCAATAGAGCTGGCCAGGAAACTGCAAACTGACAGATTGAGGCCACTATGCATGCGCAAAGGCCCGGAACTGTCAGATTCTGGCGTGAATAGGCCCCACACCCCCAAGCATTTAGTGATACTCACGATTGTGACCTCTGCATTGCACAGAGTGCAAGAGATTCGGGTCTGAAAAAATAGTTGTGATTTACACCAGTTTTCTCGCCAATTCAGCATTTGTGGGAGAATCGGGCCCTACATGTGCAAACCATATCTTTTATTTTTGATTAAAATCCATAACCCTTAACATGGTTCGGACATTACACACTAGACTAGTAGACTAGAAACCTAGGGTAATGTTCTGGAGACCTGTGTTTAAATCCCACCATGGCAGATGGTGGAATTTGAATTCAATAAAAATCTGGACTTAAAAGTCTAATAATGACCATGAAACCATTGTTGATTGTCTTCTTTCCTCTGTTTTACCTAATTATCAATAATGTAAAAGGTTATGGGAATAACACGGGTAAAGGGCATTGAGGTTTCTGATCAGCCATGATTGCATTGAATAGCAGAGCAGGCTCAATGGGTTGAATGGCCCACTCCTGTTCCTGTGTTCCTATCCCTAATCAGCCTTGAACTGAGCTGAGTGATTTGGTCAGCTATTTCAGAGGATAGTTAAGAATCAATCACATTGCTATTCAATGTGTCTGGAGTCACAAAGAGACAAAATAGGTAAGATGGCAGAACTTTCCCCCCACAGGGCATTATAGAACCAAATTTATTAACTGAATTCAAATTCCACCAGCTGCCATAGCTGGATTTGAAGCCCTGTCCCTAGGGCATTAATCTGGGTCAAGAACAGAGGAAACTGGAAAAATTCGAAATTGCTAGTCTAATGACATTACCACAACGCCACCAATTCTCCTAAACAGTGCAAAGCCAATGGGAATGGTAATGGGACAAATAAAAAAAAAATATGCCCGGAGGAGTTGTGAATGACAAGATCTTGAATAGGTGCTGTCCGAAAGCAAATAAAGGAAATAAGAAAGAAATAAAATGGAAAAAAAACAAAACCAGCAAAGAAACACAAAACAGTGGGCGGAATTTTGTGAGATTTTTTTCTAAGTGTCCAGCTAGTGTGAAAACAGGCGAGTTGCTGATCCGTTTTCAGATGAGTTTTCATACCTAATCATATGCACTCAGTCTTTGAAAATACAGGCTAGAACGTTTCTAGCCACTAGAGGCAGTGGGTGGGGCCTAATTCGTGAGACAGCCAGCAGATCAGATTGGAGTGACAAAATGTGTGTGCACAGGAAAAGCAGAAAAAAAACAGCTCTGTTAGCAGAACCACCCCCTTCCACTACCCCCCACACTCCCTCCCTCCTCTCAGGCCAGATACAGCTCCCCCTCTTCCCCACAGACATTAGAGACCCCCCAACATTATGGATCCCCTTACCCCCTCACCACACCCCATACCCCTGTACCCCTCCCCCGACTCCTTTGCACAAGGCCCCCATCTTCAGCCCCTCCACCCCCACCCCCCTGGCCCCAATGGCTAACTGACATGACCCTCTCTCTTCCCTGCCCTCAATCATCACAGATGCACAAATCCCATCCCCCCCCACTTCCATCTGTACACCTGCAAGTGCCGAATTGGCTTACCCTCGATGGTAACAAGGCAAATTGCATTAAACTCGCTGGAATGCTCCAATAGGCACGTGACTCACCCAAACTGCCTGCAGCTCATCTGCCCTAACAAGAGAGAGCTCCATAAAAATCCCAAGGATGGACAGACAGGCAGGCTGTGCAGGAAGAAATGGCTTCCAGGAAAACAACTCCCCATTTTTCAGAAGCAGATCTGGCCAGGTTACTGGAGTCGATGGAGGCAAGGCAGGCAAGGCTGGACACTCTCGTCCCCCCAGCAGGAAGCCGTCCCAGAGGAAGGGATGGAAACGCAGCCTGGGAGGTGGTGACAGCATGCATTAGTGCCGGGGCACTGACCAGGAAAATCAGGAAGCAATGCCACAAAAAAACTGAATGACCTAATCCGGGCAGCAAGGCTGAATGTTTTACCTCATCTAGTATCGTACCCCTAAATGACCCTCAGATCCCCCATCGCCAGCACCCTGCATGCTTTAATCCCTGACTCTCAAGCATCTCTTCTCCCCCTAATAGTTTCAAGTCTGAATGACTCTTCATCAGAGCACATCCAGACTCAAACATTAGCTCTATCTTCTCTCCCCAGATGCTGTCAGACCTGCTGAGATTTTACAGTATTTCCTGTTTTTGTTTCAGATTCCAGCACCCACAATAATTTGCTTCATTTTTTATTTTCTTGCCCTAATAATATCTCATTATTCCTGTGGAGCACATTGAAGAAGCTAAAACCACATAGGTTCTTGTTTCTGTATCATAGTCAAACTTCACCCTGTTTCTTATCTGGCATATCCACAAGATATCTGAATACCTCACAGCTATTTCCTGCTCACAGCCAGCAGGAATAAACCTTTTGCCATTTTTGCCACTAGAGGCAGACACATTCCATCTGAAGAGAGCCAACAATATGCTTCTAGAAACTTTGCCAGTTATCATAAAGTAAACAAAAGGATTCAGTCGTGATACCATCAAGGGGGTTTGCCATGGGCATACTATTATGGAGTGCAATGCGCTGCCAGCTATCCATCGATTTAAGTTTAATTGACAGGACAGGATAAAACAAATCATAGAACAATAAAGAATTGTATTTTTTAAAAGATTGAAAACTTTTGTTCATTAGTTATGAAAAAAAGCTGTTTAACCTACAATCCAGAATAATCTTCTGATTACTTAAAGAGTCTATTTGCTTTTCAATTCGCCAGAAATCCATTCTCTAAACCATTTTGCCTATCTATCTCCTCTCTTTAAAGTCATTCTTCAAAAGCTATCTCTTTGAATTCCTATAGTGCAGACGGAGGCCATTTGGCTCATTGAGTCTGCACCAACTCTTCGAAAAAGCATCTTACCCAGGCTCACCCCCATGCCCTATCCCCACAACCCCATACATTTACCATGGCTAATTCATCTAACCATATCTTTAGATACTAAGGGGCAATTTATCATGGCCAATCCACCTAGCCTTCACATCTTTGGACTGTGGGAGGATAGCGGAGCACCCAGAGAAAGCCATGCTCTACATAGACAGTGACCCAGGCCGGGTATCAAACCTGGGTCCCTAGCACTGTGAGGCAACAGTGCTAACCCCTGTGCCACCATGCTGCTCCTCTGACCAAACCTTTGATCACCTGCCCTAATAGCTCATTATTTGGCTCAATGTCAAATTTTGTCTATATTTTGATCACTCCTGTGAAGTGTCTCAGGATGTCTTTACTGTGTTAAAAACGCTATATAAATGCAAGTTGTTATTTTATGTAATGACACCATGGTTAATAACATGTAATTTAGCACAGTCCAGAAACTGAACCCAAGGTCTTTCTGGTCTGAGGGAGTCACTGGATAAACTCACTGAGAATGCTCTGTGCAAATCAGTTTTCATCTTAGATTTTCTTTTAAAAGCTGCTGTTAGATTCATTCAATTACAGTATTGCACTGTGTGCCTTAAAATGTCAAAGAGCTATGCTTTTTATTTGCATACATGCAATCTATTATTCTTTAGAAAGTTATCATCAATTACTATTTTATGATTAGGAGCTTCTTCTTTGATTAATGCTGATTTTTTTTTGGTAATTATGGCCTGAGCATAAGTATTCACCCATGCAGCATTAAAGATTAGCCTTAACTAGGATTTTTGGCTGCAGCACTCAGATTTGGTGGTTTCTGTGTGTATTCAATGGAAAATGAAATATTAGCCATTAGAGGTTGCATTATGGTTGGATCTGCAAGTGTTCTTCTGAAGTTGGTCCCATGCTGGAAAGGAGGGGCTGCAAGCACTGCACCAAACACTTTACCCAGTTGGTGCCAGCCTCCTCCATGTTCCTTGATTGTGATAGAAGGCTTTCTAGCAGGCCTCCATTTCATCGTGCCTTTCCATCAGCCTTTTTCTAAACACTACCAACTCAAAAATTCTTGCAGAACTAGTGTGCGGTCTCACTTTCCAGGAATCTGGCAGTTGTGTTATCCTCTTTCCCTGTCCTGGCTATAGGCCACTTGTGCCTACTGACTCACCGTGTGCAGATCCCAACAAATGCTACCGCTGTGCCAATATTGAAATTGGTTGCTGTGATTGTGCCTGAAAGGAGAATGGCATAAGGGTAAGGTGTGAGGAAAAGCAAGAGGTGCATGATTACATTATTTGCAGCTTGTAAATCTCAAAACTGTGCGGGCTGTGGTGGGAATGAGATGTGAGAAATTGGGTGAGGTAGGATCATACCGTAATCTTCAACTCTGCAGCTGGTCACAGCCCCATTTGTGGCTACTCCAGTGATGGTCAGTATCATCTTCTCTACTGGCAGGAGGTCATGATCCAAATCTGTCCCTGTCCAGTTAGGCACCACCTTGTTCTGCAAGAGAAGGATGTGTGTCAGAAAGTTTGGTACAATGTGTCTGTGATTTGCCTGTCATAGTTGAATGGCTGGCAGTATGTGCATGGTGTGGGGTATGTGTGTGAGGTTTGCGGTTGTATTAACTGTGTGAGGGTAAGGTGAAGTATAAGTCATGGCTGATAGAGATTATTGGCAGGAACGCATGATGAGCGGGTTTCTGTCCTGTTGTGCTGCAGTCACTTTTCTTGCATGTCAGACACACTTTTCCAGCCACATCCGGCATCTGCTGTGGCCAAAACACATTCCCCCTTTAAGAGGTGCAGCCTGACTTTAAATAATGCTGGTTAGCTTTAAAGGGCTCCCTGCTAGGTTTTACAGCCATGCAGCAGCACATGTGCTACCTGTACCATAATGAACAGGCAACATGCTCCCTGGCAATGTTTTTGGGTCTTATCCAATTTTTCTCCTATTGTTTGTGAATTCCCATGAGATTTCCACATTAGTTACAATAACAGCCCACTATACTTCCTAAGCTCCCAGTTTTCATATTCTGCCCACTGTTGGCAGCTCTCAAACTGCATTGTCATCCTGCTGTTGCTATCTTCCCTCTGCAGAAGGGGCAAGACAAGAATTGTTGGTCAGGTGAATAAGTCAAGCATTTAAAGCAGCCAAAATAATGATTGCACTTGGCTTCAAATTTTAAAATGGGGATATATAGTATACAATCACCCTTGGATTTGAGGGACTTCAGTGCAGATTCACCAGAATGATAGCAGATTTTGGATTAAATTATAATGACAGATGGGTTGGCCTGTATTCCTTGATATTAAAAATTGAAGGATGATCTGGTTGAGGAGTTTAAAATGTTAAAAGGATCTTGGTATGGTATTTTCTCTAACAGGGAAATTAAGGGTTGTTCACTGCCCAACCCTGTGACCCTTGCCATTTGACTTGTCCTCTGCTTCCCAGGATTTGGAGCCAGGAAGCTCCCGGCAGTGCCTCCCAGCCATTGCAGTGCTATGGCTGGAGGGACTACAGAGCTGCTGGCAAATCTGTTTGGCAGGCAGCTCTCCAAAGCAGGACTTCCTCCCCCATGAGGGACAGAAGTCCCTCCTTATGCCAATCACCACTCATTAGAGCTTAATATGGCATCAGCACTGCCAAGGTTCAATAGAAGTGTGTTCCTGCTGATATTCTGAAAAATCAAGCTAAGTTATCGCTTGACCAGGAGCCAATGTAGAGACATAGAGGGATGGAACTTTCAATGAACAAAGACACAGGCAGCAGAGTTTTGGATGACTTCAAGTTTAAGGGGTGTAGAATGTGGCAGACCAACAGGGATGCTTTGCAATTGTCGAGTCCAAAGAAAACAAAGGCATGGATGTGGCAGATGAGCTGAGGCAGAGGTGAAGGCAAGCAATGTTACAGAGGTGGAAATAGGCATTCTGAGTGATGGTGCGAATATGAGGTTGGAAGCTCATCTTGGGATTAAATATGTCACCAAGTTTGTGAACCTAATCTCAGACTGTTACCAGGAACCGGAATTGAGATGGTCGCAAGGGAACGAAGTGTGGAATAGTGACTGAAAACATAGGTGTCAGTCTTCCCAATATTTAATTGGAGGAGTTTTCTGCTCATCCGGTACTAAATGTCAAAAAAGCAGCTTGATAATTTAGTAACACTAGAAGAGTAGAGAATGATACTGGTGATCGAAAACTGGGCATCATTATGTGAAAAATATCAGTGTTCCTTCAGATTGTATTGCTAGTGCAGCATGTAGATGAGAAATAGGAGTGGACCTTGGATGGATCCTTAGGAAAAATCTTAGGCAACGGAGCAGGACATAAACAGTAGCTTTTGCAACTGATTCTCTGGCTATTATGAGAGAGCAAATAATGGAACCAGATAAGATCATGGGCATTGCTTGACAGTGGAGAGATCTGGAGGATGGTGTGGTCAGCCGTGTCAAAGGTTGCAGACAAATCAAAAAGAATAGTCACAAAGGATGTCACCTGTGATTTTGATAAGATTCAGTTCAGTACTGTGGTGAGGGTAGAAATCCCCCTCTCTGAGAACTAATACCTAACTACTCAAAGAGGAGTACTTTGCCCTATAATCTGTAAAACGTGAGTGTGACGTTGTACTATCTGTTGTTTGTTCATTGTATCATTGTTCAGCAACTTTTAGTGGTTAAGTCAAAATGACACTCTCTAAAATCAATAAGTAACATTTCAGTTAATTTGTTCACTATTAGTTAGATAAATAAACTATTAACAAACTGAATAAAACAATTCTAACGGAATGCCATTCAGATAAAAATAATTCTCACTCATTAATAAAATCATATTTAGTCATTCTCACAATTACAACCAGGTTTTGTCTCTTTTGTCTGGAACTTCTGGCTTCTTTGGTATCTTTGCTATCGAGATGATGCTTTCTCTTAAGACATAAATGTGGCTATAAGAGCCAGCAGTTCTCTCTCTCTCTAGAGCTGAGAGCTGAACTAAAAGCTATTACTCTGGCAGTTGGCAGTTGCTCTCTTCTTATGTCCCATTGCTCTCGTCTTTTTATATCTGCGATGACGTATCAATATTCCCCCACAACAAGATTGGTCCTAGGTTGCCAAAACCATCAGATTTAAATTTAATAGGTTATTGGCATCTAAGTGCCTAATTCAAATTGATTAGTCGAATTCAAAAAAATTCAAAAGCCTGCTGCCTTGGTAACACTGCTGCTTGGCCTTTTGATACAAATATTTCATTTTGGGCACTCTATACCTACATTTTTTAAAACTCTGTAAGCACAGAGAAAGCACCACCTTTTTAAAGAGACCATGCATGCTTTTCCCCTAACATTTTACAAACACCAATCTACAATCAACTTCGCAAAGTAGTTTGTAAGGATGGAGAGGTCATGCATTGGTTTATGAGGAGAGGAGTGCCAATGGCATTAAAATGGAAAGGAAACAGGAACAACACCTGAAGAGAGAGAGAGAGAGAATGGTTGACAATATCAGCTAACATGGGGTCCAGGAGGGAGAGCTCAGGTGAGAGGGATGCAGTCATTGCCAAACACCATGTTCCGGGGCTAGTGGTTGCTCTGAACAGAGGTGCTTGTTAATCCCCAGAGGTACAGCTGCAGACCTGAAAAAGGGATTTTTTAAAAAATGGGAAACTTCAAGCTGAGTTCTGTTTTTTATAAAGCTAGTCTGTCAGGTTAATTTCACAGTGTTGTTGCTGCAGCTTCTGATCTTAAGGCAGATTTGTGATTTTGAGTTGTTTTCAAAATCCTGCCCGAAAAACCAAGAAGCTTCCCAAAGTTTAGCAGCAGCAGTGTAGCAAATGAGACAGGTTTTGGTTGAAAAGTGTTAAGCTAAATCTCTATTTTACAGCCAATCAGAAGCAGGAGTGTGGGGTTAGAGATAGTTGTGGGAGGTTGGAAGGTGTTGGAGGGGTGGGGTTAGGTTGGTGGTTTTAGAGAGTTTGGGGGTATTAGCAGGATGGAGGCTATGTTTGGGGATCTTGCAAGGGTGAGTAGGTCTGAGGGTGTCAGAAGGCTAAGGTTAGGTTGGTGGCTGTTGGAGGGGTGTGAGGGACATTTACAGCTTTTGCAGGAGTAGTGTGGAGTGGGAGTGAGTTTCATTCCTATTTTGCAGTTGGAGTTTCTTATTTATTAATAATATTTTTTCCATTTTAGGCTGTAAATTCACCTGGTACAATACAATTTGTGTGACAGTTTCTGGGGAAAGGGGAAACAATCCAGTTCTTGATTTAAGGCCATATTGAATATATATACCTTGTATCATTCTTCTCTGAAAAACTCAGTATTTCAATGAACTGTCTATTTTTTGGAAGCTGCTTGTAGATGTCTGATTGGCAAATCTTGGGATAGTGTCAAAAGCCTAAAAGAAACAAATGCCATTTATGCTATATTGTGGGTTTGTGTCACAGAAGTCAGAATGGTAAGGATGTATCAGCTACAGAGTTGAATTATTTTGTAAATTTAGTGATTTCTTTGTCGCTAGTTTCCTGAAATCAGTTGATGACTCTGTGAATAATTATTTTGTTGCTGATGAAAGTTTACAGTGAGAAGGCTTTGTGGGGTGAAATTGCTTAGACAGGCATGCACGATGGCTTTATAGTGAATCAGTAACCTGTTTTATCCTGCACATGATTCTCAAGAGTCTTTTCCATTGACCGCAATCTTTTCCTTTTGTCTCTGCCTATTATCCTGCTCTTTCTCGATGCTTTTATGAGATTCTTGAGATACTGAAATATTGCGATAAAGTTGTGTTGCATAGTAGACGTTGAAAATATATTGTAGTGAGAAGCAATAATTAGCAGTCTTTAGCCTTGAACAAGAAAGCATATACAATTGGGAACCATTCAGTCTTTATCTTCCGGCCTCTTAAAAGCTGTGTAGTAGAGAGACACCGGAGGATTCCAATGCTTTTCACTGACAATGAAAACCCATGTTGTTCAATCGTTTCTCTTTGTTGTTCAGGAGTCATTTGATCTTTCTACCCTGTGAGATCATTGATAAAATAGAATCCAATTACACCATTCTCTGAAATAATTATATTGAATAATATCATGCACCCAGGCAAGAAAAAGTTTTCTGATTCTTTTACAGAATGGAAAAAATTTGCATAGTTTACTTGGCTTGCAAGTATTGAATATTGGCCCCAAATATGAATTTAATGTCACCCATGTTCATGTGCAGAGCATATTAACGAGGACTGAGGCAGTCACCAAAATCAGTGTTATCATCTGCAGTGTCATAAACAACCAATAAGATATTTTGTCATCAAATTAACAACACTGCATGATGCTGATAAAATAAAATTTGTTCTCTTTGGTTTATTTAATAGTCATAGTGAGATCACCTCATGTAAACTAACACTGCATTATGTCATTGTTGTTCTTGATATTCATGATCCATGCTGTATTTATATCAGATGATATTTGTAACTAGATGCCAAAAATGGGAGTCATCATTTTACTAATACCTTTTTGTGATTGATTGATTGGTGAATCCATATGATTGAAAGGGAGAGTTAAGTGACGAGGGCACAGGGATGGGAAACACCAGGCCCATGATTTCTCTCTCTAGCCCTGCCAGAAGAAAAAGTTGGATGATTTGCAATTTAGTGTGAAAAGGATCAAAAAAAGGAAGATCTCATGTACCAGGTGAGATCAGAGTGGACATGAGGAAAGATAAGAGAGAAACTGAAGAAACATGTGAGTTCAGGGCAAATGGCGTTAAAGGAAGTTTGGTCAGATGGGCCAGTGGATGGGTGGGACACGGCAGAGGTTATTGATCAGATGGTCTTGATTTTAGTGACAAATAATTCCATGATCTCTTTACACATGTTGGAAGTGAGGATGGGGTGGACCAGGAAAAGGAGTTAAGAAGATGGTTTACCACTCCACCTAACTCTACCCAGTTACCTCACCCATCCTACCCATTCACTCATTTATCCACTCAAGTGTTCACTAACATTCAAAATGGATCTTTAAACTTACCATATAGCAGCTAGTGCCATAAAAAGGGTGTTCTGTCTTCCTCCCATCTCTGCTGTTCCTTGATGGAAATGTGTGCATGATAAGCAAATATGCACAGTAAGATTCCTGCTGTGATGAGATATTTTGCAAACAGCACAGTCATTGCTTCACACTAGCTGATACACAGCTGGAGTTTTAGTCGTACAAACCTGGAGAATGTTTCTTTCCACCAATTTCTGACCACCTTAAAGACATTTGCTTTACCTACGTCAGCCTTTTCAAAGGGAGTGCATGCGCGCCAACTACTAAGAGCTTTGCTCCCACTCAGCCAATAGCTACGAAGGTAATTCTGGCCACTGCATCATGTCCTAGGCCCAATCATCTTCAGTTTCTTCATCAATCACCTCCCTTACATCATAAATCAGAAGTGGGAATGTTCACTGATGACTGCATAATGTTCAGCACCATCTGTGATCCAACAGGTACTGAAGCAGGCTATGTCCAAATACAGCAAGACCCAGACAATATCCAAGCTTTGGCTGAAAAGTGACAAGTAACATTCATGCCACACAAGTGCTAGGCAATGACCATTTCCAAGAGACGATCTAACCATCACCCTTTGACATTCATAATCATCAGTGAATTCCTCACTATCAACAATCATCCCAGGTATATCATTGACCAGGAACTGAATTAGCCTGACCATATAAACAATGTGGCCACGAGAGCACGTAAGAGGCTAGGAATCCTGTGACAAGCAACTCACCTCCCCAAAACCTGCACCATCTGCAAGGCACAAGTCAGGAGTGTGATGGATTACACTCCACTTGCCTAGATGAGTGCAGCTTCAACAACACTCAAGAAGCTTGATACCATCCAGGACAAAACAACTCACTTGCTTAGGCCTTCATTAAACATTCAATCCCGCCATCACCAATGCATAGTCCCCAGGACCAGATGGAATGCATCTGAGGGTTCTGAAAGAAATGGCGGAGGTTATAGTGGATGCCTTGGTGGTTATTTTCCAGACGTCGCTGGATTCCGGGGAAGTGCCGGAAGATTGGAAAACAGCTAATGTTACGCCGTTGTTTAAGAAGGGTGCCAGGCAAAAGGCGGGGAATTATAAGCCGGTTAGTTTAACGTCTGTGGTAGGTAAAATGTTAGAATCCGTCATTAAGCAGGAAATTGCGAGGCATCTTGAAGGGAATTGCTTGATAGAGCAGACGCAGCACGGTTTCATTAAAGGGAAGTCGTGTCTGACAAATTTACTGGAGTTCTATGAGGATGTGTCTAGGGCAGTGGATAGAGGAGAGTCGGTGGATGTGGTCTTTCTGGATTTTCAGAAGGCGTTTGACAAAGTACCTCATAAGAGGTTATTGCAGAAGGTCGGGGGACATGGAGTTGGGGGTAGGGTGTTAGCGTGGTTAGAGGATTGGTTGTCAAATAGGAGGCAGAGAGTGGGGGTCAACGGGTGCTATTCGGATTGGCGGTTGGTGACTAGTGGAGTGCCCCAGGGGTCGGTGCTGGGGCCTCAGCTTTTTACCATTTATATAGATGATCTGGAGGAGGGAACCGAGTGTAGGGTGTTGAAATTTGCTGATGACACCAAGATTGGGGGAACGGCAAATTGTGCGGAGGGTGTGGAGAGTCTGCAGAAGGATCTAGATAGGCTGGGCGAATGGGCCAGGAAATGGCAAATGGAATTTAATATTGGCAAGTGTGAGGTGGTCCACTTTGGTAGGAAGAATGGTAGGAAGGACTATTACTTACGTGGCGAAAAACTGCAGCAGGTGACGGTGCAGAGGGACCTCGGGGTCCTTGTGCATGAGTCGCAAAAACCCAGCTTGCAGGTGCAGCAGGTAGTCAGGAAGGTGAATGGGATGCTGGCCTTCATAGCGAGGGGGATTGAATATAAAAGTAGGGAGGTCTTGCTGCAGCTGTATAGGGCATTGGTGAGGCCACAGCTGGAGTACTGTGTGCAGTTTTGGGCGCTGTACCTGCGCAAAGATATTTTGGCCTTGGAGGGAGTGCAGAGGAGGTTTACTAGGCTGATACCGGAATTGAGGGGGTTGAGCTATGAGGAGAGGCTGAATAAATTAGGCTTGTACTCGTTAGAGTTTAGAAGAATGAGGGGAGATCTCATTGAGACGTATAAGATGATGAATGGGATGGATAGGATAGAGGTGGAGAGACTCTTCCCGCTCAAAAAAGACAGTAGGACTAGGGGGCACAGCCTCAAGATAAAGGGGAGGCGGTTTAGAACGGAGTTGAGGAGGAACTTCTTCACTCAAAGGGTGGTGAATCTCTGGAATTCTCTGCCCGTTGAAGTGGTGGAGGCTGCCTCGCTAAATATTTTTAAGACGCGGGTTGATGGGTTTTTGATAAGAGAGGGGATTAAGGGTTATGGGGAGAGGGCGGGAAAGTGGAACTGAGCCACGACAGATCAGCCATGATCTTATTGAATGGCGGGGCAGGCTCGAAGGGCTAGATGGCCTACTCCTGCTCCTATTTCTTATGTTCTTATGTTCTTATAGTAGCAACAGTGTGTACCATCTAAAAGATGCTCTGCAGGAAGTCACCAATGCTCTTAGGCAGCAATTTCCAAACATCCAATAGATTCCATCTAGAAGGACAAGAGCAGCAAATATCTGGGAACTCCATCACTACGAAGTTCCCCTCCAGTCATTCACCATGCTACTTGGAAATATATCACCATTCCTTCACTGTCGATGGGTCAAAATCCTGGAGTTCCCTCCCTAACAGCACTGAATGGTGTACTTATGCCTGAGGGACTGCAGCAGCTCACAAATGCAGTCACCATCACCTTCTCAAGGGTAACTAGGTATGGATAATAAATGGACAGCCAGTGAGGATCACAGAAAAAGTAAAATCTACACAGGAATTCTAACAAATTGTACAATTCTTGTCCACTCAAGCAGGGCTAATCCATTTCAGGCAATTCTATTCCATCAACCAACTCTCAATCATCAGCAGTGATAGAAAGTGCCATTGACAGTATTATCAAGTGTTACTTACTTGATGCTCATTTTGGGATCTGCCAGGTCACCCAGCTCCTGGCCTCTTTTCAGGCCTGGTCCAAACAAGAACAAATTCCAAAGTGGTTGCCTTACCCTTTACATCGAGGCAGCATTTAACTGAGTGTGGCATTAAGAAATCTTAGTAAATTTGAAATCAATGGAATTGGGGGAGATGTGTTTTTTTATTATTCTTTGTAAGTATTGCTGGCAAGATCAGCATTTGTTGCCCATCTCTAATTGCCCTAAGTAGCGTAGTTAAGTATCAACACATTTCTGAGTCACATGTAGGCCAGACCAGGTAAGGTGAACGACAATTGAGGATAGTTTCATGGTTGACACTAGCTTTTCAACTCTAGATTTATTTTTTGAATACAAATTCCACCATCTGCCATGTAAGAATTTGAACCACTGTCCAAAGAATGTGCTTGGGTCTCTGGGTTATTAGCACATTGTTATTACCACCATGACACCATCTCCCCATGAGAGGTGGTTGTGGTTGTTGGAGCCTAATCATTTCAATCCCAGGCCTCCACTGCAGGAGTTTTCCAGGGTAGTGTCCTAAACATCTTCAGCTGTTTTATCAATGATCGTTCCTCCATCATAAGATCAGAAATTTAGATGCCTGCTGACAGTTGCAGAGTGTGTAGTTCCATTTGCAATGCCTTAGATAGTGAAGCAGTCTGTGCCCACAAACACAACTTTTTAACATTCAAGTTTGGGTTAATAATTGGAAAGTATCATTTGTGCGACACAAGTAGCAGGCAATGACCATCTCCGGCAAGAGAGTCTAACCACACCTACTGACATTCTGCGGCATTCCTATTGTTGAATCCCCATTAACATCCTGAGGGACTCACCACTGACCAAATGGCATGGTCGCACAGTGATTAGCACCGCTGCCTCACAGCGCCAACAACCTGGGCTCAATTCCCTGTTTGGGTCACTATCTGTGTGGAGTCTGCACGTTCTCCCTGTATTTGCATGGGTTTCCACCCACAGTCTGCGGGTTAGGTGGATTGGCCATGCTAAATTGCCCCTTAGTGTTGGGGGATTAGCTGAGGTAAATGCATGGGCTTAAGGGGATAGGGCCTGGGTGGAGCTGTGGTCAGCACAGACTCAATGAGCTGAATGGTCTCCTTCTGTACTGTATGATTCTATGATTCAGATTCTTAACTCGACCTAATTACTGTGGTTACAAGAGCAGATTGAGGCTGGGTATTCTGTACTGATTCATATTCTGACTCCTCAAAGCCTTTCCCTCATCAATAAGGCGCAGGTCATCAGTATGACTGAATACCATCCATTTGTCTGATGAAGCAGAATACTCATGAAGCTCAATACCATGAGGACAAAGCAGCCCACTTAACTTGTACCCCAGCTACCATCTTATACTTTCACTCGCTCTACCACCAGTACGTCATGGTTGCAGCGTACCACCTACAAGATAAGCTGCAGCAACACAACAAGGTTTATTCAACAACAACTAAAATGTGACCTCTATCACTTAGAGGAACAAGATCCCCTCCCAATCACATGCCATCCTGACATTGGAATATATTGCCATTATTTCAGCATTGTTGGATCAGAATTCTGGAATTCACTTCCTAACAGCACAATGTCACTTGTGGCTCATTGGTAGTACTGATCTCTCTGAATCAGAAGGTCCTAGGTTTAAGTCCTACTCTAGATCTGAGTGTATACTCCAGTGCATTGCTGAGGGAGCATTGCACGATAATGGTAGTATTGTCATTCAGGTAAGTTGTTAAACTGAAGCCTTATATGCCTCTTGGCTGGATAAGAAAGACCCTTGCCACTATGTTGAAGAGAGGCACGGAGTTATTCTTGGTGCCCTAGCCAATATTCAACCCTCAAGCAATATAATGAAAAATCTATCTGGTCATTATTAGATTGCAGTTTGTGAGACATTGACTAATGCAAAAATGACTTATGTTTCCTACATTACAATAGTGATTATACTTCAAAAAGTACTTAATTGACTGTAAGGCACTTTGAGATGACTAGTAGTTCTGAAAAGTGTTACATAAGTCTTTTTAATGGCAGGACATTCACTACACAAATTGCAACAGTTGAAGAAAGAGGCTCACTATCAACCTTCCAAGGACAAAGAGGAATGGGACAATAAATGCTGTTCTTATGGCACCCAAATTCCATGAATACTGAGTTCCTCACATTGTGGATGATACTGAGACTTTGAAAAATTTCAGAGGAGGCACAAATGTATGACCCCAATTTAAATTAACTATCTAGAGGGGCTTACGGAGCTGGTTCTGTACACTTTGGAGAACTGTTGACTTGGGTACAATTTGACCAAAGTTTATAAAAGCAACTAACTGACAATTGAGATGGGGTTATACATATAAATTGTACACTGGAAGAATGGAGTTAATTTGATGATTCTTCTTTTCCCAGAGAACAGTAAATCTGTGGAACAGACTGCCAGCTTGTGCAATGAGGGCTGATGGTTTGATGTGTTCCTTAAGGAGACAAGGACTGAAGCGGCAATCATACCACACAAGACAGATACCAAATAAAATTAAGTCACAATCAATGTAGGTTTATAAGAGATTGGAGAGAAATTTTACAGATTGTTTTCTGAATGGACTTGGGTTTTAGATCTGGTTTTTTGCCTCTCCCAGGAAAATAAATTTTACTGATCAGCATATCTCAAACTCCCCTGCAACCATCCCTCAGAAATAGACCGCCAATTTAATGCTATAAATATTGGGATGCTCCCCATCAGCTTTCATATTCACATATATTGTTCTCCAAAACAAGTGAAATCATGATGGGAATACCCACAGCATAAATTACAAAGCAAGTACAACCTTTTGTTTGCGTGTAATTCAGTCAGTTCATAAATAATTGTCTTTTTGCAATTTGGGTCAACTTTAAAGAAGGCATTGGATTTCACTGGTTAGCTTTTCTAGATTGACATTTGGTGATGAGATTTGAATGCTGAATACTTCTGCCCATTTGTACTTAATGGACAAATCTTCCAGTCAGGATTGATGATGAGTATTGACACAGCCCACGAAGATTTCTGAACCGAACACATCGATGATTTTTCAGCCCTTTATTCCAATTTCAACTGAAGCATTGAAGATCTAGTGCAACCATTCCCAGAGAATGTGGTCAGGTGCAAGAAGTGATGGAAGAAGAGAGGGCACAGCCCTTTTTCACACCAGTAGTTGCTGTATTTAATACATTCTCAAAGGTCCAAATTTTTCTGCAGACAAATGAGTTACTGAATGAGTGAGTTAATAAGTGGGTGAATGAGAGAATGGGTGCATGAGTGATTGAGTGAGTAAGTGAGTGAGTGAGAGAGAGAATGGGTGGGTGGGTGTAATGATGCACATTTACAGACTTCATCTGTGAATACAAAAGGTTATATTAATAAGAAAACAGCAGCCTCATGACTGCATCTAGCTCCCTTCATGTTTCCTGCCTAAGAAGACTCTATCCCCTTGGCTGATTATCCACTCTGAATCCCAATTGATCCCCAAGCCAGCTGACCCTTACTCTGCTGTGTTGCCCTTAAAGAGACAAAAACCACAAATCACCACAGTGAGTGAGTAAGTAAATTTGATAAGTGAGTAGGTGGGTGATTTGATGAGGTGTGTAGGTGGATGTGTGATGCATTACAATCCTTACTAATAATTTTTCGAGGTCTGCTGTACTTTTTGTTTAATTTCTCTCAAATTCAGTCAGAGGGAGCTAAACCCAAGGACGCATAACTGGGTTATGAGCCCTGCTCAATCTCTGAATGAAGGATTGAAATCAATCAGAATTATTACCTTCACATTGATAGATTTTTTTACAACTATTCTTTGAATAGATTGTAATTTCCCAGAGTACGTGAGGTTGGCTAGATTCAGAACAAGTCTGAAATTAATCTATGAGAATCTACCAAATCTGAAGATTTGACGTTGTGTAATTAATGGTTATGTGGAAGGTGTTCCTTCGATCAATAATAAGCCAATGGTAATTATCATCTTATATTTGGAGAAAGGACCACTTATAATAATTTCTTTTGAATTCATTTCTGAAAACTATACTTAATGTTAAGTCATGTTGGTCAATGTTGCTCATAGTCAAGGGATGGTGTCCAGCGATATGGTAAAACTTGAAGCCTAGCCTTCTTTTGTCTGACTGTGGTTTTAAGTTGCTTTTAAGTTCCGACGCACCACAACGAACGACCGCGCCGACCTCCTCAAAGAACAAACACGGGACACGGCGGACAGACTACCCTTTGTTATCCAGTACTTCCCCGAAGCAGAGAAGCTACAACATCTTCTCCCAAGCCTTCAACATGTCATTGATAAAGACGAACATCTCACCAAGGTCATCCCCATACCCTCACTTCTTGCCTTCAAACAACCACACAACCTCAAACAGACCATTGTCTGCAGCAAACTACCCCGCCTTCAGGAGAACAGTGACCATGACACCACTGCAAGACATGCCTGATCGACACGGATGCCATCATCTCACATATGAACACCATCCACCAGATACACAGTATATACAGTTGCAACTCGGCCAGCATTGTCTACCTGTTACGCTGCAGGAAAGGATGACCAGAGGCATGGTACATTGGGAAGACCATGTAGACGCTACGACAACGGATGAATGAACACCGCTCAACAATCACCAGGCAAGAGTGTTCTCTTCCTGTTGGGGAACACTTCAGTGGTCATGGGCATTCGGCCTCCGATCTTCGGGTAAGCGTTCTCCAAGGCAGCCTTCACGACACATGACAACGCAGAGTCGCTGAGCAGAGACTGATAGTCAAGTTCTGCACACATGAGGACGGCCTCAACCGGGATCTTGGGTTCATGTCACACTATCTGTAACCCCCACAATTTGCCTGGGCTTGCAAAATCTCGCTAACTGTCCTGGTTGGAGACAATACACACCCCTGTACTTAACCCTCTCTCCACTCACATTGTCGGTACCTTTAAGACTTGATTACCTGTAAAGACTCGCATTCCAACCATTATTTTGTAAATTGGGTTTGTGTCTTTATATGCCCTGTTTGTGAACAGAACTCCCACTTGCTTGATGAAGGAGCAGCACTTCGAAAGCTGGTGGCTTGTGCTACCAAATAAACCTGTTGGATTTTAACCTGGTGTTGTGAGACTACTATGGTTTTAAGTATTAGAGGTAACATTATATGTGCTAATATGTTGGTGGCATGGTGGTATAGTGGTTAGCACTACTCTGTCAAGTCGCCAGGGACCTGGTTGGCCTGAGTAAGATGCACTTTTGGAGGGTCGGTGCAGACTCGATGAGCCAAATGGCCTCTTTCTGCACTGCAAGGATTCAATGGCTCTATTGTTAAAACAGTGACAAGAACCACTGAATGCCATTTTTAGAACTGTGTGCATTTCTTATCAGTGAATTTGCATTGTTGTGAAGGGGGTAAACCAGATTGTGTTTGCAAGCTAGGGTTGACTCTTGTTAAAAGATGTTACTGTGAAATTACTGTAAGTAACTTTTAACCTGTTAGTTCTGTATTAATTCCATATTATTTAACTCCATTTCATTGGCGAGTGGGTAGTTGGGTCTGGTTGGTGAGGGGTTAGTACATGATCGGGGTGTAATCTTGTAGGGGGTAGTCAGGTGGTCGAGGGAATAGTTGGGATGGGTTGGGGAGTGGGGGGGGAGCTGAAGGAGACAGTTGTGTTGTTCAGTTGAATAACTGGCTAACTACTGATATAGACCTGATATCAAACGGTCTCATATTTCCTGCGTAAGTATCCAGTTGAGTCCTTATATCTGGCCGAACTCTCTGCACTGAGCTCAGTGTCAGAGACGTTCATGGAGGGACTCGGACAGCGAAAATCAGCCACTCAGAAGTTTAAACTTCCTGGGGAATTTCCATGTATGTCTGTGCATTATGGCTTCCTTGGGATCCTGACATGTATCTCCCAATTTACATCAAATCTCTGACCACCAGAGACAGGAAGATTTAGATCAATATTTCTGTCAAGGGAGAACTGTGAATAATGTATTTACAAATAAAACTATTAGTAGCTCTCGTAGAATTAATTTTAAAGAATGGTGAGGTGTGGATTGAAATTCAGATTATTTGAAATGAGCCTGCTTGAGAAGTCAGTTTGAACACTTCAGTCATGATTCACATCTTGGTTGAGATGACTCCACTTGTTTAAGCTCAGCAGGGATAGTTGCCAAAGTCATCTGGTAAGATTCCCCTCCTGAAGTCAGAAATTACAGTAAGTAGTGAAAACCCTAGGTCAGTCAAGTGTAACAATAGGCTGCAAAAAAGCAGGTTTTGATCTGAGTGGGGAACTAATATGCAGGAGGCTGATCTTTCCAGTTGGAAACTGAGCAGAAAGGAAACAAGACAAAGTTTCAATATTCCATTTATTGCTTGGAAAAATGTAGAGTATTTTTGATATCCAAGACTTTTAACAACAAGAGTAGGTAAGCCACCCCGCTAACTGAAAAAAATGTGTTACATCACTCCACAGATCTAGCACGGCTTAAATTGCTGAAATTGGTTGCACAGTATCAGTTGGGCTAGAAGGCTGGAATCTAGAAGACTAAGACATTAAATTGTCAATTCGAACAAGGCAAAAAATACAACAATGAAATTAACAAATCCCAGCAGCGCCTAGCAAAATGCAAAATAATTAATTAATTTCAAAGATTAAGGGGCCTACTAGTAATGAAATAACAAACAATAAATGAATGATCAATGCGAGTATTGCCAGAAAAACACATTTGCCATGAAATAGTTTTAAAACATTTAACCTGGTAGTATGACAATGTAAAAAGCAGCCATTCAAAATTGATAAATCTCAATCTAGTGGAAATTATCAAGAGCCTAAAATCCATGCTTAGAATGATTATGCACCCACTGCGGAATAGAACATCAGCTGGTAGTTTGCAACTCGCCAGATCAACACTATCACACAATTTTAAATCATAAGGTGTGGGACTGCCATAGGTATAGTGTAGTGTTTTCACATTTTTTTTGTTTTTATTCTTGTGATGCTTCTCTTTAAACTGTTAAAATCTCTCACTTTCTGCAATCTCTGATGCAAGATAATTGACCTGCAACTTTAAGAACTACGTGAACAGATGATCTCTGCTTCCCACCACTCCACCAAACAAAAAAAGGGATTGCCCTTGTGGACAAAAACCTAACAAGTTGATGCTTAGTTACAATCAAACAATCATTGATATATTATGTTCTTATTAGCAGCATGAGAGTGCAGAAACTTAAATATTTTCCCTTTTCTCCAGAATCCTCACCTCAAGATGTAATTTTAATAGACTGCATTTCCATTGTTGATGGCAGCCCTCTGATACTTTACGCAAGTAGCCTACATACTTAACAACAAAAGCCCTTGGATAGAAAGTATGATCAGGAACGCTAAGTAATATTTTCTTTCCCCAGCCTAGAGTTGACAAAAACCAGACACAGTATGGTCTCACCAATGTCCTGCACAGTTGTAGCAAGACTTCCCTACTTTTACGCTCCAACTTCTTGCAATAAAGGCCAACATTCCATTTGCCTTCCTAATTATTCGATGTACCAAATGCTAACTTTTTGTGGTTCATATACAACAGCACTCAGTCTCTTCAGTTTCTTTCCATTTAAATAATATTCTGTCTTTTTATTAGCAGATTAACAGATTAGCCCTTATGCTCTGCAGAACTTTTAACATAGCACCTTATTTCATGCCTTTCAGAAATCCAAATCCATCTTCCAGTTCCCCTTTGTCCACTCGACTTATTACACCCTCAAAGATGCTCATAATTCATGTCCTCTGGGTTACAGTATCCATGAGGGTCCCACCACAGACTGGCTCATCTGTTTCTGTGCAGGGCCAGCCTCTGGCATGGGGATAGGACACAGTGATTGCGTCAGAGAGGTAGAGCATTGGGAAGAGCCCCCCCCAATTGCAATAATCCTGCCACCCTCTGCGCTTTTTACGCAATTTCCTGCTAATTATGAATGGGTAAGCATTTGACAATGTTTCCACGCTGCCCTGAGCCATTACTGCAACCTGCAGAACAATGGTACTCAAATTTGCGCAACAGTATGGAAGGCATTGCGCTGGACCTGCATCCATTTGTTGGTCTGACACATAATTCTCCATGAAAGTGGCATACTTTCTACAGAGGTCAGGCACTCATATGCCTGAGTCAGCAAGCCATTCATGGCATGGATGTACTCCTCCATCTTTTGTTCAAGGATCCTCATTTCCTCAGGAAACTTTCTAGATGCCCACCCCATCTCAGTTTGCTATTTCACAATTATCCACTTCATGTCTATGCCCCGAGGCTCAGCATCTGTGTGTTTCTTAATGTAGTGGGAAATATCCTTAGTCCTCTGATGGGAACAACACTCAGGTGTCACTTCATCACTTACTCCTGCTCACATGTGAAGTGCTCCTCATCTTGTGCCTCCTGTTCTACCTACAACTAAAGTCCCACCTGCGCTGGTGTAGAATGTATTGGATTCATGTGATAGTGATTCCTCACAGTGCTGCTCTGCCTCTGAGCTCTGAGCTGCTTCCTCATACAACTCCTGCTGCACCTCCAGCACAGTCCGCACAGTAAAGAATGCTGGCAACAATGGTTCAGGATCATTATATGCTGCTGACTATGAAATTAATTTCTAATGATTAAAATGCTCAACTGCAGAAGCAGCTCAGCTCAATTTCCAAGATAAATGCCTTCACCTGTTCTCTGTTGAACCCTTGTCAGTGGCTGACTGGGATACTGCCACCCTGCCAGTCTCCATGGCTTCCTCCTCCATTGTCGTTAGGATTGCCAGTAATTGGACACTTCAATGCACTATTAACCATCGTATTTATATGGCTAATACAGTTTAGTTTCTGGTTAATGGTAATCCCTAGGATGGGGATTCAATGATGGTAATGCCATTGAATGTCAAGGGGCAATGGTTAGATTCTCTTGTCATTGCCTGACACTTGTGTAGCATAAATGTTACTTACTACTTGTCAGCCCAAGCCTGGATATTGTCCAGGACTTTCTGCATTTGGACATGAACTGCTTCAGTAGCAAAGGAGTATCCAAGTAAACATCCCCATTTCCGACTTTATGATGGAAGGAAAGTCATTGATGGAGCAGCTGAAGGTGGTTGGGCGTAGGATACTAACCTGAGGAACTCCTGTTATGATATTCTGAAGCAGAGATGATTGATCCCCTATCATTACAACCATCTTCCTTTTTGTCAGCTATGATTCCAACCAGCAGAGGGTTTTTCCGATTCCCTCTGACTCCAGTTTTGCTAGGGCTCCTTGATGCCCAATTCAATCAAATACTGCCTTAATATCAAGGGCAATCACTCTCACCTCATCTCTGACTTTTAGCTCTTTTGTCCATGTTTGATCCAAGACTGTAATGAGATCAGGAGTTGAGTGACTCTGGCAGAATGCAAACTGAGCATCTGTGAGGATTTTATTGCTGACTAAGCACTGCTTGATAGGGCTATTGATGGCCCCTTCCATTACTTTACTGATGATCGAGAGTAGACTGATGGAGTGGTAATTGCCAAGTTGGATATGTCCTGTTTCTTGAGTACAGAACATATCTGGGCAATTTTCCACATTGCCAGGCAGATGCCAGTGTTTAGCTGTGCTGAAACAGCTTGGCTAGTGGCACGGCAAGTTCTGGAGCGCAGGTTTCAGTAATACTGCTGGAATATTGTCAGGACTCTTAGCTTTGCAGTATCCAGTGCCTTCAGCTGTTTCTTGGCATCACATGGAGTCTATCAGATTGGTTGAAGACTGACATATGTGATGCTGGGGTTGACTGGAGGAGGCCAAGATGGATCATCCAATCTGCACTCCTGGCTGAAGATTGCTGCGAATGCTTCAGCCTTATCTTTTGTTGTGGTGGGCTCCTCCATCATTGAGGATGGGAATATTTGTAGAGCCTCCTCCTTCAGTGAGTTGTTAAATTGTCCACCACCATTCATGGCTGGATGTGGCATGACTGCAAAGCTTTAGATTTGATCCACTGGTTGTGGGATACTTAGCTATATCCATTAATTGTTGCTTTTGCTGCTCAGCACCCAAATAGTTCTGTTTTATAGCTTCCCCAGATTGATGCCTCATTTTTAAGTAAGCCTGATGTTGCTCCTGGTATGCCCTCCTGCACTTTTCATTGAACCAGAGTTGATCCCCTGGCTTGGTGTATTATTGATAAATTGGGGAATATACTGGACCATGAGGTTACAGATTGTAGCCAAGTACAATTCTACTGCTGATGATGATCCACAGCACCCAGTTCTGAGCTGCAGATCAATTCGAAGTTTATCCCATTTAGCACAATGGTAGTGCCACACAACACAGTAGAGGGTGTCCTCAACATGAAAAAGGAATTTTATTTCTCTAAGTGCTCTGTGGTGATCACTCCTATAAATACAGCCATGGACAGATGCATCTGCAGCAGGCAGGTTCATGAGGATGTAGTCAAATATGTTTTTTCCTTCTTGTTGGTTTCCTTACCACCTGCTGCAGTCCCAGTTTAGCAGCTATGTCCTTTAGCAAGCAATGCCCACATCCTGAAAAATGAATTTTAAAAAGTCACCTGGTCCAGAAGGCTTGCATTTCAGATTACTAAAGTGGGAATGGAAGAGAATTTGCCATAACTTGGAATTGTCCCTAGGTATAGGGAAATGTCAAAGCATTGGAGAGTGGTAAATGTGACACCCTAATGCAATAAAGGGTGCCAGGATATTCCTTGTAACTACAAACCAGTCAGTTTAATATGTCTAGTGAGTAAAGTTTTAGAAACAATAGTCGGGGTAAAAAAATCAACAGACACTTGGAGAGGTTGTGTTTCTAAATACTCTGCTATTAATTACATCCTTTAAAATGGACCCTAAGCAGCACCCTCTGGTAGTGCCAGGGATGAAATTCATGATCCAAGTTACATAGTTTATTTAAACAGGCCATTCAGCCCAACTAGTACACGCTAGTCTATGTAGTCCACTGCAGCCTTCTCCTATCTTTTCTCATCTGAATTCAACATTGTAACCATCTATTGCTTTCTCCCTTTGAAGTATGTTTGTCTACTTTCCCCATAAATACATCAATCCCATTCACTTCAACCACTGATGATAGTGAGTTGCATATTCAAATCTCTCTTTGGGTAAAGAAGTTTCTTCTAAATTCACATATGGATCTTTTGGTGACTAACCAATATTGCTGGCAGGCTATTATATGTTATTCCCATAGTTAAAAAGAGAGATAAAATAAGCCAAGGGAGTTATAGCCATGAGTTAGAATACTATTAGTGGGAGGCAAGATAATGGAATTGTTACTCAAAGATGTTAGAGAAACTGCAAATATAATAGAGTAATTAGCATGGATTTTTCAAGATTTCTTGTTTGATCAATCTTCTTTGAAAAAATATCAGGAAGAGTAGACAAGGATAATGCAGTAAATGCAAAATATTTTGAGTTTCAAACTGTTTTCAATAAGATATCACATAATAGATTCATGCATAAGTGGGATCAGGAAATAAGCAGCAGAATCAATTGAAAATTGGCTGCAACTTAGAAAACAGAGAATAGGGTTGAAGGGTAGCTATTTAATACTATAGAAGTAGGAAATGGTGTTCAACAGTAATTAGCGTTGCGACCAATGTTGTTCATAATTTATATAAACTATTGTACTCAGAAAGCTGATTTACAATTTTAAACTCTGCGAATGACACCACATTGAGCTATATAATACTGAGGAAGAATGTGACAAAATACAAGAAGGTAATGACAAATTCGCTGAATGGTCACAGTATTGGAAAAATATCAATATAGTAAGCATGAGGTGATGCAATTTGGCTAAAGCATAAGAAAGCCACAAGCCTATTTGGATAAGAATCTAAATTAGGGGAGACAATGGCCTTGTGGTATTATTGCTTGACTATTAATTCAGTAACTCAGCTGATTTTCTGGGGATTCGGGTTTGAATCCCACCATGGCAGATGGCGGAATTTGAATTCATTAAAAAGAAATCTGGAATTAAGAATCTACTGATGACCATGAACCATTGCCAATTGTTGGAAAAAGCCATCTGGTCCTTCCTTTAGGGAAGGAAATCTGCCATCCTTACCTGGTCTGTCTACATGTGATTCTAGAGCCACAGCAATGAGGTTGATTTTCAATTGCCCTCTGCATAAGGGCAACAAAGGATGGGCAATGAATGCTGGCCAGCCAGTGTCATCCATGTCCCATGAATTCATTTTTAAAAAGGGTTAAAGAAGCAAAAAGTATGCTTCTGACTGGCAGCATGTCAGAATCCATGACGAATGGCATCACCATCCTCATCTAGGAGGGAAATGAGAGAGTGAGGAAATCAGAAAGTGGAGGCCCATCTCACTACTTCACGTGGCCAACAAATTTCTGATGAAGGACTTCACCAATTGGGTCAAGCCTGCTCTGGAATTGGTTCCCCATCCTGATCAGACCTGCACTATACCTGGCAAAAAGATTTCTGACAGCATTGCACTACATAGAGATATGATCAACTATTTGCAGACCAGGTGTGGACACCTACCTTTTTGGACCAGAAAACGATATTTGAGAGAATATCGCTCATTGACATGATGGATATGCTCTCCAAAATGGATATGCTCTCCTAATGCTCTGGGACATAAGTTCAAATCACATCACAGCAGTTAGAGGACTTCAAAATTCAATGAATAAATCAGGAATTGAAAGCTAGTCTCAGTAATGGTGACATGAAATTATTATTGATTACCATAAAAACCCTCCAGGTTTAGGGAAGGAAATCTGCCTTCTTTACCCTACATGTGACTCCAGGTCCAAAGCTATGTGATTGACTCTTAACTGCCCTCTGAAACGGCCTAGCAAGCCACTCAATTCAAGGGCAATTAGGAATGGGCAACCCACGCTGACCTCGCCAGCAAAGCCCATGTCTCATGAATTTTTTTTTAAATTTGCTATTGCATGGAACAATTCTACACAAGCGTTTGTAGTATAGTTTCAGTCAATGCATGGCAAATCAAATCAAATCTGGAATCAGGCAGGACTGTCCTCTCTCTCCTGTCTTGTGCTGCATCAAGGGATGAGAAACTTTAGTTATGAGGATAGATTGGAAAAGTTGGGACTGTTCTCCTTGGAGTGAAGAATACTAAGAGGAGATTTGACATGTTCAAAATCATGAGGGACAGAGTAGATAGGGTGGAACTGTTGTTATTGAAAGTGTAAAATGTGGATGCCCCATCTGCTGCTGTACGTGACATTGCTGTACACTTGCACCTTTGATACGTGATGTCCTTTTGGGAATGTCAGTTTTCAGTCAGTAGGTGAGGCACTTACCATGGTGGAGTGCAGGAGATCATTCATCCTCTTTCTATACTGATGGGTGTCTCTGCACTGGACCCCACAGGCACTAACTTCTGTCCAAGCTACTGTGGTTAGACAGGAAGGCTGCTCGCTGCCATTCCTGAGAAACAGCACCTTTTGCCTTTCCTGGACCATTTAGAGGAGAATCCAGGAAGCATCACACAGTAAGGCTGCAGATTGTTATCTTCTCTTTGAATCAGGACTCCTGGTCTGCAATTAGTGAATGGTTGTCCTGATGCACTTGCAATATGTCCAGACTTTCAATCCCATGAGTTGAGAGCAGAGAGGGTGACTTCCTGCCATCCCCATGAGATTCACCATGCTCCACACGGAATGAGATGAAAAGAATTGCACGAGTTCAGCCATCCGGTCCTACAGCAGGAATCACCCCCATTTCCATCCCTGCCACTGAACATAGACTTCAGAGTGGAAGATTTCACCCCTTTTTGACAGGGTGTTCTGTACCCCTCAGGTCTACGTACCATTCTTTACCACTTTGCTAGGCTTTCCATACTTCCCCCATCTGCTATGAGCATTTACACCACTTTTGGGTCCATCATTTTTTCACTATCTGTTCGACTATTTACCCCATTTTGCCTTGCGTCATTATCCCTTTAGTCACTTAATTACTCTTGCCCTCCAACTTAGCACTTTGTTTTATTTTCCTCACCTTTTCACTGGCCCCATTACTAGTTTAAAAACTATTCATCTCTAATATCTTCCCGTTTTGATAGATCATTGACCTCAAACTATTTCTCTCCCCGCAGATGTGACCTAATGTGTTAATTGTATCTCAGTACTTGGTATTTCTATTTTGGATTTCCAGCATCCACAGTGTTTTGCTTTCGTTTTAGAGCCACAGGTTGCTCAAATGAATCAGAGACAGGATTGCGTACTTTCCCTTTAACCTGTTAACCCTGTTTGAACACTTACAAAATATTTACTGCAATTACAAGGGTTTAGCTACTCAAATAAGATAAAAACAAATGATTGCAGATCTGATACAAAAACAGGATTTATCAGAAAATCTCAACAGCTCTGACAGCATTTGTGGAGAGAACATTGTTAACATTTTGAGTCTGGATGACACTTGGACTCGTGTGTGTGTGTGTGTGTGTGTGTGTGTGTGTGTAGATATGATGTGGATATGCCAGCGTTGGACTGGGGTAAACACAGTAAAAAGTCTGACAACACCAGGTTCCAGCCCATTTATTTGATAGTAAACTCACTAGCTTTGGGTTAGCCCCTTCGTCAGGTGACTGGAGAGTTCTGGCCTCAGACAGAGCATATAAAGCACAGACAGTTTAGAGATTACTGATTAGAATGCAAATCTTTACACCTAACCTGCTGTTCAAGTCTTAAAGTGGCTAACAATGTGAGTGGAAGGAGCACTGATCACAGGTTCTCCAAGGCAGCCTTCACGACACATGACAGCACAGAGTTGCTGAGCAGAGACTGATAGCCAAGTTCCGCACACATGAGGACGGTCTCAACAGGGATCTTGGGTTCATGTCACACTATCTGTATCCCCCGTGACTTGCCTGGGTTTGCAAAACCTCACTTACTGTACTGTCTGGAGACAATACACATCTCTTTAACCTGTGATCAGTGCTCCTTCCACTCACATTGTTAGCCACTTTAAGACTTGAACAGCAGGTTAGGTGTAAAGATTCACATTCTAATCAGTAATCTCTAAACTGTCTGTGCTTTATATGCTCTGTCTGAGGCCAGAACTCTCCATTCACCTGACGAAGGGGCTAACCCAAAAGCTAGTGAGTTTACTATCAAATAAATCGGTTGGACTGAAACCTGGTGTTGTCAGACTTTTTACTGTGTATAGCTATTCATGGATGGCCAATTCTAAGATAGTTGCAGATGATATTAAACTCTATCAGAAGAACCTAAACTCAGATGATCTGCTGCTGAAACCCACATCTATGTCTTTATTAGCGCTAGACTTGAATATTCTAATGCTCTCCTGGACGGCCTTACAAAATCCACTTTCCATAAGATTAAGCTCATCCAAAACTCTGCTACTGTATCCTAACTCACACCATATCCCATTCACCCATCATCCCTGTGCTGACTAACTCGTTGGGCAGGATTTTATGGTCTCACTCATCCTGAAACTCTTAAATCCTGCCCATTTTCCACTCCTTGCCTGCTCCAATTCCAATAGTAGGCAGGGCTGTAAAATTCCAATCCAACAGCCACGATGTCTCCTGATCCAACAACACCTCAAGTTTGAAATTCTTATCTTCGTTTTACCTTACTTCTTCTTTAACTTTTTATCCTCCTTCAGCCCTAGAACCGTCTGATATTTGTGCTTCACCAGTTCTGGACTCTTGCACATTCCAGATTTTAATAATTCTATCATGCTGATCTAACATTCAGCTCCAAGCTCTGGTAATCCCACCCTAAACCCTTCTGCCTCTCCTTTCCTTTAAGACACTCTTTAAGAAGACTTTTTGGTCAGCTTCCTAATATTTCCTTACGTGAATCAATATCAATTTTTTTTTGACAACACTCTTAAAGGAAGATCACTGACCTAAAACATTAACCCTCTCTACTGATGTTGCCTGATCTGCTAAGCAATTCTGACATTTTCTGTTCCCATTCAGATTTGTAGTATCAAAAGCTTATTGCTTTCGTATTGCTGGAGCTCAACACTGGGATATTATAATGGAAACTTCTAAAGATCTCAGATTCAAGCTTATTTATTTCAGATAGGGACTATGGTTTGTACTTTATCTTGTGCTAATTTTCAGTGTTGCAGAGAACTGTTAAATTGCTAAGTTACTGTTGAACATTTCTTTGTGTTCTGAGATTCGTGGTTACAGTCATGATTGTGGCCTGTGAATGACTTCAATTGTCTTCTCTTAATTGTATTTTCAGCTTCTTTCAAAATCATAGTAAAATATACACATGGCTTTTGGACTTTCTGGTGGGCTCAAGAACATAGGCCCTAGGATGGAAATTGCAAAAAAATTCAGCACTCACCCTTCACATTAGTGATGAGTAATTCTCTAGCAGCGCATGTTTGGAGGGGTTGTGGGGAGCAGTGTCTCAGTTGCAGGGAAATTTGGTCCAAACCCATTAGATCATTATGTGAATAAAGAGATTATCTTATCTAGTTTTGAAGGATATTCACAACAAAATCGGCAACCAATCTGTACATTTCAAAATGAGCTTACTCACATTATCTAAGCGCTCATATTGGATGCTAGTGGTTAAAATACATAGTAACATCCTTAGTCAGCTCTGCCGAAGGGTCCTCCTGACTCAAATGTTAGCTCTATTCTCTCTTAACAGATGATGTCAGACCTGCTGAGATTTTCCAGCATTTTCTGCTTTTTGTTTCAGATTTCAGCATCTGCAGTATTTTGCTTTTCCTTAAATCAATAACTAATTACAACAAGCAATGCAAGACTTTAACTGGCTCTTTAACTCCCAGTGCCGGACAACCCACTATATTGAGGGTTAACTGATTTTCTATTCCAAACACAGTTATTAACGAATTAACCTACTTGCAGCATATGCAACAGGAAATAGCAATTCTCTCATAGGAAGGTTTAAATGTCAACAAAGATTGACAAAGAAGTTGATAAAGGAGGGTAAGAGAAGCTATGAGGCTGGGCTAGCACTTAATATAAAAAAGGATAGCAAGAGTTTTTATAAATATATAAAAAGGAAGAGGCTGGCTAGGGTGAACGTTGGTCCTTTAGAGGATGAGAAAGGGGAGCTAGTGGTAGGGGATGGGGATATGGCTAAGGTCTTGAATAACTTTTTTGTTTCTGTCTTCACGGAGGAGGACGTGAATAATTTGCCGGGTGTTAGCGATGGAAAGGTGGTAGGAATGGAGGGTCTTAATGACATTACTGTTACTAGAGAGGTGGTGCTCGACAGACTGGAGGGGCTGATTGTGGACAAGTCCCCAGGACCGGATGGAATGCATCCGAGGGTTTGAAAGAAATGGCGGAGGTGATAGTGGATGCCTTGGTGGTTATTTTCCAGACGTCGCTGGATTCCGGGGAAGTGCCGGAAGATTGGAAAACGGCTAATGTTACGCCGTTGTTTAAGAAGGGTGCCAGGCAAAAGGCGGGGAATTATAGGCCGGTTAGTTTAACGTCTGTGGTAGGTAAAATGTTAGAATCCGTCATTAAGCAGGAAATTGCGAGGCATCTTGAAGGGAATTGCTTGATAGGGCGGACGCAACACGGTTTCATTAAAGGGAAGTCGTGTCTGACAAATTTACTGGAGTTCTATGAGGATGTGTCTAGGGCAGTGGATAGAGGAGAGCCGGTGGATGTGGTCTTTCTGGATTTTCAGAAGGCGTTTGACAAGGTACCTCACAAGAGGTTATTGCAGAAGGTCAGGGGACATGGAGTTGGGGGTAGGGTGTTAGCGTGGATAGAGGATTGGTTGTCAAATAGGAGGCAGAGAGTGGGGGTCAATGGGTGCTATTCGGATTGGCGGTTGGTGACTAGTGGGGTGCCCCAGGGGTCGGTGCTGGGGCCTCAGCTATTTACCATTTATATAGATGATCTGGAGGAGGGAACCGAGTGCAGGGTGTCGAAATTTGCTGATGACACCAAGATTGGGGGAAAGGCAAATTGTGCGGAGGGTGTGGAGAGTCTGCAGAAGGATCTAGATAGGCTGGGCGAATGGGCCAGGAAATGGCAAATGGAATTTAATGTTGGCAAGTGTGAGGTGGTCCACTTTGGTAGGAAGAATGGTAGGAAGGACTATTACTTACGTGGCGAAAAACTGCAGCAGGCGACGGTGCAGAGGGACCTCGGGGTCCTTGTGCATGAGTTGCAAAAACCCAGCTTGCAGGTGCAGCAGGTGGTCAGGAAGGCGAATGGGATGCTGGCCTTCATAGCGAGGGGGATTGAATATAAAAGTAGGGAGGTCTTGCTGCAGCTGTATAGGGCATTGGTGAGGCCGCAGCTGGAGTACTGTGTGCAGTTTTGGGCGCCGCACCTGCGCAAGGATATTTTGGCCCTGGAGGGAGTGCAGAGGAGGTTTACTAGGCTGATACCGGAGTTGAGGGGATTGAGCTATGAGGAGAGGCTGAATAAACTAGGCTTGTACTCGTTAGAGTTTAGAAGAATGAGGGGAGATCTCATTGAGACGTATAAGATGATGAATGGGATGGATAGGATAGAGGTGGAGAGACTCTTCCCGCTCAAAAAAGACAGTAGGACTAGGGGGCACAGCCTCAAGATAAAGGGGAGGCGGTTTAGAACGGAGTTGAGGAGGAACTTCTTCACTCAAAGGGTGGTGAATCTCTGGAATTCTCTGCCCGTTGAAGTGGTGGAGGCTGCCTCGCTAAATATTTTTAAGAAGCGGGTTGATGGGTTCTTGATAAGAGAGGGGATTAAGGGTTATGGGGAGAGGGCGGGAAAGTGGAACTGAGCCACAACAGATCAGCCATGATCTTATTGAATGGCGGGGCAGGCTCGAAGGGCTAGATGGCCTACTCCTGCTCCTATTTCTTATGTTCTTATGTTCTAAGAGAGATTGTAGTGGTCCCTTTCAGTTACCTCTGCTCATGAAGTAATCCTGAACACTTGGGAATGCAATGAAGAAACAATTTCTTCGCAAGTTATGGGTGGAAACTCTTAATTATTCCCAGGGCTCTGAATTTACTAAGAAAATCAGAGTTCCCAGAGGGCACAAGGAATTTTTTTTTTGTTTATTAATGTTTAAAAATCGCTTTTTACAACATTAGATAAATCAGGTATCTGTTCCAATATTTGATACATAAGAACATAAGAACATAAGAAATAGGAGCAGGAGTAGGCCATCTAGCCCTTCGAGCCTGCCCCACCATTCAATAAGATCATGGCTGATCTGTCGCTGCTCAGTTCCACTTTCCCGCCCTCTCCCCATAACCCTTAATCCCCTCTCTTATCAAAAACCCATCAACCCGCTTCTTAAAAATATTTAGCGAGGCAGCCTCCACCACTTCAACGGGCAGAGAATTCCAGAGATTCACCACCCTTTGAGTGAAGAAGTTCCTCCTCAACTCCGTTCTAAAACGCCCCCCCTTTTATCTTGAGGCTGTGCCCCCTAGTCCTACTGTCTTTTTTGAGCGGGAAGAGTCTCTCCACCTCTATCCTATCCATCCCATTCATTATCTTATACATCTCAATGAGATCTCCCCTCATTCTTCTAAACTCTAACGAGTACAAGCCCAGTTTATTCAGCCTCTCCTCATAGCTCAACCCCCTCAACTCCGGTATCAGCCTAGTAAACCTCCTCTGCACTCCCTCCAAGGCCAAAATATCTTTGCGCAGGTACGGCGCCCAAAACTGCACACAGTACTCCAGCTGTGGCCTCACCAATGCCCTATACAGCTGCAGCAAGACCTCCCTACTTTTATATTCAATCCCCCTCGCTATGAAGGCCAGCATCCCATTCGCCTTCCTGACCACCTGCTGCACCTGCAAGCTGGGTTTTTGCGACTCATGCACAAGGACCCCGAGGTCCCTCTGCACCGTTGCCTGCTGCAGTTTTTCGCCCCGTAAGTAATAGTCCTTCCTACCATTCTTCCTACCAAAGTGGACCACCTCACACTTGCCAATATTAAATTCCATTTGCCATTTCCTGGCCCATTCGCCCAGCCTATCTAGATCCTTCTGTAGACTCTCCACACCGTCCGCACAATTTGCCGTTCCCCCAATCTTGGTGTTATCAGCAAATTTCGACACCCTGCACTCGGTTCCCTCCTCCAGATCATCTATATAAATGGTAAAAAGCTGAGGCCCCAGCACCGACCCCTGGGGCACTCCACTAGTCACCATCCGCCAATCCGAATAGCACCCGTTGACCCCCACTCTCTGCCTCCTATTTGACAACCAATCCTCTATCCACGCTAACACCCTACCCCCAACTCCATGTCCCTCGACCTTCTGCAATAACCTCTTGTGAGGTACTTTGTCAAACGCCTTCTGAAAATCTAGAAAGACCACATCCACCGGCTCTCCTCTATCCACCGCCCTAGACACATCCTCATAGAACTCCAGTAAATTTGTCAGACACGACTTCCCTTTAATGAAACCGTGCTGCGTCTGCTCTATCAAGCAATTCCCTTCAAGATGCCTCGCAATTTCCTCCTTAATGACAGATTCTAACATTTTACCTACCACAGACGTTAAACTAACCGGCCTATAATTCCCCGCCTTTTGCCTGGCACCCTTCTTAAACAACGGCGTAACATTAGCCATTTTCCAATCATCCGGCACTTCCCCGGAATCCAGCGACGTCTGGAAAATAACCACCAAGGCATCCACTATCACCTCCGCCATTTCTTTCAGAACCCTCGGATGCATTCCATCCGGTCCTGGGGACTTGTCCACAATCAGCCCCTCCAGTCTGTCAAGCACCGCCTCTCTAGTAACAGTAATGTCATTAAGACCCTCCAGTCCTACCACCTTTCCATCGCTAACACCCGGCAAATTATTCACGTCCTCCTCCGTGAAGACAGAAACAAAAAAGTTATTCAATACCTTAGCCATATCCCCATCCCCTACCACTAGGTCCCCTTTCTCATCCTCTAAAGGACCAACATTCACCCTAGCCAGCCTCTTCCTTTTTATATATTTATAAAAACTCTTGCTATCCTTTTTTATATTAAGCGCTAGCCCAGCTTCATAGTTTCTCCTACCCTTCTTTATCAACTTCTTTGTCAATCTTTGTTGACATTTAAACCTCTCCCAATCCTCTTCTCGTCCACTACTCTTAGCTACTCTAAATTCCTCCGCTTTTAATTTAACACTTTCCTTCACCTCCTTCGTTATCCACGGCTTATTACCTCTCCTCCTACTATCCTTTTTGACCATCGGAATAAATTTCTGCTGAGCACCAAGAAAGATCTCCTTAAAGATCCTCCACTGCTCCTCAGCAGACCCTTCCTCCAACGCGGTCCCCCAGTCCACATTCGCCAATTCTTCTCTCATCCTACCGTACTTCCCTCTATTCAAACAAAGGACGATACATTTATCTTTTAATTTAATTGCCCCTTTATTTTATTTCTTTTGCTGGATAGCAAGTCTGCAAAAGGTATTTACAAAAGATTGTAAGAACTAAAAAATTTTCTATTTTTGCTTATTGATTTATTGTCACACGTATTAATATACAGTAAAAAGTATTGCTCAATGCATGCTATACAAAGCGTAAAATTCATAGAAAGGAGACAGTGCAGAATGTAGTGTTACAATCATAGCTAGGGTGTAGAGAAAGATCAACTTAGTGCGAGGTTCAAAAGTCTGATGGCAGCAGGATGCTGCTTTTCTGAAGCAGCGGGAAGTGTGGACAGTCAATGGATTGGTACTGACACAGAGACAAACTGGTAAAATAACACCCAACATTATTCTAAGAATAACTATTTTTGGATCTTAAGAGTTAAATTTTCAAGTATCTAATAAAGGCTGCTGCTTCTTTCTTATTTTCTATTACTACTGAGTATGCACTATGTAGTACTGTCTAATAGCTTTGTAAAAACAGTATTGAGAACATGTAAATGCAAATGTAAGCATCAACGTTCACTTGGCAGTTGTTTCAGATTTCAATCTTTTCTAGAGTTTACTTTTCATTTGTGGTTTTTGATTAGCTTGTTTCTCATCAAAGGTACATCTGAGCTAATTACTATTGACTGCCCAACTTTCCCTCCTGGCCCCCACGCTGGCTGAAATTTTAGATCTGACATGTCAAGCACCACCATCTCATAAATCAAGAGGCAAACTTTTAAAACTCAAGAGATTTGTTTTAAAATCACGAGCTGGTATTTTTTCCACTACTGATTGACAGTTGGTTTTGTTAACTGTGTTAGTGGCTTATTTCATCTCTAACAGGTTGGAACATGTCACAAGCTCTATATTACTGCACCTGAATAGGCTTCACAAAAACTTGTAAAATATTCCTGAACTTCCTGTTGCTTGTCATTTTAATTCTCTGCCTGATCTTTCTATCCTTGGACTGCCTGAGAATTCCAATGAAGCTCAATGCAAGCTCAAGCAATAGCAGCTCATCTTTTATCTTGGCACTCTACTGTCTTTTGGACTCAATATTGAGTTCAATAACTTTAGATCATAACCTTTGTCTCCATCTTGCTGTGTTGCTTATATTTTTTTCCTGGCTTGTTTCTTTCTTTATTCCTTCACATTGCATTCAAATAACTGCTCTGTAGCAATTAATGTCTCATCTGAACACAACTTTTGTCCCTTTGCTATAAGCACCATCACTTTCTCTTTGGCTTTAGCATTCTGAAATTCTTCCTTAGTTGATCTCTCCTGCCCTTGACCCTATCACAGCACTTATTCCTTTTTGTTTTGCCCTCTCATCCCTCCTACTGGCTAACGTTTCTATCTTCTTTCTGTTCAGATGAAATGCTATTGATTTGAAATGCTAATTCTGTTTCTCTCCACAGATGATACCTGACTTGCTCAGTATTTGCAGCATGTTTTGGTTATATTTTAACATAACCTGTTTGTTGACCCTGCAAGTATTAAAAGGAGGATCCATACTTGCACCACAGTAGATTGATAGAGCAGTACATCGTGTTTCTGCTAGCTCTTTGGTAGAGCTATCCAATTAATTACACTCCCCCTCTGGCTATTTCTTCATAAACTGTTTTTCTTTAAGTATTTATCCGATTCCACTGCATCTATTTCCAGCCTCTGAGAGAGTGCTCTCCAGATCATGATCATAGAACATAGAACATAGAACAGCGCAGAACAGGCCCTTCGGCCCACGATGTTGCGCCGACCAGTTACAAAAACAATGACCCACTAGCCTATACCAATCCCTTTTCATCCATAAACCTATCCACAGATCTCTTAAACGCCCCCAAACTAGGCGCATTTACAACTGCAGCAGGCAGGGCATTCCAATCCCTCACCACCCGCTGGGTAAAGAACCTACCCCTGACATCCGTCCTGTAGCTACCCCCCCTTAATTTAAAGCCATGCCCCCTCGTGCTAGCTTTCTCCATCCGAGGAAAAAGGCTATCACTATCCACCCTATCTAAACCTCTAATCATCTTATATGTTTCAATAAGATCCCCTCTTAGCCGCCTTCTTTCCAACGAAAACAACCCTAAATCCCTCAGTCTCTCCTCATAGGACCTCCCCACCATACCAGGCAACATCCTAGTAAACCTCCTCTGCACCCTCTCCAAAGCCTCCACATCCTTCTTGTAATGTGGGGACCAGAACTGCACACAGTACTCCAAGTGCGGCCGCACCAGAGTAGTGTACAGTTGCAACATGACGCTGCAACTCCTAAATTCAATCCCCCTACCAATAAACGCCAAGACACCGTACGCCTTCTTATCAACCTTATCTTCTTAACAACCTATCATAGTTCATGTTGAACAATTGAACAGAAAGATAGGAGTTACAAGAGAAGGTTCAGCATGGACCAGTTGGGCCAAATGCTCTCTTTTTAAGTTGCAAGTTCCATGGGAATCCTACAATATATCTATACTTATCACATGTAATGCAACTTGCTGTCCAAATATCATCATTTCACAGAGAAGTAGTGAAAATAGTAGAACCTTCTCGTTTCTAAGTGGATCTGAGTCATCATAAATGTGCTGTTTAAGCAATGGAACTTGGGAATAAGAGCAACAATACTGTGCCTCTCTGTACTGCTGCATAAAAATGGAAAGAAAATCTGAAGATGGATAAACGCCGAGACCATGTGTTCTACATAAAGTTCTGATTCAGCTTCCCAGACCCATTCAAATTCAAATAAAAACAGCAAGTGCTGGAAATACATAGTAGATTCGGCAGCGTCTGTGGAAAGAGAAACAGAATTAACAAGCTGAATTTTACCAGTCTATCGGAGTAATAAAATGACAGCAAAGGTGTCCAGAGGCAAGTCTTTAATTTTTAACTGGATATTCCCATGGGGAAAAGGATGCTTTACTCCAGGAGTAATTCCACTGACAAATTAGGGATCTTTTTATCAAAACAAGCTCTATTCACAACACAGTCTGAATTAAACAGTTTAACTTTTAACCATTGAACATTCTTTAAACACGAAAAGGCAATCTTAATTTCTAACATCACTACTTCAGTTTGAAATAAGCAATTTTTAAGAATATACTTAAATCCTATCTTAAACATAGTAGCAAATATAGATATACTTGTTCTGACTTGGAGCTTTCTGAAAGGGTTTGATTTTTCAGAGCAGCCTCCCGACTTCTGCCTTCAACCAGCTCCAGTCAGCAGCTTCAGGGATACTTACTTTAAATTGGTTAACATCCTTGAGTGAAGCCTTCAGAGAGTTTCTGCAGAGACTTGGCAGAGAAATAACGCAGACCTCTTCTTTTTAACAGCTTCCTCCAGCAATTGAACACAGAAAGCTATTTTTACCCCTGCCACAAATCTAGCTCCTCCCGTTTCTAGTATCACATGATGCCCCATACACCTAACTCATCTTCCATTACTTTAATCAAGAAAACACCCAACGAGTCCTCTTCTTTGGTAACAAAAGCTCATTAAGCATTCTGCTAAACAAACACTTACATGGCTAAAATGAATAATAATTGTTTTCCAGCATCTCCGCTATTCCTTCCAAAGAAACCGACCACCAGTAACACTGAATCTTAAAACAGTCCCTTTAAACATGCAATATATTAATAGCATAGTATCAGCACACAGGGCCAATTTGCCTAGCGCAGAGGAACAAAACTATTTGAAGGTGCTCTCTCCCTGGTACATTTATATACAAAGCAAGTGCGAGTGATTTCAATTGTTACAGTTGCTTGGGCAAGTCTATGCTTTGATCACCATGACTAATTGCAGATACCTACCCATCAAAGTAACAATCTGCATTAGTGGGGGCTGTGGGGAAACGATGTACAGTGTACACTCCGAGGAACCCTCCTCCTCAGAGCTGTGGGGACCATCACTCAGACTTGGTGGCTGGCCACTCTCATCTAAGATAGCAAGAGAGTTAAGACTGATGCAACATTGATGCATGTTCCAAATGTCCTTCTAACTACTCAGCATCTGGAGCTCTGTGAACAGTTGTACACATGAGCACTAGACCAGGGGGTCTCTCCTTTGCCCATCTCTCAGAGTTCCATAACCATCTACCATCCAAAATTGCTGTGCCTGCCTCCATTTTTCCCAGTTCCAGCGTGTCTTCCTTCACAGCCACGAGGTTGGTGATGTAGGACATGCTATCTTCCATTCTGGGCTCTTCCTTTGCACTGTTCTTCTCCTGTGAGCAGATAAATTGATGAGTTTGTCTTCTGCCATCCCAAGTGATCAGGACTTCCCTGTGTTTCATTACAGCCTAGAAGAGTATCTCCAGGGAGGCATTATTGAATCTTGCTGTGACCCTTGATCTATCTTTGACCATGTCTTCGCTTTGAACAGCTGCCAAAGCACTCTCACTTCTCCCCCCAGGGCTGCTGCAGTATCATGTGCTGCTAGCTGGTTTTGACAGATAAGGCTAGCATTTCAGGGTGTGGAACAGTCCTGCCTGTACTATTTCACTGGCCACCCTCCTTGCCTGCCAGTCCTTAATTGGCCAGCCCGGATAATATTGTGTGCAATTCTGTCACCCACCTACGTTGCCTCAGACCAGTTTTCAATCCTAGGAGCAGGACTTGCTTAAGGTATAATTTTGCTCTATAATTCAGGTCTGTGACCTTTTATCAGAACTAAGATAAGTTAGTAATGTAATAGGTTTCGAGCAAGTGAAATGAGAGAGGGGAAAAAAGAACAAAAGGGAAGATGTGATAAGGTGGAGGGCAAAGAAGGTTAAAAGACAAAATGGTTTTAGTCCCAGAAGTGCCAGTGGAACAAGTAAAGAAGCAGAACATATGTCCACACAATATGTGAATATGGCAGGATCCAGAGTTGCTGCCTTCTGAAACCAAATTATGTAAAAATGAAAAAAGCAAAACATGAAAAAAAGTTAGACAAAAGTGATGAAAGGTCATAGACCTAATAAGTTGACTCTGTTTCTCTCTCCACAGATAAGACCAAATCTACAAAGCATTTCCAGAATTTACTATTTTTATTTCAGATTTCCAAAATTCGCTGTATTTTGCTTGTGATTCAAATTCAAGATTCCCTTGAACAGCTGTGAGATACATGAAACAGCTCCCTGCTACAGTCATCACTGTTGTGATGTAGGGGTTGGATAAAGTCTGGACGTAACTGTGTCAATTTGGGTGGAGCAAGGCCGAATTCCAGGGATCACCATCCTGCATCCCATGGACACCTAGAGAACAAACAACCAGAGATTAGCTCAGGCCATTTTTCACATGCCCAGGGTGGCTGTCTAAAACAGGCATTTGGCCCCTTGTATAGACTAATGTTGGGCCTAATACCCAATTAAGTCCCTTCAGGAATGCCCAGATATCAGGTCTCTTCTGCCCACCTTTTTGAGGCATGGATGTAGCCTAGCCAGCTAAGTATATTTATTTATTTATACAATTTAGTTGGGGCAATGGGAGTTCCATCCACCTTAGTGGCACTCCTGCCAACTGTGATTAACCTTTCCCCTTTCTCCACACTAACATTCCTCCTCTCCTTCCTGCCACTTACCTAAAATCCTCTGCCAGGGAGGGAAGAAACTTGATCCTAGTGGTGAACACTTAATATTGGATCTTTCTCCAGGGTATGACCTCCACCAAGTCCTTCTGAGTAACCATCTTAGTCTTTTCCTAACTGTTAGTGGCAGGTCTTTGCTGCTCCATGGAAGGTAGGAAGACTCTGTCAGGAGCAGCTCTCAACTTTTCCTAAATCTTTGCCGAGATTGTCAGAGTCAGCACCATGAACTGGGAGGTTCAGGGCTGACCAATACAGAGTGCTGTTCTGCCCACAATGAACTCAGAGTAAAGGTGCTCCCATTTCATTGCAGGTCTGTTTTGATTTGACAGTTAACATATTCAAGTGACAGTTCCCAATTCTCACACCAACTAAAAGAGTTGCATTGCTAATGTATGTCAGAACTGCAATATGATTCCAGCCCTATTAAGAACTGAGGCTCCAGGAGCCCAAGGCCATAGCATCTAAGTTGGATCGTAGCCCAGGTTCCAACAGTCAAAAGCCAACACCTTATCATTTGCACAACTCAGCTTCCAACCTCCTGCACTCAAAAACTCTCATGTCTGAACAGATTTAAGTCACCAAAATTGCATTTAAAAAAAAGGTGAAATTCAATTTTCACTCTTTTCTGTGCTGATAAATTTTGCTCTTTAAATGAAGCACATCTTCATTATTTAACTGGGCCTTACTCTCATTATCCAGGACTCTCACTAAACTGGAAGGCCTATCTCCCCAAGACTTTCCCCTCTCAAAATCTCTCCACCAAAACTAGCAGCTGAACCTAGGACACTCTTACGGGACAAGACATGGACACTGGCCTAAAACCCTCCCCACTGACTTTAAGAGTCACCACTATTGCCAGAGTCTCTCACACCATCAGGAATGATTGCCAGTCTTCTTTGGGCTTAATCTTGCTCATTTCTCCAGCTCTCATATGCAGTCACCGCTTTCTTCCTGTCTCTGCGGCCAGTCTCTCATCCCTGACCTTTCAGTACAGGTCACGGTGGCTGCCGCTTGGGCAATGGCATGCAGCTAAGGACAATTTGTCGTGAGAGCTGATAAAGCAATCAAGAGAAATGTGTTTTTGAAATGTGCTTGTGAAAAATCCTGAGATTTCAAAGCTCTATCTCAAGCGAGGCTTCATTTTATTTAGAAACTGACTCTCAAGGTAATTCACAAGAGTTGGCATATCTGGTAAATGGCTCATCTCTTCAGATACTGTGCTCCTGTTTTCAAAGCTGCTATCCTTCCCCCTGCCCTCTTTAAAAACGCCACCCCAATGCATCTTTCTGTATTATGACCCCATTTTAACCATGCCAGATCAGCCATGATCTTATTGAATGGCGGGGCAGGCTCGAAGGGCCAGATGGCCTACTCCTGCTCCTATTTCTTATGTTCTTATGTTCTTATGCCTTCCTTTCCTGTCTTTGTACGTTTTATTGCCTTCCAAATCTGTACCTATTTTCGCACAGTCCACATTTGCGTACAAAATAGGGCTCTAACAAAATTCACAAACAACTTGGCGACACAGATTGACTCTGCTTGATGCAGTTCCAGTCTTTGACATAGTTGATCATACTCTCTTCTTTCAGCCTCTGCCCTGATGTTCAGCTCAGGGGGATTCCATGCTCGATTCCATTCTTGCCTATCCAATCCAAAGTATCTCCACCAAAACTTCTCCTTCCATCTCACAGTGTGATCTCCAGGGATCCCTCGGAGTTCATCATTCACCCTCAATCCTTGCTTCCCTTCGGCAGTATCATTAGCAGACACAGTACAGATCCACACGTGCGCTTACAATACTCAGCGGTCCAGGAACAGCTAAACCAATTCTGTATTGTCAGATTGATTGTGCGATATCCAGAGGGAGAGCTGTTGAAATCCCTTGGAGGAATAACGAACCAGGTGACACTGACAGCTAACATACTGGGATATTTATGACAGGCAACCAGGACAGCCACCCAAAGCCAGCAGGGGTCCTTTTAACACATTTATGTCAGTTCCTGATGACATCATCAGGATCTATTTGCAATTTTTACCGATAGACTTGAGCAGGAAATGGTATTAAGTTCCTGTCAGGCTACACAACAAGAGACTGCATTGAGACCAGGAGGCCTTCGAGAGGTAAATTTAATTATATTTTAATTTTCTTTTTAGTAGGCTTATCGACCAAATGTCCCCGTTTTCTGTGAACAGTGCCTAAATTTGATACTGTGTCCCTGGGCAAACTGGAAGGATCCTACTGCAGGACCCTCTTATTTGAGCCATACCCATGATCTGCTGAAATGTCAAACTTCTTGACCAATCAGCATGTGGCATTTGTTTGTGGAGGGGGGATTCTTTTCCTGTGATTGGCTGTTGTTGGAGAGGTCCAGTAGATTCATCACCCTCACCAAAGATTTATTTATTTAAAAATCAATTTCAGTAGTCAACAGAACCAAATTGAGGTAGGGTTTACAATCAATCATTGCAAGTCAAATACAAAATACAAAAAAAAACAGAATAGACTGACATACTCATCATCAGATTACATCCTTTTTAATTATCGGCTGCAAAGTTTAACAGTCATATAGAGTTTGTTCACTGAGTGGATGAGATACAGCATTAGGCGATTCTTAAATCTTGTTGTTTTACATCTTACTTCAATGAACTGGTTTGAATTCTGTTGTTGGCAGATCTCACAGGGCTGCTAACAGGTAACAAGTAGTGAAGTTTGGAGTTTTGTCAACCACCTCGGAAAGAGCAGGAGAGTTGATCACATCTGCTTTTGAATGTCTCCAGACTACATTCGCATAAGACATCTGAGTAATTTTGACAATTGAGGATAAGAATGATTTTGCAAACCCTCTTCAAGACTTTCAAAGTATTGTTGCTTTGTGATTCTGCTCAACAGGTGAGGTTTCCTGCAATAAGGAGGCAACTGTTCCAGCCACTAGTGCCCGGCAAGACGGTGGATCCTTTAATATGGGCAGGACAAAAAGGACAGAGGTAAAGCCAAGGGTGTGGTGACAGCTGGCAGGTAAGTTGAGTTATTTTACCTTGGACATCATCATAGTGCAAAGATCAGATCAAATTGTATTTTTCATAAGTGCTGAAATCTCCCATTGAGAAGACATTTCTGAAGTCATCTGAGCCACAGATCGCGATTTTCCAAGATATCGGCAAAGGCCAATGTCAGGCAAGAATAGAGATGCTGAAGGTGCCGACGGAAATGACAACTTTCTCTGCCATGTAGTCCAGGACTTAGACATAAAACTTCAAGGATCAGATCCCCATGAGCTGTCGTGGGCAGAGCGGTCTCTGATTTGACTTCCACGCCAACAAGTTAGAAATGCGAGGATCGGGGCACAATTTTTAAAGGTTGCCACATTGCACAGCAACCAGATCAGTTAACTCCGGAACCCTCTTCAACACCCAGACAGGCACTTTCCCAGCATTGCCCGGACACTCCTCCAGCACCCTCCTGGTACTGCCTTGACATCCCAAATGGCACTATCTGGACAGTGACATGGGGGTGCCTAGACAATTCCTGGGCATTACCTTCTCCTCCCTGAGCACTGTACTCACTTGAGCTCCTCTAGCAGGTCTGCTCACCAGGTGCATTCCTTCTGACACCAGTTGGGCTTCACACCGTTTTGCTGTCACACTGCCACAGAGGGATCTTTTGACAGGGTTGGAGGTAGGTGATAATTTCAGCATATAGGCCTAATAATTACATAATAACATCATATTAGGGATTCCTGAGGTTAAATGTCAGGTAACATGCTCCATCACTGACAGGGAAGGAAGGGAGGGGGGAACAATTGTGCCATGTGTGTATGCTGATGTAAAAAGCAACTTTGCTTTTCTTGTGATGCTTCCTGCTCTCAGCACAAAACCTGACCAACATGAATGGGAATAAAAATCCCAGATAGAGAGTGATTCACATCTTCACAGACGAAAAATTTCAGTCTGGTTGAAACTGATTTTAAATCATATAGTCAGGAATGAATATGAATGGTATAGCATCACTAATGACATTAAAGAAGATAAAGAATTTTCTGAAAATTTTATGAAAAACTGACATTCCTGAAGTGTTATTTATAAATGTTATCTGAATGGGCTTCAAAAGTGTAATATCACATCCACAGTAATTATATGAATATCTGCTCCACACTTGTAGTTTATGTGTACTGTTGTCGAAATACAAGTTGCTAAAATTCTCATTACTTTTGACTGTCATATTTGACTTGATCTATTATTGTCATGTGCATTAGTATACAGTGAAAAGTATTGTTTCTTGTGCACCATACAAAGCATACCATTCATAGAGAAGGAAACGAGAGTGCAGAATGTACTGTTAGTCATATGTATTGGGATACAGTAAAAAGTATTATTTTTTGAGTGCTATACAGACAAAAATATAGTATTCATAGAGTACATGGGGAGAAGGACAGGAGAGGGTGCAGAATATAGTGTTGCAGTTACAGATAGGGAGAGGAGAAATATCAGCTTAATATATAATTGGTCCATTCAAAAGTCTGATGGCAGCAGGGAAGAAGCTGTTCTAGAGTCAGGTGGTATGTGTTCTCAGACTTTTGTATCTTTTTCCTGATGGACAAAGGTGAAAAAGAATACATTTACAGTGCATGGGGTCCTTGATTATAGTGGCTTCTTGCTTCTTTTAAGGGCAGCAGGAAGTGTAGATGAAGTCAATGGACAGGAGGGTGGTTTGCGTGTTGGACTGGGCTATGTTCACAACTCTTTGGAGTCTTGGTCAGAGCAGGAGCCATACCAAGCTACGATACATCCGGAAAGGATGCTTTCTGTAGTGCATTTATAAAAATTGGTGAGAATTGTAGTGGGCATGCTGAATTTCCTTAGCCTTCTGATAAGGTATAGGTAGGTGTCAGTGGGCTTTCTTAACTCTAGCATAGGCACTGTGCAACCTATAGTTTCCATCCTGGCTCATCTGCTCCTACACATGCTGTCCTAGTACTTGGTTTAGAAAATATGGTCACCTCTCTTACAAGGCAAGGGAGATAAGAGTCAAAATTCATATGATCCTGCAGGGGGTGAGTTTTAAACTCACATCAAAAGCACACCAACCAACAAATGGTCACCAGTTAAAATCAGAGGAGAGCCACATTTTCCTCCACTTAAAACACTGGGAAAATTACCATTTTCTTTGAACCATACCTCAAACTCCATATTTTTCCAATGTCAAAAACTTGCATTTACATAGTGCCTTTAACATAATTAAACATTTTAAGGCATTTTACTGAGTGTTATGGGACAAATTTGACACTAAGCTACATAAGGTGGTAATAAGGTGAAACATACAAGGCCAGCCAAAAACGTACTCCAGTAATGATGTTCAGAGATAGCAAAGGCATAGCCAAGTGTATCAACAGAAGGTGAATTGAGGCAAGTTCAAAATCAGGCAATATTGCAGAGATGCAAATATATGGACTTAATGATAATGTTCATGTGTGAAAGGGAGCTCACCTTGGGGTTAAACATAATGCCAAGGTTGTTAATAGTCTGGTTCAACATCAGACCGTTTCCAGTGAGACAGATGGAGTCAGCAACAAGGGAACAAATCTGTGACAGGCAAAGCGAACACAATGGTTTAATTATTTAATAATTTAATAAGTTAGTCCCTTCTAAAAACCCTTTTGCCTCTTTTCCTGCTTCAAGACCCTAACTCTTTGATTAACCTTCTGATCACCCCCTCCTAGTATCTCACTTAGACCAGCACCCAATTTTCTGATGCTCAGTGAGGGCAGATTTTTCTGTTGGGGGTGCTACATATTGTGGTATGAAAATGTTTATATTGCTGTAGTAGCAATGTCTTGGACCTTGTGGCTATTTTCTTTGTCCTTTCATACAGGACATCCGTGTGGTAAATACAAAAATATTTATTGGTCTTAAGAGGAAAAAAGAAATGTGTGTACCAGTAAAAAGTGATGTGTGAAAGATGATTGCATAAATTGATGGCTAAACCTGTTTTTTTTTCTCTCGCGACGGCAGAGTTTTCTAGTGGAGGTACTACATTCTATTAAATAAATTTTAAACTTTATATTTTGATATGAAAAGAAAATGCTTCTACTGTGTGGACCTTGTGGCCATTGCCTCTGTCCTTTCATACAGGAGTGTGGTAAATACAGTTAGTGGGAAAAACAAACGTGTAAAAAGTGATAAATGGAAAATGATTTTACAAAATGATAGCTCGCCCCCACCCACCGAAGTAAATAAATCCTGAGCAAACCATCAAGGTGACAACTTCAGGGTACACCTCACCTGCCATTAGCAACCACCTCCTCTCACCTGCCGCTGCGCGAGCATTCAAAAGGAAGGGATTACTTTCGGAGGGGGACTATTTTTCCTCCGCGCGGAGGAGGCGGGATTGTGACGTCCCTCCGGTCGCGCAGGCGCGAGGCGCCATCGGGGGGTGGGGGGAGGAAGGAGGGGAGGGGCCAGAAAGGGAGAGGGGCGGCGCTGCCGCGAAAAGAGGAAACGGTGAGGAGGAGGCGTGCGCCGCCGGAAATGACGGGGAGGGCGAGGCTATAAATAACGGCGAGCTGATCGGTTTGACCCTCCGATCCCCGGCTGTGTGTGTGTGTGTGTCCGTGTGCACCAGGCTCCATCCGAGCTCTCCCGTCAGCACACTTTTCTGTTCTATCTCTATACATAAATGATTTAAAAAAAGAAAAAAAAATTTAAAAAAGCGGAAAAAACTCTTACCCAAAAAAATTTAAAAAAGAAAATCCCAAAAAAAAGCCGGGTGGGGGAAAAAAAAACAAGGAAAAAAAAAACAACGACAACCCGAAATCATCCACAAGTCTCAACAAGGGAAGGAGAAAAAAAAAACACCGAGGAAGATTCAATCAACGTCTGAAAACCAAGAGAAAGAAGAAGAAAAACAACCAGCACAAATTAAAAATAAACCGACGTCGCCGACCAGGAGGAAAGAGAGAAAAAGAACCCGCGAGCGGGGAACCGTCACAGAGAGAGAAAGAGAAACTAGCTTCCATCCCAGCCTCATCCGGAGCGGAGTCCGAGCGAAGCCCGAGCCAACCCGGAGCCAAACCCACCCTTTCCCGACCCGAGGCACTCGGCCTCTTCCAGCAGTCCAGCCCCGCAGGCGCCATCTCCCTCCTCGCCGCTCCTCCTCCCGGCCTTTCTCTCTTTTCTTTCCCCCTCTCTCGACGCCTTTTTTAAAAAAAAACTCCTCCTTTTGGTCAGCTTCCCCCCCCCTCATCCCAGCTAATTTTTTTAATATTTTATTTCCTCCTCCCTCTCCTGGGTCTGAGTTTTTTTTTTGAGTGAAGTTTTCCTCTCTTGCCCCCACCCCCCACACCCTCCTATCAAAGTGACCATCTCCTCCTCTCTCTCTCCCTCTCCCCGCCGCCATGAACCCCAGCGCCCCCAGCTACCCCATGGCCTCGCTCTACGTGGGCGACCTGCACCCTGACGTGACCGAGGCGATGCTGTACGAGAAGTTCTCGCCGGCCGGGCCCATCCTCTCCATCCGCGTGTGCCGGGACATGATCACCCGCCGCTCGCTGGGCTACGCCTATGTCAACTTCCAGCAGCCGGCCGACGGTGAGTCTGAGTGGGTGGGATTGGGGAAGGGTCCTCCACATCCCTGTCTCAGAAGTGACTGTGTCTGAGACCGAGTTCGGGGAGAGAGAGAAATGTCGACACCACGTGAATCGGCCCCCAAGCCTCACTCTCCTCCTTCCTACTTGAACTCGGTTTAAATCTGCAAGCCAGCTCTTTTTTTCGTCCCAAACTGGGGCTGATGCAGAAGTCGCTCCTACTTCCCTCCCCTCTTTTCCCTCAATATTATGTCTATTAAATGACTCGAGGCCCGAGCACACATTAAGGCCCCAGTTTCCCTACTTTTGCAGCCACCATGTGGTTGGTGTCTCACGTAATGCGCGGCCTCCAAACACGAGTTATATTCTGTCGACTACACCCCCCCCCCCCCCGCCACCGCCAGTTGTAGGTGCTTGCCACGGATATGGAAGGAGAGGCCCTCCGTGTTTTTTTATTTTCCCTTTATTAATGAATATTTCAACACATCCTCTTTGATTTGATACTTCCCTTCCGGCCGTTCACGTGAAAATGCTTGACTTATCGATAAACTTTTCAGTGTGGTTTGTTGCAATTTGTGGAGAAGTGAGGCCTAGACTATTTCCCCCCCACCCGTCCTTGTCCTGATTGAGATGAGCTGAGCTTGCACGCCATTCCCCCTCCTGATTTGTTGGCAACTCATAGTAATCGGATCAGGAATCAAAATGATTCAGGCAGTTGCTGATAAACCTGCTGAGCCATCAGCGGAATTCCATGTTGTAGAGTTATTCATGAAGTGTACAGTGCTGCATTAGGTCGGTCTTGGCTTAGTGGTAGCAATCGTGGTTCAAATTCCACTTCAGCCATGTGAGCAGATAATCTACACTGATTTTTCAACACAGTAGTTGCTGATGGAAGGTTTCGCTGTTACATGTACCATCTTTTGAAGGAGCTGTTAAACTGAGGGCCCATCATTTCCCTCAAGAAAATGAGACCCCATAGTTCTGTATAAAGGAGAGTAGCAAGAAGTCTCACGACATCAGATTAAAGTCCAACAGGTTTATTTGGTAGCAAAAGCCACCAGCTTTCAGGTGCTGCCCCTTTGTCAGGTAAGTCTTACTTAATGAAGGAGCAGCACTTCAAAAGCAGTGGCTTTTGCTACCAAATAAACCTATTGGACTTTAACCTGGTGTTATGAGACTTCTTACTGTGTTTACCCCAGAGATTGTTATGGCTAACAACATCGCTGAGCAACGTTACCAAATTAAATTATCTGGCCGTTTAACACATTATTATTTGGGGATTTTTTAAAATTATTGACATGGTTTCCTCCATTAACTGCATATCAAGAGTTGTATCAATTTTTTGGGATATCCTGAGGTGTATTATATAAATGCCACAATAAATGAATGTTCAGTGTAACGCACTAACTGAATCTAATTTGATGCTGAGATGCATTTTTACAGTGCTCTATCTAGCTAGCCCTGTTCAGTAAATATAAACCAATGGGATAGCAATTGAGAAAATCAATCTGACTTGAATGTAAGGGTAAAGCACTGTATACACCTGTTGCCATAATTTGTTACACTTGTTGAATGGGTTTGCTGTATCAAACAGTGTTGGGTTGAAGCTAAATGTCATCAGGTGAGTTGTACACTAGCTGCCACAGTGAATAAGTTGAATGGTTCTTGCACAATCCAGGAAGAACATAAGAAATAGGAGCAGGAGTAGGCCATCCAGCCCTTCGAGCCTGCCCCACCATTCAATAAGATCATGGCTGATCTGTCGTGGCTCAGTTCCACATTCCCGCCCTCTCCCCATAACTCTTAATCCCCTCTCTTATCAAAAACCCATCAACCCGCGTCTTAAAAATATTTAGCGAGGTAGCCTCCACCACTTCAACGGGCAGAGAATTCCAGAGATTCACCGCCCTTTGAGTGAAGAAGTTCCTCCTCAACTCTGTTCTAAACCACACCCCTTTATCTTGAGGCTGTGCTCCCTAGTCCTATTCTCCTTTCTGAGCGGGAAGAGTCTCTCCACCTCTATCCTATCCATCCCATTCATCATCTTATACGTCTCAATGAGATCGCCCCTCATTCTTCTAAACTCTAACGAGTACAAGCCTAGTTTATTCAGCCTCTCCTCATAGCTCAACCCCCTCAACTCCGGCATCTGCCTAGGCTAGGCCTCTGCTGCATTAGTTGATTGAGCTTCATAGTGGTTCCCAGGTTTAGCATGCTGACATTAGCTAAGGCTAGAAGTAGTAAAGAAGCTGGTGCTGTAACCAATATGAGTCACTGTCTTCAAAGGAAAAAGGCTCTTGGAAAATCTTTGTACTTTGTGAATGAGATAAATCTAAACTAGGAACGTAGTAACTGATTTCAAATCCACTCTTCTGTTTTGGGTAGAGATCATAAAGATGTATTAAAAATGTCTATAGCTGTGTGTTTTTTGAAATTTGTTTTGATAGTGTGGAAGGCATATCTTTTAGGTGAGAGTTCATAGTTCAAGATGATTTTAATGTTGGTTAAATTCTCAATAATGCAGAGTAAGCTATAACACTAGAGATGGAGCAGGGTCTGTACCTGGGTACTGACGTGTAGAAACTACTTTGTGCTGAAGACCACCTGGATGCTGTTTTTGTCTGATGCTGTGCCCCCTCGTGATTGAGGGTTATGAGTGTTTCAGTGTTGTTGGGTTTAAGGAGCAGAGAATCAACAGTGCTAAGAACAGTACTCACCAATTCTGCAGGCTTAGAAAATTCAACAAAAGGATGGATAAGAGTGGGGAAGGAAAAGATGAAGACATGCAGAGTAATTTTTAAAACCAGTATTTAGTTTGATAGTCCCATCATTTAAATTGTCTTTACCCTCAATTGAGGGTCCCATACCTGTCATTGATGGGCCTTTGACTGTCCATTGTATTTCCTGCACTCTCACCTTTACTTTTCCATATTATGATTTCCATTGTCCTCACACTGCACTGCACCTTTCACATTTGCAGACCATCCTTTGCCATTTTTGACACCTCCAATGTAACGTCACTACTAAACACATATTTCCCTTTTTAATCCTTTCAACCTCATTATGAAAGAACTGTTTCTCCCTGAACTGTGGTGTCCTTGACCACCACCACTGATCACTCCCTTGCTATCTCCCAGGGCGTCAAATACTAAACTTATACTGTTTTCTGTTTAATAGATGGTAATTGCTGCTCAATTCAAACTCCTCTACATTTCTTATTGTGTTGACACCTAAGAGGATGTTTTTGACAATGGGTTTCCATTAGATTAGTCCATGATTATACTTGGCGAAGTCCTGTAGTGATTCTCCATTGCTTTCAGCATATACAGTTCTTGCTGCCTGCCACCAGGCATATTTGAAGGATTTCCAAGCTAAACCTGTTTTGCCACATTAAGAACATACCTTCTGTGGCCATTGATCTTGAAGTTGGACTTATACCCAGAGTTTCTGACCCAGATATAGGGGCTACTAAATCTTCAAACTTCCTCTATATTTGGGACAACAAACCCAAATTGGGTAGGTGTTTTGTGCATTGTCCATTAAACTTGCAGACCTGACCCTGAGCGTCTAGCTGCCTGTCATTTTAATTCTCTGCTGCACCTCTTCTGAATTTTGTCCTCAGCCTCTTGCATGTTTTTAATGAAACTTAACTAAAGCTTGAGGTACAGCACCTCATTTAAATTCTGGACTCAACACTGAATTGAACAATTTCAGATCCTATCCATTGCTTCTCTTTTTTTGGACAGCAGCTGTAGCTAATTCTGCTGCAGCTATTTGCACCTTCTCTAGATCCAGCTTTTGAATTTGCATGTCCCTTTGCCTTGCGCCATCAAGCCTTTTGTCATTTAATCACTCATGTCTTCCATCTTGTCTTTTGTTCTTTCCTTCCCTGTCTTTTTGCTGCTTATGTACTTGCTTAAAACTTGTCAGTATTTCAGTGACCTTTTCCAGCTCTTATGAGAGGTCAGTGACCTGAAATGTTAATTCTATTTCCCTCTCCAAAGATGCTGCCTAGCCTGAGTACTACAGCAACTCCAGATTTTATCCTTGTAGGGTCACTTTCTGCATTGTTTATTTATTAATAGGATGCTCACATCATAGAATTGCCAACATTCTGACTAAACAATGGATTTCTGTACTAAGTAGTGAAGTTTATAGAACGTAGCCAAATCCTTTAAGTGTGAAGGTGACAAATTTAAATCGCTAAGTAAATTAAAATATTTAACTTCAGTAAAAGAGGAAAGGAGTACACATCGGGAGTTACTGAATGCAGTACTGTGTAAAGTCACATCCCATTTTAAGTACAATGCACAGTTCTAATCATCAAATTGTAGGAACGATTGTTAGGGAATACAGAAGTTAGAACAGGAATGAGCCAGGCATTCGGAAGTTTTGATAGTTGCATGTTGGAAGAGGGGTGCTGTCGGGTTGGTTTGGGCAGATATCTTCCAATGAAGCGTTCACATGCTTGGAAATGTGCCTTTATAAAACTAAAATCTGGGAGGAAGAGAAAAGCAATGACTGGATGTTGAAATCTAAAATAAAACACTGAACAGTGGAAAATCTCAGCATGTCTGGTGGCACCTAGAGAGAGAATGGAGCTTATGTTTCAAATTGGATGACTCTGGTCAGGACCTGTAAGGATTTTCTAGCATTTTCTGTTTTTGTGTTGGGAATAAAAAGTTGGGATGTACTTTGAAAGAATAAGGGAAATCCAATATTTTTAATGTTTTAAATGCATTTAATAAAATTAAAATGCTGTGAACAAAAAAATTGAGCAATCTGTTACCAGGGAGTTTGTGGGGGAGAAGATTTGTGATTAATTAGAAGTGTAGATGTCGTTTAATTTGTGTTTGTATTGTAAAATAATGGTGACCTTGCAGTTTGAGTTTCATGTCGTACCCATTTCCATAAGCAGTGTCGATAAAAAAGGTTGTAGCTGCTAGCATTTAAATTTTGTTAGGTCCTTATAAGGAATGGGAAAATTAACATTATCTGATTGGCTGAGCAATGCCCTCTCCAAAAAATGAAGTAAAATACAGCAATCATCAATAACACATGGTGTACATAACTCAAGTACTGTGAAACAGTTTCACTATCCCTGCAAAAGTTATTTTATATTTGTGGATTGGCAAATTTTTTGTGATAAATTGATTTTTTTGAAAAAAGTTTTGATACTTCAGTGTGTGCTTGAATCCCAAGTGTATGTCCCCCAATCATTTTGTTTTCTCCCTGTAAAATGAGATTTAACAAAATAAGGATCAGTGTATTTTGCTTCCTGGTTCACTGAGAACACTTCAGTGTGATTGGCTGATTGCCCTGCTTAATGACATCACGTGTTAAGTGCCTGGAGATTCCCTTGACTTGGCAACAGATGCAAACTGATGGGAAAACAGGAACCCAAGTTGCAGATATCAGTAGATCATTGTGGGCAGCTTTCTTGGAGAGATCGGTGGCAAGTATTGTTGTCACCCATGACATCCAATCAGTAATATTCTGGATCTGACATGCCTTGTAGAAGCTAAAAATCATAGACTTAAGTGACATACATAACTAGTTCAGTTAATGCATATATTGGGGGTGCTGGAAGAGCCCTACAGAATTACTCCATTCTAAGGCAGCCTATAGGATGTGGTTTGAACTGGCTGTGTAAGATATGTTGGTAATCATCGATACTCCATTGGCTAGCTCATGATTACGTCATATTACTGTGCATGGTGCAAAGTCCTCCCTTCTGATTTACCCTTTAAAGCCCATGAGGTTTTTTAAGCCTAGACAAAGCATCCCAAACAATGTAAAAATGGGGCCAGTTCGTTATTTGGTGAAGCTGAGCCCCCTGAAATATAAAGTCCTTCAGATGTTGGCTATAATTTTAACCTCTGGGCAAATTGTTGATCTAACTAATAGTTTGTTTTCTTCTCTCCTCAGCTGAGCGTGCTTTAGATACAATGAACTTTGATGTTATCAAAGGCAAGCCTGTTCGTATCATGTGGTCTCAACGTGACCCGTCTTTACGGAAATCTGGAGTTGGCAACATCTTCATTAAGAACTTGGACAAATCCATTGATAATAAAGCTTTATATGACACATTTTCAGCTTTTGGAAACATACTTTCTTGTAAGGTGAGAATTAATGAGACCTTAATTGACTAGAACCCATTTCCCTGGTTATAGAGTTTGGCAATCGTAAACACTTAATGGTTCATTTACCTGTTTCCTTAATCATGAATAATATGTCACCAGTTTTCTGCCAAGTTCTTCAACCTCTTGGGTGCTTTAAGCTGGATCATTTTGCCCCTAATGCTTTGATGTTGAGAGTATTTTAAATGTTGATGTCTCATTGTCATATACTACATCTCCAGATTCAGTTAGGTTTCTGTACTAGGGCTGTACATTCTTTTCCAGCTTTAGAGCTGAAACTTCAACAAATCTTACAGTACATTATGTATATTGAGGTGGATGAAACTGTTCTGCTTAAGTAATGGCTTTCACAACTTGAAACCCAAATGCTCAGTGCTAGCCCAAGTCTAATTTATTGAGTTAAAATACACTCTTTCATCCATCATCTCAGTGATGTTCTGAAATAAATGTTTCAAAAAGTGCCAAATCCACAATCATATGTTTGTCATCTCCATGCTGAAACTAATAAATTGCCCTCGTGCAATGAAAGCAAAATACTGTGGATGCTGGAGGTCAGAAAGAAGTGGTAGAAACACTCAGTAGGTCTAGTGGCAACTGTAGTTCAGAAGAAGACTCATTGGACTCAAAGGTAACACCTTCTGTCTTCACAGATGTTACCTGTCCTGAGTTTTTCCTGCACTTTGTTTTAGTATTTGTTCTCATGGCTGTCTTCTATTCTTCAAACTGTAAAGGCCAGATTATCCATAGCTATGTTGCCCATATCCTGTCTCATCTTTACAACATGCACTTTCACCAACACCTTCATTTTAAAATTCTCATCCTAGTTCAAGACTCTTTATGGCCTTGATTCTATCTCTTTCTTATTCACATCAGGCACTACCCCAGAATGTTATATCTGGTCTGTTCTCTTGTGTATCCCTCCCTTTTTTCAACCCACCTTTGTAGCTGTCTTCACATGTCCTTCCTTGTCCAACACTCTAGAATTCCTTCCCCCGCCACTGCCTCTTAGCTGTCTTTTTAAAATCCATCTCTAACAAAACTTGATCAGCTCTTCCTGATTTCTCTGGTTAGGATGAACAGATATTTTTGGCCTGATCTACATCTCTGTGGCCTAACTTTGGAGATATTCCTTTGTTAAAAATTGTTGTATCGTGTCAAAAATTAAAGTTCATACAGAAAATACAATTTTGATTGTAGAGCAGATTGTTAACCAAGGATTTTGCTCTCCCCAGGTGGTCTGTGATGAAAATGGGTCTAAGGGCTATGGATTTGTTCATTTTGAAACGCATGAAGCAGCAGAACGAGCCATCGAAAAAATGAATGGCATGCTTCTTAACGATCGTAAAGTGTAAGTATGTGGATTTTAAATAATCACATTTTTATTAGGCTTGAAAATAAGGTTACTGCAGAAAATAGAAATACATGTCTGAGACTCAACATCAGGGAGCTTTTTACTGTAAGAACCATGTGCACTACGCTGTTTATTACGCTGATTTAAACTTAATCTTAGTTTCTAATTTGTCACAAAGTTTGGTTTTGTGGCTGACCTGAATTAAGGTGCTAATGGAAGCAAAATATTCACATACTGGGAATCTGAAATAAAAACAAAATGCTGGATAAGCTAAGATTTGGTAGCATCTGTGGACAAAAACACAATGTTTTGGATCTAAATGATCCTTCTACAGAACCACTCATGCTGATAATGGGGTGTATTGGTTGGCTTCAAAGTTCTGGACTATAAAGGAATAACATTGGCTAAGGCTCATTGGTAGCCTAGAGAAATAAGAATTAAAAGTAATATGAATGATTAATTTTAACATTATGCATTCTGTAGTTTTGTGGGTCGGTTTAAATCTCGAAAAGAGCGTGAAGCTGAGCTTGGAGCCAAAGCAAAGGAATTCACCAATGTATACATCAAGAATTTTGGGGAAGATATGGACGATGAGAGGTTGAAAGAAATCTTCAACAAATTTGGTGAGTTTAATTCCACTGCCTGTTTGCTGACCTTGTAGACACTCCAGGTACCAGATTTTGGATCAAGGAAGAGAGCTTGATTTCACCTGTTCTATGTATTTCCTACTGATTTATTGTGAGTAGAGTCATTGCCATGTACTTGCCTTATTTATTTTTGTCTTGCAATTTACAATCATGCAATCTGTGTAAACAAGAATAGTTGTGGTTGTCCTGATTGTATGCCTGAGATGGCCACGCTTTTTTGTCTGAGCGGCATATATTGCAGTGACAACCAAATTTAAAGATTGTTGGTGTCTTGTTTAATTTGTATGAGTTTCAGGTTGCTAATCCTAACACCTTGTTTAGAAGCTAGCTACCTATGAAATGAGCAAGAAATCTCACTCTGGACAAAGCCTATAACAAGTAGGATGACATTGCCTGACTAAGATTGGTGGGGTGCAGAATTCATGTTATCAACAATGCATATAAACGGATTTTCATTTTGTTTTTATTAGCCAAATAGTGTAAATTCATTCTCGTTATTAATATTCTACAGGAAGATAGTTTGCTCCATAGCTATCAAGCATGTACTCTCATTAACTGAGATTCTGGCTTTATTGGTTGGTTATTTACAGGTGTGACTGGTCTTTTTTCCCCATCCCTTTATCACTCTTCTGTGATAGGATTAACTAAGAAACACAATGAGGTAATTTAAGGATTTAACAATTTCTGGGCTTAATGTACTGAAAATTTTTTGCAATCTTTTATAGGGGCATTCCTGAGTGTAAAAGTCATGACCGATGACAGTGGACGATCAAAGGGCTTTGGTTTTGTCAGTTTTGAAAAGCATGAAGACGCACAAAAAGTAAGCAACTGCTGTTAAAGTCTGTATTAGGTCAAGTGAATAGCCTAGAAAGGTACTTTTCTGAAATGGGTTTTGTGCATAATTTTCAATTGACTTAATGGACTTAATCTACTCGTAAGCCTTTTAAGGGTTCCCAGTTATGCTGTTGATATTTCTGGAGGTACAAAAGAAGAAAGAAATTGCACTGTGGCCCAATTATGTGATTACTAGGAATGCTTTAATAGAGGCCAAGCATATAGCTGCTTGGGTTTTCTCCTCTGGTGTTTGTTTTGCACTGACTATAGAGATGTGTACCAAGCAATTATGTCATGGAATTATTGGTATATAAATGATGTATGCAATCATTCAACAGGCATACAGCATTTCAACCTTTAATGACCATTAGCAGAAAGAATGCATTATAGCTTTAGCAAATTATTTTGGCCATCAGTTTATGCATTGACTGATATTCCTTCCCATTTTTTAAACTCACGTATGCATTAATTAGGCTGTTGATGAGATGAATGGCAAAGAAATCAACGGGAGACAGGTTTATGTTGGCCGTGCCCAGAAGAAGGTTGAGCGACAGACAGAGCTGAAACGCAAATTTGAACAGATGAAACAGGACCGGATCACAAGGTACCAGGTGAGTAGTGGAATTGTTGGTGTTTTAAAACTCGCTGACCTCGAGCAAACAAAATTTTACTCCACAAGATGGGTGCGAGATGTATGTGACTGTGTCGCACTGGCTGAAAGTCATTTCTGGTAGTTCACGTAACTATTCTTAGAAAAGTGACCACTGGACCTAGATTTTCACTATTTCTGTGGAGCTACAGATTACGCAACTATTGATTCATCTTAAAGTCTAATTAGATGTAGATTCACCTCGAGTCAAAGAATGCATGTAGTTTGTCAATAATTTGTGGGTTAACACTAAAAACCATTAATTTGTTTTTCCGTGTGCAATCTTTGTAATGTGCTGCAAGCAGAGGTAGTTTTAAGTGAGCTAGTTGTACAAACCTGAATATTTAGGCACGTGATTACTGTTTCTCATCTACCTGATCCTTCTCTGAAAAACAAGAACACACTTGCAGGTTCTACATGTGTGCTGATGTCACTCATTGTCTAAGAATAATATTTGAAGCTGATGATAGCTCAAATCTTGTGCAAATTGCTCCTATTCCAAAGGGAATGAAAAATGTTTTCTTCTGTATAGCAATAGAGGTAATTCTGTCCTCAGAATGACTATTGAATATAAATGTTTGTTACTGTACAAAAGCTGATCCCAAAGACTTTTTAATGATTCATTTCACTTGTAATGTGGGGTCCCTGCATTTATTTATTACTAATCGTTTATTGCACACCACTAGTTGCCTATGAGAAGGCAGTAGTGAATTATCTTAAGCCATTATGTATTGCAAGTATTCCTACAGCGCTGTCTGGTTGAGTGTCAGGATTTTAACCCATAGACCATGAAGGAGCATTAAGGATGTTGTATAGCTTTAAGATGGTAGTATTTCCATGTGCCTACTGTGATCATGTTCTAGGTGGTAGGTGTTGTGCATTTGGAGGATGCAGTCAAAGGTTTTGCTGCATTGCATCTTACGAAGCTACTGTAACCATGTTCCACCATTGGTGGGTGGGTGGGGTGCTGAACAGGTGGGCTGTTTTTCCATGGAGTTTCTTGAGCAGCATTTATCCAGACAAGTGAAGTGTATTCCTTTACACTTGTGACTTGCATTTTGTAGTCATTGGGAAGGTTAGTAAGTGAAGTACTTTTCGCAGAATACATAGCCTATGTCATTATAGTCATGCTGTTTGTGGCTAACCCAGTTAAGTTTCTGGTCAGCAGTGACCCAAGAAATTTGGAGATTTAGTGGTGGTAAAACCTTGGGATGTTGGCTAGACTGTCACATATCACTGTAAATTTCTGCTTAGCCGATGATTGGTTGTTGTCCAGGTTTTGCTTTGTGCTGTGACAGACTGCTTTTTTTCTAGAATTGCAAACAAAAAGCTGAGTGTCGCAATACTCACTCCCACTTAGACCTTGTGAAAGAGGAAAGATTATTGAAGCAGATGAAAATGGTAGGGCCTAGGATCCTGCCCTGAGAAACTCCTCTAGTGATGTCCTGGGGCTGAGATGATTGGCATCCAACAACCACATCCATCTTCCCTTGTGCTAGGTATGTTTCAAGGCAATGGTGATATATTCTCCATATTCGCTTGCCTTTAAGTTTACATGGTGGCCACACTTGCTGGCTTGATCTCAAGGACAGTTGCACTCCATCACATTTTTCAGCTTTTGCCCATATTTGGGCCAAGACTGTAATGATCTAAGCATTGGTGAATTTATTGGTAAGTGCCTCTTGGTAGCACAGTCAGCAGTACCTTGCAGCTCTTTGATTGCAATAAAGCTGCTGGGGCAGCAGTAGGATCTGACTCAGTATGGTCAAGACAGTTGGGCAATTTTGCACTTTGGCAGGTAGATGTGACAGTGTTTTAGCTGTTCTAGAGCAGCTTGGATAAAGATGTGGCTAATTCTGGAATCCAGGTTTTCAGCACCATAGTTTGTTGGAGCACCATAAGTCTTTGCAATATCCAGTAAATTTAGATGTAATTGAAAGTGAATTGAGTTGTCTGAAGTGTGGCATTAAGGGTGGTGTGGATCTTGGTGAAGGCTGAGATGAATGAATCTATCTTGCATTAAGTCGATCTCTACATCCTAGCTATGACTGTAACACTACATTCTGCATCCTTTCCTTCTCTATGAATGTTACGCTTTGTATACCGTGTAAAAACAATACTTTTCACTGTATACTAATAAGTGTGACAATAATAAATCAAAGGTGGACCATCTACTTGGTACATCTGGCTGACAATGCTGATACTATGTTTCTAGTGGTTATTTTAAGTATATTTATGATTAAGTACCATTTAGTTTCAACTTTATGGATATTTTTCTATCATAGGGAGTCAACCTCTATGTCAAAAATCTGGATGATGGTATTGATGATGAGCGTTTGCGCAAAGAGTTTTCACCATTTGGCACAATTACTAGTGCTAAGGTATTCGTTTTTATTTTCACTTCCATGTTCACTTGCATTGTTACTGTAATGCCTCTTAGGGGAGGGATCCATTTTGTGCCAGTGTGTTGTGGAGGTAAATTAATGTACATAACATTTTTAGTTCAGTTTTAAATGCACCAAGCATTTTACTTTTTTGAGTTCATGGCTGGTATGGTTTATTTTGTTCTGTCAACATTGTCTAGACAACGGTTTTGAAATGTTCAGATAATTTGATTAATGATTCAATGGGATGAAATAATCTCAATTTTATCTGTGCAGGTGATGATGGAGCATGGACGCAGCAAAGGTTTTGGGTTTGTCTGTTTCTCCTCACCAGAAGAGGCCACCAAGGCTGTAACAGAAATGAATGGCCGAATTGTTAGCACCAAGCCCTTGTACGTTGCTCTGGCTCAGCGCAAAGAGGAGCGACAAGCACATTTGACAAACCAGTACATGCAGAGAATGGCGAGTGTCAGGGCTGTACCAAACCCTGTTATCAATCCTTATCAGCCTGCTCCACCTTCTGGATACTTCATGGCAGCTATTCCTCAGGTAAATGTCTGTATACTGGAGAAACATTGGCAGCAATTGTGCATATTTTATATTGTTACTGTACAGTGTTAATCAAGTGCACAGAAGAATAAACACTTCGGTGCAAGTAGCATTTGTTTGTTCTCTATAATGCTTGCTAAATGGTTAACAAAACTCTTTGTTCATACAGGCTCAGAACCGTGCTGCATATTATCCAGCAGGCCAGCTTGCACAGCTTCGACCAAGCCCTCGATGGGCTGCTCAAAGTGTCAGACCCCAACGTAAGTACATTTTGATTTTGATTTATTATTATCACATATATTGAGATACAGTGAAAAGCATTATTTCTTGCGATTATAGAGACAAAGCATACCATTCATAGAAAAGGAGAGCATGCAGAATGTAATGTTGTAGTCATAGCTGGGGTGTAGTGAAAGATCAACTTAATGCAAGATAGGTACAATCAAACGTCTGGCAGTGAGTGGAAGAGTATGTGTGAGGTGCATGGGGTCCTTAATTATGCTGGCTGCTTTTTCAAGGCCTTGGGACGTGTAAACGGTGCTAATGGCTGGGAGGTTGGTTTGAGTGATGAATTGGGCTTTGTTCACAGCCCTTTGTAGTTTCTTGCAGCCTTGGATAGAGCAGGAGCCATACCAAGCTGTGATGCAACCAGAAAGAATGCTTTCTATGGTGCATCTGTAAAAGTTGGTGAAAGTCATGGTGGACATACCAAATTTCCTTAGTTTTCTGAGAAAATAGAGGTGTTGGTGGGCTTTCTTAACTATAGTGTCGGCATGTGGGGACTAGGACAGGTTGTTGGTGATCTGGACATCTTAAAAACCTGAAGTTCTCAACCATTTCTACCTCATCCTTGTTGATATAGATGGGAGCATGTCCTCCACTATGCTTCCTGAAGTCGATGACTATCTCCTTTGTTGACACTGAGGGAGAGATTATTGTCGTTGCAGCAGTTCACCAGATCTATCTCTTTCCTGTACTCTGTCATGTCATTGTTTGCGATCCAACCCACTATGGTGTCATCAGCAAAAAATAGAGTTGGAGGGAAATTTGGCCACACAGTCATAGGTGTATAGGGAGTATAGTAGGGGGCTGAGGTCACAACCTTGTGGGGCACCTGTGCTGAAGATGATTGTGGAGGAGGTGTTGTTGACTCTTACTGATTCTGATCTGTGTTCAGGATCCGGTCACAGAGGAAAGAACTCAAGCCCAGGTCACGGAGTTTGGAGATGAGTTTCATAGGAATAATGGTGTTGAAGGTTAAGCTGTCGTTGATAAATAGGAGTCTGACATAGGTGTCTTTGTTATATAGGTGTTCCGAGGTTGAGTGCAGGGTCAGGGAGATATGAACAAGGTGGTAGTTTTAATGGATTGTTTTAACCCAGAGATTATTTCTGTGATGCGAATTGTTATCGTGTCAATTGCTATATCCCAATTCAGATTCCTTAAATTTCTGTATAATTGTTTTCTTTGCCAGCATTCCAAAACATGCCTGGTGGCATGCGTCCAACAGGTCCCCGACCACCAACCCTCAGTTCCATGAGACCAACTTCTGCTCAGGTGCCACGTGTCATGAGCACTCAACGTGTTGGTGAGTTGACTGCTACTCAAGTGCTTTTTGTACATGATGTCGTGAAAGGTTCATGCATATTTATTTTACGTGTAGGGTCCATTACATGCATCCAGTCATTTATTTTGTAATTTCAAAGTATCCAGAAAATAATAGATGGGTTTTATTGCCCTCTTCATTTGCGCTGTCTATCATTGAAGAGCTGCTGGCAATTGATTAGCCTGCAGTTCTGAAGGGCAGGACTGCTTACCTTGAGGTACTTGATCTCGGGCAAGGTCTGCTACTACTCAGTTAAATGCTTGATTGGCCCTTAATGCCTTCTCAAAAAGGGGTGACACAGATGAATCTCTGGCTCTCTAGCAGATAGACTGTCTCCTCCATAGAATCCTACAGTGCAGAAGAAGGCCATTCAGCCCATCACGTCTGCACCAACCACAATTCCACCCGGGCCCTATCACCATAACCTCATGTACCCTGCTAATCCCTCTAACCTGTGCATCCCGGGACACTATGGGGCAATTTAGCATGGCCAAATCCACCTTTCCCACACATCTTTGGACTGTGGGAGGAAATGGGACGCCCTGAAGGAAACCCACGCAGATGAAGAGAATGTGCAGACTCCAACAGACAATGATCCAAGTTGGGAATTAAATTAAAACTCCATTAAATAACCAACCAGTTATTTTTGTTGCCTGGTCAAATCTCTATAATTCAGTATGGTGGGTGAGATGACAGGAGGATTGATGGTGAGGTGGCAGTGCTTTAAAAGAAGCAGTCATTATTCTATCCCTGTTTTCAATTTGTGAAGTTGAGGAGGCATGTTGCCATGGCTACTTGCCCTTGGTAGCAGTGAGCGGATGGAGATGAAAGAAACAAATTTTGCTGCCTTAACCTCAGAATATCCTGAACAAAGCCAATGAAGTTATTGAGGTGTTTCACTTCTGCAATGTAGCCTCTGCGATGAAATATTTCTGCCAATTGTGGATTATTCCACTGTCTTGGTCAGTCTTGTGTTTTATTTGTGAAAAGTGGAAATCTAAAATACATGGCAAAATTGTTGTGCTTGGGTAATTAAAGCCACTTCAGTTTTGGAGAAAAGTATTTGAAAAGGCTTAAATTATTCACTAATCAATGGGTCTCTCCATCTGCATTTCAAAACTTGCATTTAATATTTGCTTATTGTCTTTGGAATTTAAGATGAAAACTTCCATTGAAAGGGAGTAGCACTTGATTATATGTAGAAATTTATCTTCATTTGACAATCTTGTTTTGGTCCAGTGCTCTTGCATCTGACTAAGAAGCTGTCATAGGTTCTAGCCTTAGTTCAAACAATAGGCTAACGCTTAAGTGCGTTGCTGGGGGAGTTGTGCACTATCTGAGGTGCTGTCTTTAAATAAAATGCTTTAAACCAAAGCCATTAACTTAATTGCTTGTGGTGCACCGTTTCCTTGCATTGTAACAGTGACTGCACTTGAAGTATTTCATTTCTTGTGAAATGTTTTGGGGCATCTGGCATGTGAAAGCTTAAGCTGAAACATTTTGCAAGGGCTTTCCCATAGCATACTGGGTGAATTAAGTGTCCAACCTTTACATCTTGCGGAGGGGGACATTTCACAATTTACTTATTCAAGGGGCCGAGGTGCAAATTTCAGAAAGATTAAGTTTGGCACAGTGTTACAATTTTTTTAAAAAGATGTGAAAGAAACAACTTGCTGAGCCAAAAAAAGTAATAAAGATGTGTATTGGTGTCTAAAAGGGTATGTGCGATTCACTCCCAGCCTTAGGGTGCTCATCTCCACACCATAAGAGTCAGTGGGAATGCATGTTGGTGTATGGAGTGAGGTTGAATGTGTAGCCTGATGCAGGACTTATTGGCATTCTGTCATGTGTACATAATCTCTCCTGTCACTCCCTCGCTACAAACACAGGAGCAAAATGATCTGTGATTGCAGGAACAGTTGCATGCAGAATCTCCCATTCAAATATATCTATTTAACTAGGGTTATGAAAACCGTCTCCAGAGACTGCAGAAATGTTTGTGGGTTGGGGTGAGGAAGGCATTTCATTCAGTGGGCTGATAAATAAAGATTTTCAGAAATTGGCATCAACTAATTTTTCGCTACTTGTGTATCATGTCCATTTGCTTTGCTACAGTATCTGTGCCCAGCTTATTCATTATTCTTCCCCTGGTTGACATTGTCTTCATTTCTTTTGTATGAAACTGACCAGATGATTTGTGGGGAAAGCTCTCTAATTATGTTACTCAAGAATTCCAGGTTGCCTAACCACTAATAGAGTAAGGAAGAATAAAAGTACCTATTAATGTTTCCCTTTTTATAATTTTGTGGTGGATCAGATAACATTGTAGCCAAAAGGCTGCTGGAGATTTTTGGACTTTTGGGAGTGTTTTATCTTTATTTTCTTTGTAAGCCAATACAGCAACACAGACAATGGGACCTCGCCCTGGTGCTACTGCTCCTGGTGTCCGTTCGTTTACACAGTACAAATATGCTGCAGGAGTACGCAATCCACAACAGCATCTAAATGCTCAGCCTCCAGTTGCTATGCAACAGGTATGTATGTCATGCAAATATTTTTTACTTCAAACTATTTATGCTGCAGTGTCTTGTAAATTAAACTATTGAAGTTTATTTAGAATATGGTCACTACATGAATCAAGGCTAATAAGAAAGCTGGTTTGTGCCCTTGCTACTGGCCATTACAGCCATTATTGTTTCACGCAGACCAGTCAGCAAACTTGACCTTGGTATATATGTAGCGAGTGTCAAATTTGGCTCAGTGATAATGTTAAAGACTAATTTCTTGTTTCTTGCTAGGTAAATTCATCCTTATATAAACTTTGTCAGTAATACATGTTGAATGCAATTTGCCATAATTTGAACAATGGAAGTGGTTTTCAAGCACTTCAGAATACATTATAATCTGGATAAATATGCTGCCATTTTAAAGTATTTATGTGCCAGTTTCAAATAGAATTAAGTTGCAGTTGGTTCATTGTTGACATGGCACTTGTTAAATGATTACACTTATCCTTTCCTTTTAGTTGCAGTTGTTACTTATGCTGGTTCTGGAGCTATTCTCCCAGTTTAAGATTATACTGGCACCTGCAATAACCCGATCAAAGCAGGGTTTACTGGTTACTATTAGCAAAACCTTTGTGGCAAGAAACCACTGGGTTATGTAGATGCATGGAAATGTTATTTTGTGTTGTGGGTGGTAATCCAAATGCAGTTTTGACTGGAGTTTTTCTGAAATATCGTAATCCGATGAATATGACTCAATTTTGAACTGTTATGATGTACGCACTTTCTTTTCAGCCTGCAGTTCATGTGCAAGGCCAAGAGCCCCTGACTGCTTCCATGCTGGCTGCTGCCCCTCCCCAAGAACAGAAGCAGATGCTGGGTAAGAATTCCATTAAAGTTAATAAAAATGGGTAATAAATTGAACTGCATGATGGTAAGGTGACACTGACATAAGTGGATTTGATTTGGTGGTTGGTCATGACATCTTGCCATGATCTATCTATATGGTTAGGAGAGAGTAGATTATGTTAAAACCAATGACATTTAAAACACAAGAAATAATAAAAGGAGGTAAACTGCTCTGCCATTCATAATCTAAGTTAATATAGATTGTAAATAGCTAAAATTTCCAGACTGGTCCTTGTAACATTCCCCTAATCACTGCCAGTCAACTTGAAAATGCCTCTTTTATCCCTATTCTCTACTTGTCCACTAATCAATCTGCCATCCTGCTAATATATTACTCCCAAAACCGTGAACCCTTATCCTGTGTATTGATCTTTTTTGTGGCACCTTATTGAATACCTCTTGAAAATGCAAATATACTCCACCTGTTGGTTCCCCTTTATCTACCCTACTAGTAATATCCTCAAAGAACTCTTAATAAATTTGTCAAACAGGATTTCCCTTTCATAAAACAATGTTGACTTGTTCTATTCATACTGTGCTTTTTGAAATGCATTGTTAAAACTTTCTTAATAGATTCCAGCACTTTGCTGATGACTGTCAGGCTAAATAGCCTGCAATTCCCCTGTTTTTCTCTCTGTCCTTTCTTAAATAGTGGTGTTGCATTTGCTAACTTCCACTCTGCTGGGATGATCCCAGAATCTAGAGAATTTTGGGGGAACTGGATGGTCTACTGGATCAAATATAACCATTTCGCTTGTTCATTTGTGTGTTCCTTGTCAGTTGCACTGTTAAATGGGTATGTATACCAATTAATGTGACTAATCCCTTTTTATTATCTTTATCTGCATAGATTCCATTTTTCTTACTGATTGTCAATTTTCCACCATTGTTACTTGTGTTAATACTTTCTGACAGTTTGGATGTTGTGCAGGACCTTGCTCTCATTCAAGGGCCTGGTGATTTTAAGGTTTGATGTCACAAATTTGGTCGGGTCATATTTTGAATGTTAGGTCATCTGAGCTCACTTCTGATTCAGCAGTAATTGGCATTGTTGTGGGGGTGTGGGGTAGACTGAGACTTTTTGGAATATTTTGATGCTGTCACAGGTTGACTAAAAATGGAAGAAGTTCAATTTCTCAGTTTGTTTGCAAGACATTGGGGGGAGATGGTGTTATCGATGTCCGGGATGTCATTTGAAGTAGTCTATTTCTCGTACTGCAAGTTATATAGAAATGCCTAGCCTGCAGTTAATTTTATATTATGTTCAGTTATTCAGTGAAATGTTTCCTTGCAGGTGAGCGTCTTTTCCCCCTGATTCAGAACATGCACCCAAGTTTGGCGGGTAAAATCACCGGGATGCTGCTTGAGATAGACAACTCTGAATTGCTTCATATGCTGGAATCCCCAGAGTCCCTGCGCTCCAAGGTAACTCATTATATTTGGTTTCAAATCCTTTATTTTGATTAAACTATAATTATGTGAAAATAATAGATATAGTTATGCTACATATTACTTTCTGTTAACGATTACTACAGAAATAAGAACATAAGAAATAGGAGCAGGAGTAGGCCATCTAGCCCTTCGAGCCTGCCCCGCCATTCAATAAGATCGTGGCTGATCTGTCGTGGCTCAGTTCCACATTCCCGCCTTCTCCCCATAACCCTTAATCCCCTCTCTTATCAAAAACGCATCAACCCGCGTCTTAAAATATTTAGCGAGGTAGCCTCCACCACTTCAACGGGCAGAGAATTCCAGAGATTCACCACCCTTTGAGTGAAGTTGTTCCTCCTCAACTCCGTTCTAAACTGCCCCCCCCCTTTATCTTGAGGCTGTGCCCCCCTAGTCCTACTATCCTTTCTGAGCGGGAAGAGTCTCTCCACCTCTATCCTATCCATCTCATTCGTCATCTTATACGTCTCAATGAGCTCTCCCCTCATTCTTCTAAACTCTAACGAGTACAAGCCTAATTTATTCAGCCTCTCCTCATAGCTCAACCCCCTCAACTCTGGCATCAGCCTAGTAAACCTCCTCTGCACTCCCTCCAATGCCAAAATATCCTTGCGTAAGTACGGCACCCAAAACTGCACACAGTACTCCAGCTGCGGCCTCACCAATGCCCTATACAGCCGCAGCAAGACCTCCCTACTTTTATATTCAATCCCCCTCGCTATGAAGGCCAGCATCCCATTCGCCTTCCTGACCACCTGCTGCACCTGCAAGCTGGGTTTTTGCGACTCATGCACAAGGACCCCGAGGTCCCTCTGCATCGTCGCCTGCTGCAGTTTTTCGCCACGCAAGTAATAATCCTTCCTACCAAAGTGGACCACCTCACACTTGCCAACATTAAATACCTTCAGTTTTTCCAATGTTGTCCAGATTTTTGTAGCTCACTCATCAAATATATTTACCTTTTCTACAGTTGTGGCAATGATATCCTATACTGCAATTGTTTTATTACAGATTTGACTTTTTTCTTAATTTAGGTTGACGAAGCTGTTGCTGTACTGCAGGCCCATCAGGCAAAAGAGGCTGCTCAGAAAGTAGTTGTGCCAAATGCTGCAGGTGTTTAAATTTTTCAGGTGAGTACTAATGGGGGTGAGGGAGGGTGGCCTTTCATAAAAGCTGGATTTTATTGTGGCTATAATGAAATATGGTAGCTGTATTCCATGGTCACGCCTTGCTGGGTGACAGTGGGGACGAGTTGGAACCTCGTCCCAATTTTTTATGCCTATAGTTGCTCTAAATTCAGTTCAGTTTCTGTTCAGCTACAATGTGGACAAGGAATGTTCACTCCACTGCTAGGATGTTGATGATTCGAGTTATTTTTGATTGCAATAATAAATATATTCCCACTTTTAGTATAATTTGTAGCATCTTTTGATTTATAACTGCTTTAACTTTGTGTGAAATGACCAAAATGTACTTGTTTTACTGGAATGCTGAGCAGATTTGCTGAATTCAAATTTTGCAAACCTAATATCCATTAGATTAAAATGTTTGGATGAAACTGACCGAAACATTGAACATAAAATAATTCTGTATTTTGTTTTTCTTTATAGGAGAGGAGGACCATGAAGCTTGCATTTAATGAAGAAAAAAAATTCTAAACATTGGAAAAAGCTAAAAAATTTTAAAACATCGCAAAATAAAAAATGTATACAAAAAAAGAAAGGAAACCTCTAAGCTTACGAAACAAAGTCACTGCCAGGTCTGGCATAAGTGATGCTAGTCCTAGACTTAATGGGAAAATACCAAAAAAAATTGTAAAATGAAAAGTTTTCTAGGCCGGGGTAGGTGTTTTATGCACAGAATGTTGTTTGCATTCCTTTCTTTAAAGTTTTGTAATCCATTACTGTGGAAATGCTCAGCAGATCCACACTGCTTTTAGTTGGCAGTGTGTTTGATGGTTGAGCATTAGAAACTGAAAGTGAACGTTTGGATTATAGAATGCTTGCTTTAATAAAAATGCTGAATAATGACAGTGTGAATTCTTGTTTAATTATCCATGACTTACATATACTAGAAATAGTAACTGTTCTGAACTCATGGGTTTTACTTGTGGAGAAGAAAGGGTAAATTTTGCCTATTCACAAACACCTCTATTTTCCAAAGATTTAGGACATTCTATCTCTCATAACCATATGAGCTAATAGATGATATTTTATTAAAGATTTTATTTTCATTATCTGACATTGGAACTTCATTCATTGAAGGTACAATGAAGTACATAAATTACCACTGAATAATGATAGTGGCTGTAGAGAATTCAAAATCTGGTTTGTATTTTCTATGAACACTAAAAACCAGTAGTAATCTTGCCTCGATTTTTCAGCCTTGCTGTCAATCCTTGTGTAAAATACCTGGGGAATATATTCTCACTTAAACATGAGAATGAAAGTGTGATATTGACTATGCTGTATAACACAGCTTGTTCTCAATTTCTCACTCCCAGCAATGAATATGTCCTGCAATGCACCTGGAAAATTGGTAAGTTGTAATTTAATAACTACCAGCAGTCCTGAACATGGAATAATTATTTCCCTAGCAAGACCAGGTAAACCTCTACTTTTGAATTTGTTGATCAAAACTTCAGTCAGTCTGAACCCATGTCTAACTCAAGTTACAGTAAGAAGTCTCACAATACCAGGTTAAAGGTTTATTTGGCAGCACAAGCTTTCAGAGCATAGCCCCTTCAGGTGAGTGGGAGTTGTTCACAAACAGCATAAATAGACACATGCAATTTACAAGCTAATGGTTGGAATGCGAGTCTTTACAGGTAATCAAGTCTTAAAGGTACAGACAATGTGAATGGAGAGAGGGTTAAGCACAGATTTAGAGGTGTGTATTGTCTCCAGTCAGCACAGTGAGATTTTGCAAGCCCAGGCAAGTCAGGTGGGTTTCAGATAGTGTGACATGAACCCAAGATCCAGATTGAGGCCATCCTCATGTGCGGAACTTGGCTATCAGTTTCTGCTCAGCGATTCTGCGTTGTGTCATGAAGGCTGCCTTGGAGAACGCTTACCTGAAGATTAGAGACTGAATGCCCGTGACTGCTGAAGTGTTCCCTGACTTGAAGTCGGTCCTCAACACTGACAACAGCCAATCTCCAGATGCAATTCTACAACTCATCTGCTTCATCCTGGACCACAATGTCTTCACCTTCCACAACTAGTTCTTTATCCAGATGCACAGAACAGCCATGGGAACTAAATTCACACCTCAATATGCCAACATCTTTATGCACGGGTTTGAACAAGACTCTTCACTGCACAGGACCTTCAACCAACTCTATACACTAGATACATCAATGACATTTTCTTCCTTTGGACTCATGACAGACAAACATTGAAACAACTATATGATGACATCAAGCTCTATCCCATCATCAGTCTCACCATGGACTACTCTCTAGAATCGGTTGCATTCTTGGACACATCTCCATGAAGGACAGTCAAGTCAGCACTTCACTGTACTGCAAGCCCATGGATAACCTCAATGCACCACTTCTCCAGTAACCACTTCTCCTAAACACATTAAAGAAGCCATCCCCTATGGACAGGCCTTCCTTGTCCTGCTCAGATGAGGATTGCAACAGATGCTGAAAGATAATCCTCATAACGGGATATAGCGTTCAACTCCTCAATCGACAGTTCTGATGTGCCACAGTGAGAAACTGCACTGACATCAGAAGACAAATATGGGACACGGTGGACAGAGTACCTCTTGTCATCTAGTACTTCCCTTGAGCAGAGAAGCTACAACATCTTCTCTGGAGTCTTCAACATGTCATTGAAGATAAATGTCTTGCCAAGGCCATCCCCACACCTCCACTTCTTACCTTCAAACAATTGCACAACCTCAAACAGACCATTGTCTGCAGCAAACTACCCAGCCTTCAGGAGACCAGTGACCACGACACCACACAACCCTGCCACAGCAACCTCTGCAAGATGTGCCAGATCATCAACAAGGATGCCATCAACTCACGTGAGAACACCATTCACCAGGTACACAGTATACACTCGTGTGACTCAGCTAACGTTGTCTACCTGATGCACTGCAGGAAAGGATGTCCTGAGGCGTGGTACATTGGGGAAACCACGCAGATGCTACGGCAATAGATGAATGAACACTGCTCAACAATCACCAGGCAGGAATCACCAGGGAACAGTTCAGCAGTCGCAAGCTTTCAACTTTGTATAAGTGTTCTCCAAGGCGGCCTTCACAACACATGACAACGCAGAATCACTGAGCAGAGATTGATAGCCACGTTCTATACACATGAGGATGACCTCAACTGGGATCTTGGGTTCATGTCATACTTGTCTGTAACCCCCACAACTGGCCTGGGCTTGCAAAATCTCACTAACTGTTCTGGCTGGACACAACACACATCTCTTTAACCTGTGTTTAACCCTCTCTCCACTTACATTGTCCATATCTTTAAGACTTTTTTATCAGTAAAAACTCTCATTCCAACCATTATCTTGTAAATTGAGTTTATGTCTATATATGTCCTGTTTGTGAACACAGGTCCTCGCTCACCTGATGAAGGGACAGTGCTCTGAAAGCTTGTGGCATATGCTACCAAAGAAACCTGTTGGACTTCAGCCTGGTATTGTGAGACTTCTTACTGTGCCTACCCCAGTCTAATGCCAGCATCTCCACATCATGACTCAAATCAGGCAGAAAGCTACCCACTTGTTGAACAAGCTCAGACTTCTGATGGAGGATCCTGCAGGATTCAGTGCAGTAAGCTCAAGAGTGCAGCACAGTATCGGCAGCACCCTCTCTTTATGTAGTCTACCATATTTTAGTAAGTGTTTAAAACTCCCTGAGCTGCTTTGGGTTTGTATAAGTGGGTAGGGTGGTTGGGAGGTGGTGCTGGGGTTTGTAATGTTAGACTAGGTTTCTCTGTCTTATCTGTATCGTTACCCAAGAACTGTTAAGTAAATTGGAACTTTTCAAGGCCTCTAACTCAGTTGTCTAACTAAGTCAGAGGGTTGGGGAAGCAGGGAAATTGCCCATTGGAAGTTTAAACTTCAGGACAATTCCCATTGGGTCCTGAAGTACAGCGTTGTGGTTGGGTAGGGGGGCTGCCTGATCTGACAATCTGGAGACTGGATGATTTAGGCAATTATGTTACAGATGTTATGTAACTATAAATTGTGAGCCATTTTCAATATTTAAAACAGAATTCTTGAGTTGGCCTCCAGGGAAATACTTTAACAGCTGACTTTATTCACACCCTTTGTGATGTGATGAAATTCCAAATTGTCTTGATGGTATTGCCTAATAGCAAATTAAGTCATTTCATTACCTTATGTGGGCGGATTAAATGCAGATGAATGACATAATATAGATACTAAATGTGTGCATCTTTCACCGCTGGGATGCAAATGTTGGACCTTTTTCCTTTGAGCCTACTGGATTATGGCACTAAATAGAGGATTTCTTAGGGGTTTTTTTTGGAAGGCATCCGGGTCATTATGGCTATGAGCTGGGTGTCTGCTTGAATAGTGGAGTTGGAAAAAACAGTTCTGGAAGCTACTCTGGAAATGTGATTGCTTCTGCCTTAGCCCCATTCTGTGCTGGCTGGAGGTTCAGCCTGTGAATAAACCTTCAACAATCATTGGGACCCTGGTTTAAATGGTCGCCTTCAGTTGCATTCCAAATACAATGGTGGGATATTGCAAAGGAGAAAATATCCAGTAATTGCTATTCTATTTTGTGTAATACCACGTACATGTTTAGTATAATAGACAAGACAGTTAAGCTTATATAGGTAAATTAGGAAGTATTGATTCATGTTGAAAAGGCTTACAATCGATAGGGTTGATGAGATTGTATGATATTAAAGGATGATCAAAATGGCCTCAATGACATGCAAGCAACACAGTAATTAGAAAGCAAAATGGCAAATCGGCCTAACGGCTATGTTGTTGTGTTGGTCTTCACAGTTGGTGAGGATAAACTAAAATGCAAGGAAATCTAAAAATGAATCTAATTTCTTCCTCTTGATTTCTCAAAAGTTTTAGATTCAGCTTTCAAGTAATGCAGAGATTCTAATTCCCTAATCACTTCAACCCAGGATATTAAATGAAGTAGATGGAATTTTTAATTTTTCAAATCAATTAAGGAGTTGTCTCATTAAATTATATAATAAAGTGTATTAGTCTTAACATGAGAAAATTACAGGAATTTCTTTTGTGACACAGCATTTGACGTTATTTATGGCCTACTTAGATGTAACTAAAGTGGTAGATAAGGGAATGGTTATGGATATAGCATTCCATAAGTTTTCACTATATTTAAAAATGAGAGCATGCAGAACCAAAGGCAACCTACTAGCATGGATAAATCAGTTATGATATATGAAATGGAGTAATATAGTCAAGTTGCCAGATATGATGAGTAATGTCCTGCCATTGTGCTCCTCTTTTCCTTCTCTTACCCTAATCACCCCCCCCACCACCATCTTAAACATAACCTGTTTTCCAGAATGTTAAGCTTCTAATCATTTTACATTTGGGATTTTGGTTTTAATGCTACATCGCACTGTCTCCATATTTTCCAACTTTGTCATTTCACCTTTTCTGAGCAGACACTAATTTTTATTTGCATTTGAATATGTATAGTTTCACATACAATTGTTACAACACAAAGGAGGCCACTCAACCTGCCGTGTCTGCTGGCTTTCTGAAGGAGCAATTCATCCAATGGCACTCTTCCCACAGCCCTGCACTACCTTTGGGTATTATTTCCCTCTTGAATACCTCTATTGAACCTGCCTATACATACTTTTAGGCGGTTCATTCCCGAACCTAACCATTTGCTGCACGAAAAAGCTTTTCCTCACTTGCTGTTGCTGCTTCTGCCAATTACTGTAAATCTCTTGTTTTTGATCCTTGCATCAATGGGTTTAAGAACATAAGAAATAGGAGCAGGAGTAGGCCATCTCGCCCTTCAAGCCTGCCCCACCATTCAATAAGATCATGGCTGATCTGTCGTGGCTCAGTTCCACTTTCCGGCCCTCTCCCCATAACCCTTAATCTCCTCTCTTATCAAAAACCCATCAACCCGCTTCTTGAAAATATTTAGCGAGGCAGCCTCCACCACTTCAACGGGTAGAGAATTCCAGAGATTCACCACCCTTTGAGTGAAGAAGTTCCTCCTCAACTCCGTTCTAAAACGCCCCCCCTTTATCTTGAGGCTGTGCCCCCTAGTCCTACTATCCTTTCTGAGCGGGAAGAGTCTCTCCACCTCTATCCTATCCATCCCATTCATCATCTTATACGTCTCAATGAGATCTCCCCTCATTCTTCTAAACTCCAACGAGTACAAGCCCAGTTTATTCAGCCTCTCCTCATAGCTCAACCCCCTCAACTCCGGTATCAGCCTAGTAAACCTCCTCTGCACTCCCTCCAAAGCCAAAATATCTTTGCGCAGGTGCGGCGCCCAAAACTGCACACAGTACTCCAGCTGTGGCCTCACCAATGCCCTATACAGCTGCAGCAAGACCTCCCTACTTTTATATTCAATCCCCTTCGCTATGAAGGCCAGCATCCCATTCGCCTTCCTGATCACCTGCTGCACCTGCAAGCTGGGTTTTTGTGACTCATGCACAAGGACCCCGAGGTCCCTCTGCACCGTCGCCTGCTGCAGTTTTTCGCCACGTAAGTAATAGTCCTTCCTACCATTCTTCCTACCAAAGTGGAGCACCTCACACTTGCCAACATTAAATTCCATTTGCCATTTCCTGGCCCATTCGCCCAGCCTATCTAGATCCTTCTGCAAACTCTCCACACCCTCCGCACAATTTGCCGTTCCCCCAATCTTGGTGTCATCCGCAAATTTCGACACCCTACACTCGGTTCCCTCCTCCAGATCATCTATATAAATGGTAAAAAGCTGAGGCCCCAGCACCGACCCCTGGGGCACTCCACTAGTCACCATCCGCCAATCCGAATAGCACCCGTTGACCCCCACTCTCTGCCTCCTATTTGACAACCAATCCTCTATCCACGCTAACACCTTACCCTCAACTCCAAGTCCCCTGACATTCTGCAATAACCTCTTATGAGGTACTTTGTCAAACGCCTTCTGAAAATCCAGAAAGACCACATCCACCGGCTCTCCTCTATCCACCGCCCTAGACACATCCTCATAGAACTCCAGTAAATTTGTCAGACACGACTTCCCTTTAATGAAACCGTGCTGCATCTGCTCTATCAAGCAATTCCCTTCAAGATGCCTCGCAATTTCTTCCTTAATGACGGATTCTAACATTTTACCTACCACAGACGTTAAACTAACCGGCCTATAATTCCCTGCCTTTTGCCTGGCACCCTTCTTAAACAACGGCGTAACATTAGCCGTTTTCCAATCTTCCGGCACTTCCCCGGAATCTAGCGATGTCTGGAAAATAACCACCAAGGCATCCACTATAACCTCCGCCATTTCTTTCAGAACCCTCGGATGCATTCCATCCGGTCCTGGGGACTTGTCCACAATCAGCCCCTCCAGTCTGTCGAGCACCGTCTCTCTAGTAACAGTAATGTCATTAAGACCCTCCAGTCCTACCACCTTTCCATCGCTAACACCCGGCAAATTATTCACGTCCTCCTCCGTGAAGACAGAAACAAAAAAGTTATTCAAGACCTTAGCCATATCCCCATCCCCTACCACTAGGTCCCCTTTCTCATCCTCTAAAGGACCAATGTTCACCCCAGCCAGCCTCTTCCTTTTTATATATTTATAAAAACTCTTGCTATCCTTTTTTATATTAAGCGCTAGCCCAGCTTCATAGTTCCTCCTACCCTCCTTTATCAACTTCTTTGTCAATCTTTGTTGACATTTAAACCTCTCCCAATCCTCTTCTCGCCCACTACTCTTAGCTGCTCTAAATTCCTCCGCTTTTAATTTAACACTTTCCTTCACCTCTTTCGTTATCCACGGCTTATTACCTCTCCTCCTACAGTCCTTTTTGACCATCGGAATAAATTTCTGCTGAGCACCAAGAAAGATCTCCTTAAAGATCCTCCACTGCTCCTCAGCAGACCCTCCCTCCAATGCACTCCCCCAGTCCACATTCGCCAATTCTTCTCTCATCCTACCATACTCCTCTCTATTCAAACAAAGGACACGTGTCAGGGAACCCACTTTCTTCTCCTCCATCTGCACCAGAAACTCCACCATACAATGATCACTCTCTCCAAGAGGATCCTTCACCGCAAGGTCCCTAATTCTACCCGCCTCATTACATAGCACCAGATCCAAGATAGCTCGCTCCCTCGTCGGCTCCAACACACACTGTTCAAGGAAATTATCCCGGCAGCATTCCAAGAACTCCTCCTCGAGCCCACCGTGTCCAACATGGGTCAACCAATCAATACGCAGATTGAAATCCCCCATAACTACGGCCGTCCCATTCCTGCACGCCGCACTTATTTGCGCGTTAACAGCCCGCCCCACCTCCAGATCATTATTCGGGGGCCTATAGATGACACCCACCAGCGTCTTCCTCCCTTTGCTGTTCCTAATCTCCACCCACATTGATTCCATGTTCTGCTCCTTGGCTCCAATATCATCCCTTGCTACCACCTTGATGCTATCCTTAATCAGCAGAGCTACGCCCCCCCCCTCTTTCCTCCTGCCTATCCTTCCTAAACACTTGATACCCTTGGACATTCAGCTCCCAGTCCCTGTCACCTTGCAGCCACGTCTCTGTAATGGCCACCAGATCATATCCATTTGTGTCGATCTGCACCACCAGCTCATCCACTTTATTCCGAATGCTTCGTGCATTCAGATACAGCGCTTTCATCCTAGCCTTCACCTGGACCCTATTTGCTGTAACGCCACCAACCATACTCACGCCCCCTACTCCCTCTATTATTGGGACATCCTCGGCCTCTTCCCTTACCTGTACCCTCTCCTTAACTTTAGACCTCGTAAGGTCACCTACCCTCGCACCCTCCCCCCCCTAATTAGTTTAAAGCCCTGTCTACAGTCCTCTTTACTCGATTCGCCAGCACTCTGGTCCCAGCACGGTTCAGACCAACCCCATCCCGCTCAAACAGGTCCCACCTACCCCAATACTGGTGCCAATGCCCCATAAATTCAAACCCATTCCTCCCACACCAATCTCTGAGCCACCCATTCACTTCCTTAATCCTGTCAACCCTTCGCCCGTCTGCACACGGTTCAGGCAGTAGCCCAGAGATGACCACCTTGTCGGTTCTACTTTTTAATTCCATTCCCAGCTTCTCATACTCCCTCCCCAGATCCTCAGTCCGCACTTTGCCTACGTCGTTGGCACCCACATGTACCACAACGACCGGATTCTCACCCTCCCACTCCAGGTTCCTCTGCAGCCCAGCTGCGACATCCTGTACCCGAGCACCAGGCAGACAACACACCCTTCTGTGCACTTTGTCATTGTGACAAAGGACAGTGTCAATACCCTTAACCCCACTATCCCCAATTACTACTACGTTCCTTTTCCCCTTCTTTTTGCCTATGTCCTGCTGCATCACTGTACCGTGTGCAATTTGCTCACCAACTTCACCTGCCTCGTCCTCTTCCAGACTGGCAGCAAGAACCTCAAACCTGGTTTGCAGATTAAGAGGCTGAGGCCTCCGCTCCTCACCCCCCTTCCTCTTCCCAACAGCCCCCTCTTGTCCCTGACCCTTAGAGTTAGCCAGTCTAGGGGGGGTGGATGTCACTTGCACCCCATTGACAATGGCACCCTTTCTCCCCCTGATGAGCCTCAGTGTCTGTAGCTCAGTGGCCAGCTCATCCACCTTGAGCTGGAGCTCCTCCAGCAACCTGCACTTACTACAGACACGGTCACTGGGGAGGACCCTGGGGTCCACCAGTTCCCACATCATACAGAAACCACACATCACATGCCCCTCCATTATTCACTGTAGTAGGTTTGAGAAAAATTTTTTTTCCTTGTTTTTTCAAACAAACTCACCTGGCCTTTTTTCCCTCCAGCCCTTTTTGATATTAAGCCCTATTAACTCACTCTGCTTCCCCCTCCGCTGCCCGCTCAGACGCTGCCCGCTGCCCTCATGATGTTGAATACCTCTATTAAATCTCTCAACGTTTTCTTCTTCAAGGGAAACAATCCCAACTTCTCCAATCATTCTGCACAAGTACATGAGGGGTGGGACAGTGGTTAGCACTGCTGCCTCAGCCTCAGACCCGGATTCAATTCTGGCCTTGGGTGACTGTTAGGAGTTTGCACATTCTCTGTGTCTCTGAGTTTTCTCTGGGTGGTCCAGTTTCTTCCCACAGTACAAAGATGCGCAGGTTGGGTGGATTGGCCATGCTAAATTGCCCTTTAGTGTCCCAAGATGTGTAAGTTAGATGGGTTAGCCATGGTTTATGCATGGGGATAGGGTGGGGGACAGGATCAGAGTTGGTGCAGACTTGATGGGCTGAATGGCCTCTTCCGCATTGAAGGGATACTATGATTCTAAGTTCCTCGTCCTTGGGATCGCTCATAAATTTTTTCTGCACTCCAAAGTCTTCATATCTTAAGTGAGGAGACATCCAAATCTGGATGAATATTGCCAGTTGTGGCTCAACCAGCGTTCTATACACAACCAGTGTTCTCTACAAGTTTAAGGCACTCTATGTCCCTATTAAAGCACCAAATACTGTATACTTTATTAGCTGCTCTCTCAACCAGTCCTGACACCTTCAATGATCTGTACACGTATACACCCAGACTCCTTGGCTCCTGTATTATCTTGCAGGTCCTCATCAATTTTAAACTGTTCAAGTACCTACTTTTTTTTGTGTAAACATTTTGAACAGTAAACAATACATTCATATGGTGTTTGATTTCCTTTGAGTTTATGTAATTGACATCCTTTTGTAAATCTTTTGCTGCATCTTTGTTACTATTACTATCACTTAGAGAAAACGTGCGTCTTCCAAGAAAGTGATCATTTTAAATGATCAAAATCTATGTGTGAGAGTATGCATGCGAGCAAGAGAGGATGCATGTTAGAAAGATTGTGTGTCTGTCTCTCTCCGATTCTTAGGATTTTCATTCGCTCTCACTGTCACACACAGTACTCTCATCCACTCTCAGGGTGAGTGTGACTGTGCTTTACTTTTGCTCAGCAAGCTGTTCCCTTCATTTGTACCTCTTTTTTAATTCATTTTTAATGTTGTACCCAACATTATCTTTCCAAAATGTGCACATCAGACCCTTAACTGTGAAAAAATGGAAACATGACCTCCAATGCAAAACTTTGACAAGACTATTCTATACTATATTCTGTTAGCAAGAGTATTGCTGCGTGTAATATGGACATTGATCTTGAAGTCCAATCATCAGTTTTAATTCTTCAGGAATGCTAACATTATGTGTAAATATCCATTAAATTATCTAAATGTAAGAATGGCTATTCAAAATAATTGTATTTTTCAGCTTATCTTTTCATGACTCTAAGTCATGGGTGCCAATTGTCCTATACTGTATCAAAGATGCTCTTGAGTGAGGTTGGATTATAGTGCCCCCCCCCCCCCACAAATTAAATCTCTATTTTCTCCTTAAGGTGCCGAAGTAGTTTTTTGTCAGATAGTGGCAGCTCTCTGATACTTTTGACAAATTAGTCTTTGTATGAGCTTCAATAGCAGCTCTGACTCTCAAAAGAGGAGAGCAGCAGCAGCATGGAGACATACTACATGCACACAAAGTACATAATAAACTGAATTCTAATGCTAAAAAGGTTATTTCTACTCCCAGGGACTTTTAACCTACAAGACACATTTTTTGATATGTTTTGTGTTCATAACAATTCAGGTACCATATGCATTTGCATGCATGCAAATTTTAACACTACAATTCAAAACGAAAGGCAGTTACTTCCTGTGATTTTCTGGCCTCTGGTTGACTGGGAGATTTGATTTGATTTATTAGTGTTGCGTGTATTAGTATACAGTGAAAGGTATTGTTTCTTGCGCTATACAGACAAAGCATTCCATTCATAGAGAAGGAAAGGAGAGTGTGCAGAATGTACTGTTACAGTCATAGCTAGGGTGTAGAGAAAGATCAACTTAGTGCAAGGTAGGTCCATTCAAAAGTCTGATGGCAGCAGGGAAGAAGCTGTTCTTGAGTTGGTTGGTATGTGATCTTAGACTTTTGTATCTTTTTCTCAATGGAAGAATGTAGAAGAGAGTATGTCCAGGATGTGTGGGGCTCTTAATTATACTGACTGCTTTTCTGAGGCAGAAAGAAGTGTAGACAGTGTCAGTGGATGAGAGGTTGGTTTGAGTAATAGACTGGGCTTCATTCAAAACCCTTTGTGATTTCTTGCAGTCTTGGGCAGAACAGGAGCCATACCAAGCTGTGATACAACCAGAAAGAATGCATTCTACGAGGCATCTGGAGAAGGTGGGAGTTGTAGCCAACATGCCAAATTTCTTTAGTCTCCTGAGAGAATAGGGGCGTCACTGGGCTTTCTTAACTAAAGTATCCACATGGAGGGACCAGGACAGATTGTTGGTGATCTAGACACCTAAAAACCTGAAGCTCTTGACCATTTCTACTCCGTCCCCATGGATGTAGACAGGGGTATGCCATTCACTTACAGTCTGAACAAAGGCATCCAGCAAAGTGACTGCAATTTATGTTTGTGAATAAGAGTCATACGGACTCATAACGTTAACTTGGTTTCTCTCTCCACAGATGCTGCCAGACCTGCTGAGTTTTGTGCTCCTGTTTTCAGGTTTGGAAAGTGGGATTGTTGGAATAGATGCTGGGGAAATGGAATAGTCACCAACAACAGCTGTATTTATTTAGCACCTCCAGCATAATACAACATTCCAAGATACTTCACAGGAACATTATAATATAAAATCTGACACCGAGTTGTAGCAGACAGCATTTGGGATGGTGGCCAAAAATTTAAAGTTTGTTTATATTAGTATCACAACATTACATTAACACTGCAATGAAGTTAGTGTGAAAATCCCCTAGTTGCTACACTCCGGCGCCTGTTCAGTACATTGAGGGAGAATTTAGCATAGCCAATGCATCTAACCAGCACGTCTTTCGAACTGTGGGAGAAAACCGGAGTACCCAGAGGAAACCTCATGCTGACAATAGGGAAAACATGCAAACTCCATACAGACAGTGACCCAAGCTGGAAATTAAACTAGTGTCCCTGGCGCTGTAAGGCAGCAGTGCTAATCACTGCGCCACCACTTGGTCAGAGAGGCAGGTTTTAAGAAGGGTGTTAAAGGTGAGAAGAGATTTAGGGAGCTTAAGGTCAAGGCAACTGAAGATTAAAATCAGGGATGTTCAAGATGCCAAAACTAAAGGAGTTCAGATATCTTAGATAATTGTGGGGGCAGGAGAAGATTATAGAGATAAGCCTCTCAGTGCCAGGGACCTGGGTTCAATTCCTGCCTGGGGTGACTGGAGTTTGTACATTCTCGCCCTGTCTGAGTGGGTTTCCTCTGGGTGCTCTGGTTTCCTCCCACAGTCTGAAAGATGTTCAGGTTAGGTGGAGTGGCCATGCTAAATTGTTCCTTAATGTCAGTGGGATTTTTTAAGTTTATTTATTAGTGCCACAAGTAGGCGCATATAAACACTGCAATGAAGTCACTATGAAAATCTTCTAGTCCCACACTCGAGCACCTGTTTCGATACACTGAGGCATATTTTAACATGGCCAATGTAGAATTAGTAGGGTAAATACAGGGAAAGGGCCTGGGTGAGATTATTGTCAATGCAGGTTTGATGGGCTGAGTGGTCTCCTTCTGCACTGTAGGGATTCTATGATATGCAGGGTGAGACAAACTGAGGAATTTCAAAACAGGAAGAGGATTTTAAATCAAAGTATTACTTAACCGGGAGCCAATTTGGGTCAGCGAGCACAAGGGTGAACAGGACTTGGTGTCAGTAGAGACACAGGCAGCAGAGTTTTGGAAGAGCCCCAGTTTGGATAGCTGGCAGCAATATATTGGAATGGTCAAGTCCAGAGGTGAGAAAGATGTGGATGAGAGTTTCAGCAGATGAGCTGAGGCCGGATGGAGTTAGATGATGAGATCTACAGGTAGCAAGTGAACGGGGTATATAAACCCAAAGTGGCTATATGTGTCAGTAGGCTTGAAGTAAACATTGATGAACAGACTATTGCAAGACGTGGAGATAAAAATCAACCAAGGATATCACAGATGAGCCTTGTGATTGTGTAAAGGAGTGGTCAAAGTTATATAAGTCAGGTTTTCTTGTTTATTTGCAATTCAAATATATTTGGTGCCCTCTAGTGGTGTAGACAAGGGTTTGTCGTCTTAACCAATCAAATTGAAAGATTGTGAAATTAACAGTGTGAGACTTTATAAAAGATTTGCATTTATGTAGCACTCTTCATACCCACTGGACATCTCAAAGTACTTTATAGCCGATGAGAGTGAGGTGACTGTTGTAATTATCTGTTTTTGTGATGTTGACACAGTAAGAAGTTTCACAACACCAGGTTAAAGTCCAACAGGTTTATTTGGTATCACAAGCTTTCTGTGCGATTCTCCTTCATCAGGTGAGTGATGTTGATTATGGGATAAGCATTGGTTTTGAAGATAACTCCCTTGCTCTTCTTTGAAATGGTATCAGGGAATCTTCTACAACCACCCAAACAGACATAGATAGCCTCAGTTCAACATCTCATCCGAAAGCCAACACTAGCAGCAGTACAGCACTCCTTTCTGCACTGGGGGTGGGGGGGGGGGGGGGGTCAGTTTTGATCTTCAAGCTCAACGCCTTGGAGTGGGACACAAATCCAGAATTTTCTGATCCAGAGGCAAGAGCACTGTCACCCAACAATACTGACCAAAAAGGATATGTAAATTCAAATATCAAATAGAGACAGAAAGATTGGATTAAGAATCAATAGAAAAGTAACATGTATTGATTTTTTTAAAAATCCGAATAATAATTCAGACTTGAAGAAATGGCTTTTCAGACTTGTTAATTCTCCGACAGAGAGAAGGGTTGCTTGGTAATAATTAGCATGTTGTTCAAAGAGTACATCTGCTGAAATGGATCAAACTTAAACAGTTTAATTTGCTGCTATATGCAAATAAAGCAACTTCTCTATTTCAATGGTGAGGTAGACAGCTAGATGCTGTTTTCAGGAAGATAATGGCAAGTCAAGTGGTACAATGTGGACAGCAACCTTTGGATATTTGAGACTAGGCACGCATCTACCACTCTTCCGAAATTGCATTTGTGCAAAATTTCAGCGAACATCTGTAGTCCTACCTTTATGCTCACAGGAAAACTTGGCCCATTGTTTTTTGATCATGAGTTGGAGGATACTGATGTTGTGAAGAACCTTGTGAAATTTGGCAGCAGAAAGTGCACAACCTCAAAAAATGATTACAGACAGCTGATCTTTATTTCCCAGAAATTGTGAATGGAATTGCACAATTTCAATCAAACTTGATCGTAAGCATTTCCAAAAAGAAAGCAGCAGTATGAAGTGAATCTCTAAAAGGCTTCACCAAAAGGAGGTTGGTTCCCAATCTTTTTCTCTTAGTTGAAGGTCACATCCTCCTTTTCTCATCTTCATTCCCTCCTTCGTGGATATTGGTGGACATTTGGAGGGGAGAAAGTCATTATCTACACTATACGAACATAGAAATTTGGAGCAGGAGTAGGCCACTTGCCCTCTGAAGTCTGCTTAGCCATTCGGTAAGATCATCGCTGAGCTGACTGTAACATCAACTCCACATTCCCACCTACCCCAATAACGCCCCGTCCCTGACCTCACTTTTTAACCTCGAATCTGTCTAGCTCTCTGCCTTAAAAAGTCAAAGATTCTGCTTAACTGCCTTTTGAGGAAGAGAGATCCAGAGACTCATGACACCCTGAGAAAAAAAATTCTCCTCATCTCTGTCTTAAATGAGTGACCCCTTTATTTTTAAACAGTGTCCCCAAGTTCTAGATTCTCTGAGGAGAGAAAACATTCTCTCCACATTCACCCTGTCAATACCCTTCAGGATCTTACAGGCTTTGATCAATCACCACTTACTCTTCTAAACAAACCTAACCTCTCCAATATTTCCTCAGAAAATAACTTGACCATTCCTGGTATTGGTCTAGTAAACCTCCTCCGAATTGCTTCTAACGTATTCATGTATTTCCTTATACAAGGAGACCAATACTGTGCACAGGTGTGGTCTCACCAATACCCTGAACAACTGAAGAGTAATTTCCCTACTTTTGTAATCAATTCCCTTCACAATAAATGATAACATTATAATAGCTTTCCAAATTACTTGCTGTACCTGCCATGCACTAGGACATCCAGATCCCTCTGCATTTCAGTGCTCTGCAATCTCTCACCATTTAGCGTAGTTGCTGGAAATTTTGGTGATGGGAGTTGGAGGATTTGCACATTGGATAGCTGTTCTGAGCCTGGATGGAGTTGGACTCTCAATATGGCACATTTTGATTTTGATGTACCACAGGAGATGTTTTATTTCCCCATTGATTATGTGAAAAAGCCTTTTTGAGTTTACTTAGGAATCTTTCTGGATTTTATTTGGATGGGAATTATGCTATTTAGATACCTTTCAGGTCCGACCTCATCCTTTAGAGTTGGGATATTTCAACATCAATGTTGAATGAGGAGGCTGCTTGGAGCTTGCATTTATGTGCAATGCCAAAGGTGTCTTGTACTATCAGAGATGCTACCTTTCAGAAGAGGCTTTAATGCGAAAAACTCCAATCATCAGAAGAGGCCTGGGCTTTAACATTTCAGTAATAGTGATCATGAACCATCACCAATTGTAAAAACCCATCAGGTTCATTAATGATTCCCAAGGAAGGAAATTTGTAGCCCTTACTGGTCTGGTTTACATGTGACACAAGACGCATAGCTACAACTCTCACCAATTTCTACTGATGCACCATAGAAACCATCCTTTCCGGATGTATCACAACTTGGTATGGCTCCTGTTCTGACCAAGACTGCAAGAAACTACAAATGGTTATGAATGAATCCCAGTCCATCACACAATCAGCTTCCCATCCATTGACTCCGTCTACACTTCCCACTGCCTCAGAAAAGCAGCCAGCATAATCAAGACCCGACACACCCCGGACACACTCTCTTCCACCTTCTTCAGTTAGGAAAAGCATACAAAAGTCTGAGATCGTGTACCAACCGACTCAAGAACAGCTTCTTTCCTGTTGCCATTAGACTTTTGAATGGATCCACCATATATTAAGCTAATCTTTCCCTGCACCCTAGCTATGACTAAGATTACATTCTGCGCCCTCTCATTTCCTTCTCCCCTATGTATTTTATGAATGGTATGTTTTGTGTGTATGGTGTAAGAAACAATAGCTTTCACTGTATTCCAATAAATGCGACAATACTAAATCAAATCAAATCACAGCAATGTGGCTGACTTTTCCCTCTGAAATGGCTGAGCAAGCCAACTCATGAAGTGAAGAGATGAGTTATTAAGGGGTTAGTAGTTTAGTGAAGTTAATAAGACAAAGGGGGTGATTCTTGGGCCAACCCCAAGCCACTCTGTCATTAGGCTCGTTTGGGGCTGGAGCGAGACTGGCGATTGAGGCGGGCTGGGGGCAGGGGTCTGCTGGGGTGGAGTGGGTCTGTCTGCCGGAGGGTGGGTGTATGCCTCCCTTGTGGGGGAGGGGGGTGCATCATCAGTGCTGGGGGTGGGGCTGAAGATCGTGGTGCTCCTGGACAGGGGCGGGGGGTGGTGGTGTGGTGCAGGTCAGCCAATTTGTGGGATTTGCATGTGTGTTCCCAATGCATGCGCTTCTCCCAGCACCAGATATCCAGCGCAGTCGGGATCATGCTGTGAATCAGCGGGACCAGCAGGTAAGTAACATTAATCTTATTTTAATCTTATTTAAATGCCATTAATGTCAGAGACTTTAGTCTTGGGCCTAATAGCATTCCCACAATTTCACTCCAGCAGAGTTTAGAGCAGCACCCCACTTTCAGGGAACCAGTGGGAGACCCAGTTAGAGTGAGAGCAATTGGAGCCCCTCCAGGGGGTAAGGCGGCAGGGGATGTGATGCCCCTTGGGCATTGGCAATTTGGCAATGTCAGCCTGTGCTCTTGGCACTGCCGAAAGGGCAAGGTGCCCTGCCTAGAGGGCACCTTGGGACTGTCCACCAGGCATCAGGAAATGCCAAGGGGGCAGGGCCTAGAGGCAGTGCCTAGACGGTGGGGCCTATTGTGGGCAGGGCTTAGGAGTGATTGGTAGGGGTTGGGGGATCCTGTTGCCATCTGCCATTGGGATTGTTCAGGGCTGGAAGGAGGCCAGCGATCAGGGCAGCTGGGGGTGGAGTGGTCCGCCGGGGAGGTGTCTGCTTCCTGTGAGGGGGATCTGCTAGGTTGGGGGATTTGCCTCCCTTGTGGGGGTTAGGGGGAATCATTGCTGCTGAGAAGGAGGGAGGGGCTGGAGTTTGGAGCATTCCTGGACCTGGGGGGAGGGGGGTCAGAGCTGGTCCATAAATGCTCGTGGGGGCTGTGATCGGGCCATGGGGAAGGCTGGGGGGGCAGCACTGTGGGGGTCCAGGGCTGGCCAGTGATCGAATTGGCCAGCAAACTGCAGGCTGGCAGTTCAGGGCACTGCACAGCACAGAATGTGGGAGATTCGAGACTGAACTCCCATGGAAAAAACAATCATGATTTAAACCAGTTTTCCCATGAATTTAGCACTTAGAGAACTTTTTGGGAGAATCGCCCCCAAAGTCAAAGTAAATTGCTGTTGCCTAGCAACTGGGTTCCAGAAACACAGAGAGATAGGGAAACAAAAGGGCTGTCTGTAATGGTTGCTGGGATAAAAGGAATTTGAGTCATTTTCTGGTATTTGTATTTTTAAAATTTCCATATATATGTATAAAAATGTGTATATGAGAGAGAGAGAGAGACACTATCTGAGGTAATAAATTACTATCATGTATAATCGATAAGATCCTTTCAAACCAAATAAAAAAAACTTCCCCAGCCTTAACTCAGACCTTTGACATTAGGATCCTGCCACAAAGCTCTGCCCTGCAGTCTCCAGCACTTGAATGGTTCCTGTACGGCTGGGTGACAAGAACTGGATTACACATTTAAGATGCGGTTGACAACAGTGTAGCTGCACTGTAAAGTTTAATCATGAGCGATGCAGGAAGCTGTGCTGTGATTTAGTTGCTTAGGTTGATTGCGCCAAATGCTATCGAGTCAATACAATCACCGTTCTCTCATAGACGGGTAGGGTATGGCTCTGCTCTGCGCTTACAATCCCCTCCATTAACAATTTTGAGTTTCGACTATACTGACAAGGTGAGGCCTCTTGTTGAGGAGGGGGGAGGGGATGTGGAAATCATCCTAGGCCAGCCCCGTCTATCCCCAAAGCAGTCAGCATAAACGGAAGGTATTTTTCTCTTTCTGACTCCTCCAGAGTTTTACGACCTTGCTCGGGTGAGGCTCAAAAAATCCCACCTGAGGCCAACGGAGAATTCCATTCTGCGAGCCTTGCCCGCCCCAATTCTGCAGCAGGTGTACCCTAGTAAAACTCCGGCCTTAATCTCTGATAATCAAAAGGGTGTCCAAACGCTTTAGAGCCAAGTAATAGAAAGCAAAGAGTGGGGTAAATGGGTGTTTTTTCTGGTTGGCGATCAGTGATGAGTGGTGTGCCTCAGGGATCAGTGTTGGCACCGCAATTGTTTACAAATTACATAGATGATTTGGAGTTGGGCACAAAGTGTAGTGTGTCAAAATTCACAGATGACACTAAGATGAGTGGCAGAGCAAAGTGTGCAGAGGATGCTGAAAGTCTGCAAAGGGATATTGATAGTCTCAGTGTGTGGGCGAGAGTCTGGCAGATGGAGTACAATATTGGTAGATGCGACGTCATCCATTTTGGTAGGAATAACAGCAAAATGGACTATTATTTAAATGGTAAAAAGTTCCATGCTGATATGCAAAGGGACCTGGGTGTCCTTGTGCAAGAATCACAAGGAGTTGGTTTGCAGGTGCAGCAGGTAATTAAGAAGGCAAATGGAATTTTGTCCTTCATTGCTAGAGGGATGGAGTTTAAAAACAGCGAAGTTATGTTGCAGCTACATAAGGTGCTGGTGAGGCCACATCTGGAGTACTGTGTACAGTTTTGGTCTCCTTACTTGAGAAAGGATATACTGGCACTGGAGGGGGTGCAGAAGAGATTCACTAGGTTGATTCCAGAGTTGAGAGGATTAGCTTATGAGGAAAGACTGAGTAGACTGGGGCTATATTTATTGGAATTCTGAAGAATGAGGGGAGATCTTATAGAAATATGTAAGATTATAAAAGGAATAGGTAAGATAGAAGCAGGGAAGCTGTTTCCACTGTTGGATGAAACCAGGGGGCATGGCCTCAAAGTAAGGGGGAGCAGATTTAGGACTGAATTGAGGAGGAACTTCTTCAGACAAAGGGTTGTGAATCTGTGGAATTCCCTGCCCAGTGAAGCAGTTGAGGCTCATTGAATGTTTTTAAGGCAAGGATAGATACATTTTTGAACAATAAAGGAATTAGGATTATGATGAGCGGATGGGTAAGTCGAGCTGAGTCCACAAAAAAATCAGCCATGGTCTTATTGAATGGTGGAGCAGGCTCAAGGAGCCAGACGGCCTACTCCTGCTCCTAGTTCTTATGTTCTTATAGAATCCCTACAATGCAGAAAAAGGCCATTCAGCCCATTGAATCTGCACCGACTTTACAAAAGAACAACTTTACCACCCCCCCCAGCCCCCGCCACTCCTCACCACCCTACTCTATCCCCATGCATTTATCAAGGCTAATCCACCTAATCTGCACATATTTGGACTGTGGAAGGAAACCAGAGTCCCAGGGAAACCCATGCAGATTCAGGGAGAGTGTGCAAACTCTGCAAGTCATTTAAGGCTGGAATCAAACCTTGGTCACTGGTGCTGTGAGGCAGCAGTGCCACTTGGTTGGTATGAGCAGATGCAGCCAGGGACTTTTTTCTGAAATGCAGCCTCTGGCATTGAGTTTTGCTGCCCTTTGCACAAAGTTATTTTCTAATCATACAAACTGTGTACAATTTATCTCCCTGACCCATACAGCAATCCGGGCAGGTTGGTGGAGATACCCTGGGTAGCCCTGGCACTTTTAGTTATAGAGTTCCATATACTGGAGTGATGAGCTTGGTGACTGGACCAGTGTCATCCAAGACTTGAGAAATCAATCTGAACTCCTCTCAGTATTAATTCTCAGGCTGACACACTAAATCCTGCCAAAGGAGGCACATGACAACCTGTTCCCAAGATTGCATCAGTCTGTCACTGAAAGCCGTTTGTGCTTACCTTCTCCCTTTGAGGTGCGGTGCCAGGAGAGTCATACCATTGCACAGCTCTCTCTCTCTCTCTCTGGTGTTCTCACTGCCACCATGTCCTGCTCGCTGGCTGTGACATGACGCATTGTGCCACTGCAGAAGGCAGGGCTGAGAAACAAAGGAGGGGAAAGCCTCCATTCATCCGTACAATGACATATTGATGCTGTTTCGCATTCGGGTGCACGCTGACGCACAACTGGTTCAGCGACGTTACTTCTTTTCAAAGAGGTCACAGCAGAAAGGTAACCTTCCTTGACCGGAGCTCTGCTGGAGCGGAACACTTTCTTCCCAGGCACTGCCTCGCCTTCTGTGCGTCAGCAGTTGTGCTTAACCTGAGAGTGAGTGTCACAGAAGGCAATTCTGGTCCAAGTTTTGAAACGTTACTCACCAGGAAACACTATTGACGTCTCCTCTGTGACATAAAAGCAAGACCAAGTGGAACCAGGAAAAATCTGAATCAGGATCTTCTGAGTCATGTTTGCATCCTATTGCACTGTTTTTTAAAGTGTTGCAAATGGGTCGCTACCGCAATATACACAAGTATATACTGTTAACCAGCGTTGAGACAAGACAACTGGTGTTATGAATTCGATAGAGTAGAAGGTATTTTTCTGTATGTCTGGGGACAGAGAAATTCAGACCAATAGTCTGATAACAGTTTATATAGTGATTCTTAAACTGGGGTTTGTGCTCCACCTGGGTGACTGTGCAGGGCAAAGTGATCTCAGAGTGAATGACTCTGTTCCTGCTCTCTCCCTGTTCCTGATCTCTCGTTCTTCCTGCTCTCCCTCCTCCTGCTTCTCCCTGTTCCAGCTCTCTCCCTGTTCCTGATTTTCCTGCTCCCCTTGTTCCCGCTCTCCTTGTTCTTGCTCTCACTGTTCCTGCTCTCCCTGCCACAAGATCATAGGTTAGGGTTAAATATGTGAATTTATGGGTATAGGGTCTGGGTAAGATACTCTATCAGAGCATCGGTGCTGGCTCCATGGGCCAAATGGCTTCCTTCTGCACTGTATGGAAAAAACAATTGGGGTTATTTAATGTATAACATAAGGATATAGTTGTCCAATTACAACTAGTACACATCCACCCAATTATAATATCAACAAGCATGTATTTCTTTCTTTACTATCTTCCACCTGCTGAAATAAATATGATAGCTATATGTCTGACCAATGATATATCAGTTCCCATGTCCTCCCATGTCCATTGTTCCTTGTTATAATAGATACCAACAAGCTGTAGCTACATATGATTCAATGGAAGTCTCTGTTGAAATTGGGAGTTTTAATGTTCTTGACATTTATCCCAGTCTGCTTTAATCAAGACCAGTGGTTTTCTCACAGTTTTCCTGTGTAACTGAGTTTATTAGCTTGCAACTTATGTGATTTTCAAATGTGTCTGATTATTAACCTTTTCAGAGCGTTTGAGCTATGAAGAGAGGCCAGATAGACTCAGGTTGTTTTCTTTGAGAAGGTTGAGAGGGGACCTCATTAAGGTCTATAATATTATGCGGGCTATGGACAGGGAGAATAGGAAGCAGTTGTACCCCTTAGTTGACAGGTCAATAATGATAGGCAATAATTTTAAGGTGAGGGGCAGGAGGTTTAAAGGAGAACTAAGGAAAAATATTTTCACCCAAAGATGGTGGGAGTCTAGAAATCACTGTTTGGGAGGACAGTAGAGGTGAGAAACATCACAGCCTTTAAAACATCGAGAGCTTCAAGTTTCTAAGTGTTCAGATCACCAATCCATCCTAGTCCCTCTACACCAATGCTATAGTTAAGAAAGCCCACCAACACCTCTACTTTCTCAGGAGACTAAGGAAATTTGACATGTCTGCTATGACTCTCACCAACTTTTACAGATGCACCATAAAAAGCACCCTTCCTGGATGTATCACAGCTTGGTATGGCTCCTGCTCTGACCAAGACCACAATAAACTACAAAGGGTGGCGAACAAAGCCCAGTCCATCATGCAAACCCGTCCATTGATTCTGTCTACATTTCCCGCTGCCTTGGAAAAGCAGCCAGCGTAATCAAGGATCCTATCTACCCTCTTCCACCTTCTTCCATTGGGAAAAAGATACCAAAGTGTGAGATCATGTGCCAACCAACTCAAGAGCAGCTTCTTCCCTGCTGCCATCAGACATCTGAATGGACCTTATCTCTGTCTAAACTTGAAGGTCTTATTCTTTCAAGTGCAACTGTAATATTGTCATCAAGCACCTAGTGCTGCTGTTGTCTGGCAGATTCCCTAACAAAGGCTGAGTACAACTCTTCAATGCCTCCTTCTACCTCACTTTGTACCATGACCCCACCACTGAACATCAAGCGACTCGGGAATTTTCACAGTAACTTCATTGCAGTGTTAATGTAAGCCTACTTGTGACACTAATAAGTAAACTTAAACTTAAATTTAAAACTCAAGTCATAATTTTCAATTACCTCTTGAGGTATTCCTCCAAGACTGCCCAACGTATTAGATCCCCAAGCCCTCAAAGTTCACTTTTACCATTTTCTCAAGGTCCAAAGAAAAACAGGCATTCCAGGTAGACCCATCATTTCAGCCCACAAACCTGATATCTACCAACTTCAACTCTATTTTTCTTCCCTTATTTAATCACCTCTGAGATTTGTGACTCTCTGTCCTCTGCTAGTTTCCAGTTTCTTTATCCTAACTCTTTATTTTTGGAAAATACTTCCAATCCCTCTACACCTTGAGCTAGGATTGTCAAGAGGGGGATCTTCACTTGTTCTTTGAATGGAGGCCCAACCAGACCACATCAACCACTGCCTGCCTGACTTTAGTGGACAACATCTCCTTCAATTCCACTCAACTCCTTTAAATAAGAGGTGGTGCAATGGGAACCTGTATGGTACCTAGCTATGCCTGCCTTTTTGTTAGAAATGTGGAATATTGTTTGTTCTTGTCTGACTCAGATGCCCTTCCTCGCTTCTTTTTTCCAGTGCATTGATGGGTGTAACAGTGCTGCTTCTGCTCCCATCCTGAACAAGAAAAATTCTTCAGATGTGCTTCCAATTCTCACTTTTCCCTTACCCTCATTTTGTCAATTTCCAACTCTTCCCTTCCCTTCCTTTTGCCTTCTGTCTCCATTTCTGGGAATAGGCTATTGTCAAATATCTACTGTAAACTCACTAACTCCCACAGCTGAACTACAATTTCCCACACCATGCTTCCTAAAGTATTCAGATCAATTCACCCAGTGTTTCTGTCTCCATTGCATCTGTTCTGATGCCATGTTCCACACCAGTGCTTCTGAGATGTCTTCCTTTTCTCTTAACAGAAGATTCATCCAACTGTTGTTGACATGGTCCTCTACCATTCATCCCTTTTATTTTGCAGTTCTGCTCTCACTCCTCCATCACTTCCAGGGTTCCCCTTATCCTGAACCTCCACCCCATCAACCTCCATAGTCGATGCATCATCCTCTGTCATTTCCCCCACCTCCAACATGATATCACCACCACTTCTTCCTCTCCCTCCACTTCCAGAAATCAGAAGGGCTTGTTCTCTTTGCAACAATCTGGTCCACTCCTCTTTCACCCACAGTGCCATCCATGCCCACACTGCCTCCACTCCCAAAGCACCTTCCCCCTGACCCTACCTGCACACTCACTCCCCCGTACGCTCACGACCCTTCCTGCCCCACAAATGTGACGACACTGTTTGCAAATGTGATGCCACTGTTTAAAAAAGGAAGTAGATAAAAGGTGGGTAACTATAGGCCGGTTAGCTTAACTTCTTTAGTAGGGAAAATTCTTGAATCTATCATCAACGAAAAAATAATGAGACATCTGGATATAAATTATCCCATTGATAAGTTGCAGCATGGCTTTGTGAAAGGCAGGTCATGTTTGACTAATTTGGTAGAATTCTTTGAGAACGTTACATGCGCAGTGGACCATGGGGAACTGGTAGTTGTGGTGTATCTGGATTTCCAGAAGGCATTTGACAAAGTGCCGCACCGGAGACAGCTGCATAAGATAAAGGTGCACAGTGTTACGGATAATGTATTAGCGTGAATAGAGGATTGGTTAACTAACAGAAAGCAAAGAGTGGGGGTAAGTGGGTGATTTTCTGTTTGGCGATCAGTGACTAGTGGTGTGCCTCAGGGATCAGTGTTGGGACTGCAATTGTTTACAATTTACATAGATGATTTGGAGTTGGGGACCAAGTGTAGTGTGTCAAAATTCGCAGATGACACTAAGATGAGTGGCAGAGCAAAGTCTACAGAGGACGCTAGAAGTCTGCAAAGGGATATAGATAGTCTGTGAGTGGGCGAAGGTCTGGCAGATGGAGTACAATGTTGGTAAATGAGAGATCATCCATTTTGGTAGGAATAACAGCAAAATGGACTTGTGTTTAAATGATAATAAAATTTGCAGCATGCTACTGTGCAGAAGGACCTGGATGTCTTTGTGCAAGAATCACAAGGAGTTGGTTTGCAGGTGCAGCAGGTAATTAAAGAAGTCAAATGGAATTTTGTCCTTCATTGTTGAAGGGATGGAGTTTAAAAACAGCGAGATTATGTTGCAGCTGCATAAGATGCTGGTGAGGCCACACCTGGAATACTGTGTACAGTTTTGGTGTCCTTACTTGAGAAAGGATATACTGGCACTGGAGGGGGTGCAGAGGAGATTCACAGAGTTGAGAGGGTTGGCTTATGAGGACAGACTGAGTGTACTGGGACTATACTCATTGGAATTCAGAAAAATGAGGGGAGATCTTATAGAATAGTATAAGATTATGAACAGAATAGATAAGATAGAAGCAGGGAAGTTGTTTCCACTAGTGGACGAAAAAACTCTAGAAGGCATAACCTCAAAATAAGGGGGGAGCAGATTTAGGACTGAGTTGAGGAGGAACTTCTTCACACAAAGGATTGTGAATCTGTGGAATTCCCTGCCCAGTGAAGCAGTTGAGGCTTCCTCATTGAATGTTTTTAAGGCAAGGATAGATAAATTTTTGGGACAGTAAAGGAATTAAAGGCAATGGTGAACAGGCAGGTAAGTGGAACTGAGTCCACAAAAAGATCAGCCATGATCTTATTGAATGGCGGAGCAGGCTCGAAGGCCCTAATGGCTAACCCCTGCTCCTAGTTCATAGAATCATAGAAACCCTACAGTACAGAAAGAGGCCATTCAGCCCATCGAGTCTGTACCGACCACAATCCTATCCAGGCCCTACCCCCTTATCCCTATATAGTTTATCCACTCATCCCTCTAACCTACACATCTCAGGACACTAAGGGACAATTTTAGCATGACCAATCAACCTAAACTGCACATCTTTTGACTGTGGGAGGAAACCAGAGCACCTGGAGGAACCCAGTTCTTATGTTCTCCACAACACCTTCCCCCACCCACTCCCTGCCTCCCCTACAACCTCTATTCCCATAGCAACTTGTTCCCCCCCCACTCTTGTTCCCTAACCCCCACTCCCACAGTACCTTTCGTTGCAGTTGCAACCCCTTTCCGTTCACTTTGTCTTTTCTCACTGCCCAAGGCCAAAGACTTGAAACAGTGATTGACCCTGCTTCTTTCAATTTGGCAATCTGCAGTCACTTCTCAAAAAGTGGTTCCCTTAACACTGGGGAGATCAAAGGCAGACTGAGTGACCGCTTTATGGAACACCTTTGTTCAGCCTGCAAAGGTGACCCAAAGCTTCTGGTCATCTGTCATTGTAATTTTCTGTCCTAGTCCCACTTTGATCTTTCTCTCGTTGTTCCCCTACACCATACCAATGAAGCTCAGTGTAAGCTTGAGGAACAGCATGTCGTCTTTCAATTAGGAATCAATACTGAGTTTGACAATTTCAGACCATAACCTCTGCCTATCCACCTCTGCGCTCTCCACCTCCTGCCCCCCCGCCCCCTGCCCCTGCCCCCTGCCCCCACCCCCATCCCCCGCCCCCTGCTCCCCAGCCCCCTGCCCCCCACCCCCCGCCCCCTGTCCCCCACTGCCCCTGCCCCCACCCCCTGCCCCCTCCCCCTGCCCCCCACCCCCTGCCCCCGCCCCTCCCCCCAGCCCCCCACTGCCCCTGCCCCCACCCAACCCCCACCCCCACCCCCACCCCCACCCCCTGCCCCCCCTTCCCAATTTTCAGATGTTGGTGATAATTTTCTGTTTGCCATTTACACTTCCTCTCAACATAGAACAATTCTGGTATACTAGATGGTCCTTTCAGGAAGGGCATCGCCACCCTTACCTGGTCTGGGGGCCCAGAAATGCCCCCAAATGTGTCCTGACTTCAAAATGAAAGTACAGACCGGAATATTAGCCATCAGTGCCTCTGAGTCAGAAGGTCGAAGGATCAAGTCCTGCACCACCTCAGCACAAAAATCAAGGCTGACACTCAGGTGGCAATACCAGGTCCTGAACTGTTGGAGGCACTGCCTTTGGGATGGAAACATTGAACCCGGGGTCTAGTCCACCCTCTATAAGAACATAAGAACATAAGAAATAGGAGCAGGAGTAGGCCATCTAGCCCTTCGAGCCTGCCCCGCCATTCAATAAGATCATGGCTGATCTGTCGTGGCTCAGTTCCACATTCCCACCCTCTCCCCATAACCCTTAATCCCCTCTCTTACCAAAAACCCATCAACCCGCGTCTTAAGAATATTTAGCGAGGTAGCCTCCACCACTTCAACGGGCAGAGAATTCCAGAGATTCACCACCCTTTGAGTGAAGAAGTTCCTCCTCAAGTCCGTTCTAAACCCCCCCCCCTTTATCTTGAGGCTGTGCCCCCTAGTCCTACTATCCTTTCTGAGCGGGAAGAGTCTCTCCACCTCTATCCTATCCATCCCATTCATCATCTTATATGTCTCAATGAGCTCTCCCCTCATTCTTCTAAACTCTGACGAGTACAAGCCTAGTTTATTCAGCCTCTCCTCATAGCTCAACCCCCTCAACTCCGGCATCAGCCTAGTAAACCTCCTCTGCACTCCCTCCAAGGCCAAAACATCCCTGCGTAAGTACAGCACCCAAAACTGCACACAGTACTCCAGCTGCAGCCTCACCAATGCCCTATACAGCCGCAGCAAGACCTCCCTACTTTTATATTCAATCCCCCTCGCTATGAAGGCTAGCATCCCATTCGCCTTCCTGACCACCTGCTGCACCTGCAAGCTGGGTTTTTGCGACTCATGCACAAGGACCCCAAGGTCCCTCTGCACCGTCGCCTGCTGCAGTTTTTCGCCACGTAAGTAATAATCCTTCCTACCATTATTCCTACCAAAGTGGGCCACCTCGCACTTGCCAACATTAAATTCCATTTGCCATTTCCTGGCCCATTCGCCCAGCCTATCTAGATCCTTCTGTAGACTCTCCACACCCTCCGCACAATTTGCCGTTCCACCAATCTTGGTGTCATCAGCAAATTTCGACACCCTACACTCGGTTCCCTCCTCCAGATCATCTATATAAATGGTAAATAGCTGAGGCCCCAGCACCAACCCCTGGGGCACTCCACTAGTCACCATCCGCCAATCCGAATAGCACCCATTGACCCCCACTCTCTGCCTCCTATTTGACAACCAATCCTCTATCCACGCTAACACCCTACCCCCAACTCCATGTCCCCTGACCTTCTGCAATAACCTCTTGTGAGGTACCTTGTCAAACGCCTTCTGAAAATCAAGAAAGACCACATCCACCGGCTCTCCTCTATCCACCGCCCTAGACACATCCTCATAGAACTCCCGTAAATTTGTCAGACACGACTTCCCTTTAACGAAACCGTGCTGCGTCTGCTCTATCAAGCAATTCCTCTCAAGATGCCTCGCTATTTCCTCCTTGATGACGGATTCTAACATTTTACCTACAACAGACGTTAAACTAACCGGCCTATAATTCCCTGCCTTTTGCCTGGCACCCTTCTTAAACAACGGCGTAACATTAGCCGCTTTCCAATCTTCCGGCACTTCCCCGGAATCCAGCGACGTCTAGAAAATAACCACCAACGCATCCACTATCACCTCCGCCATTTCTTTCAGAACCCTTGGATGCATTCCATCCGGTTCTGGCGACTTGTCCACAATCAGCCCCTCCAGTCTGTCGAACACCGCCTCTCTCGTAACAGTAATGTCATTAAGACCCTCCAGTCCTACCACCTTTCCATCTCTAACACCCGGCAAATTATTCACGTCCTCCTCCGTGAAGACAGAAACAAAAAAGTTATTCAGGACCTCAGCCATATCCCTATGCCCTACCACTAAGTCCCCCTTCTCATCCTCTAAGGGACCAACGTTCACCCTAGCCAGCCTCTTCCTTTTTATATATTTATAAAAACTCTTGCTATCCTTTTTTATATTAAGCGCTAGCCCAGCTTCATAGTTTCTCCTACCCTTCTTTATCAACTTCTTTGTCAATCTTTGTTGACCTTTAAACCTCTCCCAATCCTCTTCTCGCCCACTACTGTTAGCTACTCTAAACGCCTCCGCTTTTAATTTAACACTTTCCTTCACCTCCTTCGTTATCCACGGCTTATTACCTCTCCTCCTACTGTCCTTTTTGACCATCGGAATAAATTTCCGCTGAGCACCAAGAAAGATCTCCTTAAAGATCCTCCACTGCTCCTCAGCAGACCTACCTTCCAACACGCTCCCCCAGTCCACATTCGCCAATTCTTCTCTCATCCTACCGTACTCCCCTCTGTTCAAACAAAGGACGCGCGTCCGGGAACCCACTTTCTCCTCCTCCATCTGCACCAGAAACTCCACCATACGATGATCACTCTCCCCAAGAGGATCCTTCACCACAAGGTCCCTAATTCTACCCGCCTCATTACATAACACCAGATCCAAGATAGCTCGCTCCCTCGTCGGCTCCAACACACACTGTTCCAGGAAACTATCCTGGCAGCATTCCAAGAACTCCTCCTCGAGCCCACCGCGTCCAACATGGGTCGACCAATCTATATGTAGATTGAAATCCCCCATAACTACGGCCGTCCCATTCCTGCACGCCGCACTTATTTGCGCGTTAACAGCCCGCCCCACCTCCAGATCATTATTCAGGGGCCTATAGACGACACCCACCAGCGTCTTCCTCCCTTTGCTGTTCCTAATCTCTACCCACAACGATTCCGCTTTCTGCTCCTTGGCTCCAATATCATCCCTTGCTACCACCCTGATGCTATCCTTAATCAGCAGAGCTACGCCCCCCCCCCCCCTTTTCCCTCCTGCCTATCCTTCCTAAACACTTGATACCCCTGGACATTCAGCTCCCAGTCCCTGTCACCTTGCAGCTATGGTGGATGTAAAAGACCCTGTGACACCAGTTTGAAAAAGACTGGGGGATTATCCCTGGTGTTGTGACCAATATTTATTCCTCAATCAATAGGTTATTCTGTCATCATTACATTGCTGTTTGTGAGAGGTTGATGTGCAGAAGGTCCCCACAGTACAACCTGTGACTCCACTTCTAACTTCCTTCATTGGCTGTAAAGCCTTTAGGACACCTAGTGTTCCTCAAAGGCAGTGGCGTAATGGTTAGCACCACTGCCTCACAGCGTCAGGGACCCAGATTCGATTCCTGGCTTGGGTCACTGTATGTGTGGAGTCTGCACGTTCTCTCTGTGTTTGTGTGGGTTTCCTCCCACAGTCCGAAAGATGCATTGGCTATGCTAAATTCTCCCTCGGTGTATAAGAACAGGTGCCAGAATGTGGCGACTAGGGGATTTTTACATTGATTTCATTGCAGAGTTGATGTAAGCCTACTTGTGACTAATTAAACTTTTAACAACGCCAGTCTCCGTAGGAAATGGGGCTGAATTCAGCTTTGATTTAAATCAGGAATTTATTATTTGTGTCCATTAAACAAAAGGGTGCTTTTGTAAGGTTGTTTATGTTGGTGGTCTCTTTCTGTATGTTTCCTTCTCAAATGCTGGGGGCATTAGGTAGCCCTCCCCCCGCCTGGCCAGTAGCGAGTTAACTTGTAAATGAGGACCGATGTGACTGTGTTTGTTCCTGAACATTTTTACCCTGAGGGAAGAAAACGGCTTCCGCATGGTGTACATTGCGATGGGTGGAACTGGAGCCGTCGCCTCAACGGCATCTCAAGAAGTTCAGGTATTCATTGGCGCTGGTAAATCCCCCGACGAGTTTCATCTTCCGCCCCACAGATCCCTGGAGGCCGGGAAGGAGCGCACCCATAGTAGAATTGTGACTGAGTTCAGGTCTGCTCTGGGGTTGTCCTTCAATTCCTGTGGGGTCAGCGCCGAGATGCAGTTTACCATCGGTCAGACTGAGATAGTGAGGGACTCTCTGGGAGCATGCTGTGTGGTAAATGTGCCTTAGATAAAGTCTTTTCCAGTTTCATTTCTCACTTTGATGTTTATTCATTAAAGGCGTCTGCTTGTCTGTGTTTTTCCCCTCCCAGGTTTACGGTATTTATCTAGAGGGATATCTCTTCTGTAAACTGAGGTACAGCCAGCTGCACAAGTGGAATGAAAAGGTAAGAAATTACGTATGTGTCTCTGAAGTAAAGATTTGAGTTGGTCCCAAAACGCTGGGCAAGATGGTTTTGAAACCCATTCGTTTTTCCCTTTTAAAAATAAATTGGACCTTAATGTCTAACCGGCCTAATGATGACTATTTGACTTCATTTCACCTACTTGTAAAGATTTAAAGGTAACCCATAGTCTGACCCCCCCCAGAACTGTGAATTTTAAAGTGCTTTGAAAACATTTTCACACAGATTAAAATCTTAAAGGTGAATAATGATCATGTTGTCAAGTGCACAAAGCACATGACCACCCTTTTATTGTCCTTGGCCTTCGTAAAACATTTATCCATTTCTCTGAAATTAGAAAACTTAAGTTTTCAGAGTTAGCCCTGGCTCATAAGATATAGTCTGTCACCTCGTCTCTTGAGTTTGTTCTGCCATCCAATTTGAGAATTTTTACAAAACTGATATATAATCAAAGTGTCAATTTACTATAACAAAGAGGCAAAAGCTTTACTTAATTCATCAATAACAAGAAGCAACAAAATAAGATGAAAGCTAATTACAGTGGATGCTGGAATCTGAAACAAAAACAGAAAATGCTGGAAGATTTCAGTAGGTCTGACAGCATCTGTGGAGAGCTCATATTTTGAATCTGGGTGACTCTTCTGGCTGATCCTGATAACAGTCGTTATGCTCTACATATGCAGAATACCAGCTGCAATATTCATTACCATGGGTTTGCTAGTCTTGTGTCTTGGCAGATGTTTGTGACACATCCATATCATCATTCAGAGTGATTGGTACATTCTAATCACACCATTTTCCTTTATTTTAAACTGCCTCTAATTGTAGAATCCCTACAGTGCAGGAGGAGGCCATTCACTGCACCAACTACAATCCCACTCACATTCTACCCCTGTAACCCCACGTATTTACCCTTCTAATTCCCCTGATATTAAGTTGCAATTTAGCATAGCCAATCTACCTAGCCTGCAAATCTTTGTAGTGTGGGAGGAAACCCATACAGTCATGGGAAGAACATGCAAACTTCCCACAGGCAGTCGCCTGAGACCGGAATTATACCCGGATTCCTGGTGCTATGAGGCAACTGTGCTAACCACTGATGATTAAGAATTATCTTAATTGCGTTGAAGTTCATTTATAAATGTCACATTGATGTCTGAGTCTGAAAACAATTGAATCATCAAGAATATTGCTTTGTACAAAATGGTGTTGTTATTTAAGTTGTGTTCCAAATGATAAAGCAATTCTAATGTCCTTTTACTTCGTCAATTCATATCAGATCAATTTTAAACTTAATCTGTCTGGTATTAGAAAAAGTATTCATGTGGCCATGCCTAATCAGATCTTGGCCTAATTGACACTTTCCTGTCAGTTACCCATAATCCTTGGTTTTCTTATAGTTCAAGAACCTGCTGATCTGAAGGTTGAATATATTCAGTGACCCAATTTCACAACTTGCTGGGCAGAAAATCTGAAAGGATCACAAACCCACTGGAGAGAAGAAATCTTCCTCCTCTCGCTCTTACATTGGTGATCCATTATTCTGCAACTGTACCAACTTTATCTGGCATCGACCTTATCAAACTTTCTCAGAATCTGTTTCAGTGTAGTATTGAGGGAATGTTTTCTGAGGTAGATATAATGGGCACTATTTGAAGAAGAGTAGAGGACTTCTCTGCAGTGTTCTGGCCAACATTTATCTCTCAATGCACATAACTTGAACAGATTATCTGGTCAATTAACCCTTTGCTGTTTACTGGACCCCCCTGCCTCAAAAGAAGCCAGCATATCAAGGACCCCAGGCACGCACCCTGGAAATTCTCTCTTCCGTTTTCTTCCGTTGGGAAAAAGATACAAAAGTCTGAGATCTTGTACCAACCAAGTCAAGAACAGTTCATTCCATGCTGCCATCAGACTTTTGAACTGACTTAGCTCATATTAAGTTTCTCTATGCCCTAGCTATGACTGTTAACATTATTCTGCACCCTCTCCTTTCTTTCTCCCCTATATACTCTATGAATGTTATGCTTTATATAGTGCACAAGAAACAATGCTTTTCACTGTATACCAATATGTGACAGTAATAAATCAAATTAAAATTGGCTACTGTTTTCCACATTTCTACAGTAACAGTTTCAAAAGTACTTAGATTCATAGAATGATGCACACAGAAGTATGTCATTTGGGCCATTGTGTCTGTGCTCATTCATTGAAAGGGCTATCTGGTTAGTCATCCTCCATGACTCTCAATCTGCAGATTTTTCTCCTTCCAATATTTATCCAATTCTGTAGTGAAAGCTATCATTGAATTTGCTTCCATCAGCCTTTCGAGCGATGTATTCTAAATCATCATAACCTGCTGCATATATTAAAAAAAACTCACCTTCTCTCACTTATGTCAAATATCTGCCCTCAGGTTATTAACCACTGGAAAGTAATTCTCTTTAATTTCTCTAACAAAACTGTCCAGATTTTGAATACCTTTACTTACATTTCCCCCTTGACCTTCTCTTTGTAATTGATTGTGCTGACGTTGTTAAAGGTGCTATAAAATGTATGTTCTTCTGAAATGATGAAAAAGGCAATAATTATTATTTTGGGGGGGGGGGGGGAGGACAAACTAATTTACCATATTTAAAAAAAAGCTTTGCAAGAAAAAAGGCACTTTCAGAGCAAACACTGTAGGAAAGGAGTTGAGTTTAATTTAATTTTCCAGAATTGAACCAGCCTCTAAATTGCCATTATTGAGATAATAATACCTCTCTGAAAGGAGCAGATATAATGTACTCTTAAAAATAATTACAGTAGGAATGCTGGTTTAAATTGTTTTTCTGTGCTATGGATTAGAATTGTAAACTATTCTGATGCATCTGTGATTAGATTATCAGCTAATGCCACATAAAAAAAGAAACATCTTCATACAGGCAAGTGACTGTTGATAAAGACTGTTGACAGACTAGTTGTCTGATATCCTGTACAGATTAACTGATTCATGGTGAAAGGTACTAACCTCAGCAGAGTTTCAGTTGATGATTATTAGCTATGTATTTGTTGGATTTTTTGAACTGAGATCGCAGGCAGCGTTTTGCAGTCTGCGCAGAATTTGTGAGCCAGTTTGAGAGCGTGAATAGGGTCTGAGTGGTTTGTTCATGTCATTATATCAGTCAAGGAATTTTCAGTTATGTGTATGAATTAAGGACAATATTGCACCACTGTTCTGGCAATAAGCAGAGAATGATTTTAATTAAAAATTTGCGTTTATATAATGCTCAGTAAAATTCTGTAATGGAATAATGTGGTAAATACACCCTTAACTGCAAATGAGTGTTTGCTATAACACACAGAATAGTGATCTGCCTAAGGATGCTTCTTCTCGTTTCTCCACACTCATTCTTGCACCTCTCCAGTTGATGATGAGACCCTCTTGTTTTCAATTTCAAATTCCCTATATGATTAGGGAAAAGAATACATGAGATGGTTTCCTGTTGGCTTCCTCATTTGTGCTTAAAGAAAACACTATCCTCTTCCTGAAGATCTTCTGACAATTGCATCACGGAAGTTCTAGCTCTTGCACATCACCACCAAAAATTTGTTGGCTTTACCATTGGCTGCAGCCCCAAGCTTGGGACCCTTGCCCAGGTCTGAGGTAACTCTCAAAAGGAGAGACAACTACTCCTGAGGTCTCACGTGACCCTGCTACATAATTATAAAGAAGTACTCTTTGATCCTCAACAGTATGCATGGTGGCACAGTGGTTAGCACTCATGGTGCTAGAGACCCAGGTTCAGTTCTGGCCTCGGGTAACTGTCTGCGTGGAGTTTGCATGTTCTTGTGTGTTTCCTTCAGGTACTCCTGTTTCCTCCCATACTCCAAAGGTGTATGAGTTAGGTTGATTGACCATGGGAAATTGCTCCTTAAGTGCTAGGAGGATTAGCAGGGTAAATACGTGGGGTTACGGGAATTGGGCCCAGGTGGGATAGTTGTTGGTGCAGGCTTGATGGGCTCGATGGCCTCCTTCTGCAGTGTAGGAATTCCATGAATTCAAAGTATCCAATAGTTTGCCAACACTTCTTTGAATTTCTGAATTTGAAAGCCGCCTCACACCATTGATTAGATTTGTGTGCAGCTATCAGCAGGCCAGGAGCGTTCCTATATTGTGATGACAAATGAGTGGCAAGTGCCTGAAATGTTGTTGACTGGGAGTGTTACAGTGATTTAACAAGTGGTAATCCCCTAATTTACAGACATAAGCCACTTGTATGAGTGGTACACAGTTGTCCTATTGCAATGACATATGTTGGGAATGAGAATTGCAGATTCTGCTGTTCATTTGTGCAACCAGGTAAGAAGTCTCTCAACACCAGGTTAAAGTCCAACAGATTTATTTGATAGCAAAAGCTACTAGCTTTCGGAATGCTGCTCCTTTGTCAGGTGAGTGGGATTTCAGTTCACAAACAGGGCATATAAAGACACAAACTCAATTTACAAAATAATGGTTGGAATGCAAGTCTTTACAGGTAATCAAGTCTTAAAGATACAGACAATATGAGTGGAGAGAGTGTTAAGCACTGGTTAAAGAGATGTGTATTGTCTCCAGCCGAAACAGTTAGTGAGATTTTACAAGTCTTATGCATTTGTGCAATGGCAGACAGTGTATCATACTGTCATGCCTATTCTTTTAAGATAAAAAAGGGGAGTTTGAAGAAAGCAACTAATATAAACTTTTGAGTACAACAAACTCACTTAAATTTTTTACTTAAAAATGCAGCTTTGGTTTTGCAGTTTAAATATCCCACCAAGTTGAAAGGATGAATTTTTGTTATCGGACATGGATTTACTGGTCGGAATGGCTTCCTTCGTGTGCTGTATCTCTCCAAAGGCTTACCCTTCACTATCTCCGTTATTTTTTGCAGTTCTAGAATCTTCTACGATATCTGCTCTCCGTTTCCAGTCTCTTGCGTTACCATGATTTTAATTGCTCCACTATTGGTGGCCCTTAGAGGCTCTAGAATTCCCTCCCTGAATCTCTTTCTTTCTCTCTCTCTCTCTCTCTCTCTCTCTCTCTCTCCACTCCTACCCCATGCTGCCCCCAACCAATCTCTCTTTGTCACCCTCTCTCTTTCTCTTGCTGCTTTTTAAAATATATTGCTTAAAAATCTAGTTCTTTGACTGAGTTTATGGGCATCTGTCCTAGCCTCCCCTTTTTATGACTTGATGTCAAGGTTTGTTTGATAATGCTCTAGTGAAGCAACTTGGGACGCTTTATCACAGGTGGTTGTTTGTTGCAGGTAAATCAAAGTTGTGATTAGATGTCAATCCCAAATGTGTTTAAAAGAGTGAAGTTTGCAGGAAGAGGGAAACCATTTATTATCTCTGCTGAATCATTAAGGGGGAATTTTTGTGCACTATTTGATATGATCCAACACAACAAGCTTTGTTTTGCAGAGGTGACTGAGAAAGGAAACAAATGAGGCACAAGCATTTTTGTCTTGAACTACTGGTTGTCCCTCATTAAAATGTAAACACTTCTGCACCAGAGGGATTTGTTTAATGTTCGAACATAGACACATACAGATTGTGTAATAAAGATTCCTCAGAATGATAAGATCTAAAATGGAAGTGTAATTCTACTGTTGTAAACATTACTTCAGTTGCCTGAACGCCTGCAACGACTTGCTAGCTGCTATTTAATTTGCTTTTTGGTCTTCCTCTTCCCGACACACAAGATGAGTTACTAGGCTCAACGTACCTGGGGCACATTCCAGGACTCTGCAATTTCGATGCTGATTTCCAATAATATTTTATTTCTATCAAATGGATCATTCCCTTAGGATTCTGCTGCTATACTTTTCAACAGGTGAAGCCTTGGAAACTGGAGCCAATCCATTAACAAAAGCCACCAGAAAAAGGATAATTGCAACTATCCAATGTATCACTAGAGGTTGAAGTGATAAACATAAGGGAACCTTTTATATCGAGGAAATGCGTTTTGTATTTATAGTTTTGGGAAGATGCATGAAAGTAGATTGTGTTTCTGTGACACTCCCTTTAAGTGTACAGCAGAATTTAAACAAAGGCAGTACTGTACTCTTTAATTAGTTTGTTCACTTCCTCTTGAGGGCAACAGCTTATGCTGAAGTATAGTTTCATGGTTGATGTGACATCTTACCCAAGTGGTTAGTCTTCAATTGAGACAGGCCTGATGGGTCATTTGCTGACCTTCGTATGAACATATGGATTAGGAGTGGGCCACTTGGACCCTTGAGTTTGCTGCTCCATTCAATAAGATCATGGCTGATTTGGCTGTAACCATAACGTCTCATTCCTGCCTCTCGCTCCCCTGTTAATTAAGAATCTATCTAGTTTTGGCTTTAAAATAGTCAAAGATTTTGCTTCCAGAGCCTTTTGGGAAAGAGTTCCAAAGACTCATGACCCTCAAAGAAAATATCTCCTCCATTGCCATCTTAAATGAATGATCCCTTATTTTTAAACAGTGACTCCTAGTTCTAGATTCTCTGATAAGAGGAAGAAACATCCTCTCCATGTCTATCCTGTCAATAGCCGTCAGGATCTTAAAGGTTTTGATAAAGTCCCCTTTTACTCTTCTAATGGATACAAATCTAAATAACCCTCATAAGACAGCCTGATAATTTCTGGTATTAGTCTGATAAACCTTTGAACTAGACAGTGAATGTTAATAGGTCAGAGACCGTAAATAGGATCATAGTCTGATCCCATCCTTATTTGATGTCCATGCAGTGTATGTGTTTTCAGCAGGAATCAGTGAATATTGATCAGGAGAATGGAGCCTAACTGATGTCTGCATTTTCCCCTACCAACACCTCAGTTAGGCTCAATGAGGCCAATTGTAGTACCTTGATTTTTGCTCCAGCTGAGTTGAGGTGATTTAACACAACCTACCTTGGATCTATATTTCCATAGATGATGTGGTCTAGAGAGAGCAACCTTCTGTCAAAGATCTTCTCTCCACATCTTTTCCCCTGAAGGCTCTAACTCCATGCCAGGCTGCAACGCCGTGGATACTTCACACCCAACCTATCATTATCTATGCTTGAGCTGATGACATGAATATTATGGAGGGAGGCCTTATAGTCACACCTAATCCTATCCTATATATCCAGTAGGGGTGGCAGAGATGTTGTTACATTCTTTTTCCTCTCTTTGTGATCAATTGTAGCGCTTGGCTGTTGCTGCCATAACTCTGAGTCATAAGATAGCTTGATGTTCCTGCTAAGTTTTCATATCACCGGAATATCACAGTGCTGATAGCTCAGAGTAGACGATGAGCTGTAAATTGATATGCTCCTGATTTCGCAAATGCTTATTTTAAATTATATTTAATATTCATTTGTTTAATTTGCATATCTAATCCATAAAACTCACTTCTCTAAAGCACAAATACTTCAGAGTTAAATCTGTCAGACCAGATATGGCCTAAATTGTGATGGGTGATTTTTTTTTTTCTCTCTTCTTCAGCTTGAATTCATAACTGCTTGTTTATTTGCACCCAGCCAACTGTCTGCTCCTTATTCAACGTAGAAGAGTGAAAGTGTGTAGTTTTAGAGTTAGATTCTTTATCCTTGTTTTGCAATTCTTGGAGAAGTGATGCTGAGGTTAGTTCATTGATGAGGACAACCATAGTTTTTACGTGTCTGTTAATGCTTAAGAGCTATTCAGGTAGCCCATAAAGGTTATATTTGGCTGTTGGGTTCATCTACATTTTTTCAACAGTGCTTTTTGCAACCTTAAGACATCTCGAGATGTTTTACTTTTGAAGTGTAGTCACTGTTGTAGGAGATGTTGCAACCAGTGTGAATACAGGAAACTCCCACAATCAGCATTAAGACAATGGTCAGATCATTTTAATTTTGTTGGTTGAATGATATAAATGACCAAGGCATCAGGGTTTGTTTGTTTATTTATTAGTGTCACAGGTAGGCTTACATTAACACTGCAATGAAATTACTGTGAAAATCCCCTCGTGGCCACACTCTGGCATCTGTTTGGGGTATGCTGAAGGAGAATTTAGCATGGTCAATGCACTTAACCAGCTTTCAGACTGTGGGAGGAAACCCATGCAGATAGGGGAAGGTCTGCACAAACAGCGACTCAAGTCGGGAATCGAACCCAGGTCCCTGGCGCTGTGAGGCAACAGTGCTAACCACTGCTGTCCCAGGAATTCTTCCACCCTTCTATGAAAAAGTGTCATGCATCTTTTTATGTCCGCCTGAGGAACAAAAGGGTTTAACATCCAATCTGAGAGATGGCAGCGCTGATGGTGGAGTATTCTCTCGACACTATACTGGGAATGTCAGCCTAAATTCTAACTCCATTCTCTTTAGTGAGACTTGAACCCGCAATGTTCTGACTCAAAAGGTGGATGTGCTAGAATGGAGCCATGGCTGAATTGTTAATTTCCACATCTTCCTGCTCAAACTAGTTGTAGATGAGAATTTCTTGTTGCAGAAAATAATTTCTGATGTGGTTAACCAGATAGGATTTCTTCATATGGTTGCCATTACAGTCATTGCCTTTTTAAGACAACAAATGCATTTAACGTTGATCAATGACCAAAAGCTCCAGTAGAGTGGGTCTTGTTGGTTTTGATATATTATTGTCACATGTATTGGGATACAGCAAAAAGTATTGTTTCTTGCATGCTATATGGACAGCATACCATTCGGAGTGTTCATAGGAGAGAAGGAAAGGAGAGGGTGCAGAATGTAGTGTTACAGTCACAGGATGTAAAGAGAGATCAGCCTAATATAAGGAAGGTCCATTTAATAGTCTGATGGCAGTGGAGAAGAAGCTGTTTTTGAGTCAATTAATGTGTTCTCAGACTTCTGTATCTTTTTCCGATGGAAGAGGATACGTCTGGGCTGTGTCCTTGATTATGCTGGCAGCTTTTATGTCAATAGATGGGAGCCTTGTTTGCGTGATAGACTGGGCTCCATTCGCTATGTTCACAATCCTTTGAGATTTCTTGCAATCTTGGTCAGAGCAGGAGCCATACCAAACCGTGATACATCCAGAAAGGATACTTTCTATGCTGCATTTGTAAAACCTGGTGAGAGTCATAGCTGACGTGCTGAATTTCCTTAGCCTCCTGAGAAATTAGAGGTATTGGTGGACTTTCTTGACCATAGCATCAGCATGGAGGGACCAGGACAGGTTGTTGGTGATCTGGACACCGAGAAACTTGAAGCTCTCGGCTATTTCCATTTCATCACCATTGATGTAGACAGGTGCACGTTCTCCACTAAGCTTCCTGATGTCGTTAACTATCTCCTTCACTTTACTAGTATTGAGGGAGAGATTATTATCATCATGCTATTTCAACTGACTCTCTATCTCTTTCCTGCACTCTGTCTTGTCATTGTTTGAGATCTGACCCACTACAGTAGTGTCATCAGCAAACTTGGAGTTGAAGCATAATTTGGCCCCTCAGTCGTAAGTGTATGAGGAGTATAGCAAGGGGCAGAGGACACAGCCTTGTGGGATATTTGTGTTGAGAATAATCATGGAGGAGAAATCATTGCCTATCCTTACTGATTGCAGTCTGTGTTAGGAAGTCTAGGATCCAGTCGCAGAGGGAGGAGTCAAGCCCTCAGCCAAGGGGTTTGGTGATGAGTCTTTTTGTTGTTGGGATAATAGTGTTGAAGGCTGAGCTGTAGTCAATAAATAAGAGTCTGATATAAGTGCCCTTGTTATCCAGGTGTTTCAGGGTTGAGTACAGCTGGCTTCCCCATGAATCCATTAAACTGCACAAGAATGAGAATTGTCAAGATTTTATGTGGCTCTTTTGCCAGAGCATACTTCCAACATATTTTATTTATAGCACAAACTGGCTATTTGGCCCAACAAGTTGATACTGTTCTTTATGATCCACACAAATTTCCTCCCATTCATCTTAACTAACCCCTTCACATCTTTTGAGTACTGAGCCTCTGGGATGTATTACTGGCTTGTGTGGTGCGTTATGACTCTATACATTCATAATGGCTGTGTTCTTGCTGGCACAGAGATCACATTAACATTTGACAATATCCATGTTCTGTGCAATCTCCTGGACTGGCTTTGATTGCTAAAGGTGGGTGAGAAAGGAATTTTACAACTTTTTTTTGTTTGAGTATTGCTTGAAAAAAAAAGAGACATGCTTTTGTCTTGCACCCACCAATACAGCTATGCAAGAATACCAATTGTAAAATGAACAACAACTTGTACTGCACACAAAAAGAATGTTGACTGAATCAGTTTTTATGGTGCAGAACAAGGCCATTCAGCCCTTTGTGTCTGTACACAGTTGATTGGCAAATGGACTCTGATAGCAGTGTTGCCACAGAGAACAGTTAACTGTAACTGTCAAGTCTTTGTTTCAAATTTGGACCGTGATGTCGCTGTAAGAATCGAACCAGGGAGTGACTGACTCTTCACTCCACCCACCCACCCCAACAAAAGCTTTTATTTAATTAGAAAAGGTGTAATGTGTAGACATGCTCTTCAGACACATTTTTCCCTTATTGGTTGTGGTCTTGTATGCTTTATTTTTCCTTTCCTGGTGATTACATGGCTGCAAGGGGGTTGGGCCATTGAATTGTGTCTAGTCATGATGCTCCAGGTATCACCCAAAGCGTTTTTAGGTTGCAAGCCAAGAACTTTCCTTTGTCACTAGCCTTCCTGTAATCAGTAGCTGCACTGCTGCGGCTGCACCTGTCAGTGGTAATGCAATAAGTACATGGAACAAAAGGACTGCACCATGCAATCAATTTACAGGAAATTTGACTATACATTAGAAAAATAAATGCACAAAGAAGCAACCTAGTGAGCTTGCTCCCTTAAGATCTAATCTGTATTAAAACAAATATATTCACTGTGTACTTACAGGAGTATAAGTCTTATTCGCCTGAAAGGGGGATGTAGGTTACTTTGTGCCAAAAAAAATTGCATCTTTGACTTTAAGAGGGCTCATGAATTAAAGTTTGCCATGAATCAATGATCTGTTGAGTGCCACAATTAAGCTGAACATTCTCTTCCTTAACAGATGCACAAGTGAGATTTTAAAAACCAAACAAATGGATGCACATTGTATGTTGCTAGCTGGGAATATTAATGCTTTAAATAGCAAGCATACACTTTGACTCACCCGACCCACTGCAGTAGGCTGGTGGAATTAGTGGGGGATTTGGTGGTTTGAGAATGCAATGTATATAATAAACTAGCTTCTTTTATTTTTCTAGTCATCTTGGGTGGGATACTCTGACCGTTCACACCAACAGTGTTCATTGGTATATCTATAAATGTATATCACATTCCACTTGGGTTGAATATCTGTTAGCTTTCTGGAAGACAGGACAAAAGCTTATAGGGTCTGCATGAGATCAGGAAATTTAATGGGGGATATTGTTGTCTCTAGGTTGTACTGTTGTTTGACCAGATATTGGATAGAATAACAATAGTCAATTGTAGGGACATTAGTTTTATTTCGAGTGACTTGAAGTCTGAATTTGAGAGAACATCTAATGAAATTTGTAACATTTAGCGATGTGCTTCAGGAGTAAGTTTACTGGTAACTATATCTTCAGCCCTAAACTCTGAAAATCCCTCCCTACCCCACCACTTTAACCTCTGCCTTTCTAGCATGCTCTTTCCTTTGGAACTTATGTCTATGACTCATTACCTGCTACCTTGGATTAGATGTCAAGCCAAGATCTCATCTGGCTTCTCATTTGGTTGTAAATGATCCCCTGCCTCTTCTTTGAAGACACCAGGTTTTAGTCCTGGTGTTGTCAGACTTTTTACTGTGTTTACGCCAGTCCAACGCCGGCATACCCACATCAGGTCTTCTTTGAAGAGCAGGGGCATTCTCCCCAATACTCTGTTAAATATTTATCCCTCAACTGAGATGTTTTACATTAAAGAACGGATTATCTGGCCATTATCATGTTGTAGTAAGCTTGTTGTGTATTAAATTGACTGTTGCGTTTTTTATGCCTCAAAGTACCCCATGGCTGTAAAACACTTTGGGATTTCGAGGTTGAGCACTCTTTATCAGAATGCTTGTGTGCATAGGTAATGAAGCTAATGGTGTGACATTTATTTGATTTATTTTAGCTTCGGCATTACTTTGGGACAAATCTTGTGCCGCATTTTCCACCTAAGGTTTACCTTGCACTGACTGAGTCTATGGCTGAAGAAAGAAGACTTCAGTTACAGCAGTATCTTCAGAAACGTAAGTCTATCAAATTGATTTCTGGCAAAATTCCTTGAACTTGATAGCCTGTTTTGTAAAAGAATCGGTTTAATCCTTTTATGATTGGTCCTTAAGTACATGCATTGGTCCTTCTGGGCTACGAGAGAAGAAATATTAGCCAATGTTCTAAGGAGAGGCTGGATAGACTGGGACATTTTCCCTGGAGTGTTGGAGACTTGGGGGTGATCAAATCGAGGTCTATAAAATGATGAGGGGCGTAGATCAACTAGATAGTCAACATCTTTTCCTTAAGGTAGGGGAATCTAAAACTAGAGGGCATTTGTTTAAGGGGAGAGGTACCAAAGAGTCTAGAAGGGAAATTTTTTCAGAGGGTGGTGAGTGTCTGGAACAAACTGCCAGAAGTAGTACAGGCAGGTACAGTTTTTGTCTTTTAGAAAGCATGGGTAAAATGGGCATGAGGGATAAAGTGATAGAGGTTTACAGCTTGGAAACAAGCCCTTCAGCCCAACTTGTCCATGCTGCCCTTTTTTTTTTAAACCCCTAAGTTAATCCCAATTGCCCGTATTTGGCCCATATCCTTCTATTCCCATTGTACCCATGTAACTATCTAAATGCTTTTTAAAAGATAAAATTGTACTCGCCTCTACTACTACCTCTGGCAGCTTGTTCCAGACACTCACCACCCTCTGTGTGGAAAAAATTGCCCCTCTGGACACTTTTGTATCTCTCCCCTCTCACCTTAAACCTATTCCATCTATTTTAGACTCCCTACCTTGGGGAAAAGATATTGATTATCTATCTTGTCTATGCCCCTCATTATTTTATAGACCTCTATAAGGTCACCCCTCAACCTCCTATGCTCCAGAGTGAAAAGTCCCAGTCTATTCAGCCTCTTATAACTCAATCTATCAAGTCCCAGTAGCATCCTAGTAAATCTTTTCTGCACTCTTTCTAGTTTAATAACATCCTTTCTATAATAGGGTGACCAGAATTGCACACAGTATTTCAAGTGTGGCTTTACCAGTGTCTTGTACAACTTCAACAAGACGTCCCAACTCCTGTATTCAATGTTCTGACCGATGAAACCAAGCATGCCGACTGCCTTCTTCACCACTCTGTCCACCTGTGACTCCACTTTCAAGGAGCTATGAACATGTACCCTTAAATATCTTTGTTCTGTAACTCTCCCCAACACCCTACTATTAACTGAGTAAGTCCTGCCCTGGTTCAATCTACTAAAATGCATCACCTCGCATTTATCTAAATTAAACTCCATTTGCCATTTGTCAACCCATTGGCCCAATTGATCAAGATCCCATTGCAATTGGAGATAACTTTCTTCACTGTCCACAGTGCCACCAATCTTGGTGGCATCTGCAAACTTACTAATCATGCCCCTTATGTTCTCATCCAAGTCATTAACATAAATGACAACGGTGGGCCCAGCACTGATCCCTGAGGCACACCACTGGTCACAGGCCTCCAGCTTGAAAAACAACTCTACAGCCACCCTCTGGCTTCTGTCAAGGAGCCAATTTTGTATCCATTTAAATACCTCATCCTGGATCCCGTGAGATTTAACTTTATGCAACAATCTGCCATGCGGTACCTTGTCAAAGGCTTTGCTAAAGTCCATATAGACGACATTAACTGCACTGCCCTCATCTACCTTCTTGGTTACCCCTTCAAAAAACTCAATTAAGTTAGTGAGACACGATTTTCCATTACAAAGTCATGCTGACTGTTCGTAATCTAAATGCCTGCAGATCCTATCTCTCAAAATACCTTCCAACAATTTATCCACCACAGATGTGAGGCTCACTGGCTTATAGTTCCCAGGCTTTTCCCTGCAGCTCTTTTTAAACAAAGGCACAACATTTGCCACTCTCCAATCTTCAGGCACCTCACTTGACTGTTGATGATTCAAATATCTCGGCTAGGGAACCTGCAATTTCCTCCCTAGCCTCCCACAATGTCTGCAATACACTTCATCAGGTCCTGGGGATTTAACTACCTTGACAAGCTTTAAGACTTCCAGCACCTCTGTCTCTGTATTATGTACACTCCTCACGACATCACTATTTATTTCCCCAAGTTCCCTAACATCCATGCTTTTCTCAAAAGTAAATACTGATGAGAAATATCATTTAGGATTTCACCCATCTCTTGTGGATCCGCACATAGATTATCTTGTTGATCCTTAACAGGCCCTACTCTCTCCCTTGTTACCCTTTTGCCCTTTATATATTTGTAGAAGCTGTTTGGATTCTCCTTTGCCTTATCTGCCAAAACAATTTTGTGTCCCCTTTTTGCCCTCCTGATTTCTGTTTTAATTCTATTTCTACAGCCCCTATACTCTTCAAGAGATTCACTTGATCCCAGCTGCTTATACATGTCATATGCCTCTTTCTTCTTCTTGACCAGGGCCTCAATATCCCGAGTCATCCAAGGTTCCCGACTTCTGCCAGCTTTGCCCTTCACTCTAAGAGGAATATGTTTACCCTGAACCCTGGTTAACACACTTTTGAAAGCATACTACTTATGAGATGTCCCTTTGCTTTTCCACAGATTCCCCCAGTTAACTTTTGAAAGTTCCTGCCTGATACCATCAAAATTGGCCTCACCCCAACTTAGAATTTTAACTTTTGGGCCAGACCTATCATTCTCCATAGCTATCTTAAAACTAATAGAATTATGGTCACTGGTCCCAAAGTGATCCCTCACTAATACTTTTGTCATCTACACTTCCTTATTTCCCAAAGAGCGGTCAAGTTTTGCCCCCTCTCTAGTCAGGCCATCCACATGAGAAATTCCTCCTGAATACACTCAACAAATTTCTTTCCATCCAACCCTCTAATACTATGGCTGTTTCAGTTAATATTGGGAAAATTAAAATCTCTGACTATCGCCACCATAATTTTCTTGGAGCTATCTGTAATCTCCTTTAATATATTTGCTCTTCAATTTCCCGCTGACTATTTGGCAGCCTATAGTACAACCCTTTCAAAATGAGTTCCCCCTTCTTATTTCTCAGTTCTACCCATATAAACTCAGTGGCCAAATGCTCGGATATATCCCCTCTCAGTATGGTCGTGATGCTTTCCCGAATCAAAAGTGCAACTCCCCCACCTCGCTTACTTCCTGTCCTATCTTTCCTACCTGTACCCTGGAACATTAAGCTGCCAGTCCAGTCCCTCCCTTAGCCATGTTTCAGTAATTGCTATGTTATCCCAATCCCACGTACCCATCAATGCCCTGAGTACATTAGGCTCTTGCATTGAAATAAATGCACTTTAATTTGGACTTTCCTTGCTCTGTCTTGCTTTTGCCTGAGTTACTGACACCGCCTTTACTAATTAATATGCTTTACTAATTAATATTTGACCTCTGTGCTGTCCTCAAACTCCTTTTCTGTCTCCCTACTGCTTTGGATCCCACCCCACTGCCAAACTAGTTTAAACCCTCCTGAGTGGCTCTAGCAAATCTCCCTGCCAGGATGTTAGTCCCTCTCCAGTTCAAATATAACCCATCTCTCTTGAACGGATCAGCCCTTCCCAATGATCCAAAAATCTAAATCCCTGCCCCCGCACCAGCTCTCGAGCCAAGCATTCATCTGCCTAATCCTCCTATTCCTACTCTCAGTAGCACATGGCGTGGGTAGTAGTCCTGAAATTACTACTTTGGAGGTCCTGCATGTTCGCCTTCTGCCTAATTCTCTATATTCACTTTTCAGGACCTCATTCCTTTTCCTACCTATGTCGTTGGTACCAATATGTACAACGACCTCTGGCGGCTCATCCTTCCACTTAAGAATGTCCTGCAGTTGCTCAAAGACATCCTTGACCCTGGCACCAGGGAGGCAACACACCATCCTGGAGTCTTGATTGCGGCCACAGAAACGCCTGTTTTTGTCTCTAACTAGCTAGTCCCCTATTACTACTGCTTGCTTGCTCTTTGCCTGACCCTGTCTCACAGCAGAACCAGCTGTGGTGTCACAGGCCTGGCTGCTGCTGGTATCTCCTCCTGACAGGTTATCCCCTTCAACAGCATCCAAAATGGTATACCTGTTTGAAAGGGGAATAGACACAGGAGGCTCCTGCACTCGCTGCCTGCCCCCTGGCAGTCACCCATCTACCTGTCTGAGCCTGTGGTGTGGCAACCTCCCTGTAACTAGTGTCTATCACACTCTCTGCCTCCTGTATGCTCTGCAACACATCCACCTGCTGCTCCAACCGAACAATGCAATTTGTGAGGAGCTGCAATTGGACACACTTCCTGCAGAAAAAGTTGTTAGGGAGACTAGATTGCTTCCTAATTGCCCATGTCTATCAGGAGGAGCATGCCACTGCCCTGGCTGCCATATTGCCCTTAAACAGGTAAAAGGATAAAGAATTGCAAAACGTAATATGGGCCAAACGTGGGCAATTGGGACTAACTTAATGGCTTCAAAAAAAAGGGCATCATGGACAAATTGGGCTGAAGGGCCTGTTTCCATGCTGTAAACCTCCGACACTTCTAATTTAAAACTGAACTGGATTAGGAGATGTGTGAATGTTGGATGAGAACAATTCTTTTTTTCTTTTTATCCTCTGTTCCCAATCCTGTTCATTCCTTCTATCTCTATTGCTACCTATGAAGAATTATCACCCGAGAGGGTATAGGAGAGCTCTCTGCATTTGTGCAACAATATTCCAGCCTTTTTGGAAGCAAGAAAAATATTTCGGTACTCCTAATTTAAACAAAAATTGAGTGGTTTAGAATTCAGCCTGGAAATTGAAGCCACAAGTGGATTAGCCTTCTACCAATTGCTTCTCATTGACTGAATATTATGTGGCGAGCAACAACTCTGCATAATGGCAATGTTGGGTTAGAATGATGGAAGGCTGCACCAAACCTCTTGGTGACCCTTCATTTCAGTGGTCACAGGAATTTCTGCTGTAACTGGAACATTCACATTGCAAACATTGTGAGTTATATTTTGTGACACTTCACAATTAGGCTTTGTCCTAATATATCATTGCTTACAGCACCAAAGCAGTTACCACATGCAGATCTATGTCTCCAATGAAATGGAACTTGTGTACCATTTGTGTGGAACAAATGGGACAGAGCGTCACAGAATTAAAAAAAAAATTTGCACATTAGGATGAGGTAAACAAAGAGGGAAAGAACTTGGGAGATGTTATTAAAGGAGGCGTTAGGATTCAGAAAGACGTTATAAAACTAGCATAAGGGCAGTTTACCTAAATGCCTGTAGCATTCAAAACAAAATAAATGATGGTACAAATCATCATGAGTGAGTATGATTTAGTGGCTATTATAGGGACATGGCTGCAGGATGGTCACGACTGGGACTTAAATATCCAGGGGTATCAGACTATTTGGAAGGGCAGACAGGAAGGTAAGGGAGGAGGCGTAGTTCTGATATTTAAGGATGACATCAGGGCAGTAGTGAGAGATTATAGATTCTATGGAGAAAAGCATTAAATCCATTTGGGTGGAAATTAGAAATAATAAGAAGAAAAAGTCACTGGTATACTCTATTGGCGCCAAATAATAACATCACGTTGGGACGAGTAATAAACGAGGAAATAACTGTTGCATGTAAAAATGGTACAGCAATTATCGTGGGGGACTTTAATATACATGTCGATTGGTCAAACCAGGTGAGTCAAGGCAGCCTTGAGGAGGAGTTCATAAAATGAATCCATGATAGCTTGCTCGAACATTATGTAGTGGAACCTACGAGAGAGCAAACTATCCTAGATCTGATCCTATGTATCGCCACAAGAATAATTAGTGATCTCACAGTTAGGGATCCTATCGGAAGGAGTGATCGCAGTTTGGTTGTATTTAAAATACAGATGGAGCACGAGAAGGTAAAATCCAATGCCAGTGTCATGTACTTAAATGAAAGAGACTACAATGGGATGAGGGAGGAGTTGGCTTAGATAGAATGAGAACAAAAACTCAAGGAACAATGGAGGACTGTCAAAGCAATTTTTCACACTGCTCAGCAAAAGTGTACACCAGTGATAAGGAAGGACTGTAGAAAAAATGATAATCAGCTGAGGCCTAACTAGTGTTCTGCTCTTGTATTCTATTCCCCTATTAATAAAACATACAGTATCCTGGGCTTTATTAACTGCTGTCTCCACCTGATCTGCCACCTTCAATGATCTATGCACATATACTGCCAGATCCCTCTGCGCCTGCAACCCGTTAAGAATTATACCCCTTATTTTATATTATCTGTCTGTACTAAAATGAATCACCTCACACTTCTCCGCATTGAACTTTTATATGCCCACTCCACCAACTTGTCTATGTTCTTTTGAAGTTATATGCTGTCCTCTTTACAATACTTTCAAGTTTTGTATCATTTGCAAACTTTGAAATTGTCGCTTGCGCACCAAGATTTAGATCATCAATATATGTCAGAGAAAGCAGGGATCCCAATACCAACCCCTGGGGAGCTCCACTACAAACCATCCTGCAGCTTGAAAAATATCCATTGAACATTCCCAAAAATAAATATTCCTAATTGCAAACCCACAAGTTGGAATATCTCCTACCCAAGAAGCCCTTCAATTAGGGAACAATATTTAATTAGAAAGAGAAGTCTTGCCCAGACTGGGGTCAGCATCAAATGGCTAATGAGACTCATTCAAGGTCCGATTCAAAATCACCACATCTAACTCTGAAATCTCTTGGCCAGTGAGCTCTGCTGGAGCTTCCCTTCATTTCTTTAATCTGTCTGATAGTGAAAACAGAGCTTTTCCTCCTTTGGCAGCATGATGTGCTCCTTCAGTCCTACAGGGATTCTATGATACCCTTAAAAGGAAGCAATATATGTATATGAGAGGGTAAAGGAATAATCAAAGGCTATATTGATGAATATGGCGGCGATGAATAAGGCAGGAGGCAACTTGTGGAGTATAAACTATGACATAGACCAATTGGGCCAAGTGGCTGGGCTGTATAATTCCTATAACATGCCTGTATCTGTCATTCGAATATTAAAGCAGCGTAACCAGCCCTGTTTACAGAGAACGTTGGAACAGGGCAGATATCTTCAATGCACATGCAATAACCTAAGTCTGTTGACTTTAAAGGTAAATTCCTTAATATTCTTGCAGACACGACAGGAAGGAAGAAGTTTGGAAACTATTAAGGCAGCAAGAAGCAATGCTGAAGAGGCAGGCCTCCTTCTTATATTGCTACTTTTCAGTACGAACAATCTCTATATTGGTTTTGTTTCCATAATAAAGGCTTTAGTAATATAACTTTTAAATGAGACCACCTATCTGGGAGAGAAGCTGGCATGATAGTAATGTCATTGGACAAGTCAGATAGCAGTCCAGGGTTATTGCTCTGGGGACATAGGTTCAAATCCCACTATAACAGATGGGGGAACTTAAATGCAACCAATTAAAAATTAGCAAATGTTTAATTAAATCTAGAACTGAAACCATCATTGATTGTTGTCAAAACCCATCTAGTTCACTAATATCTGGTCTGGCCTACATGTGACTCCATATCCACAGCAATGTGGTTGACTTTTAATGCTCTCTGAAATGGCATAACAAGCCACTCATTTATGGCAATTTAGATTGGCAAGATCATCATTTGTTGCCCAATGACACCCACATCCCATGAAAAAGTGAACGTACTGAACAAAAACTGTTAGACTCATGGGGCCCTATTTTACCAGTTTAATTCTAAGTGCTGGGCAGACTTGAAACTGGGAGTGTTTCAGGTCCAACTTTGTTCTCAGGCACCCCATATGCGCTCTGCCTGCAAAAATATCAGCAATTCTGAATTGCGAAGCACAAGCCTTTGGGCAGGACTTAATGTGCCTGAAAACCTGCAGCTCCGATCAGCGCCTCCAACTGCGCGTGCGCAGAAAAAAAGATAGAATGTGGCTCCCCTGCCACATTGCTCATGGGCTGGATAATGCCTCTGTTTGGCTCTCACAGACATTACCCCAACTCCACAACATTACTGATCCCTTTTTCCCCCAATACCCCCGCCGCCACCCAGACTGATTGTGGGCCCCACCCCCAGTGATATCGGGCAGAGTGATCGTGGACCACCACCCCTTTCCCCTTCACTGATCTCAGGCAGAGTGGCAATGGAGCCTCCTTCTCCCACCCAACCAATCTCAAGCAGAGAACCATTGGACACTCAACACTTACCTGCTCATTAACTGGAGCACACAAATAGGGCTTTTGTGGAGCATGTCTGTTTTGCACCGATTCTGAATGGGCAAACACAGTGGTAAAGGGGGAAATGCCAGTAAGGTTGGGAGTGCAGCCCATTAAGTCAATTTAAATTCATTTAAATGGCTGTTGTGCCTGTTTTGGGCATTATCTGATTGCAGCCATTTTCAGGCCTAGGTAAAGGGATGGGTCACACTACTCGCCTCACGCCCGACTTTACCAAGTTTTCACGCCCAAAAAAGGGTACAATTTGATAAGATTGGGCTAATGCTCACAGGAAATAGATGTTTTTTCTTGGAAGTGCCTATGCTTATGTCTTGATTCAGTATCATTCACCTGGGTCAGTTCAGTTTGCTAAAACCCTATTTGAAATGTGCAACCTGTGCATTCTGTATAGGTTTGCTTTAAGCTGCTGACAGCATCTTGCCATTTTCCAAAGGAGTGCAGTTCTTTTGATTTCATCGGTATTTTTATTGCAGCCCCTGCAAATAAATCTAATGTTAGAGGTACAAGTCTGGTGGCTATTTGTGAACATCATGATTATAAAGAAACAAATCCGATTGTTGAATATTAATGCTAATGCTTATGCTTTTGCTTTTGCAGTTGGAGAGGATCCTGTTATATCAGTCAGTGAAATATTCACTGCTTTATTGAAGAATGCACAGCAGGTAATTTTCAACTTTTCCAATCCTGAATGAATACTTTAAAATCATTGTATTTCACTTGAGTATGTCCTCTGTTTTAATGAAAGGATTCTCCTTAACATTCGCATTGTTGCAAAAGGCTGTTCCTTAAATCAGTGTTTTTCAAAGTGGGAGTTGTGACCCACATGTAGATTGTGGGATGTTGAAAAATGAGTTGCCAAAAATGATCCCTAAAGATCGCCTGACCTTTTTTCCATTTTCACCTGAGTAAATTCTCACTGCAGTACAGTCTATAACCACATAAGGCAAGAATAAACAGTTCTTGCCCTGTACATGCACTTGGCATCAAGTGTCCTGTATATACATGACTGGTGCTAATTTTCTTTTCTATTAAACCAATTGCAGACGTGGATTGTTTTGTTACATTAGAGGGCCAGAAGCAAGTAGTAACTGAACATAGTGTGGGTCATGAGGGGCAGCCATTTGGTAAAAGTCAGTTGCTGGTGGAAAAAGAATTGATAAACACTGCGTAAGATGCCTGACCATGTTCTTTTTAAACCAACACCAGTAACCTAATTGCCATGAAGGTGTTCAGGATCTGGGGCTGGATGGGATGTGTTTTTGGGGAGTTGGTGCAGACTTGATGGACCAAATGGCCTATTTCTGCACTGGAGGAATCCTGTTCTGAGCAGCAACTGGTATTTATCTTCCAACTGAGTCTAATGTTAAAGCATTTCAGTTCCAGGGCTTTTTCCATTGTTTTGTTTTTAGATGTTGTGCATCAAATGTTAGGCGTGTGCTGGGGAATACTATTAAACAGTGGGGAAGATCAGACTGATCCATGTTACTCTATCTCTCACTGCCAGGTCTTAACTGAACAAATCCCTTCATGCTAGCCGTGGTTAGCATGAACCTAACTTAGTCTTAATCATTGGTGAAATCCAGCAAATTGCTTGTTTCCTAACAGTTAAGCCTAATGGGGGGGGGAAGTTAAAATGCTACTTATCCTCCGGTCATACAGAAGAACATTTTTTTGAGGGAGCAGTGTTTCATTTGGGCTTTGGAGAGCTCTGGAAATGATAAAGAAACTAGGGCGATATTTTATAGCAAATAATTGAACACAAAAGCCTCTACCACGTGTCAAATAGATGAGAATGCATGAAGCATCAATGTGATGACATAGAGGGCTCAGTTGTGTGTTCTGTCTGAGCTTGTCCATGATTGGTATGGGGCTGTGTATTCTAGTTTTCTGATTTTATCTTTGCACACCTAAAGTTTTAAATTGATATGATGTATGAATCATATGTAATAGACTGACTTTGCATTATTTGTGCAGTAAGGCTTGAAACAACATCTGCACAGTAATTTGACTAATGATTAAGTTTAACTCTATTTCTGATATGTAAGATTGTGGAGGCAGTGTTGGTATTCACTTTAGGGCTGTAGCATAGTTGTTTAAGCAATCAGTTTTATGTGAGCACCTTCTGCATTCATTAGATTTGAATTAATATTTCTGAGGCTTTGAAATTTAATAATTAATACCCCCAAATATTGATGTATAATGGGGAGCTGCTTTTTCCTCACTTTCCGCCCCCTCCCAAACTTAGTCCAGAAATGTTTTAATGTTCTGACCACTGCTGTGACTCAAGTTCACTTACGGTGTCCACTTGGACTATTATGGTTCAGTTTTGCACCAGTTAGTGCATCTCCCAACTGAGCATTCCTCAGAACTACTAGTGCAGCAGCCTGCAGTGTGAATTAATTGTTCTAGAATTTGCAACCTGAGGTATTTTGGGATCTGGATGCAGTTTCCATTGAAATAGAAGGAAGGTTTCCAAAAGGGCAAATCAGTCTTACTGAGGAGCACATGTACTGTTACAACTTCCTTTTTAATTCCAAGAAGCTATAAAGGCAGTGGTGAGTAGGATATAGCATACTAATATAATGGACAGGAAATATTGTTTAAAAAAGGAAATAAATCATTTGGGAGAAAAGAAACTTGGATGAGGAGCATGGACTGGAAGTGGTTCACCACTGTTTTCCTTTCCTGAAGGCAGTTAGGAATTAGCAGTAAATACTGGCCTTGCCAGCAATCCCCATGTCCCATGAATAAGCAAGTAAAGAAAGACAACATGGATGGTTCAGGCCAACTGATTCAAAATAGAGGATCACTTCAGTAACAGTACCTTTAAAAGCTTGACCTTGAGGCAACCTCTTCAAAGAATAGGGGGCTGAAAACCAACAGAGCAATGCCCATCAGTTAAAGCAACAATAAAGATAAGGAGTGTATTGAATTTGAGAAGAAAAGAAAAATCATTGGCAAAGCTGTGATAGTCGAAAGGGCCAGATGCATTCAGATAGCTTATAAAGATGAGCAGTGAAAAAGAACAGATAACATTATGGAACATGTGAGGAAGAGAATAGGTGAAGCTGTTCTAAAACTGCCAATTTTTCCATTTTAGGACACCCTACATTTAAGTCCTTTGAGGTGTAGAAAATCTAGGAAATGATAGACCTTTAAGACTAATGTCTGTCAGTGGAAGATTGCTGAAATTTTTTTCCAGGGACAGAGTGAGTAATTAGACAAACATGAACTGATAAGTTCAGCATAGTCTTGTTAAGGCTGAGTCATATTGAATGAACCCCAAGATATATTTGCCTTGAAATGGGTGCAGTGCTGATTCCCTAAATTATATCCTGGGTTAAATTATGAGAACAGTTTGCATGGATTAGGCTCTTTGCAGATACAAATTAAGGGATGGTCTAATACATGTGTTTGTGGTGTTTAAAGAATAAATTATGGTAGATGCAGAGAAACTATTTCCTCTGGTGTGGAACATGAACAATTAGTGTTTGGCCACTGGGGAATGATGTGAAGAAGCATTTGTTTTACAAAGGTTTGTGGAAATCTGGATTTCTCTCCCCCAAAATGCTATTGAGGCAGAGCTAGCTGAAAATGTCAAAACTGAGTTTTTATGTTCCTATGAAGGAAGAAGGTGGTCAGGAGGAGAATGAGAGGCAGAATAGCAGAAAAAAAAATTCTGACACAGACAGCTGATGGCAGTAGAAGGAAGAAGAATAAAGACAGGCAGAAGTAAAGCTTCAAAATCCATCTGTCATTATCTCTGGAGTTGGTATGAAAATTGTTGTTGAACAATAGTGTTTTTAAATGTAAAAAGCTGTTAGATGAATCCTTCATTTTAACATAGTTAAACTGCTATTGGTTTTAATGAAATATTTGAAGCTATTTGTATTTATTGTGGTTACAATGAATCCAATAATTTTGTGTGTATTTAAAGATGATTAAAACATTTGTAACAACTGATTCTTGAACTCCGATCTTGACTGAGAGGGTTTTTCTGAAGGAAAGGATGAGGTTGGAGTTATATCCAAAAGCGCGAGCTCTACACATGCCATTGAGCTTGTCCCTTTTATCCAGCTGGTTTCCTCTCCAGTAGGAAATGCTCTAGAAGTCCAGGAGAAGGCAGAGAGCCCAATCCCAGAGAGTAATTAGTATGGTGGCGAAACAGGGTCTGATCCTGAGGGGGTGTGTGTGTGTTGGGAGGGGGGGCATGAGAGTATGGGGTAAACCAGTGTGCGGGTTAGGGAACACTTCTGCTCCTCCTGGCCCACAAGCAGTGCTGTAAAGACATTTGCCTTTCCCTGCAGCAATCCTCACTCATTTTAGCTGTTGTGTTTCCCAAGGCTTGGTGAGTTTCTGCAGTGCATCTTGTAGGTGGTACACACTGTTGCTACTGAGCATCAATGGTGGAAGGACTGAATATTTGTGAAAGTGGTGCAAATCAAGTGAGCTACTTTGTCTTGGATGGTGTTTCCCAAGGCTTGGGGAACCTAAATGGCCAGGGTTAGACCTGAAAGAGAGAAATAATTTGAAGCATGCAGCCTTTTACAATTTTCAATGTCCATGTTCAAATACCGCAAGACCTGGAAAATATCCAGACTTGGGCTGGCAGGTGGCAAGTAACATTCATGCCACAAAAGTGCCAGGCAATGACCATTTCTAGTAAGAGCTAATCTAAATATCACCCCATGATATTCTATGGCATTACCATTGCTAAATTCCCCATTCACACTATTCTGGAGATTACTATTAACCAGAAACTGAACTGAACTAACCATATAAATACTGCAGCTACCAAAGCATGTCAGAAGCTGTGAATCCTGCAGTGAGTAACTTGCCTCCTGACACCCCAAAGCCTGTCTAGCATCTATAAGGCAGAAGTCAGGAGAGTGATGAAATACTCTCCACTTGCCTGGATGAATGTAGCTCCCAAAAACACTCAAGAAGTTTGACACCATCCAGGACAAAGTAGCCCACTTGATTTGCACCACTTTCACAAATATTCAGTCCCTCCACCATTGATGCTCAGTAGCAACAGTGTGTACCACCTACAAGATGCACTGCAGAAACTCACCAAGGCTCCATCAGCAGCTCCTTCCAAATCAATAACTGCTACCTTCTAGAAGGACAAGAGCAGCAGACATATGGGAACACCACCACTTGGAAGTTCCCCTCCAAGCCACTCACCATCCTGATTTGGAAATATATTGCCATTCCTTCACTATCATGGGTCAAAATCCTGGGACTCACTCCCTGAAAGCACTGTGGGTGTACCTACACCATAAGGACAGTAGTGGTTCAAGAAGGCAGATCACCTCCACCTTCCCATGGGCAATTGGGGATGGGCAACAAATGTTGGCATAACCAGTGACACCCGTATCCCATAAATAAATTTTAAAAACCTGCTTCTTGGGAATGAATTGGCCCTCACATCTGGTCCCACTTTAATTAAAACAGGAAGTGAACAGTTGAAGGCAGCATGGAGCTTGGTTTAAGATTTTTATAAATTTTCACATTCTACCTTTCCAAAACCAATCTTTTAAATCTAGAAGGAGAAAATTAATCAGATTGAAAAGGAGGGAGGATTTGTTAACCCTATTTAAACCAATGTTAGGCCATCCTTGAGGACGTACCTGCAGTATGGGTTGTCATAGTATAAAAAAAGATATAGAGGTGAGGGTACAGAGATTTAAAAGATGGTATCAGGAATGCAAGGATATATCTATCAGGAGTGGCTGGGTCTCTTTGTATCCACTTTATTAATTTTAATGACCTCTGTTAGGTCATTCCTGAGTGTTCTTTCTTCAAGAGAAAAGGGAATGTTTCCTCTTGTTGGGAGTATCAAACTTAGGGACCACCATTCTTAAATGTCACCAAAATATCCAATAGGGAATTTGGAAGTAATTTTCTTTCCCCTGAGAATGTGGAACTTCCTACAACAGGGAGTGGTTGTAGCAAATAGCATAGATGCAATTACAGGGAGGCTGGTCAAGCATATGAGGGAGAAAGAATAGAGGACCACTATTGTAATTGTGATTTAGATGAGGGAAGACTGGAGGAGGCTTAAGCGAAGCATAAAAACTGACATGGGCTGAATGGTCTGTTTCTGTGCCATATATCAACATGAACTGATTTTGAAGGTTAAAATTCCTCTTGAGTCAGATGTTGATATGAATCAGCCAAACAAAAGGTTTTATTGAGATAGTGGGAATTCATTGTTAATCATGTGATGTTTGGGGATTGAATGCAACTTGACATCTGATCTGAGCTAAGTTTAAACAGTTAATTAACTGAAAACAGAAGCAAGAGTACTACACACTAAACCAGCGCTGTTGTAATTCAGCCCAGCACACAAGAACACACAAAATAGAAGAAGGAGGAGGCCATCAGGCCCTTCAAGCCTGCCCTGCTATTCAAACAATCATGGCTGATCTGTGCCTGGCCTCATGTCCTTTTCTGTGCCATTTCCCCAAAGCCCTCTAGACCTTGATCTGTCAAATATTTATTTATCCACCTCCACTTTAAATACAGCTTCCACTATCCTTTGGTGCAGAGAATTCCAGAGATTCACTTCTTTCTGTGGGAAGAAATTTCTACACATCTCAGTTTTAAATGACTGATTTTTATCTTGTAGTTATGTCCCCTATGTTTGACACTCTCCCACTAATGAAAAAATCTCACCATCTACCTTGTCAAGTCCCCCAAGGATCTTGTATGTTTGAATAAGATTGTCCCTCGTTCTTCTGAACTCCAAGGCCTCTCATGTGAATGCAGTGTCTTATTAGGGCGGCACAGTGGTTAGCACTGCTGCCTCACAGTGCCAGGTACTCTGGTTCGATTCCTGACTTGAGTCACCGTCTGTATGGAGTTTGCACATTCTCCCTGTGTCTGTGTGGGTTTCCTCCGGGTGCTCCAGTTTCCCCCCTCATTCTGAAAGAGTGCTGGTTAGGTGCATTGACCCGAACAGGTGCCGGACTATGGCAACAAGGGGAATTTCACAGTAACTTAATTGCAGTGTTAATGTCAGCCTTGTGACCAATAAATAAACTTTACTTTTAATTTACTTTTCAATTCCGGTCTTGGGTCACTGTCTGTGCAGAGTTTGCACATTTTCCCCATGTCTGCATGGGTTTCCTCCGGGTACTCCGGTTTCCTCCAACAGTCCAAAGATGTGTGGCTTAAGTTGATTGACCGTGAAAAATTGCCCCTTAGTGTAAGGGGATTAGGGCTGTAAATATGTGGGGTTATGGAGATGGGACCTGGGGGGGAATTGTTGAGTGCAGGTTCAATGGATCAAATGGCCTCCTTCTGCATTGTAGATTCTATGATTAATGCGTTAAGGTTTAATGGCAATTAATTTGTTAAACAAGTGATGGGTATTTGTCCTGTTATAAATGGGGATTATTGGGACACTGGGGTGGGAGCAATGTTGACTGTGAACTATGTCAATAAACACCAGCAAAGAAAACATCTGTGTCTTTATTTTAACTTCAACAACAGGCATGGATCTGAGTAAATCTTGTCTCCATGACTGATTTTTTTTCCTGATAAATTTAAGCAGAAATTGCACTTCCAAGTGTTAGTGCTAAAAAACCCTTCCTTTTCTTGCAGGAAACCTTTCAGATTCGTGCACGAACTATTCTCTTGGAGATTCTTCTCGCAGATGGGAAAAGGCTTGTGATTGACACCCACACGTCTCACTCAGCAGACAGGATGTTGGAGGTAAATTTTCATCTGCTGCTCCCCTTCCCTCAGGTCTCTCAATCTTTCTCCAGCCTCCTCTGTTCCAAAGGTAAAAACCCCTCGCCTATCCAATATTTTCCTCGTAGCTAAAATTCTATTTTCTCAAGGCCCATTAGGGATGGACAATAAATGCTGGCCTAGCCAGCGACGCCCACATCCCATAAAGGGAATCAGTTCTTGGCAACATCCCCAAATATCCTCTGTATCCTGTCTTGTATGAATGCATCTTTCTGCATTGCAATAATCAAAACTGTATGCATCCCTCTAACTGGTGATTTATATCATTTTATTTTAAAGCCATACAGCAGAGACCAAGGGCCTGAAGAAGATCCTGACTGTAGCACTGAAGACTTGGCTCCTGGCCAAGCTGTTTCAGCTACAACATTGATATGTACCAGACAACGTGAAAAATTGCCCACGAATATCCTAACAGCAAAAAGGATGGATCCAATCTATGCACTACTGCCCCATTAGTCTAATCTCAATCATCATGGAAAGTGTCATTAACAGTCCCAGCAAACATCACATACTGACCAATAACCTGCTCATCAATGCTGACTCAGTTTGGGTTCCATGAGAGTCACTTGGCTCGAGACCTCATTACAGCCTTGGTCCAAACATGGACAAGAGAGCTGGATATTGGAGGTGAGAGTGACTGCCCCAATAATCATGGCAGCATCTGACCAAGTGTGGCATCAAGGAGCTCCAGCAAAACTGGAGCCACTGTGGGAATAGTTGGGGAGGAGGAAATATTCTGCTGGATTGTGTCCTACCTAACATACACAACGATGGTTGTGGTTATTGAAGGTCAATCATCTCAGCCCCGGGACATCGCTGCAGAACCTCCTCAAGGTGGTGTCCGAGGTCCAACCATCTTCAGTTGCTTCCTAAATGACTTCCCCTTCATCATAAGGTCAGAAGTTGGGTTGTTCCTGATGATTACACATATGCAACTCCTTGGATGTGGAGGTATTTATGCCTGCTAGAGAGGCAGGCAATGATTTTCTCCAATAAGAGAGATTCCAACCACTTTCCCTTTGATATTCAATCATTACTGAACCTTCCACCACACATCCTGAGGGTTGTCATTGACCATAGACTTAACTGGACCAGCCATATAAATACTGTGGCTACGAGAGCAGATCAGACACTGGAAATTCCGCAGTAAATATATGTCCTTCTGATCTTCAAGGTCTGTCCACTATCTATTAAGCAAAAATCAAGAGTGTGATAGAATACCGTCTACTTGCCTGGATGAGGACAGCACTCTCAGCTTCACTCCACCCAAGGCAAATTAGTCTGCTTGATTGGCACCTCATTCACGACCTTAAATATTCACCCCCTCCATGATTAGCATGCCATGGAAACAGTGTTTACCAGTTACAAGATGCATTGCAGCAACTTGCCTACACTCCTTTGATAGTCCAAAGATGTGTAGGTTAGGTTGATTGGCCATGCCATAAATTGCCCCTTAGCATCCTGAAATGTGTAGGTTAGAGGGATTAGTGGGTAAAGTATGTAGGGATATGGGGGTAGGGCCTGGTTGGGATTGTGTTCGGTGCAGACTCGATGGGCCGAAGGGCCTCTTTCTGCACTGTGGGGTTCTGTGATTCATGATTCTATGAGTACTTTCCAAATCCATGATTATACCACCAGAAGAACAAAGGTGGCAGGTGTATGGGAAAAAAACCAGCATCTGCAATTTCCCCTCAAGTTGCACACCACCCTATCATTCTATTTGCTTTTTTTTTGCCCATCTGACTAGTCCATTGTTACCCTTCTGCAATCTACAGCTTTCTTTCTCACTAACCACATGACCAAATTTTGTATCATCTGCAAATTTTTTAGTTATGCTCCCTACATTTAACTCTAAATCATTGATATGTCGATCATGAAAAGCAAAGAAAGGGGCCCCTTAAAACCCCACTGGAAGCAATTTCTCCAAAGCATCTGGTGACTATTACACTTTGCTTTTGCCACTGAACCAATTATTACCAAAGATGTTCAACTCTAGTCCATTTTCAAAGATTAGATATGCCGATAATGCTTTTTATGGCCTAGCCAGAGCTGGCGATGGATGTTTAAACCAGTTATTGCCGAAGATGTTCAACTCTAGTCCATTTGTGGAGATCAGGGAAAGAACCAGGCTGAGAGAGAAAAATGGTTTCAAAGGGAGCAAGTGCTTCAGAAGTTGCTAGGAGGAAGTGTTGTAATAAATTGGTATTGGCTGGAATATTGCAATTAATCTTTATAAGACCCTTGTCAGACCCCACTTGGAGTACTGTGTGTAGTTCTGGTCGCCTCACTATTAGGAAGGACGTGGAAGCTATTGAAAGGGTGCAGAGAAGATTTACAAGGATGTTGCCTGGATTGGGAGGCATGCCTTATGAAGATAGGTTGAGGGAGCTGGGACTCTTCTCCCTGGAGAGACGAAGGTTGAGAGGCAACCTGATAGAGGTTTATAAGATGTTGAGAGGAATAGATAGGGTGGATTCTCAGAGGCTATTTCCCTGGGCTGAAATGGTCGCTACGAGAGGACACAGATTTAAGGTGCAGGGAAGCAAGTACAGAGGAGATGTTAGGGGTAAGTTTTTCACTCAGAGGGTGGTGAGTGAATGGAATCGGCTGCATTCGGTGGTGGTGGAGGCAAACTCGCTGGGGTCTTTTAAAAGACTTCTAGATGAGTTTATGGGATCTAATGGGATTGGGGGTTATAGATAGGTCTATGGCTTAGTAGGTGTAGATGTGATTGGCGCAACTTGTGGGCCAAAGGGCCTGTTTGTGCTGTAGTGTTCTATGTTCTATGTTAATTGTGGGCCAAAGTTAGGAATTTACAAGTGCAACAGTGAATAACTTGAAGGAGCTTTTTATCAGAGCAGACAAAATGTGTTTAGGAGATGGAAAGGGGAAAATGGATAGAGAGAAAGCAATAACCAAAAGAGAAAATGCTGGAAAATCTCTGACAGCATCTATAAGGAGAGAAAGGAGCTGATGTTTTGAGTCCAGATGACCCTTTGTCAAAGCTAAAAGGCATAGAAAGTGGGAGATATTTATACTGTGGGGGGAGGGAATGAAAGATGAGTCATTGCCACAGAAGCCAAGGGAAAGACTATCAATGGCAGCAAATAAAGGGAGCAGCAAACACAATGCACCAAATTAACTTGGAATGAATGTTTTGGACCTTGCACTCTCTTATTCCTTTACCTCTTTTATGCTTACCATCCAAGGTTAAGCAGTGTTTCACTTGCACCCCTTTCAATTTGGTGTATTGCATTCACTACTCCCAATGTGGTCTCCTGTATATCGGAGAAACCAAGCGTAGATGGAGTGTTCACTTTGCAGAGTGCCTTCGGTCTATTAAGATGGTAATCACCTCCAGTTGCTTGCCTTTTAACACGCAATCCTGCTCCCATGCCCACATGTCTGTCCTTGGTTTGCTGCAATGTTCCAGTGAAGCTCAACACAAACTGGAGGATCAGCATCTCATCTTCTGGCTAGGCAAAATACAGCCTTCCAGTCTCAACATCGAATTCAACAACTTCAGATGATTTGCTCAACTCCCCTCGACCCCTTTGTTTTCATTCTAGTTTATTTAATTTTAACTGTTCTCTACCTTTTTTTATTTTTTAATTGCCTTTCTTTATTTTACTTCTCCCTCACTTTATCCCCCTTCCCTTACCTTTTCTCCCCCTTTGCTTTCCCTTTTCTAAATTTTACCTCTGTCCCATCCATTTCCCCCCCTCCCCCAACATCTTCATTTTAGCCTCTCTGCTGTTTGGCCATTCACTCCCTTTATCCTCTCTGTGGACTGCTATTAGCAGCCTTTTCCCTTGTTTTTGTGACAATGACTCATCTTTCATTTCCTCACCCTGCAGTATAAATATCTCCCACTTTCTAAGCTTTTTAGCTTTGTCAAACGGTTATCTGGATTCAATGTCAGCTCTTTTCTCTCCTTACAGATGCTGGCAGACCTGCTGAGATTTTCAAGCATTTTCTTTTTTGGTTCCAGATTCAAGCATCTGCAGTAATTTGCTTTTATAGAGAGAGCAATACAAGGAAACGATCAAGATTTCCTTATCAATGAAGCCATGTGAGTTGGCAAGATTAAGGAGAATAGCTGTGAATATAATATCTCTATTATTATTTTAAATAGCTATTCCATTTTGAAGTCTTGAAGATGCACTTTAATAGGCTGTAACAATATTTGCTTACTCAGCAGTTGTCTTTTTTTTAATGTCCACTTACGTATTTTTGCAAGTTATATCTTTAACTGAATAAATGGAATGTTGCTATTAATTGTTCCTTTAACACAACTCAAGAATTAGGAGCAAGAAAGCTTTTGGTACTTTTAAATTGAGTGAGTAAAAGCACTGTCCAATGATGTGAATGTTATACAAATCAGGTGTAGCTGCCCTTGTCTTTGGTAGCATATGAGTTGCTTCAATTGGTCTGAGTGCCTCTCGGCTAGGCATAGCCACCAATACTCGTGGGATGTCAGTGGACCGGGACTGGGGAACTGTCTGGATTGAGTATACCATGAAAATTTTCCAGGAAGAGAAGGAAGGGCTTTTTGTGCCTGTGAAAATAGTTTGCTGCAGAAAGTAGTTCTTGGTTTCCTCGTCAAATGTTTAAGAACATCTGTTTAACGGATAAGTTTTCCAGCTGTACTGACCCTATAAATTTAATGTAATATGAATAAGCAGTGTAATTATTCTATTTTGGAGTTGTGGATGTGCATGTGCGCGTGGCGTGACTTCTGTCAAATCTCTCTTAATTTGTCTGGCAAATTGCAAGTCTGATTGCAAAGGCGATTGGTTTAAATGTCCGGATCCTTTAAAGCATTGTGCACACAGTAGTCTGGGAAAGTTTGGCTTGCTCTGCAGCCACTTAGCGAGAACATTTGTCACTGCAACCAATTGTAGCAGTCCAGTTACCTTCAGATCTATGAGTCAGTAGCTCACTAGAAAAACTCTCAGGACCATTTAAGCATGTCGGTTCTCTAAACTCAATTTTTTTGTTAAGATCCTTGTGGGTGCAGTTAAAAGCATTTATGACTGTCATTTATGATGTGTGTCGCCCATATTTTCCCTTTTTGAGAAAGGGGGCAATGTTTCTTAACCTATGATTTTTTTTTGCTTAAATCCAGCATTTACGTTGCAGGCTGCATTCTTGCGAACACAATTGAAGTTTACTTGCATTTTTCATGCTATTTATCATTTCAGAGAGGTGGGTTATGTCCCTGAACAACATTTTTTTTTCTAATAAGAATAAGTTCAATTTTTGGCCGCATAAAATTATCATTAACTCAAATATTGAGTGTGGATAGTAAAATGACTTCTTTTTTTTTGGAAAAAAAAGTTTTTTGATGAGCTATTGGAGATGGAATGCACAACAGCTTTCAACCGTACTTTCCTGCTACCATAAATAACAATGTCGACAAGAAAATTATTTTTTCATTTTAAAAATCACTTAATGCCATGTGTGCCAGCATCACAAACTGCTCCATGGCTAGTAAATCATTTTGTATAATCATGGTTGGTTCTCCCAAATTTGGACAGCGTGAAACCTCCATGTTTAAGCTCCTCCAAGAGAATGGCCCTTTCAGGGAGTTAGCTGAGGGCGGTCAGCAACCAAGGAACAATCTGAAAATCTGAAATGACACCTTCAGGATGGTGGTGCAGGAAGAGGAGAAATAATGAGAAGAATGTGTTTGAAAAGTGTCTGTCATCATCTGAAAGAATTGCTTCATAAACAGTGAAGGCTTTCTATGTATGCTGTTGGTTAATAGTGATAACCTTACAGCTTTTATTTCTGCATGAGGTGCCCTGCATTAATTTATTGGTTAACTGATTTTTGTTTAGACCATTGCCCAGAAGGTTGAATTATCGAGGCAGTTTTTGGATCGCTTTGCCCTCTATCTAGTTTGTGAACTTCCGAATGGACAATATTCTGGTGAGGTCCAAATTTGTTTCTCTGTAGCATGTTCAAGATATTCTTGTGGGTGAGACATTACAGTAATGTGTTCATTTTGGGTGGATTTTCCACTTGTTCCAACCCTGCCTATGCCATTGGCTGGCAGTGGGATGTTCCAGTTTTGCCGCTATCAATAGCTTTTTCTATTACTTGTGTGCAACCAAAATCTGTAACCTCATGGCTTGGTATATCCCTTAGCCTATCGTTGGTTCAATGAAGAATGCAGGGAAGTGTGCCAGGAGGAGTCAGGCATATCATAAAAATGAGGTGCCGATCCGGTGAAGCTACAACACAGGACTACATGCATGCTAAATGGTGGAAGCAGAATGCTAAGATATCCAAAAACTTGAGAAGCAGAAGGGGGAATTGAATGGTCAGTACTTTAATGGGAATAGGGCATGAGGGAAGATGGGAAAGAACCTAGAAAAAGGTCTAAGTTCAGGAGCAAATTTTATTTATTTAGTGTCACAAGAAGTCTTGCATTAACACTGCAATAAAGTTACTGTGAAAATCCCCTACTTGCGATATTCCGCCGCCTGTTTAAGAACTCTGAGGGAGAATTTAGCATGGTCAATGTACCTAACCAGTACCTCTTTTGGACTGTGGGAGGTAACCAGAGCACCCAGAGAATGTACAGACTCCACACAGACAGGAATTGAACTCCAGGTCCCTGGTGCTGAGCCCTGGTTTGGATCACTGTCCGTGTGGAGTTTGCACGTTCTCCCTGTGTCTGTGGGATTTTCTCCTGGTGCTCCAGTTTCCTCCCACACTCCAAAGATGTGTGGGTTAGGTTGATTGGCCATGATAAATTGCCTTTTAGTGTCAGGGGGATTCAAAGGGTAAATTTGTGAAGTTACGGGGCTAGGGCCTGGGTGTTGTCGGTGTAGGCTCGATGGGCCAAATGGCCTCCTTCTGCACTGTTGATTCTGTGAAGCACGTTAGGATGTCATAAGAGCTCCTAAGTAACACTTGGCAATACGTTCCTGGCTCCCTAGTGTCCAATTTGGGGAATACCCCAAAGATGGGGAATCCTTCTCAAAGTTCCCAGATAAGGTTTTACGCAACAATTGTCCAGTAGCGCTAACTTACCCTGGACAAATATATTGTGCTGGGAACCATCCAACAAAGTGATTTTAAATGTACTGGCTCTCAGTGGTGGTGTCAGTTTTACACCAATAGACAACTCTGAAAGAGTTAGAAGAAATAAAATCACTTCTAAGTTGAGCATAATTATTTTAAACTTCCAGACTTGAGCCCCATACATGACACTTCCACCCCATCCCAGACTAATCACCTTTTCACGTGGGCCCCTCATTCTGTGGGCCCAACCCCCCCCCCCCCCCAAACCCAGGGGCAATGATTTTACACCGTTGGACAGAAGTTATGACCCATGCCACTCTTTCTTTCCAAACAAAAATACCAGCTAGCCATTGAAGCACAGATCTGTCACTGGAGAAAACCTTTTTTTAACGTCCAGCGGGATACATGTTAATAATATACGCAGAATTATTATGAAATTCTTCCACTCGGTGGAATAAAACCATACCAATCCGATTTGTAAACTTTTCTCTCCTCGTGCCTTCACTCCCAATATTCTCAAAGCTCGCATCAACCCTTAATCGTAATCATAACAAATAAACATGCACAATGTGAAGTCAAGATAATTATTGTGTCCAGGCAATACCCAGCCTTTGACATTAACTGGCACAAAGATTAACTGTAGGTGTTGGTCTTGTCTGTAAGTCTAATTCATGTTAGAAATAGCTATAAAATCTCACTTTGAAACATGCAGCTATTGGCTACAGTGTGATCTATTGCCTTCAGTTGGCTGAATAACCAGAGAATAGAATTATCTAATGTTGAGCCATAAGCTTGTAATCAGATCATGTAAATAACTCCATGCTGTATTGCAGATCCCTGGCACCATTTACATCTTTGTAAGATAGAGTGACCCATGGGTACAGGACACGAGTACTTAATCTAAAAGCTTCAGTTTGTGTGTACAGTCCACAAAACCATGAGTGCATGTAGTAGACTTCATATAGAATCATACAATCTTACTGCAAGTAGGGTGGCACAGTGCTGCTTCACAGTGCCAGGGACCTGGGTTTGATTCCCAAGTGGAGTTTGCACGTTTTCCCCATGTCTGTGTGGGTTTCCTCCCACCGTCCAAAAATGTGCGGGTTAGGTTGATTGGCCATACTAAATTGCTCCTTAGCGTCGGGGGATTAGTCGGGTAAATATTTGGGGTCTAGGTGGGATTGTTGTCAGTGAAGACTTGATGGGCCAAATGGCTTCTATCTGCGCTGCAGGGCTTCTATGAAAGAGACCATTGAGCCCATTATGTCTGTCCTAGCCCTTTGAAAGATTTATCCAATTATCCGCAAGCCCTTTCCCTGTAACCCTGTGCTAAAGAATACCGTCAAAACAAATTGAACATAATGAAATATATTTGCAGATGAAATAGAGATTTTCACAAGTATTTATGATGAATTTATGTTGTCTATTTCTTGGGCCAGTGTTGAAAAAGTTGCATGCATTTGAATTGCCATATGTGAGTCTGTGGAGCTTGCAGGACGAGAACTGCAGAATAATGATCAGGAAAAGGTGAGTGAGGCATATTTTCCTTGGCAGCAATTTTTAAAAGTGACTGTCCCTTTTTGATATTTACTGTTTTACTGATTACCCTCAGTAAGAAGGCAAACAATCTTTGACAAAGGGTCTTCTGGACTTAAAACATCAGCTCTTTTCTCTCCTTATAGATGCTGCCAGACCTGAGATTTTTCAACATTTTCTCTTTTGGTTTCAGATTTCAGTATCTGCAGTAATTTGCTTTTAGGCAAAAAACATGTTTTGCTTTTCTGAAATTGATACAAGTGAGCAATACCCATTAGTCACTCAAACTGTGGGAAAAGCAGGTTGCATTAATAATAAAGAGGGAACATTTAATGGAACGCAAAGCACTCACTCTATTTAGAGCCAACTTTTATTTTTGTTGTTTACATATAAGAACATAAGAAATAGGAGCAGGAGTAGGCCATCTAGCCCTTCGAGCCTGCCCCGCCATTCAATAAGATCATGGCTGATCTGTCATGGCTCAGTTCCACATTCCCGCCCTCTCCCCATAACCCTTAATCCCCTCTCTTATCAAGAACCCATCAACCCGCGTCTTAAAAATATTTAGCGAGGCAGCCTCCACCACTTCAACGGGCAGAGAATTCCAGAGATTCACCACCCTTTGAGTGAAGAAGTTCCTCCTCAACTCCGTTCTAAACCGCCCCCCCTTTATCTTGAGGCTGTGCCCCCTAGTCCTATTATCCTTTCTGAGCGGGAAGAGTCTCTCCACCTCTATCCTATCCATCCCATTCATCATCTTATACGTCTCAATGAGATCTCCCCTCATTCTTCTAAACTCTAACGAGTACGAGCCTAGTTTATTCAGCCTCTCCTCATAGCTCAACCCCCTCAACTCCGGCATCAGCCTAGTAAACCTCCTCTGCACTCCCTCCAAGGCCAAAATATCCTTGCGTAAGTACGGCGCCCAAAACTGCACACAGTACTCCGGCTGCGGCCTCACCAATGCCCTATACAGCCGCAGCAAGACCTCCCTACTTTCATACTCAATCCTCCTTGCTATGAAGGCCAGCATCCCATTTGCCTTCCTGACCACCTGCTGCACCTGCAAGCTGGGTTTTTGCGACTCATGCACAAGGACCCCAAGGTCCCTCTGCACTGTCGCCTGCTGCAGTTTTTTGCCACGTAAGTGATAATCCTTCCTACCATTCTTCCTACCAAAGTGGACCACCTCGCACTTGCCAACATTAAATTCCATTCGCCCAGCCTATCTAGATCCTTCTGTAGACTCTCCACACCCTCCACACAATTTGCCTTTCCTCCAATCTTGGTGTCATCAGCAAATTTCGACACCCTACACTCGGTTCCCTCCTCCAGATCATCTATATAAATGGTAAATAGCTGAGGCCCCAGCACCTTACCCTTTGTAGTTTCCTCCCATGAATGACTTTTAATAGCATTGGTGCTATTTGTTGTTTTAACCTTTATGGTCCATGTAGGTACTGACAACCTAGGTAGGATTTGGAAATATGAGCAGCTAGAGGCTAAATTTGAAAGCAAAACCTTAAAGATGATAATCTCTGGATTAGTAGCTGAACCACAAACTGATTGGAGTAGGGTAAATGAGATTAGAGAGTTAACGAGTGGCTCAAAGATTGGTGTTGGAGAAAAGATATTAGAGAGGGTTTTAAGTTGTGAGGAAGAGGGATCAAGTGAGGGAAGATGTAATAAGTTTAAAAGAGAGTAAGATGGCAATAGGTTTTACAGACAAGAGAAAGTTAATTTATTTAAACAGCACTAATTTCTCCTTTATCACCTACAGTAAATAAAAAGACACCCCCCCCCCCTCCCCCTCCCCCCCCACAACCTTATAAATGGTGTTGTATTTCCCAATCCCTTGGTTTTGGTGTGATCCAATTACTGAATTAACCCCACAGCAAATTTGAGATAGGATGAACTCAAAGGATTGGTTTATTTGCACATACTTGCAACACGGGAGGAGGGTCGCAATGTTGCCTCCTATGCATTCAAGCAGTAAAAGAGAGATAGAGAAGGGAAATATTCTCAATGCAGAGACCACAGAGAAAAGAAATATTGTTTCATATAAGTTCCAGAGTTCAAAATCAAACCTAATAAGGTATTCCTTCCCGGAGGTCAGCAGGATGAAAACTGATAGTATATAATTCACTTTTCCAGTGGTGTTGACTTCATGCAATGAGATAGATATGCAGAGATGGATCAGTTTTGTAGATAATGGTAAAAATTTTCAGTAGTGTCGAGAGGGCCAGGTGTCCAACCTGGCTTAGAGATCCTTATCTGTGTTGTTGCTGGTTGGATGATGAAATGGCAGACTAACTTATGCTGTTCCACTAAACAAATTACCAATTTCACAAGCTAAAGGTCCACATCACATGATTCCTACGCATCCACCCTGGCTTTGACGAGGGATGTGTATCTCATCTGGGCCCATGAGATGGTTAAGTTTCTCAGCCATTAAAATTGAAAGGAAGGTTATGAGGCCCTTTGTCTCAGCAGACAAGCAGTCTCCAGTTGGTCATCTTATGGAACGCAGATGGCCTTTGTATAGCTCTCTTTTTGAATTTGATCCATGCAGCTCACAGGGAGGCTGTTAAGGGTGCAAGTTTCACTGGCTGCTCCTTTTCGTTCGAGGGTCACAGACAGACACAGATTAAGCCATTTTGGATCTTTGTCCCATTTTAGATTTCTGGAAATGTCTGTATCTACATATTTTTAAACTTGTACAGAGTGAGGTCTTAATCACCAGACAAAGGGAAGAAAGGGACAGAGTGTACAAACTTAAGAGTGCATCTGCAGATATGGCTTCTACTGTGAAATAATAAAAATACAGAATTAAACACACTATTTGAATGTACACAACATTTTTAGCAACGTAGATGAATTGAGGTACAAATGGAAGTAAACAGGTATGATTAATTACCATTACGGAGACATGGCTGCAGGGTAACCAAGGCAGAGAACTGAATGTTCAAAGGTATTCAATATTTAGGAAGGGCAGGCAAAAGGAAAAGATGTGGAGGTAATGTTGTTAATAAAGGACAAGATCAGTACATTAGTTAGTGAAGATCTTTGGAAAATTGAGATCTATAATCAGTTTAAATGGAACTTAAAAAACAGCAAGGGGCAACAAACATTGATAGAAGCTGTTAATAGGTCACCAAACAGTAGTGGTAATGGCGGGCGCAGTATAAATCAAGAAACTAGCATGCAACAAGGATAATGCAGCAACCATGGGGAACTTGAGATAAACCTAATTAGTACTCATGCTATGGAGAGTGAGTTCCTAGAATGTACGCAAGATGGTTTTCTAGAACAGTGAGGAACCAGCTGGAGATCAAGCTATTTTACATACTGTGTTGTGCAAATGAGAAAGGGCTAATTATTAATCTCATTGTAAAGGAGCCTCTGGGGAAGAGTGATCACAATATGACAAAATTTCAATCTGAAACTTGGGTCTTAAATCCAAACAAAGGAAACTATGAAGGTATGAGGGGCAAATTGGCAATGGTGGATTGGAAAACTACATTTAAAAAGTATGAGGGCAGACAAGCAAGGGCTAGCATTAAAAAAAAACTTGGTGATCTGACCATGGGTAACAAGACATAATTTTTAATTATAATAATTATATTAGTAAATAAAAATTATATAAGATCAAAAGAGACTTATAAATTTGCAAACAAAGTGTTTAGTATAAGATTTGGAAGCATTTTAATATTCAGCAAAGGAGGCCCAATAGACTACTAAAGAAAGAGAAAATAGAATATGAAACATAGAACAGTCTATGAAAGTTTCTATAAGTTCTTAAAAATGAAAAGATTAGTAAAGACAAATATGGGTCCATTACTGGCGAAGATGGGAGAATTTTGTAATGAAGAATAAGGAAATGGCTGGAAAACTAAAAAAATACTTTCATGGGGGAAGATGCACAAAACCTTCTAGGTATACTGGAGAAGAGGGGAGAAGTGCGAATGATGAACTGAAAGAAATTAGTATTAGTTAAAAGGTAGTACTGGAGAAATTAATGGAACTGAAACTTGATGAATCCCCTGAATCTGATGATCTTAATCCCAGAACAAAGATCAAAGAACAACACAGCACAGGAAATAGGCCCTTCGGCCCTACAAGCCCACACCGCCCATTTTAACACTCAGTGAGTGAGAGGGTTGAAAGAGGTTGCTGTGGATGTAGTGCATGTGTTGGGGGCCATCTTCTAAAAATTCTATAGATTCTGGAGAGCTTCCTACAGATTGGAAGGTAACAAATAAAGCCCTACTATTCAAGAATGGAAAGAGAGAGAGAAAACCAGGTATTACAGACCTGTTAGTCTTACATCAGTAGAAGGGAAAACAATCAAATCCAAACAGGACAATTCAAATTTAATAGTAGGGAGAGTCAATAAGGATTTATGAAGTGAAATCATGTTTGATAAACTTGTCAAGAGTTTTTTGATACAACTAGCTGAATAGATGAGGGGGAATTAGTGGATGTGTTGTATTTGGATTTTCAGAAGATTTTCGATAAAGTCTCACTAAAGTGTTTAGTAAGCAAAAGTCACACACATGGAATTGGATTGGATTGAGAATTGGTTAATACACAGAAAACTGAATGGGAATAAACAGGTCATTCTCAGGTTGGCAGGCTGTGGTCAGTAGAGTACCACAAGGGCTAGGGTTTGGGCCATGTCTATTCACCGCCTATATTAATGATTTGGATATGGGGGAACCAAATGTAATATTTCCAAGTTTGCTGATGAGACAGAACTAGGTGGGAATGTGAGTTGTGAGGAGGATACAAAAAGGATTCAGGCAGGTTTAGTGAGTGGGTAAGAACATGGTAAATGTAATATGAAGTTAACCACTTTGGTCAGGAAAACAAAAAAGCAGAGTATTTCTTGAATATTGAGAAATGGGAAGCATTGGTGTTCAAAGGGACTAACAGGCCCTTGTTCATAAACTCACTGAAAGTTTGCATGCAGGTGCAACAAATAATTGGTATGTTTGGTGTTTATTGCCAATTTGAATACTGGACTAAAGAAGTCCTTAGAGATCCTTAATGAGACTGCACTTGGAGTATTGTTTATAGTTTTTGTCTCCTTCACCTAAGGAAGGATATACTTGCCACAGAGGGAGTGCAGTGAAGGTTCACCAGACTGATCCCTGGGATGAGGAATTGTTCCAGGAGAGATTGAAGAGGAGAATGATCTCTACACAGAGTTTGGAAGAAAGAGAGATGATCTTATTGAAGCATACAAAATTCTTATAGGGGTCAGCCAAATAGATACAGGAGGATATTTCCCTTAACTAGGTTTTCTAGAACCAGGGGAAATAATCTCAGAATAAGAGGAAGGTTATTTAGAGCTGAGATGGGGAGGAATGCCTTCATTCAGAAGGTAGTAAATCTTTTGAATTTTCTACATCAGAGGACTGTAGCGTCTCAGTCATCTGAATATATTCAACACAGAGAGACTTCTGTATGTTAAAGATATCAGGAAATTTGGGATGTTTCCCCTGACTGGAGCTGTCTAGAACCAAGGAAAACAGCACAGGAAAGTGGTGTTGAGGTAAATGTCCGAACAGGCTCAAGGAGCTGAATGGCCTACTCCTGTCCTATTTCCTATGTTCCTCTGATTTAGTAGCTCAGGGAGCTCTAGCGATGAAACTATTAAAGACATTATTGTGTATGGTTTTGTTTTCTTTAGTTTCTCCCTTTCAAATGTTTTATTCTATGCTTGTTGTGTACACTGATTTGGAAAAGCTTCTGAGTCTAACAGTGTAAAGGAATAGTAAGATAACACTTGAAGAAAATAAGGATGACATTGTTAATTGTTTTCAATGTTTTACTAATTATTAAAAATTTTACTGAATGTTTGTGTTTAATTCAAAGCACATTTAAGAAAAGCATGATGTGAAACTTGCTGCTTCAAAAATGTTTTAATTCTGTCACCCCTAGATGGCATTGGTATGTCATTTGTGGAGACATCTTTGAATAGTTATGTCAAATTAAATACAGTGCAGCTTTGCTGACTAAATTGAGTACATGACATATATATTCTGTATGCATTGAAGTTATTTATAGATTTAAATTAGACTAAAAGAATGCATATTCAAAGTAGTAAGGAAATACTTGCACAGTATACGTAATGACTTCAGGATGCCACAGTGTTTTACAGCCAATGGAAGTACCTTCTTTGAAGTGTGGTCACTCCTGTAAAATGCAGCTTCCAACTTGCACACAGCAAGATCACATAAACCACGACATTACTGACTAGTGTTTGTTTTATTGGCTGTGGAATATTGAGAGAAATAGTGCCATGAAAACCTTTGCATATACCTGAGACAGAGAGAGAGAGAACATGGACCTCAGCTTATTTTTTGTATATTTTTCTTACTGTTCAGCTACATAAGATGTCTTGGTGGGGATTGCGGGTAGAGAAACACTGCCTGCTGTTTTAGGTTTTGTATGTACCCCTTTTCTGGAGGAGAGGAGAGAATTTTCACCGCTTTTATGTAGTGAAAGTACATGTTTATGATTTCACTAAGTGAACTTCCTCTTTGCCTCTGTGAATATTTTTCAGTTGTCAAGTTATATTTGAATGTGAAACAACATAAAAATCGTTGGTCATTGAGCAGCACAGTGGGTAGCATTGCTGTCTCTCAGCGCCAGGACTCCGGGCTCAGTTCCAGCCTTGGAGTTTGCACGTTCTCCCAGTGTCTGCGTGTTTCCAGTCGGTGCTCCAGTTTCCTCCCCAGCCCAAAGATTGGCCATGCTAAACTGTCCTTTAGTCCCAAGATGTGTAGGTTTGGGGGATTAGCAATGGTAAATATGTAGGGTTACGGGGATAGGACCTGGGTAAGATGCTGTTGGAGAGTTGGTACAGACTTTATGGGCCAAATGACCTCCTTCTGCACTGTAGGAACTCTGTGATTACAACACAGAAAAGGAGACTGGTCAGTGCATGGCGGCTGTGCTAGCTTTCTGAAAGAGTTTTCGCTTTCTGCTGCCTTCTTGCCCCTGCACTGCACCTGCAATCCCTTTAACTAGTTTGGTCTTTCAAAGATCTTTTTCCATTTTCTTCCTTTTTTAAAAGGAAGCTGAAACGGATACATCTCCCATTACTCTCCGTTCTATTTAAATTGAGTCTAAAACCAAATTTGCTAACCTGGCAAAAAGTTATTGAGAACATCCTGGTTCAAAGCTACAGCTTAACACTGAGCAGTTCAAATTTAAACAGGAGGAGCACTTCGACCAGGTTTTGACTGAATTGAGGAAATTGCATCTTTTAAAGGAGCCAAAAGAACAGAAACTTGCATCCGTACAGCACGTTTTGGCATGGGAAAGCATCCAAGGCACTTCACAGAAATGTAAACAAAAATTGACACCAATCCAAGGAAGGATTGGCAAGTTTGATCAAAAGAGGCCATGAAAAAGAGAGAGAGAGAGAGAGAGAGAGAAAAGCAGAGAGATGTAGGGAGAAATTGATTTTTATGGTCATCCCTGAACAGAAGGGGGGGGTCAATAATTGGTCTCGGGTGGAAGCGCAGTTGGAGTGGGGAAGGGAATCAGGAATATGCAAGAAGCTGGATTAGGAGGAATGTTTAGTACTTGAAGGGTTATAGAACTAATGAAATGGGGAGGGATGAGCCCATGAAGGAATTTGAACACAATATTAAAATGAAGGTTGATTTGGACTAGAAATTAATGTAGATCAATGAGCATAGGGGTAATGGATAAACAGGATTTGGTACAAGCGAGGATAAATGCAACAGAGTTTTGAATGTGACCATTTGCAGAAAGGGAGGGCATTGAAGTAGCTGCATCCTGAGGTACATACAAAAAGTATAAATGAGGGTTTCTGCATTAGTTGGGCTGATACAAAATCTGAGACTGACAGTGTTGAAGAGCTTGAAGTGTGCAGTATTTGTGATGGGGAGGAGATGGGAGCAGGAGATTAGCTGGAGTTGCTGAGGTTGCAAACTATTGGTTTCAACTTGAGGCGGTGACAGGGTCAGGAAATGCATTATGCAGTAGTATGGCTTTGTCAGTTCATCTTAAAAAAAAATTGTAGCAGAAGTTGTTTTAGCTTTGAGGGAAAAAAAGTAGCTTGGCCTTTAGTATGGAGGCTGGAGGTAAACAAATATAATAAGGTCACAGTGCATGAGAAGAGAACTCTCCCTGGAGGGAATGTTTTCATTCTTTTTTTTAAAGAAAAGTTCTAAGAGGATTCTTGTTTTTACAAATGATACTGTAATAAGATTAGATGCAAGTAGAAATGTTCCAGCTGAAAAGACAAATCTATAAGAATTCTTTGAGCATTAAAATAACTCACTTTGGAAGGAATAAGGAGACGAGGCAGTGGAAACTAAAAGATGAAATCAAGAAGTAGATGAACAACTGGGATTCACATACACAAAGATCCAGGATAAGCTGATAAGAGGGTTAGTAACTGTAAAGATGTTCATTCACCATATAGATAAAATATAACTCATTTATTTACAGGTTAAACCCGTACAGAAACTTGTAGCCTCCTGGCTACAATCAGCTCCTGAGATAACTCCAAATATAGAAGGCTGCACTTAACAGACTAATCCCCAAGCTGCTTCCTGATTGGTTCCCTGGGTCCTGTGATCTTACTCTGCAGATTGATCCTTAAAGGGACAATTGCCACATCCCTACTCCTCTAAGTCTTTTTTATATCAATGTCAATACTCAATTTATAGAGTCCAAGTCAATTCGACATACAGTACATGAATTTGGACAATTATAAATCAAATCTTGCAAGGGATTTCCAAATCTTGAGCAGCGGTGTAACTCCTCTGCCGTGGGTGCCTCCACAGGATTACTGTCAGCCGAAACCACAATGACAGGTCCCTCTTTGCGCACAGACAGTTCAGTTCTATCTTTCTCCATGGAGTTGTCCTTTGTGCTAAAACAGTTGGCAACATTTCCTGATGGCAAAACTGGCTGCTGGAGCATCCCTCTTCTCAAATGGTTGTTGTGTTTTCGAATGATCCTTCCTTCTATGCCCACTTGATAAGATAAGGGTCCAGCTTTGGGGCCAACAATTCAAGTCACCCACCTCGAGCCACTACTAAAATTCCTCACACATATGGCATCATCCATCAGAAATGATCGTGTTGACTGACACAAATCATGATATGCCTTCTGACTGCTTTGGATGGTCTCTACTCTCCCTGGCAAATTTGGAAACATGAGGCGCAGTCTCATTGTGAGACGACTGTTCATTAACAACTCTGCTGGCCCAACTCCTGTTGTTGCACGTGGAGTGGTCCGATAGCCAAGAAGGAAGCATGAGATTCTGGTTGCCAGGATTCTTCCTGACAGCTTCTTTTAGGTCAGGTGTAAAAGTTTGGACTGTTCACTCAGTTAGTTTGTTAGATGCTGGGTGGCAAGGTGCAGTGCTGATGTGCTTCATAACCATTGTGTGGTGAAGTTTTGAAATACAGCACTTGTGAATACTGTTCCATTGTCAGATGCTATGACTTCAGATATTCTGCAGGAGGAATACATTGGCGTAATCTTTCAATGATTGCTGTGAGGTAGGAGACTTCACCGTAACACCATCCAACCACTTGAAAGAGTGTGCATCAACAATGAGCACAAACATTGTGCCCATGAATAGACCATAATCAATATGTACTCCTACCCTTTCTGCCTGGTACAGGGACAACTACTCTTGTTCCTCAAAGTATGATGCCGTCTTGGCAAACTCATTCATCCTTGCTGGTAACAAATGATTTCATTTCTTCAGAAACTGGCTATTGACCCAACCTGTAAGTATTTTTGTGTCTCACTGGATAGAAGTGGATCCTGACTGGTCCAGTATCTGACTTGCTTTCTGAGACTGGTAATGTGCCCAAAAACTTCAACACCATGACAATTTCTTGTGGTACTGGAGCAAGTGTAATACTCTCTTGTAAAGGTAGTGGCTAAGTGCATTCATGTTCGCTGTGTGTGTTCCAGGTTGGTGTTTTGATGTATATTTGTAGAACAGAATTAGTGTCTGACATTGAAGTCTTGCTATTGGCAGAATAGTCTTGTCATCTTTAAGAAGATCCAAGAGTAATAATGGTAAAGTAGCTACCATACAAATACTGGTGGAATTTCTTGACACCAAAAACTATTGGTAATCCTTCTTTCTCAATTTGTGAGTAGCCTGTATTGGCCTCTGAGAGGGTTCTTGATGTGCGTATTAGCCTTTCGGATCCATTGTCGAGCTCATGGGACAACACTGCGTCAACACCATATGGAGAGGCATCACCAGTCAACACCAGTTCCTTAGATGGGTCAAAATGTACTAACAAGTTCAAAGAATGCAGCAATTATTTTACTCTGAAAGCTTATTTCTGGGTTGGTCTTGCAAGACCAACAATGCTGGTGCTTCTTTAGCAGAGTATGCAAGGGGACCAATAACATTGACAAGTTTTAATTTACCATTCCCAAAATGACTTGAGCTTAGTTGTGTTTTTGGGAATGGTGCCTCCTTTATGGCCTTGACTGTCTTTTATGGAGTGTAATCCTTGTGCATCTACAAACTTAGTGGTTTGACAAGTATATTTCTCCTTGAGACGAACTCAAGCCTTTTGAAATCTCTTCATCACCTCCAAGTCAGCTTCTGTTGATCCAGTTATGAGAACATCATCAAGGTATACCACAACTTGTGACTGCCCCTGCAGCAGACTCCTCATTGTCCTTTGGAAAACTGCACATGAAGACATGCCAAAAGGCAGGTCATGTATTGGATAACTGTGCTTGTGTGTGCACATGCATTGTCCAATCTGAGGTACGTGACCCATAGGCAGTTTTGTACAAGATTGTAGTCCAGTCAACCTTGCACACAAACCCTGAACCTTCAGATTCAGATAGCTATCCAACTTGGCAGCCCGATCAACTTTTAACTTGCAATCGGCAGACATGCAGAAAATCTTGTCCAGCTTCAATATGGTAACTTGTGGGTGCTTCCCATTCCAAGAACTAGCTGGATAATGCCCAGTTCTTCAAATCAACTGATTCAGTTTATACTTTCTCTCATAAAGCACACAGTACTGGTTTCACCCACAGAATCAAGGGGTCACTTCTGGGTTCACATAGATCTTCACTTGCAAGCCTTTTATTTTGCCTTATTCACCCTTGAAAATGCTCTTGTATTTCTTGCTCAGCTCGAGCAGTTCTCCTTCCCACACTTTGAAAATCTTGGTCCAATTTAAGCCGATTTCCTTAAGCCAATCATGGCAGAGAAGGCTAGGTCCTTCACCTATTTCTATGATCACTGGGAGTTGGGTAAATTGTTGCTCATAGCTTACAGGTACTATTGCAGTACCCACTGTACATCTTCTCCAGTGTAAATTGTTAACTTGGCTACAATACGCTTCAAATTCAATTGTTGAACTTCTCTCAAGTACCAATGTGTATGCTCACCTGTCACAGTAACTGATGGTCCTGTATCAACTTTCATCTTGAATGGCTTCTCGTTTACCTGGAACATTACAGTAATAGGGCTATCTTGCCCACTTTTTTTTATATTAAACAGATAAGTGAATATTTAAATTGTTGGTGCTAGATTCTTCCACATTGTATACCAGAGTATATGATTGGCTACTCAGTAGACTGACTTGGCTCTATACTTCTGCCTTAAGTGGCCTTTTCTATGAAAATAAAACACAGCCTCATTATGCCTGCAGGGTTCAGGGGAGTGGTTATCTCCACATTGGTAACATTCCATTTCAAACTTTGCTGATTGCCTCTTAATCATCTTGTTTTATTTATGGTTGAACTTGTTTCCTGCCTTGCAACTTTTCTTTAGTTTTGTTGCCAGTACTGACTACAGGTTCCTACCCTAACTGGTGCCATTTGACACGTTCTGTTACACTTGTGCACCTTTTTCAGTGCTTTCCATTGCCTGCACAATCTGCATTGTTTTAAAATTTGTATCAACCTTTTCAAGTAATCTCCATTAAATTATCTTGTTTTTCACCCCTTTCTAGGCTAATCTGACCCATAACTTAAAATTCAAGGTGGCTCCAAAATTGCGATACTCCAATTTCTGTTTTAATTTAGTAATATAAGTCACAACCATTTCACTTGGGGCTCTATCTCCTGAATTAAATGGAATTTCTAGAGTATAACTGGTTTAGGCTGGAAATGTGACCTCTCCGATTCCATGTGCTCACTGAATGATTTGGAATCGAGCACGCTTGGGCTAAGAGACTGAATCAGATTATTAATTTGTGTTCCATATGCATTCAGAATTGTCTTGTGCTTCATCTCCTCCACTAGTTTATTTGCTTGGAAGTAATATTCTAGGTGCTCTATGTATTGTGTCCAGTCCTCCATGGAGGAGTCAAATGGATCTGTCCTTCCAAAGAGGAGTATCTTGACAATTACTCTTTTCTCAACTTCAGTAAAAACTGGACGCTGTGTGAGGAAGTTTTTGTCATCTTTGTCACCAAATGTAAAGATGCTCATTCACCAGTTCGGAGTAAACACAATTTGTTTCTTTACAGGTTAGACTATACTGAGGCTTGCAGCCTTGTGGTGGCAATTAGTTCCTGAGAAGCACCCACTTACCAGGGTGATCCTGCACCCTCCAGTTGGCTCCCTTACTCTGCACATTGATCCTTAAAGGGACAATCACAGTAGCATACAGTTTTTAGAAAAAAGCAAGGAAGTTTAAGGTAAATTGTTAGTTGTGCCTTAGCTAGAGTATTGTTTTCCTCTGAGCAGAGAAATAAGCGAAAAGATTTAACCGAGGTGCCCAAAATGATGAGAGATTTTTAATAGGGTAAACGGGAAGAAACTACATTCACTGACAGAACATAAATTTACACCGAATTGTGACCTTTCAATGGAATTTGATAAATAATTGGGAAAAAAAAGTTTCAAGGCTGTGGAGAAAGAAGTGGACAACTCTTCAAAGCGCTCGTACAGACCTAATGGTTCAAACAGCCTTTTTGGTGCTGTATGGTTTATGAATATGACAATCGGACTTGAGGTCCCGGCTTGCGTCACTATCTGTACAGAGACTGTACAGTCTCCCCATGTCTGTGTGGGTTTCCTCCAGATGCTCCAGTTTCCTCCCACAGTCCAAAAGATGTGCTGATTAGGTGCATTAGCCATATTAATTTGTCCCTGAACAGGTGCCTGAGTGTGGTGACGAGGAGATTTTCACAATAATTTCATTGTGGTGTTTATATAAGCCTTCTTGTGACACTAATAAATAAACTTTAACTTTAAAACTGTAAGAATAGATACAGAGAAAGCTCTCAAAAACAAAGGATTTGATTAAAGCAGGTTCATATTGAAGGAATAAGGAAGGATAAATTGAGAGAAATTGTGTTGACCATCTATAAATTTTCAGTGAAATCCATTTTGTTAAAGTAACTAATTGATGAACAATAATGTACCCCCTTGGCAAAAGGGAAATTCCTGGGCAGATGCAACAGTGGTCTGAGTGGTTAGCACCAGTATTATAAGAAGGCAACTTATGTGAGGCAAAGATTACTGGCAAGAATGAGGACAAGGAGGTTTATGGACAATAACAAAAATCCAGGAATACAAACTGTTCTGTCTTTTCTTTTGCATACGCAATCTTTCTCTACTTTGAAAGACAGGGGAGTAAATATGTCACGGGACTGCGTTTCTAATCTGGTGCCCTGAATATACCCTTCACCTAGGAGTTGTATGACCCAGCTGATCACATTGGGATAATTACAGAGCTCACTGCTACATTCATGTTTACATGATAAATGAGGAGAATAGATATGCTTCTAATCCTGATGCAATGCTTTACCCAGTTCCTGATGAGTAAAAGTCATTTGAAGACTGTACTATCTGAAATTCCAACAAAGAACAGTACAGCACAGAAATTGACCCTTCGGCCCTCCAAGCTTGCACTGATCATGATGTCTAAACTAAAACCGTATGCACTTGCGGAAAGAACAAAAGAACAGTTGAGGTTTTTCTTTGAGGTTTCTCCTGAGCTTTTTGAGAAGGGCTTCCAAGTAAGCTTAAAAGTTCCAGCTGAATGCTTCAGAGTCTGACTTTTATCAGCATTTATTTCCAAAGTTCCAGGAACACCAGAACTGATACAGCTGCCTCTTGGCATTCTTTAATCTAAAACATCAGCAAAGCATGCCACTAGCAGAATGTCATAAACTGAATTTCTCATCTTATCCAGAACCTAGTTCCCTGGGACTTTTTTCCTGGCATTAAAACTTTGAATTCAATGATCATTAGTTACTAGGGAAACATTATGCAGATTAAAACCTATTCTAATTCCCGAGTAATGACAGAAATAAGAACATAAGAACAAGGACCAAGAGTAGGCCATTTGGCCCTTCGAGCCTGCTCTGCCATTCAATAAGATCATGGCTGATTTTTTTTCGTGGACTCAGCTCCACTTCTTCACCCACTCACCATGACCCTTAATTACTTTACTGTTCAAAAATTTATCTATCCTTCCCTTAAAAACATTCAATGGGGTAGCCTCAACTGCTTCACTGGGCAGGGAATTCCACAGATTCACAACCCTTTGTGAAAAGTTCCTCCTCAACTCGGTCCTAAATCTGCTTCCCCTTATTTTGAAATGACCCTCCAATCACTCGCACTGACTCTGCTGGCCTGACTTAAACCTATTGGCCATAATTCGTAGAATCTTACAGTGCAGAAAGAGGCCCTTCGGCCCATTGAGTCTGCACCAAACACAATCCCACCCAGGCCCTACCCCCATATCCCTACATATTATACCCACTAATCCCTCTAACTTATGCACCCCTAGATACTAAGCGGCAATTTCTTAGCATGGCCAATCAAACTAACCTGCACATCTTTGGACTATGGGAGGAAACTGGAGTACCCGGAGGAAACCCGTGCAGACACGATGAGAATGTGCAAACTCCACACAGACAGTGACCCGAGCCGGGAATTAAACCCAGGATCCTGGAGCTGTGAAGCAGCAGTGCTAACCACTGTGCTGCAGTGCTAACCACTGTGCTACCGTGCCACCCACTATTGACTGGCGGAGCAGGCTTGATAGGCCGAATGGTCTAATTCTGCACCTACATCTTATGGACTTCCCTATCCATCTGGTTACCCTTCCTGATACAACCCAACTATCATTGGGCCTGGTCCAACTAATCCCTTACCCCAGCCTCCTCCCAACCTGATTACCACCCTACCATTAACTCATTCATCCACTCACCTATCGTTTATTCGTCCATCTATTCACTAACATTCAAACTGGATCTTTATGACAACTAGTGCCACAACAAGGACACATGTCTTGATTTCCCCCAACTCTATGGCATTCAGACAGAGCTCCACATTCCTGGGAAAGTTGGGCTCCAGATCTGACAATGATTGCCATCCTTCGGAAAATCTGGACTATTACGCATAGTGAAAGAGGACTTCTAAGATTTCACTATAAGTAGACAAGTGCAAAAAACATTTTGTGACTTGACAAAGCTATTGAAAGAACACCTGCTCAAGCCCTCAGGTTAACTCTGAACATTTTGGCAGGATTAAGGAGATTTATTTGAAAAGTGCATTGTTTGAAAGGAGCCATAATGAACAACTTTCTTTTGTACAGCACCTGAAAGACGAAGAATTGAAAGTGATTCATCAATACGTATTTGGAGAAATATTGACGTTAAACCTAAGAAAGATATTGGGGGTGGGATAGGGTGATGGGAAGGTGGAGGTGGGGCGGTTGTTAGTGGTGGGAGCAGATAGGATGGTTATTGTCTTAAAACTTAGTCAAAGGGCTGAGAGAGGTGGAAACATTTAGGGAAGCAATAATAGGGACATTGTAACCAATGGTTGGAACAGAGGGTGGTAGAGGAGAGATGGGGAATAGTTTGGGCTGGACCTAGAGATGGAGCGATGGGACCATTAATGGGTTTGAACAAGATTTTGGAATGGAAGCACTGGGGGTCCAGAGTGTAACAGAGGTCAAGGGAGTTTATAGAGATGATGGATAGGTAGGACCTTGGATCACAAGCAACAGGTTACGTGTTGGTGAAAGTTGGGAAACCAGTCAGGAAAGCAATGGAATAGTTGACATCTGAGGCTAAGACCAGCATAGATTAGGATTTCACCAGCAAAGTCAGTGAGATAGGATGAGTGATGGGCAATGTTATTCATCCATATAGAGGTAAGTAAGCAAAAAAATTAAAAGTTGAAAATAAATTCCAGGGGTAGAATTTTAAGGATAATGAGTGACTGGCACTCGCCATCCTGAAAGTCAGCACCTAATGTGCAACCGCCTAGTCTCGAACTCCTACTGGCATTTAACATTGCTTGGGCAGTGGGCAGGACTTCTGTCTGTATGTGGAAGGAAGTCCCACTTGTGAGTGCTGTTCAGGAATCCTGTCCATTCAATTTTATGCTCCCCACTCCCCCTACCTCAGAACCTGCCTTAGAGTGAGTATCAAATTCTACCTCAGGATTGAAGTTTCTGTGCAGTGATTGTCAACTGTAAGAGTAAATGTTATGTGCAAATTCCTTAATCCCAGACCTATATTGTGTCTTTAATAAAACAACATTGTGATGAGCAGAAAAAAGTTAGCAAGATGAGAGCTAATTGCAAAGGTGCAGCATTTTGATTTGGCCATACCCATTATTCCAGGGCTAAAACCAAATGTAAGTATTATAATTTATGATGACTATAATTTGTGACATTTCCATAAGTCAAGTTTCACAAATCCCTTTCCTTTATCCAATGCAAATCTGAGATTATTTCCTCAGTCAGTAGGAGGACTGAAAATTTGGACTTCTCAGACTATTGCTGGATAAACACATGTAATTTATTCATTTGTATTTGCACAATTTTTACTCTAAGACATTTAAAGTGAAGAATGAAATGAATTGAAGAATGAAAAGTTCCCTCCTAATTTGGTCTGTTCCGGGCTCAAACTGCCCAATTGTGACTTTGTCAGCAGTGTTCTCTTTTAGATCAGGTTCCGATGATGCCCCGGGGCCCAAATGAAATATTAACTGGTGGTGTATGTGGGAGAACAGTAGTAACTTAACCCAGAAATCAAAGTTGCTGAGACCAATATGATTGGCCTCCAATGACCTCAACTGTCTTTTTTGGCTGGTGGTATATCTACTTCTATGGAGATGTTTTCCCCATTTTCATTGATTTTACTTTAAAAGGGCTCCTTGATACCATATAGTTAAATATTGTGTGATGTCAAGGGCAGTCATTCACCTCACTTCTTGAATTTGATTCTTTTGTTTGTTTGTCCAAAGCTATAATGAGATCCAGAATAGTGTGGTTCTAATAAAACTCAAGTTAAGTATTGGTTTAGGTTAGTGCTGAGTAAGTGCGACTCGATAGCACACCCTCTGTCACTTGCTGCTGATTGAGGTTACAATGATAGAGCTGTAATTGGATTAGCCCTGCTTTTTGTGGACAGTCATGATGTGGGTATGCCGGCGTTGGACTGGCGTAAACACAGTAAAAAGTCTGACAACACCAGGTTTTAGTCCAACCTATTTTTTTTAGTCCAACCTATTTATTTGATAATATTCTCACTAGCTTTCGAGGGGACAGCCTCTTCGTCAGGTGAATGGAGAGTTCTGGCCTCAGACAGAGCATATAAAGCACAGACAGTTTAGAGATTACTGATTAAAATGCGAATCCTTACACCTAACCTGCTGTTCAAGACCTGAAGTGGCTGATAATGTGAGTGGTAGGAGCACTGATCACAGTTTAAGGAGATGTGTATTGTCTCCAGACAGTACAGTAAGTGAGGTTTTGCAAACCCAGGCAAGTCACGGGGGTTACAGATAGTGCGACATGAACCCAAGATCCCTGTTGAGACCGTCCTCATGTGTGCGGAACTTGACTATCAGTCTCTTTTTTTGTGGACAGTACATAACTATGCAATTTTCCACTTTGTTAGGTAGATGTGGAGTTGTACTGGAACAGTTTAGCTAGAGGCATGTCTAGTTCTGGAACAATTCTTCAGTGCTGCAGCCAGGGTGTTGAGATCTGTAACTTTTGTTGTATTTGGTGAAATATTTCTTTCTTGACAACACATGGAGTGAGTTAAATTGGCTGAAGACTGACATCCATGATGGTGTGGACCTCAGAAAGAGGCCATGATGGATTATCCACTCACAATCAACTTCAGCCAGAAGTATTAACATCTTCAGCCTTGTCTATTGCACTTGCATGGTGGGTCCTGCTATCTTTAAGGATTGGGATATTCATGTAGCCTCCTATTTCACTTCAAAGGCTTGCCTTTATATTGTGCCTTTCACAACTACAGAATATCTCAAAACATTTTGACTACACTTCATGGGCTATACTGTTGTAATTCAAGAACTGGATTGTCACAAAGACCTAACTGGTTCACTGATTACAGAAGATAGTCTGTTGTCCTTATCTGGATTTCCCTGTTTGTAACTCCAAACCCACAGTAATGTGATCCCTTTGAAATGGCCTAGCAAACTAATTGCGTGTGACAAATGGATGAGGGGATTGTCCTAGGGGAAGAGATTGAGCATAACAAGACCTTTTCCTGGCGTTTAGAACAGGAGGTGAGCTCTTTGAAACATAAAATTCTTAAGGGATTTTACAGGGTAGATGCTGGGAGGATATTTCCCCTAACTAGGTAATCTGGAACTCTACATCATAATCTCAAAATAAGCATGGGCCATTTGGATTGAGGCGAGGAAACATTCCTTCCCCCAAAACATTATGAATATTTTGCATTCTCTGTCCTCCAGGGCTCTGGGTGCTCAGTTATCAAGTACATTCAAAGCAGAAATTGAGTTTTTGAATGCCAAGGGACTTGAGGGTTTTGGGAATAGAGAGGAAAGTTGGAGTTGAGGTGGAAGATCAGCCATAAGAACACAATAGGAGCAGGAGTAGGCCATCTAGCCCTTCGAGCCTGCCCCACCATTCAATAAGATCATGGCTGATCTGAAGTGAATCAGTTCCACTTTCCTGCTTTCTCCCCATAACCCTTAATTCCCTTGTCTATCAGAAATGAGTATGGTGGATAATGCAGCAGTCTTGAATGGCTTACTCTGGCTTCTATTTTGAATATTAAGTTTGAGTTTATAGTGTTAATCATATTAGAGTTATGTCGAAAGCCAGTAAACCTTTTGGATGTTTCCTCATAGAATTACAAAAGAATTCACCTGGAATTTTCACTTGAGATTTTCTGGCAGGAGTTTGGCAGAATCTCTGAATAAATAAGAGCTAACTGAGCATTGTTTACACTGTTCTTCAGATTGTTCTGTCAGTCTCCTGCTGGAGAAACTCTACAGAAATTCCAGATGAGAGTATCCAGTGACCACTGGGGTCAGTGGCCCTGTTCTTACATTTGGGAAGAGAGGGGGAAATTGAGAAAATGAGATACTAAACATTTTAAAATGCCGTGAGTATGTCATGACCCAATCCAGGATGACTAAACTACAGTCTAGTAGATCGTGTTTGCAATGCAACTTCTGAATTTCTGTCAACCCAAGTTTTATTAACACTTGCACAGCTCGCTGGCTGGTCTTGTCCTATTTGAATTCTGTGTCTAAACTTTGGACAAGGTTGTTTTTGAACTGTGCTTCATTGATAACATTCTAAATCTGAAAGTTGGCATTTGTCCATTTGAGATGAAAGACGTGTGGATTTTAAACTTGCATGTGACCATTGGAGCTCCATCATACAGACTGCGTGGGCTCTGAAAGCAAAAACTATAAACATCCCTCATCAAGTGTTTCTTTTTTTTAAAACAGTGCTGTTTGAGTAAAAGGGTGAACAACATGTGTTTAGTTGTCTCATTTTTTCTGTCTTAAATTAAAAAACCATGTCTGTCTGAATGTATATGACTCATGTGAAGTAATTCCAGGGTCATTATGCAATATATTTACTGAACACAACAGGGAAGTTTTTTGAGGATATGAATTTTTTTGTTCAAATTTCAGTTCAGGGTTGCTCAGGTAATGGTGGGTGGATATTGGTGGTGGTGGTGGTGGGAAGGATGAAAGAAACAAGGTACTGTGAACTGGTTTCACCTTGAATTGAAATTGGTTCACAACACTTTTTGGCACAATTTCCAGGCAAACTCCCTATGTCAACACATCTAACTTTTTGAGTTGATTGCAAAACAGTGGACGTTCTGTGTGAACTTGAGCTTGGTAGTTCATTGTTGGCATGTGCTCCAAAGAGAGTCTTGAACAGTCAGCTTTGCTGTGGGGGGAAAAAGACACTGAGAAGGGTTATGTGATGATAGATGCCTTATTTTCCAGGTTTTTTTTTTAAAAGCCTGTTGATTTTTCTCATTCCATCTTGGTTGTTTAAAATCCACAAATTTCCTATTACAAACTGGCTTTTGCAATGGACTTGAACTATTTATAGTTTTTACTCCAGAAAGGATGTGTTGTAGCAACACCCATGCATCTTTTGGATGTCACCATATTGCTTGGCTTGCTACTACACAGTTTCCTTACTGTCTGTACATTGTGTTTCATAACATGCGTTAGTTATTGCCAAGCATCTGCTATCTATTTCTAGTCATTTCATGTCGGCTTTGGTTGCAAGCCAGTATTCGCTTGTTAATGCCTGGAATTCTGTTCTCTTGGAATTGTTTCCAAATCTCCTTATTTAACAGATGAAATTCATCAGCCAAAACTGTCATCCCTGTTCTTCATGATTTTTGCTTTATGGTTGTGGATTGAGGAGGTTTAAGTTGGGAGTTAGTCTCTGTAGGCATAGGTGATGATTTGACCATTTTAATGAAGTGGATAATCATTACTAATTCACCAGTCACCTCTTGCCTCCATGTTCCAATCTATCTGAAACTCATACACTGACTTGATTAGCATTCCCTGCAATGACAGATGTTCTTTCTGTTCTTGGGAGGAAAATTTGAATTATACTCCTAAATGTCAACATTCTGCACAAGGTAATGGGTTCAAGCCGTACTTCTGGGATTTTTAGTTTGTGATTCAGATCAGCATTTCAATGAAGGACTGAAAGGATGCTGCATTGTTGAAGGTACTGTCTTTTAGGTTAGACGTTAAAATGAATTCCAGTTGTTAAAATTAAGTGGAGACAGTCTGAGGATATGAAAAGCATAATCTGAGTGCAATTATTTCTATCCTTTTATGCTGTTGTTCTGATCTTTACCTCCCTCTTGTTTTGTCGTCCTCCTCAATTTTGATTTCTTGTTTGATTTCATTTTGCATTCATTTGTTTTCACTTGCTGTTTTTCTTGTTGAGCTTTCTTGCTTTTGCAATCACTTTCTTTGGCACTTTGCTTTCTGTCATGTGCACTTTCTTTCCTGCACACAAACTCCCATGTGTTTCACACTTGGACAATTCACACTACCAGTGAAGAGGTGCTAATAAAATCTCAGAACAAAAGAACTCTTGTTGACCCAGATCAAGGAGAGACCATTGGAATTCCTTGGGCATGTAATACGAAATCATGATTTAGAAAGTCTGATACTGATGGGAGAGAATGATGGTAAATGAGATCGAGATAGGCAAGAATGGCCCTTTTAAAGGGCTTTGCAAACTGAATGAATGGACCTCCAACGAAGATGATTTGTGCGTCACGAATAAGATTAATATGGAGGTCCATGGTCATCAATGCCTTTTTGGGGCATCGTACCTGAAGAGAGAGATGGGATAAAACTGACATGACTGCCTTGAAACATTACCAGTCCAATAATGCAAATAGCACCATTTGGACTTGGTTTAAGTGCAGTTACTAATGCAATGTTGCAAAACATATGACTGCATGCTTATGTTAGCCAGTCATATCCTTTCTTGTATTGTATAAGATCACCAGTAGGTGAGGAAACTTGTATTTTTCCCCTGTATTGTGTTTTCTTTACTGGTTATGTTGGATCTGCTTTACCTAAATCTTTGTACCCAATAAGAATTCCTCCCTTATCATCAACACCCCACTTCCCCCCATCTCGAACATTTGTCTCTGTTTGTAGAAAAAGATGATTGAATTTTGATAGATATGGTATGGCAGCCTTAGATGTTGGTCCAGAACTAACTGTCTTCAGCCTTGTGTAGCTAAACAAACCTGTAAATGTTGTATGTCTGGTTAACCTAGTCATCATGACCATTGGTGAGAGCACTTTTCACAAGCCTGTTTGCTATCACCAACAAGAAGTTCTTGTTTTGATCAAAGCAAGAAATTTTAGTAGTTGTTTTATACCTGTCTGTTAGTGTAGACAGAAATGACTATGAGAACTGTAATTCTCAGTTCCCCTGTGTATGAGTATCAGATATGGCTAAGCCAGGGAAGAGATCACTTCCCCAACGCTGTAGTCAGGGAGTGATATTGGGGGTCTTGAATTAAGGAGGAAACCTTTTAAAGGGATTTGTAAGTGACATTTTAAAAGTGATTAGATTATCTTATTCCAATCTAAAAGATGGATGGCAGAGGGGTAATGACCCTCATGTCGTTTGTGTGTTATTTAGCTGTCATGACAGGTCTTCCAAAGGACGATACTGCTTTATCTCTAGAGGGGAGACAATTTTACACTTGCAAATTCGTAGAACAGTACCATTTGGGGTATAGAATTTTAGAAGTTGAATTTGCTTTTTGCCATTTTTCCTATAACTGACTCGGCTAGACAAAGTGGCTGAGCCAGACAGACCTGAACAGTCCAGACTCAACGTTAGCTCTATTCTCTCTCCACAGATGCTGTGAGACCTCCTGAGATTTTCCAGCATTTTCTGTTTTTGTTTCAGATTCCAGCATCCACAGTCATTTTTTTTTATTATAGACCTGAACTATTCCAAGTTCAATCTTCACCCTGTGTGACTGAGTTGGCTGATCTCCATTTAGGTGTCAGCATTATTAAGCCAGACTGGTAAAAACACAGACCAGCAGTGTCCTACAATTTGATTTCCCCATCCAACTAAACATAGCCGACGTTTTGATGTTGTTGAACCTGTCTGTCCCTCACGTGGCAACCTCAGAACAACTATAATTGTAGTGTGCTATATGGATTTCTGCAAATTGCATTGATATCTAATTTGTTAATTATTCTACCAAAAGTGCACCTTAAATTCCAAAGTGATCCTTTTTTTTGGTCAGTCTTTTTTTCTCTTCCTGTTGACCATTAAAATTGGTATTTGTTTTAATGTGCAGTAATTTGGAATCTATGCCCACACTTTGACTTCCCAATCTCATCAAGGAGAAAATACGGTACTTCATCCGAAATAAGAGTGTCAAAAATTAGTTATCTAATCACTAATTATACCTCTGCTGCTATAGACATCATTGTGAGCTGGACACTGTCAACGAGGAATCTACCTTAGGAAAAGTAATCATGGGGACTTTACAGAGAGGCAAAATAAAGGTATTCTATTATTAACAGCAGCAAACTGACATAAATAGCAAGATCTATATTCTTTCATACTGGATAGTTTTGGAGACTTAAAATTTTTCAACTTGACTATGGTGTTTTTTTTAGTGGTAAAGGACGACTGGGCCAAACAAAATCATCCATATTTTGAGAGACCACCCCCATCATGCACATTCCCTCAATTCCTTTGTAAAATAATCTATTCATGGCCTGGATTTTGTGGTAAGAAGAACACTAAGGCCATCAGTACTCACTGTTATTCAGGAGTAAGTTGGACAATAAACTCTGATATCTGCACGCGCATGGTTTAACACACAAATCAGGAAGTTGCAATCCAGGTTCTCATCCTCCAGAAGCTTCACTAATCTAGTATCTCACTCAGCATTAAAGCATGTGAAGGACATGAAGTTGTGGGTATTTACCCACCAAACACACCAAGAAAAATAAAGAGCTTGATAATTCGAGTCAAAGTAAACCTTTAATGGCACAAAAGTCTTAATTATTGCTAAACAACTTCTCTGACACTGAAAATTGACCTTTACAAGTATGAAATCTCATTCCATTAGAATTAATTTATTTTTGGACATTTCTTCTGTAAGTAATCTGGCATTGAATTAAATTGTTTGACTGACACTAGCTTACAATCTTCATGCTTCAGTAAAGATGCTTCAATTGGATTGGTTAAGAGGACATGTTGCTGCTTGCCCTGTTCAGTTACCCCAGATATTCTGTAGAGGGCACTAACACTGTTGTGTCTCTTCCATTACTGAAAGTTGTAGTACGAAAGCCCATGGAAAGACTGTAAATAATTGCAGTGATTGGCGAGAGCCATTTATCCACCACTGGCAGCAAAATTTGAGCCATTTATCTCTTGTACCTACTTCAGCATCCTTCCTTGGTTAATGTGGGGCTGCTAGTGGAATAATCTAGCATAGATCAAGGATTGAAACTTGGGTACATTGAATTTACCCAGTTAGCCACTAAGGGAAGGTGCGGAGAAAGAAATTAAATTGTCAACCTTTTCAAGTCCAATGCTTCATAAGGAAAACTTATTTAGCAAATGGGACTTCTATGAGTTCACTGTGGTGAATGTCACTGCTCATTATACTGAAGGCATTTTACTGAATTTTATAGCCACTTCTGTGATGTGTGGCAGGTTGTTATGATCCAGGTACAGGCTGATTAACTTTTACAATGAAGTTGAACTTCCATTTTAATAGCTGAAAATATTGCATTTTAAGCAAACAGACTAAAAGCATTATTGACTATATCATTTTTGTTGGCAACTTGTACTTCAAATGGAAGACCCTACCAATTTTTTTTTTAAGCACAACCGAACAAACCCACTATCAGGTGTATATTACATTGCTCTTCAAGTAGACATCCAATTCTCCTAGAATTGATCCAAAATGATTCTCTACTCCCAAGGGTTTACTTTTCTCAGCCTGGTAACTTCTAACCACTTCTTTTGTGATGACAGTATTACTGGAGATCCTCACTCTAATGCCAGCTAGGTGAACCTTCTAGTCTTGTTTTTATTCTCAATAATTTGGCCTTTTCAATCTGAGTACAAGCTTCCATCCATATTCTGGTGTGATGAACAATGGAGACTTTCTGCCTCCAGCTGCTCTCTCTTCCAGATACTGGCAGACCAAACTAGCAGACGAACCTATCTGTGATATTCTCTGATATTTTAGGAAAACCTGATAGCCTAGTGGCTTCCTCTGTACCTTTTCACCTCAAAGCCATCACTATGACACCATTTATCATATGGGCCTTGTATCTAGGTAGAGATACTGATTAGCAATCCTTGAGAGATTAACCCTCTTTGACCTTGGAATTAAATGAACAGTTTAAAGTATAATTATTTACAACCATTTTGGATTTCAGCACTTTTCTGGGATTTTGGAGATTCACAATTGATCCACAATGGCTGCTGTTATTGTCTCCAAGCAGAAACACCTTGCACCTTCTTCCCAGTAAAACAATCTGGGTTCCTTTGTATCTCTAACAATCAAACCACCCAGGCTTGCTGTCAGGCAGACTTCAGAACAGGCCATGTGACCATCTTCATTTTGTCTTAAATTATAAACACTGTCCAAAAAAAATCATCTTGTAAACTTTACTGTAACAAGGTCATGAACTGATCAAAATATAGATGCTTTATGTCACACCATTTTGTAAGATTTGTACACTTCTATTTTCTAATTCTTAACCTTTGTACAAAATTCTGGCAACGTTCTTGCTTCATGAAGTGAATCATTTTTGGAATTTGCTGTAGACCTGTGTGTGAATTAACAGTGCAGTAATAAATAATATGATATAACTCATTACGAGACCCAAATATCAATGGAGGGTGAAGTCTGACAAATTTGAATACAGTGTTTGAATACAATTTTATCAATTAGACTATTTCAAATTAATACGCTAGAGTTTTGCCAATAGCCCAAAAAGAAATTTGAAAAATAAGCAATAAAGCAGAAGTAACGCAGATGTACTTTGTATTAAGGAAGTAAAATGAAGAAGTGAATATAGGGATTTAGAAATGTTGGTAGATTTACACTTCTGCAGTAGAATCTGAAACATTATATTTTATGAATAAATTCAAAGTTTCCGCCATGTTGCAATTGTACATGTTGCAGGAATAACTCCATCATTCCTTTTACCATCACAAATAATCCTGACCCCAAAAAGGGGAGGTGATGGCTGAGTCCAGAAATTCAGCTAATGTTCTGGGTTTGAATCCCACCATGGCAGAAGTGTAGTATCGACATGCTGCAAGTTGAAGTCATTAGGTTACATTTCAGCTTCATTTGAAGCAATTTTTTAAGCGGCATCTCGGCCTTTTGTCTAAGATGCAAATTAGATCAAGCCTTGGAGGAGGAGCTACACCTACTCCAATCAGCTTGGATCATGTAGATCAAGCCCAAGACAGGAGGTTAGAGCCCTGTCTTGTCAGCTTGGATCAGGAATGTCCCAACTTGTTGGGAGTCTGAATTGGCTTTAATTTGACTTGATTGGATTGGAATAAAGTAAACAAAAATAAAAAATCTTGGCCTTTTGACTAAGATCAAGTGTAGTATCGATGTGCTGCACTTGGTTGAAGTCATGAGGTTACGCTGAAGCTTCATTTGAAGCAATTTTTAAGGCGGCATCTCGGTCTTTTGGCTAAGATGCAAATGAGATCAAGTCTTGGAGGAGGTGATAGGATAGAATATAAAAGCAGGGAGGTCTTGCTGCAACTGTACAGGGCACTGGTGAGCCCGCAGCTGGAGTACTGTGTGCAGTTTTGGTCGCCGCACTTGCGCAAGGATATTTTGGCCTTGGAAGGAGTGCAGAGGAGGTTCACTAGGCTGATACCGGAGATGAGGGAGTTGGACTATGAAGAGAGGCTGAATAGACTGGGTTTGTACTTGTTGGAGTTTAGAAGTATGAGGGGGGATCTTATAGAGACGTATAAGATAATGAAGGGGATGGATAGGGTAGAGGTAGAGAGATTCTTCCCACTCAGAAAGGACAGCAGGACTAGAGGGCACAGCCTCAAGATAAGGGGGGGGAGCAGTTTAGAATGGAGTTGAGGAGGAACTTCTTCACTCAAAGGGTGATGAATCTCTGGAATTCTCTGCCTGTTAAAGTGGTAGAGGCTACCTCGCTAAATATATTTAAGACACAGGTAGATAGGTTTTTGGTGGGCAAGGGAATTAAGGGTTATGGGGAGAAAGCGGGAAAGTGGAACTGAGCCACTTCAGATCAGCCATGATCTTATTGAATGGCGGGGCAGGCTCGAAGGGCTAGATGGCCTACTCCTGCTCCTATTTCTTATGTTCTTATGTAGGTGCAATGCCTGCTCCAATCAGCTTGGAACATGTAGATCAAGCCCAAGACAGGAGGTGAGAGGCCTGTCTTGTCAGCTTGGATCAGGAATGTCTCATTTATTGAGACTCTGAATTGGATATATAAAGAAACACAATATCTGAAGATAAGAACTTAATGATGACCATAAGACCATTGTTGTATGTCAGAAAAACCAATCTGGTTCATTAATGTCCCTTAGGGAAGGAAATCTGCCTTCCTAACCTGGTCTGGCCTGTATGTGACTCCAGAGCTATAGCAGTGTGGTTGACTCTCAGCTGCCCTCCTAGGGCATCTAGGGATGGGCAATTAATGCCAGTCAGCAATGCCCATATTCCATTCATTAATGAAAAACTTAAAAAATTTAGAAACAATTTGATGTATTTAAACAATTGTTTTCTCTTTTAAATACATGGTTGATCTACTTTGCAAATAATTGAATTGAGATTTGAAATAGCAGATTTGGGTTTTCAGTTGGACTTCAGCTTCTGACAAACTAAGTTCTCATTGGACGATGCCCCAGACACCTGCCTCACCAAGTGGCAAGGTAGATTCTAATCAGACCCAAGGTTGGAGGCTTTTGATCAAATCAAGCTGTAGGCCTACTTTCACTAGTTGCTCAGGTTGAATTTGCAGAAACCTTGCCTCACTTTTAACATCACACTAGAGTTAATAACTGACCATGGGTGTAACCTGTCTAGAATTAAAATTGCTGGTTACAGGCAGTCCTGCAGGCCCGATCATGTGACATTCTGATCTCCCACTTCTATAAATCTTAATTCTAGTCTTCCCAACCTGGTAACCGAAGGCAACATGTCAGTGGCAATCTTTGCCCCAGCTTTACACCTCAAGTTTGCAGCCTATTTCCCAGGTATCTGTTAGTGGCTTTGACTTTCATGTTGAGAGGAAATTAGCCCAAGTTGTCACATGATCTACTGGGAATGGAGCATGATGCAGCAGGCAAAGAAAGGTGCATTTTCAATGCCTACCCGACAAGACCAAACCCTCATGAGGTTCAGTGTTACAGATGATATTAATCATGTGTCTGGCTTTAAATTCTGACGTCTGAATTTCCTATTCTAGGGAATTCTGAGATGGCTGAGAACCTCATTGCTGGCCAAAACTGTAGGACATTTCAGTGCTATCATTTCAAAATGGTAGCTCAGATTCTGAGCAATCCAGTTGTGTCTCAGGGTAAGGATGGGGAAGAGGTCACCCCTCCTCCGGTGTCTGGAAAAAAACTGAAAAAAGCCCCAATTAACTGAATGGATCAACATTATACATACCGTTGACCATACTTAATCAAATGCAAAATGGAACAATTTGCATTTTAGTGTTTCCATGATTTATTCCATATTCCATATTTTTGCTTGTTGCTGAATCACTTGCAATATTTAGTGACAGGAGTGAAACATGGATCATTAAAGTAATCTTTTCACTTCATGTCCTCTTAGGTGCTTCACTCTCTGGTTCACGGAACTTCTAATTTCCAATTCTGCCTTTCCTTCAGCTCAACATCCTGAGTATATGTCTGTGAGACACACGTCAATAGTTAACTTTGTAAATTCCTTTGCGTAAAGCTATCACTGAACTGTCCAGTTGATGTAGATGTAAGCAAATTTAAAGCAGCTTCATGATGAAAAAAGGACTCGGCAAATTGAGTAAACAGATCCCTTCATATCAGCAGCAAACAGCACTCTCAAACTGGCCAATGGAACTGCAAAGATAATTTTGTCTTGGATTCTTTGGTTATAATTTTCCACCTTCACTCTGCTAGCTCAATTAATTTTAAATTTGAGATTGACAGATTTTTGCTAGCCAAGGGATATGGAGCCAAGCTGGGTGGATAGTGCTAGGATACAGATCAGTCATGATTTTATTGAATGGTGCAACAGGCTCAAAAGGCCAGATGGCCCTCTCCTGTTCCTACTATGATCAATGTGTGCAGCTAGACATATCACAATTGTTTCTGACATACAGTACACTCTATGGCCTGCTAATCTTCCACCAAGTGGAAATAATGTTCTGTGAATTTAGAGCTAAAGCCCTTAAACCTTTACTTCGCATATATTTCAGACATCCTCTTGTGCCTTGTTCCAGTGGCCATTATCATCTAAGTCTAAAGAATAAGCATTACCAGACTACTTGTTCATTTAGGCCTTTGCAACAATGATTAAGTCTGCTCTCACTAGTTCTCTTCAGATCTCTGTTTTCTGGCTGTTAATAGCAGTTGGAAGCTTTGGCTGATTGTTTTACCTGATTTCCAACACACTTTGTGTAATGATATTCAAACCATAATACTGAAACCTAGAATTAGCTGAGTGCACACCAACTATAACTCATAACTTTCTGATTATTATGGTTCAGCTAATTAATGATGTGAACGTCTGAGTTGTCCAAGATGCACTAACTACTGACATGCACGTTAGAAAACCTTTCCTGGGCAATTAGCATTTCTTATTTTCAAGAGAATTTCTATTCTGTTCAGATGAATCTCTTCCTGCTCCTTGAGAAATTTCTATGTAAGAGTCTTTGCTAGGGAACTTCTTCCAAGGAAGGACTATGGAAAGCCCTGTTGCTGCCAAAATACTTGCTATCTTACACCAGTCCTGAAACTAGGATTTCCTACACTGTAAACTTGCAGTGTTTTGTGTAGCTTTGCTGATGATGAAGGCTTTAGGGGTTATTTTGCATTGTGGAAAAGATGAAGTGGGGGGGTGGGGAGGTATCTGTTCTAAGTTAGTGGACATGGAGCCTCTGTTTAAGTAGATTCTAGCCAATTAAGAAAGGTTGAAAATAAAGCAAAATTCGAAAGAATCAAAATAGAAAATGAAATCATAGGAAGAATATCTGTGGAAATAAACAGGATTTTTAATTTAAAGCTGCATTGTTCCTTCATGAACTGCTACCTCAATGTGCACTTTTACGCCTGATGCATATTTAGGGGGTAAATTGTTAGCACTGGAGTTTTGGAACTAAAGTCAGCAGATTGAATTGAGTGAATAAAGCAAGTTTATTTTGTGTTTATGGATTATCTTGCAATGAAGGTGGGTTGCAGTCATTTTAACTAAACTAACAAGATTTTATTTTCTTCTCAGTTATTTTGATCCCTTGGAGGATAAAACGCTCATGGAAAGTAGTGGTGGTATCACCCTATTGTACAAACAGGTAAGGGGAAGTAGATACCTATGGCCATGTTGTAAATGTTTAGGGTGTGAATATAACCATTTAGTGAGCTCCTGTTACCAATACGTGAGAAAGATCACACAACGGGAAATCCAGCCCACCAAGCCTGTTCATTCCACAGACTAGGCACAAGTCTTATGAACCTTCTGAGCCTTCTTAAGTCTCCTGCAATTGATGACTTACCTTTGATTTGCACTGCTAAAGGATAGAGCCAAGAGATTTTTTTGTGACTCCAAATATCAAAATTGTCAGCAATTAATTTAACACTGTGACATTTGGTAACCTCAACAATCATGAGATGATGATTTGCAGCATGATGTCAACTCTATTAAACATTTCCTGGTGGGATTCACGAGCCACAATCTGGCGTGGTACTCTCTGCTCATTTGCTACGAGTAAAGATGATGGGATGAGAGAGTGCAAAATTCATTCTGAGCCCTCTTCTGTTCTGTCAGCTGAGCTTTCTCCTCACATCTTCCAATGTCCCTTCAAACGTTCTGCTTCCAGAGGACACGGCTGTCGGCATCTGTCTCTCAGTTCGCTGTGTTGATGCCTGTTATTTTTATATCTCGCTTGCAAGTGCCTTTTTAGCAGAATTATAAGCATCTAAATGCTTGGTCCATTGACTAGTTTACCTGGGTATCATCAGCAAATGGAGAGAAACAACAAGAGCCTTGCTGCTACCTTGAGCTTTACGTAACTAACACTTCCTTTTAGAACAAACTATGCCATAAGACATCTGTGACTTCCAAGATCAGGACGTTGACATCTTTTAGGGGTTGTTACAATGGTTTTCTTGTGTATTTAAGTTATCGTTCCCATCAAGTAACCTAACAAAGTGGTTCCAAGTTGAACTTTACAATAGCCAGCTTTAGAAGAAGTGATAGCTATATCTCTGATCAATGGTATCTCAACCTTCCTTTCCATTGTTCTAATGGGCAGATATGATCTGTAGCTGCATATCACTTGATTAGATAGTCCTTGGGCATTATCTGGGCTTACTTTAATCAAAACCCGTCATTTGAACATAGCTTTCCCTGTGTGTCTGAGGTTCAGCTTGCAGCTTATGTGATTTTTAAACTTGTGTGATTTTTAACCCTTTCAGTCTCCCCCTTTTGGACATCGGGTGACCACCCAAAAAGGCCAATAGGATGTTGAGAATACCCCTCTGAATCCTTCAGGTGGCCTGTCATCCAGATGTCGGGAGGTATCCTAAGTGATTCTGCCGTAAATTTCAGCTGCTGACTTTCCCACTTCTTCCTTATAGGGAGCTATGAGAGCGTAGTGCGGTACTGCCAGCACTGGCAATTTATCCAGTTTTCTTTGATAACAGCACGTTATGGTGGCCCATAGTTACTCCTATCACTACGGTCATCCCCATCCTGATTATTTCCCAACAACTGTTAGGCGGTTCCCTCTCCAATCCTGGAATAAATGTGTCCCACAATGATGTGTTCCTAATTGTTTCAGTCTGGTGGCAATCTGGGTAATTATGTTCACCTGGATACATCCTTATGGGTCTGTTCTTTGAAGTGCCTGACTTATTCATGGTTGATTTCCATAACTTCTTGTATGGTCTGTCTGACCACTTTCCCTGTTGTCTCATCAGTATATAGTGAGTCATCCCACCAGGCACCAAATATGTATCCTAATGTTTTTCCTGGCAAGTGCAATGCTCCCACAGTCAATGAGTCTGTTACTTGCAGACAAAAATTGTGATTACTTTCACAAAGTAAACTCCCAAGATTATCTCTGTCTCTGGGGTGATTATGCATCACTGCGTGGGACCTGCACTGCTTTAAATGTTTCCTTCGATGGTAAAATATCAACGATTATCTTGCTGGTGTTATCTATAGGCTTGAGGGTCCGACAAGCACACACATATGATCTGATTCTGAACAGCATTCTGCTGTGCTCACATATGCCAGGCCCTCCTTTATGGGTCATGGATCCTTTAGATCTGACTCAGTGAACCCAGCCCCATTCCTCTGTCCCTAATGATTCCAATCTGTAATTATCTGTATCGGTAAGCTAATGGAAAGGGTCCTGAGGGACAGGATTTATGACCATTTGGAAAGATGCAGTTTAATCTGGGATAGTCAGCATGGTTTCGTGAGGGGTAAGTCTTGCCTCACAAATTTGATTGAATTCTTTGAAGAGGTAATTAAGTGCATAGACAAAGGTAGAGCAATTGATGTTGTGTACATGGATTTTAGTAAGGCGTTCCCCACGGTAGACTCATGAGGAAAGAGGTGTGGGATAGAAGGAACTTTGGCCGATTGGATAAGTAACTGGCTATCTCATAGAAGACAGAGGGTAGTGGTGGAGGGAAAATTTTCAGACTGGAGGCCAGTTACCAGCGGTGTACCACAGGGATCAGTGCTGGGTCCTCTGCTATTTGTGATTTTTATCAATGACTTGGAAGAAGGGGCTGAAGGGTGGGTTAGTAAATTTGCTGATGATACCAAGATTGGTGGAGTAGTGGATGAGGTGGAGGGCTCTTGTAGGCTGCAAAGAGACATTGATAGGATGCAGTGCTGGGCCAAAAAGTGGCAGATGGAGTTTAACCCTGAAAAGTGCAAAGTGATTCATTTTGGTAGGACAAACTTGAATGCGGAGTACAGGATCAACGGCAGGGTTCTGAGGAACGTGGAGGAACAGAGACATCATGGGGTTCATATCCACAGATCTCTGAAGGTTGCCACTCAAGTGGATAGAGCCATGAAGAAGGCTTGTAGCATGTTAGCGTTTATTAACAGGGGGGTTTGAGTTTGAGTCATGGGCTTATGCTGCAACTATACAGGACCCTGGTGAGATCACATTTGGAATATTGTGTGCAGTTCTGATCACCTCACTATAAGAAGGATGTGACAGCATTGGAGAGAATGCAGAGGAGATTTACCAGGATGCTGCCTGGTTAGAGGGTAGGTCTTGTGAGGAAAGGTTGAGGGAGCTGGGGCTTTTCTCTTTAAAGTGGAGGATGATGAGAGATGACTTAATAGAAGTTTTTAAGATGATGGGGGGGATAGATAGAGTGGACATGCAGAGACTATTTCCTCGGGTGGATATAATTGTTACTAGGGGCATAACTATAAGGTTTATGGTGGGAGATACAGGAGGGATATCCGAGGTAGATTCTTTACTCAGAGAGTGGTTGGCGTGTGGAATGCACTGCCTGCTGTGATAGTGGAGTCGGACACTTTAGGAACTTTCAAGTGGTTATTGGATAGGCACGTGGAACACACCAGAATGATAGGGAGTGGGATAGCTTGATCTTGAGTTTGGACATAGCTCGGCACAACATTGATGGCGAAGGGCCTGTACTGTGCTGTACTGTTCTATGTTCTATTCTTAAAAATCTCATTGAACGTACTTTCCTGTGGTATCACCATAATTTTATAGCCCCCTTCACTGGACTTCCTGGTCAAATGAATACTAATTCATGTCTGTCCCAGTGAATGTTAAAGTTTAATTTGTATAAGGAGATAAATAAATGTCAGGGAATGGTTCCAAATTTCAAATCTTCAATGTCAGATCGGATCTCACTCATCAGATCTCTGTCAGGATTGTCGCATGCCTGCCCTTTGACCTGGACTTCAATGATATTGATCATTCCTTTTGCCACATGACTAAATGTTTCTAGGAGGCCTCACCCTGTAGGTCTACAGTGGTGAGTGCATACTCAGTTCCATAGGCTCCATACTATAGTCCCTTTACAACTTGTGTGGCAACCCAGGGCGAATAGCTCTTCGGTTCAGATAATGGTACTTAATTACTTACTAAGTTTGCACTCCCAAACAATCCCCGGATATCTCCCATATCTTCTTGTATCTCATTTCCATGATTCAGGAGCAATTCTGTAAGTATTATCATTAATGATTTCCTGCAGTTGGACCTCCACCCATTTAATGGCATTAGGATGATCGTGGCATGTTGAATGTAGTATTGTTAATAGCCCAAAACATTGTAGGTTACCCCGAGAGATACCATTGTCACATCATGCAATAAAGTTTTAGCTTTCCCAATCCTGACTAGCCCGTCTGGGAGAGACTCCCCTGTTTGGACAATGGGTAGTTTTTTTTATATCCACAGGTATTAAGTGGTAACATCTAATATCTCTACAAAGGCCAGGTTCCATGACATTGAATAAATATTTCCACAACCCAATATTTGAACCATCTATCCCTTTAATATCCAAAATGTCCACTGAATCTTTTTCATCTGAGCTCCATCTCAGAAGATGTTATGAACAGGCTGCTCCTTTTACTTCCCTCTTGAATCATAGGATGGGACAGTAGGATGGAAACCTTTCTCAGATGATCCACAATCTAGCTCAGTGGTTTGGATTGACATGATGACGTTTGGAGTCACTTGATCTGATGTCCGGATGTTGGGTTTCTTTATCCACTCTCTTGTTCCTGCAATGGGTAGCTGATGTACACAAATCCATCATAGTCATCAGAGTAAATAGGAACCTATGAAAACATTTATGCTAGTCCTTACCAGTCAGGTGGTCGTCAGGTTTGTTAAGGTCCTCGTACATTTTAACAGAGGATAATGTTTCTACCAACTTCCTGTCTTTGTATTTACAAGTGCATGCGTATCACCTGTCATAATTACCTCGTGCAGTCCGTGCCATTGCAATTGGAGACCACTGCGCTCCAGTCCCATCTTTATCACCATCCTGTGGCCCGCTTCTAGTACTCTTGAATGATTAGACTGATAATCCTTTCTGCTGATGCTCTCCATTTGCAGATTACTTTGCTCAATATCATTCAAAATAACATTATGCTTAGAGTTAAAATATTCCCCAGCTCTCCATTTATCTGCACCCATTTTATGGGTAATCCTTACCAGGTTCATTTGCTATTTAGGCCCGTAAATTGTTCCAATTCAAATTATTTACACCTTTTAATTTCATCCTTTTTTTGCAGGTACTGATGTTTAATTCTGTCCCAATTGTTTTGACTCTATGGAGTATGTGTCAGTGTCTTGACCATCTAATGATGCTGTTTGACTCTGCTGGCCCCATTAACTATTTCATGCCATGTTGTTTGTCCAGTAGTGCACATTCTGAGACCTTTTCTTAAATGTATAATTGCAAGCTCTCCAAACCCTTTATGGGTCCAATTTGTACTGATTTCCTACATATTAGTTACTTAACATGTAACCCATCTGCACACTTATACAGTATCTCAATATCATGCTAACACCTTGATCCTCACGCGATCTTATCAAAAGATTTTGTAGTCTTTGCCCATCTATACACATATGGTCCTGATACCTTGGATGGCTGTCAGAGCATCTAATTCTGCTGTCTTAAAAACAAAGAGAAAGACATGGATATCGCCAAATAAACTATCCGTTTACTAACCCATCTATACTTTCGCTAGAATATACATCAGTGCCAAGTTGAAATATTCCAATCAACTGAATTTAATTCTATTCAGTTTACTTCATCACAGCTTTAAAACAGAAATCAAACCTTTTTATTCCATTCCAAGCAGTAACCTATTTTTGCTTGTTTTTTGCCTTAAATAACATCATTTTTAAGGTAGATTGCTTACAGCCCATTTTCCTATGTCAGAATTGTCCCAAAAAAGGTGGTGTGGTCTTTCAAATGTCCATTACTGCCTATATTATTTATTCTTTTAAAAAAACTTTGCTCCTACATCCATAGCTAACTGCCTAAACTGTTTTTTTCCCACTCTCAGAATCCCTTTTAAATGTTTCCTTTTTTATCACCATTGCCATTCTCATTATCCATCAGATGAATCCCATCTTTAATTCTGTCTTGCCCTTTTCAACTATCAGCTCCCCTATAACTCTTCTATTACCCTATTCACTTCCTCACATCCCATCTGCAGATCACATACATGGTCCTTTCCTTCAATATTTATCTATCTCACTGGGTTATTTCCTTCATCCCTAACTATAATAATCTACCAGTTTGGTGGCAGGAGCAGGCTTTCCCATTGAGCCCGCCTCGCATCTGATAGTGTTTTCAACATTTCCATATTCAAGATTGCACCAAGATGTGCTTGGTGTTTAAAACCACTTCTTCCCCGGCATTGTGATTTGTTCATTAACTTTCACGACACAGTCCAACTAGAATGATGTTGGGTCACTCTGGCAGTGTAATATTTCCCATCGTTATCTGACAATTCTAAAGCCAGTACTCTTGCTAAAAGTTGTTTAATAGTGGTGAATGCAACCTTGCATTCCCCCCATCCAGTCCCTTTATCTTTTGTAATTCCTCACTAGATGCCCCCCCTCCCTTTACCAGATTTTGATTCAGGCTGATAATTTCTGCTATATTAAGTCTACAAATAAATTTTCAAATGTCTTGAAGCTACTGCAAATCTTGCTTTATTTGTAGTTCCCTGCAAAACAAAACCACGAAGATCCGTCCTGCTTGGGACAGAATGGGTTAATTAGTCTGAACATGTCTGACAGTTCAAAATTTTGCAAGTCCCAGTTCCTGCATAAAAGAAAATCTTCAGTTGTTAACAGACAAGAGTTATTTCTATTGGAGGGTGGAGTAAAATTCTCAAATGAATGTCATTACATCATCACCCATGGTGATGATTTGGGAATCATTCTCTCTCTCTCTCTCTCTCCTTTTCTTCCCCCATATCTCATTTCAGAATTGTCCTTTTCGTGGTTCTAATTGTGTCAGGAGTAAACCTTTCGGCCTAATAACTTTTAACCCAAAATCAATCCAACTTTGGGCGGCAACCTTGAATAAGGGCGGCACGGTAGCATAGTGGTTAGCACTGCTGCTGCACAGCTCCAGGGACCTGGGTTCGATTCCCGGCTTGGGTCATTATCTGTGTGGAGTTTGCACATTCTCCTCGTGTCTGCATGGGTTTACACCGGGTGCTCCGGTTTCCTCCCACAGTCCAAAGATGTGCAGGTTAGGTTGATTGGCCATGCTAAAATTGTCCCTTAGTGTCCTGAGATGCGTAAGTTAGAGGGATTAGTGAGTACTTCAGTATTCACTATGGAAAAGGATCTTGGTGGTTGTAGTGCAGTCTTGCAGCGGACTGAAAAGCTTGAGCATGTTGACATTAAGGAAGAGGATGTGTTGGAGCTTTTGAAAAGCATCAAGTTAGATAAGTCATCAGGACCGGATGGGATGTACCCCAGGCTACTGTAGGAGGCGAGGGAGGAATTGCTGAGCCTCTGGCGATGATCTTTGCATCATCAGTGGAGACGGGAGATGTCCAGAGGATTGGAGGATTGCGAATGTTGTTCCTTTATTCAAGAAAGGGTTAGAGATAGCCTTGAAAATTATAGACCAGTGAGTCTAACCTCAGTGGTTGGTAAGTTGATGGAGAAGATCCTGAGAGGCAGGATTTATGAACATTTGGAGAGGTATAATATGATTAAGAATAGTCAGCATGGCTTTGTCAAAGGCAGATCATGCCTTACGAGCCTGATTGAATTTTTTGAAGATGTGACGAAACACATTGGTGAAGGAAGAGCAGTAGATGTAGTATATATGGACTTCAGCAAGGCATTTGATAAGGTGCCCCATGCAAGGCTTATTGAGAAAGTGAGAGGGCATGGGATCCAGGGGAACATTGCTTTGTGGATCCAGAACTGGTTTGCCCACAGAAGGCAAAGAGTGGTTATAGATGGGTCATATTCTGCACGGAGGTCGGTCACCAGTGGAGTGGCGGCGGAAATGTGTTCTGGGACCTTACTTTTTGTGATTTTTATAAATGACCTGGATGAGGAAGTGGAGGAATGGGTGGTAAGTTTGCTGATGACACAAAGGTTGCAGGTATTGTGGATAGTGTGGAGGGATGTCAGAAGTTGCAGCAAGACATTGATAGAATGCAAGACTGGGCAGAGAAATGGCAGATGGAGTTCAACCCAGATAAGTGTGAAGTGGTTCATTTTGGCAAGTCAAATAGGATGGCAGAATATAATATTAATGGTAGGACTCTTGGTAGTGTGGAAGATCAGAAGGATCTTGGGGTTCGAGTTCATAGGACGCTCAAAGCAGCTGCACAGGTTGAAGCCATGGTTGAGAAGGCGTATGGTGTACTGGACTTCATCAATTGAGGAATTGAGTTTAGGAGTCAAGAGATGATGTTGCAGCTATATAGGACCTTGGTCAGACCCCACTTGGAGTACTTGCTCAGTTCTGGTTGCCTCATTACAGGAAGGATGTGGAAGCCATAAAAAGGGTGCAGAGATTTACAAGGATGTTGCCTGGACTGGGGAGTATGCCTTATGAGGATAGGTTGAGTGAGCTTGGCCTTTTCTCCTTGGAGAGACGAAGGATGAGGGGTGACCTGATAGAGGTGTATAAGATATTGAGAGGTATTGATCGAGTGGATAGTCAGAGGCTTTTTCCCAGGGCTGAAATAGTTTCCACAAGAGGACACAAGTTTAAGGTGCTGGGGTGTAGGTACAGAGGAGATATCAGGGATAAGTTTTTCACTCAGAGGGTGGTGGGTGCATGGAATGGGCTGCCAGCAATGGTGGTGGAGGCGGATTCGATAGGGTCTTATAAGAGACTTTTAGATTACATGGAACTTGAGGGTTATAGGTAAGCCTAGTAATCTCTAAGGTAGGGACATGTTCGGCACAACTTTGTGGGCCGAAGGGCCTGTATTGTGCTGTAGTTTTTCTATGTTTCTAAATATGTAGGGATGTGGGGTTAGGGCCTAGGTGGGATTGTGGTCAGTGCAGACGCGATGGGCAAATTGGCCTCTTTCTGCACTGTAAGGTTTCTCTGGTTCTAACACAGGATTTGTTATAATAATTTCAAATATCCCAAATTTTAATCAACCAGTACCATTAAAACTATCTTAATCTCACGTGTGAATATGCATCTGGTTTAAAATTCCCACATGTTTCTCAAAATATCCTGGAACCATGCTTATGGCCATTGAAACATGAATCCAGGTCCATAACCGTTGAAAATTAACTTCATAAATTAAACAGATTGTTAAAAAAAGAGGTGTAACTTAAATCACGAACTGATTATAAAAGCATGCAGAAAACATTAAAGCAGAGAAACTTAGCATCCACTTAAAGTAACAATAAATTCAGTAAGCATTCTCATGGTTCTAAATTCTGGTAATTAAAAACCCATAATGTTATCTCCCAGATGGAAAAATCTTGAGTTCAAAACCAAAATAAACAAATCTATAAATATCCAGATAACTCGTAATTCAACCCTTGCTCTTGACAGATACTAATTGGTGCCTGATTTGAGAGAGAGCTTTGCTCTCTCAGATTTGTTTTTTAAAAAGTTTCAAGTATTTTGCTGCATCTCCTCCCAATTCAGTAATAAATTCAAGTTCCTCCTTTTTGGCTCTCACCTTTCTGGCATTCGCCTCCTTGGCTGTCACCATGGCATTCGCCTTCTCAGCTGCCACAGCTCATGGTTTTATTGACAACCACGTGCTAGCAGTTACATCTTTTCACTCCCCTTGTCTGGTCCACATTGGTTTTGGATATCACATTTTAAAACGGCTACTTTTGCTGAGTTTACAATAGCTCGGCTCAGAGCATCAATCAGGTGATTCATACTCACCATTTTTCCCAGCCAGCCTGAATGAAATCCCATCTCATTGCCAAATCTGTTAGGGGCTGTTACAATGGTTTTCTTGTTATATTTCATTCCCCTCAAGTAGCCAAATAAAGTAACAGTGTGGTTCCAAGATTAACTTTATTATAGTCAGCTATAGGACCTTGAATGTCCATTAAGGGCATCTGAGTGAAAAATTCAGAAGTACAAAGGTAATTAAAGTCTCAGCATCGATTACAAGTAATTAGCATATGCCAATAAGGGTAGGAGTTATCTTATTTACACACAGTTTTTCTGTATGATGAAGGTTCAGCTTGCAGCTCAACCCTTTCCGGCATTAACTGGATCTGGTTGTCACCAGACGTGACTCTTACAACAGTCTCAATACATGCAGCTACCACAGTTTATTGTGATACAGATCACTTCTAGGTGCGCGCACCAGGATTAGAATGCAACCATCGAAGCATTTCCACTCGAACAATATAACCTAAATCTTAACTACCACCAGCTCTATTATGCAGATGACATTCCTATTTCTGATCTGGAATGCAGCAAATGTAGATTTTCCATTTGCTACTTTTACCAATAAAATAGACAGTAATATAAAATAGTGAAATATAATCTATGCAAAGAAAGTTTGATCAGCCATATCTATATTTATTTGTATAACTTTCATTTTAGCAACACAAACTGAATTTGAATGAAGCTACCTTTGTGAGCCTCCCTGCATGCTCATGCACATAGCTGAAAATGTTAAAATCTGTTTTTTTTAAACATCTGTGCAATCTTGTGGGGATCAGTTGCCATTAGGTTGAACTATTTCTTTTAGTGCAATTCACCCATAATGGCCAAACCATGACAGATTGTGGAATTCTAATTACAAATTTCATTCAGTACAAACTGGGCTAGCTTTTAAAAAGAAAATCCATGTCAGAAGCAGGCACGAGTTCTGTGAATTGCACCTGATTTTAGGCCTTCAAGAACATTTTTAAAATTAAGCCATTTTTTTCTTGAGGCACAGGAACACTAATGCATATGTTCTAAAATCTCCTAAAAATTCAATGTTTATAATTTACTGAGCAATTGACTACTACAACTGCATATAACAACTTTGAACATAATGAAGCATGCCCAGGTGCTTTATTTTGCACCAGCAAAACCAATAAATTGTTCTGTGTAGCTTCTTAGTCAGTTTTCGGGTATTTATATTCTAGTTACTCACAAGTAATGAAATAGACCATTAAAAATGGTTTACTTTTCATGATCAAGGGATTTTCAAATGTATTAATAAAACTACATCAGCTTACCAGTCTTAAGCATATCAAAGAACATTTATTCATGAAGAATATTTAAAATTAAGTTCTAAAACATTGATGGGTTTCATGCTGATTTCACATTTGGTGATATGCAAATACATTGGAGTGGAAACTTTAAGGAATAGACTTTTGAAAACTACCACAATTAGTGTCCAAGCAGAAATTCTCTGTCATGAAGTTTAGATGGTGGTTATCAAGATCCACCTTTCAGTTATGTACTATTTGAAGCTCTTAAAATTGCTGTCTTTTAATCAAAATTTAGGAAATAATTGTTTGTCATCTCTTTATTGGTTATGTTATTGAATAGATGAATTGTAGCTGACGTGAAGAAAAAGCAGAATTTCACTGCACCTGTACAAAAGGCTTACAGCAAATTGCCTTCAGGAAGATTAAAACATAAACAGCAGGAATTTTTATTTTCTTCTTTCCCTTTTCCTCACCCTAATTTCAGGCTACATATGAACTGGAGAGAGGTTGGACCACTCCTACTCAGGAACAGTACCAGAAACTGAAGTCTTTCCAAGATGCTGAAATGAAGAGAGAGGTAAAACTAGTTTAATTCAATGGGTTGGAATTTGCTGACAAAATTAACTTGTGTGTGAACAGTTGCATTATTAACAAGTAAATTGGCATACTTCTTCCTTGTTGTCATTCTTTCTCGGTTCGTTCTTTTTCTTTCTTTTTCTCTTTTTGGAATTTGACACTGAATTCACTTTCCTTCTCAGTTCTCCCTCCCACTGTTTGTTTGACAATTCTTAAATCCCACTGGTTAAGGTTTTATGCTGCTGACCCCTTTGTTCACCAAAGCCCCAAGTTCTGTTTTCCCCCTCTATCAGACCAAAAAGTATTTGAGCTGAAAAGAATAGGTTAAGTCTTCGATAACCAGGCCCGCCACTCAATGTGCCACTCCAACAATTCTTTTCTTGCCAACAAGAAATCAAAATGGATGTTTGGCATGTGTGCCAGATTATACTGCAATTGCTTATAATTTTCAGCCACTCAACTAGAGACCTTCCAATACAGGTTTTGTCGCATTTGTAGAAATTCAGTTAAGCGTGAAAATGTCACCCAGAGAGTGGTGAATGAGTAGAATTCACTAGCACAGAAAGTAGCTGAGGCCAAAATATTATCTGATTTCAAGAAGAAATTAGATATAGCTCTTGTGGCTAAAGAGATATTGCGGGGGGGAGAAGGGGGAAGGAATCAGGATATTGGATTTGATGATTAGCCTTGATCAAAATGAATGGCAGAGCAGGCTCAAAGGGCCAAGTGATCACTCCTGATTCTAGTTTCTATGTCATGTGGATGTATAATCTATACATTTCAATCCCTCCAATTAGGTTTCTGCTCCTGCCAAAAGTACTGAGATAGTTCTCAAAGTCACAAATGACATCTTGTAACAGCTGTGAGAAAGGTCAATCAATTCTCCTCATCCTTCTTGACCTGCCTGTAGTCTTTGACATGGTTGATTGCACCTTGCCGCCAATGCTTCTTCACCATCATTTAGCTGGGTGGGACTGCTGTTAGCTGGGTCCATTCTTAACTGTCTAATCATGGCCAGAATATCACTTGCAATGGATATTCTTCCTACTCCACACCATTACTTCTGGGTCTCTCAAGAATCTACCCTTGGCCCCTCCAATTTTTCATCTGTGTGTTACCCCTTGGCAATGTTATCCAAAAGCATGACATTAGTTTGACACTCAGCTCTACCAGCACCTCTTTTGATTCCTCTACTGTTGATCTAACATCCAGTGAGCAGGTGATGAGCAGAGATTTCCATCAATTAAATATCAAGACTGAAGGCTTTGGGTGGAATTTAATTGAGCCGATGGAAATCTTATCTGCCAGTGGGAAGGCCAGTGAAAAACTATGTTCAGGAAGGCCTGCTGAATTAAGTGCCAATTAGGCATTTAATTGGGCAGCAGTGGGTTTTCCTTGGGATCAAGATCCCCCCCTTCCCCACCCAGGTAGAAAACCCACCTCCTGAAAGCTGGCAGCCATGTAGAGGCTGGAAGCTATGAATTTCTCAGCAGTGCCAATGGGGAGTGATGACAGATGGATGATGTGGGGGAAGTGAGTCATTGGCAAGAGTATCTATCAGTGCTCCCCAACCTACTTTCAGAAGCTGGTTCCCTAAATCTGATGATGAACAAATTTCCCCCCCCACCTGGAACCACACAAGTCCAACAGAGTTTGCTTTTCAGATTTCCTGCATGGTGAGATTCCATGGCCTCATCCATTCCCTATCTCTATAATCTCCTCCAGCCCCATACCTCATCACCATTAAAAATGCCTTCAGACTCAAAACAGCTTCTATAAGAATGCTGAGGAAATGAATTGGATGTTATATGTTTTCATAAAAGCAACAGATTTCTCATTGGCACATTCCTCAGCACTCTCACTTTATGCTCCAACAACACTAGAAGTTCAACACCATCCAGAACAAAGTAACCTGCTTGATTGCTACTCCTTCCATCACAGGTGCACAACAGCACTGTTTATACCATCTACAAGACACACTGCAAGAACCCAAGACTCCATGAGCAGCACCTTCCAAACCCATGACCACTACCACCTAGAAGGACAAGAGCAGGAGAGGAGAACAACCTGGATGTTCCCCTCAAAGTTGCTCACCCTTTTGATTTGGAAATATATTGCCATTTCTTCGCTGTCACTGGGTCCAAGTCCTGGAATTCCCTTCCTAACATCATTGTAGGTACCTTGGGGACTGCAGCGATTCAAGAAGACAGCTCCTCACCACCACCTTGTGCAACTAGGGATGGGAAGTAAATGCTGGTCTAGTCAGCAATGCCCAAATCCCACAAATTAATTTTTAAGAATGTGAAGAGCAGTCTTTGTAGTAGACCTTCCTTGTGATTTGATGCCACCATTACTGACTTCAGAAGCCAAGACTCTAAGCTCTGAATTCCCTTTCTGAACTTCTCTGCCTATATTTCCTCCTTAATGATTCTCCTTTTAAAATCTTTTGGTCATCTGACCTAATATGTCTTTGTTGCTTTGTGCCAAACTTCATTTGATAATACTCCTGTGAAACAACTTGGAACATTTTATTTTGTTTAAAGTGCTGTGCAAGTACAAGTTGCTATTTCATTTACCTTTGACTAAGCTACCATGGACTTCAGAGAGAACTTATATATTAATGATTGTTTATTTATCCCTTAGTTCCTTGAATCTGTAGAGAAAGTAAAGTTCTATGGGTATGTACGGTTTGAGGCCTGCATCTGTGATTATCCAGAACCTAACTCACCCGCTGTTGTTCGGGTGGGTAATGATGAAATTAACTGCAGCATCCAGTTATCAAATAATCGCATCAAAGAGATCAGCTTCAAGGTTAACAAAATAAGATGCTGGAAGATCAGTCTGCAGGCAAGTAATATTTTTTACATTTTCAGTACAACTTGATCAAGTATGTTTTCTGTCAGGCAGATCTTGGTAGAAGATTGTTTAACATACCAGTGGCTATGTCCTTAAAAGGATCATTTTGTATTTCAGGTGAATCTTATTGACTTGTGAAATTTTGGCCTAATGTTTTCCTCAATGTTTTATTTACCATTCTATTTTTACTGCTGTTGCATCCTGTGAGAAACAAGTGTTTCTTTACCCTTTCCAAAAGATTTTGCAATAAACAGAGGTTGAATTGTCAAAGCTTTTATTTCAGGCAATGCTGCTATTTGTTTAAATCTATTAACGTCATGAGAAGGAACATATGTGTTCAAGGTTTATTTGACTGTTGAAAAATAAAACTGAGACTGTTTTGTTAGAGAATTAGTTATTTATTGCTGTTTAAACAACTACCCACTTTTTGAGGCTTCAGCAATTTTTTGATATCAAATACTTGGAAACTGTATTTACACAGTGAACTCGGGGACAGAGTGATGAGGTTTCGATCAAGTATGAACTGGTCAAAGAAAGTCAACTGGGCTTTGTGAAGGGTAGAACACATTGGAGTAATCTAGTTTGTTCACTTGAGAAGGCCACCAATTTGGTGGATAGAGGAATGTCCATGAATGTTGTCTACACTTCCAGAAGGACCTGATAAGATTGCGAACAAGAGAAAAGATGAAAAAATGTTTGAGCGCACAGAATTGGAATTATGCTTGTATCATGGGTTGGCGTTTGTTTAGGAGATGAGGCATTTTTCGGGATATAAGGTAGAAACTCTTTGGCAGGAATTTGATAAGTGGTGTTCTCCACTTTTAAAAGGATTGAAGCTACTTGCAGTACCACAACTAATGGTAAGGGAGGGTTGAGACATCAAGACCCATGCTGGCTAGAATAACATAAATGTTACATCATGATGGCTGTAGTTATCCAGTTTCTTTTTGCAGCTTGATTTGACATAGTAGGATTAATTTGGTCGTGACTATTTTTTTGATGTGGTTAGAGACTGTGTTGCAGTCCAGTGGTGGCATATCTTCCACCTGTCTATGATCACTCCTCTGATCCTGCAATACTCAGTAAAAGTCTGACAACACCAGGTTTAAGTCCAACCGATTTATTTGATAGTACACTCACTAGCTTTCGGGGTTAGTCCCTTCGTCAGGTGAATGGAGAGTTCTGGCCTCAAAGAGCATATAAAGCACAGACAGTTTACAGATTACTGTAAACTGGAGGGACTAACCCCGAAAGCTAGTGAGTATACTATCAAATAAATCGGTTGGACTTAAACCTGGTGTTGTCAGACTTTTTACTGTGTTCACCCCAGTCCGTCGCCGGCATATCCACATCATGCCTGCAATACTGAGGCAGCAATTTTCCAGCATGGATAATTCTGCCCATTTTACCTTCACAAGATCTCGGTGATTCTTTCACCAGCTGATCAGAGGAATGTGATGCACTAAATCTTAAAAAAGTTTGAATGGTATTGATCACCTTTTGAAATGCATTAGATTTCTCCCCTAGAAAAATTTTTGCCTGGCCGCCTTTTGGTTTTGAGTGTTTCTCAGGCCTTGGGGTCCTGTTGGAGAGGTTGAGCACCACTTCTGAATTGAACAGATGACCATGGTAGGCGCCATTCACATGTCTTTAGTGTGATGTGCCAACAATGGACGACCCCACCCCACCCCACCCCTCCCATTTATATAGGGAACAAAGTCTGTCGCCTCATTAACAGTCCCCTCACCCTATTCTGTTTGTTTGTTCCCCCTTCTCTACTCTAACCTAATCACCAAATTCTCAAGACTGTCCTAAGTATTTGCCACTTTTCCTAAACCATTGCTTCTCAGTTCCCCCACTGTTTAGCCATTTCCTATACCTCACTCAAATCCTTAAATCCAATCTGAAGGTCCAACAAATAATGTCCTCTTTTGCTATAAAAAATGCCACAACAAATCCACTTCCTCACAAGAAAGCCAAAGGCATATCCTCTTGTTGCACATCCTGAAGCTTGTTGCAATACATAATTTTTATGACAGACCAGAGTGCTGGTTTAAGTTGCACAAGAGAGAAGACAATTTCTGAATTAAACCTGAATTTGCATTTTCATGGGGAATTTTGAATAGCGCAGCAGCTATCTGAAACATGATGGGTTGGAGGAAAAGGAGCTTTCAGAATTTGTTTTTAATCTAATCATATCAGATTTGTGTCATGTTTAAGAGTTTTGCTTTCAGTGTGAATAAATGTTTAACTCTGCAATTCAATTTGTGGAATCCAGGTGTTACTGTAATGTGCAATCCCTACTGACTCATTGCTCATTGCAAGTATTGCTTCTGTGCAAGTATTTTTTCATTTAATTGGTTTCCTTTCATAGGTGCAAGACGAAGTAGAACTGAAATCTGAACTAAGTTTTGAATATCAAGATAGTTGCGATTTGTGGCAGTGGATCACGATTTACACTCACCAGGTTGGTGCGGTACAGCCATTTATAACAGCACAAAGGGTAGGAAATTAAACCAACTGAGCCACACTTTATCTCTTCCTATCATGTCTGTTCTCAATAGCTTGGATCATTAAAAATTGATCTCAATCATGTTCGAACAATTTGTGTGCAAGTTTTCGGAAGCTTTGGCTTCCAAAATGAGGATCTTTCTCTTTGTAATATAAACTACAAATGAATATAAGAAAATAGATTCATTCAAGCACTCTCTCTTGTTCTAAAGATTTCTTTGTTTAAACATATTCCAATGTTTGCGAACATTGTCATGATTAATTATTTAATAATTGGACAATTCTTTTGTTGATATCTGGGTGTTGCAAGCCCTTTAATCCTTGGCATACCAGATCTTGTTTTATTTGTTCATGGGGTGTGAGCATCATTGGCAATGCCAGTGTCCCTAATTCCCCTATGAAGGTGATGGTTAACTGCTGGCTTAAACTCTGCAGTTCATCTGCTGATGTTAGGAAGGAAGTTCCAGGTTTTTGACCTAGCGTCAAAGGTGCACAGTGATATTTCACTGTCTTGGAGACTTGGGACAGCCAGAACCAGCATCTGTCCAGTATATGTTAAATAACTTACGGCAGCAGGACCAATTAGCAGAAATCCTGTCCGACTGCATTTCCAGTTGTGCAGCAGTTCCCCAGGAATTTGAGTATTTTTTATTGCTGCTCTTTCAATAAAAAAATCTTTACACTTGCTCTCCAGACTTAATTTATTCTGAAGTGTCTTTGACCCATTAATTGACTTGTCTATCGGTTTGGCCCACTCTGGACTTGTCTATTGTCTTGGTCCAATGATAGCTACAATGTTGAATGAACATTGATTAAAGGATCTTAACTAATATTTCATAAAGACAAGTATAGATGAAGGAGGCCATTTGGTCCCTCAGGTTCATCCTTCATTCTTATTTGACTTTCCTCCTTTTTGAGGGACTAGTTCACTCAATTTGATTCAGCCATTGAAGGCACAATGAAAAACCATCACCTAAGAAAGCCATTTCTTGTATTGTTCAACATACAGATACATTGTATTGGTAAAATCCCTACCAAAAATGAATATCTCCAATGAAGGCTTCAACTTCCAGAAGAAATGAAATGAAAATATGATGGGGAATTTCAATATTTTGTTTTAAGAAATGTTCATTTTCTCAAATATTACCCTGCTACTTCAAGAAATTTTTAAAAAGGCTTCTTGTCACATACCATCCCTATACCCCATTCCTTTTGAAAATACATTTGCCAGAAACTGTTTTCTTTCTATATGCCTAATTGTGTTCTTTACTTTCTAGTTATATACAAGAATCATGAATTTGCCACATGATACTTTCAGATTATCGCTATGACTGTGTATCCCTCCTTTACAGTAAAAAAAAAGTCTGACAACGCCAGGTTTAAGTCCAACCGATTTATTTGATAGTAAATTCACTAGCTTTCAAGGTTACCCTCTTCGTCAGGTGAATGGAGAGTTCTGGCCTCAGACAGAGCATATAAAGCACAGACAATTTACAGATTACTGATTAGAGTGCGAATCTTTACACCTAACCTGCTGTTCAAGTCTTAAAGTGGCTAACAATGTGAGTGGAAGGAGCACTGATCACAGGTTAAAGAGATGTGTATTGTCTTCAGACAGTACAGTAAGTGAGGTTTTGCAAACCCAGGCAAGTCATGGGGGTTTGCAAAACCTCACTTACTGTACTGTCTGGACAATACACATCTCTTCAACCTGTGATCAGTTCTCCTTCCACTCACATTGTCGGGCATTTTAAGACTTGAACAGCAGGTTAGGTGTAAAGATTCGCACTCTAATCAGTAATCTGTAAACTGTCTGTGCTTTATATGCTCTGTCTGAGGCCAGAACTCTCCATTCACCTGACGAAGAGGGTAACCTTGAAAGCTAGTGAATTTACTATCAAATAAATTGGTTGGACTTAAACCCGGTGTTGTCAGGCTTTTTACTGTGTTTACCCCAGTTCAACGCTGGCATATCCACATCATATCCCTCCTTTGTCATACTACTTTATTTGAAGGTGCAGGACGCTTGCATGTTTGTGGTTACAAATTTCTGCATGGTTCCCAATTCCCTGTAGGAGTAATAAAAATATTAAAGAAGGTGTTTTTGAGGTTGGACCTGTTGCACACTAAGTACTCTAGATATTGATGCAGTGAGATTAAATGAAACATTGGACAAGATTGTAATGAGGTTATAATAAATCTAACCTTCCATTTGGATGTCCAGCAGTTGACTAAGAACATACGAACAGGAGTAAGCTTGGTTAGCCCCTCTTTTGTACAGCAAAAGAGCTATGAAAGCTGTTAATTTTATGGACTTGAATTCTTTTTGCCTCTTTCTAAGGTCATCATTCCCAGCTATGGGCTTGGGTAGGTAACCTATTCCTCCCATCCTTCAATGGCAATTTGAAACTGCCCAATGGAAGGGAAAAAGAAGTACAAGAGAGCTTTCTTAACCCATCTTGATCACTGTGCAGGAAGCATTTTAACTCTTTGATTCAGCCAAGGTGAAACAATGTAAATAATTGCCCCTTTTAATGCACAAATGGGCATTCTGTACTCCATTCTGCAGTGCACTGGAGCTCTCACTTGCTGTATTGCTTGCTGTTTTGCTTCTAAACAACAATTGTTTGTGGATTAACAGAGTGGAGTTCGTCCCACTGTGCTGATGGATGGGGTGGTTACTAATTTGATTCTCCTCATCCACTTGACTCAGTTTCCATTCTGTGGCGCACCAGGTGGTGAGATGTTGAGTAAGACATCCCTCCACCCCTCCACTCCCACCGCAGGAGGCATGATGAGGCAGTGAAAATTAATTGGGAATGTCTGAGTCAAGCTGTGCATTGCAATTAGCAAATGGGCATGTAGCTAGTGATGATGCCACCAATCCAGTGGAGTGTATACAGAAAGATGAACCAACAACAAGTTGTTTCTGGCTTAACTATTGTTAATAAACTTTTTCAGGCCTTTCTACTTAGTAGTTGCATACAAGAAGTCATAACAGATAAACTGAAGCTGTATGAGGGATACACAGAAATGGTAAGTATTGAAATAATGTACTCAAATTTGTTGGAAAAAAACTGGCATGTTATGCACACCTTTACTAATGTACAAGTCAGCCAGTAAATTTGGGAGCTAAAGAAATGGGCTGAGAGTTGCAAATCTCCAGAATCTGCTGGCTGATTTACGTCAGTTTCCTTTTAATTTCACGCAACCAGCATCTCATCCTTAGCCTCCCTGTTATTTTTAGGAATGTGCTAGATATGCACATTAATTTCCCATTTAAACCCACCACAAGAATAAATCTGATATTTAATAGTGCAAGTACCATTAAATGTTGTGATAATTGTTAATGTAAAAACAGAGTGGGAACAGTTTAAAGTATTCTGTTGCATTCCTGCGTGCAGTAAATTTGGAGATTTTTAAAATGTTAAAATTTACATTTTTATATATTTTTCCTTTTCTGTCTCTTTTCCTGTTGTTTTAAATCTTTCTTCTCTTTTATAAATCTTACTATTTTGGCTTTACTCTCATTCACTCTGTTTCATTCTCTGTCCTTCCTCTGTTTCTTTATCCTCAAATTATATTGGTTAAGGAGATGGATTGTTGCCCAGTTGTTCACAAAGATCCTAAGCTTCCTTGTTCCCTACTCTACACAATAACCAGCCCACATTATAACATAAAATACGTTTGAAGCTGCAGGCAAATGTCTAATTAATGTCTTGGGCAATGTGGTGCTCTGCTCCAGCAAAATCCAGCCTATCTGCAAAATTACCTGTTAAATTAGTAAAATGTATTAGCTGTGTTGGTGTGAGATATTTTTTCCATTCTAGTTTGGTAAATTTTGAATATTAGTTCTGCTACAAATGTGAAATCTGTAAAACCATGAAGATTTCGAGGTTTGCTCCGTATTTATATCTAGGCACATCCATAATCTGGTGCCAGCAGATTACATCATTTAGAAAGATTTTGGTTATGACTTATGTGCTTAACGACATTATGCCAGAACTGTCTTCATCTCTTGTTCATCCAAGAAGTCTCTGTTTAAACTAATCCTCACCCACAAAACTACCCCGTCAATGACTTGGAAATACAAGTTCCTTCCAGTTGCACTTGTTTGGGGTGATCTCTGGACATTCTGACCTTCAGGCATGGATGGTAAGATCCAACAGCTGCTGAGGCTCCAAGCTCTGAAGTTCACTCACTGAACCTTGCTGCCCCTCTGTCTCCTTTTTAAGATTCCCCTTAAAGTCCAGCTCCTTTGCATGTTATGGTTACCTGTCTGAAAATCTCATTATGTAGTTCAATATTAAAATTTGTTTAACAGGTTCAATGATGTTGAATCTGTTAAACTTTGAGCCACCTATGACTGCTTTATCATGTAAAACACATTTTTCTTTAAGAATACAATTACATACACATACAAGTATGTGCACACATTTTGATGATGTATGTTAAGTATTGTAATTAACTAGATGGAATCCTGCCCCTACCAGATGGTGTCACACCTGCAGTTTTGTTAGAATTAGGGTTTTTGTTTGGGGCTAAGGGCAAACAGGAGGTTTACATCCCCCTCTTTAACGTGGGCCACTGAGGCCAACTATACTTCCCTTGTAGGGTTGTCAGTCCTGGTTTAAAGTATCCCTCTTGCTTATAGGGCCTCTGATCACAGGACATCTGTAAATGTTGCAAAATGTTTTGAATCTTCAAGATGAAACGAATATGTACACAAAGCTTTAGTTTTTATACTTGTTTATCAAAAACTAGAAATGAAACTTGCTGGCTTCACCTCGCAACATGTTTTTTCTTCCCAATTCATGAAGCTCTATTAGAAACTGTAAACATTTAAGAGGAATTGCAGGTTTAGTTTTTGGTGTGTACACATTTCACAATTTCAAATTGCAACATACTTCAACTTTACTGTAATCGCTCCACTAAAATAGGAGTGCTAACTCAGTGTGGCATGTAGCTGCTATCGGTTCCTTTTTTAAAAAATTTTCAATGTGAATTAATGCTTAGCATTGAACAACGCTGCACTGGGCAACTCCACACCTAAATCTCTCGGTTGCCATGTTGAAGCTACTCTTTGTGTTTAGCTGCCTCAAGAGATTGATAAGGAGAATTGTCTTATCGGGCGAGTCCATCATTTTTGAACCTGTTTCAGCTGATGACTCTGTTTTGAGTCGATTAATAATTACCCAAAATGCTCAAACCTCTTTGGGTCTGCTTTTACCAACCCTCTGGAGATAGTCTGGGAAGCACGGAGGCCTCATACGATGGCAGGGTGGGTGGGAGGCAGCCTGGCATCCTTTGATTGCCGTAGGATATTCTTCATGATATGAGCAACCATAGCACAATTGTGGTTGACTGGCCATTATACCAACAGTCACTTCCTGCTGGCATTGGGTCAGTTTCCCCACTTAGTGGGGAGAGCACCACTAAATTGTGGTAGCCTTGCAGCAGGTTTCCTGGAGGGAGGAGGGGTCTTTATGGCTGTTTCTTTTTCATCAGAGGGATTCTTGATGTCAATAATCATGCCCAAGCCTCCAATGCTGGTTCGCCCTTCTGCCTGGCCTTGACACGTTAAAAACAAACTTATCTAGCTTCCGAGAGTGCCTCAATATGTAGGTTCCCTTTTCCTCTTCCTGCAGCCTCAGCAAGAGCTACTCTTCTACCAGTGGTGTTGCCAAAGGCTGGCCACTTTAATAGCCTGTCTACCAACCTCAATTAGATGTGGCCCCGACAGTGGCCTCTTAACCAATCTTAGTTCCCTCCATCTTTCCTTGTGGCCTCCGGAGCCACTTTCAATCCCAGCAATGGGACAAACTGGAACGTAGTAATATTCCAGCCATAGGTTTCCATCTATTCTTCATGAATGTAGGCCTAAAGCCTCAACAGCACCAGACTTTGCTTTGTTTCTTTTTGCTTCTAAAAACGAGGGATCTTATTTCTAGAGATGGAGCGCACTTTCAACAAGCATCAAGATTGAATATTCTCATGAGGCTGTTTTGGAACCGGCATGAGACCATCTGGGGGGTTTTCAAGTAAAACAATTGCAATAGGCACCTTTGACCTAAAAGCCAGATTTCAAATAGAAGTGAATCTTGTAATGTATTGTACCACACTGGACCAGCACACTGGACCCTGTACCAAAACTTCATATCAATTTGTTTGATTTCATTGCGGTGGAAGTACTTGGACACCCCGATGTATTTATTTTGTTTACTGTTGCCAAAGATTAAATAAATATCTTTACTACTCATTAAACTAATCCTCCTATTTGATATAATCTTGAACATCTATAATCTATTAATTTGGCATATGTCTATTTATAAACTACTTTTTAAATTTAGAAAAATCTGATGCAGTCACAGCCGTGAGCGGTTCTGGATTAGAACTTGTCTCTTGAGTTAATTAAATCTCTGATGTAACATGTCCTGCCAAGATATTTAAATTAATTGGTGAACTTGATTTGCATTCTGCAGCAGATTGAAAATGCAACTTCTGAGTTGAGGACAACTCCTTGGGATTCTCTGTCTGCCTTGGTGAGTCAATGCTCATAAATTTAGAAGGGGATGGGAAAATATTTTGTGGTTTTCCATCGTTTATATTCTCCATATCCATCCCTTCTGTCTAAGCTCAAACCGGAAGAATGAGAAACTGCTCCCTGAGTAATTGTGTGTCAATATTAGCACCTTATGAGAGATGACTGCGGAGAGGGAAGGACTGGGGCTGAATGATGCACAAGCTGATTAATTTGTTTGTTAACCTTGGGTGCATTCAATTGGAAGTAGGGAACTTTTAAATGTTTCACTTCTAAATGGTGTATTTTTAAAGATTTGTGTGTTTTTGACCCCAAGTCTCTGCCTTCCATTTAAAATAGTACCATTCAGTTATCACTGTCTCTTGTCAATGCAATATAGCTATGCAAGATGGCTGCCAATACCCATCTGCACATGCATTGAAATCCAATGATATGATTGCTGGAGCCTGCGGTCTGGAATTAAGATCGGCAGAAGGGGGAAGAATGAGGAGAGACAATGTAGCCAAGCACTCAAAGCTATCTACAATCCATTTACGTTACTGGGATCGTGAGACAGAGTTTAGAAGCATTGACCAACATGATTGCAATAAAATATCCCATTCGGAAGAGATTTTACTCTCCCATTTGAAAATCCTTCCTTTCTAACTCCCCATAAAAGAAATTCCCAAAACCCATCACTGTCAGTCCAAGACAAACATTCACACCATTCTCTTCTGCTGCTGCCAAAGCAGAGATGGCTGTAAATGAGCCCTGCTATACATTGCTCCTTATAAAGATACTGGCCATGCACATGCCCTGCTGCACATTGCTCCCATAAGGATGACAGCCACTAACCTGGGTATATCATCAGCATACAACTGCACCTGCCTGGCATTGGCAGCAAACACAGCTTTCAATTATATTTCCTCCCATTCTTCCTACCAAAACATAATGCCTCACATTTCTCAGAATTTTAAAATTCCATTTGCTATGTCTGTCCATTTCACCAGTCTGTCTGTCTATGTCTGACTGAAGTTGGTTACTATCAATCACAGCAGCAAGTATTTATGTAGCACTTAGTCTGAAAAAGAACAATTCATCAATATCCTCTACCTTCTGCCCTTTAGTTAATTTTGTAGCTCTTCCAACACTTACAACACTGGCATCTACCCAACAATGTGGAACATTACCCAGGTATGTCCTGTACACAAGAAGCAGGACAAATCCAACCCAGCCAATTACCATCCAATCAGTCTACTCTCGATAATTAGTAAAGTGATGGAAGGGGTCATCAACAGTGCTATCAAGCAACATCTGCTCAGCAATAATCTGCTCAGTGACGCCCAGTTTGGGTTTTGCCAGGGTCATTCAGCTCCTAACCTCATTGCAGCCTTGGTTCAAACACGGACAAAAAACTGAATTCCAGACCTAAGGTGAGAGTGACAGCCTTGACATCAAGGCCGCATTCAACCTAGTGTGGCATCAAGGAGCCCTAGCAAAACAGAAATCAATGGGTATCAGGGGGCAACACTCTGCTGGTAGGAAGATGGTCATGATGGTGTGGTGGTTAGCACTGCTGCCTCAGTGCTAGGAACCCGAGTTCAATTCTGGCCTCGGGTCACTGTCTGTGTGGAGTTTGCTCATTCTCCCCGTGTTTACGTAAGTTTCCTCCGGGTGCTCCAGTTTCCTCCCACAGTTCAAAGATGTGTGAGTTAGGTTGATTGGCCATGTTAAATTGACCCTAGTATCAGGGGATTAGCCAGATAAATATGTGGGGTTACAGGCCTGGGTGGGATTGTGGTTGGTGCAGACTCAATGTGCCGAATGGCCTCCTTCTGCACTGTGGGGATTCTATGGGTCAGTCATCTCAGCTCCAGGACATTTCTGCAGGAGTCCCTCAGGGTATTGTCCTAGGCCCAACAATTTTCAGTTGTTTTATCAATGACCTTCCCTACGTCATAAGGACAGAAGTGGAGATGTTCATCGATGATTGCACAATGTTCAGCACCATCCACGGCTCCTCAGATAATGAAGCAGTCTATGTTAAAATGCAACAAGATCTGGACAATATCCAAGCTTGGGCTGACTAGTGGCAAGTAACATTCACATTATCAATAAAAGACACTCCGACCACTATTCCTTGACATTCAATGGTGTTACCTTCACTGAATCCCCACTGTCAACATCCTTGGGGTTACTATTGACCAGAAACTCAGCTGGATTCACCACATTAAGATAGTGGCTGCAAGAGTAGGGCAGATGCTATGAATACTGCGGTGAGTAACTCATCCCCTGACTCCCCAAAGCCTATCTACCATTTAGTCAGGAGAATGATGGAATACTCCCCACTTGCCTGGACAGGTGCAGCTCCATCAACACTTAAGAAGCTTGTCATCATCTAGGGCAAAGCAGCCCCCTTGATTGGCACCACATCTACAAACATCCAGTCCCTCCATCATCGATGCTCAATAGCAGCAGTGTGTACTATCTACAAAATGCATTGCAGCAATTCGCTGAAGATCCTTAGACAGCCCTTCCAAACCACTTCGTTTTGAAGGACAAGAACAGCATGGAAACACTATCACCTGCAAGTTCCCCTCCAAGCCACTCACCATCCTGACTTGGAAATATATCACCATTTCTTCGCAGTTGCTGGGTCAAAATTCTGGAATTCCCTCCCTAATGGCACTTGGACTGCAGCAATTCAAAGAGGCAGCTCACCATCACCTTCTCAAGGGCAACTAGGGATGGGCAATAAATGCTAGCCAGCCAGTGATGCCCATCTCCCACAAATGAATTTTTAAAAAATCCACACTGCTACTGTCATCTTCATCTCATGGGCTTTAATTTTGCTAAATGTTCATGACGTACTTTATCAAATATCTTTGAAAATCCATATGCACAATATCAACCACACTACCCTCATCAATTCAGTCAAGTTAGTCAAAAACAATTTGCCTTTAACTTGACTTCTCTTTATTGATGCATCAGCTTTTAATTGATGACCTTTATAGTCAAGGATCCTCTTGGGAGTAGTGACCATAGTATGATAAATTTCAAAATTCAGTTTGGGGGTGAGAAAGTGGAGTCTGACACTAGTGTTCTGAAAATAAACATAGGAAATTACATGGGCATGAGGACAGGTTTGGCCCATGTAGAGTGGGCAGGAAGGCTAAAGGTAGGACAGCAGATGAGCAGTGGCAGTTGTTAAGGAGATACTTCAGTCCTCACAATTAAAATATATCCCAGTGAGGAAGAAAGATTGTAATGGGGGTAAAAAACATCCATGGCCAAACAAGGAGGTCAAGGACAATATAAAGGCAAAAGCTAAGATATACCAGATGGTATATATTGCAAAGGCCAGTGGCAGGCTAGAAGATTGGGAAACTTTCAAACATAAACAAAGGGATATCACAAAAGTAATAAAAAGAGCTAAGGTAAATAATGAAAGAAAACTAGCACAAAAATATCAAGAAGGATAGCAAAAACTTCTATAGGTATATAAAAGGGAAGACAGTCACTAGGGTGAATGTTGGTTCCTTGGAAGGTGAAACTGGAGAGTTAATAGTGGGGAACATTGAAATATCAGAGATACTAAATCAATACTCGGCCTTAGTTTTCACAGTGGGGGACACTAGTACCATTCCTATAGGAACAGGCATGTCAGGTGTAATAGAAAGGGTAAAACAGTCAACGTTGATAGGGAAAAGATACTCAGCAAACTACTGGGGTTGAGGACAGATAAGTTCCCCAGGCCTGATGGCCAACATCCTAGGGTATTAAAGGAAATGGCAGCAAAGAAAGTGGATCCATTGGTTCTAACATTTCAAAATTCCCTGGACACGGGCAAGGTTCCAGTGGATTGGAAAAATGCTAGTGTATTGCCCTTATTCAAAAAAGGGAGGCAAAATGTGGGAAATTACAGACCAGTTAGTTTAACATGTGTTGTTGGGAAAGTGTTAGAATCAATTATCAAGGAAGCAATATCAGGACATTTGGAAAGTCAAAACACTATCCATTAGAGTCACAATGGTTTTATGAAGGGCAAATCATGTTTAAGTAATTTGCTAGAGTTCTTTTGAAGATGTAACATGCAAAGTGGATAATAAGGATCCTGTCAGATGTCGTGTGTCTGGACTTCCAGAAGGCCTTCGATAAGGTGCCACACAAAAGGTTAATTCACAAGGTTAGAACACATGGGATTAAGGGTAATTTATTACCTCAGGTGAATGTTTTTTTTCTTGGATGGCAAGTAACTAATGGGGTGCTACAGGGTTCAGTCCTTGGGCCCCAGCTATTTACAATCTATACTAGCAACTTGGATACAGGGGTAGAAGGCTCTATAACCAAATTTGCAGATAACACAAAAATAGATGGCACAGTAAGTTGCAATAAGGAAATAAGAACCTCACAAATGGATATAGATAGGCGAGTAGGCCAAAATTTGGCAGGAGTTTAACATGGATAAGTGAGGCCATGCATTTTGATCAGAAAAATGGGAAGGTGACTTATTATCTAAATGGGGAGAGACCTTGGGGTGCTCCAGTTCAGAAAGATTTGGGTGTCCTTGTTCATGAGTCGCAGAAAACTAGCATGCAGATCCAGCAGATAATAAAGAAAGCGAATATAATGTTGGCATTTAAAACTAAAGGAGTGGAATGTAAAGGCAAGGAAGTATTGCTGCAACTATAGGAGGCATTAGTGAGCCACACCTGGAGTATTGTGCACAATTTTGGTTTCCTTACTTGAAGAAAGATGTAGCGGCATTGGAGGCAGTTCAGAGGAGGTTCGCTAGATTGACTCCAGAGATGAGAGGTTTGTCATATGAAGAGAGATTGAACAGTTTAGGCCTGTACTCTCTGGAATTTAAAAGAATAAGGGGAGATCAAATTGAGGTATACAAGATGATAAAAAGTATGAATGAAGTAGAAGTAGACGCAGAGTGGATGCTTCCTCTTGTGGAGCATTTTAGGACAAGAGTGCATAATCTTAGTATAAGAAGTAGCAAATTTAAAACCGTTGAGGAGAAACTACTTCTCCCAAAATGTTGTGAATCTGTGGAATTCACTACCCCAAAGTGTGAGAATGCTGGGACAGTAAGTAAATTTGAGGAGGAGTTAGACAGATTTTTAATTGGGAATGGGGTGAAGGGTTTTCGGGAGAAGGCAGGAAAATGGGGATGAGGAGCATATCAGCCATGATCAAATGGCGGAGGAGACTCGATGGGCTGAATGGCCTAATTCTGCTCTTATATTTTATGAACTTCTTGGTCCCGTTGCAGTGAATGCATATTTGGCTGAGTGCCAAATTCTCCACTCTCGCTGGCAGTGGCAGCGAGGCATAAACGGCCAGAGAATTCCAGCCAGTGTCTTTAAAGATTGCTAAGCTTTTGAGTATCTCCTCTTATTTTCCTATTTGATATATCTCTTATTTCCTCCTTTATTGCTACATTGGCAGCATCCTCTTTAGTAAAGATAGATGCAAAGTATTAATTTAAAATCTTAGCCATGCTCTCTACCTCCACAGTTTATACTAAATAAATTTCATCAAGTGACCTGCGATAATAACCAATATCTGTGTTTATATATTTGATCATTAAAGCCTGGCCTATTGTAAATGTTGCCAAAATATACATGTGACATTTTTAAAGTGTAATAAAAGCATCAGTTCTGTATTTTGGCTTGTTTCAGTAAATAGATTTGTGTCCAGGCTAACACCACCCACCCCTCCACCCCCATCATCAATACACACACAATTCCATTGCTGCTCTATGTTTGCACTTAGACATTTTAAAGATTTTCATTGTAATATTCTCTGCAATAGTTGGTACATTCTACTCTCATAGCACTTTTATCCTCTGTTTCCATTTAGCTTCTGGTTTAAGGTGATCTTCAATGTCTCGTCAGTTTAATTGGAAAAGCATTTAATAGATTTTGCTTTACCTATTCCCTTGTTTAATTTAAAGAAAAAAACTAAATGTTATTTTTGTCTGGGCAAAGAATAATCATAGTTCCCTTCATTTGCCCTTAGAATGCAGTGCTCTAATTCCATGACTGGAGTCCTACTTGGTGCACAATTGGAGATAAATTCACTATCTCATTTGCCATCAATTATGCTCTGCTTCAGACCTGATTGCTAAAGAGAAACTTCAGCTCAGGATTAAGTCTGCCATATTGCAACTGTAGCCAAAAAGTGTATATTAAGCCAATGTCACAGTAGGTAGCATTCCTGTCTTTAAGTCAGAAGCTGTGGTTTCAAGAACCTCTCAGTGACGACGGCGAAGGAAGATGCGTTCAAAACACAGCCAAGCAGGCTGGCTAAAAACCTGTGAATCCTTACAATATGCCTATGGCTGTGGTCAAACTGGGAGAGAGACCTGGTCAACCATGTTTGATGTGGACCTGTGCCCTCAAGCTGTAGCCTCTGCACACAGGCTAACAACCTGTTCTGGGAAAAACAAGCTATCAAAAACAGATATAAGCATGTGCTTTGTCTCCCTCGTGCGCTGCTAGACATGAGAAGTGTTATAAGCCGAATGTCACAGAATAAATATAGTTATGACCAGGTAAGGAGGAATGAATTGGCTCCTTCTTATTCAATTTCCTCAGATGGTCGCAACAAAGGTTTAAGTTATTTTCCGCAAGTATATGGCCTTTTGCAAATCAGAATGTATTTAACTATTTAAGCTATAAGCAATAATCAGATAAGGCTTTGAGCTAATTTGTTAAGCACTAAACCCAAGAAAAATAAAATACAATGTCAAGCATTTATGCAGTCATGCAGACACACAAATAAACACACACATAGACAAGTTCACACCAGAGATGAGGGAAATTGGATCCAATAAAAAAAAGAAATAATAGACTTTAAGTGTCTTTTTATCCTTGAAGCATATATTCACAGATTTTAAAAACTGTGGCTGATTTAGGTGAACTGATTTCTTGGATGCAGTCAGATGTAGAAGGTTTTGCATTTCTTATGAGACCTTGGTTCACTGATAGGTTTTTGATAGAGTTGACTTTTTGAGCCAGTGATAATCTTGTTCCAAAAGAAAGCGAGGGAGAGAAAGCAGCCTTCAGCCTGTTTCCTCAAATGAAACGTTTCTTAATACTGCCTGTGTCACTTGAAATCTCTCTGGCGTTGCTCAGTTTTGCCTGAAGTACTTCACCCATTGTTTATTTTCCAATGGTTTTGGGTTTGTCTGTCTGTGGCAGCCATTATTCCAACTCCAGTATTTTGTATTTTAATGTCTCTTCCTTAGATAGTTACAAGTTCCAATGAGCATCTGGATTATAGGAAATATCTCTCTCTTCATACTCCCCTGAGGATAATTTGTCTATTAATCATCCTCACTTTGGAACGTGGCTTTGAATATTTAAGCAGTTTGCCCTGTCTTATTGCAAACTTTCCATTCCATTTTAGCTAAAAGTTTAAAAAAAAGTCAAGAAATAAAGAGGCACAGTCTCATGAAAATGTGAATCTTAATGGTAGTGTACTACCTATTAACAGAAGTTATCTTACGGAAATGTTATTTTCATCCTATGTTGAGGGTTTTGTATTTTGTATAAATTCACAATATTTAATGAAACTGTTGTTTTGTATTATAAAAAATGAAGTGTTCAGGACCCACTTTAATTTCACATAATCCTATTCCTTCTAGAGTAAACATTCTGGAATTGTGCTACAGAAAATGTTACTTAAGAAATGAAAATATGGAGCAAGCATTTTTGAATAAATTGCTGAAGAGGAATTATGACCAGTCAATGCTTTTTAAATACAACTTTAACATATTTGTTTACACAATAGCCAAACTGGGTTGATTATACTTGGAACGTGCATTGCCTACCCTCTTTATTTAATACAGGATATTTTTGTAGTTTTATTCCTCCATTAGGGAACTGGTCACTTAGTCATATAAATTGAATTAGGTAGGTCCGAGCTACTTTGATTTTTCTGTGTTTAAATACAGATTTGAGGACTTTGGCGCCATGGCTTTTTCTATAAAGTTGATGAAACCTTGATGTATTAAGGATAAGGATCATTGGAGATGCAGTGGTTTAGGTTTTTGCTCTGCTATCAAAATTTAAGAGTCGCTGAATCTTTTCAGTGATAGGCCATATTAATTGCAGAGTTTTAATACTGAATTAGTTCCATCTAGAACTTGTTCCCGTTCATTGACTACATCTTGGATTAAGGTGCAAAATATTCCCAAAAATTCTGTTTTTTGACTTATTGTTGTAACTTTTAAAGTTTAATTTAAATACTTTCTTTTTGGTTCAATACTTTTTGTGCCAGCCAGTCCCCATTGGGTCTCCTCCAATCAATACACACATGCAATGTTTGAAGTTGCATTGGAGAAGAATAAATCTGCTTTAATTATCTCATTTCGCTATTTTGATTGCATATATAGTCATGGGTACAGAAGATAAGACTGATAGCCGCACAAACAGGCAAATTTAGTGTTTCTGCACTTTAAACCTAATTGTAATTATGGAAGCATTCTCTACAATTCCCAACATTCTGAATTTATCAGTGAACTTTGCCCAAATCCATATTATGAAGGTGTCAATAACCTGTCTAGATATTCAAGTGTTCAGTTACAAATGAACTCTATCGGTCCAAGTTAGGAATAGCATAACATTTTAAGATAGTTTCTGTTGCATATGAATTCCACAGAGGAGAACCATGGTTAAGCAGCTTTCATAATTAGTGACACAAGTTTTGTACATTATTGTCTTCTCAAATTGAGTCATTTGACCACTTGTATGTTAACCCTCACGTATTGTTCACTTTGAGAGCTTTTTTATCTTTTGTATTGAAAAGTTACGTAACAAAGCATATCGCTAAGTATTGCACAGTGTTATATGTTGAACATTAATAAACTTCTGCATTATCAAAAGAAAATTTGTGCATTATCCTTAAATGTCAAATCTGTTTTGAGCAATGCAATTTTCCACAGATTATACCTTATTTCTGTTGTCACACCATCATCTGTACTCTTTCTTGTTTCCAAAGCCAATGTTTCTATCTTAATTCTTTCCTCAGAGTGCTAATCATTGTGACTGTGGTCTTGTAGTCAAATTTATATTTTGAACTATTCAAAATCTCTCTCAAACATTCTTTGGTTTTCTTCCAATTATTTAGATCTTTCTTAATTGTTCCATAGATACCGTCAAAATACTTTGCTTTAATTGTGCTTTCTCTCCAGAAGTACCATGCTCGTTATTCAAGTCCATCCAACAAGTATTGAGAGTCTGTTACTCTATGGAATATAATAATTGATCCTGATTTTGCATGAGATCCAAATATGTTCTGAAAGTCAGGCGACTAAATTACAAGCTCAAGTGGGCAACCAGGGCTTATTTCCCTCCTGCTACATGCCTACTGCAGCCCACTCTCCCCATTCCAGGAGTGTACGGACAAACTAAAGGGCTCCTCCTTCTATGACAGCCGAAATAAGCTAACTCAGAGAGCACCTTGAAATCTGGCACCTTCTGATCTGTTGCACTCTGTCTTCACCAATTCAGCTTAGTTAGGTCACAAATGTGTTATAGATAGTCTTCTGTATGCAGATTAGCCTCTCCAAACAGGCAATACTAATATGAAACTGCAAATTTGTTCAATTCTGCTGTCTAGACAGTATTCCACTCCGGAGTTCATGTCTGCCATTGTTTGGTGCTTACTCCAAAACACAGGTTCAATGGTCTGCTGGGGCAGGATTTTCCAGCCGTGCTCGCCTCAAGGCCAGAAAATCCTGCCCAAAGTCAAGAGACCTTTGCATGGCAAATGATGGGCAGAACAGGTAGATTCAGTCCCCAGACACACTCCAGATTTGTGATGTAACAAAGAAAGCTTCAGAGACCAGATAACCACAAGTTTAATGTGAAAGATCATCTATTCTCTATTGTATGTCAATGACCTTTGAACATGTGACTGAAACTGAGTCTCTGATACTGAAGCCCTTTTAATTATAAAAACTCAGGAGAAACCTGAGGTAGTTTGCAGGATAATAGTGACAAGATGGTTGCAGAGAAAGGCTGTGCCATCTTTGCCTTTCAAGAACTGAGGCTTTTCTTTTGAGAAGTTTCCCAACCCAATTCCAAAACTCCAACTTCACCTGTCAAAGAATTGGATCTCCTGATACAACTACCAAGAGTGTCTAACTTCCTGATCTGCTAAACATTCTCTTTGAAGTAATTATGATATCCAACCCCCGGCCCTCTGAACTTACCTCAATTACAAATCAAGAGTGGGGAAAGATTTCCTTCTTCACTGGACTCAAAGGACATGAACAGTTACCTATTCTTTTAGTATATTCTATCTTCTCTAATTGTATCTTGAGACCGTGGTGATGTAGCATTTACATCTTTTGGGCGTATGTGTATGTGTGAGTATATAATCCTGTTTGTTTAAACTCAAAAAGCTGCTGTTGGAATTTGGAAATGATGTGGGTATGCCGGCGTTGGACTGGTGTAAACGCAGTAAAAAGTCTGACAACACCAGGTTTTAGTCCAACCTATTTATTTGATAATATACTCGCAAGCTTTCGGGTTAGCCCCTTCGTCAGGTGAATGACGAAGGGGCTAACCCGAAAGCTTGCGAGTATATTATCAAATAAATAGGTTGGACTAAAACCTGGTGTTGTCAGACTTTTTACGGAATTTGGAAACACATATCTAACTTTTCAAAAATAAACCACATTGCTTAAGGGAATTTAGAGGTTTCAGTTTATCTCTTTCCCTGTTTGGAACAAAAGACACCCTGCCTTCTCAGCCTTCTTCATTCTCTAAAACAATTTAGGTATGCATTTGGAGCCATTTGTCTCCATTCTGAACTCCAGCCCTATCTGTTTCATTTGAATGTTTAAATACAGAGCAAATGGGTGGCTCATTGACACAGTGTTAGCACTGTGGCCTCACAGTGTTAGCACTGTGGCCTCACAGTGGCAGGGACGCAGATTCAGTTCCCAGCTTGAGTCACTTTCTGTGTGGAGTTTGCATGTTTTCCCTGTGTCAGCATGGATTTCCGCCAGGTGCTCTGGTTTCCTCCCATACTCGAAAGATGTGCTGGTTAGGTGCATTGGCCATGCTAAATTCTCCCTCAGGTACCTGAACAGGTGCCAGAGCATGGACCTAGGGGATTTTCACAGTAACTTCATTGAAGTGTTAATGTAAGTCTATTTGTGACACTAATAAATAAACTTTTACATATTTGGGACATTTCGAAAAACTGCTTAGAGTCAATTAAATTTTTCTAAAGTGTGACCAAAGATATGTGGGTTGGTACCTGGGACTTCAATGTTGTGGCCATTTCGGAGACATGGATTGAGCAGGGACAGAAATGGTTGTGACAGGATCCGGGGTTTAGATGTTTCAGTAAGATCAGGGAAGGTGGTAAAAGAGGGAGAGGTGTGGCACTGTTAGTCAGGACAGTATTACGGTGGCAAAAAGGGCGTTTGATGGGGACTCGTCTACTGAGGTAGTATAGGCTGAGGTTAGAAACAGGAAAGAAGTTACGCTATTGGGAGTTTTCTATAGGTCTCTGAAAAGTTCCAGACATGTAGAAGAAAGGATTGCAAAGATGATTCTGGATAGGAGCGAAAGTAACAGGGTAGTTATTATGGGAGACTTTACAAATATTGACTGGAAACACTATAAATCGAGTACATTAGATGGGTCAGTTTTTGTCCAGTGTGTGCAGTAGGGTTTTCTGACACAGTATGTAGATAGACCAACAAGAGGCAAGGCCACATTGGATTTGGTACTGGGTAATGAATCAGACCAGGTGTTACATTTGGAGGTAGGTGAACACTTTGTTGTTAGTGATCACAATTCGGTTACGTTTATTTTAGCAATGGAAAGGGATAGATATATACTGCAGGGCAAGCTGGAGTAAAGGAAATTATGATGCGATTAGGTGAGATTTAGGATGCATAGGATGGGGAAGAAATCTGCAGGCTATGGGCACAATTGAAATGTGGAGCTTGTTCAAGGAACAACTACTGCATCTCCTTGAGAAGTATGTACCTATCAGACAGATGATGCGAAAGTTGGTGGAGTTGTGGACAGTGTGGAAGGATGTTGCAGGTTACAGAGGAACATAGATAAGCTGTAGAGCTGGGCTGAGAGATGGCAAATGGAGTTTGTGTTTTCCCTATACAAAGCAGATATAGAACAGAATTGCTCAAGGTATGAGATAAGGAGATTAAGAAATGGTATGGGTTACATGGATTTGAAAATAGCAGTACTGAATACAAATATGAAAATCACGCAATTTGAGTGTTTTGTCTATTAGATTGAGACCAGGCATAATTTTCAATTCTTAAGCACAGCAGACAGGTGTGGAGGTGAGCCTCCAAAGTCAGAACAATTAAAATCAGGAAAATCTCAGCAGGTCTGGCAGCATTTGTATGGAGAGAAAAGAACTGATGTTTTGAGTCCAGACGGCCGTTTGTCAAAGCTAACCTTTGTCAGCTTTGACAAAACATCATCTAGACTTGAAATGTTAGCTCCTGTCTCTCCCCACAGATGCTGCCAGATCTGCTGAGATTTTCCAGCATCTTCTCTTTTGGTTTCTGATTCCAACATCCACAGTATTTTGCCTTTAATTAAAATTAGGGATACCCAACTGGTCAGAAGCATATTGTAATATTGTAAAGGTTTGGGGGATACAGAAAATTAGAGTTGCCGGGAGGTGGGGGTGGAGGGGGAGGTAAGACTATGGAAGTATTTAAAAATGAGGATGAGAATTTTACAATCAAGGGCATGGCTTAACTGGGAACTGATGTAGAACAGGTGTAATGGGTGAATAGGTCTTGGTGCTGGCAGCAGAGTTTTGGATGGCCTGAGATTTACAGAAGATAGAACATGGGATGATCAAGTCTAGAGGTAATTAAGATATGATTGAGGGTTACGACATCAGATGAAGGATAAAGTCCACTAATGTTACTGTGGCGGAAATAGGCCCAACCATATCCAATGGTGCATGAGTAGATAGAGCTGTCTGCTATATCCTTTTAAGTCTGCATCCCTGGTACTTATGGAAGCAGAGATGAGGGCCACACTGAGGGAAACTATCCGGGTGAGAGACAGTAATGGTTTAAAGAGTATGGAAGTTGGAGATGAAGGCGTGGCTGAGCAGATCAGTAACTCTACAATTACTGTGAATGGCTGGATGCTTGATGGTTGGCATTTGACAGCTATTTAAGGAAAATAGGAGAAATTGTTTCATGCAAGGTGGGAACTTTAGTAGCTCATCCTTCAACACTGAGGGAGGAGTTCAATTGTTGAGTTCGTTCACGTTCTCATTCTCTAGCATGCCAGTCCAAATGATAATTCAATTAAGTGTTTTCCCTATACAAAGCAGATAGAGAACAGAATTGCTCAAGGTATGAGATAAGGAGATTAAGAAATGGTATGGGTTACATGGATTTGAAAATAGCAGTACTGAATGCAAATATGAAAATCATGCAATTTCAAAAAGAAAATGCAATTGTCTGAATAAGTGTTTCATTTTTCTTCATTCATTCATCAAGAAACATACTTTTTATTACAATTCCCTTTGGGTATGTGAGAACAGTAGCCCAGTGGTTAATGCACTGAACTAGTAATCCAGAGATTGAGAATTGACATACCACCATGGTGAATTCAATTACACAAATCTGGTAAATAAAATGAAGTCTGCCTGGTTGTTATAGAAACCCAACTGTGCTTAGATGAAATAAACACACCACCCCTTCCTGATTTGGCCTATATTGTATGGTTGAATCTTAATGCCCTTGGGACAATTCAAGATGTACAATAACTGCAGTCTTGCCACTGTCATCCACATCCTCAGAACTATTGCTTTAAAAGATGGTGGCTGAAGGGAAAAGACCTACAATTCTGAAGTGTCTTAAACATGTGATCACCGTGGATAATGACAATCATGACGTGGATACAGACAAATGATGCTCTTCCCTTGAAAAGGCAAACATCAATAATTTGAGCCTCATGCGGTTTATTTATTTGTTTCATTTATACAAATCCAAGTTTTTACATCTGCGTATTTTAAAATCCATTTCTGTGTTTTTTTTCAATCAAATATGCCTAGTACATGAAAGCAGACTTGGGTGTGGTTTTATTAACAAACTACTGTGGTTTTCAGCACTGTAGCAGAAAACAGCTTGTGGTTCATTCTCTGCATTGGCATCCTGGGTGTCTCTTCCACTTAGCACTTTTTTTTTACACAGCATATACAAGATTGTCAAGCTTGTTAAGGGTAAAGACAAGAAGTGTTTTACAAGTGTATTTTCTTTCAATTGAACTGAAAATTCGTTGATGCGGTGTGTCTAGTATGTTCCAGATTATTTCTTATGTTAATTGAATGAAGTATGATAAGAAAATGCATGAAACAATTGTTTGTTACCATGGCAGTGAGAGCCAGGTTAAATTACACCACAGTGCACAGGAAGTCTGATGCATGGGCTACAAATAGGGATTAACGGCTTTAGAAGATTAACTGAAAGGCTGGAGTTAATGTATAAACACTGACAATAGCAATTCGCTGCTGTTTGGCCTGTAATGACTTCTGCCGTTTCTATGCACCTCAAACCTATTCAATGAAGGCAGTAAATATAAAATCTCCTTGGCATAAATGTAGCAATAGTTAAGCCAAAATACATTGCGTAATTTTCTGTTAATTGTTGGGAGCATGGGGGGCCCCATGCTAAGGTTTGATCTGGGGCTCTAATATTAAATATGTACAGGTATCCTTTCACTGAATTTGCTCGGGAACCCTGACAGCCTGGGGCACCATGCAATTTTTATGACTCACACAGTCCTAATACTGACCCTTTTAATTGCTTATTACTCAACAGATGAGCAGTGAATGCAGCAAAATGATTAATCCCTTAGTGAGATCATGTCTAGTGCCAGCACCTAGTGTGATGATGAGCCACATAGATGAAGTCTGGAAGACTAAGTGACATGAGGTTAGAAACTGTTCTGTCAAAGGTCTAGGACTGGTGCCCAGACTAATGGGATTTGATCTACTCTGTTTGCCAGCTATTACTGTCCTATGAAATAGAATTCAAGCAGTCTTAATTCAGCTTCTAATGTGCAAAGACCCACACAACACAATCATGCCAATCTGACAGCAAATTGGCATTCTTACTCAAAAATCGCTGCTGTAAAAATGTCAAGTTGATGCAGTAGATATCTCTTGTAAAGCAGTGCTATGCTGAAGCAGAACAGAGGCACTTTAATTTCTGTTTAATCATGTACCCAATGTGGGATTTATTGATACTAGCTTCCAGTGTTGAAACAGAAAGTGTTCTCTCAGTTCTAAAACTGCTCATCTTGATTTTAAAATAAGTCATACAAAGCAGATAGCCTGCCCCCACTTTGTGCCCCCATCCCCCATACACACACAATTCTATTATTCTTTTTTGAGTTGGTTAATCACGGTTACAGTTGTTAAAAGTAATTTAGTTTGTCATGTCTCAGGATAAGAGGAGGCAAAGGCCTAGTGGTATTATCACTAGATTATTAATCCAGAAACTCAGCTAATATTCTGGGGACCCAAGTTCAAATCCCGCCACGGCAGATGGTGGAATTTGAATTCAATAAAAACAATCCAAAATTGAGAATCTACTGATGACCATGAAACAATTGTTTGGTGTCAGAAAAATCTGTCTGGTTCATTAACGTCCTTTAGGGGAGGAAATCCGCTGTCCTTGCCCCATCTGACCTATGTGTGACTCCAGATCCATAGCAATGTGGTTGACTCCCAACTGCCCTCTGAACAAGGGCAACAATGAATGGGCAATAAATGCTGGCCAGCCAGTGATGCCCAAGTTCCACAAATGAATTTAAAAAAAGGAAAGTAATCTGCCAGGAGCTCAAAAGTCCCTTTTTCCAGCCCTCCTTCATGATCCCTGCTGGAAATTGTGTAAATGAGTAGCAAGTAAACATAGAATCAGACTTTGCTTGGTTATTATTCACTGCATGCCAAACATCAAGTCTGGCTGCATGCGAGAGAAACTAGATGGGACAGCACATGCGAAAGTTGTGTCCTGACCTGAGTCAGTACATTCTGAGGAGGAGCAAAGAAAACAATGGGTGGTATGGAGCGCATGTAGTTGTAGAAACTGATCATTCATAGAATCTTATAACACAGTGGGAACAGTTCCTCCTTCCTTATTCTTCAAAATCCCTCACAATTTTGAACACTTCAATCAAACCTCCTCTTAATGTTCTTTGTTCTAGGGAGAACAGTCCCTGTATTCGCTCCACATAACTGGAGATATAATTGTGGTAAATTTCCTCTTTATCCTCTTTAAAGCTTTGGCTGGATTATCTGCTCCTGATCATGTCAGGCAGGTTTGGCAACAGGAGCAGTAAATATTGCTAGAAAAGCCAGAGCAGGTTTTCTGTTTACGTAAATGCATTAATTGATTGCCCTCCCCACCAACCCCCCCCACCCCCCATTAGTGACAAGGCGTGAACATAATTGCATTCATTAACATATCATTCTCTGGCAATCACACTTGAATCACCTCTTCCCCAATCCCCCATCCCACATCCCATCCCATCAGAAAATCCATTCATCTCAATGTGACAGCAGAGCAGACTGAAACTCAACTGGTCTCCCACAGCTTGCACTTCGTGAGCAGACCTCCCAAGGGAGCTCAGATAAGTACATTATCAGGGCAGAAAAGATCATGCCTGGAGGACTGCCTGGGCAGCGATAGGAGTATTGGGAGCCAAGGTGAACTTTACACTGGGGTGACCTTTAAAAATGGCAGCCAAATCATTGAGTGTTAGCAGGGAGGACAATTCAGACTTCACCATACCAGCAATACATTTTGGGACCTGCCCCTTGATATTTTATTCCCCAAGTCCCGTATTATACAGCAGAGAAATGGCACTTCAACACTGCTTTTCCATCCCACTATCAGCCTTTGCTGATTTCAGGGAAATCTCGTCCTTTGACAGATATCTTAAAGTGTGGTTCACAAAACTGAAGACAATACTCCAGATGAGGTCCATCCAATGATTTATAAAGGTTTGATGTAACTTTTTGATTTGATTAGGATTTGATGTGATTTAATGTCACATATATTAACATACAGTAAAAAGTATTGTTTCTTGCACGCTATACAGACAAAACTTACCGTTCATAGAGAAGGAAACGAGAGCGTGCAGAATGTAGTGTTATAGTCATAGCTAGAGTGTAGAAAAAGATCAACTTAATGCAAGGTAAGTCCATTCAAAAATCTGACAGCAGCAGGGAAGAACTGTTCCTGAGTTGGTTGGTACATGACCTCAGAATTTTGTATCTTTTCCCAAAGGAAGAAGGTGGAAGAAAGAACGTTCGGGGTGCGTGGGTCCTTGCTTTTGTACTTTATGTCTCTCTTTATAAAGCATATGCCTTTTTGAACAGCGTTACCAACTTGTTATGCTGCATTAAATGATTTGTGTATGTGAACCCTTAAGGTCCCCGTGTAATTTCGCCCCCTTCAAACTTTTACCTTTTAATTTATATTGGCTGGAACCTTTGGTCCCACCGACGTCGTACTCCCCCCTGGATTTCCCGCCAGTGAGGGATGCATTCAATGGGAAACCCTGTTGACAACAGCAGGACCAGAAGACCCTGCTGATGGCCAATGGCAAGCCACCTCTTGTCGCCACATTGCTCAGTAAATCCCACCCATTGGCTCTCCTGCTACATCCTTGCAAAATACATCACTTCAAATTTCCTTTTCTTAAATTCCATCTGCCATGTGTGATGGTAATAGTGCAATTGATATGGATATATAATTTTTTTGGGTTAAAGGGAAATGTTTAAAAATTCAAATTTATGCTACTATCACTTGAATGCAACTCAGTTGCTGGGAGAGCAAGATAATTATTCAGCTTAACCTTGCAAATGGTTATATTAAGTACAAGTAATTGACTTTTGTTTACTTAAGTTCCCCGGAGATTTCAAATTATAGTGATTGACATGGTCATGTGATGATGTCATTAATGAGAAGAGAGAAAAAAGCTTTTGGAGTAAGCAGTTTAGATTATAGCTGAAGCCTGGTTGAAGTTGGAAGGACTTTGTAGGCTTCTGGAACTCTATCACTCTCTAAAAGCTTCAAGATTGTCTACACCAATTATAGCAAGTATACTTATGGTTGCTAACTATATTTAAAATGGCTTCTATACGTCTGTAAGAGGAATGTTGCTTATTTGGGATGGAAACATGAGCAGTTAAAATTAAAATTGTTTCCTTTTCATTTCAAATATGGTTCAACTCTTAATAGGTTATTTCATTTGTTTGAGGAATATTTAAACTATAGTTAAATAAAGTTTTTAAAGATCCCTAAATTATCAGTGGAATCATTCCTGGAAGCAAATATCCTTTCCTGACATTTATGCCAAAATAGAAAAATTGCTGGGGTCTAGTCTGGCTTCCTAATATAACTTGGGGTACTAGTCTGGGAGCCTAACACATGTATTCATCCACTTCAACAGCCTATTATCATCCTGAAATCTGTTATTTTCCTCACTGTTGACAACATTTCTGAATTTTGGGCAATTTGTAAAATTTTTAAGTTATGCACTGTACACAAGTTATTAATATGTGTCAATGACATGTATCACAAGTCGTCCTAACAACTTTGGTCCTACCGACATCATACCCCCACCTGGATTTTCCACCAGTGAGGGATGCATTCAATGGGAAACCCTGTTAACAACAGCAGGACCAGAAGACCCTGCTGATGGCCAATAGCAAGCCACCTCTTGTCACCACATTGCTCAGTAAATCCCACCCATTAGCTCTCCTGCTACTTTCTTACAAATTACATCACTTCACATTTCCTTTTCTTAAATTCCATCTGCCATGTGTGATGGTAATAGTGCAATTGATAATTGCAACAATCACAAGTCGTCCTAACAACAACCCCTCAGGTATACTTCTCTTGTCTGGAAAAACACTGTTCAGCACTATTCTCTACTTGCCTCCCCAATTTAATATCCACACATCCTTTTTAATTCTGCAGGCTAATATGATCTAGCGTGTTGAGAACTTACAGGAAATTCCTGATGTTAAATGTGTTGAAGCAGTAGAAAATTATAGCAGTAAGCAAAAAAGTCTGGAGTAAGCCAAAATCAGAGTGCTTATTTAGCTTGGTTAGAATACCATAATTGGAGTAATGATATAATTTGCTAAAATATTAATTACAGTTCAATAGATGCTTGCAGTTAGTTGCATGATAGTAATCATGATTCTCATTACACTATAGATGGTAAAATCAAGATTGAACAATGGCCTTGTATCCTTCATTGCTGTGTTAATTTTATTAAACAAATCAGTTTATTTTTGTTTTATCTTTTGATCCCATATTAAATTAAAGAACTGCACAATTTAACACAGGCCTTAATTACAGTAAAATCATATTTTATACAACAAGCCAATATTGGCAAGATATTAAGACAGTGATCATCATAACTCAGTTGATTAAAAATGACAGATTGTAGAACATTTTCCTATTTTACTATGCTAATTTTGTCAGATTTGGTTTAACTGGTCTTATGTAGTGAAAGCATCACAGTAGAGGCATCATCATAAGATCATTTAGTGTCATGCAACCATACTCAAAACCAGAAAAAAATCTTGTAGACATTCAGATGCATGTTAAATCTTCAATGGCAGAAAAATGCTTCAAAAAGATTTAATATGTAAAAGAGTTTGGGTAACATCACAAACCACAGAACTGAAGATTGAGCAGTTTGGAAACATAAATGGAACTTGACTTCAACCCTGTTAGGGTATAGGTCCATGGATGCAAAAAACTTGCCAATATCTCACCCACACAACAACTGGTCCAAGAATTTAGATAAGGCCAATGTTCTGCTTAATTCTCTGGGAAATCACAGTTGAATTGAAAATGTTACTATAGTATGTGCGTATTGCCAAGCAACCTGGTAGTGATAAGGGATCTGAGGAAGGGCACTGTAAGTGCAGTCACAGTAGATAACAGCAGTAGAGCACTTCAATCAATAAACAGTTTAAGCTATCAACTATGTCCTCATTCACACATAACCATATAGCATTATACGGTTTTGGGAGCTGGTCGCAGAAATTCCGGCACATCGACCTGTTTATTTTTGATGAGAATATCACTGACAGCTGGAATAAATTCAAACAAATGGCGCATCTACTGCTTTGTCTGACAAATCAAACTAAGTTCAAGCATACACATTGTTGAACCTGGTGGACCCAAAGGTTATGGAGAAATTGGAATCTTTCGCATTCCAGGAGGGGGAAGACAAAGAAGATCCTGAGGTACTATGAAAGAAATTTGATCAAATCTGCATGCCTGTAAAAAAAAATGTAATCATGGATGAATGCATTTTCAACACTGCTAGTCAGAAACCCAATGAGTCGATACAGTTGTATGATTCAACACTGAAAATTCTGGCAAAAGTGAATTTGTGCTCTGACTGAAGAACTTGTTAGAGATTGTGTAGTCTGTGAAAAACACAGCAACAGTGTGTGCAATGAGTTGTTCCGTGGAAAAAAGATGTTGGAATCTGTTATTAATATTTGCATGCTGAAAGAACAGTCTGACAGGAGCACTAAGTCTAAGGTCTTTTCAATATGAAACACACCCTGCTTAAACTGCAGTGGCCAGCACCCACAAAAAAAGCAAATGCTTTGCAGTTAACAAGCACTGAAATAACTGTGGATCTATAACACTTTGCCATGTGTAGTAGATCAAAGTAGACCGACAACCTCAAGCCATATCAACCAGCAATTGTTACAAGACATGTTGTAGTCAGCTACCTCCCTGAAGCTCAGCATGTAAACAAAGTGAACGAGCTGCAGATGAAACAAAACCTGGAGATCCGGGAAGCATTCTACTATGAAAGTGTTGACCTCACCGAAAAGGGTGAAATATTCACAACTCTCAACATTGCTCACAACAATGTCAAACTGAAAGTCAAAATTGATTCTGGGGCAAAATGCAATGTTTTTTAAAATCCGCTGCTGAAGAAAATCACTTCTCGGCCTTTTGGTTAAGATCAACTGTAGTACCGACATGCTGTGCTTAGTTGAAGTCATTAGATTACACTTTAACTTCATTTGAAACAATTTTTAAAAGCAGAATCTTGGCCTTTTGGCTAAGATGCAAATAAAATCAAGTCTTAGAGGAGGAGCTATGCCTACTCCAATCATCTTGGATCATGTAGATCAAGCCCAAGACAGGAGGTGAGAGCCCTGTCTTGTCAGCTTGGATCGGGAATGTTTCAACTTGTTGAGACTCTAAATTGGACTTGATTTGATTGAATTAGAAGAAAAACAATAAAAAAGGAAATCAAGCCCTGTGCTTCACCTGATTCTACCAACAAAGTGAACCTTATTGCGTACAGTACAGAGGCCAAACACACAGAAGGCAGAGTCATAAGCAGGGCAAGTGTCAATTCCCTGCAGTTGACTTGGATGTCAAACCACTGCTGGGTCTTCCAGACAGTATTGCATTGGAACTAATTCATCTTGGACTGGGCATGCAAACCTTACAGCAACAAGTACCAGAGATGCAGGAATATAGAAGCCGGTTTGACGGTGATGTTATGGGGAAACTATCTGTTATCTGTCGCATGAAGCTAGATGATTGAGAGCCATCCACTTACTATGCTCCAAGAAGAGTATCCCTTGCCATGAAACAGAAGGTAATAGATGAACTAGACAGAATGACAACATTGGGTGTTATACTCCCATGGATGAAGCCATGGAATGGGACCCCGCAATAGTAGCTGCAGTGAAGAAAGAGAGCATAGTCGGAACCTGCATTGACCCAATTCATCTTAACAAAACACTTCTGAGCTTCACCATCCAATGAATACAGCTGAACAAGTCACAGTGGACATGCCCAATGCCAAAGTCTTCAGCATTGTACATATAAAATATGTTTTTTGGCAAATCCTGCTTGATGAAGAATTCTCGAAGCTTACGATGTTCACATTTCCAGTAGGCAAATTCAGATTGCTACACATGCCCTATGGTATTTCCACCTGTAGTGAGGTCTTCCAAAGATCCATGGAATAGCTCTATGCAGGGCAAACTTGTAAAATCATCATTGATGACAATCTAATTTGGGGATGCACATTGGAGGAGCATGATGAACATCTGCTAATGGTCATCAACAGGATCAGGACCAGACATTTGAAGTACAACCCCGCCAAACTAAATTCAGGGTCAGTGGGGTATACTAGTGGGCCACCTGCTGATTGTGATAGTGTGATGCCAGATCCAGATGAGACAAATGTTATCCGGCAGAGGTGGATTCTCCCTCTGAGAACTAACACTGAAACACCCAATGAGAAGTACCTTGCCCTATAATCTGTAAAAAGTGTGTGTCAAGTGATGTGACCTATTCTTCAGCAACTTCTAGTTGTTAAGTAAAAAAAAACCCTGACAATCACTCTAAAATCAATATGTTACAATTTATTTATCTGATTAACAGTCAACAAATTAACTAAACTATTAACAAACTGAATAAATCCCTTCTATTAACTATTCCCAAATAAAACAAGATTCGATGATGTGCTGTTCAAATAAATGCAATTCCCACTCATTAACAAAAATATAATTTAGTCACTCTCTAAATTACAGGTTTTGTGCCTTCTGGTATATTCTGGCCTTTTTCTGTTGATTCTTCTGTCTGGAATTTCTTTCTTCCTTGGTACTATTACATCTAGATGGTGCTTTCTCTAGGACGTAGATGACACTATGAGAGCCAGTGGTTCTCTCTTGAGAGAGAGCTGAGAGCTGTTAGTTCTGGTAGGTGGTAGTTGTTCTGTTTAATTCTTTCAAACTCTATACAGGTCTGACCTGGTTCCTTTCTTGCATTCCTGAACCGTTGTCTGTACGCTCCTGGTACCAATCCATAGGCACTCAAAATAATCTTTTTTTACTTCTCCTGAAACCTCATCTGGCAGCGCTGCAAACATCTCAGTAGCCATGCCTAAAACTCTGTCTGAATTTACATTACCAACACAGCTTCTGGCCAGTTCACCTGTGTAGCCAATTTCTCAAAGGAAATGAAAAAAGCTTCTGCATCTTCTTCATCAAATTTTGGTAATGTTTGGACATATTTGTGTATATCTTTACCAGTTGGTTGGCCACAATGAGTTTGCCCATCATCTCTTCTATCTTGCACTTTTACTTCTCTCATTAGAAGTTTTTTTGCTTCAAGTTCCAAGTTTATTTTTTTCCAACTCAAACATTTTTTCCCTTTCTTAATCTTCTGTTAGGGCTTTCCTTTCCTTTTCTCTTTCTTCTGTCTCTTTTTTCCTTTCTTTTGACTCCAGCCTTACAAGTTCATTTTCTAACCCTAATTGTCTCATCTGCAATTAATTTTTTTTTCTAACTCCACTGCACTTGGCTGTTTCTCTGATATACCTGAATGTTTCTCTAACCTCGTTACAATGTCAGCTTTCCTATTATCCCTGGTTAAACCCAGTTTTAGCTAATTCTACAAGTATCATCTTTTTCTGTCTTTCTAAACTTTCTTGACAAATTTGGGAAGCATCTGCAATCCCCATAACCTCTTCAACATGTTAAGAGCCATTTCCCCACTTTTGATTTAACCGACAACAAGCAACCAAAATTAAACAGATTTTCCACTTCTCTCTTAAGGTTTATTTAAAGATCTTAGACCCAAGCCCCCTCATCTGTTTTAAAGCAGAGGTGGATCCCCTTTCTGAGAACTAACACTGAAACACTCAAAGAGAAGTACCTCACCTCATAATCTGTAAAAAAGTGTGAGGTGTTATATGAAGCAACTTCTAGTAGTCAAATTAAAAAAAATCCCTGAAACTACTCTAAAATCAACATGTAACAATTTATTTATCTGTGAACAAATGAATAAACTATTAACAAACTGAATAAATCCCTTCTAACTATTAATTATTCCTGAATGAAACAAGATTCTAATGGTATGCAAATAAATACAATTCCCACTCAATAATAAAATAGAATTTAGTCATTCGCTAAATTACAACTAGGTTTTTGTGTCTTCTGGAATATTCTAGGTTTTATCTGTTGATTCTTCTGTCTGGAGTTTCTTTCTACTTTGGTACTTTGCTATCTAAATGGTGCTTTCTCAAAGTAAGAAGTCTCCTAACATCAGGTTAAAGTCCAACAGGTTTATTTGGAATCACAAACTTTCACAGCGTTGCTCCTTTATCAGACTCATCTGAAGAAGCAGTGCTCTGAAAGCTTGTGATTTCAAATAAACCTGTTGAACTTTAAACGGGTGCTGTGAGACTTCTTACTGTGCCCACCCGAGTCCAACACAGGCACCTCTACCTCAGTGCTTTCTTTAACACATAGATGAAGCTATGAAAGCCAGCGAGAGCTGAGAGTTGTTAGCTCTGGCAGGTGGCAGTTGCTCTCCCTCTTTGTCCCACTACCCCCTTTAATACCCGTGATGACAGATCAATATTTCCCTTAGTAGGGTTGGTTCTAGGTTGTCAAAACCTTCAGCTTTAAATTTAATGGGTTTTTAGTATCTAAGTGCCTGATTCAAATTGATTGGCTAAATTCAAAAACCTGTTGTCTTGGTAAAAACTACTGCTTGGCCTTTCGATACTAATGATTCAATTTGGTCTCTCTATATACTTGCATTTTAAATCTCTAAGCACAGAAAAAGCACCATCTTTTAACAGGACCATGCAATGTTTCTCCCCCCTAGCATTTTACAATTTTACCAACACCAAGTGCTAACTTCCTACCTCCCAATCTACAATTACTCTAACCAACTTCACAACACAAAACAATATAGCAGATGTTCACTTCTGATGACAAAAATGCGCTGCAGTGTTCCCTTGGCATGAAAACTTACCAACGTTCATTCCTTGCTAAGTGAAGTGATTGCACCCATGTGTCAACTTCTCCGCCAGGATGAGGAAAGGTACTGGCAGGAGCACCATAACAGTGCGTTCAACATACTCAAGGACCTATTTTCAGCCCTTCCAGTGTTATGATGCTCTGATTTCCAAAAACCTGTGAGGTTGTCAGCAGATGAGTCTTAGCATAAGCTTGGCCTCTTTTAGGTATAACATAGAGAAATTAACTACTGCTCGTGCATTGGCTGGGAATTGAACCTGTGCCTCCTGTGTGGCAGGCAAGAATTCCACCACTGAACCACCAATAGCATAGGCTTGGAGCAGTGTGGCAGAATGGCAGGCCAGTGGCCTTTGCATCAAGAGGTTTCACTGACACTGAAACTTGCTACTCCAGATTAAGAAAGAACTCCTCATTCTTGTCTTTGTCTGCCAGAAATTTCATGACTTCATTTATGGCAGCCCTGTCACCATTGAAATTGTTCACCAGCCACTCATCACTATTCTCAAAAAGCCCCTCTATACTGTATTACCACGTCTGCAGCAAATGATACTTTAGCTCCAACAATGCAACCTCAGTGTGACCTAAAGCATGGTAAGTAACTATATTTAGCATGCTGAGCACAAGGAGGCCATGGACATTATGACAATCCAAGTGTTGTCATTGCAGAGAACTGATGAACTCAAAGCGTCCTTGCAAACAGACTACACATGCAAGCAACTCCACAACATCATCATAAACAGCTAGCCTGCAAAGGCAAAATAACATTTACCTGAGCTCTGTATTCTTATTGCATGGCAGGGGAGTTAAAAGTGGAAGATGCACTAATACTGCATAACCAGGGGCTCATAATCCCTCACTTTCTGCAGAAATACTACACCCAGCAATTTCACTAAGGCCACCCCAAGAAAAAGTGACAAAGTATAGGGCAAAAGAGACTATACACTGGCTGTCAACGTATAGTGACATAGAGAGGGAGGTATCCAGATCTGCAGTATGCAATGCGCTCAAGCCTCACTGAATTAAAGAACAACCATATCTTCCTGAGATTCCAGACCTTCCATGGTCTGTCATTGCAGCAGATGTTTCTGACTAGAATGGGAAACTGCATCTTGTCCTCATTGATTCACTCTCAGGATCGTTTGAAGTTGATTACTTATCTGACATGGAGAACACTACAGTAATCCAGAAGCTGAAGAGACAACTTGCTATGCATGGCATTCCACAAAGGTCAATGACAGACAACACCAGGCAGTTTGTATGCAGGGAGTTCAAGGACTTTGCACACAGGATTTTGAATATGTTACAATCAGGCCCCTTTATCCACAATTGACTGGCTTGATGGAGTATACAGTGCATTCAGCAAAGCACTTCCTCACAAAATACTGCCGTGACAACTCAGACTTTTATGCAGCATTGCTTAATCTGCGCAACATGCCAAGGGAAAGTCTACCCTTACCAGCACAGAGAATGCTCTCCAGATGCATGGCCAGGATCATGATCTCTGTTGCCAAACCCGTAATGCAGCCTAAAATAGAAACAAATGTGAAGGAAGCTTTATGAATCAACGGAAAAGAGGGAAGAAATACTATGGTTATAGTGCCCACAAACTTCGGCCTCTGGAACCGGGTGAGATGGGCAGAGTGCAAATTTTCCAACATTACGCTCACCAATCCAACAGTTACATGGTCACCTTAGGTGGTGCCATATATATAAGGAACTGGCATCAAGCTGAACCAACTCCGCTAAGTGCTACAAAGGCTAATACACCAAGTTTGCACTCCTTGCCTCCCACACCAATTGAGATAGAAGGGGGCTATTAAGTCCATTTTGACTGTAGTAGCTTTTTGGAAGAGCTATCCAATTAATCCTTCACCCTTAAATAAGAATTAGGAGCAGGTGTAGACTACAAGACCCATCAAGGCTACTCCGCCATTCAATAGGATCATGCCTGATCTTAGGCTTTGATTCCATTCCCTGCCAGCTCCCCATATTCTGTAATTCTGAGAGACCAAAAGGTGTCTATACAAGCCTTAAATGCATTAAATTTAACCCCACAATTTTCCGCCAATATGTATCCAATTCTTTTTAAATGTTATTACTGAATCTGCTTCCAACAACCTTTTAATGTTATGATCATAACTCAATGTGATTGATTTTTTTAAGGAGGTAGCAAAGAGAGGCAATGAGTGTAACTTGCTTGATATAGTCTGCGTAGATTTCAGCAAGGCTTTTGATAATGTCCCAAATGGCAAATGGCCAGAAAAATAAAAATTTATGGAATTCAAGGGAAAGTACTGAATTGGATCCAAAACTGGCTCTGTGGTAGGAAACAAAGAGTAATGGTTGATAAATGTTTTTGAGACTAGAAAGAATGGATAGGCTGGGGTTGCTCCCTTTCAAACAGAGAAGGCCGAGGAGACATTTAATTGAGATACAAAATGATGAGGAGCCTCAATAAAGATGATAGGAGTGATATTTTTCTTTTAGCAGAGGGGTCAACCAGAGATCAGAAAGTTAACGTAATTGGAAGAAAGATGTGAGGGGAATTGAAAAATGTTTTTCACCCTATGGCTGGTTGGGGTCTGAAAGTTACTTTGTGAAAGAGTAATAAAAGCAGAGAAGCTAATTAAAATTTAAAAAATTTTTGGATACGCACTTGACGTGTGTGGAAACCTCCATGGCTCTGAACCAAGAACTGGGAAGTGGGATTAGGCAGGATATCTTTTTTTTGGCTGTGCACAGACATGACCTGAAATGCCTCCTTCTGTGCCATAAATTTTCTATGTAAATAATTTCCAATCTCACCTCTGATTCTTTTGTCAGTTATTGTAAATCTGTGTCATCTGTTTACTAACCCTTCTGCCACTGGGAACAGTTTCTGCTTATTTCTTCTACCAAGACCCCACTGATTTTGAGCACCTCTATTAAATCTCCCTTTAAACTTTATGCGATAAGGAGAATAACCCCAGCATTTCTAGATTCTCTGTGTGACTGAAGTTTCCATTCACCTGAACTCTCCATTCACCTGACGAAGGGGCAGTCCCCTCGAAAGCTTGTGAGTATTATCAAATAAATCGGTTGGACTAAAACCTGGTGTTGTCAGACTTTTTACTGTGTTTACGCCAGTCCAACGCCGGCATTCCCACATCATGACTGAAGTTTCACATTATTGCTATAATTTTAGTAACTCTTTTTCTAAGGCATTGATATCTTCCTTAAAGTGTCGCAAACAAGAATGGACAAAATAACCAGATGACCTTATACAAAAGATTGATAAAGGTTTCGCAGAATCTCCTTGTTTTTGTCTTCACGATTCTGTTTCTAAAGCCAGGGCTTCTGCTAGTGTTTTTTAACAGCCATTTCAACTTGGCTGCCACCTTCAAAGATCTATATGCTTACAACTCAAGGGCACTCTGATCCTGTAACCCTTTAAAATTGTACCGTTCATTTATATTGCCTTTCCTCATTCTACTTTCCAAAAGGCATCACTTCACACTTCACTATGTGAAACTTTGTCTGCCATGTGCCTATTCATTTCACCAGTTTGTCTCCTTCTGAATTCTTGTCATTATCCTCCTCACTTTGAACAACATTGCTGACTTGTGTCGTTTGCAAACTTTGAAAAAATGTTCTATACATCCAAGCCCTAGTCATTGATATATATTAAATAGAGCAGTGGTCCTTGGAAACATCACTGTGTACTTCCTGCACCAGTCTTAAAAAACAACCATTCATCATTACTCTCTGCTTTCGATCTTAGCCAATTTTATATCCATGCAGGCACTGCCCATTTAATCCATTTGATACAGTATGCTCGATAATTGCTTGATTTTACATTGAAGTTGTAGTAGCAGAAAATCTAGTTGAGAAACTGTAATGTTAAGCAGTAAAAATCTGGAGTGAGCCAAAATTTTAAAGCTAAAAGCTTTGTCGTAGAATAGATTTCCATTTGTTATTATTGGAAAACCATAATCGGAGCAATTACATGATACACTTTTGCTATTGTATTAATTACAGATTAACGAATGTTTGAGGTAGTTAAAAGATTGTAATCTTATGGTTTTGATTATTTTAGAAGTGATAAATTCAAAATTGAATTATATCCTACAGCCTCCATTTTTTATTCTTTACAGTCAACTAGTAGGTCCTGTATTGGCATTGCTCTCGAGTAATTCCGAATGTGAAATGAAGCAAACAAAATGGGGTTGATCTTAACTTTACGTTCATGTAAACCAAGTGACAACGAGTCAACTGCCCATTTAACATTCACCCCTAATAATGAAAGTGAAAATCAGGGGAAGACTTGTACTAATGTGCAATGTTAAAATTTACCCCAATGTGGCAAAAGATTGTTCAAACTTGTAATAGACCTAATTTACAGAAGAGGAGACTATACGATTGATGCAAGATAAAAATGCTGATATTAAGGTACATGAGGGTATCATATGAGGTAAATATCTTTCTGATACAAATATTTACATACCATTTCATAAAATATGTTTAAGATGCAAAAAGAATGTTGTTATTCTTTCTCCAAAAACTCTTATTCCCTTTTGGATACATCATGTTATTAATATACATCAAGAAAAGCAGTGATTTTACTACTAACTCCAAGGAAACATGTTCTTCCAGTTTGAAAAACAACTGTTCACCACCATTCTGTTTCCTATCACTCAGCCAGTTTCATATAAATGTTGCCATTGTTCCTTCCAGTCCAGGGCTTCCACTTTGTTGACAAGCCTATCACATGGCATTTTATCAAATGCTTTTTGGATGCCATACTTTTTAGACATCCTTGACAATATTTGCTTACTTTATTTATTCTCCCTCCTCCCAACCCAAAACTTTCTTACTTTTTTCTCTTATGTACACACTCATTTTTATTCTCCTTATAATAGATTTGTAGCTCTTGATAAACTAAGCAGATTCTACCTTAAGGTTAAGTCTCCAGTCACTAGTACCTGAGCCATTCTTAGTGGAGCAGGCATGGGCTACAGATAACTCAATCTTCAATATCTGAGATCTCCATCAAGGCATCTCATAAACATCCTCCTTTTAGCGCCATGTAAGTAATCATTTTTATCAATTATCCACAAAAGATGATTCCAAACTTTGGTTCAGAAGGTGGCAATCTTGCTCTTTGAGACAGTAGACTGTAGATTGAAATCTCTCTTTAGCTTGAGCACAAAAGGTCATCACTGGCACTCCACTAGAGTGCTGCATTGTTACAGATACAGTATTTCAGGTGAAGTTGAATTGTGGCCTTCTTCTGCCCTTTATGATTGTCATAAAAGATCTCACGGACTATTTCAAAGAAGTACAGATTAGGTGGATTGGCCATGCGAAATTGTCCCTTAGAACTCAAAGGCATATAGATTAGATATATTAACCATGGTAAATGTACAGGATTATGGGAATAGGACAGAGGGGAGGGTCTGTGTGGGATGCTCTTTTGGAGAGTGGCTCAAATTCGATGGGCTGAATGGCCTGTTTCTGTTCTGTAGCAGTTCTATGGGTTTTAAGAGCAGGGGAGTTAACCCTGATGCCCTGGCCTAGAATCATCCCTGAATCCACATCACAAAAGCAGACCATCTGGTCATCATCACAATGCTGTTTGTGGGAGTTTACAATAAACCCAAGTCTTTTTCTTTTTTTTCAATACCTTTAGCATAGGTTTCTGTTTGACACTGCCTGCAATGTATGTATTATTCTGACACATACCTCGCAGCTGTTAATTTGTAAATATTTTGTTGGGTGTCACAGTGCTTACTGGATATGTAGTTCCACTGGAAGAGGAAAAGAAGCTGAACTCCAAATGCACACTCTCAAACACACATTTGTCCATAAGTCCAGGAAGAAAGGTAAGCCTGTGACAAACTACTTGGAGGCATTTCTAACAGGCATAATCAATTTTCTGAGTAAGGTTAATAATTTTTCAGAATTGCATTTTTTTAATATTACAAAGTTATATTTTTTAGCTGTACACAAACTATGCATAATATATTCAGGTGTGCAAGCTATCAGCAAAAACTTATAATGATATAGTCACTTTCTAAATAATATTTGCTTTTGAATTTTATTTAGTCATTTATGCTGTGAACATGCTTAACACTGTAGATGAAATATGACACAAGTCAAAATGTTCCTTCCCATTAGCCCCATTCATTGCCAAGCATAGAATTGAGCCAAATAAACTGAGGTTTTGGGTTGAATCCCTGACCTATATTGAGTTAACTCATCTCAACCAAATTAACAGTTTCTCCAGCACCCAGGACAAGCAGGAAGAAAAAAATAAAGAGGCAGGATTTCATCTTTAACAGTGATTCGTAGAATCTCTACAGTGGAGAAGGAGGCCATTCGACCCATTGAGCCTACAATGACAGTAATCCCACCCAGGCCCTATCACTGTAACCCCACCCATTTATCCTGCTAGTCACCCTGACACTAAGGGGCAATTTAGCATGGCCAATCAACCTAACCTGCACACCTCAGGGATCAGTGCTGGGATCTTTACTGTTTGTAATATATAAAAATGACTTTGAGGAAAATGTAACTGTTTTGACTAAGTTTGCGGACGACACGAAGGGTGGTGATTTGCAGATAGCGATGAGAACAATTAGAGGATGCAGCAAGATATAGATCGATTGGAGACATGGATGAAGAGATGGCAGATGGAATTTAATCCGGACAAATGTGAGGTAATGCATTTTGGAAGGTCTAATAAAGATAGGAAATTTAGAGTAGATGGCAGAACCCTTAAGAGTATTGATAGGCAGAGGGATCTGGGTGTACAGGTATACAGACCTGAGAGTGGAAAAGGTAGTTAAGAACTCATACAAATGCTTGCCTTCATTGGCTAGGCATTGAGTTTAAAAATTGGCAAGTCATGTTGTCGATCTATAGAATCTTGTTAGGACGCACTTGGAATATGGTGTTCAATTCTGTTCGCCACACTATCAGAGGATGTGGAAGCTTTGGAGAGGGTACAGAAGAGATTTACCAGGATATTGCCTGGTATGGAGGGCATTAGCTATGAGCAGAGGTTGGAAAAACTTGATTTGTTCTCACTAGAGCGACAGAGGTTGAGGGGCAACCTGATAGAAGTCTACATGATTATGAGGGGCGTGGACAAAGTGAATAGTCAGAAGCTTTTTCCCAAGGTGGAAGAGTCAATTACAAGGGGGCATAGGTTTAAGGTGTGAGGGGCAAGGTTTAAAGGAGATCTACAAGGCACGCAGAGAATGATGGCTGCCTGGAACTCACTGCTGGGGGAAGTAGTGGAAGCAGATACGATAGTGACTTTTGACAAATACATAAATAGGATGGGAATAGAGAGATATGGTCCCCAGAAGGATAGGAGGTTTTAATTCAGTCAGGCAGCATGGTTAGTGCAGGCTTGGAGGGCTGAAGGGTCGGTTTCTGTGCTGCAATTTTCTTTGTTTTTTATCTTTGGACTGTGGGAGGAAAACGGAGCACCCGGAGGAGACCCACACAGACACGAAGGAGATTCCACACAGACACTCATCCAAGACCGGAATTAAATCTTGGTCCCTGGTGCTGTGAGGCAGCAGTGCTAACCACTGTGCCACCATGCTGCCCTGAGAAGGAGGCCATTATGTCCATCAAGTCTGTACCGACCACAATCCCACCCAGGCCTATTCCCATAATTCTCATTTACCTTGCTAATCCCTCAACACTAGGGTGAATTCAGCATGGCTAATCAATCTGACCTGCACATCTTTGGATTGTGGGAAGAAACCACAGCACCCAGAGGAAATCCAAGCAGACATGGGGAAGAAGTGCAAACTCCACACAGACAGTGATCTGAGGCAGGAATTGAATCTGGGTTCCTGGCATTGTGAAACAGCGGTACTAACCACTGTGCCACCATGCCGGGTTCCTTCTGGATAATGCACATTTGGATGGGCATCAGATAAGGACAGACTGGGAAAAATGATCTTTCCATGGTCAGATAGATTTCCAAACCTCAACTGAAGTGAGGTACTGAAGAGCAGCCAGTGCTCCTGAATCCTGTTAAGCAAAGGTCATGCCTGACTAGTTGGATTGAATTTTTTTGAGGAGGTATCAAAGAGAGTCAATAGGAGCAGCTCATGGATTTTAACAAGGCTTTTGACTAGGTCTTGCATAGGAGACTGGCCAGAAAGATAAGAGCCCATGCGATCCAAGGAAAAGTGGTGAGTTTGATCCAAATCTGGCTCAGAGGCAGGAAGCAAATGATAATGGCCAATAGGCATTTGTGACTGGAAGGCTGTTTTCAGTGATGTGCCAGAAGGATCAGTACCAAGCATCTTCCTTTTTGTAGCAAATATCAATGATTTCGACATAAATGTAATGAGCATGATTAAGAATTTTGCAAGTAATTTAAACATTGTGTTTTGATGGTGAGAAAGGAGGATAAGGATGGCAAGAAGATATCAAGAGATCTTTAAAATGAAGCTTCTAAATGTTGATGTTCGGAGATCTTGGGTATACATGTTAAAGGAACACAAAGTTAACATGTACATACAGCAAACAATTAAGAAATGAAATGGTTTGTCAGCTTTAATTGCAAGGTGATTGTAAAACAAGGACAAAGAAGTCTTGCTAATGAGACCACACCAAAAGTACTGTGCAGATTTACTCTCTGTAGGGAAAGATCTACGTGCATTGGAGGCAATATAGTGAAGTTTCACTAGATTGGTTCCTGGGATGAGGGGGTAGTTCTATGATGAGAGGCTGAGTAAATTGGGCCTTAAACTCTGGAGTTTAGACCAATGAGAAGTGATCTAACTGAAATATCCAAGGTTCTGAAGGAACCTGATGGGACAGATGCTGAGAGATTGTTTCCCTTGTTGTGGAACTTAAAACACATGGCACAGTTTCAGGGTAAGATAAGTGGCAAGTCAAATTCACATTAGAGAATTATGCAGTGTTCCAGTTGAGGAGGGTAAACAAAATGGTTGGATACTGAGTGATATTAGTTCTGCTATAGTTGGAGTACTTCATACAGTTATGATCACTGCATTACAGGAAGGATGTGGTCATGAAAGAAAGAATACAGGGTAGACTTACAAAGATTTGCCAGGAATGGAAAATTTTAACAGTCAGAAACGATTGAATAGGCTGGGGTTGGTTTCTTTGGAACACAAGAGCCAAGAGGGGATCTAATTGAGGTACATAAAATTATGAGGACCTAGATAGACTGAATAGGATGGACCTAATTCCCCGAGCAGAGAGACAATAACCAAGAGACATAGATATAAACCAATTGGCAAAATGACTAGAGAAGAATTGAGGAAAAATTTTTCCACTCAGAATGGTGGGATCTCAAACTCACTGTCCGAAATGGTTACAGATCAAAAGCTGGAAAATTGGATGAGGATGGCTTGTTGTTTTTTTGGTTGGCACATACACAATGGGCTGACTGGCCTCCTTCTGTACTATAAATTCCAATAATTCTATACTCCAACATGTCAGCAGCTTAAGGAGAAGGGGATGGAAAAGTTAAAAAAGGCACTTTTGCAAATCTGTAGAATCATATGCCTTCTGTTTCAGTCACATCATGTATTACTTTATTCATTTGACAGTAAATTACCAACAACTGTCCTATACCTTAAGTAACATTCGTTCTCAGTTTGACATCCATTACTCATTGTCTTGTTATAATTATAAGACTATAAAATAATGTGAAAACTGATTGTTATCATCTTTTAAAATGTAGTTATGCTGTTTCTATAATGTCACATGCCATGTTTTTACTTGCACGAAATCCAAAACTAGACTAAACCATAAATTCAGAATGCTGTTTTAATTATAAATGATCAAATTAATCAAATTAATCAAATATTCGGTTGCTTTCCTTTCCTTTGTTTCACTGGGACCCATGAAAACTGATTAAATCTGCTTGAGCAGCGTGGCGGGCCAAGAGACACCAGCCTTTAGTGAGGTTCATCTCCCAAACGCTTTTCTTAAAGAGTAATCACCTCTGTGCTGGAAATCGGCGCGGAGCTGATTATCAATGCCTGGCACCCTGGGACTGCCCAAAGGGTAAACAGGTACTGCAGCTGCAAGGGGCACGGGGACCTGCTGCCAGTCTGCAAACAAATCGCTGGGAGAAGGAGGGAAGGATGGAGGAGGTGATCGAAGCTGGCCAGGGGCTGTTCATAGGGGTGGGAGATTGGGGCTAGGCTTGGGGACAGGGGGTTGGTGACGGGGTGTGCAAGGCCAGCGATGGGGGGGCCACTGCACATGCACTGATCTGCGCTCTGACAAATTGGTGCATGAGGGGTGGCCTATTCAGCACTATTCTGCCAGCCTCTCGGGTGGGAATAGGCCCTGTCCCCTGCTTATCAGAGTGAATCATGCTGAGGCACTCTGCCTTGCACAGACTGTTGGAGATTCAGTCTAGTAAGTATGCCCAAAAAACAGGTGGGAAATACTCCTGTTTTTCTGTATGTTGGGAATTCAATTTTGTTTTGGGAGAATCCTGGCCAATATCTCTTGTTCAGTCCAGACAAAATTCACATGTATGATTAGCTGTGCCTCTCAATTTCCACAATGCACTGCACCATTCACAGATATTTCTTTTTCATAGTGCAGAATAGAATTGGAGATACTGGTAATGACACTCTGAATAACTAATCATGGCACAATGCTGAAGGTACAGTGGGGGCTTATAAACCACTTCTATCCCTCACTAGCCCCCAACAACCCACACACTCAAGACATGAAAATATTTTTGTTTTTGCCTACTTACTTTGTCATTATTTTTGTTCTGTTATCAAGATTTAAATGTTTCCAAAGGTCAATTTTTTGGCACTTGTCATAAGGCCTTCTGTGGAAAGGATAATGTGGTGGAACTTGCTAATTTTCAGAAAATTTCTTCCATACCTCCACCACAATCCATAGATATATGAGACTTCATTATTTAATCCTACTCCCAGACATTTTGAATCTAGATTGCAAATAATAAAGAACAAAGAAAATTACAACACAGGAATAGGCCTTTCAGCTCTACAAGCCTGCACCGACCATGCTGCCTGACTGGACTAAAACCCCCTACCCTTCAGGGGACCATATCCCTCTGTTCTCAACCTATTCATGTATTTGTCCAGGCGCCCCTTAAAACTCACTATTGTATCTGCTTCCACCACCTCCCCTGGCAGCGAGTTCCAGGCACCCACCACCCTCTGTGTAAAAAAAACTTGCCTTGTACATCTCCTTTAAACCTTGCCCCTTGCACCTTAAACTTTTACCCCCTAGCAATGGACTCTTCCACTCTGGGAAAAAATTTCTGACTATCCATTCTGTCCATGCCCCTCACAATCTTGTAGACTTCTTTCAGATCGCCCCTCAACCTCTGTTGTTCCAGTGAGAACAAACCAAGTTTCCCCTCATAGCTAACGCCCTCCATACCAGGCAACATCCTGGTAAATCTTTTTTGCATCCTCTCTAAAGCCTCCACGTCCTTCTGGTAATGTGGCAAACAGAACCGAACACTATATTCCAAGTGCGGTCTAACTAAGGATCTATAAAGTTGCAACATGACTTGCCAGTTTTTAAACTCAATGCCCCAGCCAATGAAGACAAGCATGCCAAATGCGTCCTTGACTACTTTCTCCACCTGTGTTGCCACTTTCAGTGACCTGTGTACCTGTACACCCAGATCCCTTTGCCCATCAATACTCTTAAGCGTTCTGCCATTTACTGTATATTTCCCATCTTTATTAGACCTTCCAAAATGCATTACCTCACATTTGTCCGGATTAAAATCCAAATGCCATCTCTCTGCCCAAGCTTCTAACTGATCTATAACTTGCAGTATCCTCTGATGATCCTCATCGCTATCCGTAGATTCACCAGCCTTTGTGCCGTGTGCAAACTTACTAATCAAATCAGTTACATTTTCCTCCAAATCATTTATATATATATTACAAACAGCAAAGGTCCCTTCACTGATCCCTGAGGAATGGCACTTGTCACAGCCCTCCATTCAGAAACACACCCTTCCACTGCTACCCTCCGTCTTCTATGATCGAGCTAGTTCTGTATCCACCTTGCCTGCTCATCTCTGATCCCATGCCACTTCATCTTCTATACCAGTCTGTCATGAAGGACCTTGTCAAAGGACTTACTGAAGTCCCTGTAGACATCATCCACTGCCCTATCCTCATCAATCATCTTCATCATTTCCTCAAAAAACTTGATCAAGTTAATGAGACATGACCCCGCCTCCACAAAACTGTTGCCTCTCGCTAGTACATCCACTTATTTCCACGTGGGAGTAAATCCTGTCTCGAAGAATCCTCTCTAATAATTTCTCTACCACTGACGTAAGGCTCACCAGCTTGTAATTACCTGGATTTTTCTTGCTACCCTTCTTAAACAAAGGAACAACATTGGCTATTCTCCAATCCTCTGGAACCTCCTCTGTAGCTAATGAGGATACAAAGATTTCTCTCAAGGCCCCAGCAATTTCTTCCCTTGCCTCTCTCAGTATTTTGGGATATATCCCATCAGGTCCTGGGGACTTGTCTACCTCAATGTTTTCAAGAACCCCAATATCTCCTCCTTTTGGATCTCAACATGACTTAAACTATTTACACACCCTTTCCCAGTAATAGTGCATTTTCATTGACCCGATTGCAAAACCTCTGGTGTAGAATGTTGAACTGAATTAGTCTCACAGCAAGACAGGATTGATGTGATTAATGGGCGCGCTACACAAGCAGTTTATGTCCTCTTGCTTTCATGCACTCCCTACTACACAGGTTGGCTGATACGTAGGGAGTTCCAGCTTTGCAGTGAGATAACAGTTCCTCCACGGCTGCCACATGGAATTAAAGGTGTCTTTCTTGCAGGGCTCAAGTTTTGCTGTTGCTACTTAATTCTGGCAAAGGATAGCTTTGCTCCTCTTGGGAATTAAGCTTATGAGGTTCTCCACCAGAAGTTTTGCAATTGGGTCAAGGAACATACACTAGATTCAAGATGCCTGGGAGCAGGATTAAATAGTGCAGTCTCACACAACTGTGGATTGTGGACGCAGATGTAGAAGAAATTTTCTAAAAATTAGCAAGTTCTACCACATTGTCCTTTTCACATAAGGTCTTATATGTGCCAAAAAACAATATTTTAATTTTGCTGCTGCAGTGGGACATCATGCAAAGTACTGAGACAAAGTACTGAGCTGCTGAGAACGTTTCATACCCATGTTGCTGCAGAACTAGTAACATACACTTTGTTAGAATGCACTAATAATGTTGTACATGCATTTTGTAATCAAACCTGCCAAGCATACTGTGACAAAAGTTATTTGCATGCTGCATGTGCTTGGACTCGTATAAAGTGACACGTGTACAAAAGCAAAACACTAGTTGCTGGAAACATTAAGTTAAGAACAGACAATGCTGGAAAATACTCAACACCTGACTTTGTAAGCAAATATCAACGATAACCCACTATTCAACTGTGGCAGGAGTAAAACAGACTTGGTGTTACAAGTTGATGGCCTTTCATTAGAACTGGGAAAAGTTAGAAATACCACAGGTTTGAAGCAAGAGAAAAGCTGTGTGTGTTTGAGGGTGGGGGTGTAGGGGAGGTGAAAAGAGAACAGAAGGAAACAGAAGGTGGAAAACATGAGGTGGAGATGCCGGCATTGGACTGAGGTGGGTATGATAAGAAGTCTCACAACACCAGGTTAAAGTCCAACAGTTTTATTTTGAATCACGAGCTTTCAGACCACTGCTCCTTCATCAAGTGAGTGGAGGTAGGTTCACAAATACAGCATATATAGGCAAAGACACAATTGCAAGATAATTACAGATTGGAATATGAAGAATGGTTGAAATGCAAATCTTTAAAGGTAATCAAGTGTTTACAGGTACAAACAATATGCATGGAGAGAGGTATAATCACAGGTTAAAGCGTGTGAATTGTCTCAAGCCAGGACAGTTATAGGACTTTACAGTATGGCAGGCAGTATGGTGGGGATTAGAAGCAGTATGACAAGAACCCAAGATCCTGGTTGAGGCTGTCCTTATCTGTGCAGAACTTGGCTATCAGTTTCTGCTCAGTGATTCTGCATTGTCGTGTGTCTTGAAGATCGCCTTGGAGAATGCTTACCCGAAGATCGGAGGTGGAATGCTCTTGATTGCTGAAGTGCTCCCCAACAGGAAGGGAACACCCCTGTCTGGCAATTGTTATGCGGTATCTGTTCATCCATTCTCGTAGCATCTGCATGGTGTCACCGATGTACCATGCCTTGGGATATCCTTTCCTGTGACGTATGAGGTTGACAACATTGGCTGAGTCACATGAGTATGTACCATGTTCCTGGTGGGTGGTGTTCTCGTGTAATGGTGGTATCCATGTCGATGATCTGGCACGTCTTGTAGAGATTGCCATGGCAGGGTTGTGTGGTGTCATGATCGCTGTTCTCTTGAAGGCTGGGTATTTTGCTGAGAACAATGGTCTATTTGAGGTTGAGTGGTTGAAGTCAAATAGCGGGGAGTTGGAATGGCTTTGGTGAATTGTTTATCGTCATCAATGATATATTGAAGACTCCAAAGAAGATGTCATAGTTTCTCCGCTCCGGGGAAGTACTGGATGATGAAGGGTACTCTGTCAGTCATGCCCCGTGTTTGTCTTCTGAGGAGGTCGGTGTGGTTTTTCGCTGTGGCGTGTCAGAACTGTCGATCGATGAGTCTTACAAGGGCATCTTTCAGCACCTATTGTTATCTGTTGTATTCCTCTTTGTCTGGGCAGATCCTGTGTATATGGGATGCTTGCGGGAAGCTGGTGGCCCGACTCTGCTGGAGTGAAGAGGGGCAATCAAGGCCCCCGATAGAGTCAGCCACCATATTGCCAGCCTAGCAGTAGAAGACAAGAGAGATTAAATGACAAGGGAGTTGGTGATTCATGTCAAAGGAAGTGGTAATGGGACAAATAAAGAGACAAAATGTTTGTCCAGAAGAGGTGTGAATGGCCCAATGAAGAACAGCTGCTGTCTGAAAGCAACAGAAAAGGAAAATCAAGTGAATGATGCCAAAGCCAACAAATAAGAAGGAAACAAAATGGGGGTTGAGGTTATGGTCTGAAATGGATGAACACAAAGTTGAGACTGCAACACTACACACTACAACACATCACATACTCTCTTGTCACAGAAGTTGGGAGTAATTCTCCCAGCCCACTGTGCTGCTTTTGTAGCGTAGCAGGCCAGGAAACTCTCATGGAGACCAGTTCAAGGGTTCCCCCTGGGCACCACGTCCTCCACAAGTCTCCAGCAGCTGGATTCCTGGCACCATCAGCTCCGCACCAATTTCTGGCATGAAACAGCATAAATTATGGGAATGTTCATTATCATATATACTAAATATCATTAACAGACCCAGGACTGAAATCTCCAGGCCCACTAGTGTCTCCTCCCCGCCAAGAGTGATTCACTCCGGCAGAATTTAGTATAGCTGCTCACTTGTGGGGAGCAAGTGGCCCAACCCCACTGGAGTGAACTGAAGGGGATAATTGAGCCCCTTAAGGGTTGGCACCAGATGATGCCCCTGGGTATTGCCAGTCTGGCAGTGCCAATGTGAGTCACCTAGTGCTGCCTGAAGGACAAAGTGGCAATGCTCAGGGGACACCTTGGCATTGCCCACCAGGCATAAGGCAGTGCCAATAGGGTGGGTCAAAATGGCAGGGGTGGGGCATTCCACTGCCACTCTACATTTGAGCTGAGTGATAGAGGGTGACCAGCGATCGGGGCTGGGCGTTGGGGTGGGGGAGCAGCCTGCTGGGGGGACTCAGATCGGGGCTGCCGGCGGGCGGGGGGGGGGGGGGGGGGGGGGGGGCGCAGTTGCAGGCGATGCTGGCCCAGACACACCCAGTGGAGGGGGGTAGGTCAGCGATCGGACTGTGGGGGTGATCATATGGCTGATGATGTGGGTATCATGGCCAGCGATCAAGCTGGTCAGCAATCGAGAAGCCAGCAGTGCGGGGCTACTGCACATGGGCCAATCACAGTGCTGACAGATCAGCGCATGAGCAGTGGCCCACTCAGCACTATGTTGCCACCCTCTCATCTATTGATTTTTGGATTGATTCATGCTAGTGCACTCTGCAGTGCACAGAAAGTGTGAAATTCATTTTGAAACTCCCACTGAAAATATTAGTGTGATTAGGCAAGTTTCCGTAATGTAGTGGATATCACACTTGCCTAACATGCAAAAAGTTCTTCTTTTGAAACCAGGCAGAAACAGTTTTGGGGTGACATGGTGGCACAGTGGTGCCTCAAAGCACCAGTGACCCAGGTTCAGTTATCATTTTGGGTGACTGTCTGTGTGCAGTTTGCACATTCTCCCCGTGACTGTGTGGGTTTTTCCTGCATCCTCCAGTTTCCTCCCACAGTCCGAAGATTAGGGTTAGGTGGATACAGGTTAGGTGGATTGGCCATGCTAAATTTCCCCTTAGTGTCAGCAGGACTAGCTACAGTAAATGCATGGGGTTAAGGAGATAGGGTCTGGATGGGATTGTGATCAGTGCAGACTTGGTGGGCCAATCGCTGGTCTCCTTCCCTCTCAGCTCAAATGCAGAGTGGCAGTGAGATGCCCCACCCCCACCATTTTGACACACCCTGTTGGCACTGCCCTATGCTTGGTGGGCAGTGCCAAAGAGCCCCCTGAGCATTGGCACTTTGTCTCTTGGGCAGAACCAGGGGGCCTGGGTTGGCACTGCCAGGCTGGCAATATCCAGAATGGCCTGATTTTAACTCCAGTTTGGATGGGTTTAGAGTGAGTTAAAAGCTCACCTACCTTGGGGTCAATACACACATCTTTCTTGTTTAGCTTCACATTTGGCAAACAATTTCAACTTAGCTGTAACCCAAGGCTTCAGTACCTTGTACTGGCCAATATATGCTCACATGAGCAGTCTGCATGCAGAAATAGTGTTCAGAAGTAGGAGACATTTCATACTTTCGTGAAGAGGAGATACCACAGTATTACACACGAAGCACAGATGAACCTCTCACAGTGTCAGTGACTCAATGGTAGTGCATTCATCACTGAACAATGAAGGTAGTGGGTTCAAGCCTTCCTACAGAATTTGAGCACTTGATTTGGATTAGTAGCTCAATGCCATATTAAGGGAGTGCCACCTTTCAGATGTGATGATAAATTAAAGCTCTGTCTACCCCTCAGATTGACAAGAAGGATAAAAACTTGATTGAAGAGATTTAAACCAAGACCTGTGGGGAAAATGGAAATAATCTCGGATTTCAAATTCATGCCTCCTCAACTTGAGAGAATTAATGTAGGGGCCATACTGACGGAATGACATGGAAGGAAGGCAATTGTGGTTTTGCTGGGGATAAGGGCAGTAAAGATTGAGCTGAGGGAATTGTTGAGCAAACTGACAGCTAAGAGAGATATCTTGGTAAATTGAGAGCCAAAGACAGTCATTTATAAATAACCTGAAGAACAGTTTTGTTCTGGAAGTGAATGTAGAAAGAAATAAGGTTAGAGAAGGGTAGGGATGACTGGGAATATAGATAGGAATGTTTATTATGGATTTGGAACTTTTCAGAAAGACAGGAAAACAGTATACTTGAAGAGAGGACATAAAAAGCATGGATGAAGATTGAAATTAGCCATGATTTGGAGTCATTCAGTATGAAATTTGAGAGAAAAAGAACAAGAACAAAGAACAGTACAATACAGGAACAAGCCTTTTGGCCCACCAACTCTGTGCCAACACAGATGCTTCTCTAATCTTATACTTTTTTGCCTCTAGATGGTCCATTTTCCGTTATTCCTGCCCATTCATGTATCTATCCAGATGCCTCTTGAAAATTGTTGTAGAATCTGCTTTCACCACTTCCTCTGGTAGCACATTCCAGTCATTCGCCACCCTCTGTGAAAAACTTGTCCCTGACATCTCTTTTAAACTTTCTCCCTTCCAACTTTAATCTATGCCCCCAAGTAATTGATCCTTTGACCCTGGGAAAAACACTCTGACTATCCATTCTATCCAAGATTGTCATAATCTTGTAAACGTCTATCAGGTGCTCCCTCAACCTCTGACGCTCCAGTAAAATTAATCCAAGTTTATTCACCCTTTCTTCATAGTCTATATCCTCCAAACCAGGCAACATCCTGGTAGATCTCTTCTGGACCCTTTCCAAAGCATCAATATCCTTCCAGTAATATAGCGACCAGAATTGTACACAATATTCCAAATGCGGCCTAACCAAAGTCTTATATAGCTGCAACATGATTTTCCAATTCCTATACCTAATGCTTCAACCAATGAAGACCAGCATGATATATTCGTTCTTGACCATCTTGTCCATCTGAGTTGTTAACTTCAGGAAACTGTGGATCTGTGCACCTAGATCCCTTTATATGAAAATATTTCTCAGGGCGCTACCAGTTACTGTATACTTTCCTTCTGCAGTAGACCTTCCAAATTGCATCACCTCACATTTGTCCAGGTTAAATTCCATCTGCTAACTTTCAGTCCAGGTCTCTAGCCGATTTATATCCTGCTGCATCTTCTGACAGTCCTCCTCACTATCTGCGACTCCCCCAATTTTTGTAGCATCTGCAAATTTACTAGTCAGACCACCTACATTTACCTCAATCATTTATATATATATTGCAAACAACAGAGGCCCCAGCACTGATCCTTGTGAAACACCGCTTGTCACAGACCTCCACTTAAAAAAAGTATCCTTCCATTGCTAGTCTCTGCTTTCTATGCCCAAGCCAGTTTTGTATCCATCTTACCAGCTCACATAAGAACATAAGAAATAGGAGCAGGAGTAGGCCATCTAGCCCCTCGAGCCTGCCCTGCCATTCAATAAGATCATGACTGATCTGAAATGGATCAGTTCCACTTACCCACCTGCTCCCCATAACCCTTAATTCCCTTATTGATCAGAAATCTATCTGCCCGTGACTTAAACATATTCAACGAGGTAGCCTCCACCACTTCAATGGGCAGAGAATTCCAGAGGTTCACTACCCCCTGAGATAAGAAGTTCCTCCTCAACTCTGTTCTAAACTGTACCCTCCTTATTTTGAGGCTGTGCCCTCTAATTCTGGTTTCCTTTCTAAGTGGAAAGAATCTCTCTACCTCTACCCTATCTAGCCCCTTCATTATCTTATATGTCTCTGTAAGATCCCCCCTTAGCCTTCTAAACTCCAACGCGTACAGGCCCAACATTGGATTCCATATGATTTCACATTCTGTATCAGCCTGCCATGAAAAACCTTATCAAAAGCTTTACTAAAGTCCATGTAGACAACATCTATTGCCCTGCTCTGGTCAAGAGAAGACCAATATTTAAGTGAGTAATGTAGGAGGAGGTCTGTGGGGGAGAGGAAGTTTGGCCTTGTGATGGCAGCAAATAACAAGAAATTATAGCAAGGGATGAGTGAAGTGGGATGTGGCAAAATGCTCAATACAGAAGGTACCAGAGGAGTAGAGGGTAAGGTCAAGATGTGACTCAATAATAAGGGACTTGTCAATGGTGGCAGAGGAATGGAGTGGCATCTCTAATAGCTTGTGTGGAGCAGAAGGGAGTAATGAATTAGTGTATTGGCCCATTTAATGGACAGGAACTTAAACCACCACATCTCTGATTTCCCAATATGTTTGTTCCTGGTGGGTGAGTGTTTATTCCAGGTGTGCATGTTTATAATTATACTTGTCATTGGATCTTGGAGCTCATTTGTGGCTCAGCTCCCTTTTACTTGTATGCTCTCTCAGGCTTTATTGCTTCATGTACTTTTGGGACTTTTCTTGTTCTCCAACAATTAGGCAAGAGTATCATTCCACGTTTTTTACACAGCAAGTGGTGAGGCAAGTTCAACTAAAACTACTCAATAGAACTATTGGCCCTATTGTTTTTATTCTCTCTCTGGGGAAGTGTCTGGCCTCCTCTTGGCAACTGCCCACAGACACATGATTGTGGAACAAAAACAGAAAATGCTGGAAATACACAGCAGGTCTGTTGGCATCTGTGGTTAGGACAAATAAAGTTGATGTTTCTTGGCTTATTCAGTACATGGTTGGAATGTTATGGGTTGTCTGGCTTACATTCCTGAGAGTGGTCTTCAAATAGGACATGAATTAGGACTGCAACCCTCATCAAAATGTTAGAAAGTAAAACTGCTCTAGAGATTGAAGAAAGAATGGCATTAGTGAAAATTAAAGCTGGGCAAAATAACAAGTTTGGAAAAAAACATAGTTTTGCCAAGAAATTAATGAAAAGCCAATGAGAAAAATAAAACCTTTCATCTCTTCTGGTAATTTTCTAAAGCCTGTTGCAATGACAAAACATCAAGTACAAGATCATAATCAAAGGTTTACATTTTAACATGATAGGGCTTTCTGACAGATTGAAGACATTTTACATCACTGTAACTTGAATTTCTGAATCAGATTTGTCTCAAGTTGTTCAGTTCTAATGTTGTGATGCAAGTGCAAATTTCTGACTACGTTCAAACTTTTATGTCAGGACTTATCAGCATCTCAGGAAGATATGGAGGTTGGATTTATAATAATATTCACTAATTTGAAGATTAATATATAATTTGTATCTAGAAAATAATCAAATATTAGTCAAATACAAATAGTTAAAATTGTGTCAAAATATTTTCATATGTATTGATTATTTTCCCCAGTGTCTTCTTCCTTTTCCTTGAAGGTACAAACCAATGCTAGTGTATAGCTTCACTTTTACTGGCCACCCTTCAATAAGCCAAGTGATTACTTTTCTTGTGCAATCAGTGCAAGAAATAACATCAACAATGGCCATTTCAACTAAAATCCCAACCCAGACATACACAAAGCAACTCACCGAGATGGTATTTGCTAGCAACACAGAAAGCAGTTTACACCACACAGAATCACAGAACTTTTACAGCCCAGAAATAAAACTATTCAGCCTAGCATGTCTGCACTAGTTCTCTGAATGAGAAATTCAGTTTTTCATTTTTTTCATGGGATGTGAGCCTGGCTAGCAAGGCCAGCATTTTTATTGCCCATCTCTAATTGGTGGTGGTGAGCTGTGTTCTTGAACTGCTGCAGTCCAGCTAATGTAGATACACCACAGTGCTGTTAGAGAAGGAGTCCTAGGCATTTGACCCAGCAACAGAGGAGCAACCAATATAGTTCAGAATCAGGTTGGTGTGTGGTTTGGAGGGGAACTTGCAAGTGTGGTGTTCATTTGCAGCCCTTGTCCTTCTAGGTGGTAGAAGTGGTTTGGAAGATACTGCTGAAGGAGGCTTGGTGAGTTCCTGCGGTGCATCTTATAGATGGTACTCCTGCCTCTGTGTTGGTGGTGGCGGGAGTAAAGGTTGAAGGTGGTGGATGGGGTGCCATTCAAATGGACTGTTGATCGTGTCAAAGCTTATTGAGTGTTGTTGGATTAACACTTACCCAGGCAAGTGGAGACTATTCCATCACACTCCTGTCACGTGCCTTGTAAATCATACAGGCTTTGGGAAGTCAAGAGGTGAGTTACTGTTTGCAGAATTCCCAGCCTTTGACTTGCTCTTGTAGCCACAGTATTTATTGGTTGGTCCAGTTCAGTTTCTGGTCAATGGTCACACCCGGGATGTTGATGGTGGCAGATTCAGTGCTGATAAAGCCAGTGACTATCAAGGGGCAATTGTTGAATTCTCCCTTGTTGGAAATGGTCCTTGCCTGGCACTTCTTTGGCATGAATGTTACTTGTCACTTATCAGCCTAAAATTAATACTGGGCACAAAATGCTTCAGTATCTGTTGAGTTGCAAGTTGCGCTGAACATTGTGCAATCATCTATGAATATCCTAGTACTGACCTTTGGTGGAGGGAAAGTCATTGATGAAGCAGCTGAAGATGATTGGGCCAACCCACTACCCTGAGGAACTCCTGCAGTAATATCCTGAGAATGAGATGACTGAGTTCCAACAACCACAAACATATTTCTTTGTGCTAAGTATGGCTCCAATCTATGGAGAATTTTTGCCCCTGATTCCCTATGACTCCAGTTTTGCTAGGGCTCCTTGATGCCACACAGTCAAATGCTGCCTTGAAGTTCAGGGCAGTCACTCACCTCACCTCTTGAGTTCAACTCTTTCGTTCATGTTTGGACTTTCACAGAAGCTAAATTAAGGTCAGCAGCTGGTGGCCCTCGTGATACACAAACTGAGTGTCAGTGAACAAGTAAGTACCATTGGATAATATTGTTGATGACCCCTTCTATCACTTTCCTGATGATCAAGAGTAGACTGATAGGGTGATACTTAGCTCGGTTGAATTTGTCCTGGTTTTAGTGGACACGACAAACTTGGGCAGTTTTCCACATTGCTGGCAAAATGTCAGTGTTGAAACTGTATTAGAATAGTTTGGCTAGAGGGTGCAACAAGCTCTGGAGCACAAGTCTTCAGTACTATTGGCATAATTTTGTCAGGGCCCAGAGCCTTTACAGTATCCAGTACCTTCAGCCACTTCTCGACATGGAGTGAATTGAATTGGCTGAAGACTGGCATCTGTGATGCTGGGGACCTCAGGAGGCTGAAATGGATCATCCACTTGGCACTTCTGAAAATTGTTTCAAATGCTTCACCTTTTGTACTTGTGCTGGATTCCCCCATCATTAAGGATATTTGTGGGGTGTCCTCCTCCAGTTAGGTGTTTGACTGTCCACCCCTATTCACAACTGGATGTGGCAAGACTGCAGATCACTTTGCTCTGTATTTTGCACGCTGCTTTCACTGTTCATCATGCAAATAGTGCTATGTAGCTTCACTAGGTTTTCAGCTCATTTGCATGTATGCCTGGTACTGCTCCTGGCATGCCCTCCTTCACTTTTCAGTGAATCAGAGTTGATCGCCTGGTTTGACCGTAATCATAGAGTGGAGGATATGCTAGCCCACGAGGTTACAGATTGTGCAGTATACAATACTGCTGCTGTTGATGGTCCACAACGCCTCATGGATGACAAGTTCGAAGTTGCTAGATCTATTCAAAATCTGTCCTATTTAGCATGGTGGTTGTGCCACACAACATGATGAAGAATATTCTTAACATGAAGATGGGACTTTCTCTCTACTGGACTGTGCAGTGGTCGCACCTTTGGTAGGAAGAATAAAGGAGCTGAATATTATTAAATGCAAAAGAGACTGCAGCAAGCTGCAGCACAGAGAGATTTGGAGGTTCTCGTGTATAAATCACAAAAAGTCAGCATGCAAGTTCAGCAGGTAATAGGGAAGACAAATTAATTTATGCAAATAGGGATAGAGTATTAAAATAGGGAAGTCTTGCTAAAACTATGCAAGGCAATAGTTGGACCACGCCTAGGATACTGTGAAAGTTTAGGTCTGCTTATCTAATGAAAGATATACTGGCATTGGAGGCTGTCAGAGAAGATTCACTCAGTTCATCCCGGGTATAGAGGGATTTTCATATGAGGAGAACATCTCAAAGTGATCACAAAACCCCTACAATGCAGAAAGAGGCAATTCGGTCCTTTGAGTCTGCCTAGTCTCTAACAGGGTATTTTACCCAGGCCCTGTCCCATGCCATCACAGATCTAACATGGCTAATCTATCTAATCTACATATCTTGGGACACTAAGGGGCAATTTACCATGGCCAATCCACCTAACTGGCACATCTTTGGACAATGGTAAGAAACTGGAGCACCTGGAGAAAATCCATGATACACAGGGAGAACATGCAAGCTCCACACAGTCACTTAAGGCCAGAATTGAACTAATGTCCCTGGCGCTGTGAGGCAGCAGTGTTAACCACCATGCTGAGAAATTCAGCCTGCATTCACTCGAGTTTAGAAGAATGACAGGCAAACTTACTGAGACATATAGGATTCTCAGAGGGCTTGACAGGGTAGATGCTGAGAAGTCATTTCCCCTTGTTGGACCGAGAGGCAAAATCTCAGAGTAAGCAGTCACCCATTTAAGACAGAGATGAGGAGGAATCTCTTCTCTCAGAGGGTAGTGAATCAGAGGAATCCTTTATCACAGAAGGCTGTTGAGGCTGGCTTATTAAGTAAACATATATCAAGGCCGAGATAGACAGACTTTTCATCAGTAAGGGAATCAAAGGTCATGGGCATAAGGCAAGAAAGTGGAGTTGAGGATGATCATATCAGATCAGTAATGATTCATTGAATGGCAGAGCAGGCTCAATGGGCCAAATGGCCTACTTCTACTCCTATGTCTTATGGTCTAATACTGTCATGGACACATGCTTCTGCAACAGGTAGGTTAGTTAGGATGAGGTCAAGTAGATTTTTCCCACTCAGTACCATTCTCCTGCCTTCCCCCTGTAATTCTGCCTTCCTTTTCAAATAACAGTCTAACTCCCTTTCAGCTGCTTAATTGAACTCACCACCACTCTCATTCCTGACCTGCACCCATGTTTACTGCATGAAAAAGCTTTTTCTAATAATGCTTTTGCTTCTTTTGCCAAATATTTAAAATATGTGCACTATCATTTTTGATTCTTTCACAAGTGGAAATCGTTTCTCCCTGTCTAATCTGTCCAGACCCCTCAATTTTAAATACCTCCATCAAATCTCCTTTTTCGCCAAGAAAACAATTGTGACCACCAATCTATCTTCATAACTGAAATTTCTTATCCCTGGAACCATTACCTCAGAAAAGGCAAAAGGACAGATTAAGTAAATATGTAAAGAAAAACAAATTGAAGGAAAAAGGCACTTAGATTGGTTAATTTCCTTTCTTCACCCAAACACAGGCTGGATTCCAACAACTGCCACTGCAATGACTGGCCATTTGCAAGAGACTGATATTTATGCCTTTATCTATGTTTTATAATGGTATTTTAATAGTAATGTAAGGCAGGCATTAGTCCTCATTCAGCTACCAAGCAACAGCCAGTCTGTAGTAGTCATCAGCAACCAAACCTCAGCTAGTCTCTAGCACCTCATTGTCAGTAATTGGACAGACTTGGGGGGTTTGTGTTGGTCACTGACTGTAAATGGCCTGGTCATTGATAGTATGATTACACTGCAGATTTTTAAATGATAGAAGAAAAGAGGAAGTCTGAAAGGAAAGCAACCTTGTTTCACAAATTCATGTGTCCACTTCCCACTTGCAGTACAGTTCAGTTGAACAAATTCTCATGCAACTTGGACTCAGGTTCTACGGAAATATGACCATTCTACTTTCATAACCCCCAGCAAATTTAAATTAACTTTTTACAATTTATTTCATTGCAGGATTTAGCAATCTTTAATAGGTACAATGTTATGCTCAATAATGTATTTTAGCAGTTGCACAAAATGGATTTGTCAGACCTTTATTTTTGGGGCTTTACAATTACCCCATAATTGTAAGTTGTATACAGAGTAGATTAATGTATTCCCTACGTGTGCCGTAATATCACCAATGTAGTGATGTAACCTAGGTCATGGAACTAACTGTTTCCCATCAGATTGGACCTAACCTTAATAATAAATTAATACTTTGGGATAGGGAATTGGCTTTAATTCAATTAATTACCATCACCATACATCTCAGTCAGTAATACAGGAATATGAATGTACTTGGTTTCTTTCTCTGCTGAATATAACAATTTATGTGAAATAGTTGGCTTATGTAAAGAAAGTCTCGCACTTTACCTGGCTATACTGCACATGATCTAGAACTGCAATGTTGAGGTGAAAAAGTGTTTATTTGGATGTCCTTGTCCTTGCAAAAATTACAAAGAAATGAGCATGTCTTGTCAACATGTAATGCAAGCCAGAGACAAAAGGTAAAACAAAATTCCTGACTTGAATACAAATTGATTGCTATTTCTCTGTTTCATCCTACTTTTCTTACTTTATGTATCCCTTAAAATTTAGCATTTACCTCCAGCAAATTGGGTGGCAGAGCATATTAGCTCGCACCACAGGGTTAATCTGGAATTAAAGGTCTTTTGATGACCATTGTCAACTGTTGTGAAAATCCATCTGGTTCATTAATGTCCTATCGAGAAGGCTATCCTTACCTTTTGGTTTGATTTATTAATGTCACATGTATTAACATAGTGAAAAGTATTGTTTCTTGCATGCTCTACAGACAAAGCATACTGTTCATAGAGAAGGAAACGAGAGAGTGCAGAATGTAGTGTTACAGTCATAGCTAGGAAGTAGAGAAAGAGTAACTTAATGCAAAGTAAGTTCATTCAAAAGCCTGACAGCAGCCGGGAAGAAACTGTTCTTGAGTCGGATGATATGTGACCTCAGACTTTTGTATCTTTCTCCCGAAGGAAGACAGAAAAGAGAATGTCCAGGGTGTGTGGGATCCTTAATTACTTTGCCGAGGCAGCAGGAAGTGTAGACAGAGTCAATGGGTGGGAGGCTGGTTTGCGTGATGGATTGGGCTACATCCACCACCTTTTGTAGTTCCTTGCGGTCTTGGGCAGAGCAGGAGCCATACCAAGCTGTGATACACTCAGAGAATGCTTTCTATCGTGCATCTGTAAAGGTTGGTGAGAGTCATGGCTGACATGCCAAATTTCTTTAGTCTTCTGAGAAAGTAGAGGCATTGTAGGCTTTCCTAACTATAGTGTCGGCATGGGGGAGATCATTTAGGTGATATGGACACCTAAAAACTTGAAGCTCTCAATCTTTTCTACTTCATCCTCATTGATGTAGACAGGGGCATGTTCTCCTTTACACTTCCTGAAGTCAGTGGCAATCGTTTTGTTGACATTGAGGGAGAGATTATTGTTGCCACACCGTTTCACTGGATTCTCTATCTCATTCCTGTACATCTGTCTTGTCACTGTTTGAGATCCAACCCACTATGGTGGTATCGTCAGACTTGAAAATCAAATTGGAAGGGAATTTGGCCACACAGTCATAGGTGTATAAGGAGTGTAGTCGGGGGCTAAGAACGCAGCCTTGTGGGACACAGGTGTTTAGGATTATTGTGGAGGAGGAGTTGTTGCCTATTCTTCCTTATTGTGGTCCGTGAGTTAGGAAGTTCAGGGTCTATGCGCAGAGGGAGGTGCCAAGGCCCAGGTTACGGAGCTTGGAGATGAGTTTTGTGGTAGTAATGGTGTTGAAGGCTGTAGTCAATAAATAAAAAGGCTGACATAGGTGTCTTTGTTATCTAGGTATTCCAGGGTTGAGTGCAGGGCCAGGGAAATGATGTCTGCTGTGGAGCTCAGACCTGAACTTCAGCAAGCAGTAGATATCCTGTTCATCCATGGTTTCCGATTGGGGAACACTTTTTTGGCGCACTGTCTTCTTCACACTTACTAATGAAGTCAGTTGCTGTAGTGGCATATTCATTCAGGCTGGTTGCAGAGTTTAAATACTGACCCGTCCACTGACTCCAAGCAGCCCCGTAGATCATCTGATTCCTCGGACCAACATCACATGACTTTCTTTTGATGGATTTTGCCACTTCGGTTTTTGCTTGTAAGCCGGGAGCAGGAGCACAGCCTTGTGGTCTGATTTGCTAAACTGTGGGTGGGCAATAGAGTGGTATGGTTGTTTGATATTTGGGTAGCAGTGGTCTAGGATGTTTGGGCCTCTGGTGGAGCAGGAAACGTGTTGGTGATAATTTGGTACTATGCTCTTGAGCTTGGCCTGATTGAATTTCACGGCCACGATGAACAAGGCCATGGGATGTTTCGTTTCAAGGTTATTCATAGTAGTGTACATTTCATCCTGTGCGATCTTTACGTCCATATGGGGTGGGAAGTAAACTGCCATCAGGATAACGGAGGTGAACTCCCAGGGAAAGTAGTACGGATGACATTTTAACATCAGGTGTTTTAGGTCTGGGGAGCTGAAAGTTGCCAGTGTTGCTACATCTAGGCACCACGAGTTGTTGATTAGGAAGCAGATCCCACCTCCCCTAGCCTTGCCTGAACTGCTGTAGAGTCCATTCGATGGATTGAGAAGCCCTCTGGTTGTAGGGCACTGGTCTAACCTACTTGTAATATCAGAGCCACAGCAATGTCATTGACTCTTAACTGTCCTCTGAAATTAGATTAGTTCAAGAGCAATTAGGGATGGGCAATAAATGCTGGTCTAGTCAGTGATGCCCACATCCCACAAGTGAATAAAAAAGAAATCAATGCCACTCTGAGATTGACATGTTGGAGATTGTCTCAGTGCACTGGATTTTTCTTACATCATTTAGATTATTTTATTGTAATACATATCTCCGATACATGAGCCAAGCTTCTGCCAAAACTCTATTTATACCATTATCATCTTCAGACACCATTAGCACAATGCTCTCTTAATTAGCTTCTAATTTGTTTATCATCTGTCAACTTCACCTCATCAAAAGAAGCTATTATGCATGCCTGTCCCTCATCAAGTTTCACTCATCTTTGTCCTTGCTCACCACCATTGGCTTCCGGTGTCCTTATTCACCACTATTGGCTTCCAGTGCCCTAAGTTTAAAATTCTCATTCTCCTATTTAAATCCTCCTGCCCAAAATTAAACCCCACAAACTTCAAGTTCCTCTGACGTGTGCGCATTCTAAAGTTCACTTATTAGTCACAAGTAAGGCTTACATTAACACTGCAATGAAGTTACCCTAGTCACCACACTCCGGCGCCTGTTCAGATTAATGCACCTAACCAATGCATCTTTCAGACTGGGAGGAAAGCGGAGCACTCAGAGGAAACCCATGCAGACATGGGGAGAACATGCAAACTCCACCCAGGCAGTAACCCAAGCTGAGAATCGAATCCAGGTCCCTGGTGATGTGAGGCAGCAGTGCTAACCATTGTGCCACCCTACTTTCTCCTGCTTGGTACCATTAACAGCTATACCACCAGTCCCTTAGACTCCAAGTGCTGAAATTTATGTTTCACTGCCAGTGGGTTTCCAGGAACCAGGAGCCTGTAAAATTCCCTGGATAGGTTTCCCACTGCTCTACTCCTTGCCGCATCCTGACTGAAATTTTACAATGGATGTGTGAGGCCCAATCAAGATCCTTAGTGTGAATGAATGACCGCTTAAGGATTATTATCTATCCAGCATCAATTTTCAGGTTCATGGGAATTGTTTGTGGGGGGGGGAGGGATCAGTTGGGGGTGGGGGAGGAGGGAGATGTTCAAGTGGGGGGGGGGTCAAAAAATTTAACCAGTTCAGGCCTTGAATGGGAAGGGGAGAGTGCCTCTTTCATTGCTTTCTTTTTGCAATGGGCATGCCATCTCCACATCCCGACAAGGTCTACCTCTCATGGGTGTTCCCCCACCTCCCAGCTCCATCAACACCCCACTATCCTCTCCCCACCTCTATCGGGGCTCACCTCCTCACCATGCAGTAAGACTACCTGCAATTATCTGATCCTGGGTTCTGGGACTTGGAATGTGGAGACTGGTTGTAGTCCCAGTCTTGCGCTACTGGGGCTTCTGGGTTGTCGGCCAATCAGATTGGCCTGAAGCATGATTTCTTCCCAAGTGAACAGTGTAAGTCTGTCTCCAAACAGTTAGCTTTTTTTGAGTATTAAATGATTATGAGGCAGCCCGTAACAGCGCGATTTGTCTCCCAGCTAATTCATCAGGTTGGGATGGGAAACTCACCATCCAAAAAGTCCTGCCCTTTGGAATTCCTTTCCTAAAGCCCTCACTTTCTCTACCTCCTTCACTTCCTTTGAAACCAAACTCTTAGCCAAGCTTTTGTTACCACTCTTAGGATAGGGTTTTCAGGCTGCCCTTACCTCAAAACTGGAAAATCCTGCCTGAGGTCAATGGACCTTTGCATGGTCTGCACTCTCCCACCACTGCCCCCCCCCACCCCGCCCTACGATTCTCATGGTGGGTGGGATGGAAAATTCCGGTGTTAATACTGCCTCCTTTCACTCTGCACCAATTGTTTTGATTATGCTGCTACAACTTACTTTGGAACATATTCCTATATTAAAGTTGCCATATAAATGCAAGTTATTGTTGCATGAAAAGGAATCACACCCTTTTCCTAATTGATGTTTGCTGTTAAAATCAGGAACTAAAGAGGCCGCAGTTCTACTTCATTCAGCTTGTTTCGTTAACGCTGAGTGTTAGTGCTGTTTCTCCTGTTCCCTTAAAAATTCTGCATTGCTCAGAACTTTATTATAAAAGCAGAAGGTTCTGACAATGTGGTTCAGTCGTGGACTGCTTCCCTTCCCACTGTTTCTGTTTTCTAGAACCCTGAACATTCTCCACAATCTGCACCTCTACCAACTTCCACCAATTCTACATCTCATATTTAGTAGCTGTCTAATTAGCTGTGGATTGTTTGGTGTCACGAACAAAGTGATGCGAGGTGGACCAGAAATTATTCCCATGCTCAGATCCCCCACACACAGGTCCTTTTAGTTTTTCATGAAACTCTCAATATTGCTTAAGTAATGCATGTAAAATGCCCAATCAGGGATTGGAGTAAGTTACCTTGACTGATGTAGGCATCGTCTAGGGTTGCCAATTCTGATTTAATGTATCCCTGGAGGTCTAATTACATGACTTGCCCGCACACTAATCACAGAATCTCTACAATATAGGAGGAGGTCATACGGCCCATTGAGTCTGTACTGACCACAATCCAACCTAGGCCCTATACCCAAAACTCCACATATTTATCCTGCTAATCCCTCACCAACTAGAGTCAATTTGGCATGACCAATCAACCTAACCTACACATCTTTGGACTACAGTTGTTAGTCAGTCAATTATCACATCCTTGTGATGTATTACTTTCCAATGCAAATTTGAAAGCAAAAAAAAACTCATTACCAAATTGGATGATGCCTGACTGTCAGCCAAACATACTTTTTTCCCCTTCATTTCTGTCCACCCTATCTAATCCTCTGATCAACTTATATGCCTCTACTAAGTCACTTCTTAACCTTCTCTCTAACGAAAACAGCCTCAAGTCCCTCAGCCTTCCCTCATAAGACCTTCCCACCATACTAGGCAACATCCTGGTAAATCTCCTCTGCACTTTTTCCAATGCTTCCACATCCTTCCTATAATGTGGCAACTAGAACAGTACACAATACTCCAGGTGCAGCCGCACGAGAGTTCATGACATCATGGCTCCGAAACTCAATCCCTCCACCAATAAAAGCTAACACACTATACGCCTTCTTAACAACCCTATCAACCTGGGTGCCAACTTTCAGGAATTTATGCACATGGACACCAAGATCTCTCTGCTCATCCACGCTACCAAGTATCTTACCATTAGCCCAGTACTCTGTATTCCTGTTACTCCTTCCGAAGTGAATCACTTCACACTTTTCCATATTAAACTCCATTTGCCATCTCTCAGCCCAGCTCTGCAGCTTATTTATGTCCCTCTGTAACCTGCAACATCCTTCCACACTGTCCACAACTCCACCAACATTTGTGTCATCCACAAATTCACTAACCCATCCTTCTATGCTCTCATCCAGGTCATTTATAAAAATGGCCCCAAAACAGATCCTTGCGGTCCATCACTAGTAACTGAACTCCAAGATGAACATTTCTCATTAACCCCCACCCTCTGTCTTCTTACAGCTAGCCAATTTCTGATCCAAATCGCTAAATCACTCTCAATCCCATGCCTCCATATCTTCTGCAATAGCTTACCATGGGGAACCTTATCAAATGCTTTACTGAAATCCATATACACCACATCAACTGCTTTACCCTCATCCACCTCTTTGGTCACCTTCTCAAAGAACTCAATAAGGTTTGTGAGGCATGACCTACCCTTCACAAAACTGCGTTGACTATCCCTAATCAAATTATTCCTTTCCAGATGATTATAATCCTATCTCTTATAATCCTTTCCAAAACTTTGCCCACAGCAGAAGTAACAAATCTATAATTACCAGGGTTGTCTCTACTCCCCTTCTTGAACAAGGGGACATTTGCTATCCTCCAGCCTTCTGGCACTATTCCTGCAGACAATGACGACATAAAGATCAAAGCCAAAGGCTCTGCAATCTCCTCCCTAGCCTCCCAGAGAACCCTAGGATAAATCCCATCCAGCCCAGGGGACTTATCTATTTTCATACTTTCCAGAATTGCTAACACCTCCTCCTTATGAAACTCAATCCCGTCTAGTCTAATAGCCTGCATCTCAGCATTCTCCTCGACAACATTGTCTTTTTCCTGTGTGAATACTAACAAAAAATATTCATTTAGAACCTCTCCTATCTCTTCGGACTCCACGCCCAACTTCCCACTACTGTCCTTGACTGACCCTAATCTTATCCTAGTCATTCTTTTATTCCTGACATACCTATAGAAAGCTGTAGGGTTTTCCATGATCCTACCTGCCAAAGACTTATCATGTCCCCTCCTGGCTCTTCTTAGTTCTCTCTTTAGGTCCTTCCTGGTTAACTTGTAACTCTCAAGCACCCTAAGTCTTCACATTTCATCTTGACATAAGTCTCTTTCTTCCTCTTCATGAGATTCGACTTCTTTAGTAAACCACAGTTCCCTCACTCAACCACTTCCTCCCTGCCTGACAGGTACATACTTATCAAGGACGTGCAGTAGTTGTTCCTTGAACAAGCTCCATATTTCAATAGTGCCCATTCCCTGCAGTTTTCTTCCACATCTTATGTATCCTAAATCTCGCCTAATCACATCATAATTTCCTTTCCCCCAGCTATAACTCTTGCCCTGCGGTATATACCTATCCCTTTCCATCACTAAAGTAAACGTAAATGAATTGTCACTATCACCAAAGTGTTCACCTACCTCCAAATCTAACACCTGGCCCGGTTCATTACCCAGTACCAAATCCAACGTGGCCTTGCCTCTTGTCAACATCAACACATCTCCTGCTCCACCAGAGGCCCAAACATTCTAGACCACTGCTACACAAATATCAAACATGCCTACTACTTTATCGCCTGCCTATACTTTGGCAAATCAGACCACAAGGTTGTGCTCCTGTTCCCAGCTTACAAGCAAAAACTGAAGCGAGAGAATCTATTGAAGAAAATCGTGCAATGTTGGTCTGAGGAATCAGATGATTTCCTACGGGGCTGCTTGGATTCAGAACATAAGAACATAAGAAACAGGAGCAGGAGTAGGCCATCTAGCCCTTCGAGCCTGCCCCGCCACTCAACAAGATCATGGCTGATCTGAAGTGGATTAGTTCCACTTTCCCGCTTTCTCCCCATAACCCTTAATTCCCTTCTCTATCAGAAACCTATCTACCCGTGACTTAAATATAATCAGTGAGATAGCCTCCACCACTTCAACGGGCAGAGAATTCCAGAGATTCACCACCCTTTGAGTGAAGAAGTTCCTACTAAACTCTGATCTAAACTGTCCCCTCCTTATTTTGAGGCTGTGCCCTCTAGTGCTGCTATCCTTTCTAAGTGGGAAGAATCTCTCTGCCTCTACCCTATCTATCCCCTTCATTATCTTATATGTCTCTATAAGATCCCCTCTCAGCCTTCGAAACTCCCAACGAGTACAGACCCAGTCTATTCAATCTCTCTTCATAGGCTAACCCCCTCATCTCCTGTATCAGCCTAGTGAACCTTCTCTGCACTCCCTCCAAGGCCAATATATCCTTCTGCAAGTGCGGCGACCAAAACTGCACACAGTACTCCAGCTGCGGCCTCACCAGTACCCTGTACAGTGGTTCAGTGGACTGGTCAGTATTTAAAAACTCTACGACTAGCCTGAATGAGAACGGCACAACAGTAACTGATTTCATTAGTAAGTGTGTAGAAGCCTGTGTGCCAAAAAAGCAAATCCGTGAGTTCCCCAAATGGAAACCATGGATGAATAGGGATATCCACTGCTTGCTGAAATCCACATCTGAGGCGTTCAAGTCAGGCGACACTGACCTGTACAAGAAAGCCAGATACGATCTAAGGAGATCCTTCAAAGATGCCAAAATGCAATACTGAACCAAACTACAGTCCCAGGCTAGCCACACCGACCCCTGCCGACTATGACAATGCCTGCAGGACATAACAGGGTACAAGATGAAGGCATGTAAAATCGCCGGCTCCAATGTACCTCTCCCTGATGAAATCAATACATTCTACGCCCATTTTGAGCAAGAGATCAGCAAGAGCATGCACTCCCCCCTGGAATCCCTGGATGAACCTGTATCTGGGGTCACCACTGCAGATGTCAGAGCAATGTTCTTGAACGTCAACCCATGGAAAGCAACTGACCAGAACAGGGTACCTAAACATGCACTCAGATCCTGCGAGGATCAGCTGGCAGAGGTATTCAGGCATCTTTAACCTCTCTTTGTAACAATCTAAGGTCCCTTCAAGAAGACGACCATCATCCCAGTACCTAAGAAAAACCAAGCAGCATGCCTTAATGACTATCGGCCGGTGGCTCTGGCAACCATCATTATGAATTGCTTCAAAAAGTTAGTCACAGCAAGAATCAATTCCAGCCTCCCGAACTAGCTGAATCCACTACAGTTTGCCTGCTGCCGCAACAGGTCCACAGCAGATGCCAATTCCCTAGCCCTGCACTCAACCCTCGAACACCTAACTAACAAGGACATCTATGTCAGACTCTTATTTATTGACTATAGCTCACCCTTCAACACTATTATTCCCATGAAACTAATTTCCAAACTCTGTGGCCTGGGCCTCGGCACCTCCCTCTGGAACTGGATCCTGAACTTCCTAACTCACAGACCATGTTGTTCGTCCATCATCATCGATGAGGACCTTGACACCATTAATCATTTTGAAGCTGTTTGCGGTGCGTCTGAAGATGACTGATCAGGCCAATTCGGGCACGCAATGTCCTGGCACATAATGGACAGGCTTATGTAGGCATTGTAGTTGTTGCGCTGGTGGTTCTGGACTTGCGCAGCTCACGCTTAAGTTGTGCTTCAGCAATGCACCTTGCTTCATAAGCTTGATAGCCCTTGTGAATGAGGCAGCGCCAGGTAGGGCGGTTTTGTGCCAAGATGCGTAATATTCTGCGAAGACAAGTCATGTGGAAATGATTGAGCTGTCTTGCATGCCTTCGATACACAGTCCATGTTTCAGAGACATACAGTAGGGAAGCGAATACCACGGTGCTGTAGACCTTCAGTTTTGTTGCTGGGCTGATTCCTCAACGTTCCCATACAGTACAGCGCAGTCTACCGAGAGCAGGACTTGCCTTTGCTATTCTGCAGTTAACTGCTATATCAATAGTCACTGCTTGGAAGAGGGTGTTGCCAAGGTAAGTGAACTGGTAGCTTCTGCCTTTTGATTGTGATTATGGGTTCTGTGTACAGTGCATGAGGAGAAGGCTGGTGCATGACTTTGGTCTTTTTAATGTTGATGGTGAGTCCAAAGTTGTCACAAGCCATAGAAAATTTGTTCATACTGACTTGCATCTCTGGCTCTGAGCCAACATACAGGGAGCAGTCATCGGCAAACAGGAAGTCTCTCAGAACCGTCTCCTTCACTTTGGTAATAGCTTGAAGTCTCCGCAGGTTGAAGAACTTCCCATCCACTCTGTACTTAAGGCTGATTCCAGCAACACTGTCCTGGAAGTCATCATTCAGCATGGCAGTAAACATCATGCTGAACAGTGTGGGTGCGAGCACACAGCCCTGTTTGATGCCACTGGTGACTGGGAATGCCTCAGAGGATTCTCCGCCATCCAGTACTCTGGCATCATGGAACCGGCGTACCATCTGAATGAATTTGGGAGGACAGCCGAACTTTGACATAATCTTCCACAGGCCTTGTTGGCTTACAGTGTCGAAGGCTTTCGCAAAGTCAACAAAGGTTGTGTAGAGCTCGCGATTCTGCTCCTGACACTTCTCCTGAAGTTGGCACACGGCAAAAAACATGTCAATAGTCCTGCAACCTTTGCGGAAGCCACACTGTGACTCTGGAAGCAGGCCCAGCTCCAGATGAGTGACCAAACGATTTAGCAGGATTCTTGCGAGCGTTTTTCCTGTGATGGAGAGCAGCGAGATTCCTTGGTGGTTGTCGCATACTTGCCAATTGCCCTTCATCTTGTAGAGGTGTACGGTGGAAGCATCTTTAAGTTCCTGAGGAATGGATCCTTGCTTCCAAAGGGACTGGAACAACTCAGTGAGCTTTTCAATATGTACAGGACCAGCAGCTTTGTAGACCTCTGCGGGTATGGCATCTGCCCCTGGGGCTTTGCCACTGGATAGCTGGCTGTCAGCTTTCGTGACTTTGGCTACTACCAGTGGGTCATCCATGGCATTGTTGATATCAACCTGGGGAATCCTGCCAATTGCCTCATCATTAATAGATGACAGTCGGTTGAGGACGGCCTCAAAGTGGTCAGCCCGTCTCTGCAGGATCTGAGCCCTCTCTGTAATGAGAGTTATACCATCTGTAGTCAGGAGGGAGGAACTCCCGAGGTCCGTAGAGAGTGTCTGTAGAGAGTGTTGAGGGCTTCACAGAACCGTTTCAAGTCATTTCTGTCAGCGTTTCCCTGTATTTCGTCTGTCTTGGCACTCAGCCAGGCATCCTGCATTTTACGCAATTTATTCTGAACTTCCTAACTCACAGACCACAATCAGCAAGGATAGGCAACAACACCTCCTCCACAATCATCCTTAACACAGCTGCCCCACAAGGCTGTGTTCTCAGCCCCCTACTGTACTCCTTATATGCCTATGACTGCGTAGCCATGTTACCCTCCAATTTGACTTTCAAGTTTGCTAACGACACCACCATAGTGGGTCAGATCTCAAACAATGACGAGTACAGGAATGAGATAGAGAATCTTACGAATTGGTGTGGCAACAATAATCTCTCTCTCAATGTCAACAAAATGAAGGAGATCGTCATTGACTTCAGGAAGTGTAAAGGAGAACACAGCCCTGATTACATCAATGGGGACAAAGTAGAAAGGGTCAAAAGCTTCAAGTTTTTAGGTGTCCACATTACCTACCACCTGTCCTGGTCCCCCCATGCTGACACTATAGTCAAGAAAGCCCACCAACGCCTCTACTTTCTCAGAAGACTAAGGAAATTTTGCATGTCAGCCACGATTCTCATCAACTTTTACAGGTGCACCATAGAAAGCATTCTTTCTGGTTGTATCACAGCTTGGTATGGCTCCTGCTCTGCCCAAGACCGCAAGGAACTACAAAAGGTCATGAATGTAGTCCAATCCATCACGCAAACCAGCCTCCCATCCATTGACTCTGTCTACACTTCCTGCTGCCTTGGCAAAGCAGCCAGCACAATTAAGGATCCCACGCACCCCGGACATTCTCTCTTCCACCTCCTTCCTTTGGGAAAAAGATACAAAAGTCTGAGGTCACATACCAACTGACTCAAGAACAGCTTCTTCCCTGCTGCTGTCAGACTTTTGAATGGACTTACCTTGCATTAAGTAGATCTTTCTCTACACCCTAGCTATGACTGTAATGCTACATTCTGCATTCTCTCTATTCCTTCCCCATGAATGGTATGTTTTGTCTGCATAGTGTACAAGAAACAATACTTTTCACTGTATATTAATACATGTGACAATAATAAATCAAAGAAAGAGGACTTGCAGCAATACCTTGGATTTGTCAACTTCTTAGACACTCATTCTGGTATTCAGTATCACAAGGTTCCAGAAGCACATATTTAGTAAACGATTTATTGTAAACTGCCCAGAAACCATTGGAAATGATTTGGCACAAGTCACTGATGAGTACACCACCCAGAGACTATAACGTCTTTGGATTAAAAATGCTATGCCTTCAAAGTCCATTACAAGCCTAATAATAAAATGGTTATTTTAGACACAGTGAGCAGGTTATCAAATCTAACATAGTTGTCTTGCTAGACCTACAGGTAGATGGTGTCAACATTGACGTAGAAGATTAATCCAGGTTGATGTGATGAATTTTGGTTAACCCGACAGTACCAATTTCAGGAAGCAGCAAATTATAACTGAAGGAATTATGGAGAGACATTGACCTGATCCGATATAGGAAGTGCCAGACACACTCAAATGTTTTTTGTTGTACAGAATTGAACTAGGTTTTTCAAGGGAAAGTGCCTTAAGCTGTTTGCCAAGGCATATTGTCACAGTTATTTTAAATCTATCTGCTGAGCAAATCTATAATACATCTTCCAATAAACCAAACTTAAATTTAGTTTACCAGTCCTGTATGTGATTGGTAAATTTGTCTTAAGCAAACGTAAAAATACAACACTGGAACTCTGGAGGGCGACATGGGGTGGAGGGGCAGTAGGAGCACTCAGGCTCTGGACAGCTTGCAGCCCCATGGGGCGAGGTAAGCACTGTAAATGTAATTGGTGGACCATGAGGACATGTCAAAAGGGACACACCTGAAGACTTTTCAATATATGAAGATAATATGTAATCAAAGCTACACAATGATGGGCAGCCTTCTGACAGTTGTGGCTGCAGCAGAGGCCTAGCCCATCATTGTGTAGCTGTGGTATTGCTGACCCCCTTGCCCACCATCACCTCCTGTTATCTTCAGAAACTGCCTCCATAAACTCCCTCAAAAATAAGACAGAGGTGAGAACATGTCAATACTCTGGTGCACTGGCTATTAGCATGAAACTGCCAGCATGCCTACCGTTGGCACCATAACGAAAATTCAGCCCATTTGCATGCCAATTAATAGTCAGTGATTCAGAAAGGAGGGTGCTCCCATGGAGAAAAGACACTGATTCGACAAGTGTTGTTCTTTATGAGTAATAGTGTGCCATACTGAACACCATATGTTAAAATAAGTTGCCAATCTATTTTGCCCTTGCGAATCATTAATCAGGCTCCTGACATTTCTCTGATGCAGTACTCTTGGTTGAACAACCCACGTACCTGCCCACCAGTTGAGAATATTAAGAATGTGCAGCCTGTAAACATAACTGACATATTCCTAAATTTCAAATTTCTGTGCCATTGCCCAAAGCCCTGTTCTTTTACTGCAGCAATCAGCTCTCAAAACTCTTTCAGAAACTCCGCCAGACCTTGGTTCAACTTAACTGTTTACTGGGTTGTGAAGAGTGATTTGCAAAATACAGTAGGATAGGAATTATCTCCAATTGATTGGTTGCAAATACTTCATCAACTTAATGAGGACTGGATGAACTCTTGTTAGGTGGTTGGAACTAGTTTTTTAAATGTATGTATATATATTTTAATTTTCACTTCATAAATTTTAATTTATAAATTCAACCCTGACAAAGATCAATCTTTATGTCAAAAATCATGCTTTCACAAAGAGTTGAGGTGAATGCATATACTCAGGTTAGACAGGGATTAATTATATATGGACTGAAGCCCAAGGATGGGTTTGGAGAACAATACTGAGATTAATTTTGCAGAGTGGGAAGGTTGTGGAGAATGGCTAGTTTGGGCACTGGAAGAAACCATGGTTGTTCAATAGGTTTCTTGGTGGAGCAAAGTAGAGGCAGCTTTTTGCATTTAATTAAATTTGGAACCAATCATTGCCTGAACTGGAGATGTATTCAGTTTCCTAGGGCAATTTCTCTCAGATGACCAACACCAAACTCAATGAATTACAAAATTATATAAAATTGAAGCAACTTATTTTTAAAAAACCTGCCAGCAAATCTCCTATGATATTGCTCACAGTGATTTGATGGTTAATTGTTGTAAGGAGAGTATTTGTTGGAAATTAGGCTGAGTGCACAGATTTACTTGAAAGATGTGAAATTTGTCATGATTCTACGGAGAAACAATGAAAAAATATTTCTTGATTTTTGTCAGGAAAATGAATAGACTTTTCCTTGCCTTTTTGTTCCCCTTCTCATTGACATTATTTAAGTAAATATCTAGAGTCATAAAGGTTTACAGCATGGAAACAGACCCTTCAGCCCAACTTGTCCATGCCACCCTTTTTTTAAACCCCTAAGCTAGTCCCAGTTGCCTGCATTTGGCCCATATCCCTCTATACCCATCTTACCTATGTAACTGTCTAAATGCTTTTCAAGACAAAATTGTACCCAACTCTACTACTACCTCTGGCAGCTTGTTTCACTCACCACCCTCTGTGTGAAAGAAATTGCCCCTCTGGACCCTTTTGTATCTTTCCCCTCTCACCTTAAACCTATGCCCACTAGTTTTAGACTCCCCTACATTTGGGAAAAGATATTGACTATCTAGCCGATCATTATTTGTAGACCTGTATAAGATCGCCCCTCAGCCTCCTACATTCCAGAGAAACAAGTCCCAGTCTATCCAGTCTGTCCTTATAATTTAAACCATCAAGTCTTGGTAGCATCCTAGTAAAAGTCTTCTGCACTCTTTCTAGTTTAATAACATCCTTTCTATAATAGGGTGACCAGAACTGTACACAGTATTCAAAGTGTGACCTTACCAACGTCTTGTACAACTTCAAAAGACGTCCCAACTCCTGTATTCAATGTTCTGAATGCCTTCTTCACCACCCTATCCACCTGTGATTCCATTTTCAAGTGTACCTGTACCCCTAAATCTCTTTGTTCTGTAATTTTCTCCAAAGCCATACCATTAACTGAGTAAATCCTGCCCTGGTTCAATCTGCCAAAATGCATCACCTCGCATTTATCTAAATTAAACTCCATCTGCCATTCATTAACCCACTGGCCCAATTGATCAGGATCCCATTGCAATCAGAGATAAATTTCTTCACTGTCCCCTATGTCACCACCTTTGGTGTCATCTGCAAAATTACTAATGATGCCCCCTATATTCTTATCTAAATCTTAATATAAATGACAAATAGCAGTGGACTCAGCACCAATCACAGGTCTCCAGTTTCAAAAACAACCCTCCACAACCACCTTCTGGCTTCTGTAATCAAGCCAATTTTGGATCCATTTAGCTACCTCACCCTGGTTCCCATGAGATTTAACCTTATGCAACAACCTCCCATGTGACACCTTGTCAAAGGCCTTGCTAAAGTCCATGTAGACAACATCAACTGCACTGCCCTCATCTACCTTCTTGGTTACTCCTCCAAAAAAGTCAATCAAATTTGTGAGACATGATTTTCCACTCACAAAGCCATGCTGATTGTCCCTAATCAGCCCTTGCATCTCTAACTGCCTGTAGATCCTGTCTCTCAAAATACCTTCTAACAACTTACCCACCACAGATGTGATGCTCACTGGCCTGTAGTTCCCAGGCTTTTCCCTGCAACCCTTCTTAAACAAAGGCACAACATTTGCTACCCTCCAATCTTTAGGCACCTCACCTGTGACTATCAATGATTCAAATATCTCTGCTAGGGGACCTGCAATTTTCTCCCTAGCTTCCCACAATGCCCTAGAATACACTTTATCACGTCCTGGGGATTTATCTATCTTGATGCACTTTTAAGACTTCCAACTCCTCCTTCTCTGTAATACGTACACTCTTCAAGACATCACAATTTATTTCCCCAAGTTCTCTAATATCCATGCTTTTCTTAACAGTAAAAACTGATGAGAAATATTCATTTAGGATCTCACCCATCTCTTGTGGATCCGCACATAGATGACCTTGTTGATCCTTAAGAGGCCCTACTCTCTCCCTAGTTACTCTTTTGGCCTTTATGTATTTGTAGGAGCTCTTTGGATTCTCCTTTGCCTTATCTACCAAAAAAATCTCATGCTCCCTTTTTGCCCTCTTGATTTCTCTTAACTCTACTCCTACATCCCCTATACTCTTCAAGGGATTCACTTGATCCCAACTGCCTATGCATGTTATGTGCCTCCTTCTTCTTCTTGATCAGGGCCTCAATATCCTGAGTCATCCAGGGTTTCCTACTTGTACCAGCCTTGCTCTTCCCTCTAAAAGGAGTGTGTTTACCCTAAACCCTGGTTAACACACTTTTGAAAGCCTCCCACTTACCAGACGTCCCTTTGCCTTCCCATAGACTCCCCCAATTATCTAAATCCATGTAATCTCTATGCCACTGAAACTTAATGAGGAAACAGTCCTTTATCTAGGATATGAAATAGATAGAATGTGCCATCTGTTTAAGGTGTGGTTTTGATGACGAGAGCCAGAACATATAAGATTTAAAGTTATATCAATTTGCATCTTTTCTTCACCATGAAATAACTCTGCATTGCTAAAATGTTTTACTTAAATACTCATGTTTAAATTTGTGATTTTAATCAGAATCTATTTACAAACATTGTCCTTCCAGGATTTCTATTGCTGGTTGTTCTTGAATTTTCTCTGAGCTTAGCAACTGAAGAAAATGTGATTAATATGATCATGCATTACACAATGCAAAACATAAAGACAAAAAAAAATATGCAAAATATTTCATGGCTTTATTCGAAGAATAACAGATGATTACACTGGTGTTCTATCCAATACTTAATACTGAACCAAAAACAGAACATCTGGACATTTATCTCATAATTTACTGTGCACAGACTCATAGAAACCCTACAGTGCAGAAATAGGCCATCTGGCCCATTGAGTCTACACCGACCACAATCCCACCCAGGCCCTACTCCCATATCCCTACACATTTATCCGCTAATCCCCTAACCCACGCACCTCAGGACACTAAGGGGCAATTTTAGCTTGGCCAAACAACCTAACCCGCACATCTTTGGACTGTGGGAGGAAACCCACGCAGACATGAGGAGAATGTGCAAACTCCACACAGACAGTGACCTACGCCAGGAATTAAACCCAGGTCCCTGGAACTGTGAAGCAGCAATGCTAACCACTGTGCTACTGCGCCGCCCTAATTAGCTGCCACATTTCTTTGTGTTACAGCAATGACTACACTATAAAGTACTGCATTAGTTGTGAAACTCTTTGGGACATCCCATGGTCATAAACAGGTGCTGGAAAAATGCAAGTTCTTTCCTTCAACTTGCAAAGCTTAATTTGTCATGTGTGCCACACTCTGCATTTATGAAAAGCAACCTGAATACAATAATATTCTCCTCCGTGACTCTTCCAAGCCACTCACCATCCTGACTAGGAACTATGTTGCTATTCCTTCACTGTCACTGGTTCAAAGTCTTGGGACTCCCCTCCTCTCAGCTCTGTGGGAGCAGTTATATCACATGGACTGCAGCAGTTCAAGAAGGTGACTACCACCACTTTCTTAAAGGCAATTAGATGACGCTGAATGCTTGCCTTGTCAGAGATGCTCCATTGAGATCATTTTAAAATAACATTTTTTTGGAGCAAAGATGGCCACAAAATGGTGAGGAATTATTGCATTATTTTTAAAGTTTTGTACAAAATACAAGTACTTAATGCTGATAGAAATGGTTTCTTCAGGGTTTTTTTTAATCAATACATAAGATGCGAGTGAAATAACTTCCACAAGGCCGGTGACCCTTCATCAAATCTAGATTTATTTACAATAGTTAGTAATACTCAGACAGGTACTTCTCAGTACAGAGTGTACACCCTGAGTGCCAGTAACCCAGGCACTCCACATTATAAACCACTGCAGGGCTCCTGGATTGGAAAACATCAACTGCCTCAATCAGGGACAATTTTTTGTGTTGCCTCAATCAGGGAGATCACATTCCAACAGATCCATCTTGTTGGCCTCATTAAAGTCATCACATCCCTCCCCCTCTAGGTCTGAGGATCATCAGCAGGTCGTTCACCATGCGAGCCTCTAGCGGTGTTTTAATGTGCAGTCCCTCCATCTCTACATTGGAAGTAGACAGGGTCTAATGGATCGGAGCTTGCCTCTTTCATCTTGAGCATTGAGGCACGGGTTCAGTCTTTTCAGTAGGTGGCAAGGGAGTCGACGCAGCCAAGTTCACCACGTCCATTTTGAACTCCAAGGTTCCAATGACTGGAGATGCAGAACAGGAGCCGGAGCCAGTGGGTCCTGGAATTTCTTCCGAGGCTGGGTATCAATTGTTCCAGCACAGCCTATGACTTAACAGCTTTTAAACGGTCTAGGTGTCTAGACCATCTCCCACATGGACTTTATAGGAAATTGGCCCTGTCCTTGACATGACCACGCATTGTAAAGTCATGGGGCCCTTCCCATTGACTCTATAATAACACCCTAATTGATTAATTCACTCTGTACACATCCATTCATTTTTAGTAGTTGGTGTAATGAGACCTGGATGCAGGCAAGGTTGGGTATAAATTTCCCATAATAGGTTACCAACCCCAGAAATGATCTTAGCTCTCGGATGAACATGGGATCTGGGGCACCTTTGATTGCCCGTACCTTGTCCTTCAAAGAGTATAGACCAGACTTGTATACTCTATAGACCGGATGGGTCACTTGGGGGACCTTGAATACACCTTTAGAACTTCCTCATAGTTTTCCAGATGTTCCTTATTCATTTTTCCTGTTCTGAGGACAGCTTCCAGATAAATAGCCGCCTAAGGTAGATCTTGTAATATGTTCCCCACAGGAAGTCAGAATTACTTGTTCTTCATCAGCCATAATGTTATTTGCCTGAAAAAAGTGATGCATGCATTCCACATATTGGACCAGGTCCTCGACGTCAGGGTTGAACGAGTTTAGTCTTCCAAATAAAGATATGATGCATAAGAATGGCTTATCCAACTTAGGTCAACTGTTGTGAGCAAGTTCCTTCAGAATCGTTGCCACTGAAATAGCTCTCACGAAGCCACTGTCCCTTAATGGGAGTTGGAGTTAGCCATTAGCAGATAAAAGATGTGAGTCTGCTTGATCAGCATAAGTAAGTATTGAGGCCTACTTCTGGGTGTGATTTGTTGTTAGAGGTGTTTAGTGATGTTACTGAACATTGTGTGCTAAAATGTCAAGGACTCTACATCTGCGTGCATAGTGATAAATTATACAGCTAAGGATTCAAAAGATGTTGAATTGTATTGGTTGAAAGTGCACATCAAACTGTAATACTACTGATGTTTTAACTCACACGTACTGGCTGCAAAATGATATAACTGAAACTGTTTTACGGAATCTGGTCAGAACATCATAGTGAGACCCATTATTTTAGTCTCCTCGTGCACCAGCAATAAAGACATGATTTTTGAGTTTTCACCATGCATCATCTGGTTAATTCTTGACATCTTCACCAAATCCAGGTTTATTTACAATAGTTAGTAATACTCAGACAGGCACTTCCCAGTACAGAATATACAAACTGAGTGCCGGTAGGCCAGACATTCCACATTATATATCTCTGCAGGGCTCCTGGATTGGACAACATTAATGCACCAATCCAGGAGCTCATGCTCTAACAGTTCCACCTCGTGGACCTTGTTAAAATAATTACAGGGAGGGTGGATATGTTGTAGCATGCATTGTGAATGGCCAGTCTTTTTGTTAATCACAATAAAGATTCTGGGAGTTGTAGGCACAGATGAAGTCTGAGATTGTAACATGCTGCTTAGTTGAATCTCCACCATTGACAGGGAGATTGCTCTGAGAAACAACAGGATCTCAAGCCTCACGCTTCTTCGAAAGGCACAGTTTTCTGATTGAAAACATTTACAAGTGATTACTATCTTGTAAGTTTGATCACTGCAGACACTTAATTTCATTCTATCTCTTGAAGTGTGCCATCTCTTGTTGGCTCTGCCACTATCAACAAAACCAAGGAAAATCATGATCATGCTAAGCATTAGATAAGATGCTGATGTGTGCATTCATTGTTCTTCTGATTATATACAAGTAGATGAGCTGGGGAAAAAAGTCATTTTACGAATGTGTATCTCTTTAAAGTATTTTGAAGGACAATCGTGTGATTCTGTCTTCTGACAGTCCCCACCATTAACCCCAATTCCTAGCTATTGATTTCATTCCCTCTCCCTGACTACTTCCTGACACTGAATTTGACCATTTGAACTTTAGATCCTATTTGAACCCTTTCCGAATTCCCAACCTCATACTCTTCACCACCAAAACCACTTACTTCCACCTCCATAACTTCATCAGCTTCTGTCGCTGCATCAGCTCATTAGCTGCTGAAATGCATATGCATACTTCTTGTTACATCCGAACTTGATTATTCCAACACTCCCCTGACTGGCCTTCCACCTTCCATAAACTTGAGTTAGTTTAAAACTTCACTACCATGTCCTATTTGCTCATCACCTGGTGATTGCTGAACAAAATTGGTTCTTGGTTCGGCAAAAACTTGATTTTTAATTTTTCTATCATTGTTTTAAAATTTTCAGCCTTAATCTTAAATCACTCTGGTCTTACTCCCCCTTACATTTGGAACCTCCTTCAACCCTACAAGATTTCAGTGCTCTTCCAAATCTGGCCTATTAAGTGCTTTTGATCCTCACCATTCCAACATTGGCAGCTGGGCCTTCAACATCCTGGGCACTAATTCTGGAATTCCCTTCCTAAACCATTCCACCTCTCATTATTCCCTTAAGATTCTCCTTAAAACCTCTCTTGTTGACTAAGCATTTGGTCACCTGCCCTATTAGCTCATTATGTGGTTGCATGTGAAAACCTATTTATCACTTATGCTGCTCTTGTCTGTGATGCCGACATCCCATGAACTAATTTTTTAAAAATTGATAACTTTTTTTGTACATTCATGGGGTGTGGACAGAGCTGGTAAAATCAGAATTTATTGCCCTTCTCTAATTATGCTTGAGAAAGTGTTGAGCTGCCTTCTTGAACTGCTTGCAGTCCATTTAGAAATATAGAAACCGTACAATACAGGAGGCCATGTGGCCCATCTTTCTGCATTGACAACAATCCCACTTATTCTCACAATGCTGTTAGGGAGGAAGTTCCAGGTTTTCAAACTGATGAAAGAATCACATTTTTCCAAGCTGATTTGGATTCTGACTTGGAAGGGTATTTGCAGTTGGTGGTTTTCCCATACACCCGTTATTCTTTCCCCTTCTAGGAAATAGAAACTGCAGATTCAGTAGGTACTGTGAAAAAGCCTTGACAGTTAATCTTGTGCATAGGTGCTGCCAGATGCTCCACTAGTGAAAAGATGAATGCTTAAGATGGTAGATGCGGTACCAATCAAGCAGACTGTCTCAGCCTGGATGCCATTGAGCTTAAGTATTTTTTTAAACAGGTTTAAAATTGGCAAAATATTAAGGCCAGGATGAAGTGTGTGTTTAGATTAGAGTTGTACTTTCTTGTCCATCAGAAACTTGCGCCATTTCTCACATTGTCCATGGGACAACAATAGAGACAAAGAAATTGATGCAACTTCCTGTATTATAGGCTGCAGATGCCTAAGGCCAGCACAGCACCATTTACCTAGCATGCTAAAATGTGCCCCTGTCATGCCTGTGTCGCTGGAGGCATAGGTTCTGGGTGTTGTTTTTAAGTAACTAAGGGGTCCACCTTGTATCACGGTGAAGCGCCTTAGCAGTGCCTATTTTGCATGGGCACATAGATGTTCTTTATCTTCCAAAGAGCCACCTCCTTGTTTGTTGCTTCTCTTCTTTAAGCACCAAAATAGAAAGCATTGTCTTGCAGCCCCCCACCGTTCTACTAATCATGATGGGGAAGAAAAAATAGTAATACTATAGTGATAGTAATTAGTGCCTTTGTTTCTATCCCTGGGACTGCATTATTAGCTTTATTAAGCTCATATGGTTTCTGTTACTCCTAGTTGGAATGTCTACATGGGTTCAAGGTGACATATCGCAAGTTTTGCATGTTTTTTTAAATACCCTCTCGGGGACACAAATTAATCTCACTGAAAGAAAAACGGCACATCTTCATTACTGCCAAGAGAATCATGCTTTGGTGACTGATAATTCAGAACAACTGAATGGGGACAAGATGCACTATTGTTATTCCTGACATCTGGCCTAAAAAATGAAAGTGAACTTAGGTGCCGCATTTGCCTACGGAACGTGACTTCTTTCCGTTTTTAACGGCCTGAGGATTTAATAAAGTGCTGTATAAATGCTAACTATTCTTTGCTATGTTTAATGAATTTTTCTCTTGGCATGGATAAATTGCAATAACAGCAGCAAAGAAAGAAATGCCACAATAATAGAGGTAATCTATTGAGGTACCAATCAAGAGGCACCAAACAATAGTTTGGTATGTCCTGATAATGGATGGTAAGCCAGGTGGGGAATGCACGACATTTCTTTTACGTACAATAGCACAATTGGAGATGCAGTCAAGGGTTGCCCTCTCAGAAGCAAGGATGTGAAGGTGGGGGATCCAGTGTGGGAACTTATCGTAGAAAAGTAACAAAGTATATGTGTAATATACAAGTGAAGATTAATTGTACTCTCTAACCTTAGGAAACGAGGGCTTAAGGTTTTATTCCACTTAAATAGAAAAGTCAGGTTTTGATTTACATGTGCAAGACCACATTTTATTGTCCATGCTTGACTGCTGAGAAGTCGTTGGTGGATCTTCATTTGAACCACCACCTTATGGTGATGGGGTTCTATGATATTTAGCAGGGAATTCCAAGCTTCCAGTAATAATGTAAGAACATATATTTAATTCAAAATGGACTGTATCTCCAAAAGAAAAACTCAGAGAAAATAGTAGCCCAAGCTACTACTACTCACACTTCTCTATTGTAGAAGTTGCAAAGCTCGGAGTTGTTGTCAAAGTAAGCTTGGTGAGTTACTACAGTACATCTTGTGCATAATACACACTTCAGCTACAGTTGGGAGAGAAAGAATATTGAGTCCAATGGGTCCAGTGAAGCAAAATCAATTACCTGTACTAGAGGCCTTGACGTCAACCAGATATTCTTTACGGCTTCATTAAAATTCTCTCAGAAAACAAAGCTATCAGCTGTGCACCCGCTCTGATTACATCAGGTGATTTTTGATACTTGTTGAATAGATTAGAAAAGAATTGACAGATCTAACTGATTACCTACGAAGTTAGTTCTTCATTTTGCTGTTGACCACTTTTGACTTTTCTGTGATTCATTCTTGTTTAGTAAATTAACGTACTTAATTAGTAACGTAACAGATATGTGGTTTGAGAAAATTAGTTTTTACATTACAGATGTGATTTGTTTCTGATGTGTGACTATATAGGTGTGCTCAAGATTACCAGATAATTATAGATGAAGGCTGCCTTTTAATTACACTTTCAAAGGCATCCTAATGCCTCACTGAATTGTTTAACTTATTCCAGTGTTTTTGCCTGTATTGATCTATTTAGACGTTTATTCACTTGTTGATCATTCTTCGTGTGATCAGTCTTAAAAGCACCATTTTCTACTTTGTACTTTTGTCCCCATAGTACTATAATGCCTGCAGCTTAATTTATAGTATATCATGTTGACCTCTTTTATACCTTTAGCATTGTTACAGTAAGATCATCTCTACAGTGCCTTACTTCCAACTGAAAAGACCAAGTTTCTCCATCCCTTTACCATAAATCATATCCCTGGAATAAAGTTTAACCTTCTAATTCTTCTCTACACTTTCTATTGCCTCCTGTTTCTTGGCACAAGAACAGGATGCAATTTTCAAGGTGAGGTCTGACTAGAGCAATGTACAGTTTGATCATTACCTTTTCTGACCTTTATTGTTATGATTTAGCTACATAATTCAACATTCCACTTTGTGTTGGTTAAATAAGTCAAGTCTACTAAGACCCCTAGGTCTCATTCAGTGCATTCTCAACTATTTCATCACAATTTATGGAATGCCTGTGTTTTTTTTTCTCCTTTTGTGCACCACTTTGCAGTCGTCAGTAGAAAATTTTGACTGTTCTGCGCATTTTCTTATCTTTCCTAAATCATTCTGCAATTTTCTGACCTATCTCTTTTACTGCTCCTACAATATATACCATTTGCAAATTTGATGGCTCTGCACTCAGTTCCTGAATTGAGGTTTTTATGTAAATGTAAAACCATAGTTGTTCCAGCACTGAATATTGCAAATAGTAGCTTCTCTCCCATCCTCTTCATCCAACATAGCCAACAAAAGTAGTTCATTGTTTTTAAACCACTTTAGGACATTCTGTGTTTGTGAAAGGTGCTAGGTAAATGCTGGACCTGCTTCTTCTTCCTCCTCTACCACTCCATAGATGATGCTGGAAAAACTCAAGAGGGTCTGGCAGCATCTGTAGAGGAGAAAGCAGAGTTAATGCTTCAAGGCTTTTGTGAACTAAAGAGGGAGAATGTGTGATTTTCAAGTGTAGCTGTGAGAGATTGCAACAAAATGTCGTAACTTTAATATCAAAAACCAGACGGCCTGGTGTGGGAGAGGGAGGGAGGAGGCAATACAAGAATACCTACAGTGCAGAAGAAGGTCATTTGGCCCACTGAGTCTACACTGACTCTCGGACAGAGCATCTGACCTAGGCCCACCCTCTGCCCTATTCACAAAACCCCACACATTTACCCCACTAATCCTCTTAACCTACACATTTTGGGATACTAAGGGTCAATTTAGCAGGGCCAATCCACCTAACGTGCACATCGTTGTACTATGGAAGGAAAGCTGAGCACCTGCAGGAAACTCACAGACACAGGGAGAATGTGCAAACTCCCGAGGCTAGAATAAAACCTGGGCCCTGGTGCTTTGAGGCAGCAGTGCTAACCACTGTGCCACCCATTTTAAAAAAAGGATTTAAGATAAAGGAACTCACAATTTAAAGCTGCCGAACACAACATTGAGTTCATGCCATGGCCTGCTGCAATGTTCTACTGAAACCTGGCGCGAGCTGAAGAAGCTGCTTCTCACTTTCTGATTGGACACATTGTAGCCTTCAGGACTTGATGTTGTGTTCAGCAGCTTGAGATTGAGACCATTCTTAAACATCTTTTTAAAAATATCTCGCACATATACTGCCTCAATACAGCTCCCCCATCCTCTCCCAAACCAGGCCATCTGTCTTTTGTTCTTAAAAGTTGCTATATTTTGTTGCAATTTCTCACAGCTACGCTCTAAAAAGCTAACATATTCTCCCTATTTAGTTCTGACAGAGCCAAAAAGATTCAAAACGTTAATTCTGCTTTCTTTCCTTACAGATGCTGCCAGATTTTCCAGCATCCTCTGTACTTGTTTCAGATTTCAGCAGCTGCAGTATTTTGCTCATTTAGTTAGGATTGTATTTGCTTTGTCACAGTTACTGGTTTTGTAAATGTGCGTAGAGGTAAAGAGACGAGTTCCAACCACATGGCTGCATAATTACTAAGATCATCTATTTTCAGTTCCATAACATTGCCCAACTCTGCTCTTGTTTCAGTTCATCTGCTGAAACTCTCAATCATGTCTTTATTACCTCTAGGTTTGACTATTCCAGTGCTCCTGGCTTACCTCCCACATTCTATCCTCTGAAAAAATCAGGTCATCCAAACTCTGCTGCCCATGTTCTTACTTGCACCAAATTCACCGGGGCGGCACGGTAACACAGCGGTCAGCGCTGTTGCTTTACAGTGTCAGAGTTCGATTCCCGGCTTAGGTCACTGTCTGTATGGAGTTTGCATGTTCTTCCCCTGTCTGCACAGGTTTCCTCCGGGTGCTCCAGTTTCCTCCCACATTCTGAAAGATGTGTGGTTAAGTGCATTGATCCGAACAGGCGCTGGACTGTCGTGACTGGACTGTTTCACAGTAGCTTCATTGCAGTGTAAATATAGGCCATACTTCTGATTAATAAATAAACTTTACTTCACTTTAACCTATTGCTCCTGTGCTTCCTGATTTACATTGGCACTACATCAAGCTACTCTTTGATTTTAAAGTTCTCATCCTGTTTACAAATTACTCCTTGGTGTCACCCTCCCTAGCTCTGTAATCTCTTTGAGACCCACAACACTTTGAGATATCTGTGCTCATTGAATTCTGGTCTTTTAGCCACTGCCAATTTCAGTTGCTCTACATTGGTTGGTGTATCTTCAGTTGCCAAGGTCCTAAACTCTGGAAATCCCTGCCTAAATCTCTGCAATTCTCAGGCATGGATTTTCATCTTCTGTTCATAATGGAATGGGAGCATGGAGGTATTTAATTATGGAGAATAGGAATCAATTATGGGATTCCCACTCCCAATCCCAACACCAGCACTTTTTGCTGGTGAAAGATAAGGGTGTGGGTAGCAAGCCCTATGCTTCACTTTCAGAGGAGATAGTGCTGTAATGGTGTTTTCACTGGGTAAGTGATCCAGAGGCCCAGGCTAATGCTCTCTGGACATGAGTTCAAATCCCATTTATATTTCCCGACTCGAGCTTCTGGTCTCATTAGTGTAAATCCAATCTTCACTTTCTGCCTATAAGATCTCCTTGAAACTTACCTCTTTCATCAAGCTTTTAGTTATCGGTTCTAATGATCTCTTATGTGGTACAGTGACTTAATTTGTTTTATAACATTCCTGTGAAATGCCCTTTGATGTTTTATTACATTAAGGATGCTACTTAAGTTATCTTGCATGTTCAGCAGTGTATCTTTAAAAGTGTTCCATTTGCATTTTTTTAGAACAATTGTCAAATAACCTTCCTCAATTTATTTGACTTAGATGGATCTTCATTTCTTATGTCCATTTGGCATTATGGCTCAATAGTTGTAGGTATTTCTGACTTGCCAGATCAGGCTAAATATTATTATGATTGCTGACCCCAAGGGTTGCAACAATTTCCATTTTACATACACTTCCTGGGTCATTTAAAAGTACCAGATCAAATGGATTTTTTTTTGTGGTTGCCTTGACACAAGATCAAAGACTATAGCACTAAAACAGGAACAGAAGTAGACCATTCAGCCCTTCGAGCCATTTAATAAGTTCATGACTGATCTAACATTTTCTTGCCTTATCTCCATAATCCTTAATTCCTCTACTGATTAAAAACCAACTGATCTTAGCCTTGAAAATGTTCAAGGAATCAGCCTCTACAGCTTCCTGAAGTAGGTAATTCCAAAGATTTGCCATTCTTTGAGAAAAATTTTTTCCTCAAATCCCTCTTAAATGAGCACTGCATCATTCTGCAACTATGCCCTCTGGTCCTACACTCTCCCATGAGCGGAAGAGGTAGGTTTTAAAGAGTAACTTAAAAGGGGAAAGTGAGTTGGAAAGGTAAACAACCTTAGGGAACAAATTCTCAAGCTTAGGGCCTAGGCAACTGAAGGCATAGCTTCCACTGGTGCAGCAATTAAAATCAGGGATGCTCAAGAGGAATGCTGATATCACAGAACAGTAGGTTGGAGAAGATCAGAGAAATAGGGAAAGACCAGGATCTGAGGGATTTGAAAACAAGGATGAAAACTAAGTAATAAATAAATCAAGTAGGGACAAAGAGACATGCAAGGAACATTTTGATAGCAGTAGAAATTCATGAGCTAGGTAAGCAGCAGGGTGTATGCGTGTGCGTGTGGGCAGAGGGAGGCGGGAGGGAGAAGAAGTTACAGAGAGGAGCCAGGGTCTCAGATCTGACAGAAAAGAGGGGAGAACTCAAGAGGTAAACGAAGCCTGAAATACCCAGTTAGAAACTAGAATCAGGAACCAATGCAAACAATGGGGAATGTAATTGTTGATATTTCCACTACATTGTAATTCCCTATTGCCACAACAAGCTTCGGCTTCAGGATCATTCACCCGGATACATCACAACAGAATAGTTTCCTCTCACATTCATTTGTGAACATCCTACAGCAAACATACTTCCAGGTCTTCTTCATGGTTTACTCAGTTTAGTTTCAACCCCTTCTCATTATATTCTTCACATTTTTGATTTAAGTTTTTAAACCTCAGGTATTGCCTTTTAATTTTGACATTGCTCAAGCATTTGGTTTACTTTTCAATTCCCTCGAGTATTACTTAGTTTTGATTATTTTGGGAGGTCTCTCTTGCCATCCACTCTAGAGGCATTCTTTTTCATCTTAGTTCCTCCCCACTGCATCATTAACCTAGAATCATAGAATCCTCACGCTGCAGGAGGCGGCTATTTGGCCCATTGAGTCTGCACCGACTCTGAAAGCGCATCTTAACCCAGGCCCACTGGACAGTCACCCAAGGCTGGAGTCAAATCTGGATTCCTGGTGCTGTAAGGCAAAAGATCTAACCATTGTGCCACCCTTAAGTGTTTTCCTTTCAAAGCCACTTCTGTGCGAGTTCTTTTTAACAACTTGCTTACCATATCTTTCACAAGATGAAAAAAGATACAGCATTTACAGTGACTGTCAGGACCTGTTATTCCTGCTCACCTGTGACTTTTAATTGACTTGTTTAAATTTCACGCTGTTTAGAGACTGTAATAAATTGAGCTCTCGCAATGGCAAAATGTTTTTCCATTAGTTTATCTATTTACTAATTTGGTTGGCTACTAGTCATGTCTAGGTTCCTTCGTACAAGACTTCATTAGATATATTAGAGGGAGATTGTGCACTTTCGATGACAAAGACCACGTCACTTGCCTCACCGTCACCTGTTTGCAAATTGTTGTTAATTATGCAAAGCATTCCAGCAATAATTTATATTGCACCTTTAACATAATGTGACACCTTAAGATGCTTCACAGGAGCATTATAAAATGAAGTATGACACTGAGTTACGAAAAGAGATATAAGCTAACCAAAAGCTATACCAAAGAGATTTTAGAGAGTATCTTAAAGAGGCAAAGAGGTGTAGGAAGGAAATCACAAGCCGTGGGCATTTTTTTCCCAAAAATATACTTCATTCATAAAAATCTCAAATAAACCATTGCAAATCTACGTGTCTTTGAATTCTGCAAACAGTGCAGAATTAAAACTTTTTACAGTTCTGTACAAATTACAGTCATAACATTTCAAAACTTAAAACTATATACATGCCTCAAAAATTACTGTGTGTCGTTATTTGTCAGGTTGGCACACAGTTACGCAGGTCGAGGGTATTCTGCAGTTCCCAGGCCCTTGGTCTGCCTCTGTTAAAAGGCCTTATAGTGTGGCCTTTTCCCATTGTGCCTTTGTAGCGGCTGCTCCAAGCTTCAGCGCATCCCTCAACACATAGTCCTGGACCTTGGAATGTGCTAGTCTGCAACACTCGGTCGAGGATAGTTCTTTCAACTGGAAGATCAGCAAGTTTCGGGCGGACCAAAGTGTGTCCTTCACCGAGTTGATGACCTTCCAGCAGCAGTTGATATTTGTCTTGGTGTGCGTCCCCGGAGACAGCCCGTAGAGCACAGAGTCCTGCGTCACCGAGCTGCTCAGGATGAACCTCGACAAATACCACTCCGTCTCACTCCAGACCTTCTTTGCAAAGGCACATTCCACAAGGAGGTGTGTGACTGTCTCATCAGCCCTGCAGCCACTTCAAGGGCAACATGCGGTGATGTTGAGGCCTTGAGCGTGCATGAAGGATCTGACGGGGAGTGCCCTTCTCACCACCAGCCAAGCCAGATCTTGGTGCTTGTTTGTAAGTTCTGGTGATGAGGCATTCTGCCAGATGACACTGACAGTCTGCTCAGGGAACCGTCCGACAGGATCCGCCGTCTCCTTTTCTCTCAGGGCCCCAAGGACGTTACGTGCTGACCACTGCTTAATCGCCATGTGGTCAAAGGTGTGTTTGCGGAAAAATTTCTCCACGAAGGACAGGTGCTGTGGTAGGGTCCAACTACTAGGAGCATTCTGCGGCAGCGTGGCCAGACCCGTCCTCCGCAACACTTGGGACAGGTAGAACCTCAAAAAGTAGTAGTACTTGCTGTTGGTGTACCGAGGATCTACGCTCAGCTTGATGCAGCTGCACACAAAGGTGGCCAGCAGGATGAGGGCGGCGTTGGGAACGTTTTTCCCTCTGTTCTCTGGGGATTTGTGCATCGCCTTCCTCCGGACGCGATCCATCTTTGATCTCCAGATAAACTTGAAGATGGCCTGCATCACTGCTGCAGCGCAGGATTTGGGGACAGACCACACCTGTGCCACGTACAACAACACGGACAGCACCTCGCACCGGATCACCAGGTTTTTTCCTGTCATGGAGAGGGAGCGTTGCTCCCACAAGCCCAGATTCTGCCTGGCTTTCGCGATGCGCTCGTCCCAGTTTTTGGCGCATGCCCCTGCTGCTCCAAACCATATCCCCAGCACCTTCAGGTAATCTGCCCTGACGGTGAAGGGGACAAAGGATTTATCAGCCCAGTTCCCAAAGAATATGGTCTCGCTCTAACCCTGGTTGACTTTGGCTTCTGAGGCCAGTTTGAACTGCTCGCAGACCTGGAGGAGCCTGCGAACAGACGAGGGGTCCGAGCAGAAGACAGCCACGTCATCCACGTACAGGGAGGCTTTGACTTGCGTGCCTCCGCTGCCTGGGATTGTCACCCCTTTGATGCCTGGGTCGCTTCTGAGGGCCTTGGCAATGGGTTCAATGCAACGCATAAAAAGGATGGAGGAGAGAGGGCAGCCCTGTCTGACTCCAGACCTGATCTGAAAGCTATCTGATTCCCACCCACTGACTGAAACTGCGCTTCTGATGTCTGTGTAGAGCAGCTGGATCCAATTGCGGATTCCCTCCCCAAAGCCCATTTTGGAGAGCACATCCATCATGTAGCTGTGCAATATTCTGTCAAATGCCTTCTCCTGGTCTAGGCTGATGAGGCACGTATCCACCTGCCTGTCCTGCACGTAGGCGATCGTAGCCCTGAGCAGCGCGAGGCTGTCAGAGATCTTCCTGCCGGGCACAGCACAGGTTTGATCAGGATGGATCACTGATGCAGAGCAGACTTGACCTGGTTGGCGATGACTTTGGCCAGGATTTTATAATCCACGTTCAATAGTGAAATGGGTTGCCAATTTCTAATTTCTTCCCTTTCCCCCTTCTGTTTGTAGATGAGGGTGGTGATGCCTTTCCTCATGGATCCTGACATCCTGCCTTCCAGAAGCATACTCTCGTATACTTCTAGGAGGTCCGGGCCCGTCAAGTCCCACAACGCTGAGTAAAACTCAGCCAGTAAGCCGTCGCTTCCGGGAGTTTTACCCTTCTGAAAGGGCTCGGCGGCCTTCGTCAGCTCGTCCAGAGATACCGGTCTGTCCAGGCTGTCCCGCTCGCTGTCGTCTAAGACCTGCGTGATAGACGACAGGAAATACTGGGAGGCCGTGCTGTTTGTTGGCTTCAGGTCATACAGTCCAGCATAGAAGGATTTTCAGATTCTCAGAATGTCAGACTGCGATGACCTGACTGAGCCATCTTCTTCCTTCAGGCTGCTGAGAGGTTTCTCTGTGTACCTTCTGGAAGAAGAAACGCGAGCACTTTTCTCCTGCTCCACGGAGCGGACCCTGGACCGGAAGATGACCTTGGCTGCCTCTGAGGCAAAGGGCGAGGCTTGCTGGCTCTTCACCTCCTGGAGATCCTCCCTGACATCAACCCCCATCGACTGCAGTTGGAGCAGTTCCTGCATGCATTTCTGAAGTCAGGACATTTCCACCTGTCTCTTCCTGGCCTTCTGAACCCATTTGCGAATGAAGAACCTTTTGATGTTGTCTTAGATGGTTTCCCACCAGAGCGATGGAGACTCAAAGAAAGGTTTCACGGTCCTCCAACCGTGGTAAACCCTCTTGAGTTCCTCGAGGTTCTCTGGGGTCAACAGTTCTACATTTAGGTTCCAGGACCCCCTGTCCACTTTCTGGTTTCCCTCCAGCTGACAGTCAGCCAGCAGGAGGCAGTGGTCAGAAAAGAACACTGGCTTGACATCGGTGGGCCTGACCAGGAGCGTGCGGGACACAAACATAAAGTCAATCCTGGAGCGGACAGACCCGTCGGGTCGCGACCATGTGTACCTATGCTGCCCTCTGGCTGCTGGGTTGCTGAAGACGTTGAGCAGCCTGGCATCTCTGACCATCTCCAGCAGGGTTGTGGACATAGCGGCCAGTTTGTTTTCAGCCCTGCTGGATCAGTCGGCCTTGTCGATAATGCAACTGAAATCCCCACCCAGAATGACCGGCCTGGAGGTGGTGAGCAGCAGTGGCAGCTGCTCAAAAACTGCCAGCCGCTGAGTTCTGACGGCAGGGGCATACGCATTAATCAGTCTGAGAGGGCAGTTTTTGTATGTGACGACTGCTACGAGGAGGTGACCACCCAACTCCCCCCCGCCCGCCCGCCCCCAACCACCTCCCGAACTTCGGAGATGGTAAAGCCACCTCCCCGCAGCAGGATGTCTATGCCCGAGGAAGGGCAGTCGTTCCCACCTGACCAGATGCATGGTCCGTGGGACCACACACTCGACCAACGCCTGTGGCTGCTGAGGTGAGGTATCTCACACTCCTGCAGGAACAGCAGGTTGGCCTTGAAATTGGCCAGGTAGGACAAGATGGCCGCACATCTCAAGCCGTTTTTAATGCTACTTACGTTTATAGTGGCAAACTTTAAAACCATTTTTACAATTTGAAGGATTTGTCAGTTCTTGTCAGCACGCTCTAGGTGTTGCATCCCTGTGGCGCTGACAAAATTCTGCAGAGCTGCAGGGCTGAGGTAGCAGACCAACACGGGCTCAGATTCCCGAAAGCGACTGGGTGACATTTGTGATGTTGTGCTGCCATCGGTTGGTGCCGGGGTTGCCGGCTGGTCTCCGCGTTGGACGTTGTTAGTGTCCTTGTTTCTGCTCTGCGGGGTCAGGATAGCCTTGGCAGCACTGGTGCCTCCATCGCCTGGATGGACCCCGTCTGTTACGATGTCGGTGGTGGTTTGTGACTGCTGTGGTTCCCGTGTCGCTTTTACGCTGAGCCGTTTGACATTTCGTCATCTGCCAGCTTTCCTCACCTGAGGAGACATCACCACTGGAGGCCCTAGCTACCACGGTTTTCCTTTTTCGGTTGTTTTTCCTTGACCTTGCATCCTGCCAGGGATTTTCGGGACCTGCTTTCTCTTGCTCCATGTCCTCTGCTGTTGGTGGTGCAGATGTGGCATCCTGCTGCATCGGGGGGGGGGGTCCACTTCTGCTTTAGAAGCTTTCTCTGGGTCAGCTTCTTTTGTGGTGGATTTCTTGTTTCCTGAGGCGTTAGGAACATTTGCCTTCCTTGCTTCGCCTCTGGTAATCTCGGCGTAGGTGACTTTCCGCTTGGGGCAGGCCCTGTAAACACGGCCAGCCTCCCCACACAGGTTGCAACATTTGCTGTCAGTGCAGTCGTTGGTCACATGTCCCTCCTTCAGGCAGTTTCTGCAGAAGGTGGTGCTGCAGCTTGCGGCAAAATGGCTGGTTGCGCTGCAGATGTGGCACACTTGTGGCTGTCCTGTGTAGTACAGGAAGCCTCGATTCCCCCCGATGGCAAAATTGGAGGGCGGGTGCAGAAGACCTCCCTTGGGTTCGGTCTTCATGGTGACTTTCACCTGTCTTTTGCAGGTCCAGATCCCATACTTGTCCATGACGTCCACGGTCTCTCCCTTCACCTCCACGTACCTGGAGAGGAACGGCAGCACATCATCCGCAGGGACGTAGGGGTTATACATCTGGAATGTGATAACCCGGTTCCGCTGGGACGGCATGGTGAACAGGGGCTCCGCCGTCAGGATAAAGAGGGGCTCCTCTTTGCCTTTCTCCTTCAAGGCCGTCAAGAACTTGACACATCCTGACAGGCTCCTGAAACTGATATCCACGTAGGACTGGTTGCTGTATTCAGCCACACCATAGACGTCTGCTGCTTGGAATCCACAGCACTCGAACAATACCTTCTTGACGAGGTAGTCGTGGCCCACAGGTGAGCCTCCTCCTGAAGACTTCACCCGGATGGTGTTGGGCAGTGCCTGGCCTGTAGCTCTCAGAGCAGATGCAGCCACAGCTTGAAAACACTGAGTCTTGCTGTACCAGCGTTAGGTCCAAGCCAGAGACTTGAAACCAGCATGAAGATCCACCAAGAGCAGCAGAGCTCAAGTGTCGTAGACGGTCATGCATTAGTAGATCCAAACTCGCTCTGATGCCTGGAATCTGTTGTGTTAAGAACAGATGCTACACTTGATCTTAGCCAAAAGGCCGAGAAGCAGTCACTTTAGAAACACATTTCTCTAGGAAAACACCATAGAAATGATCCCTAAGAGTATAATCGTATAGTATATAAGGAGTATAGTCGTAGGCATTAGGCAACTTAAGACACAGCCACCAATTGTACGCTAATTAAAATTCTGGTTTATCCAGACCGCCATGTATGCCCCCTTCCCATCAAATTGACTATTGCAACTCAAAAATTTCTAAAATAGTGTTTATACTTCAAAAAGTAATTAATTACCGGTAATGAACTTCAAGATGTCCTGAGGATCCAATAGGCGCTAGATAAATGTAATTTCCCCCCTTGCTTTTACAAACGTCAGCCATTTATTTGTTAAAAAAAGCTGGGAGTGGAAGCATTTAAAGGGCAAAAGAAATGATTTCGACTCCTCGTTTGTCAAACTTGACGAGTATTCGCTGATGTATGTGGCGCTTAAAGATAATCACTTCAGCTCCAACTTTTAAAAAAATAAAATTGGGATCACTGCCGCTCCCAGCATCGCCCCTCCTTGTTTACAGCTTCAAATTCTTTACGCGTGAGTAAACGATGGGAGTGGGCAGCAGGTCGCTCGAGCCTTTTCCGTTGGGAAGAGGATTGCACTGCGCGCGCGAGACAAGACTGCGATGCAAGCACACCACAACACAGCTCTTTCGCGCCGCGCCCCTCCTCCCCCGCTCATTCCGAGAAAGGGCGTTGGTCTGGCTTCGGTTTGGAACGCTGCGCTGGCCGGCTCGCGCGTCACATTCGGCCCGGCGCAGCTGGCCGAGGCGCGCATGCGTCGCCGGCGAGGTACGGAGTGGGCGGGGCCGGAGCGCTGAGGGACTTGGTTTGCAAGGCGGGGGAGTGTGGTGGGGAAGGAATTTAGGGAAGTCGTGAGGCGGTGGACGGACGGTGGCGGCAACAACAGTAGCTCCTGTTCTGGAGTATCGGAGGCGACAATTTGGTGGGTGAATGTATGTGTGTGGGAGCGGGTGGTGGAAAAGCGTGTTAAATATAGATTGAGGTGAGCGGGAAAGGGTTGATGTGAGCTCTGTGGCCTGTGTCTGGGTTTCTAATTTTTTTACCCGATCCATCCCTTGCCCCGCAGGGTGGGCGCTGAGGGCGTTGGGTTGGTGTCCGGCTGATTACAGTCCGGGTGCCCGAGAATACTCGCACCCGGGCTACGACTCTTGGGTGCAAACACTCTCCCTTCCCCCGACAGCCCCTCCGTTCCACCCGCCCCCCCATTTCTTCACAGGCTGGGGCTGCAGCCTCGAAATCTTTTTTCTCTTTGCTGCCTACTCTTGTATTACTGTTAACGATGGATAAAGTAAAAACAGATGTTGGAAGGGATAAATCATGGGATATTCCTGGGGCTATGCTCCTCTATTGGTGAACTTCTTGTGGGTGAAGATGCTTATTTCAAATGTTTATAGCACCTGAAACGTAAGATGTGTTATTGCAATCCCTCCTTCAAACTCAGAAAAGTTTTGGTAGCAAAATGAAAAACGAATAAGGGGCGAAGTTCACGTAGTGTTTACATTTTCCGCCAATGCATTGTTGCTTCTGGCAATCCGTGAATGCCCTTTTAAATCACATGGTTTAATTTTAAAGGCGAGTTCAGTGTGTCGTGGGAGTGATTTTTTTTTTAATGCGAAATCACGTACAATATGTATTCTGATAATGATTCTGAAGCTGAAGGTTTAGAAGGGGGAAAGTGCACTTGACCTAACGTAAAGGTAGCCGTGTGCGATTGTTCTAAGTTTGCATTCTACTTTAATAAAGTCAATATGCCCAACTTGCTGAATGTTCACAAAAATGTAATTTTGTGTCGGAGTCTTGGGTATAGAGGTACAAACTTAACTGATGATCTACCCTTGTGTTGCAATAGTTTAAATCTCTTCCAAGAAATGTACAGTTCCAAATAATGTGGCTTCTTTCACCTTTTCATACTGTATGAAATAACATGACTGGATGCATTTTAATCACCGTGTAACTGGAGTTTCTGGTGATTACTTGCATCACAGTGGTAGAAGTCAGAGTTATGTATATGCAAAGACTCGAACAGTCCCTGACTGCTGCTGATGTGATTTTAATGACTAAAGTAACAGGTTAAGTAATTTCAGTCTTTAAAGAATGAAGAACCATTTTTACTTTTAAATCTTATTATTTTGGCTGGGTTTCATACCACTATTATTCCACTTCCAGATAATTTTCTGCAATGCAAATTTGATCAGTGATGTAGATCTGCATGTTGTATACTGCATTTTTGGCATTAAGTCAACACCAAAGAGGATGTGGCACTGACGCTAAAAGACGCATGCACGTCTAAAGGATTTGGCAGTGGGTTATGAAGTATTACACACATTTGTGGGGGAGGATCTGTGTTGGATTCTAGAAGTGGAAGAGTTTTTCTAATAGCTAATCCAGATGTCTGGAATGGAGATTTCAAACTTCCTATCATACTTCTCCTAGCTGTTTGGTTATTTTTAAGGCGGCTGCAATTCTATGCAAAATGTGGACTCAAGTTTTTTTTTGTGTTGGACAATATTTTCCAGATAGGTACAGACTTTTTGCTTTTATCTTTTTTCGTTACTGAGTATAATTTTTATGGCAACAGTCACAAACATTTATTTTTGCTAGTTTTCAGATATGCAAAAAAGCATTGCACAGCAAAGTCAAACATCGTATCCTTTGGTTGCAAAATATTGTAGAAAGGAAAAATCAGCTCAGTAAAATCAATATTATGTCAGCTCTTCTGGTGCGATGCTGTCATGTTTGTAAGTAATGCATCGAATATCTTGTGTAGACAATGCTAGGCTATTTACTAGTTTCCTCTTTAAAGATGCATGCTTGTGGTCTCGACACTTGAGGGAAAAAAGTCTTGATGTATTAGCATTGTATGATTTTTGAAGACATTGAGTGGATGAAGTTTGAGTAAATTTGTAAATTGACTAGTACTCCAACCATTTAATTTGATTTTATTATTGTCACATGTATTGGGAAGCCCTGAAAAGTGTTGTTCCTTGAGCACTATACATACACAACAAGCCGTTCATAGATTACAGAGGGGAGAAGGAAAGGAGGGTGCAGAATATAGTGTTACAGTCAAAGCTAGGGTGTAGAGAAAGGTCAGTTTAATACAGGTCTCAAGTTTGACATCTGGGTCTGTGCTAATCTTAAGAGCAGTAAGGCATTCAGTTGGACATATTGCTTGAAGTAATGGGAGGTAAAAGTTAGTCCTTGTTTCTATTCTGATTATTGCTTTCTGATGCTGCAGGAATTGCAAAAGTAAGGGCAGAATTAGATTTTAGATTTGACTATTGTGGTCTGATATAGTTGTATATCTTAGTCAATTATTGTTTGGCTTAGACATAAGGGGTGGCTATTTGTAGTATTGCATGGCATGCATGCATGCCTACGAAAATTAAGCAAGCAAAGAAACAAAAGCAAAATTGACAATGAAGGGACCAATTGAGAAGTATATGACAGGTTAAAGAAATGTATTTCTTTGCTACTCAAGTTAGAAAGTTGACTTTGTCATTGAACAAGGTAACATAAATTTGGTATTTAGTACTTAAATGGTTTTAATGTAATTTTTCCAACATAATCTGAGATGTCAGTTCAGGTTCTTGCATCAGTAAAGCTATGAGAAATGCATGTCAGTGCAAGGCAATTGGGTGTGTTCTCTGCACTGCAATTATAATTTCTATAATTATACAAGCTCCTGTGCATGAAAAATTATAATTGAGAGCAGAGGCAGGAGTGGATGAGGGTGAGACTGATGTGCTTCATACAAAAATATGTCCTTGTTTACCGTAGACTGTAAACTGCAGTGTTTGTTAGCTGCCTTAAACATTTGGCAAGTGAGGGTGTTCATGGTGTTACAGTAGCACCATTGATGGTACAAATATTTCAGCACCTCTAACATCTGTAAAACTTTATAGTAATCTGCCAAAAACAGTTGCAAATGATAACCGTCTTATTTTCAGTCAGTTCTGGAGAAAGTTGAAACCGGGGAAACTAATTGCCTCTTGATATGTTTCTTCATTTGTAGTCAGGAACTTATCCCAATTGGTCCCTTCATTCTCAATTTTGCTTTTGTTTCTTTGCTTGCTTAATTTTTGTAGGCATACATGCCATGCAGCACTACAAATAAGTAGCCACCCCTTATGTCTAAGCCAAACAATAATTGTATAACAAGATTTGCAACTACATATGACAATTTACTGTGAATCAACAGGAATAAATTTTGTTTAGTTCTGCTTAATGGGTTAAAATCTCTGTAGATATGTTTGCTGATGAGTGGGGATCCTTTTGAGGTGTTAGGCCTCTCTTGGGTGAGAAAGCCGTTCAATAAGATCATCATCTGACACCTTCTGTAAAATCTTGGTCATGATTTATTACTTAGTTTAGTGATGTTTACACAGAAAATATTAGGTCCTTTTTTTGGCTAAAAGGATGCACAAGTAAAATGCTGAAAGCAATGCAATTTTTAATGATTCTGTGCTGGTTTGCATCCCTGCAGGTTTTTTTCTAAGCCACATCCTGTTGGATGTAGCATGGGTAGTAACTCTTTGTGATTTACAGGGATTTGTAAAAGAAGCAAATGTGACATGAGAAAAAACTTTTCCATGCAGTGAGTAGTTTGGGTCCAGAATGCACTTCCTGGAAGTGTGATGGAGGCTGGTTAAATCAAGGCATTTCTATTTAAGAGGGCATTAGATTATTTGAATAGAGGGAGGTTCAATTGAGGTATTCAAGGGTGTTTGATTATTTTAATAAAAATGTGTAAGAGTATGGGAGGAATGGCACTAAGTCATGGTACTCGTTTGGAGCGCCAATACAGACACGGTGGACCAAATGGCGCTGTAACAATTCTGTGTGCAGATTTACTCATTTTTATAGGTTGCTTTTCTTGAGGTCCTAGAGACACTATTTCCCTGACATTTGAGGGAAAGGTCCTCATTCTGAATACTTTTGATACTCCTTTTTGATTTGATGGAGCCTTTTTAACTTTAATTTTCAAATTTTGCATTAGAGAAATGCAAAACAGTAGCGTGTAGATTGCACATTGAAATCATATGGATGATGTGGTACATGGGTAATGCACTATATAAATTTAATGTAGATCTGTCTGCTATTTTTTACTATCCAGCTTTCCTACAGTTTAATCAAAAGGGTGCTATTGGTTTCAGCTTCCAGCAAGGAGAGTAATCAAATCATACATAAATCTTGAAGGCCTGACACTGCATTTATAAGGACGTTGCTTGTATAAGAATATGTTCTGTAAATGTTTTATTGTAGGAGGATTCTTCTGTTTTAAATGAAAGTGTCCTTCAATAAACCTGCTAATTAATTATCCATAACTATAACCATTGCCAAGAATTTGTATACTATTTCCAAAGATATACAGGTTATGTTGATTGGCCATGCTAAATTGTCCCTTCATGTCAGGGGAAGGAGGGGGGGTGGATTGAGCCTGTACCTACAACAATGGGCTGAATGGTTGCCTCCTGCACTAAGAATTCTTTGATTTGATAGAAATATATATGTTGAAGAATATCATAGTTGTCTATCTGGCATCAACTGTTTAATTGGTATAATTGGTGCAAAAGAGTTGAATTTTTTTACTAGATTTTTAAATTTCAAAAAGCTACGTGATATCAAGCGTGAAATCCTAACTTCTATGTATTTGCTCTTGTGAATAACTAATCATAAAACTTAAAACATTATGGAAAATTGCACCGGGTTGTTTTGAGTGCTATTAACCTTAGAAACAGAATCCTGGAGTTTGTGTGGAAAGTGTTGAACTTGAGTTGTTTGTGGCAGGAAGTCAGCAAAAAGTGGAAACTGCTGACTGAATTCACAAGTCAGCTCCAGCTTGTTGCTACCCATAAGTAGGAGTAGCTAAGGAAATTGCTTTTGTTGATCCTCACAACAGCATGTTTTAGTTTGAGCTCTGATGCATAGCCCCACCCAAAACATGAACGTTTGTTGCTTTTTCAATAGGAAATGACCTGCTGTACAGTTTTTTAAAAATTATTTCACAGGATTTGGGCTTCGATGGCTAGACCAGCATTTGTTGTCCATCCTTAATTGCCCTTGAGAGATTGGTGGTGAGCCTTGAACTGCTCCCATCCATGCAGTGTAAGTAAAACCACAATGATGTTGGGGACGGAGTTCCCCAGGATTTTGACCCAGCAAGTGAAGGAGCTGTGATATAGTTGCAAGTACAGGGTGTTGTGTGGCTTGGAGGGGAACTTGCAGGTGGTGGCATTCCCATGTGTCTACTACTCTTGTCCTTCTTGGTGGTAGAGGTTGCGAGTTTGGAAAGTGCTGTTGAAAGAGCCTGGGTGACTTGATGCAGTATATCTAGGGGCAAAGAGGAAATATGGGAAAATTACCTGTAGTGCAGAGTTCTAAATCCTTTACTTAACCTTGTGCAAACCCAGAAGACACCAACAAGTACACTTTCTAAGTTGTTACAGCTCAGAAGGAAGAAATGAAAATCAGTGATAGAGCCTTCAACCTGTTTCTGTAAGTCAAGGTCTGTTTAAGAATGCCCACATTTAATAAGAGAAAAATTGGTTTATTCCCATCAACCAGAAAAGATCTTGGGGCCCATGATTGAGCACTTTAGTCTGTTTTGGAATAAATTTCCTGTACTGTTCAAGCAGTATGCTTTTTTTTTCTGGAAGTTGCCAAGCTGCTTCACTGTTAAAGTTGCACTTCAGGCAACTTGGAATGTACTCCAACACACTGCTGAATTTGTGTCTTTGTGGATTATGGAAAGACTTTGGGGAGTCAGATGTGCCTCTTGGTGCAGAATGCCCACTTTCTGACCCCTTGTAATAGATGCAGTTAAGTTTCTCCTGGTCAATTGTGTCTCCACCCTGTCTTCAAGGATGTTGCCAGTGAAGGAATTCGGTGATAGTAATATCATTGAATGTTCAGTAAGTAGTTGCACACTCTTGTTGAAAATGGTTATTGCCCAGAACTAGTGGTGAGAAGGACACTACTTAGCAATCCAACACATAAATGTTGTTTAGGTCTTGATGCACACAGACCTTCTGCTTAATTATGTGAGGAATTGCAAATGAGATTGAATATTATGGTCATTTGCAAACATTCCTACACAGCCTTATGCTGGAGAGAGGTTCAGTGATGAAGCAGCTGAAGATGGTTGGACCTAGGACACTGACTTATGAGATGATTGGTCTCCAGCAACCAGCTGTTTATTTTTGTGCTGGAAGGCATCATTTCAGCCAGTGGAGAGTTTTTTTTTCTCCTGATTCACTTGACTTCCAATTTTTAGGACTCTTTGACATCACACTTGGTTAAAAAAAAAAATTCTCTTAATGGCAATGGTAGTCACTCACTTCATACCCAGAGTTCCGCTCTCTCTCTTTGTCCATGTTCTGACCAAGTTTGTGTAATGAGGTCTGGAGATGTGGGGCCTTGATAGAGCTTTAGTTCAGGTGAGCAGGTTATGGTGAGTACAAATGCCGCTTGATAGTACTATGGGTGGCATCTGTTGTTGTTGGAACCTGCATCCTTTGCTGTATCTGGTACATTCAGGCATTTGATAACTGGTGAAGTGAATTTGCTGCAGACTGGCTTCTGTGGGGATTGAGATAAACCTTTCGCTTGGTACTTCCATCTGAAGTTGGTTGCAGTGCTTCAGCCTGGTGTTTTTGCATTTGTGCACTCATAATTTACTGTGATTTGTTTATTGCTTTGCTAATTACCAAGAAGCTATGCTATTATTGTCATTACTATCAACTGATTGCCTGTGTTTGGGGAAAAAAAAATCATTTTATCCTTTTTCAAATCAGTGTTCTTAAAATGTTAAATCAAATTATGTTGTTCCGTTAGAGAAATTAATTTCATACATTTTTGGGTCAATTTAACGACAAAATTCTTTCAAATTCCATCATTGAGAAAAGTATATAATTTTTAATGGATTGCTATATATTGTCAATTTGCCGCACGTAGGACAGAACAACAGATACTTATCATGCTGTAACTTGCTTTAACTTGTGAATTGTTCAGTCATCAGTGTATTTTTTTCTCCCCAGGCTTCTCGCGACTCGTGACGATTTATGTTTTAAAAACAGCTGTGAAGTAGTTTGGTGGCCTTGCATGTACTACCACGGTTTGTGGGGGCTCTGACTTGAGCATGTGAAACTTGTGCTGTTGGCAATTTTGTAAGTCAAATTGATGAAGGCGAGAGGCTTCCAAACAAGGGCAGGGAGTCAATCGCTCTCCTGTCCCTCAATTGCAAGGAATGTCAGCAGTAGGAAAATATTCTTGAATGCTTTCCACTATAAGCGCAAGTATGTGATGTTAACTAGCACATTTATAACATCTACAGAGATGTAGAAGGGTGTTTCTTGAGTTATCTGGTCTTACTGTGAGATTTGTGTTTTGAGAATATTTTTACCTTCTGCCTCATGCCATTGCAGACTTTTTATATAAGGAATTTGGTAGCCGTGAAATCTAAGCTCTGCAAAAGTTTTAAAATGGGATAAGTCCTTAATGATCTACACTATTTTTCTGGGTATTGATTTTGTATTTCCAACAGTTACATTTATTTCTGATTCTCGTTTTTCTATTTTTCTAACAAGAGAAAGCATGCCATTAAGTTTTGCAATTTGCTGTTAATCAGTCTGATCACTGAGCATTTTCCTCCCCTCCTGCATTATACTGAGATATACAGGTTGGGAGATGGGAAAGTTGCTGGCGGTGTACAGAGCAATGAATATCTGGGTGAAGAGCCTGTCTGAAAGGGTAGCATTAAAGATTCTTAAGAAGTGTGGGTTTTGATTTCACAACTGCAGGATCTCTTCTATGGTAGACATACCTTAGCCACAGGCAGAAGGTAGAAATATTGAAAAGTGTGCGTGGAATATAAAATTATTTTAAATTTGTTTTTTCCTAAATTTAATATATTCAGATGTATTGAGTTTGCCACATGTGCAGCAACATCCTTGTTCAGGCTCTCATGATATGCCTCAATCTTTACTTTGCTGTTGATGACAATTAAACAGTTTTGACAGTTCACTGTACCTTTTTACATGTGTTTCAAATTGAATAGTAGTTGGTTTGGGTGGTTATACAAGGGATTTAGCTGATGTCATACACCACAAGAGTAAAGCTTATCTGAATCCAGTGGTTTTAGATTATTAAAATCAGCTGTTAATAGTAGGAGGCTGCTTGTACTGTTAGGCATGCATTGCATCTCATCTTTTGGTTGCCTTGCTGTCCAGTTTCCTGGTATCATGTATGCAAAGTCTATTATTACTATTCAACCACATTTTAGTTACAGTTTGAGTCACTACCTGATTTTTTTTTTTACTGCTGTTTTGCAGAGCTTTGAAGTTGTTACCGAAATACATACTTGATAACCCTTCTGTAGTCTTAGCCAAGCAGCGGGTGCATGGTATTGTTGTCACTTAGAGGTTTCCTTCCAAGCTCCCCACAACTTTGATTTTGAAACTATATCGTCGTTCCTTCACTGTCGCTGGTCAAAATCCTGACGCTCTCCTCCATGTTGAGTACTGTGGGTATATTTACACCATTTGGACTGTAGTAGTTCAAGAAGGGGGCTCACATTACCTTCTAAATGCAAATTAGAAATAGGCAATAAATGCTGGCATAGCCAGTGATGCTCACATCCCATGAGAGAATTAAGAATAGTATTAACATTGGAAATGAATGTTAATATATTATTCATGCAGAAGACCATTTAACCCATCCTCCAGTCAGTGGTCCAAAATTTCCTTGTTATGGCATCCACTGTTGATTTCTAAGTGATTTGAGGTTTTGCCTCTACTGCTGTTTTTATCTCATTCCAACTGTTTATATGAAGATTAATTTCCTTCAGTCATAAACATGCCTTTTACTAGTTTGAACTCATAGTTTACTCTGATTTTCACGATTTCCCATTTTTTCACTTTGTTTCAATGATCCACAAGGGAATGCAGCACTAGTGTGATCTGATTAGTATAGCTTGTGTATCTAGTTAGCTTTTCTGTTTGCATTTGATTGTCTTGATTATATTTTTCAGCATTCATTGGCTTTGCTGATTGTTGCTGTAAATTGGTTGGATATGTGGGGTATCATGTTCATTAAAACTTTGGATTTCTTTGAATTTTCAGCAGTTTGCCACCATTTATGAATTCATTGAATCACAGAATCTTTAGGGTTGCAATCTCAGGCTTTCTCAGTGCCATGTGTCAGTGAGGCTAGAAATAGGAAGATAGTTCAGCTCAACTCGTGGCTAAACAGCTGGTGTATGAGGGAGAGTTTGAGATATCTGGACCATTGGGATCTCTTCCAGGGCAAGTGGGATCTGTAGAAGAAGGACAGGTTGCACCTAAACTGATGAGGTATAAATATTCTGGTTGGGAGATTTGCTAGTGTCACACAGGAGGATTTAAACTAATTTAGCAGTGAGGTGGGAACCAAGGCAAAGGTGAATTAACTGAAGGGGACTAGAGAACACAGCCAGGGAGAGCAGGCAGGGGGTACAGAAAGTAAAGTCACATGGGATCAGAGGTGAGCTGGCAAATGGATACAGAACTGGCTCTCATAGAAGACAGGGTAGGAGTGGATGGGTGCATTTCTGAATGGAGGTTGTGACTAGTGGCATTCCTCAAGCTGGGACTTTGCTGTTTGTAAAATGTAACTGGTTTGATTAATAAGTTTGCGGATGACACAAAGGTTGGTGGAATTGCAGATAGCGATGAAGACTTGTCAGAGGATATTGGTTGGAGACTTGGGCGGAGAGATGGCAGATGGAGTTTAATCCGGGCAAGTGTGAAGTATTGCAATTTGGAAAGTCTAATATATATGGGAAATGTACAGTAAATGGCAGAACCCTTCAGAGAATTGATAAACAGTGGGATGTGTGTGTACAGGCATACAGGCCACAAAGTGACAACACACCTTGAGAAGGTAGTCAAGGAGGCATAAGGCATGTTTGCTTTCATTGGCCAGGGCATTGAGTTTGAAAATTGGCAATTCATTGCTGCTTTATAGAACATTAGTTGGGTCACACTTGAATATAGCACCACGCTACCAGAAGGATGTGGTGGCTTTGGTGAGGGTACTAAAAAGATTTACCAGGGTGTTGTCTGGTACGTAGGACATAGCTATGAGGAGGAGTTGGAGAACTTGGTTTGTTCTCACTGGAACAACAGAGGTTGAGAGGCGACCTGAGAAGTCTACAAGGTTATGAAGTGACAAGAGTGGTTAGTTAGAAGCTTTTTCTCAGAATTCGTTACGTAACTACAATGCTCTCTCACAACTTAATTAAATATTTCTTACCACCACTCATTCAATTTGTGGTTAAATTTAATTAATTACAATGTGTCGTGTCAAGCTACATTCTCGGAAAAGAATGTTTGCTTCTACCAAGGCTTGCTTTATTAATAGATCTATGGACGTGGAAGTACTCTCTTTTGCAGTTGGTTTTAAAATTCCATCGAATGCACACCACAGAACCAGTTATGCATGTATGCAACTTGTCATGCCCTGTGTCATCATAATTAGACTAGAAAAAATGCAATAACTGAACACTTTTATTCTTTCATGGGATAGGGGGTCACTGACTGGCCAGCAATTATTTCCCATCCCTAGTTGCCCTTGAAGGTGGTAGCGATCTGCCTTCTTGAATCACTGCAGTCCATGTTCATAGAACATAGAACATTACAACGCAGTACAGGCCCTTCGGCCCTCGATGTTGCGCCGACCAGTGGAATGAATCTAATGACCCTCTAACTTATTCCAATGTTATCCATATGCCTATCCACTGACCATTTGAACGCCCTTAAAGTTGGCGAGTCCACAACTGCTGCAGGCAGGGCATTCCACACTCTTTGAGTAAAGAACCTACCTCTGACATCCGTCCTATAATTACCACCCCTCAATTTAAAGCTATGTCCCCTTTTTTCCACCAGAAACCTTAATCAAGGACTTCAGGACATTTTGGAATTAGCAATTCTTTCAGCATACCAAACATTATGATTTGATTTTCTGAAAAGACCAATGCTAAGTGTACACTTGTACAGTTTAAGCAATTTTATGACCTACGCCTCAGAGCATATTTTCACAACGTCCAGTAACTGTACTAAATACCCAATGTGCAACTGCTGAAGCCCCCCAAAAAAACAAAAACAGAACATGTGGACTTAACAAAAAAAAATGTAATGCACCTACTTCCAGAAGCTAGTCTCATCAATAAATCACTGGGTGGCAGCATGGGTTGGCCCACGTGCTGTTAGGAAGGGAATTCCAGGATTTTGACTGACAACTTGGAAATATGTTGCTGTTCCTTTGTAAAGATGGTGAATGGCTTGAGAGGGATTTGCAGGTGGTGGTCTCCCCATTTATCTCCTCCCCTGATGGAAAGGTGGTAGGAATGGAGGGTCTTAATGACATTACTGTTACTAGAGAGGTGGTGCTCGACAGACTGGAGGGGCTGATTGTGGACAAGTCCCTAGGACCGGATGGAATGCATCCGAGGGTTCTGAAAGAAATGGCGGAGGTGATAGTGGATGCCTTGGTGGTTATTTTCCAGACGTCACTGGATTCCGGGGAAGTGCCGGAAGATTGGAAAACGGCTAATGTTACGCCGTTGTTTAAGAAGGGTGCCAGGCAAAAGGCGGGGAATTATAGGCCGGTTAGTTTAACGTCTGTGGTAGGTAAAATGTTAGAATCCGTCATTAAGGAGGAAATTGCGAGGCATCTTGAAGGGAATTGCTTGATAGGGCGGACGCAACACGGTTTCATTAAAGGGAAGTCGTGTCTGACAAATTTACTGGAGTTCTATGAGGATGTGTCTAGGGCAGCGGATAGAGGAGAGCCGGTGGATGTGGTCTTTCTGGATTTTCAGAAGGCGTTTGACAAGGTACCTCACAAGAGGTTATTGCAGAAGGTCAGGGGACATGGAGTTGGGGGTAGGGTGTTAGCGTGGATAGAGGATTGGTTGTCAAATAGGAGGCAGAGAGTGGGGGTCAATGGGTGCTATTCGGATTGGCGGTTGGTGACTAGTGGGGTGCCCCAGGGGTCGGTGCTGGGGCCTCAGCTATTTACCATTTATATAGATGATCTGGAGGAGGGAACCGAGTGCAGGGTGTCGAAATTTGCTGATGACACCAAGATTGGGGGAAAGGCAAATTGTGCGGAGGGTGTGGAGAGTCTGCAGAAGGATCTAGATAGGCTGGGCGAATGGGCCAGGAAATGGCAAATGGAATTTAATGTTGGCAAGTGTGAGGTGGTCCACTTTGGTAGGAAGAATGGTAGGAAGGACTATTACTTACGTGGCGAAAAACTGCAGCAGGCGACGGTGCAGAGGGACCTCGGGGTCCTTGTGCATGAGTCGCAAAAACCCAGCTTGCAGGTGCAGCAGGTGGTCAGGAAGGCGAATGGGATGCTGGCCTTCATAGCGAGGGGGATTGAATATAAAAGTAGGGAGGTCTTGCTGCAGCTGTATAGGGCATTGGTGAGGCCGCAGCTGGAGTACTGTGTGCAGTTTTGGGCGCCGCACCTGCGCAAGGATATTTTGGTCCTGGAGGGAGTGCAGAGGAGGTTTACTAGGCTGATACCGGAGTTGAGGGGATTGAGCTATGAGGAGAGGCTGAATAAACTAGGCTTGTACTCGTTAGAGTTTAGAAGAATGAGGGGAGATCTCATTGAGACGTATAAGATGATGAATGGGATGGATAGGATAGAGGTGGAGAGACTCTTCCCGCTCAAAAAAGACAGTAGGACTAGGGGGCACAGCCTCAAGATAAAGGGGAGGCGGTTTAAAACGGAGTTGAGGAGGAACTTCTTCACTCAAAGGGTGGTGAATCTCTGGAATTCTCTGCCCGTTGAAGTGGTGGAGGCTGCCTCGCTAAATATTTTTAAGAAGCGGGTTGATGGGTTCTTGATAAGAGAGGGGATTAAGGGTTATGGGGAGAGGGTGGGAAAGTGGAACTGAGCCACAACAGATCAGCCATGATCTTATTGAATGGCGGGGCAGGCTCGAAGGGCTAGATGGCCTACTCCTGCTCCTATTTCTTATGTTCTTATGTTCTTATGTTCTTGTCCTTCTAGATGGAAGGTGCTGCCTAAGGATCTTTGGTGAATTGTACTCAGTGCAGTGGGGGAATAACTTTGTGAACAAGTATGCCAGAAAGTTGTGGAGGGGGTGAATCCTCTTGAGAAAGAGTTAAAAGAATATTATGTTTATACATGGATGCTCTTGCAGGATCACAGTGAAACAGAAGTGAACCATATACAGATGTCTTCTGTTCATTTCTGATTTGGCAAATAAAGTGCTTTGAGTTAGAACCAAGATTGAACATTGTCAGGCCAGTCAGCAGCTGAACCACATGGGGACGGTTGCAGGTTCAATGTCTGGTCTCTGCTAAAATAACCAATTGGTGATGAGAATGTTTGCTGTCTCTGGGCTTTTGTGGGAGCTGGGGTACTGTGGAGAGAGGGGCAAGGTTAATTCTACTGATTATTTTGTACTGAAAATGCATGTGTGGAAATTGGATGAGTGCATTAATTTCGGAACCCTTTGTGCCTCACTAACCCATTGGCATTCACTTCTGAATAATGGCAGCTTGGCTCATTTATTAGATGGTACCTAGACCCAGTCAAGGTGAAGGGGGAAATTTTGACAGAAAGAGGCAAGTAATCAGTTCACATCCTGAAATATAACCAGGAAGATTTTGAGCTGGATGGCCTTGAGGGCTTTTTCCTGTTACAGTACTCTTAATACTCTGTATTAATTTCATTGTAAACCTTGTGTAGCTCCAATCAAGGAAGTTCTTGTGGAAGAATCAAGTTTAGAATGTTGAGGGGAGATCAAATTGTGCTGCTTGTAAAGGGTGTTCGGTATGGTAAATAAAGAGAAACTATTTCCCCAGTTAGTAAATGCACACAAGGATATTAATCTTGGAGATGCACCATTCGGGAGTAAAATCATGAAACATCTTTTCACGCAAAGTAGTGGAAATTTGGATGTGCTCCAAAATCTGTGCATTCTGGGTCAATTGTAATTGGTAGACACAGGTATCAAAGTATTTGGAAGAAGGTGGCTAAATGGAGTTGAGCTATAGGTCAACCATTATTTAATTGAACGCGAAATAAACTTGAGCTGAATGGTGAGCAACCGGTTACAAAAAATGTTTACTGCAAACCTGACATTAAAAAAATACTCTAACTGTTCTGGGAAAAGTGTGTTTTTGTGCCAGCACTTGTCACATTTCCTCGACTTAACAGGACGTTTTGTACACTGAGTAACAGCTATCCACCTGGTGTAACTATTGTTTCAAGACCTAGTATTTCTGTGCAACCTTCAGTTATCATCAGTATTTTTCACTATCTTTCATGAATGCGCTGGATACTTCAAGTTTTTTAATCAATTAGCAACACAAGAAACAGAACAGTTATTTATTCAGATTGATGTTTCACATTTCAGCAGTGATACTTTGTGCTGTGGTCAGTTGCTAGGTACAAAGTATTGCCAAGTTAAATCATGCTTGTTTGATTTTCAATTTCTCCTGGCCTGAAATGCCTCAGAACAGGAGGAAAAGGAATAATTTTTTTGCAAAATGCTGATTGGTTGCTCTAGCTCAAAAATAGTCACTTTTTAAGAGACAGACTGCAAAATAAAATTGCAGCATGAAGTAGTGTTGTCTGGTCATACATGTGAGGAAGTTTAAGCCGTTAGCATATTTTCAGCATTGGTTTACAATGAAGAATTGCCCAATATCATAGTATTTTGTGACGCAAGGAGGGGCAAAATGAATGAACATTGTGAAATTTAGTTTTTGTTTCCTAAATTTTTAACTAAGGACAGAGTTTAAACCCAAGCCTTGGTGGCCATTTGAACTTCACTACCTTCATTTTATTATTTTCTGTTCTATACCAATAAATTGAGTCATTAATTGGAAATGCAAAGGGAAGGATAACTATAATTCCAGGTAGTCCCACCTCCATACTGCATTTGTTGGTTTTGCTGATTAGAGGGTTGTAGCAAACAATTACATTTGTAGAGAAGCTTCAGATCCTCAACACTGACCCTGCTAGAATTGTGCTTGTTGTATGTCTGGTTAAGATCCAATCAGCTGTAGCAATATTTCTACCCCACTTGCCCCAAACAGACACCCACACAGTGGCAATTTCCCGATGGTTTGCTGTTTAGATTCAAAGATGTGCAACAGCCACTTGAATGAGTTGCTGGAGACTGCTTGGTGCCAGTGAAAAGTGTAACTTGGCAAAAGGTGAAGGACTTTAGTGAAAAATACCCAGTGAACAAAATAATTCCTATCTATTTCTCTTGCCCAGGTTGTGCACAATTTTCTCAAATTGCACCTTTTTTGAATGATAATTAAATAATTTCCCTGCCTTGAAACTGAAACAAAATAGATTTTTATGGGAAGAGCTCAGAAGTCTGCTACAAGCATGAGATCTCAAAATTTTGCAAGGCCAAATGTTTGGCTGATTGAGGGCACTTATTTACTCTGGCACATTATTATTGCAAGCAACGGATATATGTTGCTGTTTTATTGTGTACTCAAAATGCAACTTGAAATGTGTGCCCCTATAAAGAAGTCTTGCAGATAACTCCCTTCTGGAGTTCAGCCTGATGGAGGCTGAGAGTTTGATTCGACAAGAAGAGTAATGGGCATTCTGAAATGGTAATATAGAATTGGGGGAGGGAGGTCTAGAAGGACAGCTGAGTAGAGGTGTGATTGGGAACAGGGTTTGTGGAAGGCTCGATGTGACATAGATTTATTCTAGACTCTTTCTATTTAACATTTCTGCACATAAATTAAGGTGACCCTTTATTTTTTATTCCTAATGAACATTCAACCATTTCCTGTTGATTGTAAGGTTACACCATTCATTTTGGAACCAAATTGGAAAGAAAATTTCAGCTTTTATTGAAAGCAAGTTCTACTGCTATTTCCCTGGTCCTTCTCTAAATCATGAGTTATACTTCTACCCTTGCACCTTGAATAAATATTTGGGAGTATGTGGACTCCACGGAAGCCTGAAAGATGTGTATTCTTCTACCAGCTCTCGTTGCAATATCCAAAGTTGTCACTCAATTTTTCCTTATTGCCAGTTCGGGCAAAGTCCTTAGTTGGGGTCTCCTTGAATATGTACTGTAGGCAACTACTTTCACACCCCCAGCAAAGACAGGATGCATATCTTCCTCGTCTGTCATAACAGATTAACAAAATAATGTAGCCATTAGTTTGGTGTGCACTAACAATATAGATGTAACAAAAATGTCATTGCTTTTTAAATGGTCTTGTGTGGGCTCAGTATGTTCGCTTAGTCAGCGACTATAAATTTGCTTGGCACCAGTGTTGCAGCAGATGGTAAATCTCAATATTCTTGCACAGTAACTCAACTTTAGTGATGCCATTTCCTCCTCAAAAAATATAATTGAACTTTTAATAACTTACCAATTCAGGGAAAATGTATTTTTGTGCTTATTGGCCTTTTTTCCATAATGAATAAATGTTCTTAAGCTGAGTGTTTAGGCAGGCTGATGTGAATATGAAAAATACATTTGTGACATTGTCTAAAATGCAAGGTTTTTTTGAGCAATTTTTTTTTGAGGTTAATGACTGTTAGGTAGTAAAGGTCAGTCAGGACTGTTTCTTGTTCCAGATAAAATTGCTTTCAGTTACACGCAAACTATTGATCAAAATTGTCTCGCTCCTCTCCACTTAAACATAATTCCCAACTTACTTTCCATTGGCCTTAGGAGCAATATAGAGTATGTAATGCTAACTTGTGATTTCCCAAAAAATCCGCAATTATTTATAGACATGAAAGTTCTTTGTTTCCCTGGCTTATTCCCCCAAAGCCTACCCTTTCCTTGGATGCACTTCAGTACCTTAACTATGTGGCTGTTCTTACCTGTCAGGCCAAAAGTGGGAATGAACAGACGATTTAGTTTTATAGATAAAATATCTGAATATTTTCCAGTCACTAGAGTCATTGTGTTGTGATTTAGGATTTGAATACCTTGGCTGAATGCATTGGGTTGCTTTTAATGACTTGAATTTTGTTTTGAGATAGATGTAAGTATAATTTTTCTTACATCTTTACTTCCCAATAAACAGTAAGTATTGTTGGCAAGGCCAGCATTTGTTGCTCATCTTTCATTGCTTTTCAGAGGCTGTTGGTGAGTTGTCATCTTGAAATGCTGCTGCTCCTTTATATCGATGTACCACAGTGCTATTGGGAAGGGAGTTCCAGGAATAGGATCCAGTGACTGCAAAGGGCTATAGTCACTTCCAAGTCAGGATAGTGTGTGGCTTGAAGAGGACCTTGCAGATCATTGTGTTCCCATGCACCTGCTGCCCCTTTTCTTCAACATGGTTGAGGTCTCAGGTTTGGAAAGTGTTGTTGGATTGTTAGTGAGTTGCTGCAATGTGGCATATCAGTGATATACACTGCTGCCACTCTGCATCGGTGGTAAATGGAGTGCTGGTCAAGCAAGCTACTTTATCCTAGATAATGTCAAATTTCTTGCGTACTGTAGGAATTATACTCATTCAGGCAAGTGGAGAGTATTCCTTCACATTCCTGACTTGTGCCATGTAGATAGATAGTGGACAGCCTTTGAGAATTGGGATGTGACTTGTGCATCACAGAATTCCCAACCATTGACCTCTTATAGTCTCTATACCTGGTGATTCCACTCAAGTTTCTGGTCAATGGTAACCTCTAGCACGTGTACTTGTCACAGTGCAGTTATGCAAAACATTTGCACTTAATTGGGCTGTTAATATTTGATGCCACACAGGTTTCCATTGTGGGGATCCCAGGGCTCCACAAGATTATCTTCTATCTGCCCATCTGTTATACTTTTTTGAAGTTAGTTGCATTTCTGTTGCTATATATTTACTAAAGGGAAAATATTCTGCACTGCTGGTAATGTTTTGTGAAGCTGAACTTTGGAAGGTAAAACAGCAGGAAGACTTTTCCAACTCAACAGTTAGAACACTGTTACTCAAAAGAAACGTTCTTGAGACATTTTCTCTTATTAAAAGCATGAGGTATTATAAGTCAAAAGTTTCCATTGAGTTGAGGCTCTTTCAGATTTCAAATTTATTTGGTTCACAATTATTTAAATTTGTAATTAGTTTGAATCTAATGTTCTATTCAGTGAATTAATTTTAAAAAATGAAGTAGCAATCAACTGGTGGGCCCAGATAACCCAAGTCACTTTTCAATAATTATAGTCGTAAAATATCTTATGTGCTCAAGGACAAACTCACATTCAGCCCCAATCATTGTCCTGTCCTTGGGCATAAAGTTGAGGCGAGCCCTGTAGATTTCAAGCAGGTGGTCTGCTTGTGCTTTATTTTGGGAGTACATGTTCTTCAGCTGGAATGCTAAGCATGCACATTGAATTCCTGAGCACCTCCATTGGACTCTGTAGCCTGTTGTAAAGTCTGTTTCAAATCCTTAAGTTCTTTTCAAAATGGGTGTAAAGACAATAATTATAGGCAAATGTTACCCTGAATTGTAATAGTCTACTTGCTTTCTTCCCAATTTTCTGCTTCCTTTCTCAAATACGTGAACTCCTTGATGAGAGCTGATGCCATTGGTGCCCATACATGCCTGTTCTCCAGCATCACAGATGCCAGTCTTCTAATTTGATTCACTTCCCATATATATCAAGAATTAGTGAAGATCCAGGAAAATGTAAAATTTATGAGAATGGTGGAAGACTCTCCAATGATTTGAGGCATAACCAGCAGAAAGAAAGATGACTGTGATTGTTGGACATTGAAGTAACTGTTCCTCAAGGTAGTGCCCTCAGTACCAACCATCTTCAATCATAAGGCCAGAGTGGGGTTGTTTGCTTAAGATTGCACAATACTCAGTGCCATTCATGAGTCCTCAGATACTGCATTTGCCTGTGTCCAAATGCAGCATGACAACATTCAGGCTTGTATTGAGAGCGGTCAGTATTCGCAGCATGCAAGTGCCAGGCAATGGTCAGCCCCAACACGTTCTGGGTGTGGTGAAGTTTTTAACCATTAACCAAAAACTTAATTGGATTAGCCATATAAATACTGTGTCTATAAGAGATCTGAGGCTGGGAATTCTGTGGTGAGTAACTCCAATCTGATTCCACAAAGTCTGTCCACAATCTATAAGATGCTCAAGTCAGGAATATGATCCAGTGCTGTCCAGTTGGTTGGCTACATGTGGCTCTACAAACAGTTGAGAAGCTTTACAGCATCCAGGACAAAGCAGCATGCTTAATTGGCATCCCATCCACCACCTTGCTTGTACTCCCTTCACAACTGATACATAGTGGCAGCATTGTGTACTCTATGCAAGATGCTCACTAAGGCACCTTTGACAGCACCCACCAAACCCATAATCCCTACCACCTAGAAGGGTAAGGACAGCAGGCACAAATGAGTGCCACCACCTGCAATTCCTCAATCCAGACCGTACAGCCTCCTGACTTAACTGTGACACTCCTTCACTATAAGTGGGTCAGATTAATGGAACTGTCTTCCGAACAGTGGTCTGGGTATATCTATTCCATGGACTGCAGTGGTTCAAGAAGATAATGAGCAGCAAATGATGACCTTGCCAGCCACCACCCTCACCTTGTGGAAAAAATTTTAAAAATTATTTTCATTAGCAGTTGTCAGGTAAGTGATAAAATTGGTTAATTTTATATTTTTCCTTAGCCCTTGGTGCTGGGCTCAATTGTAGAGCTCCAACTGCTAATGTGATGGTGGTAATCAGGACTGAGGGTTGATTATTTTGCTCTGTATGATTCAGTGTTACATTAGGAAGGTGCCTTCTTTCATTTGGACGCTAAAGAAGCTCTACATAACAACATTTAAGATTGTTGGAAAGGACATTGGAATAGAATTAGCATAGACTAACTTGGATCTCATCATGTGAACAGTGATGACCAAGCATCTGGGAGAAGATATTGAATGCAGCTTAACTTGTCCCAAAGCATGAGGGTAATCACTGGAGTCCTGTGAGTAGGTCAATGCTGCATCCATAACTGGAGGATTGTGATCCATGCAGAACATATCATGAATTAAAGAAAAAAAATGGTCACCTGGTAAAGTATAGATTTGAGTTCCAATAACATTGTGGAGCAAATAGGGAAGTTGTAAAAAAAATATAGATTGTGAAATGCTGATTCACCAGTTGAGATCATACTTGGTTTCTCAGCTGAGGAATGCTACAATGAAACCTTTGTTCACTTTCCAGTTGTCTGTCACTTGCTTTTTTGTAACCTGACTGAAGTATGAATCAGTTTTGTAAATCCATTTCTACATTAAAGTTGATCAGTATGGCAACCTTCTCTGAGGTCAGTGCTAGTTATAGTAGAGTATGGGGATTATAGAGAACTATTTCTGGCTGTTTCTGCAATGTGTGGTCTGGCAGTGCAGTTGGTGCTGTTGAGAGACCAGCTGTGCCAGTATCCTGTACCCTCCTTCACTTCCCTTTCTTGGGTTAATAGTTTTTTAAACACCCTATTCCTTTTAATGGCTCAGAGCAACTAAACTAATCCTCATCCATTTGCATTGGCAATCATGTCTCCTCCACTCTTTGTAAAGAAAAACTGCTTCTGGAGACCATCAGTTGCTTATTGTTAGCAATGTGCCCTCTAATATTTTGGGGGAGTGCATGTGATATATTTAAATGACTTTTTTGCACTGCTGCACATGTGGTGATTTCATGGGGGTCAACTACTGAACATCTAAGTTGCTGTGCAGAGGTAACATGATATCTGTGAAACATACTTCTCTGAAAACTGTGGAGAGCCAAGCCCTTGAAGCGTTTCCCTAAACCCACCTGCCTTCCAACCTCTTTCACTTTTAAGGCTTCCCCCACCCCCTGCCCTTTAAACCCACATCTTCAATTAAATCTTTAATCGCCATTTATAGTCTACTTTTCCTGCTGCAAGTTTCATTTTTATCTGGTTACACCTTGGAGAATCATGGACAGTTTTCCGCAACAATAACTTGGATTTATGTAGCACCTTTAACGTGGTAAAACGTTCGAAAGCACTTCACAAGACTGTTTTCTAGCAAAGTCTTGCAACTGAGTCAAATGTGGGGGTATTGGGAGAGATGACAAAAAGCTTGGTCAAAGGTATAGATTTTAAGGAGAATCTAATAGGAGAAATGTAGAATGGTTTTGGTAGAAAATTCTAGAATTTAAGGCCCAGGCAGTTGAAGGCATGACTGGTAATAGTTAAAGGTGCTCAAGAAGTGTTTGTTCGACCAATAAGTTTTATAGGTCTTCCTGCATTTGGAAGATCATCAGTGTATTTCAAGTATGTTGGACATTTGAGAGTTTATTTGAAATAAATTTCCCGAATTAAAAATATAGATGAAGTCTACAATACGCCATGTTGAACTCAATTAAATAGAATTTGCAAAAGAAACAGGGCACTTGACTGTATTGGTCTGTGCTGGTGTTTATGTTCCACACGAGTCTCTGCCTGCCATATTTCGCACAACTTTCTACCTGGAACAAAGAAGACAAAATAAATCAGGAACTAATAAGTTGATTCACTTTGGTTTTGGACTCTACTGCTTTTTAAAACTGCATTATATTAGAGTGTATTAAATTTAATGTTGTGTAAATAAAATGGCCAAGACTTGTAATGGTAACTTAAGTTTCATTTTTCAGTTGTACATCAGTTCTGCAGAAAAATGAAACTGACATGGAATAGGGTTTCTCAGTACTTTGTGGCTTTAGTCTGCGCATTCTTGGAAGTGCGTGCCTTTTTGGTTCACTACGATCCAAACTCAAGTAATAAGTTTACATTAGGAATGTTGCTAAGTAGTATATGTGGAGCATATAATGAATATGTCTGAATGCATTTCTAGCCAAGTCTTTCATACAAATCTTAGACAATCTTACTCAGCAACTGATTAAATGAATTTCACAAGCTCGTTTAAGTTCAGAGCAATTGAGCATTGGGTATGTTTGACTGAATTTAGGTGATTGTAGTTTTCATTCTGAAATTTTCATATCCTTTTAACAGTTGAAATTTTGTGCTGTGAAATGAAGTGTATGCAACATTTAAGCAGAACACTATCTTTCTCTTACTTGTGAGCAAATGGGACTAGATATAAACTTTTCCATAAATCTAGAATTAATCTCTGGCATTTATTCATAACAAAATATATCTAAACTTCTACAGCATCCAGGTACTGTACATGGAAAACTGCAAATGCTGAAATAAAGTAGAAAATTCAGAATAAATCAAGCAGCTTATGTAAAAGAGAATAGTATTATGTGGAATTTAAATTTGTTAGGTAAATATGTTGCAGCTGAATTATGCTTTAGTATTCTTGCAACTGCACCTTTATTTAAATTCTCTGTTAGCGAGAAACTTGCAATTAGTCTCTACTCTGGCAGCAAATGCGTATCTGTTTTAAAAGGAAGATGATTTCCTTTTAAGTGAATTACAAGGTGGTAATCTAATCGGGGGCTATATGTGGCCATAACACCAAAGTAGGTTTGCTGACCTCCTGATATTGGTTTACAGCTTTAAGTACATATGAAGGTATTTCATCTGAATTTCAATTTTATTTTATCTGTTTGTTTTGATTGAGGTTTTCTATTTGCATTTTGAAACCAGCACTATTTAACAGTGATGTTTATTTCTAGCTGGGTTTTGGCAGTATTTATGCTCACAGCAGTCTAACTTTTGATTAAAAGTTATGACTCAGCGTGACTCTGCTACCATCCTTGCCTTTGAGTCAGGCTCAATTTTCATTTTATGACGTGAGACCCTGCAGTATTGATGGAGGTGGGTGAAACATCAAACTGAGAAATTGTTCATGTGGGGCTTTTGTTTTGAGAAGCAGGAAGTTCTTGCATTCTGGCCAATGTTCCTCTCTTTCAACCAACCAGATCTTATTAATCAGTAATTCTTGCTGTGAGGAAGTCAGCTGTTGTCTGTACCTACAAAACAACAATTGACTGTACTCTAGAAGTAACACAGCTTTTAGCTTGTTAACCATTTTTTGTCTGATTTACAGTGAAGAGCCACAAGATATTTTTCTACATTAAAGGTAAAAGCAAATTGCTGTTACTGCATGTAAGGTATTTTGGGGCAAGCATTTATTCCATTAGAGCATTATATGTAGGTGAAGGAGTGATGCTGTCTTTTTCCAACTGTTTTTAAAGCAAATTTGTGGTTACGATCCTGGAAATCAATGCCAAATTGACCTTTGCTTCTTTGCTTTAAGAGGGGACAATTGCCATAGCGTATTTAAAGCTATGAGAAGATGGCCAGAACAGCATATGGGCAGGGTTATAAAAATTAGCAGTTTGACACAAATGAATGTAGCATAAGAAATTAAACAAGTGAATTACAAGGTCAAATTTGGCTTAATGGGTGCACTATGGTAGCTATGACTGAGATTTGGGAAGAAGTTGGAAATAATTGGAGATTTAAATTTACAGGCTATAGGACCTCAAGATACTGTAGGAAAATTGGAAATGAGAAGCAGCCCAAATAAGGGGTTTTAGAAAGTGATCAGGTTGAGATGGAAGATCAACATGATTGATTTATATTGAATTGAGGGGCATGTTCAAAGGATCAAATGCATATTCCTGCTCATAACTTTCATCAGTGTTTTCACTTACATAAAATTTAATAAACAGCAAAATGTGCAATATTTTGGTGGATCTGCAGACTATCGCAACTGTGATATGGTGGCAGGATTGGGAATGGTGTTTGTAGAAGTGCCAAGAGAGCAGAGAGAGGATTGTTTACGCTACATGGTGGCCAGTGTGGTTATTGTGAGAGATTTTAATTCTTACATATACTTGTATAGACCACTTGCGTAGGAAAATTGATGTTTTCTAGAACAATGTGCTTTAGGACCAACAAGGGAACAAGTAAAGCTAGATTTGGTAACAAACCAGAATTGGTTAAAAATCTTTATTTGGGAATGTTTGACCTCATTAAGTTTGAGAGTGAAGGAAAAAATCAAAAACTAAGTTTTACATTTAAGTAAGGAACATTTGGGAGCTGAAAAATCCATTGGTTACAGTAAACTAGGCTGAACTGATTAAACCTTCAGAAGTATTTGGAGAACTCCAGTTATAAAATCAATAATAGCAGAAGTTCCAATTATGTAGTTAAGTAATCATCAACAGAGCTAAGATGCATTATCAGAAGGCTTACACAAAGAAAATCCATGGACTTGGACAGTTATGGTTTTTTTTTTGAGTTACATGTATAATAACACCTTTCATGAGTTTTGGATGCCCCAAAGCACTTTACAGCCAATGGTATACTTCTAAATCACTCTTCTAATGTAACAAAACTCAGCAGTGCAGAGGCACTTAAAATTAGTCAAAGAAACTTAGAGAATAAGTATAAAACCAAGAAGATAATGGGAGGGAATTATGAGACATAAAATGCATAACGCTCTCAAGCCTGAATGTTTAAACATTAAAAAATGAAGAAATTGCTGCTAAAGCATTCTAGGTTTGGGATTTGTGCTGTTGGATTGAAGTAGACAAATGTCACCTCATTACTTAAGAGAGGAAATAGTGTGTAACTATAAACCTGCCAATTTAGCATCAGTTCTGGGAAGATACTGGAATCATCCTCAGACGGTGACTAAGCACCAGAACAAGTATCAGCAGGTCAGTGAGTCAGCGTAGATTTTTGAATGGTAGTTCTTGATTTGCACATGATGAAGGCTCATGGAGCAGTGATGCCTGATTAGATATGTTTGTGTCGAGGTATTTATTGAAGGAATTGAAGCAAAGTTCCCTGTTCTTTGGATGTCATTGTGTGATCAAGCTGTTAATTATTTTGCCCTGACCAAAGAGGAGCAGATATCTTATCTAAAAGACAGTACCCCTGGCTGTGCAGCACTCCCAAGTGTCACCCTTGATTACACATGCAAGTCTCTGGAGTGACCTATCACATACGACCTTCTGAGTTGGGCAAGATTCCTATCACTGGGCTAATGCTGACACCTTGAGGGATAAAAAGAGAATCATAAAGTGAAACAAAGTAGTATGAAAAGAAATTACAAGGGAGGTCAAAGATGACTAAAAATCTATTAAAACAAAAAGTGGTAAAGAGGAATGTGGGTTCATTAATTGGAAATGCAGACTTTATTATAATGAACAATAATAAAAAAATTGTTAAACGAGTATTGTGTAATTGGTTTCATGGGAGAAGACAAATTATCAGTAGTACAGAGGCACTTAAAATTAGTCGAAGGAATTTAGTGGATAAGTATAAACCAAAGAAGATAATGGGAGGGAATAATGAGACATAAGATGGACAAATCTCTCAAACGTGAATGTTTAAACCTTAAATGAAGAAATTGCTGCTAAAGCTTTATAGGTTTGGGATTTGTGCTGTTGGATTCAAGTAGGCAAATGTCACCTTTTACTTAAGAGAGGAAATAAAGTGTGTAACTATGATCCTGCCAATTTAGCATCAGTTCTGGGAAGATACTGGAATCATCCTCAGATGGTGACCAAACACCAGAACAAGTATCAGCTGGTCAGTGAGTCAGCATAGATTTTTGAATGGTAGTTTCTGTCAGATCTAACTTAATTTTTGCAGAAGCCACAAATATGGTGGATAAGGAAGAATCTGAATAAAAAAATGGAAACTGCTGGAAAATCTCAGGTCTAACAGCATTTGTAGAGAGAAATGGTTAATGTTTTGAGTCCAATATGACTTGTGCAAAATTGGAATGTGATGGATTTTATGCTGTTCAAAAAGAAGGGAGGGTCATATGAAACAAAAGGAAGATCAGTGACAGAACAGAGGTCAGGGTGATAAAATAATAAAGATGTCATGGAATAAAAGACCAAGTGAGTGGTGATGTTAGCACAGAAGCAAAGCATTGATCCCCACTCTGGACCAGAAGTCAGCACTATCTGAAAGCACAAACATGAAGTGTATAGACTGGGACTTGATTGGCTTGTAGCAGTTATCATCAATGAAATAACTTGAGAATCTTAACTGGTTCAGCCCTGTAAGAAATGTAACTAAAAGAGGAACTAAATTGCCTTCTGTCTGTCCAAAGGCACAAGTAAGGCATGAGATTGCATACTCTTCACTTGCCTGGATAAGTGCTGCTGCAACAACACAAGCTTGGTACTAGCCAGGATAAAGCAGCTAGCTTGATTGGTACCCCATACACCAGATTAAGCATTCACTCCCTTGATCACTGGTGCACCTTGGCTGTGTACCATCTCTTGACTGCACTGCATTGCTTGCCAAGGTTTCATTGACAGCATCTCCCAAACATGGGGTCTCCAACAAGGGTAGCCATGGGGGCACCACCAAGCTCCTTTTCCTTGTTGCTCACCATTCGCATTTGGAAATTGTTGTTTTTGTTGCTTGGCTGAAATGCTGGTAATTCCCCTTTAACAGCATTGGCTATACTTACGCCACAGTCTTCTCGAGGGGCTGTTGCGGTTAATAAATGATCTTGTCAATGATGCCTACACCTCAAAAATGGAAGAAAGGTAAAATCCACACAATTTGGAGTATGCCTTGATGTGGATTGGTAATTGGTTGGCAGGAACGTGACAGAACCACGATCAAAGGAAATGCCTCCGATTGCACATAGTGACATTTGATGTTATAAGAATGTAAGAACATAAAACTTTCTTCTGATCGCTACTAGAATAGATTTCTTGCCATGTACATTAGTGAAGTTTTTATATCAATTTGTAAATGACACTAAGACATTTTACAATGTGTAAACGGAAGCAATACATTACAAAGATACATGGAGAAAATAAATGGGCTAAACTGCAGCAAAAGGGCAAAGTGCTTGGTCATCCACAATTTTAATTTGTGCTTTTAAAAAAAATCAGTATTTTCTTGATTGAAGAGGAGGAGATTGTGTTCATGTACTCAATTCATGATGTGAAAGATAATTGACAGGGATAATGGATTGGGCCTTAATGACAAGGAAATTAGAATATTAATGAAAAACTGACGCTTCAGTCTAAAGAGCTTGAATAGACCCCATCTAGGATGCAGTGTTCAATTTGGGGCAGCACACCTCAACTGATGAAAAGCAGGTAAGTAGAATTGAGGTACTGATCAGTCATGATCTGTTGGAAGAAGATTGCGTAGCAGAATGCCCTATTTTTGTTTTATGTTCCTATCAATTTTTTGAGCTGTTTTTAATGTTTATTTGAAGTATAATGTGGTGATGGAGTGGACTTACAAAAAATAAAACTAGGTGTGTTCAAATGCTAGCCAAACATGTGACTGCATATTCCTAAAACAAATGATTCTGCTTTTGTCATGTTATATATTCATACAGCACAAAGAGGCCCTTCAGCCCATTGTGTCTTGCATGGTGATAAACCTGGTTGAAATGGATAAGTTGGGCCTAAGGACCTGTTCCTGTGCTGTATTCATCTATGATTCTTAGCACCTATCTATTCTCATCTCTTTTCCAGCGCTTAGTCCATAGCCTAGATCCACACTGGAATTTAAATGGGCAAATTGTGAAAAACGGTTGACTTTGACATGATTCTCTGTCGATTGACTGTTAGAATGCTCAGAATGGGTGAATTTTCTTACATGTTAAGTACTTTGGTTTCTCTAAAACTCTGTCATGGCCCAGATTGAGAAAGAAATTGTGGTGCAGCTGATATGCATGAGTGTAATGATGTTTAATGCATTTTTATTGTGTCAAACTGGGTAAACGTAACAAAGACATTACCTGCTTTATATAAATCCAACACTTTTCTCCCTGCAGCGCTATAACGTGCCAATATTTTTGATACTGGTAATCCAGAATAGCTGTTAACCCAGCCACTGATTTTTTTAATCATTTGGGAGCCTTATCTGTGATTTAGTAAAGTGAAATTTATTGAAGCCTTTGCATATTAATTCACTATAACTCAAGTAGGGTAACCATCTGAATGCAGTGACTGTTCAGCTTTGTGTGGTGATACTAACTTCATACTGCAAACTTACTGATACTTCTGTAAATGCTTTATTTAAAAATGGTATGATTCTTAGACCAATGAATCATATCCTTATGAATTCTCTGTAAAGCCAAGGATGTAGTAACTTTCAAACAGATGCAATTATATAAATCAGACTAGATAAAGGGAGCCAAAGTTCAGTGTCATGGTACGTAGTTGTCATTGTGATGCCTCATAAAGTAAAATTTATTTATTGGTATTACAAGTATGCTTACATTAACACTGCAATGGATTTACTGTGGAAAATCCCCTAATCACCACACTTCGGTGCCTGTTTGGGTACACTGAGGGAGACTTTAGCATGATCAATTCACCTAAACTGTACATCTCGAGTATGGGAGGAAACCAGAGTGCTCAACCCATGTAGGCATGGAGAACGTGCAAACGGCACAAAGACAATGATCAAACTGGGAATCGAATCAGGGTCCCTGGTGAGGCAGAAGTACCACTGTATTGCAGGGCTGTGCCACCATGCTAGCCGTTATATGCAATAGTTTCTATTTGGTTTTTCCTCTTTGGTCCTGATTTTTCATTGCTATGCATTTTGATCCATTTCTAGATTTTAAAATCAGTGATTGGCAAGAGTTATTCATAATTTTTAATTTTAAAAATATTAAATGGAAAGGGTCATTGCTTTATTACAGGAGGAGGAGAAGAAACAACTCACGGGATTTTGGCATCCCAATAGTCAAACAATATGGCATTGTGATCTCTCCTACCTATGACTTTTCACTAGTATTGTTTTTAGCTGCTTGGCTCTGACTGGGTAGGTAAGCATAGAACAAAACAAGGGTTGACCCAACAAGCTGGGCAAGAGGCTTTGGTCAAGAGTGCTTGACCATGTCAGACTGCAAAAACGTGGGAGGGATAAGGCACTACAGTCACCGAGAATGTTTGATTGTTTCAGTGCTGTGACAAGAACAGAAGCTAATGGAAGAGCTGTGGACTCAGATTTGGCAGGTGATAACTTCCCAGCCTTTTGAGGAGTAAAGGAAGGTTGGGAAATGTGGGGTAGTTTGCAAGGGTTGAAGGTTTTTTTTGAGTACGACGAAAAGGGGAGATAATAGTTGAAAAGGAACCATTTACAATATTACTGTTTATTGGGAACAAGAATGGGAGTTGGCAATCACAAGTTTAGTGAGGTGAAAATCAAAGGACTTGGAAGACATGGGAAGATGGGACTGAAGTTACAACGCTGTGGTGTTTTTATGGCTTATGGTGGAGCAGGTTTGAAAGATGGGGAAGCAGGAGAGACAGCCGAACAGATGGTCACCGCCGTAGTGCCAAATTACTTTCCTCATCCATGTCAGTTTGCTATTTTGTGGTTATTGTATGGATCATGAGGAATTCTCCTGATGATTTTTCAATATGCCCTCTCACTCAACCAATTAAACACCCACAGTTGAACCACAATTTTAGGCATCACAACCAGCAATCTTTCCCTTATGGCAAAATTACATGCACGCAACTTTGTCTTTGGGGGGTGGGAGGAAGAAATGCTAATTTTGACGGACTGGGAAGATTTAAATTGTACTGGATTGTGCAATTCCCCCTTGGGGTCCTCATTGTTGCTGTACTGAACAACTGCAAGGCTAGCCAATGTAAACAAAAAAAGTATTTAGTAATAAGAATGACTGAGTAATTGGTGGAATCTTAATTTCTTTTCCACGGCTTTTAACATGTCTAGTTGGTTCAGGGCTGTTCACTTTCAAATTTCTACATGTCTGCTTTGCAAATAGGAATTCTGATCAGGCAAATGTAACAATCTATTTTGAGCAATTAGTTGGAAAACCAATACATTTTTTTCCAAGTGGGAATTTTGCTTAATGGTTAGTTTGTGCAGTGTTTGTCCTGCATTAAGAATGACATCCAACTATTTGGTTTAATCATAATTTGTTCATGGTCCATGTTAATTATAGGCTGGGAATTTGTATTCCACTGCAAAGTGACTGAAGAAAGCTTGTGTTGGAATTCTGCTCATCTAGATCTACTGGTGTGGATTTTATCATTCCCAATAATTTAATTCTAGTACATGTGATAGAGGAGCATGGGCCCCAAGAAAAATTGCCACTGACACTTTTATTGTTTACAGACAGCAAACTAAAGATTTGGATGCTTATGGGATTAGTGTAGAAGTTGAAATATCATAAGCTTAAATCCATGATTTTTTTTAATAATTATAATGGAGAAATTTGTTTGACAAATATAAAATAGACTTTTAGGGTCAGAAACTGTCCCCAAGTACTATGCTATTAAAAACCCAGTGACCTTAATTTAACAAGATGTAACTTTTCAAGGATTTTCACAAAATTAATAGTGTAGAAGTGGAAGTGTTTGCTGAGACTTCTATTTTTGAGGACTTCCAGCAGCTTCTCTGTGAAGGCAGGGGGAAACATAACAACACAACTTCTGTTTGGTTGTGCTTATGCATGCCAGGCGTTACTGTCAGTTTTGTGAGAGTAATGACGGTAAATGCTGATGTTCAGTCATTATTACGGCAAGGTCCAGGATGCAATGTTTAACCTCATTGTAACCATGCTGTCCTGTGGTCTGAATGTGAATGAATCACCTATGGTTAGGCGTATGTAAGAAAAGACAAATGGATTATTAAAGTTGGCACATCTAATAACTGGTATAAAGTCTTGTGACAGCTTACTAATGTTGGCCTGTTGTTGAGAAAGATTCAGCAATGATCTACACTGCTGGCCTGGTGGAATGGTGAATGTGTTCCAGTGTTTGTGCTGTGCATTCTGCTTTCTTGTGCAGGAAGTCTATTTGTTTAAGAAACTTTCTGTTGAACTGTTACATTTATGGTTTCAACAAACACTTTTGACAGTTAATGGTTCTGTGGTATTTTGAGCCCTATGTTACTTTGCTTTACCTTCATTTCAGTTACTGCTTCTGATATTTTAGTTCCTTGGCAATTAATCTGGGGTGTGTGCAAAGTTCCTGTCTCAATTCTAGTTCAAAGCATTCTGTATGTGGAGGGATGAGCACTGTATTGCTGGTTTTAAGTTACCATGTCTGTCTTGTAAACTTCATTAAATACCAGAAGAATTGTGTATTTTGAATGTTTTCATTTTCTGTGTGCACATATATGTATATAGTTGTCAGTGGAGGCTTGGATAATCTCTGTGGGTTGTGTAGTCTTGTTGAAAAAAGTAGGATTTATAAAGCTGTTTACATATTTTTGATATGTATAAAGTTTTTAAAGTTTGAATCAACTTTAAATGCTTAAGGGCAAAAGGAAGTCTGGAGAAGACTCAAAGTTGATGCTCATAATAAGTGGGGTGTATGTTTTATTCTCTTCCTGTGTATTCTGCAACATTTTCAGTATGGATAAGCAAGTGATCCGTTCGTGCACTTTTCACTGCATTTTCAAGCGAACCTGCACCAGGCTGGCTAATTCCCTCACGTTCTTTGCCCCCTCACTTTCCTGTGAGGAAATGTTTCACCGTCTGCTTGGTACCACCCCATACCACAGTTGAGATTTCTATCTCAGCAAATTTGGGGGTCCACAGTGCAAAGTGCCTATTTTTTCAGTAATTGACATCGTTATATCAGGGAGATGTTTTTGTGTTAGGTTTGAAGTTTGAGATGAACCAGAATTGCCTATCACAGCTAAAGTTCCTTTTGATTAGAAAATTATTGATCATGATTTAAAAATGTGATTTTTCTCCATACTTTTGTGTTCTAATTTTTAAACTAGTGTTTGTTAGCTTCCTAATATGTTGATGTACATATTTCCATGAATGTTTGTTTTTAAAAGCATATCAAACAAAAGTTAGTGACCAGCAATGCCAGAAGTGACTTATGGGTGGCACGGTAGCACAGTGGTTAGCACTATTGCTTCACAGCTCCAGGGTCCTGGGTTCAATTCCCGGCTCGGGTTACTGTCTGTGTGGAGTTTGCACGTTCTCCTCATGCCTGTGTGGGTTTCCTCCGGGTGCTCTGGTTTCCTCCCACAGTCCAAAGATGTGCGGGTTAGGTTGATTGGCCATGCTAAGAAATTGCCCCTTAGTGTCTAGGGATGCATAGGCTAGAGGGATTAGTGGGCATAGTATGTAGGGATATCAGGGTAGGGCCTGGGTGGGATTGTGTTCGGTGCAGACTTGATGGGCCGAAGGGCCTCTTTCTGCACTGTAGGTTTCTATGATATTATGATTCTATGATTATATTGAAGCACAGTGTATAATATATGACTGAAAAATTTAATAGTTTCCTGTTTTCTTTTACAGAAATTTCAGGAACATTTTTTTCTAATAAACTGCCTTGTGATGACCCATTTGATGAATATCATGGATTAGCACGTGGAATATCTCAAATTTGCAGCCAATTTTCAGGACTGGAACCTCAAGGAGGGTGCAAGAGAAATGAGTTTGCATCGCAATCAGCAAATGGGATCAGACCGCGATCTACAGTCCTCTGCATCTTCAGTTAGTTTACCTTCTGTTAAAAAGGCACCAAAGAAACGTCGACTTTCACTCGGGTCTTTGTTTCGAAGGAAAAAAGAGTCAAAACGAAAGTCCAGGGACTTGAGTGGCGGAGTTGATGGAATTGCAAGTATTGAAAGCATTCATTCAGAACTATGTAATGATAAGAACTCCATTTTGTCAACTTGTGACTCCTCTGAAAGTGCAACTGCATCTGCTGACAAGCAAAATGGAGACTTTCTTGAATGCCCTCTGTGCCTTTTGCGTCTGCCTCGAGACAAATTTCCCGAAATTATGACTTGCCCCCACAGGTCATGCGCAGACTGTTTGCGGCAGTACTTGAGGATAGAAATCTCTGAAAGTAGAGTCAATATCAGCTGCCCAGAGTGTACAGAACGATTCAATCCCCACGATATCCAATTAATTTTAAATGATGATGTGCTTATGGAGAAATATGAGGAGTTTATGCTACGCCGATGGCTGGTGGCAGATCCAGACTGCAGATGGTGCCCTGCTCCAGATTGTGGGTAAGACCACACTAAGTGGGTTGAAGGGGGAGGAGAAGAGGGTTCTTTACTTAGCGTTTCAAATTATTGCTGCTATTGGGTTATTAAATGCATTCTATCAACAGAATAAAGCACTTTTTTGGCATTAACTACTAATACATATTGCACTTCTTGTTCCTCTAATATCATTACATAAAACATTTTCATTGGGTCAGTTGAATATTTATTCTTTTCACAACAGAGCAACTTGATTTATTTTCAACTGCAAAGTTATGTAACACCTCCAAAACCACATTTTGAAACCTGAAAGTCTCTGAATACACCCTGTTCATGTGTCAACTTCCTGACTGAATCATTCAACATTTGATCAAAATGCTACAAAAAAATTAATTTAGTTCACTTGAGTTCATGATTTCTGAATATTTTCTCAAGTTTTGTGTCTTTGTTCAACATTGTCACATTAATATGATATGTAACTTAGAATGATTTTTATAGTTTAAAAACCAGCATTAGTAACTTTAGCCATTGGTAAAAGCTCACTAAAGGACAATGTGAATATCAAACCCAACGTTTGCTGCTTCTAAATTACCCATTAGTTGAGTTGTGCAGCAGATTTTATGGTGATTGTTCTTGTCTCAAATTTCTCTCAACTCTGCGTGCACGCGCGCGCACACACACACACACACACACACACACACACACACACACACACACACACACACACACACACACAATCTATTCTGTGAGTTTACAAGACCAGATATTGGAGAGCAATATTTTGTCTTTCTGCTCCTGACACTTCCAGCAGCTCATTGTTTTGGAAAATGCAACATTAGACAAATATGAAGTTAGCAATCTTGATTGATCTTAAATTTTGGTTCTTTTTTTAAAAAATGACTTGTCATTGTAAGTGAAAGTCTTACAAACAAAATTGAAACACTGTACAAACAGGTTAGTAAATTTTTGAATTAACATAGAAATGAAGGAGGGGCAATTATAAAGATGTATTTTGAAGGTCATGAGTTTTAGATGCAATCTTTGACATGGAAACTTGCTCCCTGACTTGGCTGATCCTTCAGCTTTGTGCATGCAGTTCAGTTGAAACTGTACTGAATTTTTATTTAATAGCATTCTTGATCCATGGCCAAGACCTCAGTCTCCATGCGAAGTCTGAGAATCTAGTAAGGTTTTTACGTTTTTAGAAGTTGAGGCCAATATAATTGGCATATGAGTGATTGTCATAGAATGTTCTACATCCAGTAGTTCTAGATAACCTGGATCATAAGCATTTTCATTGCATAAATTCTCAAAGGTGGATAGCTCTTAAAGTATATCAGAGGAAGAAAGAGCTGGAGAAGTAGTCAGTTTTAGGGAGGGAATGACTACTGTTTTGGTTGCGGTAGTTAAAGCTAAGGCTGCCAAAAGTGGAGCAACGAAAATCAGTGCAAGAGACCTGAATTAAAGGAGCACAGAGATCTAAGGATTGTAGGGCTGGAAGAGAAACAGGCTTAGGCTATGGGGAGATTGGGGATGGGACAACAATGGTAAGAATTTTAAAATAGGCTTGGAATGTTTTAGGAACAAGACTGGCGAATAATCAAAGGCATTTGATCGCACCAGGCAGAGAGTAGTTAGAATCTGGAATGCAGTGACTAAGATTGCAGCGGAGGCTGAGTCAAATATGACATTCAAATGGAAATTGGGTAATTATCTGAAGAGAATCATTTGTTGGGCTGTGAGGGTTGAAACTAGCTGAGTTGTCTTTGCAGAGAATTGGCACAAAAGTGATGGACCAAACAGCTGCCTCCTGTGCTCTAATTGTTTTATTATATGAAAATAGTTCAGAAGAATGTCATTGAAACATGTAAAATTCTGACAGGGCAGGATACAGGGATGATTCTATTGGCTGGTAGCTCTAGAACAAGAGGTCATGGTTTTGGGACACAGTAGGCATTTAGGACTGAGGAGAATTTTTTTCACTCAAGGGTGACAAACCTATGGAATTTTCTGCCACAAATGGCTGTGGAGACCAAGTCACTATATTTAAGAAAGAAATAGCTTTCTAGATACTAAAGGCATCAAGGGGTTTGAGGACAGAGCGAGAATATGCCATGATCACAATGGTGGAGCAGGCTTGATGGGCCAAATGGCGGCCTCCTATTTTCTATGTTTCTTAATTGTACATCAATTAAACTATATTCAATTTATTAATCAGTGTTGATTTCTTGTGCATGTGCACACACGCACACTATTGTAGAGTTTAATGACCTGTTTGAGAGAAAACAAATCTTCTTGACTTGGTTTGAATTTGGCAATGTTTTTAAACTGCCTCTTAATTCTAGACTCTCTTCCTCCACCCACTCTACCAGTTCATTCTTAATACTGGTCATTCTTAACTCCAGTGACTTGAAGCCTAACTTGATCTCTTCTTATAAGACAATCCCAGGAATCAGCTAGGTGAACTCTATGATCCACTTCCATTACAATCCTATTCCACCTTAAGATGACCAAAACTGAACATAGTACTCCTGATGCAATCTCATTAAGGTCCCATACAGCTATGACAACTGTTGTTACTTTTATTGAAAAGAGAATGTCATACAAAGACCAGCATTCTATTTGTCTTCCCAATTACTTGCTAGCTTTTTGGGATTCGTGTATCAGGGCACCCAAATCCCCTCTACCACAATTTCTGAAAATAAAATCCGTCAGAAATGGTAATTCCTTGTAAAAGTCTTAACTTTGCAGGAATAGTTTTAAAGTTCAGAACTGATACAAATAACACAAAAACTAATGCTTCTTTTGAGGGTAACTTAAAAACAAATTTATTTGTCTCACAATCTCCAGCACAGGAAACATTGCTGTGTACTTCAGGGAGCTTTAATATAGTCATGATATTGTTTGTGCTGAAGAACAGCTGACTATAGGCAATTGTGGATCCATACTAATGCAATTATGCGTTCCTGCTATGTAGCAGTTATGCACATTTTCATGTCAAAATTAGGAAATGTTAGTCAAGCATGAGGTGCTCATTGCCTTTATATTTCCACTTCTGGTAGATAACCTGTTGAACTATTCATTTAAACCTGTCCATACAGACATTCAGTTCAGTAATTGAACTGAACTTCTAGTCACCCTCTTTCTCCTGCTATCACAAAGCTAAAATAACAACCTTTAGTGATATTCCTCCCGAGGAAAAGCTTGACCTTTTTTTTTCTCACATATTGCATTGTTACTGTTCTTCTTAGGATATACCCAACTTTGATATCAGCAAGCCTAAAGATATTTGTGATGAGAAGGGACTTCTTGTAATTAACCAAATTACATAGTCCTCTTCCAAGATTAATAATCTACTGGTCTGATTTCATAATAAAACGACAATATTATTCACCCTATGTGCCTACTGTTAACCAAAAGAGCAGTTCATGGAGGTTTTAAGATTTATATTGATTTAGAAGGCAGTAAAAAGCTTGATGCGTTGGATTTAGACACCAGACTTGAGCCATGTGGTACAAGATCAGGTTCTGCTGAACGATAAGCAATTGCAGTTGGTCTGATTGTTCACTTTTGCAAAGATAGCTAGGAGTATGTGAACATGAACTTATAATAGCTTGATGATTAAGCGTGTGTAATGAGTATGTTGACATGAAGCATTTCGGATGTTAAATTCTTTGGTTCATTTCAAAGCACATTTTTAAAATATTAATGTCTCTAAATTATAGACTTGAATAATGGAACATCTAATATGTTTGTCATTGCACAAAATGCTTTTAGAAATTACAGTAATTTCTTAAAAGATTCTGGAAGTTTAAAGAATATTCCTAAATTGGACAGTTAAATGGTTTGGTCGGAGGGGGTTCTTTAAATAGCATTTTAGCTTGATTTACACTTTAACTGAGATTATAGACATAGGAACTCTTGTAAGGGAGGGTTGCATTTGAGCTTTTCCCAGTTAAACATGAAAATCTTTAAGGATTCCTTGAAGCACACACCTAATGCATGAATGTAGATTTTCTTTTCTAACTTAGACTTAAATTGGGATTTGTAGGTGTGCACTAAACAGCATGAAACCCAGTATTTATTTGGTGTATGCAGAGGATTAAAAGAAGCTGAATGCATTTTTCATTTGTCTATTTTCTTTCCCCTGCGTAGATTAACTACAGTGAGAGATTCAGTTCTTTAGATGCTTGGCATTCTGTGGTATCTACTTAGCCAATTTATTTGAGAATCTCAGCGTTGATATTGAGATTATTCCATTGTGAATACATCACAGCTGTGGCAAATCCTAATACCACCTTGTAGTTACTTTAGTTGCAATCAGGGAAGGAAGGAGTGATCAGTTTTCCCCAAGCACAATCAGGAAATAGTATTGACTTGCAGCAGAAACGTAGAGCCCTTGGTAGGACCAAAAATGAGTCATCTTCCATTAGTAGTTTGCCCCTTTACGTGTATAAGGAACAAATTACCTGAGTCATCAGAAAAAATACATCTTTTTTCATAGCATAATCCTCATAACTGAAGCTGGTTATGTTTCATGCACTTCTGCAATTATCTTTTTTTATACAATGTGATGTTTTAACATCAAAAATAACTTGCATTTATTTGGATTTAACAGTGAAATGTGCCATTTTACTGAGCCAGTAGGTTGCAAGATTTATAGCTCAAATAATGGAATAAGAATCAAAAACTACATCAGGCCAATTGTCATTGCCAAACATAAGTTCTACAGTATACAAGCAGTTGCTTTTCTAGTCCCATTAGTTATTTAATCCCAAAGCAACCAATCTGATGCCTTGGAACAGAAAGCTGTTGAATGTTCCAAGGTTTTCTGTGTTGTCTTTAAGATTTTTAATAATGTTTGTAAAGATGGGCAGGTGACATTTTCATGCTTTGCTACACTGCATCCAGGGATTTAGATTTTGGCCTTTCAACATGGGTTAAATTTTTAGGGAGATGTTTGAACAATGCAACAGACAATAATAGGTTGGATGTAGATAGATGTTTGGCTAGCACAGACACGTTGGGCCAAAGGGCTTCTTTCTATGCTGTAAAAATCTTTGACTCTAACAGTGACTCTTGCATTCTGCACATTCTCCCCTTCTCACCATCTCGCACAATCTTGTGCACTCACTCATACACTGAAACTTGTCTTGGTACTTGCTTTGCTTATATTGGTCAATACAGTTGTAAAACATGGACCTTTACTGACAGCAAAACTGAAGACTACTTTGAAATGAGCACTAAAAACTCAATGCAATTCTGGAATTGAGACCTGCTTCCAGCTGTTCCTCAGAGGACTGCAGCCAAATCAATGCTCCCCATCCTACCAATCAAACCGAAGGCTCCAATTTTTGACAAGGGCAAGGAAGCCTGTGATTTAATGTAGTCAGACCACCCTTTTAAATAATTCACCTTTTATGTTCCAAATTCTTCTGTCTTTAACAACTTGCATCTGATGAAGCCCTTTTGCAATCTATCCTGTCTGATTTCTGAGCTCAGGGCTCATCTTTTGTGAGCTATATATGACTGTGGATGTCTAATGCTGAGAATACAAGTTTAAATTTAATACTGACAGTTAAGTAAGCATGATGCGGGCTATACTGCATGTTTGCCATACTTGGAATTAATTATCATCTCCATTTGGGAATCACACATGGTAGCTAACTCCACAAGCTCACTACCCTCAAGAGATTTCTCCTCATCTCAGTTCTAGAAGGTATACACAGAATCCTTAATGACCCCTGGTTCTGGGCACCCTCACCATAGGGAACATCCTTCTTCCTGCATTCACCCTGTCTGGTCCTATTAGAATTTTATAGGTTTCTGAGATCTATCTGCCTCTCCCCATCCCCGTCTCCATCACTCTTCAAACTCTGAGTATAACCCTAACTGACTCGATGTCTACTCATATTCAGTCCTGTCATCCCAGGAATCAGTCTAGTAACCCTGTCCGCTCTTCCTATAGAGCAAGAAGATCCTTTCTCTGATAAGGAGACTAAAAGTGGATGCAATATTCCACGTATGGCCTCACCAAAGTCCTCTTTATAATTGCAGTGAGACATCCTTGCTCCTGTTTCCTATCTTGCTATGAAGGCCAACTTACCATGTGCCACCTTCACCACCTTCCCTTCAGTGACTGGTGTATGACATAAGTCTTGTTGCACATTCCATGCTCAATTTATAGCTATTCAGATAATCTGCCTCCCTTTTGCTCTGAAAGTGAATAACCTCACATTTATCTGCATTATATTACAGCTGCCACGCATTTGCCCACTCAGCTAGCCCAAATTACACTGCAGCATCTCTGTATCCTCCTCACAGCTCGCCCTCCCACCCAGCTTTGCGTCATCTGCAAATTTTGAGATACTACATTTAGTTCGTTCATCTAAATCATTAATGTACAATGTGAATGGCTGGGGTCTTAGTATTGATCCTTTTGGTACTCCACTAGTCACTGCCTGCCACTTGGAAAAAGACCTGGTTTTTTTTTCCCCCTACACTTTGCTAACCAGTTTTTCTAAACATCTCAACACGCTACCCTCAAACATGTGCTTTTAATTTTACTTGCTGGTCTCTTATTTTATTTTGGACTTTGCTGAAAGCCTTCTGGAAGTCAGAGTAAACTACATTTGCTGGCTCCCCCTCATCAACTGTACTAGTTACATCCTCAAAGAATTCCAGTAAATTTGTCAAGCATTGTTTCCCTTTCGTAAATCCATGTTGATTCTGTCTGATTCTGCCGCTGTTTTCCAAGTGTTCTGCTATAAAATCTTTGATTGTGGACTCTCCACACTACTGACATCAGGCTTACTGGTCTATAATTTCCTGTTTTCTCTGTACCGCCCCTTTTTAAATAATGGGTTACCTCCAGTCTGTAGGAACTGTTTGAGTCTTAGCATCCTGAAACATGATCACCAGTGCATCCAAGATTTTTGGACCACTTCCTTAAGTACTCCGGTCTGTAGACGATCAAATCTATCAGCCTTAAATCCCATCATTTTGTCCAGTACCATTTTCTCCACTACTACTGATTTCCTTCAGTTCCTCCCTCTAAATCATGTGCTGCCCAACACTTTTGGTATATTCTTTGTGCCCTTTTCTGTGAAGACAGAACCAAAGTATACATTGTTTGTCAGTCATTTTTGTCCCCATTATAAATTGCTGTTTGTCAGGACCTAAAGGGACCTAAATTTGTCTTCAATCTTTTTCTCTTCACATAACTGACTGTAAAGTCTTCTATAGATATGTTCCCCACAGTTTACACTTGTATTCTATTTTCTCCTCAATCAATTCTTGGCCCTCCTTTTGCTGAATTTTAAACTGCTTCCAATGCTCAAATTCTCACCAATTTGTATGCCCCTTTCTTGGATCTAATACTATCACTGCTTTCCCTTAACCGTGGTTTGGCCACTTGTATCACCAGACAGGAATAACCAATTGTTGCAGTTCATCCATGCACTCATGAAGGTTTGCCATTGCCTATCCACCATCGTCCCTTTAAGTAGCATTTCCCAATCCATCATAGCCAACTCGCGCCTCATACCTTCGTAGTTTCCTTTTAAGTTTCAGGACCCTGGTCGCAGAATCAACTATGCCACTCTCCATCTTGATGAAGAATTCTATCATATTATGGTCACTCATTCCCAAAGAGTCTCTCTCAACTAGATAGCCAAATATTCCTTTCTCAATATACAAGGTCAAGTCTAGGGTGGTCTGTTCTCTAGCTGGTTCCTGAACGAAATGGTCCAGAAAATCATCCTATGTACGCTCCAGAAATTCTTCCTCTGTGGATTGTGACTAATTTGATTTCTTCAATCTATCTGCAGATTAAAATTGCCCATAATTGCAGCTGTTGCTTTATCACATGCATCGCTAGTGTACATCTGGCTAAAGTCACAATGGTGTGTTAATGTTATGAATCCTTAGGTTGCACTATTCTGCAAGGTATGAGTCAACACCTGTTAACTATGATTACTTATGTGGACAACTGAAATCGCTGAACTAGAGCGTGCATTTGTGGCTGAACCAAATTTGTAATTTGGTCTAATGCTCAATTTTGGGAGCTAAGGTTTTGATCACACTTGCTTTGCAGTAATTTCAAGTCTTGGTAAAATGGAGTTGTAGGTTTGTACAAGAGATGCATATGTGACTTGTTTACAATTGAGAATTTTATGACATTGCAATGAAATATAGTGGTGGTAAGAATCTGAATTTGTTTCTTGTACATTGACATTTATTTTTATTTTTTTCAGTTACGCAGTGATAGCGTTTGGCTGTGCCAGCTGTCCAAAACTCACTTGTGCCCGTGAAGGATGTGGCACTGAGTTCTGTTACCACTGTAAGCAAATATGGCATCCAAATCAGACTTGTGATGCAGCACGTCAACAGAGAGCGCAGAGTTTGCGATTAAGAACAATACGCTCTTCATCAATCAGCTACAGTCAGGAATCTGGTGCAGCAGGTACAGAAAACTGGACTCTTCGTAGATACGTTCAGGATGAGATTTCGGGAAGAAAGGGGTTACCTGAAATAAACAGCCTCCTGGTCAATCAGATTTTGCCATCTCGCTCCACAGGTAACCGTTTTCTTGATGGAATCTCCACCTATGGAAATGCTTGCCATCTTTTGTTAGGTTTCCAAAATTGCTGTAGTTTCCCTAATTGTGCAATGCTATAAATCTATTTTAAAATAAATAGTTAAACAGCTATTAACTGAGCTAAAGGGTTTTTGATGTTGAAATCACCTGTGAAAGTGTTGTTGGAGCTTGCCTACTTGTACATGTTTTGTCTTGCTGGCAGGGAAAAGGAATAATTGTTTCAGATGAGACATATTGTTTTGTACTGAACTATCATGCTACACAATCTCATATCATTTATTTGTAATGTTGTCAATAATATTGTGTAACTTATCTTGCCAGGTACTTGTAAGCTTGCAAGAGCCAAGTTTAGAGAGAGTTCCTTTTGTCCAGAGTTGTCACTTTGCTACAAAATCTATTTATACAAACTGGGCTACAACACACACGTGGATCTAGGGTGATAAAATATAACTGTGGGGGTAACTCCTACTTTGTGTTGACGTTGGGCAGGCACTGTACATCCTGCCTAGTGTTCTTGGCATGGGTTTTGATTTCATTTGTAGACAAGTTGTAAGCAGCCATTGGGCGAACGGGAAATCAGGTGGCTCTTCAACAGAGCTGACCCAAACAATGGACTAAGGGAGCAGAGGTGATTTCAGATACTTTTGTAGAGCTATAAAGACACTTGAAGCTGCATCTGGCACCAGAAAAATCGAAATGGAAATTTGGGTGATTGGGCCACCCCATGCCTTGAATGGATGGCATGTACGTGATGCATTCTCCTGTCATTGCTACTCAAGTTTACAGAACAGAAATGGGGCATTCAATCCAACTGGCCCATGCAGGCTTTCTCCCACTTCACTTCATCTTGTACTACCTTGCTTCTCAAATTCAACAGTGCTATTCGTCTCAACCGCCCCATGTGATATTAAGTTCCATGTTCTAACTACTCTGGGTTGAGGCAGTTTTGCTTGAATTCATTACTGGATTTATTATGAATCTCCTTGTTCTTCAGGCCCCCATGTTACAAGCAGGGCTCTCACTTGCAACAGGCAGACCCTGGGTTTCCCAGGTGAAGTGTGGGCAAAATACTGGCATATGGAATGTGAATGTTGGCAAGTTCAGCCCCACAATCTTTTGGAGCACACCCGTCCAGCCGAGATGATGAACATACGGCTTCTATGCTTGCATGCACCCACGTTGTACTGTTGAACTCTGCCTTGCCTTTGTGGATAAAACATTGCAACATGGGTCATCTTTTGGCACAGTAGAACAAAATATACTTGCCATTGCCATTTTGGCTTTAATTGATTTTTAGAATTAATTTTCAGGATATTCAGACCTTCTGGCTTGCTGATGAGTGGTGTGATTTGGCTACGTTAATATTGAACTTAATAAAGTACTAAAAGCTTTATTTCTATAATGCCGCAAAAGTACTCCATTTAAGGCATTGCTGTATTTGGGATGTTGAACTATAGCTTAATTGTTTTTTTAAAGACTATTGTGGAGCACTTTTGAAATGTTACCAATATATCTTTTGGTAATAACGTATATAATACATCAGGAACCAAAATATAAATGACTGAAAGTTGAGGGAACATGTAGAAGTTGAAATGCATTTGCTAGGTCTGGCGGTTTGAATTTGCAACCCTGGTTATGCACTGTTTAATTCAGTCTGAAATATATCGATGCTGGGCTATTCTGCTAAGCATTTCATATAATTCTTTTAACAAGGTGATTTATCATTGTTTCTCTTTTTTTTTTGCAGCAGATGATATTAAACCTTGTCCACGATGTGCAGCATACATAATAAAAATGAATGATGGAAGCTGTAATCATATGACTTGTGCAGTATGTGGCTGTGAGTTCTGTTGGCTTTGTATGAAAGAAATATCTGACCTTCACTATTTAAGGTAAGTCTTCACCATTAAATCTTGAAAACCTGGTAATTCCACAATTGCAATTGTTCTAAGATGTTTTCCTAAGTGAAGGATATAGGCAACAATTTTCCTGTACGTAGTAGCTTTCAAGTAGTTAAATGTCCAAAGGCATTTCATCAAAGTATTAGCAACCAAAACTTGGTGCTAAATGAAAGAAGACAGTAGAAGGGTGACCAAAAGCTCGGTCAAAGTATTAAGATATCCAAGGCAGAGAGGTTTAAGAAGGGAATTCCAGAGCTTAGCGTCTTGATGACTAATGGCACAGCTTCCAGGATATGCAAGCAGCCAGAATTGGAAAGATGCATACAAATCATTGTATGGCTAGAGGGGGTTACAAAGAGAGTTGGTGTCATGGAGTGCTTACAAAACTCCAATAAAAATTTAAAAATCAAGACCTCACTGAATTGAAGCTAATTAAATAGGCGAACACAAGTTATGGTTGAACGGGACTTGGTGTGAGTTAAGATACCAGTAGCAGAGTTTTGGATGAGTTCCAGTTTAGGAGGCTAATGGTGGGAAGCCAACTAGATGTTTGTTGGACTAATTGAGTCTAAAGATAATTTAACGCACAGGTGAGATTTCAACAGTAGATGAATAGAGGCCTGCGTTTTTAAGGAAGTGGAAATAAGCATAACATCAGAGAACGTGATGTTAGGAACTTGGCTAAGTTTATACAGGATGTTAAGGATGAAAACAGTCCGAATCAGCCTCAGACGATGGCCTGGAAGAGGGATAGTGCTGGTGACTGAGGAATGGAGCTTGTAGCAGGGTAAGATAGCCCTTTTGCTTCTGAGTTCCTAGTATTGAAAGATGGACAAGCAGTGTGACAGATTAGGCAATGGAGGGATTGGAGAGGTAGTGGTGATGTTACAACTAGGTGTCATTTAATGTACATGTGAAACCTGATGTGTGTTTTTTTTGTCTGCCTGCCCTTCTTGCCAGTTGTTTTCATTATAGATTCCCATGTTCATACTTTGAATGAAAATTGCTTATTAGTTTCTGCTGTAATTAGACTCCTGAGAGTGGAGATATTGCAGCACCACCACTGACAGGAGGTTGTAATTCCAGCACGAACAATTTGCATAAGCAGTTTCTATTATAAATATGGACAAAAGAATTTAAACAGGAAACATGGAATTTTATTTCAAACTGAGAACGGAATTAAAGCTGCATGTCCAGGTCAGTTATCCCTTGGTTTCTAATGTGTCTCATCTGAAGACTACTCTTGAGCTTGGCTTCCCTACATGCACAGGAATTTGACTAGATAAAAATCTTGTGTTGGTATACAAATCCTTTCATTAATATCAGGATATTTGTCACAATGTAGTTGGTGACACTTTCCACTATGTGGATCTGTTGATGATGACTCCCAATCTAACTTCATTCCTGTATGTTAAAAACTTCATCAGACTGCTGGCATCATCAGTTGCAATTTATTATTTGGGGGAATTGGCAGGGCATGTCCAATATGGGACTGGGTTTTTTAAATTCTGCAACACTGCTTGCAGGAGTATTTGGAAGAATGGTAGGAAGGACTATTACTTACGTGGCGAAAAACTGCAGCAGGCGACGGTGCAGAGGGACCTCGGGGTCCTTGTGCATGAGTCGCAAAAACCCAGCTTGCAGGTGCAGCAGGTGGTCAGGAAGGCGAATGGGATGCTGGCCTTCATAGCGAGGGGGATTGAATATAAAAGTAGGGAGGTCTTGCTGCAGCTGTATAGGGCATTGGTGAGGCCGCAGCTGGAGTACTGTGTGCAGTTTTGGGCGCCGCACCTGCGCAAGGATATTTTGGCCCTGGAGGGAGTGCAGAGGAGGTTTACTAGGCTGATACTGGAGTTGAGGGGATTGAGCTATGAGGAGAGGCTGAATAAACTAGGCTTGTACTCGTTAGAGTTTAGAAGAATGAGGGGAGATCTCATTGAGACGTATAAGATGATGAATGGGATGGATAGGATAGAGGTGGAGACACTCTTCCCGCTCAAAAAAGACAGTAGGACTAGGGGGCACAGCCTCAAGATAAAGGGGAGGCGGTTTAGAACGGAGTTGAGGAGGAACTTCTTCACTCAAAGGGTGGTGAATCTCTGGAATTCTCTGCCCGTTGAAGTGGTGGAGGCTGCCTCGCTAAATATTTTTAAGAAGCGGGTTGATGGGTTTTTGATAAGAGAAGGGATTGAGGGTTATGGGGAGAGGGCGGGAAAGTGGAACTGAGCCACGACAGATCAGCCATGATCTTATTGAATGGCGGGGCAGGCTCGAAGGGCTAGATGGCCTACTCCTGCTCCTATTTCTTATGTTCTTATGTTCTTATGTTCTTATAAGTTCACTTCTACTTTAAATGCAGCATAGATTACTTATTAGCATGGAGACTGTTTTATGGAGACCATTTTATAAACGTCACTGGATTCCGGGGAAGTGCCGGAAGATTGGAAAACGGCTATTGTTATGCCGTTGTTTTAAGAAGGGTGCCAGGCAAAAGGCAGGGAATTATAGGCCGGTTAGTTTAACGTCTGTTGTAGGTAAAATGTTAGAATCCGTCATCAAGGAGGAAATAGCGAGGCATCTTGAGGGGAATTGCTTGATAGAGCAGACGCAGCACGGTTTCGTTAAGGGGAAGTCGTGTCTGACAAATTTACTGGTTCTATGAGGATGTGTCTAGGGCGGTGGATAGAGGAGAGCCGGTGGATGTGGTCTGTCTTGATTTTCAGAAGGCGTTTGACAAGGTACCTCAAGAGGTTATTGCAGAAGGTCAGGGGACATGGAGTTGGGGGTAGGGTGTTAGTGTGGATAGAGGATTGGTTGTCAAATAGGAGGCAGAGAGTGGGGGTCAATGGGTGCTATTTGGATTGGCGGTTGGTGACTAGTGGAGTGCCCCAGGGGTCGGTGCTGGGGCCTCAGCTATTTACCATTTATATAGATGATCTGGAGGAGGGAACTGAGTGTATGGTGTCGAAATTTGCTGATGACACCAAGATTGGTGGAATGGCAAATTGTGCGGAGGGTGTGGAGAGTCTACAGAAGGATCTAGATAGGCTGGGCGAATGGGCCAGAAACTGGCAAATGGAATTTAATGTTGGCAAGTGTGAGATGGTCCACTTTGGTAGGAAGGATTATTATTTACGTGGCGAAAAGCTGCAGCAGGCGACGGTGCAGAGGGACCTCGGGGTCCTTGTGCATGAGTCGCAAAAACCCAGCCTGCAGGTGCAGCAGGTGGTCAGGAAGGCTAATGGGATGCTGGCCTTCATAGCGAGGAGGATTGAATATAAAAGTAGGGAGGTCTTGCTGCGGCTGTATAGGGCATTGGTGAGACCGCAGCTGGAGTACCGTGTGCAGTTTTGGGCGCCGTACTTACGCAAGGATATTTTGGCCTTGGAGGGAGTGCAGAGGAGGTTTACTAGGCTGATGCCGGAGTTGAGGGGGTTGAACTATGAGGAGAGGCTGAATAAACTAGGCTTGTACTCGTTAGAGTTTAGAAGAATGAGGGGAGATCTCATTGAGACGTATAAGATGATGAATGGGATGGATAGGATAGAGGTGGAGAGACTCTTCCCGCTCAGAAAGGATAATAGGACTAGGGGGCACAGCCTCAAGATAAAGGGGGGGACGGTTTAGAACGGAGTTGAGGAGGAACTTCTTCACTCAAAGGGTGGTGAATCTCTGGAATTCTCTGCCCGTTGAGGTGGTGGAGGCTACCTCGCTAAATATTTTTAAGACGCGGGTTGATGGGTTTTTGATAAGAGAGGGGATTAAGGGTTATGGGGAGAGGGCGGGAATGTGGAACTGAGCAGCGACAGATCAGCCATGATCTTATTGAATGGTGGGGCAGGCTCGCAGGGCTAGATGGCCTACTCCTCCTATTTCTTATGTTCTTATGTTCAATTAGATTAAGATTTTCTTCACAGGTGTTATGAGAATTATGTGATGTATGCTAATGGCTGCAATGTGAAAATAAGTTATATTTTTCAGTATTAAGGGACTTAATGGCTCCTTTGTGCACAGTATTGTAGTTTTCCTCATTCAGCACTTCCATTATTTTCACAATAGCTTTCTGCAATTTTCTGTCTGTTTGGAGAGGCAGCCACTTGCAGCCATTCAGTTGTCAGTTACGTTAAAGTGGCACAGCAAACCTAAATGAAATGGGAAGTGTATAACTTAAATGGGAACAGAATCTGTTTACTTCCTTTAATGTATCGAAGCTGTGTGGTAATGCCAAGAACAGAGCTTCTATGTCAGCATCAGCAACACTTTTTTCCCTCTTTATGCAGCATGGTTATCAACCGAAACATGTTTACGCTGATTGTGGTTGTGCACAGGACTTAGTTTAGCCTACTGTGTTGTCAGAATTGGAATTTTCTGGAGGAAAATTGAATAATTATGGTCTGAATTATTGGGGTGCTATAAATCCTTTATTTCAATTAAAAACAGTATTGACATATCTACCATATTCTTTTTGAAAATAGTGCAATAAGTAATTTGTGTTCGGCTTTAGATCTGTTCCATGTCCCGTTCCCACTGCTCTCTGCAACAGAATTCCAAAGATTAACGTCCTTCTGAGAGAAAATAAATTCATCCTCACTGCCACCTTAACTGGCAGATCCCTTTATTCTGAAACTGTGTGACTTCTTCTAGGTGATTTCCCCACGATGAGGAACATCCACTCGGCAACTATCCTGTCAATCTGATGTGCTTCAGTAGGATATTCTCTCATTCAAAACTCCAATGACTCTTGGCCCAACAAGTTCAATGCTTCCTCACAGCACCCCTTTCATCCCAAGAACCAATTTAGTGAACTTTTCTCTGAATGGCTTCCAATACAAGTATATCCTCAATTATGTCCTTTGAGTAAAGCAACTAAAGCTGTACACAGTACTCAATGTAATCTCACTAATACCCACTAGAGTTCTGGCAAAATTTACCTACTTGTATATACTCTATCCCCATTGCAATAAAGGCCATCGTTTTCATTTGTTTTGCTGGTTACTTCCTGTTTGCTTGGCTGCTGACGTTTTGTGGATGCCCAAGTCCACCTGAACAACAGCATTCTGTGCTGTCTCCATTTTAAATCATATATTGTTTTTCTGTTCTTCCTAAGTAGATAATCTCATTTTCCTACATGCTCTATCTGCCAAATCTTTGCCCAGTCACTTAACCTCTACATGAGGGAATCTGAAAAGAAATATGTCAAATATATATTACATAGATCATTTGTAGGTAGCCTGGTTTTCATTAACCTTGTAAGATTTGTTTTATTTGGTGTTGAAGCTGTAATTAGACTCTTGTTCCCATGATAGACTTCAGTTGGTTTCTCAATGATCTTGTAGAAAGCCATATGTAGGAAAAGTTCACAACCTATCTCAGAGAAAGAACACTTTGAAGGAATGCTCTCTGCCAAGACATTTCAGCCTTGATTGGTTCTAGGAAAAATATTTTCCATTCTCTTTTAATGGTTTTGACAATTTTTAAAAGAAACTTTGCAAACAACTGTGACAATCACTGTTAGTAAAGGCAAGTTTTACCAAAAATATTGGCCAGGAGGTTCCAAGTTTAATGTATAATCTGCGCATCCAGAACTGTTTTGATAGTGCAACTAGTTTTAGTTCTTCAGAACTAATATAGTGATAAAATAGTCAACAGTCCTGCTGTACAACACTTCATTAACGTATGTGTGGGGCTTTAATAAGACCAGAATAAAAATTGGATAACTTGCTACCTGTCTGTCCACACATGTAAAATAATAATGACAACTTGTGCAAGCTACCAGAAGGTCAGCAAATATGTCCGAGAGGAGGAAGAAGGAAAACAATGACTTTGACTGTCTGTCTGAAAAGTTCCTGCCTGGTCAGTGCTATTTGCCATTCATGATGGTCTATAAGGGATGGAAATGTGATCTCTTTATTGGCATTAGATCTCTACTTCCCACCTCAAAACACTGCAATGGTTTAAACCACCCCGCCTCCTCCTCCCTCTCCCCCACCCCAAATCTATGTCAGAAGTCACCAGCTTTTTTCCAAACCTGCATTTTTATTCTACTGGTGAACAGGAAGAGAAATTGAATTTTTGAAAAAGTGTGATTTGAGGGATGATGAAGTAGAACTAAACAAAGGAACTTGCAATTAACCCTCTTGTTGAGAATACTCATAAGATAATGATTCAGAGTTTTAAAACATTGCATCATAATTATCTTTCTTTGGACAGGCTAAATTGTGGTATCTATCTTGCATTTCTGTTAACTAAGTGTCATTAATATAACAATTTCCCCATATTTGAAAGAAAATAGATGAAACTGCTTTATTGGTTGTCTTTTGTGACTTGCTGAGTGCAATTTGACATTCTGCCCAAAATCATTGGTCACATGAACATGTTATAACAGATTAAAGAGAGCACAAATTCTGCTTGTGCAATTTGCAGTGGTTTGTTCAGATTATTTCAAGGGTGATGTTTCAATCTACAATTGAAACAGTTTTATGAAAACAAGCTTTAAAAAAAACACAATTGCCCCAGTAAATTGCAGTAACCATAGATTTCAAATGATCTTCCATTTGGCAGCACTTGAATGTTTTTAAGTGCCTTTGTTTTGTTGTGTTATTGTGGTGGGCTTCCAAAAAGTATTTACATTTTTGAAATGGTATTTTCAAAAGTGCAATTTACTCAATAATTGGGAATTTTTTTTATTAACTTGTATTTTTGCGTTCCATCTAGTCCTTCTGGCTGTACATTTTGGGGAAAGAAACCTTGGAGTCGTAAAAAGAAGATTCTGTGGCAGCTTGGCACATTGGTTGGTGCTCCAGTTGGAATAGCTCTCATTGCAGGGATTGCCATTCCCGCTATGATAATTGGCATCCCTGTATATGTCGGCCGAAAGGTACAGTATGGACATTGGTATTTAAAGTGTTTTAAGACTTGTGCAGATTTGGAACTATAATATTGAGTTGACTTTCTATCCAATTCCATCATCCTTACCTTTTACAACATGAGAACAATCTCTCAAAACAATGTCAAATTGACTGAGCCTGCCATTGAATTTCTACCTGAATGACTCAATGCTAACTTTCTTACAAACTCTAGTGTGAGCACTGAGCTTGTTAAATGGCTTTGTGAAGCCATCTCTGTGCATCTAAACCAGCTGACTCTGTTTGCACAATTCTCTGTAGCATACATGTCTATCATTTAGTATACAAAACATCTGATTTTTTTTCCCCCGATGTGGAGCTGCTGGCATTGGACTGGAGTAAACATAATAAGAAGTCTCTCAATACCAGGTTAAAGTCCAACAGATTTATTTGGTAGCACAAGCCACTAACTTTGAGTGCTGCCTCTGCATCAGGTAAGTGGGATTTCAGTTCACAGATGGGGTATATAAAGACACAAAATCAATTTACAAAATAATGGTTGGAATGCAAGTCTTTACAGGTAATCAAGTCTTAAAGATACAGACAATGTGAGTGGAGAGAGGGTTAAGCACAGGTTATAGAGATGTGTTGTCTCCAGCCAGGACAGTTAGTGAGATTTTGCAAGTTGTGGGGGTTACCGATAGTGTGACGCGAACCCAAGATCCCGGTTGAGGCCATCCAAGCTGTTAGGAGGTGCGTCAACGCCAGATTATCAGCCCTACTCGACAGCCCCGAACATCACCCAAGCACAATGCAACGCCATTGTCATCAAACCAGCAGACTAAGGAGGGGCCATCGTCATACTGAACAGAACGGATTACTGCAAAGAAGTGTACCAACAGCTGAACAACGAGGAACACTACAGACAATTACCTGCAGACCTGATCAAAGAGCACACCCATCTGCTCAACAGACTGATCAAGGCTTTTGACATGTACCTTCAGACATTCCTTCATGCTCTCATCCCATGTACTCTCTGCGTTGGAGATCTCTACTGCCTTTCAAAGATACACAAGGCAAACACACCCATATTGGGCAATGGGACCCTGTGCGAGAACCAGTCCATCAAGGGCATCCTGGACTGCAGTGTCTTCGCCTTCAACAATCAGTTCTTCATCCAGACACAGAACAGCCATGAGGATCAAATTCACACCCTAGTATGCTAACATCCTCATGCACAGGTTCGAACAAGACCTCTTCTTCACACGGGACCATCAACTGATGCTGTACACTAGATACATTGACATTTTCTTTCTTTGGCCTCGTAGTGAACAATCACCGAAACAACGATATGATGACATCAACAAGTTCCATTCCACCATCAGACTACTCTCCGGAATCGGTTGCATTCTTGGACACACGCATCTCCATCAAGGACGGTCACCTCAGCACTTCACTGTACCACAAGCCTATGGATAACCTCATGATGCTCCACTTCTCCAGCTTCCATCCTAAACACGTTAAAGAAGCCATCCCCTACGGACAAGCCCTCCATATACACAGGATCTGCTCAGATGAGGAGGATTGCAACAGACACCTCCAGATGCTGAAAGATGCCCTCATAGGAACAAGATATGGTGCTTGACTCATCGATTGACAATTCCGACACACCACAGTGAAAAACCATACTGGTATCCTTAAACGACATACACGGGACACAGAGGACAGAGTACCCTTCGTCGTCCAGAATTTCCCCGAAGTAGAGAAGCTACGACATCTTCTCTGGAGTCTTCATGTCATTGAAGACGAACATCTCGCCAAGGCTATCCCCACACCCCCAATTCTTGCCTTCAAACAACCACACAACCTCAAACAGGCCGTTGTCTGCAGCAAACTATCCAGCCTTCAGGAGACCAGTGACCACAACCCTGCCACAGCAGTCTTTGCAAAATGTGCCAGATCATCAACATGGATGCCATCATCTCATGTGAGAATACCATCCACCAGGTACACGATACAGACACTTGCAACTTGGCCAACATTGTCTATACACTGCAGGAAAGGATGTCCTGAGGCATGGTACATTGGGGAGACTGTGCAGATGCTATGACAATGGATGAATGAACACTGCTTGACAAATCACCAGGTAAGAGTGTTCTCTTCCTGTTGGGGAACACTTCAGCGGTCATAGGCATTCGGCCTCTGATCTTCAGGTGAGCATTTTCCAAGGCGGCCTTGAAGACACATGACAAAGCAGAGTTGCTGAGTAGAGATAGCCAAGTTCCGCACACATGAGGACAGCCTCAACTGGGATCTTGGGCTCATGTCACACTACCTGTAATCCCCACAACTTACCTGCGTTTGCAAAATCTCACTAACCATCCTGACTGGAGACAATACACATCTTTTTAACCTGTGCTTAATCCTCTCTCCATTCACATTGTCTGTATCTTTTAAGACTTGATTACCTGTAAAGACTCGCATTCCAACCATTATTTTGTAAATTGAGTTAGCTCTTTATATGCCCTGTTCGTGAACTGAAATCCCACTCACCCGATGAAGGGGCAGCGCTCCAAAAGCTAGTAGCTTGTGCTACCAAATAAACCTGTTGGACTTTAACCTGGTGTTGTGGGACTTCTTTTCTCTCTCTCTCTTCCCCCCCCCCGCCCCACCACCACCACCACCCAGTAGGCATCTAAGAAGTGATCCAGTTTAAATTAAAATTTCCCTGTAAACTCTAACTTGTAACCATTTGGATTTGAGACATTTTGTTCTCAGTCAAAAAGACTGCTAAGATAATTGAGTTTAATTACTGCTTCAGTACTTGTAGGAATATTAGTTTTGAATCTCAAAACATCCCAGAAGTTATTGTATAACTTTGTGAAAGACATTTAAAATGAAACTGCATTTAACTTATTTTGTGAAGCCCTTCTGGCTTTAATAAAAAGGAAAATAGAATCATCTAGTAAAATGAAAAGTAAGCAATTTTAAAAATGGTATTATTTAAAAGTGCACATTCCAGGGAGGGTGCACTTTAATCTGAGGAGCTTTGATTTTATTGCTGTTTATCAGATTAATGTAGTACTCCAGCTATTTTTGCAGTGAGGAACGAAGTATTTTAAAAGCTGTGTAGCTAACCTTTTTAGGCGTCTCAGCATCTGCTTGTAAACAATGTTCTGTGTAAAGAAACTGATATTCAACAAAACTGGACTGTTTTTGAAGACATTGTGGTTCTTTACAAAAGTATAGAAATAAGTAATTAACCATAGTCCATAAAAGATCATAGGCATCCCTCTCCATTAGAGAGGGAGACAATTGGTTATATTTAGCTTAAAAGTTACAACAAGTGTAGCAAGGCAGGCCTCCATGAACTCGCACAACTGATAGGGGTGTTGAAACCATGCCATTGGCATCATTCTGCATCATGCACTATTGAACTCAGCTAACTACCCCCTCCCCCACCCCTGCCAACATGTAGGAATAGACTTGAAAAATGGGCAATACTATGCATTAACTTAGATCTTAGAAGCTCTTTAGAGGAACATTGGGAGTCATTGCAATGGAAAAGGCAATCAGTTGCAGAGTCAATCACTCAACTATACTAGTGCCCAAGCAAGGTTTCACCACTACTATTCTTTAGAGTTTGTGCAAAATGGATTATGGAAGATCTGGCAAAAATTTATGGTACTCCCATTTTTAAGGCATGCAGATATGAGGTAGGTGGAACGTATACATCGAGAGTTTTTTTTTCAGGTTAACCAAAGATCTTCAGGCACGGTTGCTAATTGGGTTAATTGTAATTATGGGCACTGGCAGCTGTGTATCATTGGAATTTCTTTAAGAATCAGAACTTTGTACAATTGTCCTTATCAAGGTTTGGTAAAGCTAATTATATTCAATTTTTAGTTCTCAATTTTAACTGTAGTATTAGTTTCAGTTCTTAATTTTGAAAGTCACTGTTCATTGTCCAGGGGAAAAGAATTATAACCTCTCCTTATAAACAATTATAATTTTGCAGACAGTTCCAACATGATAGTATGAAGTTGTATTTATACTGACTGCTTTACTAATCAGTGGTCCACTGTTAGCCATTTGGAAAAGAAAAGCAAACACCCTTTTCCACCATGTTTTCTGGAATGTGGGGCATTACTGATATTCTATTATCTGATGCTTGTTAAATATTGAAAAATTGGTTGTAAAATTGAGGTAATGATTTTGTTTGATAGTACAGGGCAATTTTAATATTTCAAAACCTGATTACAAAAGGCACCAAGTTTTCTCTCACTTCCTTGGCAAGCTGGGTTCAGTTTTTTTTAAACTGAGGCACAACCTGTACTCTTATTTCAGGGGAAAATAAGATATGTTTATCAACTATCAATTACAATGGAGTGGCATTGCAAATGGGATTTCATCTCCTGAAGGGACAGACCTGATGTTCAGAAGCTTACCTTCAATGTTGCTTAGCGATATACTGTACACTGCCATTACCCACTGATTTACAAGTGGGTTACGATTCAACTTTCTCAATTTAGGCATTAAGTTGTTACGCAGTTCTTGTTGCTGTCAACAGATGCATGAGAATGTGCCCTTGTCTGGGGATTGGTTAAGGATGCAATAGATCTGCCCAATTATGATCACTGTCTTGGTTGTATAATGAGAAATGTCCCCTCGGGTGATCTGACAAAATAACTTAGCGGGAGAAGCTAGTGGGGAAAGGAACAAAAAGTAGGAAATTGGACACTTCTGAAAGTCTCTCTCTCTCTCTCTTTAGACGTGATGGCCATTGAGACTTTAACCATTATATCATTATTTAGTAAATGCTTGTTTTCCCACCCTCAAACCATCTTCCTAAAAAGATGCAATGCTGCAGATACTGGAACTCTGAAGTAAAAACAGGGAATGCTGGAAATACTCAATAGGTTGAGATTATTTTATTTTCTCACTTTTAAGCATACCTCTTTATATTTTAGCAGTAATTTCCACATTCAGTTTGAGAGTTTCCAGAACATAATGTCCTTTCGTTTACTAGATAGAGCAATTTCCCTACACACACACACTAAATCTTGAAAATGGCGTAACAAAACAAAAATTCAAAATAGAAGCACAGACAGACACTTTGGAGGGATTTACCTGGTCCAGGACGTCATAGTTCAGTTCTGTGGTGTCTTGTATTACAGATGACAAAAAGCTTTTTCTCAAAGGAACAGTTCCAAAGTTCAGGCACTTGTCTTCAGTGTTGCTGTACACTACTGTCACCCACAGTTTATCATCCAACTTTTTCCAAATGATCAGCAGTTAATTTCAGAGTAGCGTAATGACATTTTAGTAATGAAATTTGTCAGTTTGGGAATGTAAACTTAAAGCAGTTGTGAAAAGGAGGAGGAGGAAATCAATCTGCAGTGACAAGTATTCAGCCAATATATTTTACTGTGCTGGGGAAATGGCGATAGTGTTCACTTTTTAGGTGAGGCTTATATTTTTATGAAGGAAATATAAGCTTTAGACACAGTATTCAAATTTATTTAATTAAGGGGATAAAATTGGTTACGTTGTTGTTTTTCTCTTGAAAAATAAATCTTTGCAGTAGACTGGCAAGATACAAAATTAGTAAGTAGATACTGCCCATTGAGGAAGTCTTAGAATTTTGCAATAGCTTGTGGCACTCAGCCAAGTTTTATATTTTGTGTGCAGCTTTGAGTTTTTTTTGCAACTTTTATTTCATCTATGGGTTGCAGCTGAAATATGATGGTACGGAGTGTAGTTGCTTTGTTTGACTAACATTGTGGACAATTTTGAGAGCACCAGTGACAGATGCTAAAATATCAGAGCCTCATTTCAATCTAGATTGTCACTAAAAAAAATTTGGTGGGCAGTAGCTGTGCACTTGGTTCCTTTTATTTTGCCATGGATTCGGTTAGTATCAGTAATATCAAAATTGTGGATCTTTTTATTATTGTTTCATTCTTGCTAACCATCTAAAAATACCAACTGTGTACTAAAATAAAATAATCTATGAAACTCAAGAGTGGATCAGTTTTAACATCCGCTTAATGTGCTTTGAATCACAATTACGTTTTTTTTAAAAATGAAACCACCTGCTGTCTGAGAATCCTAATCAATGCAGATTAAACCTATTCCTGCATCCCATAACCCTTTTGCCCCACCTTTTGACACACCTCATCCCATCCTCCTTTTCTACAATGGTTTAAAGCATTGTGGGGCTCAGACTTGGAATGCTATGTACAGTTTTGACCTCCTTACCTCAGGAAGGGCATGCCTTAGGAGCGAAAAAAGTTCACCTTGACTGATTCATAGAACTAGGCACAGGAGTAGGCCATGTGGCCCTTCAAACCTGCTTCACCATTTAAATTTGATCATGGCTGATCCTCTGTGACTATATTCCTGCTTTCTCTTTGTACCCCTTATGCTATTAAAATCTTTTTGAAAAAATCTATCTCTTGAATACATTGTGACTTGATCTCTACAGCTGCCTTTCGTAGAGGACTCCACAAGTTTACCATCCTTTTGCGTGAATAAGTTTTTCCTCAACTCAGTCCTATCTTTATCCCGAGACGATGTTCCCCAAAGGGAAAGCAACCTGCCTGAATCAAATGTGTCCTGTTCAGTTGGAATTTTGTACGTTTCAAACCAACATCCTCTTGCCCTCATTCCTGGGATGAAGGAATTTCTGAGATTGATTAGACTGGGCCTACGGTCCCTAAAGTTTAGAAGAATGCAAGGCGATCCCACTGAAACATAAAACTCTTAAGGGGCTTAACAGTAAATGCTGGGAAAATGTTGCCCCTTGTTGGGGAGTCTAGAACTTGTCACAGTCTCTGAGTAGAGGGTTGCAGACTTTGAACTGAGATTTCTTCAGTCAGAGTTGTGAATCCTTGTAATTCTCTGCTCCAGAGAGTTGTGGATGTTCAGTCAGCAGGTATGTTTAAGACAGCAGAGCAGAGTTGATATAGATGTTCAGAAAAGATCTTATTGATTGACCAGGCTGAATGAACTACACCTCTTATTAGCTAAGCTTTTATGCTCTTCAAGTCTGCCCCAGCCCTTTGCCCCCCACTGCAAATGGAATTGTGGCACTGGGCAGCATGTTGGCACAGTGGTCAGCACTGCTATCTCAGTGCCAGGGACCTGGGTTCAGTTCCGGTCTTGGGTGAGCATCTGTGTGGAGTTTGCACTTTTTCCCTGTGTCTCCCCTCTCAGTTCAAAGATGTGCAGGTTAGGTGGATTGGCCATACTAGATTGCTCCTTAGTGTCCCAAGATGAGTAGATTGGGGAGATTAACAGGGTAAATATAGGATAGGGCTTGCATAAGGTGATCTGTCAGGTTGGTGCAGAGACAAAGGGCTGAATGGACTCCTGCACTGTAGGGATTCACCCTCCGTTCAAACTACTTCCTTCTCTAGTGATAACTTGCATTTATTTAGAATTGTTAACGTACAAAATATTCCAAGATGTTTCACAGCACTTTAATCAGACAAAAAAGGCACCTTCTCCATTTTCACCCCTTTCTTTTTGCAGTTCCTCCACCCATTGGGAAGCACGAATCAATGCATGTTGTTATAGTGGAATGTAGAGTGATCATTGAAGGTTCTATACATCTTACCTAATTTTTTTAAAAAAAACTTTCAGATTCACAATCGCTATGAGGGCAAGGATATTTCAAAACACAAGCGAAACTTGGCAATCACTGGAGGTGTGACGTTATCTGTAATCGTTTCTCCTGTTGTTGCTGCAGTAACTGTAGGTAAGAAAACAAACAGCCTTTCAGTGACGTAGATTTCTGGTTCACTAGTCATTGGGCATTGCTATATTTATTGATATTGCTTTTAAATGCATTATAAAACACATCAAGAAAAATGTCGACCGACTACAACAATTGTAGCTACTTAAAATGGCCCAATTTGAATCTGTATTGTTTCACTATTATCTTTCTGTGATCTATTTGGTGTTCTATTGTGCTTTCCTCCACTGAAGTTGTTTACTGGTCAACAAAACACTTGCAAACTTGTTAAAGCATTTTCATTGTTTTATGTGGGTCAAAGGTTTCATTTCCTATAAATGCTCAGCAATCTGTGAAAGAGCAGTTTATTTGTCTTAGGCTGATGTTGTTAGAATGGTAATGATTTGTTGAACTACACAGTTCCATCCTTATCAGATATATTTCAAATAATTTGTCATTTACAGCAAAAGCTGCTTTTACTGTGCCATGCTCCTCCTCCAACTGCAGAGAAACTGTTTGCCTTAATAAATATATTCATGTTACATGGCTTTTGTTTTTTTACATTTTCAGATTTGAGATTGAAAAGGAAGCATTTTACAACACCATAACACATTTAAGTGGTGCTACAAACCTGCTCCTGCCACACAGTTCTGAGAATCCTGGTTTCTCTGGGCCTCTTGTCTATTTTCTCCTTTCATTTGGCACATGGCAAGCCAAGATATGCAAGTTAATAGATTATTTGGGGTTTTTAGTCTCAAAATTTTCCATGTGCCAAATTACCAAAATTAAACTAAGACCATAATTTGAATTTTGAAAAAGAAGCTTGTTAAAATTACATTGCACAAAATTTTATAACTTTTGATGAATATTCAAGTCATTTTGCAGGCAGATGTAGCAGCTGAATTGTGCATGGCAAGATCCCCACAATTTGCTTTTGATATTGCTCATTGAGAAATGTTGGTTAGAGCTCTCTTAATAACGTGTTAGAACTTATTAATTGCAGCAGGGGAGAAAAATGAGTAATAACAGATCAGTTTCTGTTACAAGCAAAGATTAATGTTTTCTTCTCCATTGAATCCCTGTTTAATGTTAGAACTTCTCCCATTGGATCTTTAGCATTTACCCGAGCAGGCAATTGGAATCTTGAAAGTTGATCCTTTAAACGTATAGCCCTTAGTTCTGATCAACCTTGATGAGAGGGTAACCAATTGAGTAAAGATGTTTGCCAAAGCTTTGTGGTAGCCTGGGTTGGTGTCACATGGTCTCACAAATGAAACGATCGTCAGTGCATGCTCAGTTTATTTACAATTGCAGTGTCTTAACGTCAGTATAGGCTTATCCTCAGGCATGTTCTGCACTTTCAATTTAGAATGTGAGAATTGTGCAGATTGAAGTAGGTCTTCCTTTTTCTTTGGTGGCGGTATGTCACAGAAGTCAATGAGCAGGTTATTGGACCACCTCTTGTCAGAGATTACATAGATTAGTCCTGATGGTCTGTTTCTGCATTATCCGTTAGTCTGTACTGGTTTGGAAGTTGCTGCTTGAAGTTGAGTCCTTCTGACTAATGACTATGCATTAAAGGCAAATTGATGTCAGGATTTTGGAATAAAAGAGCAGTAAGTAAGAGACAAGATAATTTGTCATGCATGTTTTTCGACATTGTCCTGAATTGTTCTGACGATTTGCACTTCTGTTCGAATTCGTGCAGTTAGTGTGTGTGGTGCTGAGTCAGATCACTACATCTTTTCTAGAAAGAGCACACTGTTCTTTTGGAGGACAGCTATGAAGTGCCAAACATGGTAATCCCACTCATGGCAGCATGTCTCTTTTGAGACCAGCAAATGGTCTGGGTCCACCAGAGAGGCAAATTACTGCAGATGCTGATCCCTGAAACAAAAACAGAAAATGCTGGAAAATCTCAGCAGGTCTGACAGCATCTATGGCAAGAGACTAGAGCTAATGTTTTTGAAATGTTGGCTCAATTCTCTTTACTCAGACGCTGTCAGACCTGAGATTTTCCAGTGTTTTCTGTTCTTGGGTTCACCATAAGTTCCGTTGCCTGGTGGTTCTTCTGTTTCTCTTCTAGCCTTGACAAAAGTATCCTAAATTTAATTTCAAAGTTCTATATATCTTTAAACTAGTTATCCCCATATATAGCCATTTAAGCATATGGAAATTCCACCTGCTGGAAGCATTTTGGGCACCTGTCATTACCCTCCCTCCCTGCACAAGACCAGATTTGCTTTGGCAGCTTTGTACTGTTCAACTTAGTATTGTAAGTATGAATATTGTCTAACTGTCTGCCCAGACTCGAGGCAGAAAATTCTGAAGGCTTGGATTGGCAACACAACCCTTGTTTATTGTTTCCTGTTGTTCATGTTCAGGTTTTGCTATCAGTCAATTATCTGTAGTTTGCACGTTGATCTGGTTGTTTATAGTGTTAGCTTATCTAGTGAGTGAATGAAGATTTAGTTCTGCATTTACAAGCCTATATTCTGAAATCAGCATCCTTATTGATTGTGAAGATGGGCAGTAATCTGGATCTGTGTCTGGCGCGTAACTTGGGATTGGGTTCCTGAAGTGGAGTAAGTCTGTACTTGAGATCTTTACCTGTGCACTGGATAGGAAATTGCAGTGGAAGGCATAGGTGTTGGATTGAGCTGTATGACTTGAAGGAAAGTTAGCTCACTTGCTGCCTTCACATTCATGAAAGAACCTCCTTTACAGGGTTTGTAAAATTGCAGGACAATGTGCCATAAATGGATGCTTGAGAACCTCGACTGATCGAATGCTGTTTCTGTTAAAATCATGCAGTATGTAGGTTAGGAATCACAATAGCTTGATTATTGTTGAAGAATGGATGCTATCTTTGGTGAGCTTGCATCTACCAAATGTTACTAGATTAGTCAACCAATTTTGAGCAAAGGGGCTCTTCAATGCTGTGTTTAACACCCTTCCTAATTCCAGAAATGTAAAAATTTAATCAAATCTAGTTATCCTGGTCCATTCACTTTTCTGCTGTGGTTTTGGTTCAAAATGTAATTGGTTCATTGTGAAGCACCATGGGTCATTAGCAGGGTGTGGTGATATGCTACATAAATGCAAATTCTCCTTACACCTAAATGTTTAAGTTTATCCTCTTAAGTGCATGTCACCTTAATCAGTGCATCTTTCAGCCACTTCCACATGTGCCTTGTCTTACTGTGCACTGTTTCTTGGGGCATTTTTGCTGATCCCTGTTTAGCCATCATATTATTTGCATTTTAGACCTTGTGTAAATGTTGAAAAGCCTGCCTTTGGGATTGGATGGTGATCTGCATGGTAGTGAGTGGAATGGGTAGCAGTGGTGTGAATTGGAGTTGTCTCTTGGGTAAAAAGTGGTTTGTTTGTTTATACATGTCTCCCTAATCTGTGATGGACGGGATTGGTTTGGATTCAACTGTGGCGTTCAAGCAAGAGAAAGTTGTCTCAATTTGTCAAGCATTTCTTGAGAATAAACAAACTTGTGTCTTCAGGACCAATAGTCGTCCTGTAAAATATATAGGTATTAGGCTGTATCAATATTCTTTGATAGTGAAGTTTTTGTGTTTATGAAGGATTGAGATGTTATATAAGTGAGTTGAATTCTATTCTGGATAATATCACATAAAACCAGTTTTGTTCAACAGAAATGAAAACCTTGTTGCTAAGAGTGAAATTTTCATTCTGTATCCGTTTCAGCTGCAGAGAAAAAATACCTGCAGCCCTGCAAATGTCTGAAGAGAGCATTTTGAGTGGGTGGTATGGTGGTGCAGTGGTTACACAGTAAAAAGTCTGACAACACCAGGTTTTAGTCCAACCGATTTATTTGATAATAGACTCACCTGACGAAGGGACTAACCCCGAAAGCTTGTGAGTCTATTATCAAATAAATCAGTTGGACTAAAACCTGGTGTTGTCAGACTTTTTACTGTTTATGCCAGTCCAATGCTGGCATACCCACATCATGGTGCAGTGGTTAGCATTGCTGCCTCATGGTGCCAGGGACCCAGGTTCAATTCTAGCCTTGGGTGACTATGTGGAGTTTGCACACTCTCCGTGTCTGCGTGGGTTTCCTCTGGGTGCTTGGTTTCCTCCTACGGTCCAAAGATGTGCAGATTAGGTGGATTGGCCATGCTAAATTGCCCTTTAGTGTCAGGGGTCATAGCAGGGTAAATACATGGCTTTGTGGAGATTGAGCCTGCACCGACAACAATCCCAGGCCCTTTGGGCTGAATGGCCACCTTCTGCATTGTAAGGATTCTATGAACAATACTTGAATAATATACTGAGGATTAAAGACTGGGAGAATCTTTGTTGAACTGGCAATACTTTGATCCTATGAACTAAATTTTGTATAATGTAGCATATTGCTATCACTATCCTAAATAATGCCAATGAGCACCCTGTTTGATATAATTACTTCAGATACCGGGCACATTTTCAAACTGCTGCCTTTTTAGATTTCAGCCTTGTGCTTGCTCACTTCACACCGTGCAACTGTTGACATTTGACTGATATTATATACTTAAGTGGATGACTCCTGTTAAGTATTTGAAAGCCTAATATGATTTCAGGTTTCTGTTAAGAGAATTACACAGACTTGGAAAGTAGTCAGACTTGTAATTGGGGAACAGCCAAAGGAAATTGGAACAAAATTTTTAAGATAAAACTGCAGTAAAGACTTGGGCCAATTGTAATGTTGTAAGCCTATTAATACCGAATTAGTGTTCACACAGTCACCTGATTACAAAGTAGGAAATATCTGCTTACCCACATGCAGTGACCTATTTTGATCCAAGCTTACCAACCTTGCAGGGATTTTCCAAGGGCTGACAACTGACATACCAGATTATTTTTAATTAGCATGTGGTGCCTGGGTTAGTTAGTGATGAACAGTTAATAAATGCTCAAAAGCATCCTCCCAAAACTTATGCTTTGTTGTTGAATGCATTTTTTCCTGTTCTATCTTTACAGGAATTGGGGTTCCCATTATGCTAGCATATGTTTATGGAGTAGTCCCAATTTCTCTCTGCCGTAGTGGTGGCTGTGGCGTCTCTGCTGGCACCGGAAAGGGCGTGCGGATTGAATTTGACGATGAAAATGATAATGCTGGTGGAGGAAATGCAGCATTGGGTAAGGGCTACTTAACTGTTATCTTTAGTATTCATCTCCATGCACATGATTCATATGTTTAGTTGCTTTATGCTGTGCCCTGTGTAGCAGGGGTGAGTGGGAAATTTTAATAAATCTCTAGGCAGTGCTGTTGGCTGTGTCTACCATAATCAAGAGTATAATTTGTCCAGTGGTGGCTTTGTTCTATTTGTTGTCCTAAAGAGATTTTAACTGCTGCCTATCTCTCATGGGAGAGAGTGGATTGCAGTCAGGGTACTTGTAGCAATGTGACAAATTCATGCCTCTGAGCAATTTTAATTGATTCACTTTAGTGTCATTTCAGCAGTTCCTTTGTTAACCATAAGGCTATCTGTAGACTGTACAAAATGCCAGCTTAACTCTGCAAGAAAAAAGCCTATTTATGAAAAGATTCAGTTTAGTTCGACTGCCCCTCACCTCTAAATATTGTAGGTAGTTTTTCTCCCTACATGCAATGTCCAAACAGCCCTTCCTGCAGTATATTATTAGCTGTGTTGGGGATGCAGCTACTTTCCCTCTGCTTTTGGCTTAACACTTACCACTTGTACCAAGTTATGCTGTTTCTGTTTTTTAATGGTATATTGAAGGATGCCCAAACTTTGACTTCAGGGGATAGACAATACACAGATGAGAGCGAATGGAAATTCGGGAGAGAGCACAAGTTTCATTTCATCCACTTGAATTTGCAGAAGCCCCATTTTGCTCATTAAGGTTTATCCGTCAACAAAGTAAGGACATCAAGAATAGCCCTTTACAATTCTCTTGCTGCTTCCAATCAAAAGCAACTAGGAATAACAGCAAATAAGAGTGAATTGCTAGAGCTTGGGAACCAACATTTGGAAGCCTTGCACTAATGTGCTCTGCTGAATCATACTTTACTGAAGAGGCTGGCGTTCCCTGTTGTGCACTATTATAGTGATTGTGTGCATTTCTCTCTCTCTAGCTGCTTTCTACAACTAGTGTACATTAGGTTAACCTTCTTGGTCCTTCCAATGATACTAGTTGGATGCTTGAATAACTCCAACTTAATACTGTTAGTTTTCCACTTATAGTTCAAGATGCCTGTAGTTCACACCAGCGTTCGATGAGATTCCAAACCTGAACAAACTGTTCAGTGTGTGCTGACTTGCCTTATTGGCTAGGCTATTGACAATACAAATTTACAGAAAGCAGTTCTTTAACTCTTTTTAAAAAATGCTTGTACTCATGTAGGGTTTCTGTGCACTAACTTTTGAAGCATAATACATAATGTATTCAGGAAGCTCCATAGGATATTTCGGTTACAGTCTGGAGAATCTTCTCTCAATTTTAATTGCTAATAAAAGTGAAATGAATTAAAAGTAATAAGTTGCTGCTGTGTTTGGTTCTGCCTATTTAGATACCACATTTGTTGTTGAGGCTCGCAATAACCCCAGTATTGGAGAGGGAAGTGTTGGTGGCCTAACAGGCAGTTTAAGTGCCAGCGGAAGTCACATGGACAGAATAGGTGCAATACGAGACAACCTGAGTGAAACAGCAAGCACCATGGCACTGGCTGGAGCAAGTATCACAGGCAGCCTTTCTGGGAGTGTGATGGTCAACTGTTTTAATAGGTAAGCTTTGTAACTAAAAGTCTTTCCATTGTCTGCAACCTTTCTAATCATGCTAAAAATAATGAAAACTGGTACAGGAGTTAACTCGGAGGAGTTTGTGACCTGATGGTGGAAAGGAACTGGATGCAACTGATTGCAGATAAAATTATTCAAATGTTAACCCATCCTGGACTACGATGGGCATGCTATAGAAATGGATCATTTGACCCGTCTATCCCAATAAGCCTCTACACTGAGCTACTGGGTTTGATCCACTGTGCTGCTGAATTCCCATTTCCCTTTTAATATTTCTACCTTTCAGAGATCCAGTTCCTTTTAATGGAGTTTAAAGCTTATTTCAACAGCATTTTGTGACATAATTCTTGTTATTCCTGAAAATGTATGAACTTCCTCTTATTTTTGTGATTTTTATAAATTGATGTCCAATGATAAACCAACCTGTGAAAGCATTTAATGACTACTTGTGTTACTGTAATCCTTCATACTGTTGGACACCTCTTTTAGGTCACTCCTTGATTTACTAGCCCTGGTAGGAGGGAATATGTTAAAACTTCTCAGTTCTGAGTAATTATGTCCCTGTATCCTAGTAAATATACTCTGCAGCTTTCTTTGCTCTCTCATCGTTCCTACAACAGGGAATTCAAAGGTGCAAGGTTGCATGTTTTACTCATGCCTGAGTGATTCTAAGTCATTATCTTCTAAAAGTTGTTTGTTGGGGAGGGTTTTTTGTGTTATCTCGTCTAATTCTTGATCTGATCCATATAGGTTAGAGGTGCAGGCAGATATCCAGAAGGAACGATACAGTCTTAGTGGTGAATCTGGCACAGTCAGCATTGGGACCATCAGTGACAATGCCAGCACAAGGGCCATGGCAGGATCAATCATCAATTCCTACAACCCACTGGACAGGTTTGCCACTTTGCTGACTTTTAATGATTCCATTAGCTTGTGATCTCCTAAATATGTTTACATTCTTGTTGCTATTTGGATTAATAATTGCTTTAATATTAAAAGACACTTCACAATTTTTATCAATGAAAAGCAGTTTCTACATTCTGCTTTAGAGAATAATGTCTTTAATTGCTGCCTAATTGCTTTGGAACCTCCATGTAACATTGCAGCTGCCTACCAGTTGGCTGAGGTGGTTCCTTTCATTTGCATGGTGCATCTATGAATGTGACAGAGTTTGCATTTGTAGAGCACCTTTCTCGACCTTGGGATATGCACAGACAATGATATACTTTCAAATGGAAGTCACTTGCAATGTAGGAAACACCACAATTAACCTGCATGCACCAAAGTCTCAGCATCAGCAGTAAAATGAAAAATCATATAATCTATTTTAGCGTTGTTGGTTCAGTGATCAATATTAGCCACACATTGAGAAAACCTTCAGCTTCTCTTCAGATGGTGCTATGGGATCTTTTATGCTCCCTGACAGGGTAGGTGGATTCTTGGTTCATCTGAGACTGAAAAGTCACATCAAGATCTGGCTGGGATACAAAATCTGTTCTTCTCACTTCTTCATTCCATGTTAGAAGCTAAAACAATCAGGAACTTGCACTAATGTAGAAGTAGGAAATGCTGAAAGTACTCAGGTGGAGAGATATCAGGGTTAATGTTTCAGGACAGTGACCTTTCATTCGAACATTAGGAACTTGCACTGTTTTCTGATGCTACCTATTCCAGGAATAGTGCATATCCCTGGGTATTGGGCTGCACTGGGAGAAATGGGTAACAATCCTGAGCCCAGTGGCCAGTTCAGAATTTCTTTAGTATCTAATTAAGAACTGAATATATAAGTGGATTTCAAGTCATATTTTTGTCACCTGCCTGCAAGTTCACAGTTCATGTTACATTGCAAAAGGAAATAAATGAATAGTTCCATATGGTATCCCTAGCTATGTTCTTGCACATGCTGTCATTTACACATTGCTTTGTCTGGGAGTTAACTTTTAAACAATTCTTTTCATCCCTAATTTGTGTGCTTAATTAAAAAGTGGTGGGAATACAGAACAAATGTATTGAAATAAAAATATATTTTTAGATTACCTTCCTGGTGTTCCTCAAAAATGGAACACCTCATTACTAACTGCATTTTTTGTACCTACTTTGGGTTACCTACTGTAAATGAAATGGTGTTCATGGAGAGAGAAAAATGAAGTTAATGTTCCAGCTCATTGACCCTTCATCTGAGCTGAAAAATTAGAAATGTAATAGTTTTTAAGTAGGTCAAATAGAGCACAAAAAGGAAGCCTGACATAAGGTGGAAAACAGGACTTGTCATGTGGACAAGAAACAAAAAATGTGCCTGGAGGAGGTGTGAACAGCAGTATAATGAGCAGCTGCTGTCCAAAAGCAAAAGAAGATTGCATTAGTGTTGGGATTTGGAAGAGACAAAGAAATAAAAGATCAGCTGGCTGAGAAAAGGAACCAGAAAACAGAAGTTAGCAAGTCCTGTACCATCTCAGCTAACTGTCTTAACAGTGGTGCCCCTGACCCACATCAGATGATGATAGAGTTGGCCACTAAGATGAGGCTGCCAAAGATTAATATTGGTACGTGTAGGGCCTGATGCATAATGAAGTTCCAGCCTCTCAAAACCCTTTTCCTATATTAGGATATATTTTCTCCGTTTAGGCCTGTTAATAGGGCTTTGCCATCTTGTGTACCCAGAGTATCTCTTTTTGCTCATGACGAGTAAAGAAAATGTGCAGTTTCCAGTGAAAATATTTGGCACTTCCATTATTAATTTTCATGTATGTTAGAGGGGAATGTGTTCTGTCAGTTGGGCACAAGTGAACAATCAGACTGGTAGAGCTGGCTCCCCTAATCTCAATTAATCTTGCAGAAAGTTAAAACCAACTCCTATTTGAAGTGCAGAGAGATCTGATCAAATGGGCCAATTAGCTTTAATTTCATGTTACAAGTCAACTGTGAACATGTTAGGCAAATATCTATATGTATCTTCCATAAGTGCAAACTTTGCCTTTTGCAGTACTTCAGCAGTCTTGTTCTACAGTATTTTTTCCCCAAGCATACAATACTGTAGATGGTATCCTTTCTTTTAAAGATTGATACATTAATTTGGTCATAGGACCTGGCACAGTCTAAACGTGACTGAGGTGAATGTTTTAGGACAGTGTAGTTGTCTAGGCTTTACCCTGGGACTTTTAATTTGTAGAAGCTGTCAGGTTGTTGAGGTATAATTCTCCTATCTTTGATCAAAACATGAGTTGTCTTTCTGCCTCTGTGACATGATCTGGCAAAAACTAAATCTAACATCTTGCATCAAGGGAATGAATTACAAGATGGAATTCAGTCAGTTCATGACATTGCTAACTACAGAGAAACATTTTGTGTGGTTTGTTATGCATCTGAACAGAGATGAATTGATGCCTGTAATTCTCTTGTCATCTATTCAGTTTCTGAAATTGTTGAACTACAAATAGATTCAACTACCTCTACAATTGCTGCTCCAATTGAATATTTGTACATTTTCTGTAATGAGCTTGACATTTGTGCATCTCCTTTCAGGGAAGGAAATAGTCTGGAAGTGCAAGTTGACATTGAATCAAAGCCTGCAAAGTTCAGGCACAACAGTGGAAGCAGTAGTGTAGAAGACAGCAGTGTGCCTGGTCGCAATGTAGCCACCTTGCCTACAGTCCCTGTTACGGACAATCGAGGTAGTGCCTCCAAGTGGCCCAAAGAAACAACAACTAAAAAGTGCAAAGGAAAATTGCAGAAAAGAGGCAGCATGAAGATAAATGAGACTCGAGAAGAGATGGATGCACAGTTACTTGAACAAAGAAGCACCAATTCAAGTGAATTTGATTCTCCATCACTTAGTGACAGTATACCATCTGTGGCAGACTCTCACTCCAGCCATTTCTCTGAATTTAGTGGATCTGACATGGAGAGCATGAAAACATCTTGTAGCCATGGTTCCAGCGACTATCACAGTCGGTTTTCAGCAGTTAGTCCCCTACCGGAGGTGGAGAATGATCGTCTAGAGACATGTCCATCGCAGGGTGGTGGTCTGGCTCTTGCTACAACTGGGCCAAGTGCAGATGTCTTGCAGTTAAGCTTCATTGCAGAAGAGAATGGTGCTGCAACTTCAACAGTGTCAAATTATGCCATTGAAGAGGCAGAAAATGTAACCAATAATAACCAGCAGCAACAGACCAGTGCAATTCATACTGAGATTTAATCCTTACATGCTGCAATTCTAATCATAAGATGTTGCTAATCAGTCCTGCTTACAGTTGATTATATGGTAATTGATATAAAAGGAAACTAAACTTGGAAACTGGTGCTTATTAACCAACAAGATCATGGATTTTGACGGTCAAAATAAAGTGTAGGTGTCAGGGTTAAATATATCATTACAGAATCTCCCACATATCCAGTTCAATTTTAAAGGATGGGGAGAGCAGTAGGTAGAGTTTTGAGAGGTGTTTATTGGGCAGTGTTGATATCTGGCAGGTAACATGTTGAGTGAGAAGTGACAGTCCTTTGTTCTGCCACTTACACGTGCATGATATATGGCAAAGAATGTGTAATTGAACTTGTAAAGGTTCAAGCAGATTTAAGTGCAAGTAGAAAACTGTTGAAGATTACATCAGAAGGACACATTCTTGTCTGTGGTAATTCCTTTCAATTATCAAAGATCGACCCTTTCCTCAGTGTTTCCTGGTGCCTTTGGAAAAGACTATTTAATACCTACGTTATTGAGGATATATTTATACTTCTCCAAAAAAATCTGTAGTGGACTACAGTATATCACAGAAGAATGCTAAAAATGCAGTTGGAGTAAAGTTGTGTATAATGAATGAGTTATCTTTAAATTATAACCCTATATTAGCCTACCAAAGACATTACTCAGGCTTTTAAAAAAAAATGTTTTGCATAACTGATTTAACTGGTTTCTTTGTTCTGAAAAAGCAAGCATTCATGACAAATGAATGCTGCTACTGCAGTTTGTTACAGGTTGAAAGCACAGTGCAGAATTTGCACATTGCTTTGTTTGGAGCATTAGACAAGATAGGTGACGACTATGGCCTTTCCCCCTTGTGTGACAAGACACTAAAAAAAAACTCACAAAGGCTGTACTCAGCCTATAACGGTGCACTGTTAAAATTACAACATACTTCACAAATGCAAAATTGAGTCATTAAATGTGAGTATGTTTTGCGCATTATGCAGTGTTTGGTTTATGTTGCCATGTTGATAATGCTTGAAATTTTATCATTATGAACAGAATAAGAAAGTCACAAGTTATGGTCTTTTTAATTTTCTTTAAGCTTTGGAACACTAGTGCCAGTTACAGTATATGTTGCATAATGCTTGTTTTGGTATCTGTATATTTGTTTGCAAGCTGGTTTGCCTAACAATGACTGTACAATGCATATCTAAAATAAAATAAATTAAAAACAATATTGTGTTTATCTTTATTGTTCTGATTTTAAATTCAAATCGAACTGTTATAATGTACAAATCTTTCATGACTCAGGTACTCACCTGAGGCATACAGACCAAGAACCCATTTTGTCTGACCCAAGGCAATAATGTGAGGTGTTACTTTTGGCCTCTGACGTCGTTAAGGAGAGAGAAATCTATCAAGGTATTGTTTTTGATAGCTATCCATAGAATGTCTCTGGATACCTTGATCAAGCTAAGAACTAGCTTTGGCTGTCAAATTGCCTGCTATTATTTGTTCTTCAATAATGGTCATTTACTTGAGGTACTAGAGGGCAATTATGTTGTTGAACTCTTCCCCAAAAAAGTCAAAATCTTTTTAAAGAAATAGGGAGAAAATTTGTCGTTTAAGAAAAATCCTTTTTGCCTGAATGCATCACTGTGATGTTACATAATGAAATACCACAGTCTCAAAAATGAGATGGCAATAGAAATGGAGGTGTGCAAGTGAACTGAAGCCAGTGCTGTTAGTGTATAGAGATCAAAGTCTTTCACTAAGTTGAGGACTGGAGGGAAGGAGTTGGGGGGGGCTAAGATCTGATTTGAAATGCCTTTAAAATTTGCAAAATGAATTACTGAAGTATGTCTGTAGATTAAATTTGCACCAACATAATAAACAAGAGGATTGAAAGTTACACATACAGCTTATAACATGTTTCCCAATGTATTGCAACTTTAGATGTTTGGAGTTTTCATTCATGTTGACAATTTTTAAAATTTTTCATCTAGGTTCCAGAAAGATACTTTTTTCTCTCTTGATATATTGTTAGCAATTAGCTGCAGGGTTTTGAAATGTCATTCCTAAACCTTGTCAAAAGTTTTTCAAACTTGACCAATTTTTCAACTTTACGTTGATTATATTTTGGGGGTTGGGGGGGGGGGGAGGATGATGAAATAAGATGCGGGTTCATAAACAAATACAAGTGTTTGGACATTGATGGGACAAGTTAAGGCTGCTAAATCAAATCAGACCCTTGGCTTTATTTTTTCATTGGATTTGTTTGTGGTCCATACCCATTTGCCCTTCAGAAGCTGGTGGTGAGCCACCACCTATAAATCACTGGAGTCCATATAGTGAAGGTAGGGCATTCTTGGACTTTGATCCAGTGAATGGAAATTCCAAGTCAGAATTATAAGCAGGAGGTTTCCATGTATCTGTCTAGGTGGGAGAGGTTGCAGATTTTGGAAGTGCTGTTGCAAAACCCTTTGGTGGGGTGGCTGCAATACACTAGATGATGTACACTGCTGTATGCCAGTAATAAACTAAGTGGAGGTTTAAGGTGATGCATGGGGTGCTGATGAAATGTCTTGAAATGTGTTGCTTTCCAAATGTTGGAACTGCATTCATCTAAGGAAAGCAAAAGTGTACCATCACTGGCGAGGCTGTGGGAGCAGGAGTTTTTGAACTGATCTGTTGATTGTGGGATTGCTTAGCTCTGTCCATAGCATGCTGCTGTGGTGATGCATGTTGTCACTGGTGGGTTGCTCATCACCAGAGTCCCCAGCCTAACCTGCTCTGCAGCCTCAATTGTGACTGGGCCAGTGACCTCCTGGATGTTATCATGTGTATTTGATGATGGTTATGCTGCTGAAAGTTGAGGAGAGGTGGTTAGTTCTCATTGGATATGGTGGTTACCCCTGATTTAAGCAATTTTCAAAACTGGCTAGCTAGCTACTTAATTTGCAAGACTAGGGAAGATGGATGAAGATGAGAAAATGGACCTAGTTAGTCTTGGCCTGTGTTGGGAACATTCCTGTAAATTGAGTAAAAACTGCTATGAGTGAGCAAGTATCTCTGCCGTTCAAATCAGTATTAGACAAAATGTTCAAGATTTTCCTCCTGTTTTACTGAGTGAAGTATGTTTATAAAAAAAAGCACCGAAAAAATAAACACCAAATTAAGTGCATCCTGCAATTCACAATGTTGCTTTTCCTCAAATTAAACAAACACAGCTCGAAGTTTCACAACTGGTCTTGCCTTTTAATGGGGTTTCAAACAAACTCCATACTTCCTCTTCATATAGAAATGTTTTGAAGCCATTGCTTATTTTTTCCATTCCTGAGGTAGTTTTCCAGGCTCACTAAATTAAATGAATCATTTTTACAATGGGAAATCGACAACAAACTGAAACTAGAACTCCAACTAAAGTAATGCAATAACATAGTCAAACCATAAGTTAGCAAATGCATGATTCAAAAGTGAATAGTTTTGCGAGATGTTTGTCCTTTTCCTTTTGAGGGATTTTTCTTCCTTCTAAAAGTTATCTGAAACCAGTCTGAGTATATGACTAGACTGGTCACAGATAACCATGCATCTTCCGCCCCCTTTTTTCTGCTTTGTTATTTTTCCCTCCCGACAGGGAACTTTCAAGCAGTTATTGGATGGAGCACTCCAGAATTATAGGGAGGGGATAGCTTGATCTGGGATTGGACATAACTCAGCACAACGTTGAGGGCCGAAGGGCCTGTACTGTGCTGTAATGTTCTATGTTTCTATGACAGCTCTTGAGCCAGTTTTTTAGTATGACCACTGCTTCCTGTACCAAATTGCATTCAAATTGAGACCAATAAATATCTAGGAAATGAAAAAACAATTGTCTTTATGAATTTGTAAATCCTTGGTAAATCTATTCTACTATCAGGAAATGACAACACATTTTAACGTTTTCACATTGTGTAGCTGAGTTTATAATGGTTAGATGGATAAATTGGAGTCCCACAAATTATAATTGTTAAAAGGACCACATTCTCAAAAATTGAATGGCCAGATTGGTAGCTGTTGTGAAGAATTCCCTTTTTAATACTGTTAGATTTGTTGACATCGATGGATGCAATTTATAGAACAAGGCTCTATAATGGGAGCACCATCTTGCAAAACTACCAATTTATCAGCAAAAATTTCCTGGGATAGAAATAGAAGGAATCAATATAAGTATAGTTTATTATTTCAGTGCATAAACACAACAGGCTGAAGATATTTCTATATTTCCCTGACCTTAACTGTGCATTATAGAGCACATCAGTTGCACACATTTTAAATAGTACAGCAGTAAAATAATCTGCACAAATTTACTGCATCCTGAACAGCTGTATTTTACATTCAAAGTTCAAGGGTTCTTAAGTGTTAATTCCTATTTATTTATGGCAAAGTTAGCATTTGACAATCCATAAACAAAGTTACTGCATTCTAATTTAGTTCCAATCAGAGTTCTTGAGCTTTTTAAAAAAAAAAGTTGTCAGTACTACACATTTTGATAGTGGAGTTTTGCAAAAATCAAAAAACCAGGTGATATTTCTAAAAGTAGAATTGATGTAATAATAGAAAATAGATGTACGTTGCCTTTGTGCTACTATGGGGACACAAAAGTTTGATATAAGAAATAAAAACAAAATGTTTGGCACATTGCGCCAACTGTGGCGAGAGAGAGAATGAGTTAACATTTTATGTTGATCTTCCATTGGAACTTTCTGAAAAGATCATAGACCTTAACTCTTATCTCTCCACAGATGCAGCCAGACCTGCTGAGTATTGCTGCTGTTTTGTTATTTGATTCCCAGCAACTGCAGGACTTGGCTTTCATGTGAGGAATTAACATGTCCAGCTGATTAACATTTGGGGACTGAAATCTCAACAATGAAAATGACACTTTTTTTGTCAACCAATGTAATCCTTGTTTAACTGCTTTACATGCATGGACTTTTATGAAACAGATAATTATGAATGAATTTAGGGGAGAGAACAAGATAATTGAGAGAAAGATTAGCAATATAACTAAGATCTGTTTCGAGGAAGAAACAAGTCAATAAAATATACAGTGTAAGCCATCTAATTTTCATTGTTCTAAACCTCCTGAGATACACTGTATTAACCTTGTGATTCCAGCCAAATAATTAACATTATATATCATAGTTTTTTGCTAGATTCTGTACATCTTCAGAGGTGAAGCCATTGTTCTTCATCTGTAACAGAAGGTTGAAGAGTTGTTGCACTTGTTCCCTTTCTTTTCCTACAAGGACTGAAACCATCTGCACAAACAAAATTTAGTCATTTAATCCTATAATAAGTCACTCATTAACTAATTAGCCTGTAGGCATATCAAATACAATTTGTTAATGACTGTTGTATTGTCTGCAAGCTAGTTTCATGCAGTCATGCCTCCAGCATGTCACTTTGTTGACTGTTTGCAGATTGAATGATTTTGCCATTTATGATGGTTTTGTGTAAAGTGCACCTTGTCACAATTTTTCAGTCCTGTTTTAGATATTAACATTCATCTCTTAATCTATGCCTAGAAATTGCATTCTACAATGTTTTGTTGTTTGGACTAAAAACAAGCTGATGGATCCAAATTGACATGCACTGTCCATACCAGGTGAGTTGCATGCCAAATTGGTTTGTGCACCCCAGAGTCAGAGTGCCCACCAGAAACTAATGTTTCTTAAGTCCTTCACCTTCACAGATGCAGGCTCTAACATCTGTTCCTGTCTCTCTGGAAATCTGTATCATTACTCTTTGTCATGTTATAAAGGTTCACATCGAACAGTGGCACAGTGGTTAGCACTGCTGCTTCACAGTACCAAGGACTTGGGTTCAGTTTTTGGCTTAGGTCACTGTCTGTGTGGAGTCTAGCTGTCTCCCAGAGTCTGCATGAGTTTCCTCCCACTATCTGAAAGACATGCTGGTTAGGTGCATTAATCATTCTAAATTAGTGCTGTTCAGGTACACTGCAGTGTGGTGACTAGGAAGTTTTCACAGTAACTTCATTATGTACAAGTAGGCTTACATTTAACACTGCAAACTTTAAACTATTAAGCAACTACAAAGTTTGACCATGTATATAAATATAGCACTGCCAAAATGGGCATGTATAGTTTATCTGCCTGGAATGAGTGATAAAGCAAACTATTTATTTAGACAAGTATTTAGCTGCCTTCTCATAACAATTTATAAGTCATTAAGAGCACTTTCCTCCTCTTGAAACATCAACTAACCTGCCCTTCTGCCACCATTATTGCTTCAGGTTTGTCTTCAAACTCCATAATTTATATCATTCGGAATGCTGCTTTTATATTCAGAATGCTGCTTTACACTGTTATCTGCATCAAGATCTAGCTACTCATCATGTTAGATTTCACACTCCCTGTGACCCAGATAAATGACTTCATGATCCTCATTCTCAAATCTCTCCACAGGGCTTCTTTATAGTATTTTCCTTCAACCAGTTGTCCTCTCATTCCCACTTAGTTGTAGTACCTGCAGTCGCTAAAATCCTGTTCTTGCAACTCACCCACAGTATAATCGTCTTCCTCTGATTTCTAAACTGTCTTAAATATCTTGAATTTTACTTTTTTTCTCCTGACCTTGCTCTGGTTTCTCTCCTCTTTATGATGTGGGTATGCCGGCGTTGGACTGGCGTAAACACAGTAAAAAGTCTGACAACACCAGGTTTTAGTCCAACCTATTTATTTGATAGGTTTAATAGGTTTAATATTCTCACTAGCTTTCGAGGGGACAGCCTCTTCGTCAGGTGAATGGAGAGTTCTGGCCTCAGACAGAGCATATAAAGCACAGACAGTTTAGAGATTACTGATTAAAATGTGAATCCTTACACCTAACCTGCTGTTCAAGACCTGAAGTGGCTGACAATGTGAGTGGTAGGAGCACTGATCACAGTTTAAAGAGATGTGCTGTCTGGAGACATTACACATCTCTTTAAACTGTGATCAGTGCTCCTACCACTCACATTGTCAGCCACTTCAGGTCTTGAACAGCAGGTTAGGTGTAAGGATTCACATTTTAATCAGTAATCTCTAAACTGTCTGTGCTTTATATGCTCTGTCTGAGGCCAGAACTCTCCATTCACCTGACGAAGAGGCTGTCCCCTCAAGCTAGTGAGAATATTATCAAATAAATAGGTTGGACTAAAACCTGGTGTTGTCAGACTTTTTACTGTGTTCTCTCCTCTTTAGCATCTACTAATTATCCACTTCAGTAAATGCTGTCACATGCTTTTCAGTACATGAGATCTATCATTGCTTGTTTTATTATTGATAAGCATCAGCACATGAGTAACTGTGCTTACTTCAAAACAAAAAGAATGTATGGTAATGACATCTAGGTTTTGGTTCTGGTCTGAAGTAAGACTGATGCTTACATCAGTTGTGCTGAGATTGAGCCTGCTGCTGTCCTCTGAATACTAATCTCCCTTTGCAGATTGTTAGGCCAGTCAGCAGCACTTAATTTGCATGAGACCAAAGGGTTGAAGTGTCTTGAGGTGCACTGCCAAGTAGGGTGGTGGAGGCAGGCACACTAGAGTTGTTTAAAGCTTACCTAGATAGGCAAGCAAGCAGCCTAGAGATGGAAGGATACAAAAGACTGCTCTAAATAAGGATCAAGAGCCTCAGGACGTTCCTGGGAATCAATAGATTCCTGTGGGCCGTCCAATGTATTTTTGGCTCACCTGTCTTACCTTTTGAGCTTTTAGGGATCTTCTGTGAATGTCTGTATAAGCTGTGTATGTTTAGTGTTTTTTTTTTAATGGCGGTCTACCTTGTTGGCCACCAAGGGGCATACATGTGGTGGGTCGTGCGAGGGCTGCTCTTGGATGTTGCTTTGAGTTGCCTAGTGCTTCATGTCATTAGTGTACACTTAAACTGGACCAACTGATGGGCAACATGACAGCTCAGTGACTATCACTGTTTGCTGTGCAGATACATGGACCTGGGTCAGTGTCTGTGGGAGTTTGCACGTTCTCCCTGTGCTTGCATGGGTTTTCTCTAGGTGCTCTGGTTTCCTCCCACACTCCAAAAACATGCTTTTAGACTGATTTGGTGTTAACAAATTGTCCCTAAATTAGACCTCCCTTAATCTGACACACATAATTCTCTAAATTTGCACACCTTTATTGTGGAGTCCAAAAGGCATAGACAAAATTCAAAGGTAGAAGGATTGGAAAGAGCACTCAGTGAATGTTAAAATGGCAGTGTGGGCTTGTTGGGCCAAACGGCCTGTTTCCTGTGCTGTGCTGTTCTTTGTGTATTGCCTTAATGCACCACACCCACTCCACCCCCATAATTCCAATAACCAAGAATCTTATACTTATGTAATTGACTTTAAGTTTGATGGGAGAAACAGTTGAGGTTGATTGTTTATTTACAGCCATTATTTTTACTCTCTCTTTACCCCAAAGGAAAGAATATTCAACAAATGAACCATTAGCATGAAAGATCCATCTGTGGTTTATGCAGGAAGTTATGAGAATTAGATTATAATAACAGGGTGCCCACCTAATTTTATGCCCCTTGCTGAAAACTCAGCTGATAAAAATCCAGGCCAATGGTTCTCTTTTTCCTTGTCTACTGCTTCCCCCTCCTCCTTAAATCCTTAATTTCTCAAACAAACAACATTTCAACAGGTCTCAACCAGTCTCACAGCTTCTTATTATAGACTTCCAAATGACCTCAAGCATTTCAATTTTTGCAAAACTATTGTACTTAAATAAATAATGATGCAGACAAAAGTAAAAACAGGCAATTACTCAGCTGATACCAGCCCCTATCCTGAAACACCTTCAGCTCTGCTAATTTATTTCTTAACAGAGAAGATGGTGGCACTGTGGCAATGTCATTGCACTATTAATCCAAAAGTCTAGGCTAATGCTCTGTCGGCATGGATTCAAATCCCATCATGGCAATGGCAGATTTTAATAAAACCTGGAATTAGATGGTGACTATGAAACTATCAATCGTCATAGAAAAAAAACATCTGGTTAATTAATATCCTTACCTGGTTTAGCCTAAATGTGATTCCAGATCCCCAGCAATGTGGCTGACTCTTAATTACCCTCTAGCACACCATTCAGTTCCATGACAATTAGGGGTGGGCAACAAATGAAACAAAAAAAATTCCTGAGCATCTGTCTTTGGTCCTTAAACAATAGCACAGGCAGATGCAAAATAACCTTCACAGTTGGACTTTGTTAGAAATGCAAACTGAAGAAGTATCTCTGAATGTGTTTGCAATGTTGTCAGTTTCTTTTAAAAATAAACCTGGATTAATGATGGAAGGTTTAAGTAACAAGAAGAGTAAGTGAAAGGGGAAATGCAAATGGCAGTTTAACAGTGTGTGACAAACAAACCTTTTACCCGCCAAGGAAGAAGCCCAACAGAAGAGGAATCAATGCCAGATCTAGCAATTGAAAATGAACCAGAAAAGTCAAGGGAAGCATTGGATAAGATCTAGGCAGTAGCAATCAACTTGTGGCAAGTAACACTCACATCATACAAGCACCAGGCAATGATCATTTCCAAGAAGAGAGAATCTAACCATCTCCCCATGATATTCAATGGCATTATCAATTGTTGAATCCCCCACTATCAACATCCTGGGAGTTACCATTGACCAGAAACTAAACTGGACTAACCATATAAACACTGTGGCTACCAGAGCAGGTCAAAGGTTAGGAATCCTGCAGTGAGTAACTTGCATCTTGACTCCCCAAAGCCTATCAACAATCTGCATAGCCCAAGGCAGGAGTGTGATGGAATACTCCACTTGCCTGAAAGAGTGCAGCTCCAGCAAAACTCAAGAAGCTCGACACCATCCAGGGCAAAGCAAGCCACTTGATTGGAATCCAATCCACTACCTTCAAAGCTCATTCCCTCCACCACTGACAGCAGTATTTATAAGATACATTTCAGCAACTCACCAAGACACCTAAAGTGGCCGACAATGTGAGTGGAAGGAGCACTGATCACAGGTTAAAGAGATCTTGGGTTCATGTCACACTATCTGTAACCCCCGTGACTTGCCTGGGTTTGCGAAACCTCACTCTGTGCTGTCTGGAGACAATACACATCTCTTTAACCTGTGATCAGTGCTCCTTCCACTCACATTGTCGGCCACTTTAGGACTTGAACAGCAGGTTAGGTGTAAAGATTAGCATTCTAATCAGTAATCGCTAAACTGTCTGTGCTTTATATGCTCTGTCTGAGGCCAGAACTCTCCATTCACCTGACGAAGAGGGAAACCTCGAAAGCTTGTGCGTTTACTATCAAATAAATCGGTTGGACTAAAACCTGGTGTTGTCAGACTTTTTACTGTCTCATAGAAGACAGAGGGTGGTGGTGGTGAAAGGAAAATATTCAGACTGGAGGCCAGTTACGAACGGTGTATCACAGGGATCAGTGCTGGGTCCTCTGCTATTTGTGATTTTAATCAATGATTTGGAAGAGGGAGCTGAAGGGTGGGTTAGTAAATTTACTGATGACACCAAGATTGGTGAAGTAATGGATGAGGTGGAGGGCTCTTCTAGGCTGCAAAGAGACATTGATAGGATGCCGAGCTGGGCAGAAAAGTGGCAGATGGAGTTTAATCCTGATAAGTGTGAGGTGATTCATTTTGGTAGGACAAACTTGAATTTGGATTACAGGGTCAACGGTACAGTTCTGAAGAACATGGAGCAGCAGAGAGATCTTGGAGTTCATATCCACAGATCTCTGAAGGTTGCCAGTCAAGTGGATAGAGCTGTGAAGAAGGCTTATATTGTGTTAGCGTTTATTAACAGGGGGTTTGAGTTTAAGAGCTGTGGGGTTATGCTGCAGTTATACAGGACCTTGGTGAGATCACATTTGGAATATTGTGTGCAGTTCTGGTTACCTCACTATAAGAAGGATGTGAAGGCATTGAAGAGAGTGCAGAGGAGATTTACCAGGATGCTGCCTGGTTTGGAGAGCAGGACTTATAAGGAAAGGTTGAAGGCTTTTCTCTTTAGAGCGGAGGAGGATAAGAGGCAACTTAATAGAAGTTTATAAGATGATGAGGGGGAATAGATAGAATGGATGTGCAGTGACTATTTCCTTGGGTGGATGTAGCTATTACTAGGGGGCATAACTATAAGGTTCACGGTGGGAGATGTAGGAGAGATGTCTGAGGTAGATTCTTTACTCAGAATGGTTGAGGTGTGGAATACACTGCCTGCTGTGATAATGGAGTCGGACACTTTAGGAACTTTCAAGCAGTTAATGGATAGGCACATGGAGCATACCAGAATGATAGGGAGTGGGATAGCTTGATCTTGGGTTTGGACATAGCTTGGCACAACATTGAGGGCCAAAGGGCCTGTACTGTGCTGTACTGGTCTACGTTTCAATGTTTCTAACTTTTCCCTGCAGTCCACCAATCCTATTCTCTTTTGGATTCCTCAATTGAATTTGCCTCCACCAAACCCTCAGGCAGTGCATTCCACATCCCACATCCCAAACACTTGCTGTGTAAGAAGGTTTTCTTCATTTTGCTGTTTCTTCTTTTACCAATTGCGTTAAGTGAACATGCTGTGGTTCTGGATCCCTTTGCCAATGGGCACAATTTCTCCCCATCTACTGTCCTAATCCCTCATTATTTTGAAAACCTCTATTAAATTTCCTCTTCCAATCTATCCACAAAGCTGAAGCTCCTCGTCCTGTAACCATTCTCGTGAATTTCTCCCCACCTTCTTTAATGTCTTCACAATGTGCCCAGTTCTGGCCTTCAAATTATAACAAGGATATAACAGAACTGGAGAAAAAAAGATTTACAAGGATGGTGCCAAAATTTTATGGTAGATGTTATGGTCACCAGGAAAGACTAAACAGGCTGGAGATGGCCTGATAGAGACCTTAATAATCATCAAGAGGCTTAATAAGGTAGGTGCAGATAAGAAGTTTCTTCTAGTGGGGTTATGAATATAAGATTGCCAGTAATGAATCCAGCAAGGAATTCAGAAGAAATGTCTGTGCTCAGAGAATGGATAGAATGTTAAACTAACTATCAAATGGGAGTAATGGTTGAGCTAATCAGCACAGATTCATTTAAGGGGAAACTAGATAACAACACAAGCAAGAAAGAAATGAATATGTTGATAGGATGAGAGGAGGCTCCCATAAACACTGCCACAGACCTATTACACTGAATTACTTTTAAATTCTATGCCATTTTTAACAAAGTAGTTAAATTTCAAACAAAACATACCTTAAATCTTTCTGTTTTGCACAGATGAATAAGATGCTGATACACAAGACTGGGATCATTTTCTAATAGATATCCTTTCAAAGCTTGAATAATCATGATGAATACATCACCTTCCAGTTTATTGCTCATCATGGATGGTAAGTCTTCAGGTTCTATATTTTTTAGTAGTTCTGCACAAGCAGCAATATCTTTCTTGGCCTGCAACAAACTTAAGACTTGGCCGAATTCATATGCATTTGTCGGCTTTAAATTAGCTCCTTTTTCCAGAGGTGGATGAGAATTTCTAAAGGCTCCTTGCCTGGCTGATGAATCCTCACTTATTGCAGAATCCATTTGCACAGCTTTGGGATTATTTGGAGTTTCTTGCCCACTGGCAGATTCAATTACATTCTCCTTTTCTTCATCACTATCAGCAACCTTGGGAAGATAAAAATGGTAGAATTTGAAAAACTTTGTGGGTAGTTAAACTTGACAGCAGCATCAAATAATACCTTAAAGCAAAGAAAAGCTACTCAACAAACTAAAATGAAATGTTGTATACGGTTAGGATTGGGGAGGGAATTGGCTGAAACTGTAGGCAAGGAACTTAAACAAAAGTGCTTGTTAGTCCACTTATACTTCATTGCAGCAGTATTAATGCAGGAAGGCTTTGTGGAATCAGGACGTGAGGTACTTGCTGAAAAATAACCAGCCTTTGGCCTATTCTTTGAGTAATTATGTGGTAATTACAGTAATCATGTCGCTGATCTAGTTAAGTTTCTGGTCAAAGATTATGCCCAGGATGTTGATGCTGGGGGAATCAGGAATGGTAATATGTTTGAATGTCAAGGGCAAATGGTTAGACTCTCTCTTTTTGGAATTCCCTTGCTTTTAGATGGTTGAATACATATTCCATACATTCAAGCCATTAGTGACTCAAGTATAGCTGCTGTATAAAGTGCAAATAAGTTTACTTTCATAAGATTGCTTTTTTTATTTTTCTCCACTGCTGTCTGGATACTGCATTCAACCTATGACATATCTGAGAGAGATTTCAGAGCATAAAAAGCTGATGGATGTGTCATGTGAAGGTTTATTTATTACTGCTTGAGAGTAAACTTCACCACTTTTACCCAGGCAATAAAATATTGTAAAACAGCAGGCCGATAATGTAGCAGGACATTCCATCTCAGAGTTACAATCTTTATATTATCTGACTTAGAGAGGAATGTAACCTGGGGAGCAACAGCTAATGGAAAAAAAGTCAGAGGGTGAGATGTAAATTATTGCACCAATAGAGTGATTTGACAAGAACAGTTACCTATATTTAAAGCATAGGAGGGGAACTAGGAGGTAAAGAGAGCACGAGGAGTGGAAGCAGAGCTAACAAAATGGTTGTATGACAGCAAGACATCAAAAACATCACTAAAAATAATATATTTATGTTTATAATGTTATAGGTGTATAATCTCAATAATCTAAACAGATAATTTATCTTCCAAGCACAGTTATCCAACATGATGCTGAAACACAGGAATCAGGAAAACCTCTGGTTCAATCCTAGTTTAGGGAGGACAGTTTAAGAACACAAGGTCTTTAAGACGGAGATGAGGAGAATATTTTTCTCTCATAGATAGGGTGGTTAATCTGCGAAATTCTCTTCCCAGAAAGCCACGGAGGATGGGTCATTGAATTTATTCGGTGGGGGGGGGGGGGGCGCGCGCGGTGAGGTTCCCCTTGGTTGAATAACCGATCTCAGTGCACACATTAGGAAGGCTTATTTGGGTAAGATTCCGCAAGGCATCAGTGAAGCTGTACCTACCAAGTATCTGGACTTTCAGCAGGAAAAGAGTTGGTGGGTGATAGGTCAAAGGAGAAAATAATTTGCTATTTTGATTGAAATTCAGGGCTAAACATAACCCTTTTTTAAAATAATTTTCATATATCTGCAGTTCAAAATTGGAGCTGAAATTCCATATGATGTACTCAACTGAACAAAACAGTGTACAACATATTTCTACTATCAAAATCCTAAACTTCACTTCTTGTTTAGCTGAAATGAAACAGAACCGATGTTATGCAGCTAAAGCACAGACATCATTATGGGGGAGGAAGTGTTAGGTGTATTAAGGTAGGCAAATCCTCAGGGCCATATGGCATCTATCCCAGATTACTGATGATGTGGAGATGCTGGCATTGGACTGGGGTGGGCACAGTGAAAAGTCTCACAGCACCAAAGTCCAACAGGTTTATTTAGAATCACAAGCTTTCAGAGCGCTACTCTCCATCACCTGAAGTTTTTTTTGGTGGGGGCCTGGAATGCACTGCCAAGTGAGGTAGTTGAGGCAGACACGTTAGTGATATTTAAGGTTTATTTGGATATACATATGAACAAGCAGGGAATAGAGTGATACAGGCAGTTGGTCTAGAAAGAACAATATGATCGGCACTGGCTTGAGGAGGGGTGCAAAGGGCCTGTTCCTACGCTGTGCTGTTCTTTGTTAGAAAATACTCTTCAAATTAAAATTATATTCATTTGACAGAAGCTGTGCAGGTTTAATCTTCTGTATTTTCCTTCCTGGTTGTTGTATTCCCTTATCCTAAGCATTGGCTTGCCTTCCCTATTCGGATGCTAAAATACATGTTGCCTTTATGTTGTTCAAAACAGGTGACAACGGAAATTAATTTAGCAACAAAGTAGACAACGTTTGAGAGTGAGAGCTATTAAGAGCAAGAGACAGAGATGAAGGGAGAAGGTGCCTTTTTTAATAAAGAATTCACTGTCAGAAAATTGTGTCCTCACTTGCAGCACATGTTTTTCAGTGCATGCTTGGAGCCAGTGGGGATGCTAGGAGGAGAACACAGGGCCAAGACTCACTCAATTTTTCAATTTCCCATTGTGTTGCACTTTTAAGTATAATGTAAATGGCTGCACGGCATTGGAGGACATTGTTGTAACTTTGCTACTATGGCTAATTCTGAACTTGAACTCTCACAATTCTTCCTCCTTATCTCCATTTCTGATGTCAGGTGTTCAGTCTTTACTGTTTTTTTTTAAGTCCTTTGGATTTCCCCAAATTCTTAGCAGTTTATAGTTTCAGGATTCCTTTAAATAGTTTTTTATCTGTTTCCCACCTGGCTAGTCTGATTGACAGGCCAGATGGCTATCAAGCAGGAAAGTCTGCAGTCAAGGCTATAGCCAAGGAGGGCAGATAGATCTAGTTTGGAATGGGTGGGGTTATGTTCAATGGTGGCTGTGGGAGCCCAATTGTGGATAAAGAGCAGGACCGGGGGGGCGGGGGGGCGAGAACTGTCAGATTGGTAGGGTTTGGTTTACTGGAGAGCTTCTTGGGATTGGAGGAAGCATTCCTTCTTCTGTTCACCTACAAGCAGTGATGTAAACATTATGATTCGGTACTTCTTGCCTCTCTTTACACGCCAGGTTTCCTGAGGCTTGGGAAAATGAACTGACATGAATTAAAAATAGAATGATAGTTAAGATAAGGACTCATTATAATACTTAAATGAGCAACACACTTCTGACTAGCTGAGTGTTTTCTTGTTCTTCATATCAGATATCTGAAGTTTGCAAGCTGGCTCCTGTTTCAGATTTTTTGAATCTTAACCTTTGATCCAATCACAACCTGTTAAGATTCAGTCCCTCCAGTCTGTGGCTGACAAAGGTGTAAATTATAGGTTTTCAGCAATTGGATAAATTTGGCAGTGCAAAAAGGCATGAAAATTATCAGTCTTTGTCATTCATGCACGATATATGATCTGAAACTCAATTCAGCACTAAAAAAGGAAACTAACTCGGTGTAGTCTGAGACTGGAGCGTGCAATGAAATCAGTAGCCAGTTTGCAGTGTACACTGAAAATAAAAACGTCAGTTTTCCATTGTTAGGCTGGAGAAAGTAATGACTTATCCAAGACTGAATGGCAATCAAGCAGTCTGATAGCACAGAAGTAGGAAGCAGTCAAGGGAATTCGAGGTGACAGAGAGGTAGAGCTGAGCATCGTTGGTGTTCATGTCATAGCTGACCTCATACCTTTGCATTTGTCAAACACACAAAAAGTGCTTTTCTGATCGGACTTACATCTGCAATCCTGCATTTCCAGTTGGGAACTTTCTAACAGGGAATAAATCATGAGAAATAGTGGCAATGCAGTCTGTTATCTTTCTATTACTTATATTGGGTGAAAAATTACATATTATAAAGTTTACTTGGATGTTGCTGGGTTGGTGTATGGAACCAATTTGCTAGCAGCCAGTGGCTTCCACCACTCCACAGAACGTATTTGTAACCATCAGGGTGGGATTTTCCAGCCACGCCCACCCCAAAGCCAGAAAATCCTGCCTCAGGTTAATGGACTTTTGCACGGTCTGTGTCCTGCCCGCTACAATTCCCATGGTAGGATGGGAAAATTCCGCCCGTAGTGTAATTTGGCAGCCTGGTAATATTTAAACCACTTTCATGGCAATTTGGATGGTTTGGCGAGCAAATTAGCACACAGCTTCCTGTCTCCTGAATGCGAAGTTTGTTAAAGCCACAAGGGAGCAACAAGAGATATCCCCGAATAGCTGCTCTGAATCGAGTGGAATTATAGTTTCCATTTGAATTGGTTAAAAATTGCCTTGCAATCTTGCTGGATGATTTAGAATAAAAAATATACCTCCTGTATTGGGATATCTTTTCTCATTTTTTCTTCCTTGCTGGTCTTGTAAAGAAGTTCCTCTTTTCCCATCTGCTTCAAAAGTTCAGAAACCTCCAGCAATTCTCTCTGAGCCTCAGCAACATTGGAGTCAAGCTTCAGTAGTTTATTGAGGTCCTCAACACTAGATGTGTAACACTGGAAAAGAAAAATGATTTTCAGAACAGAAATCTGTGCTAAAGGGTATTGTAATGAACTATAAATGTCCTTTAAATTGATGCTCACCACAGTGATGTTGTTTAATTCAGATTCTAAGGAGATTATGCCCACGTGCCAGCTTTCTGCATATGTGGCAAAATTATGCTCAAGGATCTGATTTTAACTTCTTCTGTTTGGTGGAAACTGGCAGTCATTTATCCCCCTGATCCCACTGTTAACCTGTTAAAGCTGGTTTTCTGGAGGAATGATGTGGAGATGCCAGCATTGGACTGGGGTAAATACAGTAAGAAGTCTCACAATATCAGGTTAAAGTCCAACAGGTTTATTTTTTAGCAAGAGCCACAAGATTTCGGAGCGCTGCTCCTTCACCAGATGAGTGGGATTTCAATTCACAAACAGGGCATGTAAAGACACAAATTCAATTTACAAAATAATGGTTGGAATGCAAGTCTTTACAGGTAATCAAGTTTTAAAAGCGCAGACAATGTGAGTGGAGAGACGGTTAAGCACAGGTTAAAGAGATGTGCATTGTCTCCAGCCAGGACAATTCGTGAGGTTTTGCAAGCCCAGGCATGTCATGGGGATTACAGATAGTGTGACATGGACCCAAAATCCCTTGCAACTCGGCCACTGTCGTCTACCTGATACGCTGCAGGAAAGGATGTCCTGAGGCATGGTACATTGGGGAGACCTTGCAGATGCTACGACAATGGATGAATGAACACCACTCGATAATCACCAGGCAAGAGTGTTCTCTTCCTGTTGGGGAACACTTCAGCAGTCACAGACATTCAGCCTCTGATCTTCGGGTAAGCATTCTCCAAGGCAGCCTTCATGACATACCACAACGCAGAGTCAATGAGCAGAGACTGACAGCCAAGTTCCACACACAAGGACAGCCTTAATCGGGATCTTGCATTCATGTCACACTATTTGTAACCCCTATGACTTGTCTGGGCTTGCAAAATCTCACTAACTGTCCTGGCTGGAGGCAATACTTATCTCTTTAACCTGTGCTTAACCCTTTCTCCACTCACATTGTCTGTACCTTTAAGACTTGATTACTTGTAAAGATGTGCATTCCAACCATTATTTTGTAAATTGAGTTTGTGCCTTTATATGCCCTGTTTGTGAACTGAAATCCCACTTACCTGATGAAGGAGCAGTGTTCCGAAAGCTAGTGGCTTTTGCTACCAAATAAACCTGTTGGACTTTAACCTGGTGTTGTGAGACTTCTTACTGTGTCTGGAGGAAAGCACTGAGTTCATGATCAGCTTTCCCTTTAAGCTGCACAGCTGCCCAGTAACTCAGAAGTTATCAAGCCAAGCATAAGTGGATCCTCTGCTTTCTCTCTGCCTTGCGTTTTTCTAGCAGATAGCCCATCTATTCAGAGCCCAACTGAGCCCTTTAAGTGGTCAGTAAAGGAGATTTTCATACCTCTGCTGGCATTTTACCACAGTGTGGCTGGAGGGGAGACTGGTTTGCGTGAAAAATAATGTTTTCTATCATAGCAATGCAATTTCTGCTACATGTGTCATTGATCTCACACATTTATACATATTCCTGCTACATCACTACAGTCAGGATGTCTGCAGACAACTACCAACAATGTTATGCATTCTTGGCTGTTCCATAGTGTTTTCACTGTCTGATCACCCTCCATTTGTCTGAAGTCCTTTCTACAGTCCTGTATATTTGTTCTACTTGCTCTGTGGTCTCAGCCTAGTTCAGATATAGTGTTCGAGGCCAATGTTTCATGAAATAGAACTCGTCTTTCCCAGAACAGTCCTTACATTTACTTTCCTGATCCATTTATCCTTATGCCAATTAGCAAGTGGATCAGATGTTAATCCAGAGTTCATCATCTTCACCTTCTGGAACAACACATCTTTCAATATGTAATATTAATAAAATTATACAAAGACGTGGTTAGTTTACCATTTCACTGAGGTTCATGTAGATAATCCCTCCTATGAAAATACAATGATGAATACCTATTGGATGTTTAACAATTGCAATTGACTTTTCTACAAAGTTGATCCTTTCCCGAATGCATAAGAAAGTATGGACTGAGATCGGAGGGGAAATGAGCGTGTGGAAAAATATAGGGAACCTATGGAGCTTGGGAAAAAGAAGGGTATTCTGAATAAGGAACTTTAAGTGGATGGGACATTGCTGGGAGAGTTCTGAATGTAATTTGTGAAGAATGGCATTAGAAAAATTACACTAAAGAATTTCAGCAGATGTGGTCATGGAAGTAAACAACCTTGGTAATAGAATGGATATGAGGAAGGAAGCAAGCTCGAGGAAAGTCTCAAAGTCAAATGTGATGCTGGAGTTGGGAAATGTCCATGTATAAGGATCAATATATAGGTTGAAGGGCAATGCAGCGAGTGTGAGAAGAAATTTTCAAAGGCTGGGTTTAATTGGTGTAACTGGGAACTAAGAGTTGATTGGTATGGAATTCAAAGTCACAATGGACATGCATGGAATGCATTCAAATTATTGGCAAGTGACACCAGCAACTGAAGCTGAGAATGTATGGGAATAAATAGGTCTTGGTGATTATACAGTTTCTAATTCTAATATTGTTTAGAAAGCCTAACAATTAAGAGTACTGACATTTGGATATGAGATGCTGCATAGTTGCAATCTTTGCAGTCTGGTCATTGAGAAAATAATTTTAATTAGTGGTGCTCCATAAATTGACATTGTCAAAATAATTTAAATTCACCACTATGCTACCAAATAAGAGACCCTATTATACGTTGGATGGCATCTCAAGTGTCTATGAAGCCCCAGTGCGGAAGATCTTAATGTAGCACATTAGGAGTCAATGCAACTGATTATGTTCAACACTCATTTCAGTTTCTAATGCTATTCTAACTGGGAGTGCTTCTCAAAGTGGCTGGAGCATCCAAGAAGTACATGATGCACAATACACATGAACACATTCAAGGCCCAATACAAATATTATCTCACCTCCACCACCCACCCCCACTCTCCTCCAGCCCAGGGAACCTCAAAAGGTTATTCTGTCCCCGTACTATGTTTTGCATCCCTGTCCCTTCAAAAAGGTTTTCTTTATCCTTCAGTCACTAGCAGTATGTGATGTGCTACTGGTCCCCAAAATGAACATGGTCTATTTGCAGCATGTCAAGCATTTGGAATATTTATTTATTTATTATGGTGACCTGTCTTTGAATTAAGAATTAAGCAAGCAGCTCATTATGACACAGTGGTTGACAACGGTGCTGGTACATATTCACCCCAATCCCCCAAAACCAGCGCGGTTATTATGTTACCACTGGATAAAATTCCAGTGTTCATTTGATGTGGCTAGTCCATTGCCTTACTTTTAGTCCTTTGTAAGCGAGGGCTCTTCGATAAAATGCTTTTACATTAGTGGGCTCCAGTTGCAAAGCTGTGTTACAGTCGTCTTCAGCCTCCTTAAATTGATTAAGTTTCAAATAACACAGTGCTCTAAAAAAACAAAGCAAAACAGTGTCAGCTTTCTTTAATAATGCACGTTTGTGACCCATTGAGAATTTTTCAAAGCCATTCTAGTTAATCTAAACATCCCAAATATTTCCTGAGTAAAACTGTAAATATACATGCATACAGACAACTACCTTCATAATATGTCAAATGCACACACAATCAATCCATAAATCAATGAAACTTCTCAATTTAGTATGAAATTGCAGCTATTTACATTTCAGCTGAGGGGGTTGGATTACGCTCCCTGCAGCTCAGCTTAAATGTACAGGCTTGCTCACCGTCTGTTGGCTGTTTCACCCCACTTTAATTTTTTAGTTGATGGGCTTTCAATTATTATAGATGAGACTGCGGTTCCTCTCCAAGAGAAAATACTGTCTCATAATTGGTGGCTGGCAGCTTGGAGCACAGGCAGCACAAGCAGGAGTGATAGCCACTGATGATATTGTAGCTAGACCAAAGAGGAGCCTTTCAGCAATATACCAAGACCTCCAGTTAAATCTGCTTGAAAACACTCCCCATCTGCAGGACATCTACCCGTTCTACAAACTGTGTTGGGGCTGAGACAGTGGTTAGCAATGCTGCCTCTCAGCACCAGGGACCCGGGTTTGATTCCCGGCTTGGGTGCAGAGTCTGCAGATTCTCCCCATGTCTGAGTGGGTTTCCTCCGGATGCTCCAATTTCCTCCCACAGTCTGAAACATGGTTAGGTGCATTAGCCATCCTAAATTCTCCTGGCAACCAGGGGATTTTCACAGTAACTTCATTGCATTGTGACTGTTAAATAAACTTTAAAACCCAAAAATCTTCTTCTGAGTCTGGACCCTCCCTTAGTCCTTCAATTGGTGACAGTGCCTTCAGCCATCTGGGTCCAAATTCCCTCCCTTGTTCCATTACCTCTTTCCCTCCCTGTCGTTTCAGACATTCTTTAAAATTTGCCTCTTTAATCAAGATTTTGTTCATGCTTTCAAATACTTCCTTCCTTGGCTTGCCATCTGTTCTTGATTACGTCTTTGTGAAACACTGTGGTATGGCTTTCTGTATTAAAAGGTCTTCATGCAAAAAATGCGCGAGGAGAACAGGATGAAAAAAGAGAGTCAGAGCGAGACTGAGATCGGAGCTGGGATGATAAAATAGCACAACATCGAGCAAGACTGAGAGCAGAGCAGGTAGGATACAAGAATGCAAGATAGAGCAAGACTGAGAGTGCAGCTAAGAGATGGAAATCAGCATGAGTGGAAAGACTGTTGGGAGATTCAAAACCGTGCAAGTGGAGAGTCAGGAGATTGAAAACATCCTGAGTGGAGAGACAGTTGGGAGATTGGAGACAGCGTGAGAGTGCAGTGAGGAATCAGAGTGCAAGCTTGGGGTTTGGAGCTCGCAGGTAAAGTCAGGATTCAAAAGTGCTGCATGGCAAGTGGGGGCAGCTCATTGGGTGAATTCAATCAGATGCTATTTTTATCGCTTATAGTTTGTAACATCTTTATTTTGTGGTTTATAGTTTGTAAGGGCTATATTCTTGTAGTAACAAGGGCCAGAGAAGAAGATGGCTAGACGAATTGATATTATATGATCTTAAATATCTTCCAAAAAATTTAATGTAAAGTGTTAAGTCATGGCAAAAGAGATTAAAGCTGTGATGTGCTCCTCCTGCTCTTTGTGGGAAGTTGGGAACATTTCCATTGCCTGGTGCCAGCATACATGCAGGAAGTGTCTCCAGTTGCAGCTCCTAGAAGCCTGGGTTCGGAGTTAGAGCAGTAGCTGGGTACACTGTGAAGTGTTTGCAAGGCAGCAAGCATCATGAGTAGCATGTATAGAAAGGTGGTCACACCGCAGGCAGGAAGGGAATGGGTGACCACCAGGAAGGCTAGGCAGGCAGTGCAAGAATCACCTTTGGCCATTCCACTGCAAAACGGACAGACTGCTTTGGATACTATTGAGGAAAGGCCTCTTGGGAAAGCAGCAAAAGCTCAATTTATTGCACCACAGTTGGCTCTACTGCATGAGTGATGAGTAAAACGTGTGGGAATGCAAATGCAACATGGAATAAATCAGCATTTCTGTGGCCACGAATGAGACTCCAGGATGGTGTGTTGCCTCTCTGATGCTAGGGTCAAGGATGTCTCAGAGCAGCTACAGGGCATTCTGGAGAGGGAGGGTGAGCAGTCAGTGGTCGTGACACACATTGGTTCAAATGGCATAGGTGAAAAAAAGGATGAGGTACTAAAAGCAGAATATAGGGAATTAGGAAGTAAGTTAAAAGTAGGACGTCAAAGGTCTGATCTCATTATTACCAGTGCCAAATGTTAGAGCAGAAATCGCACGAAGTAGCAAATGAATAGGAGGCTGAAGAGATGGTGCGAGGGAAAATGTTTCAGATTCCTGAAACAGTGTGGGGCTGGTTTTGGGGGAGGTGGCATCAGCACAAACTGGACAGATTGCACTTGGTCAGGACTGGAACTGATGTCCTAGGGGGAGTATTTGCTTCAGTGTTTGGGGAGGGTTTAAATTAAAATACCAGAGGGATGAGAAACTATGCAAGAAGTCAAAGGAGGGGGAAACAGGGACAAGAATGAAAGACAGAAAGAGAATAAGAAAGATAATAGAGAAACAAAGGGATGGAGTCAAACACGACCACAGTGAAGAATGATGAAAATGGGACAAAGAATGGTAAATATAGGACATAGAACACTACAGCACAAACAGGCCCTTCGGCCCACAAGTTGCGCCAATCACATCTATACCTACCAAGCCATAGAACTATCTGTAACTTCCAATGCCATTAGATCCCATATACTCATCCAGAAGTCTTTTAAAAGACCCCAGCGAGTTCGCCTCTACCACCACCGACAGCAGCCGATTCCACTCACTCACCACTTTGAGTGAAAAACTTACCCCTAACATCTCCTCTGTACTTGCTTCCCAGCACCTTAAGCCTGTGTCCTCTCGTAGCGACCATTTCAGCCCTGGGAAATAGCCTCCGAGAATCCACCCTATCTATTCCTCTCAACATTTTATAAACCTCTATCAGGTCGCCTCTCAACCTTCGTCTCTCCAGGGAGAAAAGACGTAGCTCCCTCAACCTATTTTCATAAGGCATGCCTCCCAATCCAGGCAACATACTTGTAAATCTCCTCTGCACCCTCTCAATAGCTTCCACATCCTTCCTGTAGTGAGGCGACCAGAACTGCGCACAGTGCTCCAAGTGGGGTCTGACAAGGGTCCTATAAAGTTGCAGCATTACCTCCTGACTCCTAAACTCAATCCCTCGATTAATGAAGGCCAGTACACCATACACCTTCTTGACCACATCCTCCACCTGCGAGGCCGATTTAAGAGTCCTACGGACCTGGACCTCAAGATCCTTCTGCTCTTCATCCCAGCTAAGACTCCTACCCTTGATATTGTACTCCTGCATCCCGTTGGTCCTGCCAAAATGGACCACTATACATTTATCCGCGTTGAAGTCCATCTGCCACTTCTCCGCCCAGTCTTGCATCCCATCTATGTCATGCTGCAACTTCTGACATCCCTCCAGACTATCCACAACACCACCAACCTTCGTATCGTCGGCGAACTTACTAACCCATCCCTCCACTTCCTCATCTAGGTCATTTATGAGACCGACCTCCATGCAGAAAAAGACCCATCCACAACCACTCTCTGCCTGCTGCAGGCAAGCCAGTTCTGGATCCACAAGGCCAAAGCCCCTTGGATCCTATGTCCTCTCACCTTCTCAAGAAGTCTTGCATGGGGGACCTTATCAAATGCCTTGCTGAAGTCCATGTAAACCACATCCACCGCTCTTCCTTCGTCAATGTATTCAGTCACATTTTCAAAGAACTCAACTAGGCTCGTAAGGCACGACCTGCCCTTGACAAAGCCGTGCTGACTCTTCCTGATCATTCTAAACTTCTCTAAATGCTCATAAATCTTGTCCCTCAGAATCCTCTCCATCAACTTACCAACACCGGTCGGTAATTTCCCGGGCTATCCCTGTTCCCTTTCTTGAAAATAGGAACCACATCTGCAATCCTCCAATCCTCCGGAACCTCTCCCGTCTCCATCGACGATGCAAAGATCATCGCCAGAGGCTCTGCCATCACTTCCCTCACCTCCCACAATAACCTGGGGTACATCCCATCCAGTCCTGGCGACTTATCTATCTTGATAGAATTTAAAAGTTCCAACACATCCTCTCTCTTAATACCCACATAGTCAATCTTTTCAGTCTGCCGCAAACCTGTAGTACAACCTCCCTGATCACTTTCCACCGTGAATACCAAGGCAAAGTACTCATTAAGCACCATGTCTTCCGGTTCCACACAGACTTTTCCCCCTTCACCTTTTATAGGTCCTATCCCTTCTTTTCTCATCCTTTTACTCTTCACATATTTGTAGAACGCCTTGGGATTCTCCTTAATTTTACCCGCCAAGGCCTTCTCATGTCCCCTCTGGCTCTCCTAGTTTCCTTTTTAAGCTCCTTTCTACAAGCCTTATACTCCTCTAGATTCTTAACATCTCTTAGCTCTCTGAACCTTTTATACACCTTTCTTTTCTTCCTGACCAGGTTCGTGCACCACGGCTCCCGCGACCTACCAAAACCTCCTTGTCTTATCGGAACGTTGTCGTGCAGAGCTCCAGTCAAACATTCCTTGAAAATCCGCCACTTTCCTTCAGTACTTTTCCCCAAGAACACCTCCTTCCAGTTTATTCGTCCAGTTGTCTGCCTGATGTCATCATATTTCCCCTTACTCCAGACAAACATCTTCCTAGCCTGCCTGATCCTACCTCTTTCCAATGCTATCGTGAAGGAGATAGAATTATGATCTCCATCCCCGAGATGCTCTCCCACTGAGAGATCCGTCACCTGTCCTGGTTCATTAGCCAGCACCAGGTCAAGTACAGCCTCTCCTCTCGTAGGCTTATCCACTTGCTGTGTCAGGGGTGTTCAGTACTTAAGAAGGACAGAAAAAAAAAAGGAAAAGGCAGTGCAGTTGCTTTGCAAAGAGAGGAAAGACATTAGCTCTGACGATGTGGAATCAGTGTGGGCAGACCAGAGAAACACCAAGTGGCAAAAAACATTAATGGGGGTTATATATACAACCCCAAGCTGTAGAAGTGATGTTGGGATTGCATTAAACAGGAAGTTAGAGATGCATGCAATAAAAGAACATCTGCAATTATGGGTGACTTTAATCCGCATATAGATTAAGCAATTCAAATTAGTCACAATACTATAGACGAGGAATTCCTGGAGTGTGTATGGGATGATTTTCTGGATCAATATGAGGAGGAACCAACTAGAGAACAGACCATCCTAGACTGGGTATTGTGTAATGAGAAAGAAATAACTGGCAATCTAGTTGTGAGAGGTCCTTTGGGGATAAGTGACCATACAAGGTGGACAGTGATGGAGTTGATTCTGAGATTAGGGTCCTGAATCTAAATAAAGTAAGCTATAAGACTCTAGGAGCAGAATTATGCCACTCGGCCCATCGACTCTGCTCCGCCATTCAATCGTGGCTGATATTTTTCTCATTCCCATGATGGTATGAGGTATGAGTTGGCTATGATGGATTGAGTAATTTTACTTAAAGTGATGACAGGGATAGGCAATGGCAAACATTGAAAGAGCACATGCGTAAACTGCTGCAATTGTGCATTCCTATATAGTGCAAAAAATAATATGGGAAAGGTGGCCAAACCATGGCTTACAAGAGGAATTAGAGATGGTATTAGATCCAAGTAAGATGCATATAAATTGGTCAAAAAAAAGCAGATCTGAAAATTAGGAGCAGTTTAGAATCCAGCAAAGGAGAACAAAGGGATTGATTAAGAAGGAGAAAATAGAATAAAAAAGGTAGCTTGTGGGGAAATATAAACTGACTATAAAAGCTTCAATAGGTGTGTGAAGAGAAGCAGATTAAGATAAATGTAGATCCCTTACAGTCAGAAAAAGGGGAATTTATAATAGTGAACAAAGAAGTGGCTGACCAACTAAATATATATCTTGGTTTTGTCTTCACAAATGAGAATACAAATAATGTACTGGAAATGATGGGAAACACAGAGTTTACTGAGAGGGAGAAACTAAGGAAAATCAGTATTAGTAGGGAGTTGTCACTGGAGAAATTGATGGATTGAAGATCGCTAAATCCTCAAATGCTGATAATCTTCCATTCAAAATACTTAAGGGAGTGGCCCTAGAAACAGTGGATGCATTGATGATCGTCTTCCAAGAATCTATAGACTCTGGAACAATTCTTATGGATTGGAGGGTAGCTAACGTAACTCCACTATTTAAAAACGGCGGTAGAGAGAAAACAGCAAATTATAGAAGAGTTAGCCTGACGTTGGTAATGGGGAAAATGCTGTTATAAAAGATATAATAGCAGAGCACCTGGAAAACAATAGCAGTATCAGACAGAATCAGCACGGAAAGGGAAATCATGTTCGAAATTCTTCGAGAATGTAACTGGTAGAGTTGACGAATGGGAGCCAGTGTATGTGGTATATATGAACTTTCAAAAGGCTTTTACAAGGTCCCACATAAGAGGTTAGCATGTAAAATTAAGACGCATGGTATTGGGGGGTGGGGGGGGGGGGGGAGCGGTTGTAAGGTAATGACACGGCTAGCAAACTGGTTGGCAGACAGGAAACAAAGAGTAGGAGTAAACAGGTTTTTTTCAAGCAGTGACTACTGGGGTATCATCGGGATCAGTGCCAGGATCCTAGACAGTCACAACATATGTTAATAATTTAGACGGGGGAACTAAATATAATAACTCCAAATTTGCAGATGACACAAAGCTGGGTGGGAGGATGAGCTGAAAGGAGGATGTAGAGATGCTTCAATTGACTTAAACAAGACAAGTGGGCAAATGCATGCCAGATGCAGTATAGTGTGGATAAATGTGAGGTTATCCACTTTAGTCGCAAAAAATTGAAGGCAGATTATTAGCTGAATGGCTATAGATTGGGAGAGAGGAATGTGCAACACTGGGTAAATTGTACACCAGTCACAGAAACTAAGCATGCAGGTGCAGCAGGCAGGGAAAGCAGCAAATGGAATGTCAGCCTTCATAGTGAGTGGATTGAGTACAGGAGCACGGATGTCTTGCTGCAGTTATACAAGGCCTTGGTGAGACCACATGTGGAATATTTTGTGCAGTTTTGATCTCCTTGTCTGAGGAACGATGCTCTTGCTATGGAGGGAGTGTATTAAGAACTTACCAGACTGATTTCTGGGATGGCAGGAGTGATGTACGAGGAGAGTTGAGTTGATTAGCCCTATATTCGCTGCAGTTTAGAAAAATGAAGGGGGATTGCATATAAACCTATAAAATTCTAACAGGACTTGGCAGTGAAGATGCAGGAAGGATGTTCCCGATAGCTGGGAGAGTCCAGAACCAGGGGTCGTAGTCTAAGGAGACTGGGTAAACCATTTAGGACGGAAATAAGGAAAAATTTCTTCACTGAGAGAATGGTGAGCTTGTGGAATTCTCTATCAGAGAAAGCAATTGAGGCCAAAACATTGTACATTTTCAAGGAGTTAGATATAGCTCTTGGGGCTAAAGGGATTAAAGGATATTGGGAGGGTGGGGGCAGGGGAGAGTGCGGGAACAGGTTACTAAGTTGGATGATCAGCCATGATGATAATGAACAGTACAGCAGGCATGAAAGGCCAAATGGCCAACTCCTTCTAGTTTCCCTGTTTCTGTAAATTTATCATGTGTTGTAAGGTTCAGAATCAACTAAATGCTCCAAACATTTTTCACCACATTCTTACCCAACTTCATGTTGACAAGGTGGGCAAGGAATGGGGTCTCATTCTTTTGAAGCACCTAAGTGCAGTATCATGGAAGGTACCATCACAGACTCAGTCCTTCTGCACTGCTGGATTCTTGATTTTAGCTGTGCTGCACATTGCTGAATGGAGACTACTGAATCCTCAGGGAGGAAGATGAAAACGAATGTCGAAAAAGTCACTACTGGGCTGCTGTAACATACTTCCTAGTAGAACGGCACTACAATTGGCTTTGAACATGACACCTGCTTTACCTAAACATCCTTTAAATTGCTTTTCAACATTACAAACCTGGTATGTGCAACAACTAGTGACTGCTGTATGCAGAGTTTGTAGAAATACAACTTAGGAATATATGTGCATACAGGGTTGTTGTGAAGATCACCCATTTATTGAGGATGCCTTGAAAGTCTTACTGGAGGAGGCTCAGCAAATGAGCATGAATCTCATTGTAGAAAGTTGGGGGAGGGGCAGGGGGAATCTTCTTGCAAACTACAACGATGAACATTGCATAGAGTGTGAATGATGCTGGACCTAGAAGCAAATCAGTGAGATGTTTTCTGCAATCAAAAAAGTACCATCATGAACGCATCCAACATTTTGCACATTTTCATACTTAGGGCATAAGACACCCGGCACAATTCATGGACATTCTATAGCATCTTTATGCCCAGACCACTTGATGCTTCCTTTCATAATGAAAGTGGCAATGGTGGCCTCCCTTGCAAACACAGCAGCTTGACAGATGGTCCCTGGGGCAGTTTGGAAGGATTAGACGGCATTAATATTTAGCACCGTTGTTTGTTCACAGCCAATAAAAGGGCCATATCTTTTTTGGAAATTATGGGGCAGAGGTGTACACAGCATGCTTTATCTGACATCCCTATGCAGGAACGTCTGCAAATACAGATCCTGGGGTATGCAATGTCTCAAGCATTATCATTTGTCTTTTTTGATGTGCTTTTATGAAATCATTTTCCTCATCTAAAATGTGTAGGGCTACAGGAATCCCAAAATTAACTATGCTCTTTGGTTTGTTGCAATTTCAATTGCAAGCAACAATCTGGAATTAAATTGTAAACTAAAAAGGAAAATGCAAAATGATCTCTTTCAACACAGCAAAAATTAATACAAGGTGAAAAATTCAACAAAGCATCAATGCTTCCTTTAAAAATAAGTTCGTCAACTTAACCAACATAAGTTTTATTTTTTATGAATTCAATTTCAACTCTCCAGGCCAACGGCTTAAGTCACATTATGCCTATTTTACATGGATGAGAGTTCAGTGTGAAGTTTGCCAAAAGAATGTGACACTGGGCACGGGGCCAATTAATGTAACTTTTTGAGACTATGAACGAAAGCTGACTTGTCTTGATAATGCAAAATGATGCACAATCCTGTAGGCCTGATTTTAAGATCTACATTTATTCCCACGAAGTTCAATACTGTCAGAAGAGCACTGCAATTTCAGAACATACCTCTTTGATTTACTTGCACCATGTTGACACAAGTAAGAACAGTAAAGTAACTAATCATTAAATGATAAACACATGGTTCTTCATGTCAGCATGAAAAACTGACGAGAGAGGGATTAATTTATAGGAGGAATGCAGCTGCTACTCACTTCAAACTATAAATATATGTATATTGTTGTATCTATAGGATACTTAGGACTGAATAGAAGTTTAAAGGGTTCAAATGGTTAGGGTGTGTTTTGTAAAGTGTTCATGCCACTCCTGTGAGTCAGTTACAATAAGAGCAAAGAACAAAACAGCACAGGAAACAGGCCCTTCGGCCCAATAAGCCTGCACCACCATTTTAACATTGTGAGTACCCTCTTCTACTTATGACCTTTGTCTACGCCTATTGGACTCCACAATAAAGACCTTCTTCCTTGTAGAAAGGAATAGACAGATTACGTTCAAACAAATCCTTTCCATATAGGATGAAATTATAATATTTTACATGGGTGATATGAGTATTAGAATAGAATTTGAGACGACATTTCTTACCTGTTTGTGTAAATTATACATTCAGTGGATTTCAGTTTTAAGCATTCACTGTACTTTGCAATAGCTTCTTTGTACTGGGATTTTTTCACAAAACTGTTCCCTTCCTGTTTCAAGGAAATAAAATTCGCTTCTACATTTTTACCTGAAAAAATGCATATAAAATATGAACTTCAATAACAAGTGATCCGAGAGGTTCAAGATCTTCAAATGCTATATTACGTATCGAACTGTCCTTTAGAAAGCAATCAAAATATTTATTATATGTAGAAACATAGAAAGGTTTACAGCACAGAAGGAAATGGTTTAGTCCATTGTGTACAGTATGTACCAACCAAAACAGCATTATCTGCCTAATCTCTTAATCTGTAGCCCTGCAGTTTATAATACCAAATCAGATTTTTAAACGTGATGAGGGTTTCTGCCTTTATCGCCCTTCAGGCAGTGAGTTCCAGACTCACATCCTTGCCTGGTGAAAAAAAATTATTCCCCTCTAATTCTTCTGCCAATTACTTTAAATCTATGGTCCCTCGTTATGGATCTCTTTACTAACAGAAATAGGTCCTTTCTATCCTCTGTATCTAGGTTCCTCACAATTATACACACTTCAATCAAATCTTCATCCAGTCCCCTCTATTGCAAAGAAAACAACATAAGGTTATCTAATCTTTCCTCACAGCCATAATTCTCAATTTTTGGCAATATTCTTCTAAATCCGCTCTGTATCATCTCTAATGTGATCACATCTTTGCTGCAATGTGATCAGAACTATTCATGGCACTCTAGTTATAGTCTAATGTTCTATGCACTTCTGGCATAACCTCCCTGCTTATACTCTATGCTTTGGTTAATAAAGTATTTTTTTTATTACCTTATCAACCTGTCCTGCTAACTTCATGGGACTGTGATTATGCATGTCAAGGTCCCTCTTCCATTCCTCTTCACTTCTTAGATTCCTACCATTTATTGTCCATTTCCTTGTTTTGTTTGTCCTCCACAGATGCATTATCTCACAATTTTCCAGATTGAATTCCATTTGCCATTTTCCATGCCAACCTTATATCCACTAATATCTTCCTGCAGTCTGCAGCTTTCTTCATTATATCAACTACCTGGCCAATTTTCCTATTGTCTGCAAACATCTTAATGATGTCCCCTACACTTAAAGCTGAATCATTGGTATAAAAATGTACAGCAAGGGACTGAGTACAAAGGCCTACGGAATTTAATTGGAAACAACCTTCTGGCTTCAAAAATACTCGTCAATCATTATTCTTTGCTTCCTGCCATTGAGCCAATTTAGCATCCAATTTGCCACTAACACTTGGATCCTATGAGATTATTTATTCTTCCATGAGTTATGGGTATCAATAACAAGGCCAGCATTTGTTGCCCATCCCTAATGGCTCTTGAACTCAGTTACTTGCTAGGCCATTTCAGGGAGCAGTTAAGAGTCAACCATATTGTTGTGGGCTTGGAGTTGCATGTGGGCCATACCAGCCAGGCAGATTTTGTTCTTAAAGGATATTAGTGAACCGGATGGGTTTTTACAACAATCAATGATAGCTGTCATGGTCGCTGTGATGATTAACTCTTTGAAGAGGCCCAAGAGCAATTTGTGGTCAGAAACGATGGTAAAGTGATTTATTCTTGAAGAGTTTAATACAGGATTTCTGATTAGTGAAATAATGGTGAATTTTGAGAGCTGGATTGATATTTTTACAGCTTTGCAAATACACAGAATTCATGGTGAATATAATGCTTACTTAGGGCTAATAGATTTTCTGCACAGCTGGTAATTTGTTGAGAAGCAAAGAATAATTCACATAGTTATTTTATGTATCCCCTTATAACGATAGGGAGTTCAAAATATTTAAACCAATTGAGTCTCAATACCCACAAAGCTATTATTTGCATATATTCAAAACATTATTTTTCATATACTAAATAAGAATCAACAGCTGTGAACAATGCTATTAAAATTTACTTTGAGTTCATTTCTCTTATTAACAACCGGCTTTCCAAGGCCCCATGCTTCAGCTTTCCTCCTACCACTGCCTCTCCCCCTTCCTCTAGTTCAGAACTCTCTTTAAAATCCCACCTCTTTGACCCAAATTTTTGACCACAACTCCGAAGTACATCCTTTTCTGGTTCACCAGTCATAGAATAGAATCCCTACAGTGTAGAAAGAAGCCATTCCGCCATTGAGCCTGCACCAACAACAATCCCACCCAGACCCTATCCCCATAATCCAGCTTACTTATCTAGCTGACAATTGAGCATGGCCAATCAACCTAACTTGCACATCTTTGGACTGTAGAAGGAGGCCAGAGCACTCAGAGCAAACCCATGCAGACACAGGGAGAACATGCTAACTCCACACAGACAGTTACACAAGGCTGGAATTGAATGCGGGTCCTTGACACTGTGAGGCAGCAGTGCTAACCATTCTGCCATGTTCATTTCTGCCTGATTATATCTTTGCGAAGTGTAAAGATTCTATATAAATGCAAGTATACTTGTGACACTAATAAATAAACTTTAATTTAAAAGAGATGCACTGCAACACTGTCTACACCAGATATCAGGTTGAAAACAAACATGCAATTTTACAAACATCATTCATGGTCTCAGGATATCTCCAAGTACTTCACAATTAATTACATTTAAAGTACAGTTATTACTGCTTTGTGACAAATGGCAGTGAATATGCCCACAGAAAAGTTCCACAAATAACACTGAGATAAAAGGCAAATTAATCTATAGTGTTGTTGCTTATGAGCTACATATTAGCCAGGACACAAAGAGAATATCACAGCTCTTCTTCAAATAAATCCACAAGATCTTTCATGTTCTTTGGAATGAGCATTTCTGTTTAAGTCTCACCAGCACCATGGCACTGTAGTTAGCACTGTGTTGCCTCACAACACCAAGAACTGTTTGTGTGGAGTCTATACGTTCTCCTCATGTCTACGTGGATTTCCGCTGGGTGCTCCAGTTTCCTCCCACAATCCAAACATGTGTGGGTTAGGCGGATTGGCAATGCTAAATTGCTCCGTAGTGTCAAGGCGACTAGCTAGGGTAAATGCATGGGGTCATGGGGATAGGGCCTGGGTGGGATTGTGGTCGGTGCAGATTCAGGTTGAATGGCCTTCTTCTGCATTGTAGGATTCTATGTGTTCCGTGTTAAAAGATGACACCTCTGACAATGCATTCCACCTGCAGCACCTCACTAAAGCATTGGCCTGGATTATGTATTCAGCTCCTGCAGCGAGATTCAGAAGTGATGTTAATGATCCAATTTCACTCCAGTTAGTGGTTTAGCTGTAAGTTATAGGTTGAAGTTATTCTGGGCTAAAATTCAAGTATTTTTTGTTTCACAGAGTCATAGAGGTTTACAGCATGGATTCAGGTGTGAGAGTAAATATTCATTCCAGCTACCTAGACAAATTTCAATGTATGAGCTTCTCAAGATTTCAATAATCAATTAAAAATATTTGCAATGATACTTGTCATGTTTTGCCATTACCATGGTCTGGATATATGTTTTGATTTTCTTTGGTCATCTGGATTTTGCTTCCATCAGCAGATGATACATAATCTTTGTCCCATCTATGTAGCTGTGCAGAGACAGGGACCGCTGGGATAGGTGGCACCTTTTCTCTCCATTTTGTACCATCTTCTTCTATTAGTGTCTTAGTTATCCTGTAAAGGCAATTTGGTTACTGAAAACAGTTATAAATTGTCTAAAGGATATTTTCAAAAAACATATTATTGACTGTAGATTTGAGTAATGCAATGCCAATACTCTGGCATAAATATGGAAAACCTGGCTGTAAAATTGGGCAGCAATCTGAAATGTTTGGGGGGAGGGCTGATGCTCCCAAAAAAATTTTAAGTGCCAAATTCACATACAAACTGGAGTAAATCCTGCTAGTTTTTCCAGCTAGGATTCCAAATGAATCTGCCACTCACTCTGCAACTACAGACTGCACTCGTGTAAATCTCACGAAAAATCAGTGGGCGGTGCCTATTCCCACTGGAGAGACCGGCAGCTGAGCGCATGTACTGACCTGTCAGAGGCGAGATTGGCGTCTGCAGAGTAGCCCCACACTGCTGGCCTCCCAATCGCTGGCCAGCCCAGCGACCTCCACATTGCTGACGCTCCCTTGCCCAACAGCAGCCCAGGCCTCCCGATCCCCTCAACTGCAGACCCCACCCTCTGTTACTGCCGAGTGCAGAGTGGCAGTGGGACCCCCCAACCCCACGATCTCCCTCCCAGGGGACCCGTCTCCCCTTTTGCTTCATTGGCACTGCCTGGTGCCCAGTGGGCAACACCACGGCATCCTTTGGGCATTACCACATTACCCCTTGGGCAGTGCCAGGAGGGCAAGGCTGGCACTGTCAAGATGGCAATGCCCAGGGCACCTCATGCACCCAATCCTCTGGGGGGGAGGGGGGGGGTGGTGCTGATTGTCCCCCTTCACTCCAGTGGGGTCAGGTCACCAGGTACCCACAAGGGCAGGGAGATGCTAGTGGGTCTGGAGATTTTAGTCCTGCACCCACTAACAAAATTTAAATTATTTTCAAAGTAGTATCTGCATAATTTATTCAGCTCCACATGACTGCTGACAGCGCCGGAAATCAGACAGAAACTCATGGGGGCCATGGCACCCAGTGGGGAGTGTGCCAAATGGCCTGTGCTCGAGTCTTCCAGCCCACTGTGCCACAAAAGCAGTGCAGCGCTAGGGGAATTGCCCTCGTGATCTCTGCACAACTTTTAAAATTAGATATTCACAGGCTCATGGAAGTATCTGCCAGATTTTAGGTGGATTTACAAATGAATGTTTAATCACATCATAACGTCCCATCCTTTTCCATCATTTCCTCATACAAAAGATAGCAATATGTAATGTGCTTCCAGTTCCTTATAAAGATGCTAAATAACACCAATAGAGTTTTACTGCACAAAATGAAACCCGTTAGCCATTGTCTCTCTGCTCGCTAACGAACAGCCATCTATTCTAATCCCATCTTCCAGCACTTGGTCCATAGTTTTGTATGCTAAGGCGTTTCAAATGATCATTTAAATTCTTCTTAAATGTGAGGGTTCCTGCCTCTACCATCCTTTCAGGCAGTGAGTTCCACATTCCCACCACCCTCTGGATGAAAAAGATTTTCCTCAAATCTCCTGCTCCTTACCTTGATACTATGCCCCAGGTTATTGATCCCTCTACTGAGGGGAAGGTTTCTTCCTATGTACTCTATCTTATCCCTCAATTTTGTACACCTCAATGAGGTCCCTGCTCAGCCTTCTCTGCTCTAAGGAAAACAACCCCAGCCTTTCTTCATTGCTGAGCTATTCTAGCCCAGGCAGCATCCTGATAAATCTCCTCAGCACCCTTTCTAGTGCAACCACATCCTTCCGGGGTGCACAAAGGCACAGTGGTTAGCACTGCTGCCTCTCAGCAACTAGCACTGTTGCCTCACAGCACCAGGGACCCAAGTTCAAACCTGGCCTTGGGTAACTATGTGGAGTTTGCACGTTCCCCCCGTGTTTGCATGGGTTTCTTCCAGGTGCTTTGGTTTCCTCCCACAGTTGTGCAAGTTAGGTTAATTGGCCGTGCTAAATTGCCCCTTAGTGTCCCAAAATGTATAGTTCAGGGAGTTAGCAGGGTAAATATGTGGGGTTACGGGGATAGGGCCTGGGTAAGATGCTCTGCCAAAGTCGCTGCAGACTCGATGGGCCAAATTACCTCCTTGTGCACTGTAGGGATTCTATAATTCCTTGTGCAACAACCAGAACGACACACAATACTCTAGCTGTGGCTTAATGGGCTTTTTATAGCTTTATCATAACCTCTCTGCTCTTCTATTCTACGCCTTGGTTAATAAAGGCAAGTATTCCTTCTTAACCATCTTATCTACTACCTGTTCCGTTGCTTTCAGGGATCTTTGGACATCACCCTAAGGTCCCTCTGGTCCTCTGTACTTCCTAGAGTCCGAATGTTCACCGTATACTCCCTTGCCTTATTGTCCTCCCAAGAAGCATCACCTCATACTTTTCAGGGTTAAATTTCATTTGCCACTGTTCTGATCAACTGACCAGCCTGTCTATATCATTCTGCAATCAAAGGCTTTCCTTGTTGCTACTTAACACACCTCCAGTTTTTGTGTCATCTGTGAACTTACTGATCATACACCCCATATTCACATCTAGACAATTAATGTACACAACAAACTGCAAAGGACCGAGCACTGATCCCAGAGGTACATCACTAGACACAGGTTTCCAGTCACAAAAGCAAGATTCAATTTATTAGCGTCACAAATAGGCTTATATTAATACTGCAATGAGGGTACTGTGAAAATCCCCTCGTTGCCACACTCTGGCACCTGTTTGGGTACACAGGAGGAAAATTTAGCATGGCCAATCCACCAAACCAGCACGTCTTTCGGGCTGTGGGAGAAACTGGAGCACCCAGAGGAAACCCACACAGATATGGGAAGAACATAAAGACTGCACAGAAGTGACCCAAGCTGGGGATTGAACCTGGATCCCTGGCACTGTGACATTGCTTTGCTAACCACTGTGCCACCATACTGCACTTTTTGTGTTTGCATCTAAGTTTTCCAGGATCAGCAGTCCTGTGGTCCAGAACTCTGGTTTTTGGACAGATGCCTGTTTCTCTCTCAGCTCTCCTGTGGTTATTTGCCTGTTTACAGTTTTCAAGCAGCTGTTTGCTGCTCTTCTTGTTCCCTTGTGGTTGCTCCTTACACTACCTCTCACAGCTTATTGCTACTTTCCCATGACTTTATGCAATGAATTGCAACTCTTCTACATCCTTTTCACTGCACCCTTGCAGCTTCTGGTTATTTTCCTCGGGCTCCTCACCTCCCCCAACAAATTTTTTTTAGTGTTGCATTTTGTCTAATTGCAGTCTTCGTTGGACACAAAATTGTGAAAGAGAACAGCTCTAAAAATGCAACTTCTTACTATTTAAAATAGAATTGATATAATATAGGTAAAGTAGGCTTTTTAAACAGGTATTATATCCTAATTGATAGATTTTCTGTTTTAAGAACATTTAAGATTCTGCAGTGAAGAAAGGCTATTTGATCCAGATTCTAGATATGATTACTTCATTGTGGACCTCACCTCAACACGAAGTAGGGGTTGCAGCTCAGATGTCCAGACATATTTTATAGCAAGATTTCATTCAATTTTTAAGTATTCTCTGTTCTCTAGCCAACAGCTAGACTGAAAGGCTGATTGGCTGTTAGGCAGCAAGGACTGGACAGAAGGGTTTGGGTGGGGGAAAAAAGGGAGCAGATCATGGGCTGGGGAGGAAATTACACTTCAGTGGTCACGGGCATTCAGCCTCTGACCTTCGGGTAAGCATTCTCCAAGGCGGCCTTCACGACACACGACAGCGCAGAGTCGCTGAACAGAGACTGATAGCCAAGTTCCGCACACATGAGGACGGTCTCAACAGGGATCTTGGGTTCATGTCGCACTATCTGTAACCCCCGTGACTTGCCTGGGTTTGCAAAACCTCACTTACTGTACTGTCTGGAGACAATACACATCTCTTTAACCTGTGATCAGTGCTCCTTCCACTCACATTATCAGCCACTTCAGGTCTTGAACAGCAGGTTAGGTGTAAGGATTCGCATTCTAATCAGTAATCTCTAAACTGTGTGTGCTTTATATGCTCTGTCTGAGGCCAGAACTCTCCATTCACCTGACGAAGGGGCTAACCCCAAAAGCTTGTGAGTATATTATCAAATAAATAGGTTGGACTTAAACCTGGTGTTGTCAGACTTTTTACAAGGAAATTACAGGCCAGAGAGAACTTTTAGGCAACACTGGATTGAGGGCACTACCTAAAATGGGAAAGGTGGCAGGTTAGATTGGTGGGAGTGAGTAGAAGCATTCCCACTCCTCCTTGCCATGTGAAGCAACATACAGGCACTTAGCTGCTGGGCCTAGCCCATCTTCAGCTGCTACGCTTAGGAAACCTGGCCCACAGTTAAAAGCATAACTGTGGTTAAATTTGAGGCATGCAATCTTATTTAAATATTTAATTTACAGACTTTACTCAGGAGAGCAGGTCTTTTCCCCAATCTCCATCATTAAAACAGGAAGTGGGCACATTATAGCAGGTGTCAGGCTTTCAAATTTTGAACCACTTCCCCTGCTCTACATGCACTCCTGTCATCCACATACTACCTTGTGAGCATTTTGTCTTAAAAGGATGTTAATACAAGTTTAACTTTCAATCCCCCTTCTCAATGTACATCAGTCCAACTTTTTGAAAGGATCAATTGACTATCGTCTATTTTATCTGGAAGTCTGTTCCATCCATTCACTGTTTTGTAACGATAAAGCATTTCTTGAATTTTCAACCTTTCATATCTGTAAAAGTCCTACCACACTATCAGAAGAACAGCAGGGAGATTCTTACAATGATCTTTCCAATATTCCTCTTTTAACCAGAATTATATATAGACTGTCAGTAATAGACTGGACCTTGCAGTGAACAAATGGCTACGTGCTTTTACATATTGCATAGGATTATGCAAGATATACAGCACAGAAAAAGACAATTTGGCCCCAACAGTCCATGCAGGTATTTATACTTCAATTGAGTACTCCTGTACAAGGCATCAGTGATTGCCTTTGAAAGTAATCTATTGCTGTATATGTGAAGTACTCAGGGACATCTTGGGACACAAATCTGATTCTATTTTGCTTTCCAGCTATCTCTCTTCTATAATGATGTTTTACTGTTCAAGCATGTTTATAATAAACTTAATTTCATATTATTTGCATTTATAATGGGTAATATTCCCTTCTATTTCCCAACATCCAAATTCAATATATTCTACCTATGCTGATTGGTCTTACACAACCTATAACAGGAAACATCAGTTATAGTTAAGGACTTTAGCTCTCTAACTTTGTCTAAGGAAATAAACTTTAAAATTCAAGGGAGTAGGACCACCTGAAAGCAAGAGATGGGAAGCATGAGACTTCCTGCCAGTATGAAGTTTATTCTAAATGTCCTCATTCTTAGTTCTCTTACTGACAACACCACTATAGTGGTGATCTGTCTAAGGGCAGCTTTCTCATTTCTCTATGCCTCACAATCCTATGCTTTCCTCTTCAATTGTTGTACAAATCTCCCATTTCATGAGAAATTAGCAACATGACAAGGGAAAGAATACATGAAGCAGTTTCCTACTGCCTTCCTCATGTGTTTAAAGGAAGCACAGGTTCTACTTCCGAAAGATTCTCTGCCTGGAAGCAGCTGTCGTCCCTTGAGGTTCAAGCTTTTCTACCATTAGCAGTGAGAAATTTACTACCATCACCAGTGAGGCGAGGGTCATCTTAGATTCAAGAGGTGAGAAATATTGTGGACGCAAAGCCTAGATACACAACAGGTTTGTGCATTAATAACCTGGTTATACTGAATTTTAAGTGTACACAGAAAATTCTGTTGCAGGTGTCATAAATAATATAGCTGTGAGTAACTTGTAAAATGTAAGGTATTGCTCCTGAGTGCATATTTCTTTGGGCATAGGGTGTACACAAGATGACTAAAGATGTAGTTACGTTTCCAACTTAAGAGGTGTCATGTTGTTGAATTGTTCTAGCATCTGGGAATAGGTTCTTCTCTGCAGGGTTTTCAGGATGCTGCTACTCCCATTTGGATTTCCCAATGCTGTGCTTAGGAACCATCCTTCTCCAGGGCATAGTTTTGCAATGAGCACCAGATTATCACCAACTTGAAATGGTTCGTAAGCAACACGTCCTCAGTTCCCAGCAGCAATAGTATTGCTTCAACATGCATGCTTCCCGGCTAGTTGGCTGGTGAATTTGAATTGCAGCAAGTTAAGCTATGGCTGCTGAAGAAAGCCTTGCTTTTGCAATCGTTACACCGAAACTTGTGCCAGGATTTTTTTCTGCTATTCTATCCCAAATTGGGCAAGACTGTGGCAGAAACATGTCAACATTCAAGATTGGACTGCCTTAAGTGGAAAAAGAACCAAGTAAATAATGGTATTTAGGGATAGGGTGGATAAATGTGACAATCATTTGCAGGGGTAAATGCTGACACACTGGCTAAGTTTAATATATTTTCTTTCCCTTAAGTTTCAGGGATTCCTGCTGCCCTCTCTTTATTCTCTGCTGCATGAATACTGATGAAGGGACAGCGTCCGGATTTCTAGCTCATTTTCCTCCTGTCTTTCCCCATTTAAGACTGCCAAAATGAAGATTAGTGGTCATCCTAAATTTAGGATGGGAAGTTCCCAAAATATCCCGATGGAGTAAGAGAAGCCTAATGATGGCCTTTTCTCTTCCAGCTTGGCCCAATTAATCACTTGCTGAAGATAAGATGCATTGCCTTAAAACAAAGGCATGATAACAGCAGCCTGGAAAGTTCGCAGACTTCAAAATGCATTGCTGAAGGTTGTAAATAAAATGCATACTGAGGAAGTATTCATATAGGGAGTGAAATATGCTAAGGGGCATAACAGGCTACATGAATGTAAAGTGTAAAATTGCAATGCTCCTGTCAGTAGTCCAAAGGGAAATTAAATTGCTTGCAAGAACAAACAGGAATCTGACATTTGCTTTAAACAGCTGATCAGTTTATGACATTGATGTTCTGTGTGCAATGCTAAAATGATCCAGAAGCATAAAACATAAAAACACAGAACAGTACAACAGTACAGGCTCTTTGGCCCTCAATGTTGTGCCAAGCTATGTCCAAACCCAAGATCAAGTTATCCCACTCCCCACCATTCTGGTGTGCTCCATGTGTCTACCCAATAACCACTTGAAAGTTCCTAAAGTGTCCGACTCCACTATCACAGCAGGCAGTGTATTCCACACCCCAACCACTCTCTGAGTAAAGAATCTACCTTGGACATCCCTCCTACATCTCCCACCATGAACCTCATAGTTATGCCCTCTAGTAACAGCTATGTCCAGCCAAGGAAATAGTCTCTGCACGTCCACTCTATCTATCCCCCTCATCATCTTAGAAACCTCTATTAAATTGCCTCTCATCCTTCTCCACTCTAAAAAGAAAAGCATCAGCTCCCTCAACCTATCCTCATAAGACCTACCCTCCAAACCAGGCAGCATCCTGGTAAATCTCCTCTGCACTCTTTCCAATGCTTCCACATCCTCCTTGTAGTGAGGTGACCAGAACTGCACACAATATTCCAAATGTGGTCTCAGCAAGGTCCAGTATAGTTGCAGCATAACCCCACAGCTCTTAAACTCAAACCCTCTGTTAATAAACACTAACACACTATAAGCCTTCTTCATGGCTCCACTTGAGTGGCAACCTTCAGAGATCTGTGGATATGTACCCCAAGATCTCTGTTCCTCCACATTCCTCAGAACCCTGCCGTTGACCCTGTGATCTGCATTCAAGTTTGTCCTACCAAAATGAATCACTTTGCACTTATCAGGGTGAAACTCCATCTGCCACTTTTCGACCCAGCTCTGCATCCTATCAATGTCTCTTTGCAGCCTACAAGAGCCTTCTACCCCATCCACTACTCCATCAATCTTGGTGTCATCAGCAAATTTACTAACCCATTCTTCAGTCCCCTCTTCCAAGTCATTGATAAAAATCACAAATAGCAGAGGACCCAGCACTGATCCCTGTAGTACACCGCTGGTAACTGGCCTCCAGTCTGAAAATTTTCCCTCCACCACCACCCTCTGTCTTCTATGAGGCAGCCAGTTACTTATCCAATCGGCCAAATTTCCTTCTATCCCACACCTCCTTACTTTCTTCATGAGCCTACCATGGGGAACCTTATCAAACACCTTACTAAAATCCACGTGTACGACATCAACTGCTTTACCTTCATCTACACACTTAATTATCTCTTCAAAAAATTCAGTCAAATTTGTGAGGCAGGACTTACCCCTCACGAAACCGTGCTGACTATCCTGGATTAAACTGCACCTTTCCAAATGGTCATAAATCCTATCTCTCAGGGCTCTTTCCATTAACTTACCGACCACCGAAGTAAGACTAACTGGCCTGTAATTACCAGGGTTATTCCTATTTCCTTTCTTGAAGAGAGGAACAACATTTACCACTCAGTCTTCTGGCACAATCCCCGTGGACAGTGAGGACGCAAAGATCAAAGCTAAAGGCACCGCAATCGCATCCCTTGCCTCCCAAAGTATCCTAGGATGTATCCCATTTGGCCCAGGGGACTTATTGACCTTCAGGTTTTTCAAAATTGCTAATATCAACGGTATTAATGGTAATTGTAATCTTGACATCCGTTTACACAATTTGCCTGTAAATCTTTAGCTGCAGATTTGCTTGCAGCATATGGTATAACTCTGTCATGGCATCCCTTGGCACATGACTCTGTCTAGGTTCTGGTGTCAGTTTGGGTGCAGCCTGAAATTGCTCCGTTGATCCCACTGTTATGAGTAGCTTCCTGTACGAACACATTTCCCAAGTGATGCACAGAAGGGAAAAGATATGACTTGATCTTCCCCAGTTTTGGTTTGGTAATGCCTATCATAAAACAAAAAACCTGCTATACTGTCTCCAAACAGACCTACAGCAGCTATTAATGTAACACTGCTATTAAATCAATTCACTAGGCAGCACCCAGTTCCCATACTACATGCCATGCATTAGCCATACGCAATGCCACTGGAGACCCACATATTATAAAACAAAGCATATTCTCTGTAGAACCATGTTGAAGTTTCTTGTCAATTTAACTTGAAAACTCCATTTACTTTGCCTCATAGCTGAGATATCAAAGATGACACATATACTAACACTTCTAGTCCTTTTTTACATCCCATTTTGCTAATGATACTCCACATTTATTTAGAACATAGAACATAGAACATTACAGCGCGGAACAGGCCCTTCGGCCCACAATGTTGCGCCGACCAGTCTTATTTTTTAAAAAAAAACATTGACCCACTAATCTAAACCAATCCCTTTTCGTCCATAAACCTATCCACCAATCTCTTAAACGCCCCCAAACTAGGCGCATTTACAACTGCAGCAGGCAGGGCATTCCAGTCCCTCACCACCCTCTGGGTAAAGAACCTGCCCCTGACATCCGTCCTATAACTACCCCCCCTTAATTTAAAGCCATGCCCCCTCATGCTAGATTTCTCCATCCGAGGAAACAGGCTATCACCATCCACCCTATCTAAACCTCTAATCATCTTATATGTTTCTATAAGATCCCCTCTTAGCCGCCTTCTTTCCAGTGAAAACAACCCCAAATCCCTCAGTCTCTCCTCATAGGACCTCCCCTGCATACCAGGCAACATCCTGGTAAACCTCCTCTGCACCCTCTCCAAAGCCTCCACATCCTTCCTGTAATGTGGGGACCAGAACTGCACACAGTACTCCAAGTGCGGCCGCACCAGAGTTGTGTACAGTTGCAACATGACGCTGCGACTCCTAAATTCAATCCCCCTACCAATAAACGCCAAGACACCGTACGCCTTCTTAACAACCTTATCTACTTGATTCCCAACTTTCAGGGATCTATGTACACATACACCTAGATCCCTCTGCTCCTCCACTCTATTCAAAGTCCTCCCGTTAGCCCTATACTCAACACATCTGTTATTCCTACCGAAATGGATTACCTCACACTTCTCCGCATTAAACTCCATCCGCCACCTCGCGGCCCAGCTCTGCAACCTGTCCAAGTCACCCTGCAAACTTCGACACCCTTCCTCACAATCTACCACACCTCCGACTTTGGTGTCATCAGCAAACTTACTAATCCACCCAACTATACCCTCATCCAGATCATTAATAAAGATTACAAACAGCAGTGGCCCCAAAACAGATCCCTGAGGCACACCACTCGTAACCGAACTCCATGATGAATAATTACCATCAACCACCACCCTCTGTCTCCTATCCGCTAACCAATTCCTGATCCAAGTACCTAAATTACCACCAATCCCATACATCTGCATTTTCTGCAGAAGCATACCATGGTGAACCTTATCAAACGCCTTACTAAAATCCATATATACCACGTCTACTGCCTTACCCCTATCCACCTCTTTGGTCACCTTCTCAAAGAACTCAATAAGGTTAGTAAGGCACGACCTTCCCGCTACAAAACCATGCTGACTATCTCTAATCAATTCATTACTCTCCAAATAACTATAAATCCTATCCCTAATAATTCTTTCTAAAACCTTGCCCACTACAGAAGTAAGACTCACTGGTCTATAATTCCCAGGGAAGTCTCTGTTCCCCTTCTTAAACAATGGGACAACATTCGCTGTCCTCCAATCTTCCGGTACTATACCAGAGACCAATGACGACCTGAAGATCAGAGCCAGTGGCTCTGCAATCACCTCTCTTGCCTCCCATAGAATCCTAGGGTAAATCCCGTCTGGACCAGGGGACTTATCTATTTTCAACCCATCTAGAATATCCAACACATCCTCTGTATCAACTACAATACTTTCTATTTTACACCCCTTCACCCCAGTGACCTCCTCAGCTACATTCATATCGTCCTGCGTGAACACCGAAGAGAAATAATGGTTCAATGCCTCTCCAATCTCTTCCGGTTCCACACACAACTTCCCCCTACTGTCTGTAACTGGCCCTAATCTTGCCCTAACCAACCTTCTGTTCTTGACATACCTATAGAACGCCTTAGGATTCTCCTTAATCCTATCAGCCAAAGTCATCTCATGCCCTCTTCTAGCCCTTCTTAACTCCCTCTTCAACTCCCTCCTAGCCAATCTAAAGCTTTCTACTGCACTACCCGAGCCCTCAAGCCTCATCCGGACATAAGCCTCCTTCTTCTTCCTAACCAACAAATCAACTTTTTTTGTGCACCACGGTTCCCTACCAATTCCTCCTTGCCTGACAGGGACATACCTATCACAGATCCATAGTAGCTGCTCCTTGAAAAAACTCCACATTTCAGACGTTCCTAGTCCCTGTAATCTCCTAGTCCAACCAATGCTTCCTAATTCTCTCCTAATGGCCTCATAATTACCCTTCCCCCAGCTAAAACTACTGACCCGAGGTTCATGCCTATCCCTTTCCATCACTAAGGTGAACGTAACCGAATTGTGGTCACTATCACCAAAAAGCACACCAACTTCCAAGTCTAGCACCTAGTCTGGCTCATTTCCCAGCACCAAGTCCAATATAGCCTCACCTCTAGTTGGCCTATCTACATATTGAGTCAAAAAACCTTCCTGCACACTTTGAACAAAAACTGACCCCTCTAACGAGCTAGAGCTATAGCAATTCCAATCAATGTTAGTAAAGTTAAAATCCCCCATAACAATTACCCTATTACTTTCACTCCTAACCAGGATCGTCTCTGCAATCCTTTCCTCAACCTCTCTAGAACTTTTTGGAGGTCTATAAAAGACTCCCAACAGGGTGACCTCTCCTCTCCTATTTCTAATTTCTGCCCATACTACCTCAACAGACAAGTCCTCATTAAACTTCCTCTCTGACACTGTGATATAGTCCTTGACCAATAATGCTACTCCACCCCCCCTTCTACCTCCTTCTCTACTCCGACTAAAGCACTTGTACCCTGGCACCTGCAACATCCATTCCTGACCCTGCTCTATCCACGTCTCTGAAATGGCCACAACATCAAAGTCCCAGGTACTGGTCCACGCTGCAAGTTCATCCACTTTATTGCGAATACTCCTCGTGTTAAAGTATATACATTTCAAACCTCGCTCCGCCCCACCCCCACAATGCCGTGCAATGCCGTCCCCTTCTATGCCCCCCTCACTTTCACCCCCTCTACCCAGTATAAATTTACTTTACAATTTGAATTTCTCAATCATGTTATTATGCATTTAAAAACCAGCGTTTTGAGATCAGCAAAATTGCGTCCTGCCAACTGGATGAAAACATGAACTCAAGTTTACAATAATTTGATTGGGAGACTAACACTAGTCTACAGTTACGCTAAGTCAAAATTTTATTTTTGAGTTTAGCTGACTGTCAAGCAACCATTGCAACTGTTTACTTTATCTAGATGCGAATCGTGTGCCTTGGGATTTCAGCCAGATAAATTTTCCCAGCATATTCTTTCATACTGTCAAACACACAGAGAATCTTGGCACTCTCAAAGTAATTATTTTACATGATATTTAAATAAATATTCCAGGCAGAATTTCCTTTAAGACCAAAGGTTGAATATTTGAAAAACAAAGACTGACAGCTTAATCAGCATCCTTCCACTTGACTAAACCTATTCTCTTATGACTTACTTCAATCAAAACACTTTCATAAATGCATCCCAGAATCCAGCCCTCCCCTCAATGTATTCCCCTTGGAACGTGGCATGATTGGAAGAATGAGTAACGAGCACCGAAGCGAAAAGAAGGAACCAGGGATCCTAGGAAAAGGCCATATTTTCTCAGGATGTGTAGTGAATAATTCTCTAACCTGAATCTCAGCGAGGAATGATATGAGAGATGTACGTGCTTTAACGAGGCTGCCCTGGTCAAAATCTGTCACCTCTGAGCAGGGCATGGATCACGTTGCCAATGGTATCTTGGTACCAGTTACGATACCTTCATTCTGCCATATTCAGCTCAGCAAACCACAGGGCGCTTACTGGTGACAAGGGTTATTCTTTGATGACATGGCTGATGACCCCAGTGCAGGACCCATGCACATGGAGGTAGCAGGCATGCAATGATTGATATATCAGACCACTGGCATGTTAAAATAACACTTCTCATGGCTGCACCACTCTCAAGGAGTTAGAACATAGAACACTACAGCACAAACAGGCCCTTCAGCCCACGAGTTGCGCCGATCACATCAACACCTACCAATCTACAGACCTATCTATAACCCCCAATCCCATTAAACCCCATATACTCATCCAGAAGTCTTTTAAAAGACCCCAGTGAGTTCGCCTCCACCACCACTGACGGCAGCCGATTCCATTCACTCACCACCCTCTGAGTGAAAAACTTACCCCTAACATCACTTCTGTACTATTCTGCATTATTTGCTGCAGAATGGGTACCTAGATTTGTGATGGTTTGAAGTACCACGCATAATGTCATCATTCTGAGGGTACAGCCCTTACCACAAACCATATGGTGAACAGAAAGAGGAAGAGGAGAAAGGGAGCAGTTAAGCTAGACATTCTTTCCTGGCTGAGCTGTTCATCCACTGGCGAGGGATACCAGCAAAAACAATTTCAGTTCCCCATCATCAGTAGCCCCACACCTTACCTTCCTTTTGTTACTAACCAGCTCAGTGACCATTAAGCCACAATAAAGACCAACACAAATGTTCCAAGCTGAATTTGAACATTGAGGATCGTCACATTGCACACAAACATCACCTAATCACCCTTGCACATTCTTTCAGTGTCTGCTTTTGCCTGTCCTGGTGCTCTGATGCAATATTATTAGTGGTTGCAGCATGGCTGATCAAAGGTTGTCAAGTTTCAGTGGGGGAAATGCGAAATGGCCTTGGAGGACATGTGCAACAGGAGCTTGGACTGGCTGGCAGACAACAAGATGGAGTGAAAGTGGTAGGAAAATGAATGTTGTAATTCTGAGTAATAATATTACCGTCATTCACCAGAATGATAGGGAGTGGGATAGCTTGATCTTGGGTTTGGAAACAGCTCGGCACAACATCAAGGGCCAAAGAGCCAGTACTGTGCAGTACTGTTCTATGTTTTAAAATTGGTTTCACTTTCTATGGAATGACTGCAAGTCTCCTGGGACACCTCCTCAGCAATCCTAGTAATCTTGATGGAAGCTGAGACATCAGCTATCAGATACAGCATCATGCTTGGATCAGCAGTGGAGTTGGCTATCACTTCCATGATGGGCTCCAAGTTCTATACAATGCATTAATGTTCCCCCTGTCCTGTCAAGAATACTTTTTACACCTGAAACTTAGCTGTTTGCTGGTGGCCTTTGAGAACACTGTCAAACAATGTCTTGATTAAAAATTCTTGCTCTTGTTTTCAAATCCCTCTTCTGGCCCCTCACCCCACCCCCATCTCAATAATATCCTACAGCCCACAATGCTTTCAGACATCACTGCTCATGAAATTTGACCTCTTGAATATCCCCGATTTTAGTTGCTCCATCTTTAGTGGTTGCACCTTCAGTTGCCTAGGCCCTAATAGGTTCTGCAGCTCTTTGCCTCTTTATTTCTTATTACTCCTTTAAGAAACTGCTTAAAATCTACCTTATTGACCAAATTTTGGACATCAGACTTAATACCTTCTTGCGAAGATTGGTCTCAGATTTTGTTTTATAATGCTCCTGTGAAACACCTTAAGATTCTACTTACGTTAAAGGCAATATACAATACTTAGTATTCATGGGTGCATTCATCACATTTTGACTTAAAAATTGTAATTGTGGGTCTATAATTAGCATATGTCCTTGATTTGCAAAGGGAAAGTGGCTCCTTCTTGTTTCTGATGAAAGCACATCCTCTCATTTATAGGCTCTCTTTAAAAATCACCTCAGATAGAGGCAGGCAAATGTTTTCTGATTTTCAACACACCTCTTTCCACTAGAAACAGGGCAACCAGCTGTGGACACTCACCCACACAATCGTTACTAACCATGACTAAAATTAGATGCATGCTCATTCATTTCATTAAGTGCATTTGTGCTATGCAGAGTGATTTTTAAAAGTTCATTCCTATGTTGCCAATAACTAATGAATTATAACTAATGACAGACTGTAGGCAATATAACTACCCAGCTTAGAAACGTAAAAGCCCTAAGCTTTCTCCTCAACAATGCCCCAATTATTCCTGAACACTGTACAACCAAAATATACAGGTGAGCAACAGTGAATGAAAGTAAAAGGGCAAATAAGAAAGGGTGAATGAGAAAGCGAGAGAAGGGTGAATGTGAGAGAAAGAGTGCGTGGGAGGGGGAGAGAGACAGAGAATATGGTCCTGAAATTTCCATAGTTACCCTGGGATAACATTGATTGTATCCTCCAACACTGACCTTGCTGGAGTTTGCACTGTCAGTCCTTTCTCTTTGCAGAAACATATTCAATTATTTGTTAAACACATTATTATAATGTTCACTTCAAGAAGTTTCCATTGGTAACTAACTATTTATGCAATTTCTCCTACGGTTCCACCAATCTTCTGCCCAGGTTATGGTAAAAGGTAAGGAGGAATGCTCAACTATGAGGGCTTTATAGACTATATAATTATTTAAAGTACATAAAGACTATATTATCAATAGAACACCACCTTGTAAGAATGATTCTTCATTTTTGTTAGATGAGAAAAGTGCAAACAAAATGCTTAGGCAAAGTGGCATAAAACTTGTGCAGGCCCAAGGGCTGGCTAATTAAGAGCTATGTGAGCATGAGATTTTTCATCATAGAATCCCTATAGTGAAGGAGGTGGCCATTTGGCCAATCGAGTCTGTACTGACCCTCCGACAGTATCCCACCCTGGCCCCATCCCTGTAACTCCACAGATTTACCACACTAATCCCCCTAACCTCCACATGTTGAAACATTAAGGGACAATTTAGCATGGACAATCCACCTGACCTGCACATCTTTGGACTGTGGGAGGAAACTGGAACACCCAGAGGAAACCCATGCAGACATGGGATGAATGTCTGTGTGGAGTTTGCACAGTTACCCAAGACTGGAATTGAACCCAAGTCCCTGATGCTGTGAGGCAGCAGTGATAGCCACAATGCCATCCTTTACTTCTTATCTTTACATACCTAACAAAAAAAATTGTGTAAAAACTTTACGTTGGTTAAATGCAATGGTTTCACCTGTTGACACTGTCATTTGCAATCTGGATCCGACTATCCACCTGAAGAACAGTTTTATAATCCACGTAAGCTTGCCGATAACGCTCAAGGGATTCATACGCCATGGCCCTTCGCAAGAGTGGTTTCACGGAAAATGGCTGCAGCTCCAAAGCCCTAGTGAAACGAAAGTTAAACTAATTACAGTATTCACTGCACATAAAGAGGCCAACATTTCCATGTCAGTGTTTATGCTCTACACAGGCCTTCTCCTACACGTGACTTCATTAACATGCCCATTTATTCATTTTTCCCTCATGTATCCATTTAAGGCATCAATATTATTACTCGCCTCCCAACTCCTGCTTTCACCAAGAAAATCCAGCCCCTGGGCTCCAAAACTCTCTGGGACTGCAACAATCTTGGCACTCATGGTATGATTGTGCACGTTGGGAATCTCTACAGCAGATTCCCTATTACCTAGCAAAAAAGAAATACTGTGTTCCACTCAGGGAAAATCTGGGGTGTCCCAATGTATGAACTCAGTTACAGAATCCAGTATAACTGCCATATTGGACAAAAATTATAGTAACCCTTGCCTTTGTTTTTTCTTAAGTTCCAAACCACCCCTCTGGATCTCACAGCTATCAGTGAGCTAGTTGCTATGCTGATCAGTACCCTGCACAAATTGTATACTGGCCACCTATGGAATATGAAACTCATGTTGGGATTCTAGGTCACCCTAGCCCTGGCCTCCTCATAATAGTCGACTTCTAAACTGGCCCGTGATGACTTCACCCTCATAAAGCAATTCCAGAAACTTGGACACCACATAGCATCCTGCTGAATTTCTGGCTCTCCTCCAAATCCTATCAGAGTTATGACAACCTGGCTCCTCTTGGGTCGCTTTTTTTAATCGGGTCTCTTCTTCCAACAGAGCAGCTTTATAAAACAGCAATGGGGTCCCAAATTCCATGTATTAATGAAGTTTCCATCTGAATCTGATGGATGCCCCAGCCACCTAAAAATATAACAGACCAGTTGGGTGGGTGATAAGTGCGAAGACAGCAGGAGCAGACAGGGAGTTTTTGAGGTGATTAACTTTTCCTACCAGGTGAGGTGGATTATCATCTCCACAGGTGCAAATCAGTAAAGCTCTCATAAAAATCCATGATGAGTATGAGGTCTCTAGGACATTATTAACTCATATTTAGCTTTGCATTACTATTTTGTTTTGTGCTTTTAAAATCATTAGAATTTTAAATCCATATGTTAGCCTACACGCAAACAGCAATATGAAACAAAGGCAGTTAGCTCACATTTTCAATCAGCCAAATAAATACAATTCTGTCCCTGTTCTAGGCAGATGCCCCAGCAGAGGTTGAGGAGCCTATTAAAATTATGTTAATCATTTTGAGAATGCAAGATTTGCTGCTACCTAGGTATAGCTCATAGCAGATGGAAATTTTCAAATTGTGTTTCACTTTTACCATAAGAAAGCTTGCGAACATTTTTAGAAAAAAATTATCCTTATCAGAATAAGAGCAATTGCTGATAAAAAGTATTTATCCTTTTTAAATACATTTTTATCCTCAGCAGAATAAATGCAACCATTAATGAAAAAATATCAAAATTTTGTACAAGTCAGAAGTTTAAATTTGTCACTCAGTAATTTTCTTTTAAAACCTGCTACACATTGAATAAGCGTATTAAGAAATATATCAACAACCAATTTAAGATTATCCATTGGGTCAACAATATAATTCATTTCCATTTGCAAGAGGCTACATATATTCATAAACAGGAACTTGCAGGCAAAAGGAGGAGATCCAAGCACTGTGCCTTTTTTGAAGTGAACATAAGCATGGGGAAATAATAGCTCCTGGGTGCATTCTCCATGCCAATGCATCAACAACAGTTAACTTGCCAAACAATGGGCATCCTTTTCTCTGCAGTATAAATTGCTGCCTGCTTTGAAATTTGGCATTCTTGTGTTTGTCCTGATGAGTGTAAGAGGAAGAGTTTCAGCAGCAGATCTCCTTTTTCCAACAATTGTTTGTATATCTGACGGAAGTACAACAAAGACCAAATCTGGAAATACCAACAACAAAAATTCAACTCACAGGTAAGTTAAGAACAGGCAAGTTATCTAGTGAATTTCTCTGTAGTCAACCCAAGGTTCTGTCTGTCTGTGTTCATTTCCAAGCATTCTGATAATGCTCAAGTGAGACACAGTCCCATGGTCAAGCGAGTGTTCAAGTAAGTTGAGATTGAACAGATTAGCTGTGCAGTTACTAATCTTTGCTGTGCTTCATTTAAGGTCTGTAATTTTCTTTATTTTATTTTACACTACGTGGTAAAATAACTTTGTCTACTCAGGCCTGTAAAATGTCATGTATTCGAAGTATTAATCACTCACTTAAAAAAAATTTGCTCTTCATCATTTATCAAAATAAACACAATTTATATTCAAACGAGTTTTAAAATCAAGGTCAATGCTGATAATGAATGTTATTCTGATATTTCTCTGAAGGTAACAAGTTTGTTTTATTATTAATTTAAAAAGCATTTTGATCCATAAAAAGTATATTGTTCAATCATAGTCTTTTCACCTGGTATGAAGAAAAATATATTGGCCCACACTTATACTGGAAAAATAATGGCAGATTTAATGGCATTTGTTATTATTATGTCGTCTCTACACTGGGGCCCATCACCTATTATGGTCGCCAGGGCCCAAACTGCATGTTCACAGTTGATGTTTTGAGTGCAACAATCTTAGGAAATAAGACAGAGTATTGTGTTTCTGCTGATGTTCCTATGCTATGTTGGTCAATGCTCATTCTGCTTCATACTTGAGTGAAGAGTTCTCATCTCTTTTGATATCACACAAGGATCAGCAAAATCCAGTAACATGTGACAAAGAGGAACTGATCTATAAAATGCAAATTGCCACAAGTTGCTCAATAATTTCTGGCGCTTCTCAATTAGCCCCAGAAAATCAGCAGTTTGTCCTCACTCTCCCAGTGTGTTTCAGGGAATTGTTGCGTTTACGTATTAATTGACAAGCAAACACCTCACAGAAAGCTAAGGACGCTACTTAACAGTGCAAGTAACTTCTTAATGAGATTATGTTCCTGTAATGCCACCTTCCTGTCTCAAAAGAGACCATTTTAATTGAGTCTCATTTCTGCACTTAATACTGTTCCTAAAGGATTTTTAAAAATGTTACCCTTCTCAGGCTTTAAAATTCATCTTTTTTTCATTCTCAATCAAATTTTTCTTTCCTTCTCTTTATTTCTCATTCTGTACCCAATTTGACTCTATTTCACTTGGCTCAATTCACCACATTTCCTCCTTTGTTGTTTCTGTGTTTCCTTCTCTCTCCTTAAATCTCATTGGTTAGATAAGACAGTTGGTCTGGCCAGCAACTTATGGGGCAAAAACTTTTCAAACCGAGATTTGAAAGAAAATGTCTCACTACTGAAGTATACCTTGAGATGATCTGCTCCAACAAATTTCAGGCCACCATTTTTTAAAATTTAAATACCTGAGACTGTTTTTTCCTCATAGGTTAACTACTGCTGCATTGCTCTAGAGGAAGCCCACAATTCCTCAGGGGTTAATGCTGTAATGAAGGAATTAGTATTAATAACAAAGGAAAATCCTATGGTGCTACAGAAGGGCACTTGCTGTATCACCTCAAAGGGGCACAGCCAGTGTTAAAGTTAGTGTGCTGTATCCCAATACCAATCTAGCTGTGGGTTGATGATACTGCAATGAAAAGATTAGCAGGTTTACAAAGTCCTACCCTTCCTGCATCATTGAAGTAAAGCAGGGCATTCACAGGCTGACAACAATCAAGATCCCTACCAGTAGCATGGGAGGGAGAGAAAGGGGAGCAGTTCTGAGGTTTGACTGTCAAGCCCCCAGCCAACTCTCCCTCCCAGAATTACCTGAAGACAGGTGACTGGCTGGAGGAATATATAGAGGTCTGAGGCACAAATTCATTCACAGAATTGTTACAGCACTGAAGGAGCCATTTGACCTAGCTTACATTAATATGGTTCCTCAACATCTTTTAGAGTTGTCCTCTTAGTTTATATTGTTTCTCTGCATTCTTCCCCCAAAATAAATCACTTCATCCTTCATCTGCCACTTATTTGCCCATTCCAACAACCTACGTCCTTTTGCACTTCTACACTATTCTCCTCTTAGTTCACAACGTTTCCAAACTTTATTTAATCAACAAATTTTGAAATTGTGCCCTGTACACCAAGATCTAAGTCATTAATTTACATCAGGAAGAATAAAGATTGATCCTGGGGAACTCCATCACAAATCTTCCTCCAGTCCAAAAACATTCAGCACTAGTCTTTGTTTCCTGAGTTCCACGAAACTATTGATGTGTGATACAAAAACACACAACAGGTTAACTGCTTTAAGTTTCAAGCTCACTTTATGAAAAAAGGTCAATCCATAGAAGGCATGGCACAGTTTCATACTGCACAATATACTGATCACTGCAAACCTGTCCTGTGCAGTGTCCAATGTTGCAGCTGCAGCAGATCAGGAATTGCTGTGTTAGTCAGATTTTTTTCTCCATTGCAGTGTGTGCTAGCATAGCATTTTGCTGATAAGCAACCAGCAACAACAACACTTCATTAGTTTCCTTACATAAAAGCAATTTATTTCCATAAGCTGGATTTTAAAATAATTCTGAATTAAAAACATGTAAAGATGTTTTCCTGGACTACGTAGACTATGTGAACTGTGAGAAGCTTCTCCAAAACAAACATTCTGAAATTAAATGAAACATGAAATAAAAGATTTTGAACGAGCCTTTTACTACAAAAGTGATTTCTTGTTCGTCTCCTGAAAGCACTCCACTGCATAATACATCATGTTTAAGCCCATGCCAGACTTTCAAAATGATTTTCTTTTAGAAGGCTGTTGTTTGCAAACAGTAAATCATGGTGCACAATACAGAGGGGACACAGATATAAATTCTACATGGCACCAGACCTTGTAACATAACTTTTATTTTCAAGCACTGAAGCATCAACATTAGGTTAGAATTATATGCGGATGTGAAACTAACATGAATAACCACAAGTTTAAAACAAGCTAAGTTATATCTTGACAATTATATTGCTGCACCTGCTCTTTTCCATACAATCTACAAAGTCAAAAAACTGTGCCATGCATCTAATGTAACAATATATAGGAAAAGGGAAGCCAAGATACTGAGGGAAAGATTAGGAGGGTTATCTAATAGTCTGGCCAAATTCATTGAGGTGGGGTGCTGGGGAGGAAAGCTGACAGCAGGGGAGGCAGGTTTGTGCAGGTGAGTTAATTCTCCCAAAATTGATGCCAGGTCAGGGTTCTGACATCATCCTGCTCTCTTGGTTTATATAGGGGAATGGATAGAAAGTAACCCTTGCATCTATGTGGTAAGTAATTAGATGATTAAGAAACCAATTAAGAACTGTTTTAACATTGAATTCTGGATTTCCCATCAGCTTGCCTGGGCACCAAGGTGAATACAGAGCAGGGACAGCTTCTTCAGCGAAACTGACATCAGTGAAAATGAATCATTCCAGACACGGCCAGGTCAGAGGCTGCTGTATAAAGCACTTCTTCTCCGGGACTGCTATTGCTACTTGACAGGTAATTGTCAACTTTTTGGAAGACATTTTATCTGTCCAGTATTTAATTTATCTTCAGCTGCACTTCCCTACTGCTCGTTTCAATACAGCCTGAGAGCAGCTATTGTAGCTGGACCTTGCATCTCTGATGAAGAGGAGCTGCAGAAGCAACACCATCAGCATCAACACCAGCAGCAGCATGAGCAATTCCAACGACAATTACCTTCTCTTTAGCTGTGTCCCCCTCTACAGGGCAGAGAGAGTAGACATGAGGATCCAGTCAAGAGGCAGGACCCCCAAATGACAGAAGATCAGATCTCTCAATGTATCTAAACAGCTGTGTCTCAGAAGGTTCAGTCCCTCCTGAGATCCCAAATCCTCTTGATGCATTGTCTCCAGACTGGAGCAACCATGCTCTGTTCATTTCCTCGTTCACTTCCATCCATGCCTGTTTAGTTGGAGTGACTATCTGGGGAGAGCTCACCTCAATGCAGGTCCTGAAGTCCTGCTACAGAACCTTCAGGTAAGAGTCAGCCTTCCCAGGTTATCCTCTCCATTTCTGTGGGTACTGCAGCCTCAAAAATTCATGTGTTTTACTTAGAATTCCTTCCTAAAATAAACACAACCTCAAGCATATTTTAGGCTTCTTATTTGCATATGCAAAGGTCCAAACTCTTGCCTCAGGAGTGGGAAAAGGAAGTCTGTCGTTTGTTTTTATTCATTATGGGAGTTCATAATGTTCTTATGTTGGCCCACCTGCTCAGAAGTGCACGCACTCTTTCTATTTCACATTTTGGGGCCTGAATAGGCTGTGCAGTGTCTGAAAAAGTGCAACATGATTCAATTTAGTTGCCAATGTGCTGGGAGACAGTAAGACAGTGCAAGTCAAAAATGAGAGGTGATGTTTGAGAAAGGGAACATTAAGCAGAATATTAGATAAATTATGGCTTTGGAAGGATGGGAGATAGGTTGGAGGTGACATGACATCTTTTCATTATATGTACCTAGATTTTTTTTATTCCTTATCCCCAGTGATTCCTCCTTAATTTGGATTCTCATCTATGATTCTTATATCTGAAATAAACTACGTCTATCAACATTCAGTCAACTTGTTTAACTTATCTGCCTTTTATAATTTTCTGTCCCCTTTTTCACATTCCTTGAAAAACCAAAGAAAAAATTTTTGTATATCATGTATTTCTGGTTCCACAGCATTATCCGAGAAACACTGTTTGTTACCGTCTGCCAATCTCCCTTTTATCCTGACTTCCTAAATCCGAACTCCCAACCAGTCCCAATTCCTCAAGAATGTGTGTTGTGGAACCAGCAATTCACCAGATACATAATTCCTTCAAAACTGGGTTATGAAGAAGGAGGGCAGAAAAATCTCATCTATTGCGTCAGTGGCTATCAAATAGTTAATTAAATAAATCTGCCTTTCAGAAAACCATGCTGTCTCTCCCTCATGATTTTAAACTTTACCACTTTCTCTGTTGCTGATGATGGATTCTTGAAATGTTCCCACTAGCGGCATTAAACTCATTGATGTGTTAGTTTCTTGATTTGTTTCAACTTACATTTATATTGGGCCTTTAACATAGTAAATGTTGCAAGGCACTTCACAGCAGCAGTATGAAACATAAATATTTAGGTCGCATGACCAAAAGCTTGGTCAAAATTAGTAAATATGAAGGAAATGTCTTAATGGAGGGGATTGAGTTGGAGAGTTTGAGAGCGAGAATTCCAGTGCTTAGGGACTCGGCAGCTGAATAATGAAAATCAGGCATGTGTAAGAGGCCAGAATTGGAGGTGCACAGAGTTCTCAGAAGGTTGAATGGAGGCAGCTACCAAAGATGTTACAGAAATAGAGAAGAGCAAGGCCATGGAGGAATTTGAAAACAAGGATGGGAATATTGAAATTGAGGCATTTCTGGATCAGAAGCCAATTTAGACCAGTCAGTACAGGAGTGATGGGTGAATTAAGATTTGATGGGAGTTAGGATGTAGGCAGCAGAGTTTTGGATGAGCTGAAGTTTACAGAGTGGAAGACTGAATGCTGGCCAGGATAGCAACCAGTCTAGAGCTAATAAAGGAACGGATGAACGTAGATGAGGTGAGACTGAGGTGAAGTTGGACATTGTTATGGAGGTCAAAGCAGCTGAACTTGGTGTTGGAATAGACTTGGTCTGAAACTCATCTCGGGGTCAAATATGACACTAATGTTGCAAAAAGTCAGATTCATCCTCAAACAATTTGATTCTATGGTTCCTTCTTGTTTTATGGATAAAGGTGCAACATTTTCTACTTCAAATTCTCAGATAGTGTCAACAAAGCGAACAAACTTTGAATAATTATAGCTTATGCACATCCAAAGTCCTTCCTTTTTTTTGAAAAAAGAAAGGCTTATGTGCAAGTGTTTTTGATCTTCATTTGTGCTTTACTTTTGTGATTGGAAATTATTCGTTAAAATGGCGAGTGACAGGGGAAAAAAAAAACACCTGATTCAGCAGCATATGAGCAGCAGTAACATTGTTCTAAACATGGAAGCTGTCTCTGTGGTCAGCTCAATAAATTGGAATTAGCTCTCTGAATCAGTAAAAGAAAGCAACCCCCAACCAGTAACATGCAGCTCATTTAGAGCCAAGGACAAGTAGGATCTAACCATGCTCTGGATGGGTCTGACATATCTTGATATTTAAGTTAACATTCTCAGCCATCATGCAAAAAGTGTTGTATCTAATAAATTGACAGCAGAATTCCAAACCTTGGTGCAATGAGAAACTATTAAATTTACTATCCATATCTGTTAAGGAGATATCCATGCAAAGTACATTTACCTGTATTGTCTATATGGTGTTATCTATTAAATTTAGTGCACAAGGCTGAAATGATGTTGCTATAGCTGCATTGTGGGCTGGTGCTAAAGTGCTCAATTGAGCCTTCAACATTAAAAAACAATTGTGCAAGTTCATACTGTTTCAACACTACCTTAAATTTCCACTTTTAATGCCATGCATTGCTCATTGAACAAAAATGCAGAAAGGTGAGCTACTCCCAGTGAGTCACACTGTTGATACTGTTGGCCCTGGGGACAAATTATTTTTCAATTTTACAAGCTACTGCTTCCATTGCAGAGCTTTGTGCAAGGCAAGCACATGGGAAACTTGTGTGGGGATGTCACTGCACATAAATCTGTCTGTGAGATTTCCTGTCCATTCATTTTAAAATTAAACATAATTTACCCCTATGAATGAACCTGTTCCCTTTAAACCAGCATTTTGCTGGAGTACAGCAACATATTGTGCCATGTAATTTTTACATTTGACACATTGCTATACTGACCTGAAAACGTAATTCAATCCCTGACAAAAGCCACCATAGACATCAGCCTTACCTAGTACAATCCTTAATGCACTCAGTGCAATTTCCATCCTTCAGATGGCATGCTGCTCGGTTTGAGTGCAAGATGCTCAGTTCTGCTGGGCTGTCCACCCCTTATAAGAAAAAAAACACAATAGCATTTATTTACCATCTTATTTCTCCTTCTTGAAGATTTATTACATGTCAGTAATCTATTTCACAGTGAGAGCCATCTTACTTTAACCTGATTCTGCTCTCACCCATTTTCTAATGTCTGAACTTTCAGATATTGGTAAGGAACTGGAGTTTGGATCCGGATAGTTTTCTCTCCCTTGTCCAAGGATACTGATACCACCAAGGGCCATATCACTGCTGTCTAGCACAGTATTGATAAGAGATTGAACCTAGTGGCAGTTATAATTCTAAGGCTTAAGAATCTTATAATTTGCAGATTTAAATGTAGAATAAATGAAAGGTTATCGTGACCTATTCTGCAGTTTGCTTGGCGGTACCCCTAGGTAATTTGATTGTTAGGTATCAAAGGAAGACTTACATTGTTTTACAGAGAGTGTGCAAAGAATTTACAATTAGAAAAAATGGCAACAGTCACTGAGTTAAAAATGAATAGCTTCTTAAGTCTCCCCAACTTGTAAACAGTTAGGTATGAACTATTAGCTTTGAAGATGAAAGGGAAATGGGTATCAAAAATAGCTCATTTGCATTTCTATCTTAATGAAAGGTTAAGGTGTTTCACATTGCTATGGGCAGAGGAAGCCACTTTTAAGATTAGGTTACAGGCTTCCCCACAAAACAATGAATATCACAAGCAGCAGAAGTCTTTGAGATCAGCAGAGAGAAGAGGCTGCTTAGCTTTGCAAAAGCTACCAAAGCCAGCTGTGGAAGGGAGACAGTCTCTGGTCGAAGATGCATATGCTGCAACCTTTTATGGATTTCAGCTTTGTTCTGGAATGCCTAGGGGGAAGAATAATCATTGGAATAAGCTTTATGGCTGGTGGTAGATTGGAGGAACTTTAAGAAAACAGAGAAAAGTATCAGCAAAACAGGGATATGCTGGAACCTACTGTGGTCCATTTGCTGTAATTCCATGGAGAGTGCAATGGGTGATACGTATAAAAGGGAAACATTTCTCTCTCTATAGCTTTTAAGCATAAGTTACAAAAAGAAATCAGTGTTTCGTCAATAGTGTTTTAGTCAGTTGTTACAGTAAAAGTTTTAGAATATGAAATCACAATGTGTCATTCTTTTAGCTATAACTGGAAGCTCAAATTTATTTTGAAAGGATTCTTTAGAGATTTAACATAATATATTTAACTACTGAGTATTTGGGTGATGCTGAGGTCAACTCATGATCACTCTGCTTTGGGAAGCCAAATATTATATGAAAGGAAGGAAAAATAAATCAAAAAATATATTTAGTTATCGTCTTCAGTTCTTTAGATGTTCCTTGCACCTTTAAGAAAGCTGATGGGCAATATTTCCTATCCCTCTTCCAACAGTACTGCAGAACCATTAGGTGTGACAGGCATTATCAATGTGCCAAAAAGTGATTCCCCAGAAATTCATCACACAGTTGTTTGGGGAAGTGGTGGTGGCAGTATTTTTGTTCACAGTATGTGACATAGCAGTTTAAATATATCAATGAGCTAGCTATGTTCATCACAGTTGTGTAATTATTTTGTAACAAATGTGGCATGTAAACATACTTACATATGAACATGCAAATTAGAATCAGAATAAGCCACTCGACCCTTTGTGCCTGCTGAACCATTCAATAAGATCATGGCTGATCTGATTATCATCTCAACCCCACATTTATGTCTCCCTCCAGTAACCTTTCACCTCCTTGTTAACCATTAATCTATCTAATTCTGCCTTAAAAATATTCATAGAGTCTATCTCTAAAAACCCACGTCCCTCAAAGAAAAATAAATTCTTCATCTCTTGTCTTAAAATGAACAACCCCTTATTTTTAAACAGTGGCCTCTAGTTGTAGATTATCCCACAAGACAAAGCGCCCCCTCCCCCCCACCACTCCAACGCGTGTCCATTCTTAATAATGAGTGTTTGTATTACATGTAGGTAGTAAGAAGTCTCACAACGCCAAGTTAAAGTCCATCCAGTTTATTTGATAGTAAACCCACAAGCTTTTGGGGTTTGCCCCTTCATCAGGTGAGTGGAGTGTTCTGGTCTCAAACAGAGCATATAAAAGGCACACACAGTTTACAGAATACTGATTAGAATGCAAGTCTTTACAGCTAACCTGATATTTAATTGAATAGCAAGGGGCTATTCAATATGAAGGGCCAAACTCCGAAAGCTTGTGGGTTTACTATCAAATAAACTGGTTGGACTTTAACTTGGTGTTGTGAGACTTCTTACTACCCACATGTAATACAAACACTCTAATAATGAGTGTTTGTAATACATTTAGGTAGTAATAATGAGTGTTTGTATTACATTTAGGTAGTAATAATGAGTGTTTGTATTACATTTAGGTAGTAAGAAGTCTCACAACACCAAGTTAAAGTCCAACCAGTTTATTTGATAGTAAACCCACAAGCTTTCGGGGTTTGCCCCTTCGTATTGAATAGCCCCTTGCTATTCAATTAAATATCAGGTTAGCTGTAAAGACTTGCATTCTAATCAGTATTCTGTAAACTGTGTGCGCATTTTGTATGCTCTGTTTGAGACCAGAACTCTCCACTCACCTGATGAAGGAGCAAACCCCAAAAGCTTGTGGGTTTACTATCAAATAAACTGGTTGGACTTTAACTTGGTGTTGTGAGACTTCTTACTGTGTTTACCCCAGTCCAATGCCGACATCTCCACATCATTACATTCAGGTACACAGACTTTTCAACAAGGTAGTGACCGACTGGTTGGTGATAAGGGGCAAGAGCTGCAGATATTGTTAACTTCTTTTACTTTTCAACTCAGGTGCTAAAGTCAACTCGCACCTTACGTGAATAGCAACTAACTCATTACAGAACAAAGATTACATTTAGGACCATATTTTTCAGATCTTAATTGTTTTTGTCTTTTAAGTAGTCTTGAAGCACTACATCTATATTTGCACAACTTAACACCTGGAACAAAGGCCCCACTGTTACTTGTAGTTTATAACAGTCTGATTTCACTGTAATTCTTTGTAGCTGACGGGCTGTTTTTCCTATAGCGTACAAAGGACATGTCATGGCCAGCAACGAGTTACAATAAATATTTCTACCAATGAATTATGATCTGCAGTAAGAGTAACTCTATTGATCAGACCTTTTAATTAGCATCCCTATTCTATCTACATCATATTTATAAAACAGAATTTTAAAACAGATTAATGATTTTATCACACCATAAGCATGGTGACATTTTAGACTCAAAGTTCCTGTATCACATTCTCATACACAGAGGATGGTTTATACATGTATACAAACAGTGTATAAGTCAACATGTTAGAAGACCTTACCTAATTCAATGAGTTCTGTAATGGTTTTTGTATATTTGAACGCTGCGTCTCCAAATTGCCCATTCTTGAACAACTCATTTCCTTCACTCTTAAGCATTGCTACAGCAGGGGGCAGGGCCCATGTGTTGTTCTTTCCTTTCTCTGTCTCTGAACTTGACCCAGGTGGAAACATCTGACTGGAGTCAATTCTGGGAGGATCTTGACTTTTACTTGCCACGGGAATTGTAACACTCTTGACATTTTCACCTTTAGTTTCATGCCCACATTTATTTGTTTCAGTTTTCTTCAGTGCTGTTGAATTACCGTCACCGTCCTTTTTAGTGTTTTTTTGTGCTGCTGCACTGCCGGTATCCTTTCCTTTAGTTCGGTTCTTTTCATTAATCTCACATTCTCGTTTGTGTGAATACTTTTTCTGTGAATTCCCCATTACAGCTTTGGCTTTTGATGTCCTTCCACCCACCGGCTTGTTAGATTCTGTAAGGAAGTCCACATATTACAAGCTAAATTGCATCAGTGGAAAGAACTACTGCAGTCTAAGAAGGGGGAGGTAAAGAAATTACATCAAAAGCTGAGTGTGGCAACAACATAACATTTTGTAATGAAAACAAGAGCAGAAGTATGAAAACTTCAGCAACATTTACACTCAGTTAATCTGTGAAAGAAGGACATGAATAGAGTCACATTTCATTAAATAGCGAAGCAGTACTTCCCCTTTGTCAGCACAAGCAGGGAGCAATTTGTTTTACAAATACTGAGTCAACTGAGCATATTATACAAAAAAACCTTCAAGTTAACCCTAAGAGGGGGAAAGTGCTTCAAGAACCTCTGCAAGATCTTTGACTTGTACATTATTTAGTATGTTAACCCTTTGGTTACCAAAAAGTGTTTTTTTCTCTATAACATCTGCAAAAAAAAATTCAATTTAGTGTCATAGAGTTATTATGGCACAGCCTGAGGCTATTCAGCTTATCATGTTCAGAGTCCTATTGATATGCCAACTCGTGAATTTATCATGCAACACATAATTTCATAACAAAATCAAGTTCTTTTCCCAACCTCATGAGAGGGTTATGAAATCTCAGGATTTTTCAAATGTGGTCCAATTCTGGAGTGATTTCTCATAGTGCATCTGCCCATAATTACAAAAGGGATACTACGAGCTCGCCAATTATCAAAGCTGCAACAAAGCAAATCTCCATTCTTACACCTTCTCTCAACCTGTCCCTCTCTTAGCTCCCCCTTTAGCGCCCAGGTGTTGCTCATCATTTCCTCCCGAGAAGATTCAACTCCATCAAATATTTAAATCATGCTCCCACGTCTGAAAGATTTTTCCAGCTCTCTCCCATTTCCTATAGATGCAAGGTAGTCAGTTACCTAGTACTAAATCATGGGCGGCACAGTGGTTAACACTGCTCCCTTGTAGTGCCAGGGACCTAGGTTTAAACCCATCCTTGAGTGATTGTGTGAAATTTGCATGGATGCTCTGATTTTCTCTCACAGACCAAAGGTGTGCAGGTTAGATTGATTGAACAGAAGAACATAAGAAATAGGAGCAGGAGTAGGCCATCTAGCCCTTCGAGCCTGCCCCGCCATTCAATAAGGTCATGGCTGATCTGTCATGGCTCAGTTCCACATTCCCGCCCTCTCCCCATAATCCTTAATCCCCTCTCTTATCAAAAATCCATCAACCTGCGTCTTAAAAATATTTAGCGAGGTAGCCTCCACCACTTCAACGGGCAGAGAAGTGGTGGAGGCTACCTCGCTAAATATTTTTAAGACGCAGGTTGATGGATTGGCCATGCTAAATTGCCCCTCAGTATCAGGGGAATTTGCAGGGTAAATAAATTAGGTTACAGGGATAGATGGGATAGTTGCAAGCTCAGTGGGCTAAATGGCCTCCTTCTGCACTATAGGGATCCTATGATTCCACATTCCAGCACTCTCCCCATGCCTCTAGAGTCTAGAAATCCTTCTATTTCCCTATTAAACATATTCAATGATTTGGCCTTCCTGGTCTTCTATAATAGAGAATTCTATAGGTTCAACACCTGCTGAGTGGAGACATTCTAGTCTGAGATGCCTTTCCCGTATACTGAAACTGTGACCCCGCAGCCAGGGGAAACAACATCCCTGCATCTTGTTTGTCCAGCCTTGTCAGAATTTTAGACATTTCAATGAGATCCCTTCTAAATTACAATGAATACATGCCCAGAAAACCCAATGTCCCCTCATAGGACAATCCTGATGTCCCAGAAATCAGTCTTGGTGAACCTTCATTGCAGTCTCTCTTTGCTAAAGTATATCCTTTTTTTAGATAAGGAAATCAAAACTGCATACAATACTCCAGATGTGGTTTCAATAAGTCCCTGTACAGCTGCAGTAACATCCTTACTTCTGTACTCAAGTCTTCTTGCAATGAAGATCAATATATTATTTGACTACCTAATTGCTTGAACCTGCATGCTTGCTTTTAATGACTGGGTACTGGGATATCCAGGTCCCTTTGTACATCAACATATTCCAAGCTATCACTATTTAAATAATACTTTGCCATTCAGTTTCATCATCTGAAGTGGATAACTTCACGTTTTATCCATCTTGTACCGTATCTACCATGTATTTGCCTACTCACTCAACCTGTCTAAATCACCTTGAAGCCTCTTAACAGCCTCCTCACCACTCATATTCCCATCAAGTTTTTTATCATCAGCAAATTTGGAAATGTTAGTTTTGGTTCCCTCATCCAAATCATTGATGTATATTGTGAATTGCTGGGCTCAAGCATACATGCCACTTTGAAAAAGATCCATTTATGCCTACTTAGGTTTCCTATCTGCTAACAAATTCTCAATTCATGAAAATATATTACTCCAATACCATGTGTCTTAATTTTGCTCACTAACCTCTTTTATCAATTTTCTGAAAATCCAAAATACATCACATCCACTGGTTCACCCTTATCTATTCTAGTTACGCCTTCACAAAACTCCAGTAGGTTTATTGAACATGATTTCCCTTCCTAAATCCATGTTGACTTTGTCTAATCCCATTGATATTTTCAAAGTGTCCTCTCATCACATTCTTTATATTAGAATCTAGCATTTTCCCCACTGCTGATGTTAGGCTAACTAGCCTATAATTTCTTGTTTCTCCATCCCTCCTTTTTTCAATTGCAAGGTCACATTTTCCACTCTCCAATCTGCTGGGACTGTTGCAGAATGTACAGAATTTTGGAATATGACAACAAACACATCTGCAATTTCATGGCCATCTCCTAGGCCCAGGGGATATCGACTTTTAGTCCCATTAATTTCTCCAACACCACATTTTTAGTAATATTAATTTCCCTCAACTCCATCTTCTCATTAGACCTTTGATTTATTCGCATTTCTGGGAAGCTGCTGGTGTCTTTTTCTGTGGAGGCAGTTATTTAATTGTTGTTGTTATTTAAGTTGTTACTTAATTGCTCTGCTATTTCCTTGTTCTCTATTACAAATTCTCCTGTTTCAACCTATAAGGGACCTCCTTTTATGTTATTTGTAAGTTTACTCTCATACTCCATTTTTCCTCTCCTAATCAATCTTTTAATCCTCCTTTGCTGAATACTGAACATCTCCCAAACCTCAGGCTTGCTATTTTTTTCAGCAACTTTATATGATTCTTTTTTAGATTTAACGCCATCCATCATTTATTTTGTAAGCCATGGTTGGGCCTGTTTTCTTTTTGTGTTTTTATCATAAAGGAACATACAACTGTTGTGAGACATACATTGATTCCTTAAATATTACCCATTGATATCCACTTTCATGCCTTCTAATGAAGTTCCCTAACCTACCTCAGCTGACTCGTGCCTCATTACTTTGTGTTTTCTTTTATTTAGATTTAGGATCCTAGTTTCAGATTGGGCATCTTCACTTTCCATCTTGATGAAGAATTCTATCATGCTATAGTCACTGTTCCCCAAAGGACACCACAGATCAAGATTATTAATTAACCCCATCTCAATGGATAATACCAAATCAAGAATAGCACATTTCCTAGTTAATTCCTCAACATACCGGTCTAAAAAACCATCTCATACACATTCCAGGAATTCATCTATCACAGTATTGTTGCAGACTTGAGCTGCCCAATTTATATGTAGATTAAAGTCACCCATGATTAATGTAGCACCCTTTTTAGATGCCTCTCCAATTTCCTGTTTAATGCCATCCCTTATCTCACCATGGCAATTTAGAGGCCTATCGACAACTCTCACCAATATTTTCCACCCCTTGTTGCTTCTCAATTCCACCCAGACCGATTCTATATTGAGATTTTCTGTGCCAACATTCTCTCTCACTTTGCACTGATTTTATCTTTGACACCACCAACCCAGCTCCTTTCCCTTTTTGTCTGTTTTTCTTAAGTATTAATCCTTGGATATTCATTTCCCAGCCTTGGCTACCCTGCAGCCATGTCTCCATAATCACAATCATATGATACCCATGCATATCAATTTGTGCTTTTAATTAATCTACCTTATTGCAAATGTTCAGTGCATTCAGATACAGTGCTTTCGACTTTGTAGCGATTTGGTACAGATGAGTGAATTATTAGACCATTCAAAGAGCATTTAAGGAATCAATCACATTGCTGGAGGCCAGGCCAGGTAAGGATGGCAGATTTCTTTCCCGAAAGAGATTAGTGAACCAAATGTGTTTTTCTGACAATGGAATATATAGCTTCATGGTCATCATTTAATTAGGTTTTAATTGAACATTTATTAAATAAAATTAAATTCCGCCAGCCGCCAAAATGGGATTTGGAGCTCGTGTCTCCAGACCATTAGTCTGGGCCTCTGGATTACTAGTCCAGTGACATTACCACTAGAGCACCACATCCCCTGAACTTTTACAGCTCAATGGGAAATCCCTAAACCATTTTAGCTGCAATGGAAACCTCTGCACTCCTCTGGTAGCACTGAAAACCTCTGGATCCCAGAGTTCAACTGAGGACCCAAGGTTCAGTCCGGAAGGTTGCTGCCAACATGACAGAGGGAAGACACTTGGCAGCCCCAGGGTTCACTGAGATCTCCTTACAGGTTCTTCTCTAGATTGTATGACAAAGATAGGAGACACTTTTCTCAAGGGACAACAAAAAGTGACTCACCTACCAAAGAAGCCTGGAAGGAGTTAGAAAAAAGTCAGTAGCAGTAATATCCACCCCACTTCAAGATGCACAATATCTTCATGGATAGTCAGATCCGGCAGAGCAGTGAGTGGCTGTCAGGGATACACGCATATGTGCCAGCCATCACCTTGGCCCTGGGCTCAACACAGCAATGACACGACAAGAGGAACATCTGGACTCTCCTTCAGTTGCTTTTTGAGCAGCAGAACCATGGGAGGAAAAGTGTGCCTTGCAAGGGAAGAGGAGTATTTGCCAGTTACATTAGGCGGCTCTTCTCAGGGTGCTAATTGTGGACAGTGGCCCGTCCATCCATCTGCCGATGATCCCAGCACCTCAAGTATCCAGAGTAACAGAAAGTCCCACACCCCTGCAGGAGCCCTTCAGCATGCTGGGACCCTCCAGGCCTCAAGCAGCTAAAGGGTGTCCTTCTAAGTCATCCCATAAGGCAGCACAATCAGCAACTACCTACATTCCAGCTGTAATTGAAGGGGTTGCACCTCATAGGAGCTGAGAACTACGTTAAAAAAGAGCATCATGAAGCAGCAGGAAGGCATCAGTGCCAAGACTTTGTGTGTGTTAAAGATAGATAGTCTAGTTTCAATAAATAACTGTCAAATTTATGGTTTGAGTCATTCATGGAGTGAATACTGCCTTCTCACATGTAACCTGTATTTATCCACCATCAGTTGTTTGTATGTATAGGGGCAGGCCAAGTATGCTAATCTCAAGATTTGGCAGTGCACATGAAGGGGCTGGACACCAGGCAATGATGAGTGATATGGTGAAGGTGGGGTGGAGTTTTTATTACACAGGCATTGCTAGGGCATCATGGCTGCAGGAAGCGGGTGTGAATTTACGTGTCATGAGTCTCCCTTGCACATCTCTCAATGCTCCTAGCCTCTGGAATGGGAGGATTTATCATATCCTGCCTGTTCTGTCCCTTCCATTGACATCTTCATCAAATAGGGAGTGCCAATTATCTATACAAATGGACAACAATGATATGCAAAATCCTCCCTGAGGCAAACTGTAGCAGTCATGGATGGCTTTGTAACATTTCTTGGCAGAAGTGCGAGGGCTCCTAGTTTGGCGTCAGCAACCATGATTGGAGTGGGTAACCTTGTCCCTAGGGATCAGTCCCTGAAGCTGCACGGCTGCAGGCAGGCTTAATCAGCGTTGATGCCTGGAACTGTCGAATTATGTACGTGTCCTGACTGCTCATAGAAAACCTAGCATGCATATACATGATTACTTTGTGGTCACAGACCCGTTGAACATTGACCAAACGGAAACCTTTCCTGCTTATTAAGGTCACAAGCTGATCTGTAAACACTTTGATGACTACATCCAATCAATTACACTTTGCACTTGTGGAAATGCTGCAGTGGCACCAAAGCTAATGGACTACTCGACTACTCTTTCTGCTGTTATAGAATCATAGAAACCCTACAGTGCAGAAAGGGGCCATTTGGCCCATCTAGTCTGCAACGGCCACAATCCTACTCATTCCCTACCTTCATATCCCTACGTATTTACATGCTAATCCCTCTAACCTACATATCTCAGAACTCTAAGGGGCAATTTTAGCTTGGCCAGTCAACCTAATCTGCACATCTTTGGACTATGGGAGGAAACTGCGCACCAGATGGAAACCCCACACAGACACAAGGAGAATGTACAAATTCCACACAGACAGTGATTCAAGCTGGGAACTGAACCCAGGTCCCTGGAGCTGTGAAGCAGCAGTGCTAACCACTGTGTTACTGTGCTGTCCCATGTTATGGTTGGTTGGTTTGGTAGCACACAATGTCTCCAGCCCGTTTAAATACTTAATTCCTTAGTGCAGTGATAAGCTGCTGCCTGGTATATTCTGCATATTTTCCCTCTGAATCCCTGGAAGAAGGCAAACATGTAGAAATACAATGCAATGGTTTTACTCAGAGTCATGGGCATTGGACGTTCACCCAAGTATCAAGGATTGCAACTCATTCTCCAGGTCAGTATATGGGTCAGTGAGTACCAGTCTCTCTTGACAGTTGGTATGAGCACTCAGATATCTAGAGGTAGCTTAAGCAAGCCCAGGAGACTTTGGGCTGCAGCCGGTCCTCTTTGCCTCTCTGCATCATTTTGCAGCTTACCCAGCTGGAGGCTGGCCTATTTGCTGCAACTGCTGCATTGGTGTCTCCTGTAACTGGTCCTCCCTCTTTCTGCACCAGTCCACTTCCATACTGGGTTCAGGACTGGGTGGATCAATGTCACAGCTGTTGATCACTCCCTTTGTTGTGTGCTTTCTTGGAGGAAATTTCCCCTGCGATCCCAGCTTTACCATTCCTCTTTAACCCAGCAGCTAGGATGCTCCTGGTGTCTTACTGAGAGGCAATAGCAACAATCTACTTCCTCAGCTCCTCTGAACCTAACCACAGGCTCCTGCCCAACTCTCAGACGCCTCTCCTCTCACTCTAGCAATGGTCACCTCTTTCCCTTATTTGCAATGTAAAGGACAACAAAAGCCAACTCTAACATGCTTGACTTCCACAGGCAACCCTGAGGCTTATTCTTTAAATGATCAGAGATTGACAGGCTATAATCCCTGAGATTGTCTAATTCAAACTCCACAATGAAATCTCACTTGGGTAGCATTTAAATAAGAATCAATTGCTTGCACAACTAGTACAATTGGCTTTTAGCTTCACTGAAGTAGCAGCACTGCCTTGGAGGCTCTCTGTGCTGGTTGCGCACCTGCCCCCCACCCCCACACCAACTCATCCTACTACGTAACTTGGCAGATTTACCATGGCTAATCCATCTAAGTAAGAAGTCTGACAACAACAGGTTTAAGTCCAACCAATTTATTTGATAGTAAACTCAGTTTACTATCAAATAAATTGGTTGAACTTAAACCTGGTGTTGTCAGACTTCTTACTGCGTTTACTTCAGTCCAACGCCGGCATCTCCACATCATAATCCATCTAACCCAGACATCTTTGGACACTAAGGGGCATTTATCATGGCCAGTGGACCTAACCTGCATACCTTTGGATTGTGGGAGGAAACTGAAACACTCAGTGGAAACCCACAGTCACGGGAAGAACGTGCAAACTCCACACAATCACCCAAAGCCATAATCAAACCCAGGTCCCTGGCACTGTGAGGCAGCAATGCTAACCGCTGTGGTACCATGAGCAGATCCCACTTCTACACCATGATTTAAGATATGCACTGTGTCTACCTTGGTGGTTATGTCTGCAAAATCAAGTGGCATTCTTTTGCATAGTGGTATTTTAAGTATGTGGTATCTTTACTTTTTTTGCATTGTATCATAAATCATGGGACCTTTAAAGTTGTTGCTCAGCCATGCAGCTAAGAGGGAGCATTGGTGATGGTTTCTCTTCATTATCACCATCTTCTTGCACTGCCTGACCAGGTTGTAACAAGGAACAGGGGTATATTGTGGTGAGGAGAGAGGGTAACAAATGCCTGCTTACGCCATCTGCAGCTTCTAAATCTGAAGTGAATGTGGGATGAGGGGAAGGTGGGATGAAAGCAGAGGTGGCTCAGGTCAAGTATACCCTGGTATATGATTTCTTCCATATACACCCATTCTTCCCGCTGTGTCAGTTATGCTTAGTTGGTAGCATTCTCACATCTGAGTCACAAGGTTGTGGGTCCAGGACTTGAGCACACAAAAAAAAAAATCAAGGTTGACACTGCAGTGCAGTACAGAGAAAGTGTTGCACTGTCAGAGGTGTCAGCTTTTGGATAAGCCATCAAACCAAGGTCCCATCAGATAGATGTAAAAGATCCCATAGCTCTATTTTGAAGAAACAAGGAGTTATCTCTAGTGCCTTGGCCAATATTTATCCCTCAATCAGCAATACAACAACATATTATCTGATTATTTTCACATTATTAAATGTGGGTGCTTGCTCTGTGCAAATTGATTGCCACATTTCCTGAATTACAATAGTGACAACAGCTGAAAGTCTTTCATTGGCTGTGAAACATGAGGTGGTCACACTATATATGCATTTTTCCCCCACATTTGATTCAGCTAACAGAAGACTTATAGCAGCTGTTCCAGTCAGATTGCAGACAAGTTCAAGTAACACCAGCAAGTTATGATTTTGGGCTCTGTCCTGTTGCATGCAGCCAATCAATAGCATCGTTAGCTCCGGTTGCACACAGAAATCATGAGCAGGCAGCATTTACATCAAACAGGTCGGGGTGGTCACACATTATGACCTCTGTCTCTATTTTTGATAGTGAACCTCTTTAGCCATCAGTACTGCTTTGAAATGACATCCCAGATTATGTGCTCAAATACTGGAGCTGGGTTTGAAAAATCAACCTCTGAGTCAGAATTGAGTGGTACCACTGAGCCAAGGTGACGCCATAGGTAAATACTGTATACTGTGTACACATATAAACATGATTAATGCTTTACTGGAGAGTGAAGTATCAGCATCATGAAATTAAGGTTAATCTGTACTTGAAGTGCACACTATATACATTTTAAAATATTTTGTCACTGAAGTTTGTTGCAGTTTTGTCCAAAAGGTGGCAAAGTGGTTAGCAATGCTGCCTCACAGTGTGCTGGTGAGAGCGATGGTGCGTGACAGAGTGAGAGGGACTACATGTGAGTGAGTGCATAGTGCAACTGACTGAGTGATGTTCAGGTGAGTGTGAGAAACTGAATGAACATGTGAGGGTGAATACAAGAGATTGAGTGAGTATGGGAGCAATGTGAAAGATGAAGTGATTGAGCAAGTGGGAGTGAGTACAAGAGACTGAATAGGTGTGTGGAGGTGCGAGTCTGCATTATGCTCAGCGCCAGGTTTCTCATTCTCTCACCATCATAAACCAACTCATCCACACACGCACATTCACATTCAATTTTATTACTTATTCTTTTTTTAAAAATTTACTGCTCTTGTTTGTCCTACTTTTGCTCAGAAATCGTTCCTTTCCTTAAAGCTTCAAGTTTTTTTTGAAATTTTCAAATAACTTCCAAAATTTTCTCAGCAGCTCCTCAAGTGAGGATGACATTCAAATATGCCCACCCCCACCCCACTCCACTGAGCCCATATCAGTGACTAGTTAGGAGGAATGTTATGACTGAATTTTTTTTAACAGTAGACCAAATTAGGTTATAGCACTATGGTACTTGGAACAGTGCTTCTTGCAACATCATTTTCAGTGCTAACAGTGCCACCATGTGAGAATGAATTAAATTGCAGCTGTGGGATTCCAAAAGAAGTTCCGTTCCTCAGCCAGAATTCTCCCCAAAAAATTCTAAGTGTTGAATTTGCATGAAAACTGGAGTAATTCGCGCTGGTTTTCTTAGTGGGAGTTCAGAGAAGAATCTCCCATACTCTGCACTGCCAAGGTCTGCTGCATGTTGCATGTATATCATTAAAAATCAGTGGCTGGGGCCTATCCCCACTGAACAGGCCGGCAGCATAGCACTGAGCAAACCACTGCTCATGCACTGATCTGTCGATGCCAAGATCAGAGAATGCACTAATAGCTTCCAGATCACTGGCCAGCCCCGCGATCGCCATCACCAACCCTCCAACCCCCAAGGCCCCTGGCTCCCTGACCATTCCCGGGCCAGCCCTGAACCCACTGTGCTGGCCCATCCCAATTTCCAGCACTGTCTGCCGCTCCCCCATCCCCCCAGTCCTGACCCATCCAGTAGACTGATCCCCTCCCACCAGCCCACCCCAATCACTGGCCTTCCTCCTTCCCCTACTGATCTTGTCTGCAGAGTGGCAGGGGGACCCCCATCCCACTGACTGACCCATCAGGCCCCCCAACTCCGCTCCCCTGGCAGTGCCCTATGCTTGGCTAGCTAATTACATTTAAATTATTATTTAACCATTTAAATGGTGTTGGTGCCTCTCTGACGATTTCCGGCACAGAACTGATGTTGCCAGAAATCTGGTGCTAGGAGATGCTATCGGGGCGCAAATCCCACGAAGTGGCCGATGCAAGAATCTCCTGCCTGTTGTTGATACGTCTTCCTTCTTCCCGAATTGTGGGTGTCCACAATTGAGAGTTCTGCCACTGTAGTTGGCAGAACTCTCAACCGCATCCAATCATTCACTGGACCACTATCTCATTCCCTGCTTCCCAGAACCAGGAGAAGGTCCCCCGTCCTCATTTCTTACTCCACCAGTCTCCACATTTAAAGGATCATCCTCCACCATTTCCGCCAACTGCAACATGATGCCACTACACAACACATCTTCCATTCACCCTCCGCCCCTGTCAGCATTCCGCAGTGACCACTCTCTCTGGAACATCCTGGTCTACTCCACCACATGGATTGTGGCTGTAGCCGGAAAAGGACCGGATAAGAGGGAGAATGGATTCAAGATGGATGGAAATGAGTTCAGTGGGGTGGAAACAGGCTGACATGACAGGCCTCCCAGGCAGTCCTGTTTGTGGATTTTGGGAGGAGGTAGAAACGGGCTCTCAGGGGTTGGGAGATTATGAGATTGGAGGCTGTGGAAGATCTCCAAAGGAGATGAGGTCACTGATAGTCCTGGAAACAGCAGTTTGATATTTGGTGGTCCAGGAGGACATAGGAGCAAGCATCCGAGAGTTGGCACTCAGCCTCTGCAAGGTAGAGGTCCATATGCCAGACAATAACAGTGCCACCCTTGTTGGCAGGTTTAATGACAAGGTCAGGGTTAGTCCTAAGAGAGCAAAGTACAGCTAGTTCAGAAGGAGCTAAGTTACAGTGGTTGAGAGGAAAGGAGAAATTGAGACTGCCCATATCAGTGAGTCGGTGCTGCTGTAGAGGGATATCAAGGGTGTGCATACGGTGGTGCATGGCACTGAGCATGGATCTCAGGATGCGGTGAGAACAGCAGTCCAAGGAGTGTTGTATATCTTGGAGGTACGTGCAATCCTGGTTGCATTCAAGAGACAAGGGGGCGATTCTCCCGACCTGCTAATCTTTTAGCGCAGCAGTCTGGGAGCTTCTTGTGTCAGCCGATTCGTGGGATTTGCACATGCGGTCCTGCCTCAATAGTGTCTTCCAGCACCAGATTTCCAGCAGTATCAGCTCAGTGCCGGAAATTGGCAGGGAGGCACCAAGACCATTTAAATGGTCACCATCTCAGGTCCTAAACGCTCCTTTCAGATGAAGCACCTCCTTCAATCTGGTCTATTGCATTTACTGCTCCCAAGGAGGTCTACCCTACATTGGAGGGACCAAACGTAGACTGGGTGACCGCTTTGCTGAACATCTTCCTGTCGCTTGCCACTTCAACACACCATTCTGCTCTCCTGTCCACATATCCGTCCTTGGCCTTTTGCAATGTTCTAGCGAACCCCAATGTAAAGTAGAGGAACAGCACCTCATCTTCCAATTGGGCACTTTATAGCCTTCTGGGCTGAACACTGAGTTCCACAACTTTAGAGCATGAAATGTCATTAACGTTCCAGCTCTCCTCCTTCTCCTCCTCTCCAGCATCACTCGACCCCACTCCTCTGCCCTGCCCCCTCCCAAACCCAGCCCCTTCCAGTGCAACTGCCATAATCCCCAGACATTACCGTAACCATCTGTACCTCTGTTCTGCCATTCATACATTCTAATCATTTAATGGACACTTTTAGCACGTTCTCAGCTTTCTGTACCCTCATTTATATTCCCTTTGTTCCATTTTCGTCCCCACCCCTCCCACTACCTTCATAGTATAAATCTCTGCGGATTCCATTTGCTCTTAGCTCTGATGAAGGTCATCTAGGCTCGAAACGTCTCTCCCCACAGATGCTATCAGTCCTGCTGAGATTTTCCAGCATTTTCTATTTCTGCTGTAAATTGCAGCTGATTCTGCATAATTCATTGATTTCAATGAATTGATGTGATTTAAAGACATGCATATTATATGTCGAAATTCCTCCCTCATTGTGCAGAATATGGTAAATCAGAGAATACCATTTCCATCTTGCCTTTTGTACTTGAGCCTCTCTTAATAGCAATAAGGATCCCGTATGCTTTCTTCACTGTGTTCTTAGTTTGACTTGCCACCTTCATCAGTTTGTGTACATACACCTCCAGGTCCCTCTGTTCTTGCACCTTCTCTAAAAGGTATCATTTTAATTCATTTTGCCTCTCCTTATTCTTCTTAAACTGCATCATTTACTGAATTAAATTTCATCTGCTATGTCTGTTATTTCACCAGCCTATGTCCTCATATTAATTATTGTTTGCTATACGTCCAAGTTGTTTTATCTTCAAATTTTGAAACTGTCTGTATCACCAAATCTGTAATTAATGTATATCAAAAGAGCAAAAAGAACTGGGGAACACTACTGCATACTTTTCTCCAGTTTGAAAAACAACCATTCATAACTGTTCTATGTTTGTGAACCTTAACTAATTTTATATTTATGTTGCTAGTTTTCCTTTAACTTCAAGGGTTTTAATTTTGCTAACAAGTCTAGAGACAGAAATTCTCATCACATTTAAAAACAAAAATTGGTAATGCACTTGAAGTGTGATAAACTACAGGGTTACAAGAACTGGTAAATGGGATTGTGCTGATACTGGTCAAATTACTTTTGAAATTCCAAATGCACAACTTTAACTGCATCACTCTCATTAACCCTCTCCTTTAGTGCATTAACACTTTTAATCAAACTTGTCAACATACCTTGACACTAACAAACCTGTGCTGGCTTGCATACTTTCCCAAATAAATATTGGGAATATTGTTACATAAGAACATAAGAAATAGGAGCAGGAACAAAGAACAAAGAACAAAGAACAACACAGCACGGGAAACAGGCCCTTCGGCCCAACGAGCCCGCGCCGCCGTCCTACTATCTCAGTGACCTATTCATGATTTTAGTCTACGCCTAACGTGCGAGGATCAGGGAGGTCCAATCTAGGGACAATTTTAGTACCCAATCAATCAGCCTAAAAGCACATCTTTGGGGGATGTGGGAGGAAACCGGAGCACCCGGAGGAAACCCACGCAACCACGGGGAGAACGTGCAAACTCCCACAGACACAGGCCCAAATCCATGTGTCCGCACAGCAACAGAGATAGTCTCTGAGCTGTCATGTTGCCCTCGAGATGGTCCAGTTTAAGCACACTAACGACATGAAGCAATAGGCAACTCCCGAAGCAACATCCAAGAGCAGCCCACTACAACCTGCCGCCTGCATGCCCCTTGCTGGACTTAAATGCCTGTGGAGACAAAAAAATTCATTATTAAACAGGCAAAGACTAACATTCCTGAGGCAAAACGTATTCCCAAGCCTACAATGTTCAGTAAGGCCTACTATATCCCCCTATATGTAGCCCGCTCATATGGCTGTCTAAGTGACTCTTAAACAACCCTAGCGTGCCTGCTTCCACCACCTTATTCGGCAGTGCATTCCACACCCCCACTACCCTTTGCGTGAAAAACTGCCCTCTAATATTTGTCTTATACCTAGCCCCCCTCACCCTAAGCCTGTGACCCCTCGTTCTATCCATTTCTTGTAGCGGAAAAAGCTTACCACCATTTACTCTATCTATCCCCTTCATAATCTTATAAACCTCTATTAGATCCCCCCTCAGCCGACGTCTCTCAAGGGAAAACAGCCCAAGTTCATCCAATCTTTCCTCGTAAGACAGCCCTTCCATACCAGGCAACATCCTGGTAAATCTCCTCTGCACTCTCTCCAGGATCTCTACATCCTTCCGGTAGTACGGCGACCAGAACTGGACGCAGTACTCCAAGTGAGGCCTAACCAACGTTCTATACAACTGCAACATCAGACTCCTACTCTTATATTCTATACCTCTTCCTATGAAGGCTAACATACCATACGCTTTCCTTATCACATTCTGCACCTGTACCGACACCTTCAGGGACTTGTGCACTTGCACCCCCAGGTCTCTCTGCGTATCTATACTCCGGATAGTTCTACCTTTTATCGTATAACTCCCCTCCACATTATTCCGGCCAAAGTGCATCACCTCGCATTTCTCCGGATTAAATTCCATTTGCCATCTATCTGCCCAATCTACCAGCCTGTCTATGTCCTGTTGCATTGCCAGGCACTGCTCCTCAGTACCCGCCAATCCAACCATCTTGGTGTCATCAGCAAATTTGCTGATCACACCACCTACCCCCTCTTCCAAGTCATTAATATATACCACAAATAGAAGAGGTCCAAGTACCGAGCCCTGCGGCACACCACTGGTGACAGGCCTCCAATTGGAAAAGGAACCTTCCACTACTACTCGCTGTCTCCTCCTCCCAAGCCAGTTCTCCACCCATCTACATACCTGGCCTTGTATCCCATGAGCCTTCACCTTTTCTATCAGCCTACCATGAGGGACCTTGTCAAACGCCTTACTGAAATCCATATAGACAACATCAACGGCTTGTCCTTCGTCAACCGTTTTTGTCACCTCTTCAAAAAATTCCACTAGATTCGTAAGGCATGACCTCCCTGTAACGAAGCCATGCTGCGTATCCCTGATCAGATTGCAGCGCTCCAGATGTTCATACATCCTATCCTTGAGGATCCTCTCCATTAGCTTGCCTATAACTGAAGTCAAGCTCACCGGCCTATAATTCCCTGGGTTATCCCTCTGACCCTTCTTAAACAACGGTACTACATTTGCAATGCGCCAATCCTCTGGGACCTCACCTGTGTCCAAAGAAGAGACAAAGATTTGCGTCAGAGGCCCAGCAATTTCATCCCTCACCTCCCTTAACAGCCTGGGATAGATGCCATCAGGCCCCGGAGATTTATCCGTCTTTATACTGTCTAAAAGTCCCAACACCTCTTCCCTCGTGATGACTATATCCCTCAACGGATCCTCAAACTCCTCAAGCACAGCACCAGACATCAGGCCCCTCTCCTGCGTGAATACCGACGCAAAGTATTCATTCAGGATCTCCCCCATTCCCCCAGGCTCCAAGCATAGTTCCCCTCCTCTGTCCCTGAGAGGACCAATCTTCCCTCTAACCATCCTTTTATTTCTAACATAGGAGTAAAATGCCTTAGGATTTTCTTTAATCCTACCCGCCAAAGCCATTTCATGGCCCCTTTTTGCCTTTCTGATGCCCCTTTTAAGTTCTCTCCTACATTCTCTGTATTCTTCTAACGCTATCTCTGTCCTCAAATGCCTAGATCTAATGTACGCCTCCCTCTTCCTCCTGACCAGGTCCTCAATATCCCTAGTTACCCACGGCTCTCTAATCCTACCCTTCCCATCCTTCCTCTTGACCGGCACGTGCCTTTCCTGCAAAGATTTTAGTTTTCCCTTGAGAGACTCCCACATACCCAGCGTCGACCTGCCATCAAGCAGCTTACCCCAGTCCGTATCTTTAAGATCCTGCCTAATCCGGTTGTATCTAGCCCTCCCCCAGTTTAACACCCTCCCCTTAGGACAGGCTTCATCTTTATCCATTAATATCTTAAACCAGACAGAGTTGTGGTCACTGTTAGCCACCTGCTCTCCTACTTCAACGTCAACCACCTGCCCAGGCTCATTCCCCAGAACCAAGTCCAGTATAGCCCCCTCCCTGGTCGGGCTATCCACATACTGCTCCAGGGATCCTTCCATTACACACTGTACAAATTCCTCCCCGTCAGCACCCTCTGATCTCGGCACCTTCCAGTCTACCCCGGGGAGATTAAAATCTCCCACTACCACCACCCTATTCTTCCTGCACTTATCTAGAATGTCCCTGCTTATCCCTTCTTCCACAGCCCTCGGGCTGTTGGGCGGTCTGTAGTACACACCCAACATAGTAACATCTCCCTTCCTATTCCTCAACTCCACCCATAGCGACTCGATTCCTATATCCTCTATTCCTCCCTCCCTCTGCACTGCTATGATGCAATCCTTAACTAACAACGCCACTCCCCCACCTCTCTGCGACCCTCCCCTATCGCGCCTGAAGCACTTATACCCGGGAACATTCAACTGCCAGTCCTGCCCTTCCTTTAACCAAGTCTCTGTCACCGCCACCACTTCCAACTTCCTTTCGAACATTATTGCCTTCAGTTCATCTGTTTTGCCAGTCACACTCCTAGCATTGAAACACATGCACCGAAGACACTCAGAAACAATCCGATCCTTCTTCCTACCCTCCGGGCTTACCCTATCCCCAATCCCAGTTCCGTCCACATCCCCACCCCCCCTCCATATTAGTTTAAACACTGCCGAAACACTCCAGCTAACCTTCCAGCTAAGATATTCACACCCTTCCCAGTTAACTGTACCCCATCCCTCTTATATATTTGCCCCTCTTTCATAAAGACTTCCCAATGGTCTACGAATCTAAAACCCTCTGCCCTACACCAATCCTTCAACCACGCATTGAGTTGGAGTATCTCATTATTTCTAGCCCTGCTAGCCCCAGGCACCGGCAGCAGCCCAGAGAACGCCACCCTGGAGGCCCTACATTTCAGCCTAGCCCCCAACTCCCTGAACTGCCTACGTATGTCCCCCCTGCACTTTGTTCCTACATCCTTCTCTCCTATGTGCACTATCACATCAGACTTGGTCCCTCCACCCTTCAAAATTCCCTCTACCCTTTCTGAAACATCCTGTACCCCTGCCCCAGGGAGGCAGACTACCATCCTGGATTCCCGCTTTTGCCCACAGAACCGCCTGTCAATCCCTTTGACTCTCCCATCCCCCACCACTATCCCACACCCTGCACTCTTCCCTTCCTCCGAGGTATTCTGATCTCCCTCCCTTGCCTTCTCTACCCCAGCTGTCACCCCACCCTTGATATTCCGGGGTAATTCCTCTGGGGCGGTCCTAGTGCCACGACTCCTTTTCTTTTTGCTCTTCCTAACTGTGACCCATCCGTCTCTCCTCCCAGGTCCTGGTATCTGCTCAGTGTTACTGTCCCTATCCATTATTTCCTCATTTTCCCTAACTAAAAACATATCCTCCAGCCTCAGTTCCAGCTGCCTCACCCGGGCCCTTAATCTCTGCACCTCTAGACATTTCCCGCATATGTGGGCTTTCGGGAGATGTGCTGTCTCCAGAAATGTCCACATATGACAACGAACACAGTGAACACGTGTAACCCTAGACCCTGCCATTATGTTTGCCCCCTATTAAGTTGTCCTATTAATTCCTGTTACCAAGCCTACTCTCGCCCAAGCCCAGTGAGCTTAAGCCCTTTTACCTCTCACTCTGCTTCCCGCCTCACTCCGCTGCCCGCTCCCGACGCTGCCCGCTATCTACCTTGGCCTTCTTTTTATACTCCCACGCTCCCTTCCCAGCAGCCCCCGCACCTATCTCCCGCTACGGAGCGCCAAAATAATCAAAAAACCCTCTCGAACTAGAATTAAGTCAAAATATAGTAATTACAATGCAGCACACTCACCAAAAGGCAGCCACTCGTCGAAATCACAGCTCCAGAGAACAGTGAGTAGGCCATCTAGCCCTTCGAGCCTGCCCCGCCATTCAATAAGATCATGGCTGATCTGTCGTGTCTCAGTTCCACATTCCCGCCCTCTCCCCATAACCCTTGATCCCCTTGCCTATCAAAAACCTATCAACCCGCGTCTTAAATATATTTAGCGAGGCAGCCTCCACCACTTCAACGGGCAGAGAATTCCAGAGATTCACCACCCTTTGAGTGAAGAAGTTCCTCCTCAACTCCATTCTAAACCGCCCCCCCCCCACTTTATCTTGAGGCTGTGCCCTCTAGTCCTACTGTCCTTTCTGAGTGGGAAGAGCCTCTCCACCTCTATCCTATCCATCCCATTCATCATCTTATATGTCTCAATGAGATCTCCCCTCATTCTTCTAAACTCTAACGAGTACAAGCCTAGTTTATCCAGCCTCTCCTCATAGCTCAACCCCCTCAGCTCCGGTATCAGCCTAGTAAACCTCCTCTGCACTCCCTCCAAGGCCAAAATATCCTTGCGCAAGTGCAGCGACCAAAACTGCACACAGTACTCCAGCTGCGGCCTCACCAGTGCCCTATACAGCTGCAGCAAGGCCTCCCTACTTTTATATTCAATCCCCCTCGCTATGAACGCCAGCATCCCATTCACCTTCCTGACCACCTGCTGCACCTGTAGGCTGGGTTTTTGCGACTCATGCACAAGGACCCCGAGGTCCCTCCGCACCGTCGCCTGCTGCAGTTTTTCGCCACGTAAGTAATAATCCTTCCTACCATTATTCCTACCAAAGTGGACAACCTCACATTTGCCAACATTAAATTCCATTTGCCAGTTCCTGGCCCATTCACCCAGCCTATCTAGATCCTTCTGCAGACTCTCCACACCCTCCGCACAATTTGCCGTTCCACCAATCTTGGGGTCATCAGCAAATTTCGACACCATACACTCGGTTCCCTCCTCCAGATCATCTATATAAATGGTAAATAGCTGAGGCCCCAGTACCGACCCCTGGGGCACTCCACTAGTCACCAACCGCCAATCCGAATAGCATCCATTGACCCCCACTCTCTGCCTCCTATTTGACAGCCAATCCTCTACCCACGCTAACACCCTACCATGCCCCCTGACCTTCTGTAATAACCTCTTGTGAGGCACCTTGTCAAACGCCTTCTGAAAATCAAGAAAGATTCCTGTTCCTGAAAAATTTCCCACCACAGATGCTGGAGTAACTGCCAGGTTTATTCCTCTTCCCTTTTCTAAACAGAGGTGTTACATTGGCAATTCTTCAGTTTTCCAGCACCACCTCACGTCAGAGGATTGGAAGTTTGTGGCAAGCGTCTCTACGATTAGTTTCTTCAATAGCACGGAATGCATCTCATTAGGAGTGACTTTTCTACTTTGAGGATTGGCAATCTTTTAAGGATTGACCTCTTTATTTATGTTTATCTGGTCTAACATCACTACAGTCTCCTCATTTACTGCAATATCGACATCAACGCTAATGAAGACAGATGCAAATGGCTCATTTAGGATTTCAGCAATATCTCTGTATTCACAAAATGATGTCCTTTTTGGTCCTTTATTGACTCTTTTACTCTTTACATATTTGTAAAAGACTTCTGAGTTCCCTTTTCTGTTAGCTTCCAGTCTATCCCCATACTCTCTTTGCCCCCTTATTCCCTTTTTTAAAGATCTCCTCAGTACTTTCTATATTCCGCTTGATACTCTATTGTATCGCATTTGTCATAAAAATTATTCTTCTCTGTCTTGTTTTAACCTATTTTTAAGCACCTAGGGCGCTCCAGCCTTGGATGTCCTTCCTTCCTCCCTCATGGGAATGCATATAGTCTGTACTCAAACCATTTCCTCTTTGTAGATATCCCATTGTTGAATGATTGCTTCCGAAACAGAAAAACTATAGCCCAGGACAATCAGCATGTTGTGTCTGTGCCAGAAGGAAGAAGAGCTCCTGGTATTCAGACTTACCAGCTCTTGATCTGTAACCTTGTAGTTTACCACACTTCAAGAACATAACCAGTTTTTTAAAAAATGTGATAAGGCTTCTGCCTCTACCACCTTTTTAGGTAGTGAGTTCCAGTTCCCACCAACCTCTGGGTGAAAACATTTTCAATTGCTTTCTACCAATTATTTGAAACCAATCCCCCGCCCCATTTATTGGCCTCTCTGCTAAGGAAATGGCTTCTTCTATCCATTCAATCTGGGCCCCTCAATTTTATATACCTCAATTAAATCTCCCTTTGGCCTCCCCTGTTTTTTTTTAAGAACAATCTCAACCAATTCAGTTTTTCCCTGTCAAAATTCTCTATTCCAAGCAACATCTCATAAATGTCCTCTTCACCATGGCTGGGATGATCACATCTTTCCTGTAATGGAGTGGGACAGTATGAGGGCACAATGCCTCTTACAGCTTACCCGCCACCACTTGCATTTTATCAGCAGTAGTGTAGGTGTCAGGTAGCCTGCCCACCTTTGGACCATTAAGCAGTCAATTAATGGTTGCACTACAACAGAGTTTGAACTGATGTTCTGCTGAGAAATAAACACATTCCTGTTGGAATAGTTAAAAATAATTTGGCAAGGTAGTAGAAATTAGGATGGAGAGGAGAAACAAGGTTAACAGAGAATTAGGAGAGATGAATAGCACTTGAGTAAAGAATAGTTAATAATAAGATGGATCAGATAGGGGCACATGCAAAAAATTCTATGATAGGTTTGGAATGCAAATACCATACAGCATGGTAAATAAGACTGTACATTACAGACACAAGTCATCAAGCGGGATTATAATAAGGCAAAAAGTGAGACTTGGTTCAAAGAAGGGCTCAACCTAGAGCACCACACAGTGGAAAGAGTCAATCTGCTTGAACCTTTCCCACAACAAGCCCCTCCAGTCTCCTGATCGCATCCCCAGCACCCTCATTGGGGGCCTGCCTCAGTGGCCCCAGTCAGCAAAGCCATCCCACTTGCTTTCCAGTCTGACTTCCTCCATGGCTCCTCCTGCATTCCCAGAAGTGGCCAATGCTGCTAGTGTTATTGTTGGAACTGGCGCTGCCAGCTCTCTCATCGGCCTTTGAAGTGTGACGTGTTCTGACATGGGAGTGGAAGCCATGACCTCAGGCAATTAACTACCTTATATGACAGTAAAACCCAGTCATGGCTGCCTGAGCTGGCACAGGCAGTCTCACCCTACATTTCAGCTGCTGGGTGGGGTCACCACCTCTGCATAAAATTCAGCCCAGAGCTCCAGCTCTGAATTCTGGGGTGAGATACATGGGATCACTTGCACTTAGTGGTTATGGGGAGTTCTCCAGTTACAACTCCCCACTAACCCCCTTATCATGGTATGGGTTTTGGGAGCCCAGAAATTCTTCCAGTGTATATGATTAACAAAGCTGGTATAATGATGCTTCTGGCCATGGAACTTTTGCAATGTGGCCTATCAGACTGTAATTCTCTGAAAAATCTTCCAATTCACTAAGGGAAGAATGTGAATACAAGGAAGCAACAAGAAGAGCATCCCAACTGTTTGGTCAAGTTTTCAATAGTTCAAATTTTTACTTGGTGATAAATGTTCAGCACTCTTGATGATCTGCTTCTTTTTCCAGTCAATAATAAAAAACATCTGATGTTAGGAATTTTGGATCCAATATAGTATTTCTAAGCCTTTCTAAATAGACAAATACAAGACTATTTTTGGTTGCTGGTTGGTGTACAATATGACAACAAACTGGTTAACAAAGTCAGATTTGTCTTTACAAGAATCTGATGGTCATTCCTACCTTTATTCTCATTTGTAAATTTTCCTTCCTTCTCATCATCAGATCCCTCTACCTCTTTGATGAGCATCCTTTTCCCTCTATTCTTCATTTTACCAAGAGGCTCAGAGTCTTTCAGCTTCTGTTCAACTTCTTGGAGCAACTTCTGAAAATGAACATTTGGTCGAACAGTTAATCATGCTGAATCAATATGTTTTGATTTTATTCAATAAAAAAGGTAGGTAAAAAGTGCGGCAAATTCTTTTTGTTTTATTGAAACTAGTTACAAGTTTAAATTAGGAAAATCATTACGCTGCTCACAAGTCAAATGGTTTATATGTATCATCATGGCTTGAGGAAAAGGTTGATTCAGGTTTTACAAATCCGTAACATAATGGGTTGCATTTAGCTGATCACTGCAGGGTTGCTGTGTAATCGCCAGAAAATGTGGCAGAAAATTTCACCTGTTGGAGCCAGGAACCCCACAGCAGCTAGGGCTGCCTAATTAGGACTTAATCTTGTCTGGACTCTTGGAAATGACCGTAGCGGGGTTGTCACCAGTCACTCGACAAGTTTATTGCTGCGACCATTAAATTCTGTCCAACGTAAGTACTTATATCAGCAAAGCCAACAAAGGAACACTTGCATTTATATAGCATCCTTCATGACCATCGGATGCCCCAAAGCATTTCACAGCCAATTAAATACTTTTGAGACGAAGCAACTGTTGTAACATACAGAATGCAGCAGCCAAACTTGCACACAGCAACCCACTACAAACAGAAATGACCAGATAATCTGATTTCGTAATGTTGTTTGAATATTAGAATTGCATTGGCCAGGACACCAGGAATAATTCCTGTCTTCTTCAAAAGGTGCTGTAGGATCTTTTACCCCCAACTGAGATGGAAAATGAGGTCTCGATTTAACATTTAACCCAAAAGACACCTGATAGTATAGATAAGTATGTAGTATGGTGTAGTGTAAAAAGGATTGACACCTGTCCTGGTCCTCCATGACGACAATATTGTTAAGAAAGCCCACCAATGCCTCTACTTTTTCAGAAAACTAAAGAAATTTGGAATGTCAGCTATGACTGTCACCAACTTTCACAGATGCACCACAGAAAGCATTTTTTCTGGCTTCTTAATAGGTTGGAATGGCTCCTGCTTTGCCCAAGACTGCACAAAACTATAAAAGGTCGTGAATGTAACCCAATCCATCATGTAAACTATTGACTCTGTCTACACTTCCCACCACCTCAGCAAAGCAGCCAGCATAATTAAGGACTCCATGTGCCCCTGACATTCTCTCTTCTACCTTTTTCCGTCGGGAAAAAGACGCAGAAGTCTGAGGTCACATACCAACCGACTCAAGAACAGTTTCTTCCCTGCTGTCATCAGACTTTCGAATGGACCTACCTTGCATTAAGTTGAAATTTCTCTACACCCTAGCTAAGACTGTAACACTATACTCTGCACTCTCACTTCTTTCTCTATGAATGGTTGCTTTATCCATATGGCGTACAAGAAATAACACTTTTCACTGTATGCTATTCCATGTGACAATAATAAATCAAATCAAATCAAAATCCTCATTAATGCACTTAAGTATCTGCCCAGATTGCTGATTCTGAAGTGAGACTTGCCACAACCGTGTAACTCGGAATTGAGTGTGCTACAAACTGAGTCACCGCTAACATGTTCCTCCTTGACTCTATAACCTAACCAATTTTACATCTACACTAGCAAAAGCATTATTTATAACATTTTCAAGTATGCCATGCCAGTAATACACCTCAAATTTACTATCAAGTCTGGTAATGTTATATTACTTACATTTTGCACTATGGCCTTCCTCAAGTTCTTACCTTTGCTATGGGATTGTCTGGTTCAGCTTGCAGTACTTTCTTCAAGTCATCTGTTGCTGCTTGATAGTTAGCTAAATGCTTATGAACAGTGGCACGACGTAAATGTGCTGTAAAACAATGTATAGATAGTGCAATTAGCACATCAAGAAAATTGTTAAAAAGCCACAGTGCAACCCTTCAGACTAATTTATCATGCTTATCATTCATGTTTATTTCATATTATCTCCAAGCATGCTTATTTAGGACTTATCTAAACTTCCAAAAACAACTTACTTGATAAAGGTTTCACATTAAAATTAAAGAATTGGTGGAGCACCAGTGACATTTTCTTCATACAACTGAAGATTACTGCAATCCCTAAGTAAAATACATTTATTTTTTGGATATTTTCCAATGAATGCTCTGTTTCCTCAGAAGGCAACCACAAATTATTCAACCTTGCAGCTTACAAGAATTGCATTTATATTTGTAGATATCCATACTCCAGCTGTGGAGAGTTCATTTGATTCTTTGGATCTAACTGTGAGCACTCAGTATCATGAAGTCTATATGGTGTTTGTCAAGCTACATGTGGCAGGTTGCAAGCCATATTAAGAATTTATGGAAATCCTCATCTCAGTCACTCCAGCTAGTTAAGGTGCTATGCCCAAGTTCAGCAACTAGTCAGCCCTGATGGTGTCATCAGGTACCAGCCTCTCTGTTGTGGATCAGTTCAAGCAGTTTTTTCATTACTGCATTCATTTACTGCATTTGGTCAGAACAAAATTTCATGTCAGGCAGCCAAGTATCACTCGTAAATCCACAAACCCAAAAGATACAACTATTGTCCAAACCCAATGTCTCTCTTCCACAGACAATTGGCAATTCTGCTAACTTGTTTTGCTACTGGTTTGCATCATCTGTGCTTTGGAGAGGCTGAAGTACACCAAATTTTCCAAATTTAACTTACAAAAATGCTTCTCTCTCATTCAAGCAGCACATTGCTTGCAATCCTGAAAGCAAATATTCTAAAATTTGAGATTTTTATCAGTTATTGCCTTATGCTTAAACATGTAGCAGTGTGGATAAAAACAAGTGGGACAGAAAGCATGAGAAAATTAATGGTGCATCAACAAATAAGGTCCATGCAAACAGTGGTGAAATAAAAATTCAAGTTTCTTTACTCTATCTGAATTCATGAAGCACTTGCAAAAATATGGGCAAACTAGTTATACGAATAAAGATAAATGGATTTGATATAATCAATATTTCCAAGACATACTTGCAAGGTGACCAATGTTGGAAAATAAATATCCCTAAGGATAAACAAGGCACTTTTTAGATTGGTGGAGTACAACAGACGGAGTGTTGGAAGGATTACTACCAGGCCTCAGTTACTTTCAATTTATGTTAATGATCTAGACAAAGAGACCAAGGTCAACATATCTGTGTTTATTATTATTACAAAGCTAAGTAGGAATGTAAATTTTGAGGAGGACATAAGGAGGTCACAAAGAGAGACAGATAAAATGAGCAATAAGGTAGCATATATATGTGGGTAAGTGTGAAAAGATATTCACTTTGGCAGCAAAAGTAATTTTTTTTAAGTTGTGGAATTCAAATAAAAGTTTGATTTTGGGCGTTGAGCATTTATTGCCCATCTTAATTAGCCTTGAAAATGTGGTCGTAGGCCTGCTTTTTGAACCGCTACAATCCATGTGATGCAGTTATATCCAGAGTGCTGGTAGGGAGGAAGTGCCATGGTTCAGGTCCAGTGACAGTAAAGCAAGTCACGATAGTATGTGGCCAGGAGGTGAGCTTGCAGGTGGTGCAGTCACAGTGTTTTAAATCCAGCAGTAAAAAAAATTGGATTTGTTCAAAAATTTGTTCAGATTTTTCGAATGTGCGATGCATCAATTTTAACTGAAAAAGAAATAAATTTGCATGTGAGGTTTGACTAGTTATCAGCTTTGCTGCTTGTTGTGTCAGTCTATTCCCAGGCTCCAAGCGAACATTGACCCCGGCCAACCCAGTTTGATCCAAACTGCCCGAACTGAAATCCAGCATGGCCTTGGTCCCGAAGTTGCTGGTTTTGAGATACTGTGCCTGTACTGTTTCCTCATTGATGTTAAATATTGATGTTCAGGGACAGGGTATTCTCATATAAGGAACTCAAGAATTTATTATTCAATAATTGGAAATACAAATTGCATGTTAGCCTTTATTGTAAAGGGAGAGTGCAAGAACAAGGAGCTTTTTCCAACTGTGCAGAGCATGGTGAGGCCACATCTAGAATACTGTGTGCAGTTTTAATTTCCATATCAAAGGAAAGATATATTTGCCTTGAAGACAATCCAGCTGAAGTTCACCATATTGGTTCCCTGGATAAGAGGATTCTCCTATGATGAATGGATAAGTAAATTGTACCTCTCCATTGTGCACCTAGAAGAATTGAGTTGATTTAAGATGACAAGATTAAGGCTCTGATAAGAAAGACAATGAAAGGTTTTTCATCTGCCTGGAGAATCTAGAACATGGAGGCACAGACTTGCAACTGCTGCCCTTGTTTTTCAAGGTAATATGCTGCCACAGTTTACCAGCAGTGAAGAGAATTAATATTTGAGATGGTGGGTGTGTTACCATTCAAGCACACTGCTTTGTCTTGTAAGATGAGTTTCTTTATTGTTTTTGCAGCAGCACTTATCCAGACAAGTGAAGAGTATTCCATCACAATCCACTCTCCTGCTTCTTGTTACAGTTGTGAGACTGTCATGTTTTGGAACTGTCTCTTCGGTTTAAAGGTAAAATGAAGGTGGTCATGTCACCTGTTCTGAAGAGTCTGCCTGAAGAGAAGGATTTCTAAAATATCACTGATTATCACAAATAGGTGGGATTTTTCCAGGGTCCGGGAGAATGAGAAAGAGCAGCTCGAGGTGGCACGTCTCGATGGTTGACTGAGCAAGAAAACAGGTGGAATTTCACACCCAGATTGAAAAGACCAAATTCATGCAGAGCAGGAAGATTTGCCTAGCTTGTGCCAGAAAAGGGATCTCTAATAATACTCTCATGGTGTAGGACAGTTCTGGGGTTAGAAATTACCAAGCTAAGAAAGGAAAAGTACAGAAGCAAGCCCTTGAGAGATCAGAAACATTTGAACTGATTTGGGGAGAACAGAATGTCTACTTAAAGGACAGTGTAACATATACCTGTCCAGCTTGTTTTTTCAGCAAAAGATAAAAAGGGGAATTCTGTTCTGTGGTTTAGATTGTCTACAAGGATTGTATTAAGCCAGAGATTTTAGTCTGTTTATTACAGTAAACTTTTTAAAATGTGAAATACTTGTTCTGTTATTCTTTCAGCTTTTAACTGGAAATTCAATTTTTAAAGAAAATTTATTGGTCTCCACAGGGATTGTGACAATTGTACATACTGGACAGATTATTGCAAGTCAAGAGATGAGTTACTTGCCATAGAATTTCCATTTCTGAGCTGCCTTTAAAGGCACAGCATTTATATAGCTGATCTGGGTAAGTTTCTGGGCAATGGTGACTTCCAGGATGTTGATGATGGGGCATTCATATTACTGAATGTCAAGGAGAGACTGTTAGATATCTTGTTGAATACGATCATTGCCACACAAATACCAGGCAATGTTATTTGCTATCAATCCAAGCATGAATGTTGTCCAGGTCAGAGCATGGGTGAAGGCTGCTTCAGTATCTGCAAATTATGCTAAACACTGTGCAATCATCAGCAAACATTCTCACTTCTGATCTCATATTGGGGGAAGGTAATTAATAAAGCAGCTGAAAATGATTGGGCCAAGGATACTACCCGGAGGAATACCTGCAATGATGTCTTATAACTGAAATAATTGATCTGCAACAACCATAACCGTTCTCCTTTGTTCTAGGTACAACCCCAGTTTTGCAAGGGTTCCTTGATGCCACACACAGTTCAAATGCTCTTTTGATGTCAAAGGACATCATTCTCACCTCATCTATGCAATTCAGCCATTTTGTCCATGTTTGATCAAGAACCGTAATGAGGTCTGGAGGTGAGTCACCCTGGCAGAACCCATTCTGAGTAAGAGTAAACAGGTTGTTGCCGCGTAAGGAGTGCTTAATAGCAGCACCAATGGCACCTTCCATCACTTTCCTGATATTCAAGTGTAGACAAATGGGATGGTAATTAGAGTCATAGAGGTTTACAACATGGAAACAGGCCCTTTGGTCCAACTTGTCCATGCCGCTCTTTTTTTTTTAAAAACCCGTAAACTAATCCCAATTGCCTGCATTTGGCCCATATCCCTTTATATCCATTGTACCCAAGTAAGTATCTAAATGCTTTTTAAAAGAAAGAATAATACCCACCTCTATTACTACATCTAGCAGCTCGTTCCAGACACTCACCACCCTCAGTGTGAAAACATTGCCCCTCTTGACACTTTTGTACCTCTCCCCTCTCATCTTAAACCTATTCCCTCTAGTTTTAGACTCCCCTACCTTTGGGAAAAGATATTGACTATCTACCTTGTCTATACCCCTCATTGTTTTATAGATCTCTAAGTCACCCCTCAGCCTCCTACGTTCCAGAGAAAAAAGTCCCAGTCGATTCAGCCTCTCCTTATAACTCAATCCAACAGTCCCGGTGGCATCCTAGTAAATCTTTTCTGCAATTTTCGAGTTTAGTAATATCCTTTCTATAAAAGGGTGACCAGAATTGCACACAATACTCCAAATGTGGCCTTACCAATGTTTTGTACAACTTCAACAAGATGTCCCAACTCCTGTATTCAATGTTCTCACCGATGAAACCAAGCATGCCGAATGCCTTCTTCACCAATCTGTCCACCTGTGACTCTGTTTTCAAGGAGCTATGAACATGTACCCTAGTTCTCTTTGTTCTGTAACTCTCCCCAGAGCCCTACGATTAACCGAGTAAGTCCTGCCCTGGTTCAATCTACCAAAATGCATTACCTCGCATTTGTCTAAATTAATCTCCACCAACCTAACTTGCACATCTTTGGACCTCATCAGGCCCCGCAGATTTATCTATCTTGATGTGCTTTAAGAATTCCAGCACCTCCTTCTCTGTAATATGTACACTCCTCAAAACATCAATATTTAATTCCCCAAGTTCCCTAACATCCATGCTTTTCTCAGAGTAAATATTGATAAGATTTAAGATCTCACCCATCTCTTGTGGACCCGCACACAGATTATCTTGTTGATCCTTAAGATGCCCCACTCTCTCCCTTGTTATTCTTTTGCCCTTTATGTATTTGTAGAAGCTCTTTGGATTCTCCTTTGCCTTATCTGCCAAAACAATTTCATGTCCCCTTTTTGCCCTCCTGATTTCTCTCTTAACTCTATTCCTACACCCCCTATACTCTTCAACAGATTCACTTGATCCCAGTTGCCTGTGCATATCATGTGCTTCTTTCTTCTTCTTGACCAGGGCTTCAATATCCCGAGTCACCCAGGGTTCCCAACTTCTTCCAACCTTGTCCTTCATTCTCAGAGGTATTTGTTTACCCTGAACCCTGGCTAACACACTTTCAAAAGCATGCCACTTACCAGGCGATCCTTTTCCTTCCCACAGACTCCCCCAGTTAACTTTTGAAAGTTCCTGCCTGATACCATCAAAATTGTCCTTGCCCCAATTTAGAATATTAACTTTTGGGACAGACCTATCATTCTCCATAGTTATCTTATTGGTTGGATTGGATTTGTCCTGTTGGACTGGACATAGCTGGGCAATTTTTCACAATGTCGCATGGGTGTCAATATTCTAAATATACTGGAGCAACCTGGACTAAGTATGCTGCTAGTGCTGAAGCAAGGGTCTTCAATACCACCACCGACATGTTATAATACCCTTTGCGGTACCCAGTATCTTCAGCCATTTATTGATATCAGGTAGGGCAAATCGAATTGTCTTAAGACTGGCATTTATGATGGTGGGGTTCTTAGAAACAGGCTGGGATGGATCATCCACCCAACGTTTCTGGCTGAAGATTGCTGCAGCCTTGTGTGTTGAACTGATGTACTGGTGTTTCCCATCATGAAGAGTGGCAATGTTTTTGGAGCTTCCTCCTCCGGATTGTTGTTTTATTTGCTCATCACTATTCACAAATTGATGTGGCACGATTGCAAAGCTTTAACTGGCCTGTTGGTTGTTGGCTTGCTTAGCTCTATCTATAACATGCTGCTTCTGCAGGACTTTGTGGGATTGAATGGTCAGAGTCACGTTTCTTGTTTCTGGTGCTAGGTTAGTGCGGGATGGCTCATTCAGTTTTATTCTTATTCAATTTTTTTCTGTAATGGTTTCATACAACTGCATGGTTTGCCAGGGCATTTCAGAGACCAGTTAAGACTAAACCATATTGCTTTGGATCCAGAGTGGCATGTAGACTGCACTGGGTGAGGAGGACAGATTTACTCACCTAAGAGGACGTTGGTGAAACAAATGGGTGTTTATGACAATTTACTAGTTTCACGATCAATATTAATGAGTCTAACATTTTATTTCAGTATTATTGGAATGCAAAAATGATCCCTAGCTTCTTTTCTCCATCATCATAACCTGTGTCTTAGATCCTTATTCCTTGCTCCCTTCATCCTCACCTCCAACACCTATGCATTCACCAAGATTGAGACAATCCATTCTGCAATATGCTCCTGTAAAAGTCAACTCTTCGCTATCTCTCGTTCCTCCTATACCAAGCTTTCAGTCAATTGTCTTAATAAATCCTTACAATGAAGCTAAAGGCAGAGGACAGAATAAAAAAGCTAGGAAAGCAAGAATAGAATGGAAAAACAATGAAAAATATGTACAAGTTAGAAGAAGCAATTGAAGAGGTTAGCACAACTTTACAGTATTGATGTTTCAAAATGTCACATAAGGGTATCCTTTAACAGTGGAAGTGATGAAAATCTATGCCCCAAGGTTACTCATTGGTGCTCAGCAGAACTACCACATCTCTGCCAGCAAAGTGAAGGTACTCTGTAGTAGTCTGTTGAACTTTTGGATGAATAAAACTGTCAGTACATCAGCATTACATCATTATATAACCACTTACCTTTCAAATTGCCAGGATCCAATTCCAACACTTTTTCAACATCATGAAGAGCCTTCTGCCAGTTCTGAAGCTTAATTTCTGCTTGTGCTCTGTTGTTAAATGCAGTCACATTTGGTATCACTGATATACTTCTGGGTTGAGGGAAGAGTCAGAGGGAGAAAAAGAAATAAAGTAACAGATGAGTACACACCTTCTAGAAGTAAAAGAGTACTCTTTTACTTCAGAATAATATAACAGAAATATTACTTCCACCTTAATTTGTCAACGCAATAGTGAAGTAAATGGCATGCAAACACAACAGCAGCTTCAGGAAACAAGTGGAAATTCAAAGTTGCTATCCAAGTGCAATGCTGCCATTAGCTCTGAGGAAACGGCATCTTGCTGCTGTGAAATGTACCAATTGGGGCGAAGTTGCCATATTTGTGTGATAGATACAAACTAAACTCGGCACACAAAGTTAACCCTTGTCCATTTCAATCTCAGTGGCTTTACAAACAAAGTCATATTTGATAATTTTTGTAGTTACTTTGAAGAAGTGACTGAACAGATTAAGGGAAAGCTGCTGATGCATTTTTAGAAACGCATCCCACAGGAATACTGGACATGAAATTTGAAGATAATTTCATTAAAGGATGATGGTTATGTTTAAATCTTGGAAAAATTATACACTGAATTGAAAAACTTAAAAAATAAGATCAAATTGTATTTCTGACTTTCACCATTTTGCCTCCAATACTGTCATTCATTAGGACAAGTTGAATAACCTAAAGAAATCTTTCTCCTTCATGAGGAGAGAACTTTTACAAAGTGTTGATCTTAACCCAAATTGCAAGGTACATTCCAAAACAATCTAGTTGCAGACATTTAGGAATTGTTGCCATTAAGCCCAAAGCCCACACAATACAATAGGTTTCAAACTGGCAAGAAGGTTGAATCATTTGATATGCAGTGGGTTTATGTAATCCAATGGTAAGAAGTCAATTATCCACTCATCTGTAACCAGGCACTTTTGAAGGTCAAGTCCTCTTCTTGCGCTTGTCCCTCAGTAAATGAAAAATCACCCCCTGCCTACTGTGCAACATTCCGAGTGCATTTAGTGATTTCATATCTACTTCTACAAAAATATCATTATGAAAATGCCTCAACTGAAGAAAGGTCATCACTATACAAAACTATTATGCGGATCTTCTAAAGTCTAGTAAGTGGGCTGAATAATTCAATTTAGTACAGGCAACTTACTTACTTTCCTAGAATCATGGGAATCCCTACAGTGCAGAAGGAAGCCACTTGGCCCATCGAGCCTGCACCGACAATTATTCCACCCAAGTTCTATCCCCTGTTAATCCACCTGGAACTAAGAGGTGATTTAGCATGGCCAGTCAACCTACCCACACATCTTTGGAGTGCAGGAAAAACTGGAGCACCCGGAGGAAACCCATGCAGACATGAGGAGAATGTGCAAACTCTGCACAGACAGTCACTCAAGGCTGGAATTGAACCCATGTCCCTCGCACTGCAAGGCAACAGTGCTAACCATTGTGGCAAGAAATGTGCCAATGTTGTGTGAAACTACACATTATAACGATCAACAGAAGCTTTTGAAACACATAATCTGAACTAAGCACAAGCATGTTACTATTTTTTATCTTTTTAAAGAGTGAAGGTGTTTACACCATTATATTGCAATAAGAGATTTCAAATCCTGTGGATATCATTTTACTTAACTAATCTACTTTTTAGAAAATCATGAAACCATTATCTTGCTTTGACTGAACTTAATATGTGAATGTTATGCACAGTGTATGGCCTAGATTTTACTATCAGCAGCAAAGTGAAGTTGCTCTACACTGACCTCAAAGAAAGCCACCCACAAAGAACTAGTCATCAATCATTTATAAGTTGGCTGGCTGTAACTATCCAGATACAACAAGGATCTAGACTCAGCTATTGACAATCTATATCAATAAGTTAGATGAGGGGATTGAGTGTAATGTGTCCATGTTTTACTGCTGATACAAAGTTAGCCGGGAGTGTATGTAGTAAGGAGGATGCAAAGAGCCTTCAAAAGAATTTCGGTCGGCTAAGCAATTGGGCAAGAATACAGGAGGATGGATATTAGTACAGATAATGTGAAGTCATCCTTTCTGATAGGAAAAACAGAAAGGCGAGACTTGGAATACTGGAATTGAGAGGGACCTTGGTGTCCTTGTACATCAATAATACTAGGCTGACAGACAGATACAGCAAGCAATTAGGAAAACAAATGATACGTTGGCCTTTCTCATAAAAGGATTTGGAATAGAAGAGTAATAAAGTCTTACTGCAATGATATAGGGTCTTGGTGAGTGCACATCCAGAGAACCGTGAATAGTTTTAGCCTCTAATCCAAGGAAGAATGCACAGTACTTGCTTTACAGGGAGTGCAAAATAGGTTTATTGGACTGATTCCTGGGACAAGAAGGCTGTCCTGTGGGCTGAGATTAAGTAGACTATCCCTATAATCTCTGGGGTTTAAAAATATGAGATGTGATCTCATTGATACTTAAAATTCTTAAGAGGCCTGACAGGACAGATGTTGAGATCTGTACCTCTAGCTAGAGACACTAGAACTAGGGATCACACTCTCACGTAAGGAATCCACAATTTAGGATTAAGAGAAATGTTTTCATTCAGAGTATTGTAAATGTTTGGGGGAGAACTCTTTACCCAAGTGAGCTGTGTATGGTCAGTCTTGTTTCTTTAAAAATCAGTATACTCAAGAGATCAATGTATTTTTGGATGCTAAGGAAGTGGAGGTGCATGGATTAGTGTGAAAAGGTGGATTTGAGGTAAAATATCAGTAGGCTCAAAGAACTCATGACATACTCCTACCAAATTCAGGGTTTTTATTATTTCCTCTTTCCTGATGCTGTCTCTATTCTGATACCAGCTATTGGACGTTTTCTTGCAAAAGTTATGCCATCAAGTATCAGATGATGTTTTCCAATGGCCAAATTGAGAAGTTCTCACAGATAGCAAATCTGGAAGTTACAAGTGGAGCTTGTCATTTACTTTTTATAATTTTACATAAAGTGAATTAAAGGTCAGGACATGCGCATGATATTACGATTGAAGCTCATATCATAACAAACTTTATTCATTTAAGAATCTTGGAAGTTTTACCATGGAATGGCAAAATTTGACATTCCACATATATAAAATTATTTTTTCAGGGCCAGAAAGGTTAGTTAGCATTAGTTATGATTTAGTACACTGTTATAGACAAGGCTTCACCTTATTTGACAAGACGTAATATTTTCAAGGGTTTTTACAGCAGAATTATAATGTGGCTACTGGAAGATTACATCAATTCAGTGATTTTCAATTAAAACATGACAGTGAAGTGAAATTACATCATCAAATCATCAAGAAATTTAAAAAGAAATAATGAAGTATTTGACAGATTCAAGACTGGCTTAAATCAATTTTTAATCTGCAAGGGAGCTAGATGTTATGGGGGACATGCAGGAAAGTGGAGGTGAGGCCATGATAAGATCAGCTATGATCTTAATGAATGGCACAGCAGTTTTGTGGCAGTCAAATGTCTACTCCTGCAAATGTTGACAGCTCCACCATCAATATAGTACAAATGGAAAATCAGGCCTATAAGGCCAATCTATTGCCCAGAAAACATTTAAAAGTTGTTTAAGAGTTTCCTGTGTACAAGATTGATGTTATATTACTTAATGTAACAACAGTTACTGCAATTCAAAGTAATTTATTGTATGTCATTTGCTCTGAGACATTTCTGAAAGATATAATGAGGAACCAGATAAATGAAAATCATTCTTTCAAATATGTCAAAAGTACACAAAGTACCTGGTGTAGTAAATCACAGCTTCCTTGTGGTCACCAGCTCGGAAAGCTTCGTTTCCCTTGTCTTTTTCCCGATCAGCTAAAACCATCTTTTCTTGGTCAGTCATGCCTGAGAAACAAATATTACACCCTGGCATGACACTGAGATGATGTTTCCCTTTGTGTGAATTTGGACCCACCCCACCCCAAAGGAATACACCTCACCTTGTAATCTTAAGTATGCGCGAGATAGTAGGAAGCTATTGGTTTTGGTAAATTAAAGCAGATATTTTCTGCCACTCTCTATCATGAGCAACTAACAGGTCACAACCTTATTAAAACAATTAATAAACTGAATAAACTCCCTAATAGAACGTTGTTCCAATTACAAGACTCATTCAGGAATAATGAAATAACTCATTACAGAATACAGTCACTCTCCAATAATATAACACCAAGTGTCTGTTGGAAGTATGAACTTTCTTAAGAACAAAGAACAAAGAACAACCCAGCATGGGAAACAGGCCCTTCGGCCCAACGAGCCCGCGCCGCCGCATCACCCTACACCTATTCTACCCTGCGTGTCTACGAATGGATCCCCTAACTTAGCCAGATTCAGGGAAGAATAGTGTCAATTTGATGCTTTGGGCTGGAATATTTTCTGAGTTGGTTTCTTTTTCTATTTAGATGGTAATTTGATTAAGCTAAATTTTACTGCAGCTTTTCATGAGAGACTGCCACTCCCTCTTTCAGTCTAGAGGTGCAAGGTTGCTCTGTCATCTCCCCTTTTCCAGGTTTAAAAACCTAGAATTACGTCACAATATCCCTGTAATCTGAGTGGCTTGAGGATGTCAAAATCCCTTAAATTTGAATTCAATTGGTTCTGCGTCAATTGGAACTTTGGAATGAAAAAACTATCAAGTTTTGCCTTCACAATGTAATGACAGGTGGTTCTGCATTACATTCTCCCTTCCATCCTGCAGCATACCTGTGCGTCAAATCTCTTTTCGCCACTCACAGCTCTAGACTCTATACAGCCTCAATATTTCTTTGATGATGAGGGCAAAGATAAGCAATACAAGAATTTTAACTTCATAGACCAGCAAAGAAATGTTTGTCTGTGGCTGAACCATAATTACCTGTTGTGTCAATTTTCTTCCCTATTGCAGAAAAACTATCATTGACGATAGTTTTGGAATTGTTTTTTTGCTTCCCTTCATCAATTTTGGCACACTCTTTTTCCACATCAAATCTGGAATCAAAATTAAGAGCATTATAAATTTTCATTTAGCTTTGGCATAATTTTTTTTCAGAAAACAGAACCATGAGAGAACCATTTAAAATTCTATCACGCACTATAATACTTATAAGTCAATAATTTACTTTGCCCGATTTCAAAATACACAAAGTTGTAAAATTATTGATCGTGTTACAAATGCAAGGTTTTATACGATTGCAGTGTTTTCAGATTGTCTCTTTAATTTAGGGTAAAATGGAGGCATGGAAGGAGTCATGTGATCTGTCCTGAATTCTGCCTGGGTTCTTTGGAATGTTAAAAGATTAAAAGGAGCCTCAGTTGTTTCACTGAGAAGGAGGGGCAAGTGCTCATGCCTAGAAACAATGTCCAAAGCATCAGTGCTGAAAATGATGAACTACTGGACACAAATTTTCATTAAGTTGTAATCATTCAGGAGCCATTGCAAGATGGCAGCAGGTCAAAGGTATGGGTACAAAGCCCACACTCTGCACTTCTGAACTGGCTGGTTCCATCATAGGGTGTGCATCTCCCTGCACCCACAATTTTCATAGAGTTGGGACAACTTCTCAAGGACTCATGGCAAGAGATTCGGCATTGCAATTTTAGTAAGGAGTTTGAATCACTTCAAAGCATACTTGGCTAAGAACCCAGACTCAAAGTTGGGATGGGGTGGGAGATATTTTGATGATTGGAGAGGAATGCTTACTTTGTTTGAATGACGTTTTTCTGTGATCTCTTTTGTCAATATAGCATGTTTATTTGCGCAACAGTGTGAATTGTTCAAAGCCTCTGCTCCTAAAATTATAATTGCCTTCTCAGGATCATTTTTTTCACAAGATTGTAAAAAAGACTTGTGTTTTTTTCTTCTGAGCAGTTCCACGTATGCCATTGTTACCTTATGGCTCATTGGTTATGTACATACTATACTAGGTGGATGGGCCTGGAAGGGCCATGAGTTGGCATGGGTGCTACAATGGGCCTCAGGGTTGGGTGTGTTGACATGAGTATATGAGTTGGCATAGAATCAGGTGGGGATGTGAGGCAGGCGGGGGGGTGGTGAGAGCTAAAGGGCCTAACAACCTTTAATAAAAATCCCAGAGAATTCAGGTGGAGTCTCTAAACAACCCTCTTCAATGAAAACCACACTATTCAGAGGCCTTTCTACTGCAGTGGGTCCGGCAAATTGGAAAGTTTTCCTACCCACGCTCTGTAACAAAAATTTCCAGAAAACTGTTAGGAATGGTAGGTTTTGAAAACAGTTATATTTTAAACTGTCTATTTAGTTTCAATATAGAATGAAGCTGGAAGTTTAATGGATAGTTAATTATCATATCTATTTGGATGCAAGATCTACATCATGAGTCATGTTGTCCTAGAAATTGGCTTTGAGTGGGGAACAGTGCAAAGGAAGCCACTGCGGGATCGATTTACAGGGTATTTTCTTAAAATATCACTGAATTTCACAATGTCAGTTTACAAGGATGACTGTGTGTGTGAGTGTGTTCACCACAAAAGAACATGGGATTTTCAAACTTGGATCAAAGAGATTGGATTCATGAGGATTTAACAAAACCAGAAGATTCACCTAGCACTAACTAGAGGAATGATTCTCCAATTTGTCCTTCATCATGAAAATCTGCTCAGAGAATATCAGCGACCTGGCTGAAAAGAGAAAAGAAGAAGAAAGCAAATTATCAGAAGCTAAGAATCACATTGGACTGGTTCTGGAAGAACATAGTGTCCACTTAAGGAGCAGAGAAAACTATAAACATGGTGGGGGATTTTTGGTTGTTTTAAATTTAACTGGGGGATCTTTTCTCTAGATTAGAGTATAAATTGCTTACTGAAGTTATGTTAATCAATGACGCTTTTAAATTGTGTGTTACAGTAAAAGTCTTAAAATGTGAAACCCTGTGCCTTTTAGGTTGGTCACAAGGAATTCAATCTTCCTTTTAAAAACCATCATTCTTTATGGGGATCCTAACAAAAGTAACTGGTGCAGGTATGTTGGACATGCTGAGCCAAGTTAAAGTTATTGTCATCTCACAAATAAATGCTCTGGAAATTACAATGTATAATTTTACAAATTCCTTAGAATATGTTCAATGATATTTGTTGCCAATGACAATCTTTCATTAAGGCTAGTTATTAAATGGATATTCTTAATGAACATACTTATCCCATTCTCTGTAATCTCTGGGGATAACTCTTTTCTTTTCTGTTGACATTTTTTCATCAAAGCTATTCTGTGAAATAAACAATACAACTTTCAAATATATAAACAAAAAAACTATTGTTTTACTAAAGTCCAGCTAAACCATTTATAGATGCTTGGGATTGGTAACTGAATGCACTATTAATGCTGGGATATGTCCACTGTCTAGCATGGCCTATTGGATAGAATATGGGTAGGGAAGAGTGGTGGAGGAAGGAGTTTTTCCTTTGCTTCCTAGCCCAGAGACACAGAATCCAAATACAGTACCCAGCCCTAACTTAGATCAACTAACATCAGTAGCTAGGGTTAAGACCGGGATCTCTATGCCTCTCTACTAGGTTGTAGAAAGTGTATTTACTCAATTAAGAGATGATTCATAAGTACTTTCAAGGGAAAATTTCAATTACAAAACTGTGTTTATGCCATCTGTCATCTACATAGTTCCACATCTACAATGGTTCAATTACTTAGTTAAACCTGGCACTTTTTCTTCTTTCAAGTTAATTCCAACTTGCTACGTTATCGTGTTCTTGTGCTGGTTATGGAATTTTCCTCCCTCAAACTAAATGGAAAACTTCCGACATAATATCTCCATGTACAATCTGGATGCATCCAAAAATAATATCCATCAACTTAAGAACTATTTTTGTTTGCTTGTTAATACCCAGAATATATTTCTGATATATGTTTTCCTTCTGAATTGCACAAACAAAACATGAATTAATTCTGAATGTTGATTTTGCAAAATCTTTAATCAACCGAGTTTCTGATAGAACATAAGAAATAGGAGCAGGAGTAGGCCAACTAGCCCTTCGAGCCTGCCCCGCCATTCAATAAGATCATGGCTGATCTGTTGTGGCTCAGTTCCACATTCCCGCCCTCTCCCCATAACCCTTAATCCCCTCGCTTATCAAAAACCCATCAACCCGCATCTTAAAAATATTTAGCGAGGTAGCCTCCACCACTTCAACGGGCAGAGAATTCCAGAGATTCACCACTCTTTGAGTGAAGAAGTTCCTCCTCAACTCCGTTCTACACCGCCCCCCCTTTATCTTGAGGCTGTGCCCCCTAGTCCTACTATCCTTTCTGAGCGGGAAGAGTCTCTCCACCTCTATCCTATCCACCCCATTCATCATCTTATACGTCTCAATGAGATCTCCCCTCATTCTTCTAAACTCTAACGAGTACAAGCCTAATTTATTCAGCCTCTCCTCATAGCTCAACCCCCTCAACTCCGGCATCATCCTAGTAAGCCTCCTCTGCACTCCCTCCAAGGCCAAAATATCCTTGCCTAAGTACGGCGCCCAAAACTGCACACAGTACTCCAGCTGCGGCCTCACCAATGCCCTATACAGCTGCAGCAAGACCTCCCTACTTTTATATTCAATCCCCCTCGCGATGAAGGCCAGCATCCCATTCGCCTTCCTGACCACCTGCTGCACCTGCAGGCTGGGTTTTTGCGACTCATGCACAAGAACCCATCAAATCAATCAGAATCATTTTCCACATCTTCCCCAAGCATTTTTTCTGACAGCGGACGGAATTCACTATTAGCAGTTGACAGGATCTTCCGATCCTCATAGAATCTTCACTGTGCAGAAGAGGTCGTTCGGCCCATCGAGTCTGCACCAACTCTATCGTAGAACATCTTACCCAGGCCCTCTTACCCCATTCTATCCCTATGAGTAACCACACACATTTCCCAAAGCCAGTCCGTCAAACCTACACATCTTGGGACACTAAGGGACAATTTAGTATGGCCAATCCACCTAACCTGCACATCCTGCCGACCTCCATGGTGTTTTGCACAGCTCACCCACTTAGTCATCAGGGAATCCGCCATGGGGATTTGCCTTCAGCAGGAACAGGGGATCCCACTGGTACAAAGGGTGAGAAAACACCATGTCCTAAATATACAAAGAGGATTCCAGGAAGACATCAAGTTATTTTATATTTATATATGTTCTAATCAAATGGTCTATTAGTAGGACTTCTTTTTGCTTGTCCTTCTTTTGGCAGAATGTGAGGTTACTTTTGTGTCATATTTTGTTTGACAGTAGCTCCTGTGAAGCACCAGGGATCATTTTACTAAATGGTTTAAGGTATTCTATAATCTGCTGTTGCTTAGCATAATAAACAATAATTTCCACAATGTTGTGTATCATTGTAAAGTTATGTTTATATCTTCCTTAGGTCTTCTGTGTAACACTGTTCTCCTCTGAATAACAGGAAACAGATGACTTGCTTCCAGGCATTCACAAATATTCTTCTCCCTTATTGCCTGTGGGATTGGAAAGTACGATATCTCTGCATTTCATTGCAGTACAGAGATCAGAATCTTAATGTACGAACAATGAATAAGAGTCGAAAGTAAGTTTGCTGATTATAGAGTGGTGTTTATATTAGGTTTAACAAAATAAATCTAGTGAACAGCCTTTTTCAGGGGAAAATGGAGCTAAAAAGGAGATAGAAGAAAGAAAGTGAAAAACTTCAACTCTTACCCAATGAGAAAGAACCGATGCATTAACCCTACGAATAGGTGTTCGATTTTCTGAATTCAAACATTCAACTTCTGGTAGTTTCCATTTTGCTTCATTTTCCTTTTGCTTCATTTCATCTGTCCAACTCTAGCCAAAGAAAGGATAAGAAAAAAAATTATCTTGCATCAATCTACAGTTGGAAAGAATGTAGAAAAGTTTTGTTTTAAAAAAGCAAAATTCCTAAATATGAAGTATGATTGAATATTTTAGTTTCATACACTTCTTTATATTCACATTACATATTAATATATATCCTGATAAAAACTTCAGAGTAAGTGAAACTATAATTTACCATGTTAGATAATTTAATGTTCAAATATGCAACATCATTGCTGATATTCTGAATTTTATGGCTTTTTTTTAATAAATGTTATTAATAAACTAAAGTTATGACCAATTTTTACCCAGTGAATTCTATTATTTTTCCAGTTCCTTTCTGGAGTTTGCCTCTGCCATACAGTTTAATTACATAAGATGATGGACTGGACCCTTGAAATCTCTGCAATTCTGCTCTACAGTTAGCCAAGAAATTGAAGAGCAGCTTGGGATGACACTCCACAATTTGAATCACAGACAACTACAGTGCAGAACAGGCCCTTCAGCCCATCAAGTCTGCACCAACACATGGAGTGCCCTGACCTGCCCACCTAATCCCACTTGCCAACACTTGGCCCATAGCCTTAAGTGTTATGGTGTGCCAAGTCTTCATTCAGGTCCTTTTTAAATGATGTGAGGCATCCCGTCTCCACCACCTTCCCATGCAGTGCATTCCAGGCCGTCACCACCCTCCGAGTAAAAACGTTTTCTTCTCAAATACCCCCAAACCTCCCACCCCACACTTTTAACTTGTGTCCCCTCGTAACTGACCCTTCAGTTAAGGGAAATAGCTGCTTCCGATCCACACTGTCCAGGCCCCTCAATTTTGAACACCTCAATTAGGTCGCCTTCAGTCTTCCCTGCTCCAACGAAAACAATAAGAGGTGTCACAACACCAGGTTAAAGTCCAACAAGTTTATTTGATAGTAAACCCACTAGCTTTCGGGGTTTGCCTTTTCGTCAGGTGAGTGGAGAATTCTGGTTACAAATAGGGCATATAAAGGCACACACAGTTTACAGAATACTGATTGGAATGCGAGTCTTTACAGCTAATCAATCCTTAAAGGTGCAGACAATGCGAATGGAGATAGCATTAAGCATAGGTTAAAGAGATGTGTATTGTCTCCAGACAGGACAGTGAGTGAGATGTTGCAAGCCCAGGCAAGTCATGGGGGTCATAGTGTGACATGAACCCAAGATCCCAGTTGAGGCCATCCTCATGTGTGCGGAACTTAGCCATCAATTTCTGTGCAGTGACTCTGCACTGTCATTTGTCGTGAAGGCCTGCGAGAACGTTTACCTGAAGATCAGAGGCCGAATGCCTGTGACCGCTGAAGTGCTCGCCAACAAGGTGGCAACAGTCTTGCCTGGTGATTGTCAAGCAGTGTTTATTCACCGTTGTCGTAGTGTCTGCATGGTCTCTCCAATGTACCATGCCTCGGGACATCCTTTCTTGCAGCGTATCAGGTAGACAATGTTGGCTGAGTTGCAAAAGTATGTGCCGTGTACCTGGTGGATGGTGTTCTCATGTGAGAAGATGGCATCTGTGCCGATGTTCTGGCATGTCTTGCAGAGGTTGCTGTGGCAGGGTTGTGTGGTGTGATGGTCACTATTCTCCTGAAGGCTGGGTAGTTTGCTGCGGACAGTGGTTTGTTTGAGGTTGTGTGGTTGTTTGAAGGCAAGAAGTGGGGGTGTGGGGATGGTCTTGGCAAGATGTTTGTCTTCATCAATGACATATTGAAGACTCCGAAGATGTCGTAGCTTCTCCGCTCCGAGGAAGTACTGGAGGACAAAGGGTACGCTGTCCACCGTGTCCCGTGTTTGTCTTCTGAGGAGGTTGGTGCGGTTTTTCACTGTGGCACGTTAGAACTGTCGATCGATGAGTCGAGTGCCATATCCTGTTCTTATGAGGGCATCTTTCAGCGCCTGGATGTGTCTGTTGCGATCCTCATCTGAGCAGATCCTGTGTATACGGAGGGCTTGTCCACAGGGGATGGCTTTTTTTTTACTGTGTTTAGCATGGAAGCTGGAGAAGTGGAGCATCGTGAGGTTATCTGTGGGTTTGTGGTACAGTGAGGTGCTGAGGCGACCGTCCTTGATGGAGATGTGTGTATCCAAGAATGCAACCGATTCTGGAGAATAGTCCATGGCGAGTCTGATGGTGGGATGGAACTTGTTGATGTCATCATATAGTTGTTTCAGTGATTGATCACCATGAGTCCAAAGGAAGAAAATGTCATCGATGTATCTAGTGTATAGCATCGGTTGAAGGTCCTGTGTGGTGAAGAAGTCTTATTCGAGCCTGTTGGCATATTGAGGTGTGAATTTGGTCCCCGTGGCTGTTCCGTATGTCTGGATGAAGAACTGGTTGTTGAAGATGAAGGCATTGTGGTCCAGGATGAAGCGGATGAGTTGTAAAATTGCATCTGGAAACTGGCAGTTGTCGGCGTTGAGTATTGAGGCAGTTGCAGCAATGCCATCATCGTGGGGGATGCTGGTGTAGAGCGCCAAGACATCCATTGTGACGAGGAGTGCCCCTGGTTCAACTGCTCCACATGTGCTGAGTTTCTGTAGGAAGTCCGTAGCGTTGTGACAAAAGCTGGAGGTTCTTTATACACTGGGTTTCAGGATGCCCTTGACATAGCCGGAGACATTCGCACAGGGTCCCATTGCCCGATATGGGCAATGTCCACTGCCCATTGCAACATCTCACTTACTGTCCTGTCTGAAGACAATACACATCTCTTTAACCTATGCTTAATGCTATCTCCACTCACACTGTCTGCACCTTTAATTGATTAGTTATAAAGATTTGCATTCTAATCAGTATTCTGTAAACTGTGTGTGCCTTTAAATGCTCTATTTGTAACCAGAACTCCCCACTCACCTGACGAAGGGGCAAACCTCGAAAGCTAGTGGGTTTACTATCAAATAAACTTGTTGGGCTTTAACCTGGTGTTGAGAGCTGTGTTTACCCCGGTCCAATACTGGCATCTCCACATCATAGCCAAAGAAAACAACCCAAGCCTATCTAACCTCTCTTCATAGCTTAAATGTTCTATCCAGGCAGCATCCTGGTAAATCTCCTTTGTACCCCCTCCAGCGCATTCACGTCCTTCCTAGAATGTGGCGACCAGAATTGCACACAGTACTCCAGTTCTAGCCCCATCATGACCTCTCTGTTTTGTAATTTATACCCCAATTGATAAAGGCAAGTGTGCCATATGCCTTTTTCACCACCTTATTTACCTGCCTTTCGGCCTTCAGAGATTTTGCTTCCCCTCCTCAAGGAAGCATCTTGTTTCTTCATGATTATAAGACAGGTATTTAACTCATTATCTGGAGAATCATGCTGTAAACACATCACTTTGCTGCATAGTGGGTTGGTGCTCCAATGACTTGAACCACACTATTCTACCTGATTATAGTTTTAGACTACAAGACAGAAACAAAATTCACAACAGACACAAACAGTATCACACTCTCAAACATATCCAGAAGCCATGACTCCAGGGAAACTCTAATTATAATACTACTGGGAAACTTACAAACATATTGCAGGAAGAGGAGTTACGTCCAGGGTATTTTAGAAATTTTTTAATGGTAGGAAACAAATCACAAAAAAATGTAAAATGAACTGAAGATATCAGAGTTTTACAGTTATGCAAAAGCAAAATATTGCAGATTCTGGAAAGTTGAAATAAAAACAGAAAATGATGGAAATACTTAACAGATCGAGCCACATCTGTGGAGAGTAAAACAAAGTTAATGGCTGGGACTCTTAAAAAGGTTGGGGCTGAGTTTGAACATAGGCAAATCCACATTCTGACACCACTGGCCACTGTGCCTGGTGCCTGCCATGACCCCAAACCCAAGCCATCTTCAACAAGGACTGCTCAAATTCAGATTGGCTGACTGCAGGCAGCATCGGGCAGTCATTTTTGGTAATTAAAACTGGAAATTCCAGTCAACTACACAAACAACCCACGTTGGCCTGCATCTCCGTAACCTCCCAAACATAACTTCAGCCATTTGCAGACCTGTATAAGGGTTGCCCATCCAAGATCATGGCCAAGGTGTTTTGAAAAATAAAAATAAACTCATCTTCACTTCTCCCTCTACGTGCAGATCAATAGCTTCCACCTCAGCCATTGTGGCTGCCAGAGTGCTGGATGGCCAAAAGGATGAAGAAACAGATTGGACAGTGAGTCCACTCCCTGAGATCAACTAGCAACTGGATTTTATTTAACACACCATACAGAGTTAGGAGCTACCACTGAACCGGTGGTTGGTTTCCTGACCCTGAATTGAAAATCCCAGCCAATGTTTTGGGTCAATGATGAAAGCATTAATTCTCCTTCATTCTCCAGAAATTCCACCGGAACAGCCACGCATTCCCAGAATTTTCTGCTGATTTCCAGATTAACCATTTGATTCATCAAGTTAGTTCCTTCAGCACACTAAACAATGGTGGATGTTTTTTGTTTTTAGAATTCAGATTGTCAATCTATCAGCTATGGATCATAAGTAGCACTTCCAATTCTCAGCCAGAACGTTGTGGATTCCAGTCCCTCTCCGGGAACATGAGCACAAAATATCAGCTGACAATCTGGACCCAGGGTGATTAAAGTTTCAAAAGTCAAAACCAGGACACATTGAAAAGTCTAGGGAAGGCAGGGTTCCGTGATAATGCATATCTTGGGTGACCAATGGCAGGAATCTGGGGGAGGGACATTCAAATGCAGGAGGTTATGTGATAATACCTCCTTGAATACGTCCAGCCAGAATTGACAATCCTAATGACACACAATTACTGATTTACTGAAATACAGCAATTTAGAACCATAAACTTTTGCTTCAGTTACATTTTCCAGTGTCCTTCAACAATCAGTTTTTAAAGTTTATAAAGTATTTATTAGTGTCACAGGTAGGCTTACATTAACACTGCAATGAAAATCCCCTAGTCATTACAATCTGACACCTGTTCGAGTACACTGAGGGAGAATTTAGCATGGCCAATATAGCTAGCCAGCACATCTTTCGGACTGTGGGAGGAAACCCACGCAGACATGGGGAGAATGTGCAGACTTCCACACTAATACTCACCCAAAGCTGTCCCTGTAGTGCTAACCACTGTGCCGCCTGTAATCATTCTAATCAACTAAAATTTTTCTGGATATAATGATCACCAGCAAGGCACACTTAGGTGACCTGGGTTCTTAGAACTTCAAGAGATCCATTTGTTCTGTTCCCTTTCTTTTTAACAGAAACCTCTTGGTGAGCAGCACAAAACATTACATCTGCTTCCCCACAGCTGTAGCTCCTTTGTCTTTGCAGTTGTCCTTTTGCTGTGGGATACTGTGAAAAAATGTTAAAAGTGGCACACAACACTTTATTGGATTTTTGTTTGAGTTTCTCTCCCAATCGCATCTGGGTCATATGGGTACAGGTATTTCCAGAATCCTCTACTTTGAGTAAAAGGTACATTTCAAAACATAACCAACTTGCAAAGTTCAGCATACATGACAATTTTAATCAGATTTTGTTAATCTTACCATAAGAAGTACAGGCAGCCAATCCGAATATGGTGCACAGATTTGGGGATCTTACTTCAGAAAGAATGTCAAAGCTGCAAAGGGCTGTTGATTAGATTCACTATATTAGATTCACAAATATTTTATTCAGGTGTCCATGAGGCGGCATGGTGACACAGTGGTTAGCACTGCTGCCTCACAGCACCTGGGATCCAGGTTCGATTCCTGGTTTGGGTCACTGTCTGTGTGGAGTCTCCCCATGTCTGTGTGGGTTTCCTCTGGGTGCTCCAGTTTCCTCCCACAGTCTGAAAGATGTGTTGGTTAGGTGCATTAACCCAAACAGGTGCCGGAGTGTGGCGACTAGGGGAATTTCATGGTAACTTCATTGCAGTGTCCTGTGGCAACAATGCTTCTAAAAGTCCTAATAAATAACATAAGGACATAAAATAACAATAGATACAACATTGTGAAATATATTTGCTCATCATGAGTGCCAATTCACATAAATTCAATATAGTACACCAGAAACTCAAGTATAATCATCTCAAATGACACTAATAATTTATTGTTACTTTGTATCAAGGTAGAAAATTCTAGAAAACCTCCAGTTCCAGTAGCATCTGTGGAGAGAGAAACAGACGTTTCAAGTCCGTATGAGTCTTCTTCAGAGGAGGTTTTAAGTAACTAGCAAGTTCACTGTGAATCACAAGTTTTGATATTTATACCCGAATTTTAAGAACTTGCCTACAACAGAAGTATGCTGATTTTGTCTTCCATGCATAAATAAATCCGCAGGTATAGAGTGTGGTGATAGTATATGCCACTACACTGTTCCAAAAAATTTAAATTGTTGATAAAGGAGCCTGTTCCACAGTACAGGACATCATTAACTTTGAAAAGAGTAAAAGATCCTGCAGAAGACAAAATAAATCAGGAGTGATTAGGCTAAGTAAAGCCCGAAGATTGTGAGGCTTGGAAGCTAGCAAGAAATTCCATGTTTCTGAGTGTAAGGGATCACACTAAACATGAGTTTTAAACAAGGTGAGAAAATGGTTCTTTGGAAAGCAAGCACAATAAGCAACTGCCTCTATTGTCAGCAAAGCAAACAAACTAAACAACTTTTATTAAATTCTGGTGACTATTTTTAGTTGCACACCCACCCTCTATGAAATTTTCTGCTATTACTCATTTAGACAGTGTATACCTTTATATCACTGGTAATTTCTTGCCACTCTTCTTTAGTGAAGTTAGCAGCAGTTGCTGGTAGATTGTTTGTTCGAAGGATTCGATTTTTAGGATCCAGTTTTTCAATCCTCTTCTCACAAAATGAAATAAGATCAGGATACAACCCCTCTTCACCAGACCTTGAATATTGTACATAAAGGTAATAATAACAGAGAATATTGGCTTCAAATCATGTTAGCACTTGACAGACGAAGACAAAAAAATTACTGATTGTATCTAGAATTTGAAAAATGGTGCGTGATGACATGGTCTTCTAAATGCCAAGCAATTTAACACCATTTCCTAACAAATTCTGTAATCTTATATCATCAAACCTTCTTGATGTGCAAAAAAAAGAAACGTAAAAATACTCCTTCCATGCAAGCCTAAATAAAACAAAATAGCAGGAGAGATATGAGTCAGCAGTGGTACTAAGGGAAATGTTAAGGAACCAGTAAAAATTAGCAGTGGCACCAAGGGAAACCATAAACAGCAAGTAGAAATCAGCAGTGGTACATAGGGAAACGATAAGGAGCTGGTCAAGATCAGCAGTGATACCAAGGGAAACTCTAAAGAGCAAATAGAATTCAGTAAACAATTGTGAAAATTGGAAAGGTACTATTATATTACAAATATTAAAAAACAGAATTATGTTTACACTACTTCCCTCAAAAATAGAAGCCTGACTGGACTTGGACTACTGAGCTGCATTTTTTCTTTCAGTACTCTGCACATCATTATATCAACTTAATGTCATATAATTCATAAAAGTAAAATCCTTTAAAGCTAAAATTAAAGCCTTACTTTCTAACCATGCTTATCCAAAAACTCCATCACTCTAATATTCAAGTCTTAAATACTCATAACTTTCTCCAAATTATGTTCATTATACAAGTACTACATGCAATGATAAATAATTAACCTACTGTTTTGGGTGCAACCATGCTCTAATAGCAGAAGAATGCTAGATATTGATACTACTTGAACATTGAATCATATCATAGAATCATAGAAACACCACAGTACAGAAAGAGGCCATTCGGCCCATCGAGTCTGCACCGACCACAATCCCACCCAGGCCCCACCCCCACGTACTTCACCCACTAATCCCTTTAACCTAGGCATCCAAGGGCACTAAGAGGCAATTTTAGCACAGCCAATCAACCTAACCTGCACATCTTTGGACTGTGGGAGGAAACCGGAGTACTTGGAGGAAACCCACGCAGACATGAGGAGAATGTGCAAACTCCATACAGACAGTGACCTGAGCCGGGAATCAAACCCAGGTCCCTGGAGCTGTGAAGCAGCAGTGCTAACTACTGTGCTACCGTGCCACCCCATTGAAGAGTCACTGGCACTTTTCATAGCCAGCCTAGATCAGAGTGTCAATTTTTCTTGTTAAAGAAAACAGCATTTTGCATTTATTGTTACCAAATGCCACAGGTTCATTGATTTACAATTCGGATGCACTAGACAATAGTTGAAAACATGCAATATTTTCAATATACAAAGCTTTGATTAGATTTAGCATCATATTGCATTGTACATTAGATTTGTTTTGAAGCCAAGAAACTTAGTAGTTTCACATTGCAGCAGCTTCAGTTAAATTTCTGAAAACTGTGACCACAATACACCGTTGTTTTAGAAAAAGATTCTCTTTGGTTTTGTACAAAATACTTGACTAAATTTGCAGAAAATCCTTGTCACTGACAACATTGCACATCAAGACAGAGAATGTTGCAGAAGTGAGATATGTGAATGTACCTTAGCACAAGCAAAATTTTTTCCAGATACTTCACATCGGTGCATTTTTCCACAAAGCCATAGTCCAGGTGTTCAATTGGAAGCTTGTATGTCTTCGTGGTTCCCTGGTTCATCAACGAACAAGTATGTTCTGTGCTCATGCTGGAAGGAATACTAGAAAGTTATTTATCAATCTTCTTTGCCCTATGAGCACAAAAACTTATTTTTGTGCAATTTATTCAAGGTTTAGCTTATGCAAGTACATCTGAGGTTACAAAAAAGTGAACATATGGTTTGCTGAAACTAAATGGGAAGGGCAACATACATAAAATACTTCAGCATAGCACTCAAGTTGAATCTGAGATTCATTTTTTAACTGCTAAACCTATAGAACAGGGCATCAATATTTTTTCCTTGTGAAGCACTTGTTCAATTTAAAACCTATATATTAATTATAGGAAACTGCTTTGGATGATCAAAGGTTACATATCTTTTTGAAAGTTGTGGATTCCAATTTTATGCGACAGTTATCTCTTCTTCCCCTTCAATTTTACACTCAAACTCTCCTATTCTCAGTGACATTCCCAATTACTCCACTCTCAAATATTTTCTACCTTAAGATGGCGCTATTCCTACAATGATGGGCACATTATGGTTAAGAATTCATGATAATCTGAGAATTCTTACCATAGTGTGCAATTATGTTGAACACTTTGGTAGAGTAGGAGAGATATAAATCAGCAGTGGTACTAAGGGAAATGTTAAGGAACCAGTAAAAATTAGCAGCGGCACCAAGGGAAACCATAAAGAGCAAGCAGAAATCATCAGTGGTACTTAGTGAAACATTAAGGAGACAGTCAAAATCAGCCGTGATGCCAATGGAAACGCTAAAGAGCACGTAGAATTCAGCAATGGTAAGGAAAACAGCAAATTAGGGGAAGAGTTCAGTCTGGAAATTCATTGATAATAGGGAATAGTGAACACTTTCAAATACATGGGCTGGATAATTGAATATTGTAGGCCAGATCTAGATTACAGGCGCTGTTTTGAACATCACAGCTAAAGAACAAACGTTTATGGGCATCTGACCTACATAATCAGCTACGCAACCATAATATATTCCTTATGAGACTATTTCAAATACATTGAAGCCCTTAAAGTACTAATTGTGGAAACTCCTTCAAATAACAAAATACTACATATTTTGTACAGTATTATAACAATATTCTTATGTTAGCAAGATTCACTAACTTTTAGAATTTACTAACCTAGGTTTAGTAAAATTATTACTGATAATGGGTAAAATAAAACATTTACAAGCCATGAAACTTAGAGCAGTAATAGTAAAATTATAAGCAGTCACACAAAATATGACCAAAACGAAGTTATCGTTTCTAGCCTTGATCTAAAAAGACCATTCTAGAACACTCACCCTGCTGTGGTACTACTCATTTCCCTTAAAAAGTAGTGAAGTGTACTAAAAGTCACATTCCCTCAGTGTAAATGCAAGGATTACAGCACATAAAAAGAAAAAGCAAACCAGGTCACTACTGCACAGCCTCACATCATACAACAAACTCAGTGTACTCTCCACTGGGAAGCAGGAGACCCACAAATAATTAAACCACACCGCCTTTGCTCCACCATGAGTACGCCGAAGAACAACATAAAAAAAGCAATATATACAATTCGGATTTTCGTAATACAACAGGCAATAAATGCCCCTGTGCTCATATAGCATACATCCTTGTCAGGATAAAAGAGAATCAAAAAATCAGGATTATAATCTCAAGAGAACAAAGTTCAGGAATAATGATGAACTGGAGGATAATATAACCACCCAAGGAGCCTGAAAAGGTCAAAGCCATGACAGAATCAGTGAGCAATATCCAGGATCCATCCAGAACTTCTGCACCTCTGCCACGTAATCATCCCAAAACTCTGGCAAGAAAAGCCTAGGTCCCAGTAGGTGGCAAGAACCCGACATATCCAGCTGCCTCTAAACCTTCGTGACAAACACCGAGGACAAATCAAAGCAAGACCAGTGGCTGGAGCCTTTGACTGACCCTGAGCCTCAAAGACTGAATACAATGTCCTTCACTGAACCTGCGACACGTAGCTCTCAAATTGAGATTGTCAAACCATTGCAGCCGATTCTCAATTTGGGCCAGAAATTCATTGCAGTACTCGTTGGGAGGCCAGGTGCATGGATACTCCTTCTCCAGGCCCATCTCCTGAGTGAGCCAGGATATACAATGCACCATGCAGCAGAATTTCCAAGAATTGAAAGTGAGCCTTTACCAAGGAAACTGCCCTGCCCATTGACAGGATTCTCTTCTCTGCTTCATCCACTCTCTTTAGGCTATCTCAAGTTCATTAATATGAGCACCAAAAATCTTGTGGGAAGATGAGACCATTGTCCAAACCTTCACTCATAACGGTGGTCATCACCTTGACGCAAGTAGCATCACCGAAGCGTAGGCCCACTCCCCAGTGAAACCGTCACCACAAACTGAATCCCACCCGGCAGTGTCCAACCATCTCAATCATACAAGGATTTTCCTGACTTAACTTGGCACCCCTCTCCATGCTGTAACCAGGATCTTGCAGGATCATGGCACAGGTTATATACATAGGGACTGGGTAATTATGGGTTGTTCATCTCAGAATAAAAAAAGACTAAAAGATGCGCAGCACCAGGGCTCATGAAACGCAGCCCTCTCCCACACTTATATCACCAGAAGACATATCTTAAAATTAGCGCTATGCCATTTAGGACTAAAATCAGGAAGAAATTTTTCACTGAAGAAAATCTGGAACACTCTCCCAAAAAATACTGCGAACGCTGTGCCGCGCCAGTCTTGTTGGATAAACATAGTAAGGAACATAGAACAACATTGGGTAAATTGAGCTGTTAGTTGAGCAGAGTCAAGGGGCTGAATGGCCTACTTTTGTTCCTATGCAAATCCTTGTAAATAACTCCAAGTTCATCCAAACTGGATGGCTGCGTTTGAATGAGCTGGGATTGGCAGTCTTCCCATTCTTAAAATGCTAAATCTCAAAGACTTACTTACGATTATTAAATCACTTGTTTGATCATGAGTCTCCCAGAATTGACTGTTTCCAAGGAATGGCAGCCGCAACCCAGGAGAAAAATTTGTTGTTGGGGCACAATTCCAAGATGACTTTACTGGCTGCCAATCCGTTATTGTACCCCAGCTGCCACATTCCCTGAGAATTTACTATCGCATTGCTCTGAACAAGATTCTGTTTGATCTTTAAGTGGGATATGTTTGGTGATTCTGGGCCCTAATGGTGGCTGTAATGCTGTCTGATCATCTCCATGATTGTGATGTGCAGTCTAGCACTGGATATATTGCTGACTGGTTGCATGCTTAGCAAGTTGCCAATTAAAGTCATCCTAAATTTCTTAAAATTACCTTGCATGTCTTAAAGGGAAGATGAAGTCTTGATGCAGCAGATATTAGAAGTGATTCTGCATGAATTGAATACCAGGGATGCTTGACAAATGACAGAACAGACAAAAGAGTGTGCATCAAGTGTCTCCAATGCAGCACTGGAGGCTTTTTTTGCAGCTGGTACCTAGGAAATAGACACTAAGAAATGATAGCATTGAGGTCAAATACCAGAAGTGTGGCATAAAAAATGTTTTCATGGCCTCACACAAGTTGTCATGGTCAGTTAGAGCATCTTTATGTGGCATATTCTATATCATTAGCCTCACACTGCACCATTCACCTACTAGCAAATTCCATCTCACATTTTGGTACATTGTCAGCTATTCAACCACATCATAGCACTCTCACAATTAACTCACTCTCATCGGATAAAGTGGTACACAATAGGGATGTAGCAGCAACCTCACGCTAGCTCAGGGGTAACAGGAATGGTGGACTAGTGCAGGATGAAAGCATCCAGATGCTGCCAGGATAGTGGGAATTCATCAGCTTACCTACCTGTGTACACTCACACATTAACTGAATGTTTAACGAATGGAAACATTTGACATTCCAGTACATGTTCCCATTGAGATGTGGGGCCTGCAAAGCCAGGTGTATGTCCCCTGATGTCCCCTGCACAATGGAGAGGCTACCTACCCAGGCAAAGCCATGTATCCACTCCTCCTGTTTTTCTGTTAATTTTAGCTTATTTATTAGTGTCATAAGTAGACTTACAGTAACATTAAGCTACTGTGAAAATCCCCTGGTGGCCATACTCTGGCACCTGTTTGGGTGCACTGAGGGAGAATTTAGCATAACTTTAAAAAGTGGGGGTGCTGGTGCTTAGATTAAACAGTATAGATGAGGGGCAAACAAAAATAACTCAGACCTACATTTCACTGTGGAAAATTTGCAAGAAATCAGCGTGCACTGGATTTTGAGAGGCCAGCACTGAGAGTGGGATGTTACAGGTAGGCAATGTGTTGCTTCGCTGCCATTTTGTAAACAATAATTTGGGAAAATGCACCCGACTCGACTTCTTTGTCACACTCTCACGGGTAAAGTTACCGACGGTAACTGGATTTGACATCTGCTTCACAAAAGGTTCAGGCGAAAGGTTTTCGTTTTGGGGGAAAAAAAACAAACACAAGAGAAAGCGTTTCCCAGCGCGATGCGCGTTTCCATGGAAACGACCAAAGCGTCAGCCTTGCGGAGGCTGGCCAGAACAATATAATTCACTGTTTCATTTACAAGGAGCACTTTTTCGCTCTCACACGGACGCCAGGCCGGCTGAGGGAGGACAATCACAGGCGCCACTCTCTCTACCTGCTCGTTGTTCACACAGTCGCCACTCCCGAGATCCGAACTCCCCGATCCACCTCCCTCTTCACCCAGCGGCCCAAGCGGCCGGAAGCAGGTAGAACCTCAGTGCGTCACTGGGCGGGAAATTCGAACCTGCCATTCAAACCCTCCAGCTGCATGTTCACCAGGGAGGGGAATTCATGTCTCAGCTCTGCTGCAGAGCCAAATGGGATGGAAACGTTAGCTCAGCTTTCTCTCCCTGCCAGACCTGCTGAGTATCTCCCTCCCCGTTGTCGTTTCAGATTCCAGCAAAAACAAGGTTTTGTTTATTTTAAAATTTTATTGATATCTCTTTTCACTTCACAGTAGGAACTTCCCCACGATCAGGCTTCGGTCTTCCCAATATCTTTTTGCCTTCAGTTCACCCCCCCGCCCCGCTCCACCCACCCAAACAAACTGCGTTCCCTCAAACCATCCATCTCCCTGGCAAACAAAACTCACTCACAACCTTGGTGTCGTGGTTGACCCCATGCCCAGAGAAGCTTCCTTGCCAAATTTCCGTCACTGCCAAAACTGCCGATTTCAAACTCCATAACATCACCCAACTTTAACCTGCCTCTGCTTGTCTCAGTTGAAACTCTCATCTGTGCCTGTAGAACGCTCCCCTGACCAATCTCCCATCTTCCAACTTACATAATAGGTTGCATCTACCTCATGTTGCAAGAAGGAATGTCCTGAGATGTGGCACATGCTGACATTATGACATCAGATGAACAGACACCACATGACAATCACCATTCAGGAGTGTTCCCTTTGTGTCAGGGAACACTTCAGCAGTCAAGGGCATTCAGCCTATCTTTCGGTAAGTGTTCTCCAAGGTTGCCTTCAACACACACAACAGAAAATTGCTGAGCAAAAACTGATCGCCAAGTTCCACTTGCAAGAGGATTGCCTCAACCAGGATCTTGGGTTCATGTCATATTACATGTAACCTCCACCATTTTGCCTAGGCTTGCAAATCCTACTAACTGTCCTGGCTTGAGATAAAATTCACACCCCTTCAATCTGTGATTATCCCTCGCTCTACTTGCGTTGTCTGTACCTGCAAAGACACACATTCCAACCATTATCTTGCAATTGCGTCTGTCTATATGTGCCGTGTTTGCAAACTCAACTCTCCACACACCTGAGGAAGGAGCAGTGCTCCGAAAGCTTGTGATTCCAAATAAATCTGTTGGACTTTAACCTGGTGTTGTGAGACTTATTACTGTGCCCACCCTCGTCCAACGCCAGCATTTCAACATCAACCTACATAAATGAGGTCATCCAAAACTCTGCAACTCATATTCTAACCTGCACCAAGTCTCATTTGTTCAATAATCAGCTCACTGTGTACACTAACAATGAATCCAGCAATGTTTCAATTTCAAAATCCTCAACTTTGGTTTTGACCAATCATCTGGATTCTATGTTTGGGGCAGTTGGCTCAGGCAATTTGTTTCTGGGATGCAGTTTGCCCTGTCATGAAGACCCTAATCTTCCACCTTCACATCACATATGCTGTCCACATGGTGCCTTTGCTGCTAGCCCCATTACTCACAATCCAAACCTCCCCCGTTACCTCACAAGACCCAAGAATGAACTTGTCTTTTCTCTCTCCTCACGCCCTCTTAAGTTGTCTCTGTTTACAAGATTCACTGTCTGCTTCCTTAACACTCCATTCCCTGTAAATAACCTACTACTCAAATTTCCCTTCCTGGCCCCATGCTGGCATCTCAAAGTGTCCATCTCCTCTTCCTCAGATATTGCCCTCTTCCCTTTCAAAACTGCAATCATCAGCCCATTCCTCAAGACTCACCTATGATACCCATCCTAGGGAACTCCTGCTCCACCTACAGTTTCCAAAGTCCTCAAATTTTGTTGCATCCAAAATCCACACCCATCTTCTCAACTCACATATTTGAATCTCTCCATTCAGATTTCCACAAGCACTGAGATGGTCCTAAGCCTTCAGAAATGACATCCTTCATGACTGGCTGATTAATTCAACTTGTCTTCTCTGTAGTCCTTAGTGACTCCACTATTGTCCAGCACAAGTAGGACTGCTCGTGACCTGCTTGCCATTGGAACTGATCATCTAAAGCAAGTCCTAATGAACCCAAGTGCTAACTATTACATCCAGATTCAATGAAAGGAACAGCTAACTTTGCTGTCTTATAGTCAAGACTTACTGGCTCAAAAACTCTGATGTGGATGTGCCGGCGTTGGACTGGGGTAAACACAGTAAAAAGTCTGACAACACCAGGTTTTAGTCCAACCGATTTCGGTTGGACTAAAACCTGGTGTTGTCAGACTTTTTACTGTGTTTACCCCAACTAAAACCTGGTGTTGTCAAAAACTCTGCACAGAGCGAGTCCTGGAGATAGCATTGCAACAGCGAGGGAAAGTCCACCAGACAGAATAGGGGAGGAAGCACATTTTGGTCAAAAGAGATGGAACCTGTGGAAATTTAAGGACAATGAAGATTCATTCTGGTGAGAATGGGAGGAGTCGCTAGAGTCAATTTGGGGATTCTCAGAAGGGAAATTAGCTTCAACAGACATGGGGGCAGGATTTTACAGCCTCGCTCGTCCCGAAACCGTAAAATCCCATCTAAGGAATATGAACCTTCCCATACTGCACCCCTTGCCTGCTCTGATTCCAATGGGGGGGGGGGGGGGGGGAGACAGGCAGGGGTGCTGGTAAACCTCCAGCCAGGATGTTGAAACTCAACAAAACTGGGAGAAGTGAGCCTGCTGGAAACTGGGAATATCTTTGAACAGGTTGCTTTAAAGACTACAATTCTATAGAGAATGATGCAATGTATAAACGCGAAGTTTGAGTTTTCAGTCATGATTTTACATATTTCAATTAGATCATGCTAATCTAATTCCCTTCTCACACAACAGGAAGTTACAAGACATATCTTTTCTGTAATTTGGTGCAGTGGTTGCCAAGTAATATTCAGTCAATATTGCTTTTGTTGTGTTCGTTACAGTAAAAATCTTAAAATGTGAACACTCGTGTTCCCTTGAGCCTGTCACTGGGAATTCAAGTCTCCTTTTTAAAGTTATTGGTCTTTATAGGAATCATAACTACTTTTTAAATTCCAGGCAATGCAATCCCAATGTCTGTCATCGCTCTTCATAAGTTAATCACTGGAGTGCATCATCATTCTGATAAAATTTTTAAAAAGTAGAAGCTAGAAATATTCAGCAGGTCTGACACATCTGTGGGAGACTGAAATGGAACTAACATTTCAGGTGACCTTATATCAGTTCTGGGTTCAATCCCAGACGTACTCCTAAATAACTGTTACAGCTTGGTTAGGGAGGATTAGCTGACTCCTCCTCTTGGTCCACTGCTGGGTTGGTTATAACAGAATTTGAATTTTTAAAAAGAGGTGAAATTGCCAATTCAATGTATACTTAGCTATGTACAGATCAGTGTAAGAATTAAGCCTCAAGTTAACAAGGAGTTAGCATTGTTACTAAAACTTAATCGGGTAAAGATGCAGAAGTTTTTAATAAAAAGCTTGACAATATGCAAAAATGTCCCACTTCCCACTAATGCAGAAAATATAACCACACCTCCAGCCATGCACAGAAAGAAACCAAACTTTACATAGTATCATGCTTTAAAACTTAGCCAAGTATAAAGATCAGGAAAATTATTCACAAGTTGTCTGAAAGTTCACAGCCAGAAAGTCACTTTCCTGTGGTTCTTTTGTTTCTTACTGAAGCAGTCACTATGCAGTCACAGCTGGTTGATTCTCACTTTTCTTGAAGCAGTGGTGGAGAGTTGGAATCCTCAAATGAAAGAACTTTCAGTCTGCAGCACTAAAGTCTTCTGGTGTATTTTTGAACCACAAATCAGCACAGGTTTGAGACAGAGTGTGATAAGGCTGTTGCCACTGCTGTCCCTGTGGCAATCGCTTTCTCTGTTCATTCAAATCCAAAATATTTTACACACAAGAGCTGGGTCATGTGACCTCGGCTTATCTGAGCATTGCCTTGGAAAGCTCCATTGACATCTTCATGAAGTGGTTTCTGGCCTTCATAAATTTAACTTCATAGCCTTCTGTAGGCCAATGACCTTTAACACAAAACGTTCCTGACAAAAAGTTTAGTGTGTGTGTGTGGAAACTTATATTACATCCATATGACACAATTTAATATTCTATATAGCACATCATCATGACATTAGCAACATACATTTGTGAGATTTTGATAATTAGTTTTAAATGTTGAAACTTAAGGAAATCATATGTGAAATGCAGTATCTATTAGAGCCACAATGATTCTAATCGCATGTAGTAGTTCAGAATTTGATTACTGCTAAAACAACTTGTATTCATCAGGATATATTCACAAGAATAAAAATTATAAATACAATAACAATTTATATTGCATGAGGAAAGAATGCTGATTGATTGGCATGTAGACTGATTGGTACAGGCATTGCCATGGAAACACAGAATAATTAACTACCCAGGTTTTGTTTAAATTCAAACCAGGATTGGTCAAGGCGTTGTCAAGCAGAATGGCTGTCCCCAAGCCTTGATTAGTTGGAAAAGATGCAATGCATGGACACGCTCCTTCTGACTGCAAAGCACACATCCCTGTCTGTGATTATAAGTAACTTCTAGAATGTGGATGTGAGCCACACTGCCATAATCTTCCATTGGTTATCAATACAATTCTTAGTACGATCAGGAATATTTCAGCAAGTTCCGTTTAATCATAAGTAATGTTGGATACTAAGTTTTAAATTTTCTAAGCCGTTTTTTTACAATCCGCCAGCCATTGGGATGTACTGCCTACGTAACTGGCATCATGCAGGCAATGAAATTCATATACCACATTACTCATTTTGTGTGATTGGCAGCACATCTTTTTGGCTTGACAGCAATATTCTGTTAGTGAAGAATACTACTCACCTCTGCATAGCAGCTACTGCATTAGCAACAGGTGAAGCTGTATTATGCTGCTACTATGCAGTAGCGACATGAGTGAATTCAAGGGCAATTAGGGATAGACATTAAATGCTGGCCTTGCTAGCAACACTCACATCCCATGAACAAATAAAGTTGAAAGAAATTGAACCTGACCACCTGTAATTCCCTTTTAGTTCAAATTATCTGCTTCCATCCTGAAAAAAAGCACAAAACAATTAAACAATTCTGTCTTGAACAACAATGTAATTCTTGGAAGATGACACATCTTACCGGCAACGAAAGATTTTTCAAACACTAACACCACAGTGTTGATATAAAATTGTTATTTCCTTTACTGCACAGTTGATCTTTAATGTACGAGTGAAATGCCTTAATATTTTTAAATTGCAGATAATCAAATGAAAGGAAAAGCAATTAACTGATTGACCAACAAGCTGGGAAAATATCAACTACATGAAACATTTATTTTCATCAAATAAAACAAAATCAGTCTTTCAAATATTCTAGCTTTTGAAGGATACAAGCAGTATTTTACATTAACATAAAAATATCAAAGCCTTTCTTTCTGCCTGATGAAATTTACAAGTGTAACAAGGCTGGATGGTAAACATTAGCAATTCTTGTCAGTGCAAGTTGAAGAAAAACTCTGGATTTCATCGGGCATCGAAAACAACCACTGTTAAGGTTCAGGTTAAGGAAAAAAAAGTAAATTGTGAAACTACAGCTATTTGGGATCTAAGTGTTAAACTTTTACAGAACATCATGAGCAACCCTGGATCTATTCAGTATGATGTGGAGATGCCGATATTGTACTGGGATAAGCTCAGTAAGAAGTCTCACAACACCTGGTTAAAGTCTAACAGGTTTATTTGGCAGCACAAGCCACAAGCTTTCAGAGCGCTGCTCCTTCATCAGCTGAATGGGAGTTCTGTTCACAGAGCATATAAAGGCACAAACTCAATTTACAAAATAATGATTGGAGTCTTTACAGGTAATCAAATCTTAAAGGTACAGACAATCTGAGTGGAGGGAGGGTTAAGCACAGGTTAAAGAGGTGTGTATTGTCTCCAGACAGAAGTTAGAGAGATTTTGCAAGCCCAGGCAAGTGATGGGGGTTACAGATAGTATGACATGAACCCAAGATCCCGGTTGAGCATGGAACTTAGCTATCAGTTTCTGCTCAGCAATTCTGAGTTGTGTTGGGTTCATGTTACACTATCTGTAGCCCCCACGACTTGCCTGGGCTTGCAAAATCTCACTAACTATCCTGGTTGGAGACAATACACATCTCTTTAACCTGTGCTTAACCCTCTCTCCATTCACATTGTCTATACCTTTAAGACTTGATTACCTGTAAAGACTTGCATTTCAACCATTGTTTTGTAAATTGAGTCTGTGTCTTCATATGCCCCGTTTGTAAACAGAACTCCCACTCACCTGATCAAGGAACAGTGCTCTGAAAGCTTGCAGCTTGTGCTACCAAATAAACCTGTTGGACTTTAACCTGGTGTTGTGAGACTTCTTTCTATTCAGTATCCCAGTTAACACCATCTGCTGTACCAAGCTCCCAGTCAAATTATAGTTAAATTGGAAAAAACAATTTGTTTTAATGTAGAGATAACTCACTGACTCTTGACAGCTAAAAAAAAGTGTATGCATGTTTGGCATTTTTAAATAATTTTCAATCAAGAGATTTTCAAGCTCACCCAAACTAGTTTCAGATATTGTATTTTAAATTTTCTTCCACCATACAAGTTCCTCAATGTAGCTCCCATTAACATTCTAATCAGCAAGCAACAGAAAAATTGTGAGTGAGAGGGTAGCAAAGATGAACACTGTCAATATTTCTTCTCCAAAATAGAGTGACTCTATTACTTTAGCAGCTTGACAAGAAGTATCTTTGATCATTTCTCCATCTCTTCTTGCCTCTTTTTCAGGAGGTGGTCAGTGAGAGGAAGCTTTATGCCCTGAAAACTTGGACCAAACCAGTAATGGAGGTCAACATCACAGACATCAGATCAGCTTTCATGAAAGTCAACCCTTGGAAAGCGAATGGCCTGGGTGGGATACCTGGACAAGTACTCAGATCTTGTGTGGACCAGTTGGCTGGGGTATTTACAAACTTCTTTAACCTCTCCTTACACTAATCTGAGGTTCCTACCAGCTTCAAAACGACAACCATCATCCCTGGATCAAAGAAAAGTCAGACAACATGTCTTAACAACTATTACCAATGGTTCTGACATTCATCATTATGAAGTGCTTCAAAAAGTTAGCCACGGCACAGAACAACTCCAGCCTCGCAGATTGCCTGGATCCACTACAATTTGCCTATTATTGCTGCAACAGACATCATCTCCTGGTCCTACACTCAACCCCAGAACATCTGGATAACAAAGACACTTATGCCAGCTTCCTATTCATTGACCACAGCTCAACCTCCAACACTATTATTCAGATAAAACTCACCTCCAAACTCTGTGGCCTAGGGCTCGGCTTCTTCCTCTGTGACTGGATCCTAGACTTCCTAACAATTAGACTGCAACATAAGGCTAGGTGACAACACCTCCTTCATCATTATTCCCTACACTGGTGCCCCACAAGGCTGTGTCCTTTGCCCCTTACTATACTCCTTGGACACTTACGAATGTGTGGCCAAGTTCCACTCCAACTTGATATTCAAGTTTGCTAATGACACTACTGTAGTGAATTGGATCTCAAACAATGATGAGATGGAGTACAGGAAAGACAGAGAATCTGATTAAATGGTGTGGCTACATTAATCTCTCCCTCAATGTCAGTAAAACGAAGGAGATAGTCATCAACTTCAGGAAGTGTAGTGGCGGACACGCCTCTGTCTACATTAATGGGGATGAAGTAGAAATGGTCGAGAACTTCGATTTTCTAGGTGTCCAGATCGCCAACAACTTTTCCTGGTCCCTCTACACCAATGCTAGTTAAGAAAGCCTAGTAGACCCTCTACTTTCTCAGGAGGCTGAGGAAATTCAGCACGTCCGCTATGACTCTCTCAACTTTTTACAGATGCACCTTAGAAAGCATCCTTTCTGGGTGTATCACAGCTTGATATAGCTCAAAGGAACTACAAAGGGTTGTGAATATTGACCAATCCATCACACAAACCAGCCTCACATTCATTGTCTCCGTCTACACTTCCTGCTGCCTTGGAAAAGCAGCCAGCATAATCATGGACCCTACGCACCCCACTCTCTTCCATTTTCTTCTGCTGGGAAAAAGATGCAAAAGTCTGATATCACGTACCAGCCAACTCCAGAACAGCTTCTTTCCTGCTGCAAACAGACTTTTGAATGGACCTGGCTTATATTAAGTTGATCTTTCTCTACACTCTAGCTATGACTGTTAACACTATATTCTGTACCCTCTCCTTTCCTTCTCTCCGATATACCCTACGAATGGTATGCTTTGTATAGCGCACAAGAAACAATATTTTTCACTATACCAATACACGTGACAATAATAAATCAAATCAAATCTATTCCCATCATCCTTGCCTTATACTGTTGAGAAAGACTACTTCCAAATCTCTCACCAAAACCTTGTAATTTCCTTTCCTCTAGTCCATACCACATTTGTCCCCAATTAGTTTTATAATTACCTTGCTTCCGTTTTGTTTTAGATGCCAATCAACCACACATCACTACTCTTCTGCCTGACCATTCTCCACCATCACCTTTATTTCACGCTCTATATTCATGATACCCATTTATCAATATCTACTCTTTCATGTCCCATTCTTCTGGGTTTTGTTTCTCCTTCTGTAACATCACTGTCACCCTATTTGGAGCAACTTCCTGTTTTGGTCCCTATGTGCACACAAGTACCCATCCAATGGTATGGAGATAAACAACCCGACAATTTATTTTAGTGGTGTTGGTTAAACATTGGCCAGGACATTGGAGAATTCCTCTTCTCATTTTTGAATAATGCCATTAAATTTCTTGAGTGGACATTAAAGTTTCAATGTCTCATCTAAAGATTGTCATCACAGATAATACAGTATTGCCCCAGTCCAACAATAAAGTATCATCCTGGATTATTTGCCTTAATTTCTGGAACAGGTTTGAAAGACCTTATAAAGTAAAGGTGAAGCATTATCACTGTGAGAAAAAAATCTTCAGTCTCTCCCTCTTTGCAGCCAACCCAATTCTTTTACTTCAACCTTGGTGTCCCACTTCTTTCACATTAGTTCAGAAATTTAGGCTTTTCTGTGGGTAACACAATTTATCCATGAAATAAATAACTTAAAGACAGGCAACTGTTTCAATAGCATTAGTACACTCTGAATTCAGCAAAGACTAAACTCTGGTATCCTTAATAAAACTATCTGCACAAGGGAAAGGATTCCACTGATAGATGGGATCACTTTGATCTCTACACGCACGCCATATATTTTCCAAAAGCAGCAAAATAATAAGACATTAAATAGTTATCTGCTACAATGTTTAAGGATACATCTTTTTGTTCTCTTCTTGTACATTATTCTGTAACCACATTCTCGGCATCGGATAGGATCTCTGGCTTTAATTTCGTTTTCAGTATGACATTCTGTAATAAGTAAATAAATGGCTCAGTATTCAAATTCAACCTCAATTATATTGGTGCCTTATTCATTTTATTTTTTAAGAAGGATGAGTGAATGTTAAATGTTGCTCATGTACTTCCCTGTCTACATGCAGAAACAGATTAGCTTGATGAATGAATGTTATACCAGCTGGAGGAATGAGTCAGACATTTGGCAGAGAGTCCTGTTACCACTTTATACTGACAAACCCACTCACTGCTATTGGTGCCAATTAAATATTCAGCATTAAGCAAGACAATCAGAGTTGGTTAGCTCAGGTGGCTGTACTGCCAATTTGTTGTATACAGCAATGCCAACAGTGCAAGTTCAATTCTCATACCAGCTTAGGTTATTCATGAAGGCCCGCGTTCTCAACCTTTCCCCTCCCGTGAGGTGTGGTGATCCTCAGGTTAAAATCACCACCAGAGCACCTTCTGGGATTATGGTGACTTTACCTTTAATTAAGCAAGGCAACTTAGCACTCCAATACATAGCAATGAAGCTCCCATTAGAAATTGGTATTTGGATCTAACAGCAAATGTGGCCTTTAAAAAGCAAGTTCTGATTATAGACAACGTACCAAATAAATCAAAAGGGCCACCATTACTAATCAAATGAGAAGATAACTATAAGGTTCATGGTGGAAGATATAGGAGGGATGTCCAAGGTAGGTTCTTTACTCAGAGTGGTTGGGGTGTGGAATGCACAGCCTGTTGAGATAGTGGAGTTGGACACTTTAGGAACTTTCAAGCGGTTACTGGATAGGCACATGGAACAGACCAGAACGAGAGGGAGTGGGATAGCTTGATCTTGGTTTCGGACAAAGCACGACACAACATCAAGGGCTGAAGGGCCTGTACTGTTCTATGTTCTATAACAATTCATTTACCTCACAAAACGGCCACTATTATTGAAGTTGGCATATTCAAGGTAAGTTCTTATAATTTAGATCATGTGCAACAAATACAACATGGTACAGGATATTTTTCTTGATACTCTTGTCCATCCAGGACACAAATTCTACTAAGAAAAATACATTTTAGCTACGGGAAAACCAATTTCACATTTTTATAATTAGATATATTATGGGTGTTGTGGCTGGACTAATAACTCGGATTGCATTAAACTTCCTCCAAAGTAACACCAAAAGAACTAGAAAACTTAAAATTATTCAAACCATTTCCAATTTTTCCCTATTGATGTCAAAATTAAATGTTTGGAAAACAATTATTTACTGTGCTAGCTATCCCATGTTATGCTATAAAGTAATTTTTAATATCCTAGGCACCCAATGTGTATTCTTCCAAAGCACTGGAAACATTCCACAGTTCCTATCACCAGGCCTACCCCAATGGATGGAGAAGGGTGTGCAAACCAATCAGAAATAGGTGTTGTTCAGTTGAATCCCAATGCTTTCAACTGCAGCAGTCCTACTCCATTATTAAATCAGGGCAATCGTTAGCAACAATGCTACAAAACAAATACCATGTCAAGTTACACTACAGGATATTTTCACTGAAGCTTCAGGCTTTCTCCCCCTCCACCTAATCTTACCTATTGCAGGAACCACAATGCACATTCACTTCTTTTCTCTGTACAGGCACTCAACTACAACCACCTAGTCTCCAGTTACTGTTTAAGCTGTTCTTAAGCTAGTCACTAAAAGATACATCAAACCAATCTGATAACTCATTGTTTCTTCCTCTATCACCACACCAAAAAGGGAAACACAACATTATCTGTACATTAAGATAAAAGCAAAATACTGCAGATGCTAGAATCTGAAACAAAAACAGAAAATGCTGGAAAATCTCAGCAAGTCTGACGTGTGGGGAGAAAATAAAACCAACGTTCCGAGGCTAGATGACCCTTTGTCAGCTAAGAGGTCACCTCTCTTTTCTCTTAGCTCTGTTTCGAGTTGAGACAACCTTTGTCATTCACTCTATTCTCTCCCCATAGATGCTGTCAGATCTGCTGAGGTTTTCCAGCATTTTCTGTTTTTAGAACATAGAACAGTACAGCACAGTACAGGCCCTTTGGCCCTCGATGTTGTGCCAAGCTATGTCCGAATCCAAGATCAAGCTATCCCACTCCCTATCATTTTGGTGTGTCCCATATGCCTATCTAATAACTGCTTGAAAGTTCCTAAAATGTCCGACTCCACTATCACAGCAGGCAGTGCATTCTACACCCCTGTCCACTGCTATTAGTTAAGACCGTCAATTCAGAAGTGCAAGCCTGTATCCTGCCACTCCAGATGAATGCACGGTTTATTTTAACTAACTTGGAAGATTCAGAGAGGACAGACTATATTAAGTAATGGAAAAACAGCAAGGCAAGGACACAAACCTGCAACTGGAACAACACACACAAAACAATCTGACGTTTTACGAGCAGAGCTTTGCATGCTTCCATTAATGTCTGACAATGAGACGGATCCTTGAGAGGCACCTAAATAGTGTTGAATACGGCACACACACACACCAACATTTTCTGCATCATGCAGACAAAAGCAAATTGGATGTCTTGGAGAAATGCAAGGACTCGCCTTTGTAATCAGATAGCTTATGAAGATAAAAAGAATCAACTCAGCACTAAGGATGAAATACAAATATTAAATGGGCATTACTTTGGGAGTTTCACATGGCATATATGGCGATCCTTCAACTCAAAGCTTCTGGATTTCATAACAGCTCCAGTGGTGAAGGAAGTAACCGAAGAAAATACCACTAATTGGATCACCTAAAATTCAAGAAGTAACACAACAATCTGTTTTGTTATTCAAAATTGTAGTTCAGGTTGTGATTATTACCTCCACAAATATAGACCATGGGTTGTTGCTTAGGAGGCTGCAAGTCCTTCTGGGCATCCATTTCTATCAGGTGCTCAGGTGGTTAAACTGAAAGACAATTAACCAAATGACTATAATTATATAGTCCAGAGGCTTTACACTTCATTAGTTAAGACAGTTTCTCCTCAGGCTTTTTTTAAAAATATACTGACAGTTACATCTCATATTTTGAACTAACCAGTTGTAATAATGTCAAATTTGAAGTTTATCAGTAAACACATTAAATTCAAACATACAAACTATGGTTAGTAAACCTAACATCCAATTTAATTTTCCAAGACAGGGTCATGACAAAAGCTTAAAGCCTATTGACAAATTTCAATAGGTGCTTTGTGCTCGCCATGGACAACTGCAGATATCCATAAGTCTGCATGAGTGCAGCTCCATCACTCAAGAATCAACACCATTTAGGACACTGCAACCTGACTGGCACCAAATCCATCATCTTAAATATTCACTCCCTCCACCACCAGCACAGGGTGGCAGCAGTATGCCCCATCATGCACTGATGAACAAGGTCAGGGAATGTGGAGTCGAGATGGAAGAGGGAGAATGAATTGCTAGCTGACTTCAAGACAGAAAGCAGTGTGATAAGAAAAGGTATTTTCTCAGAGCGGCAGAACAAAGGAAGTGGTGTTCCACAAAGGATCTGCAATGGGATAACTGCTGTTCACAATTCAATTATTAATTTGCACTTCGAAATCCAAAACATAATTACCAGGAAAGAAAGAAAATCTTGCAGATTGAATTTCATTTGCCAATTATTTTCCCAATGTGGTAGTGCATTTTTGTAGGAAGAATAAAAAAGTCACTTCTCACTTGGAAGGGGCACATCTAAATGGGGTACAGCAACAAAGATATCTTGGACTACAAATAGATCAATCAATAGGTCAAGTTGGGCCACGGATTTGCAAGGCTATAAACTGAACACCATGCTTTATTTCTAGAGGGATAGAATTGAAAATCAAAGAAGGTATGCCAAATCTGTATTGAGTCTTGGTTAGAAAACAGAGTACTGTGTGCAGTTCTGGTTGGCACATTATAAAAAGGATATAGAGACTCTGGAGAGGAAGCAGAGAAGACTTACAAAGATGATATCAGAATTGCGCATCAGGAACGGGTTGACAGGCTAGGTCCCTTTTTCTCTTGAAAAAGGCTGAGGGGTGACCCAATAAAAGGATTTAAAAGTTTCATAGAATGCCTAAAATGCAGAGGGAGGCTATTTGGCCCATCAAGTCTGCATTGACCACAACTCCACCCAGGCTCCATCCCTGCAAACCGATGTATTTATCCTGCTAATCCCCCTGACACTATGGGGCAATTTAGCATGCCAACCTAACTCGCACATCTGTGGACTGTGGGAAGAAATCAGAAAACCTGGAGGTAATCATGCAGACAAAGCGAGAACATGCAAACTCCACACAGTCACCTGTGGCTGGAATTTAATCCAGGTCCCTGATGCTGTGAGACAACAGTGCTAACCACTGTACCACTGTTCTGCCCCAAAAGGATGGCACAGGTTGAAAGGTTTTGATTGAGTGGGTACAAAAAGAACATTTCCTCTAACGAGAGGCCATCAACACAAGATAGCCAACAAGAAATCCAATAATGAATTCAGAATAGTCTTCTTTACTCAATGACGAAGTAGAAATGGTTAAGAGCTTCAAGTTTTTAGATGTCCAGATCACCAATCTGTCCTGGTCCTCCCATGCTGACATTATAGTTAAAAAAGCCCACCAACGCCTCTACTTTCTCAGAAGATTAATTTGGCATTCAGCCTACAACTGTCACCAACTTTTACAGATGCACCACAGAAAGCATTCTTTCTGGTTGTATCATAGCTCGGTATGGCTCCTGCTCTGCCTTAGTCCAATAAACTACAAAAGGTTCTGAATGTAGCCCAATCCAACACACAAACCAGCCTCCCATCCACTGACTCTGTCTACACTTCCCGCTGCCTCGGCAAAGTAGCCAGCATAATTAAGGACCCCATGCACTCTGAACATTCTCTCTTCCACCTTCTTTTGTTGGGAAAAAGATATAAAAGTCTGAGGTCATGCACCAATGGACTCAAGAGCAGCATCTTCCCAGCTACCACCAGACTTTTGAATGGCCCTACCCTGCATTAAGTTTATCTTTCTCTACACCCTAACTATAACTAAAACACTACATTCTGCACTCTCTTCTTTCCTTCTGTATGAATGGTATGCTTTGTCTGTATAAGCACGCAAGAAACAATACTTTTCACTAATACATGTGACAATAATAAATCAAATCAAATGAACGGTGAGAATGTGGAACTTATCAGAAAAAGCATTTGAATCAAATAGTATAGAAGCATTTACAGGATTGGAGGCCATTCATCCTGCTGTCTCTCGGAAGTAGTAGTTTACCCAGTCTCACTCCCCGTAGCACTGCATTCTTTCTTTTCAGATAATATTCCAATTCTCTCTTTAATGCCTTGATTGAACCTGCCTCCATCACACTCAGGCAGGACATTCCTGATCCCAACTACCCACTGTGTGGAAAAGTTGTCATTGTTTATTTTGCCAATTACCTTAAATCTGTGTCCTCTTGCTCTCTGTCCTTCCACCAAGGGGAATAGATTTTCTCAATCCACCCTATCCAAAAACCTTCACAATTTGGAACACCTCTATCAAACCTCCACTCAATATTCTCTTCCCCAGGGCAGACAGTCCTAACTTCTCTACCAACTGTTCTTGGACAACAAATTTTATGAAATTGGGCACACAAAATGGAAGCAGACTGAAGTTACACTCAGAGCCTCTCCACTAAAAATCACAAAGTAACAGACACCGATCAATAGGCAAGAGCATGCTTTTAGAATGCAAATGAGGGCTAGCACGTAAGGGAAGCTGGACAGGATGGCACCTACAGGAACTAAATCTCCACCCCATCAAAATCAGCACTTTTAAAGCAGTCAAACAACCCATGGAGACACCTAAAATTAGCATAGTTAAGGAAACATTCCTGGCCCCTCAAAACCTCTTTTGAGACCAATGACACACCTATGGTTCAAACTCCAGAGATTCTAGACTATTAAATAACCAATCAGACAAAGCAATTAACACACACCTAAAACAATTTCCTCAGCACTTGGAAACATCGAGACAGGATGGCTAAGGTCGAATACCGTAAATAAAGTATTAGCATTTGAATCGCATGCTGCACCGAAGTTCAGGTATAACTATAGCCTGCTGTGAAGGACGGGCAGAGCGCTTTTGGGACAGTCCGATTGTATGTCCTGACTGTGCTTCTCCGTCGATGTAACGAAAATAAAGCTGTGCCGTTACTGAACTTCACCCTGAGTCTGTAGTGGTCGTTTCGCCCACTTGCGCTAACACTACATAACTGGTGTTCCTCATCCCTGGAACCACTTTCATCAATATTTTCTGCATTCTCTCTAATGCATTCACATCTTTCAGTATGGTTTCCAAAACATAATACTCCGATTAGTGTACAAGTTTATTTAACTTCCTTGCTTTTGCAATCTATGCTCCTATTAATAAAATCTCAGATGCTTTATCAACCGCACTTTCAACCTATCTTGTCACTTTAAATGATTTATGCACGTATACATTCGTGTCACTTTGCTTTTGCAACCCCCTTGGAGAAATGTACCCTTTATTTTATATTGCCTATCTGCGTTCTTCATACCAAAATCAATCTCTTCAGATTTCTCTGCTTCAAATTTCATCTACCACTTGCCCACCCATACAGACCTGTCTTTTTGAAGTTCTACATCATCCCTCTGACACTTAATGCTTCTAACTTTTCTATTTGTCTACAATTGAAACTGTGCTCACGGACTAGGTCATTGATAAACGTCGGGAATAGCAAGCGCCCCAACACCAACTCCTGAGGAACTCCAATGCAAAATGTCCTCCAGTCTGAAAAATATCCATTAACCACTATTCTGTTTCCTGTCACTCAGCCAAATTTGGATCCATGTTGCTACTGTTCTTTTTAATCCATGAGCTATAACTTTATTCACAATCTGTTGCATAGCACCTTACCAAACGTACATGTGCGCTAAATCAACAACATTACACACACCAATTTTCTCTCTTGCTTCATCAAAAACACCAGCAAGTCAGTTAAATATGATTTGCCCATAACAAATCATTGTTATAATTTGTCCCAAATTATTATTTCTGGAAGCTTCACCACCAAAGTTAAATGACTGGCCTGTGGATATTGGGCTCATTTTTGGACCCTTAGCATGTGCAATTCCACAGAGAAATCCAGGAAATGATGTGGGCTGGTTCTAATGTGCAGATTTCATAAAATGCATTCAGAACTTTTCAGCCACCACATAGCAAACCCAGCAAGGAACAATTATTGACTTAGTTTTTGGAAATTAAGCTGGGCAGCTGGAAAAGCTATCAGTGGGATAGCATCTTGGTGGCAATGATCACAATTCAATTAGATTTGGTGCCGCCATGAAATAAAGATCAAGATTGACAAAGAGTAAACATTTTAAATTGAAGTAGGCCAGTTTTACTAAACTGAGATGTGATTTGACAAATGTGATTAGATTTAGCTCCTTGAAGGTAAGTTATGTGTCAAAAGTAGTGAGAAGCAGTCAAGGAGGAGGGCAAAAGAGTTCAGAACAAACTGAGAAAGAAAAAGAGTGCAACTCAAATCTATATGTAACCCATGGACATCAAGAAACATATGGAGTATGATAAGGCAAGAAAAAGAGAAACTGATATCAGACAACAAAGCACAATATTGCAGAAAGCCCCAGTGGAATATAGTAAGGGATGAAATTAAAAAGGAAATTTGGAAAGCAAGGTATGGCATGAGAAAATATTGGCATGTAAAATCAAGGAAAACTCAGATATTCTAATTCTTCTAATACAAAAAAAACACAACTTTGAAATTGGATAAATTGGCAGGTCTTGCCCAGAATGAAATGTATCCCAGACTGCTAAGAGTAGCAAGGGAAGAAATAGCAGTTTGGCAAATACCAATGATTGTCATTTTCCAAACCTCTCTGCTGGCAAGCATGGAACCTAAAGACGGCTAATATTGCTGCGCTGTATAAAAGTGGAAGGAGATATGTTCCGAGTTCTTAGCTATTCAAGCCTAACAAATTATTGGAAAAAATTGAAACATCATATGAATCATCATTTAGAAAGACAAATTAATCAAGAACACTTGGAATTATTTTCCAAACGTCGCTGGATTCTGGGCAAGTGCCGGAAGATTGGAAAACGGCTAATGTCACGCCATTGTTTAAGAAGGGTGGCAGGCAAAAGGCAGGGAATTATAGGCCGGTTAGTTTAACGTCTGTTGTAGGAAAAATGTTAGAATCCGTCATCAAGGAGAAAATAGCGAGGCATCTTGAGGAGAATTGTTTGGTAGAGCAGACGCAGCACGGTTTCATTAAAGGGAAGTCATGTCTGACAAATTTGTTGGAGTTCTATGAGGATGTGTCTAGGGCGGTGGATAGAGGCGAGCCGGTGGATGTGGTCTTTCTTGATTTACAGAAGGCGTTTGACAAGGTACCTCACAAGAGATTATTGCAGAAGGTCAGGGGGCATGGAGTTGGGGGTAGGGTGTTAGCGTGGATAGAGGATTGGCTGTCAAATAGGAGGCAGAGAGTGGGGGTCAATGGGTGCTATTCGGATTGGCGGTTGGTGACTAGTGGAGTGCCCCAGGGGTCAGTGCTGGGGCCTCAGCTATTCACCATTTATATAGATGATCTGGAGGAGGGAACCGAGTGAATGGTGTTGAAATTTGCTGATGACACCAAGATTGGTGGAACGGCAAATTGTGCGGAGGGTGTGGAGAGTCTGCAGAAGGATCTAGATAGGCTGGGCAAATGGGCCAGGAAATGGCAAATGGAATTTAATGTTGGCAAATGTGAGGTTGTCCACTTTGGTAGGAATAATGGTAGGAAGGACTATTACTTACGTGGCGAAAAACTGCAGCGTGCGACGGTGCAGAGGGACCTCGGGGTCCTTGTACATGAGTCGCAAAAACCCAGCCTGCAGGTGCAGCAGGTGGTCAGGAAGGCGAATGGGGTGCTGGCCTTCATAGCGAGGGGGATTGAATATAAAAGTAGGGAGGTCTTGCTGCAGCTGTATAGGGCACTGGTGAGGCCGCAGCTGGAGTACTGTGCGCAGTTTTGGTCGCCGCACTTACGCAAGGATATTTTGGCCTTGGAGGGAGTGCAGAGGAGGTTTACTAGGCTGATTCCAGAGTTGAGGGGGTTGAACTATGAGGAGAGGCTGAATAAACTAGGCTTGTACTCGTTAGAGTTTAGAAGAATGAGGGGAGATCTCATTGAGACGTATAAGATGTTGAATGGGATGGATAGGATAGAGGTGGAGAGGCTCTTCCCGGGCAGAAAGGACAGTAGGACTAGAGGGCACAGCCTCAGGGTAAAGGGGGAGTGGTTTAGAAGGGAGTTGAGGAGGAACTTCTTCACTCAAAGGGTGATGAATCTCTGGAATTCTTTGCCCGTTGAAGTGGTGGAGGCTGCCTTGCTCAATATTTTTAAGACGCGGGTTGATAGGTTTTTGATAGGCAAGGGGATTAAGCGTTATGGGGAGAGGGCAGGAATGTGGAACTGAGCCACGACGGATCAGCCATAATCTTATTGAATGGCGGGGCAGGCTCAAAGGGCTAGATGGCCTACTCCTGCTCCTATTTCTTATGTTATGAATGGAACTAACAGTAGATTGCCCTGAAAAATCAAATCAATTATTTTGAAATAACAAGAATGGTCAATAGGAGCAACATATCTGATGCTGTTTACATGGATTTCAACAAAACTTTTGACATGGCTCTCATTGTTCCTGTGGAGCAGCACAGAGAGGCAGCAATTTGGGAGAGTGTGGTGGTCGAGATTAAGGTAAATTTTTAACTTTTCTTTTTAGTTAAAGTTGCGAGCAGCGGTGGTTTTTTCTGTACCTTTTTTTAAATTAGCTAGAAACTGGAAGTCGTCATTAGGAGGCTTACTGGTAGTTGTAGTTTTTTTTTGTCTCTCTGACCTTATAAATTGGTACAGAGAGGATACCCGATCCTCTACACAGGTAGAGTATCCCACCCTCCCCCCTCCTCTAACCTAACAATAAGTGCGTGGGAAGTTTTTTTTCCCCTCCTGGAAATTGTTTCAGAGATGGCGGTTCAGGCAGTAAGTTGCACCTCCTGCGGTATGTACGAGGTAAGGGACACCAGTAGTGTTCCTGCTGATTTTACCTGCAGGAAGTGTGTACACTTGCAGCTCCTAGAGGAGCGTGTTAAGGAGCTGGAATTGGAGGAACTCCGGATAATTCGGGAGGTTGAGGCGGACATTGACAGGATTTACAAAGAGATAGTCACTCCTAAAAATGAGTCTTGGGTAACTGCTAGGAAGAGGGGTAAGAAGCAATCGGGGAGACAATCCCCCAGGACTGTTCCCCTCCAAAATAAGTTTTCTGTCCTGGAGGCTACAATTGAGGAAGAATCAACTGGAGATAGCCAAAGGGAACCGGGCTCTGGAGGTGAGCCTGCTGTGAAGGCTCAGGTGGGTAGGGGAAGTAAAAGATTGGGCCTGGTGATTGGGGACTCCATAGTTAGGGGGACAGATAGGAGAGTCAACAGTAACGAAAGGGGCTCAGGGCTGGTGTGTTGCCTCCCAGGGGCTGGGGTCTGGGATGTTTCAGAGCGGGTGTTCAAGACTCTTAAGGGAGAGGGCAGTCAGCCCCTAGTCATAGTTCATGTGGGGACACATGACATAGGGAGGATAAGGGAAAGGGATATTAAACAGAAATTTATGGAGTTGGGGTGGAAACTTAGGGCCAAATCAAACAGAGTGGTTATCTCGGGACTCTTGCCTGTGCCACGGGATAGTTTAGAGAAGAACAGAGAGAGGGAAAGTTTGAACTCGTGGCTGAGGGGTTGGTGCAGGAGGGAGGGGTTCAGGTTCTTGAACAATTGGGGCTCATTCTGGGGTAGGTGGGACCTCTACAAGAGTGATGGTCTACACCTGAATCAGAGGGGAACCAATATCTTGGGGGGAAAATTTGCAAAGGCTATGCAGGGGGGTTTAAACTGATTCAGAGGGGGTTGGGATCCTGAGTAGCAGGGATGAAATTGAGGGAGTCATAGATGAGGACTGTAAAGCACGGCATCGTGGGGGTGGAGTAGAGCATGGTTTGAAATGTGTATACTTTAATGCGAGGAGTATTCGCAATAAGGTGGATAAACTTGCAGCGTGGATCAGTGCCTGGAACTTTGATGTTGTGGCCATCTCAGAGACATGGATAGAGCAGGGACAGGAATGGTTGTTGCAGGTTCCGGGGTTCAAATGCTTCAGTCGGAGTACAGAAGGAGGTAGAGGGGGGGAGGAGTAGCATTATTAGTCAAGGACTGTATCACAGTGACAGAAAAGAAGTTTGATGAGGACTTGTCTGTTGAGGTAGTATGGGCTGAGATTAGAAATAGGAGAGGAGAGGTCACCCTGTTGGGAGTCTTTTATAGACCTCCTAAAAGTTCTAGAGAGGTAGAGGAAAGGATTGCAGGGACGATCCTGGACAGGAGTGAAAGTAATAGGGTAATTGTTATGGGAGACTTTAACTTTACTAATATTGATTGGAATAGCTATAGCTCTAGCTCTAGCTCGTTAGAGGGGTCAGTTTTTACGCAAAGCGTGCAGGAAGGTTTTTTGACACAGTATGTAGATAGGCCAACTAGAGGTGAGGCTATATTGGATTTGGGGCTGGGAAATGAGCCAGACCAGGTGCTAGACTTGGAAGTTGGTGAGCATTTTGGAGATACTGACCACAATTCGGTTACGTTCACCTTAGTGATGGAAAGGGATAGGCATGAACCTAGGGGCAGTAGTTATAGCTGGGGGAAGGGTAATTATGAGGCTATTAGGAGAGAATTAGGGACCATAGGTTGGACTAGGAAACTACAGGGGCTGGGAACATCCGAAATGTGGAGTTTATTCAAGGAGCAGCTACCGCGAGTCCTTGATAAGTATGTCCCTGTCAGGCAAGGAGGAAATGGTCGAGCAAGGGAACTGTGGTGCACTAAAAAAGTTGATTCACTGATTAAAACGAAAAAGGAGGCTTATGTCAGGACGAGGCTTGAGGGCTCAGGTAGTGCACTGGAAAGCTATAGATTAGCCAGGAGGGAGTTAAAGAGTGAGTTAACAGCTAAAAGAGGACACGAGAAGACTTTGGCTGATAGCCTTAGGATTCTCCTTAATCCTTTCTTTAGATATGTTAAGAATAGAAAATTAGTTAGGGCAAGATTAGGGCCAGTCAGAGACAGCAGTGGGAAGTTGTGTGGAACCGGAAGAGATTGGAGAAGCACTGAACAAATATTTCTCTTCGGTATTCACGCAGGGAGACGTAAATGTAGTTGTGGAGAACACTGGGTTACAGGGTTGTAAACTGGATAGTATTGAAGTAGATAAGGAGGATGTGCTAGATATTCTTGAGGGTTTGAAAATCCCCTGGGCCAGACGGGATTTACCCGAGGATTCTCTGGGAGGCAAGAGAGGTGATTGCAGAGCCTCTGGCTCTGATCTTCAGGTCGTCGTTAGTCACCGGTATAGTGCCAGAAGACTGGAGGTTAGCGAATGTTGTCCCGTTGTTTAAGAAGGGGAATAGAGACTTCCCCGGGAATTATAGACCGGTGAGTCTTACTTCTGTTGTGGGCAAAGTATTAGAAAAAATTATTAGGGATAGGATTTATAGTTATTTAGAGAGTAACGAATTGATTGGAGATAGTCAGCACGGTTTTGTGAAGGGTAGGTCGTACCTTACTAACCTTATTGAGTTTTTTGAAAAAGTGACCAAAGAGGTGGATGGGGGTAAGGCAGTTGACGTGGTATATAGACTTTAGTAAGGCGTTTGATAAGGTTCACCATGGAAGGCTTCTGCAGAAAATGCAGATGTATGGGATTGAGGGTGATTTAGTTAATTGGATCAGAAATTGGCTAGCTGACAGAAGACAGAGGGTGGTGGTTGATGGAAAGTATTCGTCATGGAGTTCGGTTACAAGTGGTGTGCCTCAGGGATCTGTTTTGGGGCCACTGCTGTTTGTAATTTTTATAAATGATCAGGATGAGGGTATAGAAGGATGGATTAGTAAATTTGCTGATGACACCAAAGTCGGAGGGGTGGTAGATAGTGAAGAGGGGTGTCATAGTTTACAGAGAGACTTGGACAAGTTGCAGAGCTGGGCCAAGAGGTGGCAGATGGAGTTTAATGCGGAAAAGTGTGAGGTAATTCACTTTGGCAGGAATAACAGATGTGTACAGTATAGGGCTAACGGTAGGACTCTGAATAGTGTTGACGAACAGAGGGATCTAGGTGTACATGTGCATAGATCTCTGAAAGTTGGAAATCAAGTCGATAAGGTTGTTAGGAAGGCATACTGTGTCTTGGCGTTTATTGGTAGGGGGATTGAATTTAGGAGTCGCAGCGTCATGTTGCAGCTGTACAAAACTCTGGTGCGGCTGCACTTGGAATATTGTGTACATTTCTGGTCCCCACATTATAGGAAGGATGTGGAGGCATTGGAGAGGGTGCAGAGGAGGTTTACCAGGATGTTGCCTGGTACGGAGGGAAGATCCTATGAGCAGAGACTGAGGGATTTGAGGTTGTTTTTGTTAGAAAGAAGGCGGCTAAGAGGAGACCTTATTGAAACGTACAAGATGATTAGAGGTTTAGATAGGGTGGACAGTGATAGCCTTTTCCCTCGGACGGAGAGAGCTAGCACGAGGGGACATAGCTTTAAATTAAGGGGTGGTAGTTATAGGATGGATGTCAGAGGTAGGTTCTTTACCCAGAGGGTGGTGAGGGAATGGAATGCCCTGCCTGCTGCAGTTGTAGATGCGCCAAGTTTGGGGGCGTTTAAGAGGTCCGATAGGTTTATGGATGGAAAGGGATTGGTTTAGGTTAGAGGGTCATTGTTTTTTTCTTAATTGGTCGGCGCAACATCGAGGGCCGAAGGGCCTGTTCTGCGCTGTAATGTTCTATGACAGACTGCTAAAAGAGTAAGGACTAATAGGATCCAAACAAAAGTCATAAACTGGATCCAAATGTGGTCAGCAGCCAATTGGGTTAGTCAACAGGTGGTTTTATAAATTGAAAGCTGTTTTGAGTGAAGTTGCTTCAGGGCTCAGTATCAGTCCCATCTTTTCATGGTTTATGTCAATGATTTGGATGCAAACGTACAATGTGCAGATAATGAAAAATGATCCTGTGGTTCACAGTGTTGAAGAAAGCTGTACACTAGGAAAATGGGCTGGTCAGTAGGCAGAAAGCTGGCAAATAAGACAAGAAAATACATTATAGATAGTAGGATAGTGAAAAGTGTAGAGCAACAGAAGCCACTTGGTTTGCATATTCACAGGTCTTTAAAGGTAGCAGGACAGATAGACAAGATGATTAAAAAGGGATACAAGGTACATTCTCTGTCTGAGCAAACAAAATAAAGCAAGAGATGGTGTTGATTGTATATAGGACACTAGTTCGGCTACAGTTAGAGTACTTTGTACAGTTCCAGGTACCACATTACAGGAAACCATTAGAAAGAGTACAGTGGAGATTTTCAAGAATGTTGACAGGAATGGGTCAATTTTAGCAAGATAGATAGATTAATAAGTGTAGGAGATACAACTGAGATGTAAAAATCATAAGAGGCTTCGATGAGATTCATAGGAAGCCGAGAAATTAATAATTACTGGAATTTCTTTTAAGTAACTGGAAAAAGGATTAGATGAGCAACATCTTCTTTCATAAAGAAACTGAAGGATTCAGCCTGAAAGGGTAGGAAAGGCAGAAAGCCTTAAAAAAAAAATGCACTGGGATATAATAAGCTGTATGGTGATGAGCCAAAGTGCCAGAAAGTGGGATCAGACTGGATAGCTCTTTGCCAGCCAGGCACCATGGACAAAGTAGCCTCCTTCTGTGCCATGAATTTTCTGCATTTTATTGGAAGCCTATTTGTGGCCAAGAAGGCAAGAGTCCAAAACAGCAAGAACTACCCCCACCAATTGATCAATCTGCTCCATACTTTACAAGAACAGCTGTATCCCAAAAACTAAAAGTAAGCAATTTCATTGCAGGTGACAAGGCTCCTGATAGACAGGAGCTTTTTCCCTCCACCTCAGCTGAAGAAAACTTCAGTCTCATCCACTCTCACCCCAACAAGTGACCAACACAAGTGTATAGATGCATCATAACCCCCTAGACCCTCAGCCTAATAATTAATAAGTTTCAAAACCAGGAGGGCTCATTAGAAGCAAAATACTGCAAACACTGGAGAAATCTAAAATAAAATCAAAGTGAAGGAAAAAGTCACATCTGGCAGCATCTTGTGCAGAGAGAGAGGAAAAAAACAAGGATTAGTTTCAACTCCAACCTGACTACTCATGTTCTTCCCAAGAAGAGTCATGCTGGACTTCAGGAGTTTGTTAATTGGTTTGCCACTGGCTGCTGATGGTTTATATTGGGTTTAATTTGGCATTATTTATTCCTAAGACCTTTCAACCACAAGTGAGCCAAAGGGTGCAGAACCTCTTGAGGTCAAATGGCTCACTGAATGCATTGTAAATATAACATGCACCTCAGTTGTACCAAAGGACCTTGTGTGCAAATTTTTCGATCCAACCTTCAAAATAACTTTGCAACATTTGTAGGACCACCATAAAACATCCAAAACGTTTCTCTGATGTACTGAAGCCACCTGAGAATGTTATTTGTTGCACATAATGAAGTTTATTTATTTGTGTTGCAAGTAGGCTTGCATTAACACTGCAATGAAGTCACTGTGAAAATGCCCTAGTGGCCACACTAGGCGCCTGTTTAGGTATACTGTGGGAGAATTTAGCATGGCCAATGCACCTAACCAGCACGTGTTTCAGAGTTGGGGTGGGGGGGAAACGAGCCAGGGCACCCGAAGGAAACCCACCCAGAGACATGCAGCCTCCGCACAGTCAGTGACCCGAGGCCGGAATCCAACTCGGGTCCCTGGCGCTGTGAGGCAGCAATGTGGCACCCAATAAAGGACCTGAATATTATTGCTTTTTGTACGATGTCAATTCTATAACATTCCCTCAGACTTACGAATAAAGCATACTTTTGTTTGGAAGCGGCGGGGGGGGGAGAGGTATTATCGCCCGCTTACCCGCTGCGCTCTCTCACTCGTCCCTCCAGCTTCCCTGGAAACCTCTGGAAGTCAAGTCTCGAGGCTCGTGCCAGCTCGCAGCGGAAGTTCCGGTCGGCCAGGCACAGTAAGACGGCCGCTGATTGGCTGTCCCGACTGACAAATCAGGATTTTGGATACGAAATTCGAACAGCGGAGCGTGAGAGAAGCGGCTCAGTCAGTATCAGCCGGCCAGGCTGGGAGCCGAGAGACAGTCAATGGTGGGGACACACAGATAGCTGGCAGAACAGAGAGAGTAATGTCGGCTCTGCTTGACAGGAGGGTCTGTGTTTAAGGTGCTGCTGACCGTTCCTCCGGCGCCAGTTGTGTAAGTACCCTGTGTTCCCGTGGCTGAAATGGTGGTTAATCTAATTACCCATCTCCTCCCTTCCACCGCCTTCTCTGTCATGCCCCAGCTGCAGACAGAGCTCTTACTTCCTAATTTTCTCTCTCGCCTCTTGTTGAATTCGTTTGAATACTAGGTGGAAAGTGACTTCCCATCGCCAATTCGGGTGGTGGATTGGACTTGAGCAACCGGGGAAAGGAGAGGAAGCACGTTTCTCAGAGGAAGCACGTTTCTCAAGGGTGAAGGACTGAGTTACTGACTAATGGCTTTACTGGAAAGGGGCTAGATAAGGTTTCTAAAGTGTGTGTACTGTGCAGTGGTTTCTAACTTCTGTGTGTACTTCTTAGCTAGCTGGCTGGCTGGGGGGGGGACAGTCACCATGGTGAAAACCTGCATTTGGAGCATGATATTCTACTTCTTTGCAAAGAAGTGGGGGAGGGGATAACTAGTAAAGACTGAAATAACACACTTTGGATTTTGATTCTTAGCTTGACTCTAAATCTTTTCTGGGTCTTCACTGAAAGTGAGCAATTTTTGTTTCCTTTGTTCTGAATATTGTATAGTTGGAGTGTGGTAGTGCAAAGAAACATACTTTAAATGTATTTTCATTTGCTTGTTGAACCCCTTTCAGGATTTTCTGTTTGGTTGTGATGCTGTGGAATTTGCTTCCAGAGTTAATGTCTGAGGCAAAAACTGTCAATGTTTAGAATGGATAGATGAGTGAGTCATGTGGACAAAAGGGGATTGGAACTGCAATTTGCATCCATATAGGGCTGCCTTATTTAGTTAAGCATTTCAAGCTGCCTTACATGAGTACCATCAAGCAAAATTTGACAGTGCCAGTGTCAGAAGGAGGACATGGGAGTAGGCAAGTTGGCCCTTTTTAGGCTTGCTTTGCCATTTTGGTACGATCATGGGCAGACTGTGGATGCTCAGTTCTCATGGTGGAATTTGATATGCTCCCCTTTCTCTCTCTTCCCACTCCCACCGGTGCACATGTTTCATGCAGTCTTGACCAAATTCTTTACCCAGCATTCACTACTATTTAGGGATCAGAATTCCAGACTAATGACCCTTGGGTAAATAAAACTCTCTTAATTTCCATCATAAATGGAAGATCCCATAAACTGTCTCCACCACAAGAGAAAACATCTTCTGGTAACCACCCTATCAAGTCTACTAAGATCTTTTGCATGTTTCAATAAGATCATCTCTTCCTTTTTAGATGAGTTCAGAGAAAGCTCTGGTTTTAAAAACTGAAGCAAAGCAACTTAATGTGCGTGATTGGATTTGGAAGGATAATCCTTCTAGGAAATTGGATCGGTAGATGACAAATGAAATTCAAAATGATAAGGGGCCTGAGAAATAGGCAGTTTTATATAGAGCTGTAACATTCTGATATGAAAGAAATTAAAGTTGCCATTTGTAAGTTGCTGAAAAAATATATTTAATTGCATTTGCAGAAGGATAGAATACTGAGTGTGGAATCCAGAAGGTAGAAAGAAAAATTCCATCTTGAGAACTGAGTATCCACAATCTGCTGGAATTCCAAAGATTCATCTTCCGAGCAATTCTCGCCACCAGTGGCAAATACCTCTGCATCTAAACTGTCAATCCCTCAAGATTTTTATATATTTCAATAAGAATCCCCTCATTCTTCTAAACGTCAGATGATCGTAGGCCCATTTCACTTAGCATCTCTTCAGGGCAAACCCCTCAATCCAGAGATCAATCAGAGATCAATCAATCAATCAGAGCCTTTGGTTATATCCTCTCTCATGTAAGGAAACCAAAACTGTACACTGCTCCAGGTGTTGTCCCATCAAAGCCCAAACAATCACAGCAGGATGACCTTAAGTCTCGCTCTTTATTTCAAGGGGGTTAGAATACAACATAACATTTGCCTTCCTAATTTCTTGTGCCAAAGCAACTAAAATCATTTTCCCACATTATACTCTATCTGTAACCTGCCCACTTGATTAACCTATCCTTATTCCTTTAGACATCTTCATCTCTTCACAACTTACTTTTCCAATTGGCATTGCATGGGTCAGTAAACTCCTGTCCCTTGTTCCAAATCATCATTATACATTGTTAATAATCGAGGCCCCAGCATTGATCCTTGTGACACCCAGATAATAACAATGTGAGCAATCCAATTATTCCTGCTCTGTTTTATGTCTATTTAACCAATTTTCTATGAATGCTATTATATTACCCCCCATCCCCATGAACTCTTAACTTGTACAACACCTTTTTCATGTGGCACCCTTTTGAAAATGTGCTATCTCAACAGATAAAAGGTCACAGATGCTGCCAGACCTGCTGGCTATTTTCAACATTTTTGTTTTTATGTTGTTTTGAGTTTGGTTTTAATTTCGGAAAATGGATTGGAGCATATAATTAAAACGTTAGTGACTGTAAAAGTAGTGAATGATAGTGGATGAGTGAGAGATGAGAAGTTTGTACTAAAAACAAGCAAAAGTGAATTTGATGGCCATTTATCCTATGTGGTCAAAGTTACCAAGCACATGACCATATATGAGCTACTTAGAATGAGCTATTTAGAATCAAAACATAAATATCCTATAAAGTGAGTGTTTAGTTTAATTACACTGAAAACTATTTTAAAAGGCAATAATACAATAAAACCAAGCCTAACAATAAGAATGAAATGTTTGGAGGAGATGAAAAGCATCAAAATTGCATGATGGAGGGTAAAAGTCCTCTTCTCCTAAGCCTTTTAAAAGTGAAAGAATAATTGAAAGGCTAGATCTGCTCAGTCATTGGAGGAGGAATGAGATTATGAAAGATGAATTTGAAAGATTCAAACTTGAGGGCTGAACGGCCTACTCCTGTGATTCAATCCCAAATCTTATGCAGTCATGGTTTGTGTATAAGCAAAAATAATTTGTATCAATGTTTTTAAAAATGGTGCAAGTGAGAATGTGGTTCCATAAAGCTAAGGACTGAGACAGGGGGTGAGGGGTCAGGCTATTGACATACTTGAATGAAGGTTCTGAAATCTGTTGGACAAACCCAGTGGGGAAAGAGATGATGGCTGAAGTGGGACTTGGTAAAGTAAGAGTCAGGTAGTCTAAAGTTTGGATGAATTTGAAGCATACGTTTCTTTGACACACAAAAACTTGATAGGAAAAGTGATCCAATCATTGCTATTGAGAGAAATTGAAGATTTTGTTTTAGTTTAATGGAAAAGGCTTATAAAGTTGCCAAAAATGTTGTAAGCCTGGGGATTGGGAGCTTTTTAAGAATCTGACAAACAAGGATGAAGTAATGGTAGAGAAAATAAAATGAGTAAACTAGTTATTAGCAAAGGCACATGTGGGCCCATTACAGGCTGAGTCAAGTGAATTTATAATGAATAAAAGGAAATGATAACAAAACTGAAATATTTTGTGTCCGTCTTCATAGAGGATGATGCAAGAAAAAACTCCCATAAAGACTGAAGAATCAAAGAACTGGTGGGAATGAGGAGCTGAAAGAAATCAGTATCACGTTTTTTAAAAATGTAGTACTGGAGAAAGGGACTGAAATTTGAAATATCCTCTGGAACGGACAATCAACATCCCAGAGGGTTGAAAGAGGTTGTGGAGATAGTAGATCCACTCATGGTCTTTTTCCAATGTCCTTTGAATTTTGGAATGTAACCCCACTAATAAGAAAAGAGGGGTGGGGGAAAAGATGTTACTACAAACCTATTGGTCTGACACCAGTGTAGAGAAAATAGTGAGTTTCATAATAAATTCCATCAATGTCCTTTGGGGAAGGAAGTCTGCCCTTCTTACCTGGTCTGGCCTACATGTGACTCGAGAGCCACAGCATTGTGGTTGGCTCTCAACAGTCCTCTGAAATAGCCAAGTGAGACACTCAGTTGAATCGATTGCTACCAAGTCTCCACAAAGAAGTTTGAAACAGGCCCTGTCACCTTGCAAAGGCCTCCTTACTAACATCTGGGGGCTAGTGCCAAAATTGGGAGAACTGTCTTGTTCTCTCCCTTATGGCATTGTGGATCAACCCACAGCACACGGACTGCAGCGATTCAAGAAGGCAGCTCACCACCACCTTCTCAAGGGCAACTAGGGATGGGCGATAAATGCTGACCAGCCAGCAAAGCCCATGTCCTACGAATGAACTTTTTAAAAAAAAAAGCTTAGAAAATATTGGGCAGAGTCTTAGTGGCCAAAGATGTGCAAGTTAGATGGGTTGATAAATGTTTGGGGTTATGGGAATAGGGCAGAGGGGAGGGCCTGGATGCTATATTCCAGATATGTATTTATGAGGGCGGGGGGGAGAAACCTGATAGTCAGATGAGGGGAAGCCGGCAGATGTAGTGCATTTGGATTTTCCAAAGGCTTTTGGTAAGGTCATACAAACATAGAAACTAGAAGTAGGAGTAGGTCATTCAGCCTTTGAGCCTGCTCCGCCATTCATTTTGATCATGGCTGATCAAAGAATTCAATATCCTCCTTATTCTCAAACTAGGACCTGTAGTCCTGGACTCCCCCATCATTGGGAACATTTTTTTCTGAATCTACCCTGTCTAACCCTGTTAGAATTTCAGAAATTTCTGAGATCCCCCCTCACTCTTCTAAACTCTAGTGAATATAATCCTAACCGACTCATATGACAGATCTGCCATCTCAGGAATCAGCCTGGTAAACCTTTGCTGGACATCCTTCGTCAGATAATGACAGCAAAACTGCACACATCACAACATACCAATGCCCTATACAATTGCAGCAAAAACATCCCTGTCCCTACACTCATTCTTACTATGAAGGCCAATAACATTTGCCTTCTTTGCTGCCTTTTGTACCTACGCACTTAGTTTCAGCGACTGATAAATAAGGATACCAAGGTTTTGCTGAGTATCCACCTCTCAATTTACACCCATTCAAGTATTACTGTCCTGCTATTATTGCTACCAAAATGGATAACCTCACATTTAACCACATTTGCCATGCAGATGCCCACACATTTAGCCTGTCAAATTCATGCTGAGGCATCTCTGAATTTTTTTCACAGCACACCCTTTCACCCAACTTCATACCGTCTGCAAATTTGGAAATAATACATTCAGTTCTCTTTTCCAGATCATTAATATATGTGAACAGCTGGGGTCCTGGCACAGATCCCTGCAGAATCCCATCAATCAGAAAAAGATACATTTATGTCAACAAGGGGTTAGTAAACAAGATTCAAGTTCATGGGTTTGGCGGGGAATATGCTGGCATGAATTGAGGATTGATTAATTGGCAGAAAATGGTCTCGTTTCCAGATGTGGGTCTGTGTGAGGAATAAAAAGGTCATTCTTGGATTGGCAAGCTATGACTGACTATTGAGGTACCACAAGGGTCAATGCATAGGCTCCAGCTATTCATAAACTATATCAATGATTCAGATGTGAACCATAAAATCCCTACAGTGCAGAAGAAGCCCATTCAGCCCAGCAAGTATGCACTGACTGAAAGAATATCACACACAGGCTCTTCCGTCTGCCATAACCCCACACATTTATCATGGCTAATTCACCAAACATACACATCTTTGGGCACTAAGGGGCAATTTTGCATGGCCAATCCACCTAACCTGCACATCTTCGGACCATAGGAGAAAACTTAAAACACTCAAAGGAAACGCACCCCAAGGCTGCAATTGAGCCTGGGTCTCTGGCTCTAGGGCTAACCACTGCCACCGTGTGGACCAAATGTATTATTTCTCAGTTTGCTGGTGACACAAAACTTGGTGGGGATTTAGGCGGGCAAGAGCATAGCAGAGGGTCTAAAATCTACTTTGATAGGATAAACAAGCAGAATATTAAAAAGAGAGATGGGAAAGTATTGATGTCCAAAGGGACCTGCTCACGAGCCACTAAAAGCTAATATGCAGGGGTAGAAAGCAATTGAAAATGCAAATTGGATGTTTTTAAGTCGAAGTAAAGATGTCTTGCTGCAATTGTATGTATATTTAGTAGGACCGCATAAAGAATATTGTGTACAGTTTCCTTAGAGCGAATGCAACAAAGGTTCACCAGACTGATTCCTGGGATGGCAGGCATCTCCTTTGAAGGAGAGATTGAGTCTGCACCCAATCTTTGGAAGAATAATCTAATTGAAAAATACAAATTATATAAAAAAAAGTTTTATATAAACAGGCTCCAGGAAACTAGGTTGTATTTCTGACAACAGAGAAAAGGTTTGAGTATGATGCATAGGTAGGGTTGCGGTCTCGTTTGCAGATGTGGGTTTGTGTTAGGAACTTTAGTAACCTACATTCAATCCCAGTAGTTTGTTAATTTGGTGGGGATGATGAATTTTAAGGTATGAAGCTGGGCGAAACACAGACTTCTCTCGGACCTTCAGTGAATACAGGCAGCCAGTTGAATTAATATTTGCCCGTTAATTTTAAATCGGGAGCACAGAGCATTGCAGTTATGCTGTGTTTTGGCGTTTGCTGCCCACCGGCACGAAACTGTTGACTCGAAAAACTTGGCACCGGATTCACCGAATGTGCAACAAGATAACACTAGATCAAAACAGGCAGTTTTAAAACTTGTTCTTGACAATGTAACCCGAAGGAGTGATCATATCGGTGACAACTCAAATCGGTGAAACCATTCTGATAACAAGTAATCCTAAAAGTGTAATTTTGATGCGCTAAATGTTGTATAGACAAATATTTTGAGGGTTAAATGATTTTTGCTGCCTCATTTCAGTTTTACAAAACCTGTCGGTATCAAAATTCCCAGCCTGTTCTCTAAAGGTCTAAAAACCAAATCTCTTTAAATGTAGCCTGCTATGGCAGGCGGTTGCTGTGCTTTTCGTCGGAGGAAGAGAATGGTAGCGACGATATTAATCGCCACAAATATTTTTAAAAACTGCTAATTGTGCAGAGCGACAGACTCGCGTTTTGTTTGTTCCTATTGGCTCAGGGCGCTGTAAACGAGGATCTGTCCCGGAGGAAGCAGTTTTGTGTATGGGTTTTTTTTGGCGGTCATTTAAATTGGTTTAGCGGGCATCTGCAAACGGCTGGGTTGGATCGCAGTGGCGCAAAATTCAAATCCAAACGAGGGAACCTGCAAAGAGGCTTCGCGTGGAGACAGCATCTGGTTCCCAAGACGATGAGTTAAAGGATTGGAGGGCTGGGCGCGTTCTGGGGACGTTGCTATAGCGAATGCATCTCTTGCAGCAACTCGTCCTCGCCCGGTGTAACCAACTTAACCCACAGCGGTCCTCATACCCAACTGTGTATACGTCTGTGTAGATGTCCTCGGAAGGGAATAAGTGGAGCGACTGTGATTCTGAAAAGGTGACCCTGTTTCAAATAGAATCAGAAAATTATTTCAAAATTCAGTTTACGTTTTAATCTATATTGGAGTTTGTCACGGTATTTCAATCTTTTTGCTTCTCTTTGTAGGAGTGGCTGGGTGTCATCCTGTCCAGAATAAAGGGGTGTTGCATTCCAATTGGAAAAGGTGCTGGTATGGGGAAGTATTCTGTACACAATGCCTCTTCACCAGAAGTCTGTAAGGAACGTTTAAACCTTTTCAAGGAACAGCTGAAACAATCTTGTACGTTTTTTTCCTCTTTATAGATATATGGTATGCTACAGTTCATTCCCAATCTGAAGCATCCTTCTTCAGAAGGAGAATGTTCTTTAATAGTAGTAGGTTGAGGACTAGTGTCCGTGCAGTCAAGGAGGAGCTAAGACTTTTAATCCTTATCTCTGCCTATTGCTACTGTATGTCACTTTGCCCTGGGTGAAAAGCGTAAGTATCTACAGGATCCTGGCTGGGGAATGTTTGGCCTGTTGAGTGTATACTTAAGGAGGCAGGTATTATTATTGATCAGACTGCAGCTTTTGTTTTGTAAGCACACACGAAGAATCCTTAATTGAATGTCGAGCTGCGACTATCTTGAACCTTTAACTCAGTGTATGTTGCCTCTTTCAGAAGAAACTATTTGGGAGATGGAAGTGCACAGATGGTGCTGAGGAGGATCAATTATTGAACAATATTTTATATTTTCACAAAATACAGTTCTATGTGAAAATATTCAATTGGCTTTAGGATATCAGATTTGGGACATGTATGTTGATTTGATGAAAGAAGCAGTTTCCTTGGTTAGATTTTCATTTTAAGTAGTTTTGCATCACTTGAATGCCGATCAGATAGTTTGCGTTGACACTTCTGCCTTTTCTCTCTTCTCAAGTCAAGAGTTTAACATAATTAATTGTGCCCATGCTACAATGAAAACTGATGGCTTACATTCTGATGTTTTTCTCCCAAATGAACTCTGTATTGAAGCAAGGAACACTGGCTGTACTTTTAAATATTTTTAAAAAAATTATATCTTCAAAATATTTCTTTGGACTTCTACTGAAGAGGCTGTTTCCAGATGGACTGCAGGCTGCCCACAGTAGATTATTTTTCTTTAATGTGATTCTTTGAGTAGTTTTAATCAGAATAGGGGTAGGCTATTCAGCCCCTTTGACATGTACTGATCAGTTGGATCATGGATCATCTGTACCTCAACATTTGCCTGCCTTTGTTCCATATCCCTTCTGTAGCAAAATCTACCATTCTCAATCCTGAAAATTTCAATTGATACAATTTGGGATTGAGTTCCATATTTTCACTACCATTCTGGTGTGTGCGTGCGCCTTTGGCAGGTTGTTTCCTGATTTTGCTTCTTCAATGATGGCAACTCCAATCTTTAAGGAAAAAGATGATGCACCTACTGGTGAACAGAAATTCTCTACCTTGATTCTTAGCTCTCGCTCTATTGTGTACTCCCACTGAGCTTAAAAATGTATGTAGCATTCAGGGTTGTAAAAGTTATTGGATCTAATTACAGAAATGACTACTGAGATTAAGCTTGAGGAAAAATATTTAACCCCTCCAAAACGTGACACTAATCTTGGAGTATTGCAATGTAACTCCCTTCCTGGCTCATGTGTAAGAGCTGTTCAAGGAAGTGACTCAACCTTCGGGCAGTTGGGAATGGGCAATAGCCAGTAACAGCCCTCATGCAGAAGAATTTAAAAATAATATCCTCACTATAAAGCACATTCCTCAATAATACCAATATTAAATCTACACAAGGTCTGAATAGTGCCCAAACCTTCCAAAACTTACTTATATGCATTCTTATCTCCATTACTTGTTGGAAGGCAGTAGCACAAGATTTAAAAAAAAGTCTAAAATCATTGGACCTGCTATTGCCTTAATTTTTTTTATTTGATCTATTATTGTCACGTATTAGTACACAGTGAAAAGTACTGTTTCTTGCATGCTATAAGACAAACCATACTGTTCATAGTGAAGGAAAGGAGAGAGTGCAGAATGTAGTGTTGCAGTCATAGCTAGGGTCTAGAGTAAGATCAACCTAATGTGAGTTATGTCCATTCAAAATTCTAATGGCAGCAGGGAAGAAGCTGTTCTTGAGTCAGTTGGTGTGTGACCTCACACTTTTTGTATCTTTTTTCCAACAGAAGAAAATGAAAGAGAGTACGTCCAGGGTGTGTGGGATCCTTAATTATGCTGCCTGCTTTGCCAAACCAGTGGGAAGTGTAGACAGAGTCAATGGTTGGGAGGCTGGTTTGCATGATGGATTGGGCTTGCAGTTGCAGAGCAGTAGCCACACCAACCACATTGTTGTGGCTCTGAAGTTGCATATAGAATAGACCAAGCAATGATGGCAGATTTCCTTCCCTAAAGGATATTAGTGAATCAGATGGGTTTTTCTGACAATTGACAAGTTTCATGGTCATCAGTTGATTCTTAATTCCAGATTTTTGTAAACTGAATTCCAATTCCACCAGATACCATGGCAGGATTCAAATACCAGATCCCCAGAACATTAGATGAGTTTCTGGATTAATAGTCTAGCGATAATACCACTCGGTCATCACCTCCTTATATCATCACAAAGCAACTGCAGGAGTACGATGAAGTACCAAGTGATACAACCAGAAATAATGCTTTCTATGGTGCATCTTTGCTCTTTAATCTCTGATTAAGTCTCATGCCATTAACAGACATTTTCTTCAAACTATTTCTGTTACCAATCCCAACCCGCACCCCCTTTTGGCAAATCCAAGATCTTGGTAAAAGATGACACCAATAATTTAATTGCATTCATTCATCCAACCTTAATATTTGGCTCTGTGTATTGTTCTTAAAAGATGGGATTTCCGTGCAACTTCATTGTACTCCTGTAATTGCTTTGTGATGATATAAGGAGGTGATGACCAAGTGGTATTATCACTAGATTATTAATCCAGAAACTCAGCTAATGTTCTGGGGATCCGGTGTTTGAATCCTGCCATGATATCTGGTGGAAGTGAAATTCAATTTAAAAAAATCTGGAATTAAGAATCTACTGATGACCATGAAACTATTGTCAATTGTCAGAAAAACCCATCTGGTTCACTAATGTCCTTTAGGTAAGGAAATCTGCCATCCTTGCGTGGTCTGACCTATACATGACTTCAGAGCTACAACAATGTGGTTGACTCAACTGTCCAGCAAAAGCAAGCAGGGATGAGCAATAAATGCTGGCCAGCTAGCAATGTCCATGTCCCACAAATGAATTTTAAAAAAAGACTGCCGACTTAAAAAAATGCAATCTTAAACAGGTGCTTCAAAATCTCGACTGGGGTCAAGTAAGACTGTGTGATGGCCCCCATGCTATTTGACAATTACTACCCATATCTTCAAAAACCCTCTGGTATTAATTATTAAATTTTCTCAATGGCAATTCTTTCACCTGTGTCAAAAACCACTATAGATCTAGGTGATCTACAGTTTACACATGATGGAAGTGTCATTGCCCAGATTTGCAAGATACTCTGACACCCTACCTGATCAGCCAAATATTCCATTCCCATGTGTTGTAGGAGATCCTGGATAATGTTACACAGTTCCCATACCTTAGCAGCCACCTTGCAATGGTGGGGAAATGCAACACAATCAGGTGTGCCAATCCAGCCACTAACCAAGTATGCAAGTGTTTGTCAACAATGACCTCCCAAGACAGCAAAAGTCCTAGGGAACAGAATGGTTGTCATCACTGCACTTTTTTGTACTGCAGTGAGGCCTGGACTGTGCCTTGTGACAGAGTACTAGAGAAAATCTACCAGTAATGCCTCTGCTGCATCCTCTGGATTCAATGAGGGAACTCTTGAATATACTCTAGTGTCCCCTTTTGAAGCCAGCTCCAAAAATATTCAGGCAAAACCGCAATAAAATTAACTTTAATGGACCAGTCACTTTATCTTGGTGGCTGAAGACCACCTCCACCTGCCAAGTCCTGTTTCCTCAACTGTCAAATGAGCAACATACTGGGGAGGACAAAAACTGCTTCAAAAACGCTCTCCTTCGATTGCTGCACATTGACATCAAGACAGACAAATCTTGTTACCAACAGTTCAAAATGGTGACGATTGTCTGCAAACTGCATTAACAAATACTTTAATGACGAAGCAGAGGTAGGAAGAAAAGGAAGCATATCCTGCACTACAGATCCTAATACCTCATAAGATGTCCAGCTCATATGCCCAAAGAGGTGTGGGTCTAGAAATGGCCTGTTTGGTTACCTGAAGGCCCATGGGAGAAAACCGTGACCCTGAGTAAGTATGCTGAAATTGGGGGACAGCTGATGACGACAAAGAAAATCAGTCTGGTTTTTGTAGTTCGATCAGCATGCAATTGTGGATGAAAAATGAGAGCTGACCAATACTTGAGCCCAAATGACATTGTGATGTACCATTTGGTAGCTGAGAAATAGTATGAATGACTACTGGGATGCTAAAATGTTCTGTTACAATTTTTCTGTTGTAACAAATTTCCCAACTCATTGCTTATAAAATGTTGACTTGCGTTTGCTGAAGTGTATTGCTATATGCCTTTGAGATGATGCTAACCCTGGGGAATTAAACGGAACTTTATCTTTGTAGTTTACTACACTTTTTAATCATTTGAGCTGTTGGGCTTTAGGAGAGTTAACAGCTGAAAACTTCAGATCAATGGCAATGTTACTAACCAGTTGATATGATGCAGTGTTTATCTATCTGTTTCACAAACACTGACTCTTTTTCCCTTCCTGTTTGTAGCTATCTTAACATTTTATATGATGACAAAGGTTGTGTATTAATAGTTTTCGGAAGAAATATAATTTTTCCTCCAAATGATTTCACTTGATAGCAAAGTACCATTTCTGGGATATGAAGTATGGTATCTAGTTACATTGATCAATTTGGTGCTCACACTATTTTCCAAATGTGACTGACTTTATTTATAATGTCAATCATGTTGTTTCCTTCTGTAATCCTCTCATGTTTTAAATATTCCTCTATCCCTGTGTTAAGTTTAATGTTTCTATATAAGGTTATAATTGCCTTATTTTGGCATGCATATAAGAAGTGCGTTCTCATTTTTTCCTTTTAATCTTTTCAAATAAATAACCTTGACCAAATAACCAAATTTTCAATCCCCTAAAGGCCTCACAGAGGGTTGAAATATATGTCGATTTTGTATTTGGGAAAATGTCTCAGCGAAGCAGTCACACAGATCTGTAGGAGTTCCCTTGATTCAAAAGCACAAAGTTTAGACCTTTGATTCCCAAATGGCCAACACAGTTTAGATTCAAATGTGACAAATAGGTATGTTGTTCCTGTGTGATATTATAACCAAAAAGAAATGAATGATCTTAAGTTTTTCTGTATAAGATGCATAAGCCAGCAGCTACATGTGCAGAATCAAAAATATAATGCAATTTAAATTAGAGTTATTCCAAGTCTTAGGTCAGATTTTTAGGAAATGATCAGGATCAAAGCTCAAGAGTAACCGCCAAGCGCTCAGAATAGTATAGTTATATTTCTGACTAGTAATCCTAAATTTCTATTTACTTTAAATTAACGTTGATCCAATAAATTTGCATGGAAATTCAAATTATAAATATTTCTTGGCTTTCTCCAGAATTTCAAATGATCCAATTAATTTTTTGGGTTGAATATAACAAACATTTGTTTCCTTTTTAGGACTGAAAGCCCTAGCTGTGTTGCCTTTTGTGCCAAGATGTTGAGATTACTGAAGCATTGTTGTGATTTGACAACTGGCTCTGAGCAACAAAGGGCTGATCCTGGAGAAAGTTATAAATCCTTGGGGCATAGATCATTAGGACAGGACAGTGGCTATGATGAAACTGAAGGCACAGCTCTATCAGCTGAAGATTCCAGTGGAACTGTAGGAGAGCTTGAATCACTTCTGGCCAATATGTCTCCTGTAATGTGCAAAGAAAGGCAGCCCTATACTGGTAGGCCATCATCCTTTCCAGCTGAAAGAAAATGTATTGATGGGAAAACTCTGTTTGAAACACCTAGGATCACTGACAAGAGGAGCACGTTACGGCGCCGACTTCTTGAGTCACGTCTAGCCACAAGTGGAAGTGTGGAATTCTGCGAAACTAAATATACTGAAGCTGATGCAGCAGAATGGTCTTGTACCAGAATAGGTTATAAAGATTTTTTTTGTTCAGACAGTTCACTGGACTCTCCTGAACACTTGAACTCTGAAGCTTTGGCAACTAGCACTTTAAAGAATGTAGAAAGTAACACTTCACTTAGAACTAAAAGGCATTTGTTCGCACAGCAGCGAACCTCCACAATAGATGACTCAAAGGGTAAAAATGAGCTAACACCTACTAAATGTATAACTCTTGATCAATCCACTATATATAGTAATCTTGAGTTGAGCAGTTTCTCTTTCTTTGAAGACAATGATGAATGCACTTCAGCAGAGCCCTTTGATACACCATGTAGCCATGGGAAATCTGAAACACGTGGAGGTGACAAGTTCCATACTCCAGTGAGCAACTTTGTAGTAAGCTTCAATATATATTTGACTGACAGCAGGACACTATCCAGGACCCCTTCACATGGCAAATTGGATACCTCAACAACTGAGGACAGTGGTTATAATTCAGTTGGTTTGGAAAAATCTGATTCCTTTTCAAATCATGAATGTTCCTTCCAGGAGTTGGTTCAAAACCAAAAAAAAACCCCCAAGATTCTAGATTGTAAAAAGTCTCGCAGTTTGGAAAGAAGCAAGCGGTTATCCACTCTCAATGAGCGAGGTTCCCAGTCTGAGGCAGAAGATGAAAACAGAGAAGCTGTTCTACTGAGATCCGATTGCAACCTAGAACTTCCAACTAAAGAGAATGAATTGGTGTTTGAGGATGAATGTTCTGAGAAATCTCTAAAGTTTAAGGATTTGTCTCAAACTCCTGCTTTACAATTGGTGCAGGAAATGTGCATGAGAAAAAGAAAAAGGCTTGGGAATATCACTGTACAAGATCCCAGTCAGTCAGAAGAAAAGTCATTGGATGAATCTATGCCATTGCTATGTAGACTCATTGGCAGGAAAATGGGTTTAGATAAAGTGGATATTCTGAAAGAACTGTTGAACAGGAATCTGACACACATTCTCTCTCTCATTCTATGCCACTTAACTGTAGAAGACCTCTGCAGGTAAGATTGGTAATGTGTTCTATTCCAGAAAGTGAAGGATAAAAATTTTGCACAATACAAGCTTACATCTCTTAGCCCAACAACCATTATAGTCTATGTCGATTAGGAGTTCTAGTTAAACCCACCATCTGCAAGTAATTAAACACAATTAACAATATACAAGCAAGGTTATCTCCAATTCTTCACATTGGTTTATTAATATGTAGCCAGTTTCTTACCTCACCATTAACATTTTTTAAACAAACTTGGATGTGTGGCAAATTTATGGATTCTCCAAATTGTTGGAACTTTGGAATAACGGGGTGGGGGTCTTTTGGCTTTTGGCATAACATTTCAGTAACCTCCTGCAACAGCTTTAAAGCAGGATTGTCCAACATACAGCAGGCCAAAGTTTCTATTTGAATCACCAACCTTTATGTAACATTAAAATTTCATAGTGATAACTCTTCCAACTAACCCAAGAGAGTGTTTACTGCAACATGAACGACTAGCTGTCTGTCATGCCATCATTGACTGGAATGTTGCAGCCTGTGGTTTGTGTCCAGCTGCCCTCTTTCTGATTGGCTACCTTACCTGTCAGTCACCAGCCTGACACTTCCTTTGCGACCCCTCTTTTTCCTGGCGGCAGACAGCATTGCCACCGTAAAAGCAGCTGATCCACGAAAAGTGAAGCGTTTGTCAGTTAGACAAACTAGCGAGACCTCTGTTATTCTAGGCTTTAAACTTTAGAAATGACCTTTGTTTCAGCATTGAGCACCACAAAGAGGCACATTTCAAATATATGAAGTTCATCTTTCTTCATGGACAGCTGATATGCACTGACAGAATAGGACAAGTGTAACATTGTAAATGTATTTCTAAATTTGCCAAATTAATCTCCAATCTCGATCTTTGATTCTTGCTGTAGAGCTTATTGTGCGTCTTTCTCAACCTATCTGAATACCCCACAATGCCACATGAAGTGTGGGGGCAGTCACTGACTACTTGTGCAAACAAAAACAATGCCAGCTATCTGCCTAAATCAGTGTTGAATCTAGTTATGAGAAAGTAAGCTAATAAATTAGTCTTCTCATTACACACTTTTTATTATTTTGATTATTGGTGTGCTAAATCTTTAAGGTATTATCTTTCCAAAATTTGCTACTGAGAGAAATTTAATGTGACTCCTTGTGAAAATATTGGATAATCTTGCTCATCGGGTTAAAGGCTATAACTGGCATTTTGCACCCTTCTCTTAACCCACCAAACAATCTCCTTTTTAATGGGATGTGGATATCACCATCCATTGCATTTGGAGAATCTAAAGTCTGGGCAAAAATTAAGGAATTTAACTAGCTTGTCTTGTCTGTGAATTACTTGACATTGGGTTTAAATGTCATCTGACTATGCTGTATGATGTGCAATGTAACTTAAATCTGTGTGTGTTTCACTTGTTGCCATTTTGTTTTGTAAATGAAATACTTGCATTTTTACCAGAACAAGGAAGGTGAGCAAAGTCTGGAAGAAAATTGTCAAGCAAGATCAGGCAGCATATCTTAGGAGGAAGCAGTACCTGGATGAGATTGCAACTCCCAGAGTGGTATGTGTTTTTCTTTTTGACCCTCACTTTATTTTTTCGATAAACTAGCTTTATAATTTGTTTGTGCTTCAATTTGGAAGCTGACAAACTACATTCTGTTTATATGGCCCTTGTGATTTCTTTGGAAATCCTGGTTATTTCTATATAGGATCCAATTTTTTTTAGTAAATTTTCTAATCTTAAAAGCATTGGGGTTTGCAATAAATTTGTGAACAATGATTTGAAGCAGACTCTGTATTGGTACCCACTTGATTTTGTATTTTAAGCATAAATGATATATTCAAGCAGCAGTTTCAAAAGAACAGCTGAGAGTTGTATAATTCGTATTTGTCCTTTTGAGAAGTAATATGTTCTCTAATCCACAGAGCAGTTTGGAAGTTTTCACTCGCATGTTGGACCCTTTTCTTTTTGCACAGTAACTTAAAGGGCCCAACAAACTGGCCTACTACTATGTATAGTAATCTTGAGTTGATCAGCTTCTCTTTCTTGGAAGACAATGATGAATGCACTTCAGCAGAGCCCTTTGATACACTGAAAAAAATTGGCTGTGCACTTCAAAAAAACTTGAGTGCATTGGTTAGAAGACACTGCCAGTTCTATTAAGTGTCTGCACCTATTTGGTTTCATTCCTGGTGCATCTATACTGAGTGACCTAAACACTAAGTTATGCTCCATTAGCCAGAACTACAAGTGTAAATAACCTGAGATATACAGATTACATATCAATTACAGTGGAAAGTTAAGACTCATAGAATTATATCAAGCCTTAACAGGTTTTGGATTATTAAACTGCAGCAAAACAACAAATTTGGTAACTCCTAAGAAAAAGATTGCACCTTGATGCAAAATAAGGAATCAAAAGAAACAAGTGGAATCCTATTTTCTTATCTGGACAGTTTAATAGCATCTGTGAGGAAAAGTTATCAGGACATCAAGAAATAGATAACCCTTGCAAATAAACCTTCACATAAATGTCAGACCACGTAGATATCACAGCATCTCTATAGAGAGCAGGATGAGATTACTAAAACACAACATCTAGTCCACCTTGCTATATGGATGTGAAATTTGGGACATTAATAAGGTACTAGAAGATAAACTGAAGGCAATTGAGATACAACTTCTGAGATGTATGATGAGGATTAGTTGGACGATATGCACCTCGAGAGTGCCAAGGAAAACAGGCACCCAAGAACAACTTTTGCAAATGATCACCAAGAGGCAACTGCAATTGCTTGGGTACATTAGAGGAAAAACTGGAACATCTGGTCATGACTGGTAAAATTGAGGGTAGAGCAAGAGGGAGACAAAGGAGAAAACACTGGCAGCTTGAGGAAGTCAAACAGATGCAAATTTGAGAATAATAAGATATTGGCTGTTATCAAGGACTGTGAAAGTTGAAGTGTCATGATTTGTGTTCTATAGCATTGCACCTGAAGAAATTAGAATTGAAGTAGTGAACCTATAGCATAGCAGCCTCAATAAGCTGCAATCTAATGGTGCAAAATAGTAAAAGGGAACTAGAACAGTTCTGACAAAGGGTCTTCCAGACTTGAAATGCTGGTTCTAATCTCTCCTCAGATGCTGTCAGTCATGGTGAGATTTTCCAGCATTTTCTGTTTTTGTTGTGAAAAGGGAATTAGTGTTTGGTTATAGTTCAGTAACTTGTACATACCCACAAAGCTGTTGACAGCACTAGATTTCACCTATACTCTGTCATGTAACAACAACGTGTCCTCACTATTGCAAACGGACTATGATATGAGAGTTGAAAAGTTGGAGGTTTTCCAAAACACAATGCTGAGGTTCATTTAAATTTGCAACGCCAAATCCCTGAAAAATCCATGTTAGGGTTATGTGATGGTATTTCAAATGTGACAACTTCACCCTCTGTCAAGATTACAATTTGCCATTCAATGTTATGGTGAGGTTAGGCAAATTTTACATCACAATGAGTAAAACTTCAAAATATTTTGGGCTCAATCCCGTAGTGTCCTAATATTGTGGCATACTTCATCTGTCAATCAATTTTATAGATTCTGCCTTTGTTTACAGTGCACCTGATCAGTAAAAATATTTGGTTACTTCTGGTGGGCCATCCTCTTGACTTGGAATAATACCTGAGGCAAATAATGGTGCAGTAGTATACCATTAAATACTAAGAAACCGGCAATCTGATTCCCACACGCTTGAGTTCTGAAATCCCCACGTGAAGAGCTTGTATTATACTTGACAATCCAGCCTATTTTCAAAGTATTGGGTGACACCAACCTCAGGTTGTAAAAATCTAATTATTGTAGAGGAAGGTACTATTTCGTGGTTTAGAGTTTGTGGGATCGAATTGGGACCGTATGGCCTGCATTGTTTGCTGGAGCAGAGAGACAGATAAGAAATTACCTGTTAAAAACCTGTTTAAATAAGTTTAAAGCACTTTCGTAGTAAGAACTTACCTTGTAGAACTGTTTAAATCATTTAAAAGCATTTTTGCGGGCTTTTTGTATCTACCGCTTTAAGAATTCTAAGGGAGTGGATAGCAGGGAGTTGTGGGGGAGCAGGCTTTAAAACAGCGCCAGGTTTAAAAGGTGTAGACAGCGTCGGAGCGGGCAGTGGAGTGAGAGGGAAGCAGACTGAGCTATTAGGGCTTAGGAGCAAAAGGGCTGGGGAGAAAAAGGGCCAGGTAAGTTCGTGTTGAAATTTTCCATACTACTACAGTGAATAATGGAGGGGCATGTGATGTGTTGTTTCTGTATGATGTGGGAGCTGGTGGACCCCAGGGTCCTTCCCAGTGACCATGTCTGCAGTAAGTGCAGGTTGCTGGAGGAGCTCCAGCTCAAGGTAGATGAGCTGGCCTCTGAGCTACAGACACTGAGGCTCATCGGGGGAGAGAGGGTGCCATTGTCAATGGGGTGCAAGTGACATCCACCCCCCCCTAGACTGGCTAACTCTAAGGGATAGGAACAAGAGGGGGCTGCTGAGCGGAGGAAGGAGGGTGGGGAGCGGATGCCTCAGCCTCTCAATCTGCATAACAGGTTTGAGGTTCTTGCTTCCAGGCTGGACGAGAACGAGGGAGGTGAGGTTGGTGAGCAAACTGCACACAGTACAGTGATGCAGACGCAGGACATAGGCAAAGAGAAGGTGAAAAGGAACGTAGTAGTAATTGGGGATAGTGGGGTTAAGGGTATTGACACTGTCCTTTGTCACAATGACAAAGTGCACAGAAGGGTGTGTTGTCTGCCTGGTGCTCGGGTCCGGGATGTCGCATCTGGGCTGCAGAGGAACCTGGAATGGGAGGGTGAGAATCCGGTCGTTGTGGTACATGTGGGTGCCAATGACGTAGGCAAAATGCGAACTGAGGATCTGGGAAGGGAGTATGAAAAGCTGGGAATGGAATTAAAAAGTAGAACCGACAAGGTGGTTATCTCTGGGCTACTGCCTGAACCGAGTGCAGATGGGCGTAAGGTTGATAAGATTAAGGAAGTGAATGGGTGGCTCAGGGATTGGTGTGGGAGGAATGGGTTTGAATTTATGGGGCATTGGCATCAGTATTGGAGTAGGTGGGATCTGTTCAGGTGGGATGGGGTTGGTCTGAACCGTGCTGGGACCAGAGCCCTGGCGAATCGTGTAAATAGGACTGTAGACAGGGCTTTAAACTAATTGGGGGGGGGGGGGGGGGGGGGGGGTGCGGGGGTAGGTGACATTACAGGGCCTAAAGTTAAGGAGAGGGTACAGGTAAGGGAAGAGGCCGAGGATGTCCCAATAATAAAGGGAGTAGGGGGCGTGAGTATGGTTGGTGGCGTTCTGGCAAATAGGGTCCAGGTGAAGGCTGGGATGAAGGCACTTTATCTGAATGCACGAAGCATTCGGAATAAAGTGGATGAGCTGGTGGTGCAAATCAGCACAAGTGGATATGATCTGGTGGCCATTACAGAGACGTGGCTGCAAGGTGACAGGGACTGGGAGCTGAATGTCCAGGGGTATCAAGTGTTTAGGAAGGATAGGTGGGAGGAAAAGGGGGGGGCGTAGCTCTGCTGATTAAGGATAGCATCAGGGTGGTAGCAAGGGATGATATAGGAACCAAAGGGCAGAAAGTGAAATCGTTGTGGGTGGAGATTAGGAACAGCAAAGGGAGGAAGACGCAGGTGGGTGTCGTCTATAGGCCCCCGAATAATGATCTGGAGGTGGGGCGGGCTGTTAACGCGCAAATAAGTGCGGCATGCAGGAATGGAACGGCGATAATTATGGGGGATTTTAATCTGCATATTGATTGGTTGACCCATGTTGGACGCAGTGGGCTCGAGGAGGAGTTCTTGGAATGCTGCTGGGATAGTTTCCTTGAACAGTGTGTGTTGGAGCCGACGAGGGAGCGAGCTATCTTGGATCTGGTGTTATGTAATGAGGCGGGTAGAATTAGGGACCTTGTGGTGAAGGATCCTCTTGGGGAGAGTGATCATTGTATGGTGGAGTTTCTGGTGCAGATGGAGGAGGAGAAAGTGGGTTCCCGGACACGCGTCCTTTGTTTGAACAGAGGGGAGTACGGTAGGATGAGAGAAGAATTGGCGAATGTTGACTGGGGCAGCGCGTTGGAAGGTAGGTCTGCTGAGGAGCAGTGAAGGATCTTTAAGGAGATCTTTCTTGGTGCTCAGCAGAAATTTATTCCGATGGTTAAAAAGGACTGTAGGAGGAGAGGTAATAAGCCGTGGATAACGAAGGAAAGTGTTAAATTAAAAGCGGAGGCGTTTAGAGTAGCTAATAGTGGGTGAGAAGAGGATTGGGAGAGGTTTAAATGTCAGCAAAGATTGACAAAGAAGTTGATAAAGAAGGGTAGGAGAAACTATGAAGCTGGGCTAGCGCTTAATATAAAAAAGGATAGCAAGAGCTTTTATAAATATATAAAAAGGAAGAGGCTGGCTAGGGTGAACGTTGGACCCTTAGAGGATGAGAGGGGGGACTTAGTGGTAGGGGATGGGGAAATGGCTGAGGTCTTGAATAACTTTTTTGTTTTGGTCTTCACGGAGGAGGACGTGAATAATTTGCTGGGTGTTAGCGATGGAACGGTGGTAGGACTGAAGGGTCTCAATGACATTATTGTTACTAGAGAGGCGGTGCTCGACAGACTGGAGGGACTGATTGTGGACAAGTCCCCAGGACTGGATGGAATGCATCCAAGGGTTCTGAAAGAAATGGCGGAGGTGATAGTGGATGCCTTGGTGGTTATTTTCCAAACATCAGTGGATTCCGGGGAAGTGCCGGAAGATTGGAAAACGGCTAATGTCACGCCGTTGTTTAAGAAGGGTGGCAGGCAAAAGGCAGGGAATTATAGGCCAGTTAGTTTAACGTCTGTTGTAGGTAAAATGTTAGAATCCGTCATCAAGGAGGAAATAGCGAGGCATCTTGAGGGGAATTGCTTGACAGAGCAGACGCAGCGCGGTTTCGTTAAGGGGAAGTCGTGTCTGACAAATTTACTGGAGTTCTATGAGGATGTGTCTAGGGCGGTGGATAGAGGAGAGCCGGTGGATGTGGTCTTTCTTGATTTTCAGAAGGCGTTTGACAAGGTACCTCAAGAGGTTATTGCAGAATGTAAGGAGGCATGGAGTTGGGGGTAGGGTGTTAGCGTGGATAGAGGATTGGCTGTCAAATAGGAGGCAGAGAGTGGGGGTTAATGGGTGCTATTCGGATTGGCGGTTGGTGACTAGTGGAGTGCCCCGGGGTCGGTGCTGGGGCCTCAGCTATTTACCATTTATATAGATGATCTGGAGGAGGGAACCGAGTGTATGGTGTCAAAATTTGCTGATGACACCAGGATTGGTGGAACGGCAAATTGCGCGGAGGGTGTGGAGAGTCTGCAGAAGATAGATCGATAGGCTGGGCGAATGGGCCAGGAATGGAATTTAATGTTGGCAAGTGCGAGGTGGTCCACTTTGGTAGGAATGACTATTACTTACGTGGCGAAAAACTGCAGCAGGCGACGGTGCAGAGGGACCTCGGGGTCCTTGTGCATGAGTCGGAAAAACCCAGCCTGCAGGTGCAGTAGGTGGTCAGGAAGGCTAATGGGATGCTGGCCTTCATAGTGAGGGGGATTGAATATAAAAGTAGGGAGGTCTTGCTGCAGCTGTATAGGGCATTGGTGAGGCCGCAGCTGGAGTACTGTGTGCAGTTTTGGTCGCCGCACTTGCGCAAGAATATTTTGGCCTTGGAGGGAGTGCAGAGGAGGTTTACTAGGCTGATGCCGGAGTTGAAGGGGTTGAGCTATGAGGAGAGGCTGAATAAACTAGGCTTGTACTCGTTAGAGTTTAGAAGAATGAGGGGAGATCTCATTGAGACATAAGATGATGAATGGGATGGATAGGATAGAGGTGGTGAGACTCTTCCCGCTCAGAAAGGACAGTAGGACTAGGGGGCACAGCCTCAAGATAGAGGGGGGGTGGTTTAGAACGGAGTTGAGGAGGAACTTCTTCACTCAAAGGGTGGTGAATCTCTGGAATTCTCTGCCCATTGAAGTGGTGGAGGCTGCCTCGCTAAATATTTTTTAAGACGTGGGTTGATGGGTTTTTGATAAGTGAGGGGATTAAGGGTTATGGGGAGAGGGCGGGAATGTGGAACTGAGCCATGACAGATCAGCCATGATCTTATTGAATGGCGGGGCAGGCTCAAAGGGCTAGATGGCCTACTCCTCCTATTTCTTATGTTCTTGTGTTCTAACAAGCGATTAAAATAATGAAGGGGTCTGTATTGATCCACAGCGAATAAATGAATGGTTTAAAGACTTTTATACAACCCTCTTTAGCTTGGAGAGTACCGCCAATGAGGCAGTTTTTCACAGACTTGATCAGCTCATTTCAAGCTTTGTCTGGAATAGGAAAAACCGAAGAATGCAGATGGCAATCTTGCAAAACCCTGAACGGGAGGGGGTATGGGATTGCCCAATTTTCTATTTTATTGGGCAGCAGATATGAGAGAAGTAGTGTATTGGATGCAGAGAGAGAGAGGTAACAAGAGGTTCCTTGTTGGCTGCAATTAGAATCCTCCTCCTGTGCTCTGTCTTCCCTGGCTGCCTTGATATTTTTCCTCCTCCCAGTACACTAGAAATGCACTTGTCAAGTCAACTCATAGAATTTGGATGCAATTTAGACACCACTTTGGGTTTCAGGACTGGTCGCTGGCCTCCCCGGTATCGGCAAACCATTTTTTCTTCTGTCTGTTTTGGATGGTGCCTTCAATGTGTGGGCCAAGCACAAGATTAGAACATGCCGGGACTTGTATGTGGACAGTGTGTTTGCATCATTCCAGCAGGTGCTGGATAAGTTTGCTTTCCCTGCAACACACTTTTTCAGATATTTGCAAATTTGATACTTTGTGTCTAAGATTGACCTCCAATTTCCAATGCTTGCACCTTATGCTCCCATTGACATCATCTTGGTGCCTCCTATTACTGGGCAGGGTATCACTTCTGTTCTTTATTCTCTGTCCCAACAAAACTCCTTTCCTATCAGTGGTTAAATCTTTATGGGAATAAGATCTAGGGGAGGAGTTTTCGAAGGAGGATTGGGACATGGTGCTGCATCGCGTACACTACTCCTCAATATGTGCCAAGCTGAATGAGATGCAATGTAAACTCCTTCACAGCGCATATCTCACTAGGGTTAGACTCTTTAGATTGTCCCCAGGCACAAGTACCATTTGTGAGCAATGCCAGCAAGTTCCCTCTTATGTTTTGGACTTGCCCATCACTATAACTACTGGACATCAATATTTGAGATGATTGCGGCAATGCTAGATCAGGACATAAGTGCATCCCCCCCAGGCTGCCCTGTTTGGGGTTGTATCATTAAATCCGCTGCTGCAGAAATTCCAAGCAGATTTTGTAGCTTGCACTACACTCCTGGCAAGATGACTAATCTTGTTTAGGTGGAAATCAGGTGCACCCTGATGCATTTGCAGTGGGTGAAGCAGTTGACAGATACCATTAAGCTGGAGAAGATGAGGTGCACACTACATGGGCCCACTGCTTGATTCTATAAGACCTGGCAACCATTCATAATGCATGTTGGGATGCTGCAGTTGAAGTCGGGTGAGTAGATACCTGATGACCCCAGGACCTTGGGTGCTCCCACAGAACCCCACCCCGATCGCTAGACATGCCCTGGCCCTTTATCTGAGTACGTCCACCTGCCCTGCCAAGTGTGGGGACCAACACGAGAACTTTTCTCTTTTTTTTCCCCCCTCACTTTCTCTTCTCTCTTATTCACTGTCTCTTCTTTCTCTTTCTTTTCTCTGCTCGCTAGTTTATAGCCTGGACTGTTTGGGCACTCGTTGGTGATCTGCCTTTTTGTTTTTTCTTATCACTGTCATTACCTGTGCAATTGGACAGGGGGGTACCGGGGGCTTGTCCCCTGGCCACGGGGAGCCCTGAGCTGAGTCATGTTAGAATGTACACATGAGCACTGTATGGATCTGTATCTGTTTGTTTTGCTGTGTAAAATAAGAAAATTTTCAATAAACATCAAAAAAAATTGGGATTGTTAAGTAAGGAGAAACTGTTTCCAGTGACAAGAAGTAACCAGAGGACCAATTTAAGGTGACTGGCAAAAGAAAAGACATCTAGAGGGAATGGCAGGAAAGGCAGTGGAATGTTCCTCCTGCAGAATGTTTGAGGTGAGGGATGCCATCAGTATCCCTGCTGATCTCACCTGTGGGAAGTGCACCCATCTCCAACTCCTCAAAAACCAGTTAGGGAACTGGAGATGGATGAACTTCAGATGATTCGGGAGGCAGAGGTGATCATAGACTCTTTAGATTGTACCCAGGCACAAGTCCCATTTGTGAGCGATGCCAGCAAGTTCTCTCTTGTGTTTTGGACTTGCCCATCACTATATAACTACTGGACCTCAATATACTCCAAAGAATGAAACTAGATGGGTGACGGTGAGAGGGGCTGGGAGGAAGCAGCCAATGCGGGGATCCCCTGTGGTCGCTTCCCCTCAGCAACAAGTATACCGTGTTGGATACTGTCGAGGGGGACGACCTACCAATGGTAAGCTAGGGTGACCGGATCTCCAGCACTGAGTCTGTCCCTGTGCCTCAGAAGGGAAGAGGGGAGAGTAGGAGAGCAATGGTAATTGGGGGCACGATGGTTGGAGAGACAGATTGAAGGTTCTGCGGCAGCAAAAGAGACTCACGGATGGTATGTTGCCTCTCGATGCAAGGGTCCGTGATGTCTTGGACCGTGTTTCCAAGATCCTTAAGGGGGAGGGGGATCAGTCGCAGGTCATGGTGCACATCGGTACCAACGACGTAGGTAGGAGAAGGGATGGGGATTTAAAACAGTAATTTAGGGAGCTAGGATGGAAGCTGAGAGCCAGCACAAAGCATGTTGTCATCTCTGGTTTGTTGCTGGTGCCACGTACTAGTGAATTGAGGAACAAGGAGAGAGTGCAGATTAACATGTGGCTGCAGGGATGGTGTAGGAGAGAGGGTTTCATTTACTTGGATAATTGGAGCACATTCTGGGGAAGGTGGGACCTGTACAAACAGGATGGTTTGCTCCTGAACCAGAGGGGCACCAATATCCTGGGAGGGAAATTTGCTATGGCTCTTTTGGGAGGGGAAGAGTTAGTTTAAACTAACTTATCAGGAGGATGGAAAAATGAGCTGTAGTCCAAAAAACCAGTGTTGAGGGTCGCGAGGTACTGAAGAAGACATCAAGGTTGCAGGAGCGTACAGGCAGACAGGATAGTGGGTTGAAGTGTATCTACTTCAATGCAAGGAGCATAGGAATAAGATAGGTGAAATTGGAGTATGGATTGGTACTTGGGACTATGATGTTGTGGCCACTACGGAGACATGGTTAGAACAGGGACAGGAATGGTTGTTGGCAGTTCTGGGGTACAGATGTTTCAGTAAGAGTAGGGAAGGGGGTAAAAGAGGTAGAGGACTGGCATTGTTAATCGAGGATTGTTTAACGGCTACTGAAAGGCATTGTGAGGGGGATCTGCCTACTGAAGTTAGAAAGAGGAAAGGATCGGTCACGTTATTAGGAGTTTTCTAAAGTCCCCCAAATAGTAATAGAGATGTGGAGGAGGAAATGACAAAGCAGATTATGGATAGGTGTAGCGGTCACAGGGTAGTTATCATGGGTGACTTTAATTTCCAAATATTGATTGGCACCTTTATAGGTTGAAAAGTTTGGATGGGACACTTTTTGTAAGTGTGTGCAGAAGAGTTTGCTGACATATGTGGATAAGCTGACGAGATGGGGCCACGTTGGACTTGGTACTGGGTAATGAACTGGGCCAAGTGTCAGATTTTTTTTGCAGGAGTCACTTTGGAGATAGTGACCACAGTTTGGTGTCCTTCATTATTGCAATGGAGAGGGATAGGGTCACATGGCAGGGCAAGGTTTATAATTGGGGCAGTGGTAATTATGATGCGACTAGGGAGCATAGTTTCTGTTCCCATCCTGTCAGGTATGGGCACAAATGAAAAGTGGAGCTTTTTCAAGGAACAAATACTGCGTGTCCTTGATAGGTATGTCTCTGGCAGACAGAGGAAATGGCCGAGTGAGGGAACCATGGTTCACAAAGGAGGTTGAATGTCTTGTCAAAGAGAAAAAAGGAAGCGTATGCAAGGATGAAAAAACAAGGTTCAGTTGGGTTGCTTGAGGGTTACAAAGTAGCTAGGAATGAGTTTAAAAAAAGGCTTAGGAGGGGGCATGAGAAGTCCTTGGGGGTTGGATAAAGGAAAACCCCAAGGCTTTTTACTCTTGTGTGAGAAAGAAAAGAATAAACAGCATGAGTTTAGGGCCAGTCAAGGATAGTAATGGGAACTTGGTGTATGGAGTCAGAAGACATAGGAGAGGCGTTGAATGAATAATTCTCTTCAATGCTCACAAAGGAGGGGGGCCATGTTTTTTTGAAGATGTGTGTGATGCAGGCTGATAGGATGGAGGAAGTAGATGTTCTGAGGGAAGATGTATTAGCAATTTTGAAAAACCTGAGGGTCAATAAGTCCCCTGGGCCAGATGGGATACATCTTAGGATACTTTGGGAGGCAAGGGATGAGATTGCGGTGCCTTTGACTTTGATCTTTGGGTCGTCACTGTACACGGGGATTGTGCCAGAGGACTGGAAAGTGTTGAATGTTGTTCCTGCTTTCAAGAAAGGACAGTAAAAAGTCTGACAACACCAGGTTTTAGTCCAACCTATTTATTTGATAATATACTCACAAGCTTTCGGGGTTAGTCCCTTCGTCAGGTGAATGGAGAGTTCTGGCCTCAGAGCATATAAAGCACAGACAGTTTAGAGATTGCTGATTAGAATGCGAATCCTTACACCTAACCTGCTGTTCAAGACCTGAAGTGGCTGATAATGTGAGTGGAAGGAGCACTGATCACAGTTTAAAGAGATGTGTATTGTCTCCAGACAGTACAGTACAGTGAGGTTTTGCAAACCCAGGCAAGTCACGGGGGTTACAGATAGTGCGACATGAACCCAAGATCCCTGTTGAGACCGTCCTCATGTGTGCGGAACTTGGCTATCAGTCTCTGTTCAGCGACTCTGCGCTGTCGTGTGTCGTGAAGGCCGCCTTGGAGAACGCTTACCCGAAGGTCAGAGGCTGAATGCCCGTGACCACTGAAGTGTTCGCCAACAGGAAGGGAACAGTCTTGCCTGGTGACTGTCGAGCGATGTTCATTCATCCGTTGTCGTAGCGTCTGCATGGTCTCCCCAATGTACCATGCTTCGGGACATCCTTTCTTGCAACGTATCGGGTAGACAATGTTGGCCGAGTTGCAAGAGTATTTACCATGTACCTGGTGGACGGTATTCTCACGTGTGATGATGGTATCCATGTCGATGATCCGGCATGTCTTGCAGAGGTTGCTGTGGCAGGGTTGTGTGGTATTGTGGTCACTGTTCTCCTGAAGGCTGGGTAGTTTGCTGCGAACAATGGTCTGTTTGAGGTTGTGTGGTTGTCTGAAAGCAAGAAGTGTACCGACAACTAAACAATGAGGAACACTACAGACAATTACCCACAGATCCGACCAAAGAACACACTCGTCAACTCAACAATCTGATCAAGACCTTTGATCCGGACCTTCAGAGCACCCTCCGTGCTCTCATTCCACGTACTCCCCGCATTGGAGATCTCTACTGCCTCCCAAAGATACACAAGGCAAACACACCTGGCCGTCCCATCGTATCGGGCAGTGGAACTCTGTGTGCCTCAGTACTCAGTGCTGACAACTGCCAGTTTCCAGATGCAATTTTACAACTCATCCGCTTTATCCTGGACCACAATGTCTTCACCTTCAACAACCAGTTTTTCATCCAGACACATGGAACAGCCATGGGGACCAAATTTGCACCTCAATATGCCAACATCTTCATGCACAGGTTTGAACAAGACTTCTTCACTGCACAGAATCTTCAACCGATGCTGTACACTAGATACATCGATGACATTTTCTTCCTTTGGCCTCATGGTGAACAATCACTGAAACAACTATATGATGATATCAACAAACTCCACCCCACCATCAGACTCACCATGGACTACTCCCCAGAATCAGTTGCATTCTTGGACACACGCATCTCCATTAAGGACGGTCACCTCAACACCTCACTGTACCGCAAGCCCACAGACAATCTCACAATGCTCCACTTCTCCAGTTTCCACCCTAAACATGTTAAAGAAGCCATTCCCTATGGACAAGCCCTCCGTATACACAGGATTTGCTCAGATGAGGAGGATCATGACAGACACCTCCAGACCCTGAAAGATGCCCTCATAAGAACAGGATATGGTGCTCGACTCATACATCGGCAGTTCCGATGCGCCACAGCGAAAAACCGCACCGATCTCCTCGGAAGGCAAACACAGGACACAGTGGACAGAGTACCCTTCGTCGTCCAGTACTTCCCCGGAGCGGAGAAGCTACGACATCTTCTCCGGAGTCTTCAACATATCATTGATGAAGACGAACATCTCGCCAGGGCTATCCCCACACCCCCACTTCTTGCTTTCAGACAACCACACGACCTCAAACAGACCATTGTTCGCAGCAAACTACCCAGCCTTCAGGAGAACAGTGACCACAATACCACACAACCCTGCCACAGCAACCTCTGCAAGACATGCCGGATCATCGACATGGATACCATCATCACACGTGAGAATACCATCCACCAGGTACATGGTAAATACTCTTGCAACTCGGCCAACATTGTCTACTTGATACGTTGCAAGAAAGGATGTCCCGAAGCATGGTACATTGGGGAGACCATGCAGACGCTATGACAACAGATGAATGAACATCGCTCGACAGTCACCAGGCAAGACTGTTCCCTTCCTGTTGGCGAACACTTCAGTGGTCACGGGCATTCGGCCTCTGACCTTTGGGTAAGCATTCTCCAAGGCGGCCTTCACGACACACGACAGCGCAGAGTCGCTGAACAGAGACTGATAGCCAAGTTCCGCACACGAGGACGGTCTCAACAGGGATCTTGGGTTCATGTCGCACTATCTGTAACCCCCGTGACTTGCCTGGGTTTGCAAAACCTCACTTACTGTACTGTCTGGAGACAATACACATCTCTTTAAACTGTGATCAGTGCTCCTTCCACTCACATTATCAGCCACTTCAGGTCTTGAACAGCAGGTTAGGTGTAAGGATTCGCATTCTAATCAGTAATCTCTAAACTGTCTGTGCTTTATATGCTCTGTCTGAGGCCAGAACTCTCCATTCACCTGACGAAGGGACTAACCCCGAAAGCTTGTGAGTATATTATCAAATAAATAGGTTGGACTAAAACCTGGTGTTGTCAGACTTTTTACTGTGTTTACGCCAGTCCAACGCCGGCATACCCACTTCAAGAAAGGAAACAGGAATGACCCTGGTAATAGGCCAGTTAGTCTTTCTTTGGTAAGTTAATGGAAAGAGTCCTGAGAGGTAGGTTTTATGACCATTTGGAAAGATGCAGTTTAATCAGGGATAGCCAGCATGATTTCGTGAGGGGTAAGTCCTGCACCTCAAATTTGATTGAATTCTTTTGAGGAGGTAACTGTGTACACGAAGGTAGAGCAGTTGATGTCGTATACATGGATTTCAGTAAGGCATTTGATAAGGTTCCCCATTGTAAGGTCATGAAGAAAGTAAGGAAGCGTGGGATAGAAGAAAATTTGGCCGATTGCATAAGTAACTGGCTACCTCATAGACAGAGGGTGGTGGTGGAGGGAAAATTTTCAGGCTGGAGGCCAGTTACCACAGGGATCAGTGCTGGGTCCTCTGCTATTTGTGATTTTTATCAATGACTTGGAAGAGGGGGCCGAAGGGTGTGTTAGTAAATTTGCTGATGACACCAAGATTGGTGAAGTAGTGGATGAGGTGGAGGGCTCTAGTAGGCTGCAAAGATCCTTTGATAGGATGCAGAGCTGGGCCGAAAAGTGGCAGATGGAGTTTAACCCTGATAAGTGTGAGGTGATTCATTTTGTTAGGACAAACCTGAATGTGGATTACAGGGTCAACGGCAGGGTTCTGAGGAATGTGAAAGAATAGAAAGATCTTGGGGTTCATATCCACAAATCTCTGGAGGTTGCCACTCAAGTGGATAGAGCCGTGAAGAAGAACATAAGAAATAGGAGCAGGAGTAGGCCATCTAGCCCTTTTGAGCCTGCCCTGCCATTCAATAAGATCATGGCTGATCTGTCGTGGCTCAGTTCCACTTTCCCGCCCTCTCCCCATAACCCTTAGTCCCCTCGCTTATCAAAAACCCATCAACCCGCGTCTTAAAATATTTAGCAAGGCAGCCTCCACCAACGGGCAGAGAATTCCAGAGATTCACCACCCTTTGAGTGAAGAAGTTCCTCCTCAACTCCGTTCTAAACTGCCCCCCCTTTATCTTGAGGCTGTGCCCCCTAGTCCTACTGTCCTTTCTGAGCAGGAAGAGTCTCTCCACCTCTATCCTATCCATCCTATTCATCATCTTATATGTCTCAATGAGATCTCCCCTCATTCTTCTAAACTCTAACGAGTACAAGCCTAGTTTATTCAGCCTCTCCTCATAGCTCAACCCCCTCAACTCCGGCATCAGCCTAGTAAACCTCCTCTGCACTCCCTCCAAGGCCAAAATATCCTTGCGCAAGTGCGGCGACCAAAACTGCACACAGTACTCCAGCTGCAGCCTCACCAGTGCCCTATACAGCTGCAGCAAGACCTCCCTACTTTTATATTCAATCCCCCTCGCTATGAAGGCCAGCATCCCATTAGCCTTCCTGACCACCTGCTGCACCTGCAGGCTGGGTTTTTGCAACTCAAGCACAAGGACCCCGAGGTCCCTCTGCACCGTCGCCTGCTGCAGTTTTTCGCCACGTAAGTAATAGTCCTTCCTACCATGTTTCCTACCAAAGTGGACCACCTTGCACTTGCCAACATTAAATTCCACTTGCCAGTTCCTGGCCCATTTTCCCAGCCTATCTAGATCCTTCTGCAGACTCTCCACACCCTCCGTGCAATTTACCGTTCCACCAATCTTGGTGTCATCAGCAAATTTCGACACCATACACTCGGTTCCCTCCTCCAGATCATCTATATAAATGGTAAATAGCTGAGGCCCCAGCACTGACCCCTGGGGCACTCCACTAGTCACCAACTGCCAATCCGAATAGCACCCATTGACCCCCACTCTCTGCCTCCTATTTGACAGCCAATCCTCTATCCATGCTAACACCCTACCCCCAACTCCATGCCTCCTTACATTCTGCAATAACCTCTTGTGAGGTACCTTGTCAAACGCCTTCTGAAAATCAAGAAAGACCACATCCACCGGCTCTCCTCTATCCACTGCCCTAGACACATCCTCATAGAACTCCAATAAATTTGTCAGACACGACTTCCCCTTAACGAAACCGTGCTGCGTCTGCTCTATCAAGCAATTCCCCTCGATGCCTCGCTATTTCCTCCTTGATGACGGATTCTAACATTTTACCTACAACAGACGTTAAACTAACCGGCCTATAATTCCCTGCCTTTTGCCTGCCACCCTTCTTAAACAATGGCGTAACATTAGCTGTTTTCCAATCTACTGGCACTTCCCTGGAATCCAGCGACGTTTGGAAAATAACCACCAAGGCGTCCACTATCACCTCAGCCATTTCTTTCAGAACCCTTGGATGCATTCCATCCAGTCCTGGGGACTTGTCCACAATCAGTCCCTCCAGTCTGTCGAGCACCGCCTCTCTAGTAACAATAATGTCATTGAGACCCTCCTGTCCTACCATCTTTCCATCGCTAACACCCAACAAGTTATTCACGTCCTCCTCCGTGAAGACCGAAACAAAAAAGTTATTCAAGGCCTCAGCCATTTCCCCATCCCCTACCACTAAGTCCCCCCTCTCATCCTCTAAGGGTCCAATGTTCACCCTAGCCAGCCTCTTCCTTTTTATATATTTATAAAAACTCTTGCTATCCTTTTTTTATATTAAGCGCTAGCCCAGCTTCATAGTTTATCCTACCCTTCTTTAATTATCAGGTACTCACACGGTGAAGCCTTCCATTGTTTGCTGGAGCAGATGAGTGAGGGAGCAGAGAGTCAGATAAGAAGGCTTAGTGTGTTGGCATTTATTAACAGGGGCTTTGAGTTTAAGAGCTGTGGGGTTATGCTGCAACTATACTGGATCTTGGTGAGACCACATTTGGAACATAGTGAGGTGACCAGAACCGTACACAATAAGAAGGATGTGGAAGCATTGGAGAAAGTGCAGAGGAGATTTACCAGGATGCTGCCTGGTTTGGAGGGTAGGTCTTATGAGGAAAGGTTGAGGGAGCTGGGGCTTCTCTTTTTAGAGTGGAGGAGAATGAGAGGTGACTTAGGTTTATAAGATGATGAGGGGGATAGATGGAGTGGACATACACAGACTATATGCTTGTGGATGTAGCTGTTACTAGGGGGCATAACTATAAGGTTCATGGTGAGATATAAGAGGGATGTCCGAGGTAGATTCTTTACTCTGGTTAGAGTGTGAATGCTCTGCCTGCTGTGATAGTGGAGTCGGACACTTTAGGAACTTTCAAGTGGTTATTGGATAGGCATGTGGAGCACACCAGAATGATAGGGAGTGGGATAGCTTGATCTTGGGTTTGAACATAGCTTAGCACAAGGGCCTGTACTGTGCTATACTGTTCTATGATTGATTTTTAAAATGGCAATCTGAAAGACACATTAAATGGTATTCCTAAACTAAATGGAAAAATACTTGAGGAGGAGCAAAGAAATTATAAGGGTATAGGAAAAGGGAGGATTGAGACTAGTTGGATAGCTATACCAAAGAGCCTGCTCAGACGTGATGGGTAGAATAACCACCTCTTATGCTGTATCATTCTGTGATTGTACACTGTCAACTGAATCTTTGATCCTTTCTGAACGCTTGATGTGTTCCAGTGAGCAAAATAGATTGTTTAATTTATTGAACTTGTTAGATATTGGATTCATTGCTTTTGCATTCCCCTTCCTATCCCTAATTAAAATTTGTACCGGTGACATTTATTGAAGCATTGGATTTTATAAAATGTAATTGTTTAAATTAGTATGATATAGGGCAGCATGGTGGCACAATGGTTAGCACTGCTGCCTCACAGTGCCAGGGACCCAGGTTCAATTCCCGGCTTAGGCCACTGTGTGATGTCTGCACATTCTCCCCATGTCTGCATGGGTTCCCTCCAGGTGCTTTGGTTTCCTCCCACAGTTCGTAAGACGTGCTTGTTAGGTGTATTGGACGTGTTAAATTCCACCTTGGTGTATCTGAACAGGCAACGATGTGGGGTGACTAGGGAATTTTCACACCAACTTCATTGCTGTGTAAATGTAACATACTTGTGAGACTAAACTTTACATTAAAGTATGAATTTGACATTTTTCCTGCTGTTCCCTCTCCTCCCCATCTTTTTGTTTGGTGCTATTTCCACATCTGATAAGACTGGTATTTTACACACTGCTGAGTTGAAAAGTAGGAACTTTTTGCAGCTTCTGACTTGCTGAATTATTTGGTGTCTGCTTGGCAACAATTCAGATGACCCATTTGGGATCAGAGATTTGACATTTTTCCACTCTTGCTACATTAGCTGTCAGAATTGTTCCTCCATTCCATGAAGCTTCCACGTGAAACAAAAATTTTATCTAATCTATAAATGTCCTGAAGGGTTTGATTTTTCAGTGGCAAACTTGCATGTTTTGAAGTTGATATTTTATCACTACTCACCTGGAATACAAAACTGAATAATTTTGTTCAACAGCATAGCGTTCCTTGGGTCGCAGATGCAGAAACCAGATGTAATCTCCCAAGTCGTTCTGCTTTGAAATCTGTTCAGGCGCAAGCAAGGGTTTCCTTCACTGCAACTCCATCTGCTCAGCAAGAAGTTACCCCTGGTGGTTGCAGCAGTGTTTCTAGATCAACTAGTAAACGAGAGGAGTATTTAAAGGTATGTTGAAAGAAACCTCTTGGAGGCTTCTGTAAATCATCAACATCTGGACAACAGTAAAAATTCATTTGCCAAACAAGTAGAACTGTAACACTATTTCAGTTTAAATGTGGAGTACTGTCAAGATGGTTACTGACAACATTGAAGAAGCTGCTTTGGAGCACCTGGTAATGCCAGAATCCAGTCGTTTGTTGAAAATAAGCCAAAATACCAGTTGTACAGCTGGTGCTGCAAGCAGTTTATTTCCTGTAAATTACTAATTTCTGTGTAGGCTTATCACCATAGGTTAGATATAGAATACTACAAAACAAAAGTGGTTTTGGGATCAATTGGTATTTGTATTTTAATTTTCATGTGTTTGTATATCTGAGTTGTGGAGAAAAATTCTGCAGGCAACTATTCCTATTATATTTGTTAACCTTCTGCTAGAAGTGACAGCTTTATACTTGACTGTGCTGTCTTGCTAATGCTTGTTCTTCAAGGCAACATAGTAGACAGTTTCAGCTCTGGAGAAACTTTATTTGGGAGGAAGGCTGAAGAGAAGAAATTGTGTCTTTATATATAATGTATTCTCACCACCAGGTTGCTAAAACGCTGTTTAACGATGAGGCTCTAAAACCATGCCCACGGTGCCAGTCGCCCGCCAGGTACAATCCAATGAAGAAACGAGGCCTCTGCAGTCGAGAAGAGTGTGCATTTGACTTCTGCACACAGTGCTTTTGTGTTTTCCATGGATCCAAAGAATGTGGCAGTAGGTCTGCAAAACGTTTGGGTAATAAAGGAGGACCACCAGGAAGTGCTCAAAGCAAACGGAATTTGAAGAGATTGTAAATTTGTGTATATATGAAAACCTATGAACTTCCCGCAACCTCTTGGGTGTTTTGAACTGCTTCGGCACCTTTATCAAAACCTTTCAGAATGAACTATTTGATATTTATCAATTTGTACATACTGTTTTCTAGCGTGGGAGTGGGGGGAATAATTTGTAATGGGAGATTATAAAATTTCCCCCTTCCACTGATTCTAACCTACATGTATGATTTTCTTTCTCTTAGTCTTCAGAATAACCATTTGATAACACTCAAAAGATGTGATCGGAAATAATCCAAGATTTCTTCCGGGCAACAGCTAAATAAGGAATCCAAGACCAATAAATATAGGATCAGCAAAGAAAATCATCAATCCGCTGGACCAGTGTTACCAGCTCTTTGCTGTCTTAGATTAAATGAAATAGGGATGTAAACGGGCAAACCATTTCCCCTCTTACTCTCTTCTCCTCATCATTCTATTTTAAATAGAAAATTTTATTGGATAGACACTGAAGAAATGAAGACCACAGATTTAAGATTCAATTTTCATCCATTGTTTAAGATGTTTGTGAAGAACTGCTAATTGTTGGCTGTGCCCAAATTTGAGACAGTAGGTATGTGTAGGTTTGATTACTTTAAATGTATATAGTTTTTATACGTGTCAATAGAAACTTAGTCTTTTAAGTGGATTTTTATCTGTTATGCCAAATAATCATTTTTAATAAAACCTTTTTTAAATGGCATGAACGCATTTTCTTTACTGTCTTCAAGTTCTGCAATTTTGTTTGTGAAGACTGCCATCTTTTGCCAAATTTCAAATTGCCTGCAGGCATTTCAAGCCCATTGCAACTTAATGCAGTGTATAAAAGTAATAAATGTAAAGTTGAAGCTGGAAAACATTAGAGTTTAAGGACTGGCTTCTCTTAAGATGGCTACTGTCTTCAGCTGCAACGATAATTAGGAAGGCCTTGTTTTGATAGTGTATTGTTTTATAATCAAGCTTTAGACTAATATAGAGAGCAATATAAGCTTGTGTAAAATGAAGTGTCCTACCTTTTAATCTGGTCAATGTTCAGCATGTTGGTTTATCACCTGGAGTGGCTTGGAGAGAAAATACAGTAATTTAGGATTGAATTCTGCAGGGAATATAACATAAGCAACTTGTGGTTTGTAGGGAATGTTAGATCTGCTTATGGGAAGTGAAGCAATAGCTCATTCTAAAATACCTTGAAACTGCAACACATTTGCTACCAGAGCTTGAAAGAAATGGGTAGTTTATCCACTAGTGGAATTCTGTTCATTCTGAATTGCAGGTTCTTCCAGCTGGGTAAGACTTCTTTGCCTTGAGCATCAGTGGAAGAATTCTTAACTTCCCATGGGAAAATAGGAAAGCCAGAGTTGTGGCTTTCCTTCTGTCCTTTCACTCAATGCCTTTCAAGATTTTGTTTTTTCTCTTTGCACCAATCATCAAATCTGCTGACTTATTCCAAACAACTATCATTTTCATTTTCCCAGCACTAAACATTAATGTTGTTCCTTTTCCAGAAAGTGTTTCCATGTGATACTATATTTTTCTGATCCCTTGAACTCCACACATGCCCTGCTTCAATTTTCATACCCTAGTACTGCTGCAATTAAGAACTCCCATTCCCCACTCTTATACTCTAACATTACTACTACTCATGCTGCAGGATCTTGAATCTTAATGCCCTTGTGCATCTACATGCCTGCCATTACCATCTGAACACTCTTAATCTTACTCTCCTTTCCCACTTGAACATAGGAGTGAGAGTTGGTCATTCAACCCACAAGCCTGCTCCACCATTCAATACAATCATGGCGGATGCACTTCAATGTCTTTTTCTCATAATATTCCTATTGTCATTGGCATTTAGAAATCTGTCAACCTTTACTTAAACATACTTGCCAACTGAGCTTCCAAAGATAGAGAATTCCAAAGATTCACAACCTCCTGAGTAAAAGAACCATCCTCATCTCAAGCCTCTAAGTGTCTTCCCCACTTTTTGAAATTGTGTGCCCTTCTAGATTCCCAACCAGGAGCAACATCCTATCTGCATCCACCCTTCTATCCCTTTAAATATTTTGTAGGTTTCAGTGAGATCACCCCTCAGTCTTCAAAACTCTTGAAAACGTGGGCCAGTTTCCCCAAACACTCTCAGACGTCATAATCCAATATGGTGTCCCATTCATAAATCTTTTTGTCTAATACCAACCTCTCTTCATAGATCAGTCCCTCAATCTTGGAAGCACATCCTGTGAACAGTCATTACAGCCCCTCAAGGAAATAATATGTTTCTGAGGGTAATGGGGCCAAAATTGCAAACAGAACTCCAGGTGTAGTCGAACCAATATTCTATATAATTGAAGCAAGACTTTGCTCCTCCTGTATTTAAATTCTCTTTTGATAAATGTTACCATAAGAACATAAGAAATAGGAGCAGGAGTAGGCCATCTAGCCCTTCGAGCCTGCCCCGCCATTCAATAAGATCATGGCTGATCTGTTGTGGCTCAGTTCCACTTTCCCGCCCTCTCCCCATAACCCTTAATCCCCTCTCTTATCAAGAACCCATCAACCCGCTTCTTAAAAATATTTAGCGAGGCAGCCTCCACCACTTCAACGGGCAGAGAATTCCAGAGATTCACCACCCTTTGAGTGAAGAAGTTCCTCCTCAACTCCGTTCTAAACCGCCTCCCCTTTATCTTGAGGCTGTGCCCCCTAGTCCTACTACCATTAGCCTTTCTAATTGCTTGCTGCATCTGCATATTAGCTTTGTGACTTATTGATGAGGACACCCAGGTCCCTTCGTACATCTATATTTGCTAATCTCTTACTAATTAAGAAATGCTCTACACATGTTCCTCCTACCACAGTGGATAATCTCACATTATATTCCACCTGCTATGTTTTTGCCCACTCACTAAATCTGTCCAAGTCACCTTTGAAGCAACTTTTGCATCTTCCTCACGAAAACATTCCCACCTAGCTCTATAATCCATGAACTTGGAAATATTTATATTTAGTCCCCACATCTTATTAATATTGTGAACCCCTGGGGTATTATCCTTAATAGTCACAACACAATAATCACAGTGAGAATAATATGTTTATTCCTACTCTCCGCTTTCTGCCTGCAACCTTAATCCATGCCAATAGATTACCTCCTATCCCATGTGTTTGAATTTTGTTAACCAACTTCTGTGGGGGACCTTATTGATAGCCTTCTGAAAATTGAAATACACAATGTCCATGTTTATCAAGTCTGTTAGTAATATCCTCAAAACTCCAAATTAGTCAAATATGATACCTCATTTATAAATTGTTGTCTAATTCCAAACAGATCATTAATATCTAGGTTTCCATTTAATGCATCCTTTATAACAAATTACTGCCTTTTTCCTCCTACTGTTAAAGTCCTAACAGGTCTAAAGTTTCCTGTATTTGATCTCCATCGCTTCTTAAATAGTGCGATGATATTTACTACTGTCCTGTCTGCAGGAACCATTCCAGAATTTTGGAAGATGGTCATTAATGCATCCACTATTTCCATTACTACCTCTTTCAATACTAAAAACTGCAAGTAGAAAAATTGTTGGGGTCTAGTCAGGCTTCATAATATACTTTGGGCTTCCTGACCTGGCATCCTAACAATTAGCTCTTTCTTGTTGCATAAGTCAATTCCTCAATATTCTGCTCTAGAAAACAGTCTAGAAACTGCATTCATGCTCAATAGACTTACCCAGTCTATATGCAGATTGGAGGCACCCATGCTACGTGCTTCTCTAATGTTCCGATCAATACCATTCTCCACACTACCACTTGTGTTTGGTGACCTAAACAATTCCTAATGTTTCCTGCCCCTTTTTAATGTCAGCTCCTCACAGATTCCACATTTTGCTCTTCCAATCTGAGATACTCCCTTAATTAATGTGTTGATTATCAGCGCAACACTACCACCTTTTCCTTTTTGTTGAATATTCAATTCCCAGTCTTCGTCATCCTGTAGCCATGTTTCTATCATGGCAAGTGGATTATACACATTTTACCTTCATTTGTGCCTTTATTCTGTGATGGATTTCTCTATTTTGGATTTTCTTGACACTATATGTAAGTGAAAATGCTTACTATACGTTCAGGTCAATGACCTCTCATCATAACCTTAAGTATTGCTTCTCTCTCTGTCCCACACTGAGATATCACCTGACTTGCTTTCTCATATTTTCTCTTTTTGCAGATATAACCAAAATCATTATATTTTATATGCACGTACTAATGAAATTTGAACCCATGATCCTGAGTTGTGCTGTCTGAGGCCAAAGAATGCACACTTAATGCAATGGTTTCTTGCGTGGGAGTGGACTCTATCAAAAACCAATTAAATTAAATTAGTAAGCCTTTTTAGTAATTAAAGTGTTAATCTCAATTACACCAGTTGAGTTGTACCTCAGATAAAAGCATAATACTGAGTGTGCGGGAAATCTGAAATAAAAACAAAAAATGCTGGAAAGAGAAAGAAGAACTAATGTTTCAAGTCCAATATGACTCTTCCGAACTCATACTTCTGGACTAACTGACTCTCGCACAGTATGACAGATATGTGCATGCTACAACATCTGTTATATGTACATCTTGGAGCAAAATGCAGTACCCAATGTATGACGTATTTACTTAACTATTTGCACATTAGTTTAGCAAGCTGGTCACAATTGAATAATGTAGATGTTTGCAATGTACTGGAATATTTTGTTACATTATCAGATTGTACAAGCTTATACTGCTGAGATGAATGATTAATTAGAATTTGTAAACTTATTTTCCACTAAAGCATATCTAAAGTATTTTTAAAAGTTGTACTAATGCAGAAAGCCCAAAACAAAACTCCAGTCTTTGAAGCATTATCGTGTTATGTTCATCTGTGTAAAATGTCCATTAACCTTTGCCAAATTGTGACTTTTTAAAAACATTCACATGTAAGTTGTCAAAAATGACTACTTATGAAATCACGCAAGAGGCCAAGATCCCTCACATTAAAGAAAATATCTGGGCACCTTTAATTATAGGATATGGGATATAGGCCAAGTTTACTGTCTATCGCAAATTTACACTTGGTGAGCTTTGATTTGATTTATTATTGTTATGTATTAACATACAGTGAAAAGTATTTGTTTCTTGTGTGCTGTACAGACAAAGCATACTGTTCATTCTGCACTCATTTCCTTCTCTATGTAGTGTTAGTCATAGCTAGGGTGTAGAGATAGATCAACTTAATGCAAGATAAGTCCATTCAAAAGTCTGACAGCAGCAAGGAAGAAGCTGTACTTAAGTCGGTTGGTATGTGACCTCAGACTTTTGTACAAGAACATAGAACATAAGAAATAGGAGCAGGAGTAGGCCATCTAGCCCCTCGAGCCTGCCCCGCCATTCAATAAGATCATGGCTGATCTGTCGTGGCTCAGTTCCACATTCCCGCCCTCTCCCCATATCCCTTAATCCCCTTGCCTATCAAAAATCTATCAAAATATTGAGCGAGGCAGCTTTTGAGTGAAGAAGTTCCTCCTCAACTCCGTTCTAAACCGCTCCCCCTTTATCTTGAGGCTATGCCCTCTAGTCCTACTTTCCTTTCTGAGCGGGAAGAGCCTCTCCACCTCTATCCTATCCATCCCATTCAACGTCTTATATGTCTCAATGAGATCTCCCCTCATTCTTCTAAACTCTAACGAGTACAAGCCTAGTTTATTCAGCCTCTCCTCATAGTTCAACTCCGGAATCAGCCTAGTAAACCGCCTCTGCACTCCCTCCAAGGCCAAAGTATCCTTGCGTAAGTGCGGCGACCAAAACTGCACACAGTACTCCAGCTGCGGCCTCACCAGTGCCCTATACAGCTGCAACAAGACCTCCCTACTTTTATATTCAATCCCCCTCGCTATGAAGGCCAGCATCCCATTCGCCTTCCTGACCACCTGCTGCACCTGCAGGCTGGGTTTTTGCGACTCATGCACAAGGACCCGAGGTCCCTCTGCACCGTCACACGTTGCAGTTTTTCGCCACGTAAGTAATAGTCCTTCCTACCATTATTCCTTCCTACCATTATTCCTACCAAAGTGGACAACCTCACATTTGCCAACATTAAATTCCATTTGCCAGTTCCTGGCCCATTCGCCCAGCCTATCTAGATCCTTCTGCAGACTCTCCACACCCTCCGCACAATTTGCCGTTCCACCAATCTTGGTGTCATCAGCAAATTTTGACACCATACACTCGGTTCCCTCCTCCAGATCATCTATATAAATGGTAAATAGCTGAGGCCCCAGCACCGACCCCTGGGGCACTCCACTAGTCACCAACCGCCAATCCGAATAGCACCCATTGACCCCCACTATTTTTTCTGACAGACGAAAGTGGAAGGGAGAATGTCTGGGGTGCATGGGGTCCTTAATTATGCTGGCTGTTTTGCCAAGGCAGTGGGAAGTGTAGACAGAATCAATGGATGGAGGTTGGTTTACGTGATGGATTAGGCTACGTTCGCGACCTTATGTAGTTCCTTGCAATCTTGGGCAGAGCAGGAACCATACCAAGCTGAGATATGACCAAAAATAATGCTTTCTATGGTACATTTGTAAAAGTTAGTGAGAGTCGTAGCTGACATTGCCAGATTTCCTTAGTTTTCTGAGAAAGTAGAGGCATTGGTGGGCTTTCTTAACTATAAGTGTCAGTGGGGGGGGGGGGCGTGCAACCAGGACAAGTTGTTGATGATCTGGACACCTAAAAACTTGAAGCTCTTTACCCTTTCTACTTCATCCCCATTGATGTAGACAGGGGCATGTCCTCCTTTTGTGCTTTTTATATTTGCAAGAACACAGCCAAGTCAAATTCAATATAAATGTGATGACTAGTTCAAACCTAATATTTCAAGCTTTTGCTTAAAAACATTGAATCTCTTGGAATCTTCTACAGCATTCTGGATCATCTGATGCCATATTAAGTTCCTGTACGCATGCTAAACCAGTATATAGTCACTTCGATAAATACTCATTCTGATTAATGATTTAAACTAGACTTTAATTCTGTATGGTATCATGCATGTATATCATCGTCTGTAGGATACTGGTCATGGAGCCAGGATGGTCGATAAAGTTCAAAATAATCTTATTGTGGTTTTGACTTTGTCTGTACACTAATGCATTATCTCTCTGTCTTAAAGTTTACTTCTGTCACAAGTAGGCTTACGTTAACACTGCAATGAAGTTGCTATGAAAATCCCATACACTCCAACACCTGTTCAGGTACACAGAGAGAATTTAGCATACCCAATGCAGCGAACCAGCCTGACTTTTAGACTGTGGGAGGAAACCCACACAGACGTGGGCAGAGCATGCAGACTCCACACAGACAGTGACCAAACCAGGAACTGAACCTGGGTCCCTGGCACTATGAGGCAGCAGTGCTAACCACTGTGCTACCATGCCACTAAAGCAAGAGAAGCATTCATTTTGGAATGTGAAGAAAGGGAAGTATGATGTCCAAACTTGTCATTTGGTGCCAATTCTAGCTGAAAATCAAGTGTGGCCACCCATCTAACATTATCAAATATCCTTTGTTCTTTTCTCTGTGATGTGTTTATCTGTTTTCACTCTTGACCTTATGCATCTATGCTCATCACCGCAACTACTTCTTTTGTGGTAGCACTTTCCACATTCTAAACACTGGGTAAAATTTCTCCTAAGTTCCTTATTGGATTTATTACTGACTACCTTTTATAATTATGTCCTCCAGTAAGTCTGCAGAAATTCAAGTTTGCTGCTCTAGTAAAAGTTGGCACAGGACGGTGGTTAGCACAGTGTGCGGCCTTGGGTCATTGTGCAGAGTCTGCATGTTCTCTCTCTCTCTCTATTATCTGTGTGGATTTCCACTGGGTGCCCCAGTTTCCTCCCACAGTCCAAAGGTGTGCAGGCCACGCTAAATTGACCCTTAGTTTCTCAAGATGTGTAGGTTAAGGGGTCAAGCAGGGTAAATATGAGGCTACAGGGATAGATCCTGGGTAGGATATTTTGTTGGGGGAGTGATGTCAGTGCAGACATGATGGGTTGAATGGCCTCTTTCTGCACTGGCAGGATTTTATGAAATCCAAATTTTCTGGCAGTGACACTAAGCTTCACCATTGAAATCACTGTATAAGATCATAAACAGTCGTGGGCATAGACCATTGGGCTCTTCTGTAAAATAATAAAAAGCAAAGGAAATTGGTGTATTTTAATTTCTGGTTTGCTGAGTATGTAAATTTGTCAATGCTTACCTTCACAGTTGTATAATCAATAAGGCTTAAATTATCAAACTGTACTGTGATTTTGGGGTATTTTTAAAAATGGCAACTCTTAAGTGCCAAATACTGAGATGTGCCTTTAAGAAAAAATATGCGGATCCTTTGGGGGTGAACTGAAGTTATAACTAGGATACATTTGCACGTTTTAACTCCAGCAAATCTAGCTTAGCAGCAAAGAGTCAAACCTTCAATATTGATTGGTCAGGAAAGGTGAATTGAGGACTAAGTGTTCCAATGCCTCCAGTCAAAGGTTTAACTAGTTAGAAGGAATGCCAAGGCTGCAAAGCTAATTGGCTAGAAGAATGGTCTTGGGCCTTAAATGGTCAAAGGACCTTTGGCTAGAGATTCAAATTAAGATTAGATTGTTGTGGGAATGTTAGAAGCATTGATCAGAAGTTGCAAATATTGAGCTGGAAGTATTAGTTGTGATTGATCCATATACACGTACTTGGGCTGAAGATTGAACTGCAAAAGGTGTAAAATTGGGATTGCATCATTAAGGTCTTTGCACTTGCCAAAGGTCAGCACATGTCACAGGACACTTGCTGGGGGGCATTTGTCAGAGAGAATTAGCATTTATGTTGGAGATTGCTCTGACAGGTATTTGTCACTGGGTGAGGGATTGCTGCAGGAAGCCAATGTTAGGCTTACTGACTAAAGTAACGTCACAGGACTGAGGATTTCTATATGCTAGCATTAGAGATCAGTGGATCCAGTATAGACAGATTGCCAGGGCTAAAGTAATTGCCCTAAAAGATAATGAATATAAAATATATAATCGCTTAACTGCCAAGGAATCGCTCAGTCAGTTAAAGTCTAGCTTGAGAGAATCAGTACTGAAGTACTGTTTTCGTCAGGTTGAGAAAGTCACAGTCTTTGATAGGAAGCCATTGAAAAAAAAAGCAGGCAGCCGTGAAGTGAGTAGTTTCAACAGTTAAGGTGGACTGGAAGTTTAGGATTGGGAAGGATCTACTAGTGTTGACGATTCAAAGTTTCAACGGTATTGTATGGATGTTTGAGTTAAATTAGCAGTTAAAATTTGAAGGACTTTGTGAGGCAAGAGACCAGATTCAAGAGACAACAGAAGTCCTGGAATCCACGGGAAAAACTGACACATTGAATGTGTTTGATCATGATCAAAAGGACATTCAAGTATCAAACTTTAGTCCAATAAACACATTAATAGGCGCGAGGCAGGAGAAAGCGGGGAACTCTAGATCAAGTGGTGGTGGTCGGGGTCTGGGCCTGGGCGATAGGGGGTAAGTGGGTAGGTACGGAGTATAGGGGGTTGATGTATCTTCCAGAAGCTAGATTTGTGGGCAAAATTTTCCCAAAAGATTTCTAAGTATCCCAAAAGTCTGAAAACTGGAGCTTAGACTCCACCCCTACGACTCCTACCAACTGAAACTCCCTCCGGCCAAAAAAAATTGGCAGGGTGGGGGTAATTGCATATGGAAGCTCGTTGAAAAAAACGGAATGAAACTCCACAATGAAACTTTTCTGATACTTAGAATTTTTTTTTGGAAAATTTTACCCGATGCCGGAGTCAGACGAGCAGCGGGTGATATTCAGGCTGTTATACACTGCTCGACTCTTGCGTAGTGACTTTTTTTGAGGTCGGGGCAAGCACCATCCACAGAACCACAAAATCCGGTTCAATATTTCTCCTCAGTCTAATGGTTCTCTCACCTACAAAAACAAAATACTGCGGATGCGGGCAATGTGAATTTTTTTAAAAAAGGAAACGTTGAAACTACTCAGCAAGTCAGTCAGCATTGTTGGAAAACGAAACAAGCCTTTAACGTTCCCATCCTTTCCCTATTTCCTCCGAACTTCTTAATCTTCCAATGTGTTTTGTTGGATCTAATCCAGTGCAGAACCACCACGTTCCAGCATGAGGTGGCGCTACCTGAAACTCCACCAGCACCTGCTGCTTTGTAATGTATTTCACAATCTTGGTTACTCCAGCCTTGTTATCATAAATTTGTTTCAGAACTCGAAAGTTGCTTATAAGAAGTACGTGCGGACTTTGCACATTCTCTCCGTGTCTGCGTGGGTTTCCTCCCTCATTCCAAAAATGTGCGGGTTAGGTGGATTGGCCAGGGTAAATTGTCCCTTAGTGTCAGGGGGAATAACAGGGTGGGGTGGGTGGGATTGTTGTTGGTGCAGGCTCGATGGGCTGAATAGCCTCCTGCACCACGGGGATTCTATGAAATTAAAAACCAAAAGCCTAAATTTGATTCACTGGACTGTACATTTCGGGTGCATGCATTTCTACTCGGTTTTTTTTTGTTGCTGCTCCCTCCTTAAAACAATAAAGACACGTTCTGTTGCTTTGCTTTGTGACGTTGGTGGCTGATGTTCTCACTGGAACTCAGTGCAAGTTAGTTAAGACAGAATCCCGTGGGACGAGGAAAAATACCCCAGCGTTTCAAGACAACAAGACTTGATAAGTTGATTATTATGCAGTGACAATATCGGATCTTCTCCTGCGTCCATTTCACCAGCTGGTTGCCACCAGATTGAACAGTTGTTGTACCAAATGTCTGTTGAAGTAGTCTCAAAAGGAGAAGCTGAGACATTTGTATCCAAGTGATAGGGCACGGATTGTGGGAGTATTGTTTGTTCAGTTCATGCCTGAGGTTTTTTTTGTCTGCAGCTCCATAGCAACCCAGGTCGGCACAAAAGCATCAGCCCTTATTTGTTTCCCCATGTCCAGCCGTAAAAATTAATCACGAACTAATCGCTCAGCTTTATAGCCCGTTGCGCCAGACTTGACACCCCACTAAAGGAGAAACAGGTTCAGAAGCTGGAGTCATCTCCTCTCCACCCCGGAATTTTTATTAGGGAAGTCACCAGCCAGGGACAAGACTACGACCAGCGATTCTCATTTATAATATCAATACTTCGCCTTCTCCTCGATTTCTGTCGTGAAGTTACACCGTGCCGATGGAGCAGGGGGACAAACCCGCAGACAAGTTAACGACCGGTATGTGGGCACAGAAGGGCTCAATGGGTAACATAGCCGGCTATCAGCTGGAAAGCCCCGGGTTCATGTCACTCAAAGACTCACCAGCCGCAGAAATAATGCCTCAAAGCAGGTCCATCAGCTTGCAAAATCCTACCACCAATCTCCAGTGGAGAACAGAGTGTGATGATATGCTAAAACACTCATTGAATAAGGCAGATTATGGGGTGATATAATCGCGTTAAGATGGTAATAGTGGAGAAGGGGTGGCATGATGGATAATGGTTAGCACCGCTGCTTCACGGTGCCAGGAGTCTGGGTTCACTGTCTGTGTGGAGTCTGGTATCGTGAGACTTCTTACTGTGGAGAGGCTGCACTTTCTGCTGATGTCTGCGTGGATTTCTTCCGCATACTCTGGTTTCCTCCCACAGTCCAAAAGATGTGGTGGTTAGGTGAATGGCCATGTTAAATTCTCCCTCATCGTACCTGAACAGGTGGTGTAGTGTGGTGACTAGGAGATTTTCACAGTAAATTCATTGCAGTGTTAATGTAAACCTACTGTGACACTGACAAAATAATAAAAATGATTTAATAAAAGAGAACAGCTCTTGTGGGATCTGATCTCTGTATGCTGCGGTTCGCACAACAGTCTATTTCAATGTAAGGTGAAGAGTTTCACTTAAGGAATTAATTTTGAAGTTTATGCCTTGTCCACCATCTAAAGTGGGGAATAATTGTAATGTTTTATTTCAGTTGCCTTAAATTAATGCATCAAGGGGAATTTGTTGGCTGCAGCATTTGAGGTGATTGAGCTCTGGGCTCTGAAGTACTCTGAAAGTTCTGAAGTACTCAGATGCATACTTCTTAGGAATGGCCCTGTGATTTGGTTTTCTAGCTAGGCCTCTGTTGTCAGCCTGTAAATGTTTCTGAAGGTAATTTAATTGACAAGCAAGGTTGCGAGGATGACATTGTTAAACAGCTCACAATGGAATTCTTTATTTTCCAGAACCTCCTGATATAACAGCGGATGACTTTGTGAGTAGCCTCTTTCTAATTAGAAACAGAAAAAGCTGGTGGGGTAGGGAGGGAGATCTCACCAGGTCTGGCTGGCAGCATCTGTAGAGAGATAATGAACACTTAGAACCATCAGAAGAAACCATGGAATCCCTACAGTGCAGAAGCAGACCATTTGGCCCATTGAGTCTGCACCAGCTCCATGAACAGCATCTTACCCAGGCCCATGGCTAATCCACCTAACCTACACATCTTTAGACTGTTGGGTGGGGGTGGGGGAGACCCACACAGACACAGGAGAACATACAAACTTCAGTCATACCGACTGGAAACATTAACTCTTGTTTCTCACTCCACAGATTCTGCCAGCCAGCCCTGCTGTGTTCTCCCCCTAGCACTTTCTGTTTTCATTTCAGATTTCTGAGCACCTGCAGTATTTTGCTTTCAAAACCAGTTTCATTGTTTGATTTGGGATGGAATCTCGGTGATCTTGCCATCAATGCTAATATAGCTTTTCCATTCACATTCCTTCTCAGCTGAATAATTTTAATGCTGGTCAGTTCATTTTACTTTGATGCTCACATACTACTAAGAAGGAAACTGACATTTTAAGTTGTTGATTTAAAGCTTTGCTTATGTTGAAAAGAGCAATCACAGCATATAAATTGGGATGTTTTAGTCTTTTGGATGCATTTTGCTCTTCGGTGTTCATTCCAGTTGTCATTTTTTTAGTGTTTTTTTTAAAACAGGTAAGGATAAAATAAACTTTCACTATGCATAGGGAGAGAGAAATTAGAACATAGAGCATAGAACATAGAAAAACTACAGCACAAACAGGCCCTTCGGCCCACAAGTTGCACTGATGATATCCATACCTACTAGGTTTACCTATAATTCTCAATTCTATTAAGTTCCATGTACTCATCCAGAAGTATCTTGAAAGACCCTATCGAATTTGCCTCCACCACCACCGACGGCAGCCGATTTCACTCACCCACCACCCTCTGAGTGAAAAACTTACCCTTGATATCTCCTCTGTACCTACTCCCCAGCACCGTAAACCTGTGTCCTCTTGTAGCAACCATTCCAGCCCTTGGAAAAAGCCTCTGAGAATCCACCCGATCTATACCTCTCAACATCTTATATACTTCTATCAGGTCACCTCTCATCCTTCGTCTCTCTAAGGAGAAAAGACCGAGCTCCCTCAACCTATCCTCATATGGCATGCCACCCAATCCAGGTCACATCCTTGTAAATCTCCTCTGTACCCTTTCAATAGTTTCCACATCCTTCCTGTAATGAGGCGACCAGAACTGAGCACAGTATTCCAAGAGAGGTCCGACTAGGGTTTTATAAAGCTGCAACATTATCTCCCAACTCCTAAACTCAGTCCTTCGATTGATGAAGGCCAGTACACCATACACCTTCTTAACCACATCCTCTACCTGCAAGATTTAAGAGCCCTATGGACCCGGACCCCAAGGTCCTTCCGATCCTCTACACTGCTAAGAGTCTTACCCTTGATATTATACTCCTTCATCCCATTTGACCTGCCAAAATGGACCACTACACATTTATCCAACAAATTAATTGCATCATTCTGATTTAGTTGTAACAACAAATTAACAAAACGACAACTTATCCAACAAATTAATTGCATCATTGTGATTTAGTTGTAAAACAGTAGCATATTTTTAAAATAGTCCATTAACTAAAACATTGAGAGATCACACAATCCGAGCAGAACCTGAAAGTGAAGCAACAGAATACAAACAAACTGAAATAGCAGATAGTTAGATGCTGCTGAATCCTAATAGTGACCTACAGTGCATCTTAGCATTGTAGATAGGAATCAGAACAGCAAGCCTACCTAGTCTTATTGGAAGTTTCTGGTTTGATAATGTTAATAACAATCCCTTTCCGTCTGGTGTCAGGCTTTAAAAGGGTGTTGGCAACCATGGGCTTCCACTGGATTGGTCCAAGATTATTCTTGGCAATGTATTATAGTGGTTTGCCATTGCCTTTTGCAGGGTGGCTGACCACGAAACTCTCCCTCTCTTAACCACTTGTCATCAGGCACATTGGAAGGATTTAGAACATAGAACATAGAACACTACAGCACAAACAGACCCTTCGGCCCACGAGTTGCACCGATCACATCAACACCTACCAATCCATAGACCTATCTATAACCCCCAATCCCATTAAATCCCATATACTCGTCCAGAAGTCTTTTAAAAGACCCCAGCGAGTTCGCCTCCACCACCACTGACAGCAGCCGATTCCATTCACTCACCACCCTCTGAGTGAAAAACTTACCCCTAACATCACTTCTGTACTTGCCTCCCCGCGCCTTAAATCTGTGTCCTCTCGTAGCGACCATTTCAACCCGGGGAAATAGCCTCTGAGAATCCACCCTATCTATTCCTCTCAACATTTTATAAACTTCTATCAGGTCGCCTCTCAACCTTCGTCTCTCCAGGGAAAAGAGTCCCAGCTCACTCAACCTAACTTCATAAGGCATGCCTCCTAGTCCAGGCAACATCCTTGTAAATCTCCTCTGTACCCTTTCAATAGCTTCTACATCCTTCCTATAGTGCGGCGACCAGAACTGCGCACAGTACTCCAAGTGAGGCCTGACAAGGGTCTTATAAAGTTGCAGCATTACTTCCCGATTCCTAAACTCAATCCCTCGATTAATGAAGGCCAGTACACCATACGCCTTCTTGACCACATCCTCTACCTGCGAGGCCGATTTAAGAGTCCTGTGGACCCGGACCCCAAGATCCTTCTGCTCTTCAACACTACTAAGACTCCTGCCCTTGATAGTGTACTCGTTCATCCCATTGGTTCTGCCAAAATGGACGACTACACATTTATCCGCGTTGAAGTCGTTCTGCCATTCTCCACCCAGTCCTGCATCCTATTTATGTCCTGTTGCAACTTCTGACATCCTTCCAGACCATCCACAACACCACCGACCTTCGTGTCATCAGCGAACTTACTAACCCATCCCTCCACTTCCTCATCTAGGTCATTTATGAAAATGACAAACAGCAAGGGTCCTAGAACAGATCCCTGGGGCACTCCACTGGTGACTGACCTCCATGCAGAAAAAGACCCATCCACAACCACTCGCTGCCTTCTGCAGGCAAGCCAGTTCTGGATCCACAAGGCCAAAGCCCCTTGGATCCCATGCCCTCTCACCTTCTCAAGAAGTCTTGCATGGGGGACCTTACCAAATGCCTTGCTGAAGTCCATGTACACCACGTCCACTGCACTTCCTTCGTCAATGTGTTCAGTCACATTTTCGAAGAACTCAACTAGGCTCGTAAGGCACGACCTGCCCTTGACAAAACCATGCTGACTATTTCTGATCATGTCAAACCTCTCCAAATGCTCGTAAATCTTGTCCCTCAGAAGCCTCTCCATCAGCTTACCAACCACTGAGGTCAGACTCACCGGTCGGTAATTTCCCGGGCTATCTCTGTTCCCTTTCTTGAAAATAGGAACCACAAGCAGGCTGGTAATCAACTTGTCACATTATGAACCCACTTTCTGTGGCCATCAACATCTGAAATGAGATAGGACCTGAACCCGGAGTTTCTGGCTCAGGGAGATCGGGACAGCAGCATTGTGCCACAAGTTAATGCCATACTTTAACTTGTATGTAAACAAGTTAATGCCATACTTTAACTTGAAAATAAAACAGACGGAGATCTTATTCCTTACCCAGACTCCATGCAATCCAATGTATTACCCTACAGCTGTTGGATTGACAAGGACTCTTGTATTTTTGTTTGAAATGAGGTCTGACCTCGACATTACAAAGGGAGAGTTTAAGGAGGATTTTCAATGAGGAGAAGGAAGTGAAAAGATTGAAGAGTTTAGGGAGGTGGTTCCAAAGGATACAGGAGAAGGAATAACTTATGTGGCTGAAAGTTCTGTTACCAATTGTGGGGCACAAAGAAGGTGAAAACACAGTTTCGGGATAGGATTTTACAACATGTGTTAGGTCATAATTTACAGATTTAAGTGGCATCATATCGTTTTTAGCATCCACCCTTTTAGCAATATGACCACTATAGGTAACCACCCATTTAGCAATGGGTGGTTACCTATAGGTTACATTTGTTAAGTAAATTGTGTTTCACGTTAAAACGGGCAGAATGTAATTGAATTTATGTAACAAAAATTGGTCAGTAGCAGGTACTCTGGATGGACTTCTTTTCCTTAGAACAAAGAAAATTACAGCACAGGAACAGGCCCTTCGGCCCTCTAAGCCCGTACCGACCATGCTGCCCGTCTAAACTAAAACCCCCTACCCTTCCGGGGACCATATCCCTCTATTCCCATCCTATTCATGTATTTGTCAAGATGCCCCTTAAATGTCACTATTGTATTTGCTTCCACTAGTTCCCCAGCAGTGAGTTCCAGGCACCCACCACCCTCTGTGTGAAAAAAACTTGCCTCGTACATCTCCTTTAAACCTTGCCCCTTGCACCTTAAACCTATGCCCCCTAGTAATTAACTCTGCCACCCTGGGAAAAAGCTTCTGACTATCCATTCAGTCCATGCCCCTCATAATCTTGTAGACTTCTATCAGGTTGCCCCTCAACTTCCATCGTTCCAGTGAGAACAAACCAAGTTTCTCCAACCTCTCCTCATTGCTAATGCCCTCCATAACCAGGCAACTTCCTGGTAAATCTGCTTAGGTCAGGAAGACCAAGACCACTTGAAGTGGTACTAATAATACTGAAATATCAAGGATAACGTTATTGCTCTAATATTATAGACTTTCTGGAAGGGGTGAACTTTTGTGCTTATCAGGAGTGGGCACTCCATATCAAATACAGCTAGCTTTGAGGTAAAGTCCCCATGCTCTGCCACTTCAATGCACTTTAGCCCCAACCTCAGAAAAGCAACATTTATTTCCACTTTCAGCACTACCCATTATTGTGAAGTTTGGGAAAGATTCTAACTGCCAGTGAGATGGGTTGTTTTATCTTAGATCAATCCTGATTTGCAATAAAATAACACACTGACTTATCAGAGGACATTCTGGATCAATTGCTAAATGCTGGGGTAGTAGTTAACACACAATACACACGAAGGTGCTTGACATTGATGCTGATTCTCTCAGTATTGTTCCTTATTTTGTATACATGCCACAATTTTTCAGCACTGAGCTCAAAAGATTGTGTTCTCAGCCCCCTACTGTACTCCTTTTACACCTATGACTGTGTGACTAAATTCCACTCCAATTCGATTTTCAAGTTTGCTGATGACCCCACCATAGTGGGTCAGATCTCAAACAATGACGAGACAGAGTACAGGAATGAGATAGAGAATCTGGTAAATCGGTGTAGCAGCAATAATCTCTCCCTCAATGTCAACAAAATGAAGGAGATTGTCATTAGCTTCAGAAAACATAAAAGAGAACATGATCGTCTATATCAACAGGGATGAAGTAGAAAGAGTCGAGAGCTTCATGTTTTTAGGTGTCCAAACCACCAACAATCTGTCCTGGTCCCCCTTTGCCGACACTATAGTTAAGAAAGCTCACCAACGCCTCTAAATTCTCAGAAGACTAAGGATATTTGGCATATCAGCTACGACTCTCATCAGTTTTTACAGATGCACCATAGAAAGCATTCTTTCTGGTTGTATCACAGCTTGGTATGGCTCCTGCTCTGCCCAAGACCGCAAAGAACTACAAAAGGTCGTGAACGTAGCCCAATTCATCATGCAAACCAGCTTCCCATCCCTTGACTCTGTCTACACTTCCTGTTGTCTCGGCAAAGCAGCCGCATAATTAAGGACCGCATGCACCCTGGACATTCTTTCTTCCACCTTCTTCCTTCGGAAAAAAGTTTGAGGTCACATACCAACTGACTCAAGAATAGCTTCCTCCCTGCTGCTGTCAGACTTCTGGATGGACTTACCTTTCATTAAGTTGATCTTTCTCCACACCCTAGCTATTTTTGTAACACTACATTCTGCAATCTCTCGCTTCCTTCTCTATGAATGGTAAGTTTTGTCTGTATAGCACGCAAAAACAATACTTTTCACTGTATGTTAATACATGTGACAATAAATCAAAGCAAATCACATTTTGATGCACAAAAATATTTCACCCCAAGGAAGATTACAAGCAAAATTTAGCCTTTCATAGCTATCCTTCCTTTTTAAATTGAGAAACACCATGGTCCATAGTAAACCATATTATGATGGTTGGAAAGAGTAAGAGTTTGAATTTTTCTTTTTTTTACAATTCTAGGAAGAATACCTGCTAACAGATAATCTATTCAGCGATTATTTCAATACGTTTCTCAGTCTCATGGTAAGTCTTTCCTTGATTAAATACACTGAAACCTGTATATGCAGGCACTCAGAAACTGGGCACCTGCAAAACAAATTCACTGAGACACAAGTAATTTACATGGTAAAATATACACGAGGGGCTCTGAAACCACAGATTCTAGTAAGTTATGAATTATATACAGCCTTCAAAACAGCAAGCCTTTTTACAACTTAAAACGTGACACAGAAAGGTTAGCACAAAGCCACAGTATATTTTGTTAAAAACTGGGCAGTTGTACAATGGTGAGCTCTTACTAGAATTCATGGAGGTAGAGAAACCACTGCCTACACTGTCTTGCTTCCGAGATGGAAGTTTCTCTATGGATGAAGGACTCCACATTCAGTACAACTGTTTCTTTCAATAAAAAACACTACTTTATCATTCTGAGCTGCATTTACTGATCTTGATGTGGAGATGCCAGCGTCGGACTGGGGTAAGCACAGTAAGAAGTCTCATAATACCAGGTTAAAGTCCAACAGGTTTATTTGGTAGCACAAATGTGACCTCAACAGCCTTCCAAATCAATGATCGCACTTGTTACAATGGGAAGGGCCATCCTTTCCTTCCCCAATGCTGCATTCATTGTTCTTTCAGTTCCTGACTCTATGACCATATTTTCTTTTTTTTTCATTTTTTGATGGTGGATCTGCTTCTTGGAGGAGTTTTGGCTTTGGGGAATGAGATGATTGGCTCTTACAGCTATCTCTGTCTCTCTATTGCTCTACGGTGCAATAGACACACCTAGGAGTCCCTAATTTGCCAATCAATTTTCCTGCAGACTTATGGTTCAACTTGTACACATAATGCAACCTGTTTTATATTCCCTCCCAAATGTGCAGAAGGAGGCCATTCGATCCACTGAGTCTGCATCGACTCTCAAACAGAGCATATTACCCAGGCTCATCCTCCACCCTATCCCCTTAACCCCACACATTTCCCCCACTATTCCCCCAAATCTATGCATCTTGGCACAATCAGGGGCAATTTAGCATGGCCAATCTGCCTAACTTGCACATCTTTGGATTGTGGCAGCAAACCGGAGCACCCGGAAAAAACACATGCAGATACAGGGAGAATGTACAGACTCCACACAGTCACCCAAGGTTGGAATCGAACCTGGGTCCCTGGCGCTGTGAGGCAGTAGCGCTAACCACTGTGCAACCATGCCACTGTCAATTTGCCTTTTCCAGCTTCAATATATCAGCACAAATCCTTAACCTTTGATTACTCTACTATTAGAACCACAATTCATCACTGGAATTGCACTGCTGCAAGGGGGAGAGTGGCTTGAAATGAAACAGGAATTTGAACAGCAAAATGATTAAGTGAACAGAATGCAACACTGGTGATTGGGAGAAGAATTCATACCTTTGTAACTGCTGATGAAAGCTGATCAAAATTTCAGGGGCTGCTTCAAGTTTGCTGGGATTTTTTAAAATAATGCGTACAACGACTATTTTAAAAATGACAGCTGATAATCTGCAAAGTGTCTGTAATTTACAAGTTTCACTCTAGTCATATGAGTATAATTCTCTAATCTGTGAGGATTGGTATAGATATAATGTGATCAAAAGGATTCCTTTTGTTCAATTAAGGTTGCATAAATTGATCAACTCCCTTTGAATACATTGTGATTGCAGAATGTGTCTGGATCCTATGACTTCAATCTTGCAATAATGTATTTTTTGCAGGTTTGCTGTAGATTTTACAGAATGAAATTTTTCTGAGCAGGACTTTCTGGTACTTTACATGGAAAGTTTTTTTCACTTTTCATTAAAGCTTTAAAGTCCAGAATCGGGGCTTGAACTGAATCAAATGTAATAATAATCATTCAGAAAGATTGTTTTATGCCACTTTGGTTTGACACTGAGTGGAATCCAGTGGTGACCGTCTGGAATGTGCTGTCCGGAAGAGTGATAGAGGCAGGTTGCCTCACGTCCTTTAAACAGTACTTGGATGAGCACCTGACACATCATAACATTCAAGGCTTTGGGCCAAGTGCTGGTAGATGGGATTAGGTGGGAGTTTGAGTGTTTCTCATGTGTTGGTGCAGACTTGACTCCTCTGCACTGTATGATTCAGTGATTCTAATAGAAAGTCTCTTAAAATGAAAGCAGACATCAGGACACGTGCTTTCTCTCAAATTTCATTACTTGAGAGAAGGAGCCCAGCAATTGAACTGCTGGGCTCCTTCTGAACTACTAGAGTACTGCAGCAAAGTTAACTTACACAGAAGAAGCCATAAAATAATGGAAACAACAGTGCTTGTAAGCTAGTGTCTGGGCCTTGGTTGGCTTAAGGAGACCTAGTTAAATTAGACAAAGGTTTTCAAAGTGCAGGAACACTGACTGCTCAAATTGATGAAGAAGTACAAAAGCGTCTTCAGTGACGTGTTAGGCGAGATAAAGGGCCTGCAAGCGAAGACTCAGAGGCAACTCCTCTTTTCATTTTGGGGACAAGACTAGCACCAGACCACTATCTGCCTCTTGAGAAAAGGTGGATACCGAATTAAGAACTGGGTGTTATTCAGTTCAGTTCACAGAATGGGCAGCACCCGTAGTCTACAGGTTGAAGTGAGACAAGACTGTCTGCATTTGTGGGGACTACAAGTTGCATTGCCATGTTGGATAAATATCCAATCCCGAAGATTGAAGACTTGTATGCAAAGATGGTTGAAGGATCAATCTTATACAAAGCTGGGTATCAGTCACGCATATCAGTAGCCTGATATAGATAAGACTTTCTGAGGTTATGATAAACACATACATAGGTTTGTTCCCATATATGTGCCAGCCCTTTGGTGTGTCATCAATATGTGCTATTTTCCACAGAACAACAGAAAGTCTGTTGCAACGGCTGCCACGAGTTGTTGTAGTGTATCTTGATGATCTATAACTGGATCAACAGAAGCCAAGCACCCAGCTAATGTGGGGGAAATGCTAAAGAGATTTCAAGAGGCTGGAGTCTGTGTCAAGAAGGAGAAATGTACTTTTCAAGCTACTGAAATAGCCTATCTGGGGTACTGTGTAAATGCATAAAGATTATACCCAATGGAAGAAGAGGTCACAGCCATAAAGGAGGCATTGGTCCTCAAAAACACATCTCAAGCCATTTTTAGGAACAGTGAATTACTTTGGGCATTTTTTTTACCTGATTTGACATTATTGGCCCCCTTTCATATGCTGCTAAAGAAGTACCAGCATTGGTTTGGAAGATGCCCCAGAAATAAGCTGTTAACAAAGCACAACAATTCTGCATTCTTTGAACTTGTTAGTGCATTTGTCTGTCTAACAAAATCTGGTGTTAACCTGTGATGCAACTTTATATGGCATTGTTGCAGTGTTGTCCGATGAGATGCCAATGGACCTAAAAAGCTAATAGGGTTGATTTGATTTATTTATTATTGTCACATGTATTAGTATGCAGTGAAAAGTATTGTTCCTTGCGCGCTACACAGACAAAGCATACCGTACATAGAGAAAGAAAGGAGAGAGTGCAGAATGTGGTGTTACAGTCATAGCTAGGGTGTAGAGAGAGATCAACTTAATGCAAGATAAATCCATTAAAAAATCTGATGACAGCAGGGAAGAAGCTGTTCTTGAGTCAGTTGGTATGTGACCTCAGACTTCTGAATCCTTTTCCCGATGAAAGAACGTGGAAGAGAGTACATTTGCGATGCGTAGGGTTCTTGATTACGCTGGCTGCTTTTCCGAGGCAGTGGGAAGTGTAGACAGTGTCCCCTCTCAGAGGCCAAAAAAGGCTACTCACTAATTGAGAAAGAAGGACTATCAATGGTTTTTGGTGTCAAGAAATTCCACCGGTACTTGTATGGTAGGCACTCGTTTCTGATCACAAACTGCTTTTGGGTCTTTTTAAGTAAGACAAGGCTATACCAATTGCATTAACAAGAATTCAGCGTTGGGTTTTAATTCTCATCTATGAATATACCTTCAAGCATGGGCCAGGAACATGCACAGTGAATGCACTTAGTCAGCTGCCTTAGCAAGAGAGTGTTGCACCTCCCCCAGTACCACAGGAAATTGTCATGCCGTTGAATTTCCAGGATGCATTGCCAGTCTCAGCAAAACAGGTCAAGTACTGGATCAGTCAGGATCCATTGCTGTCCAAGGGTACAGGGTCTTAATGAGATGGGTTAATGAGGCACAGAGTCTTAGTGGGGTGGGTTAATGAGCCAGTTTCTGAAGAGATAAAACCATATTTTATACAAAAATATACGTTGAATTGCCAAGTTGGCATCATATTTTGGGCAGCAAGAGTAATTATCCCTGTACTATGAGGAGGATTGCTTTTAGATACACCCATACGGGCACTGGGTTATTCAGCTAAGATGAAGATGCTCGTCAGGAGTTATATCTGGAGACCTGGCATTGCTGACATTGAGAGCCTAGTCAAGTATTGTGAACAGTGCCAGTTGCAGCAAAGGTTACCTGCTACAACCCAACTGATCCTTGGGAGTGGACTGGCCAGCCCATGTGTACGAATCCATATTGATAATGTAGGTCCATTCATGGGCTTCTTGTCGATGTGCAGTGTTTAAGATGAAGCCTCCATCATCACATGCTACAGTTGAGAAATTATGCCAATGTTTTTCCACCCATGGAATACTTGAAGTCACAGTCACTGATAATGGAAAACCCTTCAAGAATGCTTCAAAACTTCACTGCCTGCAATGGTATCAAACACATGATGACTGCACCTTACCACCCAACATCCAACGGACTAGCTGAACGAACCTTTAAGTCTAAAGAAGCAGTTGGGAGGGACCGTGGAGACCAGAATCTTACACTACCTTGGCCATAGGACCACTCTACATGCAACAACAAGAGTCCCAGCAGCAGAGTTGTTACTGAACTATCACCTGAACAAGAGCGGGCCTCACGTTTCCAAATTTGCTGGGAAGGGTAGTGGCCAACCAGAGCAGTCAAGACAAACCATGATTCATATAAGTCAACACGGTCGGTTTCAGTGAATGAGGTTATGCATGTGAGGAAATTTGGGTGTGGGCATTGGAGTATCTGGTCATCCTGTTACAGGTGTAACTGACATCCCTTTGGAAACAGAAGGAGCTGAGATGTGTGTACCAAAGAGACATTTGTGAATGTGTTTTGTACTGACAGTACTCCAGTGGAAGTATTCCAGATAAAGAAGTTACATCATTCCACTAGAAATCAGAAGCCACCTGAAAGACTTAATTTATAATGGACTGGACTCATGTATTAAATGTTTAATTATCTTGGACTGTGTAAATTAAGCATTGACATTTGTATAAACGAGCTCAGAAACATAGAATAGAAACCCTACAGTTCAGAAGGAGGCCATTTGACCTACCGAGCCTATACTGACAACAATACTGTCCAGGCCCTAGCCCCATGACCCCCACGTATTTACCCTGCTAATCCCCCTGACACTACGGCTCAATTTAGCATGGGCTGTCAACCTAACCTGCACATCTTTGGACTGTGAGAGGAAACTGAAGTACTCAGAGAAAACCCATGCAGACAGGGAGAGAATGTGCAAACTCCACACAGACACCTGAGGCCAGAATTGAACCCAGGTTTCTTGACGTTATGAGGCAGCAGTGCGAATCACTGTGTCACTGCTTGGAGGGGGAGAGATGTGGTGATTGCCCCTTTAAGGATCAATCTGCAGAGTAAGGGTCATATGATCCAAAGAACCAATCTGGGAGCAAGGTGAAGGATTACCCCGGAAACCAGGGATTTCTGCTCCAGAACCTTCTCAGAAGTTGGTTGCAGTAACATGGCTGCAAACTTCTGTAATAGCCTTTACCTGTAAATAAACATGTTTTTCCCTTACCTAGTGAACAAGAATTATTACATAAACATATAAAATGCACTCAGCCTTAGCCTCATTGATTTAAACAAAACAATAAAAGGATTGATATTCACAATGTTTGAAAATTAAACGTGATGGAAAGTTTTATGTGAGAAACGATCCTGCTGGGACCCTATTAGTCCCACCCAATAAAACGATACAGAATAACATGGAATGCTAGCCTGGGTCACGTCTCTTTTTATTTGTATACAAGCTGACATAATGGAAGTGCTCCAAACTTACATTTAGATGGCACCTCAGGATATCCCAAAAACCTTTACAACCAATTAAATACTTTCTGAAATGTAGCAAGTATTGGAATGTGACAGCTAATTTGCTAACAGCAAATTCCTACAAACAGAAATAGAGGATAAATACATCACTCAGAATGAATCATTGCTGTCACAGTTTAATTCACTTCTTCTAGTGAGACGGCAGAGACAAAAGGAACATGCAAGTATCTTTGACAGGCAAAAGCCTGACCATATCATTTTATTTGATCCAGATTTTAAAACTATGATTGATGCATCGTAATGTGAGAACCCTTTTCAACATCGCAAAGCCCAAGCTAAGTTCCAGATTCAAATAACAGAAAAAATATATTTTTAAAATAATTTAAACTGGATAGAATTTGTCACAATTGCCTTAATGTAAGTTACAGCATGGAGTTGACTTCAGGTATTATATGAAAGCCATTTCACTGCTGCAGTAATATTAGTATATTTTATTTTAAGATGCAATGGCCCTACCAGACAATCAATGTGACTAATGTGGAGAGATGTCCATAAGAGACCTTGCTGGGTCATAGGTTATTTATGTAAACATGACACTCAATCCTCAATGCTTATCTAATTTAAATTTTATAATTTGGCCCTTGACTCTTAGAGGCATGAATATCAGAAACCCACAAAACAAAAAGCTTGGATATCCCTGGATTAAATGCTTCAGTCTTTCCAATATTGTACAAATGGGACAAGCAAGGTGTGCAGTAGGTGCAAAATGAGTATGGAACCAGTTTTTTTAAAAAGACAGCTAAACGTTGGTTTAATACTTAAGAGGCTAACTCAAGAGTGCTGGGAAGTTTAATTTTCCTCCAGCAAACAAAACTGTCCATAAAATAGCTCTGCTTTTTCAGAAGTAATTTCTTGCCACTGAATGATTCAGGAAGATGGGGATCTGAAGAGGGAAGAGTAGGTACTGTATTTATTGCAGTATTTATTGAATGGCACAGTAGTTAGCACTGCTGCATTACAGCGCCAGAGACATGGGTTTGATTCCCGGCTTGGGTCTGTGCAGAGTCTGCACATTCTCCCTGTGTCTGCATGGGTTTCCTTCCACAGTTCAAAAGACATGCTGGTTGGTGCATTGGTCATGCTAAATTCTCCCTCAATGTACCCGAACAGACATTGGAGTGTGGCAACTAGGGGATTTCCACAGTAACTTCATTGCAGTGTTAATGTAAGCTTACTTGTGACACTAATAATAAACTTAAACTTAACCAGGCAGAAAGTGCCAAACTATTTCCCATAGTAAACTTCATATTAATCAAACCTATGAATCATCGTAGTAAACATAGCTGGAAAAGGTCTGCCATCACTATTCCCATGCACTGTGAAACAATGGGCGGACTCTTCTGCTCCTGCCAGCAGTGGGGGTGGAGCAGGGGAACTTGGCATGAAGCCAAAAATCAGTTTCTCAGTGTCAGAATTCTGTTTTTGGGAATTTGAAGGCGGGTTGAGCTTCCCAATGAATATTGTCGGGAAGCCATTTTGCATGTGTCGGCATGCAAAAGGCCACCTTGCAGAATTAAGTTCCCTGCCAGTGAGAAATTAGAATATTCACTGTACGACTATATAAATGGCGTGCAGCTGACCAGTTTCGCTACTTCCATGACTTTGTGGGATCAGTAGATGCTGCTTTCACCATTTGGGGACTGCTCATAACTTCACTCAGATAGGGTGCTGATAATATAAGCTGCTTGAAGGCTGGAAATGGGTGGGGGGAGGGTGCGCAGCATAGGGTTGAGCAGAGACTGGGCTTGGGATGCAGGCTAAAGTGGAAAGGGAGGGTGGCTTTACGGGTGCCCTGTAAATATGGCACCTGGTATGTTGAGCCCATGAATTAACAGTAGGGAGCACATCTTCCTACCCACCTCCGCCAAGGCAGCATGAGTAATGAGCTAAATAGTTCAAGATCTGTCATGTTCAGCTGTACCACCACTTGCAAATTCCCTTGTTAGCCTTTCACCATCCTGACTTGGAAAATATCACCATTCCTTCGCAGTCGCTGGGTCAAAATCCTGGAATTCTTTCCCTACTGGCATTGTGGGTCAACCCACAGAACATGGACAGCAGCGATTCAAGAAGGCAGCTCACTACTACCTTCTCAAGGGCAACTAGGGATGGGCAATAAATGCTGGCCAGCCCATGTCCCACGCATGAATACATGCACCCCCTGACTCATTTCCAGTTTGAATACCAATTATAAAAATGAATTTTTCTTTTATTCCCTTATCTCTGAATGTCCCCTTTTCTGCATTCAATAACGTGGAATCTGTAGTTCAAACAAATACCCAGGAGCCTGAGTTCCTATAAATATTACTGACAGGAACTTTTTGTTCTTGGTCACATTAACACATCCCCAGCAAAGAACATTTTGGCAACAGTGTGATTTTTATAAAGCCAATAGTGACAACAATATTATTCACTTCTAGTCATAACAGTAGTGTGAGATCTGACAGTCCGTCATGGTTACAACACAGGTGTTTTCATATCCCTTCAGGGAAACGAATACCTAAAGTACTCAACTGTGTTCCACAATAGTGATTTCAGTACTTTAAAAAACAGAACATTCTGGAAAAAAGTCAACAGCTCAGACAGTACCTGTGCAGAGAGGAAGAGCATTAACGGCTGGAATTCTCCCAAAATAATTCTAAGTGCCAAATTCGTGTGAAAACTGGAATAATTCATGCTTTTTTTTTCAGTGAGAGTTAGGAGAAGAATCTCCCACACTCTGTGCACTGTAGAGGCCACCAGCATGAATATTATTATAAATCAGGGGCCAGGGCCTATTCCCGCTGGAGAGGCCAGCAGCGTAGTGCAGAGCAGCCCATTGCACTTGCACCGATCTGTTAGCACTGAGATTGGCACATGCGCAGTGGCTGCACATTGCCGGTCTCCTGATTGTTGGCCACCTCGATCACTGGCCAGCCTTACAGCTCTGGCATCGTCGGCCCTCCACCACACCACAGCCCGAACACCGGCCCCCTGACCATTCCTGGGCCAGTCCCAAACCACAGCCCCCCCCCCCCCCCCCCACCCAGCACCCCAATTTCCAACACCCCCACACCCCCGATTACACCCCATTGCAGTCCTGACACAAGCCCCACCCCCCCCACACGAGGGTTGACCAACCCCAATTGCTGGCCTCCCTCCTTCCACCACTGATCCTGTCTACAGAGTGGCAGCAGGACCGTCCATCCCCCACCGTCCCACCAGATCCTGCCCCTAACGGGCTCTGCCCCTAGCCACTCCACAGGCTGTGCCAGATGGACAGTGCCAAGGTGCCCCCTGGGCATTGGCACTTTGCCCCTTGGGCACTGCCAGTGCACATGCTGGCATTGCCATGGTGCAAATGCCCAGAGGGCAGCACCCCCAGCCTGCCTGACCTTCTGAGGGTGCCCTGATTGCCCCCCTTCACTCAGGGGTCAGGCCACTAGTTCCCCGTTAGTGGGAAGCTAGTGTAATTCTCACTGGCTTGAATCACTCAGGCTGGGGGAGGGGTGATGCTAGTGGGCCCAGGCTCGCTAATGATATTTAAAATATATGGAAATACCTATTTAATTGGTCTTGGCATCTCTCTGCCGATTTTCGGTGCAGAGTTGATGCCACCAAAATCTAATGCTGGGAGATGCTATCAGGGCAGGAATGCCTGCGCAAATCCTGCGAGGTCAATTGCTACAGTTGAGGTTATTAAGAAAAATAGTGTATCTGAATCAAACTGGATTACCAATCTGAGACTGTTACTGTGGTGTTTACAATAATAATTTCATAGAAATCCTGCAGTGCAGAAAGAGGCCATTGGGCCTGCACTGACCACAATCCCACCCAGGCTCTACCCCCAACCTACGCATCTCAGGACACTATGGAACAATTTTAGTATGGCCAATTGACCTAACCCACACAACTTTGGACTGTGGGAGGAAACCTACGCGGACACGAGAAGAATGTACAAACTCTATACAAACAGTGAACCAAGCCAGGAATCGAACCCAGGTCCCTGGAGCTGTGAAGCAGCAGTGCTAACTACTGTGCTACCGTGCCACCATGCCACCCAGCTGATCTTTTCATGTATCAGCTGATCCTTTGAAGTCAACTGAATCACACAACTGCTATGTTACTGGAAAGACTTATGAAGAACTCATTCACAAAGAACTAACTTAGTAAACATTTCCATTAACCTTGCAGACATTGCAGTAATTCAATGAACACATGCCTCTACCACCTCACCATTATTGAATTATCTTGTTCTAGGTTTGTATTTAGAATGATTGCTGGGCTGTTCTAGGAGGAAGAATTGGTTAGAATGGGCCTATGCTCTCTGGAGTTTATAAGAACGAGAGATGATCTTATGAAAATGAATTGAGTTGGATTAAATATTTTAATCTCACTCAAGGATTTCCTTAACAACAGAAGCAGGATGGAAATTCAACCCATTACTCAACCCCACCCACTTCCTAGGGTGAGGAGAATTGAGTATTCATAATACTCCCCCTTTTGGCGGGTTATATGCCAGTGAGCAGGCACTGTCTGTTGGCCCTGAGGAAGTTTTGGGTGGTGCTGCATTAGGAGGAGAAAACATTGAAGGCTGTGCAGACCTCCAAAAACCTGGATAAAGTCCTCCAGTAGGACCTTGGCTTCAGCAAGTAAGGGATTAGAGGGAGAGGAGACCTTCCATGATATCAATTGGGGGCATTATTACACCATACTGTTACCCAAAATAATCCATTGTCCAGGTGTTCTCAGCAAATGTTGGGAGGAGGGACAGATGGAAAGACTTGGGTCAAGATCCCTTTTTGCATGTAGTAGCTTTTGGTGGAGGGGCAGAGATGAAGATCAAGGCTGGGCAGGAAGTGTAAGTAGTTGTTGCCATCTGATTTTCCTTGCTGTCTTCTCTATTATCTCATCCAACTTAGTGTGCGACAGCAGAGGAAAATCCAGGCTTGTGAGGGTGAAGAGTTAGGTGGAGGAGAGTATGAAATGGGTGACTTAGCTGGAGACTGGTTCAGTTAATTAAAGGATAGAATCGGTAGTGAAATTTAACCATTATGATTTTCCACCAGAGGTGCTTGCAACAGTGCCCAGGAGTTTGGTCTTTAATTCCTGGAAAATTCAGACCATTCCTGGAGAATTTGGAACAAAATAATTGTCCTGGTTCTGCACATTAAATCTGCATTCTATTTTTGTTTCACAGAATTTTCCAATGCCAATTTGGTTTAACAAAGAAACGGAGACATTTGAAATAGTTGACAATGCCAAGAAAAATCTGTTGAGGAAGTTAAAATGTTTGGTAAATACTTACAGTCCTATGGACCCCATCTACGATGTAACAGTCAAATCCAGAGAAAAATATCCTCAGTTTCAAAAAAAAATCACTGCGCGGGACCTGAAATTTGAAAACAAATTCACTGTAAAGGTAGGTAAATGATTCACGTTGTCATTATGTCTCCTGGTCTGTCTATCAGTGATTGTACATATAAGAGTGGTAAAAGAATAACAACAGTAGAAATCTCAGTTTAAGAATAGGATTTGCTGTAAACATACCACATCTTTAAAAAGTTAGATAGGTACAGCTCATGGATGTTGCCATTCATCAGAAGATCCAGACAGAATGTAACATTGGGCCCGGTTTTGCAGTGGTAACGTAAGTAGAACTGGTCGGTTCCTTTGAAACCGAAAGCAGTTTCTGGGGCAGTATTTTCCCGTCCTGCCCGCCACGGGAATTGTAGTGGGCAGAATATGAACCATGTGAACATCTGTTGACCGTGGGTGGGACTTTCCAGTCTTGGGGTAAGCGTGGCCGGAAAATCCCGCCCCTGGAATCTATACACATGCAATTAAATGCAGAAGTTGCTGTCTGTGGTTCTGTACTTCTCCGTAGAGTGTCCAGTTGATATTTCTGCAGTCTGCAATCAAATAGAAGTCACTGAACTGATACAAACTTGCCCTTTTATACTATTAGTCACAGTGTAAAACTCGTGAAAAAGTTACATCCTGTTAAATTAAGTATCATTAGGTTTTTTAAACAGTGTACTAAATTTCTAATTACTGCTGAGAAATCTCTCCGGCCCGAAAAATGTAATTTCGTAGATGTGGAATGTTAATTTTCTCCATTATGTTTAGAAAAATACTTTTAAAACTTTGTATTTTTCTGAAATTTATGAGATTTCAGCCTCTGCATTAGTCCCATGTTTATATCCCAATCATTGATTTTGCTTTCTAAAATGTAATTAAAAGTGAAGGATATCAGTGCATTTTATTTCCTGGCTTGCTGTCTTTGAGAATACTTAAGTTTGATTGGCTGCTTAGCCTGCTTGATAACAATAAATAATGATGAACAATCAACTCAGAACTTCCAAATATCTGTGATTCTTTGCTGTAATGTAACAAAATAATTCAACATAAATCGTATTTTTTTCAATTTCAGTGCCTCGATCAAGTGCAGGGCATTGCATGGATAAAAAATGAGAGACTCCCAACATTCCTTATGAGTGATTGTTACTTCGAGTACAGGTGAAAGCTCCAAATCCTTTTCCATGAGCGATTGTTAATATTTACCTCACACAATAACCATGTTTTCAATAAGCTTGAATATACACCTTGTAGTCATGAATAATCAGTGTATTGCTTAATAAATGTCAATTTATAGTTTACAATTGTTGTATAAGTGAGAAGAAACTATCTTGAATATTTCCCTGCTTGAGCAGTAAAGCTAGAGGACATCTGCCAAGGGCTCTTTCTAACCAGCCACTAGGAGATAGACAAAAATGAGCATCGATTTGCTCTTCCTTTTGACTTTTCCTTTCTCTTTGGGAAAGCAGTCCGTTTCCTTGTGGCTTTTTGCCAGGGGCATAGCTGGATTTAGGATCTCAAATGAGGAATGGTGACTATGAAGATATGAGAATCCAGTAGTTACAATTTGAAAAGCTTTTGTGTGAGGAGGATGCTTTTGCTGCTTGTGTTTTGGTCTTCCTTTCCCCTCTTACCCTTGCCTTTGTTGATTACGTTTGTCCTCTCCTCTTGAATGGAACAGTTGTAATTCCATGGATGTCACAGCACTCCAGTATCTTGCTCCAAAAGCCTTCCTTAACACATGAACATATGGATGGAATTTTGGAGTTTCAAGTCTTATCCAATTTTACTGCCAGGTAGAGAATGAACATGTGCCCTCATTTTGCAGTATCACAGCAGTCAGAAGCAGGAACTGTGTTTCCTTCTCTAGTCTACTATGTTGAGATCTGTGAACTCACTACAAACTGCAGACCAAACCTCAACATGTACTAACTCTTCTGGCTGAATCTTTGGCAGTCAGCTGTGTTTGTCTAGCTAGTCATTACCTAAACTGCATCTAGCTTCTGACCTTCCCTTATTGTGTAGAGTTTATTGGAGCAGTTTTTTTGACATTTTAAATCTACTGCAGTCCTGACAACCAACTAATCTGAGATTGCTTGTGGGCTGCATGGTGGTATAGTGTTCATCACTGTTGGCTCACAGCCCCAAGATCTGGGTTGAATTCTAGCCTCGGGTCACTGTCTGTGCGGAGTTTGCACATCCTCCCCATGTCTGAATGGGCTTCCTCCGGGGTGGTTTGGTTTCCATCCACACTCCAAAGATGTGCCGGTTAGGTTGATTGGCCATGTTAAATTGACCATTAGTCTTAGGGAAATTAGCAGGGTAAATACATGGGGTACGGGGATAGGGCCTGGCTGAGATTGTTGTCGGTGAAGATTTGATGGGCCAAATGGCCTCCTTCTGCCCAGTAGGGATTCTATGAAAACTTTCTATGAAAGCTAAACTCAATAGAATTAAAACATAAAAGTTGTTATGAAAAACACGTTTACAATCTCAGCTCATAGAGGAAATCTTACTTCCTACAGAGTTTACAATAACATTTCATTCTGTAAGAATCATTGTTACTGCCAACTGAAATAATTAGAAGTGTTTAAATGTTTAAAAACTTAATATTACAAGTTAATATAGGCGTGCATTTTGCACTCTTGTTCCAGCAATTTAAAACTTATTGACAGGCTATCAAACCTATTGTAGTGAAGACACTCCATGAGGAAATGGCTGACATGTGACCGAATTGCATATACCTACTTTTGTTGCATATCCTTCAAATCATTTGGTTAGAAAAAATCTATTAAATACAGGTACACAATTAGTCCAGCATCAAGTACCCAGTTGCAGAAGAACATCTACCACCCTTTGCTGTCAAAGTGTTTCTTAACTTCAATTCACGCAGCCTGACTCTAACAGTTAAGCCAATGGTTCTTAACCTTTTTTTGGTTAAGGAATGCTATGACATATTGTGGAATTCTGTCAAACCCCAATCCTCTTTCCTCCCACTTGCCTTTCACTTTATAATAAACAGAATAAGACAGTTTTAAATTAATGATTATTTCTCATTAACTGTAAGAATGTATTTTGAAAAATTTTATACAATTTTCAAATGACCTAAAATTGAGTGGAACCCTTTTGGAATGTTCAGGGAAGCTTTGGGTTCTGGGACATCCTGGTCTAAAAATGCTGATTTAGGCAATGTTACCTAGTCTTAGGTTCCCCCACCAACAGAAATAGTTTTGCTCAATTTACCTAATGTCTTCCCCTTAACATTTTGAAAACTTCAATCGAGTCATCCCTTAACTTTTCGCCACAAAATGTAGCCTTGGATTGAGTAAAGTGTCCTCATAATTTAACCTGAAAGTTAGTTATCATTCTGGTAAATCTACACTACCACACCACCCAAGGTCAATGGATCCTTCCTAAAGGCGTGATGCCCAATTTAGTAAAACAAAGGCTTTGTATTATCAAAGGATGACATCTACCACATTGTTTCTAGTTCTCTGGATGTAGAGCCCAAGATTCCATTAGCCTTCATTATTATTTTCTGCACCTGTATATATTTTAATGATCGGGATACCTGGACCCCAGTTTCTTTGGGCCTCTACTATTTTTAGATTTTTACCATTTAGAAAGTATTCTGATCTATCCTTTTTAGTTCTAAAACTGATGACCTCAAGCTTGCTTACATTGAAATCCATTTATCATGTTTTTGCTCAATTCACTTCACCTATTACTATGAGTAATTTTATGTTTCTGTCTTCACTGCTGACAATGCCACCCACCTTTGTGTCGTTGGCAAAATTAGATATGTGACATTCTAGCCTTCATCCAAGTCATTAACAAATGCAGTGAATAGTTAGGGCCCCAATACAGATCTTTTTGGATGCTATTATTTACATCATGCCAATTGGCATATATCCCATTATCCATACCCTCCATTTCCTGTTACTCAACTAACTTCCTGACTATGTCAATTTGTTTTCATTGCCATGTGCTTCAACTTTAGCTAACAATCTTTTAAAGGAATTATTGAATGCTTTCTGGATGTCCATATAAATGATATCTATAAAAAATGTTTTTATAGATTATTTAAATTTATGGGAATTGTCATCTACATGTGGTTAGCGAACCTAACACTCAATCATCCAGGCTCACTTGCCTTTACAGCCTTGCCGTAAGATGTTCTCTCTGGCGAGGAAAACACCTGCTCCCCATAACGGGGAACAGTCGTGTTGGACTTGCCAATGGAATGGAAGGCCAAGTGCAAGACGGGGGTGTCATTTGGGCAGTTCCAGACTGGCAGTGCAACCCAAGCATGTGGACAATGCCAGCCCGGCACCTAGACAATGCCCAATGGGCAGTGCGAGGCTTGGGGCCAAATGGTGGAGTGGCCTGTGGGTGAGCGGGGCCAGTGGGGCAGGGCTTGAGGGGAGGAGCCTGCTGCCACTCTGCATGTGATTGGGGGGGGAGGTAAGGAGTCAGCGATTGGTGGGGGAGGATGGAGGCTGCGATCGATTTGGATGGTGGGGTCGCGATCAGTCTAGGTGGTGGCGCCACGATTGGTCTGGGCGGTGGGGAGGGGGCAATTGGTTTGTGATCTGGATGGGCTGAGCGAGTGGGCGAGGACCTGGCAGATGGAGTATAATGTTAGCAAGTGTGAGGTTATCCACTTTGGCAGAAATAATAGTAGGAGGGATTACTATTTTAAGGGCGAAAAGCTGCAGCATGCTACGGTGCAGAGGGACCTGGGGGTCCTTGTGCATGAGTCACAGAAACCCAGTCTGCAGGTGCAGCAGGTGATCAAGAAGGCAAATGGAATGCTAGCCTTTATAGCGAGGCGGATAGAATATAAAAGCAGGGAGGTCTTGCTGCAACTGTACAGGGTACTGGTGAGGCCGCAGCTGGAGTACTGTATGCAGTTTTGGTCGCCGCACTTGCGCAAGGATATTTTGGCCTTGGAGGGAATGCAGAGGAGGTTCACTAGGCTGATACTGGAGATGAGGGGGTTGGACTATGAAGAGAGACTAAATAGACTGGGTCTGTACTTGTTGGAGTTTAGAAGGATGAAGGGGGATCTTATAGAGACGTATAAGATAATGAAAGGGATGGATAGGGTAGAGGTAGAACGATTCTTCCCGCTTAGAAAGGATAGCAGGACAAGAGGGCACAGCCTCAAGATAAGGCGGGGGGGTGCAATTTAGATCAGAGTTGAGGAGGAACTTCTTCACTCAAAGGGTGGTGAATCTCTGGAATTCTCTGCCCGTTGAAGTGGTGGAGGCTACCTTGCTATATATATTTGAGTCACAGGTAGATAGGTTTTTGACAGACAAGGGAATTAAGGGTTATGGGGAGAAAGCGGGAAAGTGGAACTGATCCACTTCAGATCAGCCATGATCTTATTGAATGGCGGAGCAGGCTCGAAGGGCTAGATGGCCTACTCCTGCTCCTATTTCTTATGTTCTTATGAAGCAGGGGCTCATCTTGGGCTGTAGGCCCTCGCAATTGTGGAGGAGGGGAGCTAGGGGAGGCTGCTTTCAGGAGCAGGTGCCTGACAGCTCTTTCTCTGTCTATCAGACCTTTGCTACTTTAATGCGCATGTGCAACATCAGAGGTCTGCACATGCACAATAGCTCCCTCTACAGGCTGTCTGGCAAATTAAGTGCCACCCACAGGCCTCTGGCCAGAAACAATTTGTTAAAAATTTTAGAGACAGAGTGCATAAGATTGGGCGTAAAAACTCATCTGTCGGGAGAAAAATACAGAAGTCTAAGTCATGTACCAATCAACTCAAGAACAGCTTCTTCCCTGCTGCCATCAGACTTTTGAATGGACCTACCTCGCACTAAATTGATCTCTACACCCTAGTTATAATTTCAACACGACATTGTATAGTGCTTTATCTGTACAGCATGTAAGAAATAACACTTTTCACTGTATACTAATACTTGTAACAATAATAAATCAAATCAAAAATCAAATATGGAACTCTCTTTCAGACTAGCTGGACACACAGGAAAAAAGTCTCATAAAATTCCACCCATTCATTTTTGGGTCAGCAGTAAACAGTATCAGAAAACTTCTTCACCATGTTTCTGGCAAATGGATTAGAAACTTGGGATAGCTTTAAAATGTTGGCTTGTTTTTTTTGGATGAATGATTATTCATACATTGCTCTCATAGTATTTCATATCTCTTACGTGGCCCATTATAGACATAAATACCATTTAATATCTTGCACTCTCCTGCAATCCAATATCATTTCAGGCATCAATTACTCAAAGTAGTGTGTTGGTATTTAACATCTGAAAAGAAAAGAAAATGTTTTTAGTCATATAAGTACCATCTGTCTGACCAATATTTTTCCCAATATCAATTGCAGACTGGCAAAGTTGCTGTCTCAGTTAGAATGCAAGCCTGGACTTGGCGTGCCACAAATAGACTCTACTTACCGCCCATGGCATATTGAAAAAGAGTCCACGTCTACAATTGTAGACCTAGCTGAAGCTACCACGGAAGAGATGCATACGAGCTATGTAGAAGGAAGTGATATGGCATCGTTGTACACTGAGGCAAGTTTGCTAGTAACATCTTTTGTTGCTAAGCCATTTAACTGTGGCTGTCTTCCAATTGATCTTTAATCTTATACTTGCAAGGTAATGAGGGAGTGAAAGCCAACAAAAATGTAATTTTTGACAAATGTCACCAAATTTCAATTTTCAAAAAATGTTGGGTTTGCAAAGTTATTTGAAAAAGGTTTTGAGCAATTATGCATATAAATAGATTAGGTGTCAAAGAGATGTATGATGGAAGAATATGTAGTCCTGAATATCCACTTTTGTAATTATGGGAAAGCAGGTCCAGCACCAGGTGGAGGGGACGGGGAGGCGAAGATTGATCTTGGTAGAGCTCCAGGTGGCAGAGTAATGTCAAAAGGTGAAATCTTTGGCCTTCCCATGTGGTAAGTTTTGTGGTGGAGGCATTTATTCAGGTGGGAGGGTAAGGATCCCCCGCCCACTTTCACCCTGATTAAATCGAATATTAATGGTCAGTTAAGGGCCTTATTTCACCAGGCAGGGACTCACCATGCAAGGAGCATGACAAGCATACTCTGCTGTCTTTCTTTGTGGACTACCTGGCGGGGATTTGGGTGGGCAGGGGGAGGAGTGGGAGAGATATGGGGGCAAGGCCTCTCATTCAAAGGTACTCAATGCTTGATCAAAGGATCCAGCATCAGGGAGTGGGGGTGGTGGTGGGGTGGGGGAGGGAAGGGGAGGGGAATGTGTTTGCCAAGTGCCAGCCCTTGCTGCCAAACCCCCTTACCCTCTCCCCTGTGACTCAGATGATGTAGTACCAGCAGCAGCCAATGTCTTCCTAGTGGCGCATCTGAGCAAAGAAGTGCTGTCAGCTTCGGATAGACTGGTGGCCCTTGGTATTCTCAGTTTTTCACCACCCCGCCATCCCCTCCCCATCCTGGATTTCTTGGGGAAGGCTTGATGCTGGCCTTCTAAGCGCCTGAGTGGAACAAGATGCAGAAAGCCTTCTCAAAAAAAGCAAAGCAAAGTTTCGCTAACTCACGAGCCAGCAACCGAGATCCACATTGCTCCAACAAGATTCTGCCCAAGGACATACATTAAAACCAAAGGATCTCTCAACCAGTGTCGGCACATCTTGGGTCACCACTTGATCAGAGAGCTAAATGGTGCATTGAAAAACTGCTTGACTGGTGCACAAAGGAAGAGTATACATTTATATAAAGCCTTTTAAACTTCAGGACATTAAATAGCACTTCAAAGTTAATGCTTTTTGCTATCATGTATGAAGCACAGCAGTCAATTTGTCCTCAGCAATATCTCACAACAGAAATCGAAGTAAGTGATCAGATCATTTTAATGGTGTGATTGAGGGATAAATGTTAACAAAGGCTATCCATGATTTTTCTCAATTAGTGCCATGAGACATTTTACATCCAGTAAGAAGTCTGACAACACCAGGTTTAAGTCCAACTGATTTATTTGATAGTAAACTCACAAGCTTTCAAGGTTTCCCTCTTCGTCAGGTGAATGGAGTGAACTCTCCATTCACCTGACGAAGAGGGAAACCTTGAAAGCTTGTGAGTTTACTATCAAATAAATGAGTTGGACTTAAAAGTGGTGTTGTCAGACTTCTTACTGTGTTTACCCCAGTCCAACGCCAGCATCTCCACATCATGACATTTTACATCCACCAGAAATTTAGTTTAACTCTTCATTCAGAGGATTGCCAATAATGAAACATTTCATTAGCACTGCAGTGCAATAAGGCAGCAGTGCTACTTTACAAATTATGACTTCAGTGAAATTTGTCCTGTGACTTTGCAAGTACTTTAACTGGCTAGCTCACACCGAAACCTATCAGGCTTTACTCCCTTCTCCTAAAACTGTACATTTCAGGATCATCCAGGAGAGTAAAGGCAATCCCTGGTTATTTTTTTCTCCATTAGCAACCATCTTCTTGAGTGCTTTTCCCCTGTGATCTCAACCTTCACCTTCACTAATAAGTGCAAGGAGCTCATGGTCTTCTTTTTGATTTGGATTGAGCCACTTGTTCAGTTGCTTATTACCCTGCTCCTTGCTCACCAAATCAAACCTAGTCCTGGCCCTCCCTTTGCTAACTCTGAGCCCCCTCCTTTCTCACATTTCTCTTCAGACTCCCCTGGGAGGAACTGGAGTATGTGGAGAAAACCTGTGTAGACATGGGGAGAATGTGCAGACTCCATACAGCCAATCACCCAAGGCCAGAATTGAACCCAGGGCCCTGGCATTGTGAGGCAACAGTACTGACCACTGTGCCATCGTGCTGCCCACACTGGCTAATCATGTAAAATGTTTCATCTGCTCAGGTACCAACATTGTCCTTTTCAAGAATTCACTCTAGCCTTCACTGTCCTTGCGTATTAGAGCCCTTCATAATACTGGATGGCATGATCCTGCCAGCTCACAGTACAGCTGGGACAGAGGAGATGGCTACTCTGCATACACTTATTCCCAGCAGAAATCTGACGTTGATGATCCTTGTGATGAAGATCCAACATTACTAGGTCCCCACACTGGTTTTCCATTGGCTTTTCAGTTCCTCTCTACAGATTTGCGGTCCAGGAACTTCAATGGCTGAGAATATTGGGGTCTATAATAGATAATGCATTCTCATCCCATTCATTGAATCCTTATGGTGGTTATTTTCATATTATAGAGTAGACTAAGACCATCTGGATAAGTTTATATTTTCTGTTGTATTGATGGCATTGCCATTGTATGAAGCAGTTCACATCTGCCATAGGGTTAATGACTCAGGGAAAAACGTCAAGAGTAGATTTTGGGGCAGCACGGTGGCATAGTGGTTAGCACCTGGGTTCGATTCCTAGTTTGGGTCACTGTCTGTATGGACTTTGCATATTCTCCCCGTGCCTGCATGGATTTCCTCCGGATGCTCCAATTTCCTCGCACTATCCATAGATGTGCAGGTTGACCATGCTAACATGCTCTCTTAGTGTACCTGACTTAGTGTGGCGACTAAGGAATTTTCACAGTAACTTCATTGCAGTGTGAACGTAAGTCCTACTTGTGACTAATAAATTAAAAAAACTTATGGTCCAAGAGGAGTCTGGCAAGAGGCCAAAGGTAATGAAAAGTTTCAATACTGTCAGGGTTCCAGCTGATGTTACTACTGGACAAGTCAGATCCGAGGTTGGCGTTAGGCCTTACAGATCATAACTTTTATTTTTTGTCTGGAAAAAAGTGGAAAGCAGCTACTGAATAGTCAGATTCTGCTGATGAACTCTATGAAACAAAAAAAATTAACTATTTTATGCCACTCCTTCACCCTCAATATGCCTTTACAGATGTACACAGATTTGTAAGGATAACATAGGTTACAAAATACATCTTATACTCTGATGTTCTCAGTAAAAATGCAGTCCATTGGAAGATATTCAATAGAAAGAATTGCTTGGGAGAAGATTCCAAACCAAGTACACCCCACATTCTAAAACCAAGTGGCAGATGCCAAACAACTTCCATGAATATTTCATCAACACACGACAGCCCCTCCCCCCACAGACACTTATCACACCATGAGCCAATTGGTCTTACTGAAACTCTGGGTGTGATCTTACCTGCCATTCATGCCATGCTCCTGCTGCAGCGAGGTAGGAGAATTTGGCAGCTAGGAAAATCCCACAAGCGTGAACAGTGATAAGATTCCGACCTTTGTCTTTCACATGAGTGCTTCCAATCTCAATGCTCAAGTACTTGGTTTGGAATCTTCTCCAAGCAATTCTTTCTATTGGATATCTTCAACAGTGGTCCACTTCCAAGGTTTCAATCTCTCCTTCTGATATTTCTTTCCCCTGGATCGCCACATGTTTTCAAGCTTCGCCTTTCACACACTCTCTGGTGTTCAGCATTATCAACAGAACACTGTTTCACAGAGTCAAAAGTCACCAACTTTTAGTTGTCTCCACTGTCTTCAGGCTTATCGCAAATTCACTTTTTCCCAAGTCTACTTCTGGCAGCTTTCTCCCTTTAAACTTGGAGTCTTCCTCTGCTCCGTACTTTTGGTATCACTTAACAAATTTCTGATCTTTTCGTTTTATTTGACTCAAAGGTCTTCTTCGGACCTTTCTCATTTTCCTTTAAGACCTGTTCCCTGCAGTTCTTCTCTATGTAGACTGCTTGATATCTCCCTTGAGATCCAGAACACATTTGATGTTCACTGTTACATTAACTTTAGAGTAATTTGTCTGAGATTCTGAGACTTATTTCCCTCAGCAGTCAGCTAGTACATCCAGTTAGAGAAATTTAAACTACTCTCTGCACCTCAGAGCATAATCACCATCTGAACTAAAAACTGCTGTTCTGTTGTTGTGGGTGCCTCTCTCTAGTCCGCTGTTGCTAGGCACAGCACAGTAACTTCCCTGAATGATTTCAAAAGTGTGAAAGCCTCATTTAAAATGCAGGTATACAAGCAGCTGTCTCCACTCTAAAAGAAAACTAGGGCCCAGGTTTTACGTTTTTAACCCAAAAATAAAGAAGACAAATTAAAATTAAACTTAAAGTTAAAAATTAACCTGAACAGCCCCATATACAAATAGAACTTACTTAAAACTATCTTTCTTTCCTAACAATATCCAGGACTGCAGTAAAGAGTCAGAAGAAGAGAGCAAAGATACAGATCCTAAAAGCATGTCAGCTCCAGGACTCCACTGCAGGAATTCCTCAGGGTAGTGTCCTAGGCGCAATCATTTTCAGCTGTTTTACCAATAACCATCCTCCCACCATAAAGTCAGAAGTGGGATGTTCACTAATGACCGCACAATGTTCAGTAGCATTCGCAACTCCTCAGATACTGAAGCAGTCCATGTCCAAATGCAGCAAGACTTCGATAATTTCCAGGCTTGGGCTGATAAGTGACAAGTAATATTTGTGCCACAGAAGTGCCAGGAAATGACCACCTCCAACAAGAGAGGATGTAACTGTCACCCCTTGACATTCAATGACATTACCATCAATGAATCCCCCACATTCAACACCCTGGGGTTTCTGTTGATTAGAAACTGAACTGGACTAGCCATATAAATACTATGGCTACCAGAGCAGATAGACACTAGGAATTCTGTGGTTAGTCATTTACCTTGTGACTCCCCAAAACCTGTCCACCATCTACAAGTTGCAAATCAAGAGGGTAACGGAATATTTTTCTCTTGCCAAGATGAGTGCTGCTCCAACAACATCACAAGTAGCTTGACACCATCCAGAACAAAGTAGCACACTTGATTGCTATACCTTCCACAAACATTATCTTCCTTCACAGCAAATAGTGGCAGCTATATGTACCATTTAAAAGGTGCACTGCAGGAACTCATTAGTCAGCACCTTCTAAACCCACAACCACTTCCATCTAGATGGACAAGAGCAGCAGATACCTGGGAACACCACCACCTGGAAGTTCCCTCTGAGTCACTCATTACCATGACTTGGAAGTTTATTGCCATTCCTTCTGTTGCTGGATCAAAATCCTGGAATTCTCTCCCTAACAGTAATGTGGATACACCTACACCTCAGGGATTGCAGCGGCTTAAGGAGGTGCTTTGTCAAGGGCAACAAGAGATGGGCAGTAAAAATCTTGGTCTAGCCAGCACCACCCATTTCCCATAAAATGATTTTTTAAAGAAGTGTTTAAGCTGCTTATATCTCCATTGAGTTACTGCGGTTTCTTCAGATGAATACTTTACATACATTTTTATCCAAAGTACAACCACCATAAACTTGTTTTTGAGAATATTATTCTAATTATTGCAAGAAACAATTTTGCCTCCGTAGGCTTCCAATGCCCAAACTGAAGAATTGTTCACAGAAATAGTGGAAGAAGCTCCAATAATGAATATCCCTGCTGAAGATCATGGTACAATCAGTATTAGGGCATCAACACATTCTTCTCCAAGTACTATGACGCTCACAGAAAGTATTACACCTGGTAAGACACTTAATGTTACAGTTTTCTGTTTTTTATGAAGAAGAATCACTCGCGTACCATAAAATTTAATAACTACGTTAAAATAGTGGGGCATCATTTTTCTTCAAGTGATTTAGTGAACCACCAATTCATTGTAGTGTAATTTCTTATAACAATGTTGCTTTAAAACTTAAATCATAACCTAAAGGGTGCTATTGCCAAAATATTATGCAATCCAAGTGACATATATGGCAATGTCATTTTACTCTCTATCTAGTGAAATATCTCATCACTAATCTTTTAATTAGTGTGAAACTATTTGATTGTACATTTCTGTCAAAAAATGCACACAAATTTGATTATGTACTGAATAAAATTTTGCTGATAAATAATTTTGTTAACATAATCATAATTGTAATCATAATAAGTATATTTGAATTTTCCACAGCTATATTATACTTTTGCTGATCATCAAAAGATTTAGATTATTTCAAAAATTTAGATTATTTCAAGGATTTAGATTGTTTTTTATGCAGTAATAGCTGCCAAGTATGTTGACATGTTGAAATCTTTTCTTTCTTTTGCCTAACTAATTTTACGTCAGGTCTTGGGTTCAGAACTTAATATTGTTCATAAGCCCCTTAACTTTGTCGTGATTAATAATAAGGTCTTAACTGGCCTTATTATGCATTTTTGGGCTAATTGTTGCTGACATATTTTAGTTTAAAAGCAAGAAGACTAAAAGAACAAAAGTAAAAGTGGAAAGCAGTTCCAAGATTGTTTTCAAATCTTGCTCCTCTGTTTAGACACAACTTCTTTTTGCATTATGCTTACTAACCAGTGGAACATGGCTCTGAATGCATCGTAAATATTGAGAAAAATTGAAGCAACTAGAGCAATGGAATGTGTCAAATAACCCAATGAATCCTTAGATAAAGGCAAAATACTTCAGAAGCTGGAATCTCAAACAAAAACAGGAAATACTGGAAAAGCACAGCAGGTCTTACTGTATCTGTGGAGAGAGAAAAGAGCCAATGTTTCAAGTCAGTATGGCCTTTTGTCAGAGCTCTGAAATATTGGCTCGATTCTCTCTCTACAGACACAGTCAGACCTGCAGCGTTTTCCAGCATTTTCTGTTTTTGTTCTAGTAATCCTATCCCTTTTCCAAAAAGCGGGAGAGAAACATTGACTGGTCCCCTTAGAACAGAGGAAGTAATGGAGAAATTTGATGAGAGGTATTTAAAATCATGAAGGGTTTTGATACAGTAAATAAAGATAAACTGTTTGTCACACCAGAGGGATTGGTAACCAGGGGACATAGATTTGAGTTGATTGGCAAAAGAACCAGAGTAGATACGAGGAAACACTTCCTGCAGCGAGTTGTTATAATCTGGAATGCACTGCCTGAAAAGGTGGTGGAAGCAAATTCAATAATCAAAAAAGAATTGGACTGAATAGCTGGAAAGGAAAATTTTACAGGGCCATTAGAAACAGAGGAGTGGGGCAAATTGGATTGTTCCTTTAAGAGCAGGCAAGGGCAAGCCAGCCTCTTTCTGTACTGTGTCTTTCTATAAACTGTAATTTACATTTCTTAATATTTAATTGCTCTAGATATTTCAATAATAAATGAAACTATGCTAAATATTACAACTAAAAGAGTGCTAACTGAATCCCACAAACCACAACATCACAAGCAAAATGCTTCCAAACCACCACAAGAGACTTGTGATCTTGGTGCACCCAAGCCAATAATTGTGGATGAAAAATTATTTGAATTCGTCCCCGCGTACCCTCTGCAGGGACGAGAGATCGTTTTCCTCGGAGAAATGCCAGAGAGCGCAGCTGAAAATCTCCCCAAGGGAAGCAAAAAAGCCAAAGAAGTGGACAGAACTGATGATAAGGCATCTACGTACACAGATATCACAATCAAGGATAAAACAAGAATGCATAAAGAGCAGGCCACAATTGACGTTAAAGCCGCAGCTCAAAGAGCAGAAACTGGCCTCTCTGATGAAGCAGAACAGAAATCTCATGTTTCTCAACCTACCAAGTTGGATGGACAGCAATCATCTGCAACCCAGGATGGTGTAAAGACTGAAGTTGTTCCTGACAGTAAAGATGAAGAAAGTACAGAAACTGATTCATCCAGTGAGGCAGGTGATATCAGTGACATCTGCTTTGCGACACCACGTCACAGTTCTAATTTCAAGAGCCAGAAGGGCGTGGAAAAATTCAAGAAGTTTCTCCAGGGAACCGCTGGTGAGAAATACTGGTGGCTGTGGATGGATATTGAAAGATTAAAGGTCATCAAGGATGGCAAAAAGAAGCAAAGGTTAGTCACTGCTCTGTCTTACCAACTTAGACATAAGCTTTTTGAAAACGGGGCCCAACATTATCACTGTTTCCATAAAATTGCTCACAATTGAAGGGAAAAACATTTTTTTTCTAAGACGCCAATTACCTGGGTGGTGAATCTGCTGAATTCTTTAACACAGAGAGTTGTAGAGGCTGGGTCGTTAAGTACATCCAAGACTGAGAGAGACAGATCTTTAATCGGTAAGGGAATAATGGGTTATGGGGATAACGGGGGGTGCGGTGGATGAGTGGAGTTGAGGATTATGTCAGATCAGTCATGATCTCACTGAATGGTGGAGCAAACTCGATGAGCTGAATGGCCTACTTCTGTTCCTATGTCTTATGATCTTAACTGATATTAATCATACAGGAGATTAGCATTTGCTTTGGACCTTTGAGTCAATCGTTAGCTGAATTCAGTCGGTAGTATTCACCCTTTAACAACAAAAACTTGCATTTATATAGCACATTTAACAGAGTAAATCATGTCAAGGTGCTTAAATCAGAAGACTGGTCACAGAATCTAGGCTGATACTTCAGTGAAGCTCTGAGGAAGTTGTTGTGGGTTCCCATCATTTGGTTGCAGTGGCCAAAATTGTGGCAAATAGATTTCAAAGACAAATATGAGATTATCCATTTGGAACCTAAATTGGATAGGACAAAGTATGTTGTGAATGTGGGAAGTGCTAGAAACTGTGCAGACCCAAAGGGACTTGGCTGTCAAGATACATAGATCATTAAAATGTGATGAAGGGGTACAAAAAATAATCAAAATAAGTAGAGAAAGAGAATACACAGGTGCTAGAAGCAAGCTTTAACTATACAAAGCCTCTGTTAGGCCACACCTGGCTTACTGCACTGCTACTGCTTTAATGTTTTACTCACATTTCTTACCTTACTGTCCTAAGTTTAATTACATATTTCAGTTTTTCTTTTACCTCTGGTGTTGATCTGAAACAATTTCTAAATGTTACTCTAATCTCTTCCCTTTCGCCTGTCTTTTACCCACTGTTTAGACAATCTTTACCACCTGGAACATCCTCCCCTCTATTCCTACCAGTTGAATTGCCCGATTCATCTGTTAGGATCCTGATCTCTGCCTAGTTCAGCTGGAACAGTGCCGTTCCTTCCTGTCTTGGTATTGATGCCAGAGCCCCATGAAATGGAATCCCTTTTTCCAATAATACTCCTTCAGCCTTGTGTTTGCTTCCCTAATCTGTTTATCTATATATCAATTTGCATGTGATTTTGGTGATTATCCAGAGATTATCACCCTTGAAATCCTGTTCTTTCATTTATCTCCTCTTTCCTGGTACACAACCAACTGGATCCCTACACTTCCCAATGTTGTTGGTCCCAGTGTCAACCACAACTGAATTCTCCTTCCTCTGCAATAACCTTTAAGGTCTATTTGACGCCAGGAAGGCAAGATATCACGTGAGACACTCGAGTCTGCTGACAAAGGTTGCTATCTGTCCCCCTAATTATTGAATTCCCTGCAACTACCACATTAGATCTTCCCTCCTGCTCCCCCATTTTGGACAACCTCCTGCTAGAAGGAGCCAAGGGGTGTTATTTTACAATGATTCTAATTGTCCATCTAGTGTGAAAATGGCAGAGTTCCTAATCCATTTTTGGGTTGGTTTTCAATCATGGAAAATGGTCTTGATGTTTCTAGCCACTGCAGGCAGTGGGTTGGGCTTAATTTGCCAGTCAGCCTGCAGAGAGAGCAACTGCACATGTACTGACTTTGAAGTCTCCATATGTGCAATTCCAGCAACAGGACCTGACGGAGAGAGAGAGAGAAAGAGAGAACTCTCAGGCCCATGCTGCTGCAGTCAGCCTCAACAAACTATCCGCCGTTCCACCAATCTGATCGCCTGGAGAGCGGCAGTGAGTCCCTATTCCCTCCCTGATCCAATACAGAGTGGCAGTGCTCCTCCCAACCCTGGATCTGATCAGACAGAGTGGCAAACAGGCCACTCCCCACCTGATCAGGCTGCCCCTTCAGGACTTGCCCCAATAGGGCCTGTGCACTGGTACTGCCCAGTGGGCATTACCAAGGTGCCAGGTTAGCAGTGCCAAGTTGCCAGGCTCTCACTGCCCAAGGGGCACTCCCCTTGCCCCAGGCCTTCCCAGGCAGCCTCGATGACCTCTGGTTCTACCAACACGACTGTTCCCGTTCATAGGGAGCAGGTATTTTTCTCACTGGAGAGAACCTTTCTTGACAAGTCCATAAAGGCAAGCGAGCCCGGATGATTGAGCACAGGGCTCGCTAAAGACATGGAAATCAACATTATCATAAATTTAATCATTTAATCAGCCTCTTGCTGGAAATCCGGCTCACGTAAGATCATGAGAACCGAGAAATTGGGCGTGATCCTGATATCTCAGCTCTCACACAATTTTACTGGCTTACTCCGCCCATCAATGGGTGGGGTGAACTGGTAGAATCCTGGCCATGGTCTGTGTTTTCACTATCTCTCCAAATATCTTTATCCTTATGCTCACCTGATGAAGGAGCTCATTTGATGAAGAAGCAGCGCTCCAAGAGCTTATGATTCCAAATAAACCTGGAGCTGAGAGACTTCTTATTGTGCCCACCTCAGTCCAACGCTGGCATCTGCACATCCTGATTAAAGAGGTGACCAGACTACTCCAGCCGTTATTTCCCCCGTCCAGGTTCAAATACCTAGAATTACCTCACAATATTCCTGCAATCTGAGTGGCTTGAGGCTGTCAACAACCCTCAAATTTGAATTTAATTGGTTCTGTGTCTTTGAGTGCTTTTAAACTCATTGATCCAATTTCAAAAACCTGTTTTGCTCTGCTGGAACTCTGGCTGCTGCTTTAGATACGAACGTGCAAAGTTGGCTTCTGCAACCTGCTTTCTGCAATTTAAAATCCCAAGCACAAAGTCACATGCTTTTTAAAAGAAAATCCTATTTGATTTCTTTTGGGTTTTCTTAGTATTTCTTTTCAATACTTAAATTTGTCAAAGACCAGATTTTTAATTTTATATATGCAACTTCATCATACTTAAAACCTATAACATTTCTGGATTTTCTCAGATCTGATGAAATGTTGGGCAAGATTTTCCCGCAGGCTTCGGGACCCCGATGTCGGGATCAAACGGGGGTTCCAAGCCCACAGTTGCTGACAGTGGGGCTGGCATCCTAACTGGGTGCCTCTCAGCCTGTGGTTCTATTCAGGATGGTGGGTGAGTTCTTGGTTCTGCCAGTTCAATCTGAGGGCTGGCACCCTGAAGCCTTGGCAGCCCCACTGGATGGGTGCTGCTGATATAGGTCACAGACCATAAGGATGCTTCAACATGGCAGCACCCTTGCTGGTCTGTGCATCATTAATTAAATAGCTGGGATTTGGACTGGTAAGTGAATCAGGATGAAGGGAAAACTCCATTGCTCGATCAATCTCAGCTATGATTGCAGTATTTTGTGAATGCAGATGTCTGAATCCAATGGCCCCATAGCCTGCCACAGCAAGGCAGCTTGTATTGCATTGATGGCCTCCGCAAGTGGCAGGGAGTACTTAACCAGGTGGCAAAATGGCAGAAATACAACAAAATCATTCCTGACTGGGGCCTTATCAATACAAAATGTCTGCCCACCTATGTAGAGCCCACTCTTTTTTTGTCCTCTCTAGTCTCCAAGCTCACCATCATAAGGTAGAGGGAAATACAGTCCATTCTCTGTTTCCCTCTTCACAGATGCTGCCAAACCTAATGACAAAAAAAAAGAACAGTACAGCACAGTAGCAGGCCCTTCGGCCCACCAAGCCTGCACTGCAACATGATGCCTTTCTAAACTAAAGACTTTTTGCCACTATGCAGTCATAATCCTCAATTCCTGCTTATTCATGAATCTGTCAAAATGCCTCTTAAACGTTGCTATTATATTTGCTTCTACCACCTCCTCTGGCAGTGTATTCCAGGCACTTACCCTCTGCAAAAAACTTGCCTCTCACATCTCCTTTAAACTTTCCCCCCTTCTGCCTTAAACCAATGTCCCCTAATAATTGACATTTCTGCCTTGGGAAAAAGACTCCGACTATTCATTCTATCCATATCTCTCATAATTTTGTAAACTTCTATCAGATTGCCCCTCTGCCTCTGATTATTCCAGCATGTTCAGTTTTATTTTTCATCTTTCCCGCATCCACAGTATGTTGTTTTTGTCTCTCTTTTGATTTGTATCCTTTGGTGCTATATTGCCTCTCCACATTCTCCCTACCAAAATGTCTCAGTTTGCCACTTTTTAGAATTAAATTCCACCTGTCAGATGTTTGCCCTTCTGCCAGGTTGTCAATGTCCTGTAGAAATCTATCACTATCCTCCTCTCAGTTCATAGTGATTCCAAGTTTTGTGCTGCCTCCACATTTGTAACCTTTATGTCCAAGTTTAATTCATTAATATATTTCAGGAAAAGCACTGCCAACTCTTGAGAAGCCCCACTGAAGACCTTCCTTTAGTCTGAAAAACTGCTCATCACAATTATCTGTTTCCGACGGTGCAGAGGGACCTCGGGGTCCTTGTGCATGAGTCGCAAAAACCCAGCCTGCAGGTGCAGCAGGTGGTCAGGAAGGCGAATGGGATGCTGGCCTTCATAGCGAGGGGGATTGAATATAAAAGTAGGGAGGTCTTGCTGCAGCTGTATAGGGCATTGGTGAGGCCGCAGCTGGAGTACTGTGTGCAGTTTTGGGCGCCGCACCTGCGCAAGGATATTTTGGCCTTGGAGGGAGTGCAGAGGAGGTTTACTAGGCTGATACCGGAGTTGAGGGGGTTGAGCTATGAGGAGAGGCTGAATAAACTAGGCTTGTACTCGTTAGAGTTTAGAAGAATGAGGGGAGATCTCATTGAGACGTATAAGATGATGAATGGGATGGATAGGATAGAGGTGGAGAGACTCTTCCCGCTCAAAAAAGACAGTAGGACTAGGGGGCACAGCCTCAAGGTAAAGGGGGGGGGCGGTTTAGAACGGAGTCGAGGAGGAACTTCTTCACTCAAAGGATGGTGAATATCTGGAATTCTCTGCCCGTTGAAGTGGTGGAGGCTGCCTCGCTAAATATTTTTAAGAAGCGGGTTGATGGGTTTTTGATAAGAGAGGGGATTAAGGGTTATGGGGAGAGGGCGGGAAAGTGGAACTGAGCCACGACAGATCAGCCATGATCTTATTGAATGGCGGGGCAGGCTCGAAGGGCCAGATGGCCTACTCCTGCTCCTATTTCTTATGTTCTTATGTTACCACGCCTTTTATTGCTACCATGCCTTTTATTCCACGGATCTCTGCTTTGCTGGAACACATAGGGCACTTTATCAAATATTTTCTGGAATATTTACCATCATCAAACCTCTTGTTAGTTTGTCAAAAAACCTCAAGCAATTTACTTAAACACAATTTACCCTTTTCTTCCTCATTTATAGTTTCATGGGACATGAAAGAGTGGTCTGGAATTCGCTACCTGAGTTGGTGGTGAAGGCAGAGACACTAAACTTATTTTAAAAATATCTGGTTCTGCACCTTTAGTGCTACAAATTACAGGGCCATAAGCCAGGTGCAGGAAGGTAGTATTAGAAAGGGTACCTGGGTGTCTTCAGGCTGGCATACATAAGGTGGGCTGAATGGCCTCCTTCTGTGCTCTAACCTTTCTATGGTTCTATGGGCTTCACTGACCAGGCTAGCATTTGTTGTCTATCCCTAATTGCCTTGGACTGAACAGCCTAATAGGCCATTTCAGAGGGCAATTAAAAGTCAACCACATAGCTGTGGCTCTGCAGTCGCACATAGGCCAAGCTGGGTAAAGAACAATAGTAAACCAGCAATTGTTTTTTTAAAACAATTATCATGCTGGGATTTGAACCCATTTCTCCTAAGAAGTAGCCTGAGCCCCTGTATTACTTGAGCAGTGATACTACCACCATACTACAATCTGTGCTAACAAATCTGTGCTGGTTTACCTTAATTGATTCATACTTGTGCAATGGACTGTTAATTTTGTACCAGATTAGCATTTCTTAAAGCTTTCCCACAACTCAGGTTAAAATGACTGTCTTTATTCTTGTACCTTTTTTTTAAAGCAAAGGCAAGACATTTGACATTCTTCATTCCTCTGGCATTCTAAGGGTGGTTAGAAGTATAACCCAACTCTCAACCTGTATTTCTCTATGAGGTATGACTGAAGTCTGGAGCAATGTCCAGATCCTGCTCTCCCCATCTTCTGTGTCTGAATGTTCTCAACTTTACTTGTCCTATTATCGACCCTAGCACCATATTACCTTTTTGTCATTTTCATCCTTACGTCCGTCCGCTTTTTCATGGATGGTTTTTTTTCTTTATTCATTCATAGGATGTGGGCATTGCTAGCAAGGCCAGCATTTGTAGCATGTCCCTAATTGTTCTTAAACTAAGTGGCATGCTAGAGCAATTTCAGAGAGCAGTTAAGAGTCAATTGCATTGCTCTGTATCTGGAGTTACATGCAGGCCAGATAAGGAAGGTAGGTTTTCTTCCCTAAAGGACATTAATGAACCAGATGTGATGCATACCATTATTCCAGGCGACTTAACAACTTCAGGTACATCTAACCTTTCCTCTATCTCTTCATCAACTTTTACCCCATCTAGTATCTCAATGACCTCCTCTTTCACTATGGCTTTGGCAGCATATTCCTACTTGGCATAGACAATGCAAAATTTTGTTTAGTACCTCATCCACATCAGTAGTTAGTATTGTTGCCTCACAGCGACACAGAGCCGGGTTCAATTACAGCGTTGGGCGACTGCCTGTGTGGAGTGTGCACATACTCCCTATGTCTGCGTGGGTTTCCTCCAGGTGCTCTGGTTTCCTCCCACAGTCGAAAGTTATGCGAGTTAGGTGGATTGGCCATGCTAAATTTTGCTTTAGTGTCCCAAGGTGTGTAGGTTAGGGGGATTAGCAAGGTAAAATATGTGGGGTTACGGGGAGAGGTTCTGGGTAAGACGCTGTGTCGGAGACTTGGTGCTGATGGGCTGAATGGCCTCCTTCTACACTATAGGGATTCCATTAATCTGCCTCCATGTTAATTAGCCCCACCCATACACGGATAGCCATTTTACTGTTACAATGCCGGCAAAAGACTTTTGGATTCTTTTTGTTAGCTGCCAATGTCCCTATAGATAACTCATAAAAAGACATTTGAATTCTAGTGACTGCAGTTCGTTCAAGTTGCTCTACAATTTTTTTTGTTGCATTGCTTTGTCCTGTGTGAAGTATTGAATGTTTTTTGTTCTTTGGCTTAAAGCTACCTGAACAAGATACGGAATCGGTATTTGTTTAATGGCGGTGAATATTGCATGAATGCAGAGACACGTGCAAAACTGTGTCTGTCATTTGTCTCTCAGTGGACTGTGGAAAACCTATGTCAGGTTCAGTCGGACATAGTGGCACCTCTACTTCTGTATTGGTAAGTACAGGCATGGGCCTGGTAAAGGCAGCCAAACTATATTTAATTCTGTTTATATCTCAACAGTATATCCTGTGAAGCGGAATCTGTTAACTGCAAACTTAACTTAAAGAAGCTTTGCGCTCCAGTTGTGAAATGGTTTACCCATGATTGCAACAGAATTAGATTTGAAAGGTACAAACTTTAAAGCAAAGCAAAATGAAACATTTAAAATACATTATATTATGATGATCCTCAGTAAGGAGTGAGGTGAATCCAAATCTGCTTCTGAAAGATCCTTCTGAGTGTACATTTTGCCTATACTGTTGAAGTTATTGGGGCATAGTTCTGAAATTCAAGCTCAAAAAATCTCCAGGCAAATATTGCAATAGAGATATTTTTAAAAATATGAATTGTCATCCAAATGACTACTGGCATCTCTGGATTATTTTGAAAATTTTCATTTTTTAAAATTTTTGTTTCAAACAATTTCAGGGGTCCGAGGTACTGCATTAATCAAGGATTTCCCATACGACAAGCTGGAATTGGCCTGAAAGATTGGGAACAGCGTCAGCTTAGACCCAAACCTGATGTAGGCCCATTTGCTATGATACTGCCGAGTCTTCCCAAGATAGAATGCATTCCAAAGGAGGTTGGTATCATTCACAGGCTGGTTACCAATCCGGCGACTTCCAAAAGCTCATTTTTGAAAACTTTATTATATAATTATTTTTTCAACTCTGCTGTTTCCAATGGACCTTGGATTTCACTATTCCCAATGGGTATTTCCCTATCCTTCCAGTTCGAAATGGCTCATATGAGTGGATTGTGGTATGAATACCAAAGACATCCTTGTTCCCACTGGCAAGGAAGCTGGCTTCAGTGAACAAGAGAAAAGTGATAGAGCTGCAAACATTTATATACAGCCAAATATTTTCTTCAATTTCTCAATTTTTTTTCTATTCTTCTGCAAATGTTAGGCCTGAAGCGTTGAGATTTATTTTGTTGCAAAAGTAGTGTAGATTTGACTTGTGTTGGTTGGGGCGGGGGGGAGATGGAGGGGGTGGAGAATCTGAGCCATCGGCCAAATTCATAAGGTTGGGGGGGTGGAGTGGGGTGAAAATTTCCACTTTGGTTTTGCGGAGAAGTAATGGCAGAGGGGATGAAGAATTGAGTGGGAGTCCCAAAATGGCTCTTAAACCAGTGGGATTTCTCCAATTGATTATCCCTGTCCACCCGCCAATGGCATAATGGGAATCTTGACTTTAAAAATCGGGATCCCAATTTGCACCCATTTAAATATGTATATCAGGACTTTACGCCTTACAGTCCCCTCCATGTTAAATTATCCATCCATGTTGGAATGAGGGCACAGCAATATGAATCATGATAGGTCCCACACAACATGCTCCTGGCGAGCAGAACCTTCTGGAGGTGCACAGGTGAGTACAACCTCTACAGGAGAAAATATCATCCCCTCTGCATTTCCCACCCAAGGTGTTTCCCATAACACTTTGGCCTCCCTATGGTTTAAAGTTCTGTCCATCTCAGTCTTGAATATATTCAACAACTCAGTCTCCACAGCCAGCGCTCATATAAGTAGTTGGAGTAAACTACTGTGAGCTGTAGTAGTGAATAGTGAATGTAATAATAACTTCACCAGAGCAGTCCAGGTAAGAGTGGACTGCTTACCAACTCTTGCCAAAGATGGAAAAGTTCCACCTGTGAACTGCATTTGTTCTAAAATACATATATAATTCCAGTAGAATTGGTAAAAAATGTCCTACTCTAAATTGTGTGGAAGTAACAGCATACTAAGGGCCAATGCTGCTGCCTGCAAACCCCAAAGTTTAGGTCTGAATTGACCCTGACTTTGCATAAAAAGAGGGCGTAACTTGCCAAACCAGGAAATACTTGAATTCACAGGCCTTTGAACACCCATAAACTTGGTCTAAATGGTCAACTTTAACTGAAGCAATTAGAAAAATCTTTGTCAATTTTTTCATGGGTTGTGGGTGTTGTTGTTTGGGCCAGCATTTATTGCCCAGCCATAACTGCCGTTGAACTGACTTGGCTTGATAAGCCATTTTAGAGGCTTTTAAGATTCAAACGCATTGCTGTGGATCTGGAGTCACATGTAGGCCAAATCAGGTAATGGACATGAGTGAACCAGATGGGTTTTCATGACAATTGATAATGGTTTTATGGTCATCAGTAGACGTTTAATTCCAGATTTTTATTGAATTCAGATTTCATCATTTCCCATGACGGGATTCGAATACAGGTCCCCAGAGTATTAGCTTTGGTCTCTGGGTTACCAGTCAAGACCTACAACAATATGGCTGACTCTTAAATGCCCTCAGGGATGGGCAATTCTCATCCCATGAAGAAGTAAAAAAAACAGTGGGCAATGTGCAAAGTGACTGCAAGGAAAGGCCAAGAGCCAATCTCTTACCTGGACTGCTCTGGTGAAGTTATTATTACATTCACTATTCACTTCTACAGCTCACAGTAGTTTACTCCAACTACTTACATGAGTGCTGGCTGTGGAGACTGAGTTGTTGAATATATTCAAGGCTGAGATGGACAGAACTTTAAACTATAGGGAGGCCAAAATGTTATGGGAAACAGGTAAGTGGAACTGATGCCAGGACCAGGTCAGTCATAATCTTTAGTGAATGGCAGAACAAGCTAGAGGGTCCCTACTGCGGACTCCTGTCCATATTTTGTACATTCTTATAGCATGCATTTGATTTTTTACATAACAATAAACCATTATACGTCTAAAGACACGCAAAGCAGATTTCAGGCACACAACATAGAGCAAAGAAAATACACTGCTGCTCTTAATCTCTCCCAGTTATTCTGCTACCATAGTTATTTTTCCACTTGAACTCTTCAATAACTTTATTACTGTGACCAAACAACGTGTCCCAGACCTTCAAGACATGGGTGAGTGACCTGTCAACTTCTAAACCTTGCCTTCGGCCAGGTTCACAAAGCATCCTTATGTAGCAGAACTGAAAGCTGTTTTAACTCCTTGTGCCGAGCCCACAGACAGTCTAATTTTATGCTTTCATTTCTGCTGCTTAAAATGCTGCCTATTTTTGTGTCACCAGCAAACTTGAATACATGACTGTCTATCCCCTAAGTCATTAATAAATACATACATAGTTGAGACCCCAACAAAAACCTCTGTGGGACACCACTAGAATCTTTGCACTCTTGCCTTGTTATCCTCGAGTGCTCCAATGAAGAGGGTCTCCTGCACTGAAATTTCCTGACGTTTACAGTACTGTTATTATACCACAACCCATGCCATTTTCGTGTGCTAGTGAACTTACCCAGTAAAACTTCATACTACTCTGCTAGTGAATGATGTTATTCCCATTCAGTAAGACAGCACAATGGACAGGAAGACATCCAAGGACAATATTACATTTATGATAGGAATAAAATAAGTAAAAGAAACTGAAGAAAGAGAAAGAAAATGAAACACAGAGTCGACTGAAGGTGAGAGCTGACAAAACCCATTTGGTAGAGCCTGTGTTTGTATAATATAATAGTAATGTCTTCAAATTAGATTTATATTAATCTCTATTACTATTCATTCATAGAAACAGCCAAAGAGTACTTGCAAACCACGTCACCGCCAAAGGAAAGTTCCACAGAAAAAACGGTCACCAAAGAGGTATTGCACAGGGACAGTGTGTAAAACTACTCTGCGCAAACAAGAATCTAAAAAGTAAGTTCATATTTATTTCGTTTTTTTTTATTAGTGTCACAAGTAGGCTTACATTAACACTGCAATGAAGTTACTGTGAAACTCCCCCAGTTGCCACACTCTGGCACCTGTTCGGGAGGGAGGAACCACAGCACCTGGAGGAAACCCACACAGACATGGGGAGAATGTGCAGACTGCACACAGATCGTAACTTCAGCGGGGCATCAAACCCCGGCCCCTGTCTGTGAGGCAGCAGTGCTAACTATTGTGCCACTGTGCTGCCCACATGTGTCATGTTGGAGAATGGCTTGTCAATAGTTTGATGCACGTTTGTCGGAAAAAGTAGATTTTTGACTGAGTTGCATTTTTTATTAGTATGTTTATTGCTGGAAACAAGGTTTACAAGATTAACACTCTAGATCACATCAAGTATTCACTAACATAAAGAACCAAATAGGTTGGTTACACAAGACTCCAGGAGGGTGTGGTGCACAGTTATATGGCAAGCACAGTGGGTTATCTAAATCATAGAAACTTACAACATAGAGGGAGTCTATTTGGCCCATTGTTCTGAGCTAGCTATTTGAAAGAACAGACCATACCACACCATATTTTCCATGAACCTGCTCAACTCCCTTTTAAAAATAATTATGATATTAGTTTCAGATACAACTTTCAAGATCCCAGAAATTCTCATTTCCCCTCCTGATATTTTGCAAACAATTTTGAATCTGACTGTTCTTTTTAAATCTCTCATAATTTTGAAGATCTCGCTCAATCTTTTCTGTTCCAAAGAGAACAGCCCTAATCTTTCTAATCACTTATCATATTTGAAGCCCCTCGTCTCCTCCATTGTGCCCTTTTTATGGCCTTTATATCTTTCCTGAAGTATAGTGCCCAGAATTTCCCCTAATATTACTGAAAGCTAAGGCCTAACCAGTGCATTATAAAATTCTAGCACTATAACAGTTCCTCTTGGTGAAAGATTCAATAACTGTGGGTCATAGAATTAAATCAAATGGCATCTTTTATAATTACAATAAAGTGCATATATATAACCAAGTTTTAGGCTCCTTCATCAGGTGTGTACATAAAAAAGGTCAAGCGACTTGTCTGCCCAATCTTCAAGCTCATACCCATAATAGACTAGGTGGCAGGTGCCAAAATCAGCAGCCTGCCAGCCATATGTAAATAAATAGACAGGTTATTTAAATTTGTTAACTAGAATATAGACCTGAATAGTATGCTACCCAAGCCATAACACTGTAGGCTTGGGCAATCGGGCAGGAGTGGGCAGGCCATTTTTGAAGGCAGTCATGAACAAAAGCGGGAGGGAAAAGCGAGGGCACCTCATTCAGGGTTGGGGGGATACCTTGTTCCTCCCCCACCCATGAGATGTCAGCTTTCTCCTGAGAAATCATCCATCCCTCTTCTTTCCATGCTGCCTGCCTTACAGAAGATGTTCCCCTCCCTCTCTCTCCCACCCACCCCCACACCTCTCCCCACTACACCAGAATTCTCTTCCCCTCCTTGGGCTCTGGGATTCCTCTCTGCCCTAATTTTCTCAGGATTTACTTTCTCAGGCCATCCATGTTCCTGTACAGCCTTCTTCCTGGCAGTGCTCACAACTCAGCTCAGGTGTTCCCAAAGGCTGGACCTCCTCCCGATGGAGGGGTGGAAGTTCCACTCTCCACCAATTCAGCCTACCTGCAGCATCTTATGGCTGCAGAAAAGGCTGGCAAAGAATGAGTCAACTTGCAACCTTTTTTATCTGTGGTGGTGTGGGGCAGGGGAAAAGTAGTCCACCCTGCATTAAATGCAGCCTGGTGTCTTTAACATGGTAGAACATCCTAAGCCACTTGGCAGAAACATTATGAGACCAAAGTTAATGCCAGGTCAGATAGAGATGTTAAGACAGGTGTTGGATTTTAAAAGACATGGGGTGCAATCTTACCTACCGTTCACGCCATGCTCCCAGTGCAGTGAGAAAGAGAATTTGGCAGCCAGCCAAATCTCCATTCACTGCAGCAGGGTGGGAATATTTCACTGGCATGAACAGTGAAAAGATTCCAACCACAGACTGTGTCTCTGTGGATCTTTGAAACAGGATAACACTGTCATTGTATACCACAAAAACAAGTTTTCAATAATTCTTATCAATTTTTTTTCAGCTGTCTTTAAGTGAATCTTTGAGAATCATTTTGTTTTTACTATCTAATTCTGTCACACATGTTTTCAAACAGTAAGGTGTTCAAGGTTCTTATGAATTCCCTCTCTTCTGTGTGGTGTTTTTCAGTAGCTGCTTGGCACTAGTTCAAATGCTGCATGAGTTTCTCAACTTCTATTAATTTAATTAACATTTTAATTTCTTCATTGAATGGTCACTTCCTTTACAGTTGGTTTTTGGATACAAAGGTAATTGATAGAAATGGGATAATGTGGGAAGACAGAATTGAAGTCGAAGATAAGCCATAATCTCAAACGGTCTACCACTGTTTTTATTATGCTGCCTCAATGAAACAAACTCATATGCTAAAAACTTGCAATAAAACATCTACTGGTTAATGTTGTGTATTTGGCTACTGGGGTGTATCCCAAGAACTGACTCCACAGACAGACACTGGGGAACACAAGTATTTATTTGCAGGTCTCACTTAGTCTACACTCCAACTCCTACTGCCCACTCAGGATGGTCCCCAGTGGATCTCCAGACACCCAGACTGACATGGCCCATTTCCTTAAAGGGGCTATGCCCCCAACATACATAACAGTTAAGGGTTCTGCAAACGCTAAACATATCTTAATTTATAATCTCTGTTATAGGCAACTTATTTTATGTCTTCCATATATTTCAATTAAATTGTTGATAATCCCTTTCCCACAGACAGCTTTCACCTTCAGCTGACAATATTTGGTCTCAAGCTTCAAAAGCTATGAAAGATTTGGAAGACTTGGAGTTACGTAAAGCAAAGGACCTCCGCAATTTAGAGACGTTAGTGAGTACTCAGCTGAATATTTAACTTAAAGCAACAGGAAAAAGTTGAGAAAATCCTCACGAGGCAAGAACTACCTTATAGGGTCCCTCACAGTGCCAGGGACCCGGATTTGGTCTTAGGTGAGTGTCTGTGTGCAGTTTGCACATCCTCCCCATGTCTGTGTGGGTTTTCTCCAGGTGTTCCGGTTTTCTCCCACACACCAAAGATGTACAGGTCAGGTGACCATGCAAAGTTGTCCCTTAGTTACCAAAGATCTGTAATTTAGGTGGATTAGCCATGATAAATGCACAGGTTTATAGGGATAGAGAGGGCGGGGCGGAGACTGGGCGGCATGCTCTTTTGGAGAATTGGTGCAGACTCAATGAGTCGGATGGCCTCTTTCTGCACTGTAGGGATTCTATGGTTAACCATTCACTCAACCAGAAGGGAAAGAAAATCAACTGCAAACAAAATGCAATGAAGATATCTTATTATTGGATGACGATGGACAGGCAGTAGTCTGATGCTCCTCATTTTCTGGAAGTGATTGTCACATTGAATCAATTACTGCGCTTGAAAATTGGTGACTGGAACAAGATTCTGTTGCACCAATTTGAATAGCCATGACAATGATACACTATCAGTCAATTTTAACCTGCTATTGCACTTTGGGATGAACTATTTTATTTTGAAATATCCTGCTGAAATGATGCCCAAGGTCTGTCTGACTCGATGTTAGATCTGCCCTCCAAATGTCTGGCCAGCATTCTTTCCCATTAAGACTTAGTAAAATTTAACTTGGACATAAGACAGCTGTAAGACCCCAGTACAGTCTTCAGGCGCAAATGGATGGTGAAGTCACCAATGCACACAGCATCCAGATTCATTGAATGTATAGCAAACATAACGTCACTAAATTTTGTGGGACCATGGGTAATATGAATGCTCTCTCCAATTTCTAACTACTCTCACTCCAGCCAAACAACTGATTTTCTCACCTGTGGCATTTAGCGTGTAATCAATTTCCATGTAAATTCAAATATTAGTGAATCTTGGTGAAAAATGTATTTAACATGACTTAAAATTCCAATTCTGTCCACAGGGCAGTACTGTTTCCCACCTGTTCCACAAAGACAGATTAGTCTTGGGATTTACCTGAGTGATCTAGTGTGGACAGTCTGGGATGTATGGCCTCACTGCTGCCCACAAGCTTAGATCCTCCTCCAGGATAATGGAACTGCTGTAGCAGAGACCATGGAAGGATTTATTTCAAATTTTAGGTGGGTAGAGACATTGAAAGCTGGCAATCTCAGCAGCACTAGAGAACAGGACTTGATGTTGATGAAGGTGATAGGTTGAGCTGAGGTTTATAAATGGCAGAACTCTGCAGGCATTTGGGAACAGCATTGAAATAGTCAAGTCTATGAGGAGGTCTTGTGGTGTGGAAGCTTTGCGTCCTACTCCAGGAGTTGATGGCCATGGAAGGTGCGTTCATAATGCAGCCAAACAGGATTGAGTATCAATTCTTCCAACACATGCCAATGGCAGTCAGTAAGAGTGGGACAGATTTTTGGTCAGCCATGTAATGGAAAGAATGTTAGAGCTCTACCATCACTATTTATGGCTCCAGGCTACAACATGCATTTAGAAGTGCATGTTGCCACAACAGCTCAGACTCCCAGAGTGAACTCTAAGATACCAGTCAAGCCTAGACATGGCAAAGATGTAGATGAAAATTTCAGCTCATCAGTAAAGTGAGGTACAGTCAAAGTGGATAACAAGTAGCCACAGACGTAGTGATTAGATGTGAAATATGAAGTGCAGCTCAGGATGACACAAGAGACTGGTTGTATCTAATTAGGCTTAACTGTGGGAACTGCAAGAGACAGATTTCCTGAGCAAAATATAGGAATCCCAAGGTAAGGACTAGAGTTTTAGCTATAAATGGTTTCAGTCTTACTGATGTTGAGTTGAAGGGAGCTCTTGCTACTTCCACACTTGGTAAAGCTGGGTGTCTTTGACATGGCACTGAGAACTCTAAGATCATTGATAAAAACATAAGAACCAGGAGCAGAAGTAGACAGTTCAGCCTCTCGAGATTGCTCCACCATTCAATATGATCATGATGGAACTCATCTCAGCCTCATCTTCACCTTTCTTCCCGCTTCCCATAACCCTTCATCTTTCTGATAATTAAAAATCTATCTACCTCTTCCTTAAATTTATTTTGTGTTCTGATGTCCATTGCATTCTGGGGTAGAGAATTCCACAGATTCATGACTCTTTGAGTGAAGTAATTCCTCCTCATTTCTGTTTTAAATCTACCACCCCTCAGCCTACAATTGTGGCGTTGCGTTCTAGGATTCAAACATGGGGAAACATCTGTTCTATGACTGCCCTGTCAATCCCCTTTAGCATCTTAAATACCTCAATTAGGTCACCTGTCATTCTTCAGAACTGAAGTGTGAGCCTCGATTGCTCAACCTCTCTTCATAACACAAGTCCTTCATCGCTGGATGCTGAGTTAAAGAATCTTACTTGCATGTGTTTCTTTAGATACAGATAAAGAAATACCACGAGGACCTGTGTGACTCTAAAATAGACAACTTGCTACAGACTCTGCACAATGAAAGCAGAACTGGATACTACTTCACACATTTTTGTGAAAAAACAGGGAATGCGGTAAGTGAAATAAATCTTATATTATGAGGCAGAGAGTTTTGTTACTTGATCATGAGTTGGTTTGAGAACTGACCAGAAATCTTACCTTCATCTGAGAATCAACATATTCGTCACTTCCAAGCTGGCAGGTTACTATCAGCAAATCATGGTTTAATGTAGCACAGAAGGCGGCCATTTATCCCATCATGCCTACGCCAGCTCTTTGGAAGAGTTTCGAACTAGTTCCACTCCTAGCTCTTTCTCCATAGTCTTGTAATTATTTTCCCTTCAAGTATGTATCCAATTCTCTTTCAAAGAAATCTGCTTCTAATACTTCTGCATTCCAAAATGCAAATATACATACAAATATACATACAGGTTGGGGGAGTGGCGTAATGGTATTGTCACTGGACCAGTAATCCAGAGATCCAGGGTAATGCTCTGGGGACCTGGGTTCAAATTCCACCATGGCAAATGGTGAAATTTGAATTCAGTAGAAAATCTGGAATTAAAAAAAGTCTTATCGATGACCATGAAATCATTATCAATTGTCAGAAACACCCATCTGGTTCATGAATGTCCTTTAGGGAAGAAAATTTGTCATCCTTACCCGGTCTGGCCTACATGTGACTCCAGACTCACAGCAATGTGGTTGATTCTTGAATATCTGCTGACATGGAGGGCAGTTAGAGATGGGCAATGAATGTTGGTCCAGTCAGTGACACCCACATCCCGTAAACGGTTTACAAAAAAACAGACAAATTAGGAGTCAGAGTAGGCCACTTGGCCCCACTTGCTTTTATTTCCTGTTACTGCTACTTCCTTTGCCTATCACCCTATATCTACATTCTCTGGTTAGTCATCCTTTTGCCACACAATACCACCAATTGTGGGCAGCATGGTGGCATAGTGGTTAACACTGCTTCCTCACAGTGCCAGGGACCAGGTCGATTCCCGGCTTCAGTCCTATCTATGCGGAGTCTGCACCTTCTCTCTGTGTCTGTATGGGTTTCCGCCGGGTGCTCCGGTTTCCTCCCAGAGTCCAAAGATGTACAGGTTAGGTGAATTAGCCAGGCTAAATTCTCTTTCAGTGTACCCGAACAGGCGTCGGAGTGTGGCAACTAGGGGATTTTCACAGTAACTTCATTGCAGTGTGAATGTAAGCTACTTGTGACTAACAAATAAACTTAACTTTGTGTTCTTATTTCAGAAGTAAGCAGTTATACAGAATGGCTACACTGAATGGAAACAAACCATTGCCGTAATGAATATGAACCAATTTTTCTTCTTATCTTGCAGTTATGGAGCAATGCTGTGAACTTGTGGTTTGACCTGAAAGAATATCAGCGATTATTTTATGCAGAAACCTTTCAACCTTTTAAACTCAAGAGACAAGCTCAGGCAAGCTATGAAATTTATTTTATTTTGATAGTCCTTACTATTTGGTGACTCATATATGAATGGGTCAGGTTAAAGAATATATAGTGATGTAAATGAGAAAGCTAAGGAAACCAGCTGTATTGCAACAGAGGGGGATTTTACACCCTCTCCTCCCCTCCCAATATGGGAGCTTTTGTGTCAGCAGGAATATTACATCTTTTAAAATCCCTTACCTTAACTCACTCACTTCTGGGCTTAGCAGAGAAGGGACAGATTCTGTCGATGGCCAATGAACTTCCAGTTGCAGGTCACTCATTTAAATATTTAAATTAAACAGCATGCCTCAGGTTTTAGCTCCACTTCATCTTTAATGCTACCTGGCTACCCAGCTGATAAAGGGAGATGAGGAGGCTGATTGAAAGAGGTAAGAGTTTTTTTTTCCAGCACAGCTTGTGGGCCTGGTGGAGCAGGAATACATTATCCTGGCCTCCCAAGCTAACTTGCTTTCCTTCCTGCAATTGGCCTTTCCCACAATCAGCTAAACTTTCCAAACCCTTTCTCTGCCCCCATCTCTCTCCAATCTCCATGATCACTTCCCAACAACATTCTCCTAATTTGTCTTTGCTGTGCACAGCCTGTTTGTTGCACTGTGCAATCCTTTCTATGTGGCCATACATGTGTGCATCTTAAAAGTACGGTTGTCTAAGTGCAATCTGGTATGCTCCTGTGCGGCATATTCTTGATTCTGCAGCCACACACAACATGTGTCTTAGGGGGAACGTTGTTCCCTGATCCTCCAAGCCACTGCTGTATCCACTGCCACCTAAGCCACCCCTGCCCCATGACCTCTAACCCAAGGAACAGGAGGCCTTTTGTGGCACATTCCTTGCTTGGCAGAGAGCCAAGCTCATCAAACAGTTGGCTTCTGGGCAGAGAACTGTTAAAAATATATCTACAAAGTATAGAGTTAAAACTCCCCAGCACTTGAGGAAACACAGAATTCCAGATTCCAATCCCAACTTCTTCCCAGTGTTTGCAAATCTCAGCAGGGGGTGCAACAAAACAGAGGCATTTTGTCTCTTCTATTTAATAAGCCTTCCTTTAAAGCTACATAAGCATTTTTTTAAAAATTAGCTGCAGTTCAATGCTTGTAACAAGCTTACTTCAATACACTGTTGTAAATTTCAGGCTGAAGTGGGGAATAATTCGGATTTAGGTATGTGCCACTGAAGTTAATGGAAAATGAAATGGGGGAGGTGGGGGGGGGGTCGATTGTACAACATGACAGACGATTCAGTGTTGAGTAATGGGTCTCACTTATATGAGGCCGGCAAGCACCAGACACTTGCTAGCACATTTTGAAGGTGGTGTGGTGGAGCAGGGAAGGTAGAGCTCAGAGCACAGTCTGTGCCAAATTTTTCCTCTCTCTAACCCAGGAATGTTAGAGCCACTTGAAGTAGCCCAATTCCTGACCTGATTGAAATAAAGTCATAAGGGGGGAGGCAGTGGCATAGTGGTACTGTCACTGGACTAGTACTCCAGAGATCCAAGGTGTGAGAAACACAGCTCACAGTTAAACAATTTAGTCAAGTCAAGTTCTGAAGGAGCAAGATTTTATTTGACGTTCTTGCAAGACCGGGTGTCTAGCGAAATAGGCACACCTCACATAGATTTACAGCACATTTTATACCTTTTTTACAAGCATTGTGATGGCTTTGCAATGTGATGTTCTCTCCTAATTGGTGGTCCCTGTCCCATCTATGTGTTGACATTCTCCTATTGGCTCGAGGTGCCCTAAGTTCCTATCCCATCTAACAATGTCTCCTGTTATCACAAGAGTGCATTAGCAAACTCATCCATCTTATCCAATACTGTTACATGTCCAGTTCAGATTGGCGGTAATCAATCCTTTGCCAACTTAATCACTGCTGTCCCAACCATCTCAGTGACCTTTTCCCCTTTTATGCTTAGTTGTAGAAACAACACATCTTGCAGACCATTTGCTTTTTATAACGTGGGCCTCTTACATTCCTGCAGGATGTGGTGTATGCTTCACTGCACATCACATCTCTGATGTTATCTCTACATTACAGGCAGTCTTTTTATTATCCCTAATTATTGCTGTGTTAGCAGCATCGAACCCTATGTCCTATGTTTGTGACTAAACTCACAGTTGTTTCCATAAAGTGGGTTATCAATATGCCTAACTATATCCAATCTATTTAACTTCAAGCTATTTCTCTATGCTCTACAAATATATGTGTTAACAACATCTTTACCTATTGCTCACAATTCCCCCCTTTTCTTTTTAATTTGTTGTTGACACATCCATCCATCCTCACATTTCAAATTCCTGGAGCATTTGTTCTGCTATTTTATTTACTTCATCATCCAGTTCATTTCCAATTTTCAATAAATTCATTCTCTCTCCATGATCTACCGTAGACATTTTCTTTGTTAGTGTTGTTTCAATAAGCCTTTGGACCAGTCCCCTTACACAGGGGATTATGCAACATCCCACGGTTATCAATATCCTTGCCATTATTATTAAGGAAGTTAGTACTGACACCACCATTCCTTTCCATTTTCCAAACCAGGATTCTAACCAGACAGTGAATACGTTGTTTACCCCAGAGTTTTCTGCTATTTCCTCTGCTAAGGTTGTTAGTCCTCGTAAGGCTCGGGTTATAGAGCCATCAGGAGCCGTATTATTTGGGATAAAGGTACAACACTTTCCCCCCAACATTACACATACACCTCCTTTTTCTGCTAACGTCATATCTAAGGCTATCCTATTTTCCCACGCCATTCTACTAGTGGCGTCTAGTTGTTCCGCCAACCCCTTGACAGCATCCCTGGTTTAGTTAATGAATCTCTGTTGGTTATAGTATATATAATTTATCCAATCTACGTTCTTATTTATTGTCACCCACCAAAACAAGGATTCAAACCCAGCTGTAATTTGATTTCGAGCTTTAAATTCATCTGGGACTCCCCGAGGCACTCCTATGGGATCTAGATATATCTTTTCATCAAAAGAAATTCCTATCACTGATCTCTTATTTTTCCTTATCTTTTTCGATTCTTCAAATGCCAGGGTAAATGGTATAGCCAATTGGACAATTGCACATGTACCTTTCCACTGGGGGGGTAGAGTTGGCCTCAGTACCCTTCCTCCACAATACCACCATATATCTGCTCTGGGGATTTTCAATGATGAATAGTTCCCTCCCATTCCGTTCTCTGTAATGCTCCTGATCTCTGAGCATGATTCTAACTCCCCCATATTATGAGTTAACTCTGCCCCTTGTCGGTTCACACATGAAGTGTGATTCACAACAGCAGTGAGAAACTGAGGGGGAGTTTTTAAGTTCTTTGCTTCCACGGGAGGGAACATCAGGGATAGGGATGTGCAGTTCGGATTGCCCCATGCTTCCTTTTCTTGATACAGGGCTAACATGCACTCCACACCTCTTCTGTCGCGTTTCCATCCCAGAGGGAAGGGTACTATTTGGGCCACTGGCCTCCCAGACGCACAGGCATAGCAATTGCTTTTATTTAAGCTTTTTACAGTGTATTTAACCCATTCTACCCAGGCATTGGTTTCCTCATACCCAGTCTCTATTTCAAGGGTTTGTTTTAGGTTGTGTATTTCTACTACTTTTACTGCCCTTGGGTCGTTTTGGGGAACCTTATCATTCTGGTCGGGTGTTTTCAAATTTTTATCTACATAGATTCGGAAACAACATTTCAATTTACTATCTTTTCCTCCCTCCTTCACCCTAATTCCAAATACTGCCTGGTGCAATTGGTAGTCTCTGGTCCAGTTAACTGTAAGGAAGGGTCCACCAGCTATGGAGTACCGGGAGAGGTTCTTAGGATCTAGAACTGGACTGTTTACTTTTTTTTTTCCGGTCCATTTGGTCCCTTTTATTGTTATATATATATATATATAGGATTGCATTTCTTATCTAAGCATTCTGACCTGGACTGCATATATTTCTGATGAAGGGATATTATGGAAGGAAGTCTACCCCAAGGATACTTTCCATCAGCATAAAATTGTAAGAATTCCACCGAATATTTTCGCTGGCTCATCAGATCTCCACATACTACCAAAAAACATAGGTCAGTCTCTACCACCTGTGTTGTAGGGAGATCCAGAATCGTAATTGAGCTTATAGTATTTTTCCTTTCCTTTTCTAATTTATCTAAATTATATCCCATACTTGTAAGTACTTTCTGAGACAAGAGGAAGGAAAGCATTATCCAGGTTACCCCTTCCATTCTATCCCTTTCTCGTTACCTTTTAGGAGAGAACTTATTCAAAACAGTTTCTTTCCCGCGCTCACGCCGCTACTAGAAATTGATTATTTAGAGTCTTTTAAATTTCAGCTTTAAAGGTTCTTCAGTTGGTTCGACCTTCCACGTGTCGGAATTATCTGGAGGTTTTACCAGTCCTTTTGATTCTAGTATGATGTGTCCACCCCTTTTCAGCAGTCCTGATTGCTGTCTCAGTTGTTAGGAGTGCTTGATATGGTTCCTCCCATTCCAGTTGCAGCTTAGTTTCTTTCCATGACTTTACCAGGACCCAATCTCCCGGTCGAATTGTATGTACCGTGAAGTCGAGGGCTGGAGTCTGCGACAATAATCCTTGTTTCCTAAGGGAAGATATCGAGGAGGACAGGCCCAGTATATATTTCTTTACAAATTGATCATTCATTTCAGGAACCGGTAACTCCCCGACTGCTCCCATATAAGACAGTCCAAATAGCATTTCATAGGGGGATAAACCCAAATCCTTTCGAGGAGGTGTACAAATATGCAAAAGTGCTATTGGTAAGCACTTAGTCCAAGGGAGTTTCGTTTCTATTATCAGCTTAGATCCTCTGTCCACTCTAAAACATTAGGTTCTTCTTCTAACAGTTTCAAATATAGTTGTTTAGTTTTCTGTGCGTACCCTTTGATCCACAATCTACAGTATCCTACTAATCCCAAGAACCTCCTAAGTTCTTTTTTAGTCCGTAGTATATTTAGATCTAGGATTCCTTGTATTCTTTCTGGATCTATTCTTCTCCTTCCCTCACTGATTAGGTGTCCAAGGTATTTAACTTCCTTCTCTATGTACTGCAGCTTTTTCTTTGACACCCTGAATCCCTGTTGTCCCAGAAAATTCAATAAGCTATTTGTTGTTTCTATTACCTTTTCCTTTCCTCCTCCTGTTACTAGTAGGTCATCTACATATTGTAGTAACGTGATTTCATCAGGCTTTTTAAATCTTTCTAACACCTGCTTTAAGACTTGACCGAAAAGATTTGGGGACTCTGTGAACCCCTGTGGGAGCACTGTCCACCTGAACTGTTGTTTCCGTCCTGTGATAGGATTTTCCCACTCAAAAGCAAATAAGTCTCGACTTTCTTCCACCAGTGGGCATATCCAAAATGCATCTTTTAGGTCTACTACACTGAACCATCCATGATCAGGAGGAATCTTGCTTAATAAAGTATAAGGATTAGGGACAACGGGGTGTCGTGTCTGCACTATCTGATTCAGGGCCCTTAGGTCTTGTACCAGGCGGTACGTTCCATCAGGCTTCTTTACAGGCAATATAGGGGTATTATAAGGGGACATGCAGGGTTCTAACAGTCCATCTCTAACCAATCCTTCAATTACTGGCTGTAATCCTTGTTTTCCTTGCAAAGGTATAGGGTATTGCTTAACACACACCGTCTCTCCTTTTTTTTTAAATTTATTTGCAGAGGAGGAACGTCTAATCCCCCTCGGTTTTCCTCCCCTGCCCAGACTATCGGGTCTATTTGCTGTTCCTGTTCGTCTGTTAATACTGCCAATGGTTACTGTTAATTGGTTCTTTTCTACTCCAATTGCCAAACCCAATTTAATTATTAAGTCTCTGCCTAATAAATTACTGCCAACTGCTGGTATGTATAAGAGTTGACCCTCTATCCGCTCAGTCTGATATTTAAGCATAATCGGTTCAAACATGGGGACTGTAAAACCTTCCCCTTTCACTCCCGATACCATTAATTTTTTTATCGATTAACTTTATTCCTCTCGGTATATAATTCAGAGAGGATCTAGTGGCCCCCGTATCCACCAGAAACACCGCATCTTCTTGTTGGGGACCCACCTGCAGATTTATCAAGGGTTCCCGGTGGATTCCTGGGGGTAGGAACCCCTGACCTCCCTAATCTTCATCCATACTCATGAGAGGGACTACCCTCTCTTCTCTTTGTAATTCAGGGCACTGTCTTCTAAAATGTCCAACCATTCCACAGTGATAACACCCCTTTTGGGTTTTTTTGTGTTACCCCACCTTTTAGTGCCCCACCTTTTCTACTTCCGCGCACCTTCCGTTCAACATACTGATACCCTCGTGTCCTTTCCTCAGTTAGGGGATTTACCCTCTTTCTCACAATCTCATCTACGGTCGCTACCATTATCTTTGCCTTCTGTTTCTCTGTCTCATTATCTCTCTTCACAAATACCTTCTGTGCTTCTCTTAACAATTCATCAAGTGGCTTCTCACTCCACCCTTCTATTTTCTGAATTTTTTTTTTATCCCCACTCCACTTCTTAGTGGAAGTGACTACTTGTTCAATTAGTCCAGCTAACTGATGTATTAACAATACTGCTATTTTCTTTGTTTGGTTTCTCTTTTCTAACTCTCTAATCTGTGATTCTGACGTTTCAATTCTCTCCTTGTCGTCAGCCCAATTTTTTTACCCAAGACTGAGATGTGTTCAATTAATCCAGTTTAAACCTGTTTAATTAATTCAAACTAAGAGAATTCCAATTATCTTAGTTCCGTCCTTTTTTTTCCCAATCATTTCCATTGTTGATCTAGTGGGTGAAATGGATCCCACCCCTAGGTCGCTCTTATCACAGTCCGGTGATACCTATCAGGGGTGATCAGTCCCCTCCGTACCACCGCTTACACTCGTGGGCTTACACCCTTAAGCTCACACTATTAAGCCGGCTTTCCCTTCTACTCCGACAATCTCTCAGACAGATTCTTTCTTACTCTCATCTGAACATCACATCCCAGGCATCCTTTTCTAGCCTTTACACTCACTTCAAACTTCTGAGCTTCGCATAGGGGGCTACCCCTCTTAACAACTGGTCTAAGGCTGGGTGTAAAGACAGACACCTCCTTATCTGCACGTGCTCAGCTCAGACCTCTCACACACTCACACTCTTTCATCACAGATGAGCACCTACTGTACTTTGATTCACTCCCTTAAATTCGGTAATCTATTCCGGAGCTCCGGTTGTGGCCATTCAACCGGACCCGTAAACAGATCCCAGGTTTCAGCACCAATTCTTGTAGGTAAAGATACCTCTGAATCCAATTGTGAGTCAAAGTACAGCAGTTTATTTAACAAAAGCCTGATTCAGAAAATCCAAAATAAGATTTATTTTTATCACCTTTAAATATCCTCACTAAATCAAGACCCTTGCACATTCTTACAATTCTGGTACAATAAAACAAAACATCACTTGGAACACAGATGCACGAAGAAATACTGAAAGCATTCTAATGTGCAATCTACATGTTTAATTATTTCTACAGCTCTGCCTTTGTAACCAACACAGGCAAGTACAAAATCAAATCTACTGTTTGCCTAAATGGTTAACTCTCCTCACAACTTTAAGATGCAATGTAATGCCACCTTTCCCACTTGGCAGAATTCAAATCTCTGTCCGATCCCTACATAATTTAGTAAACTTAAAGCAATTCACTTTGATTGGCTATACCTATTACATCACATGAGGGTCTCAATTACACAGTTACACCCTCTCTCTCTCTCTGTACCATACAGAGTCAGCCTGCTTGTCTCTTTTTTTAACCCTTTACTGGTGGGAGCTCACTGGCCTCTAATAAATTTGACCTGTTTGATTTGGGTGCCCCATGCCGTGACAAATCCCCTTCTCTCTCAAACAGTCATATAGTCATGCACAATTCCAAATACATAACTGCTATTAGCGTTCACCCCGCACCTCAGTAAAAGCCTATGTCAGGGTTCCCAGTTCCACTGACATACTTCTCTCTACTCTTTCTGCTTCCTCATCACATAACCTCCCCCGCAGCCCCGAAATTAACATTATCCAGCAACTTGCATAGTCAATTCCTTTCTGGGACACCGGCTGCTTCTATCTCACATATTCATTAAGAATATGACAAACCCAATCCTCCTCCGATCCGTACTTTGGCCAGAAGACAGACGGACTCCGGATTGCTTCTTTCACCCAAACAAGACAACAATATCCTCTCATTGTCGTCTTGTTTTTATCCCTAGTACAGCTACTAGTGCTCCAACCTTCCAACATCCTTCCCAACGGACTTTCTGGAGGGATGTTACCTGGGGCCCCAATCCTGACACCTTTCCCGGGGGACTTCTTCCAACTACCCCCATTTTTCCATGGTTTACCGACCACGACCCGGTCGCCAAGGCAATACTTAAAAGTCACTTTTCTTACCTTGGTCCGTGCACAGCGTTGCCCGACCACACGACGGTGCCTATCGTATCCCACTTACTCGTTCAGAACAACTTTCCTAGGATTCTTAACAGTCAGTGGCAGAGAAGCCCACCGATGAGCACCTGGGACCGTTCAATTTGGAACGGGACGCGTCTTCCCAGTTGCCACCGGCAACCTCCCTACCAGGGATGTTAGGATCCCGGACGAGCCCCCAATTGTGAGAAACACAGCTCACAGTTAAACAATTTAGTCAAGTCAAGTTCTGAAGGAGCAAGATTTTATTTGACGTTCTTGCAAGACCGGGTGTCTAGCGAAATAGGCACACCTCACATAGATTTACAGCACATTTTATACCTTTTTTGCAAGCATTGTGATGGCTTTGCAATGTGATGTTCTCTCCTAATTGGTGGTCCCTGTCCCATCTATGTGTTGACATTCTCCTATTGGCTCGAGGTGCCCTAAGTTCCTATCCCATCTAACAATGTCTCCTGTTATCACAAGAGTGCATTAGCAAACTCATCCATCTTATCCAATACTGTTACATGTCCAGTTCAGATTGGCGGTAATCAATCCTTTGCCAACTTAATCACTGCTGTCCCAACCATCTCAGTGACCTTTTCCCCTTTTATGCTTAGTTGTAGAAACAACACATCTTGCAGACCATTTGCTTTTTATAACGTGGGCCTCTTACATTCCTGCAGGATGTGGTGTATGCTTCACTGCACATCACATCTCTGATGTTATCTCTACATTACAGGCAGTCTTTTTATTATCCCTAATTATTGCTGTGTTAGCAGCATCGAACCCTATGTCCTATGTTTGTGACTAAACTCACAGTTGTTTCCATAAAGTGGGTTATCAATATGCCTAACTATATCCAATCTATTTAACTTCAAGCTATTTCTCTATGCTCTACAAATATATGTGTTAACAACATCTTTACCTATTGCTCACAAAGGTGATGATCTGAGAACCTGGGTTGGAATCCTACCACAGTAGATGGTGAAATTTGAATTCAATAAATATCCAGGATTAAAAACGTTGACCATGAAACCATTGTCGATTGTCATAAAAACCCATCTGATTCACGAATGTCCTTGAGAGAAGGAAATCATAGAATCCCTACGGTGCAGAAGGAGGCCATTCAGCCCATTGAGTTTCCCAGGCCCTATTCTATAACCCCACATATTTACCCTACTAATCTCCCTGACACTAGGGTCAATTTGGCATGGCCAATCAACTTAACCTGCAAATCTTTGGACTGTGGGAGGAAACTGGAGCACCCAGAGAAAACCTGTGCAGACACTGGGAGAACATACAAACTCCACACAGATCGTCACCCGAGTCCCTGGCTCTGTGAGGCAGCAGTGCTAACCACTGTGCCACCCAATCTGCTGTCCTTACCTGCTGTGGCCTATGTGTGACTCCAGATCCATAGTAATGTGGTTGACTCTTAAATGCCCTCAGTGATGGGCAATAAATGCTAACCCAGCCAGCGATGCCCATATCCCATAGATGAGTTAAAAAAAATTCCATGCAAGGCAGGAAATCAAACCTTACACACGTTCTTGTCTGTGGAGCTCAGTACACAACATGTTGTACTTCACCTCTAAGCCATGGAGCATGAGGCATTTGGTACACATTATAACAACTATTATTCTCCTCCATTATTCTCTAATAAAACAATTAGCTATAGACCCTCAGGTCTAACGTTACTCTCTGACCCGTCTGTTTAGAGGACTGACTCTGCAATCCAGGAGTAACCAATATAATTTTATGATGGAAATTAAGATTGTTTGTATGATTTTAAGAAGCCATTGAAACCATAATTGGGTGTATGGATACTTTCATCTATAAACAGATCTTTTCACGTTTTGTCCATTTGTTTCAGTTCATTTTTGCTACATATACTGTTGAAGGCACCCCAGCAGATGTCCAAATAGATGCAGAGAATAAGAAAGCGATCTATAGCAAACTGGAACCTCCCTTTGAAGAACTATTTGATCAGTTAGAGGAACACACTCTCCTCTTGCTGCTGGTACCTTGGATCCAAATGATTGAAGCAGAAATGGTAGCTTATAGAAAGGTACATCATTACATCCAACTGCTTTATTACATGAGTCTGTGCAAAATGGTCCACGTCATACTTTGCTCAGTCTTATACTAAGTCTGTAGACGCGCACTCTTTTCCCCCTTTCATATTGCTTCTTTACCTTCTACATCCCAAATACTCTTGTGGATGATAGAATGCATACAGAATAGATATCCCCTGTATGCAGCCATTAGAGCCCGCGTGATTGCAGTTTACTCCGAATCCTGTTGAGGATGCTGCTTCTCTTAAATTACCTGATCTCCACTTGACAGCATGGCTGAGATTAGTATTGAACATATAAAGCTCAGTCATTTGTTGTCAAGTCTTCACAAGCTATTGGCCTACTCAAAGGGTCATAGTGCATCTCTGGTGTCCTCAGAAGAGGAAGTGCTAAAAGATTAGTGATCTCTTCCCTTGTACTTCCACCTCAACCCTCCACCTCAAAATAAGTCTTGTAAATATAGGTATTTTGAAAATGTTTCCATTTTTGTCTTAAAGAAATATTTTTCCAACAATGAAATACACGGTGTGAAAACTTATTGTAACTGTACATTTCTTGGTACATTATTTTTATTCAGGTATTGGTCAATTTAATCTTTTTCATTGAATCATAGAATCACTACAGTGCAGAAGAGGTCATTCAGCCCATCGAGTCTGCAGTGACCCTCTGACAGAGCATCTTTCCCAGGCCCTTTCCTCCGTCCTATCCCATGGCTAATCCATCGAACCTATACATCTTGGGACACTAAAGGGCAATTTAGCATAGCCAGTCCGCTTAATCTGCACATCTTTGAATTGTGGGAGGAAACCGGGGCACCTGGAGAAAACCCATGCAGACACAGAGTGAATGTGCAAACTCCACACAGACAGTGACCTGAGGCTGGAATTGAACCCAAGTCCCTGGAACTATAAGACAGCAGTACTAACCACTGCACCACTCATTTTAGTTTCATTTTAATTTGTTGACAGCTATGTCAAATTAGTGCACAGAAGAATATAGTAAGAACAGTTGTCCCTGATCAGAAAATATATGTACATTTTCCCTCCTGTTTTCACTCTGGTCTACTGTAAATTGAGCATTTAACTTATAGTACAACTGTTATGGTCATAGCATTGTTTACAGATACTCAGCGAAGATTTTTTGTTTTTAGGTGAAGGTATCAACGAAGACACAACACTTGGATACAATATACAACAAGAAACTTCTAGAACTACAGAGAAAGATTTTGCCCCATGATGAAATTAGCTCTTTGGTTCTAAAAAAAGTAAATGATGATCTATATTTATTCCTAACAAAGCCAAGAACAGAATCACACTCTAGTCTCAATTAACTCACCTTGGTGACACATTGATTATTTTGGGAAATGATGCTGGGACATTCTTGTGCTGATTAGAATCTTGTATTGATTATTGATTGCACCCCTCTTCTTTCTCTGCTTTGTAAAGAATGGCTTACTGGCACTATTGTCCTGATTCAACATTACCTAACTTGTGAATAGCTGTAATTCCAAAGGTCCCAAATGCTGAAGGTGTGCATGCAATTTGAAATCAAGTCTGTTTCATGTCAGGATTTGTCTTCCAACTGATTGTTGCAGTAATTTTTTTGGAAAACTTAGACTCGTCAATTCCTATCTTGATGTAGGCAGGGTAGATGATGTGCTAGGTTATTTTCTTGGTGACAGTAATGCAGAGTGGGTAATGGGAGATGCAGACTATGGCTGGGACTCATTGCAGGGGATGCAGCAGGCCAGCCAAAAGTCCACTGACTTTCAGTGGGACTGGTCAATCCTGAGAGACAGTGATCTCCATTTTTATTCTAAATGTGCCCTGCTGCTGGACACTGATCAGCATGTCCACTAATCTTCAGTGGAACTGACTTTCAGGCAATTATGAGGACAGAGATACTGTGTACATTGACTTTCCCCAGCTGATCCCCCCTACTGAAGACAGGTAATACGGTTTCTTGTAGATCAGAGCTGAAGACATCTCTGCTAACAGTCCAGGAATTCCCAAGAGATTCTCTGTCTAAGCTTACCACCTCTGGCACCTCTGCTGCAGCTACCCATTGGAGTTACCATGCATTCCACAATAAGACAGCAGTGATAAGAAGCCATGATGACTGCACAGAAGTGAGTGTCACTTCTCTTGGCCAGTCCATACTTACTGTCAAACAATACAATGTCCTTGTTTCATCTTCTGGCAATTGCAGCACAGTGATCATTCTGTAGCATTCTCCAAAAGGTCACAATCCAAAGGGCTAAGGATGAATGTGAGTTGGACATCTAGGTTTCACTCTCATCACCATTTCCTCCTCCTCCTCTGTGTATCACCCTGTGCATCCAATATGCTAATTAATTCCCACATGCTGGATAAATATTTTGTTGTTTAAACCAGCAGGAGAACTGTATGAACTGTATTTTCTTGGCACATCTATAGAAAGCGAAGAGGAAAGTATGTTGTATGAACTCTGACTACATCATATCCCATGAAGTACTCGCAAGAGTGAATTGTAACACCAACTAATGTGCTTGATTATGTCCCTGTAGGGGTAGTGATGAAATATATTTGTGAGTAGGGTAGCAGGACATGCATAAAAAGGATGATATTGATTCTGAATTTAACTTTTTACCACCCCACCCCCAACTTCCTCCACATTTTTGCCCAATGATAATGCAAAGTGCATTCAGCATTAAATTATTCACCTATCTCCTCCAGTCTGTGTGTGCTTTCCTCTGTCATGTGACATCTTGGCTTACAAACAGAGAAGTAGCTCCAAGAAGACAGTAGAGGCAAGAACATGTGAGTTAGAATTCTGCCACAGGGCTTCACTAGATGGGAGTTCAGGCTGGAGAATCAGGCTTTACATACAGGTTGATAATCAAAGCAAAGATACCAAAAAAGGGGAGAAAATGTTGCAGCATGCAGGGAAACTTACAACACTGTTACTACCTGTAGTTACTAAAGTCATACCTGTCTGTTTTCTTAGGAGATACCTCTTCTCACGTATTCACTCAGCCGAGAAGAAATTACGGATGACGCCAAAAAGGCATGGCAAATCGTTCCCACGGAATTCCGTAATTACACTTTCAATACAATTCTTCGCAATCGCTTAGAACTTGAGCAATTCCAGATGTTCCTTAGAGAAAATTTAGCAGAGTAAGTTTCTAAGAATATTTCTCTAATACAGTATAGTAAAGGTCTACTATAGGAGATGTACAATGCACAATGTAGAGTTTCCCACACGTGCCTCTCAAGCCTATGTTAGCCATTTTGATTACAGTAAACATTTGCACAGAGAATCATCACTTAACAAATTTGGGAATATTAATATACCACCTCAGAACATTCCCTACTACAATCCTTCTGCTACATTTCTAATCAGTGTTGAACACTGGAGCCACTTAAACGCACAGCAACTCACACCACTTTGATGAACTGTTTCTCCTTTACTAAAAGGATTTGGTAAAGGAGAAAGAACAATTTGCCATATTCCTCATTTTGACAGTACTGTGGCACAGAAGTATTTACAGAAGCATTGGGTATTTTAATATGGTTTCTGGTACAGTATCACTATTTATTAAACTAATTGTTCTTCTGCTTCTTAAGAACTTTTCTGTAACAATGGGCAGAATAATACGGGGAAGGGGTGGGTGCGCAATGGTGGGCAACCAACTCTGAAAGCAATGTCAGTGCGGGGCTGATATGCTTCGTGCTGCAGTGCCCCGCAGCAATAAAGTGCTGTGGGGTGGATTAACGGGTGCCAAGTGGGATCCCACTCTCTGGATGCTGCTGGCCAGTCCGACTGGTTGACAGCTATAGCAGTCCCAGCAGCATTGGGAGGCATCAATGGCCAATGCTGAGACTGAAAAGAAGATCAAGGCCCTTGTATCTGTGGAGTGGTTACGTCTGAGGTCTTGGACTGGGGAGGATGTGGGTTGATTAGGGAGGCAAGTGGGGGTGGGGGAGGGGTGGTGATAAGTGGCTGGGTTTAAAGGAAAGAGTGGGTAGGAAGGAACAGGAGAAGTTCAATTTTAGGCGGGGACCTCCTGCTCCTGCCCAACTGCCCATGGCAAATGTTTTATGGCGTGGGCAGCATATCATCTGGGTCAACTGGCTAGATAGCAAACCTAATTTATCCTTAATTATTCATTTAAATATGACAGACATATTGTTGATTTTGGTGCCCATCTGCCCATCCACACTGATTATTGTGGGGGTGAGTTTTGGGTAATGGGAAGGTGGTGGGGCGGGCTGTATTATGTTTACTCTGGGAGCACATAAAATTAAGCCCATTAATTCCAGTCTATAATGGACATTCACAAAATGTTATTGTTTCAACATAATTTTAAACTACAAGACTAATTGTCACTGTTACTTTGTTGTAGATACTGTGATAATATAGCCACACCGTGACTTAATTTGATGCAGTGATCACATTGCAGTCCTTAGTTGGTTTGACAATGGGTTTTTAATAATTGCAGGTTTGCTGATAGATAGAATCACAGAGTCATACAGCACAGAAAAGGCCCTTCAACTCATTGAGTCTGCACTGACAACAATCACCACGAAAGTCACCCATTTTCCAGCGCTTGTCCCATATCCTTGAATGTTACGATGTTTCAAGTGCTCATCCAAATATTTTTTACAGGTTGTAAGGTTTCTGGCCTCCACTACCTTCCCAGGCAGTGCATTCTAGATTCCTATCACCCTCTGAGTGATTTTTTTTCTCAAATCTTCTCTGAATCTCTTGCCCCTTACCCTAAAATTATGCCCCCTTATGATTGACCCCTCAACCACGGGGAACAGCTGCTTCCTATTCACTCTGTCCAGACCTCACATAATCTTGTACACCTCAATACTGTCCCCACGCAGGCTCCTCTGCTCTAAAGAAAACAATCCAAGTCTCTCCTAATAGCTCAAATGCTCCAACCCAGACAACATCCTGGTGAATCTCCTCTGTAACCCCTCTAGCGTAATCACATCCTTCCTATAGTGAGGTGACCGGAACTGTACATAGTATTCCAGCTGTGGCTTAAAGATGGAAAACTGTCTCTCTTTTCTTGTAGCATGGATCTTAACTGCTTGTTGGACATTGACTACTACATGACTATAACTCACAATGACAAGAAAAATAAAGATATTAAGTCCAAAGAAATCATCGACAAATACCTGAATCAAAAGTATTTCTTTGGACCCAGCAGCCCTGCAACCAAACAGCAACAGAATGAGGTAACTGTCTGAAAGTTTTGGTGCCTTGCACTGTGGTTCAAGGTGTTCAAACCATTTCAGGAAGCTAAAATTCAGGCGGTCGATCCAAAATGCTTTGGAGTTTGCTATTTATTTGCTGGAAGGCACATGTAAATTATATGCTGAATTTTTAACCTAAAAACAGGCAGCTGTGGAATGGGTGGTGATTTAAAGCCTGAACGTTCTGTTTCCCCACCCAAACTGGCCTCAAATTCACCTGCTTCTGGCTTTAACTGAGGCCAGAACTTGGGTGGCCACCCCAATCTGTTCTAAGAGGACAGGTTCATAGAATATAATCACTACAGTACAGGTGGCCATTCAGCCCATCGAGTCTGTACTAACTCTCTGACAGGGTATCTTTGGAACTTTAAATATGATAATGAGACTGTGAGACTCTTTGTCAGTTAGGTTTTCAGCCTTACCTCTGGTTAATGGAGTTCACTGAGAGTTGGGAAACCTGATAGCTTACATGAGGTGAGTGCTTGGATTCAGGAGGTAAGTGCCTACATGCACTCCCCTTCATCCCCTTCCCCATCTTCAGATAAGGGTGCCTACAGGAGGAATCTATATAATCAAGCAATCTCACTGACCTTCATCATGGGATACCCTGATTGACCATATCTCCTCCTGCCCGCCACCCCCCACCGCACCCCCCCCCCTCCCCACGCCAAACCTTGATTCCCTCCCATCATACAGGGCTGTGATCTTCTCCCCTGAAATGTCCAACTCACTCACATAGGCATCTGATTCCATCCCCCATCCCACCAACTTCTAGTCCTGCCTGCAATTCCCTCATCTTACTATGGATGTGAACCACCTGATGATGATGACCTTCAAACAATTACATGCTGACCATTAACACGCCTACGCATTAATGCAGACGTTGTGCCCTTATGCACACCACTGGCCCTGGCAAATTGAAATATCTCTGACACCATGAAACCCTCAGGGTCGAGTGTAGTTTCAGTACTTCATTGCTCATACCCTATTTCTCCCATAAACATTGTCTGAAGCTAGGACTGGCGATCTCAAACCATGCCCAATGGATCTATGGCCCACCACACATGCCAAATGAAACTAGCATTCATGAGTATTTAGGTGAGGGGGTGAACAGAACTGCCCAGTAGTCCTCCGAGTGCTGTCGTCCTCAGATGTCACTGCTTCTGCCTACTGTGGACCAGACTGTGTGCTGTATTCACCAGATTATGATCCTGAGCCTGGTCTAGATCTACATCCCACCAAATGTGTATATCGTTGCTGGTGGAATGAATGGAAGTTGTGGATGAGCACTGTGATGGGTCTTCTTAGGTGCTTTCCTCCAGGTCTTCATCTCCACCTTCAGCTGGAGCTGGGGTGCAGGTTGCCCCAGGGCATCGGGCAGATGCGCCCCAAAAAGAAAGTGGAGATTATCAATGAATGACAGTTAGGTACACACATCAGTAAACTTAAGGTAGTGTTGACAGAGGGATGATCTGGTGCAGGATCCTCACATGAGCGCTTGCTGCTGACCTCACTGTCGCTGTAGGGATGGTCAGTATCGTTTCCGGCCAGTGCAATGGCTGCTTCCAAAGTCAATGAGGGCCTTGAGATCCAGCAACTACCCCCCTCACCGCCCCATCACCTCCCATCCCCAACCTCTTCTGGGACCTTTCCCTTTTATTGTACACATTCATGTCCTGCATAAAGACCAATGGAGAGGGTGTGAGCAATACACATGGCAGGGCAGGTGAGAAGGACGCCTGGCATTTGTGGGCTGTTACTGGAGCCACAAATGGAATGAGGGCAGGATGAACAGAGGGGATGAGGCCAGATGGAGATGTGAGGGTGTGTGTGTGAGTGAGTGGTGCTGTCCATTGAGCTGACAGTGATTGAGAATTTCGCTGCACTGAATGGCCAACTACCTCTGGCCAACGTTCACGCTGACCACTGTGCTACCACCTCTCAAGCCAGATTTGTGATTTTAATGGCCCTCCTCAAACCAGGGCAGTGTTACAGACATTGTGGTGCACCCCCACAGCATCCAGCAGGCTCTCAAGTAAGGCATCAAGTGAGAGCATCACTTTTAGGCTTTGGGGTGATATCTTCGATGGAGTTATCCTGGGCTGCAAGCATTAAGAACTATGCTTGCTGCAGCTCTTTAAATATGCCATCCTGAGTGAGGAATTGGTGAGGACATGTTCGGGCAGGCAATCTGCAATTAGTACAATTCAGGTAAAATTTGACTTTATATTTCTTGTAAGGGTTCCTAATCTCCACATTTGAAGAACTTGTCTCAGAGTTCTCTCCAGAAGTAACTCCCGTTTTGAAGGCTGCAACAAGAATCCACCTTCAGGGTTTTAATCTCACCTTCCAAGATTCCTTTCCCCTGAATCTCCTTGTAGACTCATGCTTCACCTTCCAAGTACACGTTCAATTGTGCTAAGCAGAATGCTGTGGCTCCAAAAGAGAATCTTTGCCCTTACGGCCTGCAGCACAGAGTTACTAACCCATCGGCTGCCTGCTCAGATCTTCTGCGCTTCTCTGAAGCTCATTTTGTTTCCATCCTGTTCTCTGCAGCTCTTTCTTTAACTTTTTCTCTTGTTCATCCCAACTCAGTGGTATCTATCGCTGATCCTAGTCTTTATCCCAGCCTGAGACTTTCTTCTGGGATCTCTTTCTGTCCCATTCCCTGATTTAGGACCTTCTCCCTGACCCCATTTCCGTGTCCTGTTCTTTGGGACGCTTCTCTAATGGTGCTTTGGTTCCAGGTCACCTGATTAACAAGTTCACACCATTTCCCTTCTTTGCTTCTGTTTCTTTTGCACATTTGCATAGGGCTGGTTCTCACCCTAAAGAATGTAAAAAGACTAACTGCACATGTGCAGCCCTTTCCCAACTGGTGCATGCGTACAAGTCCCCAGGGCAGTCTGGAATTATAGTTCTTGAACTGCAACTCAACTTGCGGTAATTTCATTTTTTGAGTTTCACCACATACCAAGCTGTCACTCAGGCTGGGTGTACAGGCCAAAAGTACTAATGATTTATAGATCATATCAAACACCATGTCCCTTCATCCGTTTGCAGCAGGCAAAGTACTGGTTGTACGCAAGCAGCCTATGCTTCCAAAACTCAAAACATAAAACATTTGGGGCAGAATTTTCTGGCTGTGCTTGCCCCAAAGATCAGAAAATCCCACCTGATGTCAACAGACCTTTGCATGGTTCCCCCCGCCATCAGCTACGATTTCCGTAGTAGGCAGGATGGGAAAATTCCGGTCTAGATGTGAATTGGCATTGGACAATCCCTACTGAAGCATCTGATTGCACTAAGAATTTAAGCCAATTTAAGATTGTCAGTCATGCCTACAGTGTGGTTCATTTATCTGTGCTGGAAGCCACATATATTCAACTCAGGACTCTGCTCTTTGCAGAAAGAAGGAACACATCCATACTTTGCACCTTTTTCAAATAAAGGAAAGCTTAGGAGACACCATTCCCTAGTTCATTCCCCAGGCCAATGCTTTGAGCAATTAGAATTGACCTGCTCAGTTGAATGTGAACAATGTCAACAGATAACTGCTCCATAGCAACAATTCCAACAATCAGAGTGCACTTGCCAACCAATCAGTATTCTCCTCTCATGCAGCATAAATTGTTGTTCCCATGTTAGAGTTTGGTAAGTTCTTGGGAGCTATTCTGATGAGTGCAAGACAGAAAGCCTAGGTAACATTTCTCTTTTTTTCAGCGATACTTAAGTTCTGTATTATCAAACAAAAACTTACTGAACTTCATGCACCAAGAGCACATATTTGGGAATTTGAACTCATCCAGTTAATTTTAAGAGATGCATAGTCACAATCTTCTCAATGGACAAAGCTTTGCACCAGAAGTCTACATTCATAGATGTTATTGTAGAAAAATAATAATGTTTAGCAACAGACTTTGGGGATAATGAAGGAACATAAGAACATAAGAAATAGGAGCAGGAGTAGGCCATCTAGCCCTTCGAGCCTGCCCCGCCATTCAATAAGATCATGGCTGATCTGTTGTGGCTCAGTTCCACTTTCCCGCCCTCTCCCCATAACCCTTAATCCCCTCTCTTATCAAGAACCCATCAACCCGCTTCTTAAAAATATTTAGCGAGGCAGCCTCCACCACTTCAACGGGCAGAGAATTCCAGAGATTCACCACCCTTTGAGTGAAGAAGTTCCTCCTCAACTCCGTTCTAAACTGCCTCCCCTTTATCTTGAGGCTGTGCCCCCTAGTCCTACTGTCTTTTTTGAGCGGGAAGAGTCTCTCCACCTCTATCCTATCCATCTTATACGTCTCAATGAGATCTCCCCTCATTCTTCTAAACTCTAACGAGTACAAGCCTAGTTTATTCAGCCTCTCCTCATAGCTCAATCCCCTCAACTCCGGTATCAGCCTAGTAAACCTCCTCTGCACTCCCTCCAGGGCCAAAATATCCTTGCGCAGGTGCGGCGCCCAAAACTGCACACAGTACTCCAGCTGCGGCCTCACCAATGCCCTATACAGCTGCAGCAAGACCTCCCTACTTTTATATTCAATCCCCCTCGCTATGAAGGCCAGCATCCCATTCGCCTTCCTGACCACCTGCTGCACCTGCAAGCTGGGTTTTTGCGACTCATGCACAAGGACCCCGAGGTCCCTCTGCACCGTCGCCTGCTGCAGTTTTTCGCCACGTAAGTAATAGTCCTTCCTACCATTCTTCCTACCAAAGTGGACCACCTCACACTTGCCAACATTAAATTCCATTTGCCATTTCCTGGCCCATTTGCCCAGCCTATCTAGATCCTTCTGCAGACTCTCCACACCCTCCGCACAATTTGCCTTTCCCCCAATCTTGGTGTCATCAGCAAATTTCGACACCCTGCACTCGGTTCCCTCCTCCAGATCATCTATATAAATGGTAAATAGCTGAGGCCCCAGCACCGACCCCTGGGGCACCCCACTAGTCACCAACCGCCAATCCGAATAGCACCCATTGACCCCCACTCTCTGCCTCCTATTTGACAACCAATCCTCTATCCACGCTAACACCCTACCCCCAACTCCATGTCCCCTGACCTTCTGCAATAACCTCTTGTGAGGTACCTTGTCAAATGCCTTCTGAAAATCCAGAAAGACCACATCCACCGGCTCTCCTCTATCCACTGCCCTAGACACATCCTCATAGAACTCCAGTAAATTTGTCAGACACGACTTCCCTTTAATGAAACCGTGTTGCGTCCGCCCTATCAAGCAATTCCCTTCAAGATGCCTCGCAATTTCCTCCTTAATGACGGATTCTAACATTTTACCTACCACAGACGTTAAACTAACCGGCCTATAATTCCCCGCCTTTTGCCTGGCAAAACATAAATGTAATTTTTCTCTCTAGGTGTTGGCGTTAGCTGGGGGACGGGAAGTATTGAACCATGAGCAGTTGTCTACAGAAGTTGCAATGGAGGTTCAAAGATATGCAAAAGAACGTATAGAAAATAAATGGCTGCCAATGTTCCTGTCCACACCAGAGTTTGCTGCGGATCACCACATACAGGTTCAGTAGCTGTGCATTTGAACAAACTGTTATACCAACCTTCATAGTTCATACTGAGAGCTGGATTTTCATGGAGTCGTGAAGATTCTGCCGACCTTTAAAAATGGTGGGTGGGATCCAAATGCTTAAGTAACAGCACCATTTCTCAAATGTACAATTTTTGCAGGCAAGAGGAAGATGGCAGGGCATGATTCACACAGGCAGGAAACCCAAACTCAGTTGGGCCAGTTGAACTTAGTGCTGAGTTCAAATAGATCCTACTTTGGTTGTTCCAAGAACCATAATAAACATTCTTGAAATGAGGATAATATTTGTTTAAGTATGATAATATTTGATTAAATTATAATCTGAACGTTTGTAAATCCCCTGCTGTTTAAACATAAAGAAGATAGGTTGAAACTATCAATGAGAGTTTAAAAAACACCACCTAGCAGACTGATAACATTGTCAGACCATCTGTTGCAAGTTAGAAAAGAAATTACCGTCTATTCATGCAGTTTCAACAGAGTTCTTTGTTGACATTTGTTTTTATAAGAGGTTAAGTTTGATTTTATAAGAGATTATTTATTTGAGGAAATATAAATGATTTAAATAGGTTTCATGAATGGGAGTGTTTTTCACAATGATGTATGTATGTGTATGAGTGGCATTAAATTGCATTAAGCTTATTTTTTTCATCTCTACCTAGCTCCTGAGGCGGATACTGGGTGAATGGCTATGGAGGTGGCATAGGGGTATGAAGAAACATGGAGGGTTAATGTTAGCATGTAGGGACCAGAGGGTGGATGAGAGGATTAAGGGGTGTGAGGGATGAAGACTGGAGGGCCTAATATAAATTTTAAAACACCAGCGAACTGAAGCAGGTCTATTAACCAGTCTATCTTATTACTCACCCACCCATGTAACTGAGTATAATCTACCTCTGGGGTCAGACTCTATCCTGCCACCACCTCCAACAGCAAAAATTGGATCTATTTAACCAAGCTGGGTCTGCCACATGGGAAATTCTCCAACTCAATCTATCTACTCGGTAGTGAAAATCCAGCTCTGAGTATAAAGCAGTGTTATCTATATACCCTACATTGAATAAAACCTCAACCGTTTTATATTCAACATTTAATCATTATTGGAATAATGGAAATTAATTACATTTGTGAATGTTTATTCATTAATGCCTCATGGATATATTTGATTTTTTAAAGATATTTTGTGGGATGTGTTGTTGGCAAAGCCAGCATTTGTTTTTCACCCATAATTGCCCTTGAGAAGGAGATGATGAGTTTCCTCCTTGAACTGTAGTATAGTGTGGAGACTCCCAGTGTTGTGAGGGATGGAGTTCCAGGATTTTGACCCAGTGACAGTGAAAGAATGGTGATATATTTCCAAGTGAGGTTGGTGTGTGGTTCAGAGGCACACTTGCAGGTGGTGGCATTTCCATGTACCTGCTGCCCTTGTCCTTCTAGATGATAACGGTTGCAGTTTGCAAGGTGCTACGAAGGACCATTGCTGTGATCTTTTTTAAACAAAAAAATGTTTTTTAATTGCAACAAGTAATAAACATGAAGTGGTACAGTTGAGAAAAGGGTCACAGAATGGAATTGTAATCAAACTTTAAAACTCTCAATCAAATCGAGGAATTGATCAGTTATGAGAATGCAAATGCACAGATATCTAAAAGTAGGATTGCAAGTAGTAAAAAAAGTGTTTTAGATATTGAGATACTGGAAGGAAAATTCAATTTCAGCAGGAAGTTAAGGGAAGATTCTAATGATAGCGTTCAAAATTGTGAGAAGTTTTGGGAGAGTGTATAGTGAATGGTTGGGAAATTGGTTTAAAAAAACTTCTTCCTATTAGAAGGTGGAGACTAGACAGACCATTTTAAAGCAAGAGGTCATTGGAATTAGAAATGCTCCTTATGTTATTCCAATGGACCAGAACTGTAGACTATTGATGATGAGCCAATCACAGCATTAAATAAGCAAAGCATTAAATAAGCAAAGCATTAAAGTGTATAGGGAAATAGAACAAGAATCAATGGGGTCAATTTTAACTTCCTAGTTTAGATTTCCATTGACATCAAAATTGGGAAAGAGGCAAAGTAAGCTGTCAATTTCCAATCAACTACATTACAATAATACCCACAGTCAAATTCAACTCTATTGCGGAAGCCTTAACATTGCTATAATTATTAAGAACCCCTTCTCATGAAGACTTCTATGGTTCTAGAGGCTTGTTCTTTTTTATGTGAATTTTACATGTTCATTGAGATGGGGCACATTTGTACAGAGACTGGAATATTATTATTTTTTCTATCGACTATCAGTATTTAATACTCTTAGGTTAGGAAGAATGCAGAGTAAAGCTGCCTAACATGTGCCTCAACCTCTGAAGAGCATTTATTTCTGAACCAGCATGATATTTCCACTTCTCAAAGTAGATATCCTAAGTAAGATGACCAATTAATGTGCAACTATGGATGGTTGCATGGTATGGACTCCTTGTGGAGCTAAATAAACTTAATTTTAGTGACCTTGTAGCTGTAGGCTTAAAAATACATTTTGTAACTGATGTTCTACGTCATATAACACAAGAGGCCATTCAGTCCATTGTGCTTATGTCTGCTCTTTGAAAAAGCTATCTTAACTAATTCCACTCCCTTGCACTTTCCCCACAGTATGGCATTTTCTTTCCTTTTCTAGTATATATTAAATTTCCTTTCGTACATTTGAAATTTGTGGCAAAAGCACAAGATGAAATATATTGAGAGAATGTATTTGACTTCAAAAAGGAATCAATTTGTAATTTGATCTTGAAGTTTTATTTGTTGGTTTCTGCTCTCCAGATAAAATTGCAAGAAGTGGTAGAGGACCAGATGTTACACAAGAGTAGGAAGAAGCGAGATGTAATGAAGGTGAGAACTTGCACCACAAATGCACTACAAGTGAATCATTATTTTATGGTAATATTCCCCACTCTGTTGGTAATATTCCCCACAGTGTTTCACACTATCAACTGTCATTCCAAATTAGAAAAGACAGAGATAGTATTACATTTCCATAACTTCAGAACAGTTGTTCATTTTATACAGTACTGAAAATTCAAATCTCAAGGCTACAATCTCATCTCCTTAAAGCCACCATGGCACTTTGCTCGCCAAATGCTGTTGATGTTCCCAAAGGGCCGTGATATGAAAGCTGCCCAAGGTTTGGAAACACTGGCAGCTCAATGTTTGCGATACTTCTATTCTCTTCGAGTGGCTTGTGAAAGTGAGTAAGTGATTGTGAGTGTTTCTGTTTCCAACAGCATATAGATAATAAATGGACTGCCTCATCAAAAGAAATCATTGCATTCCGTAAAGCATTGTTAAATCCAGTAACCGCTCTCCTGTTTCGGAAGTATGTATCATCAAAGGGAGCATTGATGGAAAATAATGTGCTCTTTTGGCTTGAGGTTCAAAAATACAAGGTAAATAAAATTCAGGATCATGAATTCTAATCAAAAAATTTAAGTAATAATGCAAAACTACTTTCAAATGACTCAGATGTTTAATCTACATAACATTATTCAAACAAAGAATGCTCCTGCTAAAATGATGTGTTTGTGGAAATTGACTGGATTTTTATGCTGGGGGTGTGGGAGGGCATTAAATCCATTGAGTTGCCTTCCTGCTCCTACTTTGCCACCTCCAATCTGCCTGAAATTTCAGAGATTTAGGGCATGTGTCAGATGGCACATCAGCCTTTGAGCCTATTGACGTCCTTAAGTGGCCAGTCAATGAAGGGTCTCACCCACAGTGGGGTGAGGCCCATGCCAGATGGGAAGCCAGGCAGCTTTAGCTGCACAGGTTGGTGTTGGGTACGGTGGAGGAGAGGAAACCCATCAAGCAGTTCCCTCGCTTTGACTCCCATGCAGGGACTCACCTGGGCTTCTTAGTCTAGTGGGACTGCTTGAGGTTCCAGCAGTGACCACTACTCCCAGCTGGCGACTAGAGTTGTCTGTCATCTGATTGGCCGCAGATCTCTTAAGGTATGACGTTTTCGTGAAAAAGTCTCACCTTAAAGATGTTAATATGTCTCCCTGCATCAAACTGTTGTGGGGAAGTCATCATGATTGTGGGCAGGTTCCCCCATTGATTTATTAGCTGGGAAAGGCAGAGATCACAACCCCCTGTAAAATGTATCCCCATGAATTTGTGTTGTGTTTACGTGCATCCCTGTTTTCATTATCTGAATCTATCCGGCACAGAAAAGAATACACAGACCTCTTTTCTGTGCTTCTTTTTCCTTCAGGACCTGTGCCATTCCCATGCAAGTGAGGAAACCATTCAGAATAAGATCACGGTCATCATCAATTGTTTTATCAATTCCAACATCCCACCAACTGTGCAGATCACCATTCCAGAAGAATATGCAAGCACAATTATTAACCACAGAGAAGAACAGGGTCCATATATCTTCAGAGAAGCACAGGTACATGAAGAAAAGCATGTGAAGGAGCACACTAAGATGGATAAGTAGCATTTTGGCAGCAACATGGATTATTACCCATGGAAGTTCATGAAGGGAAGTCCATTCAATCTTTAAATTGGTTGTGTGTTTTTTGTTCAATTCCACTAGCTCACTGAGGATAGAACTTCAGCACTTCCAGCTTTTAAAAAGAAAATTGGGCATTGATTCTAATCAGTTCCTAATTGAAATTATTTTACTTGTGCAGGGTAGGTGAATCACATGAGAAACATACATAGCAAGACAAAGTACTTAGAGCAGACACAGGCCTTTTGGCTCAATAAGCATACGCCAGTATTTATGATCCACACGAACTTCCTTCCCCACTTCACGTAACTCTCATCAATATATCCTTCTCCCTTTCTCATCTGTATGTTTATCCAGCTTCTCCTGCATGCATCTATGCAAGTCACTGCTTGTAGTAACAAAAACCACATTGTAACCATTCTTTGTTTAAAGAAGTTTCTCTTGCATTTCTTATTGGGTTAATTAATTATCTTACATCTATGGAATCTAGTTTTGGATTCCCCATATCTGGAAATGTCTTTACATCTACATAAAACCTATCAAACACTTTCTAAAGACCTCTCACCCTCAGGCTTCTTTTTCTAGAAAAAAGCCTCAACTTCTGTTCAGTCTGTCTGGATAGGTATTTTCTCTTAGCTCTGGAATCATCCTATTAAAGCACGTTTCCACTTTCTCTGATGCCCCTCTATTATTTTTTATAATATGGAGACTTGAAATGTTCCAAGTATGGTCTAACCAAGGTTCTGTACAAGTTTAACATGAGTTCTGTGCATTTCAATTCTATTCTCTGAGAAATGAACTCTAGTGTACTGTTTGCTTTTTCATGGCTTCATTAACCAGTGTTGCTACCTTTCGTGATTTGTGTATCTCTACCCCTTAGATCCCTCTACTCCGCTACCCCTTTTTGATACTTGTAATCGAAGGAGAATGTGGCTTCCTTATTCATCCCACCAAATATATCCTCACACTTATCTGCATTGAAGTTCATTTACCAACAATATAAATAAATTGATTAATATTGTCATATAGTTGCCGCAGTATTCTCCTATATTAACTATACAACCTATTGTGGTGTTTTTCACTCATTCATTCACTAGAATTTATTGTCCAAACCTAATTTTCCTTGAATTGAGTGGCTTGCTAGGCCATTTCAGAGTCAATCACTTTGCTGTGGGTTTGGAGTCACATGTAGGCAGTCCAAGTAAGGATGACTGATTTCTTCCCTTTAAGGCTTTTACAACAATCAACAATGGTTTCATGGCTGTGGTTAGACTTTTAATTCCAGATTTTTATTGAAATCAAATTTCACCATTTGCTGTGGTGGGATTCAAACGCAGGTCACCAGGACATTGCCCAAAGTCCCTGGATTACTAATCCAGTGACAATATCACTATGCCATCACCAGAAAATTTTGAAATCATATTTTCAATTTGAAATTCAAATGGTTTACATCAGAAGCAGAAATGGCTCCAACACTTGTCCTTGTGGAACACTGCTTCCTCAGCTTTTGTCTGTCTTAGAAATGACCTTTAACCTCCATTGTCTTGCAATCTATAGCTAGCTTGCTATCCATTTCTGTCCACAGACTCCCCATGTTCTTATCTTAATCCTCCTCTATGGTACCTCTGTCGTTAGTAACTTATAGAAAACATTTGCAAATCCCAACTTATTAAATCTTCTACTACTCAATTCTATCCTTCCTATCACCTCCTTAAAGTATCCAAAAAGGTTGGCCTAATGTTCATTAAGAAGTGTAGCTGCACATATTTTCAACTGGTTGATAAGTATATGTATATCTCAGAAATATTTTGCTTACGAAAGTAATGAAGTTTCACTCCGCAGATGGCAGTTTTTGATATTCTCTTCAAACTGTGGCCAGAATTTTCTGACTACCGACGTAGACTCGCAATTGAAAGCAACCTGGCAGAATTAGAGGAGAAAAGCATGATGGATCAAGAACAGACGCAAAGTAAAATCACTGGCAAGACCTTAGATAAGAGTAAGGTAAAACTAGCCAAAAAATTGAATTGTTTTGAGACAGGTTGATGTTGCATTCTAATAATCTTAAACCCAACCTCGTTTTAACAGAGATGTGATGGGATTGGGGGAAAAACAAATTTGAAATATTATAAAGAGGATGGGTGCCTTATATTTAACTGGACTTTCAGCTTTAACCCTGGCTGGGTGGGATTCCCAAACTGAACAGCTTAAGGAAGATGAGGATTGTATTGTGAAAACATCAGCACTCTTTTACAGTGTTGCTTGTGGGTCAAGAGGCGCCCCGTGCTTCATCAAGCTTGCCTTCTTCCGTGCCCACTTTCAGACTCTTCCTACCAATCTAAAGACACCTCCATAATTGGACCACCTGGGTTAGAGATCAAATTCCACCCCAGCCAATCAGAGATCGGAAACTCCTTTGGATCCAACTACTGGACCCCAAATCAGACCCTCCAGAGATCACCGATCACCCCACATTCCAGTATTTGACACTCACCCATGACACCCCCACATACAAGAGATTTATGAACGGCACCTCTTCAAAATCTTGAGCACCTCCATCAAACCCGCTGCTCCAACTAACTGAGTTGCAGGCTCGCTACTTGCTCCTGACCTGTGGCCTCCGTTGGCACCCTCACAGTCTGCCAGAAAACCAAAACTGACTTCCGGGCGGAGGAGAAGAAGATGCTGCTATAGAGTTGAAACTTAAAACCACACAGGAAAACCTGGACCTCAGGATTTCCTAAACAAAACTCCTCCTCTCCACCTACAATCCCCACACCACCAGGTTACAAAACCTACCACAGTAAGTACTGAGATCAGTATTTTAGAATAATGCAAATTCATTTGTCTTGTGTATTTCAGAGCAATATTTAGACATTTGAAGCATATGACTTGATGCGTTCACAATTGGATTAACAGTGTCAGTAAATGTAACAGCACATTATGGTGCAGCATTGACAGGTTTCAACACTCTTTCTGATCATATGCTGTGCTCCAAACCACTACTGGGGAAACGGCAGACATTTATAGAGTCATAGAGATTTACAGCATTGAAACAGGCCCTTCGGCCCAACTTGTCCATGCATCTAAATGCTTTTTAAAAGCCAAAATTGTACCTACCTATACCTCTACCTCTGGCATTGACACTCAGCACCCTCTGTGTGAAAAAACTGCCCCTGTGGATCCTTTTGTATCTCTCCCCTCTTAACTTAAGTCTATGCCCTCTAGTTTTAGACTCCCCTACCTTTGGGAAAATATATTGACTATCTAGCTGATCTATGCCCCTCATTATTTTATAGACTTCTAAAAGATCACCCCTAAGCCTCCTACACTTAAGAGAAAAGCCCCAGTCTATCCAGTCTCTCCTTGTAACTCAAATCATCAAGTCCCGGTAGCATCCTAGTAAATCTTTTCTGCACTCTTTCTAGTTTAATAATATCCTTTCTATAATAGGGTGACCAGAACTGTACACAGTATTCCAAGTGTGGCCTTACCAATGTCTTCACCAAGACGTCCCAACTCCTATATTCAATGTTCTGACCAATGAAACCAAGCATGCCGAATGACTTCTTCACTGCTCTGACCACCTGTGACTCCACTTTTAAGGGGCTATGAACCTGTGTCTTTGTTCTATAACTCTACCCAATGCTCTATCATTAACTGAGTAAGTCCTTAATTTTCTAAAGGAGATGAGGAAATGATTAGAGCGTCTTCTTTACCCCCTTCTTCATTTGCCAAATATTTAACAACAGCACCTGGGCCGTGGATTCCTATCTCATCCTTTGCACAGGCATGTTTACGAGGGGAGAAGAGAAACAAGAACAGAACTAGTATGGCCTTACTGGGGCCATTCAAATAAATGAATTGTCCATTTCCCTGTTCTCAAAATTGATTCAGTGTTAGTGTAAATATCTGCCAGGTTGCAGGGCATGTAACCCAGTGGCAAAATAAAAATGTTTGAATGTTGGAATTTGATAGATAATAGATCTGTATCTGTATCTGTATCAGGGGTCGGTGCTGGGGCCTCAGCTATTTACCATTTATATAGATGATCTGGAGGAGGGAACCGAGTGTATGGTGTCGAAATTTGCTGATGACACCAAGATTGGTGGAACAGCAAATTGCGCGGAGGGTGTGGAGAGTCTGCAGAAGGATCTAGATAGGCTGGGCGAATGGGCCAGGAAATGGCAAATGGAATTTAATGTTGGCAAGTGCGAGGTGGTCCACTTTGGTAGGAATAATGGTAGGAAGGATTATTATTTACGTGGCGAAAAACTGCAGCAGGCGACGGTGCAGAGGGACCTCGGGGTCCTTGTGCATGAGTTGCAAAAACCCAGCTTGCAGGTGCAGCAAGTGGTCAGGAAGGCGAATGAGATGCTGGCCTTCATAGCGAGGGGGATTGAATATAAAAATAGGGAGGTCTTGCTGCGGCTGTATAGGGCATTGGTGAGGCCGCAGCTGGAGTACTGTGTGCAGTTTTGGGCGCCGTACTTACGCAAGGATATTTTGGTCTTGGAGGGAGTGCAGAGGAGGTTTACTAGGCTGATGCCGGAGTTGAGGGGGTTGAGCTATGAGGAGAGGCTGAATAAACTAGGCTTGTACTCGTTAGAGTTTAGAAGAATGAGGGGAGATCTCACTGAGACGTATAAGATGATGAATGGGATGGATAGGATAGAGGTGGAGAGACTCTTCCCGCTCAGAAAGGATAGTAGGACTAGGGGGCACAGCCTCAAGATAAAGGGGGGGCGGTTTAGAACGGAGTTGAGGAGGAACTTCTTCACTCAAAGGGTGGTGAATCTCTGGAATTCTCTGCCCGTTGAAGTGGTGGAGGCTACCTCGCTAAATATTTTTAAGACGCGGGTTGATGGGTTTTTGATAAGAGAGGGGATTAAGGGTTATGGGGAGAGGGCGGGAATGTGGAACTGAGCTACGAGAGATCAGCCATGATCTTATTGAATGGCGGGACAGGCTCGAAGGGCTATATGGCCTACTCCTGCTCCTATTTCTTATGTTCTTATGTTATCATTTAATAGATAACTATATCCTTATTCCCATTTTCCCTTTGGCACTTGAAATTGAGACAAAATAGATAAATTATGGATCATAGAAGTCAAACTCAGAGTAAACCTTTCAAATATATCAGGGCAGGAGGACAACTGGGCAGAATTTTATAAACAGGGATGAGATCAGCAGAGAGGCATAAAGACCTTTAAGTTATATGCAAATGACCATTTAAATGTATTAGTGGGCCCAGGACTGAAGTCTCTGGGTCCACTAGCATCCCCCCCACCAGAGTGGTTCTGGCCAGCGGGGTTTAGAGTAGCTCCCCACTAACAGGGAACTGGCAGCCCAACTCCGTTGGAGTGAAGGGGAGCAATTGCGGTTCACCAGAGGGTTAGGCAGCAGGAATAGGTGCCCCTGGGCATTGGCACCCTGGTAGTGCCAGTCTGTGCTCTCAGCACTGCCCAAGGGGCAAAGTGTCAATGCCCAAGGAACACCTTGGTATTGGGTCAACCTGCTGGGGGAGGTTGGCGTTGTGGTGGGAGCGGGTTGGGGTTGTAGTTGCTTGTAGTCTTATTTCTAGGAGGTCCATTTCCTGTACTGGTGAGCTTGCAATGAAACAGGCTGGAAAGCTTATGCTTTTGTTACATGCAAACTGAATAGTTTCTCCCTGGTACTTAAAGTAAGGAAGCTTGGTTATGTTAAAACTGTTGATCAGGTGACCAACATATGATCAACACTTCTATTATCCACCCAACATGATTTGAAGTTAGATGCCTTTGCCAGAAGGGGAGTCTGGAACAAACATTCTTGGATGGTGCTGGAGGAGACAGGTTTGATCAAGGTTTTCGAAAGAGAATTGGATTCTGTCCGAAAAAAAAGATGCAGTGTTATGGAGACAAGGCAGGGCATGGAACTAGGTAGAATGCTCTATCTGAGAGCCCGTGCAGCGTCAATGGCCCAGATGGTCTCTTTTTGTGCTGTAAAGATTCTGTGATACATAAACTTGCGTTCATTCAAAACTCTGCAACTTATATTCTAACTCGCATTAAACCCTTTTCACCCATCAGCCCTGTGCTTGCTAACCTGTTTGACTCTCACTGCAGCAACCAGTTTAAAAGCTCACATGCTTCTTTTCAAATCCCTCCATGCCCTTATTCCTCCCCATGCCTACAATCTCCTCCTGCCAAACAATCATATGAGATTTCTGCTCTCTTCCAATTCTGGCCTATTGTCTCTTGATCCACCATTGGCAGTTTTAACCATCTACTACTTTTTCAAGTTTCTGCCCATCTGTGCCATAGCTTCTTACAAGCTGTCAAATTTTGTTGTATAACCTCCCTGTGACTGAAATTTTAATGTATTAAATATGATCTATAAATGCCAATCAATGTTGTTGTAGTATTCTAAAAGGGTGAGACCAACTGGACCAAAGACCACCTTCATACAAACCTATTTCATGGTCTGATGTGATCATAGTGCATTACTACTATTGTGAGATCCAGGAGGCTGGGAGCTGTGACTTCTCGCATCCTTCGGCAGTTTCTGCATATGCATTGTTTGGAAGTGGGCTGTACATGTACATTTTAATGTTCATAGGACGTATGGAGATAAAAAAGAAATGGTGTGAAAACCCCAGTTCTGTGGTCCAACATTGGACCCAGCCATAATCAGAGGAGAGTCCCAGGCAGGTAACTGGGACTGGGGACAGGATGGGGTCCCAGGAGAAGAGTTCTAGACATGGGAATGGCAGATGGACAGAGATCAGTCCCAGTTAAGAGACAGAAGCAGAGAAAGAGTTTCCAAGCAGAATATGGGCTGCAGCTGATTGAACAGAGCTCAGTTGAAGCCCTGGTGATTAGAAAAGCCTGCAGAAGGTTGGTGATTCCATACTGTGAGTCACAAGCGCGAAGAGCCCTTTGGAGCAGTAGAATTTTGCTCAGCCCAACTGAGGAGCTGATATTGTGCTTGTGAGTTGTTGCTGGAGTGTAGACTTGGGAATCCTGGGGAACACAGTCTTAGGACAGAAGATTGAACCCCTGTGAGGGGAGCAGTCAATGAGGCAGTCCGAGTTGAAGTAACTTTTGGAGACAATTCCAAGGTGAGATCTGAGAAGGTGAATATTAGATACCCATGTGAGAGAGACAGAGTTTCAATGGGATTACTGACTTTCAGTTTGGTTTACTCATGTCTGTGTGGGTTGTTGAGAAACCAGTCTTGGTCACCATCTGACATTTGTTGTGCACTGTGATATACAGGACCACAGTTTGCCTGTTAATTCTCATGCACCTCATATTGACCACGTATGTTAGAATATAAGACAGATGTTGTAAATTTTTGACTTTGTATAGCAAAGTTTTGTTTTTTTAAACCCTGTACAATCTTGGGGCTTTATTCTTTTAGCAAGTATCTTGAATCTCAAACTTTGTCTGCTTTCAATAAGAAGTTAATGATTCCAAACCAGATTGTGCCAAACCTTTTGGCTAATCAAATAAACTGAATCAAACAAACGGAGGGACAAAGTAAAAGGGGCAGCCCCATAAAAGAGGAGAGGGGGGACAATGGGGGCGAACAGGACCACCCAAAACAAAAAGCAAAATGTAAAGGAAGCTTAAAACGTTAAACCAAAATGCGATTAAAGGGGTCAGTAATACATCTCAGCCCCTGAGGTGCCCAATGAGCATCGAAGGCCTCAATGGGGCCCGTGGACACTGCATGCTCCCTCCCCAGGGACACATAGCCATGAATCTAGCCACAATAGAGGAGCATACAGTCAGGTCGGATGATCCCCTCAGTCATCCACTGCTTGGACCTGTTTATACCAGATTGTGCCAAAGACTTGGGGGTCTCGCCCAGGATCATAGCACCACAGAATCCACTATGTGTGGCTGGGTTAGGAGACTGATGCTTGTGATGTTTCACTCTATAAATAAATATAAGGCTGAGTCTCATTTTTCACCAAAAGACTTTCCAGACTAAAGCATGTTAGCAGAGAATGGTTTTCTAAAGGTGTTTTCAGTAATTATCTCTATAACCCAACTGATGCCCTTCACCTGCATACAATTAACCCTCACGTCAGAGATTCCACTGAATCTCTGACCTTAGTTGTATTTCTGTAAAGAAGCTCTGAGCTCAAAGGATGAGCAGTCTTTTTTCACACAAGAAATTAGGGATACGTACCATCAATAACGCTCTGCTCCTGAGAGTGAATATTAAAATAATCCGTATTAAAGTTAGCAGTGATTCTTTATCATTAGACATCTGTAGTGACTCAGTTGAAGGGTCAGTCACAAGGGGTCACAAGTTCATGGTGAGGGGCAAGAGGTTCAGGAAGATTGTGAGGAAAATTTATTTTACCCAGAGGGTGATGATTGTCTGGAATTTGCTGCCTCGGAGGTGGTAGAAGCGAGGTGCCTCACAATCTATAAAAAGTACCTGGATGAGCACTTGGCGTGATATTACATTTAAGGTTATGGGCCAAGTGCTGGTGAATGGAGGTCAGGTGTTTCTCGTGCATCAGTGCAGACTTGATGGGTCGAAGAGCCTCTTCTGCACTGTATGATTTTATGTATAAGCTTTCCCGCAGTTAGCTTAAGAATGGCAGTGTTCAAGGCCTGGGAATAAATTGCAGACCGAATTCCCATTTGATGAATGAACAGAAGACACTTGAGTAATGAGAGAACAATATAAAAATCACATCTATGAGACAACAATTGGATTCTATAATGCAAGCTCCTAGTTTATTATATGCCTTGTTATTGTCACTGAGTTGCTGACTTTTATCTATTTACTTTTCACCCATGTCTCTATAAAGTGACTGAAGAGGATTTGTTAATTTTATTCAGGGTAGAAGACTTCAGTCTGCCAAACCATTACATTCTCTGGATGCTGTTAGCAGATCCAGTGGAAGCCAGCTGTCCTTAAAGGGTGGAAGTGACAAAGCAACACAAGATCAGTCTGAAATGAAGGCCGGAAGTGCTGGAACCGTTCAGGTCAGGCAGCATCTATTGGGGGGAAACAGAGTTTAAAGTGCTGCTATTTATGGGCAGGGTGCTCAGAAAGACTGGCTAGGCCAAGGACTTGGTCTCATTATATATTCTTTCTTCTGCTTCCCCTCAAATTGAGACATGCTCTGGCTGCTGGAAGGAAAGCATTAGCAAGAAGCCACAGCCAGAAACACTTCGGAAGGGAGAGACTGTGCTTGGTAGATCTGGTTGTGGCTGCCATTTGGCAGGGAGGAGGAGGGGAGCATACCTGCACCTCCTGACCCACAAGAAGTGCTGTAGAGGGCACTAACCTTTCTGAGCTGGCAACCCTCATCTTCGTTTCACTGCTGGGTTTCCTGAGCCCTGGGAAGCCTGGCCAGTGACAGTTCAATTTAAAACATGGTCCAAATGTCCTGTAAGATCCTGATTTAAATATATTACTGAGGTACCCCAACTCCCCAAGATGTGACTCTTACATGACAAGCTAGCTGCCATCATAAAAAAGGCTGGTAGATATGTACGCAACGAATTGCATTCCTGGTTTTTAAATTAACCTTTACCCAACTTTGTCCTGCCCGTTGCGTTGATGGTCGGGGGTCGGTTAACATCAAGGCTAATCTTTCATGTAGGTGACCTTTCATCAGAAGTGAAAGAAGTTCAAGATCTAACAGACTATAAGCAAGCGAGAGCCAGAGAAACAGGATTGCGGGGCCACTGAAAGCTAGGAACGACGGGAAAGGCTTGCAATGGGGTGGAGGGCAAGGATGATTAAATGACTAAAGGAATGATGTTTAAAGGCAAGAGCGAAGGTAATGAAACAACAAAAGAAATATTGGTGATCCAACAGAACTGTAATGGATAGAAGAGAATCATTGCCTGTTCCTGTGATCTGAAAAAATGGAGCAGAGAAGGTGATATAAAGCTGTAGATGACCAAAAGGCTGTCAATTGTTTGATTAAAAGATGAGGATATTTTTTGAATACAACATAATTATTTGAGAGTGCACTTTGGTACAATGGTTAGTGTGCTGCCTCACAGCACCAGGGATCCGGGTTTGATTCCAGCCTTGGGTGGTTGTTTGTGTAGAGTCTGCATGTTCTCCCCATGTCTGCATGGATTTCCTCCGGGTACTCTGGTTTCCTCCTCAGTCCAAAAATGTGCAGGTAAGGTGGATTGGCCGTGCTAAGTTGCCCTTTAGTGTCCCAAGATGGGGGGGGGGTAATTCTCCCCCAAAAATCTAAGTGCCATATTTGTGTGAAAACTGGAGTGAATACTGTCAATTTTTTTTCCAGCGGGATTTTCAAAATGAATCTCCCACGCTCTGAGCACTGCAGAGTGCCTGAGCAGGACAGAAAATCAGGGGTCTATTTCTGCTGGAGAGGCAGGCAGCATAGTGCTGAGCACACATTGGGCATGTGCCGATCTGGCCCCACACTGTTGGCCTCCTGATAGCTGACCAACCCAATTGCTGGCCTCCTAGAGCTCTCCGGACAAGCCCTGATGTCCTTCCCTTACCTCCTTCCCTTATCCCCGACTACCTGGGGGGGCTTCCATGGTCTCTGTTCCCTCCAGCGGGGTCACCCCTTGGGGAGCAAGACTAAACCCCACTGGAGTGGACCACCAATAGGTGGGAAACACTAGCAGGCCCAGAGATTTCAACCTCAGGCCCACTAATAGGATCTAAATTGAAATTTAAACATTGAAATCAGCTCCATGTTGACTTCTGGCATGGAGCTGATGACTCCAAGAAAACTTAGAGTCAGAGATGCACGGTGGCCATTGCGTCCAGTGAGGAGCCGCCAAACAGCCTCTGTGATGTTCCCTGGCCTGCTGTGCTGCTCTAGAATTGCCTCAATGTAGTTCAGGGAGATTAGTGAGGGAAATGCATGGGGAATGGGGAGCCTCGGTAAAATGCTCTGTCGGAGTCAGTGCAGACTTGATGGACCGAATGGCCTCCTTCTGCACTGCAGGGATTCTATGATTCTATGAATTGCAACATACACATTGAGAATGTTTAGTTACTAACCCTTGTGACTTCATTTTTTTCTTAATTTTCTTGGCAGAGTTCAAAGCAGAGTCAAAAGGTAAGGGCTGAGGAAACTGCCTTCTCATTGCCAAGAGAATTTCCAACATTTGTTGTGTATATTTCTGTCTCCTATTCCCCTGGTTTGTTTTATGGCCACCTATGTATTGCTACGTTGCACAATATGGTTTCTTAGTACCTGTACGTTTGGTGCCACAGATACAGGGGGAGACTTTATGGCCCCCCCCGCAACTCCACCAGGCATGTTTGTTGTGGTGGGGTGGGATGCACATAAAATATCTAATTTCATGTCGTAGTCTATCAGCTTCCCACCCACCTCTGCCCAAGGTTCAACTAATGTGGATGAGGTGGGGTGGTGTTGAATAGGGTAACCACTGGACTGCTCGTCCTTAGTCCTATTGAGGTCCTTAAGTTGCCAATTACTACCCACTTAAACTCTCAATTCTCCTCCGCTGCCACAATACACTGGGCAGGTTGTTGAGAGTGAGAACTTTTTAAAATTTAACACAACTGTTTAAAAGGCAGGAATGAAGGGGGTAAATCATTTGGTTGGGAGGGGATGTGGTGTTGTTGGTGCCCTGTGCACATCAAGTGCAACCTCCCCAAGTTTCTTCTTGTCTGGCCATTAAAATGCACCCTTCTTCCCCCTTATCTTCCATCCTTAGGATGCCCAATTCTTTCCTGCCATAAGATCCTGCAACTTGCCTCACTCCGATTGCCATTGTTCTCCTTCCCAGGGCTTGCTTGCAATTCCAGCAGTGTCCACTATTGAAGTCTTGTGCTGCTGGGATCTCTAGAGCAGACTGGCTTGCAGCTCTCCAGGGTGAGATTTTCTCCCACTCTGGGTTTGACCCTTACCTCACTCAGGCTGACTGGAGAGTGTTATTACAACTGTGGTGCAGCCCCATTTAAAGTCATAGAGTCATAGGCACCAAATTTTCTTCGACGGGGTGGGGGGAGGCGAGCAATATGCTTCCCCACACTCGCCCTGATATTCAGCAAGTCCAAACGGCCATTCATACTCGCACATCTGGCACGGGTACTCTAATCGTTTCATTGTTGGGACATGCACTGCACCACAGCAGTAATTATAAATTTAGTCTGCACTTCAAAAAAAAGTTACAGTTCATTAAACACGGTGTAACTTTTTTCAGGGATGCAAAGTGAAACTGACAGTGAAAAAGAGCAAGTTCTGATCAGCTCAGTAACTGATAATTGATTGCAGTCTTTTGGGACATCAACAGAACACACTGTAAGAGGATAGAATCACTGACAACAATCTTGGATTTTCACCCTTAATTGCACACGTATGGACTCCAGAAGTTGCTGCCAGTTTCACAGGAATATTTACAATCAGTATTGACTGCATTGCTATCATTACTACCACACACTCTGAGCCAGAGTAACAAACCATTCAACCCATCCAGTCCAGTCTGACTTTATTCTCCATAGGCACCTCCTCCCATCCTTGCTCTTATCAGCATAGCACCATATTCCCTTCTCCCTCACAGATTTATGTTTTCACTCTCAATGCAACTATACTATTTTCTCTATATTCTTTTCCTGTTCTCGATTTCATTCCTTGGCGATATAACATGGATGGTGGCTAGTTTTGCTCTTCCTCACAGGTGGAATTTCTCTCTCAGATTACTCGAACTGAACTTTCCATAACTCAAAAGTCTTATATTATGTTGCTCCTCAATCTACTTGCTTCAAGAGGCAAGGCACGTTACCTGATGAATTAAATGGAACCCCAGGAGAGCTTTCCGTGCTTGCCACTTACATTTGTACATTTTGAATCAATTGTCTTCTTTGGTGTGATCTTTTCAGAGGCCCAGAAGTTCATCTACCCTCCTGCCCTGGGATTTACCTAGTCAAAGCTCCCGTGCATTTAGCCCCAGGCAGAGTGCTGCAGTACCATCTCTGATTACTGCAGCACTGTACCTGATCATGTCGATGAGTTGTTAGTCAAGCGGATTGGCACTCCAAGGGTGGGAGGGCAGGTGGCAGCCTCGCCCAGTGCCAGTCAATGCTCAAGTGAGTGTTAAATGGCAGTGGGAGTTCAAGAGTCAGTGGTAGAGCGCTGTCCTTGATATTCTATTCATGGTGTATTTTGTTGTGTGGAGCAGGCTAATAATTATGGACTTCATACTCTGAGAAATCAAAAATGATACTTTTAACTGTAATCTGTCAGAAACATAATTTTCCTTTCTTTTCCTGAACAGCTTTCCTGGTCTTTTTCCAAATATATTGAAGGCCTGAATAGGCAAGAGGCACTGATTAAGAGAGCACGTGATGCTGACAGAAAAGAGTCTCCCAGACATGACGCTAGTAGAATGGAGTCAGTGGAGTCTGTACTAATAAAATCAATACCTCCAGGTAATCCCAAATGTAAATAATTGTAAAGTGAAATGCACAACACTGGGACCGCTGTCTGCCCAACATGTCAAATACCCAAAAGTATTATCCCTTCTAAAATGGTACAGCACTGGCAGGACCGTACTTTACTTTTTAGATGTTTTTTGGAAGTGATTGATACTGGCAAACTCAACGTTTATTGCTCATCCCTAATTGCCCTTAGAAAGGGGGTGGTGAGCCACTGCCCTCAACTGCTGCAGACGATGTTGTGCTGTTGGGGCAGAAATTCCTTGATTTTGAAAGAACAAAAGATTAGTTCCAAGTCAGGACGGTTTGCGATCCCATGCGATCTGCTGCCTAAGGTGGTACTGGAATTCTGCAGTAACTCAACTCCTGATTCCCATCCCCCAGACTAATAAAAACCCTATCCACCATCATGGCTACCATCTAAAGTCAAAGGTGGCAGAATCATGGGTTTGGAAAGTGCTGTTGAGGAGCCTTGGTGTGTTGCAGTGCATCTTGTAGATGGTATACACTGCTGTTACTGTATGCCAGTGGTGGAGTGAGTGAATGTTTATGGTAGATGGGATGTTCATCACTTGCAAAGCTGCTTTGTCTTGCATGATATTGAACTTCTTTGTAATGAGCACCTTCGAGTCTGAGGGACTCAGCTAAGATTTTACTCCAGCTAAGATTTTACTCCAGCATAGGCAAGGGAGAGAGAATCTCAGTTACCCTAAACAGCCTCTCAATGATACCAAGTTTACAGCAAAAATATGCAGATCTTGCCTCTCTGTTTCCACTGTAATGATTCAGAACAGTCATTAATCCTTAACCATACTATTCTGTCAGTGAACTGGATTAATCAGGATCAGCCTGTGTTCCCATTAGCTCAGCCTTCAGCCTTGGGTCTGCTAGTTTCCATCCTGACTCAATCATCTTGTCTGGCCTCTGATTTCCCCTAACTCCTCCCTTTGTATAGCAATGAATAGTATGTTAATATAGGCTGTAATTGCAAACTGCTGACCCAGCATCCCAGAGCCACCTTTGGTCAAGTAACTCGTCATGCTTAGGAAAAGAACCCTCATAACCACGGCGCATATTTTAGGATAAGTAAAGTATAAGCCCCCTGGTTGAATCATAGAATTGTAGGATTATTACATCATAGAAAGAGGTATTTGGCCTACCTCTGGTAGGCCAGAGTTGCTGGCCCAAGTTGCTCTTGCAGAGAATAATGCTGGTTCTCTGAAAGAGCAACTCAACTACTTTCACTCCCCTGACCTTTCCTCATAGCCCTGCACATTTTTTCTTCAGATAATTGTCCAATTCTCTTTTGTAAGCCATAATCAAACCTGCCTCCACCACACACTCAGGCAGTGCATTCTATATCCTAATCATTAGTTGCAAAGAAACTTCTCCTCATGTCACCAGTGCTTCATTTGCCAAACAATTTGGGGGTGATCATACCAAAACAAATTCTATGTGACAACAGGAGAGAATCACACCCTTTTTTTGGGTGAATTCTCAAACACAATCGTATGGCACTGAGTGCAAAAAAAGAGGCAAAGTGTAATTCATGTCAGTAGGGGGAGTGGATGGAATCCATTCTCGCTGGGAAGCTGGCTGCTGACTGCAAGGGATACTATTACACATGTACCTCAAAACAGAGATCTGCCTCTCCCACCCCCTCCCAATTTCTCCCTCCCTCGGCCTAACACTGGCCTCCCTGACCAATCATCACCATGATTCTCCCCCCCACCACCTCAGTCGATTGCCAACCCGACACCCCATCCCATGCCCCCCCAGCCAATCACTGCCCCGATACCCACATATTTTATTAATCACTTTCCCAAGCTGCCCTACCACCTTCTACACATCTCCAACTTCATCTGCCCTACACCCTCTATGCTCTATTTTAAAATCCCTTTCTTTGTCCTTCCTACCAAAATGAATCACTCCTCTGCATTAAATTTCAACTGCCACTTTCCCATCCATTCTACCAATCTGCCTGTTAAAGTCAGTCATTATTCTCCTCAGAATTCATAATACTTCCAAGTTTTGTGTCATCTGAAAATTTTAAAATTATACCCATGCCTAAATAAATATATACCAGGGAAAGCCGGGATTCTAACACAGGTATCTGGGAAATCCCACTGTACAACTTCTCCCAGACTTTGAAACAACTGTTCACCACTATTTTCTGTTTCCTGTTACTTAGCCAATTTCATATCCATGTCTCTTTCAGTACACAGGCTGTAACTTTACTGACAAGCCCATTATTTGGCAATTTATCAAACACCTTAACAAAGTCGATGTACATGACATCAGCCACACTATCCTCATCAACCCTTCCTGTCACCTCATCAAAAACTCCAGCAAGTTAGTTAAACAACAATTTCAGGCAAGGGACAGTATTTCATCACACTCCAGATTAGTGACTTGTAGATGGTGGACAGCATCTGGGGAGTCAAGAGATGAGTTACTTTCCACAGAATTCCGAGGTTCTAAGTTATTTTTCTGGCTATAATTGTTAGATAACTGAAAATGGTTAGGAATGCAACACCACCTACCCCGAGGAACTCCTGCAGCAATGTCCTGGAACTGTGATAATTGGCCTTCAATTCTGTGAAGACTCCTTGGTGCTATGCCCAGCCAAATGACCTACTTCTTGAATTCAACTCTTTTATTTATGGCTGACCAGGGCTGAAATTAAGTCAGGAGCCATTGAGCAGCTTGTTGTTGAGATCCAATTGGCTCAATTGGAGCCATTTGAGAGCAATGCCAACAGCATCTTCCATCACTTCGTTGAAGATTGGGAGTTGTCCGCATTGTCCGAGTTGTCTGCATGGTAGTAATTGGATTAGTTTTGCTTTTGGTGGACATAAATGTTCCCTACAGAATAGGGCTGATAAGTCAACCTTGAGAAAAGTGGACATTCAAAGACTGAAATGTTATAAAAAATGGCTCAAGAGAATGATGGAGTGAGCCAGTTAAAGAAAACGCAAGATGCAGTGAAGAATTCTGATGAAAGATCATCGATCTGAAACATTAACTTTGCTTCTTCTCACACATTACACCCAACACGCTGAATATTTTCAGCATTTTAAAAAACTTTTGTAACTGAAGATTTTGGTATTTTTAAAATAATTGTTAATGAGAGGTCCTGGAGCATGCCAGTTCCATCAGCATGAATCAATTACCACAATGCAAACCATTTGTTTTATGGAGGGCTGCCAAAACCAATTAATAAGGATAGCATTATTTGTGAAAAAAGAGACATGCTTTCAAGGCTTTTCTTCTCACACTCATCAGGATAGATGCAGGAATGACAAATTTATACTACATGGGAAAAAAGTTAACAATTCAACTGATTAGTCATGTCTTTGTCATAGAGAATGAACCACGGTTCCCCAGGCTTTTAATTCAGAAAAGGCACAATGTGTGGACATGTTCCTTTTGCGTACAGTAGACAGGTCCCTGTGTACGAATATAGGTATCTTCCAGTAAGTGTAGTTGAATCACATTACTAGCTTGACTGATAAGCTTAAATTGGCTGTTGTGTAATTCTTAGCACACTCAAAATTGTTCAGCAGGTGCTATCCAATGATGGAATCATATTTAGTGTTAGACACTGAAATTCATTTACCACACTTGTGGTACATTTGTGTGGTAGACAGAACATCATTTTGATTTGATAGCAACTTGCTGTTAGTGGAAAATACCACTCATGTTGTTACTGTAAAGTCACAGCATGAAATGATTAGCTATATCTGTTGCTCTAATTAGTCTCATAAGCTCGCTTTCTTTGATGTGCTTGTTGAAGAATCCGCTAACGGGTTCTCTGTCTATCAACAGCCTACTTTCATTGGTCAATATACATGTTGGAATTTCTAAACCTCCTCCAACTATAATGTTGGCCTCATTATTTCCAATTTCCCAAATAAGTCCCAAGCCATTGCTTTCCGTGCAAACTTGGGCACATCATTGCAATTTGCAGGATAATGGCAATCATGATCAGGTCATTGCCCGCTGTGTGTTGTACATATTCACAAATGGACCAAAGGGTGCCATGTTTGGACCTAATAAACACCCATTGTACCTCAAATTATTATGGAAGGGGACGGTATGCCAAAAAATTTGAGACAACAGGTGAAGCTAGCCTTTTCACCCCGCTCTTATACAATAGAAATACAAATATTTCTTTTCACTGACATGATGCTGTCATTAAGCCAAAAGAGGTTCTGCCTACTACGCAGATGAGTAATGTGATATATGAATTTCAGTGCTGGTGCAATGCCAGGTACATAAGTCGTATTTCCCAGTGATTGGTTGATGAAAATCTCCTTTTTGTTGATATTGAGGAGAGGTCATTGTTGCCGCACCAGTTCACCAGATTCTCTATCTCATTCCTGTACTCTGTCTTGTCATTGTTTGCAATCTGTCCCAGTACGGTGGTGTCATCAGCAAACCTGAAAATCGAATTGGAGGGGAATTTGGCCATGCAGACATAGATGTATAAGGAATATAGTAGGGAGCACCGGTGCTGAGGAGATGTTGTTGCCTATTCTTACTGATTGTGGTCTGTGAGTTAGTAAATTTAGGATCCAATCGCAGAGGAAGGAGTCGAGGCCCAGGCCACAGAATTTGGGGTTGAGTTTCTTGGGAATAATGGCATTGAAGGCTTAGCTATAGTCAATAAATAGGACTCTGACAAAGGAGTCTTTGTTATCTACGTGTTCCAGGGTTGAGTGCAGGGCCAGGGAAATGGTGTCTGCTGTGGACCTGTTGCGGTGGTAGGCAAACTGGTGGATCCAGGTAATCCAGGAGGCTGGAATTGATTCATGCCATGACTAGCCTTTCAAAGCACTTCATAATTATGGTTGTCAGAACCACTGTCCAATAGTCATTGAGGCCACACTGCATGGTTTTTCTTAGGTACCGGGTTAATGGTCGTCTTCTTGAAGCAGATAGAGAGTTCAGATTGTTGTAAAGTGAGGTTGAAGATGTCTGCGAATACTCCCGCCAGCTGCTCCGAAGTGTTCGTCCGGGTACCCCATCTGGGCCAGTCGTTTTCCATGGGTCAAGAAAACTGCTCTGATATCTGCAATGGTGACTCCAGACATCCAAGATGAAAAGCTTTGAAAGCATGTCCCTTTTCTCAACAATGACCAAGTTCTGTACTACCATGCAACTGCTAATGTCATTTATTAATTAATGACCTTTATTAATTAATTGAATTTAAATGCTATGGTAGATTTGAACTTCTGTCATTGGAGTATTAGTTCGGGCCTTCGGATCACTCATCTAGTAACATTATCACAATGTCCCTCTAACTGGCACATCTATATTTGAAACTGTGTCTAGTAGCACAAAGGGTGCTGATTAGTTCTGAATGGAGTTGGTTACTGGTAATACTGAGCCCTGATGTTAGGGAAGCATATCAGGTCCCCCAGGTGACCGTTACAATAGAATTAATCCTGGCAGTAATTAATCTTAACATACATTCTGCAGTTGGAACATTAAGAAGAATATTCTTCTCCTTTAAGGCTGGGTTGCTGGAACAATGCAGAGTGAGTTTTTCACTCTGCACCTAAATGTCTCAGTTCTTGAGATGTTAATCATACAATGAACTCTGTTCTATTCAGAATTGAAATATCTTTCAGAAATCCATTGAAAGGAATCATTCAGACACTAGCAAATTTGCTGTTTGTTGTATGACAGGCGCAAATTTGCATTTTTTGGGTATGTGTGGATTTTGAGTAAACTAAAATGGATGAAAAAAGTTGCAGCGGAGGCATAAAACGTATGTATTTAGAAAATCATACAATCATAGAATTCCTACTGTGCAGAGAGAGGCCGTTTGGCCCATCGAGCCTGCATTGACAATAATCCCACCTAGGCCCTATCTCCCTAATCTCATGTATTTACTTTGCTAATCGCCCTGACACTAAGGGTCAATTTAGCATGGCCAATCCACCTAACCTGCACAACTTTGGAGTGATTGATGACTGGAACTAGTTGGTCGAACATTCAAGCATAATTGATGTATTCCCAGGTGCAATCATTTAATCTACTTAACATAAATGTAAGACTGCAGTCTCCAAAGCAAAATTAGAATGTTATATTCATAATATAGTAAATGATCATCTTTCTTCCTTGCCAATACACATAATAGTAGACTCCAAGCCCGGGTTGAAAAGCCAATAATATATTCCTGACACAGTGACATTGGTCTGTTGCTCCTCAGATACTGTGGCACCAGTGGTGAAGAGAGTTGACCAAGTGTTGTGATGTAAAATTACTGCAGTACATTTTAACAACAGTGCTCTACTAGCAGCGTACAAAGCATGACAGACTGAAAATGTATTTTTAAAAGGATATCTCGGCCTTAAAGGCCAGCAGTTCTTTCTAAAGGCTGCCTTGTAGCAAAATAAAAAGCCACCCCATAATCTGTAACAAATGGAAGCTCCCAGGTCTGAGCACAGCTATAGTACATACATTTGTGATCTGTAAAACCTCAGATCTCATAGTGTATTGCCTGCTGACAGTTCTTTTGGTGTGAGGAGATTAAAGTGCAACTTCATCCTGTTTATACACTGGGGGTGGGGGGAGGTTAGAAACTTATCACAGGCAGTGGCACAAAACAAGTAATATCAGATTGGATACCCATTATATGATGGACCTGACATCCAATTCCATTGCTGAAATATTCATAATGCCACCGTTTTTTAATACTGGCTGACTAATATTCAGATTCAATTATTAAATAAAATAATTCACAGAAGTAAAGATTTAGGCAAAGCATCACAGAGCAAGTCAGCAATCTGCACCACATAAACTGTTTCTCCCAAAACATGTGCAGAATCTTTCCACCTATATAAGACTGACATGATCCCTGCCTAATTTGTGCAGACAAGAGGACAGGATGTGGAATTCCTGGGAAAGATTGCAAAGATTTGATGGGATGTCGCTTTTCAAAGGTCCACATAAGAGAATCAAAAGGTTAGACAAAAGGGAACAAAAAGAGTACAGCGAATCCAGTGGGCATAGCTATAGACTTAAAATACTTGACAACCTTTCTATATGGCAAGATTGGCAGAATATGTGGCTGCCAAAATTGAAGAGAAAGCAACTTTGGAGGCAGAAAACTGTCTGTGAACAAGTGAAAATAAGCTACCTCACTGGCAAATCTTATTTGATAACTGGCAAAGTGGATTTGTGAGGTGGGTTAAGGAATGGTTGCCCTCTTTGCCATGCTAGGATATCCTCCCCTGGAGGTAAGAGAGCAACATTCTTGGCAGCATTCTTCATGGGTGGCACAGTGGTTGGCACTGCTGCCTCACAGTGTCAGGATCCCAGGTTCAATTCCAGCTCCAAGTCACTGTCTGGGTGCAGTTTGCACATTCTTCCCATGTCTGTGCAGGTTTCCTCCCACAGTCCAAAGATGAGCAAGTTAGATGTGATTGGCCATGCTAAATTGACCCTCGTATCAGGGAGATTAGCAGGTAAATGCGAGGGGTTATGGGAATAGGGCCTGGGTGGGATTGTGGTCAGTACAGACTTGATGGGCTGAACGGCCACCTTCTGTACTGTAAGGATTCTATGATCCTTGGTGACAGATGGTGGTCAGACTCAAAACAATATAAATTGCCCCCATAACTAGGGAATAGATACAGAGAAAGAGAACACACTTTATCAAAATATTACCTATTATTGAATAAATTCATATTTTATGTTAACTTCTTCTACAGTTAATACTGAAAAGAGATGAATTTATGCACAGGGACGTATACTCTACAGGCAAAAGGAACATGTTCAGGAATTCAGTCTTTCTTAATGAAACAAAAGCATGGGGAATATTGGTTACTTGGTGCATTTTCCCATGGCAATGCCTCAATCAATCAGAGTCGATGTGCCAACCAATCAGCACCAGCTTTTCATGTAATTTAAATTGTTGCTCCCTTTGAAATTTGGCATTTTTCCATCTCTCCAGCCCTCTCACAACCTTTCAATGTATTGCTCACCATGCACAACTATACTTCAGCATATCATACACTCAACATAAATTGAAAGCCTTGCCACACATCTACAAATTGAACACCAAAAGAGGAAAAAAAAGGAACAGATTGATTGTAATTAAAAATGCTAAGTCCTGTAATGCTTCTTCTGACAATCTACTTTCTATCCCTAAGTACATAAAATTAACATTAACAATAACTTTTCTCTTCATAGATTCAAGCAGCGTAAACATACCAAACAACTCAAATCCAAATTGATCAACCTTATTTTATCACAGCTTATTGAAGCACAAAGTGAACTCATCCTATGGTGGGTATTGCAAAACCAAATTTTAAAAATGTCTTTACAACAATTTGCTGAGATAAAATAAAAGCTGTAGCTATTTGCTTTCATAGATTCATATTTAATAACAGGAATTTATATAATTATGATTTATTTTGATATACAATATCAAAGTTATGTCTTTGAAGAAAACTGTGTATACCCTAACTTTATATTACAAAAGGGAATATGTATTCCAATAACCTTTCAGATATGCGGTGACTCACAGTTAAAAGGGCTTTTGGTTACATTTTCCAGTAGCTAATTGGTGAACACTGGAATATCTTCCCTGCCAACATTGTCTGCCTTAAGACACAGAGGATGGGATTTTCCGATCACTGTCGCCCCAAAACTGGAAAATTCCTCCCAAGGTCAATGCACCTTTGCATGCCCCCCTCCCCCCGATTCCCGTGGTGGGTAGGACGGGAAAATTTCCCCCATAGGGTTATCTTGGCAGCAGAATAATGCATTCTGTGCTACACAGCATGATTTTGTTTTCTATATAAAATATAGGGGGTAACTTTCCACTTGGCAGCCTGGGCAGTTATGACGTGGACTCGATTGCCTGTCAGTTATAAAACACGCCCATATTCAAACCTGTGATTTCAGGCAAATTCCATTCTGCATCATTACAGCCCAGAGGGTTGATGGAAAATTACCACCGTACATCTTCGGGATCAATTCCACAAAAGATCAGTTAGTAAGTAGAAAAGTTTTTGGGTTGCAGCAATGACATCTTAGGTGGCTTCCACATCACAATTTTTAGAAGTGATGCCAACCAGGCAGGAACTCATGCCCTATTTCCCAATGAGAGCTCCTTGTAGGCAAAGCTCCACACTGGAAGTGCAAACTTTTAGATATTTCCCACTGGTTTCTTCATACCCTACAGACGAATTAGTTGTCAATCTGCAGAAAAGTGTATCCAGTCATTTGGTCTTTAATTGACCTTCAAATATGCCTATTACAGCATTTAGAGCCAGGCCAGGTTATGCATAGCTACAACTTAGAGTTGAATAACACAGATTCAGTAAATTACTAGCAGATATCCTGCAACACTGATTATAGCAACGAGGATGAAAACTCTAGTATTAGTTTTAAGGATCTCCTGCCTGGCTTAAAGGAGCTGATAGAAGCCTGGGAATGATCTTGTGTTACTTACATGTCCAATCACCCCATCTGCTATCAGGGTACAATAACCAGAAGGGTGACCAAAGTACTCATGTATTTTGGGACACAGGCCAACTGGAATATACAAATTTGGATCCTGTAATGTACAATTTTGTGGTATTATTGGGTTTCCCATTTCTCCCCTGTGTATGGAATGGACATTACATCCCTGTCCTTTCAAACAGTAGAGGTAATTTTAACTTGAGACACACAATGGACATGTAAAGCGCCTGTCACCACGTATGGGGCTAGAACCATATTAAGCTGCATTTATAGGAGAGTGAGAAATAATAAGCTTCCACTTTGAGCTGGAGAGATTGGAGATGACAGCGCGGCTTTGCATGGGCTGATAGTAGCATTGTTTTCCTGCGGGTATAGAAAGGGCACTCCTTTTCCTGGCCCCACAAAAATATAAGTTTGATGGTCTGCTGGTTATGCTCTAAGAGTACCTGGACTTAGCCAGCAAGGCACTCAGTATCTGTTATAGGTCATCATCCTGAAATGTTACTCTGTTCCTCTCTCCACTGATGCTGCCTAATCTGCTGAGCATTTCCAAACTTTTTAGTTTTTATTTGTCCATTTGTACTTCTGAATTGCAGTAAGGCTCCTAAGTGTGCTATAGGACCTGATCTGCATATTAGAAGGGGCTTGCTGAGTGAAAGATGGGTACTGCGTCCAGCCATTTCAGAGTCCTATTAAGATAGCGGTGGTTGCAGCACAGGTGTAGGGATTGAAAGTGATCCAATACTATTTTACACTGAGTGAGGCCTTTACAATCAATGCTAGTGTATTCTCCAACTTAGTGTGGTAAGTACTCACTTGCCTGGATGAGCGTAACTGCAATAATACTTAAGAAACTGAACACCACCCAGGATAAAGCAGCCTGCTTGATTGCATCTCATGCACTACCTTAAACATTCACTCCCAACACCACTGGTACGTCATGGCAATAATGTGCACCATTTACAAGACGTCAGTACCAATCCCAACCTATCAATGCTCTTTTGACAACACCTTCCAATCCTCTACAAACTGGAAGAACATGGGAATTAGGCACCATCACCCGCAAGTGCCCCTCACACCATGCTGAATTGGAAATATATCACCATTCCTTCACTAAGGGATTAATTTTCAATGATTATTTTTCCCAACACAGAGCTAATTTCTCAGCACTGGGGGAGTCAACAACCTGGAACTCTCTCCCTAGCAGCACCATGAGGGTGTACTTGCACCAAACAGGCTGCCACAGTTCACGAAGGTGCATGACACCGTGGCACAGTGGTTAGCACTGCTGCCTCACAGTACCAGGGACCCGGGTTCAATTCCAGCTTTGGGTGACTGTGTGGAGTTTGCACATTCTCCCTGTGTCTGCGTGTTTCCTCCAGGTGCTCCAATTCCTTCCAAAGATGTGCGGATTAGGTGGATTGGCCATGCCAAATTGCCCTAGCAGGGTAAACATGTGGGATTATGGAGATAGGGCCTGGGTGGGATTGTTGTCGGTGCAGGCTCGATGCACTGAATGGCCTATTTCTGCATTGTAGGGATTTTATGATTCTAAGGTAGCACCCAGCACCTTCTTGTGAACAATCAGGAAATATATGCTGGTCTTGCCACATCTGATGAACAATTTTTAAAAAGTCATTGGAAATTTGCCTTTGAATTTTTACATCCAAGGAAATTATATATAAAATCTAACATGATGCCACGGTGGTACTGAACCATAGAAGCAAAACCTTGCTTTCTTGTTTTTTTCCAGGCTGACAGATGAAAATAAAGTTGACTGAACTCTATGGACTAAAACATCATCCTCTAAACTTTATATTTTCTTTTCAGTTTTACCTTAATGTAGAATAAAAATCTATTCAAAATCATTGCTGGTTTTCTTATTTATTTTTAATGGATGTTTCCCATATTAAAAAATATAAGGTGAGAAACAATTTTTTTTCCTTTTCATTCATGGGATGTGGGCATCGCTTAGCATTTAGGCCACTACTGTGATTCTGGCGTCACGTGGAGGCCAGACCAGATAAGGATGGCAGATTTCCTTCCCTCAAGGGCAGGAGAATCAGGTGGGCTTTTACAACCAATGGTTTCATGGTCATCATTAGACTTTTAATTCCAGATTTTTATTGAGTTCAAACTCCACCAACTGCCATGGTGGGATTCAAACCTGGGTGCCCACAGCATTACTCCTGTGTCTCTGGACTACTTGTCCAGTGACAAAATCATAATGCCACCGCTCCCCCTGCAGAATGACTCAGATGCATTGTAGTCTCTTTATGATAGTGGAGCTCTGGGATTATTCCATTGAGTCTCCGTTCTTCAAGTGCAGTAGGACTGGCAAGGGAAACAACCGACGACTGCCCTTATCAGCGTTCCAGGAACACCACAATATAGAATTTTCCACAATGATGCCAATAAATCAATTTTATTTTAACCAAAAGAATAGCTGCTTTTATCAGGAAACAAACCGGATTCAAGGAAAGACTAGGTCAGAGCTCCAATATTGTTGAATTCACATTTAAATCACAGGTGTACCAAAACTTATATTTTTTACAAGGCATTACAACCCGTTGAATGAATGCAATGCTTGCTGATATGGTTCTGACTGGATTTTTCCTTCACGTCAGCCCCAGGTCCAGTTTGGGCCTGCCACTGGGAGACTTCCAAAAGAGGGCAGAAGTAGAAATCTATCTGAGTCAAACTTCTTCAAGGACATTTGGAAAAAGTTAAAGGAATGAGTTTTTTTTAAATTCTATTTATTTAATTTATCTTTGCAAAGAAAAAGAATTATTACCAATATAAAATGGCTGAAGGCGATGAGAGGTTGGAAGTGGGAAGTTAGTGACGTACCTCAGAACCTTCTGAAGAAGGGAAAAGAAAACTGCGATGGGATCAATTTATAAAAAAGGAGCTACTTCATCTGTCAACTGTCTCAGTGTTTCGATGTTGTCTAGAAAACAATGTGGGAGCAAGGGAGAGACAGAAACGGTGTAACTAGTGCAGAATTCCTATATGTGTTGCACAAGTCAGTAGGAGTTGTCAAAGCTGATTTTCAACTTTAAAATTACATCGGACTTACCAATTGCCTACGCTTTATGCTGTCCTATTGGTGGTACAACCTGGAGGAATGGTTGCAGAAATGGCAAATAACCACCAGCGGGTGGAGCAAATCCTAACGTGTTCAAAATGACGATAAAAGCAACAAGGCACCATCAGCCACAATGGGGAAAGGTTCGCTTAACACAATTTGCTAATTAAAATGATCAACCTTGTTTATAAAAAATAATAGGAACATTGCTGTGTTCTGCATTAAATTCCATTTCCTTACACAATACATGTAAGCGGTCATAATGGAGAACAAGGTAGAATTCTGTTGATAAAGGCAAAACACTGTAGATGATGGAATCCAAACCAAAAACAGAAAATGCTGTCAGACCTACTGAGATTTTCCAGCATTTTCTGTAGAATTTTGTTGATTTTAGTTTTATTTACAGACCCATTGTCTCCTTACACAGCCTAATTATGGTTGCTATTAAGTAAACCTCGCTCAGTATGATCCAGAAATAGGATATTTTACTGTCCTCAATCATGTGCTGTTGTTCTTACAGGAAAATTATTTGGTCACTTATTCCTGTTTGTGGAATCTTGCTACCTGCAAATATCCTGCTGTATTTCTACACATTTCAACAGTGGCTACACTTCATGAGCTGTAAAGGAAAATGCTATATAAACACAATAAACAGTACATGACACTTCTTCTGGAAAGGGCATCATGTGGGAGGGTTGTGTGTGTGTGGTGGAAATATCCCAGTTGGTCATATTATGCGTCAAGAGCCTTATACCGGCTGATTTGTTGCATGATTTACAAGCTTGAACCTCTGCTACTGAAAAGTCATAGGAAGAACAATGGACTTATTTTAAAGAGGTTGTGTTAAGTAGGGTGGCACGGTGGCACAGTGGTTAGCACTGCTGTCTCACAACACCAGAGATCTGGGTTCGATTCCAGACTTTGGTCGCTGTCCGTGCGGAGGCTGCACGCTCTCCCTGTGTTTGTGTGGGCTTCCTCCACAGTCCGAAAGATGTGCCGGTTAGGTGCACTGGCCATATTAAATTCTCCTTTGGTGTACCTGAACAAGTGTCAAGTTTGGCGATTAGAGGATTTTCAGACTAACTTGCAGTGTTACTGTGACAATAATAAATAAAACTTAAACCTAAAACTTAATTTGCTGGTTTTGACAGGGAGTGCTGCTGCATCCTTAACAGGAAGGCATAAGGTGTGATCACCTGCGCACAGCAAGACTTAAGCAGCTATGTGCTGTACACTAGGGTGCTCAGCTCACTTGTGCAGCAAAGATAAAAGAACGAAACAGTCCAGGATGGGATTGTGAGGGAAAACCTCACAAATAACTCTGATGATGTCACCACACAATCACATTCTATCGGGGCATTTAAGGGACTTTTAGATAAGCACATGAATAGAGGGATATGGACCAAAGGCAAGTGGAAGGAATGAGTTTAATTTGGCATCATGTGGATCGAACAGCCTGTTCCTGTGCTATACTGTTCAATGTTCTATGTGGTACTATACAGAGATGCATTGGTTTACAATACATAACACCCCTCCCCCTTTACTCCAATTGTGCAACTAACATTAACTTCAACTCTTACTATGAATAATAATTATTTTACAGTTTTACATCTATACATTCGGTATTTTAAGTGGATGTTGCTTCAGCTTAAGCAGAATCTGTAATTCCGGAGTCTTTGCGTTCATGCTCTCAGTAGTCTGTTCACCACTTGGCTCAGGAACATCATCTAATAAAGTTGGTTCTTCTTCAGCTTCTACAGATGCTGTTGGTTTGAGTGCTGTAGAATCTAAATTCAACTCAATTGTGATCATAGGTTCAAGTATTTCCAAACCTTGAGTGTCAGATGATGGCCTTTCAGATCCAGATTCTTCAAATTCTCTTTTTGAAGCAAGAATTTGATCTGTATGCCTCCGTCAGACTTTCTTGTCATTGGTTTGCACCACAAAGGAAATAAGTCCTGTCTTTGCAAGTATTGTGGCAGGTACCCACTTCTCGCTAAAACTCCTTCTTGATCAAAACTCTTGGTTTCGATGTCTGTTCATGGTGATTTTGTTGTTGTCACTCTACCATGGTAGAACTGCCAGGTGGTAAAAGCAAATCAAATTTGGTTCTTTAAAAATAATATTGCTGGTGTGTTTTGAGTTATCGCATGGGCTATGTTTCTGTAGATTATGACAAAGTTGTTTACTCCTTTGGCTAATGGTCCTTCATCCTTTGATGCTTTAATGAGATTTTTCAATGACTGTACCAACCTCTCCCCCGATCCATTGGTGGATGATAAGACACAGTTCTGATTTGCTGTATGCCATGCTTTCTGAGGTAGTCCATGAATTCCCTTGACGCACACTGAGTTCTGTTATTGCCAACTTATTGCTCCAGTCTGCTAAACCATGCAGGTACTTTGTCAGGTCATTATATTGTCTTATCAGTAGCTGTCAAGTTTACCTTCATGATCTCAGGCCACATGGAATATGTGTCCACGGGACAAGAAACATATATCCTTCAATTTGTCCTGCAAAGTCAATATGAACTCTTTGCCAAGGTTGTCTTGACCAATTCCATGGATGAATTAATTGAAGACCTGCAGTATTTCATATCCTATCACAACACTGACACTGTTCTACTCTTTCTTCAATCTATGAATCTTGTCCTGGCCACCAGAAATAACTCCTTGCAAGTCCTTTCATATGTATGACTCTTGGATGTCCCTGGTGAAGTTGATCCAGTATACAGCTCTGCAAGTATGGAGGAATGATCTCACTAATCCCCAAAAGCAGTACTCCATTTTGTACCATTAATTCAAGTTCCCTTGTTCTACATGACTTGAATTCCAAATTCCTCCCGTTTATCCAATGGTATTTCTTTTAAAATCATTTCCACGACCTTCCTCATCACCGGATCTGACCTCATGCTTCTTTGCACTTGACAGGCTGTAATAGGTACACTATTAACTTGGCAAAAGGACAAGATAGTCACATAGTACTCCTGTGATTTGGCTTTATCCCGAATTAATACACATGATAGAGCATCAGTGTTCGCAAATTGCTCAGGTCTTCTGTACTTAATCTGAAATTTTTACACTGATAAAATGAGAGACCATCTCTGTAAGTGACTCGTAGCTAGAGATGGTATCGTTCAGTGTGGACCACAGATCATTGCTAAAGGTCTGTGGTCTGTTATCGAGGTAAAATGTTTTCCATACAGATAGTCATGAAACTTCTTGATTCCAAGAGATATAGTCAGGGCTTCCTATTCCAATTGGGCATCATTTTGTTCAGTGCTTGTCAATGTTCTCAAAGCGAAAGCTATTGGTCTTTCATCTCCATTTGGCATTATATGAGAAACAGCTGCACCTACCCTATAGGGTAATGCATCATATGAGTTGTATTTTCAAATTAGAGTTGAAATGAACTGAGACTTCTGATTTTGTTTGCATATTTTTCCTTTCATTATGTGCCTTTTCAAAAGTCCATTGTTGATTTGCACATAATGTTTGGCAAAGTTTTGATATGGTAGCAAGATTTGAAGCAACTTTTTCACAGTAAAGTTAAAGTTTATTTATTAGTGTCACAAGTAGACTTACATTAACACTGCAATGAAGTTACTGTAAAAATACCCAAGTTGCCACACTTCGGCACCTGTTTGGATATACTGAGGTCTGAGAATTTAGCATGGCAAATGCAACGACTCAACACGTCTTTTGGATTGTGGGAGGAAACCAGAGGAAACCCGTGCAAACATGGAAAAAACATGCAAACTCCAATAGACAGTGACCCAAGCCAGGAATTGAACCCAGAGGGCGCAATGAGGCAGCAGTGCTAACCACTGTGCCATCTTGAATCCTGAAAAACATCTCAGTTGTAATATATTCTGCAGTCTAGATGCATCTAAAATCATCTTAGGTTGTTTGTGGAATCCACCTCTATCAATTACAAGGCCTAGATAGTTAATCGGTGACTCTGCATTCTTCACCTTCACATGAAAATCGTGCTTCTCTGGATGCTCCTATGCCTTTCCTAAGTTCTGTAAATGGTCCCTGAAATATTTGCCTGTGATTAAAATGTCATCCAAATAACACTGGAGCCACACTATTAAGGCCACTTCGGATTCGACCCATTGACTTTTGGAATAAGGCTCAGGCCAATGTTATTCTGAATGGTAGCCGTTTATATTGGAATAATTCTTTGTGAGTAACAATTGTTAGCAATGTTGCAACACAGTTGCCACCTTCATCGGGAGATGTGCTAGGGCCAAGTCTATCTTACTGAACTGCTGATCCCCCAGACATCCAGCGTATAGGTCTTCAATTCATGTAAGGGCTACTGTCGACACACAACACTGGATTTACTGTTGCTTTGAAGTCACCACAAATTCATATAGAATCATCTAGTATAATGACGAGGATGATTGGAGCTGCCCAATCACTTGTGGTTATGGACTCGATCACCTCATCTTTGATTAATTTTCCAAGTTCTATTTCAACATTTGGCTCAATAGTGTATGGCACAGTTCTTGCCTTTAAGCATGTTGGGGTGCTATCAGGTTTTATCCTAAGTCATGCCTCGACTCTGGTCATCTCCTTAAAACTATTTTCAAATTACTTCTTTTACTTTTCTAAGAACCTCTGTAATGTGTTCTTTCCCTCAACCAATTGGTTAACTACTAGTTTGATTTTCAAACATACTTTTCTGAAGAGCACAGATAAATTTCCTTTCATCACATGAAATGGCAATTTTTCAGACAGACCATTTGTTTCAACTTGCACCATGATTATAACCCTTCACTGGAACCACCTCTTCCATATTCTCAGGATTACATTAGAAGGTTTTACTGATATACTCTTGAACATTAGTTTATATGACTTCTCTGAGGTAAGAAATACAGTACCAGGTCTGGCAGGATGAACTAGACTTTGTAATAGAATGAAGGTACTCGATCCTACTACACTCAGGAAAGTTGCTACTTTAATTTCATACGACATCCTGTTTGCAACAAAGTAATATTGAAATCTCTCTTCATCAGTCCTCCATGATTCCGCATTTTCATCGAACGGTTCTATAATGCTCCCTTTCCCGCCATTGCAGTTACCTGTTCTTAAATTGTAGTACTTTAACTTTTCCTCCTCTCGAATTTCTTTTCTCTTTCAATTTAATTTGCATCATTTCTGTTGGACTTTATTCTTTATTTTTTCTTGCTGGACTGTAGCTCTAATAAATATGTTTTCCCTTTTTTTGCAAACAATGATCTGTACTAAAACAAGAAGATTTCAACTTCAGTTCAGCTTAATCTTGGTTACTATTGTGTTGCTTTCCTTTTGAGCAGATGCTCCCCTGAAAGCAGGTTTTCTCCCTTTCTAACTGAGTTCTGGGACCCAATGCTGCAGTCTGCCGCATGTGGGGGCACGCAGCTGGAAAAGACTCCTCAGCTTCTGTAAGTAAAGTTGCTTATATACAGCCTACACCCTTATGTTCTTACACTGCTTGTTTTCAAGGAGATTTTGAGCCCACCTATTGGGTGGGATGTTCTGGTTGTGCTTGTCCAAAGTCCGGAAAATCCCGCCAAAGGTCAAGGGACCGCTGCATAGTCCTGTTCTGCCCGCTACGATTCCATAGCGGGCAGGGTGAGAAAATTCCACCCATTGTGTCAATTGACTAATATTACTGTTGACACATTGGCTGAAAGTTCTTTCTTAGGAGTAGGAGGTGTTAGGGTGGGAGACATTCTGTAAAGATTCATTCACTAGCCTTCATCACCACTGTAAGGCTATTACATTTCTTGTACCCCTGCTGCCAGATCCTCGATTCAGATTCTGGGTGCTAACCGGCTCTGATCATTTGTACCCTCTTCCTTAGTCCCATGGCAGAAACGTAATCTCTCTTTTCTTGCCCATCTCCATTTTTAAGTCCTCAAGCATTGCATCCATGAACCTAAGGGGGCTCTCTCTTCCCTAATGCTCCATTCTTGTAGCTGCTACATGCAGCCAGTGTCAGTATAAACAGTAGCTCCTTTCCACTGAGCGCAGCTCCCCTTTAAAATGGACAGACTGCCTTTAAGAGGAGCAGACTGGCTGCACCATTTACATCAGTCTACAGCTGAGCACTCAGTTAAGCAGCAATGTTGGCCAAGCTCAAATCTACACTATAATCATTTAAAAAAGGGGGCGGGATTATGTTTGCATGCTGCCTGGCCCATGACAATGGGTGAGGGAGCAGGACATGAAACATGGATCCTGGATCACAAAGCTGGCTAGAAACAAATTTTAGCCCCACATTTCTATCAATCACACAAAAGTTTGTAGAACAAATTCTCCTGCATTTATTAATCAATGGTGTTCCAAAATCAAATAAACTAATTAACCTGGGGCTGAATTTTACAGTTATGCTGCAGTGGGGGTAGGACTGTAAAATGCAGTGAGCCTTTCAGAAGCCCATTGACTTTGGCTAGACTGGAAAATCCCATTGGTGGGAAGGATTGGAAAATTCTGCCCTTGATCTTTTGATTGAAGAGATAGATCAGTATTTGTGGTTTTCCATTTCTCTGCTCACCAGCTCCACCAGAACACAGAATGGCTGAAAATCGCAAGCTGTCAAATATGAAAAAGGAAAGTCCTGACTGTGACATTGTATTCAGTGAAAAAAACGGTTCACAAACCTTGTCACAAATTTAATTAGAAATGCGTATCTGAAGTGTGTGTTCATCTGTGAATAATGCTGGGAACATTTCTTATGTTTGATGATATTACCTGCAGAATGGGGCATCTCTGCACAACTTTTACCCCCTACACCGCAGACCAGCAAATTGTTCCAAATAAAGGAAGACTGTCAAAAGTTTTGAAATGTTTCTGATGTCATTGGAAATAAAGTTCTTGCAATTTGTTTTTTTTGTTTCCACTTGCAAACACATCACACTTCAGCTTAACCACATCAATTCTAATATTTGCAAGCAGCAGCAGCGGCAAAAAAGGTTCACAATTCTTCAGCTCAGAGAGGAATGTTTCCATAATGTTTTTCCATGGCTGTACAAATATATTGACGATATATTTACTAATATGTTCTATCCCCATTTGCACTAACAGAAATGGAACAATGCTTGCCAGTTCTAACTATGGTAAGAAATGTTCTCATTGATATGGGTGCTTCAATAAGCCAAGTAGCAATGAGTCATATAGTTTTATTTTATTTATTAGTCACAAGGAGGCTTACATTAACACTGCAATGAAGTTACTGTTAAAATTCCCACGTCACCACACTCTGGCACCTGTTCAGGTACACTAAGGGAGAATTTAGCATGGCCAATGCACCTAACCAGCATGTCTTTCAGACTGTGGGAGGAAACTGGAGCACCCAGAGGAAACCTATGCAGACACTGAGAGAACATACAAATTCCGCACAGACAGTGACCCAAGCCAGGAATTGAACCAGGCTCCCTGGTGCTGTGAGGCAGCTGTGCTAACTATTGTGCCACCATGTGCGTTGCTCATTAGAACTCAAACAGTTAAGTAGTTCTCGGTGGACCCACTCTGTTTGATATCTTTGTCAATGGCATGTTTCTGGAAGTGTGCCATTATCTGCTGCCACAATCGATCCAAAGAAATTATTTTCCAAACACATGTTCATGTGTCCAACACATTACACTATGGGAATACACAGCAGGAACTTTAAAAAAACATTTTGTTTCATGGGGATGTGGGTGCTGCAGGCTTGACGTGCATTTGTTGCCCATGTCTAATTGCCCTTCAATTGACTGACTTGCTAGACCATTACAGATGATGGTTAAAAGTCAACCACATTGACGTGGGCTGGAGTCACATGTAGGCCAGACCAGATAAGGCCAGTAGATTTCCTTCCCTGAAGTACATAAATGAACCAGATTGGTGTCGATGACAATTAATGATGGTTGTCACAGTCACCATTACTGAGACGAGCTTTCAATTCCTGATTTATAAATTGAATTTATATTCTACCAGTTGACGTGGTGGGATTTGAACCCTTGTCTCCCAAAGCTGTAGCATAGGGTGTCTCTCGAGCATTACAGGAGAACACCCTTTCAATTGGTAGGAAAACTCTTATACTGTCCTAATATTTGCGCCTTGTGTACAAACTACACAATCAAACTTGCAAAATTGATTATCTGCTCCATTTACCACATTTCAGGATCTTTTCACCGATTTCGTCCAGAAATGAATATGGAAGCGAATGGGCTGGAGGCGGTCATTTCCCTAATACATTGCATTTAAGCTTATCACTTTGGAGGAGCAGATGTCCTCCTAAAAAAAATCTGTTGTTCAGACAGCCCCTCTTTCTATTCATGATTCTGTCAAAGTCCACTTCCTTAACTTACCTGACTTACCAATGGCCTCTGGTCCTGCCATTTTCACCTGCCCATAGCTGGTCCATTGGCCGGAATGATACCACTGTTTATGCCGTTGGGACTTCCTCTTCCCGCAACAGTGAACAGAGATTTGGCTGGGTGCCAAGTTCTCCAATCTTGCTGAAGCGGGAGCGCAGTGAGCAAGATCATGGCAAAGGTCTCTCCATGCCTGTGTGTGGCAGCCAGATAGCCTGTGGGATGTAAATGAGACCCGGTGGTTCATTCTAAAGTTTGATTCATCCTGAACTCATTGGACTGGATTTTTCTTCCAATGTTGAGGAGCGGGAATTCTCCCCACTGCTCCAACCCAACCAAGATTCCAGCTCAATTGCCTACATTAAAGCTCATAACACACATGTGGTAGACACCCAACAGGTGTGTCCTGACTTCTATAAAAGCAGGATTAGTCTATTGAGTTAGATGATCAGCTATGATCATAATGAATGCAGAGCAGGCTTGAAAGGCCAAATGGCCTCCTCCTGTTCCTGTCTTCTATGTTTCTATGAACACAGTCAAGAGTTATTTGAAATGCAGGAAATTCTTGTAACTGTTTTTAAAGATATTTAAAGGATTTTAGATTTCAATCTTGGTAATCTTAACAAAACAGTTTGAGCGTGCATCAGCTCCATCCGCGATAAGATAAAAGCTGTTCTCCAAAAGAATAACTGAGCATTAGATAATAAAACAAAATAACAATAACAAAAGCATTTGACTTATATGGATTTCATGCACTTAAGGGTTCTGATTATAAATATGTATTTGTATTATAACACTTAGTTATTTCTTCATCCTCTGTAAAATAAATTTATAGAACATAGAACATAGAACATTACAGAGCAGAACAGGCCCTTCAGCCCACGATGTTGCGCCGACCAGTTAAAAAAAATGACCCTCTAACCTAAACCAATCCCTTTTCGTCCATAAACTCTTTGTCTAATAATTTAATCCTAAAACAGGTCTGAAACAATGATGTTCCTACTGATTATCAATGCTTAGCCATGACCTGTGGGACTGGAGGATATAGTGAACACAGGTAGCAAAATTGATTTTTGATTTTAAAAGTTCCATTTTTTCAAGATTTACGTGGTATATACAGCACTAAAGCAGGCCATTCGGTCTAACCCATTTACACCAGCATTTATGTTCCAATCAAGCTTCATCTCATTCTTCCATATCTAACTCAGTGTATCCTTCTCTTCCCTTCTCCCTCATATGATTATCTAGCTTTCCATAAAATATACCCAGGCCATTTGCCTCAATGTCTCCCTGTGGTAGCAAGTTCCACATCTTCACCTTCTCTGGGTAAAGACATTTCTTCCGAATTCTTTATTTGACTTCTTGGTAACTATCATATATTAGATAGCCTCTAGTTTTTTTCCCCACAAATAGAAATACCCAATCTGAGTCTACACTGACCAAACCTTTCATCATTTTAAAAACCTCCAGTCATCTCACAATTTTCACTTTTCAAGAAACCCAGCGTGTATTTTCGGTATCTTTCTGGTAAATCTTTTTTTGGCACCCTTTCCAGTACCTAGATGCTCTTTTGCAATGACCGAACAGCATACAGTACTCCAACTGTGATCCTACCAAGCTTTGATAGAAGTTTAGCCTAACCCCTCGGCTTTTCAGTTCTGCTCCTCTAGAAATAAAACCTCGTGCTTGGTTTATATTTTTATGCTTCATTACCTATATTGCTATGTTAAGCAATTTTTACTCTGGATCCACTGTTGCTCCTCTATCCCATTTAGACTCTTACTTTACAAGTAACATATGACCTTCTTATTTTTCTCTTTCTAAAATGTAATACCTTTCACTCACCGTGGGTTGACCTTCATTTGTCAATTATATGTCCATTCTGTATGTTTATTAATATCTGTAATTAGTTTCAGTTCTCTTCAGTGCTGAGTTTTCCCCTTCCTCACACAATTTGATACAAGAGGAGAAAGCTCTGCCTAGGCCTGGAATTGTGGTGGAGGTGGATTCAATCCTGGCATTCAGTAGGACGTTCTTTGGAGAGAAACAATGTATATTGTTTATTGTATATTGAATAGGAGAATTGCACAAACCCATAATACACTTTTGGAAAGCTAGCGAGGAGAGGGATGGAGCAAATGGCCTCCTTCTGCACCAGAGCAATTTTGAGTCTGTGGGGAGAGGCGGGGCCACTGACATATGGGGCGGGGCTCCTGACTCAGGGGGCGCGCCACCGAATGGGGGCCGGGCCACTGATCTAGAGGGCGGGGGTTCTGACCGGGGAGGGCACGGATCCAGAGGGGCGGGCCCACTGAGTTAGGGGTGGAACCAGACGAACGGTGAGGGGGTGGGTGCGTTCATTTACAGGGCAGTGGAGATGGGCGGAAAAGGGGTTGACTGATGGGGGGAGGGGATCCTAGCCACCACTGGGCAGCGGGGGGGACGGAGGGGAAAATCCTAACCGTCACTGGCAGGGCGGGGGGGGGGGGGGGGAGGCGAGGATCCTAGCCGTCCCTGGGAGTGGAGCGGGCGGGGATGGAAAAGAGGATCTTAACCGTCACTCACTCCATATAAGGACTCCCGGGCGATGACGTTCAACTGGAAGTTGGTGGGCTGGAGGCGGAAGTGGTTACTTGGCGCAGGCGCATTGAGTGCGAGCCGGGCTTCCTTGACGGTTGTGGCTGTGTGAATCCAGAGTGAGTAACCGGCTGAGCGCCCTGAAATACTCAGAGCCGCAGTCTGCTTCCCGGGGAGGACGCACTGCGGTGGCCTCTTAAACCAGTCTCCTCCTCATCGCCTGTGCGCCTAATGGGGCAGCTGTGCTGGGGCTCCGGCCTGGCTGACTGGGCCGGTAACCTTGGCGCGGCCGCCCAGGGTCAGAGTAGCCGAAAGGGAAGTGGCGAAGCCGAAGCCGCGGCCTCTCCTCAGTAGCCACTTCCTGGCTGAAGGTGGGATCTACTTATTCTGGGGAAGATGCAAGCAGCCTGGGGGAAGCTTGGAGTGGGTGAGGGTCCCCCCCAGGAAGAGTGGGGGAGTGTCCAGGTGGAAATAATCAATTGGGTAATCACAAGGACGAAAGGCCGAATGGTCTACTTGTGTAAATGTGAACGGGGGCTCAGGTGAAAAAGATAACAAACAAATGAAAGGAAAGTTAAAATTAAGGTAGCAATTGATTGTATTTTAAGCAATCTGGGGAAAGGCATGTTTTTTTAAATGGTGGCATGGAAAGTTGGGCTGAAGGGCCTGTTTCCATGCTGTAAACTTCTGACTCTATAAAAGACATTAATCAAATGGGAGAAAAGCACCAGAAACTTCATTAGTTGAAGGACAGGCTAGGTTGTGTAGCCCAAATAGTCTACCTTTACCCAAGTGTGTGGAGTATAAGGAGCAAATTAAATGAATTGCTACCATAAATTCCCCTTTTGAGGGTATGACATGGTAATCATTAAGAAATGGCTGTTAGTGTAAGCTGGGAGCCAAATGTACAAGTTCTTCAGGAAGATAGTGAAATGGCAAAGGGACAGGCACAGCCTTAATTAATTGGAATTACTTGAATGATTGAGGATATAACAAGTAGGTGAATTTGAGTTAAGGATGTAGTAGTCATTTGGTAGTACAGAATCTGTAACTGAAGAAAGTGACATGCAAGAATGTCAAATTTCAGTGAGCCACAATTTATGCTGCATGAGACAACAGTTTGCAAGTTGATTGAGGTATTGCTATGGCAAATGCACCAGAGGAACATGTTCAGGCTTAATTAAGCAGCTGCCCAGGGGACATTAGTTCTCTGATCCTCTAACTTTTTGTAAGGGTTCTTGAGGTTTTAGGAGAAGTGGGATGGATCCCTAGGGACTTGGTGGTAAGGGTCCTTCACTTACTGAGAAGGAAGGTTGTGTATGATGGTCTGATTTTAGGTGATTATAGTTGTAGATTTCTCAATTAAACCATCACAATTATGTTGATTTCATTTGAAGCTTAATAATGTATTATGCATGTTGCAAATAACTATCATTTTTTTCCCCCAGGTAAACCATGTCTGCTGTAATTGCCAAGCCTGTGATGAGAGGCCTGTTGGCCAAACGTTTACGATTTCACTTGGCTATGGCATTTACTTTGTCTTTTGCGATGGCTGCTTCTGTCAGGGTAATCTTGCTACTTGTGTATTTTGGCATAAAACTTACTATATTTCCTATTGTCCTCCCTCCTGTAACCCCTGTCTCCCCACCTGATAATGACTGCAATGTATAATAAAGTGGGACACTTCCTTTGTGTAAAAGCACATTATAATTACTCTTTAATGTATAGCCTGAGAAGACAACACTGCTGTGTTAAAAGCAAATCATGTTTGGCTAACCTGATCAAATTCTATGATGCAGGCAGTTCTTGACAGTGTGGTGGTTGTGTACATGGATTTTAGAAGGTGTTTGACAAAGTACTGCATAGTAGACTTTTTGGCAAAATAAAAGCTCAGAATTAAGGTGACATGGCAGTATATCTTAACCAATTCTGTATACAAAGCACAGAAGTGGCTGATAGTTGTTTTTCAGATTGGAGTGAAAAATAGTGAGCTTCACTGTGGTTGGTATTAGGGCCTGAAATGTACATCAATGAGCATAATATCACAATTCAGATGTTACGAAATATGAAAATGTAGTAAAGAAAAAGATAGTAACAGATTTCTAGGAGTAGAGACATAGCAGATGGAATTTTAAAAAGAATGCAGGAACTGAGACTTGGAGGTTATGGGCACTAATCTGAATGTGGCAGGTGAAGTTTAGAAAGCTGTAAATAATTATTGTCCTTACTTAAAAGTAAGGGAATTAATGCAAAATGTCTTAAGGCCCCATATGACATTGTGTAAATTTCTGGGTAGCTCTCTTTTGGAACGATGTCTAGGTCTTAAGGTTCAGAAGAGATATACCAGAATGTACTAAGAATGAGGGAGTTCAGTTCCAAGGAGATGCTGTCAAAGTTGGAGCTGCTTGTAGCCCAGAGGAGTTTGAGGGGATCTAATAGATGTATTCCAAATCCATGAGGACTTGGTCATTAGTAAATAAGGAGAAATTTTTTTAATGATTGTAGGGTTGATGATGAAAGGATATAGATTTATGGTTGGAAAAGACCCAGAGCTAACTTAAGGCAACATATTTTTGACTGAGTTTGCCCAGTGAAAACAGATTCAATGGTGACATGAGAATCAGTTACATTTTAAGTGGCGTGGAGTTAATTGGACAGCTGAACGAAAGAGCTGGCATAGGCCACTTCCTGCATTGTCATGCTATGTATCGTAAATTTGTAATAGTTTGCTGTGTATTGGACTTTATATATTATGCATTTCAATTCAATTAAAATTTGTAAGTTGTAGTAAGAACATTAAAAGCTCAGATTACTGATTTCTCACCCATTTCGGTTCCTGATCCTCATGTCAGTCTTGCCCTAACTGAGGCATATATAATGTGCGATAACTGAAGATAGTATTTGTTAATGATGCTTCATAGTTGATCAGGAGTAATGAGCTAATTTTAATGTTTAATGACATCAGTGCTTCTCTAATTCTGGCATCATGCAAATCCTGATTTGTCATTCTGTCCTTGGCAACAAAATTTCTGGTTGCCAAGGCCTTAAGTGCTGGAATTTCCCCTCTGTTCTCTTTTGAGACATTCATTGATACCTTTGACCAATCATCTACTCTAATGCCTCCTGTGGCTTGATGTCAGATATTGCTTGATACTGCTCTTGTGAAAGGTGCCTTGTTTTTAATTCATTTACAGGACATGGGTGTTGCTGCTGGCCAGCATTTATTGTCCATCCCTAGTTGCCCTTGTTCAGAGGGTAGTTGAGGGTCAACCAGACTGCTGTGGCTCTAATTACATGTAGGCTAGATTGGATAAGGACAGCAGATTTCCTTCCCTAAAAGACATTAGTGAATCAGATGGGATTTTCTGATAATCGACAATGGTTTTGTGGTCATCAGTAGATTCTTAATTCCAGAATTTTATTTTGTTGAATTCAAATTTCACCATCTGCCATGGCAGGATTTGAACCCAGGTCCCCAGAACGTTAACTGAGTTTCTGGATTGATAGTCTAGTGATAATACCACTAGGCCATCACCTCCCTTTTGTAGTCAGTTGTTTGGTTTGATGTCTATTGTACTCCCAGTGAATGACTTTGTTAAAAATGATTCTTAAATTTAAATCTCCTGGCTTCAGTTAATTATTCCCTAAACAGCTACTCAAATTTGACATCCTGATACTGCAGGTGTTTTTACTCTAATTTCACTGACAACATGCATGATTTGTATTTTTTTTTGTTGTGGTGGGATGTGGATGGGGGGGCACCCTGGTTGGCCAAACCTTGATTCAAATACTTTCTGAATGGTTATAAATGAGCTGGAGCTGTGGGCTCTTTTTGTGCAGTTTTACATAAAACTGGAGTGTAATCTTATTTTTTTTCCTATACTGTTGCAGTTTTTACTGGGTGATTCCAGGAAGAAAGCATATGCTGATTTCTATAAGAAATATGATGCCATGAAGTCATTTGAAGACATGAGGGCTGCTGGTGTATTTGAAAGTGTGAAACCCAAATAAATAGATTCTTGCAAAGGTAACTCTTTCAGTTATGTTAAATGCAACAATAAAGTTGACTTGTCTCAACAGCTCAACTTCAATGTTGCTATTTCAATACATTTACTCTAACTTATCAATAAATTCCTCAGTGATGGAATAGAATGCAATTAATATTGTATCCCTGCACTGCACTCAAGTTGATGTCACAGGAAGGGCAGAATCTGAAACTTGGGTCTTTGGCTTATGATTAGAACACTTAGAAGTATCATAGTTTAAAAGTCAACTTAAATATTGTTACTCCCACTAACACCATTCCCCATTAGATTTTTCTGAAAATGGGAGATGGAAGTGAGGCACTATCTGCCCACCCCCCCCCCCCCCCCCCAAGTGTCTGGATCCTGGGCAAACAAGCAAGATGGGTTGTAGGATTCTGAAATTAACAGTACACTAAGTTAGAATGGCTGATTTCAATCAAATCCAGTATGAAAAGAGAAATAATATATATCTGCTAAGAGATCCCAAGGATATGAGACTCCACACTTGTACTCGTAACATCAAATGATTGGCAATTAGCACATGCTGTTAAGTTTTTTGGCAAATTTCAACTGTACAAGAACCTTGGGCCACTCGGAATCAATGTGAGATGCTAATTTTGCAAAGCTAGTTCTGCATCTCTAACAGCAGCTTTTTGATTTCTAAACTTAATCATGCATTTGCCCTCGTCCTTGGTTGTATTTCTTTTGAAGTAAGTTGAATGTGTCCATAACAGAAACCATGGTATCACTGTGCCAACAAAGATTAAGATTTTTCAACTGCTGTCTTCCTTATTTGGAGATGGTCCAAATTAACCATCTTTATTGGCTAAAGGATGCTAATCACTTTATCATCCCACCTTTGTAATTAGCCACAAAGTAAAGTATTCATCCATCTTCCCATGGGACCTTCTGTTTACATTACAAATATTTGGCACATTTCCTTTAATTACAGAAGTCAGACAAAACTACATTCTTTTGCCAACATATTTTAACCCAAACCCCCCACTAAAGATCAACTGCTAAGAACTCTTCCTATCATATCAGAAAATTAAGGTTTCCATTTATCAATTAAATTACTATGTAGGTTTGCTTAAACATAGTGTCATCTAAGTTCAGACACTGCTTTTAGCTATTCCTTAATTTTTTTTTTAAAATAACACCTAATTGTATTGTGGACAATTGAGGCAGCATATGGCTGCTTCACTCAGGAACATAAGTTGTAAACCAATTCTGATTCTCAGAACTGCCTAAAGAATTCCAACTAGCAGACATTCAAACTGAACCATTTAAAAAGTGGCAAAGGAATAAATTCCATAAATATTACAGACTCTTAAAATTATCATCTTAATGTCAAATGTAAAATTTGAGCTTGGTTCATCCACTACTGCATTTGGCAACAATGTTAAAGTGTGATTTAATGGTATAATATTGATCCTGCATGCAGCAGCTTCCATTTTTGAGGTTGAAAACTTGATGTTGATCACCCTTTCTGAATTGTACTACTGTCAATTTTTAAAACAGGAGACTTGGAATGAGTAACAGGATTGCTCCTCTGATACACACACTGGGAAATGAAGACAAAAGGATATACTTCTGTACCTGATGTATAAATAAAACATTTTTCTGACCATTAACATCTGTATGTGGTTTTTAACAGTTAACAGAACATTTTTCCATTTTAAATGTTATGAGGAAATTTGCTCAAACCCAGGCTCTGATTTTATTGGGGAAGACAAGGCTCACAAGATAACATTCTCTATTGGCCTTAGGCAGGTATGTCTGTAAAATTCCCACCCCAATCTTGCTCTAAATGAAGTAGTGGAATTCTGAATTTTCCATGTGCTGAGTTATTAATGTTTGAAGGGAGAGAGTTGTGATAAGAAAATGGTTAAAAAATACTATTTTTAATGCTCTTTATTAAGAACCTGTTACCTTGAGCAGCAGTTTTGCAGTGTTTAAAATTAGAATATAGAAATAGCTTGCACATCTAAAAATTGCACTTGTGCACACTTGCTGGTGCAGTGATTGCAATTATTACAAGTCAAATCATTTCCTTTTAAAACACTTAAAGGTAAATTTTATCTAGTGTCTGCCTAATGTCTATTGGAAGCACCAGCAAGGTACTTGTCAGTAGTAGTTAATGAGACCTCCATCTCAAAATAGACTGGGCCTCCTGTCTGAGCAATTGGGTAGATATCAAATGGTTTAAATCCACACTCCAGATGAGAAATGAATGAGACATTCAGATTAAAAATAGCATAATCAAGGACTCCACCCTGGACATACTCTTTTCACCATATGTTGGAGGAAAGATACAAAACTGTACCAACTGACTCGAGCAGCTTCTTCCCTGCTGCTATTAGACTTCTGAATAGATCTATATATTGATTTTTCCTGTGCACCATAACTGTGACTAACACTATATTATGCACTCTCCTTCCCTATGTACTCTAGCAATGGTATGCTTTGTCTGTATAGTGTACAAGAAACAATACTTTATACAAATGACAATAAATCAAATGATATTTGGAAATACTTAGTAAGTCAGGTAACATCTTTGGAACAAGAAACTGAGTTATTATAGGTGGTTTGACCAATTGTCAGAACATTTTTTTCCCAGTTCTGATGAAAGGTCATTGATCTGAAACGTTTGACTGTTCATCTCCGTAGATGCTGCCTGAACTGCACAATTCCTTCTGAATCTTGTTTCATAGGCCCAAGTTACCCAGCTGAAGTAATTGGCAAAAACAACTTGTTTCTTACATTAGTCTTGTAAGCCTTCTCTGAATTGCTAACATTTACATATTTCATCAAATAAGATGACCAATACTGTATACAATATTCCAGATGTGATCTCAGCAGTGCCCTGTGCAACTGAAGCCTAACCTCCCTAATTTGCAATCAATTCCCTTTGCAATAAACAATGATATTCTATTAGCTTTCCTCATTTCTTGCTGTACCTGAAAACTAGTCTTTTGTGACTTAGGTACTAGGATACCCAGATAACTTCAGCATCTCAGAGCACTGCAATATCTCACCATTCATGTTTTTAACCTTCCTGACAAAAGACAATTCTGTACTTATCCAATTCATCTCTTTGCAACCTTATCATAATTTACTATCCAACCTATTTGTGTCATCAACAAACTTAGCAACCATACTTTCAATCCCTTCACTTTAGTCATTTATAGAAATTGTAAAAAGTTGAGGCCGCAGCACTGATCTGTGTGGCACAACTTGTCATATCCTGCCAACCAGAAGACCCCTTTATGCTAACTCTGCCTCCTGTTAGCTAGCTAATCTATACATGCCAGTGTTACCCCTAAACCAGATGCTTTTATTTTCTGCAATAATCTTTGATGTAGCACCTTATCACATGCTTTCTGGAAAGTAAAGTACATCCACCAGTTCCTCTTTATCCACAGTACACGTGACTCATTCTAAGAACTCCAAAAAGTTGGTTAACCATGATTTCCATTTCACAAAACCATGCTGATTCTACCTGACTCAATTTTTTTTTTCCAAGGGCCCTGCTATAAGATCTTGAATAATGGCTTCTAACATTTCCCCAATGACATGTTAGGCTAACTGGCCTATGGTTTCTTCTCTCTCTCAGGAAGCTAAGGAAATTTGGAAAGGCTGCTACAAGTCCCACCAACTTTTACAGATGCACCACAAAGCATTCTTTCCAGTTGTATCACAGCGTTGAGGAAGAACTTCTTCACTCAAAGGGTGGTGAATCTCTGCCCATTGAAGTGGTGGAGGCTACCTCGCTAAATATATTTAAGACGCGGGTAGATAGGTTTTTGGTAGGCAAGGGGATTAAGGGTTATGGGGAGAAAGCGGGAAAGTGGAACTGAGCCACTTTGGATCAGCCATGATCTTATTGAATGGCAGGGCAGGCTCGAAGGGCTAGATGGCCTACTCCTGCTCCTATTTCTTATGTTCTCTACACCCTAGCTATGACTGCAACACATTCTGTATTCTCTTTCTCTATGAATGATATATGTTTTATCTGCATAGTGTGTAAGAAACAATACCTTTCACTGAATACTAATACATCTGACAAATCAAATCCAATCAAAAAAAATCAATCAATTTTCCCAAAAATGCACTGAATGCTAAATCAGGTGACAAAAGCTGAATGAAAATTGCCAGCTTCCTATTTTTTCTCACCTGACTTAATGACACACTATGCAGTTTCAATTTTGGTAAGGATCACATAGCCAGCTGGAGGGGCTGAGCCTAAATATGCCAGCAAAACTGGGATTCTGAGATTGGAACACCATGACACCATTTTTAAAGGGCTCCCCAATCTCAAAGTTAAATTTAGAACCCCCCAAGGACATCAGGACCCCACTGTGGGTAAAGGAAACATTCCCCAACCACCATACGCAGAAGGGACCCTACCACGCTATCACTAGATTGTGAACTGAGTATTGTTATTTGGTTGATTGAAAATTAATTCTGAAAAGCAATACCATTGAGGGAGAGTGTTCATACACATGTGCCTTTTTGATATTAATCATATCCCGAGACCTTGGATGCAATCCAGCTGCCAGTGACCGTGTCTTAAGGACTATCTTGATTGAATGGGGAAGTGAGAGATCCTACAAACTAGAGGCTGAAATAGAAAGATTCAGTTTGTACAAGGTGTACATCTGCACAGGGACTGATAGGAGTGGTGTATCAAACAATTTGAAGTGAAATTTACCATTTTATTTCAAGTAGCAATTGCCATTAATGTGAAATCTTGTTGGCTCTGCAGTTTCTTCATTTTGCGGAGGTGGCAGCAGCAGTGGCGGGGGGAGGGGGGGTCATAATTTGCTTACCATGGGAGTTGTAACAAAATCTTGAAAAACTGTATGGAGTTGACTGTCCTCATTTCTCCCCCTTGCAATAATGAATCAGTTCAAAAGTTGTGAAAGATAGCAATTTAACAACTGGCATGTTTAATTGCAAGCTTTGTGCTGAAAATGCTAAAACCAGGATGGAAAGTTAGTGCAATAAAGGAAAAACACCAAGCAAAGATTTTCTTAACTTTTATTTATATAAAACAAACTATCATTGCCCATAAAACAAACTATCATTGCCCATAAAACAAAGCTAAATGCATACTCCAGCATAATAATGAGTTAGTACACCAGTAAGTGGTTTTGACAGCAAACTTGCAACGGTAATCTCTGTAACAATGAAAAGTGGAATTCAGTTAATCAGCATTCAATTAAGAAACTTGGTCCAGAAATCTAGGTCCAAATCAGGACAATTCACTCAGACAAATGAAGTAGATAAAAAGATTATTCTAAAACTAACATGTGGCTCTTCATTTTGCAGTCAATGCCAGGTACTATATCATTTATTTGATGTTGTACAGTTAATGTCTTGTGAGAATGAATATTCCTGCTCCATTCTAAATTAATTTGCCCAAACATACCATAGATACTGGAGCCTTCTGTCTTGAATTCAAGGTAATTTGTAGGCTAGCTATATTGCAGCAGAAATGAAACATAGGCTTTTTTTGGTCAGAGATTAAAATGAAAGATATGAAGATCAATTTATTGAAAAAGGCTTGACGTAGAGAGCAGAGAAGCATGATTGTCATTCAGTAATCGTTTTTTGGCCTATATTCAATTATTCCCCTTTGCACAACCTCTAGAGCAACATTAAAAAAGTAATTCCATACATTACAATGAAAGTTATCCCACTGAGAGGCACATTATAATTCAAATAGTAGTTTTATCTTTTGACTGCTCCATGCAGTAATTGTTTGACACTAACAGTTTTAATAAGTTTATATAAAATTCATAAATTAAAGCTAGTTGCATTCTTATGATTAATAATGTAATGCTTGTTGAGCACCGAAATAAAACTAAACTTCCACATTGGCCAATATGCTCACCACATGTTACATTATATGTGGCATGGAACAAGCACTTACAGATTAATCACATTCTGCTTTTATTTCCTTATTATAAACATACCTTTTTCTGGAAGTTTTAAAGATTGAAACTTCTACAATCTGCATATTTACTTCATGTGCAGTCCAGTAGCTAGAAAACTAATGTGGGCTCCGCATCGCAGCGAGATGTACTCTGTTAGAAGAGTTGTTATGACATTTGGAGCAAGGTACAATTTATCTTCAAGATTCTATTTTCTGTTTCCAAACTTCTTCAGTTCCTTTGCTTATTTGATCTCTCCTAAAGCTCTGATCAATGCTAGAGATACTCTCAGGAGTCCTGTTATCTCACCCAAGTAACTTTTTTTTAAGTGCAAGACAGAGCTGCAAGCGTCAGCTAGATATTGGATTAACGTGGTATTTCCCCACTTCTGCTTTCACTCAACAGGTTCATTGGGCAGCAATCAGGAGTGAGATTCCTTGTTGAGTTACCCCTCTAGATCAGGAATGCAGATTCTAACAGTGGCATCTCTACTGCAGACTGCTGTTTGAGGTGGATAACTAAGCACACCTGGAAACAAAGGATGCTGTTCACTGGTCCCAATATTCCCCCACGTAACATGTTCATCCAATAAACCAAAGAAACCCAACGCCTATGTTTCTACAAATTTACACTGGTTAATTTTGCTGGGAATTGATAAGATCACAAATTGTGCATTAAGCTGAATACGCTACTGCAGAAGTCAGTGGTTTGTGGTAATAGCTGGTTTATCTGAACTGTTACTAATTTAAAAACTAGGCGCAAAGAGCTTTAACAGTGTATATTAATCTGACAAAGAAACATATTTAACATCGTTTGAAGGAAGTGCTTTCATTCAATAGCTGCTAACTGCATTGGCTTAGCTGGTCCTATCACTATCATACAGTTGCAGATGTGAAACCTACTTCTGTTTTGCACTGTACAGCCCTGTAGATACCAACGCTGACTGCACTGTGATATTTAGTTTACAGAGGCTTCTCATAAAGGTGTACAGCACTGACATTAAATGCTGCTTGTGTAAGGTAGCCTTTAGATCCCAAATAATGCCGCACCTTTGACATCTGATGTTAACTCCAATGCCGATACAAGGTAAGTGTCTCTGAGTGCTTCTTTAGAGATCCTGTCAGGTTGTCTACAATAATTAAATAAATGATGATTAACTATCAGTATTAAGATCTAGCACTCATTGGGAAGTATTCTACTTACTTCAAAATTGGATGCAAGTACTATGACTGGATAAAAATGTCTTCAAACCTGCTTCTATTGTTTCTTTGTTTAAACATTAAGGATGGAAGACCCTACTGAATTTAAATTGAAAATATTGGCAGTTTACTCTGATCTATTTATTATTAGCTATGTCTTTGCTAGCAGTGCACTTCCTATCACAGTTATCACAAAGAATTTTGTAAGCTGCAGCTGCTGAGTAGCTTTGGGTTATATTTCATTAGATGTTAACAACTCGCTTACATTTATTGCAAAGCCATTGTAGTACAATTTGATTTTAGATTTCTTAACTATCAAACACAAAGTTACTAAATTATCAGTTTGGTTTTCATTCTTTGTTCACACACTAAGGAGAGAGATACTGGAGTCATCCTTTTAGTCGTAAAATGAGTAATGTGAAGATGATCTTGAGGGGACTGTTTTTTGAACAAAAAAAGCATGCATTTTTCAAAACTTTAAATGTCTCTGGCTCAGGTAATAAAATTGCAATCAATCCAGTTTTTTAGAATCAAAAGCAAACAGCAATGAGGAAAAAATCTCAATTATACCCTAAGGATTAGTGAGTAGTCTGCAATTTCTACCACAGTGACTTATTTCTTATTTACAAAAACAGCCAAATGCCCAACATAACGCATAATGCTTCTCGTTAGCTGTTTCACTTTTTAAATTGGGGTTGAGGGTGGGGAGGAGGGAAGGAAAGATTAGCGGAATAAATGTACAAAAGAAAATACTCTCATAATGGGAACTCTCTTATCCCACAACCTCATAAACCTTCAAAACTACAGTGGAACTCTTACCATCTGGCAGATTTTCTTGATTAGATAAAGCCTTGTGCAAGATATCTCACAGCAGTCAGTTATTACCTTTAGTGGCTTTTTTGTCCAGTGCCTTGGGATATTATACCCAGAAGACCAAATTCTGGGATTCTCGATTACCTGCCTATTTTCATGATTGACCAGGACTCATTCCCTTATGGCAGATAACAGAGGTTCCACTGTGACTCTACGCATCAAAGGAACAAAAATGTAAATTTACATGATCATTCAAAAATCTTCTAACCCAGGTAGTCTCTATATAGAGCACAGGTCAAACTGGGAGTGGTGGTGCGGGGGGTGGGGGGAAGGAAACAAAAAAAAAATAACACTTGCATCATATTTCCAGCAGTCTTCACTGATGTTAAAATGTAACATACACTCAATCATTTGGAATCCTAAAGGGAATTCAGCACTTAAGCACACATTAATCTCTTTTCTTTTCTACCATGCTTTTCTCTTCCACTTCTTCATCTTTGAGTTCCTTTAAATTTTCTTTTACTTCATTATCATCCTTGTGATGTCCGGCATTGCTTTCCTCCTTTTCCTCATCGCTGGCTTCTGCATCTCCCTGCTCAATGGCTTCGTTCTGAAGCAGTTCTCCTTCCTCAGGTTCATATTCCCCATCAGCTGTCCAGATTCCGTAACACATGATGCTAATAACACCCAAAGGCAGACCGAACAGAAAGCAACCCAGGAGAGGAGAGGTCTTAAAAACCGACTAGATGAAGCACAAAAAGAACACAAAACAGGTCAAGTTTTAACTCCCCTCGTCACACAAAGAAAAGGAAAAGGCAAAACAGTTTAAGCAATGGTACCAAATACCCTTTCTGAAATCAGAACTGCATGAAACTATAGTTAAACAATGTAATAGTTTTACAATGCCAAAAACTGTCCTGGATGAAGTTATTTGGACCCTTTGGTTACTCTGATTGATGTGTGTTATGATGTTTTGGGCATCTTCTCTTATCCTTCTTAACTCAGGCTTTGAATGATATTTTAGATCATTCTCATAGACAAGACTCCAAATTTCTATGTTTCTGAGAATAATCTAACTAGCATGGATATAGGAAATGTTTGGGTATCACACAGAATAACAAGAAGAAGCTTTCTGTTAAATTCTACTGTTTCCCAACTTCAAGTAGCAATGAAACATTACATCATTAGACTTCATTTTAGACCTAAACACTTTAAAAAAGATTGACATGAAAAAGCAATAGCATGCACATAATATGCCATTGAACCTCCATGTCAATGGTGGGGCAACCTGTGGCCCAGGAAACCATTTGCATCCCGTCTGGGTTTTGAGTGCAGCCCAGGAGGCATTTTATTGACTGTGCCCAGAGTTGCTAATTTCCATCCATGTAGTTTTTTTTCCTATCAGTATGCTTGAAGTGATACACACATAAAACAAGGGCAAGGGTAGTGAGATGTGTGCTGATTATACAGACGGACAGAGCTGTGCACTCCCTCTGCTTGCAAAGAGTGGATATTTCTTTTGTTTTTACCACTTTAAGTTGACGATAGTTTTACTGATATATGACTACGTATGTTCTGTAACTTATGAAATATTCAGCATGTATTGAACATATTTAATCATATTCACGAGGTCATGGTTAGTCAACAAGCCTGATTTCAATCTTGCAGCCCACTGAGATGAAGGAGGGCCACTCAAGTGGCTCACTCACTAGCCTAGGTTGCCGATCACTGCACCATGCCATAGCATAGAGTCATAGATGTTTACAGCATGGAAACAGGCCCTTCGGCCCAACTTGTCCATGCCATCCTTTTTTTTTTAAAAACCCCTAAACTAATCCCAGTTGCCTGTATTTGGCCCATATCCCTCTGAACCCATTGTACCCATGTAACTATCTAAATGCTTTCTAAAAGATAAAACTGTATCCGCCTCTACTACTACCTCTGGCAGCTTGTTCCAGACACTCACCCCCCACTCTCAGTGTGAAAAAATTGCCCCTCTGGACACTTTTGTGTCTCTCCCCTCTCACCTTAAACCTATGCCCTCTAGTTTTAGACTCCCCTGCCTTTTGGAAAAGATATTGACTACCTACGTTGTCCAAGCTCTCATTATTTTATAAACCTCTATAAGGTCACCCCTCAGCTCCCACACTCCAGAGAAAAGAAGTCCCAGTCTATTCAGTGTCTCCTTTTAACTCAATCCATCAAGTCCTGTTAGCATCCTAGTGAATTTTTTCTGTACTCTTCCTAATTTAATAATATCCTTTCTATAATAGGGTGACCACAAATGCACACAGTATTCCAAGTGTGGCCTTATCAATGTCTTGTACAACTTCAAAAAGGTGTCCCAACTCCTGTGTTCAATATTCTGACCGATGAAACCAAGCATGCCGAATGCCTTCTTCACCACTGTCTACCTGTGACTCCACTTTCAAGGAGCTATGTACCCCTAGATCTCATTGTTCTGTAACTCTCCCCAGCGCCCTACCAACTGAGTAAGTCCTGCCCTGGTTCAATCTACCAAAATGCATCACCTCGCATTTTGTCTAAATTAAACTCCATCTGCCAGTCGTCAACCTACTGGTCCAAATTGATGAAGGTCCCGCTGCAATTGGAGATAACCTTCCTAACTGTCCACCATGCCATCAATCTTGGTGCCATCGGCAAACTTACTAACCATGCCCCCTATATTTTGATCCAAATCATTAATATAAATGACGAATAACAGTGGGCGCAGCACTGATCCCTGAGGCATACCGCTGGTCACAGGCCTCCAGTTTGAAAAACAATTCTGTACAACCACCCTCTGGCTTCTGTTAAGAAGCCAATTTTGTATCCATTTAGATACCTCACCCTGGATCCCGTGAGATTTAATTTTTTGCAACAACCTACCATACGATACCTTGTCAAAGGCCTTGCTAAAGTCCATGTAGACAACATCAGCTGCACTGTCCTCATCTACCTTCTTGGTTACCCCTTCAAAAAACTCAAATCAAATTTGAGAGACATGATTTTCCACTCACAAAGCCATCCTGACTGTCCCTAGTCAGTCCTTGCATCTCTAAATGCCTGTAGATCCTGTCTCTCAAAATACCTTCCAATAATTTACCCACCACAGATGTGGGGCTCACTGGCCTGTAGTTCCCAGGTTTTTTTCCCTGCAACTTTTTTAAACAATGGCACAACATTTGCCACTCTCCAATCTTCAGGCGCCTCATCCGTGACTATCGATGATTCAAATATCTCAGCTAGGTGATCCTCCCTAGCTTCCCACAACGTCCTAGGATATACTCTGTATAGGTATGTCCCTGTCAGGCAAGGAGGAATTGGTCGAGCTAGGGAACCGCGGTGCACTAGGAAAGTTGATTCGCTGGTTAAAAAGGAAAAGGAGGCTTATGTCCGGATGAGACTCGAGGGCTCAGGTAGTGCACTAGAAAGCTTTAGATTGGCTAGGAGGGAGTTAAAGAGAGAGTTAAGAAGGGCTAAAAGAGGACATGAGAAGACTTTGGCTGATAGGATTAAGGAGAATCCTAAGGCGTTCTATAGATATGTTAAGAACAAAAGGTTGGTTAGGGCAAGATTAGGGCCAGTTAGAGATAGCAGTGGGAATTTATGTGTGGAACCGGAAGAGATTGGAGAGGCATTGAACCAATATTTCTCTTCGGTGTTCACGCAGGGGGACATAAATGTAGCTGAGGAGAACACTGGGTTACAGGGTTGTAAACTGGACAGTATTGCAGTTGATAGGGAGGATGTGCTAGATATTCTTGAGGGTTTGAAAATAGATAAGTCCCCTGGGCCGGATGGGATTTATCCTAGGATTCTCTGGGAGGCAAAGGAGGCGATTGCAGAGCCTCTGGCTCTGATCTTCAGGTCGTCATTGGTCACCGGTATAGTGCCAGAAGATTGGAGGTTAGCGAATGTTGTCCCATTGTTTAAGAAGGGGAACAGAGACTTCCCCGGGAATTATAGACCGGTGAGTCTTATTTCTGTTGTGGGCAAGGTTTTAGAAAAAATTATTAGGGATAGGATTTATAGTTATTTGGAGAGTAATGAATTGATTAGAGATAGTCAGCATGGTTTTGTGGAGGGTAGGTCGTGCCTTACTAACCTTATTGAGTTTTTTGAGAAAGTGACCAAAGAGGTGGATGGGGGTAAGGCAGTTGACGTGGTATATATGGACTTTAGTAAGGCGTTTGATAAGGTTCACCATGGAAGGCTTCTGCAGAAATTGCAGATGTATGGGATTGAGGGTGATCTAGGAAATTGGATTAGGAATTGGCTGGCGGATAGGAGACAGAGGGTGGTGGTTGATGGTAAGTATTCGACATGGAGTTCAGTTACGAGTGGTGTGCCTCAGGGATCTGTTTTGGGGCCACTGCTGTTTGTAATTTTTATAAATGATCTGGATGAGGGTATAGTTGGGTGGATTAGTAAATTTGCTGATGACAGCAAAGTCGGAGGTGTGGTAGATAGTGAGGAAGGGTGTCTTAGTCTACAGGGAGACTTGGACAAGTTACAGAGCTGGGCCGAGAGGTGGAGGATGGAGTTTAATGCGGAAAAGTGTGAGGTAATTCACTTTGGCAGGAATAACGGATGTGTAGAGTATAGGGCTAACGGTAGGACTCTGAATAGTGTGGATGAACAGAGGGATTTAGGTGTATGTGTACATAGATCCCTGAAAGTTGGGAATCAAGCAGATAGGGTTGTTAGGAAGGCATACGGTGTCTTGGCGTTTATTGGTAGGGGGATTGAATTTAGGAGCCGCAGCGTCATGTTGCAACTGTACAAAACTCTGGTGCGGTCGCACTTGGAGTATTGTGTACAGTTCTGGTCCCCACATTATAGGAAGGATGTGGAGGCTTTGGAGAGGGTGCAGAGGAGGTTTACCAGGATGTTGCCTGGTATGGAGGGGAGGTCCTATGAGGAGAGACTGAGGGATTTGAGGTTATTTTCGTTAGAAAGAAGGCGGCTACGAGGGGACCTTATTGAAACATATAAGATGATTAGAGGTTTAGATAGGGTGGACAGTGATAGCCTTTTTCCTCGGATGGAGAAAGCTAGCATGAGGGGGCATAGCTTTAAATTAAGGGGTGGTAGTTATAGGACGGATGTCAGGGGTAGGTTCTTTACCCAGAGGGTGGTGAGGGATTGGAATGCCCTGCCTGCTGCAGTTGTAAATGCGCCTAGTTTGGGGGCATTTAAGAGATCCGTGGATAGGTTTATGGATGGTAAGGGTTTGGTTTAGGTTAGAGGGTCATTGTTTTTTAACTGGTCGGCGCAACATCATGGGCTGAAGGGCCTATTCTGTGCTGTAATGTTCTATGTTCTATACCTCATTGGGTCCCAGGGATTTATCTACCTTGATGCGTTTTAAGAATTCCAGCACCTCCTTCTCTAAGAAAATGTACCCTCCTCAAGACATCACTGTTTATTTTCCCAAGTTCCCTAACATCCATGCTTTTCTCAACAATAATATTCATTTAAGATCTCACTCATCTCTTGTGGATCCGCACATAGGTGATCTTGTTGATCCTTAAGAGGCCTTACCCTCTCCCTTGTTACTCTTTTGCCCTTTATGTATTTGTAGAAGCTCCCTGGATTCTCCTTTGTCTTATCTGCCAAAACAATTTTGTGTCCCCTTTTTGCCCTCCTGATTTCTCTCTTAACTATACTCTTACACCCTCTGTATTCTTCAAGAGATTCACTGGATCCTAGCTGCCTATGCACGTCATGTGCCTCTTCTTCTTGACAGGGCCTCAATATCCTGAATCATCCAGGGTTCTCGACTTCTGCTAGCCTTGCCCTTCACTCTCAGTGTTTACCCTGAACCCTGGTTAACACACTTTTGAAACCATGCCACTTACCAGACGTCCCTTTTCCTTCCCACAGACTCCCCCAATTAGCTTTTGAAAGTTCCTCCTGATACCATCAAAATTGGCCTTGCCCCAATTTAGAATATTAACTTTTGGGACAGACCTATCATTCTCCATAGCTATCTTAAAACTAACAGAATTATAGTCACTGGTCCCAAAGTGATTCTTCACTAACACTTCTGTCACCTGCCCTTCCTTATTTCCCAAGAGGAGGTCAAAGTTTTGTTCCCTCTCTAGTCAGGCCATCCACATACTGAATGAGAAATTCCTCCTGAATACATCCAACAAATTTCTCTCCTTCCAACCCTCTAATACTATGGCTGTCCCAGTCAATGTTGGGAAATTAAAATCTCCGACTATTAACACCCTATTTTCTTGGAGCTATCTGTAATCTCCTTACATATTTGCTCCTCAATTTCCCGCTGACTATTTGGGGGCCTATAGTACAACCCTATCAAAATGATTTCCCTTTTCTTATTTCTCAGTTCTACCCATATAGACTCAGTGGCCAAACCCTCGGATATATCCCCTCTCAGTACGACTGTGATGCTTTCTCTAATCAAAAGTGCAACTCCCCCTCCTCTCTTACCTCCTGTTCTATCTTTCCTATAGCATCTGTACCCAGGAACCTTTGGGATAAGAGTGGCAGATTTAAAACAGAGATGAGGAGAAATTACTTTTCTCAATGATCATGAGTCTGTGGAATTCACTACCTGAGAGCTTGGTGGATGCCGGGGACTTTGAGTAAATTTAAGAGGGAGACAGATTTTTAATTAGTAAGGGTTTGAAGAGCTACGAACGGGCAGGAAAGTGGTGTTGAGACTGAGATGAGATCAGCCATTATCGTATTGAATGGCGGAGCAGGCTCAAGGGGCTGAACTTACCTGATCCTAGTTCTTATGATTCTGATTGTTACGAAACGGAGATTGAAGATGAGGTCCGCAAGATCAAAGGGGTCAAGCGTCAGCTTTTTGAGGGTGCAATTGCAGTGAGGCTTTGAAAGAGAGGACAGCAGTGCCTGAAAGGAAGGCACCAATTACAAGGTCAACTAGCATGGGCGGCTAGAAAGAATACTTTGTCAGTTGGAGGTTTAGTGGGAATGGGTGGCACAGTGGTTAGCACTGCTACCTCACAGCACTAGGGACCTGGGTTCAATTCTGGCCTTGGATCATTGGCCGTGTGGAGTTTGCACATTCTCCCAGTGTGGGTTTCCTCCAGTGCTCTGGATTCCTCCCACAGTCCAAAGACGTGCAGGTTAGGTTGATTGGCCATGCTAAATTGACTCGAGTGTCAGGGAGATTAGCAGGGTAAATATGTGGGGTTATGGGAATAGGGCCCGGGTGGGATTGTGATCATTGCAGATTTGATGGGCTGAAAAGACTCCTTCTGCACTGTAGGGATTCCAAGATTCAAGGGAGCAGAAAGAGAAGATCAGCTTAGTGAGGGTAGCAAAGAGTGACTTTAGAAAATTGTGAGTTTAGTCTGGAGGATGTTTGGCCCGATATGTAAGGAGCAGAATAGATGGCCTCAATGTCAGTAACAAAGAAGTCTAGGAGCTGCTGGCACCAGTGGAATATAATGATGGAAGGGACAAGGAGGTGGGTTTAAGGAGATTGTTGAAATGTGAGGAAAAAAGCTGTGTGGTTTTAACAGTAGATAACAAGGACCACGGTGCTAAATATGGTCCAGTGACATTTGGCGAAACCCGTTGTGCTTCAGGGGTTTGATCTCAGTACAGGAGAGTTAAGGTATTGTAAAACAGACTTCCTTTTGAATTGTATACTCCAAAGTCAATAATGGGATGAGTTACTTATTTTACGTTAAATAGCAAGCTTTTTATATCAATAAAAATGTGATTCCTATTAAATCATGGAAAAATTCTTACATGTCAAACTTCTTATTTTATATAATTATTGCGCAAAGGTTTGAATCACAACGTTGCTTCCTTTACTCAGACATTTATCTCCAAAGCAAAAATGTAATGGGTGGGTTGACGATAAATACCCATGGAAAGGCAAGAAATCTTCTAAATTACCAATGCGCTATGTAGCATTTCTTTACATTTAAATTAAAAATTTGTCCAACATTGTTAATTTTGCATTTTTCTTGTAAGAGATAGAAAACAGAAGAAATGTGTTAAATGATGTTATCCTTCTTGCAGTTATAGAAATACTTTAAAAACTTTAAAATGCCTCAATCGTTGTATTGCACATTTTTATACAAACTAACCGACAATGTATTATTTCTAGGATGTAGAACGTCTAGAAAACACAATCAATAATTATAAATTTGAGTGCAAGTGAAATGAGATTTGCGGATACTCACTAATATGGTGGATTTTCCATCATATAACAATCTTCTAACGCGATAATAGAAACTGTCCCCTCCTTGTGCCTGAAAATCAGGTGCAAGAAATTACTGGATTTAGCATCAAACATTAAAACAAAACTGCAAAAAAAAAACTATTCTAGGAACTAAAAAAAAGAATTAAGTGCAAGACTGTGAATCAGACCTGGGTGTTAAAGAGCACGTTGGAAACAAACTTTCTAAATTTATAGTGTATTTCAGTCCAAGTAAAATGGCAAAATTTGGTACTCTGGAAATATCTATTAGGGAAATTATACCATTCTTCCTTTTCTGATGGAGTGGTTGTATTGATAAACACCTCAATGAACTGACTTGGTTCCAAACCCAGACCCATCATGGAGAAGTACATTAAATTGAAAACATTCCCAATTTTGGGCTGCATGGTGGCACAGTGTTTAGCACTGCTGCCTCACAGCACCAGGAACCCGGGTTCAATTCTCGCCTTGGGTCACTGTCTGTGTGCAGTTTGCACGTTCGCCCCATGCTTGTGAGGATCTCCTCCAGATGCTCCGGTTTCCTCCCACAAAGATGTGCGGGTTAGGTTGATTGGCCAGGCTAAATTGACCAGAATGTCAGGGGGAGTAGCCGCATAAATATGTGGGATTACGGGAAAAAGGCTTGGGTAGGATTGTGGTCAGTGAGGACCTGATGGACCAAATGCCTCCTTCTGCACTGTAGGAATTTTATGATTCTCTTTCTGAGAAAACACTTACCATTCAAACACTCATTAGATGGGTTTCTTCTGCTGCTCACATAAAAGGCTAATTCCATAAGCATGCCCACACTCTCTATGTATCAAATCATAAGTTTATGCACAATACACCCTATAATCTGACTGCCACCATGGTGTGATGGTGAATGTAGGAACAGGACAGTGGGAGAAATTTGTAGAGGTCAAACATGCCATTGTTTTTTCAAGCAAAGTTGAATTAAAATTAGTTACTATCCTTAAAACTTACTTGTGCTGATCCTGCTACGATGTCATTAATAAACTTAATCAGGTCCTCAATGCTCTCGATTGCTGTTTCTGGTATAAAGTATTGTTGGTTTGAAGTATTCAGTACAACAATGGAAGGAACAATGACTTCACTGAAAGAAAATATACAAAGGGAATTTTCAAAACAAATACTAATGGTTAAAAAAGTGATCTAGTTTATACTTTTCAAGATTTTCATTAAATTTGCTAAACGGCATGGAACTGATAATGAAAAAAATGAATGAAATTGAACTTATGCTGCCATCTAATGGTAGAAATTAGAACTGTGTCCTTATTGATGGACTTCCACACTAAAATTATTAGTGTAGATGTGACCCTTTGCACATTTCAAAATTAGTACAATTTATATAGGGCTCCTGTAGAATGTGGAGCTGGGGTTTCATGGCGGGGGGGGGTGCAGCGAGGGGAAGAGGGTGAAAAGAGGGAGAGAGAAGGTGCATGCACAGCATGCCCTCCTGGAAGAAATGCCAACCCTGAACGGTGGGGGTGGGCTAAATGAGCTCCGGGTCGGATTTCCGTCCCTCAGTGTTCAGGAGGTCCCAGCGTTCAAAGCTGCTGGCCAATCAGCACTGCTGGGATTGTGAGGAGGTAGAGCAGGAGCAATGACAGCAACGACAGGCAAATCCTGGGGTCTTTGGCAGGGAGGGATCGGGGGTGGGGATATGAATGTCTGGGTTTTGGAGGGAGGTGGATGGGGTGGATCAAAGAGGCAGGTGGCATCTTGTGAGGGTATCACCGATGCATATAGGGCATTCCCCCAAGTGATGCGGTCACACTTCACGCTCCTTCAAAGAAGCCCTTTCAGAAATAGTTTTTACAGACAGACTCGCCTGCCACTGCCGAGCAGTTTTATGGCAGTGGAGGCAGATAGAAGCTCTTAATTGGACTGTTAAGGACCTCGGTAGGGTTAGGGGTGGTTGGCCTAGTGGGTGAATTACCCACCCTCCCATTTTATGGGAATCAGATTAGAGGTGGGCATCAAGGTGTTGGGCTGGTGCCAACCCAGTGACAGTGCCAGTGACCCATGGCTGAAAACATGCTTGGTGGAGGGCCATAAAATCTAGCCTGGGAAATTACAAATAAAAATGACTCTTTAAAGACTCCTGAAAAACAAAGTGAAAAATTGGATTCTCCCAATAGCTCACTAAGTGCACTGCAGCATGATATTAAACCAGGTGAGCTAGAAATTTCGGTTTGATCCTGCATCAGTACTGAGTGGGCCAATACCAGATAAGATGAAAGTGAGGCTGCTCTCGTTGGTGAAAAAACTTCTGCGCTACAGAGGATGAGAAAAAAATCCATTCGAGTTCTTGCTCCTGATCACTGCCCAGAGATCTCCCTGCAGAATGGTTATGTATGTAAGGAGTAGTATAAGGTCCAACTGTGATGCCACTTATGGTAAAATGAACTGTCTAAATCACTTCAATAAGGCACCAGAACTCAAACTAGACCTTGGAGGCACAAATTTAGAATTTGCTGCAGGATCCTATTTATCGCAGAGCCTCTGAAAATTTAACAGGATAGTTTCTTACTCAATCAACACTGATGGAGTGCACAGATTTTCCTGTATGTGGTTCTTACATGCAATTTCCCCACAAAGAAATAAAGATAAAACCCTTCAAAATATTAAATGACGTGTAACACTTCATAAAAGTTACATTACCTCTCTCAGTATTTCTGTCAAAACACATTGCCAGTCCCCTCATCTCTAATTTAGCTATTTTTCCTCAGTTTCTGATTCCTTGCACTATTTCTTCAGTTTATTTAACTTCCTGCATTTCTGTCTTTATGTTCGTAGAATCTCTTTTCTCTCTCTCTGTACAATCTTCCTTTCCTCCATTTTTGGAATGAAAAAGAAAGAGGGGCTCTCAACTGCAAATGAAACCAAGGATTGAAAGGTAAGCCAAATTAAATAAAAGTATTGTAAAATTTTATTTCTCCCTGAGAATTTGATAATAAGATTGGAAGGGTACATTGTTTGGTGGGACAAGTCACACAATATGAATATTAAAATGAGTATTTCAGTAGAGTGCCCCCCGCCTCCCTCTGACAACTCAACCATCAATAATTTTAACACCCAGAAACATTTCCTGTTGAAGACACTGAAATTAGATTTCATAACAGACAATAATATGCTAGAGTCCTGCCACAAAATTTCACAATGATTACTTTTCAAAGTAACTGGTTAAAAATGAGTAAACACTTACTCCATTATGACACTGTTGATGTAATCGGCTCCATCTATATGTCCAAACTGGAAATTCCTGTTAACAAATTGAATTCGGCATGTTTCAAATAAAGATATTTAAAGTACCCCAGTTCACCCTTTTCCACACAGGAGGATTGTGGTAATGACTAACAGGTGACAGTAGCTATTCTCCCCTTTGGGTTAAGGGTGGATTTGACTGTTGGTGATTTTAATCCGAGGATCATCACACAGTAGGTGAGGAGCAAAGTTGAGAAGGTGAACCTTCATGAATAACTCAGCTGGGAATTGAACCCATGCTGTTGACATCGCTCTGCACCACAAACCAGCCGTCCAGTAAACTGAGCTGTCTAACTCCCCATTACCATGAATATTCCCTTAAATACCACACTGAGTGAGCACTGCACTGTTGAGGTTGTTGTCTGTGCTGGCTCTCGATGTGCAACTGCAACTAGTCTCACCTTTTCTTTGTAAAAATGCACATTTTCTTTCTCCAGGGCTTTCCCATCCAATTCCCTCCTGAAAGCCCCGATCATAACATGCTTCCATAATACTCTCAGGCAGTGCATTCGAGATCCTAGCAATTCAATATATATAAAAGTTTTATCTCACGTTGCCTTGCTTCTTTTGCCAATCACCTTGATTGATGTTTTCTGATTCTCAACTTTTCTATCTATGGGAACAGTTTCTCTCTATCCAGACCCTTTATAATTTTGAACACTTCTAATAAATCATCTTTCGGCCTTCTCTGCTGGTAGGGAAACGTCACCTTCTCCAATCTATCCACATCACTGACGACCCTTATTCCTTGATCTATCCTTGGAGATTGCTCGGAGATTTTATGGGCAGTATCATATTAATTATACCACTTTAAAATGCAAAGATTGTACATCTGTCACCTAGATAGGTGCCTGTTGGATATGTAGCTTTTCACTTATTTATTTCTCTCCCAATTTGAATCAATAAGATTAAAAATAAGACTGTGAGTCAGTGCAATACTTCCCTAGTTAAATTTATTGTTGGAATATGACAGTCTTTTTGCAATTCACTATTTTGTTCTGGTTAGCATATTGATTATATGCAAACTGCCAAAGAAAATGAAGTTCAATGTCAGGTCTTTAATATCGAAATAAATATGTACATGCTACCACAATGAGCTTTGAACAGAATGAATTAAGATTTCAGAAGCTTTCCTTGGAGACAGGAAGCTTTTATGGAATCACAGAGTACAGCACATTTGGCCCATGATAAAAGATCTTTTAAAGAGTTATTCAATGAATCCCACTCCCCTGCACCTTCCTCACTGTTCTTCAGGTTTGTCCCTTTCAGGTATATATTCGATTCCCTTTTGAAGATTAGTATTTAATCTGCTTCTACTGCTCTTTCAGGCAGTGTACTCCAGAACAATAGGCTACATTAAAAATAATTCTCATCTCCCATTTGCTTATGCCAGTTGCCTCAAATCTGTACTCTCTGCCTACTGATGCTTCTGCCAGTGTAAAGTTTCTTCCTACGTACCGTATCAAAACTCTTCATCAAGTTTGAGCACCTCTGTTGAACCTCCCCTTAACATTCTACGTCTGAAGTGAGTTTCTGTAGTCAACTGACATAACTGAAGTCCCTCAGCCCTTGAAATCAGTCGAGTAAATTTCCACTACACACACTCCAAGGCCTTACTGTCCTACCTCAAGTTTGGTTCCCAGAATGGAATGTAACACTCCAACAGGGGTCTAATCAGTGTTCTATTAAGTTTAACATAATTTTCTTGCTTTTGTGCTTCACCTCTCCTTCCTAAGCCCGGATCTGATAACTGCCTATTCAGCTGCTCTTGCCACCTTCAAAGATTACGTGAACCCAGATTTCTCTGTTCCTGCACCCTCTTTAAAATTGTACCAATTTATTTCAATTGCCTTTCCTCATTTTTCCTTCCACTTTAGACTACTTTGCACTTAATTTTGTCTGCTGTGTGTTTGCACATTTTATCAACCTTGGTCCTCCTGAAGTCTGTTTTTACCCTCGTCAAATGTTTACTACATTCTCAATGTATCTGTCAACAAACCTGTGAAACTGCTCCCTGTATCCAGTAGCAACTTCATGAGTAATGGCCTTTAAGCTGAGAAAAAAAAAGAATAATGCAATCATGCACTAGCAGTTTTACAATAGAGACCATGTGCATTGCAATTTATCCTAGTTTCTATATATATAAAAAAACCGTTCAGGGAACTAGAAGAGTACTAGCTTTGCAAAATTAGCTAACTAGAGTCTGTAAAAAAAAGTCACCCAAATTATCAAAGAATTTGACTGAAAAAAATCTCTTCTGAGGCATAGCAGAAGACATTTTCTTCTCACGTGTAATGCACCAAAACAGATGAGGAGCAAGACGTAGAAGAGGGGGAGGAGACAAGCAAGTGCAGGAGAAAGTGGTGCACAAGATGGTGGCGATGCACAGGAAGAAGGCACGAGGAGGTAGAGGTGCATTAGGAAGAGAGCATGTGTACGAGGAGGAGTGAATAGAGATTTCAATTGGTGGGTTGAAGGCCATGAGAGGCTTGCAGCTATGAGGAGAAATTAAGCCATGGAGGGATGCAATTGTGAGGATGGGTGGCACATGGTTAGCACTGCTACCTCACAGCACCAGGGACCCAGTTTTGATTCCCAGCTTGTGCAGCGTTTGCACGTTCTCCTCGTGTCTGCATGGGATTAGTTCGCGTTTCCTCCCACAGTCCAAAAGGTGCGCTGGTTAGATGCATTGGCCAGGCTAAATTCTCCCTCAGTGCAGCTGAAAAGGGGCTGGAGTGTGGTGAGTAGGATTTTTTTACAGTAACTTAATTGCAGTGTTAATGTAAGCCTGTTTGTGACAATAATAAATAAACTCCAGATGCAAAACTTTGGGAGAATAGGTGTCAATGCAGGTCAGTAAGGGCAGAACTGAGGGGTGGCAAGGGCAGGAAACAGGCTGAAAGTTTATGCAATAAGCTGAGGTTTACAGAGGGTGGAAGATGGAAGGAGAGGAAAAAGATTGTTGGTACTTTTGAGGCTAAAGGTGACAAAGACACAGATGAGGAGGTCACACCAGCTTTTGTGACTGAAGCAATATTAAAATAAATGTTTAGAAGCCCAGAGTATGCTCAAAATGGAATACTGAAGTTGCAAGAAGTCTGGGTTAGCCTGAGTCAGTAGCAATGGAAATGGATGAAATTGATGTCAGGATAGAAAGTGGGGAAGTGGAGATGTGTTTAGGATAATGGTTTAAGTGAAGGAATTTTGTTTCCTTAAGATTAGGATATCAGACACACAACCTGGCACTAAAAAGGCATTGGTGGGACTGAAGGAGGTGACAGGGTGTTCCACTCAGGTGTCATGTGGACGTTGACTTTATCTCTGCAGACAATGTTGCCAAAGGAAGGATCCAAACGTGAAGGAAGAGAAAGGATCTGTGATCAACCCATGGACTGTGGAGGTAATGATGTATAGTGCGAAGAGATGTCTTTTCTATTGATATTCTGGCTACAATTGGATAGGTAGGAGTGGAACCAAGTGAGAACAGCCAGCTGAACTAGGCGACTGAAGAGGAGGATGGTGACTTCAACTATGTCAAAGTTTGCAAAGACAAGGAGGGATAATATATCATAGTTACTGTCAAAGGATGTCATTTGTGACTATTGCATTGTGGTCTAGACAGAAAACTGACTGGTGAGATTCCAACAGGAACTTGCAGCAAAGAGAAGCAACATGTTCATGATCATTGGAGAGGAAAAGGAGGTTGAATATGGGATGGTAGTTTGCAAGGAGAGATGAGTCACTGGTTGGGATTTCTTTTTGGACAGATGATGACAGTGATTTTGAAAGTCAAAGGGACAGAACTGGAGGTGAGCAAAGTATTTACAGTATCAGTTAGCACAAGGGCCAAGAAAGGAAGATGAGCAGTCAGCCATTTAGTGGGAAAGGAAAGGCAAACGCTACATTTTTCAGGCAAGATGAGTTCAGAGGGTGTAGATGAGAGATACAAAATTGGTAAATCAAGACAATTCACAATTTGTTTAATAAAAGTGAACAGAATTAGTTAAAGTCATAAATCAATAGGATTTATTTCTCTTATGCATGTGTAAGAGCTGATCAGAGTATTGATACAGCAGATCCAAACCACCTGCATGAAAAATTGGCAAGCTAATCATTAATTCCTCAATTGTGTAGGAAGGTGGAACTGAGATAGAAGAACAAACACAATTTTACTGAATGGTAGAGCAGGCCTTGATGGGTTGAACAGCTTACTCCTACTCCATTTCTTATTTTGTAGGTTTTTTTTAGTACATAACACATTAGATCAATGGGAGCTACTGGCTGATAATGGTTTAATCTCTGGGACCTATACTTGTAGCCAGTTAGATCCTTTTCTATGCTTATTTGGAGCTTTTTATGTAAAATGAGGTCCATGCATACTCAACTCAACTGAACATCCTATTACACCTATAAACATGCACTCCCCAAAATCTTTACACATCTTTTGCAGTAAATCTCGAGTAAATTGAACTTTTGAATATGCTCTCTCACTTGAATTTGTAATACTATGTTCCATGTGACTTGCACATTATTGTGTGATAATGCTTGCTTACAAAGATAAAATAAAAATATAAAAATTTGTTCTGACACATCTTGTTTTGAGCTTGCAGTTGAGGTGCCTCACTGAGGCAGCTACAAGAACGTACTAAACTTATGTACATGATCTAAGAGCATCTAATGACGATATTCCCTTTTGTCATATTAGTTGTCACTCTTCAATGAAACTGATGAGTTTACATCCTGGTAGAAAGCAACTTTTGCAACTAGCAGAATCAAAGTAACCTCGCACAGAGTTTATAGGGCAGGAACCCACAAAGATTTCCTTACATTGCCTATAAGATGCCTGGTTATTGGGAGCTGAAATGAGCAAGAACTTTTCTGACCAATGACAAAATCATAAAAATGAAGGAATACACTGCCTCAAGACATGATGATTATAACTTTTATTTCATCTGTTTGAAGGGCAGTAAACTCTATCTTTAGAATAATCCAAATATAGTTTCAGACAGAATTTGTTCAGGCTTATAGTGTTCAAAATAAAGCGAAGTACAGCAGGTAGTAAATCTGGGGCAAATGTACAGATCACTCAGCATTCATTCTGACCTTATACAAAAAAGTCCTTCGTGGGATGTAGCATTTCAAAGCTGAGACACCACCTGCATAATATTTATATGGAATCTATTTGCAAGGGCTATGTTTCACATACGTTGGGACCAGAACATCAAGAAGTGAATACAAATTCACGAGGTTGATAGGAAACTTTCATTATTGGATTTCTAAGTTGAATTTTTTTAATTCGAAGGCACAGATATCCCTCTAATTTTCCTTCCCTCCATCTTGGCTTGCCTGTTATTGAGGAACACAAGCATGGGAAGAAAGCAATGTTAAATGGTCAATTCAAACTTGTGCTGGATTTTTGAACAAACTATGGGACAATAACTTCAATGTGCAAATAAATATTTTATATATGAACAGTATTTTATGTACATCGCCAATATTTATATGCGAGAGAAAAACAACAATTCAGTAGAACAGCCAACTGGAAGTGGAATTATTTGGGATAATAATGTCAAATTTATGCAAGGAAAATTTGTCACTTAATTAGTACATCTAGTTTTTTTCCCCTTAGAAATATAGTTGACTATCCTGCATTCATGCTGAGTGTGAGGTACGCTTAGATGCACCTAGTTGATTGGGACTAATCAAAAGACCTACAAATACTATATTGAAAAACTGAAGACAGATATGTTGACTGATATGCATTGGTTCAATCCTTCAAAATAGCATGCCATTGCTCAATTCCTCATTATATTTGACACCAATAATCATTAATTAAGCAGATCTTTTGCTTTCAAGAATTCCCTCAACCCTGTATCTTTATTTTGACTTCCACAGGATACTTGCAGCAGCATTATGGAATGACAGTGCCTCTGTAAGTATTATTGGAGGGTGTGGGTCAGGGATGGGGAATGGGTGTAGAAGAGAGTGTTTCATACCATTTTCCTATAGTTCTGACAAAGGAATATTTAATATTAAACTTGTAACAAAGTTTGCATTGAGAAGCAGGGTCATTTATATTAGGGCTTAAAAAACAAATCTCAACCTGGTCTCCGGTTTCCAGACCACTGCCATCATAGTACAGTATACAAGATTACAGAAGATTGGCTTGGAAAATACACAGCATGTGTTAAATATTTACTTTGTTCCAGCATGACAAAAATTTGGAGAAGTGTCAGTTTTTTGGGAGTACAATGCTAGATACTAAGCAATATTTAGCTGAACTTGTACTGTTGAGGTACATTAAAGCTGTCAATGCTGGTTGAACATATTGCTTAAGGTTTCACCACATGCCTCTTGCCACCCTACCCCATAAGATGACATATTCTCTCTCTCCCCACACATCCACCACCCCTATCTCCAATACCTTTACAACTCATAAATCAAAGTGGTGAAAGAAAATGAAAAACATTCCTCTCTCAAATGCCACAAGAGCCTTTCTCCCAGGTTGCCTGTATGTGTCCAGTAGATTAAACTGACAATTCCTGGAATTTCTAGGGCAATTCTAGAGGGCCAGCAAGTCTACTAAGAACAGTGGCTCACCTAGAATGCTCTTCGGATGAATTTGTGCTGTCAATAACTGCAACCACCACCAGTTTTCCTGAAGAGGTAAAGCAGACATGAAAAATTCCATTAAGCATAAAAATTTGCAAAGAATGATCTTTCTACCAAATCAGTTCAAATTAAAGAATGCATGAACACTACTCTCTTAATGTGAGCACCAAGTGTTTTTGAATAGATAAGCATCAGAATAAAAAGTTAGAAATAGTCAAACTTTATGGCTAACATACGAACACAATTAGTTAAGTCAGATTTTCTGGTGGCTTATCAACACCATTGGGTGTTTCTCCCACCCCGCTTTTGCTTTCCATTTGTTTAATATGTTACACACCAACTTTTTTATTTTCTGCATCTTTACACCTACTTTTCCCCCTTTCATTGAAGTTTATTTATTTGTTACAAGCAAGGCTTACATTAACACTTCAACTAAATTACTGTGAAAATCCCCTAGTCGCCACAGTCCGGTGCCTGTTTGGGCACACAGACGAAGAATTTATCATGACCAATTCACCTACCTGCAGATCTTTGGACTGGGAGGAAACCAAAGCATCTGGAGGAAACCTATGCAAACACAGGCAGAATGTGCAAACTCCACACAGACAGGGACCCAAGCTGCGAACTGAACCCGGGTCCCTGACGCTGTGAGGCAACAGCGCTAACCACTGTGTCACCCCAACTTTCCATTTTGTTTTTTTTTGGAAATATCTTGGTATTTAGCTGCAATTTTAAGCTAATGTGACAAGTGAATTCAAAGAACTTCAAAATATGATGCACATTTGACATCTGTCAACCAATACGACGTTCTATAGCATTTTAATTTTTGAAGTGTTTGATATATTGAGGTAGTTCGACCAGAGAGTGCAAAATTTTCACAATTACTGTAAAATTATTTCTGACAGCAGAAAATGTAATAAAACAGGTAAAACAGCTCACATTGAGAGAGTAGCATTCATAGAATCCTGCAGATCACTTTAAAGTCCAAAAAACTCTGGTGGGCAAGGCAACTCTAAATTCTGAACTAAGCATTAATTGAGTTTATTACTCTGAGGGCAAGAATACATATGAGGCATATGGGACATACACTGTAATGTAAACCCGGCATTGCAATTAATTCAGCACATAATTCATGACTTACAGGCACTTAAGAAAATCATCCTGCCAAATTGTAAGTATTTTTAGTTTACAATCAAATTCAGGGGCAATTCTCAAAACTAAAATTTCATCCACATTTGAGTTTGTGGATCTTTTCCTGTAACTTTCTTCCCTTCTTCTGGAGGTGAGATAACACGGAACAATTTCTCATTAAACCGGTGCAGTCGTTTCCTGCAGCAGAGGACCTTAAAGCTCAATGAAGAGTCATTTCCATTTACAGTATACTGTAAATCTCCATTTTAAAATTTGATTTCTGCCACCCATTAGATTTTGTCTACAAACCTGCCATCTCTATAATGTTGAGCCCCTTAGATCAATGGTCCATTTTTCTTCTGGTTCAGTGCTGTAGACCAATCGCCATTTTTCTATGAACATCCAACTCACCTTTCACTTTCTAAATCTGCCAAAAATTTAGATAAAGCCAGGAACTTACAGCATGAGGATGTAAACCTTTAGCAAATTAAATATAAAAACTCTTCAAATTTAAGAACTATTCCAAACTATAAAGAAATATGCCATTTTAAGACAAAAAATATTCACGAAGGATGCAAGAATGAAACTGTAACGCACCTGTCTCTGCAAGTTCATATAATGTGAAACCATCAATGTGAACATAGCCTAAAAATCTTTCTTTGGTCACCCATGAGGACAGATCACCATCTTCGTATTCTGAAGGGGAGGGGGAGAAAAGCTTAACAGATATAGTCAATTTTGTCAATGAACTTAAACATAAAGTCAACACATCATTTAAAAAATATTTTTTTCACCAAAGAACTGTTAAACATTAATTCCTCACTCTGTTAAAGATATTCAGCATTTGCACACAACTGAGGTATTATTATCATTCCACTTGTTGGTCAACTTGTTGGGGGTTGAGGAAGGTGGTGGCCTGTGGGAAGGCTGTAGCCTGTGGGAAGGCTGTAGCCTGTGGGAAGGCTGTAGCCTGTGGGAAGGCTGTAGCCTGTGGGAAGGCTGTAGCCTGTGGGAAGGCTGTAGCCTGTGGGAAGGCTGTAGCCTGTGGGAAGGCTGTAGCCTGTGGGAAGGCTGTAGCCTGTGGGAAGGCTGTAGCCTGTGGGAAGGCTGTAGCCTGTGGGAAGGCTGTAGCCTGTGGGAAGGCTGTAGCCTGTGGGAAGGTTGTAGCCTGTGGGAAGGTTGTAGCCTGTGGGAAGGTTGTAGCCTGTGGGAAGGTTGTAGCCTGTGGGAAGGTTGGATGAGTGAATAGAACATAAGAAAGCATGCAAAGAGAAAGATCATTTGGCCCATCACAATTGTTTCTTCCCTGGAACAAATATTATCTGCTTTGTCATCAGTTCCAGCTAACTCCCATAAGATCCCGAGTAAGGCTTTCTGAGAAGTCATTATTTTGCCTATACTCGCATTTCAAATCTGTAATTCTCCAGAAACAGTGTTCCTTAAATCCCTGATAACTCAGTTGGTAAATACATTGTTAAATACTTTATAGACTAAGGGGGCCTTGGTTCCATCTGCAATCTGTACTAACCTCAGCTAGGGTAGCAATAGCAGTGCTCCATTTAGCCTCAGTTCCCCAGACTAAGAAGAAGGAAGAAATAAATGTGTTACAACTAACTGCGAGTATAGCCAAAAACTTGGATGCGGTTTACACCAGAAACACTGACATTATCTTTCACTTGTCGAATGTTGATTGATTAGATACACATTTCCAGCACATTGCTTTGTCATTTCACAGTTAAACATATGCAGTTTTTCTAAACAGCTACAAGGGCTCCAAGATCAGAAGCCACCAAGGAGCATATGCATGAGATATGGCTTAACTATGTTCAGGTACTCTCAATATCCTTTCAAAGTCCACTCAAATGAAAATAAAATTAAAGGAAGCATAAAACGTCTGTTCCTTGATAGATGTAGATGGCTCTTTACATATAAAACGGACAGAAATCCTCACAACATCCAACTGACTGTAAAACAAAACTCTGGGTGAACTGGCCAATAACTGAACAAATGAACTACCAGTTTATAAAATCAGATCCTGCTGCCACGTATCAGTAGCAGTCTTCACCTAGAGCTAACTTCCAGTGACTTTCCTTCATAGACACAAAAGCAAACAGGAGCAAGTTTTGCTCCAGCTGTACGAAGCCCTGACTAGATAACATCTGAGGCATTCTGTACACTTCTCTACATTGCACCTCTGAAAGGATATATTAGCCCTGCAAGGAATGCAGTGCAGATTTGGCAGCATGTTACCATGGCTTTAAAGCTTAGATCATAAACTAGGGTTGTAATTTATGGAATATGAAGGTTAAGAGCTTTTTTTAATGTTTTAAGAATTTTCAAAGAAATAAAACAGATATGCTGGTAGGAAAGTTTTGATGTGGAGATGCCGGCGTTGGACTGGGGTAAACACAGTAAGAAGTCTGACAACACCAGGTGAAACCTGATGAAGAGGGAACCTCGAGAGCTTTTGAGTTTACTATCAAATAAATCGGTTGGACTTAAACCTGGTGTTGTCAGACTTCTTACTGAGGAAAGTTTTGGACAAGGGAACAAAGCTCTAAAATCAGACCCTGGCCACTGAGAAGACAGTAAGAAGTCTCACAGCACCCGGTTAAAGTCCAACAGGTTTATTTGGAATCATGAGCTTTCGTAGCACTGCTCCTTCTTCAAATGAGTCAAGGAGCAGCGCTCTGAAAGCTCGTGGCTCCAAATAAATCTATTGAACTTTAACCTGATGTTATGAGACTTCTTACTGTGCCCACCCAAGTCCAACACCAACATCGCCACATCACTGAGAAAAGATGTTAGGAAACACTTCTACATGGCAGAAGTGTGAAACTCTCCCACTAAAAACAGTAGATCAAGGCTCAAATAATAATATTAAGTCTGAGATCAATAGTTTTTAGCTAGCCCAAGAGCACTAAGAAGTATACGAACCAAGGTGGGTGAATGGAGTTAGGATATACATCGGCCAACATTTCACTGAATGGTGCCAGCAGGCTCAAGGGCTATTTCTAAAGTTACTCCCGTTTCTAAAGATCAATTTGAATTTTGCTTATCTACCTGGCACATATATGTAATACGTCATCATTTCCCAAACCAACTGTTCAATGATAGAGAGATAAAGTGAACTAATGAATTATTCAAAGAATGCATTACCTATGTTACAGTATGCAAATTGAAATTTGCAAAGCTCACAATATTTTACATGAGCATGTATTTTAGCCAATAAAGAATGTTATGATAGCCTATTGGCAGAAGGAAGTCATTTTCTGGAGCTGCCTGTATCTACACCTCACAAAAATGTGCCCATTCACTCCAGTGCTAATTGCACACGCAGTACTGTTAATAAGGAAGTAGGGATTTTACTTAACTTGCTAGAATCAAGTTAAAAATTGTCGAGATGTGTTAGGAGCTCAAAATCAGCCAGCTACCAGGTAGGGAAGTAATACTTTTTAAATATAGTTTTATACTTTAAAAAACTACCAGTTGCTCAGCAGAGTCAACTGCGCGGAGAGGGGTGCGTGCCTGTTGCTGTGATGCAGCACTACTAAACACTGTGCTACTGTACGCTAATTGTGGAAACAGAGGGTGGCTAATTGTGGAAAGAATGGTGGCATGCCAGATCATGAAAATAAATATCTGGGATGTGAATTTTAAATGTTGGACAGTTGGCACCCAATATAGGTCAGCAAGGACACAAGAAATGGGTGAGTTGGGTAATGGTGCAGGATTGGACACAGGCAAAGATCTGGATGGACTAAAGTTAACAGCACACAAGTGCTTGGCTGGTGATTCTAATGTTCTTCTGGCTAATTTTATAAATGACAAAAGAAATGGCTGAACAATTGCACTGCAGATGGGGAAAGATAGGTGATGCTATGAAAATAGATCACCTTTGGGAGCGTGAATATGATTTGAGAAGCTGAACTTGAAGTTAAATGTAGATTGCAGACAGGCCGCAGCTGGAGTACTGTGTGCAGTTTTGGTTGCCGCACTTACGCAAGGATATTTTGGCCTTGGAGGGAGTGCAGAGGAGGTTTACTAGGCTGATATCGGAGTTGAGGGGGTTGAGCTATGAGGAGAGGCTGAATAAACTAGGCTTGTACTCGTTAGAGTTTAGAAGAATGAGGGGAGATCTCATTGAGACACATAAGATGATGAATGGGATGGATAGGATAGAGGTGGAGAGACTCTTCCCGCTCAGAAAGGACAGTAGGACTAGGGGGCACAGCCTCAAGATAAAGGGGGGGCGGTTTAGAACAGAGTTGAGGAGGAACTTCTTCACTCAAAGGGTGATGAATCTCTGGAATTCTCTGCCCGTTGAAGTGGTGGAGGCTGCCTCGCTAAATATTTTTAAGATGCGGGTTGATGGGTTTTTGATAAGCGAGGGGATTAAGGGTTATGGGGAGAGGGCAGGAATGTGGAACTGAGCCACGACAGATCAGCCATGATCTTATTGAATGGCGGGGCAGGCTCGAAAGGCTAGATGGCCTACTCCTGCTCCTATTTCTTATGTTCTTATGTTATGTTCTTATGTAGATTGATTCAACATGAGATGAAAGCTGGGAAGTGGAGTGAATCAATGCCAAGGGCATGAAATCTGTAGCAATGGCTGAAGACACTGTCTTCGCAATGCTTAAATGAAGATATTGGAACTCATCCAAGACTGGATATTAGTTAAATATTTTAAGGGCACCGAGTTAATTAAAGATTTGGGAAAGGTAGAGATGGTTGTCATTAGTATACAAGCAGAAATGGATAATGTTGCCATGGGGTTGTACACTGAAAAGAAGACCAAGGCTACTTGGAGTGCAGCAGGGGGAATGTTGTCAGAAAGAAAGAGAAGTAACTTCTGGGGATGCTATGTTACAATCTGATAGGGAAGAGTGGAGTCACAAGTCAGGAGGAAGATGCATGTGGTTGACTATTTCAAAAGTTACAGAAGGTCTAGGAAGATGAGAAGGGGAATTGCATCATGGTCATAACATAAGAACATAAGAAATAGGAGCAGGAGTAGGCCATCTAGCCCTTCGAGCCTGCCCCGCCATTCAATAAGATCATGGCTGATCTGTCGTGGCTCAGTTCCACTTTCCCGCCCTCTCCCCATAACCATTAATCCCCTCTCTTATCAAGAACCCATCAACCCGCTTCTTAAAAATATTTAGCGAGGCAGCCTCCACCACTTCAACGGACAGAGAATTCCAGAGATTCACCACCCTTTGAGTGAAGAAGTTCCTCCTCAACTCCGTTCTAAACCGCCTCCCCTTTATCTTGAGGCTGTGCCCCCTAGTCCTACTGTCTTTTTTGAGCAGGAAGAGTCTCTCCGCCTCTATCCTATCCATCCCATTCATCATCTTATACGTCTCAATGAGATCTCCCCTCATTCTTCTAAACTCTAACGAGTACAAGCCTAGTTTATTCAGCCTCTCCTCATAGCTCAATCCCCTCAACTCCGGTATCAGCCTAGTAAACCTCCTCTGCACTCCCTCCAGGGCCAAAATATCCTTGCGCAGGTGCGGCGCCCAAAACTGCACACAGTACTCCAGCTGCGGCCTCACCAATGCCCTATACAGCTGCAGCAAGACCTCCCTACTTTTATATTCAATCCCCCTCACTATGAAGGCCAGCATCCCATTCGCCTTCCTGACCACCTGCTGCACCTGCAAGCTGGGTTTTTGCGACTCATGCACAAGGACCCCGAGGTCCCTCTGCACCGTCGCCTGCTGCAGTTTTTCGCCATGTAAGTAATAGTCCTTCCTACCATTCTTCCTACCAAAGTGGATCACCTCACACTTGCCAACATTAAATTCCATTTGCCATTTCCTGGCCCATTCGCCCAGCCTATCTAGATCCTTCTGCAGACTCTCCACACCCTCCGCACAATTTGCCTTTCCCCCAATCTTGGTGTCATCAGCAAATTTCGACACCCTGCACTCGGTTCCCTCCTCCAGATCATCTATATAAATAACTATAGCAGTTATTTGTGATGATGGTGTGGTGGTGATCATTGAGTGTTGCAATTAACAGTGAGGCAGAATGAAACAGAAGAGTGACATTGTAAACTAAAGGTAGTTCACAGTCTTTCTCGCCTCCAAAGTTTAGGGACAGATTAAGTTATGGATAATGCATTATTCACAAAAGTGAAAAGGGAGCAAAACATTAAAGCAAACATTAGAGCAAAAAATCATCAGAAGTTATATTTTAACATTAAACATTGTTTTCCTCTTTATTTGTTAAAAAGAGGATACTGATAAGTTGGTTAGAAATCTGGTTGTCAAAATACTTCTACTCAAGCTGTACCTTCACGTATAATTACAACCCATTTTAAGTCAATTGATATTAAACATATTTTGAAAAATTAATCACCATAACTGAAAACAATTGAAATTCTTATATTTTTATGCACATCTTAACACTTTTCATCACAAATTGCTTTTGCTGAAAAAAATTAGTGAGACTATTATTTATGCCTTAATATACATAACCTTCAGGCATTACAAACTTAAATACAACCACGATAACATGGTAGGTATTACCTTCCCAACAGCTACTTTAGTATGGAGCCTCTTCCTTGGGTTATTTCGGGAGATATTAAAAACATTGTCAGAAAACATTTTTTTCCTTTCTGTCTCTCTTAATCCAATCTTGCTTTCCTCCTTTACCTTTCTTCCTGCACTTGATCAGAAATTGAATTTAGCCCTTTTACTTCACCCTTCAGGTTCACTTTCCAATCTTCAAATCTCATTAGTTGAGGCAACCAACTCTGCTGGTTGTTCTACTCACTCAGGTCCCAAATGCTCTGTTGTCTCACTGCACAGTTACCAATTTGCATTTTGTGCAATTCCATAAGCAACTTTATAGGCTTTTTTTTAAATCTGAGGGGCAAATCAAATTATTGGCAATCATCATCAGGTTTGACCTAATAGATCAACTATAAAGAGTATGGCACACTTCTACAACAATACTGCATGAAAAAAATAGTACAGCCAGTGAACTTACAAAATCTAACTTTTTAGTCAACTATGACAGCAATCTAGAAATGATCCAATTCAAAGCTACTTTGTGCTCAGTCACCAATTTAAATTCATCTATAGAGCAAGTTATGCAAAGAACTTAATTAACAAAAAAAATTTCCCTTCCCACTTTTACTGACAGTTGCTCTTTTAGCCTACAGGTATCTCCAACAATTGACATCATGGCTCAACCTCTCGATGCAGACTACCTTTCCATCGAGGTTCTTGAAAATGATGCAGAAAGTTCTATGTTCGTGGTTCAGGCAACTTCCCAAAACCTCATTCTGCTACAATACTGGTCTGAGAAACCTTTCTTTGACAATACTCAGATAAAACAGACACAAGCTATACTTTCAAATACAAATGACAGCATTCAGTTTGTTTTGAAAGTCTTGTGTCGTTCTTCTTCATTGAAAAACTGTGACTACTGGACACCTTTTGTAATAGGACTCGTGTTGGACGCACTGTCACGAGGTTATCAACTACCTTCCAGAACAACCTGGAATGGAGACATTGAGCAATTACTAAAAGACAAGGCCATTCTATTAATGAAGTAGCAATGGTTTGTATTTGGCAAAAAGGTCATCTGTCAATCTCTGTTGTACTCTGATAATATATTTTAAATATATTATCAATCTCAAACTGTTCAACTGTTATGTGTTTATCAGGACTGGTTATCATATTGTTTTACTGGCAGCTATCTTTAGGGCAAATCACTCAATAAATTAAAATGATCACAAATCTGAAGAAAATAGCTCCAGTCAACTTCTCCCCACGCCTGCACTTTTAATCAATACTTTTAATCAATACAAGTGTTTTAAATGTTTATTTACATTTATTAATTCCTCAGGTATGGGCAATTACTGCACATTCCTAGCTGTTCCAAAATGGTGGGTCAGCCTTTTTCTCAATCCACTAGTAGTGTTTTAATATAACTGTGTGCTTGCTTGGTCATTCCACACGACAGTCAGTCACGTTAATGGAAAGATTAGACTTCTTTCTGTCAAACTAATGATGGGGAAGATTTACCAATAATTACTGCCTTCAGAAAGGGCACATGCTCAGTCCTGCAGAATCAAGTTACTGGCAAGAGACTAATAACCTGTAGTTTGTAGGCAAAAGGTGACTGAAGAAGTCAGGGTACGTGTTCTCATTTAACCATAGAAAGTTGCAGCATAGAAGGATGCCTTTCGGCTCATCTGGTCCATGCCAGCCCATAACACCCAGGTGCCCTTTCTAATCCCACCTTCCTGCACCTGGCCCATAGTCCTGTAGCACTTAAGGTGCAGATCCAGATACTTTTAGAAATTTTTTAGGGTCTTAGCCTACACCACCAGTAAATTCCAGAATCCACCACTCTTCACATATAAGTAGGTGTAGCCCCCTCTACACCTACTGTCACTTATCTTGAATCTATGTCCCTTGGTTCTAGAATTCCCCACCAATGGTGGAAGAGAGAATGTCGTGGGTTGCGTGGGGTCCTTAATTATACAGGCTGCTTTGCTGAGGCAGCAGGAAGTGTAGACAGAGTCAATGGATGGGAGGCTGGTTTGTGTGATGGACTGGGCTTCATTTGCAACTGTTTATAGTTTCTTGCAGTCTTGGGCAGAGTAGAAGTCATACCAAGCTGTTGTACAACCAGAAAGAATGCTTTCTATGGTGCATCTGTAAAAGTTGGTGACAGTCTTAGCTGACATGCCAAATTTCCTTAGTCTTTAGCGGAAGTAGAGGCTTTGATGGTTTAACTATAATGTCAGCATGGGGGGACCAGGACACATTGTTGGCAATCTGGACAGCTAAAACCTTGAAGCTTTCGACCATTTTATCCCCCCCCCCCCCCCCCGTTGATGTAGACAGGGGCATGTTCTCCACAAAGCTTCCTGAAGTCGATGACAATCTCCTTCATTTTGTTGATATTGACAGAGAGATTATTGTCGTCACACCAGTTCACCCGATTCTCTATCTCATTCATGCAGCTCATAGCAGAGTTCAACACTGCAGATTTGAATTTGTACCCGATTATTTTGTGGATTAATTTGTTGGGGCGCCAATGTCATTTTTTCAGGAATAATTATGTATTTATAGTTTGCCATGTTTTCTTAGTTAATAAATATCCCAGTGGCATTTTAAAATCTATACATTATAGAGTACACTCTTTCTCTTCACAAGCTGAAATTCCTGGTACAGTCATATATAATTGAAGTTGTTAATTCCAATATTCAATATAATGAATTTGTTATCGAACCAACTGAATCATTCAAAATGTTTCTTCAAAAAAACTTTCATCCCTAATTTTCCCTCCATAACTGCCTCAAATATGGTTTTAAACAATTGTTTTCAATTACATACTTAATAACAATTATACTGACCCAAATAATTGTCTTGTGTCTTTTAATCTTTTATTAGTTTTTACTCCAGACTTCAGCACATTTCACGCTTCGCATTTCTGAAGAAGCCAGGCTCAAAAGTCCTGGCCAGAACCGCGAAGTAAAGTCAGGGTGCAGAAAAGCACGAGCAGCGCGGCAATCTGATTACAATTTGCACTTTGCAGAAGATCTAGTCAGCTGTTGTGTGTTAATTGGCCAATCCTCTATCCATGCTAATATATCAACTCCAACACCATAATCTTTTACTTTCAGTACTAACTTTTTACGTGGCATCTTATTAAATGCCTTTTGGAAATCCAAATACACTAGGGCCAGAATTCTCTGTGGGTGGGAAAGCTGGTGGTGGCGTGAATCCAATGGGAGTCCCCCGCCTCCCACAAATGACGTAATGGCGTTCCCACCATGGAGTAGTATCAGGAACTCCATCAGCATACATTAACATCTCATTAACAGGCTTCTCTGCTCTGGCTCCGCCCCAAAGGGGACAGTGCCACAGTGCCAGGTGGCAATGCCAGGGAGATCCATGGGGAGAGGGGGATTTTTTTTAATTTAATGGGCGCCCTGCTTTCTCAAAGGCTAGAGGTGCTGGTGGGGTCACTGCCAGCATGCCATCGTAGGATCCCCCTCCAGGAATATGTTGTAACTTAAGTGTCAAAAGATAAGGTGGTAAATGTCAACAGTGAAACCAGAGGTCAACACATGGCTTTACCCACCTGAGTTGACAGTTAGCTAAAATTGATAAAATTCTGCCCAATATCTACTGACTCCCCTTTATCCATGCTATCTGTTACATCCTCAAAGAACTCTAATAAATTTGTCAAACATAATTTCTCTTTTACAAAACCATGTTGATCTTCCCTGATAATATGAATTTCTAAAAGTACTGCTACTACTTCTTTAATAATAGATTCTAGCATTTTCCCTATGACAGAGCTAGGCCAGTCTGATGGTAGTGGGTTATCGTCAATACTTCGTTACAAAGTCAGAGCTAATTGGCTCATAGTTTCCTGTGTTTAGTTCCTCTCCTTTCTTAAACACACGTGTTACATTTGCTAGGACCTTTCCAGAAGCTAGGAAATTCTAGGAGATTACAACTAATGCACTCCCTATTTCTACAGCCACTTCTTTCAAAACTCTAGGATACAGGCCATCAGATCCAGGGCTATCAGGGTCCAGACTCATCAGCCATTAGTTTTCCTATTACATTTTCTCTAGTAATAGTTTCACCCTTCCTATTGCCTCTTGATTTTCTACTATTCTTGGGATGCTTTTCTTGTCTTCTACTGCGAAGATGGATACAAAATACTTATTCAAGGCCTCTGACATTTCCTAATTCCTCCATCTCACCATTTAAAGAAATTAGTGTTTTCAGTGGTTGAAGGGGAGTAAAGAGGAGAAACTGGATGGAAAAGGGAAAATGAAGAGTGACAAGCTTGGGCGCAGACTAGGGAAGAATGGCAGACAAATTAGTCTCAAAAGAAAAAGTCAGAAGAACACATGGTAGCAGAAGGAAAAGATCCACAGGTTTCCTGCCACCATAACATTTCCTTCTCCTATATAAAAAAATAAAAAGAACAAGAATTGCATAAATACTGTGTCTTTCATAAGCACAAGATATTCCAAGGCATTTGGGCACCATGCTTTAGGAAGAATGTTAAGGCTTAAGACAAAACGTGGAAAAGATTCACAAGAACGGTTCCATGGCTGAGAATCTTCACTTGCAAGAATAGGTTGCAGAAGTCAAGGCTGCTCTCCTTTGAGAAGGCTGAGAAGGATTTGAAAGAAGTGTTGAAAATCAGGAGGACTTTGGACAGGATAAATAGAGAGAAACTGCTCCCTTTGGCAAAGGTTTGAGAAGAAAATAAAGTAGAATTCAGTTGATTAGCAAAAGCAGCAAAGGTAATATGTGAAAATGTTTTTAAAGCACTGTCAGCAGCAGGTGTGCAGAAGCAAGCTGAATTGTGGCTTTCAAAAGGAAATTGGACCAGTATCAGAAGGTAAAAAATATGCAGGATTATGGGGAAGGAGGGGATAGTGGGATTAGCTGAATTGCTCCCACAAGACTCCAGCATGCACCCTCAGGGCTGAATGCCATCCACCTGTGCTGCAACTATTGTATGGTTCTATAATCAAGGAGGTACTTTTGAATGGTAGCCATTGCTATAATGCGAGAAACATGAACGCCAACCCGTGAACAACAAGCTCCCACAGAGGTGTTGGGTTGCAGATTGCTTTCTGAACTGATGGCATGATTTGATAGTGATGCAATTACGTGTTGCAGAGACTGCTGTTTATTCTGTACAAACAAGAGATCCATAAAATCCCTACATTGCAGAAGGAGGCCATTTGGCCCATCCAGTCTGCTCCAATTCTTCAAAAGAGGATCTTACCCAGGCCTCCCCTGTCCTATCCCTATAACCTTGCGCATTCACCATGGCTAATCCACCTAACCTGCACATCTTTAGACTGTGGGAGGAAACCAGAAAATCCAGAGGAAACCCACATAGACACCGGGAGAATGTGAAAACTCCACACAGTTACCCAAGCCCAGAATCGAACCAAGTCCCTGGCGCTGAGGCAGCAGTGCTAACCACTGTGTCATCATGACTAGAATAAATCTGTTGTTACTTTGAATCTAAAAGAGCAAATCTTTTTTTTTGTTAAAAGCCACAACTCCTTAACATAGACAGAATATTACAAAATGGCAGTATGAGAATGACAAGATAATCTGTTTTTGCACTGTAGATTAAGGAATAACTATTGGCCAAGACACTGGAGTCAACCCTTCTGCTTTTCTTCAAAATGGTACTATTGGGATTTTAAAAAAATAAGTAGAGAGTGCAGATGGTTTAATATCTCAGCCAAAAGATGGTATCTTCCTCAGTACTACATCGAGAGTGTCAGTCTTAACTTTTCTGTTCAAGTCCTAGATTGAGACCTGAACCCACAAACTTTTGATAAGAGGAGAGAGAGTACTGCTAACGGATTTACAGCTGACACCTACATTTAGAAATAGACATTTAAAATGTTTTCCAGATATTTAGCAGGGTCTGATCAAGGATGAAAAACCTGACAACGTGACAAATCACCAAAGACAGTACCCATGAAAATCCATTCAAACTTATTTGCTCCCCTGAACGCCCACTGATATCACCCCCATCTTAAACAGACCTTTTGAACTCTTAAGACAAAAGCAAAACTACTGTGGAAATCCAAAAAAGATCAGTATTTTTGAAGGAGAAGTTGCTCAAAGCAAGAGCATGTTTTTATTCTGGATCTTTTATATTGTTCACCATATAAAAGATGTAAAATTAACTTAGGGAATTTACATGGATATAAATTATATTTGTCAGTGTATAGGTTATATAAATTAAAATAAACATGAATATAAACCTTATTTGTCAGGATATAGATTGCATAAATTAAAATAAATGATTAATCAAGTCAGTAATTATATATTTCATATGCAAATTCCTTGCCAGGTACAAAAAACTGATTTTGCATTCCTGCGATAAATCTAAATAAAATCTAGATAAAGAGATGTGACAAGCAATAGCCCTGTAAATGTGCAGTACTGATGACTATTTCTAAGAAAAAAGTTGTTTAAACGTTATGAACTCTGTTCTACTTGCTTGGCCCATAATATGAAAAGGAACATTTTCAGCATTGGATTATGCTAACTTTGCACTGTTTTAATAAATATTATTAGCAGTAAGTGAAATGGGAGAGAGAAAGAAAATGAAGGAAAGAGGTAATGAATGAGAGAGAGACAGATAGAGAAGAAAAGCTACATATCAATTATTTTCTCTTCCTTCTATCCTGGTGAAGTATACATTAAAAGTATGTAAAACTGATAATCTAAAAGTGTTGGCAATGCTCCTGTCTCAAACGAAAATCCCCAGAAATTGCAGTCAGGATTTAAAAGCCATTTTTCCGAATTAGGAAAACATTAGAGGGGAATATTTTAGACACTGCCAGTAAATGCTTTGATGTGGTTACTTTGATTCTTTTTTCCTAATAACAAAATCCCTTAGGAGGTACTATGAACTAATATTCCAGTACAGCATAAAGTATGGTATTTAAAACAAAAGGGATGTGGTAATACTTTTAAAAGGACATCGAAAAAATATTCCTGATCCGACCTGGAAATTTGCAGATATTTTTTCAAAAGCTAAGCAAACATAACAGGGGCAGAAAGGTACTATATTACTAAATGGAGCAACATGGAGCCCTATGCCTCCTCACAGTTTGATGCAGACCAACTCGCGACAGAGGTCATGTCTTATGTTCAAGACGCACAGTAATTAGAGTGAGCTCTTTTTAGTCTTTGCCATGGTATGACTAACTCAAAATACCATAGCAAAGAATGAGGTTATTCTGGTTTGAAGGTTACTTCATATTAACAGAGACCGCAACAATAAACATGCAGTCTGACTGCAAAAAAACCCCAAAATTTGCCATTAAATAACCACATCAACTCAAATTTCAGTAAGCAGTGTTAAACTGAGGGTTCAATCTATGGATTGGATCCCCTAATTTGGAGCGTGACAATGAGAAGGCACCCATCTCCCTTGTTCTCCTCTACCTACCTTTATCGAAACACATTTTCCCTAGGTTTGGGGTCATTTTTTTAAATTAGTGTCACAAGTAGATTTACATTAACATTGTAATTATGTTACTGAAAATCCCCTAGTCGCCATACTCGGGAGATTTTAACAAAGCCAATGCACATAACCAGCACGTCTTTCAGACCGTGGGAGGAAACCGGAGCACTTGGAGGAAACCTACACACACACACACACGGGGAAAACATGCAGACTCCGCACAGTCAATGACTCAAGCTGGGAATCGAATCTGGATCACTGGCACTGTGAGGCAGCGGTGCTAACCATTGCAAAAGTATGTTGGGCTCTCGGCAAAAATCTTGCCACCAAATGGAAGCCCACCCATCTGAAAATCTCAACATGCAGCAGCATACCTATATGGGGGAAGAAAAGGAATCATTTGGGCTCTCTTCATTTCCTATTACTACTATACACATGGTAGCCCCAAAGAGTAGAGGCAATTAGGGTGAACAGAAAGGACCCTGTGACTCCCACTGTTTCCTCTCACTTACATGATGGTTCCAATTAACATGTCAGTATGCCTTTGGTACTAATTAAAGTGGATGAGATTAGCACAACACTCACTCTCTGGACTGAACAAGGATGGCTAGCATTTAATGATCCAGGAGTTGCAATAATAAAAACATTAGCTTTTAAAGGCACAATAGGAGTCAGAATCAGTCGAGACAGAGGCTCAAGTCTTTGATAGTTATAAAGGTCAGGCACCATATTTCTTAAGAGTATTTAACCCAGCTTTCAATTTCATGACAAAACTGTGCTGAGTCAGGAATTAAATGATAATTCCATGAGACAAGTGATGAGGAAACAGCTACTTTTCTCAAGGCGTTACAGCATCATTAATTACCTTCGTCTTCTTTTCATTATTGAAGCTATAAAAGACTCAAACTCTACCTTCCATCCTTAGTGTTGCCAAAATTTGTAGTTCCATCCAGGCACGTTCCTGGCAGCCAGACTTAGTCTCCCACTTCTGCTTCCTTCCCTGAGCACCTATCTCTCTTGTATTCCCCCCCGAACTCAAATTTCTGAGAGCACCCATATCCAATCCCTTCCAAAACGCAACGAACTCCAGTTGATCTGCAAGAGATGGGATGGAGTTGCAGCCAGTGACAAGCTTATTGAAAAAGGCTAGGAAATTATTCTCTTTAAAGTTAATACAGTAAAATCTGGTTTGGAATCCCGATGCAGGTTAACAATAATATTTAAATGATCAATGTAAGTGTCTGTTGTTCACGTGCAGCATACTGCAGGGGGAAATTTTAAACAGTCTGAGCTCCCTACAGGTTTGCTGCAACAGTTGGCAGTGGAGTCACTGATTCTGGTAGACTTGGGAAGTCTACTGTTAGGCCATTTCAGAGAGCCATTATGAGACAACCACGTTGCTTTGGATCTAGAAGTCCCTTGGCTTGGCTTGACTTGATGGCAGGTTTCCTTACATAAAATGACATTAGTGAGCCAACTGAGTCTCTTTCACTTCAATCTGACACTTTTTGTGCACTTTTATGAATACCAGCTTTTGATTTCCAGATTTTAAAAACAGAGCAAAGATTCTTCAGTTCATCAGGAATGAACTGAACGTGCTTTCTTTTGGATTATTCCAATCTGGTTTGAGAGTTCAGTAACAAACACTACAGCTGCAATTCTCCTGAATGAAATGCAAGCACTGCCTCCAGTGAGAAAATCAGTGTGCTGCCCACTGACAGCACTACTGAGGTAGGATTCAATGACTTTAAAATGGAAAAAATGTCCCCACATGAATCATACCAGACCATAGGCGCAAAGCGTAAGGTTCCTGAATTGGTGATCAACTGGCATTCAAGAACACTTTGTGCTTTTCCCTCTTTCAGAATAACTGAAGGAAGAATGACCCAGTCTTACGCTAATGCAGGAAACATTTCATGTTAGTTTTTTTTAATGAGGCTAATCTTTTTGAGTTAGCTCTGACAGTCTCTACTGCAACAAGAACCCTCCGAAAAATTATTGAAGCCTGTAATTGAACTAATCCCCAAAATTTAGTTCATCATAAGAATAGTTACATGTTCTACACAGTGTCCATTTAAAATGTGATACAACTGAATCAAACCTGTGGTTTTCCCCATGCCAGCTGCATCTCAATGGTTCTATCTTTCACATATACCCATAATATTAGAATGAGGTGCAGTTCTGAAATTATACCTAGTACGGAAGCATCAGGATGGCACAATACATTCGAGTTTTAAGCTTATATACAACAGAGGAGAGAGATAAAGATCAGCACATATAAAGTCACATGAGCTCCTGATCTCATCTAATCATTGGAAAATCATCACTCTCACACAAGGCAGTTACCCACGCCAGCCCTTGCATACCTCCTGGCGACCAGCTTCCACCATCTCACGCATAAATACTGAAAAATATGAGTAAAACAATCATAAAAAGACTTGCATTCTTATACAGCAGCTTACCATGTCCTCAATGTCCCAGAGTGCCAATGAACTACACTGAAATATTATGTACAGCTCTTAAGTGGCGAACATTGATGACGGGAAAGCAAAATCATGTAGAAAGAGTCTGGCGCTTTAATTCAAAGTCTTCACATGTAGGATCTGGCATATTTATTAAGTATGGCATTGTCATAACTCGAAGGTCAATTTCAAATCCAAGGGAGCAACAACAAAAGTCAGAGCCGATGAAACACCAAATAAGCCAATGATCAAATGAACAAGATTCTGCATCCTCATCACAGATGTCAATGGCAGAATTATTTGGATGTTTTATTTAATGATTATGAATAATCCTGAGTGACTCGTTTGATGAAGTGAGGAGATTGGCTATGGATTTACAGAAAATAAAAGCAGAGGAGACAGCCATTCGGTCCATTAGATGTCTGCCAACTAAAAAAGATGCATTTTCAGCCTTTGGCAGTAGCCCCATAGATCATGATACTTCTAATGGATAAGCATGCGCTGCATGTTAGAAGCTTTCTGCCTCTTCCTCCCACCCCCACACTCTGGTTAACATACTTTCCCCTCAGTCCCCTTTGATCCTTGAGCCATCACTTTTAATTCATGCCCTTGGTGATTCTTCTGCATTTAGAAAAACAAGGCCCCCTCATTATTAAATAGTAAGAAAATTAAACCAGTAATACAAAGCTTATGGCTTCAGTGAGAGCTTTGCAGGCAAGAAAAAAGGCCAATGAGAAAGCCTATCTGCTTTCTAGGAAGAGTCAGAGACTTAAAAAAAATGGGGCCAACAGGTAGTGAAAAGAGGAAGCACTTTAGGCTTAATGGGACATGAACTGATTATAGAAACAATGAACTGTTTGATCTGCCCTGGAGCTCTCAGTTAGAAAAGCTTCTGGCAACTAATAAGAACATAAGAAATAGGAGCAGGATTAGGCCATCTAGCCCTTTGAGCCTGCCCCGCCATTCAATAAGATCATGGCTGATCTGTCGTGGCTCAGTTCCACATTCCCGCCCTCTCTCCATAACCCTGAATCCCCTCTCTTATCAAAAACCCATCAACCCGCTTCTTAAAAATATTTAGCGAGGTAGCCTCCACCACTTCAACGGGCAGAGAATTCCAGAGATTCACCACCCTTTGAGTGAAGAAATTCTTTCTCAACTCTGTTCTAAACCGCCCCCCCTTTATCTTGAGGCTGTGCCCCCTAGTTCTACTGTCCTTTCTGAGCGGGAAGAGTCTCTCCACCTCTATCCTATCCATCCCATTCATCATCTTATATGTCTCAATGAGATCTCCCCTCATTCTTCTAAACTCTAACGAGTACAAGCCTAGTTTATTCAGCCTCTCCTCATAGCTCAACCCCCTCAACTCTGGCATCAGCCTAGTAAACCTTCTCTGCACTCCCTCCAAGGCCAAAATATCCTTGCGTAAGTACGGCGCCCAAAACTGCACACAGTACTCCAGCTGCAGCCTCACCAATGCCCTACACAGCCGCAGCAAGACTTCCCTACTTTTATAGTCAATCCCCCTCGCTATGAAGGCCAGCATCCCATTCGCCTTCCTGACCACCTGCTGCACCTGCAAGCTGGGTTTTTGCGACTCATGCACAAGGACCCCAAGGTCCCTCTGCACCGTCGCCTGCTGCAGTTTTTCGCCACGTAAGTAATAATCCTTCCTACCATTATTCCTACCAAAGTGGACCACCTCGCACTTGCCAACATTAAATTCCATTTGCCATTTCCTGGCCCATTCGCCCAGCCTATCTAGATCCTTCTGTAGACTCTCCACACCCTCCGCACAATTTGCCGTTCCACCAATCTTGGTGTCTTCAGCAAATTTCGACACCCTACACTCGGTTCCCTCCTCCAGGTCATCTATATAAATGGTAAATAGCTGAGGCCCCAGCACCGACCCCTGAGGCACTCCACTAGTCACCAACCGCCAATCCGAATAGCACCCATTGACCCCCACTCTCTGCCTCCTATTTGACAACCAATCCTCTATCCACGCTAACACCCTACCCCCAACTCCATGTCCCCTGACCTTCTGCAATAACCTCTTGTGAAGTACCTTGTCAAACGCCTTCTGAAAATCAAGAAAGACCACATCCACCGGCTCTCCTCTATCCACCGCCCTAGACACATCCTCATAGAACTCCAGTAAATTTGTCAGACACGACTTCCCTTTAACGAAACCGTGCTGCATCTGCTCTTTCAAGCAATTCCTCTCAAGATGCCTCGCTATTTCCTCCTTGATGACGGATTCTAACATTTTACCTACCACAGACATTAAACTAACCGGCCTATAATTCCCTGCCTTTTGCCTGGCACCCTTCTTAAACAACGGCGTAACATTAGCCGTTTTCCAATCTTCCGGCACTTCCCCGGAATCCAGCGACGTCTGGAAAATAACCACCAGGGCATCCACTATCACCTCCGCCATTTCTTTCAGAACCCTCGGATGCATTCCATCCGGTCCTGGGGACTTGTCCACAATCAGCCCCTCCAGTCTGTCCAGCACCACCTCTCTAGTAACAGTAATGTCATTGAGACCCTCCAGTCCTACCACCTTTCCATCTCTAACACCCGGCAAATTATTCACGTCCTCCTCCGTGAAGACCGAAACAAAAAAGTTATTCAAGACCTCAGCCATATCCCCATCCCCTACCACTAAGTCCCCCTTCTCATCCTCTAAGGGTCCAACGTTCACCCTAGCCAGCCTCTTCCTTTCTATATATTTATAAAAACTCTTGCTATCCTTTTTTATATTAAGCGCTAGCCCAGCTTCATAGTTTCTCCTACCCTTCTTTATCAACTTCTTTGTCAATCTTTGTTGACATTTAAACCTCTCCCAATCCTCTTCTTGCCCACTACTCTTAGCTACTCTAAACGCCTCCACTTTTAATTTAACACTTTCCTTCACCTCCTTCGTTATCCACGGCTTATTACCTCTCCTCCTACGGTCCTTTTTGACCATCGGAATAGATTTCTGCTGAGCACCAAGAAAGATCTCCTTAAAGATCCTCCACTGCTCCTCAGCTGACCTACCTTCCAACGCGCTCCCCCAGTCCACATCCGCCAATTCTTCTCTCATCCTACCGTACTCCCCTCTGTTCAAACAAAGGACGCGTGTCCGGGAACCCACTTTCTCCTCCTCCATCAATGCACCCCCCATTTCCTTGTGTGAACAAACCTCTGCTAATTTTGACTTTAGTCTGCTCTGGAGCTGTCAATCAAAGCAGTTCAAGAGGTTTCAGAACAACTGATACTTATAAAAAAAAGCAAGGAGACCTTCTAGTGAAACTAACAGCTTTTGTCACTCAAAGCATTTCAAATAGGTCTTGGAACACCTGCAGCTTCTGAAATAAATTGAGAAAGGATATACTGGCACTGGAGGGGGTGCAGAAGAGATTCACTAAGTTGATTCTGGAGTCGAAAGGGTTGGCTTATGAGGACAGATTGAGTAGACTGGGGCTATATTCCCTAAAATTCATGAGGGGAGAGCTTTTACAAACATATAAGATTATGAAGGGAATAGATAAGATAGAAGCAGGGAAGTTGTTTCCACTGGCAGGTGAAACTAGAACTAGGGGGCATAGCCTCAAAATAAGGGGAAGCAGATTTAGGACTGAGTTGTGGAGGAACTTCTTCACACAAAGGATTGTGAATCTGTGGAATCAGCTGAATCTGTGGAATCAGTGAAGCAGTTGAGGCTACCTCACTGAATGTCTTTAAGGCAAGGATAGATAAATTTTTGAACAGTAAAGGAATTAAGAGTTAAGGGGAGCTGAATCCACAAAAAGATCAGCCATATTTTTTTTGAATGGCGGCGCAGGCCCGAGGGCCTACTTCTGCTCCTAGTTCTTATGTAAATCAACCAAAGGTAACCTGTACTTCAGGAGAGAGTGCTGTTGTGATTTTGAAGGCTTCCAGGTGTTCAGGGGCCATGGATTTTAATGGGACCAGGCCACTTCAAAGGTTTTACAGACATTAGCAAAGATTTTTTTTAACTAGAAACACGCCTGAGATGACCATTCCAAGGTTGATTTCCACATTTTCCATGGCAACAAGGAGAAATCCAGTCCCATTCCCTCTAGCACAACCCCCCACAATGGCTAGTCCCTTTAAGGTTCCCCCCCAGACCCCCCTCCGTCAGTTCAACAGTAGAGGAACCCTTTTTGACCCCCTTGGAGCCTATGGCGCCTGGTATTGATTGTTAGTGCAAGGACGGATTGGCGCCCATGGAACTTCCCATTTTTTGGGCGGGGGGGTACTGGAGTGCGCGTGGGGAGATTCCTGGGTGAATGCATCATAGGAGGCCAAGTGCAGCAGGCCAGGAAAATTGCAATGAATTTGACGACACCAAGCGAGAATCCCATTTTGGCCCTCACACACAATTCAACAGGAATCCTGGCTGTAGCAAGTCGCTCCATCGAATCACCCCCTACGGAACCACATTCCTGTTCTGAGTAAGAATGGGAATTTTCCTCACATCGACCCAAAGAGGCAGGTGGGATGATGAGTTAATATCTCAGCCGAAAAAAATGCACTTTGTCAAAACGCTCCTTCAATTCCACTGTGAATATAAATAGATCACATTCCTGAATCAGGGGAAGGGGTTTGAATCCATAAAGACTCAGAGGCGACAGTGGCTATTAAGTAGAAGAGACAGGAGGGAGGAAGGGGAGGAAGGGAGCAAAGGAAGGAAGGGGAGGAGGGGGGACATGGGGAAGGGGGGAGAAACGAGGGGGGGGGAGAAACGAGGGGGGGGGTAAAACGGGAGGAGAGCAGAAAGGTGGAGTGGGGAAAGGAGGGAGGGAGGGAGGGGGAGAGAAAACAGGAGGGGGGGGGAGAAAAAAAGAGAGGGGGGGAGAAAAAAAGAGAGGGGGGGAGAAAAAAAGAGAGGGGGGGAGAAAAAAAGAGAGGGGGGGAGAAAAGAGAGGGGGGGAGAAAAAAAAAGAGAGGGAGGGAGAAAAAAAGAGAGGGGGAGGGAGAAAAAAAGAGAGGGAGGGAGAAAAAAGAGAGGGAGGGAGAAAAAAAGAGAGGGAGGGAGAAAAAAAGAGAGGGAGGGAGAAAAAAAAGAGGGAGGGAGAAAAAAAGAGAGGGAGGGAGAAAAAAAGAGAGGGAGGGAGAAAAAAAGAGAGGGAGGGAGAAAAAAAAGAGGGGGGAGAAAAAAAAGAGGGAGGGGGAGAGAAAAGAGAGAGGGGGAGAGAAAAGAGAGAGGGGGAGAGAAAAGAGAGAGGGGGAGAGAAAAGAGAGAGGGGGAGAGAAAAGAGAGAGAGGGAGAGAAAAGAGAGAGAGGGAGAGAAAAGAGAGAGAGGGAGAGAAAAGAGAGAGAGGGAGAGAAAAGAGAGAGAGGGAGAGAAAAGAGAGAGAGGGAGAGAAAAGAAAGAGAGGGAGAGAAAAGAAAGAGAGGGAGAGAAAAGAAAGAGAGGGAGAGAAGAAGAGAAAGAGGGAGAAAGGGAGAGAAAGGAGAGAACATTTGCACAATATGGTGAAATAACACGTGTGACAGCTAGATTAAGTGATGCTTCTACAATCAGTCATGCGAAAAGTAGATAACTTGTTTTACACTCAAAAATAGGAGGATGCCTCCCTGTGCACCTTGTCCCATGAAACATGCAGAGATTTATTTATCTAATTGTGTTTCTTTTAGTCTCAGTGGTGTGTTTAACAGTCTATAATATATATACCATTGCATATTGATTTGTTGAATAAAGCACATCAGTATGTCTTTATATAACCAAAAAGAAATTAATTTATAAGCAATGATAATTTTGAAAACAAATGTCACCTCAGGAAAGAGGAAAGAGCATGCAGCATGATTGAAAAGGTGATGCAACAGATGCCAACAGAGAGAATGCTTGGTTGCACACATTCACATGTGCATATTGTAACCTGAAGATCATTTACAGGAATCCATAACCCAGAGAGAGGAAATCTCCTTTACGATCAGCAAAAAAAACCAGAAGCACTCTGAAAGCAGCTGGTTATTTCAGTATATGCAAATTTTAAAAATGCAATACTATACTAATTTTGCTGTACTGATGAGAAAGGGGCCAAATTAAGAACAGTGCCCTTTCACACAAGGATTGTGAATAAATGTCTGTTAGTTGCAAGAATCCTGCATGAAACATTAGACTATCTTAACTCACTTTTTGGCTACTGTGGATCCACAACACAAAATGCCCTACAATTTGGAAAATTTTGTCAAGGTTTTGCATTCCTGAATGATTATATTTGTAGACTTTCTATCATACCCACCAATCCTACTGTAGGGGAAAGAAGTCCTAATAGATCAGAGAAGATTTTAAACCATTAGACATTAAGACACTGACAGAACTATCAGCATGGGATTAAATGACTTTAAAACAGATTTTTAAGCTAACAAGAAAGCAGTTTACACACATGAAATGCAATAAGAGATTTAAACAAGTGATTATGATTTAAAACACATGCTAATATTTTGAATGTATTAATGTATTTTTAGAAGTCATGTATTAATTTAGTCAAAGACAAATTGCTATAAGGCAGTATGGTAAAGGGCGGAAGAGACAGAATCACATTTTTAGCAAACAATGAAAACCTCAGAATGTGCAAATTATCATCAGTAAAGTTTCTCATGGAAGAACACTCAATGTAACATCATGAATAGGGCTTATTCATTGTCCAGATAAGACAGATACTATCCAGATTTCGGAAAACTGCATTTGTCTGGTTTGGAACTAGTTGGTGGGAACCTTACCTCTGACCTTTGAGGTCAGGTGTCTAGGGTTGCTAACTGATAAAGGAAATGGGGTTAGCAATGAAAGGAGTTAGCTTCCAGATTCTATGGACTAATAAAATACAATTATGCTTGAGAGATGCAATTGGGTAACATATGACAGGTGGTATCAATGACTTTTATGAATTGAAGATATTGATTTAAAGCTAATGAAAAGGCAGGAGTAATTGGTAAGAAAAATGTATAATTGATCTGTTTTGAACTGTGTATGTCAGAGCTCAGAGAGGTCTGGCTGCTGTATGCTTGGAGGAGACCCAACCCTTTGGTGGCTTCTCCTAGTAACTGCTGGTCAAATAAAAGATACGACTTTAAACTGAGATACTGGCTTTATGAATCTTGTATTGTCTAAAGTTTCACCTCGCAAATTCCATTAATACCTATTAAGGACTCATTTGCTGTGCAAGTGGGATTTTGTCCACTTCTCATTTGTTCCTATTCAGCTTGGCTGCATACATTGGTGGTTGGGGGCTTTTAAATATAGAAGGTGGGGCATTTACAGAAGAAAAATCAGATGATGAGTCAGCTAGTTCAAGATCACGTTTATATTCTGAAGTTCTATAAAACTAATGAGATCAATGCACCTCAACATGGGTGGTCCATCATCTTAACATCGGGGAACTCCTCTACTGAGTGGTGTATATCGATTCCTGGGTCGAAACAGGTAGCCTTGGAGCCCAGTGTTTCAAAGCAAATGGCATTAAATATGAGTGTTCCCAGCATGTTTGGTTGCTATTCTTCAGCTCCCCTCTGATCCACGATTATAACTCTTAAAATTGGCAGCAATCCTGGGTTCCCGCATCTCATTCAGATACCATGCCCTAACAGAACACTCAAGGTGTCTGTGAAATGAGAAACAATTAATGTTTCAGGTCTGTGACTTTTCATTGAAACTCTGTTTCTCTCTTCACAGTTGCTGCCAGACCTGTTAAGCGTTTCCAACGTTTCTCTGTTTTGATTTCAGAGCTTAAACATTTATTATATGGTGTAGAATAGAGTTGGTGTCATAAGCAGGAATGAAAGAATAAGTTTAGAGCGAAATACCCTTAAAGTAAACATAAGAACTTAAGAAAATAAGAAATAGGAGCAGGAGTAGACCATCTAAGCCCTTCGAGCCTGCCCTGCCATTCAATAAGATCATGGCTGATCTGTCATGGCTCAGTTCCACATTCCCGCCTCTCCCCATAACCCTTAATCCCCTTGCCTATCAAAAACCTATCAACCCGCATCTTAAATGTATTTAGCGAGGCAGCCTCCACCACTTCAACGGGCAGAGAATTCCAGAGATTCACCACCCTTTGAGTGAAGAAGTTCCTCCTCAACTCCGTTCTAAACCACCCCCCCTTTATCTTGAGGCTGTGCCCTCTAGTCCTACTGTCCTTTCTGAGTGGGAAGAGCCTCTCCACCTCTATCTTATCCATCCCATTCATCATCTTATACGTCTCAATGAGATCTCCCCTCATTCTTCTAAACTCTAATGAGTACAAGCCTAGTTTATTCAGCCTCTCCTCATAGTTCAACCCCCTCAACTCCAGTATCAGCCTGGTAAACCTCCTCTGCACTCCCTCCAAGGCCAAAATATCCTTGCGTAAGTGCGGTGACCAAAACTGCACACATTACTCCAGCTGTGGCCTCACCAGTGCCCTGTACAGTTGCAAGACCTCCCTACTTTTATATTCAATCCCCCTCGCTATGAAGGCCAGCATCCCATTTGCCTTCCTGACCACCTGCTGCACCTGCAAGCTGGGTTTTTGCGACTCATGCACAAGGACCCCGAGGTCCCTCTGCACCATTGCATGCTGCAGTTTTTCGCCATGTAAGTAATAGTCCTTCCTACCATTATTCCTACCAAAGTGGACAACTTCACACTTGCCAACATTAAATTCCATTTGCCAGTTCCTGGCCCATTCGCCCAGCCTATCTAGATCCTTCTGCAGACTTTGCACACCTTCCGCACAATTTGCCGTTCCACCAATCTTGGTGTCATTAGCAAATTTTGACACCATACACTTGGTTCTCTCCTCCAGATCATCTATATAAATGGTAAATAGCTGAGGCCCCAGCACCGACCCCTGGGGCACTCCACTAGTCACCAACCGCCAATCTGAATAGCACCCATTGACCCCCACTCTCTGCCTCCTATTTGACAGCCAATCCCCTAACCACGCTAACACCCTACCCCCAACTCCATGCCCCCTGACCTTCTGTAATAACCTCTTGTGCGGCACCTTATCAAACGCCTTCTGAAAATCAAGAAACACCACATCCACCGGCTCTCCTCTATCCACCGCCCTAGACACATCCTCATAGAACTCCAATAAATTCGTCAAGCACGACTTCCCCTTAACGAAACCATGCTGCGTCTGCTCTATCAAACAATTCTCCTCAAGATGCCTCGCTATTTTCTCCTTGATCACGGATTCTAACATTTTACCTACAACAGACGTTAAACTAACCGGCCTATAATTCCCTGCCACCCTTCTTAAACAACGGCGTAAAACTTTGCAGATGCACATCACTAATTTGGACTTAAATGTAAGCATATCAAATCAAATTTAGAAGTATCTGGGACTCTTATGGGTAAAGACCTATAGTTCACCACACTATATTTTCCCTTGGTATACAGTGCAATATAAGCTTGATGCTGAATGTCTTTTCTGACTGCATAATTTATGATTTTCACTTTCATTTAGTGATGAAATGAAACTCTCAGCTGATGAAACTGGATTTCCCCCAATGGATTCCCCTTGGATATAAAAGAACAGGTTCAAGAAAAGCACTCTCACACCTCAAACAGCGATCGCTCCTACTACATTGTCTGAAGAAAAGATGTATTTAATCTTTTGGATGTTTTTATGGTAAGTAACGCTTTTCATGTTTGATATCATTCTCTTGTAATTTAACTGTTGTTGATTTTTTAAAAAGAAACAATTAGAGTTTTCCTGAAATTGAAAACTTAGAAGGCAATTTATTTGCATTTTTTTTCATTCTGTCAGTGTGAGAACATCTGTTACATTATTGACAAGAATCTCGTACATCTATTATCTAGACATATTTCTACTTATGAACGGAAAATGACTTAGAGGAGGAAAGCTGTTTTTCTCATAAGGCATTAATGAGCTGAACAAATATACTCAAATAGCAGGCACTGTACACTTTTCAGAAGATATACTGGGATAAAGCTACACTAAATAAACAGAAGTCATTTTCTAACAGATCTGATTTGATCAAATCCCTTTTGCATAAACAACAAATGAATTTCACACCTATTTTAAGATTCAACCTAAAAATGTTTTTCAACATGTCTGGTGTGTAGCTAGATCTTCTACAATGCAACCATAGATTTCCGATTGCACTGAAAAAGTGTTAGACCTGCAACTGTTGTACAGCCGCTACTGGATAAAATTAACTTCAAAACTGTTACAGAAGTTTTTCAAAACTGTATATCTAACCAAATTTGAAAGTGGGTTAATTTATCCTAGTTGTTTTTAAATTATTAAATTCTGCCCTAGCTATGGTTTAAAATTAATCAATTTACTTTGCTTCCACAGCTGGTACCACTATGGATATCCATTCACAGTATCTATTGAGTACAATGCTATTAAGCACAGAGTGATTTTACAAGCATCCTGTCGAGATCAAACTATAATCAACACCTTAAAAAAGATTTCATACAATCTGCCCCCTGGCATTGAACAAGATGTAACAACGGTTAGCGACAACACTGAACTTTCCGTCGACTTTATAACCACAAATAACTCATTTGATGTCATTGAAGAATACAAAAGAACAATTGTCAAACAAATGCTATCAACTATGTCAAATCAAGGATACAAGCTTATTAAGTACAACTATCCTCTGAAGAAGCAACAATACTTTATACTGCTGCCATATATGTGTTTCAAATGGAGAGGCACTGCAGAACTATCCAGAGGTATTACATGGCTACCAGAAACTGCAGAGAAAAACACTGATTCCAAAAGCAGGAGAAATAAAGGACTCAAGCTGACATCAGTGCTTAAGCAAAACTCCAGCCTGAAGTTGAAATAAAGGAATAAATCTCACCATTGAAATTCAAAATATACCAAAATGCAAATGCAAGACAAAACTGTTAATACAGAAAGTGTTCCAATTAAATCTGTTGAATTAAATAAGTTGTTCAACCGATCATCAAGATCATAGGATTCCTACAGTGCAGAAAGAGGCCATTCGGCCCATCGAGCCTGCACCAACAACAGTTCCATCCAGGCCCCATCCCTGTAACCTCTTGTATTTACCCTGCCAGTCTGCAATACTAAGGGGCAATTTAGCATGGCCAATCAACCTAACCAGCACATCTTTGGACTGAGGGGGAAAACCATGCAGAACGAGGAAATGTGCAAACTCCACACAGTCATCCTGTGGTCGGAATTGAACTCGGGTCCCTGGCGCTGAAAGACAGCTGTGCGAACCACTGTGCCACCATGCCACCCACCTCTGCCTTTACCTTTGCCCTTTATGTAGACCTCTTGCCATGTGAACATTCTCAGCTAATTTTACACAGATCAAATTGCTTTTGTTTCCCAATTTGTAATCGTATCATAAGATTTGCACACCCACGTTAGAAATAATTGAGTAATTCAATATTTGATCGACTGTTATATTTGTCATAATGTACTGTCACATTTTATTTTCAATTAAACAATTTTATTTGTGCAACTCTGACATGTCTCCCAAGCTTTCTTTTGAGACAAGATTTAGGGTTGAATTTTACCAGTGGCATGCTGTTTCCAATAGTTGAAAGTGGGCACCAATTCCACTCTCTTGCTTTGTCCAGTTTTTGATATGATTACAATTAAAATTTAAAATACTAGTGGCAAGCACAGGAGACCCGTAACTCTCAGTAGGGGAAGATTGTCAATGGTGAAATTCACCGTCATTTAACAATGCTATAGCTTTGAAAGGACTGTAAATGACCTTCTGGTCAAACAGGGAGCCTCTGCAACATGACCATACAGAAATGTTGTAGGTGAACTGAAAGTTCTCAAAAGGACTTTACCAGCAACACTCTGATGAACCTATATTTGGACAGTACTTACACTACCTTTTAAAGCTCTCATTTTCTTCCCTTGGCTGGCTCTCTCTCTCCTCTGGTTCCCACCAATTCCAGATACCAGGCCATTCCCATTGCACTCCCCCATGCCCCCAACCTACACCCTGTCTTTTCTTAGATCCCACTTGCATTCCCTCATGTACCTGAACGTCAACTTTCTCCCCAACTCCAACCGTCATCTTTTCCAGTTTCAAGCCTCCATGCAGTCTGCCATTCTGCTGTTCCTCTCCCTTGTGCTACATAATTTAACAACCTCTAAACTCAACCTCTAACAACTGCACAAAGCTGACCAATGTATGCTACCGTTAAACAAACATGGACCTGGTGTCCTGAGATTCTCCTATGTTACTGAATCATAGAATATTATTTTCAGCACAGGAGGAGGGCCTGTGCTGAAAGAGCTACAGAATTAGTCCCATTTCCTGTTCCTTTCCCTGAACATACTTTCATTTCAAATTTTCTTTTGCTATTGAATTAGTTTCTACTGCCCCACCCTTTCAGGCAGCATATTCCAGATCATCATAATGCACTGCATTATAAGTTAAAGTCCTTATTTGACTTTTACAAATTATCTTAAATGTATATCTTCTGCTTATCGGCCATCCTGACAGTGGAAACCATTTCCTGTTGTTATTAAAACTTCTTATAACTCTGAGGGCCCTGTATTAAATCTCCCTTTTAACCTCCACTTGAAGGAAAACAATTCCAGCTTCTCAAGTCTCTACATTAACTGGAGAGGTGAGGCAGTAGACTCAACAGTAAAAGAAAATTTGAAATGGAAAAATTTGAAAGGTAAAGAACAAGAAGTGGGACTAATTCCGTAGTTCTGTCTATAAATGCTGTGTTTGTGAACCCACCTGTCCACTCAACTGATGAAGAAGCAGCACTCTGAAAGCTCTTGACTCCAAATAAACCTGTTGGACTTTAACCTGGTGTTGAGAGACTTCTTATTCTGTATAAACGCCCCGAATTTGCATCTTATCTGCTGTTGGAAAACCAAAATTTCACATGGCACCTAATTCACTCACCTTGTTCACCCATGTTTCCCACTCTTGCAGGCTCCATAAAATCTTCTCTTTAGGTAATTTTATATAGCCTGACTTACAGGAATCCTCCTTTGGAAGGCACATGTGCAAATTGAAACCGATTTGTTTTTCAATAGATGAACACTAACACTAAAGAATTTGCTTTGTCAACTGTGTGATTAATTCAGGAAATTTAACACCAGCTGGTAGAAGCTCAGATTTAGGAACTCCCCCTGCAGTTATGCAGGAAAAGATGCTAAAGAATCTACTCAAAACTGGATGATTCATTGTTGACTCTAAAGAATTTACTTGATTACCTGTATGATAACCCAGAGGATTTGGGCACTGACTGGTACAAGCTCAGATTTCAGGGCATCGCCCTCAAAATGTGCGAAAAATGCTAAAAATAACTTGCATGTAGTGCAAATCAAAACACCTGGAGTCCTATGAGTTAGAGTGCAACAAACACACTAATCATTCAATACATAGCAAGACTTCAGAAAAAAAAACAGCAAGGTGAATGGTCACTTAATCTGTTTTTGGTGGATCTATTTAAGGTAAATGCTGATTTGAACACCAAGAGAACTGCTTGTTATATTCCAAAGAGTGCCATTACAGTTAATATTCAGCTGCAGGAATATGAATTTAATAGCTCAAAGGCAGCTCTGACAGTACAATACTCCAGCATTTGAGTGACAGTCTGGATTGAGTGATTGGTGGTCCTGTGTCTCCCAAACTCTATAATCGTCTCCTATATCCACATACATGCTCCCCACTCATTCACCCCAGAGGGGTGGCCTGATGCATCATCACAAAATGTTGATATGCAGGTACAGCAAGTGATTAGAAAGGCAAATGGAATTTAGCATTAACTGTAAGCAAAGGAATACAGTATCAAAGTAGGAACGCTATGCTATAGTTGTACAGGGGGCCCGATTTTACCATTGCACCGCACCTGTTTGAGTGTGAAAACATGGTGAAATCGGGTGCGAGGCCGTTAACGCGATCCGCGCCCACATCCTTGCAGATTGCCACTTTATTGAAACCCGGCAATGGCGGTGATTCGATTCGAGCCCAAAACAGGAGCAATGAAGATTTAAATGTGTTTGCATGCATTGAAATTGAATTAATGAACTGCCCCCCAACTTTATCAGCATTTCCCCCTTTACCACCGCATTTGCCAATCCAGAATCGCGCCATAATGGACCTGCTAAATAAAAGTCTGAATCGGGCGCTCCAGCTGCTGAGGAGCGTGTTCAGTGTTTCCAACAGCTCTCTGACTCAAATCAGGGGTGTGTGTGTGTTTGTGTGTGTGTGTGTGTGTGTGTGTGTCGGCGAGGCAGGTCAGATCATTCTTTGGGGGGTGGGGAAGGGAAGTGAGGCCAGATTGTTGTCCGGTTGGGGGGGGTGGGAGGAGGCAGGTCAGATGTATCTGGGGGAGGGGCGGGGTATGAGTGAGGCGAAATCGTGTTGCGGGGGGGGGGGGGGGGGAGAGAGAGTGGATAAGAGGGCAGCAATTTGTCTGGGTATTGGGGGTGGTGGATAAGGGGGACAGTGATGTGTGGGTAGTGGGGTGCGTGGATAAGGGGGACAGTGATGTGTGGGTAGTGGGGTGCGTGGATAAGGGGGACAGTGATGTGTGAGTAGTGGGGAAGGTGGGATAAGGGGTCTAGTGATGTGTATGGGTAGTGAGCTACGTGGATAAGGGGGCCAGTGGTGTATGTGCGGGCCAGTATTTTGCTCCCGGGCTAGTTTCTCCAGCCCGATCTGACACTGACGCGCTTTTACAAATTTTTTTTCTAACTGCTCATGCGCAGTTCAGAGCCCCGCCCACAGCACAAATGGGACTGAAGGTGGCTGACTGCATGTGGGGGTGCCTGAAAGCAGATCTCCAAGTCAGATAGGCATTATGCCCAGATTCAGCACTTAGAATGAAAATGGTGAAGTTGCGTCCCGGGTGTTGGTGAACCACATCTGAAGTACTATGTAAAGTTTTGGTTTCCTTAGTCAGAATAGATATAATTGCAGGTAGTTCAGGTAAGGTCATTTTAATGATTCCTGGGATGAAGGCTTACTGTATTAAGGAAGTTTGAACATATTTCCCATACACATTGAAGTTTAGAAGAACAAGGGGTGATTTTATTAAAACATATTATGCTCCTGAGGGCTTGACAGTATGGATTCTGAGAGCATCTTTCTTTGTGGGAGGAGTCTAGAACCAGGGGATTCCATTTAGAAATTAGGGGTCTCCTGTTTAACACTGAAATGAGAAGAAACCTTTTTTCTCAAAGGGTCATTAGCCTGTGAAATTATTTTTCCTAAAGAGCAGTGGAGCTATGTCATTGAACATAGTCAAAGCAGAGTTAGGTACATTTTTGATGAGCAAAGGTTATGGAGGGCAGGCAGGAAAGTGGAATTTTGGCCACAGGTTCGAGGAGACAAATGGCATACTCCTACTCATAATTTTTGTGTTCAAGAACTCGGTTCCTCCGACTGGCCTCTTGCACATCTCATGCTCTTCACCCTTACATTGGTGGCTCCGTCTTCAGCTGTCTCGCACACAAGTTGAAAAGTGCATGTTGCTCAGGAGGTGTCAAGTTTGGGTCTAAAACATGTCCAGGCACACAACCCTATAGTGACTTTAACTTGAGTGCCAAGACATTTCATAGAGATCTAGTCAAAAATATGTTGTTGAGCTTGTTACTGAATTCTTTAAGCAGCAGATTACATTAAGAGTTAAAACCCATTACTCTGCATACCATTGCTGTACACTAATACTGACAATAAATACATTTGGCGCAACTGGTTTGGCAGGATCTTAATAGAATTGACTCGAGGAGACAGGATGTGGGTTCACACCCCTGGCTCTCAATAATGCAACATTACCAAACTGCATTACAGAAATGCTGGGCGGAAGCCTGGTGAATTGACAGAACAGTTAAATCATCCTAAAATCTGGAACAGACATTTTGCTTCTTGCTAATGCAAATGAAGGATCTAGAGCCTGTTTTCAAAGTTCTGGTGAATTTGGGCTGCTCTTAGAGGTGGATTGTTTGGCCTGCTCGGATCAGGATTTAGTAGTAAGGATGAAACTTAGAGGTCACCACCAAAAATAGATGCTTATTTTTTAAAAAAAGTCATCGTTCAAGTTTACTGTGGATCCAGGAGCAGCAGAAACACTCAGACCAGCTCAAAGAACAAAGAAAATTACAGCACAGGAACAGGCCCTTCGGCCCTCCAAGCTTGCACCAACCACGCTATCCGACTGAACTAAAACCCCCTACCCTTCCGGGAACCATATCCCTCTATTCTCATCCTATTCACATATTTGTCCAGATGCCCCTTAAAACTCACTATCGTATCCACTTCCACTACCTCCCCTGGAGCAAAGAACAAAGAACAAAATCAGCCCGGGAAACAGGCCCTTCGACCCAACGAGCCCGCGTCACCATTTCAACACCACCAGTCCCCCTGTCCACCCACGACCCCTGTCTAATGTTTTATGGCCATCCAGATTGAGGGAATCTGATTTAGGGACAATTTATTCCTGCCAATCAGCCTAACAGCACATCTTTGGGGTGTGGGAGGAAACCGGAGCACCCGGAGAAAACCCACGCAAGCACGGGGAGAATGCGCAAACTCCCACAGACACCGGCCCAAATCCATGTGTCTGCACAGCAATCAGTGATAGTCACTGAGCTGTTGTCTTGCCCAGTATCTGGTCCAGTTTAGGCACACACTAACGACGTGAAGCACGAGGCCAATCTCGAACAACCAAGAGCAGCCCCAGTACGACCCATCGTGTGTATGCCCCTCGTTGGACACGAGGCGGACCGACTTAAAACCTGTGAATGAAAAGAGAAAAAACATTATTGTCATACCATATCCATTTACGTTACCAGGGACGCCCCAATGCTGATGACCCTTATTTAAAACAATCTCCTATATCCACCCATCTTCAACCCAGTCATGTGCCTGTCTAAGTTACTCTTAAATGACTCTAGTGTGTTTGCCTCCACCACCTTACTTGGCAGAGCATTCCATACCCCCACTACCCTCTGTGTGAAAAACCTCCCTCTAATATCTGTGTTGTACCTCTCCCCCTCACCTTAAGTCCTTGTCCTACGTGTCTCTATCATAGGAAATAGCTTAACTCTGTTTACTCTATCTATACCCTTCATAATCTTATATACCTCTATTAGATCCCCCCTCAGTCGGTGTCTTTCAAGGGAAAAGAGCCCCAATTTCTTCAATCTTTCCTCATACCCCAGTCCTTCCATACCAGGCAACATCCTGGTAAACCTCCTCTGCACTCTCTCCAGGGTCTCCACGTCCTTCCGGTAGTAAGGCGACCAGAACTGGACGCAGTACTCTAAATGCGGCCTTAACCAACGTTCTGTACAACTGCAACATTAGACTCCAGCTCTTATATTCTATACCCCTTCCTATAAAGGCTAACATACCATAGGCTTTCTTCACCACACTCTCCACTTGCACTGCCACCTTCAAAGACTTGTGCACTTGCACCCCCAGGTCTTGCTGCGATTCTATACTCCTTACAGGCTTACCCTTTATCATATAACTCCCTCCGACATTATTCCGGCCAAAATGCATCACCTCACATTTATCCGGATTAAACTCTATTTGCCACGTATCTGCCCAATCAACCAGCCTATCAATATCCCGCTGTATTGCCTGACACTGCTCCTCACTGCCTGCCAATCCAGCCATCTTGGTGTCATCAGCAAATTTGCTGATCACACCACCTACTCCCTCTTCCAAATCATTTATATACACTACAAAGAGAAGAGGTCCCAGTACCGAGCCCTGCGGCACACCACTAGTGACAGACCTCCAACTAGAAAAAGACCCCTCCACTACTACTCTCTGACTCCTCTTTGCAAGTCAGTTCTCTACCCATCTAGATACCTGACCACATATCCCATGAGCTTTAAATCTTCTGTACCAACCTACCATGAGGGACTTTGTCAAACGCCTTACTGAAATCCATATAGACGACATCAAAGGCTCGTCCTTCGTCGACCGTTTTTGTCACCTCCTCAAAGAATTCTACGAGATTCGTAAGGCAAGACTTCCCCTTTACAAAGCCATGCTGCGTATCCTTAATCAGATCGCAACGCTCTAAGTGCGCATACATCCTATCCCTAAGAATCCTCTCCAACAACTTACCTACCACTGACGTTAAGCTCACCGGCCTATAGTTACCTGGGCTATCCCTCCTACCCTTTTTAAACAACGGTACCACGTTCACTATCCTCCAGTCCTCTGGGACCTCACCTATGTCCAAGTTGCAGGCAGCCACCATCCCACCATCCTCTGTGGAAAAAACTTGCCTCGTACATCTCCTTTAAACCTCGCCCCTTAAAAACATACCCCTGAGTAAATTGACTCTTCCACACTGGGAAAAAGCTTCTGACTATCCATTTTGTCCATGCCTCTCATAATCTTGTAGACTTCTATCAGGTCGTCCCTCAACCTTCGTCATTCCAGTGAGAACGAACCAAGTTTCTCCAACCTCTCCTCATAGCTAATGCCTTCTAAACCAGGCAACATCCTGGTGAATCTTTACTTTGTCCAAAGCCTCCACATCCTTCCAGTAGTGTGGCAACCAGAATTGAACACTATATTTCAAGTGTGGCTGAACTAAGGTTCTAAAAAGCTGAAACATGATTGCCAATTTTTAAACTCAATGCCCTGGCTGATGAAGGCAAGCATGCTGTATGCCTTCTTGAGTACCTTCTCCACCTGCGTTGCCATTTTCAGTGACCTGTGTACCTGTACACCCAAATCTCTCTGCCTATCAATACTCTTAAGGGTTCTGCCATTTACTGTATATTTCCTTTATTTATTAGACCTTCCAAAATGCATTACCTCACATTTGTCTGGATTAAACTCCAAGACATTGTTGTTAGTTGCAATTGCACCCCCCCAAAACTTCTCTCCTAGCCCCGAATAATGACCTACTAGAGACTAATGCTGGCAAGATAGGTGCCCAAAACACAAGGCAAGTTGCCTGTGGAGGCAATATAGGCGCTTGTGAAAATGTACCATATTTAGATGAGGCCTGATGCACAATTTCAGGCCACTTTGGCAACTGAAAATAAAGAACTCCTAAATTTGAGTGGTAAACTAAATTAAGTGTTGGTATTTAAATCCTTTATGTCCCAACTTCTCAGACATGGAGTCTTGGAAAACAGAAATTTCATCCAAATAATATTGGGAAGATCAAAGCCAATGTCTTTGGTCCCTGCTACTCTGTTCTCTAGCCACAAACTCAACCTCCCATTCCTGGCAACTATGAGGCTGAACCTGTCAAGACTTATTGCAAACCGTGTGTCATTTTTTTTCCAACAGTGTATTAGTTCCAACTTCTACTTTCACAAGACTGCCCAACTCTTCACTGCATCAGCTCATCTGCTGTTGAAGCCCTTATCCATGCCTTTGATACCTCTGGACTTGACTATTACAATGCTCTCCTGGTCAACCTTCCACTTTCCACTTCTGAACACATCCAAATGTCAAATGCTCAGATCCTCAATCACATAAATCCCTAAATCCCTACTAATCCATCATTCCTGTGCTCAATGACATACATTGGTTCCTGGTCCACCAATGGCTCGATTTTTTAAATTCCCATGCATTTTCAATCCCTCCATAAGCTTGCCACCAAAACTTTTGTTATATTACACAAAAGCAAGCTGATTTAATTAAGTGAAACTGAGCCTAACCAATGTTCTGTATGTTAACTCTCTATCTATACAACAAAGTACTTGAATAGTTCTGACCTTGCACACAAATCTTTTCCTCAGTTTGCCTTTGAAAACACTGATGCAGAACATACAGGCTCAAATAAAACATAACATCCACTTTGTTCCTCAAGATGCTGCACTGGTCCATCTGCTAGACTGTGCTATCAATAAATAGCTACTGGGCATCAAGAGTTAATTCCTATACACTGAAGGCAAGAGATTCATTCACAGGAGGCACAACAGCACCGATCCCCAATACATTATCTACAGTAGCAACAGCATGACATTAATCTTTGTGCTGAAAGCAGCACTGAAGGTGAGGGCCAGGGTTTTCTGGTCCCATTTGCGCCGGGCAGGTTTGGAAATGGAAGCAGAAAATACCACAAGTCACATAAAGCAGGAAGCTCTGTCAGTGATGGGCTATGATTCCCAAGAATCTCACTGTAACAAATTAACACAATTATGAGGCCCATATGCCAGGATCATACCCCTACATCAAAAAATCCATCCACGGCGGCACGATGTCAGAATGGCGTGAGGTACGACTGGTCTCAGGAGGCATGCATCTGGCACCCAGTACTCCCAGGTGAACTCGCAAAGGTGTATAGTGCTTGGGGGGGGAAGAGGGTCATGCCAAGGAGTGCCAGCTTGATACCTTTTGGGGAGGGGGAGGGGAGGGGGGTGTGTGTGGTGGATGCGGCCCACCTGGATGAACATTGTTATCTGGTTGTTTAGTTGTGTGCTGGGGCAGTCTTTAAAAATCTGGATCATCAAGTTGCTGATTTGATGCTGCGGTGGACAAATCAAGGTCACCTACCAGGGCAGTGTCTTGGAACTTGTGACGGCAATTATTTTTCTCCAAGTTCCAGGCCACGTGGTAGAAAAAACAGCCACTGTCATCAACGGCCTCAACACCACTTTTCCGGCCAACAGTGGCCTTTACCGATATTGGAGAAAAATGTTCCTAACGTATTTTTCCAATTTCTTTCCAAAATCTTTTCATAAGACAAGCTACGGCAATTCAAAGATTTCTTTCTCAACAAAATTCAAGAGCTGGTCTTTGGTTACGTTTATTCCAAGAAAACTTCACTGGACAGTTTATAATGAGTATGTATATGAATCTCAATATAATGGCCTTTTATAAAGTTTTGGATGTATTAATCACAGAATCCCGACAGTGCAGAAGGAGGCCATGTGACCTATCGAGTCTACACCAAACAGAATCCCATCCAAGCCCTATTCCCATAATGCCACATATTTACCCTGTTAATCCCCCTGACACTAGGGTCAAATTAGCATGGCCAATCAACTTAGCCTGCACATCTTTGGACTGTGGGAGTAAACTGGAGCATCTGGTGGAAACTCACACAGACACAGGGAGAATGTGCAAACTCCACACAGCGAACCCAAGGCCAGAATTGAACCTTGGTTCCTGATGCTGTGAGGCAGCAGTCCTAACCATAGAAATGTCATAGAAGTAATACTTACTATTTTACTGATCATTCCACTTATTCAGAAAACAATCTGTGAATGATCACCATGGGGGAGTTAAATCTGAAGATCAATGCTATAACTGTGCACTTTTGTTGCAGGATATTCAAAACTGTTAACTAAAAGGAAAGTCGGATTATTTTCAAATAGGTCACCTACTTTATGAGAGATTAATAAGCAGGTACAAACTTTAAGGTACCCTGCTCTGGATTTCTTCCCTCCCCTCCCCCACCCAACTTCCCCACAAAATAAAGGCACATGCAAATTAGAACCAACAACAAACCATGATTCCTGGACTCACCATCATACGTGTAGTAGGTCCCATCTTTGAACACCAACACGGCAGGAAGCTCCTGGACAGAGACATCCTGGTGGAAAAACATCACAAACTCTTACAAACTGCCCAGAACATTTTTTTATTAGAAATTAAGATTTTTGCAGGCTAACTATGGGACCTACTCTAGTATAATTTCAAAATAATCCATACTCCCAAGTTAAAACTATATTTATACAGGGAAAATAGCTTGTGAACTTCGCTGTTGTTTTCAGCAAGATCAGAAACTCTAATGCCTTTAGTAGGATTAATTGTGACACAAAGTTATGCTCATTTTTGCAGGGTGGCGAATGGTGGTAATCAAGGGAATGCAGTTATACCATAATCAGAAACAATGTCTTCCTTTAAAATAACACATTTTTACAGCTCTGTACACTTTATCAATTTGTCAAGAGCCATGTGATATCCAGAAGGTATCAGCCTTGGCTCACTACTAACACTTTCTCCTCAGAATGAGAAGCTGATCAGCTCCAATTCCAGAACATAGAATCTAGGAAGACACTTTCATGCAATACCATAGCATCTCTAGTATTGCATGCTATCTCTTTGGTGAGACACTAAATGCAGACCCAGGCAGCTCAGTGTGGAGATGTAAATGGTTCAAAGAATAAGCAAAGTCTCCTGATGTTCTGGCCATTATCCATCCCTGAACTAATACGACAGTTATGGGCTTCCTCTTGAAATAACCATTTAAACAGGTGGCACGGTGGTGCAGTAGTTAGGAGTGTTGCACAGCACCAGGGACCCAGGTTCAATTCCTGGCTTGGGTTACGTCTGTATAGAATCTGCATGTTCTCCCTGTATCTGCGTGGGTTTCCTCTGGGTGCTCTGGTTTCCTCCCACAGTCCAAAGGACGTGCTGGTTAGGTGCATTGGCCACGTTAAGTTCTCCCTCCGAACAGATGCCAGAATGTGGCGACTACAGATTTTCACAGTAACTTCACTGCAGTGTTGATGTAAACCTACTTGTGACACTAATAAATAAAGGTTAAACCATGAGCCTGAGGATCTGTAGCCCAGAAGGACAGTAAGCAACCTGCTCACAGGTCTCTTCCAACAATCTTCTAATCAGTAGTATTAGTTTGGGGCAGAGATAGAGTGCTTTTTCGCCAGCTTTCCACCTTATGTCCATTGTCAACGAAGATACACAAATTCCCTGTTCAATCATAATTATCAGGCTTACCACTGAGAACTAAGGGTCCCAAATATACACTTAATGGTGCAAACCAATTACAGTATACAAGCCCCTCTCTTCAAAAAAGATTCATCAGAGCTTTGTGGACTGCAAAATTCCATCATTGCACTCAAATTCTAAGTACTGAGAAAGTCATCTAAGCATCTTCCACTTGCCAGATATGGAGAACAGCAGACTTAGCTCAGGAATCTCCCAATACGAGTAAAGTCCAAGAGTTTAACCAACTAAAACCCCAATGCACTGGCAAATATATTGCTGCTTTTATGACTAATTGCAGGTAGCAGGTAGAGTCTCAGTCCCCAGTGACAGGATTACATCTCAAGTCCCAACGAACAATAGTTCAGTTGGCCAATTATCTTCAACACCCTAGAGGACTTCCATAGTTTGGTTAAGAGATTATGCAGTCTGCCACAGACATCAATTCAAATTCAATTTCGTGCACGTGTCATGTCACCTGTAGGAAAACAACTTGCCCAAGAGACACCAAACACACAACACTCCCATCAAAGAAGAATAAACATTAATCAAAAGCAGAAAATACACCAACCACAAGGGTAATCAGAATTCTATTAATGAACATGGACACCTGAGAAGGTTGGGTGAAGAGTGTGACATGTCTTGCCACCTTTGAAATAATTATCAAAGTAAATGGGATCCTGGGCTTTAAATAGAGATGTAGAATATCTAAATCAAAGTTATGCTAAATTGAGATGAAGCACCAAATAGGCTGCAATATTGTGTTAAATTCTGCACACTATAATTTAGGAAGGATGTGAGAGCTTTTGAGATTTACTAAACTTCCAGAGATAAAGGGTGATAGTTCCAAGGCAGAGAAAGAAGCTGCACTGCTCTGAGCGAAGAGGGCCAAGAGGAGACGCAATACAGATGTTTAAAATCTGTATTTTCAAAATCCAATTCCTGCAAGCTATTCCTTTCAACATCACTATATTTCATTACCATTAAGACAGCTAATGTACAAGCAAATCAAATGAAATTAAAACTTGAACAAATATGGAAAGCCAATATTGAAAAGGTGTGAAATACTGTTTTGGCAGACTATGAAAAATAAAGCTGCTTTTGTGAGCAAAATACAGAAAAATTTGCATTTATAAAGCATGTTTCACTGGACATCTAACCCTCTAACATTAACTCTATTTCTCTCCACAGATGATGTCTGATTTGCTGAGTATTTCTAGCATGTTTGTTTTAATACCAGGGATAAATCTCCTTTTCCTATCAGAAGTAGCCCCAGCAGGTGGTGCAGTGATTTAATCTCCCATGAGAGGCAGCACCTCTGACAGCTCAGTGTTCCCTCAGTACTTCACTGGATGTCAGCAATGATCATTTTTTGTACTCGAGCTCTGGAGTGTGATTTGGACCCAATGATTCTTCAGGAGGGACTCTTCAAAATGCAGGTAATGAAAATATAACAAAACTAGCTCCAATTATCAATCAAAGCAAAAGTTTAATAAAGAAACTTCATTGCTCCAAACCTGGGGCCATGCTCTGGGCCACTCCAAGCTCCCCACAATTCCAAACAGGATATTATTTATAGTGAGTCAGTTGGTCAGCTGACTATTACATCATTCTATAATTGGTTCCATCGTTTACTAGGTCAGCTGACCCTTATAGCTTGTTACCATTGGTCACATTACATCCAATACAAAGTTACCCGAAACTGTGTGTTTGAGGTGAGCGCAGTATCAACAGAGTCATGGCTAACAGTAGGGGAAGGAGTTGACAACAGATTTGCTTATATGTGGGAGAAACAGCCATTAGGATCTACTGGCATTTGCAGCAGAAAAAGAAGAAATGCATCAATTACAATTTGAAAGGCACATGATAATTGACTGGAAAAAAAATTACCTCTGGTAAAGCATCCTCTGAAGCAGAAAAGAAGTAGGTATACACAATCAGTTCTGACGCCACCTCAAAGAACTTTTCCTAGTGGAGAGTAAAATTATAAGAATGCCAAAGATTAAAACACAGTTCTCAACAATATTTTTTCCCCTATCATGAAACTAAGAACCCATAACAAGTTAAAAACAGCAAATATATTTTCCAGATTTAGTTAATGTTTTATGACTAATAGTTTTTATTAGATGCATTTCTGGTTTTGAGACACAAACCCTGAAGCAAATCTTGAGCATCATCCTCAAAATGTAGACACACTGACTACACTCAGTCCATTTAAATGTTTTAAAAATAATTTACTATTTCAATCAAAAAACAATAGGTAAATATTAGAAGTCAAATGAATAGCTTTGTTCTTTTGCTATGTCAGACATACAGCATACAAAGAAGTCAAAGCTTTGCATTGTAAGTTACAGCACAAGAAGCCATTTGAACCAGAATGTCAGAACCAAAAAAAAGCAATGCTATATTTATTCCTTATTATTACTTTTTCTGATTCAAATATTTATCTATTTTCTCTTAAAAGATACAATGGTGCTTACAATCAACCAGTTCACGTCACAATGCATTCTATGCTGCAACCACATTCTCAAGTGCAATTAGGGATAGACAATAAATGCTGGCCTAGCCATGGGTCACTGCTGCCACAACATTCTGGACCTCGGCACTTGCCCATCATACTCCACAACAGACGGCTGTACATCTGTCTAGCAAAGGTCATCACACACACACAACCGAACAAAACAATGCACATTGCAACTGGAACTCTGCACTTAACACCCCTCCCCTGACTTCCTGTCCTCTGATGACATGCATTGTGATGCAAGAGTATAAATTATATGTATACATATTTTAAAGTTCAGCTTTTTCTTAAACATCCCTTGAATGAATAAAAATGAATAAATCAGTGTGCAGAAATTTCTTCTAATTTGTATCCTTACCAATTAAATGACCATATTGCATTAACAATCCCTTGTATTGATCCCCAGTCATCATTTATTCATTCTACTAAAATCTTTCATAATTTAAAAAAATCTATTAAATCTCCTCTTAACCTATTCCAGTGGAAATTATTTCGGCACATCAAGTATCTCCCCATAACTATAATTTCCCTTTCTGGGCATCATTCTGCTGAATCAATATTGTGCTTCTTTGTGACTTTTATCAATAACCAGTGTTTTGGGCAAATTTATCATTGATTCTTTACACTTGTTCTCTATTTTCCTGTTTATGAGACCCAAGACAGCTCTTTTTTAATGGCTTCAGTTTTTTAAAAATGGCTTCAGTTATCTGCACTGGGAATAGGGTACTCTCTTCATCCATATTTATCAGTGCCTTTCCATTTGCTGGGTCTACATGGGTCACTGCTGCCACAACATTGTGGACTTCAGCACTTGCCCATTATACTCCACAGCAGAGTGCTGTACATCTGTCTAGCAAAGGTCATCTCTCCCTCTCACACACACAAACACACACATTTTATTCACACTCAAACGAACAAAACGATGCACATCATAACTGGAACTCTGCACTTAACACCCCTCCCCTGACTTCCTGTCCTCTGATGACATGCATTGTGATGCAAGAGTATAAATTATATGTATATATATTTTAAAGTCCAGCTTTTTTTAATCAGACATATAAGTTAGAAATTAAGAATCATTTATTTTCATGTTTAAAGAACGTTAACTGTTAAAGAATTAAACTGTTTGCTTTGTTGGAATTATACTCGAACTGTGTCATGAATAAAGCTTGTTTTGATAAAAGATTCTTAATTTGTCCATGGAATTACTTCTGGAGTGAAGCATCCTTTCCTCACATTTATGCCCAAGTAGAAAAATCATTGGGGTCTTGTCTGGCTTCATAATATATGTTGGGGTTGTGCGTCCAGGACCCTAACAAAAATTGGGGGGGGGGGGGGGGGGGGGGGGGAACGGGGACGGGGGGTGCTTCAGGTATTCTAACTGTATATTTTTATATTTTTTGCGTTACTTCTATATTCTGTATAGATAAAGAAATAGATAATTGAAAGTCCAGGTCTAATCAAAGGGGAATTTTTTTTGTAGTCAAATTCTCTGTCGAGTCTAAGGCATTAAAATGTAAAGATGTTACGACTTTGCATTTATATTGAGATTTTACGGTGGGTTTAAATTTACATTTCGAGTAAAATTTTGGAATTGTATAACTATTACATTTGAAAAGAGGCTCAGAAGTGTTGAGTAACATTTGCATTACAGCAGATTCATGAGTTAACAGGAGCAGACATTTTAACTTTCATTGATCCAAAAGACAGGTAATTTAGGAACAGGAAATGTTTTAACATGCGGGGAACTGAAGTTTAAAAGGAATTGTGGAGACAGTAGAGAACAAAGATGAAAGGGGAACAAAGTATTTAAGAAAACAGATTTTCAACTGGTGGGAGTTGTTGTGGGGTGATGACTCACTGAAGGCTAGCTCCTTTGCTTGGCTGTGAAAGATTTTCAACTGAAGAAAGCAACTCAGTTTTAGGCCAGGAGATATTTCTCCTGTGAAGCAGTTTGCCTGAATCTGCCTTTGGAAAACCAAATTGGTGTGTTTTTATTCTGGGAAGTTGTACATTGTACTACGGTTTGCAGAAAAAGGCAATTTTTTGATGTGGGTAATACTTACTGATTTTTCAGTTAAAGGTCAATAATAGCTGTGGCCAAAAAGATAGTTTCACTCTGTACCTTTGGCAAAACATTTTTGGGGTTATTTTGTAAGATCTTTTATCTTGTGAGTTTAAGTTTTAGCTTTTCTTTTAATGAACATTATTCAAATGTTATAAGTAATCACTGGAGTTCGGTGCTTTTGAGTTCAGTAGTTATCCCTCCTCATTTCTATAATACAAAAAAAATTACCATCAGCTGTGGTCATAACACCTCACAAACACATCCGTGACTCACAAGTTTATTGAAATCATCCCTGCTACACCTCACTTACCACTTCATGATGATCAGTTCAACCCACCTACTGCCTGCCTTTCATCTCAGTACCCCACATGGAACACCCTTCCCGAGTAAGATCTCAGCAGGCATCCTTTGGATCAAGGAGTGGCAAACACAGGAAGTCAATAGCAAGTTCCTTGTGACAAACTTTATCTGTTGAATGGCAGGCTTTGAAATGCCATGGCAAGAGTGTTTTTTGTTAAATATGTTCAGGACAGGCTAGTATCTCAGTGCAGCTTACTTCCATCTCTGGGGCCTTATTATAAATCTCTTATACACTTGTGGAAAGGCACAAAACAATGCTGTATTACCGAGGAGCATCCCCACTATAGGAAGTGCCAGATCAATGATCTTAAACCCAGCAAACGAGGAGGCTATTAACTGGCTTTGGGGTTTTCCATCTGCTAAATAAATAAAGCGATTTTCCATTAATTGCTTCTCTTCATTTCTGAATTTTCCTCCAAAAATGTAGTACTTCCAATTTATTCACATTAAATTGCACCTATCACTATTCTCTCATTCATTCCCCTCTCGTAGCATTTGGTCATTTTTGCAGACAGTCTTCAAATAAATTCACAGCTCCATTTTTCAGGATGATGAGTCAGAGAATTCTCATATTCAAAAGCTCAGTTCACATAACTCTTTTTGCTTGCTGACTTTGATATTTACATCTGCCATTTTCTTGGCCTCTGCTTGGTACTGGGGTTTTAGGGCTTTAGGGTAGCCCTCGCTACTTGTGCACAGATTCCAGGGTATGAATGCTGTCCAGCCTCCAGAACGCCACCATCTTCACCTCGCTCCTTTCACTGCCTAGCAAAGGTGGATGTATTTTGGTTTGCTCACTGTGCGTCAAATAAATTCTCTTGCACTGTCAACAAACTGAGTTGTAATGCTTGTATCCAGTCCAAATAATTTATATATCGTGATAACAAAAATAGACTCAGTATTGATCTTTGGGGTGCATCACTTCCAAACCTTTTCAATCCAAGCAATCATTTATCTAAACATTTCGATTTCTGACGGCTAGCCTATTTTCTAACTTGCAGTCACATTTTCCCTTACACCACACATTTGAATTTTTCTAACAATAACTCTTCGTGAGATAACTTCTCTTTTAAGAAACACATTCATTGTATCCATTACATTCTCTTTATTTATACAGTTGGGTGCTTTTTCAAAAAAAGGCTTAAAGTTGGTTAACCATAACTTGCCTTTTTTAAAAAAAAATATTTTCTGGCTGTCCCACAACTAAACTGACATTCCAAATAGTTAGAATCTATAACTACGAGTGTTTCTATAATTGGCCTTAGATAGGTCTATGGTTACCTGGCTTATATTTCTCCAACAAATGCTACTTTGGCCACTCTGCAGTCAAATGATGCAATCTGCTTACTTGAAACATCGTGGTGGCCAGACTGTCTGCTATTTTCACCATGACCTCTTCCACCAGTCCAAAGTCAATGCTACTAGTAATTTATTCGACTTCCCACCATCTCACCCACACATGCATCAGGATTCTTTTGCAGTGTTCCTCCTGACTGGCTAATGCAAGTTCAGTGAAAGTTTACAGTAAGCCTCATTTCCACCTATATTTGGGATATCCTCCAGTCAAAGTTATGGCAGCCAATCAGGGGAAATTACTTGAGTTAGTTCCATGTTTAAAATGCACTTATTTTCAAACCTTCAGAGGAGATTCACCGCCAACGTACACAAAGAAAACAGGATGTCTCTTTTGCCAATGGTCAAACAGCTGCTGAGTGGAAAGTGTTCTGACAAGCGGCCTATTAACGAAAACAAATAAAAGAAAAATGTTAATTATCAATTTCACAAACTATACTCAAATGCGCATTTATTGCTGTTTCTACATGTCAACTCCCATTCTTTAGTAGTAATTATTTGATATTACAATGACATGATAACATTTGACCTGGTGGTACAGTAAGGAAAACTTATAGCATCTTTAAAAAGATCTGCAGAATCTGCATCAGATGTAAAGGGTTCAATTGTAATTTTCTTGGGCAATAAGAAATATTGGTCCATGGGACCTCGCAACTCTTGGCTTGGAAACAGTGCTGAAGATTGTGGCTGGCAGACACAAAGCAGAGCGGCTGACATAAAAGGAGAACCACAGGCAAAGAAGTTGGAGCGGAAAGTGCCAGATGCATACACTTCTCCAAACAGAGAAGTCAAATGGAAAGAGTCATCAGATAGCAAAGTGAAGAGAAATACCTTGGTACTCAAAACCACATATCAATAGTTCATAAAAGAGAAAGTAGACAGAAATTTAAGAGAAACACACCAAATTCTTATGAAGAGAAGAAGCAAAGCGTTTAAGGAAGAAATCAATTTTTCTTTTTCTCGGAGATCAGGGCTCTTGGAAGAAATGCATGAAATGGCTAAAGAGGAAGCCAAAACCTGGAATGTGGGAAAGGCAAAAGTTCAACATTTTAGATGGATGAGTGAAGTACTGGGCCACAAACTACTTTTACGTGTACAACTACAATCATGCAGGTGAATAAATTTGTGATACAGAGGTCGTGAACGACAGGAACAAAGTGTAATGTGAAATTAGGTCCAGAAAAGTACAAGGGCAACACAGATTAAGACCTGCAATTCTTGATGCCACACACTTTTCAACTTAATATTTACAGATTTTTGATGACAGCTTCATACATTTTTGTATAGCCCCATTAACAAAGTAAAACATCCAAGGCATTTTACAGAAACACTATCAAACAAAATTTAACACCAAGTAACAGAGATGTTAGAGATATCGCAAAAGCTTAGTCAATGGTAGGTTTTAAGGAGCATCTTAAAAAGAGGAGACAGACAGGCAGTGAATTGCGGACCTGGAGGCGTTAGTAGCCAAAGGCACAAGACATAATATTCAAGATAAGTAGTTTGAGCAGTAGAATTTCACTTCTCAAACAATTATTAAAAGCCATCATGCTAAACCCCATTTAAAATCGTCCATTAAGGCTGCCAGGGCAACATGTTATAAATGACATCTGGTCACTGGCACTGGCACTGCAGTGCATATCCTTGATTTTCCTCCCTCTCCATATCTACAGCTTTCATTCTGATGCAAAATTATTCAAGACAATTTGGTGTTTCACCAGCAAAGGTTTCTCTTACCCATGTTGTACAGCCACCCTTGGCTCTCTCCTTAATCTTATGTACATGCTGCTCTAATTTAAGTTTATTTATTAGTGTCTCAAGTAGGCTTATATTAACACTGCAAGTTACTGCAAAAATGCCCTAGTCATCACACTCAGGTACCTGTTCGGGTACACTGAGGGAGAATTTAGCATGGCCAATGCACCTAACCAGCACGTCTTTCAGACTTGTGGGAGGAAACCGGAACATCCAGTGGAAACCCATGCAAACCCGCGCAGACTCCGCACAGACAGTGACCCAAGCTGGGAATCGAACACAGGGCCATGGTGCTATAGCAGCGCTAACCACTTGACACTTATTGCACAAACAGTAAGTTTGACGAATCAAAAGTCAGGGACAAATCAAAATGTCTAACAACTGCGATCAATTTTAGTTGAGTAAAGATATCAAGGAATATGGAGCAAAGCTCTGGGTCAATGATAATTTGATTAAATAGGGAAACTGTTTGATGGGTTGGATGGTCTACCCCTGTTCCTGTGCATAATTTTTTTTAAGCACCAACATACAAGTCTGTTCTCTTGCTATTGCTATTGATTCAGCGCTTCATCTGTTTAGGTTTAAACAGGCCATGTCTAACCTGGAAATGAACTTCAAACCTCATACCATCAGTTATTATAGAACCATAGAAAATTACAATTCAGAAACAGGCCATTTGTCTCTTCTTGTCTGTGCCAAACCATTTTTTGCCTACTCCCACTGACCTGCACTTGGACCATATCCCTCCACACTCCTCTCATCCATGAACCTGTCCAAGTTTTTCTTAAATGTTAAAAGTGACCCCGCATTTACCACTTTATCCGGCAGCTAATTTCACACTCCTACCACTCTCTGCGTGAAGAATCCAGCCCCCCCACCTCCCCTCCCCCCTCCTCCTAATATTCCCTTTAAACTTTTCTCCTTTCACCCTTAACCCATGCCCTCTGGATTTTTCTCCTCTAGCCTCAGTGGAAAAAGCCTGCTTGCACTCAGTCTATCTATACCCATCAAAATCTTATACACTTCTATCAAATCTCCCCTCATTCTTCTATGCTCCAGGGAATAAAGTCCTAACTGACTCAATCTCTCTCTGTAACTCAGCTTCTCAAGTCCCAGCAACATCCTTGTGAACCTTCTCTGCGCTTTTTCAACCTTATTTACATCCTTCCTGTAACTCGGTGACCAAAACTGTACACAATACTCTAAATTCAGCCTCACCAACACCTTATACAACCTTACCATAACACTCCAACTTTTATACTTGATACTCCGATTTATAAAGGCCAATGTACCAAAAGCACACTTTATGACCCTATCCACCTGTGACACCACTTTTAGGGAATTCTGTACCTGTATTCCCAGATCCCTCTGTTCAACTGCACTCTTCAGAGTCCTACCATTTACCTTGTACGTTCTACTTTGGTTTATCCTTCCAAAGTGCAATATCTCACACTTGTCTGCGTTAAATTCCATTTGCCATTTTTCAGCCCATTTTTCTACTGGTCCAAATCCCTCCACAAGCTTTGAAAACCTTCCTCACTGTCCACTACACCTCCAAGCTTTGCATCATCGGCAAAATTTGCTGATCCAATTTACCACATTATCATCCAGATCATTGATATAGATGGCAAATAACAATGGACCCAACATCGATCCCTGCGGCACACCATTCGTCACAGGCCTCCGCTCAGAGAAGCAATCCTCCACAACCACTTTCTGGCTTCTTCCATTGAACCAGTGTCTAATCCAATTTACTACCTCCCCACGTATACCTAACGACTGAACCTTCCTAACTAACCTCCCATGAGGGACCTTATCAAAGGCCTTGCTGAAATCCAGGTAGACAACATCCAACGCCTTCCCTTCATCCCACTTTCCTGGTAACCTCCTCGAAAAATTCTAATAGATTGGTCAAACATGACCTACCACCCACAAAGCCATGTTGACTCTCCCTAATAATTCCCTGTCTATTCAAATATTTGTCGATCCTATCCCTTATCACACCTTCCAATAACTTGCCCACCACCGATGTCAAACTTACTGGCCTATAATTTCCCGGATTTCTTTTGGAACCTTTTTTAAACAACGGAACAACATGAGCCACCCTCCAATCATCCGGCACCTCCCCCGTGAATACTGACATTTTAAATATGTTTGCCAGGGCCCCTGCAAGTTCAACACTAGCCTCCCTCAAGGTCCATGGGAATACCATGTCCATCCCTGGGGATTTATCCAGTCTGATTTGCCTCAACACAGCCAGCACCTCCTCCCCTGTGATCTGTAAAGGTTCCACGACCTCCCTACCTGTTTGCCCTATATCCGTAGGCTCCATGTCCGTTTCCTCAGTAAATACAGATGCAAAAAACCCATGTAGTATCTCCCCCATCTCTTTTGGTTCCAAACACAGTCTACCACTCTGGTCTTCAAGAGGACCAATTTTATCCTTCACTATCCTTTTGCTCCTTACATACCTATAGAAGCTCTTTGGATTTTCCTTCACTCTGTCTACCAAAGCAACCTCATGTCTTCTTTTAGCCCTCCTGATTTCCCGCTTAAGTAGCTTTTTGCACTTTTTATGCTCCTCGAGCATCTGATCTGTTCCTTGCTGCCTATACATTATATAACAATTCTTTCTTCGTCTTAATGAGTGTTACAATCTCCCTCGAGAACCAAGGTTCCTTATTTCTATTTACTTTGCCTTTAATTCTGATAGGAACATAAACTCTGCACTCAAAATTTCTCCTTTGAAGGCCTCCCACTTTCCATTTACATCCTTACCAGAGAACAGACTGTGCCAATCCACACTTCCCAGATCTCTTCTCATTTCATCAAATTTGGCCTTTTCTCAATTCAGAACTTCAACCCGAGGACCAGATCTATCCTTATCCATGATCAGGTTGAAACTAATGGCATTATGATCACTGGATCTAAAATGTTCCCTCACTCACATCCATCACCTGCCCTAACTCATTTCCCAATAGGAGATCCAATATCGCATCCTCTCTGGTTGGCACCTCTATATATTGATGTAGAAAATTTTCCTAAACACATTTTACAAACCCTACCCCGTCTAAACCTTTAACAATATGTGAGTCCCAATCTATATGTGGAAAATTAAAATCCCCTACAATCACAACTTTGTGTTTCTTGCAGTTGTCACTATCCCTCTGCTGACCTGCGCCTCCAATTCTCGCTGACTACTGGGTGGTCTATAATACAACCCCATTAACATGGACATACCGTTCCTGTTTCTCGGCTCCACTCATAGGCTCTCTGTAAACAAGCTCCCTAATCTATCCTGCCTGAGTACTGCTGTAACTTTTTCCCTGATCAACAATGCCACCGCCCCCCACCTTTTATCCCTCTGCCTCTATCATGCCTGAAACATTGGAACCCTGGAACATTGAGCTGCCAGTCCTGCCCCTCCTGTAGCCAAGTTTTACTAATAGCTATAATGTCATATTTCCACGTGTCAATCCACGCCTTCAGCTCATCTGTCTTCCCTACAATACTCCTGGCATTGAAGTAGACACAGCTCAAAAGATTATTTCCACCACACTCAACCCTTTCATTTGTGATGACTGCTTATTGCCAATTTTGTGGCATTGTTGTCTTCAATCAGCCTTATACTACAGCAACTGAAAGCTCTATCGACACATCAGTCACATCCAGTCCTAATTTGGGAAATATTTTGATCTCTATTCTGCACAAACTTTAACTCATTCAAAACTCTAAGGCCTAAGTCCTTCTCATGTGTCTTCCCACTATTAGATGGCAGTATCCTCAGCAGTTTAGGTCCTACACCATATTTGCAAGAACGTATATAGCCCGAGACTAAACCCTTCCATTTTTCTACTTCTCTTTTCACATTTAACAAGCAATGAGTTACGTCTTCTATTTAACTCTCATATTATTTTGGTATTTCTGTCTTTATTTATTTAATCTATTTTTTCCTCGAACTCTGCAAAACGCTAAGGGAAATTTTCTCTATTAATGGAAAGTTTGCCAGACCTAACAAAGTGACAATTTACAGTCAAATAGCGTTCCATTAAGTGAAACTGCATAAATGATTCATAATGAGCTCTTTGCTTGAAAAACAAATTTTAGTCTTTGCATTAATATACCAAGTAAGAGAAATATATCTGCTATCAACTGCACAATCTTCTAAGCTTTGGAGAATTCTATTAATAGGAAGTTAAATGAGCTCATTTCTAATTTGTGCCAAAGTGAGAATGCAATCAATGTGCTCAATACCACTGCATCAGCAATCTCTATTGATTTTGAACATTATCACATCAGCAGCACAAAACACTGACTTAATGCTATTCAGTAATCAGCTGATTACTGAATAGCATTAAGTCAGTGATTTCAGCTAAGCTGATTAAAATCATGGCATTCACAAAGTAATCCATAATGTTTGATAGGAAATTAATTAAATACTTCAAATGGGTGGGTATGGTCTGGACTTAGACTGGGAAAGATCACGTACTGGGTCTAAATGATGTATTGATTCACTACTGAATACTACTGGGTGACCAGCATGTTTACTTGTAAGAAGGATGAAATTACAAAAATTGAGGCTAGATGTGAACATCTGAAGCGTGCAGAGTCAGTGACAAGGGAGCACAGCTAATACTGGTTCAGAAGGGCTAATAATGATTCAGAGGAACATCAGTAAGCATTTAAACTCAATGAGCAGGTTCTGCCCATTCAACCAGATCATTGCTCATCAGTATCTCAACTCGATATTCCTCAATACACAGGATCAATTAAAGTCTACCAATCTGTGTTGAAAATAGCAATAACTTAAAACACTGAATTGTTTTGGGGGAAGTGTTCAAGATGTCCACTTTGTCAAAAGAGATTCTTGACGAGAGATTCAAGATTTCTACCACCTTTTGTGCAAAAATGCTTCCTAATTTTTCTCTCATTTTGCCTAGATCCAATTTTAATTTGGTGCCACCTTTAATTTGGTAGAAATAACTTCATTGATTGTAATTGTGTTAGCTAAAATCACTGGTTTAATGTTATCCAGTGTGTTCAAAATGTAGGAAAATAAGAAATAGGAGCAGGCCAAACAGCCTAGTCCTATGCTCTGCCATTCAACAAGGACACAGGCTGCTCTGACCTTGGCCTCATGTTCCTGTCTGCTCTCCATCCCCCTGAAAACTCCCCTAAAGTTTAAAAATCTATTTCAGTCTTGGATGTATTCAATGACTCAGTCTCCACAGCTCTCTGGGGTGAGGAGTTCATAACCAAAGGTGTAGTTTAAGGTGAGAGGGAAGAGATACGAAAGTGTCCAGAGGGGGGAATGTTTTCACACAAGAGGGTGGTGAGTGTCTGGAACAAGCTGCCAGAGATGGAAAAAAAGATAAAATAAAAAAAATAAGATAAAAAAAACTGCAGCAGGCGACGGTGCAGAGGGACCTCGGGGTCATTGTGCATGAGTCGCAAAAACCCAGCTTGCAGGTGCAGCAGGTGGTCAGGAAGGCGAATGGGATGCTGGCCTTCATAGCGAGGGGGATTGAATATAAAAGTAGGGAGGTCTTGTTGCAGCTGTATAGGGCATTGGTGAGGCCGCAACTGGAGTACTGTGTGCAGTTTTGGGCGCCGCACTTGCGCAAAGATATTTTGGCCTTGGAGGGAGTGCAGAGGAGGTTTACTAGGCTGATACCGGAGTTGAGGGGGTTGAGCTATGAGGAGAGGCTGAATAAACTGGGCTTGTACTCGTTAGAGTTTAGAAGAATGAGGGGAGATCTCGTTGAGACGTATAAGATAATGAATGGGATGGATAGGATAGAGGTGGGAAGACTCTTCCCGCTCAAAAAAGACAGTAGGACTAGGGGGCACAGCCTCAAGATAAAAGGGAGGCGGTTTAGAACGGAGTTGAGGAGGAACTTCTTCACTCAAAGGGTGGTGAATCTCTGGAATTCTCTGCCCGTTGAAGTGGTGGAGGCTGCCTCGCTAAATATTTTTAAGACGCGGGTTGATGGGTTTTTGATAGGAGAGGGGATTAAGGGTTATGAGGAGAGGGGATTAAGGGTTATGAGGAGAGGGGATTAAGGGTTATGGGGAGAGGGCGGGAAAGTGGAACTGAGCAGCGACAGATCAGCCATGATCTTATTGAATGGCGGGGCAGGCTCGAAGGGCTGGATGGCCTACTCCTGCTCCTATTTCTTATGTTCTTATAGTAGTAGAGGTGGGTACAATTGTATCTTTTAAAAAGCATTTAGATACATGAGTACGATGGGTATAGAGGGATATGGGCCAAATGCAGGCATTTGGGATTAGCTTGGGGGTTTTAAAAAAAAATTAAGGCTGGCGTGGACAAGTTGGGTCGAAGGGCCTGTTTCCATGCTGTAAACCTCTCTGACTCTATCTGAGAGAAGTTGATCCTTGCCTCAAATGGGTGACCCCTTATTCTAAAACTATGCCCGTAGTTCTAGATTCCTCCAAAGATGGAAACATCTGTTCAGCAACTACCCTCTACAAGAGACAGCAAGATTTCAGCAGGTGTGTTTTCATCTGGGTCAAGTAGGTTGAATGGATGGATTTTCACTTGCAACTTAAACATGCTCAGGGTCAGGAGTTAGTGAACCATGAAGAATGAGTGGTGGAGAGTAAAAGTTAACTGGAGGCAGAGAGAATGCACAACAAAACATTACAACTGACTGATGAGCTATTCAGTCAGTTATGCTGAAATTCACTGTGTTGGCATGTGACAGCAAGGGCATCTAAAGGAACAGGCAAATGCAAACATCACAGCTATGTGACCAGCTTTCTCTTTCTCCCAGTGTCTGTGGGTCCCTGTTGCTAAAATTGTTTTATTTACAGATCTTATAACACCATTAAAATGCAGGCACACAAAAAGTCTTCTGCTGAATCCACTCAAAAATGAAACTAGATCCCAGGTTTCATAGACTGAGTTAGAATCATAGAATCCCTACAGTGCAGGAGGTGGTCATTTGGCCCGTTGAGCCTGCACCAACAATTCCACCTTGGCCGTATTCCTATAATTCCACAAATTTACCCTACAAATCCCCCTGGCACTAAGGGGTAATTTAACATTGTTAATCAACCTAACCTGTACATCTTTGGACTATGGGAGAGAATTGGAGCACCCAAATGAAACCCACACAGACATGGGGAGAACATGCAAACTCCATAGATACTCACGGCTGGAATTGTCTCTGGCGCTGTGAGATAACAGTGCTAACCACTATGCCACCCTAAACCTTTTTAACTCACAAAATAGTTCCGTAGTAGTTTAACGATTCCGTGCTCCATTGAATTATCCAGATAACCCCAATTTATAATGCAATCTGATTTCAAGACAGGATTTAATACACTCCCCCCATCCTGCGGTGAGTTTGGAGGTGGGAAGGGGAGAACCATTTGACTGGGTAGAGACTCCACCTTCCCAACTTCAACAATTATCAAGCTCTAGGTGAGCAGGGAGGGGGTTTGTGGTCAGGCAACCCATGACCTCCAAGAGCATTACAAAAATCTTGTCATGCGCATGTTTAAAAAATGCAGAAGCCAAGTTTAAACCCAGACTGACGCTGCAATTTGCAAACTGCAGGGCTGGAACACACAGAATTCATGACAATTTTTATGCATGATGTGGAACTGCCGGCGTTGTACTGGGGTAAGCACAGTCAGAAGTCTCACAACACCAGGTTAAAGTCCAACAGGTTTATTTGATAGCACAAGCCACAAACTTTCAGACCGCTGCTTCTTTGTCAGGTGAGTGGGAGTTCTGTTCACAAACAGCACACATAAAGATTTATATGTCCTGTTTATGAACAGAACTCCCACTCACCTGAAGGAGCAGCACTCTGAAAGCTTGTGGTTTGTGCTCCCAAATAAACGTGTTGGACTTTAACTTGGTGTTGTGAAACTTCTTAGCGAATTTTCATGCAGCCAGACTTTGGTATATCAACTTCCCATCAAAACCAGACAGGCCTGGAACTGCCTGGCCTGCTGCTAAAGACCACGTTGTTTCACCTCCAGTGAACCTGCTTTGTTTAAAGAATGCTATGCAAACTTTGTGGCAGCCAGATCAGTAGGAGACCAGAGGCATACTGTGAGAAATATTGGACACAGGAAACAGGATCTTTGAGAAAAGTGTGAAGAGAGCCCTAGCACTCCGTCCTTTTTGCATTTTCTTCAATGTCGTCTCCCGAGAACATCTTCGACAGGCAGCTGAGCAGCATAACATCTCCAACTGCTTCTACCCAGCGGTGAGCATTATTGGACTGACCAGACCCAGCAAGATCACTCCGGTGAAATGGCCTAAAGACCAGAATCAGCCCTAGACGAGAGGGGAAGCTCAAATTGATGACTGCAGATCCTGAAACATCAGACAGACAACACTCAAAGACGAGAAACAGCTTGTCCAGCCTTATGGAATGGTACTACCAGTATTTTCAGACAAACAGTTCAAATATAGTGATAGGGTGTAGCGAATCCTCAGAAGTGTTGGAAGTAGATAGCTCATGTAGATTTGAGGATGTTTATTTAGAGATTTAAGATTGTTTCCAGGAGAGTCCTGTGAAGAGACTGAATATTATTTTTCCTTGACTAAATATTCAATTATGTTAGACCTTCACCTGAGTTTTGTCCCCTTTGTTTATCTCAGAGTGTAAGCACCTGAGTTAAAAGGGGTCATTGCAAACTGGTCAAGATTAGTCAGGGAACATTTACCCACCTTTTCACTTTACCACAAGTCACTTCTTGTCACTGCAAGAATTAAACAGCAGCAGGCGAGGAACCTGCCACAAAATTTCAACCACAAAGCACATCGTATTGGTTTACTTGTGGCCTACTGAGGGGTTCGCCTGTACCAGTGCTTAATCAAGGAACCTCTTTCCTGTTATCCCTAAACCACCATTACTCACCATTTTTCAGGGTTCCATCACAATATCTGGTGAAGGCCAAGTATAATACCAGCAACAGCCATTGCTCCTTGTGCTGCTGCCAGTAGTGGAAAGTTTTCAGCCTCTGGTTGATTGGCAGCTTTCGGTTTTTGGCAGCTTTCGGAGGTGAGACATCTGCCTTGCACCAGACTTAATCCAACTGAAACCCGATGTTGTATAAGTACCAGTGTGCATCCCAAAAATGATTTGACACGTGGTTCCCAACACAAAACATCAGTGTTGTGTTCAAAACTGATGTAGTGTGAGATATTCAAGGGACAGGGGTAAGCATTCCGCCTTTCCAAATCACACACTAATTATGTCCGGCATTGAGAACTGGAAACAGAAAATGGTGGAAATATTTAGCAGGTCTGGTAGCACCCGTGAGGGAGAAAGAGATTTAATGTTTCAAGTCAATGATCGTTTATCAGCCCTTTCATCGACTTGAAGCATCAATGTTGATTTTCTCTCCACAGATGCTGCCAAACCCATTGAATACTTCACAGAATTTTCTGCTTCAGATTTCTACAACCTGCACTAGTTTGCTCCTGTATTTTTAGCATTACATGCTCACCTGATGATCACATTCAAAACTGAGCATGATGTGTTTACGAAGAATGACGGTGCCAAAGAAATTAAGGATCTGGGGTTAGGGCAGAAGATCGGAGTTGATGTAAAAGTTCGGCCAGGATCTTATTGAATAGCACAACAGCTAGTATTTATGTAGTACCTGGAATGTGATAAACATCCTGAGATGCTTCAAGGGGTAATATAAAGCATAATCAGACATTGAGCCACTTTATAAGACCAAAGTTTGATTAGAAAGGTAGGGCTTAAGCAAAATCTTAAAAGGAGCAAAGCATGGTAGAGGCACAGAGAGTTTAGGAAGAATTTCCAGAGTTTAGGGTCCAGCCATGTGAAGTCATGGCCACGAATGGAGGAGTGATTAAAGTGCTCAAGAGCAGTGATTGGCAACCTTGGCTGGTGAGCGGCCCGCTCGAGTGGCCCTCCTTGAACTCGTTGGACCACAAGATTGTGAATGGGCTTGTTCACTAACTATGACCCTATGAAATACATTGAATCCATTTAATAAATGCCAAATATTTCATAATGAGCTGTAGAAAATGTTTAACCGTTCATTTATTAATAGAACTATGAACTTCAAGTGGTAAAAACAAATAAATATTTACGCATCAATTAGATGCAAAGGGAGCACACAGCTTTCAAAGTCATTGTTGTGTGCAATCAGTATGCAACTCACAACTTGTTTTATTTCAGTATCACTTTAGTTCTACCAGCAGGCAAAAAAAATGATGCAGATGGGAACCAGTGGAATGTGGCAACCCTGCACATGAGCAACAGTCAACAAAATGTCTCGTGAACTGCACTTAGACCCCAGATGGGCCAGTGGTCCTGGGCTGCAGGTTACCCACCACTGCTCAAGAGGTTAGAATCACAGGGGTGCAGCAGGAGCTGGTTACTACGATAGAGAGGAGGGAGACCATGGAGGGGTTTGAAAACAAGGGTGAGAATCTTAAATCAGACACCGAGGCAGCACTTAACTTATAGCCAACAAAGGTCAGTGAACACAGAGGTAATGATGAATGACACTAGGACATAGGCAGCAGAGCATTTTGAATGACCTCATGTTTACGGAGGGTGAAATATGGGAGACCAACTAGAAGTGCATTAGAATCATCCAACTTCAGAGGCAACAAAGGCATAGATGAAGGTTTCAGCAGGAGGACACCAGAAATAAATGATCTACCACATGACTTACTTCAACTCTCATTTTTTATTTTATGAGGAACTGTGACTATTGGTGAATGGGCTGAACCTCTCCTCTCTAGAAAAGAGAAGACTAAGATCCAAATAGAAGTCATTAAAATTATGAAGTAGTTTGATTGGGTATTTGTAGAAAAGACTTTTTGGGGCTCCAAAACTAAATAGCCGTTAATGAGATTATCACTAATCAAAGAATTCAAGAAAAACGTCTTTATCCAGAGCATGGTTACAATATGGAATTTGCTGGCACTTGGGAAGAGCTGAAACAAACGACTTTGATGTTTAAAGGGCAAGTTACATAAATACATGTGGGGAAAAGGAACGGAAAGATAGAGTTTGATGTTGTAAAATTGGAGGAAACCAGTGTTGAGCATAAACATCGGCACACACCAGTTGCCCAAAGAGCATTTACAGCACAGATACAAGTCGCACAATTATATCTATGTGACAGTGAGGCTTGTGCTTTGCAAAGCTGCAAGTGCACTGTGTTACATTAATGATCTCTGCTGTACCAACAGAAAAAACTTACAACGGAGACAGCAGGAAATGCCAGTCTTATCCCACGGATGCGCATGCTATATCCAAGGTTGTATAGCAAGTGCTAAACATTAGTCTACCTTATCAGCAAACATTTTAAAATGGCAATCTCTAACTTGTGCTGATCTGAAAATTCTTTTGGGTTTATGTAAAGCCAATAGCTAATGTTGAAAAAATTTGTAATCAAAATTGCTACCTTATTACTGAAGCTGTTGGAGGTTAAATTAACCAATCTGCAGTTTTGCATCAGTGCTGACTCAGAGTGGATTCAGGAGCTGCACTTCTCAACTGTGCAATGCTAAATATGGTATTGACTTACAACTTGGGCGGCACAGTGGTTAGCACTGCTACCTCACAGCGCTAGGGGCCCAGGTTCAATTTCGGCCTTGGGTCACAGAGTGTGTAGATTTCCTCAGGGTGCCCCATTTTCCTCCCACAATCCAAAAACATGTGGGTTAGATCGACTGGCCATGCCAAATTGCCCCTTAGTGTCAGGAGGATTATTAGGGCAAATGGGTGGGGTTAAAGGGATAGAGCCTAGGTAGGATTGTTGTTGGTGCAGGTTTGTTGGGGCAAATGGCCTCCTTCTGCACTGCAGAGATTCTATGAATGCCACAAAGGGTCAATGGTTCTGAAATTATATTATTTCTGGTCAGTACCATGTTACATAGTTTACATGCAGTTCTGACAGGTGCCCATCAACTAAAATGTTAACTCTTGTTTCTCTCTCCACAGATATAGCTTGATATGCTGAGTCTTTCCAGCATTCTTTGTTCTTGTTTTAGGGCAAGATTAGAGTTGGATGCAAATCAAATTTTGAGCTCACAATACAGCCACCTGCTTTATCTGTATAAACCTTAAAGTGGGCATGACGAGATGACAATCTAATTCTGCGCATACACGCTTCATTGATCCGATAAGTGCTGGCAACAGTATAATCCAGCAGATGGCAGGCTTGTATACCTGTAAGGGGCATTAGTAAAGCAAGTGGGTTTTTACAACAATCTGGTATTTTTGTGGTCAACTGTTCCAAAATTTTAACCCACTTTAATTAATTGAATTTTATTTCTCCAACTGCATGAGAGGATTTAAACTCTTGATCTCCAGATCATTAACCCATGCCTCTGGATTACAAATCCTGTGACACGGCATATGCCTTATACCCTAAGTGGCAATGGTTTAATGTTGTGTAGTACTCCCTTATTTTGTAGGTCCAGGATATCTTTTATTTTTAACATGAATGCAAGTACGTGAGGACAGTTTTGTTCTGTACATCCCTAGCCATTAGGGATTGGGTTAAGATCCAAGGATAAAACCTTAAAAGAATGCAGTAAAGGCTACTTGTATTGCACACGACTCTTACAGTCAACAGGGGAGGTATATTTCATCAACCGGGGTAAAACAGCAAGTATCTAATTTAGTTTCTATTGTATCATCATATCAAGTTTATCCTACCCTTCTCACAGAGAAAGCGGGTGCAGAAAGTGCTGATTCCGCACACGCACAGTGTGCAGAAGACTACACAATTGATGGGAAATGATTGACTTCTTGTCCGTAATTGGTGTTTTGGTCATCTTGGCTTTATGGCTTCTGAAGTATACAAACTATTGTGCAGCTCTCTCCTCCCTTCCCCACCCAAATTTCCAATGCCAGGTCACCATGTGCCTGTCAACAAGGGAGACCCCACTGCCAATGGGGCCATATGCAAATCCAGTAGTGTTTGCTAGACATCTTTTGGGGACGTACAAGATTTCCACCCAAGTGCTGTTAAACCTCTGATCCAGCATTAAAACCCAGTGGGCTCAGATGCCTTTAAATGGCTCATTAATGAAGCTAATAGTTAATCCGCTGCCAGTGGACAAGATTCCAGATTTGGGCCCTTCCCACCCTTTACCAAACTAGGGCAAGTTTTCCCAATGCTGGGAATCAGAAGTGGTTCTCTTGGCTACCCCTACCGTTGTGAACACCTCAACGGCCTCCACTAAATTCAGCCCTATATTTCAAAGTAATTGCTAGTCTCAAAAGAACTTCCAAACACTTTTGGTTATGAAAAGTTCCACACGCATGCAAGTCCTTCCTTTTCCTTTATATTGTTAAAACTCTTGTAGCTATAGTATCAATTGTTATGTTTTGGTCATCTCTGCTTTATGGCCTCTGAAGTATAGAAACTATTGTGCAGGTGGTACAATATGCTGCAGAGAATACATTTCCATGCAAAAATGCAAAGGCACAGGAAAAACTGCAGCAGGCGACGGTGCAGAGGGACCTCGGGGTCCTTGTGCATGAGTCGCAAAAACCCAGCTTGCAGGTGCAGCAGGTGGTCAGGAAGGCGAATGGGATGCTGGCCTTCATAGCGAAGGGGATTGAATATAAAAGTAGGGAGGTTTTGCTGCAGCTGTATAGGGCATTGGTGAGGCCACAGCTGGAGTAGTGTGTGCAGTTTTGGGCGCCGCACCTGCGCAAAGATATTTTGGCCTTGGAGGGAGTGCAGAGGAGGTTTACTAGGCTGATACCGGAGTTGAGGGGGTTGAACTATGAGGAGAGGCTGAATAAACTAGGCTTGTACTCGTTGGAGTTTAGAAGAATGAGGGGAGATCTCATTGAGACGTATAAGATGATGAATGGGATGGATAGGATAGAGGTGGAGAGACTCTTCCCGCTCAAAGAAGACAGTAGGACTAGGGGGCACAGCCTCAAGATAAAGGGGGGGCGTTTTAGAACGGAGTTGAGGAGGAACTTCTTCACTCAAAGGGTGGTGAATCTCTGGAATTCTCTACCCGTTGAAGTGGTGGAGGCTGCCTCGCTAAATATTTTCCAGAAGCGGGTTGATGGGTTTTTGATAAGAGAGGGGATTAAGGGTTACGGGGAGAGGGCCGGAAAGTGGAACTGAGCCACAACAGATCAGCCATGATCTTATTGAATGGCGGGGCAGGCTCGAAGGGCCAGATGGCCTACTCCTGCTCCTATTTCTTATGTTCTTATAAAACAACAGGAATTGTTTTGGACCAAGTAGTTGACAAAGGAACACAGGAAAGCTAAACAGTTCAAACAGAACAAAATGCCACCCTGGTCCTGGACACCTACAACCACTATAGAATGGGTGGTGCACATTTCATCTTTCTGTACTAGTGTCTGAAATTGCTCTTCCCAAAGACCAAAGGGATCTCCGAATCTAGAGTTCAGCCTTTTTCCTGTTCTCCTCTGTTGCACTCCCAGCATTATAGTAGAAGGAAAGCTGAAGCACCAAAGAATTGAAGCACCAAAGAATTGGAGCACAATTTTGTTAGCTCAGGAATTCCTTTTCATCTCCTAGCAGCCAATAACAGTATGCCCTTGGGCAAAGCTTAAAACAAATCCTTTGATTTAGAATTGGCACAAATCCAGTGCAAGGGGTAAAAGAGAGAGAAAAGAGAAAAACAAAATGAAATTTAATTACCATACATTGTTAAGAGGTTATTGGTTTCATTGATTAAAAGATCAAACTATTCACTATACATTTTGGAACACCAGTCCTTTTTATAAATATTACCGGTCAGTCTCCCATGATAGTGTACGTGCTAAAATTAGAGAATGTGGCATCTTATTCTCCTTCCCTTATCCATTTCTGTTGTCTTCTTTGTCTTTTATCATTTCTTTCTTCATGGACAGGCAAAAAGCAGTGATGGGAAAAGTAGTCATGTTTTCCAATGCGTGTTGCAGGAGAAATACAGCCTGCAGCTGTGTGTCGACACCTTACTATGCACAATTTGTCCACCCTGTTTCCACCCGACTCTCCCATCTCTTGAACTGTGTACACCCTTCATTTCCACTACATTCTACTATTACTTGCTTCCTCATTAAACCTCCCCTCAATACTAACTGTTGCTGCAAGAGGCCTCCTCATCCCCTGGCCCCAACTATCTGATTCTCAACAGGCTTGTTTTACTCTGAAAATCCAACTTGCTTGATGTAGGAAAAAAACTAAATTTGGACAAGGAAAGGAACTTTGTCTACCCCTTCTGCGTCTCATAGGTTTTCTACACAATGGAAACAGGTGGCATAGGTGGGGTTAGATTAAAAATCCAATTTGTGATTCAATTTGAAAACATTATCAGACATTCGGAGGGAAGACATTCGGAGGGAAGACATTCGGAGGGAAGACATTCGGAGGGAAGACATTCGGAGGGAAGACACTCTCTCTGTTCAATATGCTTTCTGAAGCTTAAAGAAAACAGAACAAAAATTGCAAAGAATATCTAATCAATACTGAATTAAACAGTACCACTCTGCACAATAACATACGAGTTTCTTATAACTTAAAATTTCAAAGGAAATGAGATTTCACCTACCCTGACACTCTGCCAGCAAACTCAATTATATCCTCTTTGGTACGAGGCCCTCTGTAATTATACGCAAGGTCTCCCTTTAACCTAAGTTAAAAGAAAAAATCTTGAACAACTTAAATATTGCAGTTCATCACTCATCTGTAGGACAAAATAATGGTTTAAACATGGTTAGTGAACTTCATATATGAGAGTTCATTATTATTTTTGAACAGATATAGCCATCTGATCTGTATTACTGTTAAGATGCATGATAAATTACAACATAAATTTTCTCCATTTTCAACTTTAATAATGCAATCAGAGTACTGTATTCACTTTGAATGTGAAAAGCAACCTAGTTATTTGTTGATAAAGCACACTGTTGTCACTAGGGTTTGCGAGACTCTGCTGCTGCTTCCCCCAGATTATAATAGTGACTATGGGCAGAATTTAGTTCCCATGACAGAGACCACCTGAAAGAGTGGTCCCCCGCCAACCCCCCCCCCCCACTCTCCCCCCCCCCCCCCACTCTCCCCCCCCACCCACCCCATTCCCCACCCCCCAACACGCCCCACCCCATTCCCCCCCACTTCCCCCCCCTCCCCCCCCCCACCCCACTCCCCCCCCTTCCCCCCCCAACCCCCCCCCCCACTCTCCCCCCCCTCCCCCCCCCCACCCCACTCCCCCCCCCACCCCACTCCCCCCCCTTCCCCCCCCAACCCCCCCCCCCACTCTCCCCCCCCACCCACCCCATTCCCCACCCCCCAACCCCCCCCACCCCATTCCCCCCCACTTCCCCCCCCTCCCCCCCATTCCCCCCCACTTCCCCCCCCATTCCCCCCACCCCACTCCCCCCCCTTCCCCCCCCCCATTTCCCCCCCTCCCCCCCCCCACCCCACTCCCCCCCCTTCCCCCCCCAACCCCCCCCCCCACTCTCCCCCCCCTCCCCCCCCCCACCCCACTCCCCCCCCTTCCCCCCCCAACCCCCCCCCCACTCTCCCCCCCCACCCACCCCATTCCCCACCCCCCAACCCCCCCCACCCCATTCCCCCCCACTTCCCCCCCCTCCCCCCCATTCCCCCCCACTTCCCCCCCCATTCCCCCCACCCCACTCCCCCCCCTTCCCCCCCCATTTCCCCCCCCCATTCCCCCCACCCCACTCCCCCCCCTTCCCCCCCCCCATTTCCCCCCCCCATTCCCCCCCCTCCCCACTCCCCCCCTTCCCCCCCCCCATTTCCCCCCCCCTTCCCCCCCCACCCCACTCCCCCCCCTTCCCCCCCCACCCCACTCCCCCCCCTTCCCCCCCCCACCCCACTCCCCCCCCTTCCCCCCCCCTTCCCCCCCCACCCCACTCCCCCCCCTTCCCCCCCCATTTCCCCCCCCCTTCCCCCCCCACCCCACTCCCCCCCCTTCCCCCCCCATTTCCCCCCCCCTTCCCCCCCCACCCCACTCCCCCCCCTTCCCCCCCCCTTCCCCCCCCACCCCACTCCCCCCCCCTTCCCCCCCCACCCCACTCCCCCCCCACCCCACTCCCCCCCCCTTCCCCCCCCACCCCACTCCCCCCCCCACCCCACTCCCCCCCCCTTCCCCCCCCCACCCCACTCCCCCCCCCACCCCACTCCCCCCCCCTTCCCCCCCCCACCCCACTCCCCCCCCCTTCCCCCCCCCACCCCACTCCCACCCCCTTCCCCCCCCCACCCCACTCCCACCCCCTTCCCCCCACCCCACTCCCCCCCCTTCCCCCCACCCCCTTCCCCCCCCACCCCACTCCCCCCCCCCTTCCCCCCCCTCCCACTCCCCCCCCCCTTCCCCCCCCACCCCACTGCCCCCCCTTCCCCCCCCCCACCCCACTCCCCCCCCTTCCCCCCCCACCCCACCCCACTCCCCCCCCTTCCCCCCCCACCCCACCCCACTCCCCCCCCTTCCCCACCCCACCCCACTCCCCCCCCTTCCCCCCCCACCCCACTGCCCCCCCTTCCCCCCCCCACCCCACCCCACTGCCCCCCCTTCCCCCCCCCACCCCACCCCACTGCCCCCCCTTCCCCCCCCCACCCCACCCCACTCCCCCCCCTTCCCCCCCCACCCCACTGCCCCCCCTTCCCCCCCCCACCCCACCCCACTCCCCCCCCCACCCCATTCCCCCCCCCTCCCCCCCACCCCACTCCCCCCCCACTCCCCCCCCCCACTCCCCACCCCCCCCCCACTCCCCACCCCCCCCCACTCCCCCACCCCACTCCCCACCCCACTCCACTCCCCACCCCCCAAATACTACTCCAAATCCTGTTCCCTAAGTACTAGCTCCATCGTTCACCCTGGCAAAGGCTAAGACTAAACCAGTCTGCAAACAATCTTGGTGTCATATATAACCCCAAGCTGAGCTTCTGACCACAAACTCTTGCCACCATTAAGATATCCTAAAGGCTTCCTATTTTCACCTCCATGATAATCTTCTAACTTCACCCTTGTTTCAGTTCATCTGCTGCTGAAAGCCTCATTCATGTCCTTGTTACCTCAAGACTTACTGAATGCACCTCTAGCTGGTCTCCCAAGTTCTACCCTTCGTAAACCTGAGTTCATCAAATACACACACTTGTGTGTTTTAATTTGCACCAAATCCCCATTCATTTATTATCTTATGCACGCTGACTTACAGTGGTTCCTGCTCAAGCAATGACTTGATTTTAAGATTCTCATCTTTGCATTCAAATACCTCCACAGCTTTGCAACTCTGCATTGTTAATCTCCTGTACCGATACAGCTCCCCAAAATATCTGTAATCATCTAATTCTGGACACTTCAGCATCTTCAATTTTAATCCCCCGACCATTAGTTGACATGCTTTCAGCTGTCTCTGTCCTAGACTCCAGAATTCCGTCCTTATATCTCCCTACTTTTCTCCCTTAAAAGCCTTCTTAAAATATATCTCTTTGACCAAACTTTAAGTCATCTAACCTAATGGACGCAATCTTCAGTGCTTGCCCTTGCAGAAAGGGCATTTAATAGGCGAGATAGTGGCATGCCTGATCCCCACTGGCTTCTCAAGTCTGTCAAAATTAAATTCCAATATCAGCCTTCCTGCTCTTCTACCAACTGAGGCCCTTCAGTAATTAATGTGTGTCAGGGAGTCCTCAAACTGTGGTTCACGCCAGAAACAGGGGGTTCGGGGTGGGGGGAAACAGTACTCTATATTCAAATAGATTTTCGCATAATAAAACTCTTAACTTTTCCCAATTGTTTTTGTGATGATGGCTTTACGTCATACATTCTGGCTAGTCACTCATCAACCAATGGAAACAAATTTTCTCTATTAAGCGTAGCTAAACTTGACACTTGGGCTAGGTCGGCTCTTAACTTGTGTTTCAATGAAAAAAAAACTCCAGTTTTTCTACGCTCCCCTCTTGACTAAAATGGCTGATATCCTCTTAGGTGAATGTTTGCTGTACCATCTCCGTACCTTTGATGTTCCTCTTGAAGAAAGATGAAGCAATCTTTCAATTGAAATTCTGCTAGAATTGGTAGTGGATAGATATGCCATATATATCACATCTATTCGCTGCCAATTCAGATACACTGCATTGGTTTTGTGTGCGCATACAGGATCTTTTGGCAGGTAAATAAAAACAATTCCACACAATAACTGTTTAAGATCCACAAGGAGCAAGTTTTAAAATGAAGTATTAAATCCAAAGTTGCATCATACAGTGGTTACCGTATTATCATTAATATAAGCAATCTGAACGACTGAAATTTGTATGGTTCATGGAAATATCTAGAGAGAAGGAACAATATTCAAATTTCTTGTTCATAAACTTATTATTAGATTGTTAAATTTGTCTACAGAAGAATTCCTAAACTTTTAGAGAATTTAATTATATACAAAATCTATTCTTAGAAACGAGTGCTTGTAATTGCGAATGGATCTTTTCTCCCCTTCTTGTGAGACTAACTAACTATCTTTAAGTAAGAAGCTGAAGGGGGGCACAGATTTGGAAAGCACTGATGGTGATGCCACTGAAGATCCCTGAAGAGGCAGACAGACACCTTCTTGTTGGGGAATGAATACAGAAACCGACCAGTGTCCCAACCAATCTGAGATTATGTTTATCTTCCAAATGAACACTAATCTTGATGTTACATGATTGCCCTATCCATTCTTCCCAACTAATATTAAACCACTTATTAAATGTTGGCACCTCCTTTGCTTCAATCGCAGACTTTTCAAAATTAATATTCCGTATGCATTTTCGCAACGGAAAGAGAAGTATCAACATGAAATCAAAAGGAACAAGCTTGGTGAATGCAGTACAAGTAAAAAATAATGGAATACAAAACCTGCAAACCTCCAACACCTGATAGTTTCCAACTCAGGATATCGAAAGAGATTGGTGAGGAAACTGTAGGTGCTCACATCAAAATTTCAGAAAAAGCAGTCTAAGTTCAGGAAATGTGATTATTGATTGAAAAATTACAAATATCACCCCATTGTTCGCAACAAAAGGGAGGGAGGGAGAAACATCAGTTTTGGAAATTATGAGCACTTAGAGGTGTGGGAGTAGAAAATGGCTCAGGTGTCCAGGTACACAAAATAAATACAAGCTGTTACACAGACTCTAAAAGCAACCACAACGGCCAATGGAATTTTGGCTTTTGTCTCAAGAGAATATAAAAAGTGCAGAAATTACATTGCATTGTCCTCAGCCTGTCCCACCAACCACTGCTGTAGTGTTCCTCATTTGTTTCCCTGTTCATCTTTTGAGGTGAAGATAACCATATTGATTATCCGGGGTATTTGGTAGGGTTCCAGTGGGTAGGTAAGCGATTGCTAAAGCCAATGTGTGTCTGGAAGCTTCTGCTACAAATGGGACAGTGTACTGAAAACAATTGAGTTTTGAACAAGTTGCAGGCTCAAGATTTTCTTCCTTTCTATTTTGTAGCCTTTCAACAAGAATGCATTCAACTTAAAAGTAGACAACAGAGATCAGTTTTAGAAAATGGCCAAACTTTATCTTCCAAGATTCTATGGAAATGTACCTGAAAACACCCCTGAAGCTAATAATAAATGCAGAGGCAATTAAGCCACACAATGAAATGTGCCCAAGATTTAAAAGATTTTGTCTGACCATCAGATTGCTATGAACTGCTGTAGAACTGTAAATAATATAGGCTAGTGAGCTATATAGTGCCACTGTGTTGGAATGTGCCCCACATTCCATGGAAATACAAATCCCAAAAACAGTTTCATTAAAAACAGATGATGTAATAACCAGGATCTTCCTCGTTGAAACACACTTCCATAGGTTAATGGACTATTTGTGAACTCAGGATACAAGTTTGTTGCACTATGCAAGGTGGCACAAATTTGGGTAAGGACTTGTACTAAACATTGTTACACGTGATTGTTGGTAGTTTTACAAAACATGCGTTTAGTAGCAACAGGAATAGTAGAATTACACAATATGGAGCTTCTCAGTGATATAGTCTAAGGGAACTGGATGAACCAAAACTGCACAAGCAAGTTACAGAAACAGCCATAACAGAAGCAGCAACTTTTCAGAAGGATCCATTTAAAAGACGTTAAAACAGTGTTAAGTGCAATTTGGAAGAGGAACAGTGTTCGAGTATTGTTTCTGATTTAACTTAAAAAGGAGCTGGGTATGTTTGTAAGTTTATTGCTGTTAGAATAAAACAGATATAGGTCCATTTTCTCCACCCAGATGGTTTCAGGCTGAATCTTACAGTTAGGAGTGAAAGAGGGAGGTGCAGGTTTGCTCCACCTTTGATACATATTTTTAAAAATTTATTTGTACTAGATGCAGCAATCCTGGGTCCTCTCCTCTCAGGACTCAAAGTCCATATCAAATGTCCTAAGAGAAGCGTGTCTTTGCAGCATTTTGATTGTCCTGAGAGCACTGCCCAAACTCAAGCTCTCTCGAGAAGGTAGAAGCAAATGGAGTGTGTGGTGGAGCAGTAGAGGCTGGATAGGGGGCCAATGATAGGCGGAGACTAGGGAGATTGACATGACAAACACTATGGACAAAAAGACTAAAGGAATGTAAATGTGTAAATGGTGATGATCACAGCTAAGAGGGGTGCTAATAGTGGCCCATTAAGAAATCAGTATGTTAATGACAAAACAAGAGTAAGCAGTGTGACAAAGGACAATATGAAACAAGTAACAGATTGCCCTGGTGGGGTGGGGTAAGGATGGTGCTGAAGGAATAAAGATGGAAAGCGGGGTAATTAAAAGGGATCCCCCTTTAAAAAAATGAATCAATGCCATTAAAAAGAAATGGATTAAAGATGGAGAAGAGAGCTTGCAGTCTGAAATTGTTGAAGTTAAGTCCAGAAGGGTATAAGGTGCTTAATCAGACGATGAGGAGCTGTTCCTCAAGTTTGCGTTGGGCTTCACTGGAATATTACAGCAGGCCAAGGACGGCGTGAGAAATGAGAGCAGGATGGTATGTTGAAGTAGCAAGTGACAGGAAGGTCTGGGTCTTGCCTGCCTAAGGACAGTCCGATGGAGTTGTGGTCACCCAGTCTCTGTTTACTTTCTCCACTGTAGATTGGGAGCAGCAAATGCAATAGACTACATTGAACGAGGTGCATGTGAAGCAGTGCTTCATCTGAAAAATGTGTTTAGGCCCTTGGAGGTGAGCAGGGAGGAGATAAAGGGCCAGGTGTTACACCTTCTGTGATTGCATCGGAACAGGGTCAGGATTTGGGGGTGATTTACTTTCCATTTGTCCATGACATCTTTGTTAATTTCTTCCTAGTCTCCACCTTTTGCTGGCTCTCAATCCAGCCCCAAATGCTCCATACACCGCCCCCTCCCCACAACAATATGAATCTCATCTTATTTCCAGTTTCCTTTAACTCTGAGGAAAAGTCATTCAGACTTGAAATGTTAGCAATCCTCCCTCTCCACAGATGCTGTCAGACCTGCTGAGAATTTCCAGCATTTTTAGTTTTTGTTTTCTCTCCAGAGATTTGCTTTGGTGAGCGTGTTTCTGGCATTTTGGAGACATGACCAGCCCAATTCAGTTGTGACTATCTCAATATGGTATGGATGCTTGGCACGTTAGCTCAGGTAATCACCTCAGTGTCAGGTATTTGCTGACCATCTGATCTTTAGAATCTGCTAAAAGGCAGCTCAAGTGAATGTGGTTGAACTTCATTGCATAATGCTGGCACATGGTCCACATTTTGCTTGTGTAAAGCAGAGTGGGTAGAACCACTGCTTTATATACTTCCAGTTTGTTAGGCAGACTTATCCTATTTCCACAGACTGATATTTAAAGCCTGCTCTTGCTTTGGCAATTCTTACATGCATCTTGTCATCAATATACATAGCTTGAATGCAATACTAATCACGGAGAGTGCAAAAAGCTTGATGGCTGAATTCCCACTGTGATGATAGTAGTACAAGTGAGGTAAACATAAAACTCAGCTTTATTGTACAGATAGTCAGTGTGTCTAGAAGGAATGCTACTCAGATACTGGGAGAGAAGAACGTTGACAGAGAAATATAGAGAGAATGTAAAGCTGGTGTGCCAATGTCAATTAGAGGGAAGCAACATGAAGGAATAGTCATTTGCCTGTGCCTTTTTAAATCTACCAGTCCATGATACAATTAGCTATTGGTAGTGTTAGGATACTGGACCAGAATCCCAAGTTACATTCGGGCACCAGACTAGACCCCAACAATTTTGCTCTTCTGGCATAAAACGTAAGGATGGGATGTTTCATTTCAGGAGTAATTCCACTGACAAATTAAGGATCTTTTATAGCAAAATAAACTTTATTTAATTACACAGTTTAAATATAACAAATGAAGCAATTTTTAACAGTCGTGTAATGTTTGAATGAAATAACTTTAATTTCTAACTTATCATTGTTTCAATTCCAAATAAGCAACATTTCCTCTTACAGATTTAAATGTCACTTTCAACCAAAAACATAATTACTGTAATGAGATTGTCTTGAAGCTTTCAGAGACTCAGCTGAAAGTCTCATTTTAGCCTTGTAAGTCATTAAGTAGAGTTAATGATTTTTTGTTTACTTAAGTTCCCCTAGGATTTCTGATTAGAGTGATTAACAAGGTCATGCAATGATATGGTTTATTTACAGGGCTGGGTAGGTAGCAAAAAGCTGAGAACTGTTTGAAGAAAGAGGCTCCTGCTGTTCTGAAACTCACTTTCTCTCTGAAAGCTTCAAGACAATCTACACTCATTACAGTAGGTATATTTCTGGTTGAAAGTGGCATTTAAATCTGTAAGAGAAAATGTTGCTTATCTGGAATTAAAACAATGATAAGTTAGAAATTAAAGTTGTTTCATTTTAAAATATTGCACAACTGTTAAAAGTTGCTTCATTTGTTGTATTCAAACTGTGCAATTAAATAAAGTTTATTTTGCTATAAAAGATCCCTAGTTTGTCAGTAGAATTACTCCTGGAGTGAAACATCCTATCCTTACATTTACGCCAGAAAAGAAAAATTGTTGGGGTCTAGTCTGGTGCCCAAATGTAACTTGGGATTTTGGTCCAGTATCCTAACACTACCAATAGCTAATTGTATCATGGACAGGTAGATTTGAAAAGGTACAGGCAAATGACTATTCCTTCACATTGCTTCCCTCTAATTGATATTGGCACACCAGCTTTAGCATTCTCTCTATATTTCTCTGCCAACACAACTATTCTTTTCTATATATCTTCTCATTCTCTTTACACGTTTTCCATTTGAACTCAATATGGAAGTAACTGATGCCAGCTTTAATAGCTTGCTAATTTCATTTTTGACATGCACTTATGCAGTTTTGGTTCAAATGTTAATTATCCACATTCTGCCCAACCTTCATTATAAGAGTTGTAAAAATGGGAATATTGGTATTTTCCTGGATTTGTGCTCACACTAGTCAAACACAATCTATTGCAATCAGTTAACAGTTGATTTATAAATGGCTACTTAACACCATTTTCAAAAAGAATGACTTTTTAATGAATGAAGCTGCATTAAATTTGATGAAATGTATTCCTTATCAGTTAGAATTATTTCTGCACTTGCAGCTCTGTCAACTTTCAATTCAAAGAGGTTTCATATGCGCTTCAAGAAAGCATGATGTTGTAAGTGATTCCACTGACAGAATCCTATTATATGAAAAGCAAGTGGAGATACTATAATTTTTCACTTACAATTTGATAGTTGGATAACCTCGGACTCCAAACTCAGAGGCAACACCTATGGAAGGAAAAATGAAAGGTTACAAATCTCCAAAATTGCATATCTGGTTTATAAATGGCTTCTTCAAATAATGCAAAAGTATTTTTATCAGCTAATCTGAAAAGGATAATTCACTTACACTTTTGCAAAACGAATATAGTTAACCACCATATAACAGCTCTTAATTACTTCCACAGCCAGATTCATAGAATCCCTACAGTGCAGAAAGAGGCCATTTGGCCCATCAAGCCTACACTGACAACAATCCCACTCAGGCCCTATCGCCATGTATTTACCCTGCTAATCACCCTGGCACTAAGGAGCAATTTATCACAGCCATCAACCTAACCCGCACATCTTTGAACTGTGGGAGGAAACTGGAGCACCGGGAGGAAACCCATTCAAACATGGGGAGAACATGCAAACTCCACACAGATAGTTACCCGAGGCTGGAATTGGAACTGGGTCCCTGGCACTGTGAGGCAGCAGCGCTTACACTGTGTATCGCTCCATATAACCTAAAACTTTGCAATCAAAAATAAATAGTGATGTGCTCTTGAAGAAAGAGGCAGGCACAAATTTAACCTGAGTGCTATCAATCAGCAATCATGATACTGAGTGCCTATTGCAAATAAATATACTAAGCTGTTACTAGATTGGAGAGTTGTTTTCGATCTGCGCAAACATCCACGAAGGACATGATCACTATGCTTTTCAACCAATTTGTTGTAGATGTCAGTTGATTGTGAATCAGTGCTTCCAACACAAAATGTGATATTGCTAATGAAAATGAAGGGAAAGGAACACTGTAGTGAATGAAGTCAAGCCCTTGTCAATTTTCTGTTTTCATATAGCCATTTTCAGGTTAACAAAAACAAAATTTCCCTATGTTCCTGGCAGTTCAGTAGAATTTTCAATAGGCCTGCATTAGATAATGCCAAGTTGACAACTAGAAAAACATTTTATCCACAATATGTATACATTGGCACATTTTCTCTCTAAGCTTTGCAGATTTTGAGGTCAGCTGAGCAAACCCAACAGTCTTTTGAACTGTACAATTAAAATACCCTTTGATTTAAGATTTATAATTTATTCCAGAAACAAACAGGCTTGCTAACATTCAGATTATAGAGTTTAAGAACTCATTGGTAGCTAACCATTCAAACTAAATTGATTGGAAATCCAAATATAATTGTATTGCACTGTCAAATGTGTTTCAGTTAGTATACTGTAGACTCCGGTGGTTTTAATTTTCTTGTATACGCTCAATAAAGATAGGCAGATTGAATCAGAGAGGGCATTCATCTTCTGTGTTGTCCCTATTTATTAATTACAATTTCTCATTGTTTATTTTTTTGCTTTCCCCCCTCCTTTTGGTTTCAAAACTTTCAACTTTTGTCCGTCCCATTTCATCACTCCAGCAACCTGAGGAAGTTTGCGAGTATGCCACTACCACCCATAAGAGACACAAATCTGTCAAGTTAGTAAAAGCAGTTAGTAGATAATGCAAAAGCAGGGCTTTCATAATGGAAAAAATATCCTGAAAGAAGTACGCGGTTTTAATCCAGCATATGTTTAACTATTGCCATCAATGAATCAATTTTCTTTGCAGTGACAAACTTATTTCCCCACTTAGCACTGATCAATGAGGAAAATATCCAAAGGAATTGCTTATTTCATCAAAGGTGAAAATGCTTTTGCTTTTGTTTTAAGTCACAGGTAGAGTGAATGTTTATATTATACCTAGCCAATAAATCTCTGAGCGGTATTGATGCATTTCCCAATATTCTCATATTTTACTTGAGGATTGAGTAATTAAATCGTATGTGTACGGAGAAAAGACAATCATTTGACCAGAGTTCAGAGCAGAATCCAACAGATGCTTATCATTGACATGCCAGAATAAAGCTGGCGCTAGGAGATTTCAGCATATCCTGTATACAACAAATATGATTTCTGAGATGAAAAAGTGTTGCAAATTACAAACAATAACCAAAAACTGCTAACTTTTAAACTCATTCTATCAAACGGCATCTAAGGAATGGGAGGGTGCAGAGTAGATAAGCTCCATAACTTAAATGCACACGTTGACTCATTATACAATTCCCTAGCTAATGTAAACAGTGAAGCCTATAACTTAATCAACAGCAAATTAAATCCCATTGAGAATACTGTCTAGCGCATCTGAGTCCAATCTTAATTGCAGCATTGACTATTTTATGGAACAGTTTAAAAAAAACAACAATCCTCAAAAGACTAACTTGAAAAGGAAGTAGAAAATAACTTTTTTTAAAATGGAAGAATTTAATTGCAGTTAACTGCAGTGTTGAAGTAGTTTTAATTTTTTACATTTAGAATTTGCCATAATTATAGCGAAGAGCTGACAATCTACACCCGTGATTTTGTTGCTTAATTTAAATTATCTGAAGTTAAAAGCAGTAATTTCCTACTTTGTAATATTTACATTACCTACTTCAAGTTATTGGTTAATTCAAATTTGACTTTTAAAAAAAGCATCAGTAGCCAATATAGTCTAAGTCACCAGAGAAACAGAATTGAATTGTGAGATGGCTCGTGACAAGTAAAAGGAATGGAACTTAAAAGTTTTACCACAAAAGGCAATCTAGCATTTTGGCTTTATTGGTTCAATATTAACAGGACTGAAAGAAATTTCTATAGCTGTGGCTTAGTTCTAGAGGTCAGTGAACAGGCTGTGAAGAAAGGTGTAAGAATGAAGTAACCATAGTTTCAAAATATAAACGTGCAGACAGAGAAGCTGCAATGAGATTATAAACAGTTTTGAGATCACATATCAAATAGTGTGGTGAAAATCACTGAATTTAGAATCATAGCAGTGCAGAAGGCAGCCTTTCGGCCCATTGAACCTGCAACGACAACAATCTCACCCAGGCCCCATCCCCATATTTATCCTGCTAATTGCCCTGACACTAAGGGGCAATTTCGCATGGCAAATCAACCTAACCTGCACATCTTGGGAGGAAACCGGAACACCCAGAGGAAACCCATGCAGACACAGGGAGAATGGGCAAACTTCATACAGTCACCCAAGGCTGGATTTGAGCCCATGGCCTTGGTGCTATGTGGCAGCAATGCTATCGTGCTGCCCTGATGTTGTTTCATTTGGATAGCGAGACCACAACAGGCATAAAATGACATAAAAAATAAATCTCTACCTCATATGGGATTAAGCAAAAAAAAAATCAACAGATGTACAGGAAATCAAAGCCAATAACTTACTATTGTCAAAATTAATAACTGCACTTAACGTCCAGATGATTCACGCGATAAACTATTGGCTAATTTCTGCAACTCGATTAGCGGCTCCCAAAAAATTCTGCAATTCACTGAAATATAACTTAGTTTACTCATTCAATCATATAAAGCCCACATTTCTTCCAATTCCATTAATGCAAAACTGCATTCAAGTATGATCACAGATGACTCTAATTATGCACACAGTGATCATTCACAGCATGGTTCATCAAGTCACAATATTTAGGTGACTAACTTGGATTCCGTGGACTAATTAAACTGCTGTCACTTGGCAAATTGCTAAAGCACAAGTCACACAACGTAATCTAGAAGGGGATAGTACAATGTAATTCATGGCCTATAAATATGGGAAACAGTCCCATCAGATAGGACTTTAAGAACAGAAATGATAAAACACATTCAACCCTCCAACCATTTCAGCAAAGCAAGTGTGACTTGAACAATCATGGACTCACTTTGGCTATTTAATTGTTTGGGAAGTTGAAGCAGCAAAATACAAAATTCCAAAAATTCCAAATTCTCTCTCAGCACCTCTGCAAAAACCTGTCAAAAATTTTAAACAGTATTCAACCTTGACGTAATTGGTGTTCACACTGAAATATTGTGATACACAAGAAACAGTTCTCTCTCATTAAAAGAAAACCCCGTGGAGAATTGGATGTTTTCAATTCATCGTACACAATGTTAAAATAGTACAATTAGCAGGTGTCACAACAGCATCCCACAGATGACATTTCTACGATTTAAAAAAAGAATTAAACTGGATGCAAGTAAATGGCTTGCTTTATCTATTTTTAATCCAATATTTGCCAGCCTACTTTTTAAGAGTGAATCACAAAATCATTAGCATCTGATGGGAGTTCAATCCAAATAACCAACCTCATCCCACTCAACATTTTTGAGACACCAAATGCATCACAATTTCAAGTTTAATTGCCCCCTCACTTTAATCAATCCCTTGCAGAATCTTAAAAATAATTGGATTATTTCTCCACATTTTTTAATCTTCTACTAACTTAGAGCCTTAAGTGCCCATCTCATGTTTAGAACACCCTCTGAACTTTTCTCCAACACAGCACTGCTTGCTCAACATCCAGTATTGAATGAGCAAAAATTTCCCCATGCGATATAGGAAAACCAAAGCCATTGTTTTTGATTATAGCTACAAATTCTGTTACTTCGCACTTGACTTCATCCCTCTCTTTGGAAACCTGGTAGTCACATCTGACCCTGAAATGATATTCTGAACACATCTGCATCATCACCGAGATCCTCTATTTCCATTTCTGTAACATTTCTCAACCTGGCCTTTACCTCAGCTCATGTGTGGCTGAAAACTCATCTATATCTTTATTACCTCTGGACTTCGTTATTCCTGTGCACTCCTGGCTGGTCTCCTACATTCTAAACTCGGCAAGCTTGAGGTCATCCAAACTTCTACATGTACCAAAGTCCATTCATCCATCATCTATGTGCATGGGCTTCTACTGGCTCCAAGTTAAGCAGTGCTAAGAGTTTAAAATTCTCATCCTCATTTTCAAATCCCTCCTCAATCTCTACCCCACTTCTAATTTCCTCCAGCCCCACAATCCTCCAACATTCTGGCCTCCTAAGCATCTCCAATTTTAACTGCTCCACCACTGACAGCTGTACCTTCAGCTGATAAGGCCTCACGATTTAGAATTCTCTCCCTAGACCTCTCTAGCTCTCTTTTCTCCATTTAAGATACTTGTACAAACAATAAAATTCAGAGTAGTAAGCCATTTGGCCCCTTGAACCTGCTCCATCATTTGACATCATGACTGATCGGACAGTGGCCTTCCCAGTTACCCCCTATACATTGACTCCTTCGTCAGTTGAGAATCTAACTCAGCTTTAAAAATATTCAATGACCTTGCCTCCACAGCCTTCTGTGGAAGAAAATTCCACACTCTAATGATAGTGGGAGAAAAGTAATTGACCTCATCTCTCTGTTTTAAATGGGAGGCTCCTCATTTTTAACCTAGATCTTCCAGTTCCAGTCTCTTGCACAATGGGAAAAATCCTTTGAATATTCACCCTGTCAAGTCCCCTCAGGATTCTAAGTTGTTGCATAAAATCATCTATAGTTCTTCTAAACTTCAATAGGTACAGGCCCAATCCTTCCTCTTAACACCCTAATTTCCAAGAAACAGTTGAGTGCACTGCTTCAAATGAAATTATATTACTTAAGTAAGACGACCAAAACTGTAACAGCAACCCCTATACAGCTTTAGCAAGATCTCCCTACTTTCATTTATTATTCCTTTTGCCTTTCTAATTACTTGCTGTACCGCATCGGAATACCCAGGTCCTTGTGTACAGTGGAATTCTGCAATATCTTTCCATTCAAATAATATGCTGCTTTTCTATGTTTCCTGTCAAAATGGAAAAGTTAATGTTTTCTCACATTTTATTCCATCAGCCAAATTTTTGCCACTCACTGGACCCATCTACATCCCTTTGCAGACACTTTATGTTCTCCTCACAAGTTACTGTCCTACCTTTGCGACATGAGCAAATCTAGCAACCATGCATTTGGTGCCTTCCTCCAAGTCATTAATATAGATTGTAAATATTGTTGAAAAAAATTACACATGTTGGAGCTTTTCACCTTTGAATCGCAAAACATTTTGCAAGAAAACTAGAATAATGGGAAAACAACAATCTGTACTGCATGAGAAATGAATGCTAACTGGTCAGCAAATGGACTTTGGCTGGCTGAGATGCCACCATGAAGAATGCACCAGTTGATAGTGACTGACAATCAACTGCCAAACATTGTTTAAAATTTAAAGCAGGTAGCTTGACTTTGATTCACCAAGGCATTGCCCTTCTGCAAATGGATGTTATTTATTTTGTTTAGTTGAAACAGGCACAGCTGGTAAATGGGCTTTTTCTGCCTCAAAGAACAGGCTGGTTGAATACGGTATCTTGCCCACTGTTCACAATGACTGGGACATGCTATTTCCAAGATTCACCATTCTTTAGAACACATGGCCCATATGCTAACATCACACTGGCACCAGAATTCATATACTACATTACTCGTTTGTGCAATAGGGAGGATGTCTTTTTGGCTTTATGACAGCATCTTGCTAGTGGTGGACACCACTCGTATTGCTCAAATGGACAAGGTGTAGACTCTATCCAACCAGCCTGTGCTTGCAAAACTCAAAACAGAGAAAGGGATTTTCCGGCCACATTCACATCGAAACCAGAAAATCCCGCACAAGGTCAACTGACCTTTCCATGGTCTGCCCCTCGCCCACTACAATTTCCACAGAGAGCAGAAGAGGAAAATTCGCCCCATGTGTCCAACATTAAATGTGATTCGGCAATTGGACAACATTTCATAAATAATCCTCAGTGTGCTAAGTATTATACTGGCTACCAATGTAAGATTGTCAGTCAGGGTGCCAGTATGACATGCACGCACTGAAAACTACATATATTAATACACAAGACCCTGTTCATTATAGAAAGAAGTTGTATACACATTGCACCTCTCTCAGGAAAACAAAATAAGAGACCACCTGCCATTCACAGCTTCATTTCCCAAGAAAATGCCTTGGTGAATCAGGGTCAAGCTGCCTGAATTGCAAACGATCCTTGGCAGTCACCATCAACTGATGCATTCCCCTTGACAACACCACTGCCAATCAGAGTCCACTTGCTAGCCAGTCAGCTTTCTCTTTTCATGTAGTATGGATTGTTGTTGTCCCTGATAATTGGTATCTTTGCACAGAGTTCTGTGAGCGCAAGACAAAAAACTTCAATGTGCCCCCTTTTGAAACAGCACTCCAAGTTCTGTACTACCAAAGGAGATTGTAAATGTTGAGGCCCCAGCACTGATCCCTGTGGTACTCCACTCATTACATCGTGCTAACCTGAAAATCCTTAAAGCTCCTTAAAAGCTGGCTCTTTGATCAAGTATTTGGCCTGTTACCCTATTATTGGATAGTGTAAAACATTGTCTTATAATGCTCCTGTTAAGTGCCTTGGGTTGTTTTATATGTTGATGGTGCTACATAAATATAAGTTGTTGTAATAATCAAAGCTCCCTCAAGATGTATTCCCTTAATTGATCACATTCATTCATAATTGCTTCAGTTAACAAGAATAAATTGTTCTAATGAGTTACAAATGATGAAGTCAAATAGAAATTTAAAGACTCAAAGTGTATTTATTTACTTAATAGTAGCAAATAGTGTAGACTCCAAGACTTTGATTTTAAACATGCCACCAAAACTGAGACCTACAAATTACAAGTGAAACTATTTCACTCAGAAGGGGGATTCTCTGGTTGCTCTACTGATAAATCTTGCTCCACAAATCATGGTTGTGGTACAAACAGCACTTCACAATATTCTTAACACCAACATCCCAAAGATGTGTAGGCACGAGGGAAGTTAAAGAAACAATAGATATTTATGAACATACAAATTAGGAGCAGGAATAAGCCATTCAACTGCTTCAAGCCTACTCGCCATTCAATAAGATATACAGGGCAAAGTCATAGAGGTATACAGCATAGAAACAGGCCCTCTGGCTCAACTTGTCCATGCTGCCCTTTTTTATAAAAAACCCGAAGCTAGTCCCAGTTGCCTGCATTTGGCCTATATCCCTCTAAACCCATCTTAGCCATGTAACTGTCTAAATGCTTTTTAAAAGACAAAATTATATCTGCCTCTACTACCACCTCTGGATGGAAGTACAAAAGAGGGTAGCAGCAATAGCAAAAAAAAAAATCAGCAGAGCAGAGCAACCAGGGCCTGGAAAATAAGTTTTCTCTAACTTTTTTGTGGCAAATGTAGGTGACATATTTTTGTGTGGGGTACCTTTTTTTTCAGCAGCCCCTCACACAGTTGAGTGAGGTCAACTTTTGGGCTGACATATGATTATACATATGTCACATATGTCATATTGCCTGGGAGAACAAAAAGAGGAAATTGACAACAACGTCATAGGCTGTGTAATCTGTAAAGCGTTCCAGTAAAGCACTCAAGTACATATCTGCTCCCATCCCACATCCCCAAAAAATACCAGCACACCCAAAAATCTAACGTCTACCATGAAACTATTGTCAATCATTGTAAAAACCCATTGGTTCAATAATGCCTTATACATCCAGCAAAGATGAACAATGGAGCCTGCATTTAATATCCTGGAGGTGGCCCTGCTAACAGTGCTGATGGCTCTTAGTACTGCGCTGGACTGTCACTCTGCATTTTTGTGCTCAAGTTTTGAAGTAGGGCTTAAACCTCTAATTCAGAGGCAAGAATACTACCAACTGAGTCACAGCTGACAAGCAGAAGTGTTATAGACTTTCAGACTGGCAGATGGGGGTTGGTTTGTTTAGTATCAAAAGGATCATTGTGTCCATGACAACCTAGTTCCCTCAATCATAGATAAGGGAGATAGTCAACATCTTTTCCCAAAGGTAGGGGTGTCTAAAACTAGACGGCATAGGTTTAAGGTGAGAGGGGAGAGATACAAAAGGGTACAGAGGGGCATTTTATCACCCATACAGAGAGTGGTGAGTGTCTGGAAAGAGCTGCCAGAGGTAATAGTAGAGCAGGTACAATTTTGTCTTTTAAAAAGCATTCAGATAGTTACAAGGCTAAAATTGGCACACAAGGATATGGGCAAACGCGGGCAATTTGGACTAACTTAAAAGGTAAAAACTGGGCAGCATGGACAAGTTGAGCTGAAGAACCTGTTTTCATGCCGTAAGCCTCTATGACTCTAAGTTGGCTAGATGGCTAAAGTGTGCTACAAATTGCCACCATGACATCAACAGCATGAGTTCAATTCCTATGCTGATGTGGCAGTTCATGCAGGCCTGCCTCCTTGTTGTACCTCTTGATTGTTATGGAGAGGTGCCTGTCAAGCTCCATAACCAATTAACTCTCTCACTGGTCTTTCATGGATTATAGCTGATCACTTGTCACCTGAGGCCCAGGCCAGTGATGTGGGGGGAGGAGAATGTTAATACCTCCTGTGTTTGAATAGAAATGAGAGCAGGAGTTGAGATGATTGAGGGAACCAGGTTGTTATGGTCCCTTTGACATGTTGGTGGGGCAGCAAGGTGGCACAGTGGTTAGCAATGCTGCCTTGCAGCTCCAGGAACCTGAATTCAATTCAGGCCTTGGGTGACTGTGTGTGGAGTTTGCACATTCTCCTTCTGCCAGAGTCCAAAATGTACAGGTTGGGTGGATTGGCCATGATAAAGTGTCCCTTAGTGTTCCAGGATGTGTTGGATAGATGGAATAGCCATGGGAAATGTGTGAGGTTATGCGGATAGGGCAGGAGGCAGGGCCTGTGTAAGATACTCTGTCAGAGAGTAGGTTCAGACCCAATGGGCCAAATGACCTCTTCTGCACTGTGGGGATTCTATGGCTTGGCAGGGGAAGAGATGAAAAATATGTTGAGAGGTGTCAGAAATGACAGGAAAGAATTACCTGTTGAGTTCAGAAATTGGTGAAAACAAGCAGGAAACTTTCATAATTGACAAACAGGAGGAAGAACAAAGACAGAAGCACAAAAAAATGGTTTGGGTTCACCAAGGTAAATGGGGAACAAGGAGAATATGTCAGATCTCGTGGTGGGCAGGCTATTAGAACCAATTGTGTGGAGATAGAAAAAACAGAGTAGCGAATGAAATCTTTACAGGAAGCAGTTTGGGAAGAAGAATAATCCTCACTAGCTGAAGGGGTCAACAGGCTTAATCAGAAATAAAGTAGTCTAAGAAAGATAGGAGTGTTTCAAAGTTGGACCAGATAAGGTTAAGGGATTGGTGGAAGTTTGAAGCATGACTGATGCAATTTAAGATAGGAGGAGTAGCCTATTTATTTAGTCCCTCGAGCTTGTTCCACCATTCAATGAGAATATGGCTGATCGGGGGTCTAACTCTACATGTCCCATGTCCCTCAATATCTCCGGTTAACAAAAATCTATCAATCTTATTCAGTTCAACAACTGATCAAGCAACAACAACCAGTTGTTTATAGCAATGAGCTCCAAACTTCTACCATCCTTTATATGTGTAGACATGTGTCCTAACTTCACACTTGAAAGGTGTGACTAATTTTCAGATGCTGCTTTCTAGTTGTAGACTCTCCAACTAGCAGAAATAGTTTCTCTCTGTTCTATTTGTTCCCCTTAGTATCGTAAAAAACCTCAATGACGTAATCCATAATTGACTAAATTTCAGAGAATGCAACCCCTAGTTTGTGTAATTTCTCCTCAGAATTTAATAATTCTGGTAAATCTACACTGCAGTCTCTCCAAAGTCAATACATTTTTCCTGAGGTATGGTATCCTGATCAGTGCAAGCAAAAAGCAGCTCCAACATAATATCTGCATAACGGGAAGAGAGGTCAGGGAGAAACAGAAATAGGATTGGAACAAAGAATGTCTGTCACATCCCACAATAACAAACAGCCATTGTTAAAGTCCATGTGTGTTCCCTTGGAATTGACTTTTATCTTGAAGTGTGTGGTATTCAATGAGCTCTCCTTCAATATGAGAATAATTTCACCTAGGCAAAGTTGGTTGGGATTGGCCAGGATCAGGCTGGGCTACAAGTCAAGGAAGTGGAGGACCAATAGCTAACCTAGTAAGGGATCAAGTTTGAATGGATTGTACGCCAGGATGCAACATTTGTTGTGTTATGGGAGATAGGTTACATGGTTCTAAGCAATAAATAGTACGGACACAGTAGAGCCTGAAACATTGAATAGTTTCAAGAGGGAGAGAGACATATTTCTAATGAAAAAAGGGAAAGAAGGATATGGGAACAAATGGGGAGATGGATTTGAGACCACAGAGGGATCAGCCATGACCTGATTGAATGGTGGAGCAGGCTCAAAGGGCTGAATTTGCCTACTTCTGCTTCTAATTCTTCTGTTCCTTTGACCTCAGGTTCATGGTCTATGGTGAGCTCAAGGCAGCAGTTAATTGCTATAATTGGTCTTATGCTCAAAAACTGAGAGCATGGGAGAGTGTCACCCAAAGTTCCTGACCTTGCTAGAAAACTGAAATGTCTGGCAAGGATAAGATTGGACACAGATGCCTACAGTAAATAGCCTATTCAGACTTGTCACACATGCAGAATGACTTGTTGAATGACATGCCAAAAGGTTTAGGGTGTGTGTTATAAACTGAAATACATTTGTAAAAATTTTTAGAAATGAAGACCATTTGTCATAAGGAACAGAGGATGACATCAGGGCTTTCCCTACATACATGCCGTTATATCATATGGAGATAAGTGTGGCAATATTGCATTTAACAGTTATTTCTCCATCTGTGACATAACTAATGTCCTTTAGAGCTTTAACATCAAGTTTCCTCTGATGTGAATGGCCTATAGGGATCATAATCAGCAATGCTGATTAATTTTTATCATCAAATTCCAGACCACAAGCTTTCTGTCTTGCAAAAACAGCAAGCAAGTATCTACTTTGTGGCTGTAATACAGAATATTAAAGAATAGGCTCATTTTTAGGATTTATTTTAAAAATACTATTATTGTTGAAGATTATGATGATCTTGAAACATTCTTAAGATCAAGCTATGTAAAATCATTAAAATTTATTTCAATAATCACTACCTTGTTCAGAATATTTATTTTATCGCAGCTTGTACATTAAAATGAACCTGGAACTTCGCCTTGTATAGAGACCATCTGCAATTGATCAACAAAATTGAAAAGCCCTTTTAAAAGGGTTTGTGCTAATTACAATCAACATTTTGTTGAAGCTACACAATTGAGAGCATATTCCACGGGGGACAAAGAGATTGCACACAAGCAGTGGTTTCTTTAAAATGTGTGCATGTGTGACAGTCATAACAGGATCGTGCAGTGCTAGAAACGGGCCTCACATAGCAAAGAAAAATCACTGGCAACATTGGTTGCACTCATACAGCCACTTTTCCATCAGTGAGAAATGGTTTTGTCTGCATTACATGAAAGTGCATCAAATTAGGGAGTTGGTCATGATGGGACGTGGAGAGCACCTCGAGTAGGCAGTTTCGCACTGACTTTCAAATGGATCCAGTGGGACTTACAGCATTACAGGTTCAAAGCTATATTTTACAAATGCCAAAAAAGTCCATGGGAATCAGGAATTTCCTGACCCCTCATAATGTTCCTTACAAGGCACATTGTTCATTATTGGTCTTTCATTTAGATGATAGGAGTATTCCCTGATTCATTAAACACAAATGCTTTGGGCTCTAGAAGAGCAGTACGCAGAGCAGTAGGAGCCACATGGCTCACATAATTCAGGAATAGCCCCATAAATTGCTCAACAGGTACCCTGCAGATTTGCAGAGGTAAGATTCTATATGTGATTTAAAATGGAAACCAGTTTACTTACCATGGAACCTGCAGTTGAACTGAATGCTCGAAACAGCAGAGCGACTGTTAGCTAGCAAACTCTCATTTAATTAAACCATAAAAATCTCCACTAAAAGCCTTGAAGCAATTAAAGCTATAAAAGCTCATTAGGCCTCAGAAGAATTACAATATTTCTTTAAAAGATTTGCTGCCCACCCCATCCCAGAACAAAAAAAAAGGTTATATTGCAAAATGGCTGGTACTGGTTTGAGCTGCCTTATAAATCTCAAAATGGAACTACAATTTGGGCCAGTACCAGGCATTTCCCAAGTTTCACTGCCTTTTCCTTCTGGTCCCCAGCTTTCCAAGTTTCAGAACACCAAGTGAGGATAAACAATGTCAAATCTCCCAAAGTGTGAAAGCCTTTCAAATACAAGAACATACACATGCCCATATGAGACTACTTAGCCCTATAAGCTTGCTCTGCCATTCACTGTACACAATGCTCCAGATGTGGTCTCACCAATGCCCTGAATACCTGAAGCATAATCTCCCTACTTTAGTATTCAATTCCTCTTACAATAAACAATAATTACCTTTGCTAATTACTTGCTGCACCTGCATACTAACCTTTTGTGATTCATGCACCAGAACATTCAGAACCCTCTCAATCTCAGAGCTCTACAATCTCTCACCATTCAGATAATATGCTTTTTTATCCATCCTGCCAAAATGCACAACTTCACATTTTTCCACAATATACTCCATTTGCCAGATCTCTGTTCAGTCATCTAACCTGTCTATATCCTCATGTTGCAGTGTTAATGTAAGCCTACTTGTGACACTAGTGAATAAACTTTATAGTTTCCTTATGCCCTTTTCACAACTGACTTTCCTAAATATGTTTGGGTCATCAACAAATTTAACAAGCACGCCCATCAATCCTTTATTCAAATCATTTATATGAATTGTAAATTAAAACCCCAGCATTAATCCCTGTGGAACACCACTCATCACATTCTGCCAACCAAAAAAAATGAGCCATTTGTGCCTACTGTTTCTTATTAGCTTGTCAATCTTCTACGCATGACAATATATTACACCCTAATCTGAGCTTCTATTTTCTGCAACAACCTTTGGTGTGGCATCTGATTAAATGCATTCCGAAAATCCAACTACAATGCATCCATTGTTTCTCCTTTATCCACAAAAAAATCTTTCAAAGAATTCCAATTAGTTAGTTAAAAATGATTTTCCTTCTACAAAACCATGGTGATTCTGCCTGATTGCCTTGGAATTTATTTCAAATGCCCTGCTATAACGTCTTTAAAATAGCTTTGAATATTTTACTTATGATAGATGTTAAGCTAACTAGCCTACAACTTCCTGCTTTTTCTGTCGCCCTCCCTTTTTGAATAAAGGACTTTCTGATTTAATGAGATCTTCCCTTATTCTGGATAATTAAAACTAACCAACTTGTTCACTAGCCACTTCTTTTAAGAGCCTAGGATGAAATCCATCAGCCTGCAGTACTGAGTACCACTTCCCTGGTGATTGTAACTTTCTCCAGTTCCTCCTCCTATTCCTGATTTACAGCTGTTTCTCAGCTGTTACTTGAATTCGCTGTAATGAAAATCGATGCAAAAATACCAGTTCAATTCATCTGCCATCGCCTTATTTTCCATTATTAATTCCCCGGATTTACTTTCTACAGGACAACTGCTCACTCTGTTACCTCTTTTCTTTTCAAATATCTATAGAAGCTCTTAATATACATCTTTATATTTCTAGCTAGCTTTCTCTTTATTCTAATTTTTTTCTTTATTAAATTTTTCAGTTATTCTTTGCTTTCTTCTTATGTTCTGACCAGCCACTCACCTTTGCACAATTATATGTCTTTTTTTTTGAGTTTGATGCCATTTTTAATTTTTTAGTTAAGAACGGATAGTGGGTCCTCCCCTTGCTATTTTTCTCTCATTGGAATGCATTTATTCTGTGCCTTCTGAAATGTCCCCTTAATCCAAATTGTCAGGTCACTTTTGCTAGCTTAAAACATTCGAGTAGGATTCATCACTTACACCACATTTTCCCATTTGATTTTTCCAGTCCACACGTGGATTAATATCGTTCGTGACGATCACCGTACCTTTCTAACAAGTTCCCATTATTTTTCTTTGATACCCCATCATATCATGTGGTTGCTATTAGGGTGCCTGTACACCACTCCCATTGGTGAATTCTTGCCTTTATCATTCCTCATCCCCACTCAACCGCTTCTATATCCTGGTTTCATGAACTTATGTCATCTGTCTCAATTGTGCTAATGGTGTTTTTAATTAACAGAGTTACCCTGCCACCTTTTCTCAACTTCCTCTCCTTCCTAAATATCACATAGCCCTCAACGTTCAGGTCCCAGTCACCATCCTGCAGCCGCATCTTTATAGTGGATATGAGATTGTACTTATCTCTAGTTGCACTATCAGTTCATTGGGTTTGAATGCTACACGCATTCAGACACAAAAAATTTTAAGTTCTCTACTTTCATTATTTTTGTAACCTCTAGCCTTAGCTCTTAGATTTGTACTCTGCCCTTTCTTGTCATGGTCTATCATTTCCCATATTAATACTTTCTTCTACTACATTGTTTCTACTCTGATGTACCACATTTGATCTCTTGCCCTAGTATTTAATTTAAAACTCTCCCTACTTCCTTAGTTGTGCAGTTCACAAGAACACTAGTCCCAGTATGGTTCAGCTGTAGACCATCCAGTGATACAACCCCAACTTTCCTCAGTACTTTTGCCAGTGCCACATGAACTGGAATCTATTTCTCCCACACCAGTCTTTAACCCAAGTGTTAACCTCTCTAATCTTGTGACTGTACCAACTTGCACATGGTTCACATGGCATGAGACTAACTTTTGATGTTCTGATTCTTAGTTTGGTGCGTGGTTCCTCATACTACGTAGAACCTCTTTTTTTGTCCTGCCTATGTCACTCGTACCTATATGGACCACTGTATCCTCCCTCTCCCACCGCAAATTCTTCTCTAGCCCTGAGCAGATATCCCAAATCTTTGCACTGGGGCATCCTGCTCCTTCTTTGCTGCAGTATCAATCCTCTTCGCTATAATGACCCCTACTACTATTACTAGATTCCTTTTTGCTCCTCCTGCCTGAGCAACTTCCTGTACCATGGCGCATGACCACCCTGCAAATCTCATTTTTGCCCATATAGGTTGAAAGCACCTCAAACTTGTTTGACAACTGCAAGATCCAAGTCTCCTCCCCTCCTGTCTGCTTCACCTGCCTCACTCATGGTCTCACCTTTTGCTCACTGCTGATAAAGAGAGACAATCCTATTCTAAGAGGCGTGACTGTCTCCTGGATCAAAATGTCCAGGTATTTCTCCCCTGCATTTCAGCTTCCAGATCAATAATCCTGATCTGGAATTCCTTTAGCTGCAGACACAAGGTCTGTTCTACTCAAAGGAAAGCCAAGCTTTAATGATTCAATGTCAATCAGAACTTGAACAGGTTTGAATAACCGAAGGGATGGATAATGTTGGCAATGTCAGGTTGGTGTCCCAGCAGTAAATCTAATGCATACACAAAGTCCAAGAAATACCAGAAGAAAAGATGAAGGCAAAGGATCTGGTAGTGGAGGCCTGTATTCCACAATGTTAGTCCAGGGAATTCCAAAATAAACACTAATTTATACAGGAGCTTTGTTTCAAAATAATAATTTGATAATCAAGTTATATACTGTGCTCAGTTGGAAAGCAATACGTTCACCAAAATTTGAACAATGTGAACAATGTGATACTTGGCTCCTGATTGTTTACCAATATGTACTATTGGATGATATGCATAATTATTCTCTTAATTGTATTTAATGTTGAGAAAAAACAGATGTTCATAACCTTATTCTCCTTGCACTGCAAACTAAAAAAAAAGCTATGAATATGTATAAATAGGCACACACACTTTGTTACCAGTTTCTTTGCAAGATGTAATCAGGAGTTCCAGCAGCTTTATCTGCCAGCTGTAAATTGCATTTCACGGACATAGCTAAAGTATAATCACAGCCTCAGTCACAATTAAGTCACAGCCAACTTTAACATTTTTCTTTTGGAAATAATTGAACACATTTTGTTCAATGTCAACAAGCCACAGTTTTCAAGGAACAAAATGCAAGATACAATCAATCAAACTCCTGTAATCCCATATAATAAAAAAATGAATGACCAGATTTTAAATTACAGCATGAAATGAATCAGCAGACAAGATTACTCCAACAAAAAAAAAATCCACAATCCCAAGAAATAAAAGAAAGGGACTGGGGATGTGATCAAGTAAAACATTTTTTTAATACAAGGCATTGTTTGAGAAAAAAAATCATAGATCAATGATTCAACACAAGACATAACAGGACACTAGTGCACACCTCACCTGCATAAACTGTTGCATCCATCTTCCCCACTTTTATTGGGGACCCGGAGTTAAACATTTCAGCAGCTACTTCATCCCATATTGGTTCCAACTTCTTACAGTGGCCACACCAAGGTGCATAGAACTAAAAATAAACATACAATACTTAAGCAGTGGATAATTTATTCAGTTGAGGGTTTTGGGATGTAACCATAATCAGAACAATTTTTAAAATGTTCAGAAATCAGGTCAAACTCATCCTCCCCAAATGCTTTTCCCTTCTCATCCCAAGGCACCAATAGAGGCATTGGTAATACAGGCAATGATAATTCAAGGCAATAAAATGGTATTTGAGGACTGAAAAGTCTTATAGTTATTACATTACTTTGCTCTGTGGGTTTTTAAAAACAATGATCACAACCCATACCTTCCAAAAAAAGGTTATAAATGGATATCAATTTTCCAAACATTTGTTTTTTTATCTCATACTGATGCTGTGCATTTCTCCTCTTTTGTCTAAATAAAGTACTACATTGAAAAACTAGATTCAATGAGCTTGTGGCTGCACATCCTAAAGTTAACATGTGTGAACTGTAGATGAAAGATTGGCTTACCTGAGTGTCTAATTCCAGCATGTTGGACTGGAAATATAAATCTCAGACTGCACTCTAACATCTGCAGTTTTAGGCCCAAAGAACAACAGCTTCTAAACTAATCTCTGAAATCATAACTCAATTACATAATATCTCTACGAATGTACATATTTCAGCTGATTAATTTGTAAATCTTTGGTATTGTTCTTTAATAGCCCAAAATAATGCACCACATATTACTGGTTTATATAAACTCCACAATCTGGTGCGTCAACATCAGACTCATCAACCGCACTCACAAGACAGCCCGAACATCACCCAAGCACAATGCAACGCCACCCATGCTCTCAAGACCAACCGCAACACTGTCATCAAACCAGCAGACAAAGGAGGGGCCATCGTCATATTGAACAGAACGGATTACTGCAAAGAAGTGTGCCGACAACTAAACAAATGAGGAACGCTACAGACAGTTACCCACAGATCCGACCAAAGAGCACACCCTTCAACTCAACACTCTGACCAAGACCTTTGATCTTGACCTTCAGAGCACCCTCCATGCTCTCATCCCACGTACTCCCCACATTGGAGATCTCTACTGCCTCCCAAAGACACACAAGGCAAACACACCCGGCCGTCCCATCGTATTAGGCAATGGGACCCTGTGCGAGAACCTCTCCGTCTATGTCAAGGGCATCCTGAAACCCATTGTACAAAGAACCCCCAGCTTTTGTCACGACACTATGGACTTCCTACAGAAAATCAGCACACACGGAGCAGTTGAACCAGGGACACTTTTTGGCGCGTCAGAACTGTCGATCGATGAGATGAGCACCATATCCTGTTCTTATGGAGAGCATCTTTCAGCATCTGGAGGTGTCTGTCGCAATCCTCCTCATCTGAGCAGATCCTGTGTATACGGAGGGCTTGTCCATAGGGGATGGCTTCTTTAACGTGTTTAGGGTAGAAGCTGGAGAAGTGGAACATTGTGAGGTTATCTGTGGGCTTGTGGTACAGTGAGGTGCTGAGGTGACTGTCCTTGATGGAGATGCGTGTATCCAAGAATGCAACCGATTCCGGAGAATAGTTCATGGTGAGTCTGATGGTGGGATGGAACTTGTTGATGTCATCATATAGTTGTTTCAGTGATTATTCACCATGAGTCCAAAGGAAGAAAATGTCATCGATGTATCTAGTATATAGCATCGGTTGAAGGTCCTGTGCGATGAAGGAGTCTTGTTCGAGTCTGTGCATAAAGATATTGGCATATTGAGGTGTGAATTTGGCCCCCATGGCTGTTCCATGTGTCTGGATGAAGAGCTGGTTGTTGAAGATGAAGGCATTGTGGTCCAGGACGAAGCAGATGAGTTGTAAAATTGCATCTGGAAACTGGCAGTTGTCGGCGTTGAGTACTGAGGCAGTTGCAGCAATGCCATCGTCGTGGGGGGTGTTGGTGTAGAGCGCTAAAGCATCCATTCAACGCCGACAACTGCCAGTTTCCAGGTGTCGGCATTGAATGGATGCTTTAGCGCTCTACACCAACACCCCCCACGACGATGGCATTGCTGCAACTGCCTCAGTACTCAACGCCGACAACTGCCAGTTTCCAGATGCAATTTTACAACTCATCCGCTTCGTCCTGGACCACAATGCCTTCATCTTCAACAACCAGTTCTTCATCCAGACACATGGAACAGCCATGGGGGCCAAATTCACACCTCAATATGCCAATATCTTTATGCACAGACTCGAACAAGACTCCTTCATCGCACAGGACCTTCAACCGATGCTATATACTAGATACATCGATGACATTTTCTTCCTTTGGACTCATGGTGAATAATCACTGAAACAACTATATGATGACATCAACAAGTTCCATCCCACCATCAGACTCACCATGAACTATTCTCCGGAATCGGTTGCATTCTTGGATACACGCACCTCCATCAAGGACAGTCACCTCACTGTACCACGAGCCCACAGATAACCTCACGACATTCCACTTCTCCAGCTTCTACCCTAAACACGTTAAAGAAGCCATCCCCTATGGACAAGCCCTCCGTATACACAGGATCTGCTCAGATGAGGAGGATTGTGACAGACACCTCCAGATGCTGAAAGATGCTCTCCATAAGAACAGGATATGGCGCTCATCTCATCGATCGACAGTTCTGACACGCCACAGCGAAAAACCGCACCGACCTCCTCAGAAGACAAACACGGGACACGGCGGACAGAGTACCCTTCATCATCCAGTACTTCCCCAGAGCAGAAAAGCTACGACATCTTCTCCGGAGTCTTCAACATTTCATTCATGAAGACGAACATCTCACCAGGGCCATCCCCACACCCCCACTTCTTGCCTTCAAACAACCGCACAGCCTCAAACAGACCATTGTTCGCAGCAAACTACCTAGCCTTCAGGAGAACAGTGACCATAACACCACACAACCCTGCCACAGCAACCTTTGCAAGACATGCCGGATCATCGACACGCATGACATCATCTCACGTGAGAACACCGTAAATACTCTTGCAACTCCTCCAACACTGTCTACCTGACATGCTGCAGAAAAGGATGCCCCGAAGCATGGTACATTGGGGAGACCATGCAGATGCTACGACAACGGATGAATGAACATCGCTCAACAATCATCAGGCAAGACTGTTCCCTTCCTGTTGGCAAACACTTCAGCGGTTACGGGCATTCGGCCTCTGATCTTCGGGTAAGCGTTCTCCAAGGTGGCCTTCATGACACATGACAGCGCAGAGTTGCTGAGCGGAGACTGATAGCCAAGTTCCGCACACATGAGGATGGCCTCAACTGGGATCTTGGGTTTGTGTCACATTATCTGTAACCCCCCATGACTTGCCTGAAATTGCAACATCTCACTTACTGTCCTGTCTGGAGACAATACACATCCCTTTAACCTAAGTCTAATGCTATCTCCACTCACATTGTCTGCATCTTTAAGACTTGAATAGCAGGTTAACTGTAAAAACTAGCATTCTAATCAGTGTTCTGTAAACTGTGTGTGCCTCTATATGCCCTTCTCTGATCAGAACCTTCCACACACCTGACGAAGGAAGTGTTTCCAAAAGCTTGCGGGTTTACTATCAAATAAACTGGTTGGATTTTAACCTGGTGTTGTGAGACATTTTACTGAGATTTGGATGGACAGAGAATAAGTCAAAACTAGATGCAAATGTGAAATTGCTGTTGTGTATGGCAGCACAGTTATAACAGTAATGTCAAGTTATGCTTTTTCTTAATCCTGTTATGATCTTGTAAACAAAATCCAAAATTCCAGTTATTTACTGGAAGAATTTTAACTATAATAGTCAAACAAAGCAAACACTAAATACTATCTGAAGCATCCTCTGATGCAGGTACAACTTAAACAAGAGTTAACAGGCAAATTGCAAGTTATTTGTAAAACGTATGTTACACGTTAAACTGCAGATACAACTATCACATCCTACAGCACTGAGGTTATCGATCAGAGTCTTAAATCCTTCTGTCTTCCTAATGAAGAATTTCGACACTTCCCTTTCTCAATAGCAGTGCACACCCAGAGTTCCATGGATATAGTTAACCTGTACCAAAAATGACAGGACCACCTCAGTCTGGTCTGAATGACAATAGGTCAACCAATGTTATCTTCACGAAAAGGAAATAACAGCAGAAACTATATCTACACATATTTGAAGGTTCTGAATTCAGCTTCTGTCTTCTTCAGCCTGCCTATACCACCCCTCTGAATAGTCATCATGAGAATGGAGGGCTTGCTATCCTCTTACGTTTCAATTTCCCCACAAGTTGCAGTTCCCCTTTGTGGTTTGAGTCCATTTTGAACAAATAAAAGCTTTGAAACCACAGATTCCTTCCCTGCACTATGGAGATAATGGGTTTGTCGCATGGGTAACTTCAGCTTCAGACATGTTTGATGGTTGTCACTGATGAATTTTAATAAAAGAGTAAGAACTCAGGAAGGTGTACCACATGTTTGAGTGATTCTAAATCACTTCATCACACTTTTGACCAGTGCTTCCAGGTTTTACTAAGTTAGTTTCCTGACGTATCTGAATGTGACCTATTTTTCCAGCACATGAACTATGATATTTTCATGCTGCACTAAAATTACAGATGTTGCCAATATTATTTTTGCTATAGTATAGCCAATTGCCTCAAGACCCAATGTTGTTCCAAACATTGACTTTCATCATTTTGGACTGCGAGATCCGAGAAGAAGGGTGCCCAAACTTTAGTGACTTGAGATCGACATTTTCACTAGTCATCGTAACATGATTTATCAGTGTGGTCTTTTCACCCTCCCCCAAACAGACATTCAAACATGTTGCACAATATAGGCCTAACATGATATCATGGATAACAAGAAGAAAATGCACCAAGCACATGATTATGCAGAAATCTCCTCTCCTAAAGGGCATTTGTAAAGCAAGTCGACATTTACAACAATCTGGTCCTTTGTGGGCAATATTTTCAGATTTTTATCCTAGTTTAATTCATTGAATTTTAATTCTGACGGGATTTAAACTTTTCGTCCAGATCATTAATCCAGATCATTATAAATTCTGTCACATAGCACATGCTTCGGTACCCGAAGTAGCAATGGCTTCATGTTGTGTGATATTCATTTGGCATTTATTCTGTAGGTCCAGGATATCTCTTATTTTTAATGATTGCAAATAAGTGAGGACAGTTTCGTGCTGTAGATCCTTAGCCACTACGGATTGGGTTGAGGTCTAAAGATAAAATCATACAATAATGCGACTTGTATTGCACAAGACTTTTGCAGTCAACAAATGTAGGTGGGAGTTAGATTTCCTCATCCTGGGCAATGTAGCAAGTTTCTAATTTAATTTCTATTTTACTATCATATAAGATTTCCCTTGTATCATCATCATGTAAAATTTACTTTTTACATGGAGAAAGCATGCACTGGCTCAGAATAATGTGCCAAGTGCATGATGTGCAGAAAGCACCGGGTTGACTGAGAATTAATTACCAATTGATATTTTGGGCACCTCTGTCTCTAGTTAATGATGCAATGCTGAAACATTTATCCCAACTTCACAAGAAACTCAGCAAATATTTCCCAGGAGGCAGAAAATAAATTCCTGTATTTTGTCTTTGTTTGAAATAAGGTCCTCTTTCTTCGCCAAGATTATTGTGAGTATTTGATCAAAATTGTCAATGACTGTATGTTAAGAGAATCTTAAAATCATGCCTCTTGAGCAGTTCTGGCTTTCAACTTGAAGTGCGTTCCTGAATTGTCCCAAAGAATTACTTGTTCATTTTGCTTGAATGTATCTGCACAAGTTCTGTTCTTTTTTAGTTATTTACATCATAAATGAGCACAGAAGCTTCTTGAATGTAGAGAATGTTGAAACTGAAACTCTCCAAAATCAAACAAGATCATACCCATTCTGCACCATAAGAACATAAGAAATAGGAGCAGGAGTAAGTCATCTAGCCCTTCGAGCCTGCCCTGCCATTCAATAAGATCATGGCTGATCTGAAGTGGATCAGTTCCACTTTCCCGCTTTCTCCCCATAACCCTTAATTCCCCTGTCTATCAGAAGCCTATCTACCCGTGACTTAAATATATTTAGCGAGTAGCCTCCGCCACTTCAACGGGCAGAGAATTCCAGAGATTCACCTAACACCTCTACCTCCACCAACAATCTACAGAAACAGAGATGAGTCATGAAGTGTTCTTCCATGTTCACATTTATTCAGTGAGAGTGTAGAATGAACCTATTGGGTAGTACTATGCCATTACAAGGAGCATAGGAATAGCAGTAGGCCATCAATCTGTTACAATTAGCAAATAATCTAACATCAATTGCCACTTGAAGAAGAGTTTTTCAACTTTTACCAGCCTTTATGTATTTGAATGTAGAGAATGTATTTCCAAATTACACTCCATATGTTCCCTATGCCATGAGCACCCACCCAGCAGAAATGGTTTCTGCCCACCCTCATCAGTGTCCCTTAATTTCTAGAAAGCTTTGGTTAAAGCACTGTTTAACCATCTCAATTCTAAGAAATTCAAGCTTAGTTTGTTGAACCTCTCCTGTAGCTTAACCCTTGGAATTTAAGTATCACCCCAGTAAATCAATGCTGTACTCCCTCCAAGGTCAACACATTGTTCTTATGGTGTGGTGCCCAGAACACTCATGTACTCCAGTTGTGGTCTAACCAGTTCTTTGTATAACTGAGGCATGATGCCTATTCCCTTGTACTCTAGTCCTGTACATATTAAGGACAGCCTTCCAATAGTCTTTTTGACTATTTTCTGTACCTGTTTATGAAATTTTAATCATCTGTTAACATGAATCGTCAACTCTGTTTGGACCACCCCTGCTTGTAGACTTTTACTGTTCTATCCTATTTATGTTCAGTGTGTGCCCTCATTCATTTTTTGACGGGATTTGGTTTTTGTTGGAAATTTCAGCATTTGTTACCAACCCCTAATTGCCTTTGAACTTAGTAACTTACTAGGCCATTTTATTGGGTAATTAAGTCGATCACAATGCTCTCAATCAAAAGTCAAATCATGATCAAATCATTGGATGGCACGATGGTACAATGATTAGCACTGTGGCTTCACAGCACCAGGGACCCAGGTTCACTTCCGGTCTTAGGTCACTGTTTCTGTGGAGTTTGCATGTTCCTGCTTTGTCTGCATGGGTTTCCTCCGGGTGCTCCGGTGTCCTCCCACAGTCCAAAGATGTGTGAGTTAGGTCGATTGGCCATGCTAAACTGCCTCTTAGTGTCGGGGGACTAACTAAAGTAAATACATGGGATTACAGGGATAGGGTCTGGGTGGGATTGTGGTCGGTGCAGACTCGATGGGCCAAACGGCTTCCTACTGCACTGTAGGATTCTATGGTTCTAAATATAGCCAGACCAGTAAAGATGGGAAATTTCCTTCCCTAAGCAACATTATCAAACCAGGTAAGTAAATTTAAATTTCATGTGCTGCCATGGCGGGATATGAATCCATGTCCCCAGCGCATTAAATCTAGAATATAAAATTAGACTTGGAAATGGTGACCATGACAACTGTCATAAAAACACATCTGATTCACCCACCTTTATTAGGGAAGCAAATCTGCCACCTCATTCAGTCTGGTTTACATGTGACTCCAGACCCACAACAATGTGGTTAACGCTTAACTGCCCTCTGAAGTGATCTAGCAAATTACTCAGTTCAGGGCAATTCAGGATGGGCAACAAATGCTCGCATTGCCAGTGACTCTCGCATCCCATGAAGGAAAAAGATAACTTGCACGTCTGGGTTACTAGTCCATTGACATTACCACAAAACCACCATCTTCCCCATTGTCTACAATGCAACCAATATGCCACAGTTTTGTCCATGCACTTAATCTATTAATACTTCTGTAATTCTGATACCATCTACACAGTTTATAATACCATTAGCAAATCTGGATAAATGGCTTTTTTTCCTTTCCACCCTATCATCTAACCAATAACGAATGCAGTGAATAGTTGAGGTTCCAACGTAAATTTGGGCAGGACATCACTGGTCACCTTCTGTTAATTAGAACATTGTCCATCATCCCTACCTTGTCTCCTTTCACTGCGCCATTTTATTAAGCAGGCCAATAATTTGCTTTCAAATCCATGAGTTTCAACTTTAGCTAACAGTCTGTTCTGAGGGACTTTATCACATACTTTTTTGGAGTTCGTATAAATAATAACCACAGACATCCTGCTCAATACTCAGAGACCTCATCAAAAATTCATTCAGGCTCAACTGGCATGATCTATCCTTCACGAATCCATATTGGCTCTCTATGAACAGCTTGAAAATCTTCAACTCATCAATCACAATTATAGTCTTTAACAATTTCCCAGCAACAGATATTAGGCTAACTGATCTACAATCCCCTGGTTTCCCTCTCTTCCTTCCCTCTAATAATAGTGACATGCACAATTTTTCCAATCGAAAGATGTGATTAAGTCGGTAAAAAAGGCAAATGGAATGTTAGCATTTATTGTAAAATGACTGGAATATAAAAGTAGAAAAGTATTGTTGCAGTTGTACAGGGTGTTGGTGAGATCACTTCTGGTTTTGGTCTCCTTAGTTGAGGAAGGATGTAGTGGCATTGGAGACAGTTCAGAGAAAGTTCACCAGATTGATTCCAGGGATGAAACGGTTGACGGATGAAAAGAGATTAGACAAATTGGTCTTATACTCATTGGAGTTTATAAGGATGAGAGGGGATCTGATCGAACTATGTAAAATACTAAAAGGGATTGGTACGGTAAAGGTAAACGTAAACCAAGTCTTCCCCCCGTGGGGCAATCTAGAAGAGGTCACAGGTATAGGTTGAATGGCAGTACATTTAAAACTGAGATAAGGAGGAACTACTTCTTGCAGAGGGTGATGAATTTGTGAAACTCAATCCCCACAGTGTGGTGGAGTCTGAGTCATTAAATGGTTTCAAGAAGGAGATAGATGTGTTTCTGATTTTAAAAAAACAGGTTAAAGAGATATGGGGAACAGGTAGGGCGGCTGATTTGAGGGAGAGATCAAGCATGATCTAATTGAATGGCGGAGCAGGCTTGAAGGGCTAAGTTGCCTACTTCTGCTCCTGGTTCCTATGTTTCTACCTTAAGCAATATGTTAGCAACAAAAATGAAATCCTCTTAATAATTCTTAGGAAATGGGAGCTACGAACGGAACACAGCGAAAAACTGTTCGGAATCTACACAATTACAGACAGAGTCAACATTAAAAGACTGCTACAACGCTTACACCAGTCAACTAAACTTATGCCAACAATGCAAAAACTGATGCATTGGCACAAAATACATCCAGAAGAAAACACAATCTTATCTATAAAACTTTCCCAAACATTATCACTTACAACACATATTGTACGTAAACTGCCACCATCAATTCCAGAAACATGGATTAGCTATGGAAAATCTGCAATTTACCTGTTCACTGACAAAAACAATTCCCCCAAGTTTGTGTTCACAACTAATCATGTCATTTTGAGGGGAAGAATCCTTGTTACAGCTAGCCCATTTGCATGGTTACACAGCCTGGTAAATAAAACACAAAACTGCAGCCTACTTCTTCAATTGTGCACATCATTGCTGGTTTCAACTGACATTGCTTTATCCAACCCATGAAGCTCAAATCGTGAAGGTGTCAGAACCAAAGATTAAACCTGCACAGTAATTGCTGAGAAGTGGCCAAAATTTAATCTTAAATTGACTATTGGAAAATGGCTGCCTACTGTATGTTATTAATTTTCACAAAGCTACACTTGAAAAAGCACTGTCAAAATAACCATTGTCATTTGCCAGTACAACTGTACCTTAAGTGGTGAATTACCTCGTAACTGCTCAAATTACCTTTCTCTACTAGATTTGCATAACAGTCATGTTAAAATGAGTAAGTGTTGTCCAGTACAGTATAATGCAGTATTGCTCTTAATGCAAATACACACATACCAACATCTATTCCTCAAGGCAGAAATGACCCATTATCAATATCTATAAGAGTGACAAAATCGCCAAAGTAGATGCTGGCCCCTGCAAACAAGACGCCCGTAGAGATTATTCCGTATCATTGACAAGGGATAATTTTATATATGGCACTTGTGGCAGACTCTTTCTTTCCAGAACTGTCTTGTTCGGCGATCAAAAATGAATTCAATAAAAATATGGAATTAAGAGTCCAATGATGACCACGAAACCACTGTCAATTGTCATAAAAAACCCATCTGGTCCACAAACCTCCTTTACAGAAGGAAATCTGCCATACTTACCTGGTCTGGCCTTCATGTGATTCCAGACCCACAGCAATATGGTTGATTCTAGGGATAGGTGATAAATGCTGGCCCAGCCAGTGACACATGTATCCTTTGAACAAATACATATGAGTGTAAATGATCTCAACTGACCTCACCCAAGTTCTAATGCTTTGTTCCCATCATTTATTGCAGATGGAAGGATGCCAATCAATCTCCAAGGGTGCCATTCAGCATAAATAGCTCCCTTGGGAGTAAATCAAACTGATTACTGCTTGAGAAATACAAAATGTCATAAGATTTTTAAAAAAATTTTAACCTGGGTAAGAATTTATAAACCAAAAAAGACACTTGGGTAGCACGGTGATACAGTGGTTAGAACTGCTGCCTCACAGCGTCAGGGACCCGGGTTCAATGCCCGCTTTGGGTGACTGTGTGGAGTTTGCACATTCTCCCTGTCCATGTGGATTTCCTCCAAGTGTTCCGGTTTTCTCCCACACTCCAAATATGTGCATGCAGGTTAGGTTGATTGGTCATGATAAATTGCGCCTTAGTGTCAGCGGGATTAGCAAAGCAAGTACATGGGGTTATGGGGGTAAGGCCTAGATGAGATAGTTGTCAGTGCAGGCTCGATGGGTCAAATGGCCTCTTTCTATACTGTAGGTATTCTATGATTCCACAATACTAAATAGCTAACTATTAACACTATTCAAATGGGATGTACATTTTCAAAATTTTGTCTACAGCCTGGTGTTTCAAATAAAAAATCTTATATGTCATGGCAACAGATCAATAATGGGCATCAATATTAAAATTACCTAAAGTTATGTACACCCATGGTCAGCAACTTGAGATACATCAACATCCAGAACAATCAGCAGCAGTATCAGGGATGTGAATGAACTAAGGTCAATTTTGTGCACTAATAATTTAGCAAAAATGTCTGTTCATAGCATTTTGAAGTGACACTTCATAGTTTGGTCACATACATTCCAACCAATCTAACCCTTTTGCTTAAATAATCAAATAAAAATAGATGATGGTAAACATTCTAGTACCAGTGGATAGATGAAGAAGTGTGTCCTGTATAAACAACACAAGTGTCTAACTGAAAAACAAGCTACTCTTAATTCTCTAAAGATCATTGTTCAACTGTGGTGTTATTTTAGGTGCAGTTGGAAATACTAGCTGCACTGGAAAATTGTGAACTAAAATTACATTGGCATCAAGTGTGTTGCGTTTTATTTTTAAGTTATGGAAAAGGAAAAGAAAGTGCATACTTACATCTACTAACCAAATTTCTTCTTCTCTACTGTCTTTAAACCTGCAATAAAATCACCATGCTGTCAACGAATATAGAATGTTTCCGATACAGTTATATCCAAGACACTACACTATTCATCTGTTTGGAATTAATGGATATTCCAGATATTGTTATTAACTAACATATTTGATTCGTAATGGTGGTCAATCAAATGAATTCACAAGAACCTCAAGCAGTGAGCAAGGTATAGAGGAATCCAAGCACGACGAGTTCCACCGCCATGCTGGCAATATGACATTTGTTAGGTCCGAAGTATATTGTACTGGTGCATGTACCACAATTGTCTAGAACGCAGTTAAAAAGGACATCACATTGCTCTAGAAGAGAAAATGCTGGAAAATCTCAGTAGGTCTGACAGCATTTGTAAGGAGAGAAAAGAGCTCATGTTCCACGTCCAGATGACCCTGTGTCAAAGCTTTGTCAAAACTTTGACAAAGGGTCAGCTGAGCTCGAAACATCAGCTCTTTTCTCTCCTTAAAGATGCTGCCAGACCGACTGAGATTTTCCAGCATTTTCTCTTTTGGTTTCAGATTCCAGCATCTGCAGTAATTTGCTTTTATCACACTGCTCTAAGTATCTTTCACAAGTGAAAACACCTTGGACTCAATTAATCAACATTCATGGGAACTATAAGCTTTGGAAATGTTTCACTCACATCCAAGAAGATTCTGGCATGCTAAACCAGCAGCATGTTGCCCAGCAATAACACGTGTATGTACCACTGTTACTTTGAGATTATGTGGACCACTCCACTGCAAAATATGTACGTTCCCAAATAAATTGAACCTGGTTAACAAAAAACCTGGCAATTAATTCCTGCACTAAACACTTAGCAAACTGTGTAATTTTAAAAAGTAAAAGCAATTCTGGGAAACAAAGTAGTAGTTCAGGAATATCCAACACATGCAGCTCATCTACCTGAAAATACAATGGCATGGCTTGTAAAATTACAGCTAGAAGGTTGCATGAAGAATCCATATCATGGGTACTGAATAGTGCTGGAGGCCACTAATACTGGACATGATTGCAACGCATGGGGTGGGGGAAAGGGAGCAGTGACATAATAACATTGAGACTTAGTACCATTTGAGAGATGAGAATGTGGAGGAAAGGTATAAACTGTTTTCTGGGTCTTCACTGCTTCAGACAGGAAGAGGAGCAGGTTTTGGCCACTGCCAGTGTTTTACTTAAATGCGTGCACAAAAATACCAGATATGAAGCCATCCATTGCCTGATAGTTGCTAGATGGCTTAAAAATCTGTCTATACAGTGCAAAACCCAGACATCTAGCCACCCTAGACATACGATTTATTATTTTCACTGGTAAAGGATAATGCAGCAGGCTGGTGTGGATATCTAAACTCATACGTGCTTCTTTTAGAAGTTACGTCAATAACATTTGGAAGCCAAGTGAAAAGTTAATTTAAAACTACGAATTGTATTCATGTGAAAAATTAGGTCATAACCTGTTTGGCCACATCTTGAATAAGTAGCAGCTCAATCTGCAAGAATCAATTTATTTTTAAAAAAGCACAACACAAAATATTGCCTATAGACAGCATCAGGGCTGGCGAAAGAAATCAAGCACTAAAATGACAATTTTTTTTCCCCAAGTAGCAGTAAGTGCATGAAATATCACAGGGCACAGAGGCCATGTTCTTTCCATCCTCACCACCAAAAAACACTAGAGCATCTTCAGGTTATAACCCAAAGGTATCATCAAAAACATGAAACCTGTGTTCCATTGTGGTGCTGCACTGTTGGAGCTATGGTCTTTCTAATCAGGTGAAACAAGGCTGATCTGCCTCTTAGATGGGAGTAAATGAACAATACTTCGAAGAGCAGAGTTGCATCCTGGCCAATATTTATGCCTCAAACAACATCCAAAAGAAAGGCCATCTGGCCATTATCAAATTGCTGTTTGTAGAACAAAGTGGTGGAAGCATTTTCTACAATACAACAGCAACTACACTTCAAAAGTACTTGATCAACTGTGAAATGATTTGGATGTCCTTAGGATCATGAAAGTTGCCATATGAACAACTCATTCTTATTCAAAGAAAGGAATCAAAATTCTACCTGCATATTCAGAAGACATTGAAATTACAGGATACCAAACTTAATAGGTTAATTATTTTTAAAATATTGAGCACTGAAGACAGATATGCTAATATAGCAGATAAATTTTATTTAGACTAGAATTGTATTCAGGCAGTCATGTCTAGTGTGCCCCAATCAATTGGTTTTCCGAGTCGCAGTGATTAGGAACCTCCAATTCAATCATTGTCTATGTTAACAGCTCACCTTAGCTGGATTGACGATGTTACTAAAAATGCACTCTGCCCTTCTGGGTTAGGGAGAGTAAAAGAGCACTATTTCTCAAACCAATAGAAAATATCTGAATCGTTGTCATGGGAGAGTAGGACTACGCTTAGTTATGATGCCCTCCAAAATCAAATGGCCTGCCAAAGCTCACCACCAAGACAAACACATGATAATGACCACTTGGGTGAGGTACCAGAGGGAATTCAGCACCTGTGGAATGAGATCAGCTATGATTGTGTTAAATGGTGGAGCAGGCTCAAGGAGCTAAATTGTCTAATCTTGCTCCTAATTCTTATGATTCTAATGTTACAAAAGGGAGTCAGTATCTTGAGGAGGACAGAAAATAGGCATTAAAAATTCTACTTAACGTTTTCGCCCCTTCAATGACCAGCATAAGCTTTGGTCTTTGTTTACAATATCACCTGAACCAACAGAGTTGCAACATTTGCAAGTATCTGTTACTTTACTGGGTTAACATGGTATTTCACCACATCAGGATCACTTTACCACAACAGATTACATGGGGTGCTACTGAAAGGTAAGAGAACAATGGAAAGGTTCAGGTGCTCTTTATAAATTGCACGCTTCAGATGCGAAGATAATATAACCTAACCTGACTTCAACAGAGAATAAAATCTGAAGCAGGAGTGTAAAACACGACTCACGTTACCCCCATGCCCTGCCCTGTGGCTAGATTAGAATTTCCCCACAACCAGTTTAAAATCTCAGGCATTACGCACCTGCTGCAGGGCTTCACCACTGACAGCAGAAAATGAGCAGACTTGCAGATGACCACATTTGGGATTGCTTTAATGATCTAGAATGTTCACTGACTTACCCATGCATGGCAAGGTAAGCCTACTGAACCTCTACCCACTGTAGTAACAATACCTGACAACTAATTCCTACATGAGTGATTCTGATTCCCCAGAGAAGTCAATACCTCATCTTAAGCAGACTTGCTGCTCCAAATATCTCCAGAGTTTGCTATTCAGTCATATTACTTCCTGGCTCTATGCTCTTTGGTGATGGAACTAACTAAAGTGGAATTATTAACCTTGTGCCATGACTTGACTTTTTCATTTCCTGCCCACATCATCCAGGCCAGAATCTCTCTCTTTGCAGCAAGTTAAAAATGCAGACTTATGTCCTCACAGCATAGTCTGAGTTATATTTCCGAAGAGTGGCACTCAGGCAAAACAGAACTTAGAAAAGTTAATAACAATGCACTACATTTAAACAGTCTATTTCAGGATTTACTAGCTTGCTACTTGAGTCGAGTCAACAATAACTAATTTGTAATTGTGCTCAATTAGCAGATCTAATGTGACATGATCTGAAACACATGGCTACCTATTGTTATGAACCTCACTACCCAGTCTCAACTGTTATCTTTTAAGCCACTAGCATTTGAGAGGGAAAAAAAAAATCACTGCTAGGAGCATATTCAGCTATTTTAACTATGACATGTGGCAAGTAACATTGCCTGGCACTTGTGTGACATGAATGACCATCTCCAACAAGAGCCAATTTAACCATCACTCCTGGATATTTAATAGCATTATCAACTCCAAATCCCCCACTATCAATATCATAGGGTTACCATTGACCAGAAATTGAATTGGACTAGCCATATAAATACTATGCCTACATTAGCAGGTCAGAAGCTAGGAATCCTGTGGTTGTAATTCACCTCCGAACTCCCCAACGCTTGTCCACAACCTACAAGACACAAGTCAAGGGTGTAATGGCATACTGCTTGGATGAGTGCAGCTACAACAACACTCAAGACCTTCGACACCATCCATGATAAAGCAGCCTGTTTGATTGGCATCCCTTCCACAAACATTCACGGCCTTCACCACCAATGCACAATAGCAGCAGTGTGTACCATCAAGCTGCACTGCAGGAACTCACAATGGCTCTTTAGACAGCATCTTCCAAAGCCACAACCATTCAGAAGGATAAGAGCAGCATATACCTGGGAACACCACCACCTCAGTGAATAGACACAAAGTAATCATTTTGCTTCTCTGCTATTTCTCTTCCCCATTATAAATTCTCCTGACTCTGCCAGTAATGGACCCACATTTTTCTGAGCCAAATGTTTCTTTCTTACATGCCGAGAGAAGATCATAGTCTGTTTTGTGTCAGTTTCCATTCATATTCTATTCTCCCTTTATCTTCTTGGTCTTCCTTTACTACATTCTAAAATCTTCCCAATTTTCAGGTATCTGGCAACTTTATAGGCCATTTCTTTTATTCTTATACAATCTTTAATTTCTTTGTTAGCCACAGCTGACTGACTTTTTAGGGGAAGGATTTTGAACTTTGCAAGAGTGTACAGTTGTAAACAATTCTTTAAAGACTATCCATTGCCTGCGTATCTTCATACCTTTTCATGTATTTTCCCAATCCACTTCAGCCAATTTCCCTCTCATATCTTCATAACTTCTTTACTTTAAATTTAGCACCCTGGCTTCCAAATGAATGAACTCACTTTCAAACGATATAAAATGTTATCATATTATGGACTCTGAGATGGCCTAGCAAGCCACTCAATTATATGTAACCTCTACAAACTCTAACAGGAATGAAACCAAGGGACCATCCGACTTCGACCTTGGCACCGGAAACTGCAACAGCATAGCCAACCCCATCGATCTCACAGAAATTTCCTTATTAATGTCAGGGGGCTTGTGCCAAAATTTGGAGAGCTGTCCACGGACTAGTCAAGAGACAGCCAGACACGGTCATACTCACAGTTGTCTTAGTTACCTATATCCCAGACACCACCATCATCATCCTTGGGTATATCCTGCCCTACTACCAGAGGTGGTGACTCAGTGGTACAGTTGGGAGGGAGTTACCTGGATAAGGTGCTCCTTCAGTGGGTCAGTGCAGTCTCTACGAGCCGAATGGTCTTCTCCGACTCTGTAGGGATTCTATAGTTCTATGAGATGCTGAATATCAGCAGCAGAATTGTATACAACGACAACTTGTAACCTGTCATTAACAGTGTTATCAACTGGCATTTATGAAGCAAAAACTGGCTCACTGACACTCAGTTTAGGTTCTGCAGCGTTTGGCTCCTGACCTCATTGCAGCCTTGGTCCAAACATGGGACAAAATGGCTGAGCTCAAGGTAAGACTAACTGCCCTTGGCTTCAAGGCAGTATTTGACCATGGGTGGCACAGTGGTTAGCACTGCTGCCTCACAGCACCAGGGGCCAGAGTTCAAATCCGGCCTTGGGTGACTGTGTGGAGTTTGCATGTTCTCTCAGTATCGACACAGGTTTCCTCCAGGCAGTCCGGTTTCCTCCCACATTGCAAAGATATGTAGGGTTAGGTGGATTAGCCATGGTAAATGAGTGGAGCATGGGTAAGCACCTAGATGGGATGTTCTTTCAGAGAGTAGGTATAGATTCAATGGCCCAAATGGCCTCTTTCAGCACCATAGGAAATCTGTCATTCTACGATTCTCTAAACCTGAAACCTCTATCAACCAGAAGGGTAAGGGCAACAGATGCATTGGAACACCTCTACCTATAAGTTTCTATTCAAGTCACACACCATTGTGACTTGAATGGGAACTATTACTTCACTGACACTGCATCAAAATCCTGGCACTCTCTTCCTAACAGCAGTGTGGGTGTTCCTACAACACAGACTGCAACAGTTCACATTACTCTTCTCCAGTAATTAGGGATGGGCAATGCTGGCTTGGCCAGCAATGCCCACATAAAATTATGAGCTACAATGGCAATTCTGCAGGGGGCTGCACTATCAGATGTGCACCTTTGCAGGTTAAATATTAAAGCAAGGCCCTGTCTGTCCTCTCAGATGAATGTAAAAGATCCCATGGCATTACTTAAAGAGAATGGGTGCTCTCCCAATACCTTAGCCAACACTTAAACTTCAACCAGCACCTCAAACATCTGACTATTAATTTGAGAGATTTGAGAGATGTGCTGTGTGCCAATTGACTGCTGTCATTCCTCCATTACATTACAAAAAAAACTTTGCTCATTAATTTTTCAATAAATTCACTGCAGAGCATTAGATCTAAGTATTATTGCGAGAATTGTAATCAAATATTAGGAAGCCTAAAGCCATTGACATTGGACCCCATAACAAACTCTCTTTATTCCCTAGAGACCAATTTCATCCCTCTCCCATCTGAAGATGAATCAAACTGTTTGCAACCTTGACATTCTATCTGAACCTAAGACAAATTTCTACTCTCTCACTAAGGTTACCCACTTCCATCTTTGTAACATGGCCCGTCTCCACAACTGTCATAGCATGCTTGCTGCTGAAATCTTCATGTGTGCCCTTTTCTCTAGAGTTGCTTATTCCAATATGCTCCTGAATGGCCTCCCACAATGCATAAACTTGAACAGATCCAAAACTCAACTGCCCATATCTTAACTTACTCCATTCTGTTCAACTGTCACCCACATGTTCACTGATTTACACTACTCTTGGTATGGTTCTGCCCTGATCTTAAAATTCTCATCCTCAATATCAAATTCTTCCATGGTCTGGTCCTTCCTATCTCCGTATCCTCCTCCTGTCTACAACCTTCCAGAGTCTGTGCACACCCTCTTTGGTCTCCTGCAAATCACAGATTTTCTTTGCTCCACCATTGATGACCATGTCTTTGGCTGGCTGGGCCTCTGGCTCTGGAATTTCCCTCCAAATCTCAACTAATGTTCCCTGTATCTTGCACCCCAACAGCAATCAAACATTCTCATGTAGTCTGTGCAGAAATTGTGTGTGTGCACAGTTGTGCAAAAAAATTTGAAGGACCAGACACACTCCAAAAAGAGGGAACATTACTCTCCATAACTCTAAAAGTTGGTTGAACGCTAATGTCTATTTGGATTTACTGTCAAATTGTTCGTTTTTTTTTCCTGTGTTGGGATGTTTACTATGTTAAAGGTGTTATATAAACTATCGTTGATGGCTGCTCATCTGTCTCAATAGCCAGGAAAGTGAACACTTTAAGTGTTTAAGTTAAACACTAAAGTGTTTTCCTAACACTGGAGCCATCCCTTAAGGTAGCAAAATGTTTAATTTTTCTTCTTTAATTTCCATCTTTTTTCCCTCCTCTCTCAATGCAAAGGTTGTTTTCCTCTTTCTTTTACTGTACCTAATTGACTTTAACTCATCTACACTATTCCAAACTCCTCAGTCTCTTTATTTCTCAATCCTTAAACTTCTTTACTCAAGGCCCAGAACTACAAGGACACCTGAAAAGACATGCCATTTTCTGCCTGATGTTTATAGAAAACTGTTATTTTGTGATCCTGGAGTTAGACCATATAGTGTCCTAAGATATGGACGTTAATATGGTTCCCGGAATCAACTGCTTTTATGATTTGTGACACAACAATAATTGATGGACATAGAAAAAATTCTTAATAGTTCTTTTCTGTGATCTGTGACAATCAGGACGATGTGAAAAAAAAAACAAATTTATGTGCAGTCAGGAGCTTGAACCCTGCTGGATTTCTTTTCCTCCACGTCCTTTGTCAGAAACCGATCAAGTGTGGAGTCTTACGGTGGCACAGTGATCAGCACTGCTGCCTCACAATGCCAAGTCTGATTCCGGCCTTGGGTGGCTGTCAGCAGGGAGTCTGCACATTTCTCTGCGTATCTGCCTGGGCTTCCTCCAGGTGCTCCGGTTTCCTCCCAGTCCAAAGATGTGCAGGTTAGATGGATTGGCCATGCTAAATTGCCCCTTAGTATCAGGCGGATTAGCAGGGTAAATACATGAGGTTACAGGGATAGGGTTTGAGTGGGATTATTGTCGGTGCTGGCTCAATGGGACGAATGGCTTTCTTCTATAATATAGTATAGGCCAGTAATTATCTCAGTATGGGCCAACAGTTGTTCTTAATAACCTGTCGTCCCACTCATGCAGACTGTCTGGTGCATTCATTAAGTGAGCCATTTACACGTGATATTCAATTTAAAAACATAGGAAGTTTGAACTGCTTGCTTTAATGGAACTTGCTGTGTTTATATGTAACCAAATTTACAGCTTTAAAAATATTTATACTATGAACACATTCAAACAAAATTTGAAGTCATTATTAAAATACACGGGGTTAAGTATTCATTTGCTTCCACTTCCAATGCAGGGAAGGGGAAGGTGATGTCACAATTCATGATTAGACTATACCTGGGCATATTGCGACAGGCTACATGCAAACATTATACTGTCTCTATTTGAAAAATTTTAGTGTTCACCAGCAGATGTCCACATTGCTGGCTTAATGCTCAACATTCAGTAGTATGCATAACTGCCATGTGTTTCAGCAGGAGGTCTTGTAGCACAGTGATAGCACCCCCACTTCTGGGCCAATAGCTCCATGTTCAAATGGATTCTTCAGTTACACAAGGGTGGTCATAGCATGGTTCAAAAGCTCAGGAGTCCTTCAACCACCCCCACCACTCCCTAAGTGGGAAAAACAGCATGGGTGTGAAGATACGCTGTAAAATAAACGTGTTTCAGCTAGCCTGAAACAGACTCATAAGAAGCAGCAACTAATTCCCAATTCTGTATTCCTTTGAGGAAAAGGACATCAAATGGAGCAACAGCAAAGAGAAAAGGCTCAAGGCCAAAGGACACAAAGCTAGAGGCCTTAGTCTAGGTTGACAGGAAGAGAGAGGCCATCTTTCTACAGCAAGGCCACCAAACCCTTAAGGTACATGCTGACTGGATGGCCAATGCCTGGAATCTCACCCTTGAGCTCTGACAAAGGGTCATCCTGACTCGAAATGTTGGCTCTATTTTCTTTCCATAGATGCTGTCAGAGCTGCTGAGGTTTCCAGCATTTTCTGTTTTTCTTTCAGACTCCAGCAACTGGAGTATTTTGCTTTTGGCCTGGAATTTCATCCCTGGATCTTGCCATATTATCGCAAGAAGTCCAATGAACTCACATGAATGATCAAGGTCAATTAATGTATCTTCACATAACATCTCTTGCACACTAGATTGCTCAAAATACCACATCCATGAAGAAAAACAAATCTTAAAATTACTCTTCCACAAAATGGACAAAGGCTAATTCACCAACCTCCTGGATTATGATAACCCTTACAATGTATGAACATTTCACCTAAACCAACCCAAAAGACTAGGAGATGAGACATACTGCAAAAGTCAGCTCAGGTCAAAGGCTGATCTACAGTGATGCCTCATCTCCAATGTTGTGCAAATGGCTCCAGAGTTACCTGCCCAAAATACATTGGGTTTTAGTGAGGGCAAGTACATAATTATCTAAGCAGCTCGATCTGAAACTACCCTGTCAATTGGCTGAGACTTGAGCTGTCAGAATTGCTTTATTAAATACAGATTTGGACTCTGTCTGCAGTTGAGGCTTACCCTCAGAAGACAGAGAAAACCAGACCCTAAGCTAGCATCCTGCCTCTGACCGCCATTTCTCTCAAAGTTGGATCATCAGAAAGAATCTTGTATTTTGTCTATGGATTGGACTAATTTCCAGTATACAAGGATACTGTGATGCATTTTTAACAATATCAACCAAGTTCCTAGGATGAAAACCAGGCATTCTGCCAGACAAGGCTATCTGAACAACCTTTATTGAACACTGACTCACTGAACTCTACTCACATGAATTAATGTCAATGCCTTTTTGATTTTTTTAAATTAAAAGTAGCTTGCTATTTGTAACTTCTTTCCCTTTCTACCTATATGCTCATGAGTGTGAATTTGTGTTGCAATCCATCCCTTGGGTTTTGAATGTTTTAATAAATCCTAGTTTTGTTTCACCTTAAAAGAACTTGCTGTGGGGTTATTTTTAAACATTGGACCTCCTAAACTAGGGTTTAGGAAACACAGCACAGCCCATTTCAACATGGGAAAGGATATCAAAGGAATCCAATTAAATTAGAGAAATTAAAACTACCATTGTCACAGATAGAGGAGGTGGATTGTAAGAATTATTCAATTTGTCTCATGCTCATGTCCTTAATGTCATGCAGGCTCGGATTTCTGTGCAGCAGGCAGCTACACACAGCAATCCATTTTCCGACAGATTATTAGACTTGCTGGGGCATTGTCCCAGGGGAGTGCCAGTGAATCTGTGTAATATGTGCCTATTGTCTTCTGTCAGGTTCTCAGCATTTATGCCCCTACTACTGCTGCTCAACCAGTGCCCTTGCTTTTGTCTCTCATCAAGCCAGTCCAGATCATTGCCTCCTGTGCTACAGTGGTACAGTCCTCAGCTGGGCCATCAAAACCCAGAATTGGTTGAAGATGTCTGGAAAGGCCATAAGCAGTCTTCCCTATTTAAAAGTCAATAGCCTTCCATCAGCCATATTGCAGCTAATCAGGTACACTGCGTAGAAGCACTAGGTCAGGGAAAAACACCAACAAGATAGGTACCAACGCGATGATTTTTTCATTATTGGGTTATACAACTGGAGAAGGCTATAATGGAGTGGCCTGTATTGGCAGTTTTCATTGCACAATTTTGGCCAAGATGACGTAGTAGTAGGATGTCACAGCTAGATGGGGTAATCATGGAGCAATGGTAGGAAAGGGTAAAGCTATAAAAGGAACTGGAATCTCAGTAGACCCCTTGGACAACTCATCTGGAATGAGGTCCTAGGTATCTTATCCTCCTGAATCTGCCTTGGTATTGCCTAGTGCCATTATAATAGTGAGGTGTTTGACAATGCAGCAGACCACCACAAACTTTGAGAAATGTTCCAGCCAGTGCTGCATGGCTCCCCTTATCCCAAGCCGTCCAAGCAACAGAACCAATACTTGAGAACTGTGGGTGGCATGGTAGCACAGTGGTTAGCACTGCTGCTTCACAGCTCCAGGGACCTGGGTTCGATTCCCAGCTTGGGTCATTGTCTGTGTGGAGTTTGCACATTCTCCACGTGTCTGCGTGGGTTTCCTCCGGTTTCCTCCCACGGTCCAAAGATGTGCAGGTTAGGTTGATTGGCCATGCTTAAATTGCCCCTTCGTGTCCTGAGATGTGTAGGTTAGGGGGATTAGTGGGTAAAACATGCAGGGATATGGGTGTAGGGCCTGGAAGGGATTGTGGTTGGTGCAGACTTGATAGGCTGAATGGCCTCTCTCCGTACTTATAGGGTTTCTATGATTTCTAACGCCTATCAGATATGCTCCACAATGGCAGCTATGAGCGGTTACCATTGGACACTGATGAATGTTCCAAGTTTGAAGAAAGTGCTTCAAATCAGTCCAAGAGGTTGTACGATGTCACAATCTCCCCACTGATAGCTTCTGTTGAAGTCATGGCACATCCATACTAGCACCTCTCCTGCCATGGGGCATTGTACGAGCAGCAGCAAAAAATGTTGCGTTCGCCATTTTATTTCCATAATACTGGTTCCAGCAACACTCCAGAAGCTAACTTTGTGATTATTGGTTTTAAATGTGATGAGATAGCTATCTGCTTCTACAGAATTACAGTGTGATAAACACTGTAGTCACAAATCTGGGTGAAAATGGCTTCTCAAAGTGATATGCATGGTCAGTTCCACTCACTTCTTCTTTATCTCTTGAACAGAAACTTACACACCACAGGAAGCAACTAAACTAAACAACATTAACACAGGAGATATTTTACAACATCGCTACACTTAACTAATTGATTTATTTGGCTTTTCAAGTTAAGCACCACCAAAGACTGTTCTAAGTGTGGGCATGAGCACATTATAAACTTTTAAGGCAAATGTACGAATAATGTGAAGTTAATTTCCAGCCAAGTTATTTTTTCTAGCCAATACTTGGGCTATGAAGGAGCATTAAAAGTTTCTCAAAGTAAACTTGTGCCAGACAGCCCACTTTGCTTTCATTATTACAACTAAAGTATGTTGGTACTAAGCTTAATGCACAGAAAATCATATCTACAATGGATCTGTTCAGTTGATTTACACATTTTTATCCTGCTGATCATTTAGAATGGTATTTTGGAACTGGGAAGCATTTACACGACTTAAACCCTATTCTCTTATCCTGGGGTAGAATTATCGACCCAGTGTTTTATGGATCTATGATTTTGCTGTTTAGATTCAGTAGTCATGATGTGGATGTGCCGGCGTTGGACTAGGGTAAACACAGTAAAAAGTCTGACAACACCAGGTTTAAGTCCAACTGATTTATTTGATAGTACACTCACTAGCTTTCGGGTTAGCCCCTTCGTCAGGTGAATGGGGAGTTCTGGCCTCAGACAGAGCATATAAAGCACCTACAGTTTACAGATTACTGAACCTGTAATCTGTAAGCCATCAGTGCTTTATATGCTCTGTCTGAGGCCAGAACTCTCCATTCACCTGACGAAAGGGCTAACCCGAAAGCTAGTGAGTGTACTATCAAATAAATCGGTTGTACTCAAACCTGGTGTTGTCAGACTTTTTACTAGATTCAGTAGCACAAGCACAGGGAACTAGATTACCCCGCAAGCTATTTGACACATAATGGAAATTTAACTTTGCTACAGACAGTCATGTTTGTATAAGTGTTTAGAAAAGTTTCATAGAACCTCAGAAAAATTAGCACAGGAGGGTTTCTTTCAGCTCACTGAGCCAGGACAGTATCAGCGTAGCTCATCAGCACTATCCTTTCTAATCCCATTATCTTTCTCTCCCTGCCCCATCAAAATATTTGCTTTAGCTCCCTCTTAAATACTGTGATTGATGCTGATTCAACAGCTATTCACAGTATTGCATCATATATTTTAATAACCCAATGTGCTTCTTCTAACCATTCCTTTTATGCTTTTGGTAATAATTCTAAATTTATGCCCCATTGTTATCCATTCACCAGTCATTTGAAAAAAGATATTTATTTTCCTTAACCCTTTAACAAACTTTGAACACTTACTTTCTATATCCTTTTTCATCCCTGGTATCATATCATGTTTGTAAATCCTTACTGCATCTTTTTCCCCAAAAAAATCCATTGAAACATACAATGCTCCAACTGCACGCTGCACAAATTCACCACTGCCTCCTTAATTCTGCAACTGTCTTTTTTTTAATGAAGAGAATGCTATTTCCTTTTAGATTACTTTTTCCAAGTAAAATTTTTGATTCAAAGTTTATTTTTCATCCTTAGCCCTGCCAAAATAATTATTCACTTATTCATTCCATCTGCCGAGCCACCAGTGAGCTTGTGTGTGACAACAGGGGTTGGATTTTGCTTTTAGATTAGTCTTTATCATATTGCTGGTATGTGACTTTACTGTGCACAATTTGACAGCCATGTTTCTGCATTACAAAAGTGACTAGACTTCAAAAAGTACCCTCTTGGATTTAAAATTTACAAGGTGTCCTGAGGACATAAAAGGTGTTATACTAATGTATTTTTTCTCCTTTTTATATAGAAGCAGAGAGGTACCAGAGGATAGCCTTGGGAAACACCACTAACTTAATTTGAAATGCACCTCTTCACTATGCACAAAACTTTCCATCATTCATCTATACTACCACTTTAGTTTTAATATGATGGGCCTTGTAACAAAACTTTATCAAAGATTTTAGGAAGGCTTAAATATACAATGAGCTGGACTGTGCAGTCAGCGGTAAAGCATGCACCACTGATCTAGAAAAAAGCTGTCCACAAAGATCTAGTGATCGCTGTGGCACAGGTTTCTCCTTTCCCAATGCCAGCTTGTTTCTGGCACCTAGTCAAAGTGATCACCAGGCATCCAACAACATTGATGACAACATGGAGTGTAAGCATCCATTCGCATTGGAGTATTAGTAGAGACAGCACATAAGGATAAGAACAGCTGAATTCCTATACTTTTTAAAGTTTTACAGATAGCAAACTACACTACTGGGACAAACATGGAATTAGGTTAGAGCTAAAACTTGAAGTAAACTTTTTTTTTTAAAAGAAAGATGTGAAATTTATCATGGAAAAATCTGAAATCCAACTAATATAAAACTTCTATTTCAGGGCCAGTGAGGGTTGCGGTGCTGAGGAACTTACAGAGATATGGCAGTGTGAAGCCATGAATGGACTTGAAAATAGGGAGAATGGGGGAAAAAAATCAAGAGCTGAAGCCAGCGTAAGTCAGCCAGCACTGGGTGTTAGGGAAACATTACGAATTATAAAGCAAGACAGCAATTATAAATTTAGCATGCCAATAAAAACCCAGTTACACCTCATTCAATAAGGCACAAACTTTTCAAGGTTTGAGTAAGACTATAGCCAGGATTTTCTGGCCACGCTGGCCCCAAAACCAGAAGTTCCCATCCAAGGTGAACTGACCTTTCCATGGTCTGCCCCTCTTCTATTAGGATTCCCATGGAAGGCAAAACAGGCAAATTTGCCCCTATGAATGCAAGTTCTTGCCTGTTCAGTGATTGTCAATTGATTGCATTCTGGAGTGACTTTAACAGGCCACCCTCTGGGAAGGGTAGAATCACAGAGCAACTTTTGAATTTCTACATTTAACTGTGCATGTATGAGCTCTGGAAGTTGCTGTCAGCTTAAGAGGAATAATAACATTGTACCCTAACAGTTTTGCCAACCTTAACACTACAAAATCCAACTCACATCTGTAGCATTCTTTATACTGGGCACCACATCCACCATTACACATTTACCAAAAAGTGCAGTTATTGAGACTGTCCTTAAGTACTGCTTCAAAGAACCAGATGATTGATACCAGTTCCAAAATTTTAACAGAGATCATGTCACTTTGAGACATACACTCCATATACAAATGCATTTAACGATAAAACTCTCAAGCGTTATGGCGTTTGATATAGCAATTCCACAGCCTCAATTCAGATTCTGCCATAGAAACATAAATGATAAAATTCTGTACTAACAACTTAGTTCTTCTGCAATTGGTTCTGAAAGTAGTAATCCCATCTGGCTTGGCAACAAATTAACTATCGTTCAACAATATGATGTCTCACACTGAAATGGTTACACAGTGGTTAGCACTGCTGCCTCACAGGACCTGGGTTCAATTCCAGCCTTGGGTTACTGTATGGAGTTTGCACATTCTCCCCATGTCTGCGTGGATTTTCTCCAGGTGCTCTGGTTTCCTCCCACACTCGAAAGATGTGCAGGTTAGGTGGGATGGCCATATTAAATTGCCTCTAAGTTTCAGGGGATTAGAAGGGTAAATATGTTGGGGTTATGAGGGTAGGGCCAGGGTGGGATTGCAGTCAGTGCAGACTCGATGGGCTGAATGGCTTTCTTCTACATTGTAGGGATCTTATGAAACAGGCAGCAATCTCTTTATAGACAATTTATTCTTCCCACTTATCTGACAGTAGTTTCAAAGGCTTGATCAGGCCCGGCAATGACTTGCATACAATTTCAATTAACTGAAAGCGTCCACAGTACGCCTTCAGGAATTCGGAGCATCAACCTGCAGACGTGTGGGTAGATGTACTGGCTATGCTAAATTCTCTCTCAGTGTACCCAAACAGGCACTGGAGTGTGGCAACCTGGAGATTCTCGCAGTAACTTCATTGCAATGTTAATGTAAACCTACTTATGACATTGATAAATACATTTTTTAAAAAACTTTATTTGTTTGACTCCACTTCTTCCCCCCATCCCACCAAAACAAAAGCAAATTGTATTTAATACTAAACATACACAAATTGCATTTCAAACAAATGCACGTGGCTGCTGCAAACAAAATATATTTTCGATTTGTCGAGTAAAGGGGGGTTTACACAAGACTTGCACACCTCGCCTACTATACAAGGTGTGACAGTGCTGATCACAGTGCAATCATTGGTGTACTTACGAGGCATCCAGATCTATAGCAAAGGAAGACACTGCCAGGCTCCGGAAGACTGCCACTGCAACAGAGAGAGAGAAAAAAAACACATACATCTAATCAAAGGCACTCGAGGAAGCTGATGAATTGTTCTGCTTTGGATAGCCCTCCCCTTTTTTTTAAACCTGAAGGTATTTAATAATTCGGGGCTGGATGGACGGACAGTGCTCACCTCCGTACAGAAACAACACAATATGCACCGCCCCGCTCGCTGCCATTTTGCTTTGTGAGCCGAGGCTGAGCCCAGCCGACCCCGCGCGCATGCGCCGCGCTCCCGCTGCCATGGAGACGGGGCCTAGTATCGAGGACCGCCTGGCTGGAGGTGGTAAGTTGTCTGGTATTCATTGCCCCTACCGCCCCCTCTCACATTGTATAACCTGTCACGGTTGATCCAGAAACTCGAAATCAATCTCCAAGACACTGCTTAGTGTGCAACCTTGGAGGATAAAATATCATAGATAACAAAATCCCTACATTGCAAAAGAGGCTATTCAGCCCATCAAGTCTGCACCGACTCTCCAACAGAGGGTGGAAGTTTCCCGAGGTTTGTACGATTCTGCCTGAGGCCAACAGAGAATGTTAGAATGCTTTTCTCCAAGCCTCACCCGCCCCTGGAATTGGGGTAGGCGTGCCGGTAAAATTCCGGCCAGAGGGTCTTATCTGGGCCTATCCCTCTGCTCTAACTCCATAACCCCCTGCATTTACCATGGCTAATATCCTTAACCTTCACAATTTTGGACAGTGAGGGTCAATTTAGCATAGCCAGTAAACCTAACCTGAACAACTGGGTAGCACAGTGGTTAGCACTGCTGCTTCACAGCTCCAGGGACCTGGGGTCGATTCCTGGCACATTCTCCTCATGTCTGCATGGGTTTCCTCTGGGTGCTCCAGTTTCCTCCCACAGTCCAAAGATGTGCAGGTTAGGTTGATTGGCTGTGCCAAAATTGCCTTTAGTGTCCTGAGATGTGTAGGTTAGAGGGATTAGTGGTTAAATATATAGGGGATATGGGTGTAGAGCCTGGGTAGGATTGTGGTCAGTGCAGACTTGATGGGCAGAATGGCCTCTTACTGTGAACATAAGAAATAAGAGCAGGAGTAGGCCAACTAGCCCTTCGAGCCTGCCCCGCCATTCAATAAGATCATGCTGATCTGTTGTGGCTCAGTTCCACATTCCCGCCCTCTCCCCACAACCCTTAATCCCCTCGCTTATCAAAAACCCATCAACCCGCGTCTTAAAAATATTTAGCAAGGCAGCCTCCACCACTTCAACGGGCAGAGAATTCCAGAGATTCACCACCCTTTGAGTGAAGAAGTTCCTCCTCAACTCTGTTCTAAACCGCCCCCCCTTTATCTTGAGGCTATGCCCCCTAGTCCTACTATCCTTTCTGAGCGGGAAGAGTCTCTCCACCTCTATCCTATCCATCCCTGTGCTGTAGTGTTTCTATGATTCTATGAACTGAGGACAGTGGGAGGAAACTGGAGCACCCAGAGGAAACCCACGCTGACAGGAGTAGAACGTGCACACTCCACACAGCCAGTTACCCCAGGCTGGAATCAAACCTGGGTCCCTGACACTGTGAGGCAGCATTGCTAACTACTATGCCACTGTGTCACCTGTGGGGGATATTTAATACAATTTTCATCTTCTTTGAATATTTCACATTTTTAAATATAAAAATATTGAAAATGAGGGGTGGGAGGGTGAGGCTATTTTGGAAACCATCACAAATTCTGGAGAATGGTCACATGGACTCAAAACATTAACTCTTGTTTCTCTTTCCACAGATGCTACCAGACTAGCATTTTCTTTATTCATCAAGAGTTTTAAATGGTCCTATCACACATTAAGCTGATTTTTTTCAAAATATCGGTAATTGCAACACTATATTCTGCACCTTGTCTTTTCCTTCTCCCTTATGTTCTCTATGAATGGTATATTTAGTCTGTAAAGCTCTCAAGAAATAATACTTTTCACTGTATCCTAATACACGTGAGAATAATAAATCAATTCAATTCTTTTGCTTTTTAATTGGTCGGCGCAACATCGTGGGCCGAAGGGCCTATTCTGCTCTGTAATGTTCTATGTTCTAATTCAGATTTCCAGCATCCACCGTATTTTGCTTTAATTTGGTCATGTTATCCAATTGGGTTATGAGTCTTTTTGCTTTCTAATTGACGTATAGGAAGGCAGTATGTCACAAGGATGCATGTTGTTGACTGATGGCTGGAGTGTAAGTGGCAAGTCATGATGAAACCTCCAAGAATATATTTAATGGTTGGCAACCAGTATTGTATTTTCTTTCAAGGTTCTCAATTTTAGAGGTATTGACATTTGATGTTGTAAATTTTTGATTTGAAAATGAGTAACTAAGTTTACAGAAACAAAATACTGAGAATATTGGAAATCTGAAATATATACGGCAAAACAGCTCTTCTGTCCGCATCTGTGAAGAGGGGAACAAAATTGACATTTGAGATCTTTCATCAGAGTTGAAAACTGAGCAAAGGAAGTAAAGAAACCGCTTTGTCGTTTAATTTCTGCAGCCTTCCCCCTTGTCACTGACTTTCCCCTTCGTTTCTTCCCACCCTCCCGCTCACTCAAAACCTATTACGTTTCTAACTTTTCCCAGTTCTGATGAAAGATGATGGACCTTAAATTTAACTCTGTTTTTCTCTCCACATTTCCCGCAAGACCGATTGAGTGTTTTCAGCATTTTCTGTTATTTTGGAATATAGAATGATTTACTACCTGGAACTCCCCCAATCCAATTCAAGTCTGACCATGTTTTTAGGGATTTCAGTTTTCACAGGAACATAATCTGTTTTATTATTCTGAGTTTTTTGCTTTCTCTTCTTCTTCAATTTCACTTCTACATCAACTAGTGCATGAGCAATTATTTCCTGCCATCATATAATATCTTTACAAAGAGATGAGTGTAAGTTAAAACATGGCACAGATCACTTGGCCTAATTTGTCATGAAAATATTTGCCTTCCATGTGAACAAATACCTTTAATCACATTTTACTCATCCCTTCAACTTATTTTCCTCCGTTCACCAATCTAATTCAAGTGTAAATGTTAATAAAATTTCTGTCTCAACCACTGATCCTGAAAGTAAATTCACATTCTTGAAAATAAGCTTCCTGTACTAAAGTTCTGTTATGCAATATTTTATCCCTGGACCTCCATTCTTGATCCCTCAAAATACCAACCTTGGAAACTGAAAAGAGCTCATCAACAACTCTAAAAAAAAGCTTTGTATTTTAGGAACGACTGTTGGCCAAGAATTAGAAAAATTGTTTGCTGTCCTTTGACTGATACAGTAAAACACTCCTTCAGTAGATCACTGAAATGTCAGCCTCAATTATGCCTTCAGGTCTGTGGTGAGACTTGAATCCACAACCTAACCCAAATGTTCTGTTGCGACAAACTGAGCAAACTAAATACAGATTAGCAAAGATGAGGAATTATTATTGAAAATGCAGTTGAATTTGGGCTTACACAAATTAATCTGTGTATTCAACATTGATGTACACTTAACGTATTGCATCATTTTTACAACAGGAAATAATCTACCATTCAGCAGTGGTGAATTTAGATTTCATTGCATAGAAAATTGGATTGCAAAATGCAAGAGATTTACAATACAAGTACTTGTTACAAAGAACTGGAAGGTGTTCTCAGAACATTTTAATTATTGATATTTTCTTTGATGTATCTGGTACTTTGGAAATTACTGTGCCTTTTAAAGTAGAAAATATTTTTTCCTGACAGGTTAATTATCTTAGATATGAAAAAAAATAATTTTTGGAACTTCAGTTGAACTTGAACAGCACAGTAAATCTGATCTCAGATATATCATATTAATTTGTAAACTAAAACGATATAATGTCCCTGAACAACAATGCATTGTACATTACGAAGACAAGCTGACTCACTGTGGCATCTGTCCTGGAACCCCTGGCAGCCCAGAGGCAGGTGTGGGATTCCATGTAATGAGGTTTGCTAATTTACCTATTTTAAATAAACAACTTTTAATTTTAAGTTGCATGAAGGATAAGAGCCTGTCAATAATTGAAACAAAATCTTAGAATGGAATTCTTTCTCATAATGGGTGACATCTAAATACATGACCATCTTTTCTTTTTTAGATGCTAATCATGCTGCTACATAGTTTAAACAATTTCTGCTATCTAAGTTAAGAAATGACTTGTGGAGAATAGCAGATAAATATTTAATATAGTAATGTGATATTCTGCCATCTGTAATTATGAGAGGGGGTTCATCAATTTAAAATAAATGCTATAATGTCTTCCATTGAAATAGCAGAAGGGAGTCACTTTGAACATCTTAAGCACATGTATGCTATTGTAGGCAACACTTTTATGTTCCTATTTTGACTCTGAAAATTAATCTTTTTTGGGAAATAATTTCAAAATTATTTTGATAATACCAGACACAATTTGGTAAACATTGAAATATTATTTTGAGGAGTAGGAGGGGTCTGAATCTTGTCTGCAAGTCACTTGACTGGTTGCTTCCAACTGATTATTAATGACATGCCTCAGTTCTCCATGGATGTCAGCCACTCTTCTTCGGCTCTTTCTATGATTTACAAAAAGTATTCTATAAGGTTCCATAGTCCACACGTGAAACCCTTAGTAATGCGGCAACTTAATTGATATGGGGAGGGAATTCACTATATGGTAAGAAACAGAGAGTAGGAGCAGTGATTACGTAAGGTAATTGGAAGGATGTGACTTGTGTCCCCCAGGAATCTAGATTGGTGGCTCAGCTTTTCAATATATTTATCAATAACTTAGATGAAGGAAAACGAGATCCACACATTTCAAGTTTGCTGACAATATTAAGTTAAGTTGCATAGTAAGTAACATAGACGAGCAGAAATTCATAAAGGGATATTGATCAATTGAGTGGGCAAAACTATGGCAGATGTGGAAGTGTGGGGTCATCCACTTTAGCCCCAAGAAAGGTATTTTTCTAAATGGTGAGAAACTAGGAAGTGTGGAGGGGTAGAATGATTTAGGGACCCATGTACAACTATTAGTGGACAGGTGCAAATAATAATTGAAGCACTAATGGTACATTAGCTATTTCTCAATGGAGATCGAATACAAGTGGGTGGCTGGTATATGACAGCTGCATAAAGTTCTGGTTAAACTGCATCTGGAGTACTGTAGTTAGTTCTGGGTGTCACACCTCAGGAAGTGTACATTGGCCCTAATTGGGGAAGCATACATTTGACAAAACTAAACAGGCCCAGAAGGATTTAATTCAGAGAACAGGTTGCATAGACTAGGCTTGTATTCTCTGAAGATTAATAGATGGCCAAACGAGTGTCCAGGATGATTTAAGAATTCGATAAGATAGGTAAAAAGAATCTATTTCAGAACTGAAATTGATAGATTTTTGTCTGACAAAATATGGAACCAAGACAAGTCAATAGTTGAGATACAAATCAGCCATTATCTAATCAAATGGAGCATGCTTAAGGAATTGAATTGCCTACATTCCTGGTTGCTGTGTAGTAGCTAAGGGACCTCCATCACTGGTGCATAAACAATTTGCTCACAAAATGCTTTCAAAGATACCTGAGGCCAAAAACTACAATTTACTTAAAATAGATTAAAGGTCCGTATCGCAGAAGTTATTAACTGTGGTAAAGTGCAAAATTTGGGAATCTCAGTGTAACTTTTAGAATAAAACTCACTACACTTCAATATAAGTATTTTATTTTCTTAGCAGTTCATACTCAAATAAAGCTAGGAAGTGTATGCACAGCAGGAATAAATTCCTTATGATAAGAATGTGTCTGGAGCTATTCTTGAAAATAAGCTTTTACATTGGGCATACTTTAAAAAGTTCCCTTGATATTTACTTTTAACAGTTTACTTGTATGTAATTTCCTTGGGAATAAGGAAAACAGTAAATAAATACCTGTAACTGGAATTTTCAGAAACCATTAAACTTCTGAAAACATTTTTCTCAAGTGCATATGCTCCTAACAATAGGAAAAGGTAACATTTGATTAATTGATTCTAACAGCTTTCAGTCCCACAATTCAACCAGTCTTATATTAGCAATCTCCTATTCCAATGAAGAAAAATGCTGACAAATGGACCGGAATTTTACCAGCATGCCCACCATGGGAATCAGAGCAGGTGAGGGGCAGATAATGGGAAGGTTTGTTAACCTCAGATGGGACTTTATAGTTTCAGGATGAGTGAGACCACAAAATCCCACCCATGGGCTAAATAATGAATAGTTTAATTCCCCAACAACCCCTAATACAATTACTTACCTCTTTGTAGTAACTTGAGACCGCAATAATGGTAGTTGAATGCTTTGTTTAAAAGATGAGACTTCTTTATATCAATAAATAATGAAGTTTAACAATAACATTAACTGAGCAGCACAGTAATAACAATAAAAACAGGAGCATATGTAAAATAGCTCTCACTTGCAGAACACTTTCTTGCAGGCTGAAAAGCTCCCAAAACCTGCACATACACAGAACCTTCAACAGATGCCAGTAAAACAGTTAGATAGGAGACAGGCTCGCTTCTTGGCCTTTTGGCTAAGATCAAGTGCAGTATCAACATGCTGTGCTTGGTTGAAGTTGTTAGGTTACATTTTAGCTTCATTTGAAACAATTTTTAAAAGCAGCATCTTGGCCTTTTGGCTAAGATGCAAATAAGATCAAGCCTTGGAGGAGGAGCTATGCCTACTCCAATCAGCTTGATCATATAGATCAAGCTCATGACAGGAGGTGAGAGCCCTGTCTTGTGAGCTTGGATCGGGAATGTCTCAACTTGTTGAGTCTCTGAATTGGACTTGATTTGATTGAATTGGAATAAAAACAAAAAAAAGGAGACAGGCTCATAAGAACAATCTGTACTCAAAATGATACAATAATACTTCCCCCCCAAAAATTTCAATCCCCCATCAGGATAGAAATATGACAAAATTAATGTTTTAACTACACAGAGGTCTGCCAAGAGATTTGTGGTTGTGTTGCGACCTATGCAATACCACTGGTGCATCTTGTAACAGTTGATCTGGATCACAGGTGAAGAGATAGATTGAGAATACATATATGAATGTTCCTCTTCCACTTCCCAGCAGAGTCAACTGGCAAACCTGGAAACACAGGAACCTGGTGAACACCTTCACTGCTGAATTACCTTCTGCTATGTTATCTGTAATGGTCACTGATTCTGAATCTTTTCCTGACCCTTGGCCATACTGTAAACAAACATGATCTTGGTGTCTGCAAACAACTCTTCTGTTTTGCAGCCTCAATTCCCAAGATACTGGACCACTTTGATTTAAAATTTTTCCGAGTAATGAATTAAAGGATAGCATGATAGTGCTAACCACTGCACTACTGCCTCACAGTGCCAAGGAACTGGGTTCAATTCCGGCCTTCGGTGACTGACTATGTGGAGTTTGTATGTTGCCCCCATGTCTGCATGGGTTTCCTCCTACAGTCCAAAGATGTGCAGGCTAGATTGACTGGTCATGCTAAATTTGCCTTTAGTATTGGTGTGGTAAAGGGTTACAGGGTGAGCCTGAGTAAGAGTTAATGCAAACTCAATGGGCCAAATGGCCTCCTTCTTCACAATAGGGATTCTAGGAACCACCTCTGCTTATCACCCAAGGTCCTGATGTAGACCTGATCATCTGCTTTGAACTGCCTCTCCCTGGTAGTTCTGCTTCTGCTTCTCTTGTCTCCTGCTCACATTTGCTCTGAGATCTGGATGAAGCAGATCCAAATGAGACTTTGGCCTTCCACTTAACAACTATTCTGCTGGAGAGAGTCCAGTTGTGGACTGTGGCGTGATATGATACTGGAATAAAAGTTCTGAGAGCTTTGTGCTCAAGTATGACCTGCTATTCTCTTCAATCCTTCCTTCAGAGTTTGAAAAGCTCACTCCACCAAATCATTTGAAACCAAATGAAACGGTGCAGTACACAAATTCTTTTGCACGAATTCTCGAAACAACTAACTTGTAAATATAGCACCATTATCCAAAACAATGAGTTGCAAACATTCAATGTAGTTTCTCAATTGTCACAAGAGTTGTAATATTACCCATGATATGTGCACCAATCAATCAAACACACATCTATAACAACCAAAAACATGTGGTCCCACAAAGTCCATATGCAGTCAGGATCATAGGCAATCAAACCACTCCTAAGGATGAAGTGGTGCTGGTGGTACCATCTTCTGGTTTATCTTTTGATTTGATTTATTATTGTCACATGTATTGGGATACAGTGAACATTGTTTCTTGCAGGCTATGCAGACAAAACATACTGTTCATAGAGTACAAAGGAGAGAAGGAAAGGAGAGGGTGTAGAATATAGCGTTACAGTTACAGATAGGCTGAAGAGAAAGATCAGCTTAATATATGATAGGACCATTCAATAGTTTGATGACAGCAGGGAAGAAGCTGTTCTTGAGTCAGTTGGTATGTGTTCTCAGACTTTAGTATCTTTCTCCTGACAGAAGAAGGTGGAAGAGAGAATGATGCGTGAGGTCCTTGATTATGCTGGCTGCTTTTCTGAGGCCGCGGGAAGTGTAGATGGAGTCAATGGATGGGAGGTTGATTTGTGTGATGGACTGAGCTATGTTCACACCCTCTGCAGTCTTTGTCAGAGCAGGAGCCATATCAAGCTGTAATTCTTTTGGAAAGGATGTTTTCTGTTCTGACATGCCGAACGAGATGTCACCTTGTTCTACAAGTCCAAATCCATATTAGGCCACCAAACATATGAACTAGCAAGACTTTTTTTTTAGAAGCACCTGGATGTGTTCATGAATTTCAAATGACCAGGTGATAGAACAACCATCCTTGATTCCCACAGTATGCATCCGTCCTGTATATTTAACTACCTCTACGCTTCACTTAAGGTTTCAGTTCATCATCTCCTATGATAGTCAGCCATCTTTGCTTCAGAAATACTTTAACTTACAACAGAATAGAATTGCTGTCCATTTGTTGCTTAATTTGCTTTACGCTTTCTGGAGAATGTGCAAGTCTCTTGAGTAAGAAAATTGTCTTGGGAGGACACAATACTTTGGATGGTAAATCCAGTAAAGGGAGACAACTCAATGCATTTGCATTTGGGTTGCCTTTCCCTGCCCTGGGCACGATCTTGTACAGCTGACAATGTAAGCGTCTAGCACTGTGTTCTTGCTATACCCATGGGAGGAATACATCTTGACTTACTGAAATGACTCATCAATGGTGTTCTGTTGGTACATATGGTGAATGAATGACCATAGAGATACTGGTGGAATCTTTTCACTGCAAAAATGACAGCTAGACCTTCTTTCTCCAAATGTGAATATCCCTTTTCAGCTTTTGTAAGATGCCTAGATGCAAAACCAATGGGTTTTCAGACCCATCCTCCATTTAATGGGAAGTATCACCCCAAAACATAAGACAAGACATCACACAACAGGATAAGTTTCTTGTCTGGATCAAAGTGGAATAACAGATTAGCTGATTTCAGCAGCATTTTCACATCCTTGAAAGCCCTCCACTGAGCAAATTCCCATTTCCTTTTAGTTTCTTTGTGCAGAAGTGGGTACAGTGGAGCCAATGCTGTAGACAGATCTGACAAAAACTTTCCACAATAATTTACCAAGCCTAAAAATGACATGCACTCTGGAGCTTCCTTAGTGGCTTGGATTTTCCTTTCCACAGGAGATGAGCCTTGTGCAGTGATTCTGTGGCCTGAATACTCTGCATTTTGTGCTTGGAAAATGCACTTGCTCCTCTTCAGATGCATTTTAAAACTTGATCCAGATTGCTGGGGTGCTCCTCCTCAGTCTTTCCTGTAATTAAGATGAGGAAGTAGACTTCAACCTGAGGAATGCCTTGCAACAGGTTGTCCGTCTTTGAGAAATTGCCGGACCAAAGGGTATGTCAAAAACCAAATGATTGTACGCAAAAACCCTTTGTGTGTTAATGGTCACCTATTGCTTTGAATCTTCCTCTAGCAAGAGTTGTTGATATGCTTGGCTCATGTCCACTTTTGAAAACATCGCACCTCCCGCAAGAGTTAAAAACAAATCTTCCACCTTCGACATTGGATAAGCACCTAACATGGAAACCTGGTTAATGGTTAGCTTGTAGTCATCACATAAACACACTATATCATCATTTTTAAGGACAGGAATGATTAGAGCTGCCCAACGAGAAAACTGAATAGGCTCAATGATTCCAAGCCTCTGTAGCTGTCCCAACTCTTTCTCTACTTCCCTTCTCATGGCATTGGCCACTGTTCTGGGCTTGAAAAAGCGAGGAGTACACCTTTATTCAAGCTATATAGTTGTACCACATAACATACCAAGTTCATCTTTGAACACATCAGGATACTTCTTAACATCTTTGATCACCTTTGTGTTATTGATCTCGCCCCAGTTCAATGGCATTTTCTGAACCAGTCATGCCCTAGCAAACTTTGTCCCTTGCCTTTGACCACAAGGAGGCCTGCCCTGGCTTCTTGACTGTTATATGCAATATGGACTTCCAACATGCCAAGCAAAGGTATGGATTCTTGTATACATCCTAAGATTAATATCTGCCGGTGTAAGGACCAGCTCTTTGTTACAATCCCACATCAACTTGCAGGTTTCGTCACTCATTTTGGATAGGGAGGCCCCTGTGCCCACTTCCATCTTATCTGTTTACTGATGACTACAATTGTAGCAAAAATAGGCTCTGCTCATGCCTCACTGATATTGTTGCAAGCTTGCATGTCTGCCTGCTTTGTGCTTTCTACGTGGTGTGCAAATGATTGAGGCTTCTTTGAATTAAGATTTTCTTTCTCAGCCTTCATCTTGTTCTTCGCACCTCTGCATTTCTTCACTAAATGCCCTTTCTTGCTGCATCGGTGACTCACAGTATCCATAACCTTTCAATGATTGGCATAGTGTGACCCTCCACATTTAAACACTGCAGTACTTTCACTTCTCTGCTTGCAGCTTCTGTCTTTGGCTTTCCTGGGCACTACCATTTGCCAGCTCAATGTCTCTAGTATTACTGGTAGCCATTTCCAGGCCCTGAGAAATTTTGAGAGCCTTTGTAAAACTCAGTTTGGCTTCCCCTGTTTGGCTTGCAATGAGATATCCCAGTATATTTTTCTGGCTTTATCATCCTCAGTGAGTGTTAAATGCTTATTGTAGGATTTTTAATGACTCAGTGGACTGATTCCTGGGATGGCAGAATTGTTGTACGAGGAGAGATTGGGTCAACTAGGCCTGTATTTATGAGAGCTGGGAAGAATGAGAGGGGATCTCATTGAAACGTATACAATTCTGACAGGGCTAGACAGACTGGATGCATGGATGATATTTCCATGGCTGCGGTTCTAGTACAAAGGGTTACTCTCTCAAGATGCAGGGTAGGCATTTAGGAATGAGTTGAGGAGAAACCTCAGAGGATGGTGAACCTATGGAATTTTCACCACATAAGACTGTGGCAGCTAAGACACTAAATATATTTAGGAAAGAAATAGATTTTCAGACTCTCAAGGTGTACGTAGCAAATGAGAAGTTGGGTATGGGGGAAGCGTGGGAGAATGGTACTGAGATAAAGGATCAACCATGATTAAATTGAAAGGCAGAGCAGGATTGAGGGGATAAATGACCTCCTGCTCCTATTTTCAATGTTTCTATGTCTATGTAGGGTCTCCAGGGCATTGCCATAGTGCATTTCTTGCAACAGTCTGATATCGCACTAATACTTGACCCTCTGAGGAACATTACAAGGTGGCTGCTGGAGCACAAGAGAATCCCCGACAGAAATAAAACAGAAAATGTTCAACGTAGAGAGGTAGCATCTGCGAAGAGAGTGAAGTAGGGAAAAGGTGAATGCATTTTGTACCTGAAGGGAAAGGGTAAATTGATTTTATACCTAGAATATGTCACAAACATAACCCTTCCTCATGGCTGATCTCCTTTAGCTTATACTGCTCCTGGCATTAATATAAGTTATTTGTTCATGCTTTACATGCTTTAACACTCATTTTTATAAAGACAGATAGTTTAATGTGGCTGTTACTTTGTAGACTTTGCAAATCTTACCTATTTGTGTTAGTTGGACATCGTTACACAGGGGGTAGTTTATGATATCGGCTTTTGACAGCTGCTGATGGCAGATTGCGATACTGGCGTATAACAGGAAGAGTCCTGCTGGGACAGCTGCGATTGCACAAGTAACTTCAAAGACAGGGATGCCGGTACTGCTGCAGAAGGGGTTTGAATCGTGACCAGATTAAGCCTGTGTCATGACTGCTGGACTGTAATTCCTGATTAAATCTGGAGCTGCATAAGGACCGAGGAAGGAAGACCTGGAGGTCTGGCAGGAATTGGAACTTGGAATCATGATTGATACTAAGACTCATGATGTATAAATGCCCACTTGTGTTTGTGTTCTATGAGAAGTCTGTAGTCCTACTTCTCCCAAAATTCTGGAATAAACTCCAGAGTTTTGAAATAAAAACCACTGTATTTTGACTCACTAACAGTCTGAGGTATTATTTTACCTACAACAAGAGAAACAGGGTTAACATTTCCAATCCTTGAACTCTGAGTATTACCAGCATTTTCTGTTTATATAGCATCTACTTATTCCTAGCATCTGCAATATTTTGCATTTGTAGCCCCTCTTCAGATATGGCTATGAGCGGCACAGTGGTTAGCACTGCTGCCTCACAGCGCAAGGGACTTGGGTGCAATTCCAGCCTCTGCTGGCTGTCTGTGTGGAATTTGCACGTTCTCGCAGTGTCTGTGTAGGTTTCCTCTGGGTGCTCTGGTTTCCTCCCACAGTCCAAAGATGTGCGGGTTAGGTTGACTGACAATGGTTAGTTATCTCTTAGCATCAGGGGATTAGTAAGGTAAATATGTGGGGTGACAGAAATAGGACCTGGTTGGGATTGCTGTCGGCGCAGGATCAATGGGCTGAATGGCCTCCTTCTGCACTGTAGGAATTCTGTGATTGATGTCTGCACAATCCCCCTTATACTCCAGCAACACAGGTGTAAGTAAAGCCAGGGGACCACCAAAATTATTGTATAAAACATTGCAAATAGCTGAAATAGACCTTCAAGGTTCTCATTATCACTCCTTGATATACTCTTGACTACCTTTTTAATCCTGATAAAACTGAAATACTCAACCAACTTCTATAGCAATGACATCATTGAACAGCTCAGAAGCTGCTATTAAATGATACTCCAGCCAAAAGTGATAAAGGTCGCAAATTTAATAATTGCCTTTCATTCAATTCTCAGGGCAGACAAGAAAATAGTGAGGTTGGGATGGGGAAGGAGAATATGCAAAGAGAGCAATACAGAAAGTAATCAGAGACTATCTCAATTCTGATATTAATGAAGGGAGTAGAGAGACCATGTACATTGAAGGGTTGACTGTGCATATGGGTAGGAAAGTTTGTGTAGGGAGAGATTTAGTGGAGAAAGATGGGGAGCAAATGCAGAGGAGAGAAAGCAACATGAGTTGAGACAGAGGTTGAAATCATAGGAAGTGAAGTCATTCATTGTAGAGGCCAAGGGAGGAAACCAGAGAAGGTATCCAAGTAAAAAACCTAGGGTGATATTTGGGATGGTAATAAAAAACTAGAATTTTAAACGAGAGATTTGAAGGATAGAACAAGGTGAGTTGTTCAAAGTAGAAGTCACCAGAGAAATAGGGAGACTGACCAAGATGTGATTTAGAGATGGGGGCACACCACCACAGTGACAGTTTGAGCTGGAATTTTTCAGGTTGCGGGGATTCTTGCCCTCACACCAAAGAGTTGATAGGGAACGCATCCCTGTGTAACACAGCAGCTCCACAACCATTTAATATTCTGAGTGACGTAAATGGGTCAGAGACGAGACTTCTGCCCCTCACTTGGTTGGAAGTCCCATCTCTGAGACCACTGTCTGATATGGTTGGCTGCAGTGGCAGGACTCCAATGACCAGCAGTCCTCAGATTTTAAATCTTGGAGTTCAGGACCAAGTAAGTGTTGGAGGTGGGCTCCCACTGCAGGATGGAGAGTTCCCATGGTGCGGTGGGGAGCTCCCACGTCAGGGTGGGAAGTTGAGAATTCCAGTGACTTGGGAAAGGGGCTGGTGGAGGTCTCAATGAAGAGGCCAGGTGAGGAAGGAGCTCTGCAGACTTTGAGGGGTTGCCCAATGTGGAAAGAGGCTCACAAGGCAGGTGCTATCATCCCCCATCCCACCCAAGACCTGAACAGGGTAACCTGCTGGCTTTCCTCCCTGCCCCTGAATTCCTCCCACTGATTTTGGAAGCAGGAATGGCCTTCAAGGGCCGAGTTCGGTGAGGGTGGGCAGGCTGACCTAGGCCTCACAGACCTCCAGAAAAATTGCAGACATGTCTGGGCAAGTTGGATGATGGAGGGCACTTTGGAAATTTTAAGAGCTGTTGCCTGGAAACCCCTTTGGTGGACTGTAAAACTCTGCCCTTCGAATGGAGCAAGCAGTGGAAAATATCGGCAAGCGAGGAAGTTTCATCAAGGGCAAAGGGTATCATCATCCTGCAGCCCTGTCACTATCAAGAGCACAATGCCAATGTGATCGTCCACAAGAAGCTCACAGATGGCTAGTGCTTTGTTCACAAGGGATTCCAAGATTGAAGTCTGCACAATCCTTCTATACTCCAGCAATGCAGGTGTAAGTAAAGCCAGGAGAAAATATATTCTGGAGGGAGATGCAGAGAGGGACAATGGTAGCTAATTCATTAGCAGAGTCCCTAGGGTTAGTGTTGAAATCAGTGAGGGGAAGGAGGTTGGCGAGATTGGCCTCTGGCACATAAGCAAGGTGGAAAGTGAATGGGATGCAGCAATTTGGATTACTACTTGTTAGAAAGCAACAAAAGTACTTCAGTGGATCTTCCCATGTGTCATGGAGGAGAAGGTTGCAGTAGAATCCAAAGGTTGCAATTCTCCCATCGGTACCTGCCACTTTTCTGGCGGGTCCAGCCAGAAGTCGCGTGACTGCAGCCTTGAATGGGATCTGTGCATGTGCGGGGAACACATGCACATCTCCCAGAGCCGGCGAGCAGTTGCCACCACCTCCCCCCCTCCCCCCCAGATTGTGCTGGAAACCGATGGGAAGACAGGTAAGTAAATCTTTTCTCATCTATTTTAAATGTTTAGATGTGTTAATTATCAGGACCTTTCCAGTCCCAATCGAATCTCCCACCCCGCCAGGACAACTTCATTCTGGTTCAGACTAGCTTCTCACATTCCCACCCTGCTGGAATGAGGAGGGGGCAATCGGGGCCCCCAAGGGGTTGGGCAACAGGGGAGTAGTACCCCCTGGGCATGGGCACCCTGGCTGCGCCAGCTTGTGCCCCCGGCACTGCCCAAGGGGCAAAGTGCCCATGCTGAGGGGACAACTTGGCACTGCCCATTGGGCATAGGGCAATGCCAAGGGGTCAGGGCCTATTGTGGGCAGGGCCAGGGTGCGATCACTGGGGATGGGGCGCCCTGCTGCCACACTGCATTGGGATTGGTCTGGGATGGAGGCAGCACAGCAATTGGGGTGGGCTTGGGGCTTGGGAGGTGCCTGCCTCTGGGGTGTCTGACCCTTGGAGGGGTGGCGTCAGCGGGGGGACAACGGTGGGGGGGATGTCTGCCAGGGAATGGGGGATTGCCACTGTTGGGAGGTGGGCCCTGAACATCGGGGCACTCTGGGACAGAGGGGGGTCAGGGCTGGCCCGGGAATTGCTGTGGGGGCTGCAATCAGGCCATTGGGAAGGGGATGCAGTTGCAGCACCGTGGAGGTTGGGGGGGCAGGGGGGGGGGTGTCGCTGTCTGGGGCTAGCCGGCAAATGGGCATTTGACAGTTTGGGGCAGCTGTGCATGTGCAGATTTCCAGAACTGTCAAACTCCGGTGTGAATAGCACCACACCCCCACCACCCCCCATCCCCCCGGGTTTTTAATGAGATGCACAACTGGGCTCACTGCATTGCACAGAGTGCGGAGATTCGGGTGAGAAGCTGACCTGTCAGAACTGGTGCAATCCACACCAATTTGCTACCCAATTCAACATTTTTGGGAGAATCACTCCCTAAGTCTCACAGGGTTCCGTGGGTGAGGGGAGGAGGAAGGAGCAGCAGAGCCTAATTCTCTGCAGATTTCTGTTGGTAGTACAGAGGAGAGAATAGCGGGGCCTTGTACTTAATAGCAGCTGGATTTCAGTGATGATAGCCTGGCCATGAAGGGACTTGTGGGGCTCCAGTGTATCTCAGTGCAACCATAATTGGAAAGACTGGTGGGCTGGGTGAGTGTTGTCACAGTCTACCATGCTGATGTAGTAATGTATCAACTGAACAAGCATAACATACTGGTTCCCAGGAATTAAGCTATTTTTGGAACTGCAGTGGAACGTATTGATGCCGCCTGTTTGTAATATCATTTTCTAAATGACCTGCTACTACTACTTTAATATATGAATTCCAGACCGTAGTTTCCAATAAAACCATTCCTCTCTCTCACCCTGGTACATCTCCTTAGTTCTCCTCCTTTAAGTCGAAGGGACCCAGATCTGAACTGGTCAGGCGGAAAACTGGTTTAGTCATTCAGCACTAGATCTGGCTGGGCCACATAAAGTACAATTCCGCTCACAATTCAACAATTATCCTGGAGTGCAAAAATAAATTCCTGTTTCCTTTCTGTGCTTCAAACGGACTTACACCCACTTTTACTTTTTTTTACTCATACCCCAACAAGAAGTTCAAGGAGAGCTCATTCTTTGTAAACAAAATTTGAGATGATTTGTTCAGATGCCTCTGCTGTAAAAACAACTTCCTGATAATATGGTGGATGCAGAAACATCAGCTTTCAAATGGGAATTTGTTAAATACTTGGAGAATAAACTTGCACAGGTATAAGGAAAGAGCAGGGGACTGGGACTAATTGGATAGCTGTTTGAAAGAGCTAGTCTTGATTGGTCAAATGGCCCTCTTTTGTGCTGTACTTTTCTATGATCCTTTGAATTTCTGTCTGTGTATAGTTGATTTACAGTGGAAATGTTAGCCATTTAGTTTGTAAAGTCGGCAACTCTGCTATAATTGGGGACAAATGTTGACAAAACATTGACAAGCTTTTTGACATTTTCTTTTTGATCACCTAACAAGTATCCGCAAAAACAAGGAAGATCAAGGCCCGTAACTTCCTGGCTCCTCAGTGTCGGATTTGGGAAGTACCCCAAAGATGTGCTGGGGAACCCTCTTGAAAGTTCTCAGATAAGGGTTGACCCGGCAATTGTCCAGAAGCACTAACATCCTCTGGACAACTGTACTGGGAACCATCTGACAAAGTGATTTAAATTGTTAACTCAGATGGTTTTAGTTTTATACCGATAGTTACTGTGAAAGAGTTAGAAGAAATAAAACCGCTTTAAACTTAGCATAACCATTTTAAACACTGAACCAAGTCTTGTGCAGGAGAATTCCCGCAAACCCAACCCTCAACTAAGCACCCTACCTCCAATGGTATTCCACACACCCCACCCCAAACCGGCACAGTATTCCCCACAGCTCCACTTGACCTGAGCCCCCAACTGGACATGATCCTCCAAACCCCACCAGGCTCCAACATCCTGACCCAACACCCCCCCTACCTGACCACAACCCTCAGTGTCAGACTCCCCACCCCCATTGATGTTTTAGTCCACCCTCCCGATGTCCAAAATCTCCAATCCCCCCAATGTTCAATTTCCCCCACCCCTGATGTCTGACTGCTCCCTCACCTTGATGTTGAACTCCGCCCCCCCCCCCCCCCCCCCCCCCATCTGATATCCGAACCTCGACTCTCTACGCCCTATTATCTTAGACACTGCTTTGTGGCAGCTAGTGCTAATTTTAAAAAAGTGGTGTGTCTTCCTTTGCTCTGCATCTTTTACATGTTGCCGCTAGAGCTGGGGACGTGCTACACTTCTTGAATCTCACCCAGTCTGAGTTAGAAAGGTTGGGCAAAATACTTAAAATTTAAGTGCTGGTAAGTCGGTATGAAGTGGCAGTCACTGCTGATTGCAACTCTGAGGAAGATGGCCCAACATCTATCATAGGTAATCTGTCTTTTCTTACTACGCCCCCACCTCACCACCAAATAATGAATTGAAACCCTGTTGGGGGGAATCCACACATGCACATGTTTCTGAAAGACTGCAAAATATTTTTTATTGAAGACAACTATTTGCATGATCTAGCAGCATTCATGAAGGACAGTGTAGCCGAATCAGTCAACCAGACAGAACATATTTACCCATTCCAGAGGGTTTCAACATTGCAACTTCAAAAGCCTCACCAAGAATCCCACTGCTATCCATTGCCCAAACTCCCTATGCTCCTGGATATGGACACAAGAAAACCTATTATTGTATTCCAGCATAGTAATTCATTGTAGCTCCAGGGTTTGCCAAGCATAATTCCATCAAGGTAGGGCTGAAACCGTGACATTACTGTGCAAGTGTCTTCCTCACAATACGTGTCGCAGTGAGATGAAACACTACACAATATGCTTGTACACTGAACAAATTTGAATCAGGAGGCTGCACAACCAGTTTTAACTGAAGGAATTGGAGCTGCTGACATTTGCTGATCTATCTGGGAATGAATGTGGTTAGAGAGAAAATCTGAATAGGTTTTATGTATGAAATGAGCTTGAACAATAACATCATCAACTGGGAGATTCAGTGGCAGGTTGTGAAAGGTTTGCCTCGACATGGATACCTTTTTTAAAGTAAAAAGTTTATTTATTAGTCACAAGTAGTCTTACATTCACACTGCAATGAAGTTACTATGAAAATATCCTAGTTGCCACACTCCGGCGCCTGTTTGGGTACATTGAGGAAGAATTTAGCATGGCCAATACACCTAACCAGCACATTTTTGGAATGTGGGAAGGAACTGGAACACCCAGAGGACAAGGGGAGAATGTGCAAACCCACACAGACAGTGACCCAAGCTGGGAATCGAACTTGGCACTGACAGACAGCAGTGCTAACCACTGTGATGTAATTTGTGAAGTACATTACAGACTCAGGAATACTTATGCAAAGTAAGAAAATTGTTCTTGTTGTGGTGAGTAAACCTTTCACGTCGTTGTCCAAGGGTAATCAAGTGCCCGGAGCCTGATTTCTGATGGTTAACCAGCCCCATTCTTGAGTTCTTTCTTGGAGTCACTGACTAACCATCTTGCTGCCAGTCTGTGAGTTTGTTGCGCATGCTCTTTAACTATGTACAGATATTTAACAGCACTGTAAATCTTTCAATGCATTGCTAATAGGTAGGCAAATTAAGTCAGCACAGCTTTGTGAAGGGAAGGTTACATCTAATTAGTCTAAAAAAATTTAGATAGGAAAAGTTCATTTCCTCAGTGGTGGGTAATGGGGAGAGTGGTTAATAAGAGGAAGTCTGTGTGTGCATTTGTTCATGCATGTGAGCACATGTGAATGTGTTTGAAATGATTTGGGGAAATGGGTTGGTATGTGATTGATTGTGTGGGGGAAAGGGTTTGGGAAGAGTCTCTGTTGCAAATTGAATTACAATCATAAAATGAGGAATGTTATATATAAAATGGGTAGTCTATCTTTTCTCAGTACTTTATCTTCATGACCACTGAATAATTAATTGAAACCCTGATGAATCTTTAATTTTATGTTATGTAATAATTTCTGAAGAGTGCAAGACATTTTTTTATTGAAAAATGCTCCTCCACCATTGCTGAATCAGTCGACCAGACAGAGCACATTGTACCCCTTCCAGAGGGTCTCAGCCTCCTTGGAACATCATTGGTCACATCCTGACAATCAGAAAAATATCTCTTTATTCAGAACAATCAGCATGTTCTAAAATTAGAATGAGACTGTATTGGTGTCAGGAATACTTCATCACCTCTACTCTAAAAAGACTTTTTTTCAAAGTTAATTGAAAGCTTTAAAAATTAGAGTGATAGATTTATGTTAATAAGGCTATTGTGAGTTCTGAAAGCAAGGAGGTGTGGACCTGCATGATTTAAATGAACAGCGAGTGGTACAGGCTCAAGAAGATTATTGATCTTATACTCTTCCTAGATTTATCAATGGATATGGATCAAAGGCTAGATAATTTGATATAATGATCAGCCATGACTGAAATGAATGGTGAAATATGCCTGAGGGGCAGAATGATCTACTACTGCATTTGTAAATACATACAACTATATTACATCAACATTAGAATGCAAACAATGTGATAGTTGCTCATTGCCTGGCTCCATGTTTTCTGGTGCATGATCACGTGGGAACCCTAGGGTTAGGGAGTAAGTCATTATACCTTAAACAAAACTTGAGGTTTTGCCAAACTCATTTTCAACAATGTGTGGCCTCTTTACCTGAGGGGTCAAACCGTGACATCACATTGCAGGTCTCTGTCTCACAGTATGTATCACAATGATATCAGACATCACAATACCTTTATAAACTGGATAAATTCAAGGCAGGAGGCTGCACAGTTTAAATGAAGAAAATGGGACAGAGATTGATAGCACTGACTGGCTGATCCATCTAGACATGGAACTGTTGGTATAGAAAATCTGAATAAGTTTTCTTTGAATAGGAAGTGTGAACAGTGGTAAGGTCACCAACTGATGGATTCAATGGATGTTGAAAGTACTGAATCTTGTTTTTCACATAGAGGGCAGTGAGTGTCTGGAACAAGCTGACAGAGGTAGTAGTAGAGGCGGGTACAAGTTTATGATGGTACTAAGACAAGTGGTGCACCAAGTAGTGTAGGTGGGAATGCAAAGTTGCAAAGTACAGGATGTGAGCATGGGATGCAAAGCTGTGGCCGATGAAGTTCAATGTGGGGAAGTGCAAATAACCCACTTTGAAAGATAGATTAGAAATTTGAAATATCAATCATCCATGATTGAAATGAGTGGTGAAATACGCCCAAGGGGCTGAATGGCCTATTCTTGTTGTAAATATATGCAACTGTTTAACATCAATGTTAAACAATTGCATTGCTGACCACTGCCTGTGCTCCAACTCACTGCTTCTAGCACACTATTGTACCCGAAGTAAAGACCAAGGTTTTATCAAATATAATTTCACAAAAGTGTGGCCCCTTTAACTGATCGGTCAAACCGTGACATCAGGCTGCAAATCTCCCTCTCACAATGCGTACCACAATGATATTGGACGTCACAATACATTTGTAAACTGGGTAAGTATGAGGCAGGAGGCTGCACCATCAATTCAAGTGCACAAAATGGAGCAGTGACTGACAGCACTAACTGGCTGATCTATCTCAGAATGAATGTGATGGGATTTACTGTGTGAAGCAAGTGCATACATCCTCAACAGTAGATTCAATGAAACATTGAAAGGTTTGTCTCAACATCGTTATCTTGCATTGTAATTTGTGAAGGACATTACAAATTCCACTCTTGCGTCCTTCTTGGGAGTCCATGACTGACCATCTCACTGCTGGGCTATGAGTTTGAGATCCATACTCTTCTGTAAATATATTCTGTCAGGAAAACCAACTTAAGCGATCTGTATTTGTATTGTTAAATATTTAAAACAAGGTATAGTTTTAAGTGATTTTAAGTTAGTTTGCTGTGCAAGGGAAGGATAAGTAAACCTATAGTTAGACGGAGGTGTTTGTATGTGTGGGGTTTTGGTCAACTCAAACTGTGCTTCTATTATGCTTAGAGAGGATTATGGTTTGAAAAGTAAACAAGCTGGGAGAAATATAAAGTCATTGCTTAGTAACCAGGAGAAGCTTTACAGAGAAAACCTTTTTTGAGTGTAGTTTTGGCTGAGTATACCATAGTATTGTATCATAATCAAACATTTCATGTTTAATAATTTTTTTTGTTAAAACTAATTAGTTGTCCTCTGATACTTCCTCCACATTCTCAGAAAAAAAGTTACAATCCTTTGAGCTAGGGTTCCCCTCTGGAATCTTCCTGTCTAGAAGTAATACCAACTAAAAGCATAAAATTTCAGATAGTTAATATCATTGGTACATCTTCCAGGGCATTGCTAAGAGGGAAACACATTAAATCAGCATGGCTTAGTGAAGAAAATGTCACATCTGACTGACCTAGTAAAATGAATTTGAGGAGTTTGTTAACATGGTGGAAAAGGAATGTCTGTAGATGTTTAAGTGTCATCATGACGAGAATAATGGAGTGGTCCACACCGTCTCTCAGGCGTGCTCCACATCGCAGTCCTCCCACACTTATGGTGCCACTGCTGGACTGTTCCATGGCCACTGCTGGGCACCGCCAGTGTGCCGGTTGGGCACCATCAGTGTGCTAGGTGGGTACTGCACAATGGGCACTGCCTGGCCATGCCCCAGGGGCTTCAATGACCTCTAAGCCACCTGGCACACCCATCATGCCGGGTCTCCACCAGACAGCAGTACTGATTCTTGTTTTTCACATAGAGGGCGGTGAGTGTCTGGAACAAGCTGCCAGAGGTAGTAGTAGAGGCAGGTACAATTTTGTCTTTTAAAAAACATTTAGATAATTATATGGGTACGATGGGTATAGAGGGATATGGGTCAGATGCGGGCAATTGGGATTAGCTTAGGGGTTTTTTAAAAAAAAGGGTGGCAAGTATATGAGGCCACAGAGAGAAGGAATAAAAGGCTGAGAGGAAGAGAGTGAGTGAATAATTAGCTTCTCAAATTTTCTAGCAACACTGAGAGCTCAGGGTTGGGCCTGAAGAATTAAGTATAAGGAGTTGAAGAAATTCTTTATACGGATGGTTAGAACTGGTGGCAGAACTTTAAAATGGTTCAAAGATTGCCAGTGATCTATCTCCAGAAGCAATGGAATCTTCTGCTTTTAAGCTGGTACTAGACCCCAGAATCTGCTTTTTTATGGACTAATTGATTTAATTATATGTACTTGTTGCAATCCAGTATTTTCTGCACCTAATTTTTTTTTCTGTCGCAGGTACAGAGTTGGTGTCAGGATGAATGAGACCAAAGGGGGTTTCAATCAAATTACCTACAGATCTGCAATGAGAAATGGAACAACAAAGGCAAATGGATCTACCACAAGTGGGAGCAAATCCTGAGCAAAAACAAAGACAGTTGTTCGTCCATCGTTGTCAACGAGGACCTCCACGCCATTAGTCATTTTGAGACTGGATGTGGTGTATCTGAAGATGACTGATCAGGCTAATTCGGGCAAGGAATGTCCTGGCACATATTGGACAGACTTGTGTAGGCACTGTAGTTGTTGCGCTGGTGGCTCTGGACTTACGCAACTCGTGCTTAAGTTGTGCTTCGGCAATGCACCTTGCTTCGTAAGCTTGACAGCCCTTGTGGATGAGGCAGCACCAGGTAGGATGGTTTTGTGCCAGCGTTTTCCAGGTGGTCGGGTCTATGTCAAGCGACTTCAGGAAGTCCTTGTGTGTCTTTGTAACGTTTCTTCTGCCCTCCATGCGAGTGTCTTCCAGCAGAGAGTTCCCCAAAAAGGAGCTGCTTGGGTATGCACTTGTCTGGCATATGGATGACGTGACCTGCCCACCGGGTCTGCACTCTCATCAGCAGTGTGTAAACTGATGATAGACTTGCTCTAGAGAGAACTTCAGTTTCTTCAGAGGCTTGCCATCTGATGCATAATATTCTGTGGATGTGGATTGAGCTGTCTTGCATGCCTTCAGTACACAGTCCATGTTTCACAGGCATACAGGAGAGTAGTGAGTACCATGGCGCTGTAGACCTTCAGTTTTGTTACTGGGCTGATTCCTCGACATTCCCATACAGTGGAGCGCAGTCTACCGAAAGCAGAACTTGCCTTTGCTATTCTGCAGTTAACTTCTGCGTCACTAATCACTGCTTGGGACAGGGTGCTGCTGAGATAAGTGAACTGGTCCACTGTCTGTAATTTCTGCCCTTTGATTGTGATTATGGGCTCTGTGTATGGTGCATGAGGAGTAGGCTGGTGCATGACTTCGGTCTTTTTAATGTTGATGGTGAGTCCAAAGTTGTCACATACTGATTTGCATCTCTGGCTCTGACACAATATACAGGGTGCAGTCATCGGCAAAGAGGAAGTCTCTCAGAACAGTCTCCTTCACTTTGGTAATAGCTTGAAGTCTCCGCAGGTTGAAGAGCTTCCCACTCTGTACTTGAGGCTGATTCCAGTAACACTGTCCTGGAAGGCATCATTCAGCATGGCAGCAAGCATCATGCTGAACAGTGTGGGTGCGAGCACACAGCCCTGTTTGTCGCCATTGGTGACTGGGAATGCCTTAGAGGATTCTCCACCATCCAGTACTCTGGCCATCATGGAACTGGCGTACCATCTGAATGAATTTGGGGGGGGGAACAGCCGAACTTTGACATGATCCTCCACAGGCCTTGTCGACTGACAGTGTCGAAGGCTTTTGCGAGATTGTGTGGAGCTCGTGATTCTGCTTCTGACACTTCTCCAGAAATTGGCGCGCAGCAAAAGTTATGTCAATAGTCCCGCGACCTTTGCGGAAGCCACATTGTGATTCTGGAAGCAGGCCCTGCTCCAGATGAATGACCAGACGACTTAGCAGGTCTCTTGCGAGGGTTTTTCTTGTGATGGAGAGCATATTTGCCGATTGCGCTTCCTTTTGTAGAGGTGTACGATGGAAGCATCTTTAAGTTCCTGAGGAATGGATCCTTGCTTCCAAAAGGACTGGAACAATTCGGTGAGCTTCTTGTTAAGTACAGGGCCAGCAGCTTGTAGATCTCTGCGGGTGTGGCATCTGCCCCTGGGGTTTTGCCACTGGATACCTGGCTGTCAGCTTACGTGACTTTGGCTATTACTGGTGGGTCATCCATGGCGCTGTTGTTATCGACCTGGGGAATCCTGTCTATTGCCTCATCATTAATAGATGACGGTCGATTGAGGACGGTTTCAAAGTGGTCAGCCTATCTTTGCATGATCTGAGCCCTCTCTGTAATGAAAGTTGTACCATCTGTACTCAGGAGGGGGGTGCTCCTGAGAGATTGAGGTCCGTAGTGAGTGTTGAGGGCTTCATAGAACCATTTCAAGCCATTTCTGTCAGTGTATCACTGTATTTCATCTGCCTTGGCGCTCAACCAGGCATCCTGCATTTTACGCAGTTTATTCTGGACTGTCCTGCGAGCACTGGTAAAAGCAGTTTTTGTGGCAGCTGACGATGGGTCGTTCTGACAGGCCCGATGAAGATGGTGCTTTTCAACAAGTAGAGCCTGTATGTCCTCGTCATTCTAGTCAAACCAATCATGCTGCTTGCGGGTAGAGGGCATAAGCATCTTCAATGCAGATGAATAGACAGCATCCCTGAAGCAGTCCCAGTCGTCCTCAGTGCTGCCTGCGAGGCGTAGGTCAGCAAGCTTGATTTCTAAGTCTTCAGCCAGTGCTGAAGCTATGCTGGGGTTCTTTAGCTTGGCCGCATTGATTCTTTTCATAACCTTGCTTCCTTGTGGTTGCCTCTTGGGCCTGATGTGGAGCCTCATTTTGGAGACAATGAGCCTGTGATCTGTCCAGCAGTCAGCACCACACATGGCCTTGGTCGCTCTGACATCCTGACTGTCTTTTCTCCTGACAATGACGTAGTCGATAAGATGCCAATGCTTAGAGCGGGGGTGCATCCAGGAGGTCTTATTACAGGTAGGCAGACGAAAGGTTGTGTTGGTGGCGAAGAGGTCATGTGCTGCACAGGTCTTCATTAAGAGCAGGCCGTTATTGTTACACTTGCCTGCTCCATGCTTCCCAATGACTCCCTGCCAGATTGCAGAGCCACATCCTACTCTTGCATTGAAATCGCCAAGCAATATCAGCTTGTCAGTACTGCTCACTGCTGATAGTAGGGCGTCTAGTTCTTCGTAGAACTTGTCTTTCATGTCGTCCGGGCTGTTCATTGTGGGGACATAGGCGCTGATCAGTGTGGCTTCCTTCTGTTCTGTAGCGGGAGCTGTAATGTCATAAGTTGGTCGTTCACACACTTGGATAGACTAGCAAGTTTCCGAACAAGGTGACTCCTAATGGTGAATCCAACTTCAGCATCACGATGCTCATTGCTATCGCGACCGCTCCAAAAAATGTGTATTCACCTCCAGTTTCAGTCATCTGACCTACGTTGACAAGACAAGTTTCACTCAGGGCTGCAATGTCAATGTTGTATTTTGCAAGCTCTCTGGCAACTAAGGCTGTTCTTCTCTCTGGTCTGTCTGTTGTAGGGTTTTCCAAAAGCGTGTGCACATTCTAAGTGCCAACGGTGAGTGGTGTCACCTTGTGTTTTATTTTGTGTGTTCGACCGCAAGATGGGATCCCTGCCAGCTGCGGTAAACTGGCCAGGGTGTAGTGAAGCAGGCAATGTTCAGGGCACCTTTTCTAGCCCCTTCTTCATTATATGGAGGTGAGCAGTGCATTCCTGAAGAGGACCACGCAGTCGCCCAGGTAGACGCCGAGTTTTACTGTTGCTTTGGTCAGCGGAAAACGACCATTAGACCTGAGCCGCCTGTGTGCAGGTCTGTGAATACAACTCCCAGCCTATCTGCATCTGCTGCTTCGTCGCTCGCCCATCGCCACAGAATTTCAAAGGTCGAATAGGATGATGATGATGATGGTGTCGAAACTAGCGATTGATTTGGATTAAAGTAAGGGAGAGTTGCGCAGCGTCAGCCTCACTCTCTCTTCCCAATTGCCATCTGGATCCAGTGGCAAGACAAGAGTCAAGACGGCTGGAGATGGGACTAGGCGCAGTGAATGACCAGGACGTCTTCTGTATCTTGTTCTGCTCTTCGCGTTTCACAACGCTTGCAGAGACTATCTTGACCATTGGACCTTCCATTGGTCTTGTCCACTCAATCTGCCGGACTCTGTCTTCACATGCTGGGATAGACATCTCCCTATCTCAGTGAGGGTTGAGACCCGTTGGCTACCCTCACCTGGTTTAGCCAGCTTGTCAAAGCCGTTACCCGGGATGTGGCCGCTGTCGCATGCAAACAGCTATGGGGAGCCACAGGTGAGAGCTGAGTGCCACGTGGGGACAAAGGGTGGACAAACCGCCCTGAAAAAGACGTGACATGTTCCCCCACAAGAGGTACGACCCCTTCCTGACACCTATACCACAAAAACGGAACATTGCTACCGAAATTCTCCTCACGTCATCCCTCTGTGTCCTATCCATTTCTTGGCACCGTCTTTCCATCCTTGAATTTATTTTTAAATTGATGGTTAAACAAATCCCTTCCCCATAGACATCTCTAAATGCTGCACTACTGCGAATAGTCGAGGCAAAGGCCATTCCATCTTTAAAAAAAGCGTTGGATAAATATTTGAAGCAGTGAAACTTGTTGGTCAGTAGTCTGCGGGTTATGTTCTGGATGTTGAAGTCAGAGGAGCAGCAACGCCATCAGCACAAACAAACTGAAATTCACAGGCACTAGAAACAAACAGTAAAGCTAAATTGCTTGGAATTGGATTTCACCAGTATCTGATCTGAGGCTTGGATGTTAACACAAAATTCCCAACAGGTTATTATCATTCCTCAGTTTGATAATAGCCAGGGTTGGACACACTATGTGTGTCCCAAATACAACACAATGTGGGGGCACCCTCATGTCTGCAGGACATTTCATTCTCCAGGTAGACATTTTAGGGTTATACTTTATTAGCTGATTTAAGTCTGCTGCCTCCTTATCCTCACTTCTACTTGCTATGTTTTCAGCATTCTGAACTGAATACCTGAATGAGTTTCTGCTCCCTTGTAAAGTGACCCAATGTGGAACAGTCACAAGGTTTGAGAGACAACGCTCCCACTGCTCACCTCCTCAGCTGCTGGATTTGTTAAGCTGGCCACTTCCTCTCACCTTCGGTCAGTATCAGTGCATTTCAGTTCCTCGGATCCCAGAGTAGGATCTCCAGCTTAATATCTGAAAACCTACAGGGCAGCTTTCCCAGGTCCCCTTTCCAATACTGTGGTCGCTGAAGCCTCAGGAATCAATTCCCTGTTCAACCAGTCTATCCTCTGTCACATGTGAATTTTATTCAGATTCTGCAGATATCAGCAGCGACCTGATCCTCATGAGTCATCCTACCTTTGACAGATTATCACGTCACCTACCCTGCCATCTCTGATTAATTGGCAAATGCAGAAGCTGATGCTAATGCCATGGCAGAGTTGAAGACTACTGCACAATCCACTCCTGAATCAAACGAGCTCCTGATGCGGTCCTAATCGCCCTGATATATATGTGGACCTGTTATGATTGGATTCTATTTGAGACTTCCCATCAACAAGAAGATTCCTGATGCCACATTTTGCCTAGGTTACAAATGCAACAGGACAATGATTGGCTCTTTGATCGACAACAGCCAGTGATCCACACAGTAATAGTCCAAGGGCTGTACAATATTACAGCAGAAGATGGTTCTAACTAATACTGTATTAGTTCTCAGCAACACCTGGTGTTGAATGCTGTCTCTCTGTCCTCAGGACCACACTGGAGAATGGGAAGTCATTTGAAGAGTAAAGACAGGCTTCTTTTAATTTATGAAATCTTTATTTTCCCAAACAACTGTTTCTCTTAGTTACAAGTGTTGTTCCTTCTAGGCCAATTTGATCAATAGTGTGATTTTTCATTGGCACGAAATCCAAACAGCTTGGTTCAGGATCTTGGCAAGAACTGATTAATGGCCTGGATGTTAAGTTGGAATCAGTTGATTTATGTTAGTATTCTCATAAGTGCTTCCACTTTATCTGTCCTCAGATTTACTTGCTTAGTTTTCAGTATTCTGTACAGAATAGCTGAATGAATCTCTGCTCCTTGTAATGTGACCCAATGTGAACTCTTGTTCATTTCAGAAGTAACACACCATTTTCCATTCATTGTTTGAGCCCATGTTGGGCTCTTGTCAGGAGTGTTTGCTCTGTTTAATTCCCTGATTTTGGTTGCAGTTAGATGTCAGCAATCTTAGTTCTGAAAGGTAACACTGAACAGGAGCCACTTAAGTTGTGGGAAACAGCATTTTACCCTCAAGTTATGAAATTAAGAAATTTGAAATTTTCCTGAGACGATTGTGTTGGTGTATTCCAATGGTAAGATCTGCATTCTGCTCCTTTCATCCTGTTTGAAGACAGAAGAACCATGCCTCAGTGACAGGCTGCTGCTCATTGCGTTCAATGTATTTTCGGAGCACGACAGTTGATTTCTAGTTTCTTAGAGGTCAGTCCACCTGCCTTGGACTGTATTCAACTTGACATGTAATTCTTCCCCTCAAGATAGGAGGCAGTTATACAACTTCACCTCGAATCACTGATGAGGAACAAGAGGAGCAGCAACACCAACAGCAAAAGTAGCAGCAGGAGCCAAATGAGCTGCCTTCTTTCCTTCTCAGCCACATGTTCCACCTCCAGCCAAAGTCTGGGGAAACTGACATCTAGCTATCTATGAGGAAGCGAGAACCTTAAAAGGGTCTAATAGGCAGTGTCATGTCTGTTTGTATCCACGGGGACCAGGTCCAAGCAATTAAGCTTATTCAGGAGGCATTAGAGGGAATTTTCTTGTCCCACCCACCGTGGGAATTGTAGTGGGTGGAGGGAGGCAATCAAAGGTCCGTTGACCTCGGGTGGGATTTTAAACACACAAGTCTCCAACCGATCTATATTCTGCTGTATCCTCTGACAGTCTTCATTGCTATTTGCAATTCCACCAACCTTTGTGTCATCCATAAACTTACTATTCAAACCAGTTACATTTTCCTCCAAATCATTTATATATATTACAAACGGCAAAGGTCCCAGTACTGATCCCTGACGACGCCACTTGCCAAAGCCCTCCATTCAGAAATCCTTCCATTGCTTACCCTCTAACTTCTATGACTGAGCCAGTTTGTATCCATCTTGCCAGCTCATCTCGGATACCATGCAACTTCACATTCTGTACCAGTCTGCCACGATGGACCTTGTCAAAGGCCCTACCGAAGTCCATCTAGACAACATCCACTGCCCTACCCTCATCAATCATCTTTGTCACTTCCTGAAAAAACTCGATCAAGTTAGTCAGACATGATCCCTCTTCATAAATCCATGTTGCCCCTAGCTAATACTTCCACTTATTTCCAAGTGGGAGTAAACCCTATCTCGAAAAATCCTCCAGTAATTTTCCTACCACTGACATAAGGCTCATCGGCCCGTAATTACCTGGATTATCCTTGCTATCCTTCTGAAACAAAGGAACAATGTTGGCTATTCTCCAATCCTCAAGGAAGTTCTCTGTAGCCAGTGACAATATAAAGATTTCTCTCTAGGCCCCAGCAATTTCCTTCCTTGCCTCTGTCATTATCCTGGAGTATATCCCATCAGGCCCTGGGAACTTGTCTACTTTAATGTTTCTCAGGAACCTGAATATCTCCTCCTTTTTGATCTCACATGACCCAAACTACCTACACACCCTTGCCCAGATTCATCATCCACCAATTCCTTCTCTTTGGTGAATACTGATGCAAAGTACCCATTTAATACCTTGCCCATTTCCTCTGGCTCCATGCTTAGATTCCCTCCCCTGTCCTTAAGTGTATCAACCGTCTCCTTGGCTACCCTCTTGCTCTTTATATATCTGTAAAAAGCCTTGGGACTTTCCTTAATCCTGCTGGCTAATGACTTGTTGTGATCCCTCTTAGCTCTCCTATGTCCTTGTTTAAGTTTCTTTTTACTTTCCTTGTCTTCCACACTTGCTTTATGTGTTTCCAACCTCCTAGTCTTGACAAATGCTTCCTATTTCTTTTTGATTAGGCTCACAATATCTCTCGTCACCTAAAGTTCCCAAAACTTGCCATACTTATCCTTCATCCTTACAGAATGTGCAGGTCCTGAATTCCTACCAACTTATGCTTGAAAGCCTCCCACATACCGCATGTTGATTTGCCCTCAAACATCGGCCCCCAATCTACATTCTTCAGTTCTTGCCTATTATTGTTGGAATTAGCTTTCTGCCAATTTAGCATCTTCACCTGCGGGGATTGAATTATGGTCACTGTTCTCAAACTGCTCTCCTCTGAAATGTTGACCACCTGGCCGGGCTCATTCCCCCATACCAGGCAAGTATAGCCCCTTCCTGAGTTGGACAATCTACATACTATTTCAAGAAGTGGTCCTGGATGTTCCTTACAAATTCTGCCCCATCCATGCTCTACAGCACTAAGTGAGTCCCAATCAGTATAGGGGAAGTTGAAATCACCCACCAAAGCAACCCTGTTCTTTTTACACCTTGCCAAAATCGGCATACAAATCTGTTCACTGTCTCCCACTGGCAGTTGTGTGTCCTATTGTAAACCCCCAACATTGTGACTGCACCTTTTCTATTTCTGAGCTCTACCCATATTGCCCCACTTTATGAGCATTCTGAGGTGTCCTCCTGCAGTACAGCTGTGATATTCTCCTTAACCAGAAGTTCAACTCCTCCACCTCTTTTACATCCCCCTCTATCCCACCTGAAACATCTGATTCCTGGAACAGTAAACTGTCAATTCTGTCTTTCCCCTAACCAAGTCTCTGTAATGGCCACACCATCTTAGTTCCAAGTACTAATCCAAACTCTAAGTTCATCTGCCTTACCTGTTACACCTCTCACATTGAAACAAATGCACCAGACTCTCTTTGATTGACAATCACACCCTGCCTGCTGTTTCTCTGAGTCTTACTGGCCCTACTCTTCAGTTTCCCTTCAGCTAATTCACCTTTCCTTTGATTTCCACCTCCTACCAAACTAGTTTAAATCCTTCTGTGTGACACTAGTAAACCTCCCAGCCAGAATATTTATGGCACCCCCAGTTTATTTGTGAGTGCCCCCCTTGCGGAAAGGTCACAAGCCTCAACTCCTGCTGCTCACCTTGGCCACTCCTTCAATCCCTGCCGGATTTGATAAACTGGCCTCTTCTGCTCATCCTTGGTCAATATCAATTCATTTCAGATCCCATGGCAACATCTCCAGAACCAACGGGGCAGCTTTCCCAAGGTCTCCTCTACATTCCTATGGTCGCTGAAGTTTCAGGAATCAATTTCCAGTTTAGCCATTCTAACCTCTGCCAGGCTCCAATGTTGCCCAGATGCTGCAGATGTCAGCAACAACATACCATGAAAGCCTGAGCCTCGTGAGAAATCATTCCTTTGACAGATTCATCACACATCTCAACCATCTTCGGCTGGCAAATGCAGAAGCTGATGTTAATACTGTGGCAGAGTAAAAGACCATGGCACAATCAGCTCCTGAATCAAAAGAGTATCTTGACCACTCTCAATCTCCCTTCTAAATATAGATCTGTAATAATCAGATTCCATCCATGACTTCCTATTGATACTTGAACAGTGATATGAGATTCCAGGTGCCACATTAAGTCAGAGTGAGAAACAGAGCAGTCAGGACAATGATCAACAATGAACAGTGGATGAACAGTTCAAAGGCTTTACAATATTACAACAGAAAGTGGTTCTAGTTAATGCTTTCCTGGTTCTCTGACACACCTGGTGTTGAGTGCTGCCTCTCTGACCTCAGGACCACACTGGATAATGGGAAGTCATTTAAAGAGTAAAGACAGGCTTCCTCTAATTTAGGAAATCTTTATTTTTCCAAGATTGTCCAATTGTTTCTCTGAGTTACAAATGCCGCTCCTGCCAGACCAATTCCATCAATAAGGTGATTTTCACTGGCACAAGGTCCAAACAGTTCTCCTAAATTGCTTGGTTCTGGATCTTGGCAGGAACTGATTGATGGCCTACATGCTAAATTGGAATAGTTCATCAGTTGATCAATGTCAGCATTCTCTTACAGGTGCCTGCACTGTATCTGTCCTCAATTTGGCTGGCTTATTTTTCAGCATTCTGCACAGAATAGTTGAATGACTTTCTGCTCCTTGTAAAGAAGTTCAATGTGAAATCTTGTTCATTCTGTAACTTATGCAGTCACCAGTCACCTGTTTGAGCCCCGGCCCTTGTTTGGAATATTTGTTCTGTTTAATTCCCTGTTTCTGGGTTGTAGTTAGACGTCAGCAATCTTAAGTGCTGAAAGGTAACACTGAACAGGATCAAATCCAAGTTGGGGAAGACATCTGGGCTTGCTTTACGGAGTTAGGCCATTAAAAAAACAGATCTTTGAAACTGAGATGAATTGTGTTGGTGCATACCAGAGATACGATCCACATTATGCACCTTTCACCCTGTTTGAAGACAGAAGGGCCACGTCTCAGATGTTGCGTTTCCTCTTGACGTATGCTTTCACAACATGACAGGTGATTTCCACTTTCTTGGTTGTCAGTCCACCTGCCTTGGATTCTATTCACCTTAATGTGCAATTCCCTGTTGTCAGCCTTCCCAAAAGGCAGGAGGAGGTTCTCCTGCTCCACCTTGAACCTCTGATGTGGAACAAAAGGAGGAGTAACACCACCAGGAAAAGTAGCAGCAAGAGCTAAATGAGCTGCCTTTTCCTTAGCCACGTGTTGGTTCCTAGTCCCTCCATGCCGACGATTTAGTTAAGAAAGCCCATCAGGCCTCTATTTTCTCAGGAGGCTAAGGAAATTTGGCATGTCCACTATGATGCTTACCAATTTTTACAAATGCACCATAGAAAACTTCCTTTCTGGATGATTCACAGCTTGGTATGGCTCCTGTTCTCTGCTCAAGCTGGCAAGAAATTACAAAGGGTTGTGAACGTAGTTCAGGCCATCACGCAAACCAGCCTCCCATCCATTGACTCTGTCTACACTTTCTGCTGCCTCGGGAAAGCAGCCAGCATAATCAAGGTCCCCAAACATCACTGATACACTCTCTTCCATCTTCTTCCATCGGGAAAAAGATACAAAAGTCTGAAAACACGTCCCAACTGACTGAAGAACATCTTCTCCCCTGTTGCCATGAGACTTTTGAATTGTCCTATCATATATTAAGCTGATCTTTCTCTTCACCCAATCTGTAACTGCAACACTAAATTCTGCACCCTCTCCTTTCCTTCTTCCCTATGTACTGTATGAACAGTATGTTTTATCTATGTAGCATGCAAGAAGAAGAAGAGGGCGGCACAGTGATAAGCACTACTGTCTCACAGTGCCAGCGACTGGGTTTGATTTCTGGCTTAGGTCACTGTCTGTGTAGAGTTTGCATGCTCTCCTGTGTCTGCAAGGGTTTCCTCTGGGTGGTCCAGTTCCCTCCCACTCTCCAAAGATGTGTAGATAAGGTGGATCAGCTATGATAAATTGTCTCTTAGTGTCAGGCAGATTAGCAGGGTAAATATGAAGAGTTGAGAGCATTGGGTCCGGGTGTGATTGTGATTGGTGCAGACTGGACCAAATGGATTCCTTTTGCATTGTATGGATTCTGTAAGAAGAAAGAAGCAATATGTTTCACTGTATCTGAATACATGTGACAACAATAAATCAAATATTGCATAAGGCAGAGCTGAGGGGCACTGGGATGTAGCTGTGAGGAAGCAAGACCCTCCTTAATGAGGGTCACAAAACAGAATCTGCACTGTTGGCATCCATGAGGACCAGATCCAAATATTTAAACTTAATTAGGCTTTCGTGACATCTGCAGCCTCCTGGAACAAGATCTCCTTCCCAGTGGACCTGGGGGCATACATTGATAGTGGTCCTTCCTCAAGGTGCACTGGGTAGTGCTCTGTCTTCCTCTGTAATTTCTTGTTTTGAATGGAGAGAGGGAATTGTGAGTGTCTCCCTTGGGGAATGGTCACAAGATTTGAGAGACTAGATTTCTGCTGCTCACTTCCTCACCTCCTCCATTAATCCCTGCTGGAGTTGATGAGCTGGCCTCTGCCTTGCATCCTTCATGAATATGAGCTCCTCAGGGCCCACAGCAGCATCTCCAGCTAAATATCTGAGAACCAACAAGGCAGCTTTCCCAGTTCTCCTCTCCATTTCCATGGAAATAGATTCCCGTTCAGCCATCCTAATCTCTGCCTGGTTTGAATGTTGTCTGAATGATGTAGATGTCAGCAATGACATGTCATGAAAGCCTGAACCTCAGAAGAAATCATTCCTCTGACAGATTCATCACATGACCCAATCAGCCATCCCTGATTGGCTGGCAAATGCAGAAGCCAGTGCGAATGCCAGGACCTTTTCCTTTCATCCTTGATGAATATTTTAGCACATTTCAGTTTCTCAGACCCTATCACAGCATCTCCACCTACATGTCTGAGACCAGTGGGGCAGCCTCCCAAGGTCTCCTCTCCATTCCTGTGGTTGCTGAAGCCTCAGAAATCAATTTCTAGTTCAGCAGTTCTAACCTCTGCCAGGCTCGAATGTTGTCCAGATGCTGCAAATGTCAACAACGACATGCCATGAAAGTTTGAGCCTCACAAGAAATTTTTTCTTGGATTGAAACCAGATGCTACCGCCATTGCTGAGTTAAAGATGACGACACAATCTCTGTTGAATTAAAAGAGTTCCTGACCCACTTCCGCTCTCCCCTCGTATATAGTTCCATTCGGATCAGATTCCACCCATTGATTCCCATTGATACTTGAAGCATTATGTGATTCGTGGTGGCACATTAGCCGGAATTGCTCACAACATTCGGGAAATTTAGCTACTCTGTAATCCAGAATGACTATGTCAGATTGTTACTTGATTGGTCTTATGAACAGCTCTCCCAGGTTTGGCATAAGTACCGAAAGATTTGTGAGGAGGACATATTAGAGTTGACTGGACTTGAGTTCGCCTTTGTCGTGTCCAATACCTAGGACAATATTAAGCAACCCGGTCAATAAAATTCCTCTTGTACTTTTTTAAAGGAATTTTGATACAACTGTGTAGTTGCTAGGCCATTCAGAATGGATCCAGAATCACGATAATAGAGTGGTTGCAGTAGTGGACTTATTAGATACAATGCAGTACTCTCTGTACAACATGGGGTCACCTGACCTGGGGTTGAAGGTTAGAAAGCACATGTAATGGAAGATTGTAACGAGGTTGAGGATGCCTTGCAGTTAGTTGTGTGTTCATGTTTGAAAATGTGTTTGCTATAGAGTTAGTTTACAGCAATGATGCCGGTCATTCTGCAACATAAAAACAAGACACGGTGTAGGAGTAAACAAAATGTAAGAATGGAGGTTCTGAAACCATGAACAGAGCCAGTGTGGAGGTCAATGTCGCCAAAAATTGGAGGATGTTCTCGCAATGTCTTAGCCTGTACCTCACAGTGACAGGCTGTGATAAGAATAACCCACAGATACAGTCTTCCATCTTTCTTCAGGTAGCATGGGAAGAAGCCCTAGAAATTTATAACACATTTACTTTTTGTGTTGAGAAAGGAAATTACTTGAAAGACATAACTGGAAAAAATTGAAGCTTACTGCAGCCCTAAGAAAAACATTGCGCATGAAAGATACAATTTTTTCCATGCACACAAAGCAGTGAAAAAATTAATCAGTATGTAACTGAGCTGAGAAAATAGGTTAAATCATGTGAATTTGGAGAACTCGAAGAATCACTCACTTGAGATAGAATAATTTGTGGAATAGCAAATTATTTTGTGAGAGAACGTCTTTTGAGAGAAGCAGATCTCACTCAGGAGAAAGCAATAAATGTTTAGAGCGTGATAGAGACAACAAAATGTCAAATTAAAAAGATGACAGAAGCTGTTACATTGTACACAGTGAAGCAGTTAGATGTAGTTAAACAGAAACAGTGCTGGGGAAAAAGAAATAGACAGCCTGAAGGTAAAAGGAATATAAGTGCTTTTAAAACATTTAAATGCGATTGATGCAAAACAGAGCACTTACAACATTATTGCCCATCCTATGGAGGGCAGTGTAGGAAATGTGATTGCCTAAATCACTTTGCTAAGATCTGTCAATCGAAAAAAAGTACGCAGGATTGCAGATGATGGTGCAGACACTGAATCTGAACTTGCAGCAACAGCAAGTTGGAAAGAAGACAAATGAAAGCTTAGTTTAAAAGTTGCCAACATCTTGGTGAATTTCAAACTTAACACAGGCACACAAACAAATGTCATTCCCACAAGTGAAACTGTCTACTTACAGAGGTGAGGAAATTGCTGTAAAAGGCCAATGCACATTTAAAGCGAACTACAAAAAAAAGTCTCAAGCACTTCCATTCATAATGATGCAACTCCCACTCTTGGAATCAAAGCTTCTGAAAATCTGAAGCTAATCAAGAAAATAATGACTGTCATCTCTGATGACATCCTGAATGAGTATAAGGATGTGTTCAAAGAGATTGGCTACCTAAAGGGAGAACACACCATCAAGATTGACAAAATTGACACCCAAAAATACACTCGCCCAGCAAAGTAGCAGTAATGCTGAGAGACCGACTGAAAGGAGAATTGGTCAGAATGGAGAAACTTCACATCCATTAAGAAATTTGAAGAACCGACAAAGTGGATTAGTCCAATTGTAATTGTAGAAAAATAAGATGGGAATCTGTGAGTCTGGGTAGCAGAGACCTAAACCAGGCATCATGAAGAAAGCATTATCAGTTGTCCGCAGTAGAAGAGACCATGTGTGAGCTAGCTGATGCTAAATATTGTTCAGTCTTGAATGTGAGTTCAGGCTTCTGGCAGGTCAAGCTGAATGAACACAGCTCCTATTTCTGTACCTTCAACACACCATTACAGGCGTTACAGGTTCTTATATTTACCTTTTGATATTAATTCATTCAGTTCCTGAGGTGTTCTACAGAACAGCGAGGCAGCTCTATGAAGGACTAGAAGGCATGGAAATCTATATTGACAATCTGCTTGTCTGAGGAGCCACACAAGGAGAATGTGACCGCAGGCTGAAGTAGGTGCTGGCAAGAGCGAGAGAAAGAAACTTAAAGCTGCAGAAGGAAAAGTGCAAAATTGATCTTCATGAAATCAAATACTTGGAACATGTGCTGAGTGAGGGACTGAAGCCAGACCAGAGTAAAATTGGAACAGTCATGAACATACCACTCCCAGAATGTAAGAACCACTTGGAGAGGTTTTTGGACATGGTGACTATCTTGGGAAGTTCATTCCGTACATGTCAGACCTGACAGCACCTCTCAGAGAATTTCTACAAAATGATGTGGAATGGTCACTAAGAAGCTTTGATCAGGCTGAAGAGCACACTGACCCAGACATCAATTTTAAAGTATCACAATGTCAGTCAGATACTTTACAGTCAAAATATCAGTGTTTGTTTCAAAAACCTGCCTGGGAGTTGTCTTGTTGCAAAATGAAGCACCATTAGCATGCAGGTCAAAGGCAATGACTGAAACAAAGCAGTGTTGTATCACAATAGAGAAATAAATGCTCACAATTGTGTTTGGCCTAAAACACTTCCATCAGTTTGTCAATGGCAAACACCTGGAGGTAGAGTCTGATCATAAGCCTTTGGAAGCTATACATAAAAAGTCCCTGAACGACAAAGAATCAAAGATTATTAACGCATCTTCAGACGTACCAAATCAGAGTTGAATACAAACCTAGTGAAGAAATGTACATTGCAGACACTTTGTACATGCATACCTGCCCATCATTGAAGAAGACAAAGAAATAGAAGGGCAGGTTCACATGCTGATAAATAACTTACCTGTGGCTGTAATCAAACTGGATGAGATCAGGGAGGCAGTAAAGAACAACTGCACCCTGAAAAATGCAGGAAATTGTACAAATGGCCCACATGTCAGAGTGCAGCCCCTTCTGCTGTACAAGAAGTACTGGAACTTTCAGGAAGAACTTCATGTAGCAGAGAGATACTTTTCAAGGGAGAAAATGAAATAATTCCTGCAGCACTGAGGAAAGAAATACTGCAATGCACACACGAAAGTCACCCCAGCATAGAAACACGCAGGAGAAGAGCTGGAAATGTAGGCTGGAATTTTCCCGGCCCGCTTGCCACGGGAATCGAACCATGCAAAGGCCTGTTGACCTTGGGTGGGATTTTCCGGCCTTGGGGCGAGTGCGGTCGGAAGACCTGCCCACAATATATTGACCTGGAACGGGAGCTCAAATTGGGGAAATGGTGAATGCCTGTGCAATGTGCCACATTTACAGCAAATCACAATAAAAAGAACCACTTCAACCAAACAGTGTTCCAGACAGGCCCAGGTAGAAAACTGGAGTCGACTTGTTCATGTTTGAATATAGTAGATTATTACTCAAACTTTTTTTCAGTTTGTGCTGCTGAGAAAGGATAGTAAGAAAGTAAGAGTATCTATCACCATAATAAATCATTCAAAATTAATTTTTGCTTGAAGTGCTCATTTAAGACAACTGTGCACAATTCTCAGTTTCACAAATTCACACAGGACTGGGAGTTTTGCCACACTACATCAACTCCCAAATTTCCACAATCCAATGGAATTGAACGTACCATGTGGATCTTAAAACACGTTGAAGAAAGCGAAGGTAAGTGGAAGAGAGAGACCCCTACCTATCCCATTGGATTGGATTTCAGGAATATTTTAATGGAGGGCATTGAATCATCTCCAGCACAATTCCTAATGGGAAGAAGTCTAAGAACTAAGCCTCCAACTGTGTCCTAACTGTCACTTCCACAGTCAGTGAGCTACAGTGTGGAAGCTGCCTCAAACTGAGACAGCAGAAGAGAGACAATACTCTCATCGATGAGCCTGACCTCTGTCCGAACTGAACATGGGGGAGATAGTAAAGATTCAGCAGGGAGGGATCTGTAATCCTGCTGTCGCCATAGAAATCACAGGAGAACTAAGGTCTCGCATTGTACAGACTCCAAACAGACAGCAATACAGGAGAAATTAGAAATTCCTAGGGAAAACAAATGAAACATGACCCTGCTTGGAACCAGAAAATATAGGTGAAGATCAAGAACCAAAATCCATCTGTGAAGCAATAGATAACCAGACATAGCCTGAGAGTCCTGAAAACTATCTAAGGAGTGAAAGTGATACAGAGTTGGAGCAAGCCCCCCTAGTCCTCCAGAATCATCTCTGTCACTATTCAGAACATTCAGAGGAAGAATTGTGAAAAACCAGAGATGCAGATTAAAAGACAACTGATCAAAACGTAGTGTGAAAATATAGTTAAGACATGTTGCACATCTGAGTAGGCAACACTTCACAATTTATGTTCTAATGGAAACTAGTCTGAAGCGTTTTTTCTTTAAAAGAAGGGAAATGTCATGATAATTGGGTGATTGTGGTGGTGGATGCCAGAGTTAGAAACAATACGGTACATTCTGTGCACCCTGGGAGTCAAAGACAGAGAAGATAGCACATGTAAAGGAAGGTTATAAGTAACAAGGTTGATGAAGATGACTTGCAGTTGTGTGTTCATATCCTGAAAATGTGAGTAATAAAGTTAGTTTACAGCAATGAGTGTTGGTCATGTAGATCCCATTGGTTTTAAGGATGTCAATTTTTCCAGCCTAAAGGGCATCAGTTATGTTTTTACTATAATCTGATAGTTTTGTGGTCATTATTGATGAGTTTTTATACCATTTTTTCAGAATTTTATTGAATTGATTGAATTCAGATCAATTAAATGCCATGGTGGGATTTGAGCTCATCTCTCCCGATTGAGTTCAGTGCGGTGGATTATATAAATCCAGTAACATAACCACTATGCCACCATACCTGAGATTAATGCAATGGGATCAGATCCAAATAAGTCAAAGGTTGTTAATTAGAACTGGCACCATTAAAAGATAAATATTGGATTATTTTGTTCAAAATACAATAATACAGAAATGGAAAATCTGGACAATGCATCAATAGCTTCCAAGTCATCGATGAATGTTCAAGAAGAGATTGCTGATACTGAGCTGGGCTGGAGAACCTTGGAATCTAGGATCGGAGACCCTGTGTTTGGATTGCGTCTGATAGAATTCAATCACCTTGAAATGCATATTAGGGCCAGAGTGATCTCCTGGACTAGTTCTCGATTGTCTATGGGACTCGATTGTCCATGGGAGTCAGAGGAACTTACCAGGAAAATACTTGTTGAAATTAGCTTTGGTTTATTTCATCTCCAGAAAATACCACAATCTCAGTTGGGCTGGAGAAGTCTGTATATTTTGCTGCACAAGACATTGCTGTTACTGTGGGGCAGAATGGATAAGGCAGGATCTTTTTCTGCCATTATTTTCTTCGTATTTACTTATTTCCCACTTAATGTGGGAAGTTTAAGATCTGGAAATAAACATGGAGTAATATTTATTAACTTTGTGTGGTCTGAATTGTACACAGATCCTGTGCAGAACACAAATAGGGGAAGAGTTGAATTCTGTAATGGGGAATTGCAGTCACTGGGTTCTTACACTAACCGGGTGAGATCTGAGCCATGCACCAGGCAGGGCCCAGATAAAATGCACAGTCTGCACATGGGGCTTTTCATCCTGAGGCAAGTAGTATAAGTTGGGAAAATTCCTGGCTCAATCTGCCCACCTTGGTGAGAGTAAGTGCTGCGGATGGGATTTTCATTATAGAGAGGGGGGTAGGGAGGGGTTGCAGTGTGGGCTACAATTGAACAAACTAACCCAGGAAAGTGTTTTGGAGCAGCCATATAGGATTTGCTGGGTGTTAAGTTGGGCTATTTAAAAAAGCCTACCTCAGTGCTGTAAGACTTTGTCCCAGCTAAAGTAAAAGTAAAAAGGCCCTCTAGCCCTCACCCTTCAGAATCCCTACCCAGTTCCCACCACTACACTTCCCATATTCCATCCATCTCCTATGGCTTTCCTTGCTCCATGCCAACCTACTGGGCACCTCCAGGCTCATTCGCCCATTATACAACATATAGATCCAATAAATGCTAAGGTGACAGAAGGATGAAGAAAATATATTTTTTAAAAAACTGCCATTCATCGATAACTTTCCATTTTCTTCAAAAAAATGTTACCACAGCCCAATAAAAAGTCTATCATCCAAACCTTTTCCAGTATCAATTGCAGAAACCAAAAGCACTTGAAAGCTTTTATTTTTCTTGTGTAAATAACCATTATGCAACTGTTGGGAGTGATCAGAGAGCCAGAGCTGTCATTCAACCAGTGTTTATCCTAGGTTTCAGGTGCTTCAATAAGCCAATGGATTTCTGGACTCTTAGCCAAGCCTTATTATGCATCCTTAGCTGAGTGCAGTACCAAGTACAACACAAAAAATGCATTGGACCCAGAGAAAACATTACTCCTGCTGCAGCTTTGCAAACAGGATGTCTCCATTTCAATGATGTTGAAATGTGTAAGGTACAGTGATGCAGAAGTACAGGCATCTTTGACTGTGATTTCAAGTCACTTGGAAGGTGGTTTTAGTTTTTACAAAAAAAAACAGAGTTTCCAACCAATAAATTCAAAAATCATCTTTATATAGTATGGCTTCATAGTTGGCTCCCTGGAGACAAAGCTACCCTCTGAGGACATGGCTCATTCAATCTATAAGGACCTCTACCATTAACGCAGAGAGAGGTATAACAAGAGCCACAAGGGCAATTATTGACAAGCCTTTGGGGTGCTGAAGATACAATTCAGGTATTTGAACACATCTGGGACCTCCCTTCACTGACAAATGTCTCCACAATGATAGTGGTCGCCTGTATCTTATATAAACTGCTGCAAAAATGAATAAAACTGCAGGAGGAGAAAGCTACTGACCACTTGGCGTCCACCTCCTTCTCTGAGGAGAAGCTGCTAGTCAGCCCAGGATGCCTGCCCTGGCACACCTTGCTATGAGAGAAGCTGCATACAGGCATTCTTCAGCTAATCTGAGTGTGTGTGACCGTGGGGCAGTGCAATCTAATCCATGTGTCCTCCAGTCCCTGCAGCCATTGCAAATTATTCCTACAGCCATAAATTTCATTCATATCCCTTCCTCAACTTCCAATCATTCCCCCGAAGATAATTCACTATTTGGAATTCAGGATGCTATAAAGTAGATATTAGGAGTTTGAAAGGATCAAGTAACATCTTTGATCCATTTAAATAAACATAATTCCATTCTGCTACTAAGATGCCTTCCATTTCTGAGCATTCTTATGAGCTGCAAGCCTGTGGCTTCAGCAGAGTTAGAATCAGTCTGCCCCTTCCACCCTCCTGTTGGATGAGATGCTCAGGGTGGACAATTGTTCAGTTTTGGAGCCCTAGAGGGTTCCCCCAAAGCCTCTCCCACCTGCACCCGTGAAGAGCCAGACTGAGTCTCTGGGGTTGGAGGCAGTACGTGGGACTTAGAGGAAGGGTTGCAAGGGATTAGTACAAGGAACATCTTTAGCAAGGTCTCAACTTCCATGTGTCCTTACTCTACCTTCCTTCTCATGGCCCACCTCCACTTGGGTGGCACAGTACCACAGTGGCTAGCACTGCTGCCTCACTGCACTGGGGACCTGTGTTTGATTACAGCTTGGGTCACTGTCTGTGTGGAGTTTGCATGTTCTTCCTGTGTCTGCGTGGGTTCCCCCAGATGCTTTGGTTTTTTTCCCACAGTCTGAAAGACATGCTGATTAGATGCATTGACACGAAAAGGTGCGAGAGTGTTGGCGACTGGGGGTATTTCACAGTAACTTCATTGCAGTATGAATGTAAACCTTACTTGTGACTAATAAATCCACTTTTTAACTTTAGCCAACAGCAAGGGAGAACTTGGCTGCATTCCAGTGAGGCACTGAACCACCAAGATGAAGAATTCCTCTATTCTCTATAAAGTGACAGAATGAATGTGCCAGCTATTGGTTAGCATGCATCTGTTTGCTAGCTGCGTTCAATTGTTACCACATTTTCCATGGAGGTGTACATCAGCACAAGTGCCTGAGACATCATCACACTCAAGTTATGGCAGATTCGTATGTACATATGAATTAGGAGCAAGAGTAGGTTACTCAGCCCTCGAGTCTGCTCTGCCATTCAGTAAAATCATGGTTGATCTGACTAACATCAACTCCACATTCTTGTCTACCTCAAAAAGTGAGTTCCAGAGACTCATGACTTTCTGACAGAATTTTTAAAAATATTTGTTATAAATGGGAACACTTATTTTTAAACAGTGACCTCTAGGACTAGATTGTCCCACAAGAGGAAACACCCTCCCCACATCCACCCTGTCAAGACGTGCCCCCCTCCTCCCCACCCCATATCATAAAGGTTTTAAGAACAAAGAACAACCCAGCACGGGAAACAGGCCCTTCGGCCCAACGAGCCCGCGCCGCCGCATCCTCCTACACCTACCCTGCCCTGCGTGTCTGCGAGTGGAACCCCTAACTTAGCCAGATTCAGGGGAGAATAGTGTCAATTTGGTAAACCAATCAGCCTAAGAGCACATCTTTGGGGTGTGGGAGGAAACCGGAGCGCCCAGAGGAAACCCACGCAACCACAGGGAGAATGCGCAAACTCCCACAGACACAGGCCCAAATCCATGTATCTGCACAGCTAGCAGTGCTAGTCACTGAGCTGTTGCGGCGCCCGTCTACCGGTCCAGGATCAAGCACACACACCGGCACGAAGTACTAGGCCACTCCCGGAACCTCCAAGAGCAGCCCACGCACGACCCACCGTGTGCATGCCCCTTGTTTGACAACAAGGTGGACCTCCACCTGTGGAATAAAAAGACAAAAACGTTAACATATAAGTCTGCATTTCCGGTGTCTCCTGAGGCTCTGACCCTATTTAATACCCCCTACTATAACTCTCCATCCTTGTTTCGCTCATGTGTCTATCTAAGTAAACCTTAAACAAGTCCAACGTTCCTGCCTCCACCACCCTACTCGGTAGCGCGTTCCATACCCCCACGACCCTCTGCGTGAAGAACCTTCCTCTCACATCCAAATTATACTTCTCCCCCCTCACCCTTAGATCATGACCTCTCGTAATTGTACCCAGTCTAGGGAGCAGCCTCTCACTATTGACTCTATCTATTCCCTTCAGTATCTTATATACCTCTATCATGTCTCCCCTCAATCTCCGTCTTTCCAAGGAGAAAAGTCCCAGTTTCTCCAACCTTTCCTCGTAACTCAGTCCTTCAATCTTCAATCTTTCCTCATAACCCAGTCCTTCCATGCCAGGCAACATCCTGGTAAACCTCCTCTGCACCCTCTCCAGAGTCTCCACGTCCTTCCGGTAGTAAGGTGACCAGAACTGGACGCAGTACTCCAAATGCGGTCTAACCAATGTTCTGTACAACTGAAGCATTAGACAGCAGCTCCTATACTCTATACCCCTTCCTATAAAGGCTAGCATTCCATAAGCTTTCCTCACAACCTTCTCCACTTGTGTCGCAACCTTCATAGACTTTGATCAAATCATCTATTACTCTTCTAAACTCCAGTGAATACAAACTTAACCTCATTAGACAACGTTCTAAAAAACTATCCCAGAACATGTTCTATGAACTGCTCATTATGCTAGCTTTTCCCATCTGATTTTTCCAGTCTATATGTAGATGAAATCACCAATGATTATTACTGAGCCTTTTCTGACAAGCACCCATTATCTCTTTCTTTATATTTTGTCCTGCCATTTTGTTACAATTAGGGGGGACAGTGCAACATTCCCACAAGCGAGTTCTGGCTTTTTAAATTTCTCATCACAACCCAAATGCTTCTACCATCTTGGTTTCCTGAACTTAGGTTATCCCTTTTTAATGTGTTAATATGATCATTAATTAACAGAGCTATCGCTTCACCTTCCTGTCCTTCCTAAATGTCATGTATCCTTCCATATTCAGGTCCCAATCTCTATCATCCTGTAGCCATGTCTCTGTACTGGTAATTAGATCATACTTATTAATTTATATTTGTGCCATCAATTCATCTCTTTTGATTTGAATGCTATCTCTGTTTAGATATAAAGCCTTTAGCTTTATCCTTTAATTACTTTTGTAGAATCTAACCTTACCTATTGATTTACTTTTAAACTTGTACTGCTTGTCGCTCCCTGTCACAGTCTGTTTATCATTTCCCATATTAGTTCCTATCTCTCTTGCCTTGATGCTACTCTTTGTTTTACCACTTCTTCCCAAATTTGATCCTATCCCCCATTCTTCTATACAATCTCTCTTCAAAATTGCGCCCTATCTCTAGAAATTCTGACAGTTACACACGCATTTCCTGCTGTTGTTTCAAAAGTGCCCTTTTCACAGATTACCCCTGAGGATCAGAGCTACTATGTCCAATTGAACAGGCTCTGGAGTGTCCTGCACCTTCTGATGGGTCTTTCCAACGCTGTCCATGTCTTCAGCACCTGCTCCTTCTCGCATGTGATGTGCTCCTCTCCAGATAGTGACCTGACTTTCACTACCAAGGAGCGTGTATCTGTGGTAGTGGAGGGTGTCCAGGCACCATTCGATGATGCAGCATCAGAGGGCTTGGCCTCCTGCCATTGTTCCATTGTCACTCTCAAATGAAGTTGTAGGACCTGTAAGGCAATAGTTAAAACTGACAAGTGGAAAAGGCTCAAAATCTACATTATGCAGCTTTTGCGATGACAGCAAATCAAAGTGCGCGACTGCTATGTGCGAAATGCCAGCATAATATTTAATTCCATCACCGGATCTTTCCAACTCTTACATTCAATGTCTATTCCATCCTGCCGATCTCCAAGGTAGCCTCTTCTGCCGAGGTCAGGATGGTGACGGCTGCAGGACCAGCCAACTTGAGTAACCGCCTCTTCCCTGTTAGAGTCAGAGAATCATCTCTCCACTCTCTTCATTCCTCCAGCCTTCAGTGGTGTTGGATGCAGCCATTCAGACTCCTACTGCTGGGGTCCCTTTCAATGGAAAGCTTCTGTTGAAAGGTTTGTCTAATTGTCATGCATGCATTCTGCAATTGGTTGGGTGAACCTGGAAGTGGACAATAATGCTGGGGCTGAAACCTGCAGCCGTGGCACAGACCTAGTGCCAGATTAGCAGCTGAACCAAGCTCCCCAGCAGCTGCTGCAATGCTAGAGCTCAATTTATTTTCTTGATTTGATTTATTATTGTCACATGGATTAGCATATATGAAAAGTATTGTTTCTTGCGCATTATACAGACAGAGCATACCGTTCATGGAGAAGGAAATGAGAGAGTGCAGAATGTAACGTTACAGTCATAGCTAGGGTGTAAGTGAAGCTCTAAGAGGTCATCGAGAAAGACCAATAGTGGAGTTGTAGAAAACATCTATTGGATTAAATGGTCTTGGGAGTACATCACAATGGGGCCAGGTCGGAATGGAGGTGCAAAAAAGATTTATCACGGAGGTGAAGAGTAGGGGAAGGAGTTTAGAATGGTCAGCTGGCTCGGCAGATAAAGAAGAAACATCATCATCACAGTCTTATGGTGGACCAGCAGGGACTGGTAGGAAAGGTGGCAGTTTAGTGGTAATTATGCATTCAAGAACCTTAGCAAGGAAAGAAGGTTAGAAGAGAGAGAGAGATCAAACTAGGTTATATTTTCAGCTAATGGTAGTTGGCTGGTAGAGAGCTTGATTTGGAAGTGAATAGCATAGCAGACAGTGGATCTGGTAGGTTTGATCACTGCGAGTCCCACATGCCAAATGCTAAAGGGAAATGCACATGGAGCAGAAATAACCAATTGCAACATACAGTAGATCAGATGCTGCCTGCTGATGAAAATTCATTGCAATTCAAATAATGTCTCTGGATTAAAACTAGGAGAAAAACAGACTTCCTTTTCTTTGAAAAAAAGTGTCTGGTTTATATTTTAGAAATTTGCTAAAGCAATGATTTAGCTAACTGGTTCAACACCAAATCGGTGGCAAATCTAGTCAGAATATGTGTCACTTTAAGAAATGCCTTACTGAATAAGAGTTGTGTAGTCTGAACAATAATCAGCACCCACCGTGGGGAATCTCTCTAAAAATTTTGCAATTTTTCCTAGTTACAAAGAGTGCACTATTGTCTAGCTTGAAGCTTGCAGCTAATGAAGTGACCTTATAAATAAAGTTCATTTCTTCAACTTAAGAAGCCTCTGGGAGTCCATCTTCACAACATGTGAAAGTCCATCTGTAAAATCTGATTCAGAAAAGTTGACAGTCAGCCATTGTAGTTTAAAAAATGTGATCTTCTGTCACTCTTAAAAGTAAACAGCTTCATACAGACCCCATTGTATCAAACACATATTTATTCTGTAGCATGCTTCATTACTCTGCTGCCATAGATTTTCTTTATTCAAATGTTAACTATAATAACTCCAGGAGTCAACTGTACAGGAACTGTGCTTTTATTACACAAAATAAAGTAAAACAAAAATCACAAGCCTGTGGTGAAAACAACCGGTCCCAACCAGAACAAAAGGAATACTGGACCCGCTCAGGGTCTTGCTTTATATAGAGCTCGGTATACGAGTTGCATCTGGTTGGTTAATTACCAATCCCTGGGGAGCTCGTATTCAACGAGTCTTACAGGAAGTCAATCAATGATTCCCCACGCAAGTCATGAATATTATCACAGTAACTGATTCCTTCACCTCCTTTCATAGTTGTAACAAGGCAAATTTGAAAATATGCAAATTTATTTTTAGCAAATCACAGTTTGTTTCAAATTTAGCACCAAAGCAGATCTTCTGCTTACACATGCAGACTGACTTGAAAACATTTACATCAGGCAGCTGAATGTAGCAACATTTTGGACCACAACAGTCTGGCAGGATAGCTGAATATTACATCTCACTGGCCCCTACTTGATTACACTTTTAGCAGGAATCAGGTAGAATCTTAAAGTTTTTGTTAATTTATTAATGTCACAAGTAGCTTACGTTAACACTACCATGAAATTACTGTGAAAATCCCTTAGTCTCCACACTCTGGCACCAGTTCAGATACACTGAGGGAGAATTTAGCATGGCCATTGCACCTAACTGGCACATCTTTGGACTGTGGGAGACAACTGGAGGAAACCCATGCAGACATGGGGAGAATGTGCAGATGCCACGCAGACAGTCACCCAAGCCAGGAATCGAACCTGGGTCCCTGGCACTGTGAGGGAACAGTGCTAACCACAGTGTCATCGTGTTGAAGAGTAGATCCAGAATCCTGGATCGCTGTTTAGCATTTAAGATACATGCATCTAATATGCACTTGCTGTTTGGCATACTTAGTTCCTGTGTCCCAATTTATTTTGTGGTTGTTTGTCAGAATTCAGTCTTCCCAGGGTGTAATGGTTGATAGATTCCCAAATTGAAAGTTGCCTGATGCTATCACACCCCTAAGCTCCATCTCTGAGCACAATTCACAGCCATCTCCGGTCGCTAACTGAAAGGCATCCTTTTAAAAATGAATCAAATATTCAGTTAAGATCTTCTAGATATTGAATTGACGTCACTTTAATTAATTGAATTAGGCTTCAGCCAGCTAAACAAGCGATTCAAAACAATGGGGATTTTCCAAAACTGAGCTGCTAGGTGTCTCTGACATAAATTATTAAAGCTAAATTTATTGTGTAAACAAATCAATGATATTAAATTGAGCTTTACTGGGAACAGACAGGCACAAGTTACTGAGTTAAATAAATATTGGCTGAATGTGCGGTCAGGGCCTTTGAGGAAGCAGGCCAGTAAATCAGTTTGGATAAATTGAATCAGATTTTGCTTTGCCCCACTGCAGCACCCCAGAGCTCACTTCAGCCTTGGTCTTTATCTCAGTTGCCCATATGTAGCACAGCTTGGTATGGCTCCTGTTGTCACCAAGACCACAAGAAACTACAAAGGATTATGAACGAAGCTCAGTCCCTCACGCGAACCAACCTCCCATTGTTTGACTCTGTCTACACTTCCCATTGCCTCAGAATAGAAGCCAGTATAATCAAGAACCCCACAAATCCCGAACATACTCTCTTCCAGTTTCTTCCATCAGGAGAAAGATACCAAACTTTGAGATCACGTAACAACTGACTGAAGAACAGCTTCTTCCCTGCTGCCATCAGATTTCTGAATGGTCCTATCATATATTAAGCTGATCTTTCTCCTACGCCCTAGCTGTGACTATACCAGTACATTCTGCACCCTCTCCTTTCTTCTGCCCTACATACACTATGAATGGTATGTTTTCATAGAATCATCGAACCCCCACAGTGCAGAAGGAGGCCATTTGGCCCATCTGGCCTGAACCGACAACAGTCTCACCCAGGCCACATTCCCATAACCCCACACGTTTATGTGGCTAGCCGCCCCCCCCCCCGACTGACAGTAAGGGGCAATTTAATGTGACCAATCAACCTAACCTATGCATCTTTGGACTGTGGGAGGAAGCTGGAGCACCCAAAGGAAACCTACATAGATACAAGGAGAATGTGCAAACTTCATACAGATGGTGATCCGAGGCCTGGTCCACCGTGCCACCATGCTGCCCACCTTTATTTATTTATTTTAATTTTTCATTTGCTTGACAATAAAGACCTGTTTTGTATAATTTTATAATAGAAAAATCATTGAATTTCTACAATGTAGAAGGAGCCCATTTGGCCCATCAAGTCTGCACCACTCACAATCCCACCCAGGCCCTATCTCCATGACCTCACTTATTTATCCTGCTAACCCTCTGACACTAAGGGGCAATTTAGCATAGCCAATCCACCCAACCCACACATCATTGGAGCGTGGGGGGAAACTAGAGCACCCAGAGGAAACCCACACAGACATAGGAAGAATGTGCAAACTCCACGCAGAGAATGACCAGAGGCCGGAATTGAACCTGCGTCTCTGATGCTGTGATGCAGCAGTGCTAACCATTGTGCCACCGTGCCGCCCCCAAATGTTTTGATTGACATTAAGGTGAGTTTATCTCAGTCTGACTCTAATACCTGGAGGAAAACCACACAGACATGGGAAGGACATTTAAACTCAGCATAGATAGTCACCCAAGGCCAGAATTGAATCTGCGTCCCTGGAGCTTTGAGGCAGCAGTGCTAACTACTATGCCACCGTGTCTCCTGTTTTGTCTGCATAGTGAGCAAGAAACAATACTTTACATTGTTTCCTAATGCTTGTGACAATAAATCAAATCAAATCAAAATCCCATGTTCTGCATTAATATTTATTTCAAACTTCAACTTTTACATTTCTTCTATATCATTACAGACCACAGCACTGCCCTCCTTCCCACCATCTCCCAACCAGCCGACTCCAAACTGTTCACTTTCCTGAACTGCCCACACAACCCTAATTATCCAGCACTGTCTCTTACATAACTGTGAAAAACATGGAGGTGAGTTTATCCTCTGCTTGTCATTTGTTGCTGCTTCTTGTTGTTTGCCACCTTCTACTTCAAGAATGAGGCAAGTGTGTTGGTGAGTGCCATGTTATATGTCTGGATGATGTGGCTGCCTTGGTTAAAAGTAGCTGGTGGTGTGCGTGGGGTGCATCTTGCATGAAAAATATACAATGCAACAAAGGTTATCGTTAGGTCGGTGTTGCGGGTGTGGTGAACTGAACAGCGCTTAGACAAGTTGTGTAGATGAAAGTGAGTTTGGAGTTCATGAGGCTTGGACAGGTTGGGGAATGTTAATAGTAAGTTGATTGTTTCATCAAGATGAAGGATACACAGGTAAAGAGCATTGTGATGAAATCCCTGAGCAGATATAAAACAGACTGCAGCCCCATGCTCCTAACTGTTGGTCACTCAGTGTGGATGGGGTGCAGGGATGGACTTCCTTGCAAGCCTTGGTCTGGCCAAGATGGCCATCAACAGGTCCTGGCAGTGGGCAGTTGAAGAAACCATCCAATGCAACTGTCTTCCCCTCTACCATGAGTAAGTTTGCGGCTGAATAACCCTGGAGAAGGAGCACATGGTGTCTCCTGATATGTGCCCTGCCGACATGCTCCAGGAGTTCCCAATGGGTACCGCTGGGATTGGAGTCTACTATCACCCTTTGGGAATGACATTTTTCTTTAGTAAGTTGTTTCCTTTCATGTTTGTTACACTGACCCACTTGGGGTTTCCAGCCCTTCTCATTTTAGTTTAGTTTGTTGATCTTTTGTTTTATTAGAAGATTTTCAAATGGACCTCGGGGACACTGGGTGTTAGTCAGAGGTAGACATAAGTAATGCTGCAAAAAAAAACTACCAAGAAAAGGATTCATGCTCAGCTTCACTCTTCACCATGTGACTTGGAAGCAGTTTAATAGTGAGGGATTGTGGATCAGGTGGTCATGTGGAAGTTAGGATAACATGGGTCTGGAAAGGGTTACGTCTTGGGAGCGCAGGAGACCTCCCGGAGCGCCGGCAGAGACACAGCATGGAAGAGCTGCTTAGTCACTGTTAATAAACAGCGACTGTTGTTTGTTCCTTGTCGCCAGTTATTGGACCCCAGTGCTTTGATGGGGGTCTTAAATACTCATGATTAGATGGGTTGACTGGTGCCCCGGGTAGCCAAGTTGATAAACTGTTGTGTTGACGGGGTTGATGTTGAATGTGACAGTGATTTCAAGCAAGTTAGCCTCACTACCTCGTTAAACAGAAAACTGCATTTGCCTACTGTCTTTCAGAAGAAATGAGATTGTTGACCTTTTGCTACATTGTGAAGGAACTGCAGTATGCCCCAGTCTGTCTATGAGGCACTGGGCTGAGATGAAATGTAAATTGTAGATGTCTCCTTTAGGTCCACCAGAACTCAACAACATTTTCAGGTCTCCAGATCATTTGCGGGGGTGGATGGCGGAGGTGGAGGGGGGGTGGTATCTGAGATGTATTGGCAAAGGGTCCAGCAATATCCAAATGGCAGAAAATCATCAAATAGGGAATTACCTGATGATGGGTGCCATCACCAGACCTGCATCACTGTGCTTAGTTTATAACTTGCAACAATATTTCCTGGAATGGTGGCCAGAGTAACCTGAATGAAGCATTGTTCTCATTAAGGTATGGGTGGCATTTGACATATGTTTGAATTCTCTAATGTGCTTCCACCTTGGATTGGCACAGCCTAAGTTCACGACCCTACTCCTTGCAGCATGTGTTCCTAACCTCTGCTGTGGGAAGCTGAATGTTTTGTCAGAAGGGCCAGAGTGTTGGCAATCCTAGCCTGTCATTACACCTCTCTTGGTGACTGGCTACAAATTACTTTAGCAGACACATTGGACCAAGATCTTCAACCTGCTAGTCAGGCACTGGGGTCATGGCGAGAGTGGAAGTTAGAAAATAAGTAAGTATCATTACTTACTGTTTTTCTGCTTCTCTTTGTCTGAATCCTTTTTTCCTTGGTTCAGTGTTTTCACTTTTGCAGTAATCTTTACAATTTTTCATTTCATTCTGATTTCCAGTCTTCTACCTATATTTACATATACAAACTAGGAGCAGGAATAGTCCTTTTCAAATCTTCTTTATGTTATTTACCTCTCGCCACTCCATTCTAGTCAAATTCTAGGTTGCTCCTAGAATCCATGTCAATTGCTACTCTGGTCAAATTGAAAGCAACTGGAGGCCTGTGACCAGTGGTGTACCTCAGTTCTCAGTGTGCTGGGCCTATGTTATTTGTCACTTATATTAAAGATTTGGATGAGGATACAAATGGCACGGTTAGTAAGTTTGCAGATGACATCAAGATTGGTGACATAGTGGACAATGAAGAAAGTTATCTCCAATTGCAATGGGATCTTGATCAATTGGGCCAATAGGCTGACGAATGGCAGATGGAGTTTAATTTAGACAAATGCGAGGTGATGTATTTTGGTAAATTGAACCAGGGCAGGACTTACTCAGTTAATGGTACAGCGTTGGGGAGAGTTACAGAACAAAGAGATCTAGGGATACATGTTCATAGCTTCTTCAAAGTGGAGTCACAGGTGGATAGAGTGGTGAAAAAGGCTTTTGACATGCTTGGTTTCATCAGTCTGAACATTGAATACAGGAGTTGGGCCGTCTTGTTGAGGTTGTACAAGACATTGGTAAGGCCACACTTGGAATACTGTGTGCAATCCTGGTCACTCTAATATAGAAAGGATATTATTAAACTAGAAAGAGTGCAGAAAAGATTTATATGGATGCCACCAGAACTTGATGGATTGAGTTATAAGGAGAGGCTGAACAGACTGGGACTTTTCTCTCTAGAGCATAGAAGGCTGAGGGGTGACTTTATAGAGGCCTATAAAATAATGAGGGACGTAGACAAAGTAGGTAGTCAATATATTTTCCCAAAGGTAGGGGAATATAAATCTAGAGGGCGTAGGTTTAAGGTGAGAGGGGAGAGATACAAAAGTGTCCAGAGGAGCAAATTTTCAAACAGAGGATGGTGAATGTCTGGAACAAATTGCCAGGGGTAGTAGTAGAGGTGGGTACAATTTTATCTTTTAAAAAGTATTTAGAACGTATAGAGGGATATGGGCCAAATGGGGGCAGCTGGGATTTTAAATGAGGGGTTTTAAAAAAAAAGGACAGCATGCACAAGTTGGGTCGAAGGGCCTGTTTCCATGCTGTAAACCTCTATGACTCTATAACTTGTACTGAAATTGTCTTACCATATGTAGGAACTAAAAAAGGCAGTAATAGAAGTAGTAATTGGAAACAATTAGGACCCAGAAAAGGACAGAACATTTCACATCTTCTGTGCAGTCCTTCTTTATCTTATAGATGTAATGAAATTGAATTTTGAAGCCATTGAATCATTTATACACATCAGTCACAACATATTTCAGAAATTGCAAATGTGCGATTGCCACAATTATACATTTCCCTTTCTAATATAACGTATTCTGAAATCATAAATATGCATAGTATAGTGCAGGTCTCAGTAAAGAGATATGAAGAACAATTGCTCAAAAAATACACCATAAGACACTAGAAATAGTAATTTCATGTCCTGCTGTGCTTAATATTTTGAGCAAATATCTATCCATTCCAGCATACATTCAAGAATCTTGAGTTGTCTGTTCTTTTGCCTGGTGGTGTTGGAGCTAGGTTAATGAGCTAAGTGGGATTTCAGTATAGTCTGGTGCAGTGTGAGTGATTCAGGAAATTCACAGATCATGGTGTAAATTTGGATAACTCACTGATGTGGAAATTTCCTTGGACCAAAACAGTAGGTGGTGGTCCCTACACTGCTGCTGCGTCAAAGAATGAGGAAATTCTGACTTGTGGTCGCAGGTGAATTATATTTAAATAAATTGTTGCAATGAAAGTATGCATTGTAATTGTATGTTGAATATAATAATGGTGGCACAGTGGTTAGCACTGCTGCCTCACAGCGCAAGGGACCCCGGTTCCCGGGCGGTTCACTATCTTTGTGGAGTCTGCACATTCTCCCCATGTCTCTGTGGGTTCCCTCCGGTTTCATCCCACAGTCTGAAAGACGTGCATTGGCCATGCTAAATTCTCCCTCAGTGTACCCAAACAAGTGCCGGAATGTGGCGACTGGGGGCTTTTCACAGTAACTTCATTGCAGTGTGAATATAAGACTACTTGTAACACTAATAAATAAACTTCAGAATTGATTGTGTTAGGTTCAAAGGAGGAAGTTCTACTATCAGTGGCCAACAGAGGGCACTTTTACACTACGGTTGTTGAAGGAAGATGACACAGGCTAGAAAGTATGTGATGATAAGCATTGCATCTGGCAAGGTATATAATAGTATATATTAACTGGTTGTATCCATCTACTTTCAAAATTGCTTTTTTTGTTTCATAATTATGTCTCAAATGCTTGAACTTGAAGGGAAAAATCCATGATGTGCTGCTGGTGCCTGTCCCTGTATTCCAGAGATGGTAAACATTGCATTTACTGAGCTGTGTCTGTGCAGCATATTGGCGGCTCAACCTCCTACTGTGCTGTCCTTGTCATTAGATATATATGCCCATACACAAGCAAAATACTGCGAATGCTGCAGGTCTGATAGGGGATGATGGAAAAACTCAGGCAGTACCCGCAGCGAGAGAAACAGGATGAATGCTCCAAGTTCATTGTGACGCTTCTTCGGAAATGCTGCCAGACCACCTGGGTTTTTCCAGTATTTGCTCTGTTTTTATTTTAGATATACAGCCTATATTTTGCAAATAATGAGGGGTGTGTTACAGTTCACTCAGCGGGTCTGGGTTAATGCGGGATAACATGCACATTGCAGTCTGGAACAATGGCTGGTGATGGTGGAGGCGCCAACTTTCTTTCCATCACGCGGCTGACCAGGAATCACTCCCACTTTTACCACTTGCCACATTCAGTGTGCTTGGCTGCATTACCAATGTGCCTCTGGTTAGCTGGAGTGGGACTTGAATCTGAGTTTCTGGCTCAGAGGCAGGGATGCTATCCACTGCGCTGCAAGACTACATCAAACTAACGAGTGCATAGAGTACAGAGTGGCATAGTGGTTCGCACTGCTGCCCCACAGCACCAGGGACCCGGATTCAATTCTGACCATGGGTCACTGTCTGTATAGAGTCTGCATGTACACCCCGTGTCTGCATGGGTTTCCTCCGGATGCTCGGGTTTCCACTCACACTCCAAAGATGTGCATGTTAGGTGGATTGGCCATGCCAAATTGCCCCTTAGTGTCCCAAAATCTGTAGGTTAGGGCGATTAGTACGGCAAATACACGGGGGCGAATTTTGTCGTCTCGCCTGTCACGGGAATTGGAGCGGGTTAGGAATGGACCATGGAAAGGTCCGCTGACCTCAGGTGGGGTTTTCTAGTTTCGGGTCAAGCGTGGTCAGACAATCCCATCCATATGGTTTTGGGGATAGGGCCTGGGTGGGATGACCTGTCAGAAAGTCGGTGTAGACTCAATGGGCTGAATGTCCTCCTACTGCACTGTAGGTGTCCTATGATTCAAATCTCAATTGTGGACAAGAAGAAAATATATGATTTCCTGCTGGGAGGGAAGAAAAAGAAACTGAGGTGTCCTGTCTTGCTCTCAATTACACAGAAATAAATGGTTGAGTAAAAATGTGGGACCCTCTGATTAGGCCACCTACTCGCCTTCGGAATCAGAGTTGGTACGTTGTGAAGAAGAAAATATGAAGTAAATAACATTTAAAAAAAAAGATTGGTGGGATTTGGAACTCATAAGATCTAATCTTCAAAACACTTTTGACCTTTTGTGATTTTAATTACATCATTTAATTTATATAACCCCAATATAAAATGTTTATTTAAAAACGGGCATTGAGTCATTGTAAGGGAAATTGTATTACCAGGACCACACATCTAAATTGCTCATGGTGCAACAGTGAAGGCTGATTTTCTGAATGTGTATTAAAGCACAGAGCTAAAACCACATCATAGCTGCATGACTCAGTGCTGAGAAATTCGGTCGTTCTGAATTTTGCTGGCTCTCCGAATTCCATTCTCCTTCTTCACTAAAACGATTATCAAGATGTTAGTCACTCATCTTTAGAGGAGGTGGTACGCATAATCCATTGAGACATATTGAATTACCCTCTGTATTTGTTGAACTAGGTAAGTGTTACATTCCCACTGCACCTCATTCCCATTTGCCTCTGCTGTTGCTATACAATGGAGAATTGGTGGAAACCTGGAGCAAGTCCCTTCCCCGTCAGATGTTGTTCAGGCACAGAAGAATCTGAACAAGGAAAGCAGAGAAATAAGAGAACTTAGAGGCAGCACTGTGGTTAGCACTGCTGCCTTGCAATGCCAGGGACCCTGGTTCAATTCTGGATTGGGTTGACTGTGTAGAGTTTGCATGTTTCTGGAATCATGGAGTCCCTACAGTGCAGAAGGATGCCATTCGGCCCATTGAGTTTGCACCGACCACAGTCCGACCTCGCCCTATTCCCGTAACCCCATATACTCACCCTGGCCAATCCCCCTGACACTAGGGTCAATTTAAGCTGGTCAATCAACCTAACCCACACATCTTTGGATTGTGGAAAGAAACCAGAGCACCCGGAGGAAACCCACAGATATGGGGAGAATGTGCAGACTCTGCACAAACAGTCACCCAAGGAGGGAATTGAGCCCTAGTCCCAGGCGCTGTGAGGCAACAGTGCTAACCACTGCGCCACCCGTGCCACCCTGAATGCTGCCGTGTTCTCTCCATGATTGTGTGGGTTTCCTCCAAGTGTTCCGGTTTCCTCCCGGACTCCAAAGTGGGTTATGTGGATTGGCCGTGCTAAATTGCCCCTTAGTGTCTGTCCCAAGATGTATCGGTTAAATGGAAAATGTGTGGGGTTGCTGGGTTAGGCCGGGGGAGAGGGCACTCTGTCAGAGAGTCGGTACAGATTCGATGGGTCAAATGGCCTCCTTCTGCACTTAGGGATTTATGATTCTGTTCTACGAACCTATATTTAATGCATTACTCTCTTCATTGTGGCACAGATGATTTATTCCTCAAGTTCCATTGTTTATAAATAATAAACTTGAAGTGAAATGTGAATCTTCGTCATTCAGCTGATCTGAGAAGATGAATTACTTACATGTGTGAGGCGCGGGGCAGTTTTTGGCGGCATTTTGTGCTAATTTTGCCCAAAAGAATACTAAGGAAAATAAGAAGTGTGTTTTCTGGGCAGGGGTGGGGGGGTTGCTGGGGAGTATATTTGTAAATGGTTGTTCCTTGAGTTTCACAAATGTTCCCAGATTTTGGCTTTGAGCTTTAGAACTTATGCTCCCAAGTGAGAACAACATGTTCTGTGAAAACAGAGAACTCAAGTAGTTTTTTCCTATTGTGCTGATTGACAGGCATTAGTACCACAGAAACTTACACCACAGAAAGAAGCCATTCAGCTCATCTTTACTAACTCAGCAATCCACAACAAACCCTAGTGCACTGTTTCTCCACATCTTCCAGGCTGAATAATTCTCTGTCTCAAATATTTGTCCAATTTACTTGTTTTTGCAACAAACAAAATTTCTCTTCTCACTCTCTCAGTGACAATTTTAAACACTAACCAATCAGAATAACATTCCTCACCCTTTTACTCCTTCAGAGCTGCAGCATCAAAGAGCCTGAGCAACACTGAAGTCAATGGGAATTGGGGGCAAAACTCTCCAATGGCAGCACTGTGGCATATTGATGCCTCACAGCGCCAAGGACCCAGGTTCGATTCCCAGCTTGGATCACTGTCTGCACGTTCTCCCCGTGTCTATGTGGGTTTCCTCCGGGTGCTCTGGTTTCCTCCCACAGTCCAAAAGACGTGCTGGTTAGGTTCATTGGCCATGTTAAATTCTCCCTCAGCGTATCTGAACAGGCACTGGAGTGTGGCAAATAGGGGATTTTCACATTAACTTCACTGCAATGTTAATGTAAGCCTACTTGTGACAATAATAAATAAACAAAATACAGTTTTTGGAGTCATACCTGGCACAAAGGAAGAGGGTTGTGGTGGTCAGAGGTCAATCATCTCAGCTGCAGGACCTCACTGCAGGAGCTCCTCAGGTTCAAGGCCCAACCATCCTCAGCTGCTTCATCATAATGTCTATAGTGGGGACATTTGCAAATGTTCAGCACCATTTGCAACTCCTCAGATACTGAAGTAGACTGTGTCAATGTGCAAATCTGTATAGCATTCAGGCTTGGCTGATTGGCAAGTTACCTTCATGCCAAATGATGGCATGAATAGGGGTGGCACAGTGGCACAGTGGTTAGCACTGCTGCCTTACAGCGCCAGGAACCCGGGTTCGATTGTCAGCTTGCGTCACTGTTTGTGTGGAGTCTGCACATTCTCCCCATGTCTGTATGGGTTTCCTCCGGATGCTCCGGTTTCCTCCTACAGTCCAAAGATGTGCAGGTTAGGTAGATTGGCCATGCTAAATGACCTCTTACTGTCAGGGGGACTAGCTAGGATAAATGCATGGGGTTATGGGGATAGGGAGTGGTATCGTGTTCAGTGCAGACTTGATGGGCCAGATGGCCTCCTTCTGCACTGTAGGATTCTGTGATTCTGATGACCAGAGAATTCAACTATCTCCACCACTGAATCCTCCACTGTGCTAACTTGAGGCTGGAACCAGATGATTGCAAACAAATGTAAACATTATTGGGAACACACATTGAGATGTTTACAAGCTCGTTCCTGTTTTATGACCCAAAGGCACAGGTCTGGCGTTGCCCACTGGTTGACTGTCAGGAGGGAGGGGGTAACCGTTCCCACTACCACATCCACTATCAACATCCTGGGAGCTACCATTGACCTAGAAACTTAACTGGACCAGCCATAAAAATACTGTGATTTGGAATTCAGCGGCGAGTAACTCACCCCTGGACTCCCCATAGCCTTCCACCATGTCTAAGGCACAAGTCAGGAGTCTGATGAAATACTCTCCACTTTCTTGGATGAATGCAACTCCAACAACACTCGAGAAGCTCCATACCATCCAAGACAAAGCAGTCCACTTGATTGATATCCCATTCATTACATTCACCCCAGCCAGCACCAATGCACACAGTGGCAGCAGTGTGTACAATCTCCAAGATGCATTGCAGCAACTCGCTAAGGCTCTTTCAACAGCCCTTTCTAAACCTGTGACCTCTATCACCTAGATTGATAAGGGCAGTGGACACAAGAACACCGACACCTGTAAGCTGTCCTCCAAGCCACTCACCGTCCTGACTTAGGAAATATATCGCCGTTCCTTCACTGTCACTGAATAAAAATCCTGGAACTCTCTTCTTAACAGCACTGTGAATGTACCTACAGTATATGGACTGTAGTGGTTCAAGAATATAGCTCACCATCAACTAAAGGGCAATTAAGAATGGGCAATAAATGCAGGCCTGACCAGCAACATCCATTAACCATGAAATAACGTCATAAACTTTGATAATTAAAAAAAACCTCCATTTGTTAATACATCTTTTGCTGCATTTCAAAGGGCCATCTTAAACTGATGTCAGTTTTCTTATTCATCTCAATTGGAGGATTCATGTCTGTTTTAGGACCTCTCCCCAAAATTAGTTGGAAGTTAGCTAAGTGGTCTGCTACCTACATTTCTTCAATGACTGCAAATGAATGGGAAATGGATTTTCTTTTAAATCTACCAATAATCGTTGTAGGGGAATCGAAGGGGATCAAAGGATATGGGGGGAAGGCGGGACCAGGCTATTAAGTTGGATGATCACCCCTGATCATAATGAATGGCGATGGAGCAGGCTCGAAGGGCCGAATGACCTTCTATGTTTCCTCCATATCCTTAGTTGGCTACAAATTCAATTGCTGTTTAGTTTCATCCATCAACCTCCACCTCACCAACTCAATCTTAAACTCAGGACTTAATTTCATCAAAAGCTTGAGATGCCTGGAGGTGTGGCAGGTCCAGGGACTGGCATTACTGATGAAAATAAGGCCCAAGACCCAATCTTTGGTCAGTCTCTTTCAGAGAGTGCATTCTCAAAAAGGTCCCAAGGGGTGGGACCTAAGGGGATGGTTGGGGCCATGCTGGGGGTGGAGCCTAAGGGAAGGCAGATGTGGGGATTCACTGTGCACTTGGTTATTGGGTGGGGCGGGATGAGGGTGTGGTCGGCCGGGGGTAGGGCCTCTCGTAACTGTGGTTTCTATTCTGGCATACAAGACGGAAAGATTGATAAATCTTGAGTAGTAATATTTTCCGAGATAGGTATCCTGATACTTTTCAACACTTAAGTAAACAGTTTAAAGGGGGTTGAATTCCAAGCAGTTCCCATACATTAGTCTGGTTGCACTGTATCATGAAGGCAACTTGTGTGTTTCTATTCAAATATCTTCCACTTGCATTTAACATGATTACGAGTTGCCAAGTGTGCATGGAGGCAAGAATTTTTCATGAGCATTGCTGAGAGTGATTCTTTTTTTTTACTGCATGAATTATATTTTAAATAAAGTATAATATGCAATAAAATTTGATTTGAAAGTCATATTTCCACGTCTGTTTTTATGCTTCATAGTAAAAAGTATCACAACACCAGGTTAAAGTCTGACAAGTTTATTTGGTAGCAAAATCCACTAGCTTTTGGAGCACTGCCCCTTCATCGGGTAAATGGGAGATATGTTCACAAACAGGGCATATAAAGACACAAACTCAATTTACAAAATAATGGTTGGAATGTGAGTCTTTACCGGTAATCAAGTCCTAAAGGTTCAGACAACATAAGTGGACAGAACGTTAAGCACAGGTTAAAGAGATGTATATTGTCTCCAGACAGGACAGTTAGTGGGATTTTGCAAGCCCAGGCAAGTCGTGGGGGTTACAGATAGTGTGACATGAACCCAAGATCTCGGTTGAGGCCATCCTCATGTCTGCAGAACTTGGCTATCAGTCTCTGCTCAGCAACTCTGCATTGTCAAGTGTTGTGAAGGCCTCCTTGGAGAACGCTTACCTGAAGATCAGAGGTCGAATGCTTGTGACCGCTGAACTGTTCACCAACAGGAAGAGAACAGTTTTGCCTAGTGGTTGTCAAGCGGTGTTCATTCATCCATTGTCGTAATTTCTGCATGGTCTCCCCAATGTACCATGCCTCTGGACATCCTTTCCTGCAGCATATCAGGTGGACAATGTTGGCCGAGTTGCAAGAGTATGTACTGTGTACCTGGTGGATGGTGTTCTCACATGAGATGATTGCATCTGTGTCATGCAGAGGTTGCTGTGGCAGGGTTGTGTGGTGTCGTGGTCACTGTTCGCCTGAAGGCTGGGTAATTTGCTGCAGACAATGGTCTGTTTGAGGTTGTGCGGTTGTTTGAAGGCAAGAAATGGGGGTGTGGGGATGGCCTTGGTGAGATGTTCATCTTCATCAATGACATGTTGAAGGCTCCAGAGAAGATGTCATAGCTTCTGTGCTCTGGGGAAATATTGGATAACGAAGGGTACTCTGTTCACGTGTCCTGTGTTTGTCTTCTGAGGAGGTCAGTGCGGTTTTACGCTGTGGCATGTCAGAACTGTCGATCGATGAGTGGAGCATATATCCTGTTCTTATGAGGGCATCTTTCAGTGTCTGGAGGTGTCTGTTGCAATCCTCCTCATCTGAGTAGATCCTGTGTATATGGAGGGCTTGTCCATAGGGGATGGCTTCTTTAACATGTTTAGGGTGGAAGCTGGAGAAGTGGAGTATTGTGAGGTTATCCATGGGCTATGCCCTGTTTGTGAACAGAACTCCCACTTACCTGATAAAGGAGCAGTGTTCAAAAAGCCAGTAGATTTTGCTACCAAATAAACCTGTTGGACTTTAACCTTGTGTTGTGAGACTTCTTACTGTGTTTACCCCAGTCCAACACTGCCATCTCCACATCATTTATGCTTCATAGATAGTGAACTGCAATTGATTTGACTTGAGCAGTACTAACCAAGCTGAAACTTACCGGCTGTTCCTGCTGGTGGGGTCTTCCAGTCCTGCTGAAGGCAAGGCCCCGCCACGGCTTTCCCAGCAACAGACCTGGTGATCAACAGGAAAAACCGTTGACAGCAGCGGGACTGGAAAATCCTGCTGCTGGCAAGTGGCCGCCTCCACCACTGCAAAGCATGCTGCAGTGGGCAGTGGAAAATCCCGCCCCTAGAATTATTTAACCACATTGCTCCTCATCAAGTTCAGAGCACAGTGAAAAGATTAATTCTTTGGGTGGGATTTTCCATCTGTTCCCGCTGGTGGGATCTTCGAGTCTCGCTGATGGCGACCCCACCCCTGTCGCGGGTACCCTGGCAGCGGAGGGTGCGAACATGGGAAAACCCATTGACGGGACTGGGAGATCCCATCACCGGCAAATGTGGTTGTGGGGTGGGAAGGGTGGGCAGATCCCACCCTCTGCATTTCACCCTTTGCATTTTCTTTTAGTGACATCTTTCTTTATAAATTCAGAGCAGGGTGGTGTTGTATCTAACAACTTGGCAGCTATTGATATTTTTAAATATTACTAGCCAGGAAGCACATGACGGTGATGCTATGAACATTCATTATACAGATCATAGGTTGGTTGGTATGCGTCCTCAGACTTTTGTATCTTTTTCCCGACAAAAGGAGGTGGAAAAGAGTATGTCTGGGGTGCGTGGGGTTCTTAATTATGCTGGCTGCCTTTCCGAGGCAGCAGGACGCATATACAGAATCAATGGACGGTAGGTTGGTTTGCTGGGGGATAGGTTGATTTAACATAACATAAGAACATAAGAACGTAAGAAATAGGAGCAGGAGTAGGCCATCTAGCCCTTCGAGCCTGCCCCGCCATTCAATAAGATCATGGCTGATCTGTCGTGGTTCAGTTCCACATTCCCGCCCTCTCCCCATAACCCTTAATCCCCTCTCTTATGAAAAACCCATCAACCCGTGTCTTAAAAATATTTAGCGAGGCAGCCTCCACCACTTCAACGGGCAGAGAATTCCAGAGATTCACCACCCTTTGAGTGAAGAAGTTCCTCCTCAACTCCGTTCTAAACCGCCCCCCCTTTATCTTGAGGCTGTGCCCCCTAGTCCTACTGTCCTTTCTGAGCGGGAAGAGTCTCTCCACCTCTATCCTATCCATCCCATTCATCATCTTATTTGTCTCAATGAGATCTCCCCTCATTCTTCTAAACTCTAACGAGTACAAGCCTAGTTTATTCAGCCTCTCCTCATAGCTCAACCCCCTCAACTCCGGTATCAGCCTAGTAAACCTCCTCTGCACTCCTTCCAAGGCCAAAATATCCTTGCGTAAGTGCGGCGACCAAAACTGCACTCAGTACTCCAGCTGCGGCCTCACCAATGCCCTATACAGCTGCAGCAAGACCTCCCTACTTTTATATTCAATCCCCCTCGCTATGAAGGCCAGCACCCCATTAGCCTTCCTGACCACCTGCTGCACCTGCAGGCTGGGTTTTTGCGACTCATGCACAAGGACCCCGAGGTCCCTCTGCACCGTCGCCTGCTGCAGCTTTTCGCCACGTAAGTAATAGTCCTTCCTACCATTATTTGGTCATGCTGAATTGCCACTTTGCATCAGGGGGATTAGCAGGATAAATATGTGGGATTATGGCAAAAGGGCCTGGGTGGGATTGTTGTTGGTGCACCTAGATGGGCCAAATGCCCTTCTTCTGCACTGTGAGGATTCTATGATTCTATGAAATCACATTTGATACCCAAACATTAAAAAGAAGGATAAACTTATGTTGCTTTTCTGACCTGAAATCATATCTTAAAGCACTTTACAAACAATGGAATACTCTTCAAAATGTGGGAACTGCTGTAATGTAGGAAACATGATAGCTAATTTGTTTACAGAAATGTCTCATAAATAGCATGATAATGACCGGATAATCTGGTTTAAGTGGTGTTGGTTTAGGGATAGTTCTTGGTCAGGTCACTGGGGATAATTCCTCTGCTCTTCATCAAAATTGTGCCATCAGAATTTTTTATGTCAACTTGTAAAAACAGACGGAGCTACTGTCCTAGTGTCTCATCTGAATGAACTAAAGGAGCGTGGCACTGAAGTGTCAGCTTGTATTTCATGTTTAAATATATAGAGCAGGACTCAAAGTCACAATCTTGTGGCTCAGAAGCAAGAGTGCTCCCCACCAAGACATATTAGGACAAATGAGCAAAGGCTCGGTCAAAGAGGTGGATTATAAAATGGGCCTTAGAGATGCAGAGAAGTTTAAGGAGGGAATCCAGAGCTGAGGGCCTTGACAGATGAAGGAACTTCCACAATGGCAGACCACTGGCCAAAATTGGAGAAGCTCAAAGAGGGCTGGATGTGCTTACAGAGATAGGGAGAGGCATGGCTCCAAATTACCTTTACAGATTGTTCACAATCTGCTAAAGTCTTGTCTATAGAATCCCCTCGTCCCTCAATGCTCGGTGCAGACCTGGCCACTTTTGGACCTGTGTGTCTTTAACACTTGGGTTGGCCTTATTGATTGCTTGTCACCAGGATCTTCCTTGACAGTACTGAGTCCAGCTGATTATTTGCACATTCTTGCTCTGTTATGCTGAGGGAAGGATCTCTCTGACCAACACTGACTGCTCGCAGGATTCTCTCTTATTGATTGCTCTCCCTCCCCAGGTGCCTCCAAGGCTCTGCCACTTCTCTTGGCTGCTCCAATGCAACACTGTCTTTACTGCAGTTCTCTCTGGCCTGGCATTCCAGTCGTTAAGAATCCATGCCATTTTGCCCAGGTAGGTCTCAATCAGGATTTTGCATCACTTGCTTTTGCAGATTTTCTGTTCTTTCTAATTTCCGCCCCTATCATTCACCACAACTTTAAATGAATCTCCCATCAATTTATTCATGACTACTTATTCATAGAATAGAATTCATAGAATCCTACAGTGCAGAATGAGGCAATTTGGCCCATCGAGTCTGCACTGACCACAATCCCACCCTGACCCTTTCCCCATAACCCCATGCATTTACCCTAGCTAGTACCCCGACACTAAGGAGCAATCTAGCATGGCCCATTTACCTAACCCACGCATCTCTGGACTGTGGGAGGGAACCGGATCACCCAGAGCAAACCCACGCAAACACAGCGAGAATGTGCAAACTCCACACAGACAACAACCCAAAGCTGGAATTGAACCCTGGCGCTGTGAGGCAGCAGTGCTAACCACTCTGCCACCCTGCCACCTTTATGCTCAGTACGTGTACCCATGTCCAAAGAATGAATAAAAAAAAGTCACCCTGTTCTCTTCATGTCTGTTTGAAGTCTGTCCACTCATTTGAGACATCCCCAGGCAATCTGATGGATTTCTACTGAATTCTAATTCCACCATCTGCTGTGGCAAAATTCAAACCTGGGTCCCCAGAGCAGTACCCTGGATCTCTGGATTAGTAGTCCAGTGACAATACCACTACTCCACTTAAAGGTACAGACAATGTGAGTGGAGAGAAGGTTAAACACAGGTTAAAGAGATGTGTATTGTCTTCAGCCAGGACAGTTAATGAGATTTTGTAAGTCCAGGCTTGATTACCTGTGAAGACGCGCATTCCAACCATTATTTTGTAAATTGAGTTTGTGTCTTTATATGCCCTGTTTGTGAACAGAATTCCCACTTAACTGATGAAGGAGCAGCACTCTGAAAGCTAGGGGCTTTTGCTACCAAGTAAACCTGTTGAACTTTAACCTGGTACTTCTTACTGTGTTCACCCCAGTCCAACATCAGCATCTCCACATCATTTGTAAATCTGGCCAGGGCTGCTCTGAATTCAACCGTGGTGAAAGATTGCAGCTAAGGAAGAAAATTGCAACAACCAGAAAGTTGATTGGAATCTTTTGTTAAAACTATGAAAGTCAGCACATTTCAACACTGCATATAATGGCTCCAAAATCCCTAAGATAATGATCTTGTCACTGTTATCCCGCCCTCTTGCTGTGAGTGGGAGGAACCGTAAACCAAGTTTACTGAATGAGCCCCAAATGAAGAAATTATCAACAAGATTCCACTTTTGTAACTTCTACTCTAACAAGAATTGGAATGACTGCAAATTTAACAGAAATCAATGGAACCATAGAACCTCTACAGTGCAGAAGGAGGCCATTTGGCCTATTCCCATCCACACCCCATCCTTATAACCCAATGCATTTACCCCACTAATCCTCCTAACCTACACATGTTGGGAAACTAAGGGGAAATTTAGCATGGCCAAACCACCAAACCTGCACATCTTCGGAATGTGGGAGGAAGCCAAAGCACTTGGAGGAAACCCACACGGACTTGGAGAGAATAAGCAAACTCCACATGGACAGTTACTCAAGTCCGGAATTGAACCTGGGTCCCTGGCATTGTGAGGCAGCAGTGCTAACCATTGTGCTGCCACGCATTCCACAATGGACAAATGATATTTCAAGTAACAAGGCAAATTTGACTTTAAATAGTCGAAACAAAGGTAAGCATTATACAACCACATGCAATCATATTACTCTCCACAAACATCTGGTACTGCGCAACTACACAGTTCCACAATATGCTATTCTTTACTCATGCTGGTTAGGTCTGAATTTCTATCTGACAACAACTATCAGCTCCAAGATGCACAGGTACAATTATCATCAGCAAAAATACTTCTATGAATCCTCTCTCCCTCGGGCCATGATAGTTCTGATAATGTAGCTTTTTACAGTTCTTTTTCAACTGATGCATCAATGACACCCTGATTCACTGTTTGGCCTCTGTCTGGGAAAACACCCAGCTCTTTAGCACTTCTGAGCTTTTAACACCACTTTGCAGATTTTAGATCTTTTTTGAAGCCAGCACACACAGCCACTCCACAACTGCTGTCTTCCTTTCTGCCAAACAGACATCTTGCTGAGAATGATTTATTTCTTCCCCTCACAAGAATCATGTCCTTTTTTCTCCCTCTGTCTGCTTTTTCTTTGCGTCTGTATCTCCTTCAACCTCCAGTCTCCTGCAGGTAGCTTTCCATTCTGTCTGCAGCTCACCTTTGTGTTGTCAGCCAGGTGGCTTCTTTCTAAACCTCTTTCCTGTTTGCAACTGCTTCTTTATCAAGGACTGCGAGGGTGCATGGACTGGTATTTCTTATTATCCAGGGAAATGACAACTGATATCCTGGTGGAGGCAGCACAGTGGCACAGGGGTTAGCACTGCTGCCTCACAGCGCCAGGGGCCAGGTTCAATTCCAGCCTCGGGTCACTGACTGTGCGGAGTTTGCATGTTCTCCCCATGTCTGTGTGGGTTTCCTCCAGGTGTGCTGGTTTCATCCCACAATTCAAAGATTTGCAGGTTTGGCGGATTGGCCATGCTAAATTGCCCTTAGTGTCAGGGGGATTAGCAGGGTAAATATGTGGGGCTACAGGGATAGGGCCTGGATGGGATTGTTGTCGGTGCCGACTCGATGGGCTGAATGGCCTCCTTCTTCACTGTAGGCATTCTATGATTCTATCCCTTTGCAGTTGATGCAAGCTCTTAAAAGTCTTTTCAAACAAACATTCTTAAAAACATTTACAGATTCTGCAGGCATTTTCAAGAAATTACAAATTTTCTCCACTGCACTTCTTTGGTTGTCACATGCTGGTGTCCTCCAAAACTGATCCGGTTAGAGTTTGTGCAATTTGTGGGAAGGCACTTTACTTATTCAGGTCAGGCAAGCATATTCGCCACATTAGATGCATTTGCCATACTCACTAATCCTTGCCGACCAGAACATCTGGCACCTCCCTGGCCAGGGGCTGGATGTCCAGACCTCTAACTCAATAATCCTGTCAGCCAGCTGAACAATGAGGCTGCTGGAAACAATAACAAAGTGTTTATGTGACTGGGCTAGTAATCCAAAGGCCCGGACTAACACTCCCGGGATATGAGTTCAAAGCCCACCAAGGCAGCCGCGGAATTTATATTCAATAAAATTAAATAAATCTGGAATAAATAAGCTAAGTTCTATAATGGTGACCATGAACATATCCAACTGAGATAAAAACAAAATGCACTCATATTCTTTAGGGAAGGAAATCTGCTCTCTTTACTCAGTCTGGCCTTCATGTGACTTCAAACCACAGTAACATAGTCTGCTCTTAACCTCCCTCTGAAATGGCCTAGAAAACCATTCAGCTGTTAAGACCACCATGAAAAAGCCAAAGAAGAATAGAACTGGCCGGATCACCCAGCACGACCTAGTCATTGGATGGAACATAGACATAGCAGCCCAATCCACCCTGAAAGGCTTCCTCGCTAAAACTTGTGATAAAATTGGGAGAGCTGTGTACAGACTAGTCAAGCCCAACAGTCAATGTCTCAGATGTCTCCATCACTATCTCTGGATAGTCCCACCAGCAGGACACAGGCCATAGCATAAAGGTATACTAGTTGAGAACTGATGGCTCTGGAAGCCTTCAACATTAACACTGGACCTCATGAAGTTTCATGAAATCAAGTGTAGCTACAACACTGCAATCTACTCAACAGTGTGGAAAGTTGACCAGGTCTATCTCGTCCACAAAAGGCAGGATCAATCCATCACAGCCAATTCTTGCCCCATCAATCTCCTCTCAACCATCAGCAAGGTGATGGAAAGTATCATTGGCAATGAAATCAAGAACTGACATTCGCTTTGAGTTCTGCCAGGGACATTCAACACAGTGTGGCCTTGGTCCAAACATGAACATAAAAGCTGAATTTCAGGGATGAAGGGAGTGTGATTGCCCTCGACATCAAAAGGTAGCTTTTGACCAAGGTTTAAAGTTTATTTATTAGTGTCATGAGTAGGCTTATGTTAACACTGCAACAAAGTTATTGTGAAAATCCTCTAGTCACCACACTCCGCTATCTGTTCAGATACACTGAAGAGAATTTAGCACAGCCAATGCACCTAACTAGTATGTCTCTTGGACTGTTCTGGGCTCCACGCTGATTGGCCTGCTAAATTGCCCCTTGGGGGGGTGGGGAGGGGAGGTGTCGGTGGAACGTGGAGCCCAGAACAGTCTGGTAACAAATCAACAACCTAATTTTTCACAGTACCTGGTTTTATTTTCCATTGTCTTGGAAAATATTGGCAAGATTTTTACTTTCAATCAAAGTAAAAAGTGTCAGCGAGGCTAGGCAATGAGTCTGTAAAAAGAACTTGATATAATTGCTCAGTGAACTTCAGGGGAAGAAGTTTGGCATGGGGGGACCAGTAAACTGACAATTTACAAGACTATTTCACACTGCTGACCTAGATTACATTTTGTGGGAGTAGAAATTAGTCTATTAAGTTTATAAGTGTTTTAAATATTTAAACAACTCTGTTGGAGAGAAATTCTTTATTGGGGAAGGATGTAAAAGCGGACATTATCACATCTTTCACTGTACCACATATTCTGATTGGCTTCAATGGAACTGGGTGGAGTGTCTGAATGGCAGCAGACAGGACACTGCCTGTACCACATCCCCGATGGGGATTCAATGAAAGACAGTTACAACAATTTCCATTGTATTCCTCACTGTCTGAATGCGAAAGGATCCAGGAAGCTTTGATGAGGAACAGATGTTTTTAATGTTTTAGCCTCTGGCCGCCAGCCATTTGGAACATTTGCAATGCTCAAAATAACTTTGTGCCAACAATTACAAGTGGGATTCCTTTTGTTTCTCAAAGCTAAAATAAACAAATAAATAACTTCCCCCGAGTTGCGTCCCTTTTCTTAATAAATATCCGCTTTGCCAAGATAAGTGTAATAACAGAGAGCAAGGAAGTAGAGACAGCACAGACAAGAGACTTAGATATTTGACAGAGGTAGATGCCCTTTTTGAATAGTAATACGACTGTGAGCTGCAGCTGGGAACCACAGCAAGATAGTTGCCTGATAATGATTTTATCAGATGACAAAAACGAGCTCAAGGGCTTTGGTACATTTGTGCACACAACAAACATGTTGCAGATTAAACAAAAAGACATACATTGACAAACACAATCATCATAATTATTTCCTACGGGAGAGGAAGATGTAACAATAAAGGGATGCATTTGCTTGTGAATAAGATCTTATTTTTCACACACATCAGTTTTAATTCCAAAGGGCCCACACTTGGAGCTGAGGGGAATGAAGAATTATTTCATTTCGAAGTGATAATTTACCCAGTGCCTTACTAAAGAGAAGAATAATTATTTAGATGTGTGTTTGAGGCTTTGGATTCCACCAATGGCAGTGGGATCACCGGCTGTGGCATATTGTCACAGAGAAAATCAAGACTCTTGGTTACTGGAAGTGAAGACAGGATGTAAACTGAGCAAAACGTGTAATGTGAGATGGGACTTGCAGTTCAAGAGAAGGTTTTGTGATGCAAGTCTTGTCAGTACAGTTTGTGTTGGAGGCCAAGTGTTGGGTGGCTTTGTACCCTTCAGCTCTGAAGGAAAAACGGATGGTTCAGGACCAGCACAGTGGTTAGCACAGCTGCCTCACAACCCTGGGGACCAGGGTTCAATTCTGACCTTTGTTCACTCTCTGTGTGGAGTCTGCACATTCTCCCCATGTCTGCATGGCTTTCCTCTGGGTGCTCTGGTTTCCTCCCACACTTCAAAGATGTGTGGGTTAGGTGGACTGCCTATGCTAAATTGCCTCTTAGTGTCCCAGGATGTGTAGGTTGAAGAGGGGGGAATGGAATTCATGAGGTCACAGGGATAGTGCAGGGGTAAGATGTTCTGTTGGAGAAATGGTGCAGATTCAATGGCCAAATGCCTCCTTCTGCACTGCAGAGATTCTATGATTCTATGAAACATGAGGTCTGCAAGAACATCAGGTATAATGATTAGGTAATGCTGATGGATGTTCTGCATATGGAAGCAAGTGATGAAGATGCTTTAACAATAGAGTTTTATGATATAAAGAGTAATAATCCTCTATCCTATCCATCCCCTATAAGATGATGACTGGGATGGATAGGATAGAGGTGGAGAGACTCTTCCCGCTCAGAAAGGACAGTAGGACTAGGGGGCACAGCCTCAAGATAAAGGGGGGACGGTTTAGAACGGAGTTGAGGAGGAATTTCTTCACTCAAAGGGTGGTGAATCTCTGGAATTCTCTGCCCGTTGAGGTGGTGGAGGCTGCCTCGCTAAATATTTTTAAGACGCGGGTTGATGGGTTTTTGATAAGCGAGGGGATTAAGGGTTATGGGGAGAGGGCGGGAATGTGGAACTGAGCCGCGACAGATCAGCCATGATCTTATTGAATGGCGGGGCAGGCTCAAAGGGCTAGATGGCCTACTCCTGCTCCTATTTCTTATGTTCTTATAATTCACTTTCTGTCCGAGCATTTGATTCAAAAAGTATATTTTTCAGTTGGGGGTGTGAATCCTGGAGATCTGATGTTCTGTCTCTCTGAATCTACAAAGAGGGCTAATATTGATTCTTTTCCAAGTAAAATCATCATTGGGAATGGGGGCAAAGTTAGAGTGAAGAGTCAGAGGTTTGACACCAACTTTCAAATGAATTGCTTAGCCCTGATCTTTTCTAAGCACTACTGATTTGCTTCCTGATGCATGGTCGCCATAGTTTAGCCGTTACATTATTGTAATATTGTAAATAAAGGTCAATATGCAGGTGTAATGTCAAATTAACTCACCAATTTACTTTGAAGTGAGGGGTGGGTGAGGGGGTTGGAGGTGGTGAAAATGTTCTGATGTTGCTGCGATGCCAGCTGGCATTGTTTATTTCCAGGTTTTTTTATTATTCATTTGTGGGATATGGGTGCCACTGACTGGGCCAGCATTTATTGCCCATCCCTTGTGCGGAAGGCAGTTGAGAGTCAACCACATAGCTGTGGCTCTGGAGTCACATGTAGGCCAGACCGGGTAAGAACCAGGTGGGAACATACACAAGATCACACGAAAACATCCACAACGAAAACATCAATGCAACCACAAATTGGACGGAGTAATGGGGGAAGATGGCTGGCCCCTTCAAGGAACCCGAGTTCTTAGTCACCACAGGGCGATAACATATAGCGGGGCTCCAAACTTTTTTCACATCATGTGTGGGGCTCTTGTGTAGACTAATTGAAGAGATTGCTTGCTATGATAATTAAACAACTCCATAATTGTTGTATCATGCAACTACCAGAAAGGAAACTAAATGGGCCTTGGATTATTTTGTCTAGCAATTTTTATGTTCCTATGTCTAATGGTTAAGTAAACAGAGCCTCAGATAAATTGGAGTTAAATTATTGTTTAGTTTGGCAGATTGGAAAGCCAATTGTAAATTTCAGGCTCTAGACCTGAAAGCCTGGCAGTGAGTGGCCAGCTTGCCTTTGTTAAAGATTGCTTTATAAATCTAACAAAGGGTGACATTTGGAAGTGTGAAGGCTGGAAGCTGGTTTTAGTTTACTGTGGTCATTGGGCTGACAGCGCAGGCACTGTGATCCCGTTGCCATGTGCAAACAAATATTTCACTGGAAGAAATTTCTACTCACCCAAGACTGGATGCCAGGTGAGAGAAATGGTGGTAAGGTAGAGGTGGGTGTCATCAGTTGTCATGTGAATGCTGTGGTTTTGGATTATGTCATTAGGTGGCAGCATGTAGATGAGAAATGGGGTGGAGAGATGATGGGGGCCACAGGGAGAGGTCAAGGATAGATCCTTGCTGGATACCAGAAATAACAGAGCTGGAGCAGAAAGAGAAGTCACGGTGATACTCTGGGATGGCATGGTGGCACAGTGGTTAACACTACTGTCTCACAGCGCCAGGGACCCAGCCACTGCCTGTGCAGAGTTTACACATTTTCCACGTGTCTGCGTGGGTTTCCTCCGGGTGCTCTGGTTTTCTCCCACTGTCTGAAAGGCTGGTTAGGTGCATCGGCCATGCTAAATTCTCCCTCAGTATAGCTGGTGTGGCAACTAGGGCATTGTCACAGTAACTTTATTGCAATGTTAATGTCAGCCTACTTGTGACTCCTATTATCAGAGGAGGACTTATTACAGTTACATGGGATGTAATTTGTGACTTTGATACAAACTGTTCTGGTCCTGTGGCAGGGAAAGAAATCTGATAGGTAAAATTCAAATCAATTTTCTGGGTTCTGGGAAAGATGAGCACAAGTTTGGCGGGAGGGTTGTGGGGTGGTGGGTGGGGGGGCGGGGGGTAGTGGAAACGCCTCCGTTCAGTCCGCAAGCTTGCTGAGTACGCACTGGCTTATCATTTTAATTTTCTGAACCACTCCCATTCTGACCTCTCTGTTCTTGGCCTCTTCCTATAAAGCTCACTACAAACTTGAAGAATGCCTCATCTTTCAATCCGGTCTTCTGGACTCAACATTATTTTCAACAATTTCAGATCTACCCCTAGATCCTCTACCTCTCCTTGTTTGGAAAGCAATTGGTAATGATTTTGCTATCACACATTAGTTAGATCCATTACCTTGTTTATCTTCTTGCTCCATTACTATCTCCCTTTGCTCTGTGTTACAAATTGTTGTGATAGTTGTAAAAAGCTGTAGATCTGCTCATTACCTCAGGTAAATTCTTACATACATGCCTAACTCTTGATATTAATGGAGTATTTGTTCTCACAATCTGGTTTATTTCCCCTACTCTCAAACGATAGTTATACTCATTATGCTGGTAGTTTGATTTGATTTGATTTATCATTGTCACATGTCTTAGTGTACATTAGTGAAAAACATTGTTTCTTGTGCATTATATAGACAAAGCATACCATTCATAGAGAAAGAAAGGAGAGGGTACAGAATGTAATGATAGTCATAGCTAAGGTGTAGAGAAAGATCAACTTAATATAAAGTGGGGCCATTCAAAAGTCTGACAGCAGCAGGAAAGAAGCTGTTATTGAGTCAGTTGGTATGTGACCTCAGACTTTTGTACATTTTTCCTGATGGAAGAAGGTGGGAGAGAGTATGTCCAGGGTGCGTGAGGTCCTTGATTATGCTGACTGCTTTTCCAAGGCAGCAGGAAGTTTAGACAGAGTGAATGCGTGGGAGGCTAGTTTGTGTGATGGACTTGACTGCGTTCACGACCCTTTGTAGTTTCTTACGATTGGGAATCCTGTGTGCAAGAGTTTGTCCCTGTGTGGTCAATCCACTGATGGCGTTCTCTTCACATCTTCCTGACCTCAGTTCCTGTTGTCTTCAAGCACACACTATTATACAATTTGGCTGTAGATCTCATCAGCTAGCACATGTAAGATGTCCTTATGTCAGCAGTGGTAACTGTATCAGTTAAATAGTTAATACTACCTGTTCCTGTTCCTCCACACAATTTTATTCTGATATATTAGGGGGCAAAATCATGTTTCAATCCAAAGGACAAATTTCTGTGATTGTTCTCCTTGACTTCATCTGATTGAGTCAAATAAAGTTAATCATCTTCCCCTTCTCCATTCACAGGATCTATTTGAGAATAAGTTTGTCTCTTCTATAGTTTGTGCCATAAGGTCGTGCAGTGAAAGGTCACCTGTTAACCTTTTGCCTAGCCAGTTCACTCTGCACCTTCACAATAATGTCCATTTTCCCATTGTGCTTAGCAGCCTCTTTGGTCTGTCATCTTCTACCACTGTTTGCAAATTCGTCACATAAAATTCCGAAGTTCCCAGTTTACATCTGTAACAATCACATTTCGCAATTGGAAAGAAAAGTCGAACTATGAAATGAAATTCAGCAAAAACCATTGCAACCAAATAACTCGACAAAAGATTGTGTAAAATACGTTCCTCCTGACAAAAGCTCGGAACTCAGTGTTATTCGCAAGTGTTTCAGGGGCCACTTTTCACAGCCGCACTAAAGAGTCATATGATGTGTAACAGAGTCAGTTGAAACTGGCCTGTATATGAGACAAAGCAGAATGCACTGAAAACAAAACAAATTAAAGCTTGGACTGAGAGTTTTTTATGTTTAAGTGTGAACATCACCAACTCAATCCAAAAAGCAACAAGAACACTTCATCATCTCCTTTAATCTCTCCAGCCTTCCACCCTACCACAGGCCTTTTCCCTCCTTCTGTTTCCCGCCCTCTCCCATTTCCCTGCCTCCACACTCACTTAAAACCTGCTAAGTCTTTAATTTTCAGCATTTTCTGTTATTTAAAGTGAAGACTTTTGTTTGGAACATCCCGTCAAACTTGAAAAATATACATTTCTCAATTCTTTAGACTGGTTATTTTTGAGTTCTTTTTCTGAGTTGAATATAAATAAATTTACTACAGGGATCATTTGGAGTGCACTACAAAATATAAATAACCACAGGAGGAGGCTGAGAAAAAGCATGCACTTGGCACATAGAATCATGGGACCTCTACAATGCAGAAGGAGGCCCATTTGGCCCATTGAGTCTGCACCGAGCCTCCGACAAAGCATCTTACCTAGGCCGACCCCTTGCCCTATCCCCGTAAACCAATGCATTTAACATGGCTAATCCACCTAACCTACCCATCTTGGGACTGTGGGAGGAAACTGGAGCATCCAGAGCAATCCCATGCAGACATGGTGAGAATGTGCAAACTCCACACAGACAGTCACCCAAGGCTGGAATTGATAAGTAAGATAAATTTATTTATTAGTCACATGTAGACTATTGTTAACACTGCGATGAAGTTACTGTGAAAATTCCCTAGTTGCCACATTCCAGCACCTGTTCAGGTACACTGAGGGAGAATTTAGCATGGCCAATGCACCTAACTCACATGTCTTTTGGACTGTGGGAGAAAACTGGAGCACCCCAGACACAGGGAAAACACGCAGACTCTGCACAGACAGTGACCCAAGCCAGGAATTGAACCCAGGCCCCTGATGCTGTGAGGCAACATGCTAACCACTGTGCCACTGTGTTGCCCTAACTCTTGATGTTCTTTTCTCCATGTTTGCTCAGAACTGCGCCCAGAGATTGGCCTTCAATTCCGGGTGACTCCAGGCCAATTTAGGGTTGGCAATCCTCGGATCCATGGTTAGTGATGGTCGAGTCTCCAACTTACTTGCTGTCACATGCCCAGGAATCTGTCCCATTTCTTGTGCCTGACATTGGTGTGTGTGTGTGTGTGTGTGTGTGTGTGTGTGTGTGTGTGTGTGTGTGTGTGTGTGTGTGTGTTGGGAGGATTTGCAGGTTGATACTCAGGTGTGTGGGAGGATGCGGCATTGTGGCCCCTTTAAGGGGGGAATGCCCTGAGAGTCACATGGTCAGGCCGGAGGCTATGGAGTGTCCAGGTTGGAATCTGAGCCAATTGAGTGCTGGGGCACACCCCCTGGGTTGGAAAGGATCGTTAGTTGGAGTGAGGGAGGAGTTGTGCACAATCACATAGTTATTCTGTTGGAGCCTATTTGTTGGACATCTTGTTATTTGTTGCTTTAACAATAAGGCCTTTATGTTCTGAAACCTCATCAAGTTTTCTGAGATTTATTACAGAGGGGTGCAACAGCATTCAGGACAGTTTGTGTATCAGGGACAAAGAAACATATCCTTTGTAGTGAAGAGTCCCAAGACAGAGTTAACAATCACTGGGAAATATTGCGCTTCAACTTGCTGTTGATGAATGAACAGCCAGAGGCTTGAACAGTTTAAATGGGAAAAGATAGAAATCCAGCTCATCTTAAAGAGTATGGAGACCTATTTCATGTCATCACTTGCAAGTGAAACCAATGCTGTACAGAAAATAAAGATATCAATGAATTCCTGTGAAAGCAATCTTCACCATGATTACCATGTATGTGTAATGCAGTAACTTAATACAAAATCAAAATACTGTGGCTGCTGGGAAGTCTGAAATAAAAACAGAAATACTCAGCAGGTCAGTGGCTTCTGTGGAGAGAGAAAACAGTGTTAGCATCTCAGATCAATGACCTTTGGTTCAGATTTTGCCTCACCTGCTGAGTATTCCTGAATCTTTTGTGGTTAACACAGTGACTTGTCAGATCTAAGAGGATTCCACTATTGGACCCTCTAATGAAGGGGAATTTCACAGTAACTTCACTGCAGTGTTAATGCAAGCCTTATTTGTGACTAATAAATAAACTTTAACTAACTAACTAATGAAAGAAAATATCCTCACAGTTTAAATAAATTCAGAGTATCCAGTGTCTGCTGGCATCGTAACATTACAACATTTTATCTTAAGTGACATAAATGGTATGAATCAGAGGGGAATTTGGGGCAGCACAGTGGTAAGCATCCCTGCTTCACAACGCTGGAGACCCAGGTTTGATTCTGGCCTTGGGTGACTGTCTGTCGTGTAGAGTTTGCACATTCTCCCTGTGTCTGTGTGGGTTTCCTCTGGGTGCTCCAGTTTCCTCCCACAGTCCAAAGGTGTGCGCGTTAAGTTGATTGGCCATGCTAAATTAATCCTGGGGTCAGGGGGATTAGCAGGGTATTTATGAGGAGTTACAGGAATAGGGCCTGTGTGCTATTGTGGGTCAGTGCAGATCCAATGGGCCAAATGGCCTCCATCTGGACTGTAGAGATTCTATGAGTTTATGAATGAATGGAAAGAGAAATTACTATCCATTACTTTTATTCTTTTACAGGATGTGGCCATCATTTCAGGTCAACTTCTGTTGCCCATCCCGAGTTGCCACTGAGAAGGTGGTGCTAATATGTCTTCTTAAGTAACTCCTGTACACTCCAGTGCTGTTGGGAAGGGAGTTTAGGGATTTTGATGTAGTGAAGGACCAGCAATATAAATTCCAAATCAGGATGCTGTGTGGCTTGTAGGGTAACTTGCATTTGGTGTTCCCATGCATCTGCTGCCCTTGTCCTTCAAGGTGCTCAGGTTTGCCAGTTTGGAAAGTTTTAGTTGAAGGAACATTGTTGAGTTGCTGCAGTACATTTGCATATAGTACACACTGCTGCCACTGTGCTATGGTGGTGGAGGGAGTGAATGTTGAAGTTGGTGCATGGGATGCTGATCAAGTGGGCTGCTTTGCCCTGGATAGAATAGAAAAGTATCCCTATTGTGCAGAAGGAGGCCATTTGGCCCATTGAGTCTTCATTGGCCACAATCCCACCCAGGGTTTCTCTCTGTGACCCTATGTATTTACCCTACTAGTCCCCTTGACACTGAGGGGCAATTTAGCATGGCCAATCAATCTAACCTCCATATCTTTGGAGTGTGGGAGAAAACTGGAGCACATGGAGGAAACATGCAGACACAGGGAGAATGTGCAAGCTCCACACAGACCATGATCCAAGGTTGGAATTGAACCTGGGTCCCTGGTGCTGTGAGGCTGCAGTGCTAACCATTGTGCCGCCGTGCTGCTCATGAATGGTACCAAACTTCCTCTTGGAGCTGTACTTATCCTGGCAAATGAAGAATCACCTACTTGACTTCTTCCTTGCAGGTAGTTAACAGGCTTTAGGGAGTTAGGGAGTTACGCACTGCAGAATTCCCAGCCTCTGGCACCCTCTTTTGGCTACAATAGTTAGGTCTGGTTCAGTTCTGGTCAATGGCAACACTTGGAATGTTGGTAGAGGAGGATTCAGTGATGGTAATGCCATTGAGAGTTAGAGGGCAATGGTTAGATTCTGTCTGGTTGGAGGTGGTCGTTGTCTGGCCCTTGTGTAGTGCAAACATTACTTGCCACTTACCAGCTCAAGCCTGGATATTGTCCAGTCTTGTTGCATTTGGATATAGCTGCCTTCGGTATGTGAGGAGTTGCAAATGGTGCTGAACATTGAACAGCTAGTTAGCAGCTATGATCCATGTGTTGATCTGCTGCACAAGTGTAAAGCGAGGAAGAATTGAGAGAAGTATAAAGGAACACAATGGAAAATATCAGGGATGCCGAATTCCTTTCATTCACAAAGGCTCCAACAGGCATACTTAAAGTTTAGTGTCACCTTCAATTATTTCCCAGAGAACGCCACTTCAAACATCCAGCTACAAAGCAAAGGCATAATAAGCTATGCAAGGGCTATCTCTCGAAGTGTTCTGCTATTCTCATTGTCATTGCTGTCAGCTTTTGTCAGTGCAGTTGTGGATGTGCTGGAATGTTTGATTGTCCTTGATCCTATTCACTGATTAGGAAAACAGAGTATCAGCTCAAGCCAGAGACCATTAGGGAATGCATCTGGGATTCTGGATTCCCAGTTGATGTTGAGAATGACAGTGTCCCCCACCCCCCAAGAAAGCATGTAGAACTCATAAGCTTGAGTGAATAGTTAAAGGAAGTTATCAGTGAATGCATATCTGTTCTGTGCGAACCGGACCCCAAACGATTAAAGCAGTGAAAAATGTTATATTGGAAAAGAATGACATTGAAAAGTTGAAACTATAATAAACGTTTCTATTCAATTCACTGACAAGCAAATCTATACCAGCTTGCAGCTGCGAACGTGAGGTTTATTATAGTCTGGACATTTCTCACAAAGCTTTTTAAAGGGGATTGTTACACTAACTTCATTGCAGTGTTAATGTAAGCCTACTTGTGAACTAATAAATAAACTTAAAATTACACATAAACTTCAAGCTCTTCGGTTAAAGTATAAAGTTGCAGTGACCAAAAAATTGAAGCTTCTTTTAAATTCACTTACGGTACTTAGGGAGTTAAGAAGCAGGTATCCTCCCACACAAAAAAAATCATTGCCCTAAATTTAACTTTGGGCTAGTTTTCACTGGATGATAAGCAGTGTGAATGAGAAACTCACCCGCTGCTTCAGAAATTAGCTTGCAGTACATTAAATCCTGGGCCTCATTTCATTTCCGCTGGCTGAACTCCCATCTATTTCAGACAGTGAGTCCATGTGGAGCGGCAGAAAATTGCTCAGCCCCAGAGACTGCCTACTGACACCGAGTGAGGCTCTCATGGATGTTCCGTGGCAGTTTGGTGGTGGCGAAGAGGTGAGCCCTCAGATTTGATTTGATTTATTACTGTCATGTGTAGTAAAGGGTATTGTTTCCTGCACACTATACAGACAAAGCATACCATTCATGGAGAAGGAAAGGAGAGAGTGCAGAATGTAGTGTTACAGTCATAGCTAGGGTGTAGAGAAAGATCAACTTAATGATAGGTAGGTCCATTCAAAAGTCTGATGGCAACAGGGAAGAAGCTGTTTTTGAGTCAGTTGACTTCAGACTTTTGTATCTTTCCCCCAATGGAAGGTGGAAGAGAGAGTGTCTGGGGTGCATGGGGTCCTTAATTATGCTAGCTGCTTTTCCGAGGCAGCAGGAAGTGTAGACAGAGTAAATGGATGGGAGACTGGTTTGAGTGATGGTCTGGCTTGGGCTGGAAGACGAGGTCTGAGCCATCCTCAGTGACCTGGAAGAGAAGTGCTGCTTTAATCAGCCCTACAAGGAATGAAATAATAGATTCTTCTTGGGCCCCTCTGGCCTTGTGCAGCTTTCCTGATAATTTGGCCTCGGGGGTTCAGTGGGGAAAGCTGATTGTGATTTCACACCGCAGAGGTCAATTGGACATATGCTCCGGTTAGATGATTTAGACGAGACAGGTACACAAAAAAGGGATCCTGGGTTGGTCTCCTTGCTGTCTGACCAGTTGAGTAAGTTAAAATCCCAATTGTCATTGGTGCCAGGGCAAGCAAGCAAGTGGGTGGCATGGTGGCACAGTGGTTAGCACTCACAGATCCAGGGACCTGGGTTTGATTCCTGGCTTGGTTCACTGTCCGTGTGGAGTCTGCACATTCTCCCCATGTCTGTGTGGGTTTCCTCTGGGTGTCCCGGTTTCCTTCCACAGTCCGAAAGACGTGCTGGTTGGTTGGATTGGCTATGCTAAATTCTCCCTCGGTGTACCCGAACAGGCGCCAGGGTGTGGTGACTCAGGGATTTTTCACAGCAACTTCATTGTAGTGTTAGTGTAAGCCTATTTGTGACACTAATGAATCAACTTTAAACTTTAAAAGTAACCTGTGCAATTTTAACTCTGTGGTGCCTGTTTTCTGCTGGGCAGGTCATGTTAAAATCACTTCCGCCAGCATGATCCAGTCTTCATCACGGGTGGTGGATAGTCTACTTAAGGGTGGGCAGCCGAGCTGGGCAGTTCAAACATGGACATGGGGTTGAATTTTACACATGCGATTCGGGTGCTGATGGCGGCCCCAGCAAGAGTGGAATGTGGCGGGCTGACTGCAATCACATGACAGCTGGCCAATTAATAGCCTGGAGTCTTGGGACCCATCTAATGGAAACACAGGGACAATGAGGCGTAAATTTTAGTGACATCTGATGGGGAGGCATTGGGTGCCATCTTTCAACGGGCTGTCAGCCTTGCAGGCAGTGTTGCCTTGTTGATCAGGATTGTCTCAGCGAACAGTGCTGAAGACTCCTTCGTCCCTAGTCTGTAACCCTCCACACCTCTGACTACAGTGAAGATACCCGAACTCCAGAATGTCAACTGAGCACCCAGGAGTGGGCGACAGCCAACATGCCAGAGGGAAGACACCGGTGTGTGGCCACACAGTTCACTGATACAGGGCTCAAGAAGAAGGTGGGAGTCCCTCTTCCCAAGGGATGGTGAGAACAGATCCTACAACCTGACTGAGCAAGCCTGGAATGAGATTGCAGAGAAGGTCAACAGCTGTGGGGGCCACTGCCCTGCCTGGGTGCAGTATCACAAATGACCTCCTTTGCTTCACCAGGGTGATTCCTCCATACTATTCTCCATTTTGGGGCTGTGTATGGTAACACAGGAGGGTGGGCTCCATGGGGTGGGAGGGGAATGTGGACCCATATGTGTAGAGGTTGAGTGACATGAGGATCACTAACACTGGGTGCCCACCAATAGCTACCAACTCATCCTGCAGCTTGGTGCATGAGTTGCTGATGGCCTTCCTTGAGAGCTGTAGTCTTCACTTACACAGATGCTAAGACACCTGCAGATAGTTGAGGTGAGTCTGGTACACTGTCTGCAGATGGCCCTGCTTTCTGTGTTCCCCTCGTGATGCTCCCCTCAGAATGATTCTCCCTGTGATGACCAAATCAAGACAGGCCCTCCAGTTGTTTTGGCTGTTGCTGCCTTGGAACCACTGATTCCTGTTCCTCCTTATCTCATGCACGGGGAGCCACATGGATAGTCCCATAGCAGTCAGTTTCTATCTCCTTTCATGTGCCTGTGAAAATAATGTGCCTTTAAGAAATGTATTTATATCATAGAAACGCAGAAACTAGAAGCAGGAGTAGGCATTTGGCCCTTTGAGCCTGCTCTGGCATTCATCTTGATCATGACTGATCATCTAATTCAATATCCTCATTCCCCACTTCCCCCATATCCCTCGATCCCTTTAGCCCCAAGACCTATATATAATTTCTTCCTGAAATTAGACAACATTTTTGCCTACTTCCTGTGGTAGTGAATTCCACACATTCACCATCCTCTGGGTGAAGAAATTTCTCCTCACCTCAGTTCTAAAAGGTTTACCCCACTATCCTCAAACTATGACCGTAGTTCTGGACTTCCCCACCAGAAATATTCTTTCTGAATCTACCCTGTCTAACTCTGTCAGAATTTTATAAGTTTCTATGAAATCCCCTCTCACTCTTCTAAATTCCAGTGAATATAATCCCTACCGACTTAATCTGTCCTCATGTTACAGACCTGCCATGCCAGGAATCAGCCTGGTAAACCTTTGTTGTTTCTTGTGAGGGGTATGTTTAAAATTGAGCTCTGTTTTACATGGTGCCAATTGGTCTACAAACCAGGCAGCTCAAATGTTGTGAGTACAGTTTAATGATTGATTTTTGGGATGTGTTTGTTTTAATCTGAATTATTGCATTTTTGTTTATTTGTTTTTTTTCCTTTGGAGTTTCAGAGTACGGTTTTGATTAGATTAATTGACAGAGTCATGTGCTTAAGGGGAAGAGCTAAGCTTACAAAGAAACGCTGGGCTCTGAAGGAAGCAAGGGGTGGCTCTCTATCACTCTCTGGAGGATGCTGCTTGGGGCTGTCAAAAGGCAGGTGTATCTCTGTCTCTATCTCGGTCTAGAAATGTTCAAAAGACTTCAGGACTGTTGACAAATATAAACACATAAGCCTGTGTTTTGCTCACTGATTCTGAAGTGAGTTTAATTCTATGTGAAGAATATTGCTTGAATTGGAACTAATAGAGATAGGTTAGCAGTTAAGCGTTATATCTTGTCATGTTTAAGTATTTCAATTGGTAAAAATTAAACTCATTCATTCATTATAGTTAAATTGTGAGGGAGAATAATACCTATATAATAGTTATGGAGGAGAATAGTTGCCATACTAATAATTGTGTCCAGTGAAATTGTTAAAAGAGGCAAATCACAAAAAGACTGTGCACAGTTTAACAACAGAGATATGCATATCAGGATAGTAAAGATGACTGTCTGAGTTGCAGACCTTTCAGATAAGCAGAAGGGGAAGAAGATGCCTTAGGCTGGGAGAAGCCATTAAACCAGACATTTGTGCTGGAATTTTACCGCTCTGCCCGTCACAGAATCGGAGTGGGCAAGGGGCGGACAATGGAAATGTCCATTGACCTTGGGTGGGATTTTTTAGTCTTGGGTCAAGCGAGGCTGTAAAATCCCACCGTGGGAATGGGAGGATTTATTTGTGTCCTAACATTGAGACACAGCTGGGAGTCCCAAGATAGTTGCACTAATAACCTAGTGATAAATTAAAAACCTCACACTGATTGCATATTATATATTAAGCAAGCATAAGATGATTATGATTTGTTTTAATTTTTGTACCTTATGAATGATCTAACCTTAGTCAATAAGTATGAATGGATACCTTGACTGGTTTATGCTAATTACTTGTAATTGAGTTTGAAACTGTAACTGCTTGTGCATTTCTGAATTCTGCACTCTGACTGGCCTTAATGGCCTAATCAGGGTCCTATAGCTATAGTCTTCAACAAATCATTTTGAACCACACTGTAACTTTATCTGGCTACAAGTGAAGCATCATTAAAGCCCCATAGCAGAATTTAAGTATTCAACTGGTAAAAGTTAAGTTTGTTCATTCATTATAGTTAAATTGTACAGTTAAATAAAGTTTGTTTTGGTAAAAGCTTTCTAGTGTGTCAATAGAACCACAAATCTGGAGTAAAACACCTTATCCTCACTCTAATGCCAAAATAGAAAGGCTGTTGGGATCTAGTCCAGCTTCATAGGAGACTTTGGATTTCTGTTCTGGTACCCTAACAAAATGGGAGGATTTATTTGTGTCTTAACATTCAGACACAACTGGGGTGTCTCAAGATAGTTGGAACAATGACCTACTGATGGAACTAAAAACCTCACACTAATTGGATATTATGGCTGCGATTCTCCTATCGCAACCCACAACTTGACTAGTGTGAGGGGAAGTTCCTAGATATTAATGAAGGGGACTTTACAGTGTGGGCTGGTTTTGACCCGGTTACATCCAAAACTGGTGCCTGGGTCTAGTATCCTTCTTATTATAGCTTTTCATAATAGTTGGATGCAATCTGGTGGCTCAAGTCATTTTGAAATCAACCACAGTGCCCCGGATCTAGAGTCATATATCAGCCAGACTGAGTAAGGAAAGCAAATTTCCTTCCCTAAAGGACATTGGTGAACCAGATGGGTTTAATGATAATTTGGTAGTTTCATGGTGACCATTTTATAATTGTTCATTCCAGATTCATTTAATTAACTAAATTTAAATTCTTCAGCTGCTTGTGGTAAACATTGAAGTTAAGACTCTAGATAGTTAGTCTGGGTCTCTACATTGCCACATAACCACTATATTACTATACCCCATGCTCAAAGAAAACCTGGGACATCAAATTTGTAACGCAGAATGAGACCATCCAATCTAAAAGACAAGTTTTCTGTTTGCTATCTTGGAAATGCAATTGTACCAAGAAATATCTTGGCATAATGGGGTGGAATGGCTAATTTACCAGAGCAGTCTGAATCAAAGCAGCCAAAAAAATCTATCTGCAGTAAATAAGAGTACAAGAAATTTGTAACAGTTTTTAGGATGGCACAGTGCCACAGTGGTTAGCACTGCTGCCTCATAGCGCCAGGGACCCAGGTTTGATTCCTGGCTTGGGGCACCGTCTGTGTGGAGTCTGCACATTTTCCTTGTGTCTGCGTGTGTTTCCTCCGGGTGCTCCAGTTTCCTCCTACTGTCCAAACGATGTGCTGGTTAGATGCATTGGTCACACTATATTCTTCTCAGTGTACCCAAACAGACGGCGGACTGTGGCGACTAGGGGATTTTCACAGTAACTTAATTGTAGTGTTAATGTAAGCCTACTTGTGGCACTAATAAATACATTTTATACTTACAATTAAATTTAAATTGCAGTTAAAAGCAAAACTGTAAAGATTAAGACAAATTATAGTACCACATGTTAGCTTTAGTGTTTCAAAAATGATTTTAGTATGATTATCATTGCCTATTCATACCAGTGTGATGATCAGAAGACTTGAAAGAAAAAAAAATAAATCTATATGTCAACTGGCTACTTTATAAAATTATTATTTTTAAAAAATGGGCAAATGGCTGGAATGATAGAAATAGCCAAAGGCTGACACATTAATCTCCTGGAATGTAACACTCCTTGCATTGTATAAATATTCCAGCCAAGCCAACACTAAGGATAACAGATGAGACAGGAGTTGATGGCCTAGTGGTATTATTGCTAGGCTATTAATTCAGAAACTCAGTTGATGTTCTGGGGACATGGATTTGAATCCCACCATGGCAGATGGTGGAATTTGAATTCAATAAAAAATATCTGGAATTAAGAATCTACTGATGACAAAGAAACTATTGCCGATTGTTGCAAAAAGCCATCTGGTTCAATATATCCTTTAGGGAGAGAAATCTGCTGTCCTTACCCAGTCTAGCCTTCCTGTGACTCCAGAGCCACAGCAATGTATTTGACTTTCAGCTGCCCTCTGAACAAAGGAACTAGGGATGTGCAATAAATGCTGGCCAGTCAGCAACGCCCATGTCCCACGAAGGAAGGAAAAGCACCCTGTCAGCTATGGCCAAAGATATTTGTGACTCCTCATCTCCAATGCAATGCTAATGGTTCTACAGTTCAAAATACAATGGGTTTTAACAAGGGGCCTCTTTAGCTGAATAATTTGACCTGAAACCATCCTGTCACATGGCCGAGACTCAAGCCTTTCCAAGTTCTTTAACTACACAGATTTTGTGTTTTATCTTCAGTTGCAGTTCAAACTCTGAAGAGAAAATTGGCCTCCAGGCTAGCAGCCTGCCTTAGGCCTCCATCTCTCTTAAAGCCTGACCTCCAGAAAGAGCCCCATATTTCACATACAGAGTGAACTAATTTCCAGAATACAGGAATATTTTGTTGCATCTTCGATGGACTCAACCTGCAATCCGAATTCCTCAGGCCAAGACTAGGAATTCTGCCAGATGCAGTCACCTGAAGGAACTCTCATTGGATTTTGTCTTATTGGGCACATGAAACCTTATTTTTATTTTTTCAAAAATGGAAGTTTTGGGGAAAATATGCCACCACTGATTAAGGTGCAAATCAAAAACCAAAAACAGCTTTCTGTTTATGAACAGATAGTACGAGGAGACCTTTTTAAAATTAATTCCCCTCCTGTCTTCCACACCAGCATGATTGCACCTTTTTAGCAATTTGTTATAGATCAGCCATCTAAATTCTGGGGTTCAAGAAAATCAGCGTTCAAACTGACCCAGTGTTGATCTAACATCCTAAAACACCACTGTTATCGCCCTATTTGACCCTTTTTTGCATGTTTACCATCTGGCAAGTAAATTACCTTTTAATTAAAGAGTTCCGTGAATAAATCGTTGTTGTTACAGTACAATTAAAACACAAATTAATTTTTAGTAAAGCTTTTTAATAAACAAAACATGAAATTAACTCACTAAAAACTTTTCAGTTACCTGGAAAGAGCAAAACAAAGGGTCCAATGATTCATTGCATTATGTTTGAACTTGCGCTAAATCGGGGCGCGTAAAATCGGGGTTTCACTGTATCTTGGATGAACATAACAGACCAGTTGCATGGTATGTGCAAACAGAAAGGCAGTGAAGTTTAATTTGAATGTAAGGTAATGGACAGTTTCATTAATTCAGGGAGATGTTTGAATTTATTTTATGATTAGTGTAAAGGGTATTAGAAAGTTCAAATAAATTATTAAAAATAATCTTTTAAGAAAGCAAATAAATAATGAACAATATTGCACAGGCACTGATTTTTAATGTAATCATGATAGTGGTAAAAATGATTGTGGTTAACACTACTGCCTCACAGCACCAGGGGACTGGGTTCGATCCTGGCTTTGGGTGACTGTGTGGAGTTTGCACTTTCTTCCTGTGTCTGCGTGGGTTTCCTCCGAGTATTCTGGCTTCCTCCCACACTTCAAAGATGTACAAGTTAGGTTGATTGGCCATGCTAAATTGTCCCTTCATATCAGGAGGATTAGCAGGGTAAATGTGTGGGGCTATGGGGATAGGGCCTGGGTGGGCTTGTTGTCAGTGCAGACTCGATGGGCTGAATGGCCTCCTTCTGCACTGTAGAGATTCTGGAGTGAATTTGATGGAATTACGGTTGCAAGTCAGGTGCAATTTCTCAAAGTCATGAAACTTTTCTGACACTCTCGCCAAAATCTCTGTCCTTGTTTGCAGCTGGGATTCTCTGGTGGCAATGAAGGTGCATGGACTTTAGGCACAGAACGCCAAATTCTCCATTCTCACTTGCAATGGGGTGGCCATGGACGAGATTGGAGAGTCCGGCCCTATAATAAAATTTCATCTGTGAAAATTCCACATTAACTGAATCCTGTTTTTTGAATTCATTCGTGGGATACGGGCATTGCTAGCTGGCCAGCATTTATTGCCTATCCCTAGTTGCCCGAGGGCAGTAGAGAGTCAACCACATTGCAGTAACTCTGGAATCATGTGTAGACCAGACCAGGTAAGGATGCCAAATTTCCTTTCCTAAAGGGACATTAGTGAACCAGATGGGTTTTTCTGACAATCAACAATGGTTTCAGGTTCAGTAGATTCTTAATTCCAGATAGGTTTTATGTCCCCAGAACATTAGCTGAGTTTCTGGATTAATAGTCCAGCAATAATGCCACAAGGCTATCGCCCTCCCTGGTAGAATGAACTGTAACTTCATATAGGCACCACAACACACATAGTTGGAAAGAAGGCTTCAGCTCTCCTTTCTAACATTGCACCTCCAGAAAGGGTTACAGGGTAATAATTAGGAATTGGAATTATGGCCAGTTTTTTCTCCATTAAAACAGTGTAATTAAAGTTAATTTTAAAGTCCCAAATGCTACTTCAGCTGCACTCAGCAGAGTTTGGAGAGTGAACGTGATATTTTCTGGCTCAAATGAACAGACTCTCTGAGCTACTGGGGGAGCTGGTTCTTTTTATTATTCGACAGTGTGGGTCATTTTTCATGTTTTATTTAAGCTTTTGTGATAGTGGTTCCACTAAGCAGGATAAATTGTATCAGTTACGGAGTGAAATTTTGTTTATTTGTTGCTGTTGTACAATTGTTAGCACTCCACAATAGGGTATGAATTAACATTCATTAGATGCAGGTCAAGCTCTTCTTTAAAATTGGGGGTAGGACCATTGTGCCAGCTAGAAGCATAAAGAAATTTACATTAGGCAACACAATGGGGCAATGTGTTGGAGCCTTCACGTGCTCTGCCACAAAGGAGAAGGATCCAATTTTTACATGAAATTCTGTTCAGTTAACAATCCCAGTTTTCTAATTGTGGCAAAATATTATGCTGCGACTCAGGATCATAGAATCCCACAGTGCAGAACGAGGTCATTCGGCCCATTAAATCTGCACCAACTCTCCAAAAGAGTATCTTATCCAGGCCCACACCATCCCATCCTTGTAACCATGCATATTTACCATGGCTAATCCCTCTAATCTACACATCTTTGAACAATAAGAGGCAATTTAGCATGGCAAATCCAACTGCCCAGCTTTGGACTCTGAGAGGAAACCGGAGCACCCGGAGGAAACCCATACAGACACGGGGAGAATGAGCAAACTCCACACAGAGAGCGACACAAGACTGGAATCGAACCAGGTTCTCTAGCGCTGTGAGGCAGCAGTGCTAACCACTGTACCACCCATGGAAGGATAGATCAAAGGTTGGATTAACAGAAATTCCGGTGATCTCTAGTGTGATGGTGAAGTCTTTGGTTTGGGTGTTGGATGTTCTGTCTGCCGTTTGTCCACTCTGTTGGTAGTGACTAATGGTGCTTGGAAAATATGAAAAGGAGGATAAAAGACAAGAACTAGTTGCTCATTCAACAATCCTTTTATACCAGTTAGATCCCAAACTTGATGAAAAGCACAAAAATCCAACACCGTATTAAAAGTACAACTGGACTTCAATAATAGTAATTCACTAATATTATTTAACCTCAAGTTTGACCATTTTACAGTAACCTAATAATCAGAATAAAACAACAAAACTATGAGTTTTTTGAAGGGGTAACCAAGAAGGTAGATGAGGGCAGTGCAGTTGATGTTGTCTACATGGACTTTAGCAAGGCCTTTAACAAGGTACTGCATGGTAGGTTGTTGCATAAGGTTAAATCTCACAGGATCCAATCTATCAAAATTGGCTTCTTAACAGAAGACAGAGGGTGGTTGTAGAGAGTTGCCTTTCAAACTGGAGACTTGTGACCAGCAGTGTACCACAGGGATTAGTGCAAGATCCACTGTTTATTTGTCATTTATTTTAATGACCTGGATGAGAATATAGGAGGCATGGTTAGTAAGTTTGTAGATGACACTAAGATTGGTGACATAGTGGACAATGAAGAAAGTTATCTCCAATTGCAATGGGATCTTGATCAATTGAGCCAGTGGGCTGACAAATGGCAGATGAAGTTTAATTTAGATAAATGCGAGATTATGCATTTTGGTAGATTAAACCAGGGCAGGACTTGAATTATAAGGAGAGGCTGGATAGACTGGGACTTTTTTCTCTGGAGCATAGGGGGCTGAGGGGTGATCTTATAGAGCTCTATAAAATGAGGGGCATAGATCAGCTTAATAGTCAATATCTTTTCCTAAAGATAGGGGAGTCTAAAACTAGAGGGCATAGATTTAAGGTGAGAGGGGAGAGATACAAAAGTGTACAGAGGGACAATTTTTTCACACGGAGGGTGGTGAGTATCTGGAAGAAGCTGCCAAAGGTGGTAGTAGAGGCGGGTACAATTTTGTTTTTTAAAAAGCCTTTAGATAGTTACATTGGTATGATGGGTATAGAGGGATATGGGCCAGATGTGGGCTATTGGGATTAGCTTAGGGGTTTAAAAAAAAGGCAGCAGGGACAAGTTGAGCTAAAGGGCCTATTTCCATGCTGTAAACCTCTATGACTCTATATTAACAATTGCATGTCACTTGGCCACAAATGACCTTAATGGGTTTATACTTCATCCAGGTCAAAACTTCCCTAATTGCTTTGCCATGGTTAATAAGACAAGTGAAAAGAGTGTTTCAGCTCTGAGCTGTCGACGGAACAGAGGTCTGCTTTTTTCCAAGAAATCTAAGCAAAACTAATTAAAGTTGTTGTTTTCTGGCCTAATTGAGGCCATAAAATTGTGGCTGCAATCAATTTCTCAGCCCAATGCTGCAGTTGCTGGCAATATGAAGTGTTGGAGGCCCAATCTTCAGCGAGAAAAGTCTTGTTCATCCACTAATTTAATTAACCCTTGAGGGCTTGAGTAGTATTTCTTATCCTGAAAGTCAAAGGTGGGAGTATTTTTATAGATTCCTATGTACTGACAGTTTCAGTGAAATCTGCCGGTGGGGGGGTGAAGGTTAATAGAGTTCAAATTGAAGAAGAAATAGAAACACAGGAAGAAACATTGGAACAGGAGTAGGCTATCCAGCCCCTCAAGCTGTTCCGCTCTTCAATGAGTCTGTCTGGTCACCGCAAAGCAGCACCTGCTTTTAGGTTGCTTTTTAATATATATAGAATCTTTAGGAACTATGAAGAAGAAGAATAAAGGAAAAATACAGCTTTAAGATATAACATAATAAGATAAGAATAGGCAGAAAAGAGTTTATTTTAAAATCTAGGTGGTACAGTGCTTAGCATTGCTGCCTCACAACGTCAGGTATCTGAGTTCAATTCCAGCCTCGAGTCACTGTCTGTGTGGAATTTGTACATTCTCCCCGTGTCTGCGTGGGTTTTCTCCTGGTGCTCCGGTTTCCCCCCACAGTCCCAAACATGTGCAGGTTAGGTGGATTGGCCAGGCTAAATTGCCCCTCAGTGTCCCAAGAAGTGTATGTTGGGAGATTAGCGGGATAAATGTATGGGGTTAAGGTTATAGGGGGTGGTGGTGGGGGGAAGGGGGGAGGGGGGAGCCTGGGCAAAATGCTCTGTTGAAGAGTTGATGCAAACTCGATGCACCAAGTGGTCTCCTTCTACACTGCAGTGATTCTATGGTTGCAAACGAAAGTTAAAATAAAATTTAGATAAGAGGAAAAAGGAATTTAGCTCTGCTAAAATTTGGAATGACAATATTAGTATTCTTCAGTGTGTGAATAGAAAAACAACAATCGTTTCACTGAGCCAAGTAAAGTGTTAATGTACCTCATATACAAGGCAGTAACTTGCATGTGAGCACAATTTTATAGGTCTGAGTGTGAGCATAATGTTTTGGCATTATCTAAATTCTAATTATATATTGTTATTGCCATTTGTAGGTATGCTAAAATTCAGAAATCTTTAATGGAGACTTATTTTGAAGGTGGGATAAATAATCAGATGAAGATATTTTTTGCAGTGGTGGCATGGTAATGTGAGGCGCTGATAGATAGTGTGATTAATTAATGGATTTGAAGATGGATATTCTATACATACAACAGAAACCATATTGTTCACCTATTGAAAAAAGCTTCTGGGAGACAGCAATGTGAGTCAGTGGCTATGTGCCACTGTTGGCAGTATACAAAGGATCAGGCATCCAACTGTTCACTCAGTTGAAAAAACACAGACTTCATGGAATAACTTTCTTAAGGAGAATAGAGGCTGGAAATTCCTATTTTAATAGAAATGAAAAAAAAACTTTCCTATGCCTCTTAGAACAGATATTTTTGAAATACGTGTTAATATGTATGGGTTGTTAATTGGGAAGTAAATCAGTTTTTGCCGTTCAAAGAGAAATCTCACTCTTTGATGAGCGCACACAATATTTTTCGAGAAAGCATATAGTTTGTTTTGTTAAGTTGAGGCAGTATGGTGGCACAGTGTTTAGCACTGTTGCCTCACAGCGCCAGGGACCTGGGTTCAATTCTAGCTTTGGGTGACTGTGTGGAGTTTGTTAAAGTTTATTTATTAGTGTCACATGTAAGCTTACATTAACACTGCAATGAAGTTAGGAATAATTTAGTATGACCAATGCACTTAACCAGCACGTCTTTCAGACTATGGGAAGAAACCCATGGAGACAAAGAACAAAGAACAAAGAACAAAGAACAACCCAGCACGGGAAACAGGCCCTTCGGCCCAATGAGCCCACGCTGCCACTCCAACAAAGCATTTTCCTACACCTACCTTGCCCCGTGTGTATGTGAATGGTACCCCTAATGTAGCCAGATTCAGGGGAGAATAGTGTAGGGTCAATTTGGTACACCAATCAGCCTAACAGCACATCTTTGGGGTGTAGGAGGAAACCGGAGCACCCGGAGGAAACCCACGCAACCACAGGGAGAATGCCCAAATCCATGTATCTGCACAGATAGCAGTGATAGTCACTGAGCTGCTGTGGTGCCTGTCCGCTGGTCCAGGATTAAGCACACACAATGACACGAAGTACTAGGCCACTCTCGAAACCTCCAAGAGCAGCCCACGCACGACCCACCGTGTGCATGCCCCTCGTTTGACAACAAGGTGGACCGACACCCGTGGATTAAAAGAGACAAAACATTAACATGTAATATTACATTTCCAGTGTCGTCCTGAGGCTCTGACCCTTTTTAATACCGTCTTCTATAACCCTCCATCTCTGTTTCACTCATGTGCCTATCTAAGTAAACCTTAAACAAGTCCAACGTGCCTGCCTCCACCACCTTACTTGGTAGCACATTCCATACCCCCTCGACCCTCTGCGTGAAAAATCTTCCTCTAGTATCCAAATTATACTTTTCCCCCCTCACCCTTAGATCGTGACCTCTCATAATAGTTGTCCCCAATCTAGGGAAAAGCCTGCCACTGTTGACTCTACCTATTCCCTTCATTATTTTATACACCTCTATCAGATCCCCCCTTAATCTCCGTCTTTCTAAGGAGAAGAGCCCCAGTTTTTCCAATCTTTCCTTGTAACTCAGTCCTTCCCTACCAGGCAGCATCCTAGTAAACCTCCTCTGCACTCTCTCCAGGGTCTCCACGTCCTTCCGGTAGTAAGGTGACCAGAACTGGACGCAGTACTCCAAATGCGGTCTAACCAACATTCTGTACAACTGAAGCATTAGACGACAGCTCTTATGCTCTATACCCCTTCCTATAAAGGCTAGCATTCCATAAGCTTTCTTCACAACCTTCTCTACCGGTGTTGACACCTTCAGAGACTTGTGCAGTTGCACTCCCAGGTCCCTCTGCATTTCTATACTCTTAATCAGTCTACCTTTTATCATGTAACTCCTCCCTGCATTATTCCTTCCAAAATGCATCACCCCGCATTTGTCAGGATTAAATTCCATCTGCTATCTATCTGCCCAGTATACCAACGTATCTATAGCTTGCTGTGTCACCTGACAATCCGCCTCAGTATCCACCAAACCTGCCATCTTGGTGTCATCTGCAAACTTGCTGATCACACCACGTACGCCCTCTTCCAAGTCGTTTATATATATTACAAAGGGAAGAGGTCCCAGTACTGAGCCCTGCGGCACACCACTGGTGACTGACCTCCAGCCAGAAAAGGACCCTTCCACTACTACTCTCTGTCTCCTGTTGCCCAGCCAGTTTTCCATCCATCTAGCTACCTGTCCTTGTATCCCATGTGCCTTAACTTTTTCTACCAGCCTACCGTGAGGGACTTTGTCAAACGCCTTTCTGAAATCCATATAGACGACATCAACGACTCGTCCATCGTCAACCGTTTTTGTCACCTCCTCAAAAAATTCTGCCAGATTCGTAAGGCAAGACCTCCCCTGAACAAAGCCATGTTGCGTATCCCTAATCAGATCGCAACGCTCCAAATGCTTATACATCCTATCCCTAAGAATTTTTTTCTACCACCGATGTCAAACTCACTGGTCTATAATTACCAGGGTTATCCCTACTGCCCTTTTTAAACAGCGGTACCACATTAGCTACCCTCCAGTCCTCTGGGACCTCACCTGTGTCCAAAGAAGAGACAAAGATTTGTGTCAGAGGCCCAGCAATTTCATCTTTCACCTCCCTAAGCAGCCTGGGATAAACACCATCAGGCCCTGGAGCTTTATCCGTTTTTATGCTACCTAAAAACCCTAGCATTTCTTCCCTCGTAATGGATATTTCCTTCAAATGATCTACAGCTCCCTCCATGACATTACACTTCACCAAACCCCTCTCCTTTGTGAATACCGACACAAAGTATTCATTCAGGATCTCCCCCATTCCCTCAGACTCGATGCATAGCTCCCCTCCTTTGTCCCTAAGAGGACCAATTTTCCCTCTAACCACTCTCTTGTTCCTAATATAAGAGTAAAATGCCTTTGGATTTTCCTTAATCCTATCAGCCAAAGCCATTTCATGCCCTCTTTTTGCCCTTCTAACTCCCCTTTTAAGCTCCCTCCTACTCTCTCTATATTCCTCCAGCGCTCTCTCCGTTCCCAGTTGTTTCGACCTAACATATGCCTCTCTCTTCTTCCTGACCAAGTCTTCAGACACGGAGAGAATGTGCAGACTCCGCACAGACAGTGATCAAGGTCAGGAATCAAACCTTGGTCTCTGGCACTGTGAGGCAGCTGTGCTAACCACTGTGCCACTGTGCCGCCCCAATATATAGTTTGCACATTCTCCCCATTTCTTCTGGGTGCTCCAGTTTCCTCCCACAGTCAAAAGATTTGTGGGTTATGTGGATTGGCCATGATAAATTGCACCTTAGTTTCAGGGAAATTAACAGGGTAAATATGTGAGTTCACTGGGATGGGGCCTGGGTGGGATAGTTGTACGTGCATGTTTGATGGGCTGAATGGCCTCCTTCTGCACTATAAGGTTCTATGATGCCAGGAAATTATATTGAACAAAACTGACTTATTTCTTATGGTATTGCCCACTGTCAAAGGTCTGGAGCACAGTCTAGACTTTTAGTTGACATATGGAGCTGTACTTAACTGGCTACTGCTGGATATTCAATGTGGAGAAGTGGTCTAATTTGAGGCCAGTAGGGAGAAGGTTCTGAAATGGTTGGCTAATGGACAATCCTCATCTGCACCTTTGCAGAAAGACTACGCTATCAAGATCAAACGGGCAGCATGGTGGCACAATGGTTAGCACTGCCGCCTCACAGCTCCAGGGACCTGGGTTCAATTCCCAGCTTGGGTCACTATGTGTGTGGAATTTGCACATTCCCGCTGTGTCTACGGGTCAATTTAGCATAGCCAATCAACCTAACCCGTATGTCTTTGGAGTGTGGGAGGAAACTGGAGTACTCAGGTTCTGGATGCTCCGGTTCCCTCCCACACCCCAAAGACGTGAGGGTTAGGTTAATTGGCCATGCTAAATTGCTCCTTCGTGTCCCAGGATGCGTAAGTTAAATGGATTGGCAGGGTAAATATGTGGGGTTACAGGGATAGGGCCTGGGTGGGATTGTTGTCAGTGCAGACTCAATGGGCCGAATGGCCTCCTTCTGCACTGTAGGGATTTTGTGATTCTATTCTATGAAATTGTCACTGCTTTTCCTTTAATATTTAATGTGTTGAGCTATGATATTTAGAGTTTCAATCCAGCATTATTGCAACACAATGTGTTTCTATATCAAATGAATTTTAATATCCAAAACCTAAGCTTGACGCACAAGCAAATGTTGTTTGAAATTTGATGGATTAAGGTGGGAACCTTTTACCATTCCCTTTATATTTGCAACCAACAAAAGGAGACAGCTGGCAAACGTATTCGACCGCATATTTGAGATTTTTAGCCAGCGCATAATTCAAAACGGTTTAGCTTTCACTCCTTAACTCACAGTCCCATTCTTGGCTCTGATGGCTCCGCTCGGCAATTCTTACACACAGTCTTAAAGGGCTCTTTGCACATTTTTAAAAGAAGGAAAAATATCAATTATTCCCCATGGAGCCATAAAGAACCGAAGCAACAGCTGACCAGCTGCCTGAATTCCTCTGTAGCTTCGTGACCACAAAATTTGTCCGTCTCTCCTCGTTCCATTTCGATATCTGCTTCAAAATAATCCATTTTTGTGGTCAAAACCAACTCGCATATCCTCCCTTACCTGTAGCCTTCCAAATAGCAAGAAAACAATTATTTTTGCTCCACAGAGATCCAGATTGAAAGAATTTGCAGAGATATATTCCAACTTTTAGAATTTTCAATAAACCATGCAATTTGTTTTGTTAGACTTTATAAGCCAAGTTGGAGAAGGAGAAATGACTGCAGCAACTTTTGCAGGGAATGGTTTAATTGATTTGATTCACATGTATCTCCAAATTTAATGGGTTATATAATGAAAACACTTCAAAATAAAATGCTCGCTTCTGACTGAAAATGAGGCAAAATGCTTTTGCTTTATTCATGGAGATGGACATCACCGGCTGGCCAGCATTTATTGTCCATCCCTAGTTGCCCTTGTTCACAGGAGGAGAGTTGAGAGTCAACCACACTGGTGTGGCTCTGGAGTCACATGTAGGCCAGGCCAGGTAAAGGTGGCAGATTTCCTTCCCTAAAGGACATTAGTGAACCAGATGGATTTTTCTGACAGCGGTTTCATCAGTGGATTCTTAATTCCAGATATTTTTTATTGAATTCAAATTCCACCATCTGCCGTGGCGGGATTTGAGCTCAGCTCCCCAGAGTTTCTGGATTGAAAGACCAGCGATGATACCACTAGGCCATTGCCTCCCCTATCAGATCTAGTTTTTGTGTCTTCCACTGATTTTACATCAACCAATCTCCACAACATTAAGTTTTGCCTCATGACATTTGTTGACGTAATATAGGGGCTGCTTTTAAATGAATGTTATGGAAATAAATGATATTTTTTGCTCCACCACAAATTTAGGGGCTAAATAAAAAACATGTAAAGCCGCATTATAGTGCTGAATGCCCAGGCGATGCCAATGTTGATTCCAGTAAGATAACTCATGATTTCAATCCACTAATTAGATTGCATGTGGCAGGCTGGGAGTTTAAATTGCTAACAGTCCTAGTTTCTCCGAATGATTCCCACTAACGGCGATCACGGTTGCTCTGATATTTCCATCAGCCTTCATCCTCCAGGATAGTTCAATTTTCTGTCTTCAATTTATTAAATAAGATTTCCTGAATTAAGTTCTTTCTAATTTTGCCTGTGGGAAGCTATTCTAACCGTGTGCTGTATATGCACAAAGTCTCACACAAAAATGGTTTATGTGTCTCTGGGTTATTAAACTATACAAGGAGCAGCATGTGAGGAGCATCTGTTGTACTTTCTGTGGTGATTACTACAAGATACTTCAGAATCTTTTAAGACGGCAGAATCAAGAGGAGGATAAACTTTAACCCTATCCACATGGCAGGAAACTGGCATGATCAGATGGAGCTTCCCACACTTCCTGACGTTGAAAAACCCATAGCTTCTCACTGGATGGGTTTGATTAAAGTTACCTTTTCAGTCCATCGCATCAGAACACATTTTCATAGAATCATGCAATCCCTAGAGTGCAGAAGGAGGCCATTCTGCCCGTTGGGTCTGTACTGATTCTCTGAAAGAGTATCTTACCCAAGCCCCCACCCACTCCCTATCCCACGGCTAATCCATCTAACCAAAAAATAAAGTCACTGGGAGGACCACAAGCAGGGGAAAGGTGAGTTGAGATTCTTTTATCCTTTTACCTGTATAATGGCAGTATGGCAGCGAGGGCAGTGGAATGCTCCTCCTGCCAGATGTGGGAAATTAGGGAGAAATCTAGTCTCCCTGACAACTTTGTGTCCAGCTACAGCTCCTCACAGACCACATTGTTCAGTTGGAAGCAGCAGGTGGATGCACTGCGGAGCATACAGGAGGCAGAGAGTGTGATAGACACTAGTTACAGGGAGTTTGTCGCACCATGGGCTCAGACAGGTAGATAGGTGACTGCCAAAAGAGGCAGGCAGGGAGTGCAGGAGTCTCCTGAGTCTATTCCCCTTTCAAACATGTTTACCATTTTGGATACTGTTAAGGCGGATAGCCTGTCAGGGGAAGATACCAGCAGCCGCCAGACCTGTGGCACCACACATGGTTCTTGCTGTAGAGCAGGGTTGGGCAAAAAGCAAGCAAGCAGTAGGAATAGGGGACTTGCGAGTTAAAGGCACTGATAGACATTTCAGTGGCTGCGATTGAGACTCCAGGATGGTGTGTTTCCTCCCTAGTGCCAGGGTGAAGGACGTCTCTGAGCAGTTGCAGGACATTCTTACGGGGAAAGGTCAGCAGCCAGAGGTCATTGTACGTATTGGTACCAGTGACATAGGTAGGAAAAGGGATGAGGTCCTGAAGAGTGAATACAGAGAGTTAGGCAGTATGCTAAAGTGCAGGACCTCAAAGGCAGTAATTTCTGGACTACTACCGGTGCCACGTGCTACTGAGAGTAGAAATAAGAAGATTAGGAAGATGAATGCGTGGCTTGAAAGCTGGTGCAGGGGGCAGGGATTTAGATTTTTGGATCATTGAGATCTCTTCTGGGGAAGGGGTGACCTTTCAAGAGGGAGAGGTTACACCTGAACTGGAGGGGGATCAATATCTCAGCAGGAAGATTTGCTAGAGCCACTTAGGAGGGTTTAAACTAGTTTGGTGGGGGTGCGGTGGGGGGGGGGGGGGGGGGGGGGGGTGTTGTGGAGGTGGAACCCAAAACAGTAGGGAGACAGGACAGAAGTTTGAGGACAGCACAGAAGTTAAAGACAGCACATTAAGTAATAAAGGCAGTGTCAGTAATCCTAGAACTAGTCAGATCAGGCAAAAGCAAGACAGAGAGCAAGGGAAGTCCAGATTAAACCGCATTTATTTCAATGCAAGAGATCTGATGGGCAATCCCCCTCCAGGTCAGGTGTAACCTGTCCCTTTTGAAAGGTCACCCCTTCCCCAGAAGAGATCTCAAAGATCCAAAAATCTAAATCCCTGCCCCCTGCACCAGCTCTCAAGCCACGCATTCATCTTCCTAATCGTCCTATTCCTACTCTCAGTAGCATGTGGCACCGGTAGTAGTCCAGGAATTACTACCTTCAAGATGAACTCAGGGCATGGGTGGGTACATGGGACTGGGATATTATAGCAATTACTGAAACATGGTTAAGGGAAGGACAGCACTGACAGCTTAATGTTCCAGGGTACAGATGCTATAGGAAAGATAGAACAGGAGGTAAGAGAGGAGGGGGAGTTGCACTTTTGATTAAGGAAAACATCACTGCAGTACTGAGAGGGGATATATTTGAGGATTCACTCACTGAGTCTATATGGTTAGAACTGAGAAACAAGAAGGGGGAAATCTCTTTGATAGGGTTGTACTATAGGCTCCCAAATAGTTGGTGGGAAATTGAGCAGCGAAAATGTGAAGAGATTACAGATAGCTCCAAGAAGAATAAGGTGATAATAGTAGGGGATTTTAACTTTCCCAACATTGACTGGGATAGTCAATGGAGAGAAATTTGTTGGATGGAGACAAATTTGTTGAGTGCATTCAGGAGGAATTTCTTATTCAGTATGTGGATGGCCCGACTACAGAGGGGGCAAAACTTGACCTCCTGTTGGAGATAAAGAAGGGCAAGTGTTAGTGAGGGATCACTTTGGGACCAGTGACCATAATTCCATTAGTTTTAAGAAAGCTATGGAGAATGATAGGTCTGGCCCAAAAGTTAAAATTCTAAGTTGGGGCAAAGCAATTTTGATGGTATCGGGTAGGAACTTTCAACAGTTAATTGGGGGAGTCTGTGGGAAGGCAAAGGAACGTCTGGTAAGTGGGAGGCTTTCAAAAGTGTGTTAACCAGGGCTCAGGGTAAACACATTCCTCTTAGAGCGAAGGACAAAGCCGGTAAAAGTAGGGAACCCTGAATGACTCAGGATATTGAGGCCCTGGTCAAGAAGAAGAAGGAGGCACATGACATGCATAGGCAGCTGGGATCAAGTGAATCCCTTGAAGAGTATAAAGGGTGGAGGAGTAGAGTTAAGAGAGAAATCAGGAGGGCAAAGAGGGGACACAAGATTGTTTTGGCAAAACAGAATCCAAAGAGATTCTACAGATACATAAAGGGCAAAAGAATAACCAGCGAGAGTGTAGGACCTCTTAAGGATCCACAAGGTCATCTATGTGCGATCAACAAGAGATGGGTGAAAGCCTAAATGAATATTTCTCATCAGCATTCACTGCTGAGAAAAGCATGGACATTAGGGAACCTGGGGAAATAAATAGTGATGTCTTGAGGAATGTACATATAACAGAGAAAGAGGTGCTAGAAGCCTTAAACTGCATCATGGTAGGTAAATCCCTGGGACATTATGGGTGGCTAGGGAGGAAATTGTGGGTCTTCTCGTCGAGATATTTGAATTATCGATTTTTATAAGTGAGCTGCCTGAAGATTGGAGGATGGCAAATATTGTGCCTTTGTTTAAGAAGGGCTGCAGGGAAAAGCCTGAGAACTACAAGCCGGTGAGCCTCACATCTGTAGTGGGTAAGTTGTTATGAGGTATTTTGAGAGGCAGGATTTACAGGCATTCAGAGATACAAGGGCTCATTAGGGACAGTCAGCATGGCTTTGTGAATGGAAAATCAGGTCTCACAAATTAGATTGAGTTTTTTGAACAGGTAACCAAGAAGGTAGATGAGGGCAGTGCAGTTAATGTTGTCTACATTGACTTTAGCAAGGCCTTTGACAAAGTACAACAAGATAGGTTGTTGCATAAGGTTAAATCTCACAGGATCCAGGGTAAGGTAGCCAAATGAATACAAAATTAGCTTGATAGCAGAAGACAGAGGGGGGTTGTTGAGGGTTATTTTTCAAACTGGAGACCTGTGACCAGTGGTGAACCTCAGGGATCAGTTTTGGGTCCACAGTTATTAGTCATTTATATTAATGATTTGGATGAAAATTTAGTAAGTATGGTTACTAAGGTTGCAGATGACACCAAGATTGGTGACAGTGGACTGTGAAGAAGGTTATCTAGGATTGCAATGGGATCTTGATCAATTGAGCCAGTGGGCTGATGAATGGCGGATGGAGTTTAATTTGGATAAATGCGAGATTATGCATTTTGGTAGATCAAACCAGGGCAGGCCTTACTCAGTTAATGGTAGGGTGTTGGGGAGAATTATAGAATAAAGAGAACTAGGGGTACAAGTTCATTGCTCTTTGAAATTGGAGTCACAGGTGGACAGAATGATGAAGAAGGCAGTTGGCATGCTTGGTTTCATTGGTCAGAACATTGAATACAGGAGTTAGGATATCTTGTTGAAGTTGTACAAGGCATTGGGAAGGCTACACTTGGGATACTGTGTACTGTTCTGATCACCCTTTAAGAAAGGATATTATTAAATAAATATTATTGAAGAAAGAGTGCAGAAGGGATTTACTTGGATGGTATCTGGACTTGATATATTGAGTTATTAAGGAGAGGCTGGATAGATTGAGACTTTTTTCTCTGGAGCAGAGAAGGCTTAGGGATGAAATACAAAGGAGTCCAGAGGGGCAATTTTTTCACATAGAGGATGGCAAGTGTCTGGAACAAGCTTCCAGAGGTAGTAGTAGAGGTGGGTACAACTTTGTCTTTTAAAAAGTGTTTAGACAGTTACATGTGCAAGATTGGTATAGAGGGATATGGGCCAAACACAGGCAATTGGGACTGGCTCAGTGGTTAAAAAAGGACAGCATGGACAAGTTGTGCTGAAGGGCCTGTTTCCAAGCAGTAAACCTCTATGACTACACATCTTGGAAACTAAGGGACAATTTACCATGACCAATGGACCCAACCTACATATCTTTGGATTGTGGAGGAAACCCTCGCTGACACAGCGAAAACGTGCAGAGTCCACACAGTCACCCGAGGCCAGAATTGAACCCAGATGCCTGACGTTATGCTCACAAATTCATTTGATCTTTGGAGTGATGATGGAGAAATGGATTCACATATCAGACATATAGGGGGGAATTTTCCCATCCCACCCACCAGGGGAATTGTAGTGGGGTGGAGGGGAACAGGCCTTGCAAAGGACTGTGTGGGCGGGACTTTCCGGTTTTGGGGCGAGTGCAGCCAGAAAATCCCACCCATGTGGTCTCACATTTCACACACACTCTCTCCTCTCTCTCGCACACACACTTTCCTCTCTCACACACACTCTCTCTCCTTTCTCTCTCACACAATCTCTCCTCTCTCTCTCTGACACACACACACAATCTCTCTCTCTCCTCTCTCTCTCACACACACACTTTCTCCTCTCTCTCTCGCACACTCTCTCTCCTCTCTCTTGCACACAAACTCTCTCTTCCCTCTCTCTCCCTCGCACACACACATACTCTCTCTCTTCCCTGTCTCTCTCACACACACATCTCTCTCTCACGCACATGCTCTCCTCTCCCACACACACACTCTCTCTCCCCGTCTCTCTCTTGCAACACCTTCTCTCTCCTCTCTCTCTCTCTTGCTCACACACTCTCTCCACTTTGTCGCGCACACACACTCTTTCTGTTCTCTCTCTCTCGCACACACAGTCTCCTCTCTCTGTCTCTCACACACACTCCCGTCTCTCTAGCTCACACACTTGCTTTCTCCTCTCTCTCGCACACACGCTGTCTCCACTCTCTCTCCTCTCACACACACACTCTCTCTCCTCTCTCTCTCTTGCACATACACGCTCTCCTCTCTCTCTCACACACATTCTCTCCTCCCTCTCGCACACACACACATTGTCTCTCTCTCTCACACACTCTCTCCTCTCTGTCTCTCACACACAAACTCTCTCTCCTCTCTCTCTCGCACACATACTCTCTCTCCTCTCTCTCACACACTCTCTCTCTCCTCTTTCTCTCACACACTCGCTCCTCTCTCTCTCACACTCTCTCTCCTCTCTCTCTCGCACACACACTGTCTCCTCTCTCACACACTCACTCTCTTTCCTCCCTCTGTCTCTCACACACACACACTCACCTCTTTCTCTCTCACACATACATACTCATCCCTCTCTCTCTCACGCGCACACACTCACCCCTTTCTCTCTCACATACACACTCACCCTTCTCTCTCCCACACAACACACTCACCCCTCTCTCTCTCACACACACTCACCCCTCTCTCACACATACTCACCTCTCTCTCACATACACACTCACCTCTCTCTTTCTCACACTCACATTCTCTCTCCTCTCTCTCACACACTCACTCTCTCTACCTCTCTCTCAGACACACACTCTCTCCCCTCTCTCTCACTCCTCTCTCTCACACACACACTCTCACTCCTCTCTCTTTCACTCACACACTCTCTCTCCCACGTACACTTTCTCTCCTCCCTCTCACACACACACACACTCACTCTCCTCCCTCTCTCTCACACACAGATTTTCTCTCCTCTCTCCCACACTCACTCTCCTCGCTCTCTCTCTCACACACACTCTTGCAACCCTCTCTTTCTCTCACGCACACAGACATTGGGGATGATTCTCCCAGCCCCTCTGCTGCTCCAGCAGTGCAATGGGCCGGGGGACATTAGCGGAGACCATATAGCGAACTTTCTGCTGGGGCCACAGCCTCTGTGACTCTCTGGCCGCTGGATTTCCAGCATTGTCAGCTCCGTGCCAGAAATCAGCACCAGAAATTAATTAACTGAAGTCCTCTGGCCCATGAGCCTCCCCGCCAGCCCCCACCCTCCACCCCGCCAGCAGTGCTTCACTCCAACAGGGTTTACAACAGCTCCCCACCAATGGGGAACTTGCGGCCTGACCCCCACTGTAGTGAAGGGAGCCATCGAGGGCCCCCCCCGCAACCCCCTCCCCCCCAAGGGACGGTGGTAAGGGGGCGGTGTCCCCTGGACAGTGCCAGCCTGGTCCCCTGGCACTGCCCAAGGGGAAAGTGGCAATGCCCAGAGGGCAACGTGGCACTGCCAACTAGGAATTGGGCAGTGCCAAGGGAGTGGTCCCAGCGAGGGCAGGGCCTAATGGGTGAAACAGGACCCCTGGGGGTGATCGGTGGGGGTGGGAGGGTCTTGCTGCCATTCTGCAATCGGGATCGGTGACAGAGGGAGGGTGGACAGCAATCGGTGCTAGCCATTGGAGTGGGGGTTTGCCTGCCGGAGGCGGGGGTTGGGTCTATGGGATGGGGGGGTAGGTTCAGGACTGACGGGGGAGGGGGGATTTGCAGGGAGATTGGAACTGCCAGGAGCTGGAGGGAAATCAAGGCAGACACAGAGTGTGCAAGATTCATTTTGAAAATCTGACTGAGAAATCCAGCAGGATTTACTCCAATATTTACGCAAATTTGGCTTAGAAATTTTCAGGAGAATTCCACACATTCTCTCCCCCGTCTCTCTTTCTCTGATGTGTACACACACACACAGACACACACTCAGTCTCTCACACACACACACACACACACACACACACTCACAGTCAGTCACACACACACACACTCAGTCACACACAAACACATACTCACTCACACAGACACATATTCACTCACACACACACTCAGTCACACACACACATATTCACTCACACACACTCACACTCAGTCACACACACACACATACTCACTCACACACACACACACACACACTCAATCTCACACTCTCACACACACTCACACACACACACTCACATACACACACACACTCACAGTCAGTCACACACACACACTCAGTCACACACACACACACATACTCACTCACACACACACACATACTCACTCACACACACACACACATTCACTAACACACACACACACACACACACACACACATATGCTAGCACTGCTGCCTCACAGTGCCAGGGATCCAGGTTCAATTCCTGGCTTGTGCGGAGTCTGCATGTTCTCCCCTTGTCTGTATGTTCTCCCCTTGTCTGTGTTCGTTTCCTCTGGTGCACAGTCCAAAAGACTCCCACTCCATGGCCCACTCTCTCCTCCAATCCATTGGCTGCTTTGCCCCTGAATCTCTGGCCTGTCCTCTCCCCAGTTTCATGGCCGGCTCACCACCCCCGCTGCACGACCTGCTCCTAATCTCTCTCCCGTAGTGGGCCCATTCTATCCCCGCTTCCAGGTCCGTTCTATGGCCCTCAGTCTGTGGTCTGCTTTCTCCCCCACTTTTGCCCTGGAATTTACCTTGACAGCTCACTCTCCCACTTTTTCCAGCTCACCCAACTGTGTGGTTTCTCATGACATTGGCTGCTGATGTGCTCTGATGAATGAGTTGACTTCCATGAGGTTGGACAAGCCTGGCTGGCAGTGGAACCCCTTGAAACATCATATGGAAATCTAGGGTTCTGTGGAAAACAGTTTGGGAAATCCTAGTTTAACATAACACCAAAGACCCCAAATTTATTTCAAAGCAAAATACTGCAGCTGCTGGAAATATGAAATTAAAAGAGAAAATACTGGATAAACTCAGCAGGTCTGGCAGCAACTGTGGAGTGAGAAACAGCATTAATGTTATTGAACTGAGTTTTGTAGAAGGATCATTTAGATCTGAAATGTTAACTCTTGTTTCTCTCTCCACAGACGTTGCCAGACCTGCTGAGTATATCCAGCATTTTCTGTTTTTATTACCCTTATATTTACTTCCAGTCATCTAACTGCCACTCAATCTCCCCTCCCTACCAGCACTGTGGGTGCACCACGTGGACTGCAGTGGTTCAGGTAGGCGGCTCACCACCACCTTCAGAAAAGCCATCAGGTTCGGGCAACAAATGCTGGCCTTGCCAGCGATGCCCACGTTCCACAAACGGATAAAACACAACTACCAGTTCGATGTTAATAAATAAAAATATCATTTGAGGTTATGCACAGGGAAATGATTGATAACTTTTAGAAATATAAAGAATATCTTCCTCACAGGAGTGCAGGAAGATGTGCTGGGCCACCCCTGAAAAATGCACTGTTTTTGATTATTAAGAAGCTATGCTCTCTGTATTGTAGGCGACTGCTGAAGATCTTTGGCTATTAGATATGAAATTGTGTGCAGATGAACAGAGCCTTGGTGAGAGCACACCTGGAGTACTGTGTGCAGTTTTGGTCTCTTTATCTAAGAAAGGATGTACTTTCCACAGAGGGAGTGCAGCGAAGGTTCACCAGACTGATTCGTGGGGATGGCAAAATTGTTGTATAAGGAGTGATTGGGTTGCCTGAGCCCACTGGAGTTTAGAATGAGAGGGGATCTCATTGAAATGTCTAAAATTCTGATAGGGCTGGACAGACTGGATGCAGGGATGATGTTTCCCCTGGCTGGGTGGGAGGGCTGCTAAGAACAAGAGTTCTTGGTCTCAGGATATGGGATAGATTATTTAGGACTGAGATGAGGAGCCATTTTTTCACCCAGAGGGTGGAATTCTCTATCACAGAAGGCTGAGGAGGCCACATCACTGAATATATTTAAGAAAAGTAGATAGCTTTCGAGACACTAAAGACATCAAAGGGAGAGAACAATTTTTGATTTGATTTTATTTAGAATTATAGAGTAGAATACTGTTCATAGGGAAGAAAAGGGGAGGGTGCAGAATGTAGTGCTACAGTCATAGCTAGGCTGTAGAGAAAGATCAACTTAATATAAGGTAGGTCCATTCAAAAGTCTGATGGCAACAAGGAGGAAGCTGTTCTTAAGTCGGTTGGTACCTACAATAAATTCCCTCTCTTTCCCCTTTGTACATTTAAGCAGGGAGTTGTGACATTTCCAAAACCAGTACAACTATTTTAGCAGTAAGGGGAATCATGCAATGATTCAGATGCAAAACCTTGTTTGGACCTGGAAAGGAGGTAGCATTTGGATAGAGGATCAGCCGTGATCACACTGAATGGCAAAACAGACTTGATGGATCAAATGGCCACTCCTGTGTTTCTATGAATTATCAATAGTCTGATATAAAATACATTGAGGATATGTCTATGGCAGGATTTTTTGGATAACAGGATTTGGGGCCCCAGACAAATCTGCCCCTGAATGACCATCAATCCCAGCAGCACCAATGACAACAGTGGCCATGATTGAGAGTATAAACAGTTCCTGGATTCTAAATCCCAGAACCCAGGATCAGCAAAGTGTTGGCAGATGTCACATAGCAGGGAGGGCAGGTGAAATCAGGGGAAGATGCGGATAGGATATCTGGGGGTTTTGATGATGAGACTGGGGGGAGAGAGCACTAATGGGGGGATGACCTACTTCATTGTAGGGGCAGCAATGTGGAAAGAGGGTCCTTGAGGAAGGCTGTCCCCCTTCCTGCTTGAGGCCCAAGCACGGTGACTTGCTCAGCTCCTTATCAATTCCCTGAACTCCTTCCACAAGCCTTAAGATTAAGGGCCTTAATTTGGGGTGTGGGCCAACTGAGGCCTCAGCTGTCCCATGTAAATTGTGGACAGGTCAGGGCAGGAGGAGGGATGGAGGGAAGGCCACCTAGGGAATGCTACTGGCCTGAAAAGCTGACAGACTAAAATTTTGCCTGAAATCTGGAAACATTTATTTATTAGAGTCATAAGTAGGCTTACATTAACACTGCAATGAAGTTACTGTGAAAATCTCCTAAATGCCACACTCCATCACCTGTTCGGGTACACTGAGGGAGAATTTAGCATGGCCAATGCATCTAACCAGCATGTCTTTTGGACTGTGGGAGGAAATCGAAGCACACAGGGGAAATCCACACAGACATGGGGAGAACGTGCAAACTCCGCATAGACAGTGACTCAAGCTGGGAATTGAACCCAAATCCCTGATGCTGTGAGGTAGCAATGCTAAACACGGTACCACCGTGCCCCTCTTAATCACAAGGACAGCAGTCTTATTGAAAAGTCTGATCAATGTCATTAAATCAGAATAGCAAACAGTTCTGAGCCTGAAACTAAACTGAGACTCCGTAATGTTTTCCAGTACCTTTCTTAAAGTAACTCCTGCTGTCTCCAGTTGTGGGTCATCTTATCCTGCAGGTGAGAGGAAACTGTGTAAGTAAATATGGTTCACGATGTTTGTGTGTTGTGGCTGCTGTGGAACTGCGTACAAGCTGTGAAATGTCACAGTTCTGCCTTTGGGGCCTTTTGCTCATAGCTGGAGAGTCTGCCTGCTCCAATTTGCCCTTATTTTACACAGCTAATGGCATTTGGCTGATGGTGGAGCAACACCCCTGTTCCACCCACCAAATGGCAGTGCAAACTTGATGGGCCAAAGGGCCTTTTTCAGTGCTGTAGTCTTCTATGACTCTGTAATGTTGGATTGGTAAATATCACCACCCATGGTATGATGTATAATGCCTCATGGTAATGGACTCAGAATTAAACATTCGGGAAGCAGCCTGTATGGAAGTAACAGCACAATGCTTGACAATATCTGGGATCTCTAAATGGTCAGAGCTTCACAATATAGGGTTCATGTTTAAACATACAAGTCTTAAGATCTCCACATGACAAGAACAGAGAGCCCGGCCGCCACTCTTAACTGCAAGAAGAACCAGCTTTTGGTAAAATTGCTAAGCAAGTCTCCCTGTTTGCTTAAATTCAGGCCCAGTTTTCCATTTCTAACTGAATGAAAATAAATTAATTACCACAGTTTATGTATCCAGCAAAATAATTTTAAAAAAAGCAGCAATGTGGATATAATTTTTTAAAAACGACAGCTTCTAACTTTATGCAGAAAGCAGCACTCAGTGAACTATGGTGCCATTTGAATATTAGAGGTTTTTGATGTACTGGAGCAACAATATCAGTTGCAGTGTACACATTAGAATCATAGAATCCCTGCAGTGCAGAAGGAGGCCATTCAGCCCATTGAGGCTGCACCGATCGCAATCCCACCTGGGCTTTATCCCCGTAACCCCATGCATTTGCCCTAGCTAATCCTCCTGACACTAAGGGCAATTTAGCATGTAAATAAGATATGCAGGTATTAAACGAGAAGAACTGATGAAAGTTGCATGCTGGTTAGAGGTAATTTCTGCCAAACAACACATTGGTAGCACTCAATGGAAAGGAATGAGTAAAATGCTGTGTGTTGTGGTGACCATTCCATGCCTCAGGTCAAATAGATTCTGCGAAATGGTAAATCTTTGATCCACTGGATGCTTAAATTTCAAAATGGTGTCATCTAATTAAATACATGTGCGACACTGTGAATAATAGGAAGAGTGCATGGAAATAATTAGTGCTTCCTGTGTCCTGATGCTTTATGTGCCATCTGACTCTTTTCCTGCTGACTTTATGAAGTGGCTGTCCCGACTTTTCAGCCAGATGTTAGTCTGTGAAAGTCTTAACCGGAGTCAGGCCGTATACAGAAGTGTCTTGTGCAGTTAGCTCATCCTTAAACCAGCGACGGCCAGTGTTTTTGCAGAGGTAAGTTGATATTGGAAACAAGATGCAGTGTTATAGTTTGCAATTGCGCTGATCACTACTTTCTTGCAGCGTGGGTTCGGAGCAACTGTGAATTATATCAAACATAATTTCCTATGCAGACTGAGCGCTGGTGCAGATTCAACTCCCTCCTCAACAATTTGACCACCGGTGATAATTTGAAACATAACTAGGAAAGATTATTCGGTGCTGTTAACAGTTCAAATTCACCATCGACTAAAGGTTGCACGAAGACCTCAGGATGTTTGTGTTAAGACGATGGGGGAAGAAAATCTTTCCACAGTCCCGAAGAGCGTTGTACTTTGCTCAATGAGACTGGGTAACAAAGCTTCTTTGCCAATGCATCTGGGCTAGACCCTTGCTTTTGGCAGCTAAATGTGCTTACCACTTGGTTCAAAACCCAAAACAAGCATAAATGATTTGCAGCAAACTGCATTCACAGAAGCGGCTTATTGTAGAGTTTTCTTTTCCGTCCACAATTGTACATCATTGTTTGCAGGCAGTAACAGGAAAGACACAGTATTCCTGCCTCGCTGGCCTGCCTTGCAGCTGTAGCGATGGAATGTCTTGCTAAAGTCAAGCTGTGGGTGAGGAGAAACAGAAGCTCTTCAGGAACTAGAAAGAGCGGAAAATTGACCCACGTAAGCTGTTCAACGATTTGTTGCGAGTGAAATCGAAAGTCGCATACTCGATCGGGCTAACCGTATGTTTTGGGTGGATTTTGCACGTTAAGAAATAGGGATACACTGGAGTAAGTTGTGGGAATGAGCTGTGAGTGATTCTACAGCAGAAGGTCAGTTTGGAAAGCAGAATTGATTTGCTTAACTGAGCTGGTCTAAGAAGTAAGTGATCACTTAATAACAATCATACCTATATTTGAATGCACTAGATATGTTTTTAAGAAAACTGGAGTATGTGTATACAAGACAATATTAGTTATGGAACTATATTTGATGTTAATCATTTTGTAAAGATACAGCAGTACTTCCTCTGCATGTTTATCTTTGCCCTCTGGAACTACTCAGCTTCGTTTAGTTGGTAGGATTCTCACCATGAATCAAAATGTTCTGAGCTGAAACCTTGAATATACGATATGTGATGATAGTTGAGCGTAGTGCCGTGAGTACGCTGCACTGCCAGTGATTTAACGGGTCTGGTTCATCTGGACTTTAAAAATCCTGCGGCACTATTAGAGGAAGAGCGGGGGTTCCCACAATGCCCCGACTGACAAGTCCAGCCTCAAATTAAACTGAGTAAAATAGATTTAAGGGTGGCAAGTTGACACACTGGTTAGCACTGCAACCTCACAGCGCCAGGTTCAATTCCTGGCAACTGTCTGTGTGGAGATTGCACATCCTCCCCATGTTTACGTGGGTTTCCTGTGGGTCCTCTAGTTTCCTCCCACAATCCAAAGATGTGCAAGTTAGATGGGTTGGCCGTGCCCCTTACTGTCCAAACATGTGTAGGTTAGAAGGATTAGCAGAGTAGATATGTGAGGTTATAAGAATAGGGCTCAGATGAGATGATCTGCTGAAGAGTCGGTGCAGACTTGATGGGCTGAAAGGCCTGCACCTGTACTGTAGGGATTCTATAATTTTATAAGATTACACAATTCTTTGTTGCTTTAGGATCAGTGGCCAGTAAGGTTTGGGTCTGTATGTGGCTGACCTGAGAAAGAACAGAAAATCAGTTATTTGACGCCAAAACTGCTTCTTCCTACTAGGCTGAAACCTTTATGTTTCTATATGGCAAATTGGGTAGATAGCTCTCATATAGAGAGAGCACAGGCATTGGAGATACAATTAGCTGGTGTGCTGGATATAATGATAGTTACATTTACCAATATAGCACAGTCAAAGCACTTTGACTAGCTTGTTGTTTATAAAGCATTTTGAGATATTCTGAGAGATGTTACACAGCTCTAAATAAATGCACATCTCCGACTGGATTTGAGTTGCGGTTGAAATTTATGTCTTATGAGTTGATACATCTGGGGTGGCATGGTGCCACAGTGGTTAGCACTGTTGCCTCATAGCGCCAGAGATCTGGGTTCGATTCTGGCTCGGGTCACTGTCTGTGCAGAGTTTGCACATTCTCCCTGTGCCTGCGGGTTTCCTCCGGGTGCTGCAGTTTCCTCCTACAGTCTGAAAGACATGCTGGTTGGGTGGATTGGCCGTGCTAAATTCTCCCTGAACAGGCACCAGACTGTGGCGACTGGGGGATTTTCACAATAACTTCATTGCAGTGTTAATGTAAGCCTACTTGTGACACTAATAAATAAACTTTGAACAAAACTAAACTAGATCTGTAGTTGTGAGGCTCTGAACTATCTAGTCCATTCACCAGTTTTTTTTAGAACTGATTAATATTTCTTTCACTTTTTTGTGACATTGAGGCAGTAACAGATCATGGGACTCGCAAATTGAGTTGCCGTCAGAACAATCGATTCTCACAGCTATTCATTGTCCTTTTATTGTATACAAATCGCAGCTGTCAACAGTGGAAATTGAGAATGAGATTTCTGACCCCAAAGATCTAGTCAAGTTAAAAACATATGGAGCTGTCTTTCGAAACATCTTTGCAGTCATCTACTTCTGAGTGAGTGCACATGGGCTGATCGTAAATCAGTAAAGAACAGCCCACCTAATTATCTGATAAATGGTTTGCTGAAATGTATTAAATCTTGCAACATAAATTACTTCCTCATGCCTACCCGACAACATTTAAACAGGTACCGTTTTAAAACTGCAAATGAACCGTTGTAGGCTAAGTGAGAGAAACTTCTTCGATGTAGGGTTCTGCTACATATATCTGGTGGCTGCATAGCCAAGGCAAAAAAAAGTACAGGTTAGATTGGCAGCATGAAAGCCAATGACATTAGCCTATGCATTACCAAATGCCAAGTGAGCAGATGTATCATGTAAATCCATGTGAAACTACGTGTGCTTCAGGATGGTGGAGATACAATCATAGTCCTAGGCTTGCTATTCTCAGGTTGGAAAGGCAGTCTACATGCAGTGTACTCCATCCATTCCGCATGTAACTATTCCATTCTGACTTTGGCTGACAATGTTTAAGTCCAGGAGTCAGCATGTTAGTGTTTCACAGGGAAATTCAACTTTTCTCACTGAAACTGCGCTGGCCAGTATCAGCCAGGAACATGAAACGGTAACGGAAGATGCTGGAGAAACTCAGCAGCTCTGACTCAGGATAACCCAGACTCAAAACATTGGCTGTATTCTCTCTCCATGTAGAGATACCGGTGTTGGACTGGGGTAAACACAGTAATAAGTCTCACAACACCAGGTTTAAGTCCAACCAGTTTATTTGGTGGTAATCCCACAAGCTTTCGGAAACGCTGCTCCTTCGTCAGGTGTGTGGAAGGTTCTGATCAGAGAAGGGCTTTATATGATGAAGGAACAGCGTTTCTGAAAGCTTTTGGGATTACTATCAAATAAATTGGTTGGACTTTAACCTGGTGTATTCTCTCTCCACAGTTGCTGTCTGACCTGCTGAGTTCCTCTGGAGTTTTCTGTTTTTGTTTCAGATTCCAGCATCCGCAGTATTTTGCCTTGAAAATAAGGCAGTACCCTGTTTAAAGAAGTTCGCTGTAATTTTACTGTCCTGCCTGCCGCGGGAATCGAAGCAAGTGAGGGACGGACAATGGGAAGGTTCGTTGACATCAGGTGGGATTTTATGTTTCAGAGCAAGCAAGACTGTAAAATCCCATTCACCGTGTCAGCTCAAAGGTGGGAGTTAGAAACAGCCAATTCGGTGTCCAATCGACTATTGGCTGTACTCGAGATTAAGATGGGAACATTTAGGATGAGCTGATGATTTCAGGGAGTTGAAGCTGTATGTGTATTTGTGATGGTGTTTGTCCCTAAGTAAATTATATGCTGAAAAGAAGCGACTGAAATGCAACTCTTAAAAGTGTTATTCCGTAAGTGAGTTCTTGGCGAACTCCTAGCTGTTGATTAAAACAAAGTGAACTTTTCTTCAATGCTGCTTGTAACTGCCTTTTAAAGATAAAGTAAAAACTTCCCTGGTGCGATGGGGAGGTGGTGGTGTAGTGATACTTTCACTGGATTAGTAATCCACAGACCTTGGATAAGATCCGGTGATTTCGGTCCAAATTCCACCACGGCACATTTGAATTCACTAAAAATGAACTTGGAATTAAAAGCCTACTGATGACAATGAAACAATTATCAATTATCGTGAAGGCCCATCTGGTTCGCTGACGTCCTTTCGGGAAGGAAATCTCCCGTCCTTACCAGGTATGGCCCACTTGTGAATTCAGAGCCACAGCTATGTGGCTGATTCTCAAATGCCCTCTGAAATGGAAGGAAGTTAGGGATGAGCAATACATGCTGGTCCAACCAGTGACACCCATATCCTATAAATGAATTTAAAAAATGTATTTCATCTAAACATTCCTGATAATTCACTTAAAGTGCAAAGTTTTAGAAATAAAATATTTGATTTGATTTATTATTGTCACATGTATTAGTATACAGGGAAAAGTACTGTTTCTTGCGCGCTATATAGACAAAGCATACCGTACGTAGGGAAGCATAATTAAGGACCCCATGCACCCTGGACGTTCTCTCTTCCATCTCCTTCCATTGGGAAAAAAGTACAAGAGGTCATGAACCAACTGACTTAAGAACAGTGATTTTCCTGCTGCCATCAAACTTTTGAATGGTCCTACCTCGCATTAAATTGATCTTTCTCTATACCCTAGCTATGACTGTAACACTAAATTCTGCACTCTCTGATTTCCTTCTCTATGAATGGTATGCTTTGTATAGTGCACAAGAAACAATACTTTTCATTGTATACCAATACATGTGACAATAATAAATCAAATCAAAAGGAGAGGAGAGAGTGTAGAATGTAGTGTTACAGTCATAGCTAGGGTGTAGAGAAAGATCAATTTAATGTGAGGCAGGTCCATTCAAAGATCTGATGGTAGCAGGGAAGAAGCTATTCTTGAGTCAGTTGGTGTGTATCCTCAGACTTTTGTATCTCAACAGAAGAAGGTGGAAGAGAGTACCGGGGTGCGTGGGATCCTTAATTATGCTGGCTGCTATTTCCAGGTAACAGGAAGTGTAGACCGTGTGAATGGATGGGAAGGCTGGTTTGTGTGATGGACTGGGCTTCGTTCGTGACCTTTTTTAGTTTTTGGGCAGAGCAGGCACCATACCAAGCTGTGATACAATGAGAAAGAATACTTTCTATGGTGCATCTGTAAACGTTGGTGAGAATTGTTGCGGACATGACAAATTTCCTTAGTCTTCTGAGAAAATAGAGGTGTTGATGGGCTTTTTTTAATTATAGTGTCGGCATGGGGAGACCAGGACAGATTGTTGGTGAGCTGGACATCTAAAAACTTGAAACTTGCGACCCTTTTTACTTCATCTCCATTGATGTAAACAGGGCCATGTTCTCCACTATGCTTCCTGAAGTCGATGAACATCTCATTTCTTTTGTTGACATTGAGGGAGAGATTCTTGTCACCGTACAAGTTCACCAGGTCTGTCTCTTAAAGTACAAGAAAGAGACATCATTGTTTGAGATCCAACCCACTATAGTGGTGTCATCAGCAAACTTGAAAATCATGTTGGCCACACAGTCATAAGTGTATAAGGAGTATAGCAAGGAGCTGAGGACACAGCCTTGTGGGGCACCGGTGTTGAGCATGATTGTGGAGAAGGTGTTGTTGCCTATCCTTACTGATTGCAGTCTGTGGATTAGGGACGTTCAGGATCCAGTCGCAGAGGGAGGAGCCAAGTACCAGGCCATAAGTTTGGAGATGAGTTTCGTAGGAATAATGGTGTTGAAGGCTGAGCTTTAGTTGATAAATAGGAATCTGACATAGGTGTCTTTGTTATCTAGGTGTTCCAGGATTGAGTGCAGGGCAGGGAGATGGTGTCTGCTGTGGACCTGATGCGGCAGTGGGCAAACTGTGAATCCAGGTAGTCCAGGTGGCTGGAATTGATTCGTGCCATAACTAACCTTTTGAAGCACTTCATAATGATGGATGTCAGAGCCGCTGGAGATAGTCATTGAGGCACACTGCTTGTTTTTTTTTGGTACCGGGATGATGGTCATCTTCTTGAAGCTGATGGGGACCTCACATTGTTGTAAAGAGAGGTTGAAGATGTCTGTGAATACCCCCACCAGCTGCTCTGCGCAGGATCTGAGTGCCCGTCCAGGTACCCTATCCGGGCCAGTCGCTTTCTGTGGGTTGACCTTCAAGAAGGCTGCTCTGACATCTGCAATGGTGATCTCGGATACAGATTTGTCCTAGGCTTCCAGGATGGAGGACATGTTCTCATTGACCCACAGTGATCGGTTTTACTTAAATTACAAATTACATTTTAGACCTTGTGACTGTTTACTGTTATGATGTGTAATGTGTACCTGTTCCCATTCTATAATTTTGGTAAGCACTTTCTATCTGCATGGTTGTGGTAGAGAGGCCGTTGCTCGTCTGATATAACCAGGGCAAAACCCACACCCTCCATATTAGAATGGTCAACACCCACTGGGAAAAAATGAAGTAATGAATAAATAAGAGTAGCCAGGCCTGTGACAGCATGTGGCAGTGTTAGAGACAACACTGAGCAGGGGAACAGGTCAGCCCATACTGGGAGCATTGTCTGTGACAAGATGAGGGGCAGAGCCAGATAATTTAATATTTAATACCAACAAGCTAGCCTAAAATGTTAGTAGTCTTGAATGGAGGAGTGGAGCTGCAGGTCAGGGTGATAGCAGTGAGGGTCATAGTTCCATGGACTAATTCAGTGTTTTTGTGAGCGGGGGTGTGCCAGGAGCTTAGGGTTGCTTAAAAGTCCCTGAGGGTGGCAAAGAAGCCAGGATGGGAATTGGAAACCTAGTCAAATCGACTGGTGACACCCCTGAGACTGAAACCATCTCAGGAGAACAAGAGGGAGACATGACAGGCTTGTAGCCAGGAGCTGGGCAACAGCGAAAGCTTGAATAAACCTGGTGAACAACTGTGTTGAGGAGCCAAGGATCTGAATAGGACAGAGATCAGGAGCATTGGACTGAATATTCTCTGTCAATTGTTAGCTTCCCTTGAGGGGGAAAACCACTTTGAAGACAGAGGAATAAACAAACCTTGTTTTATAACCTTCATGCAGTCTGCTCGCTTAAAGCGCACATTACATAAAGGTGCATTCAGACCCATAATCAGTGCCAATCCTACTTTGAGTTTGTGTAGTAGTGTAAATCAGTCCGAATTGGAGTCAGGGTCCAACCTGTACCTGAAGGGAAGCAGACTTAGGGTGGGATTTTCTGGCCCTTTCCGCCAGCAGGGTCTTTCGGTCCTCCCAAAGGCTACCCCTGCAGTGGGATCCCCAGCGACTAACACAAATGAACATTGATCCATGTGGGACCGGCAAATGCTGCCAGTAACCAATGGCGAGCTGCCTCCATCATGGGAAAACCCACCCATGAGGGGGCCAGAAAATCATAGAATCCTTACAGTGCAGAAAGAGACCATTTGGTCCATCGAGTTTGCACTGACCACAATCCCACACAGGCTCCATCCCTGTAACTTGACGTATTCATCCTGCTAATCCCCCGACACTAAGGGGTAATTTAGCATGGCCAATCAAACTAACCCGCACACCCTGGCCTTAGTCTTACTAGAGGAGGTCATCTCACTCTGTTTTACTTCAAAGTCAATTCAGACTTTGGCACCTATTGACACTCGGTAAGTTCAGTGTGACTATAAATCTAAAACTTAATTTATATGGCAGTAATTTCCAGGGGGGTCTCTGAACATCCACCAGAACCTTAACAGAAGCACAAAGAAAATGTGCTTTTTTTGTGTGTTGCCGCCAAGTTATGGTGGGAGATTAGGGGCTACCTGAGGAAATTCTACCTCATAGCTTAGTTAGTGCACCATAAAAATTTAATATCTTGGTACCCCCAACATCACAGGAAATATATTGTATAGAATTCAGTATGTAAAATAGAGATTCTCTTGCCTGTTTGTGTAAATCACATTATTTGGACTTCAGATTTTTAAAAAATGAAATGCAATGTGTGATTATGTTTATTTCCAGTATAATAAAGCTAACTCTAACTGAATAAAAAAGATTACATAGGCCAACAACTGCATAATAACTTTAGTATGTTTGTATAACATTTGTCTGTCTACTGTTTTAGTGGAGGTCTAATTGATGCATTTTGAATGGGTTAACCGCTGTTAAAATAGCAGATAGATTACTTACCCAAGATAAATGCAAAATACTGCGGGTGCTGGAATCTGAAACAGAAACAGAAAACGCTGGAAAGTCTTAGCAGATCTGACAGCATCTGTGGAGAAAGAATAGAGCCAATGCTTCGAGTGTAGATGATTCTTCACAGGCCCAAAATGTTGGCTCCACTCTCTCTCCACTGATGCTGTCAGACCTGCTGAGATTTTCCAGCATTTTTCTGCAGATTACTTACCTGGCAGGTGTGGAAACCAGGATCAGGCAGTATACGAGGTTAGCTCATTGCACTTGGGGTGAGCAGATGCCTGTTATGGTTTTCCTGGGTAGAGTAAGCACTCAGGGTAGCCAATGAGGTTAAACGGAGGCTTTACCTGATGCAATTTTCCAAAACCATCTTGGCCTTTTGGTGAAGACGAAGGGTTGGGATCAAGTCCAGGAGGGGGTGTAATGCCTCATCCCGTCAGCTTAGATCTTGTTTGATCAAGCCCAAAATGGGATGTATATCCTTGTCTTGTCAGCTTGGATTTGGTATGTCCCTCATGTGGGGACTCTGATTGGACTTAATTGGCTTTTTGGATTAGGAATAAAGTACTAAAAGGTACAAAAAAAAGCAGGTTTAAAGTTTATTTTTTATTAGTGTCACAAGTAGGCTTACATTAGCACTGCAATGAAGTTACTATGAAAATCCCCAGGTTGCCACATCCTGGCGCCTGCTTGGGTACACTGAGGGAGAACTTGGCACGGCCAATGCATCTAACCTAACACACTGAATATTACGTCAATCACAATTGCATTGAAGCATCTCAGGGTGCAACTTGGATCTACGTAGAAAACTTGAATATCATTGCACTTTCTTCAATGGTCGCTTTGACACATTTGTGATGTTCTTTCAGATATTTTATGAATAAAATGTATTTTTGGAACAAAAAGCACATAGCTCTATTATTATCATCAGCGGTCATTAATAGTCTTGCATTTTTAGAATTTAAAACTGGGACGTATTTGAAGTGCAAAATATATTGTTTGATTGCTGATAATTGTGCCTGTGCTTCATTTGAACTCAATGCCAAGGTTTTGTTTCAGGGATGGTTACTCCCCTCTTTCCTTCCTGAAACCAGCATGAAGTTATATTTAAAATTAATACATACTTTTGACACGCAACGTCCTCTATGACCCTAAGTGGACTCTAAGGGCATAAGAGCGCTGCTAACAGTGAACAGACTTTGCAAATGTTGAAAGTACTGTAGGTTGCATTACAGTATGGCCAATTCCAATTCTCTCCCTATACCTAGTGGTGCAAACTTTTAACTGTTTCTATTGCTAGTAATTCCCAGAACAAGTCCCTAGTGTGTCATCAAAGGCTTATAGCTTGAGGGGCACAATTCCACATCAAGCATGGCTGACCAACAATCTCTGTCACTCTTACTGCCAGCCATTGGAAGGATTGGCAGGTTGGCACACTCAACTTATTTTGAATGCATCTTCCTTGGCCATCAAGCCCTGGGATGGGACTCTAACCCGAAGCTTCAGACTCAGAGGCAGGGATGCTACCCATAGCACCACAGGAGTTGCCACATTATAGCAAGTGCTTGTTGTACAAAGTTTTAGTTTATCATTTAGCATGATGTATCCGGGATTAGATTCCCAGTGAAAGTAACTGGGCCCTGATATTATTATCCCTATAATTACTTGCATTTTACCATTTAAAATATCCTTGAGAGGAGATCTGGCAATTACAATAGACTATAAAATGTCATAAGATGCATCATGTGAATTGTCAAAATATATATTTTGAGGTGGGGAGGAGTTGCAGCAGAGAATAATTTTCATGCCTTAGTCAGATACAGCCCAATAATTAATTTCAAAATCCATCTCCACTGCAAGACAAACTGTTTTTATTGCAATAAAATCGGTCTGTTGTGTTAACCTGCAGTTTTTAGTTACAACAAATCCATCTCTAGCCCACTCAATGCTGAGGCATGGCATCTCACATTTAGTTAGCTTGTTCTTGCACCTTACATCTCAAACTTCTTGCCCACAAAGTCGTTGTTTCTTGCCCACAAAGTCGTTGTAAGTATGAATTTTATTTATTTAGTGAGTACAAAGTTCCAAAGTCATGCCGTTTTTTCCACTTCTGTTGTGTTGAGTGCAGTTAGGCCTCTGCTGAGTCTGGCGATTGGACACTCTTCTATGATGTGGTGCATAGTTTGCTCTCTCTCACAGGCACGTAGGGGACTGGCACTAATACCCTGGGTGGCGCAGTGGCACAGTGGTTAGCACAAGCTGCCTCACAGCGCCAGAGACCCAGTTTTGATTCTAGCCTTGTGTGACTGCCTGTGTTCTCCCGGTATTTGCTAGGATTTCTTTCGGGTGCTCCAGTTTCCACCTACGGTCCAAAGATGTGCAGGTTGGGTGGATTGGCCATGTTAAATTGCTCCTTAGTGTCCCAAGATGTGTAGGTTTGGGAGATTAGCGGGCAAATATGTGGGGTTACGGGAATAGGGCTTGGGTGGGCTGTGTCTATATGCATGTGCTTGCACACACATGTATGCATGCGTGTGCACACACACGTACGTGCGTGGATGTGTGCGCCTGTGCATGTCTGCACGTGTGAGTGTGCATTGATCTTGACCAAATGGGCACGAAATTCTGCTACAGAGTATATGCGTGTGAGTGCTGAGGTTCAGAGGATGCTGCTTAATGAACTCCATAGGGTTGCAGTGAGGAAAATGGACATTTGGGATCTGGTGAACAACAGAACAAACAACATGTCTCCTTAACCAATGAGATTCATAGAAACATAGAACAGTACAGCACAGTACAGGCCCTTTGGCCCTCAATGTTGCGCTGAGCTATGTCCGAATCTAGGATCAAGCTATCCCATTCCCTGACATTCTGGTGTGCTCTATGTGCCTATCCAATAACCGCTTGGAAGTTCCTAAAGTGTCCAACTCCACTGTTGCAGCAGGCAGTGCATTCCACACCGCAACCACTCTGAGTAAAGAATCTACCTTGGACATCCCTCCTATATCTCCCACCATGAACCTTATAGTTATGCCCCCTAGAAACAGCTACATCCATCTGAGGAAATAGTCTCTGCATGTCCACTCGATCTATCCCCCTCATCATCTTATAAACCTCTATTAAGTCACCTCTCATCCTCCTCCGCTGTAAAGAGGAAAGCCCCAGCTCCCTCAACCTTTTCTCATAAGACCCACCCTCTAAACCAAGTAGCATCATGGTAAATCTCCTCTGTACTCTCTCCAATGCTTCCACATCCTTCTTATAGTGAGGTGACCAGAATTGCACACAATATTCCAAATGTGGTCTCACCAAGGTCCTGTTCAGTTGCAGCATAACTCCACAGCTCTTAAACTCAAATCCCCTGTTAATAAACACTAACACACTATAAGCCTTCTTCACGGCTCTATCCACTTGAGTGGTAATCTTCAGAGATCTGTGGATATGAACACCAATATCTCTCTGTTCCTCCACTTTCCTCAGAACTCTGCCGTTGACCCTGTAATCTGCATTCAAGTTTGTCCTGCCAAAATGAAAGGATTGAAAAATAATCAGAGGTGCGTGGGTGAATTCAATTTCAAATCAGATAAAGGGAAAGATATTAAGTGAGGAAGAGAAAGATTGATTAGAGAGAGAGAGAAAGGGACCAGAAAGGAAATGTACATTCAAAAAAATGTGAAAGAAAATTGGCAGTTAAAAATCTCAAATAACAATTCACAACCTGAAAGAATGAGAATCCAAGGGCAGAATTTTCCAGCCATTGACTCCCTGCTGCTGCTGCAAGCGAGGTTGGAGAACTTAGTGCTCAGAGTCCCACCAGCCTGAAAGGTTAGAAAATTACCATCCATACTTTTCATTGTTCACTTTTTGGACAAGGGGGGCTGATAGGCATTCATTAACAAATATCATGCATTAAAGGGTACTTAAAGTGTAAATAACTAAAACTTAACTTTCTATAGCCAATTTAATTGGCAATTAATGTTCCAATACAGCAATCCCTTGGAAATCAGGGGGAAGTTAGGGATGATGGCAGACCTATTCATGAAGCTGTGCAAATTGCCCAGAAACCTGTGAAGAAGAGACAAATGGCCTTGAAATGTTTTACTCTCTTCCTCTCCCTACAGAAGCGATCAGACCTAATGGCTGGAATTTTCACACTGGGGGGACCTTCTAGTCTTGGTGATGTCGCACCCCCACTGCGGGTTTCCCGGTGGTAAGGGATACACTCAGTGGGAAACCCCATAGACAATAGCGGGACCAGAAGATCCCACTGCCGGCCATCTCTGCCACTGTGAAACACATAGCAGGTTGCATGAAAAATCCCACCCACAGCATTTTCTGTGGGGATTCTGAATTCAGGGTACACCTCTTATTGATAAATGTGTACTGAATATTGCTTTGGCACAATTAGTGCACTGAATGCAGTTAAAGGGTGACCTATTATAAAAAAGTATATTGAAGGCATACAGGGTAATTTACCATGGGTGTGCTACGGTTAGGAAGAAAGACCTGGGCGAAGATTCTCCAGTCTTATTCACCTCGCCACTGATGCCAGTGAGAATGGAGAATTTGGCGCTCAGCCAAAACTCCATTTGTGGCAGTGGGACTGGAGAATCCCAGCTGTGGGCGAGGTCAGAAAATTCCAGCCCCGATGTACTGGGACAATTTCCACTGAAGCAAGGGCAGGCGAAGAGGAGATGTGATTTTATTTTTTAATTATAAAGAATTTTAATGGAGATGGAGAGAGAAAGATGGCTTCCTTCAGGTTGGGGAGTCCGTGGCAAGGAGTCATCAAATTAAAGTTGTCAGAAAAACAGCAAGTGAGAAATGTTTTTGCATAAGAGTTTGTTGAGCTTGGCATGTTTTGAGGAAATAGTTGAGGCAGAGACCATTGTGTCTTTTGAGAGGAAATGGGATAAGTAATCAAGGCAGAGGATATAGGGCTTTGGGGAGAGAGCAGGGCAGTACAGTTAGTTTTGGATTGCTCAGGCTAACAGTGTGGACGTAATGGACCAAAAGACCTCCCTCTGTTCTGTAAACCTCTATTAGTCTATGGAAATGACCTCTAACTTCTATACAGTGAAATTTAGGTTAACGCTGACTGATTGCCACTAGTTTAAGTCTTATTGAAGACACATTGGGGTAAATTTGTTGTGAGGGTCACAGTCTGGTGGAGCGAATCGGATGCCTTCCGCAGACCCTGCCTGACTTTTTTATGCTGCAAATTTAAACAGAATGAAAATTGTAGAGCTTCTACAGTGGGTGGGCGATTGTTTCACCAGATTACTGTTCATGGGACCACAGTGAAAATTGACCCCATTACATGAGACACAAAAAATGGCTGTAAATATGTTAGAAATTTGCAACACTCTTATGGGGTTTGGATGAGGTCATAAACCAGAGCAACAAGTGTCAACTAGTTTACCGAGTTATCTGGGTCCCAAGTGCATATTAAATCCTTAATCATATCCATAAGTGACATTTTATTTTCAGATTATATAAGAGTTGATATTTTGTTACCCTTTCTATAATTTCCCATCGGAATTTTGCTGCTTAAGTACACGTCTCCCGTTACCAGTGCTATCTGCTTCTATTATGTTTTCTGTGCAACATGTGACAGGAAAAGGGCGTTTTACTTTGTAACGCTAGAATGGGGTTATAATGGGGTTAAATGACAGGAAGAGTATTTTACCGAGAACAAATGTGCCCTGTTTTATAGAGACTTAACACTTCTCAGTTATATACCATAAAGCCACTTTCTTTTACATATGAATGATACTTTTCAGCATGTTACTTAATGAGGCAGTATAATGAAGAATCAAGTTACATAGAGCTACACAGGGTATTAAATTGGATAAGACCCGAAAACAGGCACGGGGACTGTGGTGTGGTGATTAACCCCGCCTGATCATTTTGCTGCAGGCGGCACTGTAAACTCAAATTGTCTGCTGTTTTACAGGATTGCTGCCTGCAGCTAATGCTACCCAGGCTGTTCATTGCCTGCAAGCATCAACGGGGGTGGGGAGGTGACCTTGGAAGTGGCTCGTGATACTTAAAGGCAGCCTCCACTTCTTCAAAAAGAGATTCATTGTGCTCTCAAGCTGCTATGGGAGTTATTTGAAAACCGATTCTGTGCTTTGATATTTTTGAGCATTGGCTAACGCGGGGTAGCTGGCAGTAGCCGTTTCAGAGATGGCACTGGAGGTCTTGGCAGAAGAGGTGGGATGGAAGACATATCTTGTCTGAGGAGGTATAGTGCCCTCCAGACAAATGGTCAGGGGCAATGGGAAAAGTAGCAATGGAGGTCAATGCCAGCAATGTTAATTCAAGAACATGTACAGCGCAGGAAGAGGTTTAAAGATCTCACCTGAATTATCAAAGTCAGTGAGTCCAGATTCAAATTCCATGATCTACCAGTGGCACCACTGCCCTATTCAGCATCCCTGCATCACCCACCTACAGTCTCCACTAATCAATTCTCAACTCTAAAATTTATTTCCCTCACCCTGTGGCAGATCTTAGATTAATTTTTAGCCTAGTGAGGATTACTTAGCAAATGCTGTCCGGTCATAGAATCACATCCAATGTTGGACACTGTGAGCTGAATTTTACCGCATGCCCACCCGAGGTTCGTACGATCCCGTCCGAGGCCACAGAGAATACTGTTCTCCGAGCCTCACCCACCCCGGAATCGAGGTGGGCTTGCTGGTAAAATTCCGGCCTGTGATTTGAATTTTGCAAGCACAGACTGGTTGGATACACATGTATCCAATTATACTAACAGCCAATTTTAGATTATCGCTCAGGTTCCACAGTATGACACGCTCGTGTGTACTGGAAGCTACGTATATTGATACATAAGACCCTGTTCTTTGTAGGCAGCAAGGGAACATGTACACACATAGCACCAATTTTAGCCAAACAAAATAAGTGACAGCCATTCGCTGGTTCATTACTCAGAGTAGTGCCTTGACCAGAGTCAGGCTGTCAGCTTTAAATTTTTAAATGATGCTTGGCAGTTAACTGTCAGTCACTATTAACTGGTTTAATCACAATGGCAATGGCTGTACCAATCAGAGTCCACTTGCCAACCAATCTTCTCAGTCACTTTAAAGTTGTTATTTTCCCTGACATTAGTATTCCTGCAATTGTCCTGATGAGTGCAAGATGGAAAGCTTTGACAAAATGTCTTTTTTCAGCAATATTCAATTCTGCAATATCAAACAACTATTGTGTCACTAATATTTCCCAGTTCTGTTGAAAACCCTGAAAAACTAACAATGGGAAAGGGGATATTCCACCTCTATTTTTGGTGGGCAGGAATGCCGGAAGGGTCAGATATTGGGACACCCAAAATTACTTTTCATTGAATCATAGAATCCCTTCAGTGCAGAAGGAGGCCATTTGGCCCATCAAGCCTGCACCTGCAACAATTCCACCCAGACCCCGCCCCCATAACCCTATGTTAGCATGCTATAAAAGGTCAATTTAGCATGGCAAATTAACTTGACCCTCACATCTTCAAACTATAGGAGGAAACCGGAGCTCCCGGAGGAAACCCATGCAGACACGGGAAGAACATACAAACTCCACACCGACAGTGACCCAAGCTGGGAGTCGAACCTGGGTCGATGGCGCTATGAGGCAGCAGTGCTAAGCACTGTGCCACCGTGCTGCCCAAGGAAATTGCACGAGTGGTGTTTCCCATTGAGACCCCCCGACGTTATGGGGTTCCTGACCTTCCATTAACACACATTAGCATCTACTTAATCAGCCACCCTACTGTATTAACCCCCACACGGGGAACTCTGCCTTCCTGCAGAATCTGCTGGAAGTGCCCAGGTAAACCTGCAGCCCCTAAGGGGGAGAAGATCATGCCCTGTCATTGCCCTCTCCGGTGCTAGGGCAGTGCCTCTGGGCTTCCGTTCGGGAGGTTTGGGATTAGAGGAGGGTTGGATCTGTGGGAGAGGGTTCCCGGGGTGGGGGGGGGAGGTGAGATCCTGTGTCCATGGGCGTGTGAGTGAGGGATTCCTGGGGGTGCAGGAGGGGAGGAGGAGATGGGTCCTGTGTCCATGGGGGATGGAGGGGGTTTTGGTGGAGTGTGTCTGTGTCTGCCTTTATTTTAAAGTTTTTCTTATTGGGAAGCTCTTTAAGATCTGTTAGGATCCAAGGTTGATGGTGGAATGGGCTCACCCAATGTCAGCTTGACGTTGTGGCATCCAACCCTTTTTGCATAAAAATATGTCAGGAAAACCCGACAGGATAGCTGGTGGGCTGTCCTCCGCTTTTCCCACACAAGACAACAAAAATCAAAAAAATTCCACCGCCATCTGGTTCTCCCTCTACAGATGCTGCCAGAGTGTCTCCAACATTTTCCACTTCTATTTTAGATTTGCAGCATCTGTAGTATTTTGTTCTTGACTTGGACGGAGGGATTGGAGCTGTAATTGTCACAACGCGAGGCAACTCGGTGTGATAAATAACTAACTAAAGGATTTATTGATAAGAAAGGTTATTGACAACGAAGGGCTCAACTGCACAACGATACAGGTCTATTCCTAACAACACCCTGGGCAGGACTTTCCGGCCACACTTGCCCCAAAGATTGGAAATTCCTACCCGAGGTCAACGGGCTGTGTGTGGACTGTATGCCGCCTGCTATGATTCCTGTGGTGGGTGGGATGGGAAAATTCTGACTCCAGTTGAAGTCCTCCAGCCCTGGGACTGCTCACCCTCACTCCCGATTGGCCCAGGTTGATGTGCTCCCGCTCCATTGGTTCTGGCCCAGTCACCTGACCTGTGAAGGATCACCCCTCAAAGGGGCCCATGCTACCACAGTCACCTTCCTGACCTGTTTCACTAGGTTTTCCATACTTAGCATACGAGTTATCACTGGCGTCCAAATCTATTTTGTTAACAGCTAACTTACCAACTCTTTGCACACTAATATTTGATAATATTTCTGTCACTGTTGTTGCATCAATCTGACTCATTTGTTCCTCTACATAGAGAGACCACGACCCGGACTGCTTTTGTTCTTTCTGATTGCGTTGGATGGATTCATTCTAGACCCTTATCTCACTCATTCTCAGCTAGAATTGTATCACAGTTCCACTGCCCCTAATCAGCTTCTGATAGACTTTCATTTCTGTCCCAAGCATAAGTCTCACCAACTGTTTTAACTAATGAATCAAAATCATAAATATACTTAAGAATGTTAGTTACCTTGCTTTGATCTTTCTGAACATCAAATTAATTCTCCGGTACACTGTCTTGAATACTTGCGCATAGAATAGTATTGAGTAAATCAGCAAGAAATAATATAGAATCATAGGATTCCTCAGTGCAGAAGAAAGCCATTTGGCCCATTAAGCCTGTACCGACAACAACCCACCCTGACCCTATCCCCATAGCCCCATGTATTTACCCTGCTAGTCCTCTTGACGCTAAGGGGCAATTTAGCATGGCCAAACCACCCATCTTTGGACTGTGGGAGGAATCCGGAGCACCCGGAGGAAACCCATGCAGACATGGAGGGAATGTGCAAACTTCACACAGACAGTGACCCAGGGCTAGAATTGAACCGGGGTCCCTGCAGCTGTGAGGCAGCAGTGATCACCACTGTGCCACCATATGCCGTGGAAATATGAAGTGCCTCCACCTGGCTTTTACATCGAGGTATTAGGTGTTCTGATTACAATCAGCATCCCATAATTGGCAAAATAAAAACAATGGAACACTGTTTCTCGTCCGTGCTTTAGCTTCTTCTCTTCCTGCTAATTAATCCCTGAATATCAGATATAGTTTCCATTGCTGTTTGAGTACAATTGTAGCATAGAATCAGCCTTATTTTCAAGGCATGGACTGGAATGTTTATGCAGCAATTAGTTCTGTAAACGTAGTGAATTGTAGAGCAAAGTACACCATAACGTAACTGAAATCTTCATCGAGAGCCTGGCTAAAACAAAAATACCTTTTTACAAATGGCCTCATGCCTTGCTGAATTGCGAGAAGCAGCTGGATGAAGATGAGTGTGACCACTCGTGTTCATGTAAACATTGTGAGGATGAGGTACAATGGGGGAAAGAATCTTTGGGTGTGCTGTGCTATTAACTAATTATTGAATGGTTACAGTATATTAGAGGAGATTTGCTGATCCCTTGCTTCTGTGCGAATTATGAACATTATATGTTATATCGAATTCATGAAATATATATGTATATATTTTTGGATTTGCAAAGTGGAGGCAGTAATTTCTTGCACAGCAGATACAAGGGAGAAAAATGTGCTGTGGTAGTCCAAGATACTACATTAGCAGTGTGGGAAAAAGTGAGAGTCTTGGGAGACTTAATGGCAGAGTATAAGTGAAACAGTATTTATGGAGTTGGATAAATGGTTAGTTTTGTGTGAGGCATTCTGTGGTTTATTATAAAAGAGTCACGGGTGATTTAATATCGCCAGTTGAGCCCCTCCATTGAAACGCTACAGATGATTTGAGGTCGGGAATGTTACTGTTGGCTAAGGCAGCTAATCCATGCAAATCATAAAAAGGTGCAAGGAATTTGCATGTTTCGCTGTGTACATATGTCTGAGTTATTCATAGGAACAACCTTGGCACTGGCCCAAAGGTTAATTGTATGCAACAGATTTGCGGTTTATATCCTGCACTTTGACCAATCTTTGGTTGTGCATCTCTTTCTGTAACAGGGTATAAGATTTATATTGGCTGGCCCGGAATGGACAGGCAGTTAGAATCAACAGCAAGAAAAAGCCTCTTTCAGCAAATAGTTTATCATTGCTATTCAGCGGCAGGGTAGGGCAGTCACCACTGTGTAATATAGGACCCACTGTTTCCTTGGCCAACATGAAGATAAGTAAAAAAGTTTATTTATTAGTCACTAGTAGACTTACATTAACACTGCAACGAAGTTACTGTGAAAATCCCCTAGTCACCACACTCTGGCACCCGTTTGCATACACTGACGGAGAATTTAACATGGCTAATCAATCTAACCAGCACATCTTTCAGACTGTGGAGGAAACTGGACCACCTGGAGGAAACCCATACAGACACAGGGAGAACATGCAGGCTCTGCACAGACAGTGATCCAAGCCAGGAATCGAACCTGGGTTCCTGGCACTGTGAGGCAGCAGTGCTAACCACTGTGCTGCCCACAGTGTTTAACGAAGCACACTCGATAGCTGTGGATGGAATGCAAGCCTTTAATGGAACCTAACTGCTGGGAAAATGTTGCATAATTTTAATGCATAGTCATTTAGTTCTGAGGCCTCCACCCCTCTTGTCAGACAGAAGTACTAAACAGCAGCAAAGGGGGCTAAATCAGACAGCCCTCGGAAACAAGCACAGGAATTGTGACGTGTGATTAACCTGCAGGCAGCATTAAAAAAAATCACACTGCCTGCTAATGTGCAGATTTTCTGCCTGCAGCCAACACTAACCCTGCTGTTGAGTGACTGCACGCCCCACCATGGGGCCCAACTTCGTGCAGGTGCTAGCAGCACTTAAAGCTAGCCTGCACTGCTTAAAACAATCTGGCTGCTCTGAAAGGGAGGGTGCATTTGTGTGGGCTAGGTGAAGGCATTAAACAGTCTGTGAAGGAAGGTGAGTGAATTAGCGCACAATAGGGTGAACATGTTCCAATGTTCTCCGAAGCTGGACACCTTGGTAGAAGAGTCAGCGAGTCAAGGAATCGTAGAGACATACAGCACAGAAACAGGCCCTTTGGCCCAACTTGTCCATGTCGACCAGGTTTCCCATTTGCCTGTGTTTGGTCCATATCGCTCTAAACGTTTCCCATCCATGTAAATATTTTTTTGCACCCTTTCCAGTTTAGTAATACCCTTTCTAGAGCAGGGTAACCAGAATTGTACATAGTACTCCAAATGTGGCCTTACTAATGTCTTGTATAGTTCTAACATAACATCCCAACCCCTGTACTCAATGCTCTGACTGAGAGCAGGAGAGATGTGACCTTTTCAAAGGGGGGCAGGAGGGATACCAGAACAACCTTGTGAAACAGTGGAACCGGATAGCCATTGAGGTCAATGCCAGGCTTCTTGCTCTGAATACCTAGGTATGCAAAGCGGCAAAATGTTCATGGCCTCACATAGTGGTCAGTGAAAATACCTGCAAATGGCAAATCCCATCCATTGCACCACCTGCCTCCTACACTACTCCTCCCATCACTCACCCACCAACAACTTCTGTCAATCACAACTCATACTTAACATTCAGAGCATCATTGGAGCCTCATACGCTGAGCACTGCTGTAAGCCTCACGCCCTCCATCTCACAGCTTGCACACATTGCTGTGACGATCCTTCAACATGACAGCCACATCAACCAAACACATCATGCCACATTCACTCATATACTTCCCGCCACGGAATCAGAGCAGGTGAGTGGCAGACAAATCAAATGTCTGTTGACTTCTGGCAAGAATTTCCGGTCTCGCTCGAGTGAGGCCGTAAGATTTGGTTTTCTCTTGCAGGACAAGTTGTTGCATATCTGGGGGTGGTGGGAGGCAACTGGTGTGTGAAAGATATGGGTGCAGCCGTGGTCAGCGGTGGGGCAGAAATGATAGAAGAATGAGGTGATTGAAATATCTTTTCACTAGATGTGTTTTCCAATCCAAATATTTCAGTATGAAGCCAATCAAACCAGGTTTTCTTGAGTTAAAGAAGGAGAAAGTTTACTAGTTACTAAAACGAGGAGCAATAATAAAAGATGTAACAATACATACACAGGTACAGAAGTAAGAGAAGTTAGAGTCCACATAAAAGTTAAAAGTATATATGCTTAAGTCCTTTGTCTTTGAAATATGGATTGTTAAGCATTACATCAGTTTTAAGTTAATTGTCCCCTTTAAATCCTGGAGTTGAGTTGAAATGCAGGTAACTGCAATTTGTGACAGTTTCTTTCCTTTCAATTCTATGATCAATCTCCCAAAAATCAACAGCGTTTCTCCTGAAGCTTTTTCCGATGGTCAGTCACTATCTCTTGGTCTGATTTTTTTATATTGTAGAGAATAGGCTTGTTGTCACTTAGAGAGAGAGAGAGAGACAGAAATTCCTTGCTGCTCCATTCAGTTTTTTCAGATGACTTTGAAAACTTCTCTCTGTGTCTGGCTTGGCAAAACCAGTTCCTAAAAGCCTCTTGTCTGTATATTCGCAAAATGGAATTTGATTAACATATTTTGCAGTCATTGTTGTTACATTCACATTTTGATCTTTCAGAGTTTTGAGACATTTCAAGATAATAAAATGAACAGGAGATGGAGTTACTTCATTTTCCACAATTTGTGTGTCTGTTGGGTGTATCTGGCTGGTTAGTAGATACTGTATATTAATTTTTTTTTACTTTTACTGTACATTAAAATTCAGCATTTTGCATTTTTAATCTCTTCCTTAGTTAGAGTGCTGGGTTTTGATGGTTGCAGGTTTGCTTTAACATTTCCTTTTGGATGGAGTTTTTGTTTGCTCTTTTCACTTTTGCCATGGAAAGGGGCCTCGCATTTTAAAGCAGTTTGCTGTCTCATTTTTCCAAGTGCAAAATTTTAGTCGGTTTTAAAGTTTCAAAAAATAATTTTCCTAAAATAAAGAGACATAGCCCTGTTAATGTTTCACAAGTCATTAAAGATGGCTGGACAGGTTTAGAGAGTGAAAACTCATATGGTATCCTGGCATTTAATAACAGAGTAGTTTAAAGTTTATTTATCAGTGTCACAACTAGGCTTACATCAGCATTGCAATGAAACTACTGTGAAAATCACCTAGTCGCCACACTCAGCATCTGTTTGCGTATACTGAGGGAGAATTTAGCAAGGCCAACGCACTTAACCCTTACAGAACACGGAAGGAAACTGGAGCACCTGGAGGAAACCCATGCATACATGGGGAGAATGTGCAGACTCTGCACAGACAGTGACCTAAGCTGGGAATCGAACCCAGGTCCCTGGTGCTGTAAGGCAGCAGTGTTCACCACTGTGCCCCCGTGCCATGAGTACAAGAGCAAGGAGGTTATAATGAACTTGTATAAGGCGCAAGTTCAGCTTCAGCTGGATGGAGAGTTATGTCAAGTTCTGAGCGCAATGTTTCAGGAAAGATGTGAAGACATTGGAGAGAGTGCATAAATGATTCATGGGAATGATCCCTGGATGAGAAAATTTGGTGACGAAGATAGATTGGAGAAGTTGGGACTGTTTCCCCTGGAGAAAAGAAGGCTGAGTGGCCATTTGACCAAAGTGTCCAGAGTGGATTGGGAGAAACTGTTCCCACTTGTGAAAGATTTGAGAACGAGAGGCACAGATTTAAAATAATTTGCAGAAATCAGCAAAAGCAATTTAAGAAAATCTTTTTCATGCAGTGAGAGATTCGGGTTTGGAAAGCACTGCCTGAGAGTGTGGTGGAGGCAGGGTTCAATAAAGGCATCCAAAAAGGGAGTTAGACTATTATTTGAAAAGGAAGAATGTGCGGGGTTGTGGTGAGAAGCCAGGGGAATGGCGCTACATAAATTGCCCATTTGGAGAGCTGGTGCAGGCATGATGGGCCAAATGGTCTCCTTCTGCACCGTACAATGTCCGTGCTTTTGTGAAACCAAACAGCGTACACTAGATCTTTCAATCACTCAGCCAATTCTGCCCAGCAGACAGTAAAACCAATCATTACAGCATTAAAACTCAGAATATAACAATAATATTATGATCTAATGTAATACTATTTAATTCCAGAATTCGCAACCCTCAGAATTTAATAACACATGTGTTCAAGATGAATGTTTATGTCAGTTCAGCCACCAGCCTGCGTCTCCTGCCAGAAGTGTGAAGAGGAATGAGGGCTGCCTCAGGGATAACTGCTGCCCACAGCAAACCAGCAATTACTTTGTACAGTGAACAAACAGTGTCAGTAATAGCTTCAATGCCTAGAGATTTTATGACATGTATTTATTCCTTTGTTGTTCTGTGGGATGTAGGGCATCACTGTCAGGCCAGGATTTGCTCCTTGAATTGAGTCATCCACATTGCTGTGGGTCCGGACTCATGGGTTCGATGAATCAACCATGCTAAATTGCCCCTTGAGGTGCAAGATGTGTAGCAGGTGGGATGCCCTGTCCGAGAGTCGGTGCAGGCTTGATGGGCCAAATGACCTCTTTCTGCACCATGATTCTACATAGGCCGGAGGATGAGAATGCCAGATTTCCAAATGGGATAGTTGTGAGCGGGATGGGTTTTTACAATCGATGATGGTCGTCATGGCCGCCATTAATGAGACTGGCTTTTCAATTCTGGATTTTTACTGATAGAATTTAAATTCCACTAGCTGCCCTGGTGGGACTTGAACCCATATCCCCAGAGCATTAGACTAGGCCTCTGGGTTAGTCCAGTGACATTACCATTATGCCACCATCTCCCCCTGTACTAAATCATAATCACTTGCTCCATATTCATTACATTTTTGTCCCAAGCCTGTCAATATATTTTTAAAATTCATTTATGGGATGTGAGTGCCAGTTGGGCCAACATTTATTGCCCATCCCTAATTGCTTTTACTTATTTATTATTGTCATTAATACTGCAATGAAGTTACTGTGAAAATCCCCCAGTCTACACCTGCTGGGGTACACTGAGGGAAAATTTAGCATGGTCAATGCACCTAACCAGTGCGTCTTTTGGACTGTGGGAGGAAACCAGAGCATCTGGAGGAAACACATGCAGACACAGGGAGAACGTGTGGACTCCGCACAGACAGTGACCCAAATTGGGAATTGAACTTGGGTCCCTGCGCTGTGAGGAAGCAGTGCTAACCACTGTGCCACCATGCTGCCCCAATGCATCTAAGAGTCAACATTACTGTGGGTCTGGAGCTACATGTAGACCAGACTAGATAAGGTCTAGGTACTAGTCAAGTGGCAATACCATTACACCACTCCTTCCGGGAGGAATCACACTGCCAAACATTCATATTTCCCCACGCTGTGGACATGCTTCAGTAATACGTTCTCCTGCATTGGGTTGTACTTTTAGTAGCTGTCACATTTTGCTTGCAGGTCCAGTTATTTTAATGACCCAGCAGTATAGTGCATCACCATAATATCTGCAATGGATCTACTAGCGCGTGACTAGAGGCAGATGAATCACGTATTCTCTCATGTTTTTCCGATGGTGTTACAATCTCGCAAGGAAGAGACCCTGACTTCAACCACAGCCTGACATTGCGCGATAACACCAGCCGTAGTAAACCATAACCAAATTTATATTGCCACCCAGACAGATAAACCAGCGCACAGCTTAATTTTCATCCTGCACAAATAAAGCATAAAACTAACATGTTGGCATTTGTATACAACTTTGAAAAACAAACTGGAATCATACGTTTTCCTGTTGCAAAGTCACAGCTGCCAAAAGCTGCTGCTACGAATGTCAAATTGTAATCTATGGCTACATTAGCAAAGAGGCTCCACATCAACCAGTATCCTCATTCAAAACCAGTTTCTCTTACAGAGAATTGTGAAGAAAGAGAGACTATCCAATTGAGCAAATGCTCAGGTTACCATTTTCCCAACTGCTTTATTGACATCCAGTCCTTGATGAGCCAGGATTTGCTCCTTTAAGTGGTTGATGCCATTGTCTTCAGTTCCTGCTCCGAACTCCATTCTATAGTGACTAATTCCACCCTCCTCTCTGGCCACTCAACCAGGCTGTTTGCAAATTTAGTATCCTGTTTGACCCTCTGCAGAGTATTGGGCCCCTGGGGCAGAATTTAATGAGGACGGCAGGGTACCTGGTGTCCGCCACTAGAATTGGTGGCACCCTTTTGTCCACAAGCACATTGGCAGCCGTGCAGGAATTTAATCCCTGATTGACAATGGGACCCCTGCTGCCAGGGTGCCCGGCTTCACCGGGAACATTTCATTCCAGGACTTCGCCCCAGGAGGGCAGAGATTCTGCTCCCAAAAGCTGCCAGTCAGAAGCTGGTGGCACTATTACCAGCAGCTCCACCAGAGTGATGGCTGCTGTTGGTAAGACGCTTGGGCCTTTATCAGGGTTCATTGCAGAGTCTGTGGAGAAAAGGTAAGGGAGGGTGGGATGGGGGCAGTGGGAAAGTGTTACTGGTTGGTGGAGGTGTACTGGGTGAATGGGAATGAGGTAGTGGCAAACAGATTGCCCATCACTTCCTGATGCCAGGTTTCTCAGGCACTAGGTTTCTGTGAACCCTCTACCTTGAACACTAGGCAGGTGGGGGGCACTGGGGGAGTGAAGGGAGCAGAGAGATGCCCCCCCACCACCCTTCCCACACCTTCGGGGAGCAATAGATTCCAGTTTATATTCTCCTCATCTCCCCATCAGAAAGACTATCTGCTGCCCTACAGCAACAGGGACCAGATCCATCCTACTACTTGCCCCTCGCCACATGTTCATAGAATGAATCATGGAATCCCTACAGTGCAGAAGAGGCCATTTGGCCCATCAAGTTCGCACCAATCACAATCTCACCCAGTGGCAGGTTCCCTATTCCCTTAACCCCACATCTTTGCCCTGCTAACCCCCTGACACTAGGGTCAATTTAGCCAACCTAACCTGCACATCTTTGATCTGTGGGAGGAAACCGCAGCACCCGGAGGAAACACACTCAGACATGGAGAGAATGTGCAAACTCCAAACATACAGTGGCCCGAGGCCAGAATTGAACCCGGGTCCCTGGCCCTGTGAGACAGCAATGCTAGCCATTGTACCACTGTGTTGCCCCTTCTTGCCTTAGTCACAAGCCTACTCTTAAGGGACACAGCTTCAATATAAGAAGTTTCCTGTTTCAGGTGGAGATGAGAATAATTTTTTTTCTTGAGGATTATTAATCTGTGGAATTCTATGCTCAGAAAACGGTGGAGGATGGGCAATTGGATTTATTCAAGGCTGTGCAGGATGAGATTTTGGATACATTAGGGAGTCAAGGTTACGGGTAGCACACAGGAAAGTGGAGTTGAAGCTATAATCAGGTCAGCCGTGGTCCTAGTGAATGGCAAGGCAGGTTTGAAGGGCCAAATGGCCTACTTCTGTTCTTAAGTCCTACATTCCTACCATGCAGTATCTTTTTGAAAATCTAACTGTTTGGATCAGCTGCACTATACTTAGCTACTCTTTCTGACAATCTTTTGAGAGGCTTGGCCAAGCAAGATCTTCCCTTATGAAATCTGTGCTGACTCCTCTTTATTGTATTTTCAATCTGGAGTTATTTTCGATTATATCTTTGATGAAGGATCCTGTGAATGGTTAGACGGTCATCAGTGAGCATCTTGAATCAATCAGATTTCAGTCACCAGCAGGCACAATTTGTCAGTCTGATTTTTGTTCCGGGTGTATGTGCTTTCCGGTTTGTGTGTTCATCATTTTAAAATGAACGGACAAAGTTAAAAACCATATGCACCAATGGTTTTCATAACGGGATATTTGAGGAATAATCATTCTGGACATGATCTCGAAAGGCTGGCTAGCTCAGTAAAGTGTGAACCTGTGCCTCAACAAATGTCTGGCACTTTGCCCAGATTGTGATTAATTAAGAAAAATTAAGTGAACGACAGAGGTGAGAGTCATATTACATTCAATAGCAAACTCCACTGGTCCGCTTTATATGTGCAGTGCTCTTTTAACTTAAGTCATCCATTTGAAAAACAAGATTCTAATGCTGATAGATAATGACTAACAAGGTTACCATAACCATGATAACCAGTCTGCATGGTGAATGCAGGGTTTGGAATGGTGAAAGTGAGTATAACTTACGGGTGATTTGTGTGGCAGAGTTTTCTGCCCTTGAGCAGAGAGAGCCTGGGACTGCAGCAGTCCAGACTTTCATTGCAGGTCCCGAGAAGGACAGTTTTTCCTCTAACCCTCATAGAAATACATGTTAAACCCACCTTAGAAGATGTGCACTGAGTGCCCAGAAGTTCTGGACTTCGGCATCTGGAGAGGGTGCTCACCTCAGTTTCCTTTGGACTCCTCATAGGATTTCAATGTTATTTTAACTGGACAGATGTCTGAAACACTCACAAAAACAGTGCACCACATCCTTTCCTTCTCCTCTATGTACTCTGTAAATGGTATGTTTTATCTGTGTAAGACCATAAGGTATAGGAGCAGAATTAGGCCATTTGGCCCATTGAGTCTGTTCTGCCATTCAGTCATGGCTGATAAGTTCCTCAACCCCATTCTCCTGCCTTTTTCCCATAACCTTTGAACCCCTTACCAATCAAGAACCTATCTATCTCTGTCTTAAATACACTCAATAACCTGGCCTCCACAACCTTCCGGCAACAAGCTCCATAGATTCACCACCTTCTGACTGAAGAAATTCCTCCTCATCTCCATTCTAAAGGGTTGTACCTTTACTCTGAGGCTGTATCCACGGATCCTAGTGTTGCCTACTAATGGAAACATCTTCCCCACATCCACTCTATTCAGCCTTTCAGTATTCTGTATGTTTCAATGAGATCCCCCCCTCATCTTTCTAAACTTCATCGAGTACGGACCCAAAGTCCTCAAACGCTCCTCATACATTAAAGTTTTAATTCCTGCGATTATTCTCATGAACCTCCTTGGGATCCTCTCCAGGACCAACACATCCTTCCTTCGATATGGGACCTGTATAACTTGCAAGAAACAATACTTTTTACTGTCTCCCAAAACATGTGACAATAATAAATCAATTCAATGCAATTCAACTAAAGTTGACACAGGGTAATAAAAGGATCAGAAATGCACCACTTGGATTTTAACTTCTCTTCCACCCCAGTTCTCACTGGGCGAATTGGAGATAAATTCTACACATGTATGATGTTAGCATCAACATGGCGTTCCTTTGTTTGTTATTTTAAAGAAAACATGTTGTTTAAACTAAAGTGGGACAAAAAAATAATTGTCTACAAACGTTCCTGTCCTGATATTGCCCAGATGTTACGTTGTTGAATCCCAAGGCTTTAGTCTGTGTCCTTGAGGTGAATAATGAAAGACATCTTGGATAATTCACACTACCAGTGAGGAGTGCAAGTGAAATCCGAGAGCAAAAGAACGCTGATGACCCAGATCAAGGAGAGATAGTTGGAATTCCTTGGGCGTGTAATATGAAATCATGATTCAGAAAGACTGACAGTGACAGGAGAGATGGATAGTAAATGAAATCGAGGTAGACAAAGAATGACCTTTTGAATGTGAGTCTTGAATGTGCCACCAGCGAAGATGATTCAGGCCTCCCAGAGCAAGATTAGCATGGAGGTCAATGGTGGTCAATGCCATCTCATGTAATGGTACCTGAAGAGACAGATTGTGCGTTTATTTGGCGTTCATAGGATCATAGAATCTTACAGTGCAGAAAGAGGCCATTCGGCCCATCAAGTCTGCACTGACCACAATTCCACCCAGGCCCTATCCCCATTACCCCATGCATTTACCCTAGCTAGTCCCCCTGACACTAAGGGGCAACTTAGCATGGCCAATCCACGTAACTTGCATATCTTTGAACTGTGGGAGGAAACTGGAGCACCCAAAGGAAACCCTTTGGGAAGAACATGCAGACTCCACACAGACAGTGACCCAAGCTGGGAATTGAACCCGAGTCTCTGGAGCTGTGAGGCAGCAGTACTAATCACTGTGCCACTGTGTTGTTTGAGACATGAATAGACTTTACCCCATGGCATCTTGCTTTTCATCATTTTTAGCTGCACCAACGTGTTTCTAATTTGCCTTCCCAGTTTTGGGTTTATTTTGTTTGTTTGTTGTTAGTTGTTCTGTGATACTCACTGACTTCCCTGGCAGACAGAATTGGATTTGGTACTTGCTTCATCCCATAATACAGCCTTCATACAAAACCACACTCAATGGCCCAGTATTACTGATCTGTATGTTTTTAATGTCTGTGAAAGGACGTATATATAACCTTCAGTTGTTCTCAGTATCTTTTGTTTGAAGTAGATAAAGACTTCAGGATGGCACAAGTGACAATGGAATGAATGTTTCTCCAGACTCAATCAGAGAGAGAAGAGACAAGGTTGATGATAGGAGTGAGAGGTTACTATGAAGCAGAACAGGTTTAATGAATACCTGGGTACTGCTGGCAATGCCAGCATTTATTGCCCTTGAGAAGATTGGGGTAAGCCGTTTATTTGAATACAGCTGAATGGCTTGCTGGACCATGGCAGAAGAGACTGTATAGGTCAGGTTTCCTTTACTAAAGAATATTGGTGAACCAGTTGAGTTTTTAAAACAATCAGTAGATCCATGGGCGCTGATATTTGATTTGATTTATTATTGTCACATGTATTAGAATACAGTGAAAAGTATTGTCTCTTGTGTGCTATACAGACAAAGCGTACTGTTCATAGAGAAGGAAATGAGAGAGTGCAGAATTAGTGTTACAGTCATAGTTAGGGTGTAGAGAAAGATCAACTTAATGTGAGGTAGGTCCATTCAAAAGTCTGTTGGCAGCAGGGAAGAAGATGTTCTTGAGTCAATTGTATTGTGTCCTCAGACTTTTTCCTGATGGAAGAGGGTGGAAGAGAGTATGTCCAGGGTGCTTGGGATCCTTAATTATGCTGACTGCTTTTCCAAGGCAGCAGGATTACTACTATGGACCTGATCTTACCAGCTGTTCACACCACACTCCCGCTGCCGTGAGGCAGGAGAACATGACACCCAAGCCAAATCTCCGTTCACTGCAGTGGGATGGGAAAATCCTGCCGGTGTGGACGGCAGTAACATTCCAGCCTATAGCTTTATATTACAGATTTACTTAATGAACTGAATTTGAATTCCCCATCTGCTATGGTGAAGTTCAAACTCCTAACTCCCAATCATTAACCTTGGCTTCACTGGTCCAGTAACCTAACCGTTGTGCTATCGCGCTCCATTGGGCTGGTAAAATGGTAGAGGCTGTGGTGGAAGTGAGGGGAAGAATAAATGATTGGGGAAAAGATTTGAAAGGCATCACTGAGGAACACATCTCTCTCCACAATCTTCACCCCCAAATGCAAATGTATTTGGCCTTCTTCCCTTGTGCCACACCATGCCAGCCACCAGCTGAAAGAGAAGAATTAAGCATCAGAAGTGAAGGAGAGAGAAAAAAGCAGAATAGGGCAGGAACTGAGAAAAGCAACATATAGTTAACAGATTAGGTGACAGAGAGACCAACAAAACTTCCTGTAGGTAATGTGACAAGAGATCCGTGACATACAAAAAAAGTGTCCTTTTTCAGAAAACATAGCAGCATTGGTCTAACACAGAAATGGGCACAGAAATTCCCTGATGGGAAGGCTGAAGAATGCTTCCCCAAGCAAAAGGATGTGCAAAACCAACCTCCACTGACTCGCTATCTGATTCCCCCACAATCCTCCTTGAGGTTACGAGATTAACTTCCCCTTGCTGCCATCTTGCTGTGACGACATTAAGATCAGGGACTTGTGAGATGGCAAGTTGCAACGTGTAACCAACATCCACATTTCTGTGCCAGAAATTTGGCAGATTATAAGAAGGATGACTAATTTGTTGGCCCCTTTTCTCTGCTATGTGCACAAAGCCGATTTTATAGAATGCAGAAGAGGCCCTTCGGCCCATTGAATCCTCACCAACATGTTCACCCCCATTTGTTTCATTAGAGAAATTGAAGCTGTATATACAAAAAGAGAACATTGCTTCCTGCTGTGTGCCAATCTTTCATAGCATTTATCCAATGAAGAGTAGTTCAATGTTCACTATTTGGGCATTTAGTTTATTTTAAGTTTTCCAAGTTTTATTATTATCACAAGTAGACTTACATGAACACTGCAATGAAGTTACTGTGAAAATCCCCTAGTCGCCACACTCTGGTACCTGATCCTACACATTAAGGGCAATTTAGCACGGCCAATCCACCTAATCTACACATCTTTGGACAGTGGGAGGAAAGCGGAGCACCCAGGGGAAACCCAGGCAGAGATGGGGAGAATGTGCAAACTCCACACAAACAGTTACCTGAGGCCAGAATTGAACCTGATTAGCTGGTGCTTATGGCAGCAGTGCTAACAACTGTGTCACCATACCACCCTTATTCATGTTATAATGTTAGTAATCAAACATTAGTTTGAAATTCATTATGGCTCGTTTCTCTCCAGTGACTGACAGCATGGTAAGAGGAAGAATGATAAGAATGTGATTGTACATTTCCAAAGACAGCAGGCAGAATTTTCCAGCCCTTTCCTCCAGTGGGATCTTCCCGTCCTGCTGAAGGTGACACCCTACCCTGTGGCAGACTCCAGGATGGTATGTTGCCCCACTGGTGCTGGGTCAAGGATGTCCTGGTGTGGTTGCAGGACATTCTGAAGGAGGAGGATGAACAGCCAGTGGTCGTAGTACACGTTGGTACAAACCACATAGGTAAAGAAAGGGATGAGTTCCGAAAAGCAGAATACAGGGCGATGGGAAGAAAGTTAAGAAATCAGACTTCAAAGGTAGTGATCTCAGGATCACTACTGGTGCCACGTACTAGTCAGAGTAGAAATGACAGGATCTATTGGATAAATACGTGACTGAAGAGATGGTACTGGGGGAGAGTTTCAGATTCCTGGGTCAATGGGATTGGTTCTGGGGGAGGTGGGACCTTTCCAAATTGGATGGGTTACACTTGAGCAGGACTGGGACTGATGTCCTAGGGGAAGTCTATGATAAAGTGGTTGGGGAGGGTTTAAACTAATATGCCAGGCGGATGGGAACCTATGTAAGGAGTCTGAGAAGGAGGGAGCAAGAACAAAAACAAAAGGGAGAAAAGGGAATTAGAAAAGTGATAGGCAGAGAAAGCAAGGACAAAGTTCAAACAAAGCAAGATAAAAATACTGGGATCAAGACAAACATTGTTAAAAAGACAAACTTAAAGGCTCTATACCTTAATACGCGGAGCATTTGCAATAAAGTGAATGAAATAATCGTGCAGGCCGATATAAATGGGTACGATATAATTGGGATGATGGAGACATGGTTGCAGGGTGACCAGGGTTGGGAATTGAATGTCACAGGGTATTCAATATTTAGGAAGGACAGGCGTAAAGAAGAAGGTGGTGGAGTGGCATTGCTGGTTAAAGAGGAAATTAACATAAGGGTGCGAAAGGATATTAGCTCTGACAACATGGAGTCTGGGTAGACTTGAAAAATACCAAGGGGCATTAGTGGGTGTCATACATACTGCAGTGGTGATGTTGGGAATGGCATTAAACATGAAATTAGTGATGTATGTGATAAGGGAATATCGGTGATCATGGATGATTTTAATCTGCACATAGACTGGGCAAATCAAATTAGCCACAGTGCATAGAATAGGAATTCCTGGAGTGTATACGGCATGGTTTTCTTGACCAATATGCGGAGGAACCAACTAGAGAGCAGGTCATCTTTGACTGGGTACTGTGTAATGAGAAGGGAATCATTGCCGATCTAGCTGTACGAGACCCCTTGGGGATAACCATAACATGATAGAATTTTTTATCAAGATGGAGGGTGAAGTAGTTGATTCAGAGACTAGGGTGCTGAACCTTAATAAAGGAAACTATGACGATACAAGGCGTGAGTTGACCTTGATAAATTGGGGAGATTTACTTAAAGGGATGACAGTAGATAGACAATGGCAAATATTCAAGGAACATATGGGGGAACTGCAGCAACTGTTTCTTCCTGTCTGGTACAAAAGCAAAATGGGTAAGAGGGCCAATCCATGGCTTACAAAGGAAATTAGAGGGAGTACCTGATCTAAGGGAGAAGCATACAGATTGACCTAGAAAAATAATAGGTTTGAGGATTGAGAAAAATTTAGAATTCAGAAAAGGATCAAGGGATTGATTAAGAAGAGGAAAATACAGTTTTAAAGTAAGCTTGTAGGAAACATAAAAACTGATACTAAGAGTTTCTATAGATACATGAAGAGAAAGAGGTTGGTGAAAACAAATATAGGTCCCTACAGATAGAAATGGGGGAATGTGTAATAGGGAACAAAAAAATGGCCGAGCAACTGAATACATACTTTGGTTCTGTCTTCACAAAAGAGGACACAAATCAGATGCCACAAATGTTGGAGAATGCAAGATTTAATGAGGGGGAAGAACTGAGGGAGATCAATATTAGTAGAGAAATAGTGCTGGGAAAACTGATGGGATTGAAGGCGAATAAATCCTCAGGGCCCGATAATCTACATCGCAGGGTACTTAAGGAAATGGCTCTAGAAATAGTGGGTGCATTGGTGGTCATCTTCCAGGATTCTATAGACTCTGGAACAGTCCCTGCAAATTGGAGGGTAACAAATGTCTCTCCAATATTCAAAAAGGGAGGTAGAAAGAAAACAGGGAATTACAGACCAGTAAGCTTATCATTGACAATGGGGAAAATTCTTGAGTCCATTATCAAGAACTTTATAGCAGAGCATTTAGAAAGCAGCGGCAGGATCAGATAGAGTCAGCACAAATTTATGAAGGGGAAATCATGCTTGACAAATCTTTTGGAATTCTTTGAAGATGTAACTAGTAGAGTAGACAAGAACGGAATCAGTAGATGTGGTATAATTGGACTTTCAGAAAGCGTTTGATAAAATCCCGCACAAGAGATTATCGTGAAAGATTAAAGCGCATGGGATTGGATAAAGTGTATTGAGATAGATAGAAGACTGGTTGGCAGAGAGGAAACAAAGAGTAGGAATTAATGGGTGGTTTTCAAATTGGCAGGCAGTAACCAGTGGGGTGTCACAGGGATTGATGCTGGGACTTCAGCTATTTACAATATATATTAAAGATTTGGATGAGGGAACAAAATGTAACATCTCAAAGTTTGTAGATGATACCAAGTTGGGTGGGAGGGTGAACTGTGACGAGGATGCACAGATCCTTCAGAATGATCTGGACAGGTTGGTGAGTGGGCTAATCAATGGCGCATGGAGTATAATTTGGATAAATGTGAAGTTATTCACTTTGGAAGCAAAAACAAGAAGGCAGATTATTACCTGAATGGCTGTAAATTGGGAGAGGGGAGTGTGTAGCAGGACTGCGTGTCCTTGTGCACCAGTCACTAAAAGTAAGCATGCAGGTGCAGCAGGTGGTAAAGAAGGCACGTGGTGTGTTGGCCATCATTGTGAGAGGTTTCGAGTACAGGGGCAGGGATGTGTTGTTGCAATTATACAGGACTTGGTGAGGTCACACTGAGAGTATTGTGTACAGTTTTGGTCTCCTTTTCTGAGGAAGCATGTTTTTGCTCTCGGAGTGCAGCGAAGGTTTATCAGGCAGATTCTGGGAATGGCGGGACTGATGTACGAGAAGAATTGACTAGGTTAGGATTGTTTTCACTGGGGATCAGATGAATGAGGGCAGATCTCATAGAGACTTACAAAATTCTAACAGGACTAGACAGGTTAGATGCAGGGAGCATATTTCCAATGGTGGGGGAGTCCAGAACCAGGGGTCACAGCCCGAGCATTCAGGGTAGACCTTTTAGAATAGAGGCGAGAAGACATTTCTTCACCCAAAAAGTGGTGAGCCTGTGGAATTCATTAACACGAAGTAGTTGATGCCAAACCATTGAATGCATTCAAGAGGCGGCTGGATATAGCACTTGGGGTGAATGGGATCAAAGGTTATGAGGAAAAAGCAGGATTAGGCTATTGAGTTGCATGATCAGCCATGATCTTAATGAATGGCAAAACAGACTTGAATGGCCTTCTCCTGCCTCTAATTTCTTTCTTTCTGTGTTCCCTGATGACGGGTAAGATACACAAAACGGCATGGACATTGGCGTGACCGCAAGATCTCACCGCCAGAAAATACCCAAAAGGAAAATCCCACTCTGCATCTTTGACAGGACTTGAACATTGTGCCTTACCACTCAATAATGACTTGTAAAACAAAGACAATTGATTTTCTAAACATCCTGTCATACATAGAATCATACAGAGCAGAAAAGGCCCATTGAGTCCACACTGACACATTAGAAACACCTGAACTCCCATTTAATCCCATCAGCCAGCACTAGCCCCATAGCCCTGAATGTTATGATGTGCTAATTGCTGATCCGAGTACGTTTTAAAGGATGTGAGGCAACCCGCCTCTGCCACTATCCCAGTCAGTGCATTCCAGGCCAGTGCACCACTCTCTGGGTAAAAATGTTTTTCCTCACATCTCTCATAATCTTGGACCGTCGATCAGGTCGGCCCTCAGACTTCCCTGCTCTAATGAAAACAGCCAAAGCCTATGCAACTTCTTTTCGTAACTTAAATGTTCCATCCCTGCAGCATCCTGGTGAATCTCCTCTGCAGCCCTACGTAGTGCAATCCCATCCTTCCTATGATGTGGCGACCAGAACTGCGCACAGCACTCTAGCTGTGGCCTCACCAAAGTTCAATCCAACTCCAACATGATTTCCCTGCTTTTGTAACCTACGTCTTTATTAATAAAGGCAAGTATCCCATCTGCCTTTATCATCACCTTGCTAACATTTCTTTCCGCTTTGAGATCTGTGAACAAACACACCAAGGTCCCTTTATTCCACAGAACTTCCTAGTGTCCCCCCATTCATTGAATGCTTTCTTGTCAAATTACTTCTTCCAAGGTGTCTCACCTTACACTTTTCAGGGTTAAATTCCATCTCCCGCTTATCTGTCCATTGGACCGTTCTGTCTATATCTTCTTGTAGCCCAAGACATTCCACCTCACTGTTAACCACCCATCCAATACCTGTCTTGCTATCCTTCAGAAACAGATTTCAGTTCTCATTCTCAGAGTTACATTCTTGGAATGAGACAATAAAAAAATCCAATTGTTACGAAGAATTTCCTATAATGTAACATCTGTGGTTCAAATTTATCATAAGCCACCCTTTAAATGCAATTTACTGAAGCAAATGCTTTTTAGTATGTGGCCTGTCTGACAAGACATCTTTAATCAATTAGCTGGAACCATTTGTGTAGTTTGTCTCTTTCTTTGCCACGCAGAGAAGGGGTAAATTAGTTTTCTATCTATTTAAACAATTAAAATGTTTTCTTTGCAATATTTCATAAGTATATCCCGTGACTAATAGTCACTGAAATTATCCATGGGCTAGGCGTCCCTCACTGTAACTTCAGAAATTCAGAAGGTTTTCTGTTAGCAAAAGAATAGATGTTCTATTCCTTGAGGATTCAGATTTGTTTGTATCATGTAGCCTCTTCTATCCTGCATGGATCTGCCTTCCCTGAGAGAAATAGCTTGACTCACTGAGCCCATGTTAAACCAGTCCTCTCGAGACATTTCCAATAGGTTTCGAGAATCTGAGTTACCTTCTCTTTGAACTCAACCCACAGTTGCAAATCATTCTGACTGCATCGAGTGTATGAATGTATCACAGTTGCAACTGTATCTAGAACAAAGAATAATGCAGCACAGGTACAGGCTCTTTGGCCCCCCAAGCCTGTGTCGATACATGGTTTCTATGCCTCTGTTTGCCTTCCTTTCATGTGTCTATCCAGATACACCTTGAACATTGCTAACATGCCTGCTTCCACCACCTCCATTGGCAGAACATTCCAGGCACCCACGACCCTCTGTGTGAAAAGCTTTCCCCTTACATCTTCCCTAAACCTACCACCTCACACCTGGAACTTGTGACCTCTTGTAGTTGACCTTTTCACCCTGGGAAAAAGCCTCTGACTGTCCACCCTGTCTATGTCTCTCAATTTTGTAGACCTCTATCAGGTCGGACCACAGCCTCCATCTTTCCAGTCAAAACAATCCGAATTTATCCGACCTCTCCTCATATCTAAAACCCTCCAGTCTTGCTACCAGAAAGGGTCAGTTTTGACAATGTTATTAGCATGCTAAGTTACTAATTGTCTTTAAAAGGACTTGAAGTAGGTGAAATAGTTTATATGTTTGAAGAGGAAACTCTGTGAGACTTTGGGGATGATTTTCCAGCCTCGCTGCACGTGGCATAGATTGCATCGATCTTGGAAAATAGCATGTGGGCCAAAAAACCGGTTTTGTGCCTGGCACCAAACAATCTCCAGTCGTCCCAGTCCCTTTCTACTGGTGCAAACCGGATCAGACACAGAGAGGTCACGAGACCAATTGGCATTTTTAAGTAGTATTTTAAATATACACCGCCTGCTCAGCGTCAGATTCTGTCAGTTCCTGGGACCTTCCGACCTTCAAGTGCGGCATGAGTCTGGCAAGAATCACTACTGACCTCCACTAGAGGGGACCAGGCACAATGGCCATTCCAGAGTTGAGTGGGGTGGGGTGAGGGGGGGCAGAAATGTGCCAGGACAATATCTAACTATCATAAAATTGGCCAGTGCCAGCAGGGAAAACAGAAATGTACTTCTTTTCCCCCAGTCAGAAATTTTCCATTTACAATGTAGAAAGAAGCTTAAGTCATAATGAGGTATAGTTTTCACATTGTCATTGAGTTAGTGGGAAGGAGGAAGAGTGCTGGGTTTTAACTTGAAGCCCATGGATGATCTGACACATGGCTAGACAGTGCTGACCTGGCAGTGCCTTTGCCAAGGCAGTGCCAATGGGGTGGGGCCTGAGTGAGGGTTATGACAGGGGGAGGGCTGTGATGGGTGGGGGAGGCAATATAGGTGGGCCATTCGGTGGAGGGGTTGGTGGTCATGCAGGGGTGGGGTGGAGCATGAAGTGGGGCCATGTGAGGTGTCTGAACAAGCCATAGAGTATCAGTTTCATCCATTTTGCTTCAACTTCATATCTGTGGTAGTGTTGGCCCCTTTAAGAGGCAATCCTTTATGGACCATGTGACTACAGGACCGGGCTGGAGCCAATGGAGCGTGAGTGTATGAACCTCGGTGAATTGGGAATGAAGCGTGTACCTCTGGGCTGGAAATCAGCAGAGCGAACTGGGGAGTTGCTGAGAGACGAGCTATGTTGTTGTGTTGCAAATCCTTCAGTTGCATAAAGATCTTCTTGTTAAATAAAACCTCTCGTTTTACACCTGCCATACCGAGTCGCATCGAGGTATCACAATAATTTTTACTATTTAAACAGCTGCATCAAGAAGGCAGAAAGATATAACTACTAAAGAATGGTCGGGGCAGGAGAGAAAATGAGCCAGGACAATGTCTAACCATCATAAAATTGGCTAGTGCCTTCAGGGAAAACAGAAATGTACTTCTTTTCCCCCCATTCAGAAATTTTCCATTTACAATGTGGAAAGAAGCTTAAGCCATAATGAGGTACAGTTTTCACATTGTCATTGAGTTAGTGGGCAGGAGGAAGAGTGCTGGGTATTAAATTGCATCAGACTCAAGCTTAACGGCTTGTCTGAGATCTGATCAAACCAATGGGACTAAAAGCCTGTAGACTGATTAACCTTTCCTGACATCATCTGGTGATCTAATAAAGAAATAGATTAAAGATTATATGAGTCTCTTTGTGTAACCCTTTACTAGAGAAGGTAACTTTATGGGAAATGGTCAATCGAGAGAAGTCTTTTTAATATATTTTTTCTGTTTAAAAACTAATGTCTTCCTCCGATGGTGCCTTGTATAAATGCACCACATTTCTATTTCTTTATTCAATGGACATGGGCATTGCTGGTGAGGCCAGGTTTGTTATCCATCCCTCGTCGTCCTTGAGCAGTTGATAGGGAGTTTGCCTTCTTGAACTGCTGCAGAGCTTGAGGGGTAGATACAGCCACAGTGCTGTTAGGGATGGAATTTCAGGATTTGATACAATGGCTGTGAAGGAACGACAATATATATTTCCAGGTCAGGATGGTGAGTGTTTGAAGGGAAACTTCCAGGTAGTGGTCTTCCCAGTTATCTGCTGGTCTTGTCCCTCTGGATGGTAGTGGTTGTGGGTTTGTATGGTGCTGCCTAAAGAACCTTGGTGAGTTCCTGCAGTGCATCTTGTAGGTGGTATACACAATCACCACTGTGTGTCAGTGGTGGAGGGAGTGAATATTTGTGTAAGGGGTAGCAATCAGGATTGCTTTGTCCTGGATGGTGTGAAGCTTCTCGAGTATTGTTGGAGCTGCACCCATCCAGGCAAGTGGAGAGTATTCCATCACACTCCTGACTTGTGCCTTGTAGATGGTGAACAGGTTTTGGGAAGTCAGGATGTGGGTTATTCATTACTTATTTGTGTACTAGGATGTGCTGGTTACATTTTATATTTGGGATAAAGGTTAGGACACTGTGGCCCTTATACTCACGCTGGAATGGCTTTAGGCCAGTGAGTGCAATGTTAAATATGCAAGTAGACAGTCTACATCAGTGATGTAAAACAGAGTATGTGCAGAGGTATTTCTACATGAAATCTCGTGCTGTACATTGTTAGCAAAATGTTCACACATAGGTAAAATTTACCAACAGCCTTGCTTCTGGCAGTCTCTATCAAATCCGACCAAAGACAACTTCAGCTAAGGACCACAATGATGATAACAGAAGTGACAGAGTGAATTAGAAAACATAGGATCTGTACAGTGCAGAAGGAGGCTATTTGGCCCATCGAGTCAGCACCAACTCTCTGACAAAGTATCTTAGCCAGGCCCTGCAATCCCATATATTCACCATGGCAAATCCATCTCACCTACACATCTTGGGACACTGAAGGGCAATTTAGCATGGTCAATCCACCTAACTTGCACAGCTTTGGAGTGTGGGAGCAAACTAGAACATTTGGAGGAAAGCCACGCAGAAATGGGGAGAACATGCACTGACAGTGACCCAAGGCCAGAATTGAACCCGGCCCCTGGCGCTGTAAGGCCACTGTGCTACTGACATGTAATGGTTGTGAGATTCCATGAGATTCCGGATACAGACTGAAGGAGAAAGTTGCAGCTTATGGGTGCCCCGCAGAGTTTGGAAGTCATAAGATTATCTTCATAGAACCCCTTCAGTGCAGAAGAAGGTCATTTAGCCCATTGAGTCTGTACCGACAGCAATCCCACCCAGGCCCTTCATATTCCCTTAACCCCACATATTTACCCTGCTAATCCTCCCGACACTAGGGTCAATTTAGCATGGCCCATTAACCTAACCCGCACATCTTGTGGAAGGGTAGGGAAAATCCCAAGGTGGGAGAAGTCATTACATGTGCTCCTCCTGACTCATAGGAAAGTTGAAGCAGATCTTGGGTCCTTCTGTCTCTTGACTTTATTGGCAGGAAAGGAGCAGAGGGCTCCTTGTTAAAAATAAACAGCCGGGACCTGATGATGCCATTGGACCTTGAACTCCATATGTTGATGAGGTCCCTCCCAGCTTTGGATAGGCAGCTTAACTGCCCATCAAAACAAACGATGTCACCTCTATGGATGGCTCCAAAGATGCTAAGTGACCTGGAGCATTTTTGCCGTCAAGCTCCCTGGCTCCAGCCAGACAGATAGAATGTAAGCACATCCTATTTGTCTTCAAAATGACATAGAATGTAGAAAAAGGGTAGAGTGGATGATTCAAGCATAAAGTTACCTAAGCAATGGCAAGGTTCTGTGCATTGTTCTGTTGACTGGATGTAACCATGGATAGCACTAATAAGATACGACCTGGGCAGCATGGTGGCACAGTGGTTAGCAGTGCTGCCTCACAGTGCCAGGGACCCAGGTTTGATTCCCAGTTTAGGTCATTGTCTATGTGGAGTTTGCACATTCTTCCCCGATCTTCATGGTTTCCCCAGGTGCTCCAGTTTCCTCCCACAGTCCAAAGATGTGCAGGTTAGGCGAATTGGCCATGCTAGATTGCCCCTTAGTGTCATGGTAAATGCATGGGGTTATGGGGATAGGGCCTGGGTGAGATTGTGGTTGGTGCAGACTCGATGGGCTAAATGGCCCCCTTCTGCACCATAGGATTCTATGATTCTGTTTGAAGGTCTGATTTTAACTTCCTGATTGAGATTGAATGGTCTTCCCCATCATTAAAATATAGGATATTGGATAAAGCAACAAATTGGATAAATATGCTTCATAATGGGATTAAAAAATTATAAGGATAAATTCAGAAAATTAATTCCTCCATGGAACACAGTGGCTCAAGAAGTTGTTGTAACAGTTGGTTAATCATCTGTGGAATGCAACTGGTTAGAGCTGTGTTATCTATAAGAATCTGGAATATCACTCAATTGCCCCTGGGCTTGGTGGAGAAATCATACTTATATTTAATTTTCTGGGGGTTGTTTTCTCTCTCAAGGGATTAAGCGCATATGGAAAAATCCAAGAGAGAGAAGATTTCCTATGGTTCATTGACATTAGAGTAAAAGATATTTTCCTGTCTCAAATATTCTTGTGTAGAAGTGATAAAAATAGATATTTATTCTTGAAATCAGACAATGAAAATATTTCAAATTTATTTCAAAAATTCTAAAGTGGATAACTTGCAATTCTATGGTTTAAAGGAAAATTATTTGTAATCTTTGAGTACAAACTAATTGTGAATATACCATGTCAGAAGGTATTTTGCCAAAGTTATTCAATAATAGATATCAATTGTTGTTGAAAAGCATATTTTGTATGCTCATACTGTAATGAGTTCAGCGATGGGCATGAAGTTGGCCTTTTGGAGTATGAGCTCCCCGATTGACTCTATAATTGCCTATCCAAACAGGGAACCTCACCTGTATTTAAACATGGGAATGGCAGGTCTACTGATGCTCCAGATTCTGACTGTGTAGCTGAAGCACGCTTAGGAAAGAGATAGCATTTACAAAGAAAGGGAATCTGGTGAAGGGAACCAGCCACTGAGAAGTTATTTCATAAACCATATGTATTGCTCTGTGTCAGTCCAGCTCTTTGCGAATGTTGGACAAAGAATTCAACTATGACTCACATAGCGGGGCAGTGCATTGAAATGATACTGCCTGACATGGATGGTTACCAGTTTGAGTCAATCAAACAGCCTTCAGACAGGGAATGTCCCTTATCATAGTTCCAGTAATATAAATAAATCTGGAAACCAAACATATATCTTAAAGTTCAGGCATCAGGCAAGGTAGGCTATTTAGAAAAAGACAAGGGGTCTAGAAGATCCCTGGATTGTGTAGCACCTGGAATATGGGGATAGGTTGGATTGTTGTCGGTGCAGGATCAATGGGTCAAATGGCCTCCTTCTTCACTGTAGGACTCCATGATTGTATTCTAGTCTATGATTCTAATTGCACTGATTGTCTGCAGGGCCTTCACTCTGGGCCTAAGATGAATTCCTGACTTAAGGAATTTCCACCCTGATCCCACCTTCTTACATTGATGGCCTTGTAGGGAGAAGCAGCCACGTCCTCAAAGGCCATATGCAGATACATTCTGCTTTACATTCAGAACCTGGCCTATCCAAATCCCAGCTGCATGTGTGCCTATTGAACTTAGTGTGAGTCAGCTAGAATGGCACCAAATTTTAGACTATCTTGCATCTTGTAAGTTTGTTTATCATATTACACATCTTTAACAACCACTTGCATTTATATAGCAATGTAAATGCACTCAAACATTGCAAAGAACAAACAGCAGTACAGCATAGGAGCAGGCCTTTTGGCCCTCCAAGCCTGTGCCAATCATGATGCCTGCCTAAACTAAAACCGTATGCACTTACGGAGTACGTATCCTTCCATTCCCATCCAATTCATGTATTCCTCTAGATGTTCCTTAAATATTAAGGAAGTGCTTTCTTTCTTCCATTCTCTCTAGGTGAAAGCCAACGTAAGCCTTGTTGTTATGAATAGCTGGATAGGGAAAAGAAGCTAAAGAATTTTAGAGACATACTGAGAATAACATACTCTGTATTTGACCAAGTTTAATGAAGCAATTTCATCGTTAGATTAGTCACTGTGTATGTGTGGTCCTTTGTGTTACATAATCCAAGGGTGTGGGCAGTTGTTGCAGATGCAGGTCTTGCTTGGATGTACAGTTACCCAGGCCATTACCGTTTGTTTGCATGGACATTTTTTTTCTTTCCAGTGCAATTCCCACACAAAAAGAATGAGGTATTTCAGTCACTGGTCAAGTTTACTAGGGCAAGAATGGCCTGGGATTATCTTGATCCATATAGCGCAGCTACTTGGTAAACACATTGACCCATCACACAATTACTTAATATATTGCCCAGTCTTCATTTCATAACAACATTGTTATTGTTGAATCAATCTTCCTAAAGAAAGCTGTCAACATATTCCTAGCCCTCTTTCAGACGAATTCAGCATTTTCCAGTCAGAACACAAATATTTAATTGCAGCCTTGTTGGTGCCAATTTTCAGTAATTGTGTAATTACTTTCCATGTTTTATTTGTGTTCATATTGCGCATGAGTGTGTGTACATGAGTGTTTGAGAATGTCTCTATATATGTGTGTGTGTGAGTGAGAGAGTGTGTGTGAAAGTGCGTGTGTATGTGAGAGTATGTGTAAGTGTGAGAGTGTGTATGTGAAAGTGTGTATATATACATGTCTGTGTATGTATCTTCGTGTATGTATGTGTGTGTGTGTATGGGTATACATGTGTGTGTATGTGTATACATGTGTTTGTGTGTGCGCATTTGTTTGCGTGTGTGTATGTATATACGTGTGTGTGTTTGAATGTGTGTGTATGTGTATATATATGCGTGTTTGTGCATGCATGAGTGTGTGCATGTGTATATGTATATGTATGCATATTGTGTGTGTGTGTGTGTGTGTGTATAAAGTAACTAGTTTCCAGCTTTTTGAATTAATTTTTTATTTTTTCTGGGTGGGACATGGATTAATAATTCACTCTGAATTAAATCCTTTTAGTGTTCCTTACTAAATTTAAAGCATAAGGACCATTGTTAGAAAAATAAATCTTACATGGAATTTAACAAAAGGGAAGCAGTGCTCTGAAAAGAGTTATTCGAGGACCTATATCTCTTCTGGCTGCTTTAAGGATAATTCATCTCAGTGAATTATTTGGCATTTTCTTCGGATAAGAGATAAATTTGTAAAGGACTGAAATACTTGGTTTTTCAAACTTGCATCTTCCTTCTCTCTGAATCTGGCCTGCTTCCAAGTAGTTCAGAGGTGGAATGCTAAGTTTGGGATTAACTGTATAGCTTCTGGAAATCTAAATAAAATTGCCAAAGGCTGTTACAGATTCTGTGCATCTTAAGAATTCTTAGAGACAGGGAGCCGGGATCACTGTATTCTCTCATTTTGGGCAAAAGCAAAAGATCCCGCCCTTCCTAAATTTATTCTCATTGTTGACTTAACCTTGTAGCTCAGTTGTGTGGGAAAAGAAACCAAATCTCTACAAATCATGTCCAAATGCAGTCTCACACACACACATACAGATACACAGGATATGATGACTTCAGCAATAACCATCCATTATCTCCACAAATTCAAGATTGTTAATGAAATGCGTTACTCCCTCATTGTTCAGATAATGTGCTGGTGAAATTTCTCCACTGGAAAAATGTATTGTAAGAATACACATTTTTACCAAAAGGATAAAACACAAAGAAGGGTACAGCACAGGAACCAGCCCCTCAGCTGTCCAGGCCCATACTGATCATGATGTCTGAACTAAGCTAAAAAAAATCTTTCTGCCCTTACTCAGTCTGTACCTCTGTATTCCCTCCCTATTCACATACCCAACCAGATGCCTCTTCCACCTCTGGCAGCATGTTCCAGGCACCCACCAGTCTCTGTGTGAAAAATTTCCCCCGCACATCTCCCTTAAACTTCCCCCCTCTCACTTTGAACCTGTGCCCTCTTGTAATTGACACTTACACCCTGGGGAAAAGCTTCTGCTTATCCTTCCTGTCTATGCCTCTCATAACGTTGTGAACCTCTTATCAGGTCGCCCCGATAGAGTGTTAACATCTCGGGACAAAAGTAGCAATGAAATACACATCCACGTTCCAGGATAACGTGATTCCCCTCACTGTGAAAAACGAAGTTGTGAATTTTAATGGAAAAAGTGAGAGAATAACTGTAGTTTTTAATTAGTCGGTGGCACATCACTCAGAGAATCGCGGTTGCTGTGGCAACATGCACATGTTGTAGTCTGGAGCTATAGATAGCGATGGTGGAGGTTTTCGTTCTTTCCATCACATGACCAGGAGCTAGGAATCTCTCTCCCGCCTTTGCCATGTTGTCATCAACCCTTCTGCAAACAAACAGTCCGATCAAAAAGTGAACATTTTTTGACCATCTGGCTTTAAATGAGCAGTTGGTAAGTCCACCCTGTAGGGTGGCGCTTGTGGGAAGGGGACAAGAATATTGAATGATAGCAATTAAGCTAGCTAGCAACTTGCTGGTTGTTTTATTTAAAACAACCAACCCTAGTGGCAGGCGTAGACATTTCTAAAAATGTAAGATTTATTTTCTAGAGGAGCCTTTTGGCATAAGTTGGAAATTAAGATTTTGTTTTGAAGATAATTTGGTGCTTTTTATTGTAACATTTTGAAGAGTCAGCCATTTAAATTTCCTGACTACATGCAAACATTCTGATGGCCCCCATCCATCAGCAGAGGAACAGAATGTCTAGAATGTTCCTTCCTTGACCCTAATATGACTCTGTTCTATATCCAAAGAATTGAATATTAGGGGAGAGGTCCAAGACTTTGAGGTCATAAGATTTAAGAGATTTAATCTGCAGCTGCCTTCACAATTGATTACCCCACCCGATTTTTATTTTCCATGATCCAGACCCCAGTCTCCATATTGAGGAGAGCGCTTTCCAGAGAGGTCACTTGACTGCACTCTAATCAGAACGTGGTTCTACGTTATTCGAGTCCCAAGTCGAATCCTCTTGGCAGCCGCCATGTTTACTTTCTCATTCTCTATCTGTCTCTCATCCAGTTTAACTCTGCAGAGAATGATGGAATTGAAACCCCCGTTTAGTAACGCGCTGGTGGGTGGATTCTGGTTGCTAATATGACAAAGGCCTTGAGGTTAGCCACTATTTTTCAATAAATACAGTTTCTGAATTATTAAGTATTGTATTTACTGCAAAATGTGAAATTGTCCCAAGTCTTTGGCAGCTTCGTGAATAATTAATTGATGATCAAACTGTCAGGGACTTAACTGTACTGCTGGTGTGTTAGCTGTGTTGATCTGTTTGCAATATTGTTTGTGAGAAGAAAATTACAGGGGCGACCTCAGCAGAATTTGGCAAAGTGTCAGTTCTGGTGAGATAAACGGTGTGTTTCTCATAGAATCCTTACAGTACAGAAGAAAGCCATTCAGCCCATCGAGTCTGTGCTGACCACAATCCCACCCATGCCCTATTCCCATAACTCCACACGTTTACCCTGCTAATGCCCCTGACCCTAGGGTCAATTTAGCATGGTCATCAACCTAACCTGCACATCTTTGGACTGTAGGAGGAAACTGGAGCACTTGGAAGAAACCCACTCAGACACGGGGAGAATGTGCAAACTCCAAAAGGGGCAGCATGGTGGCACAGTCATTAGCACTGCTGCTTCTCAGCACCAGGGACCTGGGATCAATCCCGGCTTCGGGTGACTGTTGATATGGGGTCAGCGTGGACTGTAGGTGCAGAGTGGCTGGTAAGTGGGTTGGGGAGTAGGATGCGCGATTTGGAACCCGGCTGCTGGAGGCCCTGGTGAGAGCTAGCTGGGCCAGATTGGCATGCTGATTGAAAGATGGGGGGAGTCCTGGGAGTGGGAGGGAAAGTCTTGGGAGGTGGGGGGGGGGTGCAGAAGGCTTGGAAGGGTTGTGTCTCCAATGGGCCCTGGAAGCCTATAAAGGAGGTACCTTACCCCCACCATCTGCCCGTCCCCCCCTCCCCCTCCCCTCCTATCCCACTCTTGCTCATTACCAGCCAAAGCAGTCTAAGCTGCCAGGCTTCACACTCAGCTTCCACCCAACACAAGAAGGATTTGTAATGGGGATAGGAAGAGGTCCTGGAGTACCATTAATGGCCACTTAATGATCTCAATTGACCCCTGGGTGAGTGGGCAACCAACTGGCTCCCCATTGTGAATAAAACTGTGGTGAAGTGAATATACCCAGCACCTTTAACATGAGTCCTGTGCGAGTACAGAGGTCGAGTATTGCTGAAAAAAAGAAAAATGCTGTTGAAGCTTTTCATCTTGCACTCATCAGGACATAACTATTTATGAAGGGAACTGTGATAACCCCCATGATTTGCATGGGGAATCACTAATTGACCTCCCAGTTGGGATTGTTGAATAGGAATTCCTTGGGTATTGGTAATTAGCCAACCGGGTAGAGCTTGTATAACAAATCCTGCATAAAGCAAGACCCTGAGAGGGTCCATTATTCTTTCAGTCCCATTTGGGACCTGTTGTGTTCACCACAGGCTTGTGGTTATTGTTTATGTTCATTTTGAGCAATAAAAGCACAGCCGACTCCTGGAGTTATTATAGGATAAATTTATACTGCAAGAGAAGAGAATGCTGATTGGTTATTTTTCAGCAACATCTTTCGTGTTACATTCATTTTAATGCCCTGCCCTCCTGCCAATCTTCCCCAGGTAGAGTGTAAAATTCTGCCCAACCAATCACAAATTCATCAAATTTAACAGCATAGAGTGAGAGACCGTTCATTTCATTCCACTTGTAATGGAAACGATCAATGTTCCTCACACTCTCGAAAAAATATATTCCTCAAATTGCTTCATTTTTAAAAGTTATCTGGGATTCTACTTTCACCACTGTTTTGATAGAACATTCTCTGCTTCAACATCCCCTTGCCACTCTGATGACAATAATCTTGAATTCATGTCTTTTGTAACTGACACTCAGATGAGTGCAAACAACCTTCTCTTTGCTTTATCAAAGTTCCTCGTGATTTTGGAAAACTCTATCAGATCTCCCCTTAACCTTCCCTGATCCATAAAAAAGATGCCCATTGTAAGAGGTGCCATTTTTTTAAAAGATTATTTATTAGTCACAAGTAAGGCTTATGTTAAAGCTGCAATGAAGTCACAGTGAAATTCCCCTAGTTGACACACTACGGCACCTGTTTGGGTCAATGCATCTAACCAGCAAGTCTTTCAGAATGTGAGAGGAAACCGGAGCACCTGGAGGAAACCTCACACAGACACGGTGGGGGGGGAACATGCAAACTCCACACAGACAGTGCCTAAACTGGGAATCGAACCCAAGTCCCTGGCAGTGTGAAGCAGTAGTGCTAACCGTTGTGCCACCATGTCACCCCCTTACTGTTAGTCCTTGACTTCAGGAGTTTATAAGGAACAAACTTACACAGACAATGATGTTTAGGCTCAATTATAACCATTTTAGTAACAGAAGAAATCACTCTTAATTCCTAACACAAGACTTCTTTAAACTATTGTGATGATGTTGCACTACGCTCAAAACCACAACATATTAATAGAAGCTTCCACAAGTGAGGTTACAGGCAAGATCCCACATGTCTGCCCAGAACCTCAACTCAAACCTCCAGGATTTAGTTGCTACCTTTCAACTATTTTTAAATCTCAGCCCTATTATCCCTTCCAACTCCACACATGGTTGGTCCTTCTGGTTGGAGCTATTGGTCGTCAATCAGGATGACTGTTCCTGATCCTCCCTGCAGGCCAAGGCTCTACAGTCTTGCCCCTTTTATTACAAAACCTTATCAAGGATATCAAAACATAAACTGGAGACATCTCTTTCAGTCTGCCTTAGTCCAGACAACCATTCATTGTCATGCTGTTTCTATGACCAAAACAATGGACCCCATTCAGCTGAGACGTCTCTAGCTCGCAAGCTGATATGTATCTGGTGAAGTCTGTTTCTCCCTAGCTGTTATCGATATTTGTTTGTATAGTGGCCGCTATCTGGGGCCATCTACTTTGCTGGTCTTCCAGTTTCTTTGATTGGATTGTCTGATGGCCACAGTTTCCTCTTTGAGCTGGTCATGTCCTAGTGCCTCGATTTCAGTATCTTATGGTATGATTGTTTGCAGTATTAATGTCTATGAAACTTTTGGACTTTGATATTTAATAAATGCCCATTTGAGGGAGATTCTGATCTTACACATCTTCTCTAGCCTCTCTTCCTTACACTGCAATCAAAGCTTCACATTCCTGGCATTGTTGCAGTAAATCTCTTCCTTACCTCCTCCATTGCCCTGACATCTCTTTTACAGCAGTAATAGAATCATAGGATCCTTACCATGAAGAAGGAGATTATTTGGCCCATCGAACCTGCATGGATAACAATCCCACCCAGGCCCTATCACTATAACCTCACGTTTTAACCTGCCAATCCCCCTGTCATTAAGGAACAATGGTGACAGGGACTGGGAGCTGAATGTCCAGGGGTATCAAGTGTTTAGGAAGGATAGGAGGGAGGAAAAAGGGGGGTGGGGTGCGTAGCTCTGCTGATTAAGGATAGCATCAGGGTGGTAGCAAGGGATGATATTGGAGCCAAGGAGCAGAAAGTGGAATCGTTGTGGGTAGAGATTAGGAACAGCAAAGGGAGGAAGACGCTGGTGGGTGTTGTCTATAGGCCGCCGAATAATGATCTGGAGGTGGGGCAGGCTGTTAACGCGCAAATAAGTGTGGCGTGCAGGAACGGGACGGCCGTAGTTATGGGGGATTTCAATCTACATATTGATTGGTCGACCCATGTTGGACGCGGTGGGCTCGAGGAGGAGTTCTTGGAATGCTGCTGGGATAGTTTCCTTGAACAGTGCGTGTTGGAGCCGACGAGGGAGAGAGCTATCTTGGATCTGGTGTTATGTAATGAGGCGGGTAGAATTAGGGATCTTGCGGTGAAGGATCCTCTTGGGGAGAGTGATCATTGTATGGTGGAGCTTCTGGTGCAGATGGAGGAGGAGAAAGTGGGTTCCCGGACACGTGTCCTTTGTTTGAACAGAGGGGAGTACGGTAGGATGAGAGAAGAATTGGCGAATGTGGACTGGGGGAGCGCGTTGGAAGGTAGGTCTGCTGAGGAGCAGTGGAGGATCTTTAAGGAGATCTTTCTTGGTGCTCAGCAGATATCTATTCCGATGGTCAAAAAGGACAGTAGGAGGAGAGGTAATAAGCCGTGGATAACAAAGGAGGTGAAGGAAAGTGTTAAATTAAAAGCGGAGGCGTTTAGAGTAGCTAAGAGTAGTGGGCGAGAAGAGGATTGGGAGAGGTTTAAATGTCAACAAAGATTGACAAAGAAGTTGATAAAGAAGGGTAGGAGAAACTATGAAGCTGGGCTAGCGCTTAATATAAAAAAGGATAGCAAGAGTTTTTATAAATATATAAAAAGGAAGAGGCTGGCTAGGGTGAACGTTGGTCCCTTAGAGGATGAGAAGGGGGACTTAGTGGTCGGGGATGGGGATATGGCTGAGGTCTTGAATAACTTTTTTGTTTCTGTCTTCACGGAGGAGGACGTGAATAATTTGCCGGGTGTTAGAGATGGAAAGGTGGTAGGACTGGAGGGTCTTAATGACATTACTTTTACTAGAGAGGCGGTGCTCGACAGACTGGAGGGGCTGATTGTGGACAAGTCGCCAGGACCGGATGGAATGCATCCGAGGGTTCTGAAAGAAATGGCGGAGGTGATAGTGGATGCCTTGTCCAGACGTCGCTGGATTCCGGGGAAGTGCCGGAAGATTGGAAAACGGCTAATGTTACGCTGTTGTTTAAGAAGGGTGCCAGGCAAAAGGCAGGGAATTATAGGCCGGTTAGTTTAACGTCTGTTGTAGGTAAAATGTTAGAATCCGTCATCAAGGAGGAAATAGCGAGGCATCTTGAGGGGAATTGCTTGATAGAGCAGACGCAGCACGGTTTCGTTCAAGGGAAGTCGTGTCTGACAAATTTACTGGAGTTCTATGAGGATGTGTCTAGGGCAGTGGATAGAGGAGGGCCGGTGGATGTGGTCTGTCTTGATTTTCAGAAGGCGTTTGACAAGGTACCTCACAAGAGGTTATTGCAGAAGGTCAGGGGACATGGAGTTGGGGGTAGGGTGTTAGCGTGGATAGAGGATTGGTTGTCAAATAGGAGGCAGAGAGTGGGGGTCATTGGGTGCTATTTGGATTGATGGGGTCGGTGCTAGGGCCTCAGCTATTTACCATTTATATAGATGATCTGGAGGAGGGAACCGAGTGTATGGTGTCAAAATTTGCTGATGACACCAAGATTGGTGGAACGGCAAATTGCGCGGAGGGTGTGGAGAGTCTACAGAAGGATCTAGATAGGCTGGGCGAATGAGCCAGGAAATGGCAAATGGAATTTAATGTTGGCAAGTGCGAGGTGGTCCACTTTGGTAGGAATAATGGTAGGAAGGATTATTACTTACGTGGCAAAAAACTGCAGCAGGCGACGGTGCAGAGGGACCTCGGGGTCCTTGTGCATGAGTCGCAAAAACCCAGCTTGCAGGTGCAGCAGGTGGTCAGGAAGGCGAATGGGATGCTGGCCTTCATAGCGAGGGGGATTGAATATAAAAGTAGGGAGGTCTTGCTGCGGCTGTATAGGGCATTGGTGAGGCCGCAGCTGGAGTAGTGTGTGCAGTTTTGGGCGCCGTACTTACGCAAGGATATTTAAGTGGTGGAGGCTACCTCGCTAAATATTTTTAAGACGCGGGTTGATGGGTTTTTGATAAGAGAGGGGATTAAGGGTTATGGGGAGAGGGCGGGAATGTGGAACTGAGCCACGACAGATCAGCCATGATCTTGTTGAATGGCGGGGCAGGCTCGAAGGGCTAGATGGCCTACTCCTGCTGCTATTTCTTATGTTCTTATGTTCTTAATTTAGCATCATCAATCAATCTAACCTGCACATCTTTGGAGTGTGGGTGGAAAGCGAGCACCTGGAGGAAACCCACACACACATGGGGAGAACATGCAAACTCCACACAGACAGTGACCCTAGCTGGGAATCAAATCCTGGTCCCTGGCACTGTGAGGCAGCCAACATGCTGCCCCAAGCCAATCTCAAAGCTGGGCACAGTACGCCAAATGTAATCTTACAGATTTAGCATTTCTTCCATGCTTTCTTACACATCCATGAAATCTAGGATCCCTGAATGATATTTTTACCTTTATGTTTAATATGCTCTCCTGATTATAAGGAATTATAACCACTAAGCCACCTTGACCTTTCCAAATTTAGTACTTAGCTCCTTTTTGTATCTTCCAACATGTATGACCTCATATTCCATCTCCGTAAGAGCTATCTGGCATTCTATTGGCCCAACCTAATAACTGGTATATATCCTTACAAAGTCATCAGCAGTCCTCCTCTCTAGCTCACCACTTGTGCCATTTTTGTGCCCCCAAATCTGGATCTTGTGCCCCCTCCCCCCATCTGCAGATTTCTAATACATGTAGTGAGCAATAATGCTAACATTTGTTCCTGGTGACCACGATTGTTTCCATCTATCAATCTAAAAAATATCCAGCTCTGTTTGCTTTCTTTCAACCTTCTATCCATGGTGCCGAATTTCCTTCATCTCTTCAACCATCAAGAAACTTGCTATGCGGAACGTTATTGAGAACCATAGTGCTCTTTATCATTACATTCTGTTGCTTTACGTTACGTATTAGCCTGACATCAGTCATGGGGAAAATCGCAACGACCCACTGATCTGTAGCCAAATCTTCTTTTAAGAAGGTAGACAGGGTGATGAAGAAGGCATTTAGCTTTCATCAGTCAGGGCATTGAGTGTAGGAGTTGGAACATTATGTTACAACTGTATACCTCATTGGTGAGGCTGTGCTTGGGATAGCAGGTACAGTTTTGGTCACCCTGTTTTAGGAAAGGCATTGATAAACTGGAAAGAGTGCAGTCAGGACTAGTGGGCTGAGTTATAGGAAGGCCAGGCTAGAGCTTTATTCCTTGGAAGAAGGTGGAAGAGAGAATGACTGGAGTGCGTGGGGTCCTTAATAATGTTGGCTGCTTTTCTGAGGCAGTGGGAAATGTAGACAGAAGCAATGGATGCGAGGCTGGTTTGAATGATGGATTGGGCTACACTCATGACCTTTTGTAGTTCCTTGCGGTTTTAGGCAGAACAGGCGCCATACCAAGCTGTGATACAACCAGAAAGAATGTTTTCTATGGTGCATCTGTAAAAGTTGGTGAGCGTCATAGCTGACATGCCAAATTTCCTTCATCTGAGAAAGTAAAAGTATTGGTTGGCTTTCTTGACAATAGTGTCAGCATGAGGGGACTAGAACAGGTTGTTGATGATCTGGACTCCTAAAAACCTGAAGCTCTCGACCCTTTCTACTTCCCTTTGATGTAGATAAGGGCATGTTTTCCTTTACGCTTCCTGAAGTCGATGACCACCTCCTTCGTTTTGTTGATGTTGAGGGAGAGATTATTGTTGCCGCACAAGTTCACCAGATTCTCTATCTGATTCCTGTACTCTGTCTGGTCATTGTTTGAAATCCAACGCACTACAGTGGTGTCATCAGTAAACTTGAAAATTGAATTGGGGGGGAATTTGGCCACACAGTCATTGGTGTATAAGGAGTATAGTAGGGGGCTGAGAACACTACCTTGTGGGGCACCGGTGTTGAGGATGATGGTGGAGGGGGTGTTGTTGCCTATCCTTACAGATTGTGGTCTGTGGGTTAGGAAGTTCAGGATCCAGCCGCAGAGGGAGGAGCTGAGGCCCAGGCCGTGGAGTTAGGAGTTGTGTTTTGTGGGAGTAACAGTGTTGAAGGCTGAGTGGTAGTCAATAAATAGGAGTCTGACATAGCTGTCGTTGTTATCTAGGTGGGCTTTTTGGTTGGCATGGACCAGTTTGGCCTGAAGGGCCTGTCTCCGTGCTGTACATTCTATGATTCTATAATTCAGAGAGTGCTGAATCTGTGAAATTCGCCATCGCAGAAAGTAGTTGAGGCCAAAATGTTGTGTGATTCCAAGAAGAGACTAGATGTAGCTCTTGGGGCTAAAGGAGTCAAGGGATATTGGGGGTGGGGTGGGGGAAGGATCAGGATATTGAATTTGATGATCAGCTATGTTTGAAATGAATGGCAGAGCAGTCTCAAAGGGCTGAATGGCCTCCTCCTGCTTCTATTTTCTATCTTCTGTTTCAGTACCTCAGAGACCAGTCCCAAAGCTGATAGGCTAAACGTGTCACAGGACTCTGATGTACACTTAAACATGAGACTTAACATAAGAAATAGGAGCAGGAGCAGGCCATCTAGCCCTTCGAGCAGGAGCAGGCCACCTAGCCCTTCGAGCCTGCCCCGCCACTCAATAAGATCATGGCTGATCTGAAGTGGATCAGTTCCACATTCCCACCCTCTCCCCATAACCCTTAATTCCCTTGTCGATCTTCCCTTGACTTCCATTCACCTCTGTTGGGTGCCTATGTTTAACTTTGAAAACTGAACAGTAAAGGTGCCAGCCATGAGTACTCCGTCACTATTTTAACCACCAGTCTCAAGGGCAGGTTAAATCAGAACTACAGAATTTTAATAAGGGAAAGAGTTTCAACGGGGTTCTCCAGACTTCTCGCTATAATATCAATGATGGATCAGCATACTTATTTCCATGCTTTCATTTAAAAAACTCTCACTCTTTTAAGAAGATATTACTAATGGTCAACACTTTTGTGAACTTGTGTATCAAAATGTTATGCAGTTAGATTTATATTTTTCTAAGCTTTAATTACATTCATGTCTCAGTACAGATTCTTCTAAGTGGTGAAATGTTTGGAGGAAAATATCACTGCTGGTTTCTGTTAAACTTTTATACAAAACAGTCCTATTTTGGTTTAAAAATCTTTTAACATCAGCATTTTCTCCAAGTGTATCACTAAATACCACAGAAGTTCACTATTCTGGGAAGGGTCTTTATACTGTTGGTAACTAGTCGGGATGAGTGTTTGGGATTTCAGACACTACAAATTCCACAGATGCCTAAAGCCAATGTTGTATAATTTCTAGCTTTCCAAGGACACAGATGTCAGCATCTATTCACAGAGCTGTGAAAATAATTTTTAACATGGACAAGTATTTGTTACATCATTTCTACAATTATAATATAAACTGTTATAGTTTAGCAGGAAACTGGCAAGAGTTTACTGAGACAGGGGCAAAGATCAAGGAGCCTTTCGCTCCGTGTGTGTCTTGTGGAAATGTGGATGTTGGAATTGGGGAGGAGGGGAATGCTGTTGAGCATTTCTTGTGGATGGGTTGAGTCACTCCTGTTGTTCTGAATCGCTTGAAGAAAGAAATCTCTATAACTTACCATAGGAGGCGTCACTGGCTTTTCAAATGTTTCGCCTGGCTGTGGTGCATGTTCTGTTCAAGAGCAGGTTAAAACAGAAGTGGAGTCCCATGTATGTGATGGGACCGCAATTTGCACCTGGAATTATCCTCATTGTCCTTCTGTGAAGATATACTCTCATCTTGTTAAGTTGAACAAGCAAACTTTATTCACCAGGTTGCCTCATTTGCTTCCTGCTTGGAACAAGTGCATAGTTCACACTTTCAAATAGGAAATCTCCTATCCGCCCCCTTAGAGAGATTCCTCATGCTAAGTCCAAAGATCTGCAGGTTAGGTTGATTGGCCATGTTAAATTGATCTTAGTATCAGGGGATAAGGAAGGTAAATATGTGGCGTTACGAGAATAGGGCCAGGATGGGATTGTGCACGGTGCAGACTCAATGGGCCAAATGGCCTTCTTCTGCACTGTAGGGATTCTATAAAGTGTTGATTGGTTGTTCAGACCACATGACTCCTATTCAGTAAGGCTGGTCTTAAAGTAGCAATCTGCCCATTACTTATCTGTCAGTTGACATCACAAATCTGACCATTATTCTGCTCTCTTTGGAGAGAAGAAGGCTAAGAGGAGACTTGATGGGGTGTTTAAAATCATGAGGGAGCTAGATAGAATGAATAGGGAGAAACTGTTCCCAATTGTAAAAAGATCAAGAGTGAGAGGGCACAGATTTAAAATGATTTGCAAAGGAAACAAATGGGATGTGAGAAAATGTTTTCAACACAACGAGTTGTTCAGGTCTGGAATGCACTGCCTGCAAGTGTGATGGAGGCAGCTTCAAGTGAGACATTCAAGAAGACATTAGATGATTATTTGAATAGAAACAATGTGCAGGGCTCCAGGGAAAAGACAGGAGAATGGCCCTAAGCCATGATGCTTGTTTGGAAATCAGGTGCAGACATAATGGGCCGAATGGCCTCATTCCATGCCGTAATAGTTCAGTGACTATTACATTGCGATATGTGGAAGTTTGCTGTGTGCAAATTGGCTGCCATGTTTTCTACATTTCAACAATGGCTACACTTTAAAAATACTTCACTGGCTGTAAAATGATTTGTGAGAACCAGTGGCCTTGAAAGTATTGTAGAAACATAAGTCTTCCTTTCTTTTCCATGGTACAAAGCCTCACCACATCAGGTTAAAGTCCAACAGATTTATTTGGAATCATGAGCTTTCAGAGTGCTTCTCCTTCAAAGGTGAATGGAGGAGGTGACGGGTTGATGGAGTCTGGTTAACAGGAATAGTAAAAAGTCTGACAACACCTGGTTTTAGTCCATGTGTTGTCAGACTTTTTACTGTGTTTACCCCAGTCCAACGCCGGCACATCCACATCATAACAGGAATAGGGCAGGGAAGCAGTTGAAATGAAGAGGCTGTATTTCCCATTCCATCAATGAGGTTTGCAATGGCATTTAGTGGAACAGTCATCCCAGAAAATACCAGATCAGAATGGACTGGGAAATAGAACCTCTTCATTTCAACTGTTTCCCTGCTCTAGTCCCGTTAACCAGGCACAGTTAAAATCCCTCCAACTGAAATTTGGTGACAACTGGTTCCAACATCACTAACTGAAATATTATTGAGTTGTTCAGTCATTCTGTACCTGGAGCAAGCAGCAGTTTTCTGCCCTGTGTTGTCCCCAATCCTCCCAACACAATAATGATAGGCAGTAACAGCAGGAGAGATTCCTGGCCAGCCAATAGATAGAAAGAGCTTTGGACCCTCTGCCATCACTATCTATAATTCCAGGCCTCAAGTACATGCTGCCATCGCAAGTTAGACTCCCTGGTTTGTCTCAGTTGGCTGGGCAGCGGGTGCGGATCAGATTGGTGCCAATGGCGAGGGGTTCAATCCCCATTCCGGCTAGGGTAGATTTGGGACCTGCTTCCTTGCCCTATATGGTGGAAGTTACGACACTGTGGGTTGGACCTGCCTCTGGGCAGAGAACTGAAGAAGAAAAACTAACTGAGGAAGAGTCTGTGCACATACTCCCAGTTACAAAGCTAATTCAGTACATATGCAAAAACATTCATGCATTCTCAAACCATTCTGTGAGCTGTAGCTATCTTCCTTCAGCAATCTGCATTCCCCAGCCCCCATGTCTAAACAATAGAGACCACTCTGTCCACCTTTGCTGTCTGTATCTATTCCTACGATTAGCAATCCCTTTTAAAAAAGATCATTTATAAATGAGTCCATTAGCTGGTTTCCATCTAGAAACATTTGTTTGTTTGCTTATTTATGCTTATTAGTTTGCTCATCTAGTCCATCACTTCACTGTGGATGCTGGAAACCTGAAATCAGAGGAGAAGAGGCTGGGAAGACTCTGCAGGTCTGGCAGTATCTATGGAGAGAGAAACAGAATTAACATTTCGGGTCCAGCTCTGAAGGAGAGTCACACGGACTTGAAACGTTAATTCTGGTCTGGATTCTCCAGCCTGTCGGTGGAAGGTGGCGTGCTGTTTGCTGGCAGTGAAATCCTCTGGTTCCGCTGCTGCCAATAGGATTTTCCATTAAAGCCATTCCACACTGCCGGGAAACCCAACGGGACCAGAGAACCCTGCCGGCATAAATGGTTGGAGAATCCTGACCCCTCTCCACAAATCCGGCCAGAACAGCTGAGGTTTTATTGTGTTTCCTGTCTTTACTTATCTTCAATCCAGTTATTAACCAAAAAAACTATTAAGTTGTGTAATGAGACTCTCCACTGTACCTATCTAATTATATAAAATTATATAGTTTAATTGCTGATTCTTCCCAAAATAAGTGAATGGATCCCAACTGGGGTAAAATGCAGCCCCATGTTCCACTGCTTTCATTTTTAATTTTGGGAATGAGTGCATGTAAGAACCATATCATCCATCACCCATTGCCTTCTCTGTCTTTATAGGGCGTACGGTGACACTGTGGTTAGCACTGCTGCCTCACAGTGCCAGGGACCTGGGTTTGATTCCCTGCTTGGGTCAGTGTCTGCATGTTCTCCCTGTGTCTGTGTGGGTTTCCACTGGGTGCTCCAGTTTCCTTCTACAGACCAAAGATGTGCACATTAGGTGGATTGGCCATGTTAAATTGCCCCTCAAGTGTCAGGGGGACTAGCTAGAGTAAATGCATGGGGTTAAGGGGATAGGGCCTAGGTAGAATTGTGGTCAGTGCAGACTCAATGGGCCGAATGGTCCCCTTATGCATTGTAGAATTCTATGATGCTATAAGAAAGTGGAAACTATCAATGTCAGTGTGGCGACTATACAGCAGTGCTGGGTAGCCTATGGTCGAAGTGCAGTCCACTAGACACTGGCTGGAATTCGCTGACCATTCATGCCCTGCTGGCATTGCGAGTATGGACAGAGAATTTGGCGTTCAGATGAAGATCTGTCCACTGCAGCAGGACCACAGAATTCCGCAGGCGTGAATAGAAGGAGAATCCTGCCCAACATGTTGAATGTGTCCATACTCAAGCTGCCACGTTCCACTGGCTTCTATCCATGTGGTTTTCTTCCTACTGGTATAACTGGAGTGATATGCGGCGCAGTGGCACAGTGGTTAGCACTGCTGCCTCACAGCACCAGGGACCCAGGTTCAATCCTGACCTCGGGTTACAATCTGTGCAGAATTTGTACTTTCTCCCCATGCTTACATGAATTTCCTCTGGGTGCTCCAGTTTCCTCCCACTGTCCAAAGGTGTGCGGGTTAGGTGGATTGGCCTTGCTAACTTGTCCCTTGGTGTCAGGGGTAAATGTGTGGGCTTACAGGAATAGGGCCTGAGTGGGATTGTGGTCGGCATAGACTTGATGGGACGAATGGCCTCCTTCTGTACTGTAGGGATTCTATGATATACACGAAAAGCAAAGGTGCATGAAATGAGGTGCATGCTGTTCGCACACAACATTGACTGGGAGAGCTATGTGCTTCCTCTGTGTCCACTCAAGCGTGAATATTTCTTTTGTTTTTACCACTTGAAGTTGAAGACAGTTCTATTAATATATGAATGATTAAACATTTTCTATAATGCATTATGAAATATTCAGTATCTATTGAACATATTTAATCTTGTTCAAGGATTATAGTCAGTGAATAAGCCTGATTTCAATCTTTTTTCTTTTAGAATCCCTACAGTGCAGGGGGAGGACTACAATCCCACCCAGGCCTGATCCCCGTAACCCCACGTATTTACCCAACTAATTCCCCCTGACACTGAGGGGAAATTTAGCATGACCAATCAACCTAACCAGCAGATCTTTGGAGCGTGGGAGGAAACCGGAGCGCCCAAAGGAAACCCATGCAGCCAGTCACCCAGGCCAGAATAGAACTTGGGTCTCTTGAGCTGTGAGGCAGCTGCGCTAACCACTGTGCCACCATGCCGCTCCCCCACTGGTATGAAAGAGGGCCACTCATGCAGCCTGCTGACTAGCCTAGATTGTCCATTACTGCTGTACAGTATTAACTTTTAAGAACATTATCAGTTTTAGCCCCACAGCAATCATGTCTTCTTCAGAGTAATGGCCTATCCGTTTCAGTTGGCTAAAATATTTGTACGATTGGATGCAGCAATTACACATCACGTCCTCAAGTCTGAATTTCCCTGTGCTTTTAGTCACATTTTTCTCCTTTCAGAGTCTTTCTCCTTTTTTTTGAAACTCGAAATAGCAGCTTAAAATTTCCTTGGTCACATGAAAAGCCATTCCTTCCTCAAGCAGAGGGGATGACAGCCTGTCAGTGTGCCCAGACCACTCATTCGCCACACTGCCATGTCAAAAGGCTCACTTCATCCGGCTGACAGAAAGCAAAAGAGCTTTTCCAAAGTCGGAACAAAGTGCATTTCAGTTTAATCATGGCTCATAGTCTAAGTCTTCTACAAAAAGTATCTCGCCGCACAATAGTGTGGTTTACATTAGCTTTAGGCGAGGTCTAAATTTGATCCAGATTTAAATTCCGGATACAGCCAGCGATTTGCAGAGAAATGAGAGGAAATACATTGGACTATAACCATTCTTTGTTGTTTGTGCAAAAGTAAAGTATTCAATTGGTGTTGTTGTGATTCCTGGTACGTCTACATTGCAGATGGGACCACTCACCTCAGGGCCTTTCCAAGCAATCTGTCTTCAGACAGTCAAGGTTTAATCATTTTAATTTTCCATTCTTTGGACTAGAATCGTTTTGTGTAATGAAAACACTACGTGTGTGAAATTTACTGGGCTCCTTTTTTTTAGTGACTGTGGGGGAGACTGATGGATTCATTTATATGGTAAAATCATGTTTTAATTACATTTCATTCTTCCCTGTCTGTAGGACAGTGCAAAGCTGCCATGATTTCCATTGACAGACCTGAATCTACGAGCGCTTAAAAGTTCTGAAGCTCGTCTGTATTTATTCCTTTGATGCAAATTATAATTCCATGTGACTTGAATCAAAACAAAGGGTTCCATTCAACCATGGAACGCAAAGCAATGCAGGACATTAGTGACATTTAATTGAGAAATTAGGACACATTTCCGGTCTGCATTCACACACTGAAAAGACTAGATAGGCTTGTATTGTTTTCTCCAGAGCATGGAAGGCTGAGATGGGACATGATTGAGATGTATAAGATTGTGAGGGCTATGGACAGGGTGAGTCGGGAGCGTCTGTTTCCTTTGATCGAGGGGTCAATCACGGGGGTGGGGGCATAGTTTTAGAGTGAGGGGTAAGAGATTCAGAGGGGATTTGAGAAGAAAACCCTTTCATTCAGAGGATGATGGGGATCTAGAGGGGGATCAGCAATCAGGCTATGTTGGGGGAGGGGCAGCAATGTGGGGTCGCAAGGCTGACCAGTGATCGGGAGACTGGCAATGCGGGGATACTGCAGATGCACCGATCTCTGCTGTGACAGATTGGTGCACGCACAGTGGCCCACCCAGCACTATTCCACTGGCCTCTCCAGTGGGAGTAGGCCCCGGCCACTGACTTTCAGCGTGATTCATGTTAGTGCACTCTGCAGTGCACAGAGTGTGGGGGATTCATTTTGAAACTCCCACTGAAAACAGCGGGATTTACTCGAGTTTTGACACTTAGAATTTTTTTGGGAGAATCGTGTCCCCCATAATATTCAAGGATATGGGACAAATGCAGGAAAATGGGATTTGATTTGATTTGATTTATTATTATCACATGTAATAGTTTACAGTGAAAAGTATTTTTTTTGTGTGCTATGCAGACAAAGCATACCTTTCATAGAGTACAGAGTGGAGAAGTAAAGGAGAGGGTGCAGAATGTACTGTTATAGTAATTGCTTGGGCATAGAGAAAGATTAGCTTAATGTGAGGTAGGTTCATTCAAAAGTCTGATGGCAGCAGGGAAGAAGCTGTTCTTGAGTCAGTTGGTGGAAGAACGTGAAAGAGAGTAACGCACTTTGAGTGGTAGTTATTGTTGGTGCAGACTTGATGGGCCAAAGAGTCTTTTCTGCACTGAATCACTCTGTGACTTGATGACTGGCATGCTGCAATTCCTTCTGTTTGAGGAAGCAATGAAAGGTGGAAAAAATGAGACAAAGAACATTGGGAACATTCAGACCCACCGGATGGAGGAGGGGGGAATGGGGGGTACCCTTTACAAAAATATTTGTAAGTAGCTGGGAGATACTTAGCTAGGAACTAATGTGTTATGTGTAGGTGTTCCAGGGCGGTATAGTGGCACAGTGGTTAACACTGCTGCCTCAAAATGCCAGAGACCCGGGTTCAATTCTGGCCTCAGGTCATTGTCTGTGTGGAGTTTGCACTTTCTCCCTGCGTTTGCATTGGCTTCCTCCGCGTGCTCCAGTTTCCTCCCACAGTCCAAAGACGCGTAGGTTAAGTTGATTGGCTATGCTAAATTGACCCTAATGTCAGGGGATTAACAGGATAAATATGTGGGGTTATGGGAGGAGAACCTGGGTGGGATTGTAGTCGGTACAGACTCAATGGGCCGAATGGCCTCCTTCTGCACTGTAGGGATTCCATGGTTCTATGAAGCCACATTTCACCGCTGCACTAAAGACTCATGTGAAGTATAATGGAACCAGTTCAATGTGGTTCTTCTCTTCAGCCAGGCGGCACGGCTAAATTGAACACAAAGAGTTTCTGATCTTTACAAGCTTAAAGTGTGATTATTAATAACATCTGGGAATCAAAAAATAACAAGAACACTTGGCACTGGTCTTTGTTACTTTCACTCACAAGACCTGAAGCATTGCAGTTGGAGGGTGAAAGATGTTCTCCGGTTTTGCCATTGCATAGCTTGTCAGGGGCCTCTCTACATTCTGGAAGATTTCTGGGAGAGGTTGGGTAGAGGTTATTGCTCACCCTGGTCCGAGGATGTCTCCTCCAGCATCGCTTGCCTTGCTAGTTGCTGGGCTGTGCTCATGTTTTCATTCTCAATGTGGTTGTTGGGTTGGCCTCAAATTTCTTCACTCGCAACTCACTGCTGGGCTTCTCTTTGGGTAGTCTTCCACCATTTCCTATTGTTCCTCTGTAGGTGCTGCCACCATCTATTCCTGTTGAGTTATCTCAGGAGATAACTCAACAATAATATGAGTTTTCTTAATGTAGAAATGACCTTGCTGAAGGCAATGGTTTTTCCTTCAAAACCCTTCTATTTACATGGCTAACATGGTTGCAGAACATCAGGAGATAGCCAACTATTTACAAGTTTATAGAAAATTAGGATGTGACTATAGCTCCTCTCATGGGTGCTTCTCGCCCCTCTTTCAATGAGAGACATCACTGTGATATAGCTCCTTACGCACACACTCAGTAGCTAATACTAGCGTTCACCCTTTCCTCTACATGATGGAGCCTGATGAAGGCAAGTCCAGGGTCTCGCCTGGATTAGGCTGACAGGGTGCCTATTTGGGCACACTGAACGAGAATTTAACAAGGTCAATGCAGTCTTTCAGATTGTGGCAGGAAACTGGAGCACCCGGAGGAAGCCCAAGCAGCTACAGAGAGAACGTGCAGACTCCACACAGACAGTGACCTACACTGGGAATTGAACTCAGACCCCTGATGCTGTGAGGCAGCTGTGCTAATCACTGTGCTACAGTGTAGCATGTAACATAACACTAATGTAAAGCAGTTATCTGTAACCATATCCTTAGCACAAACTTACATTTGTGTTGCTTCACTCCAGTTGTTCTGATTTTACTCTTTTCCAGGAGCTCCTCATTGTGTAACTCTCTCAATTGGCTTTTCTTTACCCCTACAATCCGTAGAATTTCTAAAAGCAAGTCTGGCATCACCTTATCACTATTCGATTTATGCCATCTTCTCTCATGCTTTTTGCATCCTATCAGGTATCATGTGCTAGGGGGCCCTTGACTTTCAGCCAGATCTCAAAGTTTCTTTAAAGATGCCACTGGTGGTGGGCAGAGGTAATGTTTATAACCCTGTTTGTTAGTCTGTTCGTCTGTAAATAATACAGCTCAAAAACTAATGGGCAGATTTCAACAAACTTGGTATGCAGGATATTGGCTAAGGAGGAATTGATTAGCTTTTCATAGTGTTGTGAATTGAGATCCTGGAATCTTTACGGATCCGTTAACATTGATGGTGGAGGGGGCAGGGAAAATTGACTTTGTTTAAGGATGTGCGGGTTGTTTTATTTAGACAGTTGTTGATTGTTTTAGAATGCTGTGCATTGTGCTGGAATTTGTCACAGCTGTCAAAATGTGAGCAGAGTTTTCAGAGCAGGTTGTTAGATATGGATTGGCCTGAAGCCTTTTCAGTGGGATGGCAGCTGTCATGGAAAATATTTCCCTCTTCAGCTTTGTAGTTAGAGTCTCAACCAGACAAGGAAAAGCGTCAAAGGGATAGTGAAATTGTAATAACATTGTGTTTACACAGTGTGGCTGAGGTATGCACTTTACTGAGAGTTCTCTTCATTTGTTTTACATGTATCTTGGCAAAATATAAACAAGGCAACAGAAACCTCAAGCCCATTAATGCTTTTATGATCCCAATTTTAATTCAACCAGGCTATTTCCTTCAGGGTCTAGGAGTGTCCCACCAGTCTCAAGAAATAAATTTTAAGACCTCCACTGTTGCAATCTCATCCTCCTGTCTTAACTGTGGAGATCCTTGCAGTGTAGCCCAACAAATGGTATTCTGGATTTATCTGCAGGGTGGACAACCTATGGAGCACACATTTTACAGCAGAGTCATTTCCCACTTAAATGGTTAAATAGAATTAAATTAATTTCCTGCATTTTAAAATGTCCTGAGGTTTTATCTCTCCCGCGCCCAGTATATGCAACGTCCATCTCCAAAACAATGACCCTCAGTTAAAATCAAGGTCTATAGCCTAAGTTTTACAGCTCCCAGGGGAAAGATGGCAGTTGAGGGGCTGCAACATTGTGTGCCATGTAGTGGTGCCATGCCAACACTTAATTACCCTGCCCACCAACTGTAATGGGTTACCTGAGGGAAGTGAAGAGTTGTGTAGCCCCCATCCCTGTGAGCTAACTGAGGCCCTTAAGTGGCCAATTAATAGTGCTTAAGGACCTCCTCCCACCACCACTGGGACTTTAGCAGGGGGGAGATCAATGGCAAGTGTCCAGGAACAGCCTGGTGTACTGGTGGCTGGGCAAGGTAGGATGCCTCCTTTTTGAGCAACCTATGTTCATCAGTGGCTTCATTGTAACTTCATTGTAACTTCATTGCAGTGTTAATGTAAGCCTACTTCTGACACTGAGAAATAAACTTCAAAAAATCTTAAACTGAAAATGTTAAGGTGCTGGAATTTGAGTTTTTGAAAGTGTACGTTGGATGGCCGCTAGTACAATGTGGCTTCATGCACTGACAACAGATGAAGATAAGAGACATGATGATAACTGCAATCATTGTCATTATCCTGTGATCATTCCTTGGCACGTTATGCCTTGGAGAGGGTCTCACTTGGGCTTTTAGGAAAGGCTTTCGGTGCTGTTAACTTCTGTGGTTCAAAGATTTTATTGTGTACTGGAGTCACCGCTTAAACATTCTGTTATTTTACTTATTTGGAATATGGAGCTTAGCTGGACGAGAAGATAATTTCAAACAGTCGTTATGCTTTTCTCTTACGCATGAATCTTGCTATAAAGTTTGGATTGTGTAAATACAAGACAATAAAAAGTCTTAGAAGGCAATGCCCGTTAGCACTTTCCACTCTGTCATAAAAGAAATACTACTTAATACATGTTTTAGAGCTTTTATGATCCAACAACTCAAATGCCAATATTTCATTATTAATGTTTTAAAAATGTTGCCAGAGATTATTAGTTCCATGGCTGTAAAACCTACAGAGACTAAAACCACAGCTTAGCAGAATAAATCTTTCTGGGCCACATTATGAATTCCTGAGCTCAGTGTGCTGTGGAGGGGAGTAAATAGTGGAAGCTCGCCATATTTCCGAAGGAACAGGGGATACCGTCACATGGAAACTCGGCCCATTCTACTTTCGCACAACTCTTGAGAAATGCATTGCACGTTCCAGGGTTTACTGGATGTAAATCCAATTGGGCTTGATAGACAATTGCCAAAACCTTGCTGCAAGAAGATAATGGTTTGTTTGTGATGTGCCATTATCAATCTGCAACTCAGCCAATGAATTCAGGGAATTAATATAATCGCTATGGGGTATGGATCTCCAGAACTTCATGGTTGATTTATTTACAATGTCCTGCCATTGACTTGGAACAAATGACTCCTAGATCTTGGCCTCCTCATTAATTTTAAGAATTTATGCTGGATTTGCATACTAATCCTCCATTGTACCCACCACTGAAGGTTTGATGATGATTACAATTGAGGATACCTCTTCTAACAATGCATTGAGTATGAATGCAATGCCTGTCAATCTCAGGGGCCCAGATAGGGACCAATTCAAGCAGTTAAATCTCATTCCTGCATGTTGCAAAATCTTTTTAGAGGTTTGTTAAAAAGTAAATGGCTGGAGTTCTCTGGCTGTTCTCGCCGGTGGGATTCTCTGGTCCTGTCGGCAGCACGTGTGGGTTTCCCACTGATGTGGGGTGACATCAGTGGGAATTCCCATTGACAGCAGTGGGACCAGAGAATCCCATTGCTAGCAAACAAGGTGCCACCTACCACTGACGAGAACATGTGGCTGGGAGGCTGGAGAGTCTCACCCACAATGTTCTATTTTTTTCCTTAATATTCTCTTAGTCTTTTTTCCCCTCTCTATTCCTGCACTTGTATGGACATTGAATTCAACCTCCTTCGCAGCTTCTTTCTCAATCCTTACCTTTTATTGGTTAAGCAGATACAGTTCTGTGTTCATTGTTCCTTCAGATGTCCGGTGGCTGCTGTTGCCTTCACTTCTAGCATGTTACATGCAATTTTCTTTTAAACTGAATGCTGATAAAAGTTCTTTCTAATGGTGTGCACTATGAAATGCAGTGCTCCAGCAAGATTTGATCCATTTGCCATGAAATTTGAAAAGAGGCAAATACAAGCGTACAAAATCACAATACATTATTATTCCACAGCTTCTCCTTCCAAAGCAGGTAACTCTGTGCTCCCTGCTCTATGAAATAACTGCGTAGAATGTAAGAATGTTGAGTGGCTGCATCCTCGAGAAGGTGCGCAAAGTCATGAGAGGCTAGCATGAGATCAAGCAAGGCCGCATGTCATAGAAAAGACAAATGGGATGCTGGCATTTATTGCAAAAGGATTGGAGTAGAAAAGTAGAGAAGTGTTGCAATTGTATCGGGTGTTGGTGAGCCCACATCTGGAGGATTGTGTCCAGATTTGGTCTCCTTAATTGAGGAAGAATGTGGTGATAATGGAGGTAGTTCAGAGGAGGTTCACCAGATTGATTCTGGGATGAAAGGGTTGCGTGTGAGGAGAGATTAGACAGTTTGGGCTTATACTCGCTGGAATTTAGAAGGATGGGAGGGGATCTGATCGAGGTATATAACATTTTAAACAGGATTGATGAAATAAAAACAGATCAAATATTTCCTCTTATGGGGCAATCTAGAACAAGAGGTCACAGGTACAGGTTGAGAGGCGGTAGATTTAAAACTTAGATGAGGAGGAACTACTTCTCACAGAGGGTGGTGAATTGGTGGAACTTGTTGCCCTAGAGCGCGGTGGAGTCTGAATCGTTGAATGGTTTCAAGGAGGTGATTGACATATTTTTAATAAAGGGAAAGGGGGATCTGAGGAACAGGTGGGGAGGTGGCTTTAAGATGAAGGAAAGATCAGCCATGATCTGATTGAATGATGGAACAGGCTCGAAGGGCTGAATTTGCCTCCTTCTGCTCCTAATTCCGATGTTCCTATGTGTCTAAGACAGCACTACTTAAAACTGGTGAGCACTGCTTAAAGCGAAGGTGCATTTTTTCCAAAGCAAGTACTGGAAGTCAGGCAAAAGTGAATGTTTTTTGAGGAAAAGCACAAGAGCTTAAAAAAAAGTTATTCCATGCACTGTGGGTGTCACTGGCTAGGCTAGCATTTTTTTATTGCTTATCCCCAAATGCCCTTGAAGGTGGTGGTGAAATTTTTTCTTGAACAGCTCCAGTCTAAGTGATGTAAGTGCACCCACAGTGCTGTTAAGAGGGGAGTTCCAGGATTTTGACCCAGTGACAGTGAAGGAACAAAGATATATTTGCAAGTTAGGATGGTGGGTGGCTTGAATGGGAGCATGCAGATGGTGGTATTCCCATCCATATGCTGCCTTTGGCATTCTAGATGGTGATGGCTGTGGCTCTGGAAGGTGCTGTTGAAGGAGCCTTTGTGAGTTTTCTGGAAGTTGGGCCGAAGGGCCTTTTTCCATGCTATAAAGCTTTATGACTCTATGACTGGGCATCGAGTCACGTGTGGCAGTACATGTGATTTACTCTGGGTGCTCCCCGTGTCTGCATGGGTTTCTTCCGGGTGCTCCGGTTTCCTGCCACAGTCCGAAAGATGTACTAAATCCTCCTTCAGTGTACCCGAACAGGCGCCAGAGTGTGGCAACTAGGGGATTTTCACAGTAACTTAATTGCATTGTTAATGTAAGCCTACTTACGACACTAATGAATAAACTTTAAATTTACAATTAAATTTAAATTGTAGTTAAAAGTGAAACTGTAAAGATTAAGTGATCGGAGGCCTCACGCTTGCTGGCCTCCAATTACTGGCCTTCCCTGGAACGTCTCCAGATCATTGGCCTTCCTGACACCCCCTCCTAATCGCTGGTATTCCTTACCACCCTTCCCCCACTCTGCCCCCTGGCCAGCCCAATCTCTCCCCCCGGGCAAGCTCCGATCTCCCTTAATCCTCCCATAGCCAGCCGTGATCCACACCCCCCCCCCCACCGATGAACAGGCTCAAGAACCCCTCCTTGCACCTCCCAGCGATAGCCAGTCCCGATCACCCTCTCCCCTCCCTCTCCCACTGATCCTGCTTGTACAGTGGCAACAAGTCCACCCCGCCCCCCCCCCGACTGATCGCCCCCATACCCCCCGGAATGCCCCACGCCCGCTGGCCTGGCTCTTTGGTGCTGTCCAGTGCCCAGTGGGCAATGCCTGCTTGCCCCTTGGACAGTGCCAGGGTGCCAGGCTGGCACTGCCCAACAGACACCCTCCCTTGCTCCTGACCTCCTGAGGGGGCCTCAATGGCCTCTGTCAACACCAACAGAGTGAGGATGCCTGTTCCCCATTAGTGGGGAGCAATTGTAAACCCGCTGACGGGAACCATTCCCAGCTGGGGACAGGGGAAGGGAACACACAAACAAACAAACACACACACACACACACACACACACACACACACACACACACACACACACACACACACACACACACACACACACACACACACACAGTAGCGGGCCCAGCATGAACACTGTCCCTGGCCCATTAATCGAGCCAAGTGATATCCTTTTTTCTCATGACCAGTAATAATATTCCATGAGTTTCAGTGACATTTCCATTATGAGCTCCGCATCAATTTCCAGTGCAGAGCTGATTGCGTTAAAGAAAACGCTTGGGAAACTTACGGTCGGTTGGACACTTGTCATGAACCTTACAAAAGGTCCTCTGCTGCAGGAGCAAAGAGACCCTGATGTATATGTGCATAGGCCATTGAAGGTGGCAGGACAGGTGGAGAGAGCAGTTGATAAAACACAAAGTATTCAGGGTTTTATTAATAGGGATATTGAGTAGAAGGGCAAGGAGATTATGCTGAACTTATACAAGGCACTAATTAGAATTCAGCTGAAATATTGTGCACAGTTCTGGGTGCCAGACTATAGGAAGAATGTGAATGCTTTGGAGAGAATGCAGAAGAGGTTTACAAGAAAGGTTCCAGGGATGAGAAACTTCAGTTATTTTGGATAGATTGGAAATGCTGTGACTGTTCTCCTTTGAGAGAAGAAGGCTCAGAGGAGATTTGAATTGGATGCTCAAAATCATGAGGGACTGGACAGAATAGATAGGGAGAAACTGTTCCTGCTTTTAAAATGATCAAGAACGGGAGAGCACAGATTTAAAGTGATTTACAAAAGAAGCAGATGCGATGTGAAAAAAACTTTTGACGCAGTGAGTGGGTCGGGTCTGGAATGCACTGCATGGAAGTGTGGGGGAGGCAGGTTCAATCAAGACATTCAAGAGGGCATTAGCTGATTATTTAAATAGAAACAATGTGCAGAGATATGGGAAAAAGGCAGGGGAATGATACTAAGTCATGATGCTTGTTTGAAAAGGCGCTGCAGACAATGGGTGAAATAGCCTCCTTCTGTACCATAACAATTCTGTGATTCAATCCGCTTTCAGCAGGCCGATTGGTCTGTAAAATATTTTAAGGAATTTAAAAATAATTTTTATTAGTTACTCATTTTGGTTTGGTTTCTTTGGGCTTTGAAAACCCAACAGGTAAAAGGAAATGTTCAGGGCTGGAACCATGATCACAGTGCAAAACAATGAGCCAAGATGGCAGCAGCCATGAGGAAACATAGAGCTCCCAGCCTCCAGAGGGCGATACCTAAAGAGGTGTTGGAGATTCTATTGGTTTTTTGCTGTATCTCTCGCTGAACCCAAAGGAAAACACCATACATGACCACTCATACTGTTCACACTGTTTCTCTGGCAGGAGATGGATAGAATTTGTAATTTTCGTGATCAATATTGCACCTTTTGAAGGACAGCAGAGAGTTCTAGTGCTCTGCTCAACCATATTTGAAACTGCAGAGGCCACTAAACAATCATATTATCCAGTTTGCCAGTTCCTAGGGTGGGTGAGGAAGATTGCATTCACTTAGCCTGGTGTGACCCAAGTGAGAGACAGGCCTCATCATTTCAGTAAGAAGTCTCACAACACCAAGTTAAAATCCAACAGGTTTATTTGGAATTAACTAAACCTGTTGGACTTTAACCTGGTGTTGTGAGGCTTCTTACTGTGCCCACCCCAGTCCAACGCTGGCATCTCCACATCTCTTCATTTCAGTTACAGGAAGGATTTTCACTTCACTGGTGCGCGACTAATCAGTGAATCTCAGCATTGATTCCTTAACACCTTCCAAACATGAAGGCTGCTGCTCTGGTGCATTTATACTCCAGCAATCCAGGCGTTTATTCAATGTTACAGAGTGAAGCACAGATAGCACACAGGCTGCGACGAGCCAAGTGATACCCTTTTTTCTCATGACCAGTAATAATATTCCATGAGACTGCCAGTGGAGCTGAGAGGCAACAGAACCAGAATAAGTAATCAGAAACCAAACAGGAAATATCAGAGCTCTGGTTAGTCCTCCAGGGGCCGGGGCGATTTGTGTATGCTCTGAAGCTGCCATCAAAAATTGTAATATCCTCCTGTTTTTTTTAAAGTTTATTTATTATTAGTGTTGCAAGTAGGCTTACATTAACCCCGCAATGAAGTTACTGTGAAAATCCCCTAGTCGCCACATTCAGGCAGCTGTTTGGATACACCGAGGGAGAATTTAGCATGGCCAATGCACCCCAACCAGCACATCTTTCAGACTGTGGGAGGAAACTGGAGCACCCGGAGGAAACACACACAGACATGGGAAGAACATACAAATTCCACACAGACAGTGACCCAAGCCAGGAATCAAACTCGGGTCCCTAGCGCTGTGAAGCAGCACTGTGCCACCATGCCTCCCTGTGTCTCTGCTACCTTTCAACTCGATGGATGTGCTAGAGGAAGGAGGTGAGAGATGAACATGGAGATCATCCACAGGAAAAGGAGGAGGCGGGGCCTCTCCTTAATAACAGCAAGAGTATTGTAATTGAGACTTTCATAGAATCCCTACAGTACAGAAGGAGGCCATTCAGCCTATCGAGTCTGTACCAATCTAACTACAATCTCACCCAGGCCCTATCCCTATAACCCCACACATTTACCTTGTTAATTGTCCTAATCCTAGGGTCAATTTAGTGTGGTCAATCCACCCAACCTGCATATCTTTGGCCTGTGGGAGAAAACTGGAGCACTTGAAGGAAACCCACGCAGACATGGGGAGAATGTGCAAACTCCACACAGACAGTGACCCGAGGTTGGAATTGAACCCGGGTCCCTGGCGCTGTGAAGCAGCAGTACTAACCACTGTGCTGTCCATATTCCTGTCAGTCAGACCCAAACCCCTCTTTGTTAAGGGTGTCTGTTCCCCTCTGCTTCTTGAATGCAACCTTGCCTGGAAAATAACAAAAAAGCAACATATTAACATGGTCAAAAAAACACAAAGACATCAACTGGTCCAGAGATATTCATCCAGCATCATTATAAAGCAGTGGGCAGGATCTTCCGGTGAGCAGGACAGTGTCACAGAGAAAATAAACTCCCAGCAAAGTCTAACTGCTGCACAGATTTTGCTATTCACTGCTCCTGCTTCCACTTCAGACACCATGCAATTATTGAATGAAAGGATGCCACATACGTAAAGAGACTGCAAGGACTGGTCCTAATGTTTAACTTTGTTGCACGAGTAAGCTTTTTAAACTTTTTCCTGCGCCCGAAACGAATCCTGGCGTTCAAGGAGCCAGCGATCATTGGCGCCTCTTGTCATAGAGTGTGCATCTATGTCCCTCCATTTCTGTCTCTCTAGTTGGAGGACACACCATGGCCTCGTTTCTATGATCTGTCTGTTTTCCTTCTTGCAGAGGTTTCCTGCTTCCTTCACGGCTATCGTAGTCAAGCAGCAGCCAGTGATGTATACTTTATTTCATGTTGCTGCTCAGGGTTCTGGTTGTTCTCTCACTATTTTTCAGTTTCATCTGTGGCACAATGGTTAGCACAGCTGACCACAGCATCAGGGACCCAGGTTCAATTGCTCTGGTTTCCTCCCACAGTCCAAAGATGGACTGGCCATGCTAAATTGTCCGTGGTGTCAGGGGGATTAGCTAGGGGAAGTGCATAGGGTTATGGGGATAGTTCCTGGGTGGGATCTGTGCAGACTTGATGGGCCAAATGGCCTCCTTCTACACTGTAGGATTTTATGGCCTCCTCCCTCCTCCACCTGCAAATGCTTCTGAATTTTCCATCCTCCTATCCCCTTCCTCTCTCCCTTTGTTGCCTCCTCCAGAACTTCCTCTTGCTCTGCCCAGCCAGTAGACCTCAGCTATCTGCTCAGCTCAGACCTGTACCCCACTCCTGACCTTTTAATTTAGTACTCCATCCCTAATCTGTTTTAAAACACAGGTTGGATGAAAAAAAATTAATCATCTAATAGGATAAAAACTATCTGAAGGTGATATGTTTGGGCTTGAGCTGCAGCCCAGTTCCAGAGCCTGCAGTAGTGAAGAAAAACTGCTGGAAATAATCAATCAGTCATGCAGCACCTATTGAGGACTGAAATAAAGTTAATGGGCTGGATACTCCATTTGGGAATGGGGCACTGATATCAGGATCCAGTGTGGGTCCCAACCCAACACCACGTTGGAAATAGTTACCCACACCTTTTCGTGAGCTGATGGTTCGGGGTCAAAGGGTGCGTTTAGCAGTCAAAGGACTGGAAGTGGCCTCCCAAGACAGGAGGGCCAACAGGAGGCCCTCCAGTGATACACACCATAAACCACATCCCTCCAAGCTTCACAAGTCTCTAAGATGAAGGAGCAGAGTTAGGCCATTCAGCCCATTGAGTCCGCTCTGCCATTCGATCATGGCTGATATGCTTCTCATCCCCATTTTTCTGTCTTCTCCCCCTAATCCTTCAACCCATTACCAATTAAAAATTCGTCTAACTCCTCCTTAAATTTATTCACTGTCCCAGCGTCCACCGCATTTTGGGGTAGCGGATTCCACAGATTTACAACCCTTTGGGAATTCTCCTGAGGAGTAGTTTCCCTGAGGAGTAAATTTAAATTTGCCATCCCTTATCCTAAGACTATGAGTATGGGAATGCTGATGTGTGCAGAGAGAGAGAAGGAGAGTGAGTCACTTTGGAAGACCAGTTTAAAAATTTGATTTACAAATCAAGGGAGGTACAATGGCGCAGTGGTTAGCACTGCTGCCTCACAGTGCCAGGGACCCAGATTCAATTCCTGCCTTAGGTGAGTGTGTGGAGTTTGCACATCCTCCCCCCCCGTCTGCGTGTGTTTCCTCTGAGTGCTCCAATTTCCTCCCACAGTCCAAAGATGTGCAGATTGGTTTAATTGGCTATACTAAGTTGCCCCTCAGTGTCAGGGGGATTAGCACGTAAATATATGGGGTTATGGGGATAAGGCCTGGGTGGGATTGTGGTCGGTGTAGGCTCAATGGGCTGAATGCCCTCTTTCTGCGCTGAAGGGTTTCTATGATTCTATGAAATGGCTATAGCTGCCAGGCTGAGTGGTGGAGAGGCAGCTCCTGTGTTAGAGGAGTAGCTGTGATTTGGCTGCAGACCCATAGCAGGATGAAGCATGCGCCCAGCCACCTCCTCCATCCACCCTCCCCTTCCCCAACCCTTCACCTCCTCAGGCACCCTTTCCCCTCCCTGGAAGCTGCCTCCTTCCACTGGCTGTGTTTTGGCTGTAGAGTTGGACCCCCCCCCCCCGATTCCAATTGATGTGTAAGAGGGGCTTTAATCCATCCCTCACTTGGATACCTGCCTCTGGTCAGAGTATGAACTTTTCAGTCCCTGAGCCGGCTTTCCTAAGAATGGTGTCGGAAAACCAGCACGTCAGTTGGTGATGCAGAATTCCGGATCTGTCCGTCCTGCCACCTTTGGCTTGTGAAAATCCTGCCCAATGTTGTGGATCATTGATCTCCTACCAGAGTGCGCAAACGTAAGTGCTGGAGTTTTACCACCTCACCTGCCCAAGGCTCGTACGATCCCTCCTGGAGTGAACGGAGAATGCCATCCTGCGAGCCTTGCCCGCCCCAATTCCGGAGCAGGCATGCCGTTAAAATCCGGCAACGAGATATAAGTTCAAGAGATGCATCGGTTTCCTCCCACAGTCCAAGAGGTGCAGGTCAGATGGATTGGGTGTGCTGAATTGCCCCTTAGTGTCCAAAGATGTATAGTTTAGGTGGATTTGGGGGGTAAATATGTGGGGTTACGGGGATAGGTTGGGGGGGTGGACCTTGGTAAGATACTCTGTCAGATGGTCGGTGCAGACTCGCTGAGCCGAATGGCCTCCTCTGCACTGTGGGGGTCCTGTGTTCCTAATGGGCTTAAAGGAAGTAAGGAGGAAGGGAAAGAGGTTGGGAGAGGGGTGATACAGAACAAAGGGAATGACTGTGATGGGGGGAAAGCAGGAGAGATTGAACAACAGTAGGATTGACGCTGTAATGTGAAAGATGGTGGTAATGGGAAAAGTAAATGAGCAATAGATGGGTGCAGAACTCTTGGAATTTAGAAAGGCCCCCCTCTCTTTCTCTTCTTAAGATGTTTGGTAAGTTCTTTGGCAACAACTTTGAAAATCACAACCGCCAGAATTTCAAAACTCTTTTTGCATTTGCATTTTCAGGTTTTTGCAGCTGAAATTAACAGAGCACGAAGGGGCTCTTTCAGAAAATATAGCATTACTGTGCACGAAACTGGTTTGGGTGTTAGCAGGGGAAGTGAGGTGATCAGTCAGTGATACTGAGATTTCATATTCGCTCAGATGTACTCAGTTTGGGTGGTCAGATGCTCAGAAAAAGCATCGCATCTTAAAGGCTTCATCTAAAATGGAGGTGGAGTCTACTCCTTTTATCTCATGAATCATCTTGCTTCTTTTTGCAGGGAATTGAAGATGGAAAGATTTAATAAGTGGAAAAGGGACTGAGAAGATTTTTTTTCTTGCGTAAGGGATAATGAGTTCAAACCCCATTGCCAAACGAGGGGAAGGGGCCCAACCCTCAAAGGTTCAACCGTCCCCTGCGAGACAACTCTACGGTCAGCTGGGGCAAGGAAACCAGTCTGAGGGCGTGCTGAGCGCAGATTCACCCGTCCACAGGTTCCAGGCCCCGTCTCAATCTGCCTTACCGCTGAACCAGCATGTGGGTTTGTGCGGTGACTGGGACAGTATCGAAGGGCTGTATCATCGGGAGCTGGAAGAGGTCCGGGCCAGGGCTGCTCAGATGGAAAAGACCATGCGTTGGTGGTCCGACTGCACGGCCAACTGGCGAGAGAAGTGGAGCAAAGTGAGGGCGGAAAGAAACAAGGCCCGCGAGGAAGTGCGGCAGATGCGGCAGAAGCTGGAGTCGGTCATGAAGGAGCTCGCTGCCCTGAAAAGAGAGAAGCAAGAGTTGTTGACTGAGAACGAGCAGGTGAGGAGAGAAGCAAAGCCAGCGGAAGCTCAGCCTGAGGCCTTGTTGGTCAGACTGGAGGAGTATGAACTCAATGTGCTGGAACAGGAGCCTGTCAAAGACGTGGAAAGTAAAAGCAATCCATCATCTCCAAATAAACGCACTGGCTCACCAAAGAAGGTACGTGAGATGGAAATCCCTTCCCAGGTACAAACTGCTGATGCAAAAGTCAACTTTTAATAACAGTGCAATAGAATGTTGTGAACAGCTTTTTCTCCTTCCCCCAACTCCCCACTCCTTTTCACCCATATTCATCCCCAATTTACTCTCCACTCCCTCCCTTCATTGAGCACAAACGTACCTTTGCATGAGCATTGATTACCCTGGGATGTGAGTGCCTACCACTTGATCCATGGGGCATCACAGCCAAGCCTTGGATGTGCCTGATTTTGACCCCTGCCCAAGCTCAGGGGATTGTAACATGGGACCTCGATAGCTCAGTCAATCACAATGTGAGCGTGAGAAGAAATTTTCTCCCAAAATGTTCCTGACTGAATGTTGAGTTCAACAACTTCAGAGCATGAAATCTCTCCTTCACGTTCACTCCATTTCCATTTATTTTATTTCCCCTGGTCTCAGGTCACTGTCTGTGTGGAGTTTGCATGTTCTCTCCATGTCTGCATGGGTTTCCTCCTGGAGCTCCAGTTTCCTCCCAGAGTCCAGGGTTTGGTGGATTTGCCATGTCAAATTGACCCTAGTGTCAGGGGGATTAGCAGGGTAAATATGTGGGGATTTGGCCTGGCTGGGATTGTGGTCAGTGCAGACTCAATGGGCCGAATGGCCTCTTTCTGCACTGTAAGAATTCTATAATTTGTTCTTTTCATCTTAGTCATCCATTTTTAGGGGAGGTGATGGCCTAGTGGTATTATCGCCAGAGGTACTAATCCAGAAACTCAACTAATATTCTGGGGACCTGGGTTCGAATCCTGCCATGGCAGGAATTTGAATTCATTATACAAAAAAATCTGGAATTAACAATGAAGCCATTGCTGATTGTCGGAAAAACTTATCTGGTTCACTAATGCCCTTGAGAGGAGGAAATCTGTCATCCTTAACTGGTCTGGCCTACATGTAACTTCGAAATCACGGCAATGTGTTTGACTCTCAACTGCCCTTCAAGAGCAATTAGGGATGGACAATAAATGCTGGCCAGCCAGCAGCACTCATGAATGAAAAAAACTTTATACTTTTATTTTTCCACTTCTGAAACCTTGCTGTCCATCTTCTCTTCCAAACCATCCCCCTGGGGCCAAATGCAATAGTCCTCAGGTCTCCCTTTGTTCACCTTTGTTTTGCCATTCACACATTCTGATCTCTTAATGGACACTCTTAGCACCTTTCTCAGCCTTTATCATCACCATTTACATTCCATTTGTCCAATTACAGCCCCTATCCACCGTCACAATACAAATCTTGTTCAATTTTCTGTGTCTTTAACTGTGACGAAAGGTGATCCAGACTCTAAATCTTGGCTCGATTCTTTCCTCACAGATGCTGTCAGACTTGCTGAGATTTTCCAGCATTTTCTGCTCTTCTTTCAGATTTCAGCATCCGCAGTATTTTACCTTTTCCCTAAATGTAACCTATGCTAAACCAAAGCCTAGTGTGCACAGTCATCAGTAGCTGACTCTGAGGTTTCTCAATCAAACAAGAACATATAATTAAACAGGAGATATCGGACCTTTTTATCATCAAAATAGTTGTGTTTTCTACATGCCCTTATATAATGCTAGCCCCGCTATCTGTAATGAGGGAGGCAACACAATGGGTGGAATTTTAGCAACATGTCCTTCGGAGGTTCGTATGATTCTGTCCAAGGCTAACAGAGAATGTTGTTCTCCGAACCTTGCCTGCTCCCAGAATTGGGGCGGGTGTGCTGGTAAAATTCTGGTCCGTTTATCATTCAGATGTAGGAAATGTGGTAGATGCAATCCACCCAGGCTTAGCAAATATCATGCACTAATCATCACTTCCAGCCAAGAGGGGCCTGTCAGCTATGATATGATAATTCATCTTTTTATCATTATCCTATTTTGCTTTCGGTAGCAGATGTATTCTTGACTACTTTTTGACAAATTTACGTGGAACTGCTAAGCCTGAAAATACCATTCTCAGGAAGGATTTTTTGTGTGGAATGATTGTAAATGTATTTTTTTTAATTTATCCATTATGGGGATGTGGGTGTCACTGGCTAGACCAGCATTTATTGCTTATTGCTAACCTTGAGAAGGTAGTGGTGAGCCAACTTCCTGAGCTGCTGCGGTCCACGTGGTGTAGATACACCCACTTGTTCATGAAATATTGCTTCTGTTGAGTGTTTTGAATTGATAATGGATGCCTAGAGTTGTAAGCAGTGATTTATCCCTATACCTTTAAACACTAAGTATTGTTCATCATCATGGATGTTGGGTAATCTTTTTTGATAAGATACGGCGCATGTTGACAAAACAATTTAACCTAGTCCACTTGAGTTCGGAGGAATTTAAAATGGCATCTGGGTGAAAGTTGCTACATTCATGCAGTTTTTCCATGTGTGTTATTTTAACCCTTTCTAGCAATGAGCATGCCACTGGCCGTAGGCAGGTTAAGGGCCACATTTAAATATGAAAACCAAGCCCCATTGATGCCATCAGTGTCCTGCCACTGGTGAAATACTCCAGCAAAATCTTGTGAAACCCATTTTGCCCCCCCCGAGTTTGTCCCAGCTGAAAATTGGGGCTCAGGGTTCTCTTAAAGACTTGTGTTAAATGTAATGCTGTAATTAGTCATTTGAGTCTTGTGGCACCGTGAGTCTCTGAGCCAGAAGCTTGAGGTTGAAGCCCTACCGTAGGCCTTGTTGGTTAAGACAGATGCATTCATAATGTGGCCAAACAGTGTGTGTACCAACATACACCAATGGCAGGTGGTAAGAGCGGGAGAAGTTGCAGTTCAGCTGAATGTTGGAGCCCCTACCATCATTACCCATATCTCCAGCATACAACACACATGTAAACATGCACAGCAATTTGGCCTCCTTGATGAGGTGTGGGGGGGGGGGGTGGTGGATGTTGGGGTGCTGGTTGGCTTAGTTAGCTGTGCGGCAAGTGTGGATTGGATTGGTGCCAACAGGAAGTTTGATCCCCGTTCTCTGCATTCTTGCCCTCCCCATGGGAGAAGTGGGTCGAACTTGGTCATTAGCATTTTTAATTATCACATTATTAAGTTTCATCTCAGAATCCATCTGAAAAGAACCGTAATATTGGCGAGTCTTTACTTCCTCTTGCTGGGAATAGGAATATTGGAGATTTTTGTGCAATAATGGCTGTGATGGATTGGTAGCTTAAACTGCAAAGGTTTTTGGTTTAACAGTTCTGAGCTCAGTCAGTGAGGGAAGCCATTACATGCATTGGACCACCACTCCACGTTAAACAAGGTTGATGTAGTGGGAGCACTCCTGAGGAAATTTCTAGTCATAACACAAGACTTATTTGTTATATATATAAATCAATTAGTGAGACACGAAAATGAAAAGTTTGAGCATAAGAGGGTTTTGCCAATCCAAACTTACCAAAATGATTATTGGAAACTTTGATTCTATATTATTATATTTACATTGTATTTGATTTCAATATTTTTATTGGATGTGGGATTTTCACAGTAACTTCATTGTAGAATTAATGTCAGCCTCCTTGTGACACCAATAAATAAACTCTAAAACTGGTTCCAGTATAAATAAATGTTATTTGCTTTAGCTTTAAAAGAGTATTTAATATTCTACCAATCCAGAAGAGAGCTGTTTCACAGCACAGAGTTAACCCAGTGAAGTGTTAGGTCATGCAACTCTGAAAAAGGCGGATTGTCAATAAAAATACTGGATCATAGTGGGCAAGGTCCACCTGTAAAATTGCTGTGAATTTATAGAGGGAGAAAAATTGCTTCAGTGAAATATTTAAAATTTCAAACATTGTTATCTATTATAAATTGTCTGTAAGACCTTTGAACGTGGGAACTGTACCAAAGAAGGGTGGCAAACGGTCTGGTGCCTTTTCTCCAGAAACAGAAAGGGAAACAAAAGTATGGATCGGTTCATCTTGCCATGCATGAGAGACATGGGAATAGACAGATCTGGTCAGGGTAGGATGAGGTAGTTAGAATGGAATTTAAATACTAATTGGGCCAAGAGGCATAGATTCGTAGAATCCCTACAATTCAGAAAGAGGCCATTAAGGCCCATTGAGTCTACATTGATTAAGCATCCTACAAAATACCCCCTGCTCACCTGCCCGCCGATCCCCGTAACTCCTAATCCACCTTACCTACACTAAGGGCCAATTTAGCATGGCCATTCCACCTAACCTGCACATCTTTGGACTTTGGGAAGAAACTGGAGCACCTGGAAGAAACTCAGGCAGTTACAGGGGACAATCTGCAAACTCCACACAGACAGTCACCCAAGGCCGGAATTGAACCTGGGTCCCTGGCGCTGTGTGGCAGCAGTGCGAACCACTGCGCCACCCTGCTGCATGTTTCTGTTTCCATCTATTTGAATGTAATCTAACCTCAGTTGTGGGCAGACGAGGAAAAATTGCAAAGGAAATTCACCATTCTCCGACTGGAATTACATCAAGAGACCTGTGCAGACACGATGAACCGAAGGACTTCTTTCTCACCTGTAAAACTCAATGACTGAGCTTTTAAAAATTTCTTTCATGGGATGTAGTTGTAGCTGACATAACCAACATTAGTTGCCCACTCCCAATTGTCCTTGAAAATGAGTGGCTTGCTGGGGCAAGTTAGATGGCAATTAAGAGTCAACTGCATTGCCCTGGGTCAGGAGTCACATGTATGGTAGATAATTTCAAATTTCCTTCCCTAAAGCACATTAGTGAAGCAAATGGATATTTTTCTAAATTTTGGTCAAGGACAGTTTCATGGCAGCATTACTGAGGCTTGGTTTATATTCCATATTTATTAATTGAATGTTAATTCTACCAGTTACTATAGTGGGATTTGAATCCATGTCTGCAGAACATGAGCATGGGCCTCTAGATTACTAGTCCAGAGATCTAACCACTGCACTACCATCTTGTCTAAGTTCCCTCAGGTCCTCAGCCTCCATGTATCCATAATAATGGATGAAATTAATGAACACTTGGGTTGAAGGTGTGGCTAACCAGGAATATTCATGATGGATTTATAAATGACAAGTTGACTGGCCAATTGAATTGATTTTTGTTAGAAAAATTTGCAGAGTGTATAAAGACAACAAGAATGAATTTTTACAGAGGAGAGTCTGTACAAGAGCTCTTTGTTTTCCATTAATTTTAATGATTTTAACATTGCTATGAAGAATTTTATTAAATTTGATGATGATATTAAAGGAGAACAACTGGCAAATATGATATGCACTGTGCTGCCTGTGGGCTTGTCTTGCTAAAGTCTTGAGATAATAAGGCCATAAGATATAGAAGCAGAATTCGGCCATTCAGCCCATCGAGTCTGCTCCGTCATTCAATCATGGCTGATAGGTTTCTCAACCCCATTCTCCAGCTTTTCTGCCACCCCTTTACCAATCAAGGACCCACCTATCTCTGACTTAAGTGCACTCAATGACCTGGCCTCCACAGCCTTCTGTGGCAACGAATTCCAAGAAATTCCTCCTCATCTCAGTTCTAAAGGGTTGTCTCTTTACTCTGAGACAGGTCGTAGTCTCTCCTGCTAATGGAAACATCTTCCCCACGTCCACTCTATCCAGACCTTTCAGTATTCTGAAAGTTTCAATGAGATCCCACCTCATCCTTTGAAACTTCATCAAGTACAGACCAAAGTCCTCAGATGCTCATCATAAGTCAAGCTTTTCATTCCTGGGATCGTTCTTGTGAACCTCCCCTGGACCCTCTCCAAGGTCAGCACATTCTTTGTTAAATATGTGGCCCAAGATTGCTTGCAATATTTTAAATGTGGTCTCTCCAGAGTCTTATACAGCCTCAGCAGTACATTCCTTGTTTTTGTATTCTAGTCCTCTTGATGTATTTAATAGTTACCTCACTTTGGTAATAATGAATGCATGAAAATTGTGTAAGAACTGGATCTACATTTCTGTTGTATATTACAAGAACAGACTTTGGTTTAAAAACTATGAGGCAAGCTATGTTGTGGTGCTGCCTCATTTCTGTGCTGTTTATTCAGTAGAACTTTTTAATAATAAACTTATCAACATTAAACTGCAAAAAGGCATATGATTACTCTCCCCAGTTGCATAGAATTGAAAAAGAGCTCCTATTGCCTTGGTAATTTATAGGCAGTTTTCTGGATGGAATCCTAATCTTCATGTATGAATCTCTTGGCAGTTTTGCTGCATCTACATCAGCAATTTCTCCCTACTGTTTTGGATTATGAGGCAATTTACTCCATTATCACTGAATGTTGGGATGTCAATGAAGAGTTAGGTCCTGAAATTCAACTGTGTAAGTGTGGCAGAACAGAACCCCATTTTACCAATGGTCACAAACATATCTCAAATTCTGGGGACAGGGTAACGTTCCTGTTTGGGGTGGGCTGCTGTCACCCTTCCTCATATGGCCCCTGAGAAGTGGCTCCGTAACCTTCTCTGAAGTTGAGGATAAACATCTTCAGCTTCGAGGGAAGCCTGGAGTCTTGTAAAATAAGGTAATCAGTGAATTGCCTTGGTCTCATCAAGGTTTGGCCATTTTAAAAGACATTCAGCAGACCTCATGCCATCTGCTGGCTGCTGACGTTGAGACCTTGTAATGGAAATATAGGTGAGTTCCTCAACAACTCTTGCAAATGCATAATCTTGCAAGAAGTGGGAGGGAGGGCAGAGATCCTTCTCTAGAATTTAATGACTGCACTGGTGGACTCAGTCACTGGCTAGAAAATGATCCTCCCTGCCATCATGGTGGGGAGTCCCACCGAATCCCTATAGCGCAGAGGCCATTCAGCCCATCGAGTCTGCACTGACTCACCTGAAAGATCATCTTACTCAGCCACTCTGCAACTGCCCCCGCCCTATTCCCGAAATCTTACATATTTACTATGGTTAATCCACCTAACCTATGCATCTTTGGACACTAAGAGGCAAATTAGCATGGCCAGTCCTCCTAAGATGCGCATCTTGTGTTAAATGCAATTCTGTAGTTAGTCATATGAACACCTAACCAGCACGTCTTTCGGAGTGTGGGAGGAAACCGAAGCACCCAGAATAAACCCATGCAGGCACGGGGTGTACATGCAGACCCCGCACAGACAGTAACCCAAACTGGGAATCGAACTCCAGTCCCTAGTGCTATGAGGCAATGGTGCTAACCGCTGTGCCACCATGCTGCCCCCATTGCAGCAACTTTGTTTATAAAAAGTAGTTACTGGTTAAATGTGGATGTTGATATTCTTTCAGATACTTATAGATCCTTAATAATATAATGATATTGTGGGGGAGGCGATGGAGTAGTGATATTGTTACTGGAAAGTAATTCATAATCCTCTGGGGACTTGGGTTCGAATCCCACCATGGCAAATGATGAAACTTGAACTCAATGAAAATCTGAAATTAAAAGATGACCATGAAACCATTGTCAACTATAAAAACACATCTGGTTCATTAATGTCCTTTAGGGGAGGAAATCCGATGCCCTTACCTGGTCTGGCCTACATGTGACTCCAGACCCACAGCGATGTGGTTGACTGTTATCTATCCTCTAAAATGGTCAACCGAGCCTCTCAGTTCAAGGACAATTAGGGATGGGCAATAAATTTGGCCAGCCAGTGATGCCCACATCCCATGAATAAAATAAAAAAAAACAAATATATATTCATTGAGTTGCATTGTCAAGAACAGTATTCAGTTCTGGCCATCTGATTAGAGTGAAGATGCAGAATTTTTAACAGATGTTCAGAGAAGGACAGTTATTTCTGAGCCACACGCAAAGGTTGTCTATTCTGGATCTTCACTATCTTCAACTGGGCAGGATCACAGGATGCTGTATGGAGACAAAATCAAGGTGTTGCGAAGATGCTGGAAATTGGAAATAAACACAGAAAACTCTAGAACATTCAGCAGGAGGGGTAGTGGATTGGAGGCAATTCGAATCAAATCCTCTTCAAAGCTGACTGGATTGGGTGCGGTTCTGGTTTTATGTCCCACGCAGTTTTACTCTCCATTGAAGTAACATTGAGTGAGGTGCAAAACCTGTTTCTTACCCCCTGGTTTCACATTGGGTGGGTTTGGTTCACATTTTGAGTCAATAATTTCATCAGAACACCGCAATAAAGAGGTTTTTATGGAGAATAGAGAGGTAAAAAGAACCTCTTCTTTTCAGCACAGGAATTGAGGACCAAGAGACCTGGTTCAAAATGAAAGGGGGCAAATGTTAATAGGAAATTTAAGCCACATTTTCTTTCGTAAGAAAGCAATGGAGTTGTGCATCAGAAAGATGCAGGGTGGAATGGAGATCATGGTAGTGTGTTTTAAAGAAAAAACACTGGAATTCCTGCTGGTGAATTGATTTTATGAATTAATTTAATGGAATAATACAGTCTATAGTTCTGTAAGTTGTCAAGAATTACAAAAGATGTACTAAGCAAAGTGTAGATGTTTGACACAGGGTAAAAGAACTCCTCTGAAGTGCCTCATTAATTGTCTGCTCTCCAAGCCTGACATTCTTTCTGATTTGATTTGATTTATTATTGTTACATGTATTAGTATACAGTGAAAAATACTGTTTCTTCCGTGCTATACAGACAAAGCACACCATTCATAGAGAAGGAAAGGAGAGAGTGCAGAATGCAGTGTTACGGTCATTGCTAGGGCGTAGGGAAAGATCAACTCAGTGCGAGGTAGGTCCACTCAACAGTCAGATGGCAGCAGGAAAGAAGCTGCTCTTGAGTCGGTTGGTACATAACCTCAGATTTCTGTATCTTTGTTCTGATGGAGGAGAGAATGTCAGGGTGTGTTGGGTCCTTAATTATGTTGGCTGCTTTTCCGAAGCAGCAGCAAGTGTAGACAGAATTAATGGACGGGAGGCTGGTTTGAGTGACGGATTGGGCTACATTTTGTAGTTTCTTGCAGACTTGGGTAGAGCAGGAGCCATACCAAGCTGTGATACAACTTGAAAGAATGCTTTCTATGGTGCATCTGTAAGCGTTGGTGAGGGTCGTAGTTGGCATGCCAAATTTAATGTCAGTTGCATCACACAAAGGTCTTATCTATTGTATGCGGAATTCTCCAGCCTCACCCGTGGCTGGTATAATGACATCAATGAGGCCCATGAGATTGGGCATTTGAGTATGAGCCCCCTTACTGAAGTCATAATTGCCTACCCAATTAGGGCGCCTTAGCTGTATATAAATATGGGAGTGTCAGGTCCACTCTCACTCCAGTTTCTAACTGTGTATCCGAAACTCCAGGAGTGGAATTAAGTTGTAAATAAAGGTAATCTGCTGAAGGGACACCGGCCTTTGAGGAATTATTTCAACAGAGATTCTCCAGTCCTGCTGCAGTGAGTGGAGATTTGGTTGAGTGCCAAATCTCCGTTCTTGCTGGCAGCAGTGGCAGGGTGTATGAGACCGGCTGTACTCTTTCAGCTCAGCTCATTCTCATCAGAATGACCATTGGGCAACAGGCATATATTTTACAGTCATTTCCCACTTTGATGTGGTATTTGCAAAGGCCCATGACGGCTTTTGAGAACTATAGTTTAGCATAGTGCGACTCACTGACATAGTGATTAGCCCTGCTGCCTCACAGTGCTAGGGACCCAGATTCGATTCCTAGCTTGGATCACTGCCTGTGCGGAGTCTGCATGTTCTCCCCATGCCTGCATGGGATTCCTCCGGGTGGCCTGGTTTCCTTCCACAGTCTGAAAGATGTGCTGGTTAGGTGCATTGGCCGCACTAAAAAATTCTCCCTCAGTGTACCCGAAAAGGCGCCTGAGTGTGGTGATTAGGGAGTTTTCACTGTAACATAGTTGCAGTGTTAATATGTTACTTGTGACAGTAATAAATAAACTTAAATTGAGGTCGAATTATTGACAAGGTCCCTCAGAAGATATGACTCACACATGGTGCACCTTATAAAGCCATTTCCTGAGACAAAGCGGAATCAAGGATTACAAATACTTGGAAAAGTTCCTTTCCAGTACTTGGGGGAAAGTTTCCAGCAAAGCTGTATTACTTAAAACACAGATGTCTGCATTACTCATGTCACACGTGGCTTTAACATTTTAAAGAGTTGATGTGGTCTGTCCCTAGGGTTTCGATATAATTGAAAATATGCTGAGAGATAAGCAGCATGGAGAAGGACAAGATCTGGAATCTTCTGCCACCTTGAGCTGGTGCCGTTCGACCACTTGCTCAGCAAGATCCACGCTGCTACTGGAGGACACCATACAAGCCTTTGAAAATGACACCATGAAAACCATGGCCTTACAGTTTCGCCTGGATGAGTCGCAAAAAATACTCCAGAAGGAAAGAGAGTAGGTGAAAGATTTAGTAATATTATTGCTGTATTTAAAGATGAGAGTTGAACTTCCAAGAAACTGCAGCTCACGCAGTGGGAATTTGTGGTTCCTCAGACTTATGGGGAGGGGCAGGGCGGGCTGTAAAGACCTCAACAAGGCCCATGAGGTTGGATTCTTGGAATATGATTGAGGCCCTAATTGCCTACCCAATTAGGGCACCTCACCTGGATATAAATATGGGAGTGTCAGGTCCACTCTCACTCCAGATTCTGGAAGTGTACTAGAAGCTCTAGGAGCGGAATTAAATTTGTAAATAAAGGTAATCTGGTGAAGGGACACTGGCCTTTGAGGAATTATTTCAGCTGGGATTCTCCGATCCTGCTGTAGTGAGGCATGTCAATTTTTACTCCTCGCATTGAGAACTTTTAAATGTGAGGAAGGTCACCTGAGCTGGTCAACAGATTAATGGACAATCCAAACCTGGCATCAGAATGTCATGGCTGGTTTGGTTTGGTAGCTCCATGATCTGATTGGGCCATTTTGAGTATTATAATACCCATTGTTAAGCAAGGGCTGATTGAAAAGTCAGAACAACCTGCTCATTGGATGGTATAGAGGCGAAGGGCTGGACTTGCACAGACCTAGGAGTATTCTGTGGATCCAGACGTATAAGTGCTGCTCCTACATCCTTCAGATCCCACTTTCATAGAGTCAATATAGTGCAGGAGAGGCCATTTGGCCCATCAAACCCACACCAACTCTCTGATACCTTACCCAGGCCCTCTCCCCTACTCCATCCCTGTAAACCCATGTATTTACCATGGCTAATCCACCTAATTTACACATCCTGGTCCCAAACTGAAGTATCCATCTCAGAAGTTAAAATCCAGCCAATACTCTCCACATTTCACAGGGAGGTATCAGGACTGTCAGGTTTTGTAAACTGTTATTCTTTAAACTGTCTATTAAATTATAAAATAGAATTTTGTTGGAAGTGTAGAAAGCAGCTCATTAGCATTTCTACATGGGCCCGTGTGATTCATCATGCCATGGAGATGAGTTTTGGGAAAAGAAGAGTCTATAGCAAGCCATTGTAGTATCATAAGGGTTTCGTAAGATATCACTGAACATCACAGCCATAAGTCAGTTTGCAAGAATGCGAGAGAGCAGGAGGTAGAAACAGGAGCTAGTCTAGTACCTGAAGCAGAGAAAATGCTCATCCTATTGTTCACCATAAAGAATGTGGGTGGGAGCTCCTGTTCAGATTGAGGAGGCCAAATTTATTTGGTGTTGAAGGGGGCTGGAAGATTCACCTAGTTTGGGCTGGAAGAAAGAATTTTCAGTATTGACATCACTGTGGAAAGTCAGTTCTGGGATTAGAAGTTCCTGGCTGGGAAGGGAAAGAGGAAGCAGGCCATGGGGAGCAGGGAATAACTTTGGACTGGCTCTAGTAAAATGTAGGGTGCACTCTTACTAGCCATTGACACCACACTCCTGCTGCAGCGAAGTCGGAGAATTTGGCATCCAGCCAAATCCCCATTCAGTGCAGCGGGATAAGAAAACTGGACTGACGTGAATAGCCATAACATTCCGGCCAAAGTGTCCATGTAAGGGAAATGTGATGTGTAACTGGGGTGGGGAATTGTCAGTTGTGTTAACAGTCACATGGGGGGATTTTATCTGTAGTTTAAGTTATAAGTTGCCAAATAATTAATGTTGCTTTCAGTTGCGTGTTACAGCTAAGGTCTTAAAACTTGAAATGTTGTTGTGTGATCCTTTGAATCAGTCATTGGGAATTCACATATCTTTATAATGGTCTCTATGGAGATTCTAACACATTGGGCAAGAGTTTAACTCATTCAAAGCTCATGCATTTGGGTTTAAAATTGAACCCCTAAACTCTGTTTATCTCCCTGTGGAAGATGCCAGGCATGCTGATTTCTAGCTTTTGTTTTTTTATCCTGTTCTTAATTTGCTGTGTGGCATGTGAATGAAGTCTGGGAACATTGGAATTTCTGTCTTATAAAGGGAAACATTTCATTCTTTGAAGACTCATCATGCATAACCTGGCTTTTCGTGTTCTCTTACCAAGGATATTGGAAGTCAGAAGCATGCATAAGTTAAATAGTGTTTTTCCAACGATGGGAAAATGATATGCATTTCCGACTTGATGCTTCTACCAGTACAAAGTTTTGTATCCGTGGCTGAAATTTTCCTGCCCTTCCTGGCGCAGGGTCTTCCAGAGCATTTGGGGCTCAGCCAAATCTTCATTCACTGCAGCGTGACCGGTGAATCCCAGCTGCAGGTGAGGTTGGGAAATTGGGATCCCTTATTCCTCTCCCAGATTTTCTTTCAGATCTGAGCACTACTGAGTGAAACCTATCGCAAATTCTTTTGAAGTATTTTGTTCACACAAATTAGTGAGCAGTAAAGTGGCACAAAACTTTCACAGTTTTGTTTTTCTTGCAGAGTGATCTTGTTTTTTTGCAGAAATGAATATTAAAAGGCTCTGGCAAAAGATCTCGGGGTCATTTTCCAAGCCTGCTGTGTTGCGGGACACGTCAGCAGAGGCCGTTTCGCGGGCTTCCCATTGGGCACCTGGACCTCCGTATGTCTCCCAGCCAAAGATTTCCAGTGTAATCTACTCTGCACCGGAAATTGGCATGGAGCTGATTACCATATGGAAACCTAAATTTTAATTTCATTCGTGGATCCAGGACTGGTGAGGGTCGGGTTTGCTGGTGTGTCAGGGCTTTTGAGGGGGGGTAGGAATCGAGAGATTGGCGGGATGCGGGGGGGAGGTGTTGAGGATAGCAGAGTTGGCCAGGCATGGAGGGGGACCTCGGAGCTTGCCTGGGGATGTCCAGGAGGCCAGTGATGGGGGTGGGGGGGGGGCTGGTTGGAAGGAAGTAGTGGTGGGGTGCGGTTACAGGATTGGCCAGCGATCAGGACACCGGCAATGGGGGCCTGTGGGGCCACTGGGTATGCGCAATCTCTGCTCTGACAGATCGGCACGTATGCAGTGACCACCTCATCGCTATGCTGCCAGCCTGCCTCTTGACTTCAGCCAGGCTAATGAGATTGGCTTGCTAAAGTATAAACTACCTGATGAGCCCTAATTGATGGTTAAATCAGGGAACCTTATGCTCCCTATTTAAAGCAGGTGTGTCAGACTCCCAGCCCGCATTCAGCAGGGAGTATCTGGAGAGCTGGCTGTGTACAGATGTATAGTGTAAATAAAGTAACTTGGTGTTGGGACTTTCGCCTCTGTAGAGTTATTACTGAGGGAAAAGGAATGACCTGAAGGACCTTGCTGAACCACAGCACATATATTGAGGGTAAACTATTGTTGAGAGTTGAGAAATTGAACTCTTTTAACCAGGCAGTGGAGGACTGGGCCCAATATGTGGAAAGGAAAGGTCAAACAACGTAACCTCAGATGAGAAGCAAGGAGTTATCCTGCTGACTGCGTGTAGACCAGCAGCTTTTGCATTTATGCGCAGTTTAACTTTCCTGGAGGCACCGGACACAAAGTCCTTCCAAGAATTGGAACTTAATTCAAGAATATTGTGACCCAAAGCCACCCTTGATCCTGCGGAGGTATCTTTGACTCCCCGCTTCTCTAAATGTGGAGTTATAGTCACCAGTTTCCTAGCAAGGCTAAGATGTCTGGCGGAGGCTTGTGAATTCTGGAGGACGCTGAATGAGATGCTCCGAGACTGATTGGTGTGCAGAATTAATGATATGACTGTACAGAAATGCCTGTTGGCGGAGGCCCAGCTGGACTGTAAACAAGCATTACAGCTGGCCTTGTCATTAGAAAAAGTGGCAAGTGGAGCACGTGAGCTCCAAGGTATCCTGATGGAGGTAGAGGCCAACACCAGGGAGACTTGGTTAGGGGACTACCACTACAGGGCAGGCCATTACATAACGGCCTTCCAGAAGGATTCGGATACAAGTCCACCTATAGAGCCGCACCTAGACAAGGTCAGGTTAAGCCCAGAGTGACAGCAATTCCTGTAAAGCCCCACCTGACATGACATCACTATGATCACCAATGTCAGGATGCACAGTGGAGAAGCAAATCTTCTAAACCAACATGGCTGAAAAGAATATGTAGGCGAGGGATAGGAGAACGCACAACCTGGAAGCTCCCCCTAACTCTGACGAAGAACAGCCACTGTACATAGCAATGACAAAATCAGAACCCATCAAATTGTCAGTGAGACTGAATGGATGTCCAGCTTTAATGGAGGTTGACACAGGCGCAGCCGTATCAGTGATAGAGGAGACAGCGATTAACAAGATACGCACTCAACTCCAACTCTTAGCCCTGACCAAAACTTCAGCAAGACTGAGGACCTATACAAGGAAACCACTGAAAGTGATGGGTAAAACCCATGTGCCAGTTGCTTACAGGAAACAATTAGGCTGTCATAAATAGTAGTGGAACGTTCAGAACTGAGCCTATTAGGGCAAAATTGGCTAAAAGAGATCCAGCTGGATTGGACAAATACCTTCCAGCTGGAAAATGGACCTGAGTAAATATCCGGATGTTTCTCAGGAAGGCCTAGGGACAATTAAAGGAGTCAAGGCAAAATTGCACATCGACCCGGAGACTGCCCCAAAGTTTTGCAAAGCCCGACCGGTACCATTTGTGTTAATGGAAAAGGTTGATGCAGAAATCAAAAGATTACAGCACGAAGGAATAATAAAACTGGTCCAGTTCACAGAATGGGCGTGATTCCAGTCTTAAAACCTTTGCGGTGATTCCAAACAGACGATATATCGTTACTGTCAGCTAAACAAATATCCAATTCCCAGGATTGAGGACCTATACGCAAAGTTGGCAGGAGGACTCCTGTTCACAAAACTGGACATGAGCCACGCATTCCTGCAACTGTGGCTGGACGAGGATTCGCAATCATTTGCCACAATAAATACACTAAAAAGCCTCTTCCCATATAAAAGATTACCCTTTGGGGTTTCGTCAGCTTGTGCCATATTCCATAGAACCATGGAGAGCATCCTACTGGGGTTACCGCAGGTTGCTATTTGCTTAGATGATGTCCTCATTACGGGTAAAACAAGAACAGATCATCTGCAGAACCTGGAGGAAGTTCTCAGGAGATTTGCAGCAGCGGGAGTGCATCTGAAAGGGAGAAATGTGTCTGTTTAGCACTGTAAGTGACTTCCCTCAGGTACAAAGTGGATAAGTCGGGCCTACGTCCTTTGGAGGATCGGGTGCAAGTAATAAAGAAGTCCCGGCTCCCACAACCATCCAGGAGCTATGGTCATTACTACGGGAAATTCACAAAGAATAGGGCCTCCATTCTGGATTCCACCCCACCTCCCCCAATTGTTAAAAAAGGGACCAACTTGGGAATGAACGGTCCACCAGGACAGGGCTTTCAAGAAAATTAAACAGCAACTCTCATCCGAAAATGTATTTATAGACTATGACCCCAAGAAGGAATTATGCTCACCTGTGACGTGACCCCATATGGAGTGGGCGCAGTCCTGGCACAAAGATGGCAGAACGGACAAGAGCGGCCAATAGTATATGCCCCCAGGACCCTGGCAATGGCAGAGTGAAGGTATGCCCAGATTGAAAAGGAAGGACTGGCGGCAATCTTTGTAGTCAAAATATTTCACCAGTATGTATATGGGTGAAAATTGATGATATAACACATCATATCGTCTTGCTGGGCTTATTGAAGGCAGACAAAGCAGTGTCGCCAATAGCGTCAGCCTGGATCCAGCGTTGGGCATTATCGCTGGTGGCATATCAGTATTGATCGGAGCACCAACCAGGGACTAACGTGGCAAACGCAATACCTTAAGCCAGCTACCGTTACTGAACACCCCACCAGAATGGAGGAGACCGAGATGACGTTAAACTTTCTGGATACCCTCCCAGTGGATGCACACAATATACGCCAGTGGACACAGAAAGACTCTGTATTGGCGAAGGTAAAGCACCTGGTGCTCTCAGGGCAGCTGGAAAGACCAGTCCGTCCACAGTTCCATCCATACTGAAGCAGGAGAGAGCAGATCACGGTGGAAGATGGGATCCTGCTGTGGGGAGCACGGGTCAATATCCCAAGGCAGGGCCATCAGACAATACTGGCCAAACTACACCATGGGCACCCTGGAGAATCAAAAATGAAGATGCTGGCCAGGAGCTACGTCTGGTGGCCAGGTCTGGACACAGACATAATGAAACTGGTAGGACAGCGCCACGAGTGCCAATAGGGGCAGAAGGCACCACTGGCAGCCCCACCGCACCCGTGGAAATGGCCAAGCAGACCATGGTCACGATTCCATGTTGATCTTGCAGGCCTGTTTATGGGGTCCATGTTTCTGGTGATAATAAACGCCCATTCCAAGTGGTTAGCCGTCTATAAACTAAATTCAGCAAATACGACGGCAACTGTTGAGAAACTGTGCACCTCATTCGCAACGCATGGGATCCCAGAGGTATTAGTTTCCGATAATGGTTCAGTGTTCACCAGCCTAGACTTCATAAAATTTATGAATTCAAATGGGATCTGGCACATCAAGACGGCACCTTATCACCTGGCAACAGATGGGCTAGCAGAGCGAGCAGTCCAGACATTAAAGACCGGGTTGAAAAAACAGCCAGTGGTTTCATTAGAGACAAAACTCAAGGCAGTTATTTGATCACTCTGCATGCCACCACGGGAACTGTGCCAGCAGAGTTACTGATGGGCAGCCCCACACCAGACTGAACCTATTATTGCCAAACCTGGGAGGAAAGTTGGAAAGACAACAGGAAGCCCAATGCAGGGGCCATAACAACATCACCAAGAGAGGGACTTTGAAGCAGGGGAGCGAGTTTGGGTCAGAAATTATGCAAATGAACCCACCTGGGTATTCAGAACAGTTGAGTCCAGGACTGGACTGGTATCTTACCGAGTATGCGTAGGCGAGGCAGTGGTAAGGAAACACCTGGCCTCAAACTCTCCACCCATTCCAGAGCCGACTCTGCTCTGCAGCCCTAGGGATGAGCAGAGTTCCCCTCGACAATCCAGAACCGCCTCCTCTGCACCCTTGATGGTGACCTCAGGGTCCGAAATGGACACAGGGGACTGCAGCGATTCCTCTACCACCTGAAGTGGGCAAGAAACCAGACCTCCAGCGGTCACTGCGGAAGAGACGAGCACCCAACTGTTACACACTGCCGACATCAGAGGCTGGGTTGGTGGATCCTGACCCGGTGCTCAAGCGGAGGAAAAGACCCCTGAGGGAAGCAAACCAAGAGGATTCCTTGGACTTTAGGGAGGAGAAGTGTGATGACTTCAGCCAGGCTAATGAGGCTTGCGAGAGTGTGAACTACCTGATGAATTTTAATTGATGGTTAAATTAAGGAGCCTCATGCTCCTTTTTAAGGAGGTGTGTCAGTCTCCCAGCCTGTATTCAGCAGGGAGTAACTGGCTGTGTACAGATGTATGGTGTAAAGAAAGTAACTTGGTGATGGGACTTTCACCTCCGTGGAGTTATTACACAGAGGGAATCCCCCTCGGGCACTCTGTGATGCACTGAGTGTTGGAGATTCATTCTGGAAACGCTGAAAATATTGGCGGGAGTTACTCCTGTTTGCACCCGAACTGGGGACTTAGAAATTTTTTGGGAGAATCCCGGCCCTCGATGAGAGGCCATTGATGGTAAATATAGGGTGCAATCTTACCTGCCGTTCATGCCACGCTGCAGCAAGGTCGGAGAACATGGTGCCGTTCACTGCCGAGGGATGGGGAAATATCGTCAGTATGAACGGTAGGAACTTTCACAAATGCTGCCAGACCTGTGACAATTTTTTCAGCCCTTTCTATTTTGATTTCAGATTTCCAGGGTTTTTTGCTTTAAGGTACAGATTATGCCTTGAACAAGTTTCCAAGGACAGTGTCACTGCAGTTTTCCTCAAATAACATCTCTTTGACAGTTCAATGGCGTCATTATTGACGTCACTTGATTGATTGATTGTCGACACCCGTGATCGATAATGTAGAGATTGGAGCAATTAGTGGCTGGTGACTGAGTTTCTAATCCAGAACTCAAATCGGAACTGATTTCAGTGAAAGAGCCTGATGATTTTCACAATATCTTATCACTTGAACAGAGTAATCATCACCACAGTAATATTTCACATTACTTCTGGATATCTGTGCTAAATAAGTGGCACAGTGGTTAACACTGCTGCCTCAAAGCGCCAGGGACCTGGGTTCGATTCCCGGCTTGGGTCATTGTGTGGAGTTTGCACATTCTCCCTGTGTCTGCATGGATTTCCTCTGGGTGCTCTGGTTTCCTCCCACAGTCCAAAAATGTGCGGGTTAGGTACATTGGCCATGCTAAATTGCCCCTTAGTGTCCTGGGATGCGTAGGTTAGAGGAATTAGTGGGGCAAATATGTAGGGTACAAGGATAGGGCCTATTTGGTATTGTTGGTGCAGACTCGATGGACTGAATGGCCTCCTCATAGAATCTGTGATTCTATGAGGCACAGTACCATGGTTCGGGCTGCACACTTCCTGCCCAGGTCAAAGTTGATAAAGCTGAACCATGTGACCATTATTTCCTGTTGAGAAAAGGGGCATTTTTTCAATGGCCTCTCTGAGACAAAATGAAACATCTTAAAAATGAACCTTTCATTTCAAACATACAAAATTATGAAGTAAATTCTCCTCTCAAAGAGAGTAGTTGATTGATATCTTTATATGACCCCAGATTAATACTTTGAAATTGACATTTACTATGATAAATTGGGAATTCAACTACATTATTAAGGGAAGCATACTAGTGTGCTGCGCTTTGCAGGATTAAATGTGGCTTCATCCCAGTCATATCACATAAAGCAATTTCCTGAATTCTGCTATTCCTTTAGGCATGGTGCCAACTGTATGTCAGGTTTTCAGCACAGGTAAAGAAAGCAAATCTATTGGGGAAATCACCCTAAATTGCACTGCATTGCCTCCTGGTGGCTACTGGCAGTATTGCGGCGGAGTCCTGCCTGCAGCCTTGGAGTATCAGATGAAATACTATCGGGGCAAGAAAGAACTAAAACGGGACAAAAAGAGGTATACGTGTGGTTAAATGACACACCACAGACCCGGAAGGCTGCTGGTTGGATTGTCAGTCTCTGCTGTCCTTGTTCATCTCAGCCAGTGTGGCTTGAGTGAGGCTAACATTGGCACCAGTGTCCCAGGACTGAGGAAAGAGCAAAGGTTTAGAGACTCCATTCCTGAACACAAGAAGTGTTTATTAACAAGAAATGTTCAGCAGCCACTGGCAGTATTGTCTGCAAGGAGCTCCCAAAAAGCTCCACCCCCCTGGACTGATTCTCCAATCTGCGTCCCAATTGGACCCCCAGGCCAGATGACCCTTAGTCTGCCGTATTGCCCTTATATAGACACTCAACATAGGTTCCCACCACTAAGTAGCCTCTATTGCACAGATCAGGTGGATGTGGCCAAGGTAGGGAAAACCTGTGGGCCGGATAGGACGGAGAATTGTTCAACTAAACATCCTAAGAGCTGAGATTTCAGGATCACAGAATAATAATATCCTTTGCAGATTATGGATAATTCTTTGCTCCCATGGGAAGGAATTCTTGCAAGGAGAAAGCCTCAGTTTTTTTAATGAATGGAAATGAGGGGTGTATCCATGATTTTTTGAAACTACATCAGCAGTGGCTATTGAAGCATAGCATCATCCATATCGTTTCAGATCAGGGATATTATTGATGCCTGTCATTGGCAGTCGAAAAGTGGTTCATCAATGGAATAAAAATGTCCTTTTTATTCATTCATGGGACATGGGTCTTGTTGGCTGAGCAGTGTTTATTGCCCATCCCTAGTTGCCTGAGGATAGTTGAGAATCAACCTCAGTCCTGTGATTCTGGACTCACATGGTAGGGTGGCAAATTTCCTTCCCCAAAGAACATTAGTTAACCAGATGGGTTTTCTGATAACGATTTCACAATTATTGATGAATTCTTAATTCCCGATATTCTTTTTATTATTGAATTCAAATTGTACCATTTGCTGTGGTGGGATTTGAACCCAGATCCCCAGAACGTTAACTGAGTTTCAGAATTCATAGTCTGATGATAATACCACTAGGCCATTGTTTCCCCTCCGCTCCTATCAATACATCAACCAGAATTTGCATTTGACATTGGGATAAGTTTCAGGCTGTGTCGAATTTGAACATTCAACAGTTTACAAATTACTTGAGCTCCATTCTAAAGCTGTGTTATGCAATGCAAATCCCTGAAAGAGATGTTTCATAATCGCTTGGAGGCATCCACTCTTCCCTGTAAACCTTTTTGCTGCACTGTGCACTAGATAGGGATTTCCAGTCATGCAGCTGTGAAAACACGAGTCACCCTTTTGATATGTCAAGTATCAGTGTGGTTTTTGTGAGTTGGTTAAGCCTGAAAGGGGTGCCACAATTTCTCTGTGAGAGATGTGATACAAAATGTCATGATAACAGCTTAAGTACCACTCCCTGCAATGATAATATTAAAAATGGAAATAGTATAGGGTTTCCAAAAGCCACGGTCCATCATGATATTGAAGGCTGTGTTTAATGAGCTTATATCATATTCCTTTTTCACCTTGCATGGTGGTGCAGTGGTTAGCACTGCTGCCTCACAGTGCTAAGGACCTGGGTTCGATTCCCAGCTTGGGTCACTGTCTGTATGGAGTTTGCACATTCTCCCTGTGTTTGCTTAGGTCTGCTCTGCTTTGCCTCCCACAAAGATGTGTGAGGTAGATGGATTGGCTAAAATAAAATTGTTAGCTAGGGTAAATGCATGGGGTTATGGGGATAGAGCTTGGGTGGGATTGAGGTTGGTGCAGACTCGAATGGCATCTTTCTGCACTGTAGGATTCTATGATTTAAACATGTTGAAATAGCAGACAAGTGAATGTATTGTATATTATTCTTTGTCAGTCATTTCCAGGGCAATGCTCCTAAGTTTAGCATGGAAGCTTGGAGATAAAATGAGCAGTAATTTGAGATTATTTTATGATGGAAAATGTAATTTTCTGATGACCCTGACTAGGAGATTGGAAAATGGAATGACTCCTCCCGAATCATTTGCCAACCATTCAAATCAATAGTCAGATGGTCAGGTGCAGTGTATGCCTGAATTGCTTACCTGCACTTAAAATTGGAAAGATACCGCACTTGTGTATTTGAAGTGGCTTTACCCTGTTTAGGGTGGCTGTGATGATGAAGGATCATCCAGACTCAAAACATTGGCTCTATTCTCCCTCCACAGATGCTGTCAGACCTGCTGAAATTTTCCAGCACTTTCTGTTTTTGTTTCAGATTCCAGCACCCGCAGTATTTTGTGTTTTTCTCAGGATGGTGACTTTGGGCATAGTGTGAACTGGGTCTTTTTGTCTTGTACCATCTGCTATTCTTGGCTATGGAATGGCATTGAGTTTTCTGTCTAACAGCACAGTTCCCAGCTAATACTTACGCCTTGGTTAAGTTGAATTAACCCATGACATAACATATTACCTACTGGCTAGTTTAGAGTGGTTATTGTTACCGCACTTTGACCTCTTCAAATGGCTTAACCAGCAAGTACTCGCCATGGGTTCATAACCACATACTCCTCCACATACTCTTCCCCCAAATAAATGTTGCAATTCTTAAAAACTCATTTACACTGGCTGGGTCAGCGTTTGTTGCTCATCCCTAACAGCCCTCACTTCAGAGGGCATTTAAGAATCAACTACCTTGCAGTGGGGTCTAGAGTCACATGTAGGCTGGACCAGGTAAGGATGGCAGATTTCCTTCCATAAGGACATTAGTGGACCAGATGGGTTTTTAATGACAATCGACAATGATTTCATGGTCATTGTTAGACTTTTAATTCCAGATTTTTAAAATTGAATTTAAATTTCACCATCGACTCTGGTGGGATTTGAACCTGAGTCCCTAGATCTTCTCCTAGGCCTCTGAATTACAAGTCCAATGACATTATTATGCCACTGCCTCCCCACTTTGTTGTATAATACCAGAAGAGACGAGAGTATGTGAATTCTCCTGCCCGTCCCATAACCCCTCTCCGACTCTTTGAGCAGAGGGGGCTCTTAGGCACATCGATGACTTGCTGGAAATTTCCAGATATATTTGGCATTATGGCCTGAAACAGACTGCAATGTGTCATAGAATCTACAATGCAGGAGGCCATTTGGTTCATCAAGCCTGCATTAACAATAATCCCACCCAGGTCCCATCCTACCTCTATAATCCCCTGATATTAAGTGGCAATTTAACCAATCAACCTAACCTGCACATCTTTGGACTGTGGGAGGAACCCAGAGCAAACCCACACAGACACAGGGTGAACATACAACTCCACACAGACAGTCACCCAAGGCCAGCATTTAACCTGGATACCTGGTGTTGTGAGGCAGCAATGCTAACCACTGTGCCACCGTGCCGTCACTGCATTTTCGGCGAGAGATGGTGATTCCTTTGAGCAAATTATCAGACAAGCAGGAGACTCTCCATAGCAATTCACCAATATTGCCACCACCAATTCTTGACCTATACGGCGAGGGATGATTGTAGACAGTTAGATGCACTGGGGACTAAATCGGTCTGAGGCAATTCCACAAGGCAGTCAGTAATGAATTGGCAGCATATCTTACACCCTGCTCTTCAATTGACTTCAGCGGTAAAATAAAATGGTCTGGCAATTGCCTGTTTTGCATCGTCTCTAGGGCCCAATTTCTCCATCATTGTATTGGTATTTTCATCCTTGGGTTCTCATGGGAATTAAACACTGGCACAGATTTTGTTTTCAGCAGTGATTGAGGGGCCATCATGCTTTGTTTCAGCAACACTCAAAATAAGAAGAGGAAGAGAAAGATTGAGTTTAGGGAGAGGGATAAAAGAGACAGCAAGGAAAAGTTTAAAAAAATGTTTTTAAACCTTTTCAAGATCTCCAACAACAATTAAAACCTGAAGGAATGAAACTTGTAATTTAAAAATTATGCTTCCAGTGCCAAAGAGGTTATTTTTTGGCAGGTTAACATGTAATCACACAATAAAAGTTCACATAATAATTGAAAGGACAAATCCAACTTTTTCAGGTGTGTTTAGTGGGTATTTGATAGATAAGTGGCACAACTTCACAGTTTAGTGTATTTGAATGCAAAATCTCAGCATTGTGCCAGTGGGACAAAGTTTGTGGAGGAGCAGGACAAATTTGATTTTGCAATCAACTGCTGGATGCCAGATTGCCCGACTTATTCCATAAGGAGTAGCATGCTAGCACACTGGTTAGCACTGCTACCTCACAGCACCAGGGATCCAGGTTCAATTCCCAGTTTGGGTCACTGTCTGTGTGGAGTTCGCACATTCTCCCCATGTCTGCATGGGTTTCTTTGGGGTGCTCCTGTTTCCTTCTACAGTCTGAAAGTCGTGCTGGTTAGATGCATTGACCGTGCTAAATCCTCCCTCAGCGTGCCCGTACAGGCTTTGGAGTGTGTCGACTAGGGAATTTTCACAGTAAGTTCATTGCAGTGTTGATGTAAGTCTACTGTAAGTTTAAAGTTTATTTATTAGTATTATAAGTAGGCTTAAATGAACTGTGAACAGTTAAATGAAAATTTTTTCACAGTAACTGTAACCTTGTAACCTTGCTGTTAATCTTGTCATGAAATGTGCATGTAGAGTACATCAAGGAAGGTTGTCCATTCAAGCTCCATTGGAGGACTGGGTTCATATGTTGGGCTGACACTCGTCTTGTCCTGATGCAGTGCTGCTTTGTTAGATTTTGCTTTACACCAATCCCTATCTGCTTTAATCAATGACTCTGGTTAACATTACTTGAGGAGTAGGTAGACCTGTCAGTCCCCTGGCAACAGTGCACCCTCCAACACCACCATGATAACAGATTAATTTGTCTCAGTGGTATTTGCAGGAACACGCTGTGTATAAAGACATTTGCCACTGCTTTTGGAAGTAACTTGTGGTGCATGAAACCCTTTGATACATTTCAGAGAGACGCTAAATGCTATCAAGGTTCATGTCTTTCTTTTAACTTCTGCCCTTGAAGCCACCATGTGGGAATCTCAACTATTAGTTGGTTGTGAACATTGTTTTGTGTTGCATTGCATGAGTGTCTCTGTGTGACAGCCTGTGGTGATGGTAGTTTCAAGCAGAGCAAAAGAGGATACATTCGAAAACATCTTCAAAGACCACAAGTGATAAAGCCACACATAAACAACCTTATAATGCTAAGTGTTGAATATAGGTCATAACGCTCGGATTATCCTGGCTACGATGTACGCTACAAATGCAAATCTGACAGTTAATCATAGAATCTCTACAGTGCAGAAGGAGGCCATTTGGCCCATTGAGTCTGCACCGACTACCCAGGCCCTATTTCCCATGCATTTACCCTAGCTAGTCCCCTGACACTAGGGTCAATTTAGTATGGCCAATCAACCTAACCTGCATATCTTTGGAGTGTGGGAGGAAACCGAAGCACCCGAAGGAAACCCATGCAGGCACATGAAGAATGTGCAAACTCCACTTAGACAGTGACTCAAGGCCAGAATTGAACGTAGGACCCTGGCACAGTGCGGCAGCAGTGCCAACCTGCTGCCTGCTTAATCTTTAACAGCTGGATGTTGACTTGTTATTGTGATTGAATGAAACAATGTACTTCATGAGGTCAAATGTAAGATAACAATAGTATAATGAACTCCGAGTCTGCCGACTGATTTGTTCAACTTCCTTCTCCTCGAGTCAATTTTTAAAAGAAATTTTGCTCCTTATATCAGGATAGTAAATTCCTTAGAACTTGTATGCTCCTTGGAAAGATCAGTGTACACATTGGCACAGTGGTTAGCACAACTGCCTCACAGCACCAGGGACCTGGGTTGAATTTCTGGTTTGGATCGGTGTCTGTGTGGAGTCTGCATGTTCTCCTCATGACTGTGTGGGTTTCCTCCGGGTGCTCTGGTTTCCTCCCACAGTCTGAAAGATGTGCTGGCTAGGTGTATTGGCCATGCTAACTTCTCCCTCAGTGTACCCGATCAATGTGCTGACTAGCCGATTTTCACAGTAACTTCATTGCAGTGTTAGTGTAAGCCTACTTGTGACACTAATAAATAAACTTTAAACATAAACTTAAAACATATGTGCCAAGCATCAAACTGCATCATTTGTGCTAATTACCTTTTGTATGAGTGAGGCTCAAACAAATAGTAATGTGGAGCTTCTTGAGTTAAGTGCCATCCATGTCTATCTGTCTTTAGTTAAAAAGGAGGGGTGTTTTAAAATATTATAAAAAAAACTACTGTGAAATCATTGAGGGTTCAAGTATATCAGAAGAAAATTAGGAACTCAGTGTATTACCTTCATTGGGATTTATGTCCATATGCTGAGCTTTGTTGCTAATGTTGCCCAATTTCACAAACTGCTTTAGATTATAACTGAATGAGATTTAGGAAATGAGCAATTTTCATTATTTTATGTTGGAAACTAACATGGTTCACAGTTTTCAGAGGATACAGAGTTCAGAGATTTCAATGGAATATTAACACATCAGCTTGAGGTACCAATGACAATGGGTTAGAGCCTCACTGGTGTGAGTCCCACATTGAAGAGAATGGAGAAACTGGTAATGCTTCTTCTGTGAGCAGCGATGAAGCACCAGGAACAGGAGGAGCACAAAGAGGAGAAAGACAAATCATCTGGTTTTTCAGTCAAGAATGCTTTTCAAATGTGGGACCTCTGAAAAATGGATTTTCCAGCCATTCCAGCTGGCAGCTTCTTCTGGTCCCGCTGTTGGGCAACCCCCCCCTCCACCCCCCCACCCCCCACCCACCCTGCTGCAGGTTCCCCGGTGGCAGAGAGTGTGAACAACAGAAAACCTCGTTGACAATGGTTGGGCGGGAAGATCACATCGCGCAAGGAACAGTACTTTTCACTGCATATTAATACATGTGACAACAATAAATCAAACAAAACCAAATAAAAAAAAGTTCACTATTTGAAAATTATTATCTTCTTGCTTTTAAAACGTCCTTATTCATTGTTGTGCTGTATGTTAATCAATAGATTTGTGGAATTTTATCAAACCTTCTAATTGAGCTCAATAGTACTTACTTCATTTATTTTGAAAACCATTATCTACATATTACTTTCCAATGTACACTGAACATATCTGTGATAGTTTAACCTGACTTACAGAGATGGCATCATCACTGACATTCATTATGTGAAAAGTGGTACCAGGAGCTGGCATTTATTAATTATTTACAAAGTGCTTCAGACTGTTGGAATTGAATGAACAATTTTCTCTGCAAACAGTATAATTTCTACCTGGAGTTGTACAGTTACAAATGTTTCTGCCTTAAGCTGGGAGGTGGGTTCACCCAGTTGCTGAGCAGGAGCTGGAGACCTGACCGTTAACTTAAGGCTACTGTCTAGAGATGGAAAGAAGATCTCGTTAGGAGGTTGACGAAACCGGCAATGCCAAACTTCTCTAATGAGCTCAGGAGGGAGTAGATCGGGGCTGCTGGAGATCGCTTGTGCCTCAATGTTTAAAGGTCACACTGGCAATGAGCATGATTGGTTGTGGCTGATTTTATTTGCCTGCAGGAGATGCGTCCAGATGCCCAGGTAACGTTGCCTGTGTCTCAGGTCATTGCATCTACTGTCGAGTTAGGGCACCTTGATATTTCTTCACTTGGACAGTACGTCTGAGAGGCAGGTGAAGCATGACTTCTTACCAATTATTTTGCTTTTGAAATATCATCAGGTCAATGTCACTTTGTATGAAACTCACAGTACAGCTTGCAGAAGAGTTGTCTATTTGTTAAAAAGGAGGACACGTGGTAAGACAACTGCAGAATCACATTCTTAAATCCATCTTATTTTCTTTCTTCATGCTGCAACAATTTGCCATGACAATATTTCCAGCAATTGCAGCTTTGATTAATTGCCTTGGAGACATGGGGAGTCTACATTTCAGACTTGGAAAATTACGCTGCAATCTTCCAGCCTCAGGGTCCAATTTGTTTGAAGGAACGTTTGATATTGATTTAGATTCGGCTTTAGATGATTTCTGACCTTTTCTCATTTTATTTCATCTTTCGAATCCAGAAACAAAAGTTGAGCATTGCTTAAAAAAAACCCTTTTTCTCGAAGCTTTTCATCATGCACTCGTCAGGACAGATGCAAGAAAACCAAATTTGAAAGGGAACAACAATTTGCACTGCATGAGAAAAGAGTGCTGATTGGTTGGCACATTTGGTCTGATTGGTCAAGATGACAAATGTAGCAGGCAGTTATTGTTCCTGCATACTTTTGTTTATTCCAAGAAAGATGCAATGTCTGGGCTTATTCCTTTTGCTTGCAGAGGAATAGTTCCTGCATATGACTGTATGTAGCTCCTATCATATATAAATGTACTACATTGTGAGCCTGACTGATAATCTTAAATTTCTTGTTAGAAACATAGAAAATAGGAGCAGAAGGAGGCCGAGAAGCCTGTTCATCATTCATTATGATCATGGCTGATCATCCAACTCAATGATCCCATCTCTGCTCCCCCCCCCCCCCCATTTTCCTTTGATTACCTTTGCTCCAAGAACTATATCAAAGTCCTTCTTGAAAACATACAACATTTTAGCCTCAAGCGCTTTCTGTGGTAACAATTCCACAGGCTTACTACTGGGTGAAGAAAATTCTCATCTCAGTCGTAACAAATTTACCCCTTACTGTTAGACCATGACCCTTGGTTCTAGACTCCTCACCATCAGGAATACCCTTCCTGCATTTACCCTGTCTAGTCCTGCTAGAATTTTATATGCTTCAATGAGATCCCCTTCATTTTTCTGAACTCAGTGAATATAATCCTAATTGACTCAATCCCTCCTCATATGTCATATGTTCCACTATCCCAGGATTTGGTTTGGTAAACCTTCTCTGCAATCCCTCCAGAGCAAGCAATCCTTCCTCAGATAAGTAGACAAAATCTGGGCACAATATTCCAGTGTTGCTTCAACAAGTATACTGCAGCTTGCTCCTCTCCTTGAATCCTCCTCTGCTGCACCTGCATGCTTACCTTAAGCAACTGGTGTACGAGGACATTCAGGTCTTTTTGCATATCTTCCTCTCTCAATTAGAGCCATTCAGATAATAATCTGTCTTCCTGTTTTTACTACCAAAGTGGATTACCTCACATTTATCCACATTATATTGCACCTGTCATGCATTTGCCCACTTACTCAGCCTATCCGAACCACACTGAAGTATCCCTGCGTCCCTTCACGGCTCACTCTCCTACCCAACTGTTTGTCATCTACAAATTTGAAGATATTGCATTTAGTTCCCTAATCTAAATCATTATTATATATTGTGAATAACTGGTTTCTCACACTGATCCCTGCAGTACCTCACTAATCACTGTCTGCCATTTAGGAAATGACCCATTTATATCTACTCTTTGGGTGGGATTTTCCAGCTGCACGTGGAAATTCCCGTCCAAGGTCAACAGACCTTTAATTGGTCCGTTGAACTTTCTGTTCTGCCTGTTATGATTCCCACGGTGGGTGGGACCAGAAAATCATACCCTTTGTTTCCTGTCTGTCTGATCTTTGTTTCTATTCATTTATCCCCATTGCCATGCGCTTTAATTAAACGCACTAATCTCTTATGATGTAGCGCAATTCGAGTATTACTCAGTCCTTCTGCCCAATCATGGAGTCACACGTTACAGTAGACATTGGGCCGGATTCTCCAACCTTGCCCCTAGCTGGGATTCCTGGTCTCGCTGCAGTGAATAGAGATTTGGCTGAGCGTCAAATTCTCCGTTCATGCTGCCTGTGGTGGCGGTGTTTGAATGGTCAGAGAATTCTGGTCATTATGTTCTGAGTTTTGCAAACATGTGGTGTTTTGTGTATCGTAGATAGTGGCACAGTGGTTAGCACTTGCTTCCTCACAGTGCCAGGGACTTGGGTTCAATTCCAGCCTCCACACTGTCTGTATATTCTACATACCTGGCATTGCTCCAGCCCTGAAATTTGTACACCACATTACACACTTGGGGGGAAGGCACAGCCTCTTTTGGCTTGATGGCAACATCCTGTCAGTGGAAAACACAACTTGTGTTGCTGCTGTTAAGGAGCAGCCTGAGACGGTGAGCTTGACATGTTTTTGAGATAATTTACACTTAAAGCCAACGACGTAAGTATGAGGAGAGCAGCTGGTTAATGTTGAGTGGGTAAATTGACTAAAGTTTTGCTGATAAATAAACAGTGAGAAATATTTAGATAAACAACTCAGAATGTGCAACAAAAATAGTTTGCATTAAAAATTAAAAAAAAACTCAGTGAGAAAGATCCATCTGTGGCTTACAATGGTGTGAAGAATTACTATTAAGTCAGAGGATTGGGGGAGTTTGAGCAAAGGGCATCCAAAAAGCTGATAAAAAAGGAAAGAATAATTAGAATATGAGAGTAAACTAACCAGAAATATAAAAAGTAAATTATATGTGCTTTTACAAGCATTCAAAAAAGAAACTAGCTAAAGCAAATGTTGGTCTCTCAGAGACAGAGACAAGAGAAATTATTATGTTAAATGAGGGAATGGCAGAGATGTTCAACAAATGTTTTGGGCAGAATTTTCCCCCCAAAATAAATAATTTGTTGTGAAACAATTTTGTGACACCCCAAAGACATTATACATCATAACAGACTGCCTACAGAGCACACTTCAGACAAGAAAACCTATGCAGAGAGGCAATGGCCTAATGGTATTATCACTATAATATTAATCCAGAAACTCAGTGAATGTTCTGGGGACCTAGGTTCAAATCCTGCCATAGCAGATTGTTGAATTTGAATTCAATTAAAAAATATCTGGAATTAATCTACTGATGAGTGCATATACAGCTGACATTGTCCACATGGACTTTGACAAGGTACTACATGGCAAGTTGTTGCATGAAGTTAAATCTCATGGTATCCAGGGTGAGGTATCTAAATGGATACAAAATTGGCTTCTTGACAGAAGCCAGAGGGCAGTTGTAGAGAGTTGTTTTTCAAACTGGAGGCGTGTGATCAGTGCTGGGTCCACTGTTATTTGTCATTTATATTAATGATTTGGATGAGAATATAAGTGGCATGGTTAGTAAGTTTGCAGATGACACCAAGATTGGTGGCATAGTGGACAGTGAAGAAAGGTATCTCCAATTGCAATGGGATCTTGATCAATTGGGCCAGTGGGCTGACGAATGGCAGATGGAGTTTAATTTAGACAAATGCAAGGTGATGCATTTTGGTAAATTGAACCAGGGCAGGACTTACTCAGTTAATGGTAAGACACTGGGGAGAGTTACAGAACAAAGAGATCTAGGGGTACATACTCATAGCTCCTTGAAAGTGGAGTCACAGGTGGACAGAGTGTTGAAGAAGGCATTTGGCATTCTTGGTTTCATCAGTCAGAACATTGAATACAGGAGTTGGGATGTCTTGTTGAAGTTGTACAAGACATTGGTAAGGCCACACTTGGAATACTGAGTGCAATTCTGGTCACCCTATTATAAAAAGGATATTATTAACTAGAAAGAGTGCAGAAAAGATTTACTAGGTTGCTACTGGGACTTGATGGATTGAGTTATAAGGAGAGGCTGAATAGACTGGAACTTTATTCTCTGGAGCATGGGAGGCTGAGGGGTGATCTTCTACAAAATAGGTCTATAAAATTATGAGGGGCATAGATCAGCTTGATAGTCAATATCTTTTCCCAAATGTAGGGGAGTCTAAAACTAGACAGCATAGGTTTAAGGTGAGAGGGGAGAGATACAAAAGTGTCCAGAGGGGCAATTTTTTCACACAGATGATGGTGAGTGTCTAGAACAAGCTGCCAGAGGTAGTAGTAGAAGAATTTTATCTTTTAAAAAGCATTTAGATAGCTACATGGGTGCAAAGATGTAGAGGGATATGGGCCAAATGCAGGCAATTGGGATTAGCTTAGGGGTTTAAAAAAAAAGGGCGCATGGACAAGTTGGGCCGAAGGGCCTGTTTCCATGCTGTAAAACTCTATGACTCTATGACGATCATGAAACCATTGTTGATTGTTAGAAAAACCCTTCTGGTTCACCAGTGTCCTTTAGGGAAGAAAATCTGCCTTCCTTACCTGGTCTAGTCTACATGTGACTCCAGAGCCACAGCAATGTGGTTGACTCTCAACTGTCCTCAGGCAACTAGGGATGGGCAATAAACGCTGGCCAGCCAGTGACGCCCATGTCCCACAAATGAATAAATAAAAATGCATGAAAAAGTACTGATTGTTAAAGGATTGTTTTTGAATCATAAATGTGAGATGTTTGGACTTAGTGAAGTACTGAAACACTACCAATTGCTCATTGTTACATGGTCCACTGCAACTTCATCAGATTCTTGCTGAACATTTCTTTCTTGATTTACTTTGTGAACCGTAAGTGCATCATCTTCAACCAACCGGTGTTTATTGTATTTTTCACACAGGGACAAAGCCACGCTCGGGCGGCAGATTGAAAAACTGGAAGCAGATGTGTCTCAGTGGAAAGTTAAGTACGAAGACCTGAGCAAATCCAAGCAGGAAATCCTTAAACAGGTGTGAAACTAGAGAAAAATGAGTAACATACACTTAGCCTGTTTCCCAGGTCACTGGAGACCTTTTATTGGTTAGGCTAACTTGCTGGGAAATCTGAGGGTCGTTACGTTTCAAGAGAAGTTGTGGTATAAAAATCGTGTAAAACAGCAGGACTTTCCAATCGCGCTCACCCTGAGACCGGAATTTCCTACCCGAGGACAACAGATCTTTCAGCGGCCTGTCAAATAGTCTGTCTCGCCCTCAACAATTCCCATGGCAGGTGGGACATGAAAATTTACCCCCAATCTCTTATTTTCCAATTTAAACTTGAGGGCAAGGGAAGAACTTGTATAATGATATTTTCATCAAATGTTTAAGAAGAGATTGTGAGTGGAATTTTTCCGCCCCACCCCCTACCCCACCCCCCCCACCACCACCACCATGGGAATTGTAGTGGGTGGGTGGGGTGGGGGTGTGGGGGGGATCACGCAAAGGTCCTTGGGTGGGATTTTCTGGTTTCTGGGGCAAGCGCAGCCGGAAAGTCCTGCCCTGCATTTTCACTTAATTGAGGGGTAATGTACTCAGTACAGAACTTGAGCTAAGTTTCATGTTAGGCTCTCATTATGTGTGCCAGCCTTTTGTCACTTGGCAATGAGATACGCTTTGAAAGATATATCATATTCAGTGAATGGATAAAAGGACTCACAGGATTCAGGAACAGATGAAATTCTCTTGAGAAATAAAGGATTTGGCAGTGACATCAAACAAAATCTTTGCATCAGTCTCCATGGCTGAAGATGCGAAACAAATGTTAGAAATAATGGGGAACCGAGGGTCTAGCAGGAATGAGGAACTTAAAATCAAATTTGTACAAATAAAGAAATCAGTAATAGAGAAATTACTGGGTTCATTAGGCAACAAATCCCTTGGATGTGATTCAGCAAAGTAAATTCCATCATTGTGTCTCCTTAGACCAGCCAGGAGGACATAATTTGACTGTTTTAATAAGAAAACTCCTATTTTTTTACAAACAAAATGGAGATTTGGATAGATTCTAGATGGAATAGATGTATTGGATAGATATATATTAGGGTTATAAAGAGGTAGCTGCAGACTAGGGGATTTATTGGTTATCACCTCCTATAATTCCTTAGATTCAGGAACAGTTCCCCAGTATTTGAACTTAACATGCACAACCCTTCTATTTAAGAAAGGAGGAAAGGGGGAAAATGGGCAACTGTTGTTAATTAGCCTAATATCAATGGTAGACAAAATGATAGACTATTATTAGGGAACTGGTAACAGAACATGATTAAGCTGAATGTATATAGATTTATGGAAGGGAAATCATATTTGACAAATTTATTAGAGCTCTAGAGGATATATCGACAGGATGAACAAAGGGGAACCAATGGATACAGTGTGTTTGGATTTTCGAAGATCTTTTATTAAAGTGCCATACATTTTTGGGTTGTCAGGTTATAAGTACTGGGGTACTGCTAGGATCTGTACTTGGCTCTCAGCTATTAGCAAGGGGTCATAACATCTGACTAGCAAAGGAAAGAGGTGTCTTGCAAGAATAAGAAGAATATAACTTACACTTATCTGCTCTTTTAAATTGTGGTCTGAGCTGTGCAGTGTTTGGGTGGGTGGGGGGAGGTTATGGGGGATAGGAGGAGGCCAGGGGTGGGCTCCTGGAGGTCAGAGGGGTCCAGTCTGTGCTGAGGTGGGGGTGGGGGGAGCTCGAGTTGAGAGGGGTGTTATCTGCATTTGGATCTGCATGTCGGGGAGGGGGAGAGTCTTGTCAGTAGAGGAACTCTTGGCATGGAGGGGAGGGGTGAGTGAAGTAGGGGGTATAGTTGGAATCTTGTTTGTGAGGGATGGGGTAGGGATCTGTCTGGGTATTTACAATACTCACCCAGAAGTTAGAAAAAGTTTTATTTCTTCTACTTTTTTTGGAGTACCTGCTATTACTCTGCCAGAACCATCCAAAGTTTGTGATTCAGATCACATTTTCAGATGGTTCCAGTGCAGGGCAATTGCCCAGGGGAAGTTTTTTTTTATCTATTAGTCACAAGTAGGCTTACATTAACACTGCAATGAGGTTACTGTGAAAATCACATTCTGGCACCTGTTTGGGCAGACTGAGGGAGAATTTAACATGGCCAACGCACCTAATCTGCACATCTTTTGGACTGTGGGATGAAAGCAGAACACCCGTAGGAAACCCATGCAGACATGGGGAGACCATGCAGACTCTGCACAGACAGTGACCCAAGCCACTGAATCAAAACCTATCCCTGGTGCTGTGAGGCAGCACTGTGTCACCATGCTGCCCTGAAGTCAGCATTTCCGGATGTGGTTGAACAAGAACATGTCAGATAGAATTCTTTTTGGCAAATGTGAAGTTATCCACTTCAGTAGGTCAAACAGGAAGAAGGATATTTTTTAAATGAGTGGAAATTATTTGTATAAGGACAGATCTTAATACTCTTGTACATGGATCACAGTAAATTAGCATGCAGCTACAATGAACATTTGTAAAGGCAAATGCTATGTTAGCATTTGTTAGAAAGGGATTAGAATAAGTGAGTAAAGAAGTACTCCAATTATATTACATTGTTCAGGCTATGTCTGGAGTTGTGGATGAGATTTGATCTCCTTACCAAAGGAAGGCCATATATGTCCTAGAGGGAGTGTGATGAAGGGTCACTGGTCTGCTTCCTGGGATGAGAGAATTGCCCAAAGAAAAGACCATGAATAGACCAGGCCAACGTTTCCTGGAGTTTATAAGAATGAGAGAAGATCTCATTGAAAAAGAGACTTGACAGACTAGATGCTGAGGAAGTGTTTCCCTTGGCTGGGGGATCTGGCACAGGGCATCGCAATTTCATTTCGGACTGAGATGATAAGAAATTTCTTCACCCAAAGATTGTAAATTTCTGGAATTCTCTACAACACTGTAGATGCTCCGTTGTGGACTATATTTGAGACTGAGGGTGATAGATTTCTTTGGGGCACCAAGAGACGTGGATCATTTGGAAAGATGTATTGAGGCAGAAGGTCAGCCGTGATCTTATTAAATGGTGTAGAAGGCTTAGAGAGTCAAATCATAGAATCCCTAGAGTGCAGGAAAAGGCCATTCAGCCCATCAAGCCTGTACCGACAACAATCCTACCCAGGCCCTATCCCCATAATCCTACGTATTTACCCTAACTAGTCCCCCCTGACACTAAGGAACAATTTAGCATGGCCAGTAAACCTAAACCGCACATCTCTGGAGGAAGACGGAACACCAAGAGGAAACCCACGCAGACATGAGGAGAATGTGCAAACTCCACACAGACAGTCATTTGAAGCCGGAATTGAACCCAGGTCCCTGGCACTGTGAGGCAGCAGTGTTATCCATTGTGTCAACGTGCTGCCCATGTAGGCCTAATAGCCTACACCAGTTTCGATTTCTTGAGTGCTTTTGTTTCCCGAAGCTGATGGCACAGCTCTGCATCTGCCTCCCTTCTGACCTAGGCCCTGAGAAGAAAGGTCACAACTGTCTTTTCTAGATAGGTGTGCTTTGTAGTATGCTGGTAATGCAGCAATCCAGTAATGCATTCTCTCAATGCTACATAAAGGTTGACAAAAAGTAATGGCTGCCTGGGAATTTGCTTATCAATGTGATGACGTCTGATGTCTGGCAATGCAGTTCTCTTTGGGAAGAGATGCCCACATCTGCCAAAGTGGCACCATTTCACTTTGTTCCAGTGGTCCCAATAGAAGGATGTGGGCCACCTCTTGGGCGTCCCTCTGTAGTTCCTTCTCTTCCTCCAAACAGCTTTGAGGACTAGAAACCCACTTGGAAATCCTAATCGGGAAAGGAAAAATTAACACATAGTCAGAAGTAAGACCATAAGACATAGGAACAGGAGCAGGCCATTTGGCCCATCAAGCCTGCTCAGCCATTCAATGGGATCATGATTGATGTGGTAATTCTCAACCCCATTTTCCTGCGTTTTCTCCATAACCCTTGATTCTCTTACTAATTAAAAATCTGTAATTATGATAAGTAATTCTCTGGTAAACAATTCCACAGATTCACCACCCTCTGAGAGAAGAAATCCCTCCTCATCTCTGTCTTAAATGGGTGACCCCTTACTCTGAGATTATGCTGTTTCGTTCTAGACTCTCCTACTAGTGGAAAAAAACCTCTCAGCGCCTACCCTGTCAAGACCCCTGAGAATCCTACATGTCTCAATAAGGTCACCTCTCATTCTTCTAAACTCTATTGAATACAGGGCCCAACCTATTTGCACATTCTTCCTGTGTCTGCATGGGTTTCGTCCTGGTTCTCTGGCTTCCTCACACAGTCCAAAGATGTGCAGGTTAGATGATTTGGCCCTGAAAATTCTCGTTCAGTTACACGAACAGGTGCTGGAGTGTGGCAACTGGGGGATTTTCACAGGTACTTCATTGCAGTATTAATGTAAGACTATTTGTGACTGATAAATAAACTTTAGACTTTAAATTCCCCTTTGCTTCATGGTCCCTCAATCTTACCCAGCATTCCACTGTCAGGTCCACCTGAACAGTCCTGCAAACCAAGTTTAGTGAGTGTGACTTATGTTTAGGTGTTCTGCATGTCTTTATGCCAGGGAGTCACGTGTATGATGCCCCCAGCCCACCTTGTGGGTGCACAGTGGTTAGCATCACTCCTCACAACGCCAGGGACCTGAGTTCGATTCCTGACTTGGGTGACATCTGTGCAGAATCTGCACATTCTCCCATGTGTCTGTGTGGTTTTCCTCCAGGTGCTCCGGTTTCCTCCCCCAGTCTGAAAGACGTGCTGGTTGGGTGCGTTGGCCGTGCTAAATTCTCCCTCAGTGTACCTGAACAGGCGCCGGAGTGCTGCGACTAGGGAATTTTCACAGTAACGTCATTGCAGTGTTAATGTAAGCCTACCTGTGACACCAGTAAAAAAAAAAGTCAATAAAGCTCCCACCTATTTTGAACGGAAACACTCACTATTTACCCCTCAGTGACCAGTAAATCCAGGGGGCCAGAATGAAGTGGAAATTGGGATAGAACTGATTCCTATCTGACAGAGTGTTCCACTGGTTCCCATCTGTGTCTGTTTTTATGGGAACCAGTGGTGAAAATTAGCCCATTGACTCGTACCAAAGGAGAGTTCCACAGGCAGTCATGACCCTCTGGGGACTTGAGGAACTGGCTGTTCTTTATCTGTCAGTTTAGGCAGTTAAAGTCAGCGAGCTACACTCTCAACTGGTGTTTACTGACCATTGGCGAATGTACAATGGGGAGCAGGTGGGAAAGTGGAACTGATCCACTTCAGATCAGCCATGATCTTATTGAATGGCGGGTCAGGCTCGAAGGACTAGAGACTACTCCTGCTCCTATTTCTTACGTTCTTATGTTCTTATGTACACGTTCTGAAGAAGAAGGGAAAAATCTCTGGCGAGTTTGTTCCCCATTCTATCCTGGGGTGTTGAGTCTGTTTGCAGCATTCCCAGTGGCAATCCAATTGATATTATCTATCTAACTCAGCGCAGATTGTGGGCTCAGTTTGGCAATCCATCTGGCTGGAATATTGTTGCAAAGCACATTCGTTCCCGTCAAACTTTTCTTTTTTGACGTTTAGTACAACTTGTGAAAGTATTCCTCTGATTTTTCCATTTGGCTAAACATACCAGAGCATTGCCAAGAATATGGTCCACCGGTATTAACCCCGGTATTCCCAGATAAAGGTCGATAAGAGTGTCTGGGAGTGAGGTGGCAGGGGTACAAAAGGGACATCTAAAAACAGTCTTACAGAGAATGTGCCACCAAGCCTCCATGTGAGCACTCTTTGCCATTTTATACTGGCAGATTTTGTGTTGTCCAAGTGCCCCATCTCAATGACGTATTTAAATCTGGCTCCTGAAGTTTATCGGGAACCTGTTTTAATCTAAACATTCCTGTGCACGTTTACCAGAGACTGGGAATTCCAGCAAGGAAAAGGAGGTGGTAACTTCTGACTCAAGGAGGTAAGTGCCATTTATTGCACACCTTGTGGGTTGGAAGGAGCAAGGGCTCCTATCTGCTAAACATGGCCCTTTATCCTCCTTCACCGTGATCAGTGATGTTCCTTGCACAAGTCCCGACTTCCCTCCCTGTCCCTCTGGGATTGGCGACTTCCTCCATTTCCTGCCTCCTACTTACGCCTTTCTTGATTCCTGGTGACCATCCCTGAGGATATGTAACTCGGCCTCCAGCCAGTGTTTTTCCTGACAGCTCATTAATTAAACCATCTTCCGAGCAGGAAATGGAAGAAAACAATTGCAAAGTGGTCTTGTTGTTAAGTTGGGTAGGACCCTGCTCCATCAGAGTTAGCTCCGTACTATCACTCTCTTCTCACACCCTCTTTGCAAAATTCGAGACTCCTGTGTTTCTCCTATGGGGAGGCCTAGTGGTATTATTACTGGATTATTGAACTAGGAACTCAACTAATGTTCTGGCAACCCGGGTTCAAATCCCGCCACAGCAGATGGTAAAATTTGAATTCAATAAAAAATGTCTGGACTTAAGAATATATGATGACCATGAAAACTTTGCCGATTGTTGGAAAAACCCATCTGGTTCACTAATGTCCTTTTGGGAAGGAAATCTGCTGTCTTTACCAGGTCTAGTCTACATGTGACTCCAGAGTCACAGCAATATGGTTGACTCTCAACTGCACTTGGGCAACGAGAGATGGGCAATTAATGCAGGCCAGCCAGTGACACCCATGTCCCATGAACGAATAAAATGAATTATTCAACCTTGACAATAGAACACTGGAAAAAACAATTAAAATTTTTTGTCATTTCATGTAGTTGGAGAGAGGGAGAGTGTTGTTTTTGTTGATGGCCTCTGCACATCACTGTATATTAAGTGTTTTGGTTTTATAGCACCCTAATTATTGCACTAGGTATCAAATAACTTTTGCTTCTGGTTGGTTTTGCCATATACAAATCTCAACCTTCCCCTAATTGCAAAATGTGGCGTACCTTAAAGTCATGTCGAATGTTTGCTTAGGCTTATGCCACTTCAATTCATGAAAGTTTTCTGTAGTGTAAAGTAAATGCTATTCTACTTCGGCAAATCGGCCGTTTTACTCAGTGTGTCAATGTTACCTCAGTGATAAATATTGTCATTACTTTAAATGTGATTATATCATTTGTCACTTGTCAAATAGCAGCACAGTGATGCAACGATTAAGCACTGCTGCCTCACAGCGCTAGGGACCCAGGTTCAAATCCGACCTTGGGTCACTGTCTATGTGGAGTTTGCACATTCTCCCTGTGTCTGCCTGGGTATCCTCCGGGTGCTGCGGTTTCCTCCCACACTCCAAAGATGTGTGGGTTACGCTGATTGGCCATGCTAAATTGACCCTAGTGTCAGGGGATTGGCAGGGTAAATATGTGGGGTTACAGGAATAGGGCCTGGGTGAAATTGTGCTTGGTGCAGACTCGATGGGCCGAATGACCTCTTTCTGCACTGGAAGGATTCTATGAAATTGGCCTGTTGGAGAACTTGTTAACTTTTGAATGTTTGCTTATTGCTCTCTCTGAGTTGGAAAATAATCATTTAACCAATTCCTCCCTTTGCAGCACTACGTAGTAACTCTGATAGGCACAGAGCTAACACTGGTATTTAATAAAGAGCCTAGTTCCCAATTCAGTGAGCCACTTTACACTGCCTCCAATTTCCATCTGCACCTTTTTAAGCATCTCTGGATTTTTCAGCCTTTCCTGCCAGCGGGATCTTCTGGTCCCATCAAAGCCCTAACAGGAGCCTGGCAACAGCACGGAGGAACCATGCAAAATGCTGTAGACTTTTGTTGGCGGCCAATGGCGATCCACCTCCGTCATGGGAAAGCACACCATTAGTTGGGGGTCGGGTGGGGGGGGGTGGGTGGTGGAATCCTGGGGTCAGACTTTAGCAACTCTCTCATCTCTTTTCCAAAACCCTTGTCATCTATCACCTGTTGTCCTTGTTGTAACCTGTTCTAGTCTCTCAGTTTTAACCTTTACCTAAACCATTCTCATCTTCTCTGCTTTGATTTCTTAAATCCATATCTTCATTCAATCTCGGCACCATTAAGAATTTGCCTATTTAATTTGTTTTATCGCAACCAATTAAAATACATTTCAGTGTGGGCTAAGCTCAGGAGTGTGGGCTAAGCTCAGGAGTGTGGGCTAAGCTCAGGAGTGTGGGCTAAGCTCAGGAGTGTGGGCTAAGCTAAGATCATCTGCTGATTTTGGTTCTGTGTAAATGTATTTGTTGAAATAAACCAGAGCTGTGATTTTAACTTGAATTATTGATACAACAGAGTTGTGTTTGTCACCTAGTAAGAACACCATGAATGATTGGTGATCATCCTTTGAACTGCAGTGTACATTATTAGTAAATGAAGTATTCTATTCAAATACATGTAGTAAATGTGTTGATTTTGGTTCATAGAGAATGTGGGTCTATCTATGGACACTTTGGTTCATTATTAAGATAAATTGGGCTGTAAATTGTAACACGTCAACGTCATGTATTTCCCTTTCTAGTCACTGCTTTGTAATTGATTGTCCTGGTTGCTTAAAAACAGGTTGATGTACAGCCAGGTTGAAGCGTGGACCTCATTGAAAGATCTTCAGTACTTTGTTAACTACTTGAGCACTTTCACATAGATGTTCTCAGCCTCTTCTTGTTTCAAGCTCCCAGGGCCAAGAAACACACCACAGGGAGGCCAGAGAACCTATGTTTCATTTGTGTGTGGCAGTGCTGGAATCTTTTGATGAATAAAACTCCATGGTTGTGGGCTTTATTTTGATAGTATGCTTTAGGCGAAATACGATGGCTTTATTTTAAATGCTCATTCTGACTAAACCTGATCTGTTTCACTGTTTGAGTTGATGACTAATTTTAAAACCTTACAGTTAGATTTTTCTGCATGACTTAACCTCGTCTGTTCCACGAACATCATTTATAAATGAACTCCCCGCATTAATCTGCGACAAAGGCTGGGGAACCGTCAAAATGATGTGTTATATGATCATGAAATTTTAAGGAAATTTAAAATTGCATGAACACAATCTGTTGCCAGAGTTCCGTTTCAACATAAGATCACAAGGTCAGCTTAATTGCACCTCAGATTTAAGCACTCCAATATAAATTGAGGTTCTCTGAGATATGTGGAGGAGTTTTCTTCGCACTACTTTGCAAAAGATGCTGTGTTTGAAGAAATGAGAATTTTAAGATGCCATAGAAACAGGCCTTCTCCCCATGAGCTACCTATTCTAATCCTGTTGATCTGTTTGCTTCCTCTCGCCTTTAAGTCTTTTTTCGAGCAACAATCTATTTACCTTTTCATGGTTACTTAGAGTCTAGTGTTGACAAAATAGTGGCAGCCTTAAACTTTGACCTCTCACCATAAAATGATGATTTGAAACTTATTGTAATGTTACCTGACAATTCCAACATTCCAGTTGTCTTCCTGCACCTGGTGGTTGTACCAGGGCAGATTTTCATCTGTTTCCATAGTTAGTAATTCCCCAAGCAGGTCGCTATTCTGTCACCAGGGGCTTATTGCTTGAGGGGCACCACTCCACATCAGGTGTGGCTGACCAGAAGTCTCTCTCGCTCTTACCGCCAGCCACTGGTGTGTTTGGAATTGATTTGCTGGTTGACACTCGACCTGTTTTGGCCGCATTATGAACGCTCCTTCCTTGATCATCAAATCCTGGTGTGGGACTCGAACCCAAAGCTTCTGGCTCTGAGGCAGGGACACTACCCACTGTGCCACAAGACCCCCTAAACTCCAGACATGGCAAAGTTCTTACTTGCTATATTCTATTCCATTCATTATGTTTTCTGATTGAGTGTAATGTCTCTTTGAAGCTGCAGGGCGGCACGGGTGGCCCAGTGGTTAGCACACTGCCTCACAGCGCCAGGGATCCAGGTTCGATTCCCAGCTTGGGTCACTGTCTGTGTGGAGTCAGCACCCTGTGTCTGCATGGGTTTCCTCCGGGTAGTCCGGTTTCCTCCCCTAGCCTGAAAGACACGCTGGTTTGATTCATTGGCCAGACTAAATTCTCCTTTCAGTGTACCCAGAGTGTGGCGACTTGGGGATTTTCACAGTAACTTCATTGCAGTGTTAATGTAAGCCTATTTGTGATACTAATAAATAAACTTTAGACAACAAGCTCCCAATTTTCCTCTCTGCCGATCACTGTGTTCTGATCTCCTCTCCCTCTCTCCCCGCCGACCAACACTTTGCCATTCTTGAACCATCTGGCCTGCGATTGTCTGACACCCCCCTTCTCCGATGATGGACCTTGACCTTTCGCTCCCCATTGCTGCTCCCAGTTGTCTCCTTATACATCCTCCCTGTCTGGTACCCATCAGGCTTTTCAGCTGGCTGTCTGCAGATGGGATATACAAGCAGAAAATGATAGAGTTTTTAAAGTTTATTCATTAGTGTCACAAGTAGGCTTACATTAACACTGCTGAAGTTACTGCGAAAACCCCCTCGTTGCCACACTCTGGCGCCTGTTTGGATACACTGAGGGAGAATTTAACATAGTCAATTCACCTAACCAGCACATCTTTCAAACTCTGGGAAGAAACCAGAGTATCCGGAAGAAACCCACACAAAAATCCTCAAGTTGCCACACTCAAACGTCTTTCGGACACACTGAGGGAGAACTTAGCACGGCCAGTGCATCTAACCAGTATGTCCTTTGGACTGTGGGAGGAAACCAGAGCACCCGGAGGAAACCCACACTGACACGGGGAGAATGTGCAAACTCCGCAGAAAAAGTGACCCAAGCTGGGAATCAAACCTGGGTCCCTGGTGCTGTGAGGCAGCAGTGCTAATCAGCATGCCACTGTGCCATTGTTAGTGAGGTCCCAGCAGTTAGATTTGGCAGATGTCTGCAGCCTCCTCACCCCTCCCAGTCTTTGTATCTTTTCTGTAAATATCGGATGGTAACACTTCCCTGACTCATGCACTCTCATCCCAGCTTTAGCACTGCGACTGTCCGCAATTAACATTCCCTCTCATTGACTCAGGGTCCTTGAAACTGTCTTATATATGTGAAACTGTATGTGACATAACGTTAGCATAATATTAACCACTATAAAAATCATTAAACACGTTTATATAAATGTCAGCAGCGGAAGGAAACTGCATATTTCTTTTTGTCAGATAAAATAAAATTGTGCTGTATCAATGTGCTGTCTGCAGAGGGCAGTACAGACACACATTTACTTAAGCTGATCACCATGTTGCCAAATTGACACCCCAAATTTCTAAAGATTTCCTCCCTCTTTAGAATGAAGATGCATTTAAAAATCACTGAGTTTCATCCGCGATTTAATTCATCCGCATTTTCCTGACAAGTATCCATCATATAACACAGTGTATCAAAATGTGCCTGCCCTTTCTCAAAATGTTTGTCCAAATTTGCCAGCGAGTTGGACAGTTTCAGTCTCAGTTTGGTTGAATTCAGCGAAAGCGAGGAATCGGTGTAAAAACAGTGGTCATAGGCGAAGGAGCAGAAGTAAGCCATTTGGCCCATCGAGCCTGCTCTGCCATTCAATGAGATTATGATAGATGGGATAATCCTCAGTTCCGCATTCCCACCTTATCCCATGACCTTTGATTCCTTTACTGATTAAAAACTTGTCTATCTCAGCCTTGAACATACTTCACCCCAGCCTCTACAGCCTTCGGTTGATTGACCAGGGGATTAGCGAGGTAAATTTGTGCGGTTAGGGCCTGGGTGGTGTTGTTGTCAGTGCAGGCTCGATGGGCCGAATGGCCTTCTCCTCTTACGCTTGAGTAATTTTGTGGCTCAGAAACTCAGTGCGCTTTCTCCTCACCTGCTCTGAATTTGTTTGTAGTCAGCGAGTGGAACCGGCTGAGAGTCGCCATAAATGGTTGGAAACGGCTGCTCCTGCCATTTTCGTGGTGTGGGAGATGCCGGCGTTGGACTGGGGTAAACACAGTAAGACGTCTCGCAACACCAGGATAAAGTCCAACAGGTTTATTTGGTAGCAAAGGGACAAAGCCCTGAAAGCTAGTGGCTTTTGCTACCAAATAAACCTGTTGGACTTTAACCTGACGTTGTGAGACTTCTTACTGTGGCCAGCCATCTTCCCCAGCCTCCTCCAGACCTGCTCCCAAGTGGCTGTGGCACAAACTTCCAGGACCTGTGTGGCAGGATTACCTCTCATTGGTTGGTTGTTCCGGTGAACCTCGGGACAGAGCTGTGAAGAAGATAAAGAGGGGAAGGTTTCCATTCACACTGTTTAAATTCGTTAACTAAAGGCAAAATACCGCGAATGCCGGAATCTGAAACAAAAACAGAAAATGTCGGAAACTCTCAGCAGGCCTGACAGGAGAGAGAAGAGAGCCAACGTTTCAAGCCAGCCTTCGTCAGAGCTGAAGGCAAAGAAAACCGGACAAGATTTATACTGTGAGGGTTGGGGAGGGTGTGGGGGCTGTAATTGCACAAAGGGAATGTAAATGGTGATGATAAAGGCTGAGAATGGTGCTAAGAGCGGCCATTAGGAGATTGGAATATGTGAGTGGCGGAACAAAGGTACAGATTGTTAAGGACAACTGTGGCGGGGTGGAAGGGGGTTGTGGTGGAGGGTGGGGTTCGGGGTGGGGGTTGGGGTGGAGGTTGGGCCGGGGGTTAGGTTGGGGATGGTGGCGGTTACATTATTACTCTGGAGATACAGTGGGTTCTCACACATGGGAATATCTCATAGACCTCAAAAGGAACTTTCCCTCTAGAGGTTTGACTTTAAGTACTTGATTATCGGAACAGGCTATATATAGCCCAGTGTCCCTGGAAAGACAATGGCCAGAGTTTTCCCATCCCACCCGCCAGAGGAATCATTGTGGGCAGGGGGCGGACCATGCAAAGGGCCGTTGACCTCGGGCGAGAATTTATGGTCTTGGGGCTAGTAAGGCCGGAAAACCCCACCCAATAATTCTTTTGTTCTTCCCTTCTCCAATTTTAGTTAAAAAAGAAGGTTGCCATGCTTAAGCACAAGCACGCAGCCAATAGCAAGTGAAAAAAACTGCTGGAGGATTTATCATAATCGAAAATGGTTTCACAGAAATGAACACAAAGTGGGAGAAAAATAGCAGTTGTGAAGATGCTTTTTAAGATGGAGCATGAATTATTCATGCCGAGCTGTGACAGAAGTCAATGGCCCAGAGGAGCTCTGTGCTCCAGAGGGTGGGTGACGGCCTTGTTGATAAACTGTGCACACGGCACATCAGCAACTCAGGAAGCACGTCAAGTTCAGCAGGCACTAACCCAGACAATAAAGCTGGCATGACAATAGGCTCCCTGCTATCTGAGCACAGCAAAGCAGCAGGGCCGGGCACAGCACGGGCCCTTCCTGCGACGTGTCATGGAATCCGAGGATGACTACAGCACAGAAGGAGGCCATTAGACTCTCAACACTGAAGGGCCAATCAGAAGTCTCCTAGCTTGACAAGGGGTGGAAGGCTGTCCTGATAGGCAGGTGAAGAGGCAACTTCTCACTCACCTCTTTAAAACTTTAATTAAATAATGTTACTTGCAGGTAGGCCACCACTGGGGGGGGGGTTGAGGGGTGGGTTGGGGTGTAGAGAGTGACAGCAACTCTCACACCCAGACAGGCAAGGAAAGCATCTTGGTCTACCTGGGGTGCAGGCCTCTTATCCTGTCACTGGATGCCCAGCAAGTGCCTAAACCGAGCCTCACCGACGCAATGCAGTGGAGGCCACCGAGAAAGTTCCCATGGCCTCCTTTAAGTTAGTCTCATCAGAGCTCTTAATGAACCTAATTGGCTCCTCATTGCATGGAGGCAGGTAGACCTGCTGACCTGGATCCCGTCTCCACTAAAATCACCGGAGCATCAGATGGCATTGGGAAACCATACGATGGCCGGAGTTGCTATTTTCTGGCCCTGTCTGCCTTCATTTCTACTCTTCACAGGGCCAGAACATTCAAATCCCCTGTGTCATCCTCATAATTTGCATTCCCACCCATTCTTTCATTGCCAATGTGTTTGGCTGCATTACACTTGGTGCCTGTATCCGAGTCATTCCTGTGGATTATAAGTCACTTAGGTTCCAGCACTGATCCCGCAGCACTCCACTCATTTTCCAACCTGAAAGTGACACATTTGCCCTCACTCTCTGTTTTTTCTTAGTTAATCAACCCTCTTTGATTTGATTTATTATTGTCACATGCATTAGTACACAGTGAAAAGTATTGTTTCTTGCGTGCTATACAGACAAAGCATACCGTTCATAGAGAAGGAAACAAGAGAGTGCAGAATGTAGTGTTACAGTCATGGCTGGGGTGCAGGGAAAGGTCAACTTAGTGCGAGGTGGGTCCATTCAAAAGTCTGACAGCAACAGGGAAGAAGCTGTTCTTGAGTCGGTTGGTACGTGACCTCAGACTTTTGTATCCTTTTCCCAATGGAAGAAGGTGGAAGAGAGAATGTCCGGGGTGGATGAGGTCCTTAATTATTCTGGCTGCTTTGCAGTGGTAAGTATAGACAGAGTCAATGGACGGGAGGCTAGTTTGTGTGATGGATTAGGCTACATACACAATCTTTTATAGTTCCTTGCGGTCTTGGGCAGAACAGGAGCCATATCAAGCTGCGATGCAACCAGAAAGAATGCTTTCTATGGTGCATCTGTAAAAGTTAGTGAGAGTCGTAGCTGACATGTCAAATTTCCTTCAACTTCTGAGAAAGTAGAAGTGTTTGTGAGCTTTCTTAACTAAAGTTTTGGCATGGGGTGACCAGGATAGGTTGTTGGTGATCTGGTCACTATAAACTTGAAGCTCTCGACTCTTTCTACTTCGTCTCTGTTGATGTAGATGAACATCTAGCCACGGCCAGCCCCATCCCCACACACCCACTGCTTGCCATCAAACAGCCACACAACCTCAAACAGACCATTGTCCGCAGCAAACTACCCAGCCTTAAGGAGAACAGTGACCACACAAACCTGACACAGGAACCTCTGCAAGCCATGCCGGATCATCGACACAGATGCCATCATGGCACGGTAGCACAGCGGTTAGCATTGCTGCTTCACAGCTCCAGGGACCTGGATTTAATTCCTGGCTTGGGTCACTGCCTGTGTGGAGTTTGCACATTTTCCTTGTGTCTGTGTGGATTTCCTCCGGGTGCTCCGGTTTCCTCCCACAATCCAAAGATGTGCGGGTTAGGTTGATTGGCCATGCTAAAAATTGCCCCTTAGTGTCCTGAGATGTGTAGGTTGGAGGGATTAATGCGTAAAAATGTAGAGCCTGGATGGGATTGTGGTTGGTGCAGACTCGACAGGACAAATGGCCTGTTTCTGCACTGTAGGGATTCTATGATTCTATGATCGCATGTGAGAACACCATCTGTCAGGTACACGGTACATACTCTTGCAACTCGGCCAACGTTGTCTACCTTATACACTGCAGGAAAGGAGGCATGGTACATTGGGGAGATCATGCAGACGCTACAACAACAGATGAATGAACACTGCTTGACTATCACCGGGCAGGACTGTTCTCTTCCTGTTGGGGAACACTTCAGCAGTCACGGGGCATTCAGCCTCTGATCTTTGGATTAGCATCCTCCAAGGCAGCCTTCACGACACACGACAGCGCAGAGTTGCAGAGCAGAGACTGATAGCCAAGTTCTGCACATATGAGGACGGCCTTAACCGGGATCTTGAGTTCAGGCCACACCATCTGTAACCCCCATGACTTGCCTGGGCTTGCAAAATCTCACTAACTGTCCTGTCTGGAGACAATACACATCTCTTTAACCTGTGCTTAACTCTCTCTCCACTCACATTATCTGTACCTTTAAGACTTGATTACCTGTAAAGACTCGCATTCCAACCATTATTTTGTAAATTGAATTTGGGTCTTTATATGCCCTGTTTGTGAACACAACTCCCACTCACCTGAAGAAGGAGTGACGCTCCAAAAGCTGGTGCTACCAAATAAACCTGTTGGACTTTAACCTGGTGTTGTGGGACTTCTTACAATCTGGACAGGGGCTTGTCCTCCATTACTCTTTCTGAAGTTGATGACTATCTCCTTTGTTTTGTCGACATTGGGGGAGAGATTATTGTCGTCACACCAGTTCACCAGATTCTCTATCTCATTCCTGTACTCTGTCTCGTCATTGTTTGAAATCTGACGCGCTATGATGGCGTCATCAGCAAAGTTGAAAATCGGGTTGGAGGGGAATTTGGCCACACAGTCATCGGTATATAAGGAGTATACTAGGGGGCTGAGAACACTGCCTTGTGGGGTGCCAGTGTTGAGGATGATTGTGGAGGAGGTGTTGTTCCCTATCCTTACTGATTGTGGTCTGTGAGTTAGGAAGTTCAGAATCCAGTCACAGAGGGAGGTGCCGAGGCCCAGGCCACAGAGTTTGGAGATGAGTTTTGTAGGAATGAAGGCTGAGCTGTGGTCAATAAATAGAAGTCTAATATAGGTGTCTTTGTTATCTCTTGTCCAGGCTGACATAATATCCTTACATCATGAGCTTTTATTTTCCACAGAAGCCTAATACTGAATATCTTTTCTAACCTCCAAATCACTACATTTGCTCATTCCCCCTTATCCAGTCAGCTTGTTTCATCCTCAAAGAACTCTAATAAATTTGTCAAACATAATTTCCCCTCATAACATCATGGGGGGTGGGGGTGGGGTCAGTGGGGATTTTTGGGGGTCTGGTTGGGAGTGGTTTGGGGTGGGAGTCTCTGGCCTTCGCACTGTGTGTTTCTCACAGAGGAAGCCTGCTTGCTGTCTGCCAGTGATGAGATCCTCCAGTCCCACTGCTGATTGACTGTATCCCACACCTCCAGGAATCTGGCGGTGGGACTGTACTATTGGTGGGACCAGAAGATCCTGCCGGTGTGAACAGCCGGAGAATTCCGGCCCCATGTTGTTCGGATTGGATTATGATATCCAATCCAAATTGGAGGGGTGGGGGGGGGGGCAGGGGTGGTTACGTTTGCACTTTTCCAATCTGCTGGAACCTTACTAGAACTTGGGGAATCTTGGAAGATCACAAACAGTGTGTTCACTGGTTGGAATTTTCCGGCCATTCCCGCTGGTGGGATCTTCAATTCCCACCAGTGGCGAAGCCTCCAAGTGTTCCCTGGCAGTTGTGGGGCACGGTGCATAAAATAGGAAACCCCATTGATAGTGGCTGGGACGAGAAGATCGAGTGAATCAGCCAACCGTGAGGCACCCTTTGCCGCTGCGAAACATGCTGGGAGGGGCAGGGGGGGTGGGATGGAGGGGAAGGTGGCGGGGGGGCAGGGGAGTGTTGAAAAATCCCGTCCACCATCTCTACAGACACCTCCTTTAAGAGCCTCAGCCACTTGGCCCAAGGGGTTTTAGCTTTCTGCCCTAAAGGTTATCCTGGTATGCTCCCTCTAGTCATTGTTTTATCTACCTCTCTCCCTGATTTTCTTCTTTGAAAGGAATGTATTTTGTATTTTCCACCATGAAGACAGATATAAAATATTTGTTGAGAGTCTCATCCCTTTCCTCGTTTACCATCTGTAATTCCCTACTCTCATCCTCTGGGAGACCAATTCTTACTTTAGCTTTCATGGCCTTTTTATTTAGAAATGCTGACTGTTTTATCTTTCTTGCTATTTAATTCCCATAATCTATTTTCTTCCACTCGATCTTTTTATAGACAACCTTTGCTGATGTGTCAAATTTTTCCAACCTTCTGGGCTACATTAATTTTTGCAACATTCTTTTCCCTCAGCGTGACATCATCCTTAATTCCTGTAGCTGACCGTATAAGGTTATGTTCACTGAGTTTCCTTTGTCAGTGAGGTCAATCCTGTCCTATCTCTCTTCTCTGAGGATGGGGTGCAGGAACAGAAAGACTCATGGGTTTTTTTTATTCATTCGTGGGACATGGGCATTGCTGGTTGGCCAGCATTTATTGCCCTCAGAGGGCAGTTGAGAATCAACCACATTGCTGTGGCTCTGGAGTCATGTGTAGGCCAGACCGGGTAAGGACGGCAGATTTCCTTCCCTAAAGGACATCAGTGAACCAGATGGGTTTCTGACAATGGGCAGTGGTTTCATGGTCATTAGTAGATTCTTAATTTCAGATATTTTTTGAAATTCCGCCATCTGCTGTAGTGGGATTTGAACCTGGGTCCCCAGAACATTAGCTGAGTTTTTGGATTAATAGTCTAGGGATTATACCACTAGGCTGACACCCACATTTGCACAGAATCGTTGAAGGTAGCAGGACAGGTTGAGAAAGCGGTTAAAATAATATATGGAATCATGGCCTTTTTGAATAGGAGCATAGGGTACAAAGCTGCCAGATGCAGCACCCTCCCCCAACTATGGCCTCTGGCAGCAGGCTAGTGATCTGTTCCAAGAAGAAATTTCACCCTTAGAATAGATGATTTGGTTTGATTTATTATTGTCAATGTATTAGTATACAGTGAAAAATATTGTTTCTTGTGCGTTATACTGACAAAGCATACCGTTCATAGAAAAGGAAATGAGAGAGTGCCGAATGTAGTGTTGCAGTCATAGCTAGGGTGCAGGGAAAGATCAACTTAATGTGAGGGAGGTCCATTCAAAAGTTTGATGTTAGCAGAGTTGGTTGGAATGTGTCCTCAGATTTTTGTATCTTTTTCCCAATGGGAGAAGGTGGAAGAGAGAGGTAAAAGTGATTATAAAATCAAGGGACTTATGATGAATCTTTATGATGAACCTCAGCTGGGTATTCTGCCCCATTCTGGGCACCACGCTTCACAAAGGATACAGAAAAGATTAACGAGAATGGAATGAGGCACTTCAGATACAGTGGATAAATGGGAGAAGTTGGGTCTATTTTCCAAAGAGAGGGGAATCTTGGGAGGAGATTTGATAAGGAGGTTACAATGAAGAGTCTGAATGGAGTGGATAAGGAGAAACTATTGTAAGCAGAGGACACCGATGAATGGCAAAAGAGCTAAAGGTGACAGAAGAACAAATATTTATACACAGTGAGTGGCTGGGATCTGGAATATCTATTTGAGAGTGTGGTGACGGCAGATTCAATCGTGATTTTCAAAGAGAATTGGACAATTGTCTGAAGATAAAAAACATTCATGGGGGAAAGGGTTGGGGGAGAGAATTGAAATATTCTTATGGAGAACCAGCATAGACACGATGGGCTGAATGACCTGCTACCGTGCTGTCACCATTCTATGTTTACATGATACTAACCGAATTTCATTGCGGAGATGTAGCTTTGCTGAGATTGCCAACTTACTTTCCCAGAGTTCAGGGGCACTGTTGACTGTGTTTTCCTTATTCTTTCGTGGGATGTGGACATCACTGGCAAGGCCAGCATTTGTTGCCCATCCCTAATTGTCCTTGGCCATTTTAGAATCAACCACATTGCTGGGGCCTGGAGTCACGTGGAGGCCAGACTGGATGAGGACGGCAGATTTCCTTCACACAAAGGCATTAGTGAACCAGATGAGTTTTTAGGGCAATCAATGATAGTTTCGTGGTCACCATTACTGAGACTCTAACTTTACCTTCCAGATTTATTAATTGAATTCAAATTCCACCCACTACTATGGTGGGATTTGAACCTATGTCCCCAGAGGATTGACCTGGGCCTGTGGATTACTAATCCAACGACACTGTTTCGATGCCACTCTCTCTCCCTCTGGGTACATCGCCTTGTGGTTCAGAATGTCAACTCCGCCCTATAACCTCAGCTGAGGGGAACTCCATATTCTCAACATTCAGCTGGTGTGTCTAGGTCAGTGCCCACTATTCTGAGGGCAGTTCCAATTCCTTCATTCTGTGCCAGTCTGCCCATTCATTCAAGCCACTACAGTAAAACCACTGGACGATAAGGACAACCCACTGACAACATGGCTGATAATGAGGGTGTGTGAGCCTCTGACATGTGGGCTGCATGCACACAGTGAAAGCAATCCTGTCACATGGAATATGTTAGAGCAGTCTATTAGGGTATCAATGCTGTGGCTACCTGGAACACTCTGGAGGAAGCTACAGTACTCATAGGGTGGGTGTTTGGGCTCTTGGTTGTCTAAACCTGCCTGCTGCAAAACCAGACTATCAGGAGGAGGCAGCCGTAGCCATCAGCCATAGCTGAGAGGCAAGCGGAGGAATGGGGGTGTGAACCTAGAGAGGTTCTTTCTGATGAGGCTGCCGACGAGGAACTCATCAGACTGCAATTCAGGTAACTATAACGCCAATTCTCCATTCACCACCACTCCTGAGCCTGTCTGCCTACCATCAGTGGGACGGTGTTGGGTGGCACAGTGGTTAGCATTGCTGCCTTACAGTGCCAGGGACCCGAGTTCGATTCCAGCCTCAGGCCGCACTGTTTATGTGGCGTTTGCACATTCTCCTCGTGTCTGTGTGCGTTTCCTCTGGGTGCTCCGGTTTCCTCCAACACTCCAAAAATGTGCAGGTTAGGTTGATTGGCCATGCAAAAAAATTAGCCCTTGTGTCAGGGCGAATTAGCAGGGTAAATACATGGGGTTATGGGGATAGGGCCTGTTGTGGTGCAGACTCGATGGGCCGAATGGCTTCTATCTGCACTGGAGGGATTCTAGGTGACTGACCATGGAACATTTATGGCTGGTATTGCTCAGCTGTCCTCTGGGCAGTGAGGTGCTGAGAAATTAAAGCCTTTTACTGTAAAACAGCTTTAAAATATGGTCATTCTGAAATTCATATGGTCCGAAGTGCAATGAGCTTCTATTGCACGTGTTCCAAAAGCCTGCGAAAATGTTAGAAACAAAACCATTTTTTTCCCCTATAATCTACCGTGCAATCGCTGCAAATTGCCTATTATAAAACCTCAGGGTACAAGGGGATTAGTATTTAGATGCTTTGATTCTTTGCTATCTGAAATGTCAGCTGGGAAAATGAAAAGGATGAGAGCGCACAATTTGCTCGCGATCTCGCTTGCAGTGAGGGACCTTAGAGAGTTGGATTTGAATTGCAAAACAAAACCCTGACCTATTCTACTGTTCAAAAATAAACTTGAACAATTACATTAGCGGCAGCGTTTTTTATCTTACTATGATTGGTACGCTAGATTACATCTTTTGGGGTTGTTTTGCACTCTGATATTCTGTAGCAGAATACATGTGATCTTTCTCAAAGAAGAGCAGTGTTTCTGTTAACTGGTCTGGATGATACTTCACTCCGCTAAAAAATCTTGTTCAAAGAGGTGGAAGCATTCCTTGTCATATATTTCAGTTTGGACGTTTCCCAAAATGACAGCAGCAATATTCCTCAGTGGGCTGCCCCAGCAGTGCTGTATAAAAGGCCAGCCACTCAGTGCCCTCAAGATGTGGGTGACTACTTGCCCCCATCACCTGGAAACATTCCAAAGCAAAATCCTGCAGGTATTGGAAAAGCGGAATAAAAACAAAAATTGCTGGGAATACTCAGTGGGTCAGACAAGAGAGAAAACAGAGGTCTGAATTGGAAATCCGGTGATCATAAGGATGTAAGAACTCACAGCAGGAGTAGCCAATTCAGCTCCTTGGACCTGCTCCACCATTCAGTACGATGATGGCTGATCTCAGAATTTCATACAATCTCTACAGTGCAGAAGAGGCCATTCGGCCCATTGAGTCTGCACTGATCACAATCCCACCCAGATCCTATCCCGTAACCCCACATATTTTCCCTACTAATCTCCCTGCCACTAAGGGGGCAATTTATCATGGTCAAACCATGTAACCCGCACATCTTTGGACTGTGGGAGGAAACCGAAGCACCCAGAGGAAACCCACACAGACACGGGGAGAAAGTGCGGACTCCACACAGACGGTGACCCAAGCCGGGAATCGAATCTGGGTCCCTGGCACTGTGAAGCAGCAGTGCCAGTCACTGTACTACTGTGCCGCCCCACTGCGGTTTCATCTCCACAGCACAATGGCGAGGTGGTGAGCACTGCTGCCTCACAGCATCAGCGATCTGCATTCGATTCTGGCCTTCAGTGACTGTGTGGAGTTTGCATATTCTCCCCGTGCTCTGGGCACTCCGGCTTCCACCCATAGTCCAAAGATGTGCAGGGTAGGTGGGCTGGCCATACTAAATTGCCCCTCAGTGTCCAAAGATGTGTAGGTTAGGCAGATTAACCATGGTTAGTGTGCAGGGCTGCAGGGGATGGGGCAGTGGGGAGGACCTGTGTGAGATGCTCTTTTGGAGAGTCAGTGCAGACTCAATGTACTGAATGACCTCTTTCTGCAGTGTAGAGGTTCTATGGTTCTGTAGTTCCTGCCCGCTCCCCACAACCCTTTAGCCTGTTGGTAATTAAAAACCTATCTATCCCCTCCTTAAATTTGTATAGTGTTCCAGTGTCCACTGCACTCTGGGGTTAGAAAATTCCATGGATTCATGACCCTTTGAGTGAAGTAACTCCTCCTCATTTCTGTTTTAAATCTTAAACCCCTTAATCTAAACCTATCTTCCACTTCTGTGCTTTGCAGTGATTTTGCGCTCCCATAATTAATTATTTTCGGATTTCTGTTAATCAAAATTCTTCAGAGTTAATTTGCTCTTCACAGGCACACGTTTAGCTGCGTGCAAACAAGCAGATCTTACATTTCTATCGGATTGCTATGCATCGCATCATACATTTAAACAAATAATTCCTGTAGAATTGGATGCTTGAGGTTTGTGCTTAAGAAAGACACTCAGGGCTGGACCTCGGTGTGCTTCGGCAGGGTGTCTTTTCAGTGGGCTGGGGGGGGTGGATGCAGGTAAAATTGGTCGGGTGGTTAGTCTTCCACCTTCCCAATCAGATTGGCCAGCAGCTTCTCAGGGTGAGACTTACTCCAACTGATGGGCACGCAAGTTCCACTCTCAACAGCTTTCATCTGCCCCTCAGCGAATGAGAGCTGCAGGGCAACTTGCTCTGGTCATGACAGCTTCATCCGACTTTCCTTGCTGGGGTAGGGAGGGGATAGGGGTGGGGGTGCGGTGCGTGGTGATTTTTTAAAATTTTATTTATTATTGTCACATATGTTAGTATACGGTGAAACGTATTGTTTCTTGTGTACTATACAAACAAAACATACTGTACATAGAGAAGGAAATGAGAGAGTACGGAATGTAGTGTTACAGTTATAGCTCGGGTGTAAAGAAAGATCAACTTAATATAAGGTAGGTTCATTCAAAAGTCTGATAGCAGCAGGGAAGAAGCTGTTCTTGAGTCGGTTGATATGTGACCTCAGACTTTTATATCTTTTTCCCGATAGAAGAAGATGAAAGACAGTATGTCCGAGGTGCGTGGGGGCCTTGATTATGCTGGCTGTTTTTCTGAGGCAGTGGGCGGGAGGTTGGTTTGCGTGATGGACTGGGCTTCGTTCACAATCCTTTGTAGTTTTTTTGCAGTCTTGGACACAGCAGCAGCCATACCAAGCTGTGATACAACCAGACTAAATGCTTTCTATGGTGCATCTGTGAAAGTTGGTGGAGAGCGGGGTGGTTAGCAGGATGGGATAGGGTGAGCATTCCTACCCTAGTTAAAGAACCAGCTCAGCTCCCTTTTAATTTAAATTTATATAGCTAAGCTTTTTTTGTTTGCGTTATCTTATCCTGCAGAAAAAGTTACAGTTTTTGTGCAATCGGAACCAAATGTTTCTCCAACTCCATCTCAAATACACACATCTAAAATAACAAAGAAAATTACAGCACAGGAACAGGCCCTTCGGCCCTCCAAGCCTGCACTGACCAGGCTGCCCGACTGAACTAAAACTCCCTACCATTCCGGGGACCATATCCCTCCATTCCCATTCTATTCATATGTTTGTCCAGAAGTCCCTTAAAAATCACTATCATATCTGCTTCCATACGTCCGCCAGCAGCGAGTTCCAGGCACCCACCACGCTCTGTGTAAAAAAACTTGCCACATATATCTCCTTTAAACCATGCCCCTTGCACCTTAAACCTATGCCCCCCAGTAATTGACTCTTGCACCCTGGGAAAAAGCTTCTGACTATCCACTCTGTCCATGCCCCTCATAATCTTGTAGACTTCTATCAGGTCGCCCCTCAACTTCTGTCATTCCATTGAGAACAAATCAAGTTTCTCCAACCTCTCCTCATGGCTAATGTCCTCCATACCAGGCAACATCCTGGTAAATCTTTTCTGTACTCTCCCCAAAGCCTCCACATCCTTCTCATAGAGTGGTGACCAGAATTGAACACTTATATTCCAAGTGTGACCTAACTAAGGTTCTATAAAGCTGCAACATGACTTGCCAATTTTTAAACTCAATGCCCCAGCCAATGAAGCCAAGCATGCTGTATGCCTTCTTTGACTACCTTCTCCACTTGTGTTGCCACTTTCAGTGACCTGTGTACATCTACACCCAGATCCCTCTGCCAATCAAAACTCTTAAGGGCTCTGCCATTTACTGTATATTTCCTATCTGCATTAGGCCTTCCAAAATGCATTACCTCACATTTGTTCGGATTAAACTCCATTTGCCATCTCTCCGACCAAGTCGCCAACCGATTTATATCCTGCTGTATCCCCTGATGGGCCTCATCACTATCTGCAAGTCCACCAGCCTTTGTATCATCCACAGACTTAGTAATTAAACCAATTACATTTTCTTCCACATCATTTATATACATTACAAACAGCAAAGGTCCCAGCACTGATCCCTGAGGAACACCACTTGTCACAGCCCTCCATTCAGGAATGCACCCTCCCACTGCTACCCTCTGTCTTCTTTGACTGAGCCACCTTGCCAGCTCACCTCTGATCCCATGTGATTTCATCTTCTGCACCAGCCTGCCATGGGGGACTTGTCAAAGGCCTTACTGAAGTTCATGTGGACAACATCCACAGCCTTATCCTCATCAATCACCTTCATCACTTCGTCGAAAAACCCGATCAAGTTAGTGAGACAAGACCTCCTCTTCACAAAACCATGTTGCCTCTCGCTAATACGTCCACTTATTTCCAAGTGGGAGTAAATCTTGTCTTGAAGAATCCTCTCCAATAATTTCCCTACGATTGATGTAAGGCTCATCGGTCAGTAATTACCTGGATTATTCTTACTACCCTCTTTAAACAAAAGAGCAACATTGGCTATTCTCTGGGACCTCCCCTGTAATCATGATGTGGAGGTGTTGGTGTTGGACTGGGGCAAACACTGTAAGAAGTCTCACAACACCAGGTTAAAGCCCAATATGTTTATTTGTAGCAAACACCACTAGCTTTTGGAACTGGCTGTTCCTTCGTCAGGTGGGTGGGAGTTCTGATCACAAACAGGGCATGTAAAGACACAAACTCAATTTGCATGAATAATGATTGGAATATGAGTCTTTACAGCTAATCAAGTCTTAAAGATACAGACAATGTGTTTGTACACATTGGAGAGTGGAATTTGAATTCAATAAAAAATAATCTGGAATTAAGAATCTACAGATGTCTATGAAACAGTTGTTGATTGCCGGAAAAACCCACCTGATTTACTGATGTCCTTTCAGGAAGGAAATCTTACCTGGTCTGGCCTACATGTGGCTCTAGAGCCACTGTAAGTGGTTGACTCAACTGCCCTCCAAGGGCAACTAGGGATGGGCAATAAATGCTGGTCAGTCAGTGACGCCCATGTCCCACAAATGAAAAATAAAAAAGAATGGTCTATTTCTGCACTGTAGGGATTCTATGATATAATTGTTGAACACACATAAATGAAGAAGGCCATTTAATTGATCCTTCCAAGAACCGCTACAGTGTCCCCAGGGTTAAGCCAAAGAAGCCTATGTTCTTAATCTATTTTGTTCTAAAATTGGCGTTACTGGAATCTTGATGCCAAAGTGGGGGGAGGGGGGTTGTATCTAAGTTCAGAGTGCCACTGAAATCCAAAGAATTAGTCCTCAGTGGTCCGAGCGTCCAATGAGTGCATTGTACTGCTCTGCCATAGCATTCCGATCCTTAGCTTTTTCACAACCAACCACCGAAAATTAAATCTATTAAATTGGAGAATGCCTGAGAAAGTTCCTATAGAATTATAAAAGGTATCTTCCATAAATTGGAAAACAGATCCATTATAAATTGAACCATATGGAAAGCCGACATTTATCTGCATTGAATAACAAGTTAGAACTTTAGTGAATAAATATGCTGAATTGCAGAAGGAACTGTTCCGGAACTATTTATAACATATATTCTGCACAATTTTATATGTGATCATTTATATGCTGCGTTCTGGTGGGACATCAAATCGCCAGGAAGTAAAAATGCTCTCACCAGAGTACCAATTAATTCTGCTGAAACCTGAAACCTGTGTAATATTAATACCCATCTAGGACAGAGACAAGCCAGGGCTAATTTACAAATGCATAGATTACTGGCTTTACAAATAGAGAACTCCCCACTCACCTGACGAAAGAGCAGCGCTCTGAAAGCTAGTGATAGAACAAAGAACAAAGAACAAGAACAACACAGCACGGGAAACAGGCCCTTCGGCCCAACGAGCCCGCGCCGCCGTCCCACTGTCTCAGTGACCTATTCATGATTTTAGTCTACGCCTAATGTGCCAGGATCAGGGAGGTCCAATATAGGGACAATTTGTTACCCAATCAATCAGCCTAAAAGCACATCTTTGGGATGTGGGAGGAAACCGGAGTACCCGGAGGAAACCCACGCAACCACGGGGAGAACGTGCAAACTCCCACAGACACAGGTCCAAATCCATGTGTCCGCACAGCAACAGAGATAGTCTCTGAGCTGTCATGTTGCCCTCGAGATGGTCCAGTTTAAGCACACTAACGACATGAAGCAATAGGCAACTCCCGAAGCAACGTCCAAGAGCAGCCCACTACAACCTGCCGCATGCATGCCCCTTGCTGGACTTAAATGCCTGTGGAGACAAAAAATTCATTATTAAACAGGCAAAGACTGTAACATCCCTGAGGCAAAAACGTAATCCCAAGCCTACAATGTTTAGTAAGGCCTGCTATATCCCCCTATATGTAGCCCGCTCATGTGGCTGTCTAAGTGACTCTTAAACAACCCTAGCGTGCCTGCTTCCACCACCTTACTCGGCAGTGCATTCCACACCCCCACTACCCTTTGCGTGAAAAACTGCCCTCTAATATTTGTCTTATACCTAGCCCCCCTCACCCTAAGCCCGTGACCCCTCGTTCTATCCATTTCTAATAGCGGAAAAAGCTTACCACCATTTACTCTATCTATCCCCTTCATAATCTTATAAACCTCTGTTAGATCCCCCCTCAGCCGACGTCTCTCAAGGGAAAACAGCCCAAGTTCGTTCAATCTTTCATCGTAAGACAGCCCTTCCATACCAGGCAGCATCCTGGTAAATCTCCTCTGCACTCTCTCCAGGATCTCTACATCGTTCCGGTAGTACGGCGACCAGAACTGGACACAGTACTCCAAGTGAGGCCTAACCAACGTTCTATACAACTGCAACATCAGACTCCTACTCTTATATTCTATACCCCTTCCTATGAAGGCTAACATACCATATGCTTTCCTCATCACATTCTGCACCTGCACCGACACCTTCAGGGACTTGTGCACTTGCACCCCCAGGTCTCTCTGCATATCTATACTCCGGATAGTTCTACCTTTTATCGTATAACTCCCCTCCACATTATTCCGGCCAAAGTGCATCACCTCGCATTTCTCCGGATTAAATTCCATTTGCCATCTATCTGCCCAATCTACCATCCTGTCTATGTCCTGTTGCATTGCCAGGCACTGCTCCTCAGTACCCGCCAATCCAACCATCTTAGTGTCATCAGCAAATTTGCTGATCACACCACCTACCCTCTCTTCCAAGTCATTAATATATACTACAAATAGAAGAGGTCCTAGTACCGAGCCCTGCGGCACACCACTGGTGACAGACCTCCAATTGGAAAAGGAGCCTTCCACTACTACCCGCTGTCTCCTCCTCCCAAGCCAGTTCTCCACCCATCTACATACCTGGCCTTGTATCCCATGAGCCTTCACCTTTTCTATCAGCCTACCATGAGGGACCTTGTCAAACGCCTTACTGAAATCCATATAAACGACATCAACGGCTTGTCCTTCGTCAACCGTTTTTGTCACCTCTTCAAAAAATTCCACTAGATTCGTAAGGCACGACCTCCCTGTAACGAAGCCATGCTGCGTATCCCTGATCAGATTGCAGCGCTCCAGATGTTCATACATCCTATCCTTGAGGATCCTCTCCATTAGCTTGCCTATAACTGAAGTCAAGCTCACCGGCCTATAATTCCCTGGGTTATCCCTCTGACCCTTTTTAAACAACGGTACTACATTTGCAATCCGCCAATCCTCTGGGACCTCACCTGTGTCCAAAGAAGAGACAAAGATTTGCGTCAGAGGCCCAGCAATTTCATCCCTCACCTCCCTTAGCAGCCTGGGATAGATGCCATCAGGCCCCGGAGATTTATCCGTCTTTATACTGTCTAAAAGTCCCAACACCTCTTCCCTCGTGATGACTATTTCCCTCAACAGATCCTCAAACTCCTCAAGCACAGCACCAGACATCAGGCCCCTCTCCTGCGTGAATACCGACGCAAAGTATTCATTCAAGATCTCCCCCATTCCCCCAGACTCCAAGCATAGTTCCCCTCCTCTGTCCCTGAGAGGACCAATCTTCCCTCTAACCATCCTTTTGTTTCTAACATAGGAGTAAAATGCCTTAGGATTTTCCTTAATCCTACCCGCCAAAGCCATTTCGTGGCCCCTTTTTGCCTTTCTGATGCCCCTTTTAAGTTCTCTCCTACATTCTCTGTATTCTTCTAACGCTATCTCTGTCCTCAAATGCCTAGATCTAATGTACGCCTCCCTCTTCCTCCTGACCAGGTCCTCAATATCCCTAGTTACCCACGGCTCTCTAATCCTACCCTTCCCATCCTTCCTCTTGACCGGCACATGTCTTTCCTGCAAAGATTTTAGTTTTCCCTTGAGAGACTCCCACATACCCAGCGTCGACCTGCCATCAAACAGCTTACCCCAGTCCGTATCTTTAAGATCCTGCCTAATCCAGTTGTATCTAGCCCTCCCCCAGTTTAACACCCTCCCCTTAGGACAGGCTTCATCTTTATCCATTAATATCTGAAACCAGACAGAGTTGTGGTCACTGTTAGCCACATGCTCTCCTACTTCAACGTAAACCACCTGCCCAGGCTCATTCCCCAGAACCAAGTCCAGTATAGCCCCCTCTCTGGTCGGGCTATCCACATACTGCTCCAGGGATCCTTCCATTCCACACTGTACAAATTCCTCCCCGTCAGCACCCTCTGATCTCGGCACCTTCCAATCTACCCCGGGGAGATTAAAATCTCCCACTACCACCACCCTATTCTTCCTGCACTTATCTAGAATGTCCCTGCTTATCCCTTCTTCCACAGCCCTCGGGCTGTTGGGCGGTCTGTAGTACACACCCAACATAGTAACATCTCCCTTCCTATTCCTCAACTCCACCCATAGCGACTCGATTCCTATATCCTCTATACCTCCCTCCCTCTGCACTGCTATGATGCAATCCTTAACTAACAACGCCACTCCCCCACCTCTCAGCGACCCACCCCTATCACGCCTGAAGCACTTATACCCAGGAACATTCAACTGCCAGTCCTGCCCTTCCTTTAACCAAGTCTCTGTCACCGCCACCACTTCCAACTTCCTTTCGAACATTAATGCCTTCAGTTCATCTGTTTTGCCAGTCACACTCCTAGCATTGAAACACATGCACCGAAGACCCTCAGAAACAATCCGATCCTTCTTCCTACCCTCCGGGCTTACCCTATCCCCAATCCCAGTTCCGTCCACCTCCCCACCCCCCCTCCATATTAGTTTAAACCCTGCTGAAACACTCCAGCTAACCTTCCAGCTAAGATATGCATGCCCTTCCCAGTTAACTGTACCCCATCCCTCTTGTATATTTGCCCCTCTTTCATAAAGACTTCCCAGTGGTCTACGAATCTAAAACCCTCTGCCCTACACCAATCCTTCAACCACGCATTTAGTTGGAGTATCTCATTATTTCTAGCCCTGCTAGCCCCAGGCACCGGCAGCAACCCAGAGAACGCCACCCTGGAGGCCCTACATTTCAGCCTAGCCCCCAACTCCCTGAACTGCCTACGTATGTCCCCCCTGCACTTTGTTCCTACATCCTTCTCTCCTATGTGCACTATCACATCAGACTCAGTCCCTCCACCCTTCAAAATTCCCTCTACCCTTTCTGAAACATCCTGTACCCCTGCTCCAGGGAGGCAGACTACCATCCTGGAGTCCCGCTTTTGCCCACAGAACCGCCTGTCAATCCCTTTGACTCTCCCATCCCCCATCACTATCTCACACCCTGTACTCTTCCCTTCCTCCGAGGTATTCTGATCTCCCTCCCTTGCCTTCTCTACCCCAGCTGTCACCCCACCCTTGATATTCCGGGGTAATTCCTCCGGGGCGGACCTAGTGCCATGACTCCTTTTCTTTTCGCTCTTCCTAACTGTAACCCATCCATCTCTCCTCCTAGGTCCTGGTATCTGCTCAGTGTTACTGTCCCTATCCATTATTTCCTCATTTTCCCTAACTAAAAACATATCCTCCAGCCTCAGTTCCAGCTGCCTCACCCAGGCCCTTAATCTCTGCACCTCTAGACATTTCCCGCATATGTGGGCTTTCGGGAGATGTGCTGTCTCCAGAAATGTCCACATATGACAACGAACACAGTGAACACGTGTAACTCTAGACCCTGCCATTATGTTTGCCCCCTATTAAGGTGTCCTATTAATTCCTGTTACCGAGCCTGCGCTCGCCCGAGCCCAGTGAGCTTAAGCCCTTTTACCTCTCACTCTGCTTCCCGCCTCACTCCGCTGCCCACTATCTACCCTGGCCTTCTTTTTATACTCCCGCGCTCCCTTCCCAGCAGCCCCCGTGCCTATCTCCCGCTACGGAGCGCCAAAATAAACAAAAACCCTCCCGAACTAGAATTAAGTCAAAATGCAGTAATTACAATGCAGCACACTCACCAAAAGGCAGCCACTCGTCGAAATCACAGCTCCAGAGAACAGTGATGTTTGCTACCAAATAAACCTGGTGTTGTGAGACCTCTTACTGTGTTTACCCCAGTCCCACGCCAGCATGTCCACATCTTTACAAATAGAGGTACAGGGCATAAAGCAAGAAAGTTATTCTAAGTTAGGTGGATTGACCATGTTAAATTGCCCCTTTGTGTCAGGTGGATTAGGTAGGGTAAATGTGTGGAGTTATGGGGATAGGGCCAGGGAGGGATTGTGGCCGGTACAGACTTGATGGTCCGAATGGCCTCCTTCTGCACTGTAGGAATCTATGATTCCTTGATCTTTACAAATCTTTAAATCTTTGGCCTTCATAGTGAGAGGTTTTGAGTTATAGGAATAGGGATGTTTTATTGCAGTTGTACAGGGCCTTGATGAGGCCACACTTGGAGTATTGTGTGTCGTTTTTGTGTCCTTACTTGAGGAAGGATGTCCTTGCTATAGAGGGAGTGTGGCAAAACTTTACCAGGCTGATTCCTGGGCTGGCAAGACTGTCATTTGAGAAGAAACTTAGTTAGGATAATATCTATTGGAGGTTAGAAGAGTGAGAGGGGATCTCGTCGAAACGTATACATTTCTAATAAGGTTAGACAGAATAGATTCAGAACGAACGTTCCCAATGGTGCAAGTATCCAGGACTAAGGATTATAGTTTGAGGATAAGGGGTAAATCGAGGGTGGGGGGATGCTGATGTAATTCCAGCGAATAGTGTTTCGCTGTGTTATTCCGAACATGGATTAGCAGGAACCCAACCTGCCGTCCGCATGCCATGAAAGTGATGAGGAAAATATTCGGAATTGACTGCCCTCTGGCGGAATTCCGATTTCTGGCTTCTCTCTACCATGTAACCTGAGGTGAGGAGAAATGTTTTCACTCAGAGGGTGATGAATGTGGAGAATGGAATTCACTACTACAGAAAGTAGTTGAGGCTAAAACATTATGTGATTTCAAGAAGGAATTAGATATAGCTTGTGGCTAAAGGGATCTAAGGATTTGGTGGGGGGAGGGGGGGGATGTTGAATTTGATGATCAGCCATGATCAAAATGAAAGGTGGAGCAGGCTCAAAGGGCAAAATGGCCTATTCCTGATTTTATTTTCTATGTAAAGCATTAAGGGGGGTGGGGGGGGGGGGGGGGGGTGGCGATTCTCCCAGCTGGGGAACGTAAGTGGAGGTCATGTAGCAGGCTTCCCGCTGGACATCACAGCTTCTGTGCATCTCTGGCCACCGAATTTTCATTTTCTTGTTAGAATGAAAACGGAAATTCTCATTAGAATGTGATTAATGAGCCTGGGACTGAAATCTCCAGGTTCACTGCCGCACCACCACCCCCTAACCCTGAAAGCCGGGAGTGTTTCACTCCAGTGGGGTTTACCACGGTTTCCTACAGACAGGGAACTGGTGGCCCGGCCCTGCTGGAATGAGGGCCCCAAGAAGGGTCAAAGCTGGGAACTAAACATTCATAAGTATGTGGCTTTTCATAAGGACAGGCAGAAAGGAATGGGTGGTGGGGGGTAGCTTCATTAGCACGTGATTGAAGAAGTACGATAGCAAGAAGTGGAGCTGTGAGGCAACAGTGCTAACCACTGTGCCACCCTGTCTTCAGAAAACATGAAGGAACGTGTTATCCATTCAAATCAGGACTTATCCTTTACTGCCATTTATTTTGAAATAGCTCGAATTGCTGAATGCGCTGAAGATCCTTTTATTAATATTTACCCTGATCAATTCATTACACTGATAGCAACTAAATTCTTTTTAACATTGTTCACACTGATGTTTAGTAGCTGCATCCTTGTGTTAAAATCTACATATAGCTGGATGTAGTCGTAGCTGAGATATGGTGAACCACTTTTGTTATCTAATCTAATACTGCAATGTGGCAGTATTGTTGCTGCCATGCTGTGGATCATATATAGCTGATGTAGCTCTGTTCAGAGGCTGGCACTATTCCTTCCTCTGATTTCCAACTCGGGTGTTAACAACGTTTCTCATTTTTATATGAATGGTGCAGGAAATTTCCCAGCAGCAGGATCGGATACAGCAGCCAGCCAATAATTGAAGGCAGCCATTAGGGTGGTTTTCCTGGAGTCGCCCCCAGCTTTGTGGCGATCGTCTTCCTGCAGCCAACTTGGGAGCCACTGGAGTCAGAGCTCTCAGGCCCCAAAGAGGGTGCCTCGTGCAGAGATAGTCACTCCCAGAGGAGATCAAAATGGAAACCCCCCTTTCCCAATTCCCAAGTTGCCTCAGCAATGTCCTCTGCTCTTGTCAGACACATGCGTCGTGAGGCACCCTCTAGGGAGCCCAGAAGCTATCTTGCAACCTGCACTTTGTTTGTCTTAAAAGAGAGATTGAATGGATCTGGAACTAGGGACCACTGCCTAAAAATAAGGGATGCTCATTTTAAGACCGAGATGAAGATCATTTCTCTCAGAGAGTCATCAGTCTTTGGAACTCTCTCTCAAAAGCTGGTGGAAGCAGAGCCTCTGAATATTTTTAAGGCAGAGCTAGATATAATTCTTGATTGACAAGGGGGTGAAAGATTATCAGGGACAGGCAGGAATGTGGGAATGAGGTTACTCTCAGATTAGTCACGATCTTACTGAATGGTGGAGCAGCATTGAGGGGCCGAGTGGCCTATTCCTGCTCCTAATTTGTATGAGATTCATTACTGTTCTTATCGAAATCTGCTTGGCAATAAAATCAAGTCTCATCACATCTGTGATGATTGATATTTTCCCTCAGTGACAGAAAACTGGTGACTGTTTCAAAATAAAATTTTAAGTATTTTACTTTCTGGCCTAGTTCCTGGATCCCCCCACTCTTGTTATATCAGCATAATAGCTAGCTTGGTTTATGCCAGATCCTTTATCGACTCATAATATCTTATAGCGCAGAAGGAGGCCATTTGGCTCATCAAGTCTGCACTGACCACAATCCCACCCAGGCTCTATCCCCACAACCCCATGCATTTCCCCTAGCTAGTCCTCCTGACATTAAGGGGCAATTTAGCATGGCCAATCCACCTAACCTGCACATCTTTGGACTGTGGGAGGAAACTGGAGCATCCGAAGGAAACTCACGCAAAAGTGAGAAAGTGCAAACTCTACACAGACAGTGACCCAAGGCTGGAATTGAACCTGGGTCCCTGGCGCTGTGAGGCCACGGTGCTAACAACCATGCCGCCCTAAGTGGTATGAAGTATGTGGATAAAGCAAATTTTGTATTGTCATGTTTGATGTGTCCATTATGACTGAGTTTTGACAGGAGATTGGGAGAACTGCAGAAGAAGTTATCAGTTCTTGTCGGCAAGGTGAATATTAATGACTCCCCATAGTTACCCAAGCCACAGTTGGGTCACATGCTTTAAAACGTATGCGATACTTTCTGAGGGGACATTTGCCCAGCAGAGTGGGAATATTAAATATGATTTCAGATTTGCTTCTCCTGAACAATACAACATGCAAAAATTATGCCCAGTTGGATCATTCCAGTCACGTCCGCGCATTGATAATTCGTTCAGTTGGTATTTTAGTTTTGGCAGTGTTTTATTTATTGCCGCCATAACAGTCTAGGAAACAACTTCTTTATGGATCTGTTAGGAGTGAAACCAGGACCAAGCAGGGCACGTGGCTAGCCCATTGCACTGGGGGTGCGCTGATGCCTACAATCATGATATACCCAGGCGAGGGTGGAGTAAAGGATCAGGGTGGCCAATGAGGTTAAACCGAGGCTTTACCTGACTCAATTGTTCAAAGCCACCTTGGCTTTTTGGCTAAGATGAAGCATCGGGATCAAGTCCGGGAGGGGGTGCGATGCCTCATCCTGTCAGCTTGCATCTTATTTGATTGAGCCCAAGGTGGGATGCAATGTCTTGCAGCTTAGATCCTGTTTGTCTCTCATGTGGGGTCCATAATTGGACCTAATTTGAATTGGTTTAATGGATTAAAAATAAACAACCAAAATGTATCAAAAAAACAAGGTAGAAAGCTCTGTTGCTCGTTAAATAATTGTTCACTTTAATTTCTTTTCATTATTTTCAATCACTCCACTCTCCTCATTAGATAGCCTCTTCAATAAACAGAGGTTATTGAATCTCACCACCCTTTCAGGCAGTGTATTCCAGCTCATAAAAACTCATGTAACCGAAAACAATTTTCCCTCACTTTCCCCTGAAGAATATTCATTCAGATGCCATGAAGTTGGCTTTGTTGTTTCAGCAAGCCTTTATTAACAACTCATAACCATATATGTACATAGAGTAGGGGGTGCAGGAAGGGAGCTGACTTCATCCAACTCTTTACCTATCTCTGCCTATCTCTAGACTGACTTTGGCTTTGGGTCGTGTGCTTCCTTACCTCGTCATCTGGACCATCTGGGGAGTACTGTACTCAGTCCCACATGAGCCCTATATGTGCTAGACCCTACCACTGCACCTGAAGCTCTTTGGCCGATTGCCTTAAATTTGGACTTCTGGTTATTGGCCTACTTGTCAAGGGAAATGGTCTTATCCCTATCGATGTTGGCAAAACCCACAATAATTTTGAACAATTTTATTTGCTCTTCCCTTACCTTTCTATGGGAGGTCTTGTGGCGCAGTGGATAATGTCCCTGCCTCTGAACCAGAATTCTGGGTTTGAGTCCCTCCCCAGAACTTGATGGCCAAGGAAGATACATGCATAATGCGATCAAATAGGTTGAGTGTGTCAACCCTGCAAACCTTCCAGATATTCCAATATCTGTTGCAATGTCTCTCATCCCTGGTACCCTTCTATTGAATCACCTTCGTAACCTCGCCAAGGCATTAACCCTTTCGAAGGCCTAATAGCCAGAATGTAATGGCTGGTCATGCCTGCAGGATTTTCCTATTTGCTGCAGTGAATGAAGATTTGGCTGGGCGCCAAATTCTCCAACTTTGCTGTAGTGTGGTGTGAACAGCCGGTAAGATCGCATCTTGATTATTAGAATGAAAACATTAGATCTATTGTAGTGACCAATGGTAACATGGTGTAAGGGTCAGCTGACCCAGTAAACTAAGTAACCAATGACATAATGATGTGATGGTCAGCTGACTCAGTATAAATAAGAAGCTGCTGGGGTTTGTGGGGGGTTGGAATGCTTTGGGGTGAGGCCTCAAGTGTTAGACTGTTAATATTTCTTTATTAAACCTTTTTTCTGTGATTTATAAGTTGGAATAAGTTTTGTTTCATTTTATTGCCTACAACTGAAGAGTTCCTTCTGGATGTCTACAATAAATCTCAGTCCTCCGCTGAGGATGAATCCAGTGTTTTATAAATGTTTAGCGTAGCTTCAATGTCTCTATGCACCTTTATTTACAAACCCAAAGATCCTTTTTCCATACACATTATTGACAATCTGATTACCTTCTTGTATCTCCTTCAAGTGATTTGTGTATGTACACCCTCAAGTCTCTGTTCCTTCACCAGCTTTAAGATTGCACAATTTGTTCAAATCTCCCTTCATCATTCTTTCCAAAAAGCTTCTTCCAACTGCTGACCGGTTAGATTGATGAAATAGAACTTGGCGTGTGCTGGGTTATTAAGACACTATTATACTTTCTCATACTTTCCAAGAGGTTCGTCATGTCCTTGATGAGTTTAATCATTTAAATTTTCCAGATGGGTTGATAAAATAAATTAATCAAAAACATTTCTATTTCCTCGAATTTTTCGTGTTGTGATTTCTAGCTGATGGATTAGGTAAGAACCAGCAAATAGTTGAATGGGCAAGTTTTTTTTTGTAAATTACAGATTGAATTCATTAAAACTTCTTCGTCAAAACAGTTCAAAATTGTCGGTGTGTTCTGCTGGCAGACACTGCATTTCTCCGAAGTATAATCTAGAGTTGGAATGCCTATTAATCATCTCATTGGCTGAGTGCCCCATCTCTGGACCTTGTCAAGCCTGACGGTTTGAAGTTAATCCGAATCCAAGTATTCCTGTTAATCCGCGTTGCAACTTAAGTTTAAAGTTTATTTATTACTGTCACAAGTAGGCTTACATTAATACTGCAATAAAGTTACTGTGAAAATCCCTGAGTCGCCACATTCTGGCACCTGTTCGGGTATACTGAGGGAGAGTTTAGCATGGTCAATGCATCTAATCAGTATGTCTTTTGGATTGTGGAAGGAAGCCCACACAAACATAGGGAGAACGTGCAGACCCCACACAGACAATGACCCAAGACTGGAATTGAACTTGAGTTCCGCGCTCTGAGGCAGCAGTGCTAACCATCGTGCCAACACTTGAATTAAAAGTTGAATTGAACATTGCTGTACCAAACTGTGTTTAATCACTCACACATTACATGATGGGGCTGCTGCACAAAATTTACATCCCTTCCCTTACCTTGTGATTTTTGTTTGCACATTGTTATCTGGTTTCAATATAGGTCTGGTGGCTTTACTGTGCTTTTACCCCATGCTGATTGGGACACAAAATTCACAAAGTGTCTGACTTTAATAGTAATTGAAAGGCCGTATTTTGCAAAAGAGGGGAAGTTAAATGTTTTACATTTGAATTGTGTTGGGGAAAAGAAATCAGTGTGTTTGCAGGAAGCCACCTGTGATTGCTTTGGGGAATTGTGTGATAAATGTTCAGAATGTTCTGCTACAAAACGTAATTAATTGAGGCAAACTCTGGTGACTGCATTAATGATGAGTATGTTGTTATTATTTCTTCTGTTCAGTTGACCCTCCTCCGTGACGTTCATCAGAATGAGCTTGGGAGGATCTCAGAAGATCTGGAAGATGAGGTTGGTGCTCGGTCAAACATGGACAGGAAATTGGCTGACCTACGTACTGAGGTAATGCTGTAGATTTGTCTTCACACCCTGCCTGGCGCCATTGGAGAAGTGGCGGTATCCATCTGCAAATAAGGCTTTCTCTCTCTCTACTGCTGTCTTTGTGATCATTTTTCCAAAATGTAAGTTCCTATCTCTCCAGAACAGGAACTGTATGTACATTTGTCATGCTAAAACCACAAACTCCCAACAGTGGTGGGACAGTTTTCCATATCCTAGACCCTCAGCCTGTCTGCCCACAGGTCACCTCATTGCTTTCATGTTTTCTGCTTTCTTTCTTCTTCTGACAAAATGGCTAAAAGACTACACAATGAATAGTCTTCCCCCATTGCTCTGAGGTTGTCTTATCTGAAGGCTCTAGAGCTCTAGGAAGACTATCGAGCAGCACGGTGGCAGAGTGGTTAGTACTGCTGCCTCACAACGCCAGGGATCTGGGTTCGCTTCCAGCCTCGGGCTACTGTATTTGCAGAATCTGCATATTCTCCCCAAGTCTGCATGTATTTTCTCTGGTTTCCTTCCACAGTCTGAAAGACGTGCTGGTTAGGTGCATTGGCCATGCTAAATTCTCCCTCAGTGTACCTGAACAAGCATCAGAGTGTGGTGACTAGGGGATTTTCAAAGAAACATCATTGCAGTGTTAATGGAAGCCTACTTGTGACACTAATAAATAAATAAGTTTCAGATGACCTTTGAGGGGGAGAGCTGACTGGTGGTGATTTAACCTGAGGACACCTCATGTGAGGGGTAAGATTGAGAAGGCAGGGCCTTCGTGAATAACCTCAGCCGGTAAGGGAATTGAACCCACACTTTTGGCATCACAAGCCAGTGTCCAACCAACTGAGTAACCAACTGTAGTCATACTCTGGTACTTGGCTTAACACTTGTTGATTACTACTATATCTATAATCAATTCCCCAGGTTGTCCTGACCTTTAGTTAAAATGTAGGTGTCCTGAAATGTGCTTGGTCAAACAATGTGGCTTATGAGGAAAGACTAGACAGACTAGGATTATCCATATTGGAATTCAGAAGTATAAAGGGAGACCCTATAGAAACACATAAGATTATGAAGGGAATAGATAAGATAAAAGCTGGGAGGTTGTCTCCACTGGCAGGTGAAACCAGAGCTAGGGGGCATGGCCTCAAAATAAAGGAGAAGCAGATTTAGGACTGAGTTGAGGAGGAACTTCTTCACCCAAGGGAATTCCCTGCCCAGTGAAGCAGTTGAAACTTCCTCATTGAATGTTTTTAAGGCAAGGATAGATAAATTTTTGAACAGTAAAAGAATTAAGGGGTATAGTGAACGGGCGGGTAAGTGGAGCTGAGTCCACAGAAAGATTAGCCATGATTTTATTGAATGGTGGAGCAGGCTCAAGGGGCCAAATGGCCTACTCCTACTTCGAGTTCTTATGTTCTTATTATGAAATTTCGCTTTGGCTAAAATAGATAACAAAGGCTTTGTGAATGGATTCCAAAACCGCAGTGGATTCCTCCTATATCTGCCTCAGAAGAATGATGTCTGTGGCTGGACCTACGGCATAAAGAAAGGAACTGACTTGATGCTTCTTCTTGATTGTCCGATGCTGCTCAATAGCGAAGGAAAGGACATTTCCATAATTTCCACTTCTGGGTTCGGCCCTTCACATCAGTAGGATTTTCTGGTCTCTGCCGTGTGTTTCCCAGCTGTGAGGGGCGCATTCAATGGGAAACCCGTTGACAATGGCAGGATCTTATGGTTCCACCACTGGCCAATGACAGGTGGCCTCTAGCTGCTGTGAACACATTTACCACACATTTGTGTGGTAAATCCCAGCCCCGTTCTCTCTCTGGGCCTGCGACACAGTCAAAGCAGTGAGGTAGGGGCAGGGAGTTCTTGCTGGGTCTGGGTCTTGTTATTGATAGCTCTCTCCAGTTTGCCTCCTCCTCCTTGCTTCGAGCAGTAAGTATAAACTGCTATCAAGTTTTTCTTCACTCTACGGTTCCATCAATAAAAGTGATGTCCCCACTGTGGTCACTGTGTTCTGGGGTGGCTCTTCTTATCTGAGGACTTCAGGTGTGGTAATAGACAAACCGTAATCATGCTCTGGAACTTGCTTAACACTTATTTATTAGGATTACATCAAACAGGTTACAGAGTCGATATGTTGTTCCTGAGCGTTGTTCCAACCTCTAGAGACAAACACATGACTGACTAATGTCAATGATACGTCATCATTTCTGTCATGTATTAGCAGTTCCCTCTGTTAACCCTTTAGACTACATAGAAACATGGAACAGTACAGCACAGTGTAGGCCCTTCGACCCTCAATGTTGTGCCGAGCTATGTCCAACCCAAGATGAAGCTATCGCACTCCCTATCATTCTGGTGTGCTCCATGTACCTATCCAATAACTGCTTGAAAGTTCCTAAAGTGTCCGACTCCACTATCACAGCAGGCAGTATGTTCCACACCCTAACCACTCTCTGAGTGAAGAATCTACCTCAGACATCCCTCCTATATCCCCCACCATGAACCTTATAGTTATACCTCCTAGTAACAGCTACATCCACCCAAAGAAATGGTCTCTGCAGAGTCCTACAGTTATGAAGAGAGTCTTTTTGTTCAGTGAGTAATGATTCGGAATGCATTGCCTAAAAGGCTGATGGAAACAGATTCAACAGTAACTTTCACAGGGGAAGTTTATATCTATTTAAAAAGTAAGAACAAATCTGAGGTGCATGCATGGAAAGGGCATAGGATTGGATAGATTTTTCAGAGAGCTAAATAAGCACGATGATCCGATATAGGAACTATACACTATACACTATGCACTATATAATATAGGCTATGCTCTATACGCTATGCACTATATGCTATGCACTATACACTATACCATATGTACGACACGCTACGCACTATATAATATCAACTATGCACTATGCACTATATGCTATGCACTGTATGATAGGCAGTATACACTGTACGCTCTGCATTATACGATCGGCACTATACACTATGGACTATTTGCTATACACTACAATAGGCACTATATGCTATTCAATATGCACTGTACACTGTACGCTGTGCACTATATGATATGCACTACACAATAGGTACTACACACTATGCTATGATATGCTATGTACAATACGCTATGCCACTATACGATGGGCACTATTCACTATATGGTATGCATGATATGCTATGTACGATACGCTATGCACTATACACTATGCACTATATGATTTTTACGCTACACTATGCACTATATGTTATGTACGATAGGCTATGCACTATATGCTATGCACTATACACTATGGTGCAATGATAAACCAACAGAAAACCTCCTTTAGCACAGCGAAACCTGCCTACTGTAAAATTGTCCATTTTAACACTGCCTCATGCACCAGTGTGGTCAAAATTATCAAAACTTTCCAAGTCAAAGGAGCCTCGTCTTAAATGAAGTCAATACTACATTTAAAATCTCAGCTGTCCTATTGAAAATTCAACAAGGTTCCAGTCAAGTGTTTGAGCTGTTGTGGTCCTCCACAGCTTTGCAGGTTAGGTTTACATAATAGCGTGTAGTGGGTTAAGAGAGAAAGAACAGTGACCGAATCACCAAACGCAATGACTAAGGAATTGTGTTCAGTGCCAGAAATAAATGACGAGACGCTAAGAACAAATAATACATCAACCTAGAAACTTTCAAAGGTACTTAGAAGCATAGCTGTAAGTAACCGTTGGAATAATACCTGCACTAACCAAATGCCATAGATATTGTGTAGTTTCACTAAGATTCCAGCAATTTGACAAGTTTCAATCTAATTCAATGATCTTGAAGTGGCTTTTGATTTCTGAAGAATTCTTCCAGTAAATTAGGGAAGTTTTGTTCAGCAGGAGTTTCAGATGTGGTAATTCGAGATAGAAACACAAGACCCAACATTCTTAAAGAATAAAAATGACTTTTAGTTTCTTTCTTTTTTACGATAATATAACGTCAGATTAAATATCTTGTGCATCGATTTAGTTGCTTGTTAACTTCAATTGTTAAACTTGTCTCTCCATGAATGTTTATACACAGCAAACTAAAAACATATTGTTTTTCTTTCTAATTCTAAAGGGAGAACATAGGTATTCAAAAAAATAGACAATTCTGACACTGGTAGAGTGAAAATCCATCATTGTTGTGAATTCTGAGACAACATCAACTCCCAGTGTCAAAAAGCTTTGGAACCATAGTCCAAAGTCAGCTGTTCCTGCCAATTCTGTTCTATTTACCAAATGTCATGTCTCAAATTACTTACATACTGTATTTCAAAATATTATTTCCTGAAATGAATGCTTCTAATTTGCATTGAATGACTCAACACTACCAGTTTTCACAATCTCCTTAGGGAGCCTACTCCATTGATTTACCATTTGCTCACTGCAGCTTATTTATTTCATCTAATATCCTGACTCCCACGCACAACTTTGCGTCATAAGAATTCTTAATTGTTTGCCTGACCCTTTTATCTAAATGTTGATAAGTGTGATGAAGAGCAATGGTCCTAATGTGGGATCCCTAAGGGACTCTGCTGACAATCAGAGGCTGTGCAGAGCTGCTACCACTGATAACAACATTCAAATCCAATCAACTTTCTTAAACAGCCTAAAAATATACCTGTCAGTCCTACAGGATGCAATCGTTCCTTATATGATAACTTCCGATCTAATTTTGGTTCTTGTGACAAATCAAGATGAACATTAGTCTTTGGGATACCATTATACCCTTCAAAAGATTGAACTGACTATAAGAGGCAGGCATCGTAGAGTCATAGAGCAATACAGCATGAAAACAGGCCCTTTGGCCCAAGTGGTCCGTGATGACTATGGTGCTCTCACAGCTAGTCCCAAATGCTCACATGTGGCCCATATCACTCTAATCTTTTCCCATCCATGCACCTATTTAAGTTTTGCTATTGTATCTTCCTCAATCACTTTCTCTGGCTGCTCATTCCGTATACAGACCACCCTCTGTGTGAAGAAGTTGCCCCCCAGATCCCTTTTAAATCTTTCCCCTCTCACCTTAAACTTATGCCTTCAAGTTTTCAATTCCCCTTCTCTGATATAGACTATGTGCATTCATCCTGTCTATGCCTTTTATGATTTTATAAACCTCAATAAGGTCACTCCTCATTCTCCTATATTCTAAGGAATAAAGTCCTAGCCTGGCCAACCTTTCCCTATAACTGAGGCCCATTAGTGGATGGCATGGTTAGCACTCCTGTCTCATTGTGCCAGGAACCCAGGTTCAATTTCTGGCTTGGGTCACTGTCTTTGGGGAGTCTGCACGATCTCCCTGTGTTGGCGTGGGTTTTGGCCAGAAGCTCCGGCTTCTGTGTAGTTTGGGTTGATTGGCTACGGTAAATTGCCTCTTATCAAGGAAGTTAGCAAGGTAAACATGTGGGGTTACGGGGATAGGCCTGGATGGGATTGTTGTTTGTGCAGTTTGGTGGGCCGAATGGCCTCCTTCTGCACTGTAGGGATTCTATGATTCTAACATCTTTGTAAATCTACTTTACACTATTTCCAGTCTTTCCGATAACAGCGTGACCAGAACTGTACGCAATAGTTTCAGTTTTCAGTTTCTGAATCAGTTTCCAAAAGTTGTCCTTGTCAAGTGATCGGACGGTGCAGCTCCACATATTTTCGCTTGGCCATGATGAAGAATTGAATTCAAGCTAATTGATCTATTATACAATGCTTTCACTTTCCCACCTTCCTAAAATGAGGACATCATACCGGCCTGTTCTTCATCCAGGGCAACTTTCCCAACCTAAATGTGTTGGCAAGTACATCAACTGGCAGCTCAACATGACACAGTGGTTGTGAATGTAGCCCAATCCATCACGAAAACCAGCCTCCCATTCATTGACTCTGTCTACACTTCCCACTGCCTTGGCAAGGCAGCCAGCATAATCAAGGACCCCGAGTGCCCTGGACATTCTCCCTTCCACCTTCTTCCTTTGGATAAAAGACAAAAGTCTGAGGACACGTACCAACTGACTTAAGAACAGCTTCTTCCCTGTTGCCATCAGACTTTTAAATAGACCTACCTTGCACTAAATTGATCTTCTTCTGCATCCTAACTATGACTGTAACACTACATTCTGCACCCTCTCCTTTCCTTCTGTATGAATGGTATGCTTTGTCTGCATAGCGTGCAAGAAACAATACTTTTCATGGTATACCAATACATGAGATAATAATAAATCAAATCAAAATCAAACAGTAACTATTTGTCAGCATGCATGTGAGTGTTAATCCTATAGCAGCTGTTAACGTTGTTGAGGAATAGTGTGGAAATAAGAAAGAGGTGGGGATGAAATGGGGGGGTTCTAGGTTATAGCACCGGTGACTAGGGAACGCTGTTTAAAAATAAAGGGGTTGCTCATTTAAGACGGAGATGAGAATCGTGAGTCGTTGAAATACTTCCTCAAATGGAACTAGAATCTTTGAATATTTTTAAGGCAGAACGAGATAGATTCTTAATTATCCAAGGGGTGAAAGGTTATCAGAGATAGACAGGAATGTAGGGTTGACGATACAATCAGATTTGGCATGATCGTATTGAATAGTAGGGCAGGCTCGAGGGGCTGAGTGGCCTACTCCTGCTCCTAAGAAAACACTGGAGATGAGGTAACGTCTAGACCATAACAGGTAGAAATGGAACCAAGAAAGAGTTGGGATATGGACAGATGGCCTGCAGAGGAGACAGAGGAGGATGGGAATGATGGCAACATTGGAGAGGATGAGATGGATTGGTGAGCCACAATCACATATAATGTTGTGGATAAAGTTTTTTTAAAGTTTGAAGTGTATTTATTAGTGTCACAGATAGTCTTACATTAACATTTGTGATGTTAGTGTACTTTAAGTGATTTTTTTTTTAAATCATGCTCTCTGCAGCTCACAGCCTTAACTGGTGTCATTGTTGCCAAGCTGTCTGCGAAATTATGACATAATTTGAAGGAAACCTCTGAGTAAACACACTTGCAAGACACATACACAGAAGCATCTATACCCTGGGTGAGGTGGGGGCTAATATTTTGTGTGGATATGAATTCAACCAGAGGGATAGATAAGAGATCGGAAAAGACTAAGGTGATTTGAGGATGTTGTACTTGTGGGTGTAACTTATTTAAACCTCAGATTCCTCTTAATTTTAGGCTGCATGGACCTCACCACTAATCCAGGAATTTCCAGACCATATGGCTGGCAAGGTGGCACAGTGGTGAGCACTGCTGCCTCACAGCTCCAGGGACCCATGTTTGATTTCTAGCTTGAGTCACTGCCTGTGTGGAGACTGCACATTCTCCCCATATCAGTGTGGGTTTCCTCCGGGTGATTTGGTTTCCTCCCACAGTCCAAAGATATGCAGGTTAGGTTGATTGGCTATGCTAAATTGTCCTTTAGTGTGAGGCAGATTAGCAGAATAAATATGAGGATGGGTCTTGGGTAGGATTTATGTTGGTGCAGGCTCGATGGGTCAAATGGCCTCTTTCTGTATTGTAGGGATTCTATGAATCTATGTTTGCCTGGACTCACCTCATATTGAAAGAACTGCTGTTAACAAGACTGCTAATTAAACCAGTATTTCAAGGACATCTTGAAGTCTTGAAGATCTTTCTTACATTTGTAATTCCACTCCACACCTTGCTTAGATCTTATTTGTTGCTAAAATGTTATCATTCATTTGAATGGTTAACCTAGCCTGTGAACTTTTTTCCATGAGTATCAATGCCAAACAGTGCTAGGGAGCATCAGATCTGATTACCATTCATTCTTCACCAGTTTATTCAAAGAAGACCATAAGACTATAAGACATAGGAACAGAATTAAGCCATTTGGCCCATCAAGTCTGCTCTGCCACTTAATCATGGCTGATATATTTCTCAACCCCATTCTCCCATTTTTTTCCCCCAATACCTTTGATCCCCTTATCAATCAAGAATCTACCTATCTCTATCTTAAATATACTCAATGACCTGGCCTCCATAGCCTTCTGTGGCAATGAATTCCCTACATTCATCACCTTCTAGCTGAAGAGATTCCTCCTCCTCTCGGTTCTAAAGGGTTTTCTCTTTACTCTGAGGCTGTGCTCTCAGACTTTAGTCTCCCCTGGAAACATCTTCCCCACATTGAAGTGCTCATTATTGGGGGGTAGTGCTTCTGAAATGTTTGTCCAAAATTGGTCAAGTCCGGGAATTGTGAGTACAAGTTATGCTTGACGTAAATGAAGTCTCCCCAATCTCCTGTACTGATGTAAAAGACATGGTGCTGGAAGCCAGTCTTGCCCACATGGCTGATTACACCTCCAGATTCAGTTCATTACCATGAGTTTCCATCATTTATGCCTGGTTGCAGGCCTGTGGTGGGGCTTTTTAAAATTGAGCATTTATTTAGATGTACAGATGTGAATAAACTTTAAATGTAAAAAAAAACTGCCCACCACACCCCAATGAATCTGGAATCTAAAGCTCATTTCAGTCATGGTGACCTTGAAAACTACTACTGATTATGGTTAAAAAAAACCCTGGTTCATTAATTCCTTTAGGAAAGGGAATCTTCCATCTTACCCAGTTTGGCCTACAATGTAGCTGCCTCCAAATTGTGCTGTGAAGTGATCCAGCAAGCAATTCAGTTCAAGGGATGGGCAACAAATATTGGCCTTATCGCCAGTAGCACCCGCATCCCATGAGAGAATAAAACAAAAAAGAAAACAATCAATTTGTAAAATGTCCAAACTGGTTCATCCATGCAAGGTTTTATGTTTCTGATTTTGGCAATTTTACATTCCCAGAAACTTGAGCCATTTGAGGAAATCAGTACGATTACAAGCCAGTTTAATCTGGATTGCCGATTTCAGTCTAATCGGAAACTGTTCTCCTTTCATAATGTCTTAAATTACCATCAAATCGTAGAATCCCTACAGTGCAGAGCCAGGCTATTTGGCTGCACCTACTCTCCGATGGAGCATTTCACCCAGCCTTATCCTGTAACCTTATGTATTTACTCCACTAATCCCCCTAACCGACATATCTTGGAACATGAAGGGACAATTTAGTGTGGCCAATCCATCCAACCTACCATCTCAGAGCATGTCTAAATTCTAACAGGCTTGTTAAAAAGAAAACTTGCTTTTCTCTCTACCCAACTCTAAAATTAAATGAATATATTGGAATTTGTTGGAAGAATGGCTTATCCATAGCTTTTCATGTGGAAAGAGCTGAAAAGTTTCTTGAGCGAAACTCAGCCATTGGTACATCTGATGGAAGCGAAGCTATGGATAAAACTTTGTCCCAAAATTGGATGGCTTATTTTGTTAAGTAAGTGTCCTCTGCATTGTAACAAACAAACGTGAGAATGTTTTGGGGTAAAATTAAGGCCTGTATAATCAGAACAGTGATTGTGATGTTTTCAAGCAGACTCCTTGGTATAATCCACACTTTGGGTGAAATTTAATATAGGTGCTGTGGGTCTTATGCACCTGCTGCAGGACTGGCCAAAGACCCACATGACCTCTTTTTGGGAAGCTCCACTATTACGTGCCAATCAGGCATTTAAGGGCATGGAATTACTGCTCACTGAGAGCTCCTGACCAATCGGAGGCTAGCAGCTCTTTATTGCTCAGTTGCTCCACCAGTGGTTGCTGCCAGTAATGTACCCACCCAAGGCCCAGGATCGCTGATGGATCCAGGCCACAGATGAGTGATGGCAGGCAGATGGAGACATGTGGTGAATTGGGCAGCAAAGACAGGGACTCTCAGCAAATACCTCCCTTGCCAATTGTAGGTGTTATGGTTCAGGTCAGAAACTCCAAAGTGTTTATGGAACCTGCCTGGATCATAACTTCTGGATTATAAACTTGGCGAGGATAAACATGATATGTTTCACTTCAGGTACAATTCAAAAGACTCACTTGGGAGCTTTTATCAAACAAAGTTTAATTTAGAATATAGTTAACATGTATGGAAAGAAAATTAGCAATAACTTTTATCAATTACAAACAAAAACAAAACAAAACCATAAAAATGTATAGCCCTTAACAAATATATTAAAGATGTTCCAATCAAATCAAAATCTTCCATAGACAAAATCCTTTAAACAAGTTCAACATAGTAAAGTCTAATACTCATGTGGTACTGAAATTGGGTCCTTTGGTTAGAGAATTGAAAACTCTCAGTATTGTCAGTTTGAATAGTCCACTTGACACACTCAGAACAGTTTGAAGTCGGAACAATTTGCCAGAGCCCCAAGTAGACTCTGGTCTAGCCACCAACAGTAGATTTTCTACTCCAGGAAGGGTTTCCGTGGACCCGCAGAATTTCCAAAACCAAGCAGAGAGAGAGGGACACTTCTTTTCAGCCTACTGTCGGTGCTAAAACTCAAAACTGTAGCCAAACAGAAAATAATAACCTTAAACTCCCTAGGAAGGGAAAAAGAAACACCTGTCCCGAACACATGACTGTGTGTTCTGACAATGCAGGGCCATAAAACTATTCCCAGAGTAAAAAGTAACAGCCCCTATTTAAAACCACTTAAGGAACAATGAAAGGACTCCTCATAGACAGCCTGGCAACAATGCCATCGGCTAAGGCTGTGAGCTGTTGAGGGCATGATTTAACAGAAAATCTCTCAAAGTTTCACTAACATCACATCGGACCCTTGTTTTGGCAATTGAGAGTGTTTGAATGAAAGTTTCAATGCCCCCCCCCCCACCCCAACCTACAGCGCCACCCCATGCCACTCCCTGGAGAGCTTGCAAAAAACCCTGACTAGGTTTGTTTTTTGGGCTCCACCCCCATTTCAGGATGAACACCAGTGGCATTAATTTCCCACTTAATGTCCTGAATAGGAAGGCTGCCCATGAGCCTTCCAGCCAAGGACTTAATCCCACCCTCCAGTCTCCCGCTTGATTAAAGGCCTCCATGCCCCCAACCTACCCCCTGGTTAGAGCATTAAATTCCATCTGTTATCACTAAATTTTAGTATTTGGCTAGAGTTGAAGAGAAAAACACCCAGTTCAGAAGGATTGTGCCCTTTCCCCAGCTCACAAACATATTCTCTCTTTGAATAGGTAGGTGCTGCTGAGTGTACCTTCACCAACGTGTTTGGGTGAAAATGAGTAATAGGTGACCCATTTTAGATCAAAACAGAAAATATTGGGAATACTCAGTAGGTCAAATAGCATCAGCCAGAAACATTGGGCGGGATTTTCCGGCTGCGCACACGGAAAGCCGGAAAATCCTACCTGAGGCCAACAGGCCTTTGCATGGTCCGTGCCCTGTCTGCTATGATTCCCGTGGTGGGCAGGATAGGAAATTTCTGCCCACTAACTTTGCTTCTCTCTCCTCGGCTGTTCCTGACCTGCTGAATATTTCCAGTACTTCCTTTTTTTGAAATTTCAGGTTTACTGAATCTGCAGTATTTTGCTTTTGATTCCATTTTACCTCCCAAGCTGCCAATTAAATTCCTGTCTATATTTAATGGGATTATAGGAATTACTCACAGTACATGAAAGATAATAGCATTCAAAGAGTGAAGAAACCTGTTCCTACAGTTGTGTAATCAACCTTTTTCAGAAAAGAGGTAAGGCCATTAGAAGTGTACATACTGTAAATTAATTTTTTGCAGTTCATCTTTCAAATGTTAGTCCATTAAAAAAAAATGACTGCATTGCCCAACTATATGATGAATTAATTCATTCTATTTAGGAATTAGTGGAAATTGCTTTCTAGATGTGAATCATAGAATATCTACGACTCAAGAGATTTTCTGCGTAATTTATTTCTCCCTCGAAATTTAGTGTGGTGCCTCTTGAATTTAAGCAATTAATGAAGTGTTTTAATGTTGTGGGTTGCATAGATTCACAGGGAGCTCCCTATGTCACTTACAAGGGCCCATCTTTCATGCTCATCTTACCAGAATCCAATGACGCATGTACAACCGCCTCTAATATTCAGATAATAATACACCAAGGGCAAATTGTTATTTGTGAAGCTTTCTCAAAAGGTTATGTATAAAAGATGGCACGATAGTGGAGAAAATGTCAGCAGTTTAATCATGCCTGATGTAATCATTCCTGTCCTTCAGAAAAGGATTAAACATGTTATGGAACGTTGGAACGAAGGCTTTTTGGACTTGAGACACTGGCCTGGATTTTGCAGTCCCAGACGTTTTATAGACTCATTGAATCCCTACAGAGCAGAAAGAGGCCATTTAGCCCATCCAGCCTGCACCAACAGCATTCAGGCCCTATCCCCCTAGCTCCACGTACTTACCCTGCTAATCCCCCTGACACAAAAGGGCAATTGAGCACGGCCAGTCCACTAACCTGCACATCTTTGGACTGTGGGAGCAAACCAGAGCACCTGGAAGAAACCCACTCAGACAAGAGGAGAATGTGCAAACTCCCCACAGACAATCAAGTCACGGCTGGAATTGAGCCCGGGTGTCTGGCACTGTGAGTCTTTTTAGCCACTTGTGGTTAGAAGAGATCTACCTTTCCAGATGGGGCTATTGGTTTGAATGAACAATACGTACAACTGCACATTTCTTCAACTTAACAGATCTAAGAATTCTTACTGGGTCATATAGAGGTTAAACATGAAAGCCTCAATTGGAATATTTGATTCATTGTAAAATCATGAAAAGAAAGTGAAATACAGTGAGAGAAAGAAGTATAGGGTTGAGAGAGAGGGATAAAGAGACAGAAAGTAGCTGTAACATACACTTATATTTCAATTTTTACATTGCGAAATCTCCAACAATAATTACATCTTGAAGAAATGGGACTCTACATTTGTAAAATGTAATTCTCAGGGTGGGATTCTGAATTTTGGAGATTGCAATGGTGGGCGGCTCTGGAGGCACCTTTCCTGCTGGTCAGCATGGCAGGATCCCACGCCGGATCCTGCACTCGGAAGCTCATTAATTATGCACAGGCAAGTTCTCCTTCAAATCACCTGGTGGACCAGCAGCTGAATTGTCCAGCGGGTATGAAAGTCCTGTTGCCATGTGCAAATGCCAGTCAAGCACACTCATACCACTCTCTCCAGCTCACCTGTCCTCACCACCTTATGCAGGATGTCTGGAACCCAGAAACAAAAGGCTAGCAAGAAGAAGTTTCACTTCAGCCGCCCTTTTTCCAGCCATTCACATCCCACTGCCACTACCAGCGAGGATGAAGAATTTCACGCTCAGCCGTTCACTGCAGTGGGACCAGAGAATCCGACTGGCGTAAACGACCAGAGAATTCCAGCCACAAGCTCAACACTGATACAGTTGTTGTCCCTCCAATTCCCTTGCTTGCAATGAGGGTTTCACCTGTCTGGATCCGCACTCTACCAGCTTCCCACAGTCAGAAAGATGTGCTGGTTGGGTGCATCAGCCATGCTAAATTCTCCCTCAGTGTACCCAAACGGCACCGGAGTATGGTCACTTGGGGATTTTCACAGTAACTGCATTGCAGAGTTAATGAAAACCTATCGTGACACAAATAAATAAGCTTAAAACTTTAAACTTTGGGTGGAGTTTGATGGACATTGAGGAGCGGGTGAGTCGGAGGTCTGTCCAACAGCTGTCTGCACTGTCATCGCTTTGGTGATGAGGGTATCCTTTTGGTCTCGGGTTTGGATGGCGATGTAAGTTGATCCTGTGCCAGTGCTTTGATCATGGATGTCTTCATGAAGTCTTGAACTTGTCTTTTCAATGGAACAGCGTACTAGTGATGACAAGCTGGTGTACCGTACATGTGGTGAGCAGGAGAACACCCCTGGAGTTGCAGTTCCCGGCTCCTTCCTTTTTGATGTTTCCATTCCAGAGTTGGGAGCCCTTTCCAACCCAGTTGTTGAAGATCCCAAGGACTATGATCTTATCTTCCTTGGGACTGTTGGAAAATATGGTGACCAGGGTGGAATCGAAGCCTGCTTTGGACTCATCATTGGCATCAAGAGTTACTCAAAACCATTGCCTGCTGGTTCTTGGCAAGTTATGGATGAAGAGTCACGAGGTGCTGGATGATGCTGACAGGAAGCTCTGAGAATTGGTTGATGAGTTTATTCTTGATAGCAAACCCAATTCTGTGCATCCTGGTCTGGTCCTCTGGTTTTCCTCTCTGGATGGTCTAACCACTGCCTTCTTCCCTCTGCTGCCCTTCTCCTGCTCTTCAGGTCTCTTGCAGGGCTGCAGAGCCAATATTCAAGTGCCTGAGTTCAAGGGCAACTAGAGCACTTCCGGTCGATTATTTTGCTCATTATTCAAGAGGGTTCGTACTTTCCAGATTCTGAAACTGACTTAAACTTTAATTTTCTGACTGCAGGTAGGCGAGTCAGTTGGAGGCTCTTTTCCATCCAAGTTGCAGACAGAACAGACTATTTTTAGGGCACCTTTTCTAACCCTTTGCCCACGTGAGGTAAGCAGAGTGGATCCTGAAGAGGGTGCTCAGTCGTGAAGAAAGCTGCTGAACAACTCTCCAGTTCCTACTCCAAAAACCAAATGACTGATTCAAACTCCACCAATCACCTGTCAGTCTGAAGCTAGGGTCTTCTAGATCTCACTGTTCTGTCCCTGTCATCCCTCGCTGACTGCTTGCCTGTGTGGGAGGGTGTGTTGGTTTCCTCTAGGTAGACGCCTTGTACGGGACATCTTTTAATGTGGAACTGCCATTACACATCAGCAGGCATGCAGGCAGGAATTTTATCCCCCCCCCACCCCGGCATTGGAGTGGGCAAGAAAGCTGACAATGACCTCGGGTGAGACTTTACGGTTTCAGGGTAAGCAAGGCCATAAAATCACGCCCGCTCTCCTTGACAGTAGTTTGGTCCTGTTCCACTGGCAAGGGGACCTCACCAACTGGAGATCTCTCTGCTGCTGCAACTTCCATCCGCCATTGCAGCCATTGTTATCGCAAAGGTGTCTTCCACCTGATCCGCTGTTGACTTGTTTTGGATTGCGCTTTGACACCTTGACAGCTTAGGAGTATATTGAATAGCATTGGAGATTCCTGTTTAAGAACATGACTGTGGTAACCATTTATTGGTGTAACATAGTGGAGGGAAGAGTAATGGTACATGAGCACTGACAGCGGTGAAGCTGGCTGTTGGTATGTACTGAAACAGGAGCTCAGTTGTAATTGAGTCAGCTGCCCAGGCAGTGTGAGGAATACATGTCATGAATTGCAAGCTCATTGGTAATGTTCTGACTAAGAGGTGTTGGCTTATCAGGACTCAAGGAACGATCAAGTTGCACTGCATGTAGCAACACCGACTGTAGATTTGGAGACAGTTGTGTCTCGTTGACCTGTTCTTCCATGGAGTCTGTGATTGGTGGACTATCGTTTTCTGATTTTGGAAATGGTGGGTTTTTCTGAATTTTCCTGCTGACAGGGTGTTAATGTGGAGATGCCGGCATTGCACTGGGGTAAACACATTAAGAAGTTTCACAACACCAGGTTTAAGTCCAACAAGTTTATTTGTTAGTAAACACACAAGCTTTCGGGGTTTGCCTCTTCGTCAGGTGAGTTGAGAGTTCTGGTCACAAACAGAGCATATGTGCCTTTATATACTCTGTTTGTGACCAGAACTCTCCATTCACCTGACAAAGAGGCAAACCCTGAAAGCTTGTGGGTTTACTATCAAATAAACTTGTTGGACTTTAACCTGGTGTTGTGAGACTCCTGACAGGGTTTTAGACAGCTACCCTGCAAGCATTTAATGCTCTGAGGAGTGATCATTGGATGGACACGGGCCCCCATCTGGAAAGGAAACCCTGCCTTCGAGAGCAGCCAGTCATTTAACTGGTCTGCAGGTAGTAGAATCACAGAATTCCTGCAGTGCAGAAGTGGCCATTTGACCCATCAAGTCTGCATCAAATCTCTGACAGAGTATTTTACCCAGGTTCTCTTTCCCACCCTATCCCTGTACTCCCAGGCATTTACCATGGCTAATCCTCCGAATTTACAAAGGTCGATTTAGCATGGCCAATCCATCTAACCTGCACATCTATGGAGTGTGAGAGGAAACCGGAGCACCTGGAGGAAACCCACGCAGACATGGGGAGAATGTGCAAACTCCACACAGACAGTGACCCAAGGCCAGAATTGAACCCGAGTTCCTGGCGCTGTGAGCCGGCAGTGCTAAGCAATGTGCCAATGTGCCACCTCTCTCTCTGGTTCCTGCAGCAACACTGGGTGTGGTGGCTACTGCTGGGATTGCATCTAGTCCCAGAAAATTTAGAGTCGGGAGCTGGGTGTTGGGCACTCGGCCATGCTAGGAAGGGTGGCACCCTTGCCCTGGGGGTCAGGAAAATGGGAAAGAAGCAGGATATAAAAACCTGGGGAAAAAGGGGCAATCTGGCAGGGTGGAGTGGGAGGGGGTCTGTTAGGAAAAGGGGACCTGTCAAGGCTGTACCAAGCAGGCCAGCCTTGTGCATTTCTCCACTATTGCTGACTTCCTCCTGCCAGCCACAAGATTGAGGCCGGAATGGGAAGTTTTTTGTTATTCATTCATGGCACATGGGCGTCGCTGGCTGGTCAGCATTTGTTGTCCATCACTAGTTGCCCGAGGGCAGTTAAGAGTCAACCGCATTGCTGTGGCCCTGGAGTCACATGTAAACCAGACCAAGTAAAGATGGCAGACTTCCTTCCCTCAAGGACATTAAATGGCCTCAACTGGGTTGAAGGTGGGTCAGTCACCCTCGGCCTGGTAGTAATACTGTAGGTCAGGGCAGACGCGTAGCCACGGGAACATCATTTGCAGAGTTTTACACCTCCCTCTCCCGCACTGCCTGTGAATCTAACTGAGTGGGTCTGTAAAATTCTGCTTTAGATGCTTAGTTGATGATCCATCCCAGATGTCAGGGGATTACTGCTAGTCACATCCCGCCAATTTTTGGATTTTTTGTTGCTCTATCTTTAATCCTAAACTCTGGTAGGTACTTAACAGGAGATGTCAGGGCAGCAAGGCCCAACAGGAGAATAGAAAATCGACTAATTCTGAGGAATTGTGGCTGACGAATAGGTTGCGGAATTTGGTGTAGGTATTGATTGAGATTTCAGGAGCTGGTGACATAGTGAGTTAATGCTGCCTTTTCCTCTAGTTGGGGATGATATCAACCCAGAACTTGCACTGAAAAACACTAGTCGGTGGTTATTCTGCTTGGCCTGGTATCTGGTAACTCTGCGACCGGTGAGAAAGTTTCAGCATCTGTTCTCGAATCAGTGGTTATCAGGTTTCAACGTAAAGCAATAGAATTCTGAAATCTCGGGATGTTTCACAAGCATTCTAACAACTGATGATAAAGAGGTGCTTCATTCACAAATACTTCAGCCTGGAATTTCAGCTTCAAGATGCCAGTCAAGAGTTGGGCTATTTTCTGACTGTCGCCTATCTGGCAGTGCCTGCCCATGCCACTTTCATGGTGAGTTTGTAGGGATGGGGTAAAGTTGGCACTTCTTGCCTCTGAGTAAACCTGAGGTGCCATGAGATGCTGAGACAGACTGGATAGTAGGATCCTCCTTTGTTCACTCTTTTATCCACCCAGTTTCTGCACGTATGTTAGGCATCTTAGCCCTCACTCCTCATCCCCATCAGGTCTTTTCATACCCAATTATATCCTCCATGTCCCCGTGCCCCCTCACATCCTCACGTACTTCTACCATAACTTCATGTCCTCTTCATGTCCCCCATATTTCTCCCCATTCTGGCGCCAGACCTCCATGTTCCCTCCATAATTCCCATGTCTACACACCATCAATCCACTTGGTTCTGACCTCATGATTCCTAGAATAACATTGCAAAGTTTTTATATGTTCAAAAATTGTACAAATAAACAACCATGTAAAAACTTCTTCAGAAAATCTTAATTCTCTTCATAAATCATTAAACTGTTAATCAAACACATACCCATTAAAAATACATTGAACTACATTGAAAAAAAATCAATCCTGTTAAGTGGACACAAAACTATCAAAATAAACAAACAACCATCAAAGACTAATGTACAAACCTAATCCTCTTGGAATTTGATAAAACTGTCAATCAAAGCAAAGCTCACAGTCCCATTGGCAGCTGCCTTAAAACCTGTGGCCAGTAGAATCAATTAGTGGGTTTTGGAACTCATCAAAATTATAACATGGTCAGCCATCTGTTCAGCTATTTCAATAGGTGGCTGAGCTATTGGTCAATGTAAAGATTAAAGCACGGTGTCTAATAGATGCAATGAAATCTGAATCTCAATTCTGTTGAATACAGAGGAGCACTTTATTGACTGGATAAATTAATCTAATGTATCTTATGACATTTTTACCTTCATGGTACTGGCCAATTTAGTAGTCACATAATTATTCTAAACAGAATTTTATTATTAATCATCGTATTAAAAATCTACCCAAATTATCATACTACATCTGCTTATGAAGTTCTCAACACCTTTTGGCCTTACTTGTCAAAAAACATAGAACATAGAACATAGAACATTACAGCGCAGAACAGGCCCTTCGGCCCACGATGTTGCGCCGACCAGTTTTTTTAAAAAAAAACACTGACCCACTAAACTAAACCAATCCCTTTTCGTCCATAAACCTATCCACAGATCTCTTAAACGCCCCCAAACTAGGCGCATTTACAACCGCAGCAGGCAGGGCATTCCAATCCCTCACCACCCTCTGGGTAAAGAACCTACCCCTGACATCCGTCCTATAACTACCACCCCTTAATTTAAAGCCATGCCCCCTCGTGCTAGCATTCTCCATCCGAGAAAAAAGGCTATCACTATCCACCCTATCTAAACCTCTAATCATCTTATATGTTTCAATAAGATCCCCTCTTAGCCTCCTTCTTTCCAGCGAAAACAACCCCAAATCCCTCAGTCTCTCCTCATATGACCTCCCCTCCATACCAGGCAACATCCTGGTAAACCTCCTCTGCACCCTCTCCAAAGCCTCCACGTCCTTCTTGTAATGTGGGGACCAGAACTGCACACAGTACTCCAAGTGCGGCCGCACCAGAGTTGTGTACAGTTGCAACATGACGCTGCGACTCCTAAATTCAATCCCCCTACCAATAAACGCCAAGACACCGTATGCCTTCTTAACTACCTTATCTACTTGATTCCCAACTTTCAGGGATCTATGTACACATACACCTAGATCCCTCTGCTCCTCCACACTATTCAAAGTCCTCCCGTTAGCCCTATACTGAACACATCTGTTACTCCTACCGAAATGAATTACCTCACACTTCTCCGCATTAAACTCCATCCGCCACCTCGCGGCCCAGCTCTGCAACCTGTCTAAGTCACCCTGCAAACTATGACACCCTTCCTCACAATCTACCACACCTCTGACTTTGGTGTCATCAGCAAACTTACTAATCCACCCAACTATACCCTCATCCAGATCATTAATAAAAATTACAAACAGCAGTGGCCCCAAAACAGATCCCTGAGGCACACCGCTCGTAAGCGAACTCCATGACGAATATTCACCATAAACCACCACCCTCTGTCTCCTATCTGCCAGCCAATTCCTGATCCAAGTACCTAAGGAGGCTAAGAGGGGATCTTATTGAAACATATAAAATGATTAGAGGTTTAGATAGGGTGGATAGTGATAGCCTTTTTCCTCGGATGGAGAAAGCTAGCACGAGGGGGCATGGCTTTAAATTAAGGGGGGGTAGTTATAGGACGGATGTCAGGGGTAAGTTCTTTACCCAGAGGGTGGTGAGGGATTGGAATGCCCTGCCTGCTGCAGTTGTAAATGCGCCTAGTTTGGGGGCGTTTAAGAGATCTGTGGATAGGTTTATGGACGAAAAGGGATTGGTTTAGATTAGTGGGTCAGTGTTTTTTTTTTAAAAAGACTGGTCGGCGCAACATCGTGGGCCGAAGGGCCTGTTCTGCGCTGTAATGTTCTCTATGTTCTATGTTCTAAGTACCTAGATTACCCCCAATCCCATACATCTGCATTTTCTGCAGAAGCCCACCATGGTGAACCTTATCAAACGCCTTACTAAAATCCATATATACCACGTCAACTGCCTTACCCCTATCCACCTCTTTGGTCACTTTCTCAAAGAACTCAATAAGGTTAGTAAGGCACGACCTACCTGCTACAAAACCATGCTGACTGTCTCTAATCAATTCATTACTCTCCAAATAACTATAAATCCTATCCCTAATAATTCTTTCTAAAACCTTGCCCACAACAGAAGTAAGACTCACCGGTCTATAATTCCCGGGGAAGTCTCTGTTCCCCTTCTTAAACAATGGGACAACATTCGCTGTCCTCCAATCTTCCGGTACTATACCAGAGACCAACGATGACCTGAAGATCAGAGTCAGAGGCTCTGCAATCACCTCTCTAGCCTCCCAGAGAATCCTAGGGTAAATCCCATCCGGACCAGGGGACTTATCTATTTTCAAGCCCTCTAGAATATCCAGCACATCCCCGGTTTCAACTGCAATACTTTCTATTTTACACCCCTGTACCCCAGTGTCCTCCACAGCTACATTCATGTCCCCCTGCGTGAACACCGAAGAGAAATATTGGTTCAATGCCTCTCCAATCTCTTTCGGTTCCATACACAACTTCCCTCTACTGTCTATAACTGGCCCTAATCTTGCCCTAACCAACCTTCTGTTCTTGACATACCTATAGAACGCCTTAGGATTCTCCTTAATCCTATCAGCCAAAGTCATCTCATGTCCTCTTTTAGCCCTTCTTAACTCCCTCTTCAACTCCCTCCTAGCCAATCTAAAGCTTTCTAATGCACTACCTGAGCCCTCAAGCCTCATCCGAACATAAGCCTCCTTTTTCTTCCTAACCAACGAATCAACTTTTTTAGTACACCACGGTTCCCTAGCCCTACCAAATCCTCCTTGCCTGACAGGGACATACCTATTGCAGACCCGCAGTAGCTGTTCCTTGAAAAAATTCCACATTTCGGACGTTCCCAGTCCCTGTAATCTCCTAGTCCAACCTATGCTTCCTAATTCTCTCCTAATAGCCTCATAATTACCCTTCCCCCAGCTAAAACTACTGACCTGAGGTTCATGCCTATCCCTTTCCATCACTAAGGTGAACGTAACCGAATTGTGGTCACTATCACCAAAATGCACACCAACTTCCAAGTCTAGCACCTGGTCTGGCTCATTACCCAGCACCAAATCCAATATAGCCTCACCTCTAGTTGGCCTATCAACATACTGAGTCAAAAAACCTTCCTGCACACTTTGAACAAAAACTGACCCCTCTAACGAGCTAGAGCTATAGCAATTCCAATCAATATTAGTAAAGTTAAAGTCCCCCATAACAATTACCCTATTACTTTCACTCCTAACCAGGATCGTCTCCGCAATCCTTTCCTCAACCTCTCTAGAACTTTTTGGAGGTCTATAAAAGACTCCCAGCAGGGTGACCTCTCCTCTCCTATTTCTAATCTCCGCCTATACTACCTCAACAGACAAGTCCTCATCAAACTTCCTCTCTGACACTGTGATACAGTCCTTGACCAATAATGCTACCCCACCCCCCCTTCTACCTCCTTCTCTACTCCGACTAAAGCATTTGTACCCCGGGACCTGCAACATCCATTCCTGACCCTGCTCTATCCATGTCTCTGAAATGGCCACAACATCAAAGTCCCAGGTACTGATCCACGCTGCAAGTTCATCCACTTTATTGCGAATACTCCTCGCATTAAAGTATACGCATTTCAAACCCTGCTCCGCCCCACCCCCACGATGCCGTGCATTGCAGTCCCCATCTATGCCCTCCTCACTTTCACCCCCTCTACTCAGGATCCCACCCCCCCTCTGAATCAGTTTAAACCACCCCGCATAGCCTTCACAAATTTACCCCCCAGGATATTTGTTCCCCTCTGGTTCAGGTGTAAACTCTTATAGAGGTCCCACCTTCCCCAGAATGAGCCCCAATTGCTCAAGTACTTGAACCCCTCCCTCCTGCACCATCCCCTCAGCCACAAGTTCAAACTTTCCCTCTCTCTATTCCTCTCTAAACTATCCCGTGGCACAGGCAAGAGTCCAGAGATAACCACTCTGTCTGACTTGGCCTTTAGTTTCCACCCCAACTCCATGAATCTCTGCTTAATATCCCCTTCCCTTAGCCTCCCTATGTCATGTGTCCCCACATGAATTATAACTTGGGGTTGATCTCCCTCTCCCCTAAGAGTCTTGAATATCCTCTCAGATACATCCCAGACCCCAGCCCCTGGTAGGCAACACACCAGACCTGAGTCCCTACCATTACTACTGACTCTCCTATCCGTCCCTTTGACTGTGGAGTCCCCAATCACGAGGCCCAATCTTTTGCATCCCCTAACCACCTGAGCTTTTACAATAGGCTCACCCCCAGAGACCTGCTCCCTTTGGCTATCCCCAGTTGATTCCTCCTCAACTGTAGCCTCCAGGACCGAAAACCTATTTTGGAGGGGAACAGCCCCAGGGGATTTTCCCCTCACTTGCTTCTTTCCCCTCCTCTTGGCAGTGACCCAAGACTGATTTCTAGGAGTGACTATCTCCTTATAACTCCTATCAATGTCCACCTCTGCCTCCCAAATTATGCGGAGTTCCTCTAATTCCACCTCCAGCTCCTTTACACGCTCCTCCAGAAGCTTCAATCTAACACACTTCTTACAAGTAAAATCCCCTGAAACACTACTGGAGTCCATCACCACATACATCCCATAGGAGATGCAGCACACTGCCTGAACTGTTCCTGACTGCAGACTAGGATTACTTCTTGGTTCATGTGACCTCTGAGATGCTGTGAACTGCATCATTTACCAAGATGGGTTTGAGTCCATGAAAAAGCTGGGTTGGGGTGGTCTAACCTGGCCACTCTCACAATGGAGTGGCAAGGATGGGATTGCAATGTGGAGGCTCACTACCCATACCCTTAAAAATCCTACACAAAGGGAATCCACAAGGACGGATCCAGCCCTGAGTTATAAATATTGCCTCCAATTCCTGTGTGACCTGTGCTTATGTTTCAGGAAATAGGTTTGTTGGGTGTGATTGCTGAATACTGGCTGGTAGTGAATTGGCATCACCTCTGACACCACTTTCTTTTTATTTGAAAATGACAGAAAAGAAAATGAGGTGTGGTGTAAGATACACTGATTTGCTATTTGCCCAGTTTGTACCTCTGGTGGCAACCCATTTCATTGTTTATACCTCTTTCAGGTTTACAAACTATACATTATTCCTTGACAGCAGCAGAACTGAAATTTACTCGGGCCTATATCAATAAACACTTTCTTGACAGCAAGAATAAATGAGAGCTATTGGCGCAGTCTTAATTTTTTTCTCTTATCCAATAAATTTCATTTAGCGGGGCAACTATTGATCAAAATACAGCAATGGTTTGGATTAGTACTCTCAGTATCTTCTGAAATAATAAGACATAATTGAAGCTTGATATATGTGTTAGAAGGCTTATGACAAAAGGAGTGATTTTAGCTTTGATGGAAAGTGGATAGAAATGCAGCACTTGTGAGATTGACAGTTCTTGCTGATTTTAACTGCCCAACCTTGTTCAAATCCCACTGTTTGGTTGCTTGGCTACTTTTGGTGGAAGGTGGCAACTGAAGATACACCATGTGGTGTTTACCAGCAGCAAGGTGAGCCTGTAGGGGAGGGGAAGGGATGTTGATAAGATGATGCTGCTGGGAGAGAGTTGGGCGGGCAAAAGAGAAGGAGACAGTTGGAGAAAACCCACAGTAGCAGAGGTTCAAGGCTTCCTTGTGTGCCTGGATGAACTTGATTTGATTTATTAATGTCACATGCATTAATGTACAGTGAAAAGTTTGTTTCTTGCACATTTTACAGGCAATGCATACCATTCATAGAGATTTGAGGGATTGCAGAATGTAGTTTTGTGTCATAGCTAGGGTGTAGAGAAAAATCAACTTAATGCGAGGTAAGTTCATCTAAAAGTCTGACAGCAGCTGGGAAGAAGCTGTTCTTGAGTTGGTTGGTATGTGACCTCAGACTTTTGTATCTTTTTCCCAATAGAAGAAGGTGGAAGAGAGAATGCCCAGGGTGCGTGGGGACATGCTATACAGACAAAGCATTCCATTCACCGAGTACATAGGAAAGGAGAGAGTGCAGAAACTTTTTCAGGCTCCTTTATGGAAAGTGGCATGTTTTGAAAGATTCACCTGCAGGGGGCAGCCTCTCAGGAGTTAGTGAAATTATTACCAGGTTCCCATGTCTAGGGTAAGTACCTGAATGCTTTTTATTAGACTCACTAGAATCTGACAGGACCATCATCCACCACCACAATTAGACATGTTTTATATCACAGACTGAAGGTAATTGAGAAGAATAATGAGGAAGAAAACTATTCCATTCCATCATGACTGCTCCACCACTCCATTTTTACTGACTCAGGAAATTTAAAATAATTCCACTGTCTGCAGTAAGTACATATTCTAAAATAGCAGTTTTAACATGAACCTTTGATTGGTAGCAGTTGGCAAAACAAGACAAAAGTTAGCTCATTTTTTGTTATTGCACTAAATTGTAACAGCTTTGTCAGTGTTGATTATATAAGCCAGCAAACTCAAACTCAGCTGCGCCATTTTGGAATATAGGAACAGGAGACCATTCAGCCCACCAAGCCTGCTTGCCATTTAATACTACCATGACTCATCAGATAGTTCAATGGCTTTTAACCCACTGTCTCCATGACCCTTTAGGTTGTTGTTAATCAGAAATCTATCAATCTCTGCTTTAAACATACTCAATGACTGAGTGCACAGTGGCACAATGGTTAGCACTGCTGCCTCACAGTGCTGGGGACCCGGGTTCAAATCTGACCTTGGGCTACTGTGTGGAGTTTGCCCGTTCTCCCACTGTTTGCGTGGGTTTTCTCCGGGTGCTCCGGTTTCCTCCTACAGTCAGAAGGTGTGTGGGTTAGGTGGATTGTCCGTGCTAAGTTGACCCTAGTGTCCAGGGATGAGTGAGGGTAAATATGTGGCGTTACAGGGTTAGGGCCTGGATGGGATTGTGGTCGGTGCAGACTCAATGGGTCAAATGGCCGCCTCCTCTACTGTAGGGATTCTATTCTAAATTCTCCCCTAGTGTACCCGGAGTTTGGCGACTGGGGGATTTTTCAAAGCAGTATTAATATAAACCTATTTGTGATACTAATAAATAAACTTTAGCTTCCACAGCCCTCTTGGGATTAAGATTCACAACCCTCTGAGTAAAGTCATTTCTCTTCATCTCTCTTCTAAGTGGCATCCCCCTTATTTTGAAATTGTCTCCTGGTTTCAGAATCGCCAACCAAGGGAAACATCTTATCTGCATCATCCCGGTCTATTCCTTTAAATATTTTGTAGGTTTCAATGACGTCACCTCGCATTCTTTGAAACTCGAGAGGGTATAGAATATCATATACTATAGAATCACACAACTTGATTCAAACATACTAGTTTCAAATAAGCTGCCGTTTTCAACTGTATATAGATTAACAGTGTGCCTACAAGATGGCTATGGACTCTAAACGCTTCTGCAGATCTAACATGTCTTGTGTGCCAATACGAAGGGAGATGATGAAGTCACGGTTACGGCTGGAATTTCACCGGCAAGCCTGCCCCGATTCCGGGGATGGGCGAAGCTCGGAGAATGGCATTCTCTGTTGGTCTCGGGCAGGATTGTATGAACCTCAGATGGATGTGCCAGTAAAATTCCGCCTATGTCATTGTCTGAATTTAATCTTTTCACCTGAAGATGGTTTTCTCAGCCCTTGACTAAGGAAACATTCATTGGTGACGATTGCATCTCTGAACCTGTGGCCTCGCAGATTGACTGTGCAATGTGACATGCATTAGTAATATTGGAATATTTGGGTTTTATTTCAGCTGAAATCAATTGGAATGGAAATCAACTGTTTATCCCCTTGGTAGGTTGCCTTTCACCCCAATTAACTTCACTCAAAGCCCAATGTTAGCACAGACTTTTATTTCTTCTATGTCCTTTTAATCTTGTTTGCTTTACTTACACCTTGGCTCTTTGTCCACAGCATTATCGATTCTGCGATTGTAATGGGTGTCCACTCTCTCACCAGTACAGTGAACCTAACTAGTGTCAATTTAAATTGGACAATTAAAGTTTATTTATTTATTAGTGTCACAGGTAGGCTTAAATTAACACTGCAATGAAGTTACTGTGAAAATCCCCTAGTCACCACACTCCGACACCTGTTAGGGTACACTGAGGGAGACTTTAGTATGGCCAATACACCTAACCAGCATATCTTTCGGACTGCGGGAGGAAACCGGAGCACCTGGAGGAAACCCACGCAGACATGGAGAGAACATGCAGACTCCACACACATAGTGACCCAAGCCAGGAAATGAACCTGGGTCCCTGCGCTGTGAGGCAGCAGTGCTAACCACTATGCCACCATGCTGCCCCCAAGGTGGGTTGTCACTAGTATTCCTGAAAGATTGGCACATGAAGGGATGGAAAATGGTGCATTACCGAAGAAGCTAAATGAAATTGCCACTTAGCACCAGGAGCCATCACCAGTTCATTTCTGTAATAAGGAGGATTACCAGCTAGGAGAAAAGATATTTGAGTGTTGAGCTTTATGAATAAGTACTTTACAAAACTTAGTGGTGTGGAGCTTTGAATTTACTGCATTGTACACCATGCTTTATACAAGTGGCAGCAATGTCCAGGGATATAGAGAAGGGAATAATGAGAAATGGAACATGTAACATCTCAAAATAATTAAAAAGATCAAATCTAGGATTAACATGTCATCCAGGAGTTTTAGAAATGCAATATTGATGGACCATGTTCAAAGTAGTGATTGGATTTGATATATACAGAATTAGGGCCGGCATGGTGGCACAGTGGTTAGCACTGTTGCCGCACAGTGGTTAGCACTGTTGCCTCACAGTGCCAGGGACCGAGGTTCAATTCCAGCCTCAGGTGACTCTGTGTGGAGTTTGCATGTTCTCCCTGTGTTTGCGTGGGTTTCCTCCACCTCTAGGTGCTCCGGTTTCCTTCCACAATCCAAAGATGTGCAGGTTAGATTTACAGATTGGCCATGCTGAATTACCTCTTAGTGTCAGAGGGTCTAGCAGTGTAATTATGTGGGGTTACGGAGATAGGGCCTGGGTGGAATTGTTGTCGGTGCAGGCTTGATGGGCTAAATGGCCTCCTTCTGCACTATAGGTTTTCTATAATCCTTTGCCCATTGACAAATAATGGTGTCTGGTTGTCTTTTTTTTGCAATGAGAGAAATTCAGGTAAGTCATTGGAAATAGTGCCTCTTACACTCATTCATTATTACTATAAATAATTGTAAAAGTGGGAGCTGGAAGAGTTAGCACTACTAAAGTATTACATTTGGTACTTCAAGCATATTGAGCAGCAGATTCCATGAAGGGTAGTTGTGGGAAATGCCTCAGGTATTACAATAACTTGGGAGTCCCAGAACTTTGGGGGTGGCACGGTGGCACAGTGGTTAGCATTGCTGCCTCACAGTGCCAAGGACTCGGGTTCAATTCCCGGCTTGGGTCATTGTCCATGTGGAGTTTGCACTTTCTCCCCGTGTCTGTGTGGGTTTCCTCCCTCAGTCCAAAGATGTGCGGGTTAGGTGTTTGGCCATGCTAACTTCCCCTTAGTGTCAGGGGGACTATCTAGGGTAGGTGCATGGGGTTGTGGAGTGGGGCTTGGGTGAGGTTGTGGTCGGTGAGGACTTGATGGGCTGGGTGGCCTCCTTCTGCACTATAGGATTCTACAACTTGCCTGCACCCATGAATATCTCGCTATATATGAATAGAAGTGAAAGTCTAACTGATTCCAGGTCTAAACTTGGAGTGAGATAAAGGCTTGTTTATAAGAACTACTTATAAATTTAAATATCTGTGTGAGCTTCCTCTTGCCCTCAAGCAGTTGCAGCACCACTGAAGCAAAACAAATGACATTTCCAAATAAACAGAAAAACAAAACCGTGGACTTATGAAGATTGCATTGCCAGGCTGTCTAAAAAGATTAAACTTGAAGGGAATCATTTAGTTCAAAGAGATTAGAATTGAAAATCAGTGCAGTGAAATAGAATCCATAGAATCCCTGCAGTGCAACTCATTCCAACCTATATAAGAACATAAGAATTAGGAGCAGGAATAGGTCATCTGGTCCCTCGAGCCTGCTCCACCATTCAATAAGATCATGGCTGATCTTTTCGTGGATTCTGCTCCACGTACCCGCCTGCTCACCATAACCCTTAATCCCTTTACTGTTCAAAAATTTATCTGTCCTTGCCTTAAAACCATTCAATGAGGTAGTCTCAACTGCTTCACAGGGCAGGGAATCCCACAGATTCACCATGCTTTGGATGATGAATTTCTTCCTCAAGTCAGTCTGAAATCAGCTCCCCCTTATTTTTAGGCCATGCTCCCTAGTTCTAGTTTCACCTGCCAGTGGAAACAACCTTCCTGCTTCTATCTACCTTATCTATTCCTACCCACAACCTCCCTGACACCTACTATGTCAACCCACCCACCATGCACCATAGACAGATGGCAAGATCAATGCTGAGATTAAATAAAATAAAGTTCCAAGTGTCCATTGCAGATCTTATTTTCAAAAAAACAGCAGTTCATTTACTAAATTTATATTCCTCTGATTACATTTTCCCTTGTAACAAACTATTTCATCTAATTGCACAACTCTTATTTAAAAATAAGCTTTAGAATTCGTAGTCCTACTTTCAAAGAGTCCCGAGCCACTTAAGGCTATCAAGCCGGTTTTAAAGTGGGAGGCATCCTACTGTGATAATGGACAATTGTGAAATTAGTCATGCAGCGCTAATCCAGTAATGCCAATCCGAAGGTTTCTGTCAACAGCAAACAATCATGTTTTGGGACACCAGAAACATTTTTTAAAGAGTTAAACGGGAGGAGATTTAAATGCCTTGACAGCTCCCTTTGACAGTTCATCTTAACATTTCATTTGTTTTTGACAGTTTCAATGAGCTTCAATGAGCTTGGTGACTAGTGGAGTGCCCCAGGGGTCGGTGCTGGGGCCTCAGCTATTTACCATTTATATAGATGATCTGGAGGAGGGAACCGAGTGTATGGTGTCGAAATTTGCTGATGACACCAAGATTGGTGGAACGGCAAATTGTGCGGAGGGTGTGGAGGGTCTGCAGAAGGATCTAGATAGGCTGGGCGAATGGGCCAGGAACTGGCAAATGGAATTTAATGTTGGCAAATGTGAGGTTGTCCACTTTGGTAGGAATAATGGTAGGAAGGATTATTACTTACGTGGCGAAAAACTGCAACATGCGACGGTGCAGAGGGACCTCGGGGTCCTTGTGCATGAGTCGCAAAAACCCAGCCTGCAGGTGCAGCATGTGGTCAGGAAGGCAAATGGGATGCTGGCCTTCATAGCGAGGGGGATTGAATATAGAAGTAGGGAGGTCTTGCTGCAGCTGTATAGGGCACTGGTGAGGCCGCAGCTGGAGTACTGTGTGCAGTTTTGGTTGCCGCACTTACGCAAGGATATTTTGGCCTTGGAGGGGGTGCAGAGGAGGTTTACTAGGCTGATGCTGGAGTTGAGGGGGTTGAACTATGAGGAGAGGCTGAATAAACTAGGCTTGTACTCATTAGAGTTTAGAAGAATGAGGGGAGATCTCATTGAGACATATAAGATGATGAATGGGATGGATAGGATAGAGGTGGAGAGACTCTTCCCACTCAGAAAGGACAGTAGGACTAGAGGGCACAGCCTCAAGTTAAAGGGGGGGTGGTTTAGAACGGAGTTGAGGAGGAACTTCTTCACTCAAAGGATGGTGAATCTCTGGAATTCTCTGCCCGTTGAAGTGGTGGAGGCTGCCTCGCTAAATATATTTAAGACGCGGGTTGATAGATTTTTGATAGGCAAGGGGATTAAGGGTTATGGGGAGAGGGCGGGAAAGTGGAACTGAGCCACGACAGATCAGCCATGATCTTATTGAATGGCGGGGCAGGCTCGAAGGGCTAGATGGCCTACTCCTGCTCCTATTTCTTATGTTCTTATGTTCACAGTTCCAATGAGTTTAGGCACTTTCTACGCACATTCAAACCTAGCTTTAGAAATCTCAAAGGGCACCTGACCTCCTCCATTAGTATCCTGGGATCATTTCCAAAGGGATACTTTACCTCTTCATAAGAACATAAGAAATAGGAGCAGGAGTAGGCCATCTAGCCCTTCGAGCCTGCCCCGCCATTCAATAAGATCATGGCTGATCTGTCGTGGCTCAGTTCCACATTCCTGCCCTCTCCCCATAACCCTTAATCCCCTTGCCTATCAAAACCTATCAACCCGCGTCTTTAAAATATTGAGCGAGGCAGCCTCCACCACTTCAACAGGCAGAGAATTCCAGAGATTCACCACCCTTTTAGTGAAGAAATTCCTCCTCAAGTCCGTTCTAAACCGCACCCCCCTTTATCTTGAGGCTGTGCCCTCGAGTCCTGCTGTTCTTTCTGAGTGGGAAGAGCCTCTCCACCTCTATCCTATCCATCCCATTCAACATCTTATATGTCTCAATGAGATCTCCCCTCATTCTTCTAAACTCTAACGAGTACAAGCCCAGTTTATTCAGCCTCTCCTCATAGTTCAACCCCCTCAACTCCGGAATCAGCCTAGTAAACCTCCTCTGCACTCCCTCCAAGGCCAAAATATCCTTGCGTAAGTGCGGCGACCAAAACTGCACACAGTACTCCAGCTGCGGCCTCACCAGTGCCCTATACAGCTGCAATGGTACCCTGGTTATCCAAATGGATCCACAAAGTTCAGACCTGCTCTTACCTTGTCCAATCTGTACACATCAGCTTTCAGGCACCTTTCACACTAAAATCATACGAGTGGAGGTAGCTGCTGATTCCACTGGGCATTTGCTTCTGCGAAATGTGTGTGCACAAATTGCGACCTGGTCCCATTCCCGCCCCTGTAAAATTGCTTAGGTGTCGTGTTTGGGAGTTGGAATTCTGGATTTGGGCCTCAACCACCATTTTCATGATGATGGAGGGAATTTCCACTGTTTCAAATATCCAAGCTTGGGTATCAATGTGAGCTTTTTAAAATTAATTCGTAGGATGTGGGCGTCACTGGCTGGCCAGCATTTATTGCCCAAGCCTCGTTGCCCAAGGGCAATTGAGAGTCAGCCATATTGCTGTGGCTCTGGAGTCACATGCAGGCCAGACCAGCAGATATCTCACCCTAAGAGACATTAGTGAATCTGGTGGGTTTTTCCGACAATCGACAGTGGTTTCCTGGTGCTCAGTAGATTCTTAATTTCAGATGTTTTTTCTTGAGGCATGGTGGCACAGTGGCTAGCACTGCTGCCTCACAGCGCTGGGGACCTGGGTTCGATTCCCGGCTTGGGTCACTGTTTATGCAGAGTCTGCACATTCTCCTCGTGTCTGCATGGGTTTCCTCCGGGTGCTCTGGTTTCCTCCTACAGTCCAAAGATGTGTGAGTTAGGTTGATTGGTCATGGTAATTTGCCCCTTAGTTCCCAGGGGAACAAACAGGGTAAATACGTGGGCGACGGAAATAGGATCTGGGTGGGATTGTGGTCGGAATCGATGGGTCAGATGGCCTCCTTCTGCACTGCAAGTAGTCTATGATTGATCTATGATTGAATTCAAATTCCACTGTCTGCTGTGGCGGGATTCAAACCGGGGTCCCCAGAACATTAGCTGAGTTTCTGGATTAATAGTCCAGTGATAATACCACTAGGCCATTGCTAACTACCCTCCAAAATTGCTGTCTTAAGAAGAAGTAAGATTATTCATAGGCTAATTCCCAAAGTGACGAATCAAGTGACAAGATAGAAGTTGTCTTTGATAACCTAATTGGTAACCTTCCTCGGAGTGACTAACAATAATCTGGTGGGAGAAACAGAAATGTGTCACCCTAAGGCTGAGTTGTATTCTTTGGTTGAAGCAAAGGGAGTTTTATTCTGCCTTTGGGAGTGGATGAAATGTAGAGGAATCCATTCCCCAAGAATTATTTCCCTCATCCTGATGTAAGTATGCAAAGGTGCAGATCACTTTCTTATACTTGTGCAGCTGTGATATTTACGTACATATAGTTAGCTCTGAAAATAAATTTGTATCCATTTATGGAAAGCTTACCTCAGACAATCATGCAATGAATAGTAAATGCAAAACACTGCTGAAGATCTGAAATAAAAACCAGTGAATGCCGGAAAAGCTCAGCAGGGCTTGGAAATATTGGCGGAGAGAGAAACAGTGTTAACATTCTGAGTCCAATGTAACTCGTCTTTGGAACTGATGAGAAGGAGGAATCTGTTGGGTTTTATGCTGCTGAAAAAGGGGGAGGCAATAGATGGAAAGAAGGTCAAGGATAGGCTAGAAATCAGGGAGATTAACTACCAAAGGATAAAAGGTGAGCACCAAAGTCTCTGTTCTCTCTGGATGCCACAACAGGGTGTGAACAGCCGGAGAATTCCGGCCCTCATCTTGAGGTAGGCAGAATGTCGACTAATAATTGGTTAACATAGCTGTCTATCATTTTAAGTTGAGGCAGGAGCCTGTTCATTCCTTGAAGTAAAGGTTAATAAATCTTTTATTTTGATTCTGTCCAAGAAGGTGGCTCAGTGACACAGTGGTTAGCATTGCTGCCTCACAGTGCCAGGGACCCGGGTTCGATTTCTGACTTGGGTCACTGTCTGTGCAGTGTTTGCACATTCTCCCTGTGCCTGTTTGAGTTTCTTCCGGGTGCTCTGGTTTCCTCCAACAGTCCAAAGATGTACAGGTTAGGTGGATTGGCCATGCTAAATTGCCCCTAATGTCAGAGGGATTAGCAGTGTAAATGTGTGGAGTTATGGGGATAGGGCATGGATGGATTGTGTCTGGTGCAAAATCGATGGGCCAAATGGCCTCCTTCTGAACAATTCATTAGGTTGATTCCGGAGTTGAGAGGATTGGCTCATGAGGAGAGACTGTGTAGACTGGGGCTATACTCATTGGAGTTTAGAAGAATGAGGGGCGATCTTATAGAAACATATTACATTATGAAGGGAAAAAGATAAGATAGAAGCAGGGAAGTTTTTTCCACTGGCCTCAAAATAAGGAGAACCAGATTTAGGGCTGAGTTGAGGAGGAACTTCTTCGCAAAGGTTTGTGAATCTGTGGAATTCCCTGCCCAGTGAAGCAGTTGAGGCTACTCCATTGAATGTTTTTAAGGTAAAGATAGATAAATTTTTGAACAGTAAAGGAATTAAAGGTTATGGTGAGCGGGCGGGTGAATGGAGCTGAGTCCATAAAAAGATCAGCCATAATCTTATTGAATGGCGGAGCAGGGATTCCATGAGAAAGGCACACGCTTCTTATTCCCACAGTATTTTCAGAATCTGTATTAATAATCAAGTGTTAGTAATTGGGGGGTGGGCGTATTTTCTGTCGAATTCTGAGAGTTATCACCTTTTAAAGGGATAGAGAAGTCTCTTTTTGAGTTCCTGTGACAAGATTGTGATTGTCGTTAGAAAATTCACCAATGCTTTCTCTAAATAAAAATGTAGTCATACTACACTTGTCCAGTGTGTATGAATGTAGCAATTTTAAAATGCTGCTTCACAAATAATACCATATTAGTATCTAATTTTTTGTTTATATCCAATTCAAAGTCTCAGCGAATGAGGCATTCCCGATCCAAGCTGACAAGACAGGCTTGAAACTTCCTGTCTTGGGCTTGATCTACATGATCCAAGCTGATTGGAGCAGGCATTGCACCTTCTCCAAAACTTGATCTCATTTGCATCTTAGCCAAAAGGCCGAGACGCCGCTTTAAAAAATTGCTTCAAATAAAGCCTCAGTGTAACATCATGACTTCAACCAGGTGCAGAATGTCCAAAACTACATCTGATCTTAGCCAAAAGGCCGAGAAGCATGTAACCATTATAAAGATGTGGAAATAAAATCAATTCTACTGTTTGGACAATTTGAGTGTGGAAGGATTGCTGATGCAACATATTTTAGGTTAACTTGCCTGGAACTTGCTGAATGCAGTTTTGAGCTGTTTTGCTATAAAGCTAATTTGAGGAAGAATTTTACATGGAACAATGTGTTACTGATGCCCTAAGCCATAGAAATTTCAGAATGCATTATTATTTCTGAGGAGTCTTTTCAGTTGAGCATATCTGCCTTTGGAAATGAGCAGAGTGAGGTGGATCTAATTACAGTGATTCCACTTGCTATTCGTAACCATCTTTCTCGATTTGGCCCTATTGTTCTGTCTAGCCGCCAAACAAAGCTGTTAATGACTTTATGTGCGGACCTGATCCCCTTATCATCATATAAATATATTTGTAACGTTCCAGTATTTTTCTTTCATCTTCCAAAGCACTGAAACCATTTTCTCTGCAGATAATCACTGAAAAGGAAGCTGTTTGAAAATTCATTTAAGGAATGCTGGCAATTTTTTTTTGTAGCTTCTTGCAATTAGTCAGAAGCACAACGCTGTGGGTGCTGGCAATCTGAAATAAAAACAGAAAAAAGATAGCTGGTCAGGCAGCATCTGTGGAGACAGGAAGGGAGGCACGATGGTTAGCACTGCTGCCTCATAACGCCAAGGACCTCGGTTCGATTCCCGGCTTGGGTCACTGTGTGGAGTTTGCACGTTCTCCCTGTGTCTGTGTGGATTTCCTCCGGGTGTTCCAGTTTCCTCCACAGTCCAAAGATGTGCAGGTTAGGTGGATTGGCAATGCTAAATTGCCCCTTAGTGTCAGGGGGAACTAGCTAAGGCAAATGCATGGGGTTATGGGGATCGGGCCTGAATGGGATTGTGGTCGGTGCAGACTTGATGGGCTGAATGGCCTCCTTCTGCACTGTAGGATTCTATGAGTTACTGGGTGGAAGTTCCTCCCCTGCCCATGATGTGTTTCCCAATGACGGTAGCAGCACCCCCATTGGGGGGAGGTGGGGGAGAGGGGTTTCAGGCAGGAAACACAGAAGACAACTTGGTTAACAGAGTTGCCCTTCCAGTCAGGTGGAGAGAGTCTAGGGCAAGTCACGTGAGGATTTGGGTCTGAGTCACGCTCCAGTAGGAGATGGAGAGTTGTGATCTCCGATGAGGGGTGAGAGGAGAATTGGGGCGGTAGGGAGAGACTGGGCATGATGGTGCATGGGTGGGATCTCATCTTGGGCATGGACCAAATCCCTGATCCTTGGGAGTAGAGCTCTGATTCCTGACCTGGGAGTTTCTGAATGGAAAGTTGTTTGTTTGGGATGGAGCATAGGGGAGGGCAAGGAGAGGTGAGCAGGCTGGTGGGAGAAGCCTATTCCCCCTGATCCACAAGCAGTGCTGTAAAGGGATGTTCCTTCTTTCCAAAGCTGCCCTCAGTTTCCTTTTGTTGCTGGTTTTCTGGGCATGGAAAGCTGGGCTGGCCACAGTTAAACATGCTGATCATAAAATCCCTGTAGAGAGAGACCATTCGGCCCATCAAGTCTGCATCAACTCTTTGACAGAGCATCCTACCGAGGCCCTATGCTCATAACGCCTCATATTTATCCTCCTAATCTACACATCCTGGCACATTAAAGGGCAATCTAGCTTGGCTAATCCACCTAACCTGCACATCTAAGTAAGCTTAATTTGAGGCTGTCCGCCTCATTAAAATATTAATTCATGAAACTGCCTCTTGGGAGCTCCGAGCAGCTGATTCACTTTCCACCCTCTGTCTCACCAGCGATGAACCAGGTAACAGGTGGGTTAGGGCCACATTTGAGATTTTAAATCTCTAGATTCTGCCTGTTCTGACAAAAGGTCATCAATTTGAATTGTTAATTCTGCTTATAGAGTCCTGCAGTGCAGAAGGAGGCCATTCGGCCCATCAAGCTTGCACTGACAACAATCCCATCCAGCTCTTAGCCCTATAACCCCATGTATTTACCCTAGCTTGTCCGCCTGATGCTAAGGGGTAATTTAGCAATCCATCTAATCCGCACATCTTTGGACTGTGGGAGGAAACCGGAGTACCCAGAGGAAACCCATGCAGACATAAGGAGAATGTGCAAACTCCACTCAGACAGTGACCCAAGCTGGGAATCGAACTCAGGTCCCTGGAGCTGTGAGGCAGCAGTGCTAACCACTGTGCCAGCATCCACAGGTGCTACCTCATCTAATAGCATCTTCAACATGATAAAAAAAACTCAATGTTTCTCAGGAGGGTCATGAACAAAGTCAATTTACAAATTATAAATTCAGTTTGTTGCATGAAGAGAAATATTTCCAGTTTCAGTGATCCTGTAGTTCAACTGATACATTAAAAATAATTCAATTATACGAATAAACTTCCACCAGTTACAGAATTCATTTTTAATAAAGTTTTGTGTTATTTTCACATTTCTCATGCATAAAAATTCAATAGTGTTGCAGAGTAAACAACTCATTTCAGTGGACCAAAGTTTATAAGAAAAAACCTGTAATCTTACACATCTTGTCAAATGCATTAATTATCAGATTGAGTGTCAGTTGTGGCTCAGTTGTCTTGCGTTTGTGAGTTCAAGTCTCACTTTAAGACTTCAGAGTAAATATCAATGCTGTCACTACAGTGCGGAGGGTCTGTTGTACTGAGAGGTGCTGCCACATTACTGAGGAGGTGGGCGATTCCCCAAAAAAATTCTAAGTGTTGAACTTGCGTGATAATTAGAGTAAATCACGCTGCTTTTTTCAATGGGAGTTCAGAGAATGAATCTCCCACTCTCTGTGCACTGCAGCATGCCTCAGCATAAATCACCTAAAAAAAAATTACTGAGGGGGGGCCTACCCCTGTGGAAGAGACTGGCAGCAAAGGCCGAGGCTGTGATTGACGCACGCGCAGTGGTCCCTGTCTGCCGGCCTCCCAATTGCTGGCCAGCCCCTGTGACCCCACCCTGCTGGCTTTCTCATCCCTCCATGGCCCGATCGCTAGCCCCCCCCCCACAGCATTGCCGGGCCCAGCCCTGATTACTCAGCCCGTAGCCCCCAAGCCTCAATCCCCCTCTCCTCTCCCCACTCTCCTCTTCTCCCTCTTCTCTCCTACACCTCCACCCCCTATCTCCTCCCCTCAGCAGCCTCACCCTCTCTCCCTCCCTCTACCCTCCCCCTGTCTCCCTGTGCCCCCTGCTAGTTTCCCACTAGTGGGGAGCTACTATTGCTGGAGTGAAGCAGCCAGCCTATGAGATTTTAGTCCCAGGCCTGTTAATCTCATTTAAATTACATTGACATTCAAATGAACATAAATTATCCAACTCCGCACCTACTTCCATCGTGGAGCTGATGGTGCCGGAAATCCAGAGCTGGGAGATGCTCTGGGGCTGGACGCCCAGCACGGATTGTGCTAACCTGGCCTTGTTGAAATCTCTCATCCTGCTACACGAAAAAAAAATCAGCACAGCATGATGGGAGAGTGGCCCCCATGATCTGTGAGGGAGTCGGGGTGATGGGTGTTCATCTAGCAGGAAGGATACTTCAGTCGCAAGCAATAAAAGAACTATCTAAACAAAAGTAAATGAAAGAAAGTAGTTTGATGAAGGAGCTTCATTACACCAACACTTGGAACCGCATCCTGGGCCACACAAGCTCCCCACAATTTACATCTCCTTTTTAGTTATACTGGTCAGCTGACCACCACATCATTCTGCCATTGGCTATATTGTCTACCTGGTCAGCTGACCCTCACAGCACCATAGATCACATTATAATAGATTCTGATGTTATCATTGGTTACGTTATAACAATGGAACAGGCCGGTAAGTGGAGTTAAGGCCACCGGCCATGATCATATTGACTGATGGAGCAGGCTTGAAGGGCCAATGGCCTACTCCTCTTTCTACTGATCTTATGATCATATTAATCACTCTGCATATGGCCTAGTAACGCACCTCTGCTAATATCCAAGTCACTGGGTGGGATCTTCTGGCCTTTCCTACTAGCAGAATCATTGGTTAAGTTTAGGGTCATCGACAGACACAGTGCTGAAGGAGGACATTCAGCCCATTGTGCCTGTGCCAGCTTTTTGAAGGAACTACCCAATTAGTCTGACTGTGCGCACACCCTTCAATCTTTGTGTTCCTGTCCTTCCAAATTGTACTGTTGCTTTTGTCTTTTATTTATCTTACCAAAATCGCATCAATTTCACCTTTCCTGTCTCTTCATTTCACCAAACGTATTGGGCGAAATTTTCTGGCCTCCCAGTCTCGTGTTTCCTGCCGATGGGAGGTGGCTTGTTGTTCGCTAGCGGTGGGATTCTCCGGTCCTGCCGCTATCAATGGGAATCCCTATTGACGCCACCCCATGCTGACTGGGGCACGCTGCCAGTGGGACTGGAGAATCCTGCTGGCCTGAATGGCTGGAGAATTCTGGCCTCTCTGTCTTCCTGAAGTCTCTTCCTACCCACCTCCATGTCTCTTACATTTCCAAGTTTTGCCACAACTGCCCTGTACACTCAAGTCCAAGTCACTAAATATCAAAAAAGAGTAGTTGTTCTAATAATGTCCTCTTGTCTCCTAAAAAAAACACCAATCATTCACAGCTATCCATTGCACTCTCCCTACCCATATGGCATCTATCCCTTTCAACCTCACGAGCTTCAGTTTTGGCACCAGCTTCATTATGTGGTATAGTCTGAAACACCTTTTGAAAGCTAGTCTTGTTTTATAACTTACTAATCATAGAACCCTACAGTGCAGAAAGAGGCCCTGTTGCCCATCGAGTCTGTACCAAACACAATCCCACCCAGGCCCTACCCCCATATCCCTACATATTATACCCACTAATCCCTCTAACCTACACATCCCTGGACACTAAGGGGCAATTTCTTAGCATGGCCAATCAACCTAACTCTCACATCTTTGGACTGTGGGAGGAAACTGGAGTACCCGGAGGAAACTCACGCAGACACGAGGAGAATGTGCAAACTCCACACAGACAGTGACCCGAGCCGGGAACCGAACCCAGGACCCTGGCGCTGTGAAGCAGCAGTGCTAACCACTGTGCTACCGTGCCGCCTAATATGAGGCATGTGCTCAAGTATTACAGGGACAGACAGGGCTAGTAAAACAAACAGCATTAGAAGGAAGAGAGTCCTGAAATAGAGTGGGTCACGTAGGAAAGGAATGAAAAACAAACCTGAGGCAGGTTTGAAGGCCCCTTGTGAAACTGTATGGAGCATGGTAAATGAGGTTGGTGCCACAGGGGATTCTGATACAGTGGCAATAATAGTGGCCTGGTTCAAAACAAGAAGAGGACTGGGAAGTTATTATTCCTGGCTGTAAGGTATTCAGGGGAGATGGGGAAAATAGAAATTGGAGTTGCAGGACTGAGTAAAGATACTGCTACAGCACTGAAATTGGATCAAATTCTTGAGGGCTCACAGACGCAAACTTGGATTTTTGTGGAGTCATGAGGTTGTGTGGGTTTCCTCTGGGTGCTTCAACACTCCAAAGATGGGTTAGGTTGACTGGCCATGCTAAATTGCCCCTTAGTGACAGGGGGATTAGCAAAGTTTTGTCGGGATGGGGCCTGGCTGGAATTTGAATTCAATAAAAATTATCAGGAATTAAGAACTTACTGATGACCATGAAGCCATTGTCGATTGTTGAAAAAACTCATCTGGTTCATTAACATCTTTCAGGGGAGGAAATCTGTCATCCTTACCCAGTCTGGCCTACATGTGACTCCAGTGCCACAGGAATATGGTCTGAACAAGGGCAACTAGGGATGGGCAATAAATGCTGGCCAGCCAGCGATGTCCAAGTCCCATGAATGAATAATAAAAAAAAGTGGGATTGTAGGGATAGGGCTGGGTGGGATTGTTGCTGGTGCAGGCTTGATGGGCCTCCTTCTGCACTGGAGGATTCTACTATGATTCTGGGGATCATTAAAAATGGTAGGTGGTACTTAGATCTGGAAGTTCAGCCCCTTTTCTGATCCATTTGATTTCTGGTCCAAATGATCCATTTTCACTGGGATGTGGGGGCAGGAGAGAGGAGGAAACTGGAGCAGAAAATAACTCCCACATGTGGAAACAGAAACTAAGCAAGGCCACTTGTTCAACAAATGCAGGAACAAGGGCCATATCCCACAGTGTGTGAGTTATGAATTTTTAGAGTGGGCATATATATTCTAGAAAGGCAGATAAGGTCTGTAGAACTGCCATGTTATTTAAATAATCCTTTGAAAATAGAAAAAAATTCTGCCTGCCTGAGTTGAAAATAAATCTGTTCTATCAGTTTCAATAGCTGTTTGTTGACATAACAAAGTGCTTTCATTATATCATTATTGATGTTCGACTGCTTTCCACAACCTATCATTATAACATGGGGGACTTGAAGTTCGCAATTTGATTGATAACGCAAAAGAGATTTTTAAATGATTAGCTGTCTTTGATGTGGGAGTTATGAATACAACTATTTGTTTTAACAGGGCTTAAGTACTTGAAGGGATTTAAATATATTAATTGGGATTTTATCAATGAGTTTTTTTTAAGTAATGAAGTCTGTAATAGGTATTGAGAAGTTCATTGCATCTCAAATGTCTCCTGAATCTGTCCATTGTGGACACTGGCTGATTCAGCATGGGAAGAATGAAGGCAAAGGGAGGTAGGTAGGGGATGATGAGTTGGCATCGGTGCCTTAAGGGGCCCTGAGGGCATAGGTTGGTGCAAAGTAGGTAGAGGGTCTGTAAGTGAGTGAATGTGCAGGTGGGGACATGGTTGGCATGCATTGGCATGGGGAATGGGTAGAGAAGTTAGGTCTAGAGGGCCTAATGTTTAAAACCGCTGAGGTAGGCTTTTTAACCAGCCTGCCTTGACACTTGGCAACCCCTCTGGCTGCCTTGAATCTGAGTATAGGGGTTGTGGATCCAACTCCATCCCAGATCAATTCCCAGAATGAAGAGCTCACTATTCAGACATTTTTCCATGAGGCAGACACAGTGAGTCTGGGGCTCAAGTCCAGGAGTGGGATTTGAACCTGGAGCTTCTGGCCTACAAGTAAGAATGCTACATTGGGCCGCATGACCTGTCCACTAGATATACAGACAACCAAAGAGTAGAAAATGGGCAGCAGAATACATTTTGAGACAACTTTCAGAAAGGTGCAGGAGCAGTAAAGTTGTGATAATGGAATATTTCAGTTTCCCACTCTTGAATGGGATAGTAGTAATGCAAAAATATTAAGTGTGTGGAATTCCTGATTTGTGTACCAATTAATCTTTTTGGTCAGTGTTCCATCTAATTCTGGGGAATGAGGTGTAAGCCTCTCAACATGGGAGAACATTTGGGAAATAATGATCACAACGTCATTACATTTAGAGTTTTTTCAAAAAGCACAAGGAACAATCAAACTTAAATATATTAACTAGACGAGAGCTAAATTCAGCGAGATAGAAAGGGATCTTGCTCAAGTGGATTGGAATCAAAAACTGGGGAAATAAAGCAGTAATTAAGTGAAGGAGACCTTCAAGAGAGAGATGGCTCAGGTGCAGAGTGGGTGCATTACAACTCTGGTGAAAGGAGGCCACACAAAACTGGGGCTCCCTCGATGACTCAAAGTATGGTGATTAAAATGAAGCAGATTGATTTATTTTTGTCACGTATTGGGAAACAGTGAAAGGCATTGTTTCTTGTGCACTATGCAAAGCATTTTGTTCTAGAGTACAAAGGGGAGAAGGAAAGGAAAGAGTAAAAAATGTGAAGTGATGTGACCTATTTGTCAGCAAGTTCTAGTAAAATCCCTGACACTCTAAAATTGAAATGTTACAATTTATTTATCTAACTGACAGTGAACAAATTAACAAAACTATTAACAAACCAAATAAATCCCTTTTAATTATTAATTATTCTCAAATAAAACAAGATTCTAATCATTCAAATAAATACAATTCCCACTCACTAACAAAAATGAAATTTAGTCACTCTCTAAATTACAGCCAAGACCTGAGTCTTCTGGAATATTCTGGACTGCCTCTGTTGATTCTTTTGTCTGGAACTTCTTTCTTCCTTGGTATCTTTGCTATCTAGATGGTACTTTCCCTAAGACATAGATGATGCTATGAGAGCCAACGGTTCTCTCTCACTTGAGAGTTGAGAGGTGAGGTCTGTGAGCTGTTAGCTCTGGCAGGTGGCAGTTGCTCTACCTCTTTGTCCCATTGCCTCTTCTTTTATACCTGTGATAACAGAGCAATATTTCCCACAATAAGATTGATTCTGGTTGTCAAAACCATCAGCTTTAAATTTAATAGGTTTTTGGCATTGAAGTGCCTGATTCAAATCGATTGGCTAAATTCAAAAGCCTGTTGTCTTGGTAAAAACTGCTACTTTGCCATTTGATACTAATGTTTCAGTTTGGGCTCTCTGTGTACTTGCATTTTAAAATCTCTAAGCACGGAAAAAGCACCAGCTTTCCACAGGACCATGCAATGCTTTCCCCCCTAGCATTTTACAATTTTAGAGACACCAAATTCTAACTTACTACCTCCAAACTACAATTACTCTAACCAACTTCGCAACACAAGAAACACACAGACGTTAACTGTAAGGATGTCTCAATTTGTTATAAAGGAGGACAGTTAGTGTTTACCAGGCTGATTCCTGGGACTCCAGGTCTGTCATATGAGGAGAGATTATATCCACTGGACTTTAGAACAGTGAGAGGAGATCTCATAGAAACTTAAGTCTTAAACTGGGTTAGACAGGGTAGATTCAGAAAGAATGTTCCCAATGGTGAGGGAGTCCAGAACTAGGAGGTCATAGTTTGAGGCTAAAGGGTAAACCTTTCAGAACTAAAGTGAGGAGAAATTTCTTCACCTAGAGGTTGGTGAACGTGTAGACTTCACTATCGCAGAAAGTAGTTGAGACCAAAATGTCTGATTTCAAGAAGAAATTAAATATAGAACTTGGGGCTAAAGGGAATCAGAGATGAGGGGGGGAAGGAAATCAGGAAGTAGAATTTGATGATCAGCCATGATCAAAATGAATGATGGAGCAGGCTTGAAGGGCTGAATGGCCTATTCCTGTTTCTAGTTTCTATGTTACTATGAAACACTAATTCATCGTGGAGAACAGTTTTATTTTTGGAATGGTAAGGAGTTATGTGAAACTCCAAGTGAAAGTAGCCAGCCTAGTCATCATACAACAATGGCTAAAGACTATTTATTAAATTAAAAAGGCAATACACATGAATAGGAATATATTCAATGTATGAAGTACTACACACACAGTTTATATAGAAATTACCCCCTCTTCCACAGTATATATCTGTGATATCTGAACACCTTATGACTTTCTCATTCCGAAACAACATCCAAATTAAATAAATCTATAAGTCAAATCCAGCTTATATTTACCACACAACACAAGGAGGATGATCAAGTCTGGAAAACAACTTTTCTGGTGCAGTGAAGATAATTAAACTGCCTTTGCCAAGGTTTCTGCAATACCTTGGCTAAACAACTTCTTAAATGTAAACTGCCTCTCAAACCCCGAGGTGTTAAAAATGGTCTCTCAGCTGTGAGATCTTAAACCGACCTCTCGACTCTTAGCTGTTACAATGTCTGTCTACTTCTACAGATGCTGGCAATTATATCCTGGTTCCTATTTCATTCCCCCTTCTGTGGTTTATGACTGTCTGCATCTCTCACGTTCCGTGACCCTTGAAATTTGAATCTCTATATCTCAGTCATCTGGGTAAGCTTTTTTTCTGATGGTAGGGCTATTTACACCTGATTCTGTCTGGATGCCTGCTAATCTTGTTACTGGGAAAGATCTTATTATCCCTTTTGAATGCTGTTTTTGACCTGTTGCTGGGCAGATCATATCCTATCATTCCTTGTTAAATTCTTGTCCCTACTGTTAATAGCCGATACATGACAATTATTCCTTGTGAGAATAAGTTTGGCTATCTCACCTCTGTACGTGCAGCCAATTTTGAATGAATATATTCTAAGCTGAGCTGAGTATATCGGTATGACCTTTGAAAAATAGAGAAACTGTAAATGGTTCATGATTGACTCTCTGCAGATGTGTTTCATAGTATGTTAATTGTGCGGCACCGTGGCACAGGGGTTAGCGCTGCTGCCTCACAGCACCCGGGACCCGCGTTCAATTCCTGCGTCGAGTGACTGTCTGTGTAGGGTTTGCATATTCTCCCTGTGTCTGCATGGGTTTTCTCCAGGTGCTCCAGTTTCGTCCAAAGATGTGTGGGTTAGGTTGATTGGCCATGCTAAAGTGACCCTGGTGTCAGGGGATTAGCAGGGTTAGTATGTGGGTTTATGGGCAAAGGGCCTGGGTGGGATTGTGGTCAGCGCCGACTGGATGGGCCGAAGAGCCTCATTTTGATATTGTAGTGGAGAATAGAGATTCTATGAACCTTTCCCAGCACTTCATGATCTAAGTTGTTTCTACTCATTCATAGGATATGCACATTAATGGCCAGCATATCATTCATTATCCCACACCACAATTGATTGGCTTCCTTCTTGTTAAAGATTATTTAAATGTTTAATGCCCCATTTTGCCGTAACATTTTTGAGAGAAAATGTCCATAAGTAATTATTTGGACGGCGGCTTCATCTAGCATCAGTTCTGTCCATCTGTTATCATAATCTTTTTGCCTCTCGCTCAAATTCCAAAGCATATCTCCCTCATGGGCTGAACCCCTTCCCATTTTGAATGATAGATTGATTGCTGTTGGTGGGGGGCAGGGGGGGTGCACAGTTGAGAATCAATCAAGTTTCTGTAGGTTTGGAATCGCAAATAGAGCAGACTGGATAACGATGGCAGATTTCTTCCCAGAAAGGACATTAATGAACCAGACGGGTTTTATGACAATTCATGGTTTCGTCATCATCATTACTGATACCGGCTTTTTATTCTGATTTACTTCATTATATTTAAATCTGCAGCTGCTGCAGTGAGATTTGAACTCACCCTTCAGCATCATGTGTCCCAACAGCAATAACTGATGCATACATAGCACCTGTCACGGTATGAAAGATCCCAAGGTGCTTCACAGGAGCGTTACAAAATACTGTATAACACCAAAGTTTTTTAGTTTTTAATGTTTATTTATTTGTGTTACCGGTAGGCTTACATTAACACTGCAATGAAGCTGCTGTGAAAATCCCCTAGTCGCCACACCCCGACATCTGTTCGGATACAGTGAGAGAGAATTTAGCATGATTAATAAGAACATAAGAACATAAGAAATAGGAGCAGGAGTAGGCCATCTAGCCCTACGAGCCTGCCCCGCCATTCAATAAGATCATGGCTGATCTGTCATGGCTCAGTTCCACATTCCCGCCCTCTCCCCATAACCCTTAATCCCCTCGCTTATCAAAAACCCATCAACCCGCGTCTTAAAAACATTTAGCGAGGCAGCCTCCACCACCTCAACGGGCAGAGAATTCCAGAGATTCACCACCCTTTGAGTGAAGAAGTTCCTCCTCAACTCTGTTCTAAACCGCACCCCCCCTTTATCTTGAGGCTGTGCCCCCTAGTCCTACTGTCCTTTCTGAGTGGGAAGAGTCTCTCCACCTCTATCCTATCCATCCCATTCATCATCTTATATGTCTCAATGAGATCTCCCCTCATTCTTCTAAACTCTAACGAGTACAAGCCTAGTTTATTCAGCCTCTCCTCATAGCTCAACCCCCTCAACTCCGGAATCAGCCTAGTAAACCTCCTCTGCACTCCCTCCAAGGCCAAAATATCCTTGCGTAAGTACGGCGACCAAAACTGCACACAGTACTCCAGCTGCGGCCTCACCAATGCCCTATACAGCTGCAGCAAGGCCTCCCTACTTTTATATTCAATCCCCCTCGCTATGAAGGCCAGCATCCCATTCGCCTTCCTGACCACCTGCTGCACCTGCAGGCTGGGTTTTTGCGACTCATGCACAAGGACCCTGAGGTCCCTCTGCACCGTCGCCTGCTGCAGTTTTTCGCCACGTAAGTAATAGTCCTTCCTACCATTATTCCTTCCAAAGTGGACCACCTCGCACTTGCTAACATTAAATTCCATTTGCCAGTTCCTGGCCCATTCGCCCAGCCTATCTAGATGCACCTAACCAGCATGGCTTTCGAACTGGGAGGAAACCAGAGCACTCAGAGGAAACCCATGCTGACATGGGGAGAATGTGCAGACTCTGCACAGACAGTTGAACCCAGGTCCCTGGCACTGTGAGGCAGCAGTGCTAACCACTGTGCCACCATGACACCCACACTGTGCCACCCAGGCCCCTTAAGGAGGTGTTAAGCTTTGGTGAAAGAAGTAGGTTTAGAGGAGATTAGTGTGATAGAGAGAGACAAAGAGGTGCACGGAGGGAATTCCAAAGCTTGGTACTAGTGGCCAGAATTGGAGGAGTGCAGATAGCTTGAGGTTTGTCAGGCTGGAGGAGATTGCAGACGCAGGGAAAGACTAGACAATGGGGATCTGAAAACAAGGTTGAGAATTTTACAGTCATGATGTTGCATGACTGATAGCCCGTGTAAGTCAACAAGCACTGGAGTGATTATGGAATGGGACCTTTCACAGTAATGTCATTGCAGTGTTAATATAAACCTACTTGTGACACTAATAAATAAACTTCAGACTTTGCTGCGAGTTACTACTTGGGCTGCTGAGTTTTGAATAATCTCAAGTTTATCTAGGATGGAATGTGGGAGAGCAGCCAGGAGTGCATTGGAATCATTGAGTCTGAGGAGAGGGATGGAATTGGTAGTTAGGAAATGGCATTTGGAGTGGGGATGGAAAACAATGGCTTCAGTCTTTCCAGCACTTAAGTGGAGGAAATTTCTGTTCATCTCGTGCTGGGTATCAGGTAAGCAGACTGATCGATTAGCCGTAGTGAAGGTGGAACGGGGTGTCATTAGAGTACATGTGAAAACCATTCTTTCCCATTGGATTATGTTGTCGAGCAACGAGTAAGTTAATGGGAAACAGAAGGAGGCCAAGGCTAGGTCTTTGGGGGAGTCCAGAGTTAGTGATCTGGGAGCAAGAAGAGAAACCATTGCAAGTGATTTTCTGGGTGTGGTTAGATAGATAAGAATAAACTCCAATGAAAACAGCTGGATGATAGTGGTGAGGTGCTGGAGGATGGTGTGGTCAACCATATCAAAGCTGTAGACAGATCAAGAAGGAGGAAGGGAGAAAGTTTACCTTTGCTACAATCGCATAGAATGCCATCCCTGACCTCAATTAAAGTCGTGTTGATATGGTGGCGGGATGGAAATCTGGCGGGATTCAGACATGGGGTTTTGGGAAAGATATTGTTGACTTTGGGAGGCAACTACACATTCTTGGGCTTTGGAGTGGAAGGGGAGGTTGGAGATTGGACAGTTTGCAGGGGCGGTGGAGGCAGCATTGTGTTTTTAAGGAGAGGAGGAATGGCGGTAGATTTAAAGGTGAGAGGGGCGACTGATGAAAAGAGAGGAACAATGTTAAACATTGGCTCACATGGGAGCAGGACAAGAGGTTGGTGTTTGACGGGTTAGTAGGGAGAGGATCAATGAAAAAGAGACCAGGCATCATGGATAGAGAGCTGGGAGAGGGCATGAGGGAAGAAGTGAGAGAAAGGTGCAAGTTCAGGGTAAGGGCAGGGGAGCATTAAAGGATGTTTGGTTAGGTGGGCTTGAGAAAGGGAGGGACATGGCAGGGGCAGCTGATCAGATTGTCACAATCTTATCCCTACACAGCAGAAGGAGGCCATTCAGCCCATTGAGATTGCATCGATTCTCTCTGTCAGAGTACCTTACCCAGGCCCTTTCCCCTACCCTATCCCTGTAACTCCACACATTTACCATGGCTAATCTATCTAGCTTGCACACCTTTGGGGCAATTTAGCATGGCCAATCCACCTAATCTAAACTAATCTTAGTGACAAAGAAATCCACAAGTTACTTATATGGGGGTGAGGGTGAAGGAGACAAGGGAGAAGAGTTTAAGAAGAGAGAAAAGAGGTCAGGGGTTAGCTTTGCAATCCAGGATGATCCTGGAATATTGAACAGTTTATGTAAATGAGAGTAAGACTTGAAAGTGTTTCAAATGATCCAGCCAGGTCTGACAGTGGACGACTGTTAGGTCTCTTTGTTTCCACAGAGATGTGGAGTCCAGCTGTTAAATTTCAATGCCTTTATTCAGCACCTAAAGATGTGGCACAGTTACACTTCTTTAGCTGTTCCCAAGGCAAGAGAGAGAGAGAACTGTTCATGCGCTTAGTTCATATACCCATGATGTCATTGGTCTTAATCTCACTGGTGTGTTTAAATTGCACTGCAAGGCCTTGATTGGTCTTCACCGGGATTGGGGCTGAGGTTGTCCCTGTTTGGTGGGCGGGAGTGTGTCACCGGCCGCATGCTGTCACACGTCGTGGTGTCACGTGGGCCGCAGGGCTGAAATTGGGAGGTGGCAGCAGCCATTTTGCACGGGGAGATGTTCCTTGACTTTGGGTGCTGGGGGAGGGGAAGGTCAGGCTCCACCTCTGAGATTAGCACCGGTCCTGCCACAGTGCATCCCCATCAATGGCTAAACCAGTTCCCTTCTTTCAACTCTGTATCCCTTGAACTTAAGGGAGTGGAGGTGAGGGCTGCACAAGAGGGGCAGGTAGAATGAGAGAGAATAGTGGCTTTACTGGTGACAAGGACATCCATGGTGAAGGTGAGGGTTCGATTGGCCAAGCCTCTGTGTTACGAGATGAACAATACTATCACCCTGTTATTGTACAATCTGTATACATGTATATCTCCATTCTAGTACTGTCAAACTAATGAAAAAAAACAAATTATTTTTCTAAAATAGTAATTATTTCTGATGTTGTTGAATTATGGTGATGAATGTGGACTCAAGTCTATTTTCAATAAAACAATCCTGTGGACGAGAATGACGACCACAATTGCTGGTACAAAAACCAATGATGAACTGATATTTCATTAAATTGAGTTATTGTTTATTTGATTTTTGTCAAGCGTATTTTGAATTAATTATTATGAAAATGTAACACAAACTTTTACATTAAAAGGAAGAATTTTTGCAATGTAGCTTTTCCTCAAAGTCAATGGGTAGAAACATGTTCCAGCAGATTTAAATAACAAACCTATATCATATTGTTCCAGTTATCTTACTGAGTGCCATCAGTCTGTTTTGGATCATTTTGCTTGGTTATGGTTTGGATAGAATCATAGAATCCCTACAGTGCAGAAAGAGGCCATTCGGTCCTTCAAGTCTGACTGCACTCCCACCCAGGCCCTATCCCCATAACCCCATGCATTTACCCTAGCTAGTCCCCCTGACACTAAGGGGCAATTTAGCACAGCCAATCCACCTAACCCGCACATCTTTAGATTGTGGGAGGAAACTGGAGCTCCTGGAGGAAAACCACGCAGACATGGAGAGAACGTGCAAACTCCACACAGACAGTGACCCAAGCTGGGAATTGAACCCAGGTCCCTTGCACTGTGAGGCAGCAATGCTAACCACTATGTCACTGTGCTGCCCTTGATATACTGGATCAATCATTATCCTTGTACTGTAGTGTAGCTCTGGATGAAAATATTCTTAAAGGGAAAGCTAAGTAAGGACGCAGGGGAAAAAGGAATTGTGAAATAAATCATAGAAACAGACGGAGACTGGTGGCTGATAATTTGGTTGAGAAAGAATCCATCTTCCAGCTCCAGGTTATGGCATCTCGAATGCTTACCCAAGTGTTTTCTTTTAACTTATGAGAGAGGTCTAGACCCTCACAACCCTCTTATTTCATTCATTCATGGGACATGGGCTTTGTTGGCTGGTCAGCATTTATTGCCATCCCTAGTTGTCCTTGTTCAGAGGGCAGTTGACAGTTAACCACATTGCTGTGGCTCTGGAGTAACATGTAGGCCAGACCAGGTAAGAATGGTAGATTTCCTTTCCTAAAGAGCATTAGTGAACCAGATGGGTTTTTCTTACAATTGTCAATAATTTCATAATCATCAGTAGATTCTTAATTCCAGATATTTTTTATTAAATTCAAATTCATTCAGACTATAAGACATAGGAGCAGAATTAGGCCACCGGCCTATTGAGTCTTCTCCACTATTCAACCGTGGCTGATTTTTTTTCTCATCCCCATAACCCTTGATCCCCTTATCAATCAAGAACCTATCTATCTCTGTCTTAAAGACACTCAATGACCTAGCCTCCTGTGGAAAATGGTTCCACAGATTCACCAATCTCTGGCTGAAGAAATTCCTCCTCAGCCTATGGTTGTGCTGTGATGGAATTTGAACCCGGGTTCCCAGAACATTAGTTGAGTTTCTGGATTAATAGTCCAGCGATAATGCGGCTAGGCCATCATCTCCTTTCTATCACCTCATAGGCCTCTTACACTTTTGTTCTCCCTCGGTCTCTCCATCCAAGTAAGCTACCCAAACCCATATTCTTCACCATCCCTTTGACCTTGCCATCTTACTTGGCCTTGCTAGTTCTGTCAAACACGGATAAGACTGTTTCTGATTGCTTCTTTGTAACACTGTTTACTCACATCCCCCATCCACACTCCAACCCTTCTTACTTATCCATGGAATGACTTCCCAAATTCACTGACAATTGCACTTACAAACTTCCAACTGGCCCTAATTCCCTTAGGGCCTCTGTTCATTGCATGCTTTTGCAGTTACTCATTTACTCAAACTGCACCCTCTCTTCCAACTTTGACATCTTCATCCTCAATAAAACTAAGATTCTCCCTCACCCTGAGCATTCCCCCTGTTACATTCCTCTTCTCTGCCTCCTTACATCCATATGTTGGACTCTAACCTGGTGTTGTGAGACTTCTTACTGCCCTTAAGTCCAAGCCATGCAGCCTTGAAAGGATAGGGCACACAGCTGATTTGGCCATCCAGCACCAGATCTTGCAGGATCACAAAAAGCATCATCAAGTCCTGCCCTCATCTACTAAAACTGTTCTCTATTCTTGGGTTATTCTGGGACACAAAAATAACCTTCTGCCTCTTTTCTCCATTTTTATATAACCCCTCTCCCCTATATCCACCTCCCTCACCTCTAACAGTAAGTGTGAGGAGATGGTGGACTTCTTTATCACTAAGAGTGAAGCCATCTGAGAAATTGAAGAACTGAACTCAAACGATGAGGTGATAGTGACTGCCCTTGAAATCAAAGCAGCATTTGACCAAGTATGGCATCCCATTTTGTCAATGGGAATCGGGGAAATCTCTCTGCTTGTTGGAGTCTTACTTGACACAAAGGAAGATGAATGTGATTGTTGAAGGTCATTCATCCCAGTCACAGGACATCACTGCAAGAATTTCTCAGAGTAGTGTCCTAGGCCAACCATCTTCAGTTGCTTCGTCAATGACCTTCCCTCCATCTTATGGTCTGAAATGGGGATGTTCACTGATAATTACACAAAGTTCAACACCATTCATCATTCCTTAAATACAAGAAGCAGTCTATGTCCATATGCAGCAAGATCTGGACAATATCCAGGCTTGGGCTGATAATGGCAAGGAATATTTATGCCATACAAATGCCAGCCAATGACTATCTCCAACAGTCTGGTGGAATGGTGTGATGACAATAATCTCTCCCTCAATGTCACTAAAATGAAGGAGATACTCAATGACTTCAGGAAACATAGTGTGGACATGCCCCTGTGTCGTACATCAACAGTGATGAAGTGGAGATAGTTGAAAACTTCAAGTTTCAACGTTCCAGATCACCACCATGGTCCCACCATGCCGACGCTATGGTTAAGAAAGCCTATCAACATCTCTACTTTCTCAGAAAGTAAGGAAATTTGGCATGTGAGCACCATAGAAAGCACCCTTTCTGGATGTATCACAGCTTGGTATGGCTTTCAGTAAGACCATAAGAAATTACAAAAGGTTGTAAATAAGGCCCAGTCTATCACCCAAACCAGCCTCCCATCCATTGACTCTCTCGACACTTCCTGCTGCATCAGGAAAACTGCCAGCATAAGCAAGGACCCCACACATCCTAGAGGTACTCTCTTCATTTGGGAAAAAGATACAAAAATCTGAGAACACGTACCAACCGACTCAAGAACAGCTTTTTCCCCACTGAATGGACCTATCATAGATTAAGCTGGTCTTTCTCTTCACCTAACCTGTAGCTGCAACATTATATTCTGCACCTCTCCTCTCCTTACCCGCTATGTACTCTATGAATGGTATGTTTTATCTGTAAAGTGTGCAAAAAACAATATTTTTCAATGTATCGCAAGACATGTGACAATAGTAAATCAAATCAAGAGAGGATCTAACCATTGCTCCTTGACATTCATTTGCATTAGCATTGCTGAACTCATAACTATCAACATCCTGGGGATCACTATTGACCAGAAACTGAACTGGACCAGCTATAGAATTACAATGGCAAATGAGATTCAGAATTCTCTAAGATGTAACTCACCTCACGCTTCCTCAAAGCATCTGAAAGGCACAAGTCAGGAATGTGATGGAATACGCTCAACTTGCTTGCATAAATATGCCTCCAACAACACTCAAGAAGCTTGACATGCTCCAGGACAAAATAATCGATAAGACTGGCACCCAATCCACAGTCCTTAATATTCACTTGCTCCAAAATTATGCACAATGGCTTCAGTGTGCACCATCTACAAGATGCACTGCAGCAACTCACCACAGCTCCTTTGACAGCGTCTTTTATTAAAGAAGGATATCATCAAGAACACACTCCACATACAGGCATCAAGGAAGTTTAAGTTTTTAAGTTTTAAGTTTATTAGCGTCACAAGTAGCCTTACATTAACACTGCAATGTGAAACACTTAACACAGTGAAAATCCCCTAGTTGCCACACATCTGTTCGGGTACACTGAAGGAGAATTTAGCATGGCCAATGCACCTAACCAGCACATCTTTTGGACTGTGGGAGGAAACCAGAGCACCTGGAGCACCAGAGCACCATGCAGACACAGGGAGGACGTGCAGACTCCACACAGGCAAGCTGGGAATTGAACCTGGTTTTCTGGTGCTATGAAGCAGCAATGCCACTTACAAATATGTATTGCAGTCTCGCTTGCTCCACGCCCAAACTACAAGTGCTCTCCCAGAGCAGTTCCCAGGCAGATCATCCCACACCCAGGGCAACCTGACCCTTAAAGGGTCTATGCCCCAAAATACATAACAGCTTCTAAACCCATGACCTCTACTACCTAGAAGGCTAAGCACAACAGGTGCATGGGAACACCATCACCCTGAATTTGCTCTCTAAGCCACTCACTATCTTCACCTGGAAAGATATCACCATTCCTTCACTGTCACGGGCTCAAAATCCTGGAACCCCCCCTCTCTGACAGCACTGTGGGTGTACCTAAAACATATGGACTGCAGCCATTCATGAAATCAGCTCACAACCACTTCTCAAGGGCAATTAGGGATGGACAATTAATACTGGTCTAATCAGGGAGACACATCTTGTGAAAGAATAAATTTAAGAAGTACAATTTTTTCTGCTGGTTCCCATGGTAACCAGTGTGTACTATCTACAAGATGCACTGCAGCAATTCACCAAAGATCCTTACTCAGCACCTTCCAATCCCATGACCACTTCCCTCTAGAAGGTCAAGGGCAGCAGATACACAGGAACACCGCCACCTGCAAGTTTCCCTCCAAGCCAGTCACCATTCTGACTTGGAAATATATTGTCATTCCTTGGGTCAAAATCTTGGAATTCCCTCCCTACCGGCATTGTGGGTCCATCCACAGCACGTGGACTGCAGCCATTCAAGAAGGCAGCTCATTACCACCTTCTCAAGGGCAACAAGGGATGGGCAGTAAATACTGGCCAGTCAGGGATGATGTGGAGATGTCGGCGTTGGACTGGGGTAAAACAGAAAGAAATCTCTCAACACCAGCTTAAAGTCCAACAAATTTATTTGTAGCAAACGCCCCAAGCTTTTGGAACATGTTGTTCCTTCACCCATATCCCACAAATGAATATAAAACAAATCAATATTATTCACAAGTATCTCTCCTCATCTGTTGTCCTGCTCTTTTGTAAATCTGCAGTCATCACCCCCTTCCTCAAAAACTAACTGTTAATCCCACCATTTGTGTAAATCTCCGCTCATCTCCAACCTCTCTTTCCCAAGTTCCAAAAGTTGCCGCCTTCCAAATTTACACTCATTTTTCCAGGAATATGATGATTTAATTGCACCAATTGGGTTTTTGACCCTGCCAGAGTACCAAAACAGTCCTTATTGATGTCCTGTGTGACGGTAACAAAGGTAAACTCCCTCCCCTCCACCCTCCAAAATGGTTGGATTATTATGGTTGGTTCCAATATGAAAGCGTAAGAAACCTCAAACCCAATTCGAACCAAGTGACTTCTGCGTTCATTAGGATTGGGACAGAGGACAGGCAACCAATCAACTCCCCGGAGGCAGATTACCAATGTGAATGTTTGAATGAGATTAGGTGCCTCAGATTTAACCTTCTTTGCAATTTTAACAATGACCTGCAAAGTTTCCTGGTCCTTGGGAAAGTTGACAACTGAAAGAAGGCAAAGATAGCCCTATGGAGAAGGTTCCCTTTCATGGGAAGCCTTTGCAGCACTGCTTGTGGGCCGGGGAGAAGGTGTGCTTTGCCCCAATTCAGATGGTATCCCATGCAAAGGCCCCCGTGGTCGAGGACCACTCCCTTTAAGAAATTTGTTCCCCAGTGATGGTAATAGATCTTTAAGAAAGCTTTAAAAACTGTGTAGTTCAATCAGGAATGGCATCCCTTCCAGTGTGTCCAAAGGCAGACTGAGGAAAGTTTGTAGTGGAAAGAGCTGGGACTGAGAAGGTGTAAACCATAAAGTTTCCCTGGTACTATTTTGTTTGTTGCTACGCTTAAAAACAGTGTTCCTTTGTTAGTGAAACTTGACGTGTAAAGTGCTGGTTTGTGTGTCAGATTGATCACTGGGCCTTTGGTCTGCTTCGGCCTGTCACAATATGGAATGAGGTCAGGAACAAGCTTCAGTAACAAGCTCAGTAATTAATTTCATGGTTCGTAACTTGCTGACCATCACTGTCCAGAGCCATACGTGTAAAGTTAACACTGGGCAAGACACCAGAACTATTGACGTTGGTTTAGCATGACGTCAGAAATGTCTTCAAGAGATGTGGGGAAGGAAACAACTCGGCCAAAAAAAATGCAAATAAAAGCCAACTTATTATAGTTGAGGATTGAGAGCCATGCCTGTTGGTTTCTTAGCTTTCTTAGTGTTGTGCTCAGTGACTAACTGTTGGATTCTTCCTGGTTGCAGCTGGAGAGACTCCAGGCTGAAAACACTGCTGAATGGGGGAAAAGGGAACGGTTAGAAACAGAGAAACTTGGGCTGGAGAGGGACAACAAAAAGTTAAAAGCCCAGATTGAAGAGCTGGAGAGACTGCTGGCGAAGAGGAGTCAACAGAGCACAAACATCATCGACTCGGACTTCAAGGCCATGCAGTGTGAGCTATTTGAGAAGAATAAGGTAAGGATGGCATGGTTGCATTAAGCTTCAGGTGGTTGCATTAAAATGGCACAATTTGTAATACTGAAGGGGAGAAAATCTATTCAACTAGCAAGCCTGGGAATCATCACGATTTATTAAAAGGCCTCATATGAGATGCAATATTCTAGGATCACTACAGTGGCTCATTGAGTCTGCACTGACTCTGACAGAGCATCTTACCCAGGTCCTGACCCCTGCCCCATCCCTGTAACCCTCTGCACTTGTCATGGCTAAATCACCTATCTTTGAATCTATCGACATCTTTGAACAGTAAGGGACATTTTAGCATGACTAGTCCACTTAACCAAAGAATCCTTACCATGCAGAAGGAGGCTATTTGGCCCATGGAGTGCGCACTGATCATAACCCATCCAGGCCTTAGTCTTATAACGCCACACATTTACCCTGCTAATTCCCTGACACCAAAGATAATTTATCATGGCCAATCAACCTAATTTGCACATCTTTGGAGTGTGGGAGAAAACCAGAGCGCCTGGAGGAAACCTATGCAGACATGGGGAGAATGTGCAAACTCCATACAGCCAATCACCCAAGGCCAGAATTGAACCCAGGTCCCTGGTGTTGTGAGGCATCAGTGCTAACTATTAGTGCCACCATGCCACTAACATGGTTGGGCTTATAGTATCAATACTGCACCTTCAACTGGGAGACTATGTCCATTTTATGGAAACTTCTTCAAGTGTTTCTGTTGGGTAAGATCCAAGTAACTGCATAAAGAACAAAGAAACAAAATCAGAATGAAGCCATCCAAGTATGAAATGTCTGCTTAAGTAAGATCTATATTTATAGCAATTTGTACATCTGCTAGAAACATGTTGCACCACCTGCTGAGCAACTCAACAGCTCAGGTATTTCTCTGAGGACCAGTTATGATGCTTTCTGCATGCACATTATAAAATGACCATGTGTAGTTCATAGGGAGATGTTAATAACTAACTTGAGTTTCCTACCGCATTACTTTTGTCCCTAACATCCATTGCAGATCCAGCAACCATTAAATTACACACTTCTTGTAAAAGTAGAAGGTATCTCCTGTCAAGGAGTGTAGCTTTTCATATACACGAACAATAGATGAAGTGTTAGCTTTTAGCTTATAAAGTGTGCTCTGTGGTCACTGACTATCTCTACCACTGTCATGCTTGGCAAATCTATTAGGGTGGAATTGTATGCAAATGGGATTTTACATTGCTGATGATATCAATGTACTTTTGCACAGCTCGCTGCATTTTATGGTTCTGCCCCCTCCACTCTTAGAGTTTTTTTGAGGATGCAGCTAGGAGGTTAGATAAATGGAAGCCAGCTGATGTTGCATGCTTGCATATCCAGTAGGCATTTGATAAGGTGCCACGCAAAACACTAAAGGGGGAATTTTTCTGTCCTCCCCACCACAGGAATCATAGCGGGCAGGGGGGCAGACATGCAAAGTTCCATTGACCTCGGGAGAGATTTTCTGGTTTTGGGCGAGCGCAGCTGGAAAATCCCGCCCTACCACTCGAGACCAAGGGCTGCAAAGAGATGTAGACAAGTTTAGTGAAGCAGCTGGGTGGCAGATGGAGAATGACATGACTAAACGTGAGGCTTTCATAACAAGGATAGAAAAGCAGAATTTTGCTAAAAGCCGCTGAGACGTGGATGTACTTGTACCAGAAAGGTAACATTCAGGTAGATACAGCAAACAATTCGGAAAGCCAATGGCTTGTGAGATTTTTCTGCAAGTGGATTAAAGTCCAAGAACAAGGGAGTCGTGCTGCAACTGCGTAACGCTTCAGCGAAACCACGACTGGAGTATTGCGCATAGTTTTGGCCTCCACATCTAAGGCAGGATATATTTGCCTTGGAAACAATGCCGTAAAAGTTCACTAGATTGTACGTAGGATAAAAGGGTGACACTGAGCAGATTAAGCCTAGTTTCTGGAGTGTGGAAGAATGAGAGGTGATTGCATTGAAACATTCTGAAGGGGAATGGCAGGGTGAATACTGAGCTTGTTTCCTCCAGCTGAGGAACTATCATTTAGGACCTTTTAACATCCTAGGAAACAATAACCATTTCTATTCCTTGTTGAAACAAAAGATATGACATCCAGCTTCCACACCCCATGTGCAGTCAAGAGCAGCATGGACAGCTTGGGGGAATTAGCTTAAATGGTAGCGCACTTGCTTAGCATACGAGAGATACTGGGATCAATGCCCACACATTCTGGTTTGATTTTGAGGTGGCATAGTGGCACAATGGTTACTGCTGCTGTCTCACAGCACCAGGGTCCTGGCTTCGATTCCTGGCTTGGTTCACTGTCTATGTGGAGTTTGCACATTCTCCCCATGTCTGCCTGGGTTTCCTTTGCTTTCCTCATACAGTCTGAAAAATGTGCTGATTATAGGTGGATTGGCCATACTAAATTCTCCCTTAGTGTACCCGAACAGGCGCTGGAGTGTGGCGTCGAGGGGATTTTCACCACAACATCAATGCAGTGTTCATGTTAGCCTATTTCTGAATAATAAATAAACTTTATTTTACTTACTCCCCTTTCCCACTCTCTGTGACTTTGGGAACTGAGTTCCATGTCTCCTGCTATAGATAATGTCTGCAAAGACTGTCAAAATGCAGTGTAGGGCACATAGCATGTTGTTTATAACTGCGTTTGATCTCTGGATTTGTTCATTAAATCTGATGCTGGTGCTCCTACCAGTTTTTTATTGCTTCCATTGAGACAGACTGACAGGCTATGAAAAAAATGTGTGTCTGTGATCTCTGCCACTCTCCTGAATTCCCTTGGCTGCTTCACCCTCGCACCTAGGATATTTTCTCAAGGGCAATAAGACAAAAGTTTTGCTGCAGCAGGACACCTAACAGCATTTGCCATTTATTAGTCCTGTCTGTGATCATTTAGATTTTTTTGTACATTTCTGTGTTATTTGTGAGAGCTGATAATGTCACCATGTAGGAAACGGAGCATTTGGAACCTGAGTGAATAGGACAAGCAACTTTATGGGTGGGATTTTACAGTCCTGAAACTGCCCAAGGTCAACGGACCTTCCCATGGTCCGCCCCTCTCCTGATCCCCGTGGTGGGCAGGACAGTAAAATTCCAGCCTATATCTCCTTAACCCATCAAACTAAAGAATTACGTAATAAATAGGAAAGATGGAAAGGGATGTATAAATTAGAGTAGGTGAAATTATTGCCAAATCACTTCTAAGAAGAGTAATAGAGAATCAAAAATTAGACTGAGAGAGAAAAATGACAGACAAATAAAGTAAAAAAAAAGTTCAACATTTAAAATTTTATTTTTTCAAATCTCCAACAGTAATTAATACTTGAAGGAATAAACCTCCTGCTTTGTAATAGTTCATTTTCAATCCCAGAGAGTTTGATTGGTCATAATTAGTAATTGTCACATTGTTAAAAAGGTAAATATTCAGTTGTAGGACATGGGCTTTGCTGGCTGGCCAGCATTTATTGCCCACCCATATTTGCCCTTGAGAAGGTGGTGGTGAGCTGCCTTCTTGAATCGCTGCAGTTCTCATGCTGTGGGTTGACCCACAATGCCGTTATGGAGGGAATTGCAGGATTTAGATGAGCAACTGCGAAGGAATGGCAGTCTATTTCCAAGTCAGGATGGTGAATGGCTTGGAGGTGAACTTAGCTAGTGACGGTGTTCCCATGTATCTGCAGCCCTTGTCTTCCTAGATGGAAGTGGTCATGGTTGTACATATACTGACAAGACTTAGCTTTCTTACTGCATCCAGCTTGTATCTACTGTGGGAATATAGCAACCTTGTGCTTCTCATTGCACATCAAGGATGAATCATGGCAAAATATCATTCCCATGAAGCTAATGATGTAACAACTCCAGCAGCAACAGCTGGCATTTAACAATGTATTTGCTCCATGGCTGAAGTTGCTGTGCCATTTATTCATAAATGATGGTGCGTGCCATTTGCCTCACTGTTTGAGGAGGGTTTAAACTAATTTTGTCAGGGGGATGGGAAAATGAGATATTGTCCAAAAGCCAGTGTTGAGGGCCGCGAGGTACTGAGGAAGGTATCAAGGTCCCAGGAGTGTACAGGTAGACAGAATAGTGCATTCAAATGTATCTACTTTGATGCAAGGAGCATCAGAAATAAAGTAGGTGAACTTGGAGTGTGGATTGGTACTTGGGACTATGATGTTGTGGCCATTACGGAGACATGGTTAGAACAGGGACAGGAATGGTTGTTGGCAGTTCCGGGGTATAGACGTTTCAGTAAGAGTAGGGAAGGCGGTAAAAGAGGTGGAGGAGTAGCATTGTTAATCAAGGATAGTTTAAGAACATAAGAAATAGGAGCAGGAGTAGGCCATCTAGCCCCTCGAGCCTGCCCCGCCATTCAATAAGATAATGGCTGATCTGTCGTGGCTCAGTTCCACATTCCCGCCCTCTCCCCATAACCCTTAATCCCCTTGCCTATCAAAAACCTATCAACCCGCGTCTTAAAAATATTGAGCAAGGCAGCCTCCACCACTTCAACGGGCAGAGAATTCCAGAGATTCACCACCCTTTGAGTGAAGAAGTTCCTCCTCAACTCCGTTCTAAACCGCACCCCCCCCCCCCCCCCCCCCCCCCGCCCCCCCCCCTTATCCTGAGGCTGTGCCCTCTAGTCCTCCTGTCCTTTCTGAGCGGGAAGAGCCTCTCCACCTCTATCCTATCCATCCCATTCAACATCTTATACGTCTCAATGAGATCTTCCCTCATTCTTCTAAACTCTAACGAGTACAAGCCCAGTTTATTCAGCCTCTCCTCATAGTTCAACCCCCTCAACTCCGGAATCAGCCTAGTAAACCTCCTCTGCACTCCCTCCAAGGCCAAAATATCCTTGCGTAAGTGCGGCAACCAAAACTGCACACAGTACTCCAGCTGCGGCCTCACCAGTGCCCTGTACAGCTGCAGCAAGACCTCCCTACTTTTACATTCAATCCCCCTCGCTATGAAGGCCAGCATCCCATTCACCTTCCTGACCACCTGCTGCACCTGCAGGCTGGGTTTTTGCGACTCATGCACAAGGACCCCGAGGTCCCTCTGCACCGTCGCCTGCTGCAGTTTTTCGCCACGTAAGTAATAGTCCTTCCTACCATTATTCCTACCAAAGTGGACAACCTCACATTTACCAACATTAAATTCTATTTGCCAGTTCCTGGCCCATTCGCCCAGCCTATCTAGATCCTCCTGCAGACTCTCCACACCCTCCGCACAATTTGCCGTTCCACCAATCTTGGTGTCATCAGCAAATTTCGACACCATACACTCGGTTCCCTCCTCCAGATCATCTATATAAATGGTGAATAGCTGAGGCCCCAGCACCGACCCCTGGGGTACTCCACTAGTCACCAACCGCCAATCCGAATAGCACCCATTGACCCCCACTCTCTGCCTCCTATTTGACAGCCAATCCTCTATCCACGCTAACACCCTACCCCCAACTCCATGTCCCCTGACCTTCTGCAATAACCTCTTGTGAGGCCCCTTGTCAAACGCCTTCTGAAAATCAAGAAAGACCACATCCACCGGCTCTCCTCTATCCACCGCCCTAGACACATCCTCATAGACCTCCAATAAATTCGTCAGACACGACTTCCCCTTAACGAAACCGTGCTGCGTCTGCTTAACGGCTGCTGAAAGACATTTCAAGGGCAATCTGGCTACTGAGGTAATATGGGCTGAAGTTAGAAATAGGAAAGGATCGGTCATGTTGTTAGGAGTTTTCTATAGGCCCCCAAATAGTAATAGAGATGTGGAGGAGGAAATGGCAAAGCAGATTATGGATAGATGTGGAGGTCACAGGGTAGTTATCATGGGTGACTTTAACTTTCCAAATATTGATGGGAACCTTTATAGGTCAAATAGTTCGGATGGGATACTTTTTGTACAGTGTATGCAGGAGACTTTGCTGACACAATATGTGGATAAGCTGACAAGAAGTGGGGCCACATTGGACTTGGTACTGAGTAATGAACTGGGCTAAGTGTTAGATTTGTTTGTGGAAGAGCACTTTGGAGATAGTGACCACAATTCAGTGTCCTTCATTATTGCAGTAGAGAGGGATAGGGTCACACGGCAGGGCAAGGTTTATAATTGGGGCAGGGGTAATTGTGATGCAATTAGGCAAGGATTAGGGAGCACAAGATAGGAACAGAAACTGAGAGGTATGGAATTAAACAAAAAGTGGAGCTTTTTCAAGGAATAAATACTGCGATATGTATGTTCCCTGGCAAACAGGGAGGAAATGGCCAAGTGAGGGAACCATGGTTCACAAAGGAGGTTGAATGTCTTGTTAAGAGGAAAAAGGAAGCGTATGTAAGGATGAAAAAACAAGCTTCAGTTGAGTCGTTTGAGGGTTATAAGGTAGCTAGGAATGAGTTAAAGAAAGGGTTTAGGAGAGCTAGGAGGGGGCATGAGAAGTCCTTGGTGGGTTGGATAAAAGAAAACCCCAAGGCTTTTTATTCTTATGTGAGGAATAAAAGAATGACCAGAATGAGGTTAGGGCCAGTGAAGGCTAGTAGTGGGAACTTGTGCATGGAGTCAGAAGAGATAGGTAAGGCGTTGAATGGATACTTTTCTTCAGTGTTCATTAAGGAGAGGGGCCATGTTTTTGAGGATGAGTGCGTGATACAGGCTAATAGGATAGAGGAGGTAGATGTTCTGAGGGAATATGTATTAGCAATTTTGAAACGGCTGAAGGTCGATAAGTCCCCTGGGCCAGATGGGATACATCTTGGATACTTTGGGAGGCAAGGGATGAGATTGTGGAGCTTTTCGCTTTGACCTTTGGGTCCTCACTATTCACGGGGATCGTGCCAGGTGACTGGAGAGTGGTGAATGTTGTTCCTGTCTTCAAGAAAGGAAACAGGAATGACCCTGGTAATTATAGGCCACTTAGTCTTACTTTGGTGATTGGTAAGTTAATGGAAAGGGTCCTGAGAGATAGAATTTGTGACCATTTGGAAAGATACAGCTTAATCTGGGATACTCAGCACGGTTTCGTGAGGGGTAAGTCCTGCCTCTCAAATTTGATTGAATTCTTTGAGGAGGTAACTATGTGTGGAGATGAAGGTAGAGCAGTTGATGTCATATACAAGGATTTTAATAAGGCGTTTGATAAGGTTCCCCATGGTAGGCTCATGAAGAAGATAAGGAGGTGTGGGATAGAAGGAAATTTGGCCAACTGGGTAAGTAACTGGCTGTCTTATAGAAGACAGTGGTGGTGGAAGGAAAATTTTCAGACTGGAGGCCAGTTACCAGCAGTGTACCACAGGGGTCAGTGCTGGGTCCTCTGCTATTTGTGATTTTTATCAATGACTTGGAAGAGGAGGCTGAAGTGTGGGTTAGTAAATTTGCTGATGATACCAAGATTGGCGGAGTAGTGGATGAGGTGGAGAGCTTAGTAGGCTGCAAAGAGACATTGATAGGATGCAGAGCTGGGCTGAAAAGTGGCAGCTGGAGTTTAACCCTGATAAGTGTGAGGTGATCCATTTTGGTAGGACAAACTTGAATGCGGATTACAGGGTCAATGGCAGGGTTCTGAGGAATGTGGAGGAACAGAGAGATCTTGGGATTCATATCCACAGATCTCTGAAGGTTGCCACTCAAGTGGATAGAGCCGTGAAGAAGGCTTATAGTGTGTTAGCATTTATTAACAGGGGGTTAGATTTCGAGAGCCATGGGATATGCTGCAACTATACCAGACATTATTGAGGACCACATTTGGAATATTGTGTTCAGTTCTGGTCACCTCACTATAAGAAGGATGTGGAAGCATTGGAGAGAGTGCAGAGGAGATTTACCAGGATGCTGCCTGGTTTGGAGGGTAGGCCTTATGAGGAAAGGTTGAGGGAGCTGGGGCTTTTCTCTTTAGAGCGGAGGAGGATGAGAGACGATTTAATCGAAGTTTATAAGATGATGAGGGGATAGATAGAGTAGATGTGCACAGACTGTTTCCTTGGGTGGATGTAGTTGTTACTAGGGGGCATAACCATAAGGTTCATGGTGGGAGATATAGGAGGGATGTCCGAGGTATATTCTTTACTCAGAGTGGTTGGCGTGTGGAATACACTGCCTGCTGTAATAGTGAAGTCGGACACTTTAGGAACTTTCAAGTGGTTATTGGATAGACACATGGAGCACACCAGAATGATAGGGAGTGGATAGCTTGATCTTGGGTTTGGACGTAGCTCGGCACAACATTGAGGGCTGAAGGGCCTGTACTGTACTGTGCTGTACTGTTTTATGTTCTATGTTACTTTGACAGCAAAATTATAAGGATAATCTTACTTTCAGTGCCTTTGTCACAGAGCTTTGCGGGCTGCAAGTGCCAAAGATGAAAATGTATTGCTCTGTGCTGCATGACTATCGCACAGGTTAACAAAAATCTTTGCAAAATCTGCACTTGTGCCTTTTTGTTCCTTGTTTTTTGATTATGATTCATCCATCAGTCTGTTTGTAACAATTAAAATAGGTAAACAGGACAGAAGTCCACTGTGCAAGAGGAAAAACCAGCGCTGGAGTGTTTGTGACCACGGAACCCATTTGAAATAAAAAGTTGGAGTCCGATATCAAAAGACAGGTGTCCACTTTCTTCCCTAACTTCAAATTATCAGTGTGTGCAGCACGGTGGCACAGTGGTTAGCACTGCTGCCTCACAGCGCCAGGGACCTGGATTTGGTTCCCAGCTTGGGTGGCTGTCTGCTTGGAGTCTTCCCATTCTCCTTGTGTCTGCATGGGTTTCCTCTGGCTGCTCCGGTTTCCTCCCACAGTCCGAAAGATGTGCTGGTTAGGTGCATTAGCCATGCTAAATTCTGCCTCAGTGTACCCGAACGGGTGCCGGAGTGTGGCGACTAGGAGATTTTCCCAATAACTTCATTGCAATGTTAATGTGAACTTACTTGTGACACTGATTAATAAAAGTATAATTATCCAGGCTAGAATGGTTTGAAACATTGAATGGATAATCAGAAACAGCGTGGGCTCAGCCCCTTTGCAAGCCAGTTCAGCAGACAGTGTTAGTCTGTGTGTTTGTTGACAGCTCCACCTAAAATGGCGCTGGCTAAATATTAATTAGGCCATGGCCTTTTTCTCAAATATGGCAAAGGTAGTAGCTGATCAATGGTAACTGCTTAGAAAATTAACCTCCAAAAAGTCCCTATCTAATATCACTGCTGATTCTCGAACATTGTGTAATGGGTAACATTAATTACCAGCTGATCAATACAAGTGGAATGAATTATTTAAATGACTTCACAAAATACTTTCAAATTCTGAGAGAAAATTGCTGATGTTTGCATTCACGTGTAACCCAATGACTTTAAAACACTTATTCAGCTATTTAAGTTTTTCTTCACTCTTTTAAACCACTGTAGGTAATTCATGTGCTCCTATTCCACATATTGTACTGTCCAAGACAGTACATTTTTTCACACCCACCCCTTAGTGGTACTGAGAGAGTTAGATAATACTATTCAGGATTGATGTTGGTCGGAATTCTCAGGTCTCGTTCGCTCCAATACTGAGAAAGTTTGGTTCTCAGCCAAAGCTCCATTCGTTGCAGCGGAACTGGCGAATCCTGGCTGGAGGTGATCTTGTTTTTTTTAAAGTTTATTTATTAGTTTCACAAATAGGTTTACATTAACACTGCAATGAAATTACTGTGAAAATCCCTGAGTCGCCACACTCTGGCACCTGCTGTGGTACACTGAGGGAGAACTTAGTGTGGCCAATGCACCTAACCAGCGCGTTTTTCAGACTGTGGGAGGAAACTGGAGCACCCGGAGGGAACCCATGCAGACACGGGGAGGCAGTGCAGACTTTGCACAGACAGTGACCCAAGCTGGTCCCTGGTGCTGTGTGGCAGCAGTGCTAATTACTGTGCTGCCCCAGAATTCCGGTCATTATCAATCCTTTAACTGCTACAGCAATAGCTTTAAAATCAAGCTGATATTGTTTTGTAGGTTGGGGCATAGCCCTTTTACGGGAATAGGTCATGTGACTTCATATGTATGGTGAGCTGTTGGGATCCACTCAGAGTGGGCAGTTTGGAGTGTGTAATAAGCCTAATAAAGAGCTCTGTTGCCTGACACATTATTGTGGAGTAGTTATTGAGGAGATGCCTCAGTACTACAGGAAAGTACAGATAATAATTGTTTTCTTCTTTTTGGTCTCTCCAAGGAGACAGTTCATTCCCCATTCAAGCAATCTGATCTTATTTCCTGGCAATGACATGTGATGGTCGATCGGTAATATGTATTATACATGCTAGTCTGGAAAACCAGCTAAAACTGGTCAACAACTCCAAAATAACTGACACAGCCCCCTTAAGAAGGGTTCTAATTGTAATTATTTGACATAAGTAATTACACAGGCTGAAGATGCAGGTCTAGACAAAATACGTTACTTATATTAGGGGAAAGAGAATTTAAGGACCAAATTTTTTTGTCCTGCTGGAGGCCAAACTCATTTTGGGCAAGGCAAAAACAAGCCGCGGGGGCACAATTCCTGGATTCCTGATCCATTCCTGCCCTCTGTTATTTTCAGAAGCTTGGGCTAGGGGTTTGGAATGTGATATCCTTACTCCGTAATCTTAACATGGAGTTTGGTAGCTTGGGAAGGCTTCAAAAGACAATGCAGCCCTTGAAAAGGCATTGGTTGGTACAGTTGACTGGACACCTGGTTTGTGATGCAGAGTGATGTCAACAGCACAGGTTCAATTCCTGTTCTGGCTGAGGGTATTTATGAAGACCTTGTCTTCTCGACTTGACTTCTCATCCGAGGATTAAATTTTAAAATTTATTTATTAGTGTCACAAGTAGGCATATATTAACACTGCAATGAAGTTACTGTTAAAATCCCTTAGTCGCTTCCCTTTGCAGCAGTGCCAATCCCCCTGTGTGCCACTTGCTGACAAAGGAAGTTAAGGATTGGATAAGATTAAAAGAAAAGGATTACAAAGTTTCCAGAAATAGTAATAAGCCTGAGGTTTGGGAAATTTTTAGAATACAGCCAAGGAAGGCCAAGGAATTGATAAAGAAAGTGAGAACAGCATGTGAATGCAATCAACTCAGTGTGAATGGACCTACCTCGCACTGAGTTGATCTTTCTCTACACTCTAGCTACGACCATAACACTTCATCCTGTACTCCGTCCTTTTGTAAGTACATAAGAATTAGGAGCAGGAGTAGCCATTTGGCCCCTCGAGCCTGCTCTTCAGTTCAATAAGATCATGGTTGGTCTTTTTGTGGACTCAGCTCCACTTACATTCCTGCTCACCAGTTCCTTATTTCCATTATTGTTCAAAAATCTATCTATCTTTGCTTTAAAAATATTCAACAAGGTAGCCTCAACTGCTACACTGGCAGGGAATTCCACAAATTCACAACCCTTGGTGTGAAGAGGTTCCTTCTCAGCTCAGTCCTAAATCTGCTTCCCCTTATTTTGAGGCTATGGCCCCTAGTTCTGGTTTCATCCATCAGTGGAAACAAGCTCTAACTTGTCTATTCCCTTCATAATCTTATATGTTTCCATAAGATCTCCCCTCATTCTCCTAAATTCCAATGAGTATAGTCCAAGTCTACTTAGTGTCTCCTCATAATCCAACCCTGTCAACTCCGGAATCAATCTAGTGAATCTCCTCTGCACCCTCTCTAGGGCCATTGTATCCTTTCTCAAGTAAGGAGACCAAAATTGTATTATAATACTCCAGGTGTGGCCTCACCAGCACATTGTCCAGCTGCAACATAACTTCCTTGTTTTTTAACTCCATCCCTTTAGCAATGAATGACAAAATTCCATTTGCCTTCTCAATTAACTGCTGCGCCTGCAGACCAACTTTTTGTGATTCGTGTACAAGGACACCCAGGTCCCTCTGCACAGCAGCATGCTGCAATTTTTTGTCATTTAAGTAATAGTCTGTTTTGCTTTCATTCCTACCAAAATGGATGACCTCACATTTACCAACATCTGCCAGACCCTTACCCGCTCATTTAGACTACCTATATCCCTTTGCAGACTTTGTGTCCTCTGCATACTTTGCTTTACCATTCATCTTAGTGTCATCTGTAAACTTTGACACACTACACTTGGTTCCCAACTCCAAAGCATCTATGTAAATTCCTTCTCTATGAATGGTATGCTTTGTATGTGTAGTGCGCAAGACAAATACATGTATACTAATACATGTGAGAATAATAAATCAAATCTAAGAAAATCTAAAATGTGCCCAACCAGAAGATGAGACGCTGCTGTCCAGCTTGCGCCTGGTTTCACTGGAACATTGAAGCAGGCTAAGGACAGACATGTGGGTATGAGAACATAATCCTGAGTTAAAGTGGCAGTGACAGGAAGGTTGGGGTTATTCTTGTGGACTGAGCGAAGGTGAACCGCAAAGCGGTCACCCAGTCTGCGTTTAATCTCCCCAGTGTAGAGGAGACCACATAATCGAAACAGAAATTATTATTTGTAGTTTGACTTACTTATGACCTCTTCTATCTTTCTAATTCTATCAAACATCACTCATATGCAATAAGGCATTTAAATAAATAAATATGTATCTTGTTGCTTATCGAATTTAGTTCTCTCTGACATAGCCCTTCATACTTTAAGTGACAGATGGAGGCACTTGTTTTCAGTTATTCATCAGCTTGTATCAAATTATAGGCTTGACAGCTTGATGATATTTTCCTAGAAATTTTTTTTTCAACATGTTTTCTTCTTTATGTCAAAGCAGAGTGACACTGTAGAAGTAATTACTTACAAAACACAAGGCTTGTGTCTGTCTTTGAAAGAGAGAAGGGTGAGGTTTCCATCAGTCACGGTGGCAGAGGTCTGTCACATTACTGCATCTCCTCTGGGGTGCAGTCCTCAGAGTAGGAGGATTGAAATGACTGTTGCACCATATCCAGTTCCACAATTGATTCTGAATTAAAAACTGGCAATGTCAGCCCCAATTTCAACTCCTGAGGTCATTCTGACATCTGTTACACCAGTGAAGGTTAGGGATTCAGAAATGTCCACTGATATCCAGCTAAGGGCCTACTTATAGAATCATTGAAACCCTACAGTGCAGAAAGAGGCCATTTGACCCATCAAACCTGCACTGACAACAATCCTATCTAAACCTTATCCCAGTAACTCCACATATTTACCTTGCCAATCCATCTAAGCTACAGATCCTGGGACACTAAGGGGCAATTTAGCACCTAACCCGCACACCTTTGGAAGGTGGGAGGAAACTGGAGCACTCGGAGGAAACCCATGCAGACACGAGGAGAGTGTGCCAACTCCACAATTATGGAGAAAAAAAGCCAAATGCAATGAAGCTTGTTTGGAAAAGGAAATGTGAACAAGGTGTATTTTGAGATGAGAGGTGAGAGAATGTCTTCTCGGGCAACTTTTCTCCCCAACTTAACCTGTGGAGAAATTGGTGTGGGAGGCATTCATGGAAAAGTATTTAGATATGCAAGCAGACATGCATATTGCTGTTGGAAACGCATCATTGGTTCCAATATTTTCTGAGGTAGGCATTTGGAGCAGCAGCAGAAATTTCGGACCAACAGTCACCAACATCCTCTCCATTGCCTCATCTTGCTAGCTTTTTTGTTTTTTTGTTTATTTGTTTACGGGATGTGGGCGTTGCTGGGTGGGCCCAGCATTTATTGCCCATTCCTCATTGTCCTCCATTTCAGAGGGCATTTGAGAGACAACCATTGCCGTGGATCTGGAGTCACATGTAGGTCAGGATGGCAGATTTTCTTCCTTCAATTACATTTAGCAAACCAGATGGGTTTTTATGACAATCGACAATGGCCATCATTTGATTGTTAATTCCAGAAATTTATTGAATTCAAATTTCACCGTCTGCCATGGTGAGTCCTCACATCTTGCCCTGGGTCTCTGGATTGCCAACTCGGTGATGTTACCACTACGCCATCACATCCCTTAAATGGTTTACTTCCATTAAAAGCAGGAGAGCTAGGTTTAGTTTGAAATCCTGCTAAGTTCCAACTTTCTCCAGCAGTTTTAGGAGGGATAAAATGACCTCCATTGTGTCAGATGGTTGCAATGTTGCCTTGTGCACAGTGACTCTTCTGTCCTCCTCACAGAAGCAGCTTTATTAAATAGGCACCAATAAAACATGCACCTCTTTAAAATTTGGCTTTGCAGAAGTTGTTTAGTAAATAGCCTTGGCACCTGTAGTTATTTCTGTGCGTGAAATGATAGTGTTGTGGAGATAGATCAGCATTAAGTCACACCCTGTGGACACATTGCATTTTATTCTTTTCTGGTAGGAGTCAGTCAGTGTCACACTGGGATGACTTTTGTTTGCTGTCAGCTTAACCATGACAAAACTCTTAGTCAATGAATAATTATGCAAGGCATGAGCACCTTTGTTAGCGTTAGATATGGGCTACTTGCAACATTTTGTATAAAACATCAACATTCCTTTCTAATATAAATGAAGTATCTCAGCAGCTATTGCCAAGGTTATAGCAAAGAACCAAAAACATTCCCAGAATGTCCCTGCAACGTACGATATCAGAAAGAATATTTGATTTACCGATGAGAATAAAATTGAATTTTAGAGTATTTGATGAGTTGGCCCAATAGCCATATTTGTAGAAGATTTTTCTTCCGTTAAGACCATAATGCTATGAGAGATGGAAACAGGAGTAGACCATTCAGCCCCTCGAGCCTGCCTCATCATTCAATTAAATCGTGGCTGACCTGATGACATTCCTCATGTCCACTTTCCTGCCGTTTCTCTGTAACCCTTGATTTCCTTACCGATCAAAAATCTATCTTAGCCAAAAGTACGCGTAAAGATACTTACCCATAGTGTCTGTGGTAAGGAGTTTCGAAGACTCAATCCTCAGAGAAGAAATTCTTCCGCATTTCGGTCTTAAATTGCCCCCCCACCCCCTCCTCACTCCCCCCTCCCCCACCCCATCTCACCCCCTCTCCATCCCCCTCTCCCCTTCCCCATCCCCCCTGCCCCCCTCTCCCCCCACCTCTGCCCCTCCTTCCCCCCTTCACCATGCCACCCCCTCCCCCAACCATTCTGAAACAATGTCTTCTTGTCCTAGACTAAAATTTAAAGTTTATTTATTGGTGTCACAGTAGGCTTACATTAAAACTGCAATGAAGTTACTGTGAAAATCCCTGAGTCACCACACTCCAGCACCCATTTGGATACACAGAGAGAATTTATTATGGCCAATACACCTAACCAGCATGTCCCTTGGATCGGAGGAAACAGAAGCACCCAGAGGAAACCCACGCAGACACGGGGTGGGGGAATCTGCAGACTCCGCACAGGCAGTAACCCAAGTCCCTGGTGCTGTGAGGCAGCAGTGCTAACCACTGCGTCACTGCCTTATGAGGGGAAGCATCCTCTCAGCATTTACCCTCTCAAGCCTTCCAGAATCCTCTTTGTTTCAATGAGATCACCTCTCATTTTTCTAAGTTCCAATGAGTAGAATCCCAGCCTATTCAACCTTTCCTCATAAGACAGCCCCTCCACAGCGGGGATGTTCCCTGTCCATAGGTTACTCAACTTATTCCTCAGCAATTATTCAGCAAACCACCTCAATGTGCAATGACTTTTACTTCAAATACCTCAACCAGATTGAACCCTCTTCTGTTGGTGTTAAACCTGGTCCACACACTAGCCAACTGAACTAACCAGCCACCCAATAATTGAATATGTGAAACAATAACAGAACATGCTAGAAATTCTCAGCAAGTCTGATGGCATCTGTGGAGAGAGAACAGAGTCAACGTTTTGTGTCTGGTTGATCTTTCATCAGAGCTGAAATGATCATGCAGATTCGAAACGTTGGCTCTATTCTCTCTCCACAGATGCTGTCAGACCCTCTGAGATTTTCTTTCTGTTTTTGCTTCAGATTCCAGCATCTGCAGTAATTTTCTTAGTTGGTGTAGGGTCTGTTTTCTTCTTCTGCAGAATAAACTTGAGCACAACTGGTTCGAAGTAAATACCCCTTTACTTAAGCATCTTGGCCTACTCCTGCTCCTATTTCTTATGTGCTTATGTTCTTTATAAGCATTTTACAGCAAGCAAAATAAAGATTACTTAAGAGAGAGAGAGAAAGACAGAGGGAGAAAAAGCAAAAGCCAAACCAGCATTGCGCTGGTCAAAAGCTCAAAACATAGTCTGCATCAAACTAACTAAACATTGATCTGTGTCTATAATATGAATAATTATCTTGTGCTATTAAAGAGCTGGATACTAGCAGTCTCAACAACTGGCATCTGTGGCCATAGAAGCTTCTGTTTGCCTTACACAGTACTTTCAGAGAATGCAGTTAAGTTTCCAGGCTGGATCCAGAATTCCAAGCTGAGTTTTAAATTATGGCCAAATTAACTTGGAGCATTGCACAATTAGTTACGTTAGGCAGAAATGCCTTAAGTTGAAGCCTTTTAACTGGGCAAACCACACAGAGGATCCCATGGTTGGAATTGTGACTCCAACACACAGGTTCAACTTGGTTTGAAAGAATTTGCCAAAACACTGCGCTCTGTTATTGTTAAAGTGCATCAAGACACTTTATTGCCATTAATTATTTTTGAAGTCCCTTCAGTTGTTGTTACATGGGAAAATATGTAGCCCCATGGTGCTGCTACAGACAGTAGGAAATGGTCAATAAAATTGTTTTTTAGTGAATTGCTCCTGGAAGGTATGTTGGTGAATGTTACTCATGCTTTTTCAATAGCTGTCATGGGACTTCTCACATCTGCTAGAGCTGTCGGGGTGCCAGTTGTCATCACATCAGCAAGGCAGTACTGACAATGTGCAATTCTCTCAGCATTACACTGAAGCATCAGCCTATGTATAGATTATGCATTCAAGCCTTGGCGTAGGTTCAGATCCAAGAATGTTTGCCTGGGGAGTGAGAGCTCTGCCAATTAAACCAAGTCCAGTCTCCGTAGTTACCTTAGAAACTCTCCTCTCCCTAGCTGGATGACTAGAATGGAGCACTTCGTCATTTGAAAGTACTCCAGCAGTGAGGGGAGAAAAACCAGCAAAACTGGGAGGTGGCACAGCAGCACAGTGGTTAGCACTGCTGCCTCACAGCGCCAGGGACCTGGGTTCGATTCCTGGTTTGGGTCACTGTCTGTGCGGAGTGTTCACATTCTCGCCGTGTCTGCGTGGGCTTCCTCCGGGTGCTCCTGTTTCCTCCCACAGCCTGGAAGATGTGCTGGTTAGGTACATTAGCCATGCTAAATTCTCCCTCAGTGTACCCAAACAGGTGCTGGCGTGTGGCAACTCGGGGATTTTCACTTTAACTTCATTGCAGCACTAATGTAGGCCTACTCGTGTCACTAATAAATGTAAACTTAAACAACCGTTCCATTAGAGCATAAATCACAGACTGTGGGAGGTGCTTGTGTTCCTAACTTCCTCCACCAGTAATGGATTAGGAGCTAATCATTGAATCCCCATAATGTAGGAGGAGACCTTTTGGCCCATTATGTCTGCATCAACTCTCCGACAAAGCATCCCACCCAGGCCCTATCCCCATAGCCCCGTGTACTTGCTCTGCTAATCTTCCCTACACAGCTTGTGACGCTAAGGGCCAATTTAGCATGGCCAATCAACCAAATTCTTTGGACTGTGAGAGGAAACTGAAGCACCCAGAGGAAACCCACACAGGCACAGGGAGAATGTTCAAACTCCATACAGATAGTAACCCAAGGCCAAAATTGAACCTGGAGCTGTGGGACAGCTGTGCTAACCACTGTGCCACCAGTTGCCCCTAAAGCTGTGGAAAGAGTAGAATACTTTTCCCTGTGAATTTAGCATTGTATGACTTGTCTAATAATATTTTTCAAAGCTAAAGAATGTTTAAACTCAGTTCTCATTACTCAATTTCTGATTTATCCCAGTCTGATTTCCTACTTACCAGATAAAAAATCAGCTAGAAAGATCAGTTACATTGGGCCTGCTCAAACACATTGTCATACTTTTACCGCTGGTGATAAAAAATTGCCCTAGTCCCAGGTGACCATAGGCTGCTTCCCCCTTTGAGGAGGGGGGGGAGAGCTTACTGGTGCCAATTTAACCTGAAGATTACCACACCTCAGGCAAGGGGCAAGGTTGGGAAGGCGGGACTTTCATGAATAACCTCAGCTGGTGTGGGAATTGAACACGCGCTGTTGGCATTGCTCTACATCATGAACCAGCTGTCCTGCCAACTGAGCTAATCGACAGTGCTGTCATTGTCTTGTATCATATGCTATACTTGTAAAGTACCACAATGAAGGACATTTGATGGACAGAGTCATCCATTGACTCTGTCTACACTTTCCACTGCCTCGGAAACCAGCCTCCCATCCATTGACTCTGTCTACAATTCCCGCTGCCTTGGCAAAGCAGCCAGCATAATTAATGACCCCACACAATCTGGACATTCTCTCTTCCACCTTCTTCCTTTGGGAAAAAGATACAAAAGTCTGAGGTCACGTACCAACCGATCAAGAGCAGCTTCTTCCCTGCTGCTGTCAGACTTCTGAATGGACTTACCTTGCATTAAGTTGATCTTTCTCTACACCCTAGCTATGACTGTAACACTACATTCTGCACACTCTCGTTTCCTTCTCTATGAATGGTATGTTTTGTCTGTATAGCACGCAAGAAACAATTTTTTTACTGTATATTAATACATATGACAATAATAAATCAAATTAAATTTTAAAAAAAATCAGCCAGCATAATCAAGGACCCCACGCACCCTGGACATTCTCTCTTCCATTTTTTTCCATCAGGAAAAAGATACAAAAGTCAGATCATGTACCAACTGACTCAAAAACAGCTTCTTCCCTGCTGCCACAGATCCTTGAATGCCTTATATTAAGTTGACCTTTCTCTGCATCCTAGCTATGACTGTAACACTGTATGGAGATAACGTTGTGGTATTATTGCTGGACTACTAATCCAGAAACTCAATTAATGTTCTGGGGACCCAGGTTCAAATCATTCCATGGCAGGTGGTGGAATTTGAATTCAGTTAGAAAACATATTTGAAATTAAGAGTCTACTGATGACCAATAAATCATTGTTGATTCCTGAAAAACCCATCTGGTTCACTAATGTCCTTCAGGGAAGGAAATCTGCCATTCTTATCTTGTCTGGCCTACATATGACTCCAGAGCCACAGCAATGTGGCTGACTCTCAACAGCCCTCGTGCAACTAGTGATAGGCAATAAATGCTGGTCAGCCAGTGACGCCCATGTCCCACGAATGAATAAAAAAGCCCCACTATATTCTGCACCCTTTCCTTTCCTTCTCCTCAATGTATTCTATGAATGGCATGCTTTGTATAGCATTCAAGAAAGAATACTTACAATACATGTGACAATAATAAATCAAATCAAATATATAGATCCAAAAAAAAAGTAATTCTCTATATCCTGGGTCTGTAAGTTAGCATTTCCTAAATATTGGACTTCTGGGTCAGGGAATGGTCAAGGCCATTAAAAAAATATATTCTGGCAGCAAGGAATCCTGTCAGTGGGATTTTTATTCTGGTTGCTTTCAAATCATGAGGTGTTTTAGGCACCAAATTTATCGTGACAGACTGTCACCCTGCAAGTTGATCTTAATCAATAAGTGCGTGTTTTAAATATTTTATTAGTCTTCAATGCTCTGCCACTTGCACTTACAGCTAACGGAAGATCAGTAATTAATTTGCACACGTTAATGATGTGGAAAGTTTTTTTTTTACACATTACCATCTTACAGACACTGAAAACCTTGTGTCAGTTCTGTCAAAACACAACTTCACTGGAAGAAAATGCCAGTGACAGATTTATTCTTTTTTTTTTTGAATGTAACAGTGTTGTGTTATCAAATAATTATTTCCTAGGATAGTAAGTGTAAGCGTTTTTAAAAATAAAGTTAATGTTTATTGCTTATCCAAAATACTTTGGTAAAAGGTGTTGTCATGAATAAAGTGTAAATGTGCCTCAGTACAGCCCAGAGTTCTGGGGATTTGTACCAGAGTTGCACTTCGAAATAGCTTCTGATTAAATTAGGTATTATCATGGCTACAGCATTCAAATTCAAACACATGATGAAAGCAATTTATGTGACACCAGTGATGTAGACGTTTATCGGGACAAGGATGTAGCCTGATGTTAGGAAATTGGGTTCAATTTGAACCAAGTGAAACTCATTAAAATTGTGGCCAAAACTTCTGACCCTCGGATCACAATTCACAACCAGAAAGGGCTGAGTGGTTCTGGCAGTATACCAATCCTGGCATGTGGCAGTGTTGTACAACACTACAATTAATCATGCCACACAAGATACAGCTTGCACAACTCTTGAAATCAGGTACACAATAAAACAAAATATACCACTGGTAACTTTAAACCAGCCTTTAATGATAAATTATCCCAAATTTAATGCTAACTTTAAAAAGTTTCTACTTTTAATTCATGGTCACTGCTTCTTGAATTACCTGATTTTGGCAACAGGTAACACTGACACTTGATCACTGTATTTTTGTAACTTGCTAAGAATGCACACTGGTCAAACTGATCACATTTCATATTAGCCCTTCACTCATAGAATTATAGACTTCCTACAGTGCAGAAGGAGGCCATTTGGCCCATCGAGTCCGTACCGACAGCAGTCTCACCCAGGCCCTATCTCCGTAACCATACTTATCTATCTTGCTAGTCTCCCCTGACACCTGCACACCTTTGGACTGTGAGAGGGAACCAGAGCACCTGGAGGAAACCCATGCAGACACAGGTAGAATGTGCAAACTCCACACAGACAATGACCTGAGGCTGGAATTGAACCCAGGTCCCTGGCACTGTGAGGCGTCAGTGGTAGTCATGGTGTGGAGATGCCAGCATTGGACTGGGGTAAACACTGTGAGAGGTCTCATAACACCAGGTTAAAGTCCAACGTGTTTATTTGGTAGCAAAAGCCGCTAGTTAAACTCCCACTTACCTGATGAAGGAGCACTGCTCCGAAAGCTAGTGACTTTTGCTACCAAATAAATGTGTTGGACTTTAACCTGGTGTTGTGAGACTTCTTACTGTGAGGCAGCAGTACGAACCATTGTGCCGCCAACTCACCAACTTCCTACTGTAATGGCCCATGTACTTTTGGGCAAAAAACTACATTTGATGTTGGTGATGATCCTTTTATGGATTGGATAGTTTCTGGTAAAGCACATAGTTTCCAAGTGGCTGATCATGTGAAGTTGAAGTTTAAGTTTATTTATTAGTGTTGCAATTACATTAACACTGTAATGAAGTTACTGTGAAATTCCCCTGTTCGGGGGAGAATTTAACACAGGCCAGTGCACCTAACCAGCACGTCTTTCAGACTGCGGGAGGAAACTGGAGCACCTGGAGGAAACCCATGCAGACATGGGGAGGATGTGCAGACTCCATACAGTGTCACCCAAGTTGGGAATTGAACCTGGGTCTTTGGCGCTGTGAGACAGCAGCTAACCGCTGTGCCACCATGCTGCCCTTACTGTGACCAAACCGCCTGGGAGATAAACAATAGAAAATAAAGTCAACCAGAAGTTAATTTTGGGGGTGAGTAGGGATCTTGGTTATGGTTCTGCGTTCAAGTACTTTGGATTTAGGTTGGAACAAGTTGGCTAGTGGGCAAATTTGTTTCAAGTAGTATCCAGTTGAAATTCTTTGTGATGGCTAAAAGGGCTTTTTGAAAACTGTTTAACTGAAGGGTTCAATAGAATTGGACATCTGGGATAGCTAAGCTGAAAATAGAAAGAGAGAGAGAAAGAGAAAGAGCTTCAGATGCAAGACTCCATAATTAAAGAATATGAACACGAGGAGACTTCTCATCTGTTGGGGTTATGATGGTGATACCTGTGTTGAATGGGAATTTTACAATGATGGGATAGTTGAAGACAATTTGAAGGATAAGCTTGGCTGGAGGAGGGGCTGAAATATCAGCCCTTATATGAATCTTTGAAGCAGTACTCAAACCATGTGGTTAATCCTCTAATGTTGTATGTGAAGTCTGTAAGTTTTGGAATCATAGAATCCCTACAGTGAGAAGGGGGCCATTCGGCCCATTGAGTCTGCACCGACTCACCCAGCCCACCCAGGCCCTATCCTCGTAACCCCATGTTTTTACCCTGCTAGTCAGGTAAATTTGTAAATCCAAGCCTGATCGACCCATGTTGGACGTGGGGGGCTCGAGGAAGAGTTCTTGGAATGCTGCCGGGATAGTTTCCTCGAACAGTGTGTGTTGGAGCTGACGAGGGAGCGAGCTATCTTGGATCTGGTGCTATGTAATGAAGCGGGTAGAATTAGGGACCTTGTGGTGAAGGATCCTCTTGGGGAGAGTGATCATTGTATGGTGGAGTTTCTGGTGCAGATGGAGGAGGAGAAAGTGGGTTCCCGGACACGCGTCCTTTGTTTGAATAGAGGGAAATACGGTAGGATGAGAGAAGAATTGGCGAATGTGGACTGGGAGAGCGCGTTGGAGGGAGGGTCTGTTAAGGAGCAGTGGAGGATCTTTAAGGAGATCTTTCTTGGTGCTCAACGGAAATTTATTCCGATGGTCAAAAAGGATAGTAGGAGGAGAGGTAATAAGCCGTGGATAACAAAGGAGGTGAAGGAAAGTGTTAAACTAAAAGCGGAGGAATTTAGAGTAGCTAAGAGTAGTGGGCGAGAAGAGGATTGGGAGAGGTTTAAATGTCAACAAAGATTGACAAAGAAGTTGATAAGGAAGGGTAGGAGAAACTATGAAGCTGGGCTAGCGCTTAATATAAAAAAGGATAGCAAGAGTTTTTATAAATATATAAAAAGGAAGAGGCTGGCTAGGGTGAATGTTGGTCCTTTAGAGGATGAGAAAGGGGACCTAGTGGTAGGGGATGGGGATATGGCTAAGGTATTGAATAACTTTTTTGTTTCTGTCTTCACGGAGGAGGACGTGAATAATTTGCCGGGTGTTAGCGATAGAAAGGTGGTAGGACTGGAGGGTCTTAATGACATTACTGTTACTAGAGAGGTGGTGCTCGACAGACTGGAGGGGCTGATTGTGGACAAGTCCCCAGGACCGGATGGAATGCATCCGAGGGTTCTGAAAGAAATGGCGGAGGTAATAGTGGATGCCTTGGTGGTTATTTTCCAAACGTCGCTGGATTCCGGGGAAGTGCCGGATGATTGGAAAACGGCTAATGTTACGCCGTTGTTTAAGAAAGGTGCCAGGCAAAAGGCGGGGAATTATAGGCCGGTTAGTTTAACATCTGTGGTAGGTAAAATGTTAGAATCTGTCATTAAGGAGGAAATTGCGAGGCATCTTGAAGGGAATTGCTTGATAGAGCAGACGCAGCACGGTTTCATTAAAGGGAAGTCGTGTCTGACAAATTTACTGGAGTTCTATGAGGATGTGTCTAGGGCGGTGGATAGAGGAGAGCCGGTGGATGTGGTCTTTCTAGATTTTCAGAAAGCGTTTGACAAAGTGCCTCACAAGAGGTTATTGCAGAAGGTCGAGGGACATGGAGTTGGGGGTAGGGTGTTAGCGTGGATAGAGGATTGGTTGTCAAATAGGAGGCAGAGAGTGGGGGTCAACGGGTGCTATTTGGATTGGCGGATGGTGACTAGTGGAGTGCCCCAGGGGTCGGTGCTGGGGCCTCAGCTTTTTACCATTTATATAGATGATCTGGAGGAGGGAACCGAGTGTAGAGTGTCGAAATTTGCTGATGACACCAAGATTGGGGGAACGGCAAATTGTGCGGAGGGTGTGGAGGGTCTTCAGAAGGATCTAGATAGGCTGGGCGAATGGGCCAGGAAATGGCAAATGGAATTTAATGTTGGCAAGTGTGAGGTGGTCCACTTTGGTAGGAAAAATGGTAGGAAGGACTATTACTTACGAGGCGAAAAACTGCAACAGGCGATGGTGCAGAGGGACCTTGGGGTCCTTGTGCATGAGTCGCAAAAACCCAGCTTGCAGGTGCAGCAGGTGGTCAGGAAGGCGAATGGGATGCTGGCCTTCATAGCGAGGGGGATTGAATATAAAAGTAGGGAGGTCTTGCTGCAGCTGTATAGGGCATTGGTGAGGCCGCAGCTGGAGTACTGTGTGCAGTTTTGGGCGCCGCACCTGCGCAAAGATATTTTGGCCTTGGAGGGAGTGCAGAGGAGGTTTACTAGGCTGATACCGGAGTTGAGGGGGTTGAACTATGAGGAGAGGCTGAATAAACTGGGCTTGTACTCGTTAGAGTTTAGAAGAATGAGAGGAGATCTCATTGAGACGTATAAGATGATGAATGGGATGGATAGGATAGAGGTGGAGAGACTCTTCCCGCTCAAAAAAGACAATAGGACTAGGGGGCACAGCCTCAAGATAAAAGGGGAGCGGTTTAGAACGGAGTTGAGGAGGAACTTCTTCACTCAAAGGGTGGTGAATCTCTGGAATTCTCTGCCCGTTGAAGTGGTGGAGGCTGCCTCGCTAAATATTTTTAAGACGCGGGTTGATGGGTTTTTGATAGGAGAGGGGATTAAGGGTTATGGGGAGAGGGCGGGAAAGTGGAACTGAGCAGCGACAGATCAGCCATGATCTTATTGAATGGCGGGGCAGGCTCGAAGGGCTGGATGGCCTACTCCTGCTCCTATTTCTTATGTTCTTATGTTCTTAGTCCCTTGACACTAAGGTCAATTTAGCATGGCCAATTCACCTAACCTGCACATATTTGGACTGTAGAGGAAATGGAGTGCCCGGAGGAAACCCATGCAAACATGATGTTTCGAGGTAGGAATTGAACCCAAGTCGCAGGCATTGTGAGGCAGCAGTGCTAACTACTGTGGCACCATGCCGCCCTTAAGTCAAATGAGTGTAGAAGGAAAGTTGAGGTAACACAAACATCTGTGTTCATTGTACTTTTAATACCTTTAACATGACTGATTAAGGTAGAGTGTAATTTATTTGTATTCATGTTCTTTGGTTTTTGCAGAGTAAAATTCTTTTGCTTTAATCCATAAATCTGTGGCTTTATTATTTTTGGGAATGCCTGAGTTTTCAGATTTATAAAAAATGTTTGAAAAGAGAATGCTTTCTCCTGAGATAACAACTAAAGCCAAAGCAACATCACAAATCCACTTCAGTCCGTCTCCAGCTTATTTTGCAGCCCTGCAAAGAGCAACATTTTCTGTCCCGAGCAATCCTTCCCTCTCTGGCAGCATGACAACATCCTGGGAAAGTTTCAGTTGATTTTTGTTTGAGATTGAATCAGCTTGACAACAGTTCAAGGTCATGTATCAGAACAAAATGACTTTTGAAAAGCAAATGACTGCAACCGTCTTTCGATATACTGCCCATTTTGGAGTTGACAAATGTGATGGGTATGACAAGAAAAATTTTATCAGGTTTATTTGTCCAAAACTCTAGTGTAAAAAGGTCATGGTAGTATGAAATTTTAATGGACGTTTGACAAGGAAATATTCAATGAATGACATGACAGTAGGAAGTTTTATGGAACAAAGGGACTTTGGTGTCTTTGTTCATAGATCTTTGAAGATGCAAGGGCATGTTAGTAGGATGGTGAAGAAGGCATATGGGACATGCAACACGGTGGCACAGTGGTTAGCACTGCTGCTTCATAGTGCCAGGGACCCGGTTCGATTCCCAGCTTGGGTCACTGTCGGTACAGAGTCTGCATGTTCTCCCCATGTCTGCATGGGTTTCCCCTGCGTGCTGTGATTTCCTCCCATAGTCCAAAGGTGTGCGGGTTAGGTGGATTGGTAATGCTAAATTTCCCCTTAGTGTCAGGGGGACTAGTTAGGGTAAATACATGGGCTTATGGGATAGGGCCTGACTGATATTGTGGTTGGTGCAGACTCGATGGGCTGAATGGCCTCCTTCTGTGCTATAGGATTCTATCAAGAGCTTATCTTTATCAATTGAGGCATAGATTACAAAAGCAGGGACGTCATGTTGAAGTTATATAGAACGTTGGTGAGGCCACAGCTTTATCGAACTTTATATATAACTATAGAAATTATATAGAACTTTGATGAGGCCACAGTACTGTGCAGTGCTGGTTGCCACATTGTAGGAAGGATGTAATTGCGCAGGAGGGAGTACAGAGGAAGTACACCAGGATGCTGCCTGGAATGGACAATTTAAGTTACGACGAGAGGGTGGATAACTTGGATAGTTTTCAATGGAGCAGAGAAGACTGAGGGGTGACTTGATTGAGATGTACACGATTGTGAGGCACATGGACAGAGTGGATAGGGAGCAGCTGTTCCTCTTAGTTGAAGGGTCAGTCATGAGGGGACGTAGGTTCAGGGTAAGGGGCAGGAGGTTTAGGGGGATATGAGGAAATACTTTTTTATCCAAAGGGTAGTGATGGTCTGGAATGAGCTGCCTGGGAGGGTGGTAGTGGTGGGTTGTCTCACAACCTTTAAAAAGTGCTTGGCACGTCATAACATTCAAGGCTATGGGTCATGTGCTGGTAAATGGGATTAGGTGGGAGGTCAGGTATTTCTCATGTTTTGTGCAGACTTAGTGGGTCAATGGACCTCTTCTCCATTGTATGATTCTATGATTATCAAATAACAACGATCATGTATTTATTAAAAGGAATCAAAATGTGAAGTGAAGACAAGGTTGTGGGAACAGAAGTAAGCTATTCAGCCTTCTGAGGCTGTTCGATGAGATCATGGCTGATCATGGCTAGGGGCCTGCATAGGAATAGCTAACAAAATTCCCTCGGTGTCCGATTGAAAATGATTTATTGAGCCAGGACCTACTGCTTTTTGCAGGAGTGAATGCCAGACAAAGTAATTTTCTCATAAGATCAAAGCAAAATACTACTGGAATCTGAAACAAAAACAGAAAATGCTACAAAATCTCAGCAGGTCTGACAACACCTGTGGGGAGAGAATAGAGCCAACATTTCGAGTCTAGATGACCCTTTGTCAGAGTACTGATGAGTTACTTTTTAAAATAACTTTTCCCTCGTGCCTAGACCCACCACCAAAACTTGCAAATGTAGATGAGTCATTTGATAAAGGTACTGGTTCTGTGGAGCCATATTCAAAAATAAATGATCCTTTTCAGGAGAGGGGCAAAAAGGAACACAAAAAGGCCAAGAGTTTCAGAAACTGTCAACATGCTGATTTTGTTTGGCATCTGTCACCCATTTGATATTCATCACGACTTTTCAGACACTACATGCAAAGAAGGGATTTTTTTTCTCTAATAATGTAATTTAGTTATATTCCTTAATATTGTTTCGATCTTTGTATGGACTGTTGGGGAGACTAGTTGGCAAAGCTGTAGTTTGAGTGTGTAAAGCTCAGGATGGATGATGGAATATGTGATCAGTTTTGTTTGCAGTAACTGTTAGACAGCAGGGACTGGTATAGTGTATGTTAACTGCGCATTAGACTTCAGTTAATCAATCTCCAAAATGTGTCTCAGACATAATTTCACAAGCACAATTTTGACGGCATCTGTTTCCATCTCATAGGACAACCAAATTAATGATCTCCTTGATTGCATTCTCTTATAAAATCATAGAATCCCTACAGTGTAGAAGGAGGCCATTTGGCCCATCGAGCCTGAACCAACAACAGCCCTACCCAAGACCTATCCCCCACATATTTATTTTGCAAGTCCACCTGACAAGAGTTAATTTTGCATGGCCAATCAACTTGACCTGCATATCTTTTGAGTCTGGGAGGAAACCAGAGCACCTGGAGGAAACCCACAAAGACATGGGGAGAATGTGCAAACTCCACACAGACAGACAGTCAGACACAGGCAGAATTGAACCCAGATCCCTGGCACTGTGAAGCAGCAGTGCTAACCACTGTGCCACCTTGCTGCCTCCACTGTGCCACCCCTTTACCTCCAAAACTCTTGGTAAAACCAACATAAAAAATATAAAATTACTTCAAAGCATCTCAGTGCCTAATCATGTACGCCATTTGTACAGCATGTCAGGGAAAATACTGACTTGTGCCTGCTACAGATTTTAACTATTCACACATTCCTTGTGGTTTGTTTCGTGCCATGGGTCAATGCTTAGAAGGAACAGCCTCCTAACATTTTGCGCCAGTATGTTCTGCCTTAAAAACATTTGTGAAAACTTGCAACATCAACAAACGATAAAATCAACTTACTGTGCAGATTGGCACCTTGTTCCTTACACTGCAATGTAAAATGTCTTCCAATAAATTTCCTGATTGTTGTTCACCATTCACCTCGACAGAAATGACTGACGCTTCGTCATGATAGAAACCCCCATTTGTCGAAACTAGTTCTCACTGCGTTGTACAAAATCCAGCCAATGACCTTGTACATTACTGTCACGCTGAGGGGGGGTTACACAATCAATCAGGAGGAAGAAACTCCGATGTACATGGAAATTTGTGTGTGTGTGTGTGTGTGTGTGTGTGTGTCGGGGGCAGGGGGGGGCCTGGAGTGGGAGTTAGCTGCAGACCCAATGGGCCGAATGGCCTCCTTCTGCACTGAAGGGATTCTGTGATTCTGTAAAAGGACCGAGAATGAGAGTATAAAGTTGCTGGGTTGATGACAAAGGACTACAACTTAAACATTTTATTCCAAGATCTTTTGCAGCTTTTACACACCATGCCTGTAACCAAACTGGTGAGAAACTCCTTGCTACCGACACGTCACTGCTAGTATATAGGTCATGGCAATACATACATGAATATACCTTCTACAAAGAGGACACGGATTTAAAGTGATTTGCAAACAAAGCAAATAGGTTGTGAGAAAAAGATTTTCTCACATGGTGAGTGGTTTGGGTCTGGAGTTCACTGCCTGAAAGTGTGGAACGTTGGTTCCACTGAGGCATTCAAGAGGCCGTAGGATGACAGTTTGAATAGGAACAATATGCTAGGGCAAGGGGGAAAGACAGGGGAATGGCACTAAGTCTCATTCAGAGAGCGGGTGCGGACACAACAGGCCGAATGGTTGTCTTCTGCACTGTAACAATTCTCTGACTCTGTGAATGTGCTTGGAAAGCACCGACTTGAGCAACATTAACCTGTTACAAAGGTTCTCCTGCCGATCTTTGCACGATTGGAAGTCTCTTTCCTTTTGCAATATTTATAGGATAAGTCATAGTTGTTACCATTAGCAGTAATGAAATTAATTATAGTGCTGCAAAAGCAGAACAGGTCAATTGGCATCTGAACCTCATCATCACAGTTGAGAAAGTTATGTTGCTTAGCTGCCCTCAATGAAACGCAAGGGCAATGCAGAGTTTGTCTCACAGCCTTAAACTGTGACACTGAGAGTCTCATGAATTCAGGATGAGTGTGGGTTGTCTGTGAAAGTGGTTTAGCTCTCAACAGCTTGCCATGTTCAGTATGAATGTGCTCTTCCTTCAGAACTCCTACTCACCTGATGAGGGAACAGCCCATTCTGAAAGCTAGCGGCGTTTGCTACAGATAAACCTAATTGACTTTAACCTGGTGTTGTGAGACTTCTTACTGTGTCTCCTCCTTGCCTAACAGATCATATTTCTGAACTGTTAACTACTGGCAGATATGGCCACATTTTTAAAGAAGATTAATACAAATTGGGATTGCTGACTCCCAGTCTCTATCCAATGTGGTTGCCTTAGACAGACCACGCTTCTGGTGAGAATAACACACATCTCGGGAAACAAGCTACGATATGGTGTTACCGTTGTACTGCTTCGAATAACAAATCCACTGAAAACTCTGACAGCAGAAGACACCACAATAAGCCAGAACTTGAATTTTAATTTAGAAAATAACATCACTATAATATGACACATAATAATTCATGAAAATATAAGGTTTGATTCATAATGCATGAGTCTGTTCTGAGATATTCTGTGGCCCAATTCATTCAGTTTGAGAATCAACTAAGCCCGACCCGAAAGTTTCAGATAAAACCGTAGGGCTGAATGTTCAGGATATTGAGTGCCAGGATTGAGCTTCCCCTCCCACCTGAGACGGAGAGTTGTTCCTGTTTTGATTTCCCACCCAGCCCTGACGTGCACACGCCAGACTAAAAATTGAGGCTGGGTGCAAAAAAATCCTTAAGTAGCCATCGAGTGAATGCTTAAGAGCCTTAATAGGGGAAGGCCCAAGGTCCTGTCCAGCCCACTGTGAAATTGTGACAGGGTCAGGGTGCATGGGGGGGGGGGGGGGGTGCGGGATCCCGGCCATGCAATTTTGTTAGGCCCCCCCACCCCGCCAACACCACCACCACTGCGTCAGGACCTGCCTGGAGGAACCATAAAATTCTGCCCATAGAAGCATGGAAAAGAGGAGCAGGGATAGGCCATTCAGCCCTTTGAGCCTGCTCTGTCAATCAATATGATCATGGCTGATCCTCTAACTCAACAGCACACTGCCGCACTCTCCCCGAAACCCCTTAACACCTTTATCAATTTCTTCCTTAAATATATTCAGTGATTTGACCTCCACAGCCTTATGTAGTAGAGAATCCCATGGGATTGTCTACCCTCTGAGTGAAGAGGTGTCTCCTCACCTCAGTCCTGAGTGGCCTAAACTGTATCCTGAGACTGTGCTGTCTTGTCCTAGACCCATCCCCTCCAGCCAGAGGAAACACCATCCTTATACCCAGTCTATTCTCAGTTAATTGAAGTGTCAAAATGTCACTCTTTCTTACTTTTGAATGTTATTTTTATACCGCAAGGAGATTTTTAGGGCATCGATCACAGAAGGTCATTGTATTTGCTGTTATAGAATGGAATCCTCCTGCCATATTTTGGATAAAATTAGGGGGACTGATTTGATCCAAATAAATACATTTCCATTTTAAACAAATATATTCTTGGATTTGTGTTGATATTTTTGGAGTTATATATCACAGGGGATATATATTTAGACTAATTGAATATTCCATTAATACATCTGCCTGATTAAATATTGATTTAAAGTTAATTCATTAATCACTAATAGCCTTACATTAACACTGCAATGAAGTTTCTGTGAAAATCCCTAACTGCCACACTCTCCCACCTGTTCAGACAGACTGAGGGAGAACTTAACTTGGCCAATGCACCTAACCAGCACATCTTTCAGATTGTTGGAGGAAACCAGAGCACCCAGAGGAAACTCACGCAAACACAGGGGAGAACGTGCAGATTTCACACAATGATCCAAGCCAAGAATTGAACCTGGGTCCCTGGCGCTGTGAGGCAGCAGTGCTAACCACTGTGCCGCCGGGCTGCCCTATTTGTGAAATGATTTATGAAAATATTGATATTGGCACTGTGCACACTCACTGTAAAATTCAAATTCTACATACAGGATCATTGTTTTGGGTAACAGGTCTAATCCCATCCTTTTGGGCAAGGCTGAGACCCTCTTCAAGTAAAAACTTTAATGAGGCCATCAGAAGACACTAAGTACAATCTAGTGGATAAACCATAGAGTCATAGAATACCGATGCAGAAAAGGCCATTCAGCCCATTGAACCTGTACTGTGAACAATCTAAATGAGGCCCTATCACCATAATCCCATGTATTTACCCTGCTCATCCCCCTAAACTGAGACGCAATTTAACATGGCCAATCAGGCTAACTTGCACAACTTTGGACTGAGAGAGGAAACTGAGAGAGTACCTGAAGGAAACTCACATGGAAACGAGTAGAACATGCAAACTGCACACAGACACTCACTTGAGGTCGGAATTGAACCTGGGTCCCTGGCGCTGTGAGGTAGCAGTGCTAACCACTATGCCATCATGCTAGTTCTTTCAGGATATTGTTGCAAAATAGGTATTTCAGTTCTTTTTCTTATTGGGCATTCATTGTGAGAGGAAAAGGCAATGGAAGTGCAATGTGAGGCAAAAGAAAAACAGATGAAAACCCAGTACAGTTAGGTGGGAAAAATCTGGGAAATCCTCCTCGGATCCCTTTTAGGTGGTCAAAACTAATCCAGGAATCCCGTGAGGGCCTGATTAACCCTGTATGCAGCGAGTTTACACCCGGGTAGAAACAGAAGTTTCAGCCCTCGCTTGTAGGAATTTAATGGTTCAGTTTTCACAATGCGGGCCAGAAACCCGTCCCTGACAACCAGAGGCCATTGAAGTCTCTGGTTGTCAAGGACATACCTGGGCATTGTCTATCTGGCAGTGTAAGCCTGGCAGTGCCAACTGGCACCTTGATATTGTGAAGTGGGCACTGACAGGGTGCTGCAAGTCTGAGGGGGCTTGACAGGGGGAAAAGATGTGGGGAGGAGGTTCATGAGGGGGATTCATTGGGAGGGCCCCAATACCCTTGTGCCCAGTAGTCTTTGTTGGGGAGGTGGTGGGTAAACAGCCCTTCAAAAGGAGAGGGGGTTCCCGATGCCCATGTAGGGAGGGAGGGGGGTCCTCAATTTCACTTTGAGATCTGGGTGATCTTTAAAACTGGCTCCCGATCTCTGTGAAGCCAGGCTCACCGGCGTGCGTGGACCTTGCTCCTCTTAGAACCGGTGCAAAACTCACCACTTCCTCAAAAAATGATGAAGTGCGGGATAAATTGCGATCTGATTCGTGCCGGCGCGTCACACTGATTTTCTCGCCTGAAACGATGTTATTTTTTGGGATGATTCTGCTCCCGGTCTGTCGCTGCACCCAGTGTAGCTAAGATCCAGTTGGATTCCTGCCCTCCACTTTCCCTCCTCCCCAGGATCAGTACCATTTCTGGCCCCCCCCCTCCGCCATCCTGTTGATCACCTTCCTCCCTCCACCACCCTGACACATCTGAGGCTGCCAGTCGGTGGACAGCCAGTACCCTCAGCATGCCTGACTGGCACCCGTAACTCACTGGAAATGGGCTGGCGATGCCAAAGACCCACATTGGTTTTCTGCACTCCTGGCACAATGCCCGTATCAAGCCCGAAAATGGGCTGACAATCTATGGCACCAAAATTAAACGTGAAGCAGAGTTTATTTTGACAGGCAAAGATTGAGCAAATCCCAGAAGACTGCGCCTGTTTGATAATCCACACATTGAAATAGCTTTCAGAGAAAAATAAAATTACCATATTGAAACACCAAGATTTAAAACCTCTTGTCACTTTGATATCTTTATTCATATGTAGGGTTTTTATTTGCATTCATTATCCCTTTTGTGTATGCAATCCACTTCATTCAAAATTTCCATCGTGTATTACTATACTATGTCTGAAACATTCATTTGTCAGCAAAGTATTTCGAACCTCAAGTGAAAAGCAGTATAGGAACATAGGAATTTGGTGCAGGAGTAGGCAACTCTTTGAGCCTGCACCACTATTTAGCATGATCATGGCTGATCTTACCCTGGCCTCAACTCCACATTGCTGCCTGCTCCCCATAGCCCTTTATCCTACTTTTCATCCGAATATGGAACTTGAACATTAACTTGTGTGTTTGTAACACCTTTCGTGTGCAGAATGTCTCAAGACACCTTGTAGAGTAATGGAATGAAGAATGGAAATGCTGAATTTATTAACACTGGTTGGTGAAAAGCTAGAATTTAAGAGATTGTTGAAGAGTGATGGAGACACAGAGTGATGGAAGGTTTAGAAAGGCACTCCTGAGAACAAGGCTTAGCCAACTTAGAAAGACACATAGGGACACAACTACCTGAGGTTTCCCCTCCAAGTCACTCACCATCCCAACTTTGAAATATTTTAAAGTTTATTTATTAGTCACAAGTATGTGTACATTAAAACGACAATGAAATCACTGTGAAAATCCCCTAGTCGCTACACTCTGGCACCTGTTCGGGTACGCTGAGGGAGAATTTAGCACGATCAGTTCACTCAACCAGCATGCCTTTTGGATTGTGGGAAGAAACCAAAGCACCCAGAGGAAACCCACGCAGACATGGGGAGAACGTGCGGATTCCACACAGACAGTGACCCAAGCTGGGAATCCAACTCCGCTCTCTGTCGCTGTGAGGCAGCAGTGATAACCATCATTCCAAATAGATCGCTGTTCCTTCACTGGATCAAAATCCTGGAACTCCCTCCCTAACAGCACGATGGGTATACCTACAACACAGGGACCACAGTGGTCCCTTCATGAAGAATGCTCACACCACCTTCTCAAGGGAATTAGGGTGGACAATGAATACTGGCCTAGTCAGCGAAGCCCACATACCTGAATGAATAAAATGTATCAAAATATTAAGATACACATTGGACATGGTGGTCTGCCAAGGTGAAGGGTTCGATGCTGCAAGGTATTATCCGTGAAGGGACTTCAACAAAAAGAGAGGCCTGCATCTCTTTCAATCGCTCTGTCTGTGACGAGTACCTTCCTGCACAGCCTTTAATCACCATGTTAACGTCTTAAAAGTTTGCAGTTTTGCCATTCTGCTTTGTTTTGGGCACAGTATTACTATGAGCTGGGCCAAAGGGGCTTTTTATCCTTTTCTGCCCTTGGACCAGGGGTGGAGTCTTCCTTGACTCACCTACCCTCCATGATGTTGCCATATTGAGGGATGTAGCCGCACAATATCAAAAATATTCCTGTCCAGTTTATGAATATCAAGCAGACATACTTGTGATTGTAATTGGGACCCATGGTGGCACATGCATCAATCTGAGGACTGGATTGCTATTTAGAGAATTGGTGCAAAAGCCATAGATGAGAAAGATTTTAAAATCGTAGCAGTTAAGCCAGACTTGCCCATTTTTTGCTCCCCTCTTCCTTTGGATTTCCAGATGTAGCAGAAGGTGCTTTTCCAAAATTGTTGCCTCTCCGCTGGGGTGACCTTATGAATGGTATGGATGCCTCCGCCATGATCCATCCCTGGAATTTGATAAGTGGCTGGAAGTTTCAATCCATTTCACTTCCAGCAATGGAGTTTTGGGGCAAAAGACCAGATTCTCAGAATACTGTAGAAACAGAAATGCCATCCAACAAATCCAGAAAGGCAAGTCTGATAAGTGTGACATGACTGGAGATTAATTTGTCTAAAATAATGTTGACAATATTGTTCAAACAGCCAAAGTGTGAGCTTAGCTTATTTGCCAGATTCTACCATTTTTTAAACGTTCTATATCTTGGAGAAGAGCTTAATCTCAGTGTTGTGGGCTGTGATCAGCCTTTTAGCTTATTACAGATTTTGTTTCCTTCAAGTAGCCAGATCAAGTTTTAGAGTTTAAAACAATTGCTTATTATGTAAGCTCTAGCAAGGACCGTAGAATGGCAGCTGGTGGTGAGCCAGTGTCCTGAATATAGGCTTAGACAAACAGATAAACCTCCAGTATACGATTATAAGTAATTAACATATGTTAATCAAAGAATTGCATTTGCGCAGGAGTTAACTATGTTCACTCACAACTATTGATTAGGGTTACATCATGCATAAGATACAAATGTTAAAAACCAATCACAACCATTAGGTGTCTTCTTAATTATAATATCCAATCGACATGTAGGTTTGAATGTGCTAGCTGATCTAATTTATCATTGTTACAAGTTGACCGTAACATTTCAGCTTGTGTCTGGATATGTAGATGCAAATTAACTCTCCCTTGTCCAGACATCTGATTTAATGAATCCTCAGACTAAGAGGCTTTGTTAGATAAAAAAATTAAATTCTAGGATTGCCTCTCTTGTAACTAGGCTTTGACGCTTACTTGGGTCTGCTTTCATAAAGACCTGTGGTTTTTCTCAGCGCAACTTATCAAACTTGTGTGATTATTAACCCTTTTATTCAGTGATCCACTGTTTAGTAATACTTATCATGAACACTGAACTTTGTAAGATGTACCTTTGACTTAAAAGTAAAATATCCTAGATAAACACTTCAGCCCAGCAACATGCCCATGGGGAGGAACACGCAAATAGAATGCCATTGAAATCCAGCGTCCGCAGTATTTTGCCTTTATCCATTGAAATTTGATAGCTTTTGACCCAGAAGCATAATAATAAGGAAAATTTTAATTACTTTAAAATGTCTTGAAGTCTGCAATATTCTTAAAAAACATTTGGAAAGGACATTTACAATAATTTTGTAATTTTTGAATAAGAAGAAATAATAATCTTGGTAACTTGTTGATCCTTTATCTGAAGCAGTACCCTCAGGATAGAAGTTAAAATACAGAGGCTGTGTGGTATACAGATGCAAAGAGGAAATGGAAAAACCTACTCCCTATGGAGAATTAACTAAGTCTTTGAAGGAAAGGGACTGGAACGCTGCTTGGAAGGGAGTGTGAGTGAAACTGGGGATTACAGAGGTGGGGTAGAGTATGCACACTCTATGGGATAATTATAATTGCGTGTGCAGTTTACAGTTTGTGCTAATTGTGAGTTGCCTATTAATTCACTTTAATTTAGGTTGATTCTTATGCGTGCTAAAGCAAAGTTACAAAAAGTGAAATTGCAGAATCTTTACAGTGCAGAAGGGGGCCATTCAGCCCAGAAGGGGGCCGTTCAGCCCGTTGAACCTGTACTGGCTCGCTAAAAGAGCATTCTACCTAGTCAAACTCCACTGCCTTATCTCCGTGACCATGCACATTATTTACTTCCAGATAGCAATCCAATTCCTTTCGCATTCCATTTGGTAAATTTGGTTACTTTGCTTTATGGGGATCGCCACGGGTGACCGTAACACCTTGATGAGAGAGATGGATATTGGGAACTGGGAAATAAGCTGAAATCATCTGTTTTTATACCTCCTGCATAATTCAATGTCTTCTGCACAATTAAGTAATTGAAATTGGTAACTCAATTGTGTTGGAGGGGAAAAGGAATCCGCCGTTATTTGTTCATGCCTCTTAAAGCATTGTTAATGAGTTTTCAGAGAGAGGCATGGCACTTGCTGCTGGGCAAAATTAAAATGAGCAGATAGTGTAATAGCCCACATGCTGAACAATGGGGTAATTAAATTCTCAGTTTTTGTCTGCAAGCTGGAGTTTTACTGCAGTTTCTATATCTGCTGGTAGGAGAGGAGGCAGCACATGAGTCTAAACAACCACCACCAATTGCAGTTCAAACTACTGCATTGCAGTTCACCAGCAATTCAATCAATTTAACTGGCACCGGGGTGGAGATACACAAACAATAAGCCATTAAAAATATCCCTGATACATGGCTCAGTTGCATATTTAATTTTCCCTCATGCCAAATCAAAAATCTCGAAATTTGGATGCTGCATTTATTACTAATGTGAAGGGTGCTGGAATTAAGCTTTATGAATGAGGAGTACATGCTGAGAATTTTGTGTACTTGCCACTAACTTGCATCCCCTCCAATCTTCTCCTTTCTTGATAAGCCATCCATTAAAATGAATGATTGGAAAATCACAGGGCTGAATCTAAGATGCTAATTATTTGCCACCAGCATGCACAACTATTTGCCAGAAATACCAAAGTCAGAAACCTATCCCCTCTCAGTTTAAAATACAAGCTACGCCAATAAACGACGCACACAATTTTAACACACAGCCTTTCCCATCTTATAGGGGACAGGACTGGGGTTGGGCTGGGGTTTGCGTGTGCATGTTTCCGTCCCGGGCTCATTAATAATGTTTAAATCACATTTAAATATGATTTAAATATTACAATCAGCCTTGTACCCTTTCTGGGTATGTGACTAATCTTGCCGGATATCCGGTGTCGGTAAGATTGCAAGAGGTGAGAAATCGAGTGGCTCCCTGTGGAGAATTAAGTAAGTCCCTGAATTTTTCGGTTCTCTCGCCATCTTGGTGCCTCCCCTTGCTCATTGACCAGTGGGGGGAGATGGTAAGATGGGAAGCCCTCTTTGATGCTGTTACTCTAAAATATTTAATCACTGTCTCTGCCATTTTCCATTCCCTTTGATAATTTCTTTTGTCTCTGTTTCTAAGGCACCAACATTCACTTCACTGTCTTCCTTTCTTATAGTTGCAAAAGCTCCAACAATTTGTTTTATTACTCCTGTTTAGTTTATTTCCACTTTGTATTTTTCCCTTTTCATTACATTTTTGGTGGCCATTTGCTGGTCTCAAAGCACTCCTAACCCTTAGACCTAGTCCTAATCTTTGCAACCTTATAGGCCTCTCCTTTTAATCTAATACTTTCCTTCACTTTCCGAATAATTTACAGATGAATCTTTCTTGCTGAGTATCTGTTTTTCAATGGAATTTACCTAATCTGTGCTCACTATTCCTTAATGGTTGGACAGTAATAGACATGTCACACAAGTATGCTATCTACAAGCGCAAAGTTTTATGTTGGTAGAATACTAGTAAACTGTTGGTATATTCAGGTATCCTGATCAGGCACATTTGTTTCTTTATTGACTCTGTCATGCAGATGTCTTGTGGTGCAGTGGGCAGCATCCCTGGGTCTGAGCCAGAAGTCCTGGGTTCAAGTATTACTTTGGAAATTGATGGTCAGTTAGGGTGCGTTCATAATGTGGCCAAACAGGTTGAGTAGATCCCTCAGTGGCCGGGATTTTACAACCACGCTGGGGCGAGACTTGTAAAATCATACCTGAGGCCAATGGAGAAGTCCATTCTGTGAGTCGATCGCCCTAATTCCGGGGCAGGCGTGGCAGTAAAGTTCTAGCCACTGTGTCTGATGGCAGGGGTAAGAATGGGAGTGTCAGCATGCTCGATGTGGAATGGTGCTCTCTGAACTACAACTCGTGGGACTGGCTAATGATATGCTCTAGGAAAAACTAGCAATGGAAACAGACACAAGCATATGCTTTGTCTGCCTCACAAGATGCAGGAAAGGTGTAAGAGTTGCGTTTTTGCTCCAAAGTCGACGGTACAGAGTCAGGAGTTTTCTCGATTTGGGAGAAAGTACCTGGATTTTTAGATTTTAATTCTGGGGAAACATAATTCATGGCAATTGGGTCTGCTAACCCTGGAAACAATGTGGAGGCAGCCCCAGGTACTCCCCGATACCAAGGTGGGCTTGTTAAAAGGTACGTCTTGCTGTTCTGTGTCTTCGCCCTAGTTACAATAAAAACAAATAAAACTTCCATAGACATTCCTAATGCCAACTGTAACCACACCCCATGGTCACTCATACCTGCCGTGCTAACCTATGTCCCAACGGTCGATTATAGCCTATATGTCAACTTAGTGTCAATTCAAGTTGGTGGATGGGATGCCAATCAAGCGGGCTGCTTTGTCCTGGACGATTATGAATTTTTGAGTGTTATTAGAGCTCCACTCATCCAGGCAAGTGGAGAATATCCATCACGCTCCTGACTTCTGCCCTGTAGATGGTGGACAGAGTTTGGGGAGTCAGGAAGTGAGTTACTCACTGCTGGATTCCTAGCCTCTGACCTGCCCTTGTAACCGCAGTATTTATATAGGTAATCCATTTCAGTTTCTGGTCAATGGCAACCTCCAGGGTTTTTAAAGTTTAAGTTTATTTATTATAAGTCACAAGTAGGCTTACGTTAGCACTGCAATGAAGCTACTGTGAAAATTCCCTAGGTTTTGGATTCTGTAATGCTAATACCATTGAATGCCAAGGGAAAATGGGTGGGTTCTCTCTTGTTGGAGATGATCAGTGCATGGTACTTGTGTGATGCCAAATTTGCCACTTGTCAGCTCAAGCCTGAATGTTATCCAGGACTTGCTGTGTATGGACATGGATTGTTTCAGTACCTGAGGAGTGATGAATGATGCTGAGCATTGTGCAATCATCAATTAGCTTTCTCCATTCTTACCTTATGATTTAGGGAAGATCACTGGTGAAGCAACTGCTGGTAATTGGACCTAGGACATTATCCTGAGGAACTCCTGTGAACCTATGACCCCAAATCATCCGATGGCAGTTTATAGACCCTATGCAAACCTCATGTCCCTATAAACCGCTCTTTGCTTTGAAACTTTCCATGTCAACTCACATAGTATCCACCATGTGTAGACCTCAGGAACCATGCTGAGATTAAATAAAATCAGGTCCTGATAGCCCATTTTGGATTTCATTTTGCAAATAACAATCTCTCTCATTAGCAAAGCTCATTTGGTGTATTTAAGTTCTCTCAAGTAATTAATCCCTTATGAAAAAAAATCCTTCAAGTACTTGATTTGTATTCATTGCACACATCAAAAACTTCATAATCACTTGACACAGTCAATTAAATTTAATTTACAGGATCCTCATGTGAGAATGATAGTTTGTGACATCAGTTATGCAGCAGTCATTGTAATATGATAGCCCTCAGGCTTATGTCAAAAGGCAGCTAGTGAAATTACAGGTAGCCATAGCAGGTTTTTTTTTGCATTGAAGGGCTTGGAGATGTAAATAACTTGACAGCTTGGCACTTTGGCTTGTCCACTTTTTAATGCACATTCATGCTTTGTCTTAGCAATCCCAAAGAGACACCTGATCTCTCCCAAAGGACACCTTACCTCTCCAAAAGTGTTCCATACCTCTCGAAATAACTCCGGCAGCTTTAGACCTCTTCTTCAAATGTCTGAAGTCCACGAGATTTTTATAGACTTCCTAGTTGCGAAAAGCTTGTTGTTTTACATGTGTTGTTGTATCCTTGAACTCTATGGATGTACAAACTACAACTCATTTCCATGCCTCCTCCAGTGAAAATGGTGAAAAGTAAAAGGTAAAGTAAAGTTTGTTAATTAGTTATAAGTAAGGCTTACAGTAACACTGTAATGAAGTTACTGTGAAATTCCCCTACTTGCCACAGCTTGTTTGGGTCAATGCACCTAACCAGTATGTTTTTCAGACTGTAGGAAGAAACCAGAGCACATGAAGGAAACCCATATAGACATGGGGAGAAGGTGCAAACACCACACAGATTATGACAGTCTTGACCATTGAGCACTTACCCTCTGAAATGAACAATGAAATTCAAGAAGAACTAAATTATTTTGCAGTAATTGAAAACCAACTTGTTAAAAAAAATCATTACAAATAAAATATTTAAATCCAAAATGACTTTGAGAAGTCTTTGGAAATGTATAAGCTGCACAGTTATAATGGCTCTGTAATCATTGCCGTGGAAGTAATTACATTTTCTAAAATGTCATAAATTTTCTCGCAGTATCTGAGTCATGAGTATTTCATAATCATATTAGTAAGCTGACCAGCTGTTCTATATATTTTATTGTCAAATGAATAATAAATACAACTTTCTTTAATACCAATCCTCTTTCACCTTTTGACTGCACTCTGCTCATATGAAATTTATGGAGGACTTTTTTTCAATCAGACGGTGTGAGTTGAAGTCAAGTATGTTTAAAATCCACAACTAAGTTGCATGCATTTTCACTGATTACTTTTAATATTTAATATTCTAAGAATGGCACTGGGTGCAGACCAGGAAAATATGCCTTAATCTTTCTCCTAGTCATCCCAACAACAAATTGCTATTTAAAGGATGTGTATTGTCACTGTCACCTGTACTTGCCTATCAGGAGAATAAAATGACAATGTGGTGGGACTAATTTGCAATGATATCAAACAGGGAAGGGTTTTAAATGCCTGGTAACAGTGGTTGGCCACATTTAATGAAACCACTCATTAAAGTTACGTGCAAATTTTCAGGAGTGCCCTTTAAGGGTGCTGGATGATTCAGGTCATGGGCTCACATCTGAAACTTCTGACTTACCCACTGAACCACAATACACTGTGTAAAATCATTGAACCATATAGTGATCATGGGATGTGTAAAAGAAAGATTTAAATAACATTTTCGCTCTATCCCAATAGATAGTGTCATCATCCAGCCACTTTAAGATATCAATAACAGACACCACCAATGCATGAAATCTCTTAAACCTTGTGCAAATGAACATTGTGCAGTTGACAACAGAGATCAAACAGTCAGAGATGCCAATCAAGCAATGTTTTCTCATGGCTTAGGTATCATAGTAGTGTGAAGGATGGCTGGGCTCCTGGCCAAGAATATACAATAAGGCTTGGCTGACAGCCCACATATCCATTGTTCTGTTGAACCAAAGTTTTTTTTATGTTTCTACACTCTGATGTTCTTGGAGAAGGTGGATTGCAAACAAACCTGATGCTATCTCCTTACTCAATCTCAGACATATCCACTTCCAGTGAGTATATAAGAACATAAGAACATAAGAAATAGGAGCAGGAGTAGGCCAACTAGCCCTTCGAGCCTGCCCCGCCATTCAATAAGATCATGGCCGATCTGTCATGGCTCAGTTCCACATTCCCGCCCTCTCCCCATAACCCTTAATCCCCTCTCTCATCAAAAACCCATCAACCCGCGTCTTAAAAATATTTAGCGAGGCAGCCTCCACCACTTCAATGGGCAGAGAATTCCAGAGATTCACCACCCTTTGAGTGAAGAAGTTCCTCCTCAACTCTGTTCTAAACCGCCCCCCCTTTATCTTGAGGCTATGCCCCCTAGTCCTACTATCCTTTCTGAGCGGGAAGAGTCTCTCCACCTCTATCTTATCCATCCCATTCATCATCTTATACGTCTCAATGAGATCTCCCCTCATTCTTCTAAACTCTAATGAGTACAAGCCTAATCTATTCAGCCTCTCCTCATAGCTCAACCCCCTCAACTCCGGCATCAGCCTAGTAAACCTCCTCTGCACTCCCTCCAAGGCCAAAATACCCTTGTGTAAGTACAGCGCCCAAAACTGCACACAGTACTCCAGCTGCGGCCTCACCAATGCCCTATACAGCCGCAGCAAGAGCTCCCTACTTTTATATTCAGTCCCCCTCGCCATGAAGGCCAGCATCCCATTCGCCTTCCTGACCACCTGCTGCACCTGCAAGCTGGGTTTTTGCGACTCATGCACAATGACCCCGAGGTCCCTCTGCACCGTCGCCTGCTGCAGTTTTTCTCCACGTAAGTAATAATCCTTCCTACCATTATTCCTACCAAAGTGGACCACCTCGCACTTGCCAACATTAAATTCCATTTGCCATTTCCTGGCCCATTCGCCCAGCCTATCTAGATCCTTCTGTAGACTTTCCCCACCCTCCGCACAATTTGCCTTTCCACCAATCTTGGTGTCATCAGCAAATTTCGACACCATACACTCAGTTCCCTCCTCCAGATCATCTATATAAATGGTAAATAGCTGAGGCCCCAGCACCGACCCCTGGGGCACTCCACTAGTCACCATCCGCCAATCCGAATAGCACCCATTGACCCCCACTCTCTGCCTCCTATTTGACAACCAATCCTCTATCCACGCTAACACCCTACCCCCCACGCCATGCCCCCTGACCTTCTGCAATAACCTCTTGTGAGGTACCTTGTCAAACGCCTTCTGAAAATCAAGAAAGACCACATCCACCGGCTCTCCTCTATCCACTGCCCTCGACACATCCTCATAGAACTCCAGTAAATTTGTCAGACACGACTTCCCTTTAAGGAAACCGTGCTGCGTCTGCTCTATCAAGCAGTTCCCCTCAAGATGCCTCGCTAGTATCTAGATAGTGATTAGGCATAGGAGCAAGCTGGTTTTATCACAGCTTGGTATGGCTCCTGTTCTGCTTTCTTTATTCCCCCCTCCCACTTCTTTGTGAGGGATGATACAGTGCTATTACTGTTGCTTTAGCAAATTGTCCTTTGGAAAATATCTATGTTACACGTGTTAATATATTACATATAAATTCTTCTTTTCGGTCAAATATAGACTCAGGGATAGAAAAAAGGTATAAAATGGCACTTATAAGTGGAATCAAATCTATTCAGACAAACTTTTAATATATGTTACCTGATATCCAGAATTTTGAATATGGTCAAACTTAGCTTCATATAGAGAGAGTCATCAACAATAATATTGAATTTGACACCCAACAACCTAAATCTTGATAAGCACCATGATAAGCACTCAATTTTCAAGTTTGCTGCCAACACCACCGTAGTGGGCTGGAGTTCAAACGATGATGAGACAGAGTACAGGAATGAGATAGAGAATCTGGTGCACTGGTGCGAAGATAATAATCTCTCCCAAAATGAAGGGGATTATCATCGATTTCAGGAAGTGTAGTGGAGAACGTGTCCATGTCAATATTAGCAGGGATGAAGTAGAAATGGTTGAAAGCTTCAAGTTTTTAGGTGTCCAGATCACAACAAGCTGTCCTGGTCCCCCCATGCCAACACCATAGTTAAGAAAGCCCACCATCACCTCTACTTTCTCAGAAGACTAAGGAAATTTGGCATGTCAGCTACAACTCTCACCAACTTTTACAGATGCACCATAGAAAGCATTCTTTCTGGTTGTATCACAGCTTGGTATGGCTCCTGCTCTGCCCAAGACTGCAAGGAACTATAAAAGGTCATGAATGTAGCCCAATCCATCACACAAACCAGCCTTCCCATTCATTGATTCTGTCTACACTTGCTGTTGCCTTGCAAAGCAGCCAGCATAATTAAGGACCTCATGCACTCCGAACATACTGTCTTCTACCACCTTCTGTCAGGAAAAAGGTACAAAAGTCTGAGGTCACATACCACCCGACTCAAGAACAGCTTCTTCCCTGTTGCCGTCAGACTTTTCAATGGACCTACCTTGCATTAAGTTGATCTTTCTCTACACCCTAGATATGATTGTAACACTACATTCTGCACTCCCTCGTTTCCTTCTCTATGAATGGTATGCTTTGTTTAGTGTGCAAGAAGCAATACTTTTCACTATATACTAATATATGAGACAGTAATAAATCAAATCAAAACAAATAAATTGACACTTTGTTTACATCTGTTGGAACATACCTTTACCGTCCTTATTGCATTCAGTATTTTGTGTTAAATATATGTAGGTTTGTCATTTCCTTTTTTTAATATCATCACTGGATAACATGCAAACATTAAAAATCAATTCATTACTTGCAATTAACTGAAAAACACCAACGATAATTAGCTGCAGAGACTTGAAACAATTGAAAGTGGTTCATGCGAACCGGTGGTTAGAGAGAATGTTAGCCACTAAACTGCATCATACTTTGAACCAATGGCATTGTGTTTGTTCATTTGCAATGGCTTAGTGTGATTGTATTTGAATAGTCTTCTGTTTTTTTTTGGTTAATTCTACCAAGGTCAATCCCTGTCAATCGATGCTGTGGGAATGGGAGTTGGCAGTTTGGTTGTGTGGCTGGGAGTTTAGCTCTTCAAGCAGTGGTGCAACTGCACAAATCTATGAAGGGAGTGTGCTGTTGGGTAATCCATTTCCACTTGTCAGCTTTGTTTTCTCTTGCTTTATTTGGTTGAATATCTGGGAGCCAAAGGTCAAAGCAAATAGACTTCTTGCTGAGGGACATGAGTAGAAATAACCATATTTGTGGAATGGCTCTTAACAGGGCAATATGAGAGCGCAAGAAATGACAAGAATAAAGAAAAATGATTTTGACAAAAATTCACCTGCACTAAGATATTTGTTGTTATACATTTGTTTGTCCCTTACATTCCCTTCATCAGTAATCTCTTGTTTGTTCTCTGCTTGTTGCAAACATTTTAGAAAGCAAATGGTCCAATTCGCGAACAATGGTCTTTTTTCTTTAGGTCAAACCACCAAAATTGAGATCCACACAATACTGAAATGACATTACAGTCTAAAGTATTATGGCATTTCATCTCTTTGCACACTGCATCCCATTATTCCATTGTATGGAATGATGTGAATTATAAGAATTGTACATATTACCAAATAGCGCCTGAGGCTGAACATTAACCACTTCTGAATGGAGATTCTGTAATGTCTGCCTGGAAGTGCTGCAATGTAACAGTCAAATTCAACATTTGCCTCTCAACAAGATGACCCAAATCAATTGCAAGTCAGCAATTTTGCCAATGTATGATGTATCAGCTGTGACAAGAGTTAGATTGAAATTTTGATTTTTATTCAAAAGAATGGCAAGTACATTTAGCTGAAGGTTATCTCACAGAAGTGAGGTTAACCCCTTAACAGTCAATTATTTGTCCTACTGGAGACAATTGATGTTAATGTTGGCCTAAAATGTACATTCACACCTTGTTATTTTACTTTAATTACCAACACTGTAGTTGTTGTTAAGCCACTTGGATGTCCTAATTATTCAGATTACACAAAACAGAATATATTTGATTTGATTTATTATTGTCACATATATTACAAAACAGTGAAAAATATTGTTTCTTGTGTTATATGGACAAAGTATCGGGTACTTAGGGGAGAAGGCAAGGAGAAGGTGCAGAATGTAGTGTTTTAGTCATAACTTGGATATAGTAAACAAACTGTGCAATTCACTTCTTGTTAAAAAGTACCAAATTCTTCAATTAATTCATTTGTTAGATATGAGTTGTTTTGGAGTATGGTGATATCAAACATTCAATGTGATCATTCCATGAAACCATTTCCATGGAAACATAGAAACTAGAAACAGAAGTAGGCCATTGAGCCCTTCGAACCTACTCTGCAATTCATTTTGATCACGGCTGATTTATCAAATTCAATATCTTGATTCCATCCCCCCCGCACCCCCCCTTATCCCTTGATCCCTTTAGCGCCTAGAGCTATATCTAATTTCTTCCTGAAATCAGACAATGTTTTGGCCTCAACTACATTCTGTGGTAGTGAATTTCACACATTCACCACCCTCTGATGAAAAAATTTCTCCTCACCTCAATTTAAACAGTTACCCCTCATCCTCAAATTATGACCCCTAGGTCTGGACACTCCCACCATTGGGAACATTCTTCCTGAATCTACTACGTCGAAACCTGTTAGAATTTTGTAAATTTCTGCGAGATCCCCTGTCACTCTTCTAAGCTCCAGTGAAAATAATCCTAACCAATTTAATCTCTCCTAATATGACAGACCTGCCATTTCAGGAATCGGCCTGGCAAACCTTCACTGTACTCCCTCTATAGCAAGAACATCCTTCTTCAGAAGAGGACACCAAAACTGCACACAGTACTCCAGGTGTGGCCTCACACCAGCAGAACATCCCTATCCCTATGTTCAAATAATCTCGCTATGAAGGCCAACATACCATTTGTGTTCTTTACTGCTGCTGTAGATTTCTCAGATCTAAAACAATTCTTCTCTTTCACAATCTTTACCGAATATCTGTCTTAGTTTGCCTGTCTGAAAACAAGTATTTATTTCAACGTGAGGACTGCAGTCTAAGGAATTTGGACAGTGTTGTAAACTATGTAGTTAATTTGAGATCAATTCACTAGACAGTGAAGCAGCAAAAGACAAGTCTGGTTTGCTTTGCAACCTCAGAATGAATATCAACTGCACTGATTCCAAACCGAGATGCTCCTGTCACTAAAGTTTGACCAATAGCTTTTGTTGTTTCATCAAATTGTCAGTTACCCAAGCTCTGAAACACTGAAGCTGCTAATACAAGCAAAATTTTGTACCAGAGTTTATTTTTGGTAAAACTATGTTGTTATAAATTGTACATATTGTCATGGAGTGAAAGGATCGTCTGAGTGCAATTCTCTTCGAATCTGTCTGAATGTAGGGATTCAACATTCCAAAATGTATCCCCAAGACATTCAGGAAATTTTACATCACTAGTTTCCATCCATCTTGCAATTCTGAGTCAGGTAGATGGAATTTGGGCTTTGCTGAATTCTAGATACAAACCTGTAGGATGTTCAAAGAGCACATAGCGCTACATTAGTTGATGATTATCATTCTTTAAGCTTCTGGACCCCTTGGCAATAGGAACTGTTTGACTGAAGGATTTTAGGGGCAGAATTTTCACATCCCACCCACCACAGGAATTGTAGCGGATGGGACAAGGATCATGCAAACGTCCACTGAGCTTGAGCAGAATTTTCCGACCTTGGAGTGAGCACGGCTGGAAAAGCCCGCCCGATGTGTTAGGAAGATGGCCCAAAAACATATAATTCAATAGTCCTAATGAAACGGATGGCTCACTGGTACGGTGGTTAGCACTGTTGCCTCATAGCATCAGGGACCTGGGTTCAATTCCAACCTCGGGTCACTCTCTGTGTGGACTTTGCATTTTCTCACCGTGTCTGCATGGATTTTCTCTGTGTGCTCTGGTTTCCTCCCACAGTCCAAAGAAGTGTGGGTTAGGTTGATTGGACTAAATTGCCCCTAATGTTGGAGGGATTTGTAGGGCAAATGTGTGGAGTTATGGGGATAGGGCCTGGGTGGAATTGTGGTTGGTACAGACTCAATGGGCCAGATGGCCTCCTTCTGCACTGTAGGGATTCAATTATTCTATGATTTGCTTAATAGAAGTAATTTGACTGCCTGATTGTGCAGCATTTTCCATAGATACCATTTTGGTCTCATTTGACTCTTACAGCTCATATGAACCATTGAACCAAACAGTGCAGAAAGAGGCTATCTGGCCCATCAAGTCTGCACTGATTCTGTGAAATAACATCCCACCCAGATCCTCTCCCTTTGCCCGCTCCCTATCCCCGTAACCCCACACATTTACCATGGCTAATCCACCTAGATGTTAAGGGGCAATTTAGCATGGCCAATCAACCTAACTCTCACATCTTTGGACTGTGGGAGGAAACCATAGCACCCGGAGGAAACCCATGCAGACATGGGGAGAACGTGCAAACTCCACATAGACAGTCACTCAAGTCTGGAATCAAACTTGGGTTCCCTGGCGCTGTGAGGCAGCAGTGCTAACCACTGTGCCACCATGCCGTCATGCAAACAATCTTTTGATGATCTGTAAGCTTGGTGTATTTTCAAAGAAAAGGTTCCATTTCCTGTCAGAGTTAAATTAGTCCTTCCTGAAGTCATTTATGAACAGATAGAAGCCATTTGGCCCTTCTGAGCCAGTATAATAGCTGAGGTGTTACAAGACGTTGCCTTGCCCCTGGGTGAAGAGATGAAACCAGTTAGAATTCCCACTTTTGATCATTATCCAGTGCATGTTTAGCACAATGATGCAACATGTTGTCATAGCAACATGTAGCGCTGCACTTAGGATAAAAGTACAATTCCTAAACAGCAGGCTATTAATCTTGTCTTGCCTTTGGAGGGTTGAGGGAGAGAAGAGCAACCCATTTTATACTTGTATACTCCAAGTAATTAATTACAAGATGGACATCAATAGCTGGAGTAGGGATTCTTAGTCAGGGAAGAGTTCAGGTCACACTGGAAGGAACTTAAACTGGAGAATAAAGAATATCGAAAAGGGAGAAACATGTTTCCTTTTCTCTTCACAAGACCTGAACCATGATATAAGTAACCAGGGTCCTATATTTGGAATCTGCAAAAGAAGTGTTGTGAAAAAAATTCATACAGTAAAGAACCAAATGAGATTCAATCAATGTAAACAAGGTGCAATTGTTGGTACTTCTTAGTCAGAGAATATTGAGAAATATGTATTTCACTGAGGCATGGAACATGCAAAATAATAATCAGCTTGACTTTTACAGTAAGTTGCAAATCCAGATATGTGTTATTGTGCTGCGGATGATAGGCATGGCTAGCTGAGATTTCTAATTTGTATTTCTGGAAACCAGAATCACAGAATTATTACAGCACAGGAGGCCATTCGTCCATCATGTCTGCAGGGTCTCTCCAAATGAGAATTATGATTTAGTGACATTCCCTTGCCTTTTCCCGAAGAACCATAGAATCACTATAGTTCAGAAGGAGACCATTCAGCCCATAGCATCTACACTGATTCTCCGAGGAGCATTTTTCCTAGGACCCTACCTGTCCTATCCCTGTAATCCTGTAGATTTACCATGGCTAATCCACCTAGCCCAAACACCTTTGGACACTAAAGGTGAATTTAGCACGTCTAATCCACCTAATTTACACATCTTTGAACACTAAGGGGGAATTTAGCATGGCCATTCCATCTAACCTACACATCTTTGGAGTGTGGAAGGAAACTGGAGCACCCACAGGAAACCCATGGATTGACAGGGACAATGTGCAAGTTCCACACAATCAACAAAGTCTATAATTGAACTCAAAACCCGGGTCCCCATACTTCTGCACATTGTTTCTATTCAAATAATCATCTAATGCCCTCTTGAATGCCTGGATTAAACCCATCTCTACTACACTTTCAGACAGTGCATTCCAGACTCGAATCACTCACTGACCTCCTTACTCCTCAACACTCTATCTTTTCCCTCACTCTGATTTCAATATGTCATGCACCAAATCAGATTGAAAGACAGACGTTGGGTGACTTGCTGCTGCCAAGTCTTCAGCAGTCTCACTCTTTGAATGGAAAACCAAGAGGCCCACGAGATAGGTGGGGGAAATTTTCCTCAGCTTTGCCATCACTGGGACACATGGTATAGAATCATAGAATCCTATAGTGCAGAAGGAGGCTATTTGGGCCATCGAGTCTGCACTGACCACAATCCCACCCAGGCCCTATCCCCTTAACCCTTTTTATAATTAGTAACTGCAATGGGAGAACTAAACAGTTGTTTTCTTTACTCTGATTTGTCTCAAATGCTAGAGCCAGAGCTCAGATTTTTGCCATGATGGAGAGGTTTTCCATTCTGGCAGCCTGGAAATTCTAAATTCTGCCTCAGAAATCAACACTACCGCCCCCCCCCCCCCCCCGCCCCCCCCCCCCCCCCCCCCTGCAGAGACAGGACTGGAGTTGGGCCAGGTTCACACATGTGCAACCTCCAGAGCCAGCTGGTCACCAGCTGTCTCCACTGAAGTGGGATTTTGGAAGTCCAGGAGTGTGAAACCTGGAGTGTATGGATTAGAACAGGTATGAAGAGGTGTGAGCTTGATGAATTTATTTGGATTGCCAGGGTATCCCTTTGGGTGAGGTAAGGCACCTGTGGGATTGTTAAAAATTAAACATGATTATGCACTTTTTATGCATAAACACATTGGAACCACCCTGCTGTCAAAGTACCATCACACTGTCAAGGAACTGGCAACAAAACGTCCCACTGTTAAGGAACTGTCAAAGCTGTTAAGGATGTGTCCAACGATACGAGGTGAGTTGGCAAGCAGGTTGTAAGGGCAAAGGGTGGTGGGGGCATGGTTTGGTATAGCTGAGGCGTAGGGAAGGTATTGGGAGGGCTGGTGGATTGTTGTTTGTTTTAATCTTTTCTCTTACTTATTTAAATGCACATAAGCAGGCCTTCTGTCCAGCCCACGTCCTCAGCCAGTAGCCTCTAGATTCATCCACCCTGACTTCGATTTCAGTCCACACTTCCCCTGACCAAAAATTATCTGTGAGTGGACATTTTTAAAGGTTGTGTCCACAGAACTGGGAAATCTCCGAGCATTCAACCCAGGGGCAAAAATCATTGGGCCCAGTTTCTTGAACTGAGCTGTGACAGTTTATAACATTACTCCATTTGCAGAAGATTCATCAAAACTAACCATAATCCATCAGACGGAACAGGGTAATGTAAAAATAGTATGCAGCTGCACACAATTCTATGTAACCCATAAACAATAGCAGCTAGCCTCTTATCCTCCATTAATCTATTGCATATAGTTCAGCTGTCTTTTGTGAGTTGTTTTTGGGATATTATACACCTTTGAGAAAGTGGTTTTGGCACTGCTCTCTAAAAATACCGGCACCATTTTAAAAGAACGAGCATTTTCTAAAGATTACGATGTGAAAGAATGTTGACCTATTTAGAATCATTGAGCGATACTGCACAGAAACAGGCCCTTTGACCCAACCAGTCCACGTCAACCATGATGCTCTCCTAGCTGGTTCCAATTGCCTGCATTTGGCCTATATCCCTTTAATCCTTTCCCATCCATGTACTTATCCAAATACGTTTTAGATGTTGCTATTGAAACTGCCTCAACCACTTTCTCAGCAGCTCATTCAATACGCACCACCTTCTGCATGAAGAAGTTGCCCCTCAGGTCCCTTTTAAGTTTTTCCCCACTCACCTTAAACCTGTATTCTCTAGTTTTCAATTTCCCTTCCCTGGGAAAAAGACGATGGCTGAAAACCTACCACCATTGATTCTGGGGCGGGTGAGGTTTCCAGATGGAAATTTCCATTGGCCTCGGGCAGGATTTTACCTCACCTGAGTGAGGCTGTGAAATTTCGCGCTATGTGCATTCATCCTATCAATGCCCTTAATTTTCTATGCCTCAGTAAGGTCACCCCTCATTCTCCTACATTCCAAGGGATAGAGCCTTAGCCTGGCTAACTGCCCCTATAACTCAGGACCACTAGCCCTGGCAACATCCTTGTAAATCTTCTCTGCACTTTACTGGTTTATCAATGTTTTTCCTATAATAGGGTGACCAAAACCACAATACTCCATGTGTGGCCTCATCAGTGACTTATACAACTGTAACATAATGTCTCAAATTCTATGCTCAATGCCCTGACTAATGAAGGCCTTCTTCACCACTTACCTGTGATGCCGAACTATGCACTTGCTTGATTGTCATAACTGGAAATGCTTTCTCAATAACTAACGTAATGTGGTAAGTATAGAAGAAAGGAAAAGGCCTGCGTTTATACAAAAGTTAATCAAATGCTCAGAATATCCTGAAGTGCTTTCTTAAACGTGCTGTCACTATTGTTATGCAGGTAAACATGACATCCAGTTTGTACACAGCAAAAACTTATACACAGCAAATGAGAATGTGCACTGCAGTTAATTTGATTTTTCATAGTATTGATTCAGGGAGCGATGTTGACCAGCACATCAATAGAACTCTGTTTAACTCTGAATGGTATCCTGACATCTTTACCATTCACCTGAACACAGAAACAGAGCCTAGCATAATGCCTTATCCCAAGAAATATTCAGCATTCTTGACAATGCTGCAATTCCTCAGGGTAGCGTTGAAATATGAACTTTGTTTTTTTTGTCCATTTGTGGGACTTGGGCATCACTGGCTGGGTCAACATTTATTGCCCATTCCTAGTTGTCCTTGAATTCAACTGGCTTGCCAGGCCATTTCAGAGGGCAGTTGCGAGTTAACCACTTTGCTGTGGCTTGGGGGTCACATATAGGCCAGAGCGGGTAAGGACAGCAGATTTCATTCCCGAATGGACATTCGTGAACTGATATTCAACAGTAGATTCTTAATTCCAGATTTTTTTTTATTGAGTTCAAATTCCACCACCCTATGGTGGGATTCGAACCCTGATCTCCAGAACATTAGCTGAGTTTCTGGATGAATATTCTAGCGACAACACACTAGGCCATTGCCTCCACCATGTTCTTATATCCTGAAATCAGACATGAAGCCACAGCCTTCATGCTCAGAGATAGTAATGTTACCGACTGAACCAAACTCAAATGAAATAATCAGAAGCAAATTGATAGTTTCCTGATTAAGATGGTACAAGGAAGGTGACTGAAAATGATCCGTTTGGGTACAGGCTTTCTTCAGGATTTGTTCTTATGAAAGGAGAAATGCAGGCATAGCCACGTTTACTGCCCATTCCTCATTGTACTGACAGCTAACTGATTAGTTGGATGAGCTCAGAATGCGTTAAAAGTCACACATAGGTCACATCAGGAAGGAGTGACAAGTTTCTCTCCCTGAAAGGCTGTTGTGAGTCAGTGGACTTTGATGGCAATCTTGCTGCTTTGTAGTTACATAAATCAGCAGACTTATTGAAATCAATGTTATAATTTACAAGTGTGGGATTTAAAGTAACACTGACTGTGTTGCCAATCCATAACCACAAGTACTTTACAAAGGTAAAAGGCAAGACCTGGAGCATTGGATTTAATGCATTCAGGAACATCAAGAAGATAGAATGACACACTTCCATCAGTTGGCACTTCCTCTTACAATCTGCAGATTTTGCTTAAAACTCAAGTTTTAACTCAAATTTATTGTTTCTTGATTTCCCATGTAATCTGTTATAATCCTTTGATTTGATTTGATTTATTATTGTCACATGTATTAGTATACAGTGAAATGTATTGTTTCTTGCACACTACACAAAGCTTAGCATACATAGAGAAGGAAAGGATGGAGTGGAGAATGTAGCGTTACGGTCATAGCTAGGATGTAGAGAAAGATCAACTTAATGTGAGGTAAGTCCATTCAAAAGTCTAATGGCAACCGAGAAGAAGCTGTTTTTGAGTCGGTCGGAACATGTCCTCAGACTTTTGTACCTTTTTCCTGATGGAACAAGGTGAAACAGAGTATGTCCGGGATGTGTGGGGTCATTAATTATGCTGGCTGCTTTTCTGAGTCAGTGGGAAGTGTAGACAGAGTCAATGGATGGGAGGCTGGTTTGTGTGATGGACTAGGTTTCGTTCACGACCCTTTGCAATTTCTTGTGGTCTTGGGCAGAGCAGGAGCCATACCAAGCTGTGATACAACCAGAAAGAATGCTTTCTATGGTGTATCTGTAGAAATTGGTGAGAGTTATAGTGGATGTACCAAATTTCCTTAGTCTTCTGAGAAAGTAGAGTAGATTTAATGAATGAAATGTAACTAAATATACCTAAGAAAATAACCAGAGTTTTTAAAAAAATTTGTAACCTTAGGAGCTTTCTGACCTTCGACATGCCCACAATAAACTAAAGAAGCAGTACCAAGACAAGATGGCAGAACTCACCCATTCCAGCAGAAGAGTTGAACAACATGAAACGGAAGTGAAGAAGTTAAGACTGCGAGTGGAAGAACTGAAGAAGGAACTGGCACAAGCTGAAGATGAGGTATATATTCACACATACATTAAAGATTCAAAGTCATGGTATTGTTGTGTTACTAATTACACAAAGTTAACTTATTGAACATCCACCTTAAGTGTATGCAACAATTTCAATTTCAGGATTTTTTTAACCATTTTCAGGATTGCAGGCAAATAATAATAATTAATTTTGTTCTGACTCTTGTGGAAATGGATAACTTTTAAAGAGAGATATGAATTTCCCAGTGAACGATGGGAAGATTCACACGAGTTCACTTTTTAAGACTTTTACTGTAACAAGCAACTAAAAGCAACACAGGGCAAACATTACATAATAGTCCACTAACATATCAAACTAAGGTAATTCCCCATTAACTAATTAACGCAACCAAAAATACTTTAAGACTCATTTGTTCATTATGCGATGCCCTCAGCAAATACACATTCTTGTAAATTAACTCCCAGATTCCTCCAAGCTTTTTGGCAGGATCCCTTCTCCCTGCCACATTAGTGCAAGTCTTCCAGTGTTCTTCATTCTTCTGAGCATCCATGATCTAACGTCCAGAAGCAAGGCTAATTCTGATGACTGCTTGATCTTTGAACAGAGTATTTGTTCAGCATGATATAGGCTAACACAAAACAGTTTTTTCTGTTGCATTGTACAGCAACTGTCTTTGGTCTCCCCTCCTGGTCTCCTGCACCTGAGAGTCCAAAAAGACCAGCTGGCTCTCATTTGGCATAGATTTTTGTCAAGTTATGGCGACTTCTCCAAAATAGTGCTGGGACCCCGGATTCAGATATCTTGACATACTTTCCACCAGATTCTATTTTTGCTGAGAGGGAAACAAGAATGGGATGGGACTCGCACTGAGGAAAACCCATTTCAACACATTGCCAAGTTGAACATCCCATTTTCCTTGGAGCAACAGCCTTTTCCTGCAGTATGTGAGTGCTAGTTTTACATAAATGCTCATAAAATGCAGATAGGGTCTGTAGAGCTATCAAGTTATTTAAATGGCCAACCATTTGACTTCTTAAAACAAAATAGGCTGGCCATTTCTCTGAGTTGAAAAAAGTAGTGCTTGCAGTTTCAATAGGACGTCTCTTGACATAACCCTAGGTGGCATTATAGCATTTTGACTGCCTGATTGTTTCCACAACCTGCCATAATCACAGTGAAGCGTGGATGGCTGTATGTTCATGATTTTATTGACAACTCCATGATGCTATTGTAGGATTAGCTGTCTTTGACAAGGGGTTGTGAACGCAACTCTTTGTCCTTATGAAGGATCAAGCACCCGAACCAATGTAAAATGCTTTTATTGTACTCTTTTTTTTTTATTTCATCTCAGTGTGGCTCCTGAGGTGTGCCCAAGGTGGATACGAAGTGAGTTGATATTAGAGGGTGTAAGGATAAAAGGCAGTGGGTGGGACTTGGCACCAAGTTGGCATAGGGTCTATAAGGAGCCATGGGAGTGGATAAAAGGATATAGAGAATGATCTGGCCTCACTCCACCACCCCCACCCAGAGGTACACCTGAACTGCCTCCCTCCCCCCTCCCCCCAGCCAGATAACGACTGGCCCTTCATCCCCCCCCCCAACCAGACAATGATTGGCCCTCCTCCCCCACAACCAGACAACAATCTTCCCTCCTCCCCACCCACCAAACCAGACAACAATCTGCCCTCCCTCCTTGCTTCCCACCAGAGAATGATCTGACCCACCTCTCTCCTTCCCCTGCCACTGATCTGAGTCAGAGAGCCATTGGAAGCTCTGAACTCACTTCTTCAGCAACTGGAGTGCCCAATTCAGAATTTTATTCAGCAGGTTCATTTTGGCGCGATTCCGGATTGGTGAGTGCAATGGTAAAGAGGGAAATGCTGATAAAGTTTGGCGGGAGGGGTGCAGTTCATTAATTCAATTGAAATACTTGCAAATGCATTTAAATCGTCGTTGCATCTGTTTCGGGTGCGAATCAGATCGTGGCCATTCCCAGGTCTCGGTAAAGTGGCCATCTGCGCGGACACAGACGTGGATCGTGTTAATGGCCTCGAAAACAGGCATGACAGAATGGTAAAATCGGGCCCATTGTGTTCATCCCGAATCCTACACCTTGCCAACCACTTGCCCCATCTGAACTTTAATACTGATTAATATTTACGTGACTGAATGCTCTCTTCTATACTATTTCTGGAAGTACTAATTATTAGTCACAAAATTCAACACTAAAAATAGTCTTGTGGCACATATATGATTTTGTATTCACTTCCAATTTAATGAGCTACATTTGCCAAGACCATTGAAGGCAGGTTGGGAGGCTAGAGGCTGGCAAGATGGCAGGGGAAGACATTGGTGAGACTGATGTTTTTCAACTGCCACGGCATCGTGACAATGGTGGGAACCTTAGCCACACAACTGCCTATTGGAAAGGCAATTTAAACAATTTGTGGGTTAATCAAGGGCAGACTCCCAATGTTTTTCTGTGGGTGTGTGGGGAAACCCTCCAGACTGGGAGGCTCCATGGCTCATGAAGAGACTGCCCTGGCAGCAATGGCTGTCCCTACGCCTTCCTGGCCCCAGCCATCCCACACACACTCACAAATCTTCAAGGGAACCTCAGCATTGAGGTGCCCACATCTTCAAGTTGCAAGCTCAGCAGGGGCCAGTGTCAGCTGTGACGCTGCAGACCTTGCTGAGCTGAGGGCCCTCAGACTGGGCCAGCAGCTTTTGGGGATGGCTTCTTCAACTGGGCCCTGCCACCCACTAAAGGGAATCACTTCCTGATTTCAACCCTGGTGCTTTCATTAAAAAATTCAGCCCTGTAATTTATTCCTGTACCACGTGCATTTCTTGATATCGTTTTTTTCCTTGCTCCACACTGAAGGTTGTTAAGTCCTTGCTAGGATACAGTTGAAAGGCACTGGTTGTCCTCTACTTGACTAAGTGGCCATTTCATACGTGTGAATGTTGGTAGGATGTTTTAGCGTGGGAGGCATTACCATTGAGCAGAGTCAGTGATGTCTTCACTGGATATCCATACATGCAAATTTCCAGCAGGAGTCACTGGATGTTCAATAGGGATGCGGAAACGGGTAATTTTCCTTTCTCTAACCTAAATTTGCTGTGACCAATTATGGTATTGCAATGATCACACAGTTACAGATGATCTGGCTCAGTACAGGCCAGGGAGGCTTCATTAACAGATTTGAATCTCAATATGTAATCAATTTAGCTGGTAGTCAAGAAGGAACTGGAAAGAAAACTGATAATGAGGGTTCGCTGTTCAGTTATATCCTAGCCTCTACACGTTTTCAAGTAGTCTTAATCATCTCCTCATTCCCCAAAAATATCAAGGCCTTATATATAAAATGAGGAAAATAAATGAAATATAACAAGAAGAAGTAAAGAATTGATTCAGTTTGAAGCCAGATGCAGGCCATACCAGCCTTAAGCCTCATTAGTAATGCACGCCATCTTTGACAAATCCTCTGATTAACTCTGATGTGACCCATTAATTCAATATATTTTCCGAACTTTCACTACCTAACTTTCGTACAGTAACAGTTCAAATTGAAATGTTCGAAGGAGCCAAATATAATTGGAAATTTGAATTGTACTTACTCAGACATACATCACCTTCTTCACATTGATTTCCTTGTAGTTGACACAACCCTACTGAGCTCCACATCCTGAAGGTGTTTGCTTTTCAAAAGGCCAGCACCACAAAACTTACCCTTCCATCTGCACTGCCTGACATTTTTAACTGCAAGATAATGATGCCTTTGAAAGAGTGTCATCCCCATACTCTTGTAATACAGGCTTTTAAACATTGCTTTAAAAGTGAGATTGTTGTTTTGAAAGCCTAAAGTTGAGCTAAGAAAAGGTAATAGTCATGGTTCCCTGTAAGTTGTGCTTTCATGTGCCTGTGCGGTAACCCAATAATTACCCACCCGGACTGAACACCAGTTGTCCCCTTTAAGATACCATACTTGTGCACAATTAAGGTAAGGGTAAAACACATTCAAATGAAAAGACTGTGCACAATGACAAATCTAGAGCAACATTGACAATGGTCCTTATTTTAACTTGGAGCATCAAGGCAACATGTATGGACTAAGGCAAGTGACAAAGGGTCTTTATCTCCCAGATGTTGTTTGAAGGATTGAAATTGATTTTGATTTGATTTATTATTGTCATATGGATTAGTACACAGTGAAAAGTATTGTTTCTTGTGCGCTATATAGACAAAGCATTCCGTTCATAGAGAAGGAAATGAGAGAGTGCAGAGTGTAGTGTTACAGTCATAGCCTAGGGGGTAGAGCAAGATCAACTTAATGCGACGTAGGTCCATTCAAAAGTCTCATGGCAGCAGGAAAATCTGTTCTTGAGTCGGTTGGTATGTGACATCCCTTCTAGTAGTGACAGGATTCTGGACCTCACAAGGCTGCTGCTGAGGATTTGAGGGATCAGTGCCAGGAATAAGGAGTGTGTTCAGTAAAAGGCCAATGGCAGCTGGGGGAGAAGAGCCCAGGTCAGTAGGGCCCAAAGTTACCTTGTGGGACTTTGTGGTCCATAATGAAGCATTCAAAAAAAGAAAGAAAAAATAAACTTACATTGATCTCTTCTGGCCACAATGAGGCCTCCACCAGGTTAGGCACTTAGTATCATTGCCCCATGTTCAACTGTTAAGATTGCTTCAGGATCCGGACCATGCCAACAGTCCTTAACTTTTACAATGTATGAGGTGCCCACCAGAGCAGCTCCCAAGTTATGGTTAACATAATGGTAATAATACCAACGGCCAAGAGCAACTTCAACCACACAAATTTCCAGAAGGCATTTAATGAAGTTCCCCATAAGAGGCTGTTAGTTAAAATTAAAGCTGAAAACAAATTATTGATCTGTTTAGGAGATTGGCTAGCTAGTGAGAGAGAGAGTGAGTAGGGATAATGAGTATACTTTAATTGGAAGGAAACAACCAGTGTCCCTCTTGTACTGGGGCTCACTATTTACTCTATGTATTAATGGCTTAGATAGCACAATAGAAAGCCATACGTTCAAGCTGACACAAAGATTGATGGCTTAGTAAGAAGTGTAGACAGGGGCATGAAATTATAAAGACATTGATAGATTAAGTGAGTGGGCAAAACTGTGGCAGATGAATTTCAGTGCAGGTAAATGTGAGGCTATTCATTTTGGGCCAGATAAAGATAGGACTTTTTCCTTAAATGATGAAAAGCTCAGAACAGTGGCGGTCCAAAGAGATTTATGTAGTCAGGAGCAGAAAAAAATTGAAAAGATAAATGGGATGTTAACCTTTATAAGTAGAGCGTTAGAATATTAAGGGGAGGACAGTTGCGTACAAAATCCTGGTGAGACATCATCAGGATTACTGTGTACATTTCTGGATTCTGCACCTTTACAAAGATGCATTGTCCTTGGAATTCATATAGTACAGATTCACTAGGATGCTCAGGCTGTGATTATGAGAAAGGTTTGCATAAACTTTTATAATCCAGGATAACACTGGATAAGGGGTAATTTGATTATGGAGAATTCAGCTCAATTTGAGGAAGCTGTGCCCTCCTTTCATATACAATAACTGGTGATATAAGCTTATGTATATTTCCCATTATCCTGCCTGAAGTGTGTAATGCCATGAGAGTTTGATTTGTTTTATGGAGAATTTACTCTGATGCAGATCCAAAAGATCTGTTAGAATGTGTTCTTGTTTAGAAAATAGCTTAAAACTTTTTTTTGGTTAAAGTAGAGGTCACTATCTGGTAATCTGTTACATCAGACAACTTTTATATGTTTTTGACTTGCCACCTGACAGGTTAGAGGCTGAATTACAACATTTAAATAAACAACGTGGATTGGATTTTTGCTCTTGATTCAGATGTGCAGCATCTGGAAATTTTCTGATTCCGCTAACCTGATTCAGGAGAAACTGCCCTGAAGCGCCGGATTTTCACTCTGGGATGGATGGGTGTGTGTTGAAGCCTGCCACCACCAAAAACAGTTTCTCATGCCCAATCTATGCTACCTTAAGCTTCACCACTCCATCTCCCCTGTGGCCTCTCATATACTCCATGCCAACCTATGCCTCTTCACTGATTCCTATGGCCTCTTATAGTCCCTATGACAACTTAATGCCAACCCCATGCCATCAACCACTGTCCCTATGCCCTCTGTGTTAGCTCATCCAAATCCACCAAGGCAGACATAAACACCCCTGCTAAGACAATATAAAATAAAGGTTTAAGTATCTATTATAGACTTTGCCATATTTATAAACAGAATAATCTCATTGATAAAAGCCCATTCATGTTGTGGTCCCTTATAAACACAAACAGTTACATTCATAGCCCCACATCAAAGGCAGCTAATTCATGTTTAACCTTTTGGAGCTATCAACCAAACGGTGAATGTAGATGACCTCCCACTGTGATAATGCTAGGTTGTGAAAGCAGTCAAACAGTAATAATACTATAATGACATCTCTCAGGTTAATGTCAACAAATGGTCATTGCACTTACAAATGCTGATTTTTTTTTTCAACTCAAGTTGTAGTTTCTTTTCATAATTTAAAGGGCAGGTGATTTTAATAGCTTGTTTCTGCACACCACAGCCACCTTTTACACATATCCACACATATCCAAACTCAATAGAGTCTGAACTCAGAACTGAGTTTAAGTAGCCCTGCTAAGTTTGAGTTTCCCATTAGGTTGAAACATATCCCATCCCTTTTCCCACAAACCCACAAAATGTGAATGTGACTCCTGGATGCAGGGCACTAACTTGATTTTGGCCATGGCAAGGAGCCCTTCGGTCTCCTCAAATTTGGGCCCGAGTGCCTGCTTAAGGACGTTTTTGAGATATTGTTGTATGGTAGCACCACATTGGTTCATTCTGAGGTTTGTCCAGTAAATCATGACAGGAATAGTTTGTAAGCAGCGACTTTAGTGATATTTTCAGGATTTGATTTGATCTGATTTATTATTGTCACATATATTAACATACAGTGAAAAGTATTGTTTGTGTCTATACAGACAAAACATAACATTTATAGAGAAAAAAATAAGACAGTGCAGAATGTAGTGTTACAGTCATAGCTAGGGTGTAGAGAAAAATCAACTTAATGCAAGGTAAGTCCATTCAAAAGTCTGACAGCAGCAGGGAAGAAGCTGTTCTTGAGTCATTTGGTACTTGATCTTAGACTTTTTTATCTTTTTCCTGAAAGAAGAAGTGGAAGAGAGAATGTTTGGGGTGCGTGGGGTCCTTAATTATGCTGGCTGCTTTTCTGAAGCAGCTGGAAGTGCAGACAGCATCAACGGATGGAAAGATGGTTTGTGTGATAGATTGGGCTGCAATCACAACCTTTTGTAGTCCCTTGTGGTCTTGGGCAGAGCAGGAGCCATACCAAGCTGTGATACAACCAGAAAGAATGCTTTCTATGGTGCATCTGCAAAAGTTGGTGAGAGTCGTACTGACATGTCAAATTTCCTTGGTCTTCTGAGAAAGTAGAGGTGTTGGTGGGCTTTCTTAACTATAGTGTCAGCATGGGGGGACCAGGACAGGTTGTTTGTGATCTGGGCACCTAAAAACGTGAAGCTCTCAACAATTTCTACTTCGTCCCCATTGATATAGACGGGGTCAAGTTCTCCTTTACACTTCCTGAAGTCAATGACAATCTCCTTCATTTTGTTGACATTGAAGGAGAGATTGTTGTTGCCACACCAGTTCACCAGATTCTCTATCTCATTCCTGCACTCTGTTTCATCATTGTTTGACATCCGACTCACTACAGTGGTGTCAAAAACAAACTTGAAAATTGAACTGGTGGGGAATTTGGCCACACAGTCATAGATGTATAAGGAGTACAGTAGGGGGCTGAAAACATAGGCTTCTGAGGCACCGGTGTTGAGGATGATGGTGGAGGAGGTGTTGTTGGAGGCGTTATTGCCTATCCTTACTGAGTGATGGCCACCTCCATTCAATCCTGGTGGGTTTCTTGCAGTAATTTTATGGCTCTTTTACTAATTGCTATTGATAACTACTGGAGAGTGTGTTTCAGTGGATGTTTCAATCTCTGTGGTGATGAGCTTCAGCAGAATTGTGAAAGGTTAGCTGCTTGGCATGTCTTAGGGCTGAAACATGGGAAGAAGCAGCAAGGAAGCCAACGCAGACCAGGAGAGGGTGACGGGAGAATGTAGGAAACGGTACGTGATGTGTATCATGATGAACCATCTGAGTCTGGTGGTGGAGCTGTGTTTCTGGAGACTCCATTTTATCACCTGCTCGAGAATCAACTGCAGCCCACCACTCGGAGAGACACAGCATTGTGTCTGTTGGTGTTAACATCATTGTTGCTGTCAGTTCTTATGCTTCTGCGTCATGCCAGATGGCAACAGGTGACATAAGCAACATTTGCCGCATGTGGCATGTCTTTATTAGGGAGTAAAATGGCATCAGCTTCTCCATAGAGGCTGTCAAGCAAGAGAAATGATATTGAACGGCCTGAATTACTGGACATCTTCCATAGAATCATAGAATCCATACAATGCAGAAGGAGGCCATTTGGCCCATTGAACCTGCACTGACAACAATCTCACCCAGACCCTATCCCCATAACTCCACATATTTACTTGACTAATTCCCCTGACACTAAGGAACAATTGAACATAATCAGTCAACCTAACCTGCACATTGTTAGGACTGTGGGAGGAAACCGGAGCGCCCAGAAGAAAGTCAAACAGATATGGAGAGAGCATTCAAACTCCACAAGGACAGTCACCCAAGGCCAGAATTGAACCTGGGTCACTGGCACTATGAGACAGCAGTGATTGCTACTGTGCCGCCCCTAATGAACAGGCTTTTGCATTTCACCAGTATCCACTGTGAAACCTCTAATAGAAGTACCACAAATATTTACTGAGATCAAGTAATATCCTTGTTTGGAATTCTCCCAAAACAAAACTAAATGCTGGGTCCACTGTTATTTAACATTTATATTAATGATTTGGATGAGAATATAGGAGGCATGGTTGGTAAGTTTGCAGACGACATCAAGATTGGTGTTATAGTGGATAGTGAAGAAAGTTATCTCTGATTGCAATGGGATCTTGATCAATTGGGCCAGTGGGCTGATGAATGGCAAATGGAGTTTAATTTAGACAAATGTGAGGTGATGCATTTTGATAGATTGAACCAGGGCAGGACTTACTCAGTTAATGGGAGGGCACTGGGGAGAGTTACAGAACAAAGAGATCTAGGAGTACATGTCGATAGCTCCTTGAAAGTGGAGTCACAGGTGGACAGAGTGGTGAAGAAGGCATTCGGCATGCTTGGTTTCATCGGTCAGGACATTGAATATAGGAGCTGGGACGTCTTGTTGAAGTTGTACAAGACATTGGTAAGGCCACACTTGGAATACAGTTCTGGTCACTCTATTATAGAAAGGATATTATTAAACTAGGAAGAGTGTAGAAAAGATTTACTAGGATGCTACATGGGACTTGATGGATTGAGTCGTAAGGAGAGGCTGGATAGACTGGGACTTTTTTATCTGGAGCGTAGGAGGCTGCAGGGTGATCTTATGGAGGTCTATAAAATAATGAGGGGCAAAGATCATCAGTCAATCTGTGAACCGTCAATATCTTTTCCCAAAGCTAAAGGAGTATAGAAGTATTTTAAGGTGAGAGGAGAAAGGTACAAAAGAGTCCACAGGAGCAATTTTTTCACATAGACATTGGTGAATGTCTGGAACAAGCTGCCAGAGATAGTAGTAGAGGCAGGTACAATTTTGTCTTTTAAAAAGCATTTAGACAGTTACATGGGTAAGATAGGTGTAGAGGGATATGAGCCAAATGCAGGCAATTGGGATTAGCTTACGTGCTTTAAAAAAAGGGCAGCATGGACAATTTGGGACAAAGGGTCTGTTTCCATGCTTAAATCTCTATGACTCTGTCAGTGCCCAAGAGGTGGGAAAAGAAAAGAATTTTGCACCCACTTTTTGGGCGTACTTACCCGAATGATTTTCCAACACTCTGCGCAATGCAATGTGTCTCAGACTAATTCATACTGAAAATTGTTTGGGTGGGACCACATCTCTCCCGAGAGGCCAGCAGCATAGTGTTGAGTGGGCAATTGCGCATGTGCTGATCCATCAGTGCGGAGATCGGCGCATGTGCACTGGCTTCCATGTTGCCGGCCTCTTGATCACTGGCCTTCCTGACCACCATCCCAGTTGGTCGCCTACCAGGGACTCCCACCGCCCCCCCCCCCCGACCCCTGGGCTAGCCCCAATCTCCCCCCTTCCTCCACAGCCCATAGTGGCCAATCCTGCCACCAACCACCCCCCCCCCCCCCCCCAACCATGGCCAGTCTTGCTCCTGTTACCTCCTGATGACCAGGCCCAAACCGCCCTCCAATGGCCAGTCCTGATCACCCTCCTTCCTCCCTCTCCCACTGATCCCACAGTTAAATGTCTAACTGAAGCTGTCCCACTCTCACCCCTTTTGCTGTGTCTGTTCAGCCTTCCCCTGCTGATTGCATTTTATAGGTATTCCAGATACCCTGATCAGTACCAGATGCCCCTCATAAAACAATATCAGCATCTCCTAGTCCCAGCATTTCATGCCAGTATTCTACTGCCACCCCATTGAACATACTTCTTTGGCAATGCCTTAATAAAAATGATTTTAATTTGGCTTTGCTAATTATAGGAAGACTCGAGTGACCGTTGGAGCCGTAGTGTCTACATGCTGTATTGTTGCTGCAGCAACACGATTGTTTCTAATAGCTAGAATGTTGGTTTTAATCTGAACCAATGCTGTTGTGTTGTTTTTTTCCCCTGGGATTTTGCAGAGTGAGGCTCCATTGGGATGATAGGAAGATGTGCACATGTGATGGGGAAAGCTGGGTTTTTCACAGAATGTATTCAAGTTTAGATGCTGCCAGTGGAGTTGAGGGAAAGCAGAGTCTCTCCACCCCTTTCTGAAGTTAGAAACTGAAATCTGGCAGAGATTGTATTTGCTTCTCTGAGGTTTTGCTACTTTGGGGATATGTCCTTCTCTGAAAATTGTTGCTTGGATTACTATCCAGATGTATTTATAAAGCTGAAAATCCAGCATCATGCGAGCACACTTATTTTTGTGCTCATTCTGAATAAGGATGTATGTCTATGGGGTATCACTTTAAGTTGGAACAACAGAGATAGCTAGCTGTTAAGAAATATATTGTACCATGTTTAAGTCTTGTAATTGGTAAAATTTATGCTAATTCTCTTTGTTATATTTTAACTGTGTTCTTAAATAAACTTGATAAAAGCTTCCTAGTAGGTCACTTGAATCATACCTGGAGTGAAAACGCTTATGCTCACCAATACCAAAATCAAATGTAAAACTTAGAGTCTAGGCTAACTTCACAAAACCACCTCGGGTCTGGGCCTTAAGATAGATCAATAGTCTAGAATTTCCCAATCAATCAGCGTCATGGGAGCACCAGGCCTGCAAGGATTATACTGCATAGAGGGAGGAGGGCCATCATCAGTACATTAGGATAAAGAGGTTAGTAGTAAGTAAAAGCAGAGAAATACAAAGCAAAAATCAATCATAATAATGTCAAAGATCATTTAATCTCAAATACCCATGTACACTACTACAACAAAACACAACTTGGGAGTGTATTATTAAGTAATTGCTTAGAGACTAATGCTATCAGCCAAAACCTCCTCCCAACTAAGTTTTTTAAAAAACGTTGTCATCAAAGCAGGTTTAGAAAGTACAGGGTGATATTGCAGAGACGACTAAGTAAATAACCCCTGCAGTGCAATTAGCGCAAATTGAAACTAATAAGAATATGTTTATCCCCCTTCACTAACATTAATGAAAATTATGTAATTAAAACATGTTCCTTGTTTTTTCTGCACACTGAGTGAAGATTAATATACCATGTTATGCATTTTTATCTCCGGATACCTAGGACGTATAATATTGCTGAACATAAAGGCATAAAAATAAGAAACAGAAGGAGGCCATTCGACCTTTTAAGCCTGCTTCACCATTCATTTTGATCATGGCTGATCATCAAATTCAGCATCCTGATCCCCCTTTCCCTCCCATATCCCTTGATCCCATTAGCTCCAAGAGCTATATCTAATTTCTTGTTGAAATCAGACAACGTTTTGGCCTCACTTTCTGTGGAAGTGAATTCCACACATCCACTACCCTCTAGGTGAAGGAATTTGTTGCTGAAATTTTTTATCTTGCACTCATCAGAATGCCAAATTTCGAACAATAATTTATACTGCAGCAGAAAAAGCATGTGATTGATTGCAAATCAACTCTGACTGGCTGAAGTGTAGTCATGGAGAAAGCAATGGGGAACTCTAGACTTCGCCAGCTCCTGGGCAATTCAAATGAAGCATACAGCTTGAACATATTCCTTTTGTTTCCAGATGACAGGTTCCCTCCATGTGAATGTAAGTCCCTTCCAACTCCTTGTATTTGTCCTGATCAGTGCAAGTTGGATAGCTTCGACAAGATGTGTCCCTTTTTCAGTGATATTCAGTTCCCAAGAGAATCAAGCAATATTTTTCAAAGAGAATTGGTCAGGTGACCCATCTAGGCAGATGACCTGCTTCTTGGCTTTTGCTGATCTTTATAAGGGAGACAATAATCTTTAACTGATACTTTATAACCCCTACTGCTGTCAGCCCTGGGGAGAAATATGTTTTATTTACTCGATTGCTTTCCCAAGATTCTGATGTGGGTAGAAGAAATAGCATCTAAATCAATACTTAAGATCAATACTATTTATCTGGAAGAAAAGTACATGTCTCCCACTTGCCCTTCCTCCAAAGGGTGATGGACCATTATGTAGTTGAATAGCTATTCAGACATTGGTTTTCAACAAGAATTGATCCAGAAAGAACTTGGCCCAAACATGCGCTGTGCAGAACCCTAATTTCAAAAAATCTTCAGCCTGTTCATTTGCTTGCTGGATCTTTTTTTCGTGACACATTGGTTTTATTGAGTGGTTAAGTCACATCCATCACTGTTAGACCTGATGGCACTGTGCTTATTCAGCAGTGGAGAACAATATATTGATGTGTTTTACTGGCACCGTAGTGAGGATCCTCACACTTCTCTGACAGCTTGTGCTTGTTAGATTTAGATGCCAGCCTAACTCTAACCTAGACAGTAAATAGGTTGCCTCTCCTCTATTTGCATAATGTAAGTATTATTATTTTAGGTTGCTGGTTTTTTTTGATAGATCCCTAAAGGTAATACATGCCAAATAAAAATCTGTGCTGCACTTTGTTTTTTTTTTAGTTTCAGACTCCATCCGTAATAACAGCCAAAAACACATAGCAAATATTAAATACTATTTGTTGAGCTGCTATGTTGCTTGGGGATTAATGACCACTCATGCTTGCTATAAATCAGTGCGCTACTCTCCACTGATCACTCTTAGAATCATAGAACTTCTACAACACCGAAGGAGGCCGCTCAGCCCATTGAGACTGCATCTTACCCAGGTCCACCCATGACCCCACGCATATATCATGGCTGATCCATCTTTGGACACAAAAGGGCAAGTTAGCATGGCCAATCCACCGTCTTTGGAGTGTGGAGGAAACCGGAACAACCCCGCACAGACATGGGGAGAATGTGCAAACTCCACACAGATAGTGACCCAAGACTGGAATTGAACTTGGATCTCTGCCATTGTTAGGCAGCAGTGCTAACCACTGTGCCATTGTGGTTAGTGCTGCTTCTAACCGCAGTGACACTGCCGCTAACCACAGTGGCTCACAGTGGATTATGAACAGGCCAGAATTGACATTGAACGAGATGATGATACAGCCTTCAATTACAACATCTGAAATACTATAGGGGTATGGACCTGGGATTTCCGTTCACTACTGATTCACCAACGCTCAGTGAAACCAGCACCAGAGATTTGGGGAATTGTAAATTATGCTCAGGGTAAATTGAGTTTCCGTATACTTTTGTCCGAATCTGAAAAACATCTGCAGGGATTTCCCAGTCTTGTCCATCCTGCCACCACTGCCAGTGAGGATGGAGAACTTGCCACTTATCCAAATCTCCGTTCACAGCAGCTGTCGGGAGAATCCTGACCACGGCTGAGGTTGGAGAATCCAGCCCCTCGTACCAGAACCAAGCTTTGCTCATGAAGCTGGCCATGCCTCCAGCTCAAACTAGCTGTGGATATTTCTACCAAGTGAGTGTATTTAAGGGACTTGGAGCATTAAACTCTTTTGAGGTGAGACAGAAAGACATTAGGCAACTTTTAAAAGCTTTTGAATATACATTTTTTGTAATTGCTAACAATCTGACAACTACCATAACTAGTAGATGATTCTGCCTAGTTGTTTTAAAATGATTTTCAGCTACTTAACATGGTGTTACTCCATGGGTGGCACAGTGGTTAGCACTGCTGCCTCATAATGTCAGGGACCCGGGTTCGAATCCTGGCTTGGGTCACTGCCTGTGCAGAGTTTGCACATTTTCCCTGTGTCTGCGTGGGTTTCCTTCAGGTCCTCCGGTTTCCTCCCACACTCCAAAGATGTGCAGGTTAGGTGGATTGGCCGTGCTAAATTACCACATAGTGTCAGGGGGACTAGCTGGGGTAAATGTATAGGAATAGGGCCTGGTAAGATTGTGGTCAGTGCAGACTCAATGGGCCGAGTGGTCTCCTTCTACAAGGTAGGATTCTATTAAAACACTTACTGGGGGGATTTTCCCAGTCATTCACGTTGGCGGGATTTTCTGGTCCTGCTGCAGCGGATGGAGATTTGACAGAATGCCAAATTTCCCATCCTCACTTGCAGCGGTGGGGCGTAAACGACCGGTAAGATCACACCCATTATTTATGATTAAGTCATTTTCAGCTGTATTAATTGAACAGCGCCATGTTACAAATATATGTATAAAGGAATCATTTTAAAGCAAAAAATATTTTTTAAAATTGCATTCCAGAATGTTGCCTGATTGCACAGCAGGCTTTACATGCCTGGAGAGCACATGAATTTGAGCAGAAACTCATGAGAAAGGAATGCTTGTGAAAACAGTTGTGTTCTTCTGTTTATTGCAAATGTGCCGATCATACGACAAAGACTGGCAAAATAATAATGCGGGCTCTTTATTTGAAGATAAGACTGTTTACAGATAATGGTGACTGAGACACATCAGACTTGTACGGAAGCTGCTTTGTTCCGTCCGCAGAGACATGGGATTAGACATCACATGCTGTCTTGTAGTCGATTGTGATTGACAGCAGTTTAAGATGTGTTCCCTTAAAAGGCACACAACAAAAATCATGTCAGAATTAATGCCATTTTGGCCACAATTAACACCTGGTTTGCTAATTGCACCCAAAACTCTAACCTTCCCCCTCCCAATCTTTAATTTCCTTCTGCCAATCTTTTCCCCAATTCAACCTTTCCACCCTGAAGCTATTCACTTCTGTTACATTCTGGTTTCATGGAGAGAGGTTCTGCGAAAGCATACAGCCAGACTTTGTGATTGAGGCTTAGGTAGTGAATATATTCAGGCTCTTCATCTGTGGATTCATGAAAAACAAAGTCAGCCCATGCCTGTGCATTGTCCCAAAGACAGGGTTGATGATTGGGACTCCACTAGCTGCCCTGGCCAAAGTCAGTTGAGCAGAGTAGACTGAGGATTGAACTCTGAGCCTTCTGCTTTGTATGCTTCAGTGTTCACTGAACGAACAATCAAGGAATCACTTGAGATATTTTCTGATGCCACGTGGGGGCACTTAACCCTTACACATCCTTGATCAGAAATCCCCTATACTCCAGCCTCATATGGCATAGTGGTTAGCGTTGTTGCCTCACAGCGCCAAGGAACCAAGTTCAATACCAGCCTCACGTCACTGTTTGTACATTCTCCCCGTGTCTGCGTAGGGTTCCTTCAGATGCTCCAGCTTCCTCCCACATTCCAAAGATCATAAAATCCCAACAGTGCAGAAGGAGACCATTCAGCCCATCAAGCCTGCAACAACAATCCCACCCAGGCCCTGACCCATAACCCACATATTTACCCTGCTAATCCTCCTGACACTAAGGGGTAATTTAGCACAGCCAATCAGTCTAACCCGCACAGTGGCACAATGGTTAGCACTACTGCCTCACAGCGCCAGGGAGCAGGGTTCGATTCCTAGTTTGGGCCACTGTCTGTGCGGAGTCTGCACCTTCTCCTGTATCTGCATGGGTTTCCTCTGGGTGCTCTGGTTTCCTCCCACAGTCCAAAAAACACATTGATTAGGTGCGTTGGCCATGTTACATTCTCCCTCAGTGTACCTGAACAGGTGCCAGAGTGTGGCAACTCGGGGATTTTCTCAGTAGCTTCATTGTAGTGTTAATGTAAGCCTACTTGTGACACTAATAATTAAAACTTTAATCTTTGGAGTGTACGGGTTAGGTTGATTGGCTGTGCCAGATTGCTCCTTGGTGTGTTTGGGATTAGCAGGGTAAATATGTGAGGTTACAGGGTTAGTTTTGACAAAGGGTCATCTGGACTCAAAATGTCAGCCCTTGTTTCTCCTTATAAATGCTGCCAGACCTGCTGAGTTTTTCCAGCATTTCCTATTGTGGTTACAGGGATCGGGTTTGGGTGGGATTGTTGTTGGTGCAGGCTCGATGGGCTGAATGGCTTCTTTCTGCACTGTAGGATTTCTATGATTCTTATAAGATGAAAGAGGAACAGGTCTAGCACCTGTGAATAACTTGAGAAGGAGCTGCCAATCCAGGGAGAAGTTTTATTTATCAATCATTTGAAAATTAAGTTCCTAAAAATTAAATATTCTCACTAAATATAAAGTAGCATCACCATGGGAATATTACAATCTTGAGTTTAAAGCATATATTCCCGTGTATTACATGACACTGATCATTGAGAGTATTGTCTGAGGTTGGGCTTCTATTTTGTTAGAATGGCGGTGATAATTTGCAATTCCCCCATGTAATATTTCTCCGAATTTGTTAAGAGTTTAAACATAAAGATGGGTCCTTGACCTCATGCAGTAATGAAGCTGCTTGATAGTAGTCCCAGTAATTACTCAAAAAGGTACTGACTGCCTACATCCCCCGGAAACCCAGATGAAAGAGCTGCCAGAGTTAATGAAGAGTAACATACGGATCCTTGTCGAGGACCTTTGGGGGGGAATCTTTATTAACGACACAAGCTGGCTTTGATGAAATAACTTACATTTGAAATTAGTGACTGGCGATGAAAGGGAACTTGAAGCGCGGTTAAAACTTGCAGCAAGAACAAAATTATATAATTCAAAGACATTCATCCCGTCGGCTCGGAGATGTTGAATATGAGATGAGAGAAGGTAAGGTCACAAATTGTCGCATCGACAGATCTGAAGTATGTGGAAGATTAGACTAATTGATGCAGTTTAAAATATGAGGACAAGTAATTAGCTGCTTGAGCTCATTATTTTACATCTCAATATATTGTTAACAACCCAGTTCAATGGTTATAGTCTACTTCCATTGGCAGATTGGTCCAGAGGCAGCATACAAAGCAGTAAAGCTTAAAGTAATGTTTCCAAATATCTCTCTCACTTTCTCTTAAAACTTGAGCTGAAGGAATAGTTCTAATTAGCTATTTTTCCCCAAATACTGAAATGTAATTGCTACCTGTAGTTTTTCCTAATTGTTGCCTGCAGGACCTCCAGGCTTTTTAATTAAGAGAGAAATAATTGGATTTGTTTCAAATTCAAGATTATTTGTTGCAGTGCTCCCATTGAATGGCTGGATCAGCAAGGTTCTATGCTGTTCCCTTGCAAGATATGTAATATTGATCCTAACACGTTCAAACATGCACTGATCATGAGAAACGGGAGCAGGAGGAGGCTATTCAGCCCATTGAACAATCTTCCCATTCAATAAGATCATGGCTGATCTGACTCTGGTCTTAAAGCCACATTCCTCCCCATCGCTCTCATTTAATCCTTGACTAACTCGTACATCAACCTGAAACCAAAAGAGAAAATGCTTTGACAAAGGGTCATCTGGACTGGAAACGTCAGCTCTTTTCTCTCCTTACAGATGTTGGCAGACCTGCTGGGATTTTCCAGCATTTTCTCTTTTGGTTTTAGATTCCAGCATCCGCAGTAATTTGCTTTTTTTACAACAACGATTTGTCTAACTCGGCCTTGAATGTATTCCATGACCTATCCCCCACTGCTCTGTGCGCAAGTGAATTCCACAGAGTAACAACTGTGCCAGAGAAGAAATTGTTTGGGTGACTTGTGCACATAGGGGTTGAATTGTTTGGGGGGTGGGGGGCAGGGGGGAGGTGGTCAAATATCTCCCATGACCTTGCACATATCATCTCTGTAACCATCTCGACCCTAACCCTCTGAAAACTTAGGCTAGGGTCGTCCAGTCCTGCTGAAGTCTACGGCATTTTGCCTGGGTCGCCGGCCCTCCCCCCGGCCATTGGGAAACTTGCCACGGTGGTGAGTGGGGGGAGTTTTCTTTCATAAGAACATAAGAAGTAGGAGCAGGAGTAGGCCGTCTAGCCCTTGGAGCCTGCCCCGCCATTCAATAAGATCATGGCTGATCTGAAGTGGCTCAGTTCCACTTTCCCGCCCTCTCCCCATAACCCTTTATCCCCTTGCCTACCAAAAACCTATCTACCCGTGACTTAAATATATTTAGCGAGGTAGCCTCCACCACTTCACACAGTACTCCAGCTGCGGCCCCACCAGTGCCCTGTACAGTTGCAGCAAGACCTCCCTGATTTTATATTCTATCCCCCTCGCTATAAAGGCCAGCATCCCATTCACCTTCTTGATCACCTGCTGCACCTGCAGACTGGGTTTTTGCGACTCATGCACAAGGACCCCCAGGTCCCTCTGCAGCGTAGCACGCTGCAGCTTTTCACCCTTTAAATAGTAATCCCTCCTACTATTATTCCTGCCAAAGTGGATAACCTCACACTTGCTAACATTGTACTCCATCTGCCAGGTCCTCGTCCACTCGCTCAGCCTATCCAGATCCCTCTGCAGACTTTCCACACCATCTGCACAATTTGCTTTTCCACTCATCTTTGTGTCATCAGCAAATTTTGACACCCTACACTCAGCCCCCTTCTCCAGATCATCTATATAAATGGTAAATAGCTGAGGCCCCAGCACCGATCCCTGTGGCACTCCACTAGTTACCAACCGCCAATCAAAATAGCACCCATTGATACCAACTCTCTGCCTCCTATTAGACAGCCAATCTTCCTTTCACGGGACTGAAAGACCCACCTTCTGTGTTCCTCCAATTCTGGTCTTTTTGTGCGCGTGCGCCCCCCCCACAACCACTCCCGATTTCCTTTGTTTTTTTAAATTCATTCATGGGACATGCGTGTCGCTGGCTGGCCAACATTTATTGCCCATTCCTAGTTACCCTTGTTCAGAAAGTTAACCACATTGCTGTGGCTCTGGAGTCACATGTAGGCCCAACCAGATAAGGACAACAGATTTTCTTCCCTAAAGGACATTAGTGAACCAGATGGGTTTTTCCATCAATCGACAATGGTTTCGTGGTCGTCAGTAGATCCTTAATTTCAGATTTTTTTACTGAATTTTAATTCCACCATGCGCCATGGCGGGATTAGGACCTGGGTCCCGAGATCATTAGCTGGGCTCCTAGATTAATAAACGAATAATAATACCACTTGTCCAGACATTGACTGCCATGCCCCTAAGTCCGAAGCTCTGGAATTTCATCTCTAAACATCCTTGTCCCTCTCTTCTCTCCCTCCTCCTTTAAGACTTGACTTAAAACTTGTCTCTTTGAGTGCATTTTGGAAAGCTGATCTACTAATGTGGTTCCCATGGCTACAAGATATAACACGTTGAGTCTGTGATGATAGACATTGATGTTTCCTTCAAGTTAGCCTGTTAAAGTTATCAAAAGAAGTATCCGGAAGCTTAACATTGAAAGCTTTGGATAGCTTGAGTATGTGTTGTGAATGGCAGTTTCTCTGAGTGTGGACCAGAGGAGTATTTGGATTATGTTATCCAGAGCTTGCTTAACATTTATTGACAAATGAGACAATCCCATCTGCAGATCTCTTACAAAGTTGATGTAGCATTACTCTGCAATTGGCTCCTTTTTGCAAAATTTTGTTCAACATTTCATAGGCCTTTCAGTTTTAAAACTTCACATATCTGGAGAAACGTTTATTTTATTTATAAAACGGCATAAATTCCACCTATGTCATTTTTTTAACCTTGGAGGCAGTAACCCCGGCCTCCAGTTGGAAGATCAGAGGGCCAGCCTGCCTTCGCAGGCCCGGGAAGTCATGAACAGGTTTTACGGTGGTCAGGCATTTCATTGCCTGAGATTGGGGCTTCCACACCCAGGAGGCAGGAAGTCTCATCTCCAGGGGCTGATGACGAATCAGATGGCTGGCAGCATTTCAGTGACACTGGGAGTGGTGGCCACTGCTGTGCCTGCAGTTACCCCACAGCCAGGAGCAATGATGGAGTCTGGAGAAGTGGGTAAGTGGGGCAGCCTGGTCAGGGCCAGTCAAGAAGGTGAGTATGTCGGGAGGGTGATGTGCCTGCATCGCGGTTAGGAGGATGATATGGTGTGATCAAGCAGAGCACGGGTGATGAAGTGGAAATGGTGGAGTGTTTCAAGTTCTTAGATGTCCAGATCACCAACAACCTGTCCTGGTTCCTCTATGCTGACACTATATTTAAGAGAGCCCACCAACACTCCTACTTTCTTAGAAGGCGAAGGGAATTCAGCATGTCCGCTATGACTCTCACTGATTTTTCAGATGCATCATAGAAGGCATCCTTTCTGGATGTATCACAGCTCTTGCTCTGACCAAGAATGCAAGAAATCCGAAGAACCGTGAAAATAGCCCAGCCCATTACTCAACTCAGCCTCACATCTTTTGACGCCATCTATACTTTCTGTTGCCTTGGAAAAGCAGCCAGCATAATTAAGGACCCCATCCACCCTCGACAGTCTCTCTTCCACCTTCTTTCGTTGGGAAAAAGATACTAAAATCTGAGGTTACGTATCAACCAACTCAAGAACAGCTGCTTCCCTGCTGCTGTCAGACTTTTGAATGGTCCTGCCTTACAGTAAGCTCGTCTTTCTCAGACACCCTAGCTAGACTGTAACACTGTATTCTGCACCCTCTTCTTTCCTTCTCCCCTATCTACTCTGAACGGTATGCTTTATCTATATAGTGTGCACAAAACAATACTTTTTACTGTATCCAAATACAGGTAATAATAATAAAACAAATCAAATTTCAGCTGGTGGGGGGAGGGGTCCCTCTGAAGCTCAAAATCTGAAAAACTACCATTGATGGTGTGAAGAGGCCCTTAAGTGCCCATTAATTGATGATTTTAGGGCCTCAATTGGCCCAGGTTTGGTTGGTCCACACACACTTCCCGCGCCAGTTGTAAAATTCCAGCAGAACTGGGTAAGTAACCACCAACCAGCACAATTCCCCACCATCCCACCCAATTTGATGTCAGCCATTATTTTTACAGGAGGATGGTATAAAACTCAGGCGCATGTATGTTGGCAAAATGTAAAGGCTAGAAACCTGACATAAAGAACAATTTTAGGAAAGTTGCCTTGGGCCATTAGTTGTCAGTTAAGCAAAATATTATTTATATATGCCAGCCAAGTAAAAACATTGAGTGGATTTTCCAACCGCCCCGAAACCAGAAAATCCTGACCAAGGTCAGCAGACCTTTCCACAGTTTACCCCTCGCTGGCTACGATTCCCATAATGGGTGGAGTGGGATTATTCAGCATATTCACTATTTCCTTCTTTTAATTGAAGTTATCACCATTATCAATTTTTAAGGAGATATCTTTGCTCTGACCCATGTTTCCCTATTATCATTTTAGATTTTTTTTTTGTGTTGATATTGATATCCTTTGCAACTTTCATGGTGGCACAGTGGTTAACACAACTGCCTCACAGCAGACACCCAGATTAGCCTCCAGACTTGGGTCACTGTCTGTGTGGAGTTTGCACATTCTCCCCATGTCTGCGTGGGTTTCCTCTGGCTGCTTTGATTTCTTCCACAGCCCTAAAATGTGCAGGTTAGGTGGATTGGCCATGATAAATGGACCCTTTGTGTCCCAAGATGTTAGTTAGATTAGCCATGGTAAATTTACAGGTTACAGGGATAGGGCAGGGGATGGTCTTGATAAGATGCTCTTTCGGAGGGTTAGTGCAGATTTGATGGACCGAATGGCCTCATTCTGCCCTGTAGGGATTTTATGGTTCTTTGGTTCATTTCATTCTGTAACTCTTATGATCTACTTTATCATCCATTGCTATTCTATGTATCTTTCCGGTTTGGCTGTGTCTGCGCTGTGTTTTGCATTTTTATATACTTTGTCTTTTAGCTTCTTACCTCCTCAGTTCTCTATGGCTATTTGTTCCTAGCTCCTGAGAGGAAGAAACTGATTCTGTGCGATATTAAGTTCTTTATTATGAGCACTGATTATCTTCTGGTTTACCCACTCACAGATTTGCCCAGTTCACTGTCTCACTCATTGAAATCTTTGATTCCCAAGTTCATCCAAATCTAAAATCTTAGCAGCTGTGTTGTGTTCCAGTGCATTATGATGGCTATTAGACACACCATTAGACCGTGAACTAAATTTATCTCATTACTAAATCTAATGTGGGATGAACCTTTGTTGGTCTTATAAATATTGTTGAGAAAACTTTATCCAGTCAGATACAAGGGCCAAGATATCTCCCTCCATCCCTCACTGGTGATTTCCCTGCAGCGAGCCTTACCATTAGTTGCTAGTGGGATCTTTCCATTCCACTGAAGTCAATGGCCATTATCATTGCTCTTCAGCTGCGCCTCTGGGAAACCCACCATGGTTGTTGGGTGGGGAAGTTGACTTTGATGGGATTAGCCAGAAAATTCCATCCTGGCTGGGATTTTCCAGCCCTTCCTGTCTGCAGAATCTTCCAGTCCTACCGAAGGCAGCCCCCTGTTGTGGGTTTCGTGGAAGTGCCCCTACTGAGCAACGCAAATGATCATTGACTTTGGTGGGACTGGAAGATCCTGCTGGGGCCCAATGGTGAGCCACCTCTGCTGCTGGAAAACCTATCGCAGGGGCAGGGGGATGGTATGGAAAATCCCAGCCTCTATATTTAAACAATCCACCACTACACACCTGTTATCTGGGGGCACATGGTTAGCTTCCAGTATAGTTGTGAATCCTTCACTATTTCTTAATTCTACCCGTAAAGTCTCCATTGCCGCCTTATGTCGAATGATATCCTCCATAAACATATAAATGATTTCCTCTTCGATCACTATATTTACAGTAAAACTTCTAACTTATTTAGCTCCCAGTACTGACCATCTTTCAGCCATGTCTCAGTATTGGCTGCCATTGTCATACTCTCCAATTCTGCTTCCTATTTGAAGGCTTTGAAATAGGAAATATGCAGCCAACTTTTTCAGACTCTGCAGGGGAAGTTTCCTGTCCCGCCTGCCAAGAGAATTGTAGCAGGCGAATGGCAGACCATGCAAATGTCTGTTGATCTAGGGCGGGACCCAGCTGCGCTCACCCCAAAACCAGAAAGACTGAGAGATTGTTGCCTGCTTCAGGACTGCAGTGTGATGGTGAATGTGGCATGTCAGAGGTTAGGAATATCCCTGTGGTGAGTAACTCACCTCCTGACTCACCAAAGCCTGTCCACCATCTACAAAGAGTGTGATGGAATACTCCCCACTTGCCTGGATGGGTGCAGCTCCAACAACACTCAAGAAGCTTTACACCATCTGGGACAAAGCAGCCTGCATGACTGGCACCCATCTACAAACATCCACTCCCTCCACAACTGACGCCCAGTAGCACTGCAGTAATTGACCAAAGATCTTTAGACAGCACCTTCCAAACCCACAACCACTTCCATCTAGGATAAGGGCAGCAGATATATGGGAACACCACTACATGCAAGTTCCCTTCCAAGCCACTCACCATCCTGACTTGAAATAAATCACCAGTCACTGGGTCAAAATCCTGGAAATCCCTCCCTAATGGCATTGTAAATCAACCCACAGCACGTAGACTGCAGGGATTCAAGAAGGCAGCTCATCACCACCACCTTCTCAAAGACAACCAGGGATGGGCAATGAATGTTGGCCAGCCAGCAATGCTCATGCCCTATGAATGAATAACAAAAAAATATACATTCACATAATGAGTTCCTTGCCCTTTAAGAACGGTATCACAAGTGGATTCCATTGTGTGTGGAAGTTGAACAAATTCAGTGAACTTGAATTGTGACTTAGAATCTTCCAACTTGGCCAATTATCTTAGCCAGATGTTTTGTTAGCTCGGCTTTTCTGAAGTGGATTTCCAGCACTACACATTTCACCTCCCCCATTATATCAATTCCAATAGCTGAGTATGAAACCCACCTGATCATTCACTGTAACCCTCTTTAATTACTAATTTCCAATGCCACATCTCACTGCAAGACACCTTGCTATCAAACATGGGGCATTGTAAGTGCAGGTCAAAGACTGGTTGGCTCAGAGTGTAGTTTAGTAGTTCAGACTAAGCGATCAATGTGGGATCCATTAATGGTCAGAGTTTTCTTTGGATTTCCTTTAGATCAGGTCACTTGCCTGCTGCAAAGTGAACAGAGGGAAATGTAACCTCTGAAAAGTTTGGATCATGGAGGTATTCCAATTGTGGATGAAGTCTTTTCTTTTTAAAATTAAATGACAGACCCAGCTTGGTCTCATTATAAATTATCAGTGTTTGTTCCAGACATATTCAGGCCACGAGTTTAAACGCTTCTGGTGTTTGGCTCCCTCTCTGCATATTTTATTGCGGAGACTCGATTCTTTTGTTAAAAAGTCAAGGAGCTGCTTCCATTTAGCAGTTCAAATTTTGATTGTTGCCGGTGGGTGAACAATTAAAATGAGATGGATGCAAATGGCACAGCCACGTCACTTATCTCTGATTGATGTATTACTTACCAGCGTTATAGCAAAGCCTCGGATGCCTGAGAACCTGACATGCTGCAAGTATTAGGATAGAAATTGATCTCAAAAGGTAAAAATTTGTGTGAAAAGCAAATGTTTAAAATTGGGTCTCGTCTTGCAAGATTGAGAGTTGTATACATTCCTGCAATTCTGTAAATCTTTTTATATTCTTTCTTGGGATGTGAGCATCGCTGTCAAAAGCAGACATTTGTTTCCCATCCCTAGATGTCCTTGAAAAGGTGGTGGTCCTCGAACAGCTGCAGTCCACACGGTGTAGGTGCACCCACAGTTAGGGAGGAAGTTCCAGGATTCTGACCTGGCAACAGTGAAGGAACAGCGATAGATTTCCAAGTCAGGATGATCAGTGCTTTGAGGAGAACTGGCAGGAGATGGTACTCTCTGCTGCCCTTATCCTACTAGAAGGCAGTGATTATGTGTTAGGAGGGCACTATCGAAGAAGGCCTGGTGTGTTGCTATGGCACATCTTGTATTTGGTGTACATTGCTGCCACTGTGCATCAGTGGTGAAGACATCGAATGCTTGTGGATGCCAACCAAGGGGGCTGCTTTGTCTTGAACGGTGTTGAGCTTAACCGCTCTTCCGACTGATCTCTAGCCCCCATCCCCACGTCTCTGCCTGGATTTGAAAGCAAGACATCATGAGTGGAATTTTCAGTTCAATTCCCAATTCACCAGAAACTATGGGCCATTATCAGAATACAAGCTGTAAGCAAAGTATTTACACAGGATATCAACAGCACTGGAACAGATGAAAAAGAAATGAGCAGGAAAACTAATTTATTCACTTCATACTGTGAATATAGGGAGCCACAGATAGCTCAGTCAAGCTGAAGCCACAACATTAACCCATCTCATGTATAATGAAAGATTGAATCTAAATAATTAATTAGAGTTCTTTACATGCAACGCTTTAAACAAAAACTATCAATTTTTCATAAATATGTTGATATCTAAAACTTACATTTTGTATGAAGATCTTTAGATTGTGATGATACTGTGTTTTTAAGAAATGAATTGGAGTCATGTTTCTTGTGCAGGATCTGTTCGCTGCACTTGGAGCTGTTTTGTTTGGATCCAGCAGCACTATATTGTTACTGCAGCAACATAATTGATCTTAATTGATGCCACGTTTGTTTCAATCTGAATTGCTGGAGGGTTCTCTTGTTTTGTGTTTTCCCTAGGGATATTGTAGATTGAGGATTGATTGATAGATAGGGTCATATGACTGGGTACAACTAGGCTTTCACAGAGTATGCAAGGCAGTTTGCTTTTTGGAATCTTTAGAGAAAGGTTGCTCTCCCTGTATCTCTTGTTCTGTCTGAAGTGGGGACTAGAATCTGCCAAGAAATAAGATTCTACTGTTAGGGGTGGTGCTTTCTCTGGAAGTTGCTGCATGAAAATTAGAAGGCAGATGTCCATCTGGTTCATTCTCCAGAAGCGTGTAAAAGCTGGAAATCTAGTATCTTTGTAAGCACCTTAGGTTTCTGTGCTAACTGACTCTAAAGAAGGGATTCATGTCTATGGGAGATACTGCTTAATTGGAAACATAAAGATAACCAGCTGTTAAGAATTATACTTCACCATGTTTAAGTATTGTAATTGGTACAAGTTAAGCTAATTCTTTTTGTTATATTCCAACTGTGTTCTTAAATAAAGCTTATTTTGATAAAAGCTTCCTAGTGGGTCATACCTGGAGTGAAACACTTTATGCTCATCCTAATGTCAAAATCAAATGTAAAAGATATAATCTAGGTAACTTCATAAAATAACATGGATCTGGTCCTTAACAATATTCATACAACTACTTTTAACTTGTTAACTAATACATTCTCACGTAATAAATAAGAAAGAGCTTGTCCAGGAGAAATTATAATAAAAGGAAAATACTGCAGATGCTGGAAATCTTGAAAGAAAAACAGAACAAACTGGGAATGCTCAGTAGGTCTGTTAGCGTCTGTGGAGAGAAATAATACATTCGTGTTTTGCATTGGATATGACTGTTCTTCATAACTGAAGAAGAATCCTGTTAGACATGAAACATTGGCTGGGATTTTATTGCCACGTCTGCCATGGGAATTAGAGTGGACCATGGGAAGGCCCGTTGACTTTGGACAGATTCTACGGCCATGAAATCCCGTCCATTAACTCTGTTTCTCAAAGATGCTGCCAGACCTGCTGAGAAATGTTATTACTCCAGCTCTCCTATTCAATAGGTCCTTGATTGGCTCGTATGGGTTTTTACCCCACTAACCTGCCCATGCCCATTCTGAATGTTATCTTTTATGTGAAGAAATTCTCTATATTACCTGTGGTGTCTTCTTGTTGTCTCTTGGATGCCTGATATTGTTGATAATCTTGGCTTAAGCTTGGAAAGATGAGAACTTTTTAACTTGCTGCGTTGCAATGAAGACCAGTTTGAACTGGTTACACATCATATCAGTCTCTCGTGTCACTGTGAAAATGTAGACCCTGGAACACTGATACATAATAATTAGTTCCTAAGCTCTTTCCAGCTATTTACAGATAATGCAACAAAATATAGCACTATCTGTTTGAGCCCACACTCCCCTGCTCTGTCTGGGATTTGCTGAGTTTGCTTGGCCCCTGTCCCACCTGTCCTGTGGTGGGCAGGACGGAAAATTCCACCCAATATCTTTGACACTTCATACAGAAAAAGGTCAGCCATGATCATATAGAATGGCGGTGCAGGTTTGAGGGGTTGAATTGGCCGACCTCTGCTCCAATTCCAGTTGGTGGTGTGGTCTGTCAGGGCCACGCTGAACGACCATCTTTCAAAACCGGGAACCATGTTTTCTCAGCTCTAATCTTTTAGTTGAGTTCTCTGGTACAGAAATTATATTGGTGACTCTACCTATATTTAACCATCTTTTCAGCATTCAGAGGGTACCTTCTGATTTCCCTTTCCAACATGCAGAGTCTTGCAATTTTCTGCACTTATCGCTGCTAACTGAGCTATGAGCTGACTTATTAAGTTACACTTGTAAAATGAGTCAGCATTTGACGCAGAACATTTCATAATGCATTGAATGTACGGTTGTCATATAGTTTTAATGAAATATTTATGGAATGGCATTGTGTGTGCATGCAATAAATGTCAGAAGCTTGTTCGCTAATTATTGTCATCTGATATTAGCCTGAAGGAAAATAAAGCAGCAGCTTCACCATATTTTCAGGAAAGAAGGAGACTTGCATTTCTATATTACCTTGTATTCCCATAAACATTTGGATGTCCCAAAGTATTTTAAAGCTTTGGAAGTGTTGTTACAATTGCAGTGATGGTATTTTTCCCCTCCTATGTGGTGAGTTTGGAGGTGGGATGGCATTTAATCACTTGGGGGAAAATGAGGACCTTAGCCTCCATCCTGACTAAGTCCGGGTGGAGAAGCCCATGGAAAGCCTTCCTGCCCAGAAGCTAATTGAAATCCTTAAATAGGCAATGAATTCCTAAGGGAATTAGACTTACTCAATGATGGATGGACTGGTCACTACAAGGGGAGCATAATGAGCAAATGGTTACTTGTGGCCTCCTATCAAGGACAGGCTGGGGGTGGGGGGGGGTGGTTGGTCGAGTGGGGGACAAGTGTTACCCCTCAACGCCTACTCAAAGGACCCGACCTCGGGGAAGGGGTGAGCCAGCTGAGAACCATCTTATTTTCCATTCTGTCAACCCCACTGCCCCTACCCCGTGAAACTGCTACCGCCATAATTTCTATCTGGCCTGGGTAAATCTGTGATGCTGGACCTCTACTGGGTGTCACTGGACTGCAGACACTGCACCTTCGAACAGTTCTTGCCAGGCGGGTCTTCCTATCCTGGGGCCTTGATCCCAGAAATGACCTGTGTTAATATTATGTTCGTTACATTGTTAAAGCTTTTAAATGTCATTGTTAAGGCCAAAAGAAACAAGTGATGCATATTAATTGTCTTAGAACACATAAAAATCGAGAAGCCTTACATAACCTGTGGGCCCTGCGGAGGCTGGGTACATCTTCACCTTTGGGAATAATATTTTAGTTTGATTAATTAATTTTCTTTTGATGTTTTGACTTGTGTTACAGTGCCTCACCTCCTGTCACTATGTTGTTTAATTTACTTAATTTTAGCTCTATTCAAAAAGAGTATAAATAGGGAATGGCTGTCTAAGTGGTTGTTACCCCCTTCCCTCCTATACCCACCCCCCCCTTGCTTTTGGTCTACTTTAGTTTGGTGAATTTTGCTGATTGTGGTTAGAAAGTGTAAGGGGATGCCCCTTTAAGGGGCTGTCCATTTGCTTTATTTATCTTGTCAATATGTTTACTTATTTATTTTTATCTTGACAATGTGTTAATTAGTTCAGTTGTTTTGCTCCAAAGGGAATAGCTGGGACACTGGGATGAGTGGATGGAGAGCTGTGAGACTGAGTAAGTCAATAAACTCTTTCAATTAAAGAAAATCCTCATGTGTCTTGGTTTTAGCTCCACCACCCAACTTGGATCCCATGAACACCACAAAAGTGGTCTGATAATTGGCTAATTAGCTTATAATTCAGCAAAAGGGGCAATGTGGGTCTCTTGCCAGCCCTCCGGCCGATAGCTGAGACCCCTCCATCCTGGTTAAAATACCACTTGATATTGGAAATGGGGCAATTAGAACATAAGAACATAAGAACATAGGAGCAGGAGTAGGCCATCCAGCCCTTCGAGCCTGCCCCGCCATTCAATAAGATCATGGCTGATCTGTCGCTGCTCAGTTCCACTTTCCCGCCCTCTCCCCATAACCCTTAATCCCCTCTCCTATCAAATACCCATCAACCCGCGTCTTAAAAATATTTAGCGAGGCAGCCTCCACCACTTCAACGGGCAGAGAATTCCAGAGATTCACCACCCTTTGAGTGAAGAAGTTCCTCCTCAACTCCGTTCTAAACCGCCCCCCTTTTATCTTGAGGCTGTGCCCCCTAGTCCTATTGTCTTTTTTGAGCGGGAAGAGTCTTTCCACCTCTATCCTATCCATCCCATTCATCATCTTATACGTCTCAATGAGATCTCCCCTCATTCTTCTAAACTCTAACGAGTACAAGCCCAGTTTATTCAGCCTCTCCTCATAGCTCAACCCCCTCAACTCCGGTATCAGCCTAGTAAACCTCCTCTGCACTCCCTCCAAGGCCAAAATATCTTTGCGCAGGTGCGGCGCCCAGAAATGCACACAGTACTCCAGTTGCGGCCTCACCAATGCCCTATACAGCTGCAGCAAGACCTCCCTACTTTTATATTCAATCCCCTTCGCTATGAAGGCCAGCATCCCATTCGCCTTCCTGACCACCTGCTGCACCTGCAAGCTGGGTTTTTGCGACTCATGCACAAGGACCCCGAGGTCCCTTTGCACCGTCGCCTGCTGCAGTTTTTCGCCTCGTAAGTAATAGTCCTTCCTACCATTCTTCCTACCAAAGTGGACCACCTCACACTTGCCAACATTAAATTCCATTTGCCATTTCCTGGCCCATTCGCCCAGCCTATCTAGATCCTTCTGCAGACTCTCCACACCCTTCGCACAATTTGCCGTTCCCCCAATCTTGGTGTCATCAGCAAATTTCGACACTCTACACTCGGTTCCCTCCTCCAGATCATCTATATAAATGGTAAAAAGCTGAGGCCCCAGCACCGACCCCTGGGGCACTCCACTAGTCACCGTCCGCCAATCCGAATAGCACCCGTTGACCCCCACTCTCTGTCTCCTATTTGACAACCAATCCTCTATCCACGCTAACACCCTACCCCCAACTCTATGTCCCTCGACCTTCTGCAATAACCTCTTGTGAGGCACTTTGTCAAACGCTTTCTGAAAATCTAGAAAGACCACATCCACCGGCTCTCCTCTATCCACCGCCCTAGACACATCCTCATAGAACTCCAGTAAATTTGTCAGACACGACTTCCCTTTAATGAAACCGTGCTGCGTCTGCTCTATCAAGCAATTCCCTTCAAGATGGGATTTCCTCGCAATTTCCTCCTTAATGACAGATTCTAACATTTTACCTACCACAGACGTTAAACTAACCGGCCTATAATTCCCCGCCTTTTGCCTGGCACCCTTCTTAAACAACGGCGTAACATTAGCCGTTTTCCAATCATCCGGCACTTCCCCGGAATCCAGCGACGTTTGGAAAATAACCACCAAGGCATCCGCTATCACCTCCGCCATTTCTTTCAGAACCCTCGGATGCATTCCATCCGGTCCTGGGGACTTGTCCACAATCAGCCCCTCCAGTCTGTCGAGCACCGCCTTTCTAGTAACAGTAATGTCATTAAGACCCTCCAGTCCTACCACCTTTCTATCGCTAACACCCGGCAAATTATTCACGTCCTCCTCCGTGAAGACAGAAACAAAAAAGTTATTCAATACCTTAGCCATATCCCCATCCCCTACCACTAGGTCCCCTTTCTCATCCTCTAAAGGACCAACATTCACCCTAGCCAGCCTCTTCCTTTTTATGTATTTATAAAAACTCTTGCTATCCTTTTTTATATTAAGCGCTAGCCCAGCTTCATAGTTTCTCCTACCCTTCCTTATCAACTTCTTTGTCAATCTTTGTTGACATTTAAACCTCTCCCAATCCTCTTCTCGCCCACTACTCTTAGCTACTCTAAATTCCTCCGCTTTTAGTTTAACACTTTCCTTCACCTCCTTTGTTATCCACGGCTTATTACCTCTCCTCCTACTATCCTTTTTGACCATCGGAATAAATTTCCGTTGAGCACCAAGAAAGATCTCCTTAAAGATCCTCCACTGCTCCTTAACAGACCCTCCCTCCAACGCGCTCTCCCAGTCCACATTCGCCAATTCTTCTCTCATCCTACCGTATTTCCCTCTATTCAAACAAAGGACGCGTGTCCGGGAACCCACTTTCTCCTCCTCCATCTGCACCAGAAACTCCACCATACAATGATCACTCTCCCCAAGAGGATCCTTCACCACAAGGTCCCTAATTCTACCCGCTTCATTACATAGCACCAGATCCAAGATAGCTCGCTCCCTCGTCGGCTCCAACACACACTGTTCGAGGAAACTATCCCGGTAGCATTCCAAGAACTCTTCCTCGAGCCCCCCACGTCCAACATGGGTCGACCAATCAATATGCAGATTGAAATCCCCTATAACTATGGCCGTCCCATTCCTGCACGCCGCACTTATTTGCGCGTTAACAGCCCGCCCCATCTCCAGATCATTATTCGGGGGCCTATAGACGACACCCACCAGCGTCTTCCTCCCTTTGCTGTTCCTAATCTCCACCCACAACGATTCCACCCTCTGTTCCTTGGCTCCAATATCATCCCTTGCTACCACCGTGATGCTATCCTTAATCAGCAGAGCTACGCCCCCCCCTTTTCCCTCCTGCCTATCCTTCCTAAACACTTGATAGCCCTGTACATTCAGCTCCCAGTCCCTGTCACCCTGCAGCCACGTCTCTGTAATGGCCACCAGATCGTATCCATTTGTGTCGATCTGCGCCACCAGCTCATCCACTTTATTCCGAATGCTTCGTGCATTCAGATAAAGTGTTTTCATCCCAGCCTTCACCTGGACCCTATTTGCTGCAACGCCACCAACTATACTCACGCCCGCTACTCCCTCTATTATTGGGTCATCCTCGGCCTCTTCCCTTACATGTACACTCTCCTTAACTTTAGACCTCGTAAGGTCACCTACCCTCACAACCTCCCCCCCCATAATTAGTTTAAAGTCCTGTCTACAGTCCTCTTTACTCGATTCGCCAGCACTCTGGTCCCAGCACGGTTCAGACCAACCCCATCCCTCCCGAACAGGTCCCACCTACCCCAATACTGGTGCCAATGCCCCATAAATTCAAACCCATTCCTCCCACACCAATCCTTGAGCCACCTATTCACTTCCTTAATCCTGTCAACCCTACGCCCATCTGCACACGGTTCAGGCAGTAGCCCAGAGATAACCACCTTGTCGGTTCTACTTTTTAATTCCATTCCCAGCTTTTCATACTCCCTCCCCAGATCCTCAGTCTGCATTTTGCTTACGTCGCCGGCACCCACATGTACCACAACGACCGGATTCTCACCCTCCCACTCCAGGTTCCTCTGCAGCCCAGCTGCGACATCCCGTACCCGAGCACCAGGCAGACAACACACCCTTCTGTGCACTTTGTCATTGTGACAAAGGACAGTGTCAATACCCTTCACCCCACTATCCCCAATAACTACTACGTTCCTTTTCCTTTTCTCTTTGCCTATGTCCTGCTGCAGCACTGTACCGTGTGCAGCTTGCTCACCAACCTCACCTGCCTCGTTCTCGTCCAACTTGGAAGCAAGAACCTCAAACCTGTTATGCAGATTAAGAGGCTGAGGCCTCCGCTCCTCACCCCCCTTCCTCTTCCCAGTAGTCCCCTCTTGTCCCTGACCCTTAGAGTTAGCCAGTCTAGGGGGGGTGGATGTCACTTGCACCCCATTGACAATGGCACCCTCTCTCCCCTTGATGAGCCTCAGTGTCTGTAGCTCAGAGGCCAGCTCATTTACCCTGAGCTGGAGCTCCTCCAGCAACCTGCACTTACTGCAGACATGGTCACTGGGATGAACCCTAGGGTCCACCACTTCCCACATCATACAGAAACCACACATCACATGCCCCTCCATTATTTACTGTAGTAGTTTTGAAAAAATTTTTTTTGTTTTTTTTGTTTTTTTTTGTTTTTCAAACGAACTCACCTGGCCTTTTTCCTTCCAGCCCTTTTTGATATTAAGCCCTAGTAGCTCACTCTGCTGCCCGCTCACTCTGCTGCCCGCTCAGACGCTGCCCGCTGTCTACACCAGGCCTCCTTTTAAACCTGGCGCTGATTTAAATCTGATGAATCACAACTGCCTGCTAACCACTCCCTCAGAATTCTTAAAGCAGTAAATACAATAAATAAATGCTTTAAACAGTTCTACAAAGAACAAAGTACTTTAAACTTATTTTAAACTAGTTTTTAACAGGTAAAATCTTAGCTGTCTCTCTGCTCCTTCACTTGTCTGCTCCAGCAAACAATTAATTTTAAAAAAATCATTAATGGGACATGGGTGTCACTAGCTGGCCAACATTTATTGCGCATCCCTAGTTCCCTTGAGAAGGTGATGGTGAGCTGCCTTCTTGAAACGTTGCAGTCTACATGTTGTGGGTTGAGCTACAATGCCATTAGGGAGGGAATTCCAGATTTTGACCCAGTGACTGTGAAGGAACAGCAATATATTTCCACTCAGAATGCTGAGTGGCTTGGAGGGGAACTTGCAGGTGGTGGTGTTCCCATTTATCTGCTGCCCTTGTCCTTCTAGATGGAAGAGATCCTGGGTTTGGAGGATGCTGTCTAAGGATTTTTGGTAAATTGCTGCAGTGTATCTTATTGATAGTACACACTGCTGCTACTGAGTGTTGGTGGTGGCGGGAGTGGACATGGTACCAATCAGATAGGCTGTTTTATCCTGGATGGTGTCACGCCTGTTGAGTGTTGTTGGAGTTGTACCCACCCAGGCAAGTGGGGAGTATTCCATCACACTCTTGACTTGTGCCGTGTAGATGGTGCATATGTTTTGGGGCGATGAGTTACTCACCAAAGGATTCCTAGCCTCTGAGCTGCCCTTGTAGCCACTGTTTATGTGATGAGTGCAGTTGAGTTTCTGGGCAATGGTAACCCCATTACAATATAGCAAGGCCTACAAACAGCAATGTCACATTGACCGGATAATCTCCCTCAGGTGAAGGTATGTGGTTGTTGAGAGAATGGTATTGGCTCGGACACCTGGGAAAACCTTCCTGCTCTTCATCAAATGATGATTTTTGCTAATGATTGTGATAAAGTCCACTCAGGATGTGGACTTACACTGATGCCTTTTCCCATTCCTGTGTTGATTCATTATGCTATAATAGGCATGGGACTCTGAAATATCCTTAAAGGTTCCCATCCATTCCTTATAGGAACACTGGTTGCCCATTGCAAGGCCCACTCAAATGTCACATCAGGAGATCGCAAGTGGAAAGTAGGAAGGAAAAAATGTTTCCATTATTTGCTTTACTTTTAAGAACAAAGAACAACACAGCACGGGAAACAGGCCCTTCGGCCCAACGAGCCTGCGCCGCCATCTTAACAAAGCACTTTACTACACCTACCTTGACCTGTGTGTATGCGTATGGTACCCCCATTGGAAACCAGATTCAGGGGAGAATAATTTAGGGACAATTTCTTACACCAATCAGCCTAAGAGCACGTCTTTGGGGTGTGGGAGGAAACCGGAGCACCCGGAGGAAACCCATGCAAGCACGGGGAGAATGCGCAAACTCCCACAGACACTGGCCCAAATCCATGTATCTGCACAGCTAGCAGTGATAGTCACTGAGCTGTTGTGGTGCTCATCTGCTGGTCCACTTTTAAGCACACACAACGACGCGAAGTACTAGGCCACTCTCGAAACATCCAAGAGCAGCCCACGCACGACCCACCGTGTGCATGCCCCTCGTTAGACAACAAGGTGGACTGACACACCTGCGGAGTAAAAGAGACAAAACATCAACACATGTAGCATTAGATTTCCAGTAACATCCCGAGGCTCTGATCCTTTTTAAAACCGTCTCCTATAACCCTCCATCCCTGTTTCACTCATGTGCCTATCTAAGTAAACCTTAAACAAGTCCAGCGTGCCTGCCTCCACCACCTTACTTGGTAGTGCATTCCATACCCCCACAACCCTCTGTGTGAAAAACTTCCCTCTAGTATCCAAATTATACTTCTCTCCCCTCACCCTTAGCTCGTGACCCCTCGTGATATTTGACTCCAATCTAGGAAAAAGCCTGCCACTGTTTACTTTATCTATACCCTTCATTATTTTATACACCTCTATCAGATCCCCCCTTAATCTCCGTCTTTCCAAGGAAAAGAGCCCAGTTTACCCAATCTTTCCTCATAACCCAGTGCAGTGAATCAACACCCTGCTGACAGTCAGGAGTGGATGGCTGATATGTGTATATATATATATTAACAATGGTTTGAAACCAGCCACTGGGAGGTATGCAAAGGCAAATTGGGATGACTTTTCCTTGGTTGATGCTGCTGCTAAAGAGTGATTAGCATCTGCTCAGGAACTGTTTATGGTATAGATGAGTGTGGTTATTAATGTGCGTTTTACCACACTGCAGCACAGCCAACACTGGGGCTGGAATCTTACCACTGTTCACGCTGGCGGGACTTTCCCATTCCACCGCAGTGAATGGAGATTTTGCTGGCCGCCAAATTCTCCGACTTTGCTGCAGCGGGAGCATGGTGTGAATGACAGGTAGGATCGCACCTTGGGTATTTATCAAATCGCAGAGGCCAGGATGTTACGACCCTGTCATGATCCGTCTCCCCCTGCTGGATGCGTTGGTAGTAGACTTTTTACTCTGTTTACCCCAGTCCAACGCCGGCATATCCACATCATGGATGCATTGGGCCATTTAAATTGCCGTAATATCCAGTAGGCAGGAAGGGCCGTAAAATCCTGACCAGGATCTCAGCGCCGATGTGATGGGCCGAAGGTGCTTTTCTGTGCTGTAGGCGTCTAATCACAGAATTGTTAAGGTGCAGAAGGAGGCCATTTGGCCTATTGGTATCTGCTCTCCAAGAGAGCGTGCCTTTTCCCCATATCCCTGTTTCTGTTCGAATAATATTGCCTTGATTGTACTTGCCTCCACGACACTTCCAGGCAGAGCACCACATTTGCCACATGCACCATTATGTAGACCACACTATGTCTATACTACTTCAGTTATGAGGATAGACTGAAGAGGTTCAAGGTCATGAGGGAGAGACTGCTCCTGCCTATAACAGGATCAAAAATGAGAGGGCACAGTTTGAAAATGATCTACAGAAGAAGCAAATTTTATGTCAGAAAAATCTTTTTCACCGAGCAAGTGGTCCCAGTCTGGAATGCAGTGCTTGGAAGTATGGTGGAGGCAGGTTCAATGGAGGCATTCAGGAGGGCATTTGATGGTTATTTGAATAGAAACAATGTGCAGGGATACGGGGAAAAGACAGGGGAATGGCACTAAGTCAGGATGCTTGTTTGGAGAGCAGACATGTTGGACTGAATGGTCTCTTTCTGCACCACAACAGTTCTATGATTCTGTGATATGTTGCAATAGAAAGGACTGAAAACGAGTAGACAGCAGAAATCTTCCCTTTGTCCCAGTCATATCTGAAAAACGGGATTATTAATATTGTTGAATATTCCCCAAGTTTCCCTCCTCCCTTCACCACATCATTAAAAAAAAAATCAAATTTTCAGAAGACCTGTGTGCCTATGATTTTGGTTCCTGTCAAGGGGGATTACCAATCAGTGTACCTCCCAGACTGAATCATACATCTTTTTTACTGAAACTAGTCAATTTTCATTTTTTCCCATCGTGTTTAAGTTCACGCTAAGCAGATTTTTATGCCGCTAGATGAGACTTAGTCAGGAATAAATGCATTTGTTGTTGTAGTCACATTTGTCATAATGTTTTGAATTATTCAATGCAGGAGCCATCCTACAAGAATAGATCTGAGAGTGCTGACATTATTAAGGATTGAGCCACAGAGGGAAAATCCTACAAGGGCAAATTTAATGATGTTATAACCAAGAGTTTCAATTATTTACATGAGAATTACACTCTTCTGAATAAGATCACAGGGAAGAAAAAGGTTGTTAATGACTGGAATGCAAAATTGCCACCTAATAAAACGCAAATGTACATTTTTGAATTTAAAACATGGTTCAGTCATCCACAGTGCAAATGATCATTTTTTTTCATTGTGTTGTTTTTTTTCAGTAAGTATACAGATTTGTACAGCATGACCGTGTAAAAGCTTCCTCGATGACTCAGTTATTACAGGCAGGTTAGCATTAAACTGCACCAAGTAAGACTATCTGAGGCTCAACCCCCAGTTTATGTCAAGGTGGCTTAATTGCACTCAGTGCCCTGGAGCTGTAGAGGAGAACGTATGCCCAGATCTGGGCTCATTGCCAGTCACCCTTGCTAGGAGGTTTGCATGTATCACTACCAAGCGGACAGATCAGACTCAGTTCAGATGTACATTGCAGTCAAATAATGCACCAATGCTCATTAGGATAAAAGCAAAATACTGTGGATGCTAAAATCTGAAACAAAATCAGAAAATAATGGAACATCTCAGCAGATCTGACAGTATCTGTGGGGCGAGAATAGAGCCAATATTTGGAGTCTAGATGCCCCTTCATCAGAGCTCTGTCATCTGGCTGCGAAACATTAGCTCTATTCATTCCCCACAGATGCTGTCAGACCTGCTGAGATTTTCCAGCATTTTCTGTTTTTGCTCCAGTACTCACTGTCTATGCAGAATGTTTACTGGTAGGTATTGGAATATGACTGGCATCTGAGGCTATTAGCACAGCTATTCATGTCCTACACTTCATATTTAATAACATATACTGAACTGAATCAAGGTTTGTTCATAAAACATCTTCCCTATTTCTTCCTTACTCTACCACAGTCGTATTCCATCTTTTATGAAGTAACTCCTCAGAGGCTGGTGTTCCTTCACCATATTCCCTTTATTTACAAACTCTATTCCACTCCTTGTATGTTTCAACTACAAACCCAGAATCAGGAGTAAGAGTGGACCAGATACTCCCATACTTATACATGGTTGGGCAGATGGTTATGACCTCAATCAGGGAGCTCATACTCCAAGAGACCAACCTCACGGGCTTCATTGAAATCACTACACTTTATGTTGAGTGCCACTAATCTTCTTTGAGTTTGCACACATACCTGTCACCCATCCCATTCTATCCAATTTTTTGCTGTCCTGTTGACCATTGTTCATGTGCCTTTTTCACTCTCTCTTCTTGACTCATTATTCAAATGTCTTCAGCAATAGAGAGGAACAAAGGTGTTTTACCAATAAACTTCAATGAAATAAGAGTGCAGGGAGCATAATGCACGCAACAAAATAAAAATCGGAAATGTTTGAGCAAGAAGCAGTGAATAATGTTGACATTGAATTCATTGGATTAGAAAGAGTAAAGATAAGAGCAGAAGTATATGAGATAAAAATTGGAAAAGCGGCTGTAATGGTGAAATACTTGCACAGTTGATTAAAGACATGGGAAAAGCTTAATAAAAATTAAAAAGCTTAATATCCATATTTATAAGCTGTTTGAATTTGTTTACTTATCAGGGAATGGCTGGAGGACTTCATGTGGACAATAAAGTTAGCATTGTTGCCTCACAGCGCCAATGACCCAGGTTCAATTCTGGCCTCCGGTCATTGTCTGTATGGAGTCTGTGCATCCTCCCTGAGTCTGCATGCATTTCCTCCATGTGCTCTGGTTTCCTTCCACAGGCTAAAAATGTGCAGGTCAGGTGAATTGGCTTTGCAAAATTGTCCCCTAGTGTCCCAGAGTGTGTAAGTTAGGGGGATTAGAGGAGTTAATACATAGGGTTACAGGATAAGGCTTGGTTAAGACAACAAAAATAGGTTGGGACAGACTTAATGGGCTGAATGGCCTCCTCTGCATTGTAAAGATTCTGTGATTCACTCTAAGAAAGAAGCCAAAGGCATGCTGATGTTCTAACTTTTCAACAATTAATCTGATTGTTCATGAAGCTCATGTTGAGAATTGTAGCAATGGGAGTGGGTGGGAAGGTGCAGACCTACATCAGAGGTAACCAGCTTCCTCCAGGGAAGAAGAAGGACAAGAGAAGCAATCAGCATTATAAGGTTAATGTAGTTCAGAGAATGGGTGGGATTTTCCGGCTATGCTCGTGGCAAAATCCCACCCAAGATCAATGGACCTTTGCATGGTATGTATCCTGTGTGCTCCGGTTCCCATGGAGGCTGGGATGGGAAATTCCGCCCCAAATGTTTGTTTTGTGAATCATTCAATTGGATTGCCTGGATTAATCTCTTGACAGAGCTGAAAGAAATTGGATTAGGTTAGAGAGATAGGTAACTCATAAGGAATTTGTACATGGGACAAACAGCAAAGTGGGAGGAATAGATAGGAACCCGGAACTTTGTGTAATTGCAAGAGGAGTTTGGAGAGTGCTGGTTATCACCAGTGTCCCTCAGTGTCTATGCAGAAACACTTATTAAAGAAGCATTTGAAAACATGGCATTAAATTTGGGGGCAGACGAGGCAAATGATATAATCAGATTTGCAGTTTAGATTTGCACTTGTCACAGGCACAGAAGAAGCATTACAAGAAATGGTTGGTGGACTGGTAACAGCAGGCATGAACTTTGGAATGAAAGAAAGTGAACATTAGCCAAACCAAAGCGATTGTATTTCTCAAAATCACCAAGAAATAGTCAAAAGGAAAAATAAAGCAATTCAAATATTTTGGAAGCATTACATCTGCAGATATAAAAGGGGGAGTTTTTCTGTTCTGCCCACCATGGGATCGTAGTGAGTAAGGAGCAGACCCTGCAAAGATCTGTTGATCTCAGGCAAGGTTTCCCTGTTTTGGGGCAAGCGCAGCCAGGAAATCCCACCCAAATTACGCAACAAATAAATATGCACACGGATTGCAATGGGAAAGGTTGTAGTTAGTTTTAACAGATGGTTGCTACTGGAAGGCTGGATAAACAACCTGTAAAGAGCTTGATTTTTTTTGTATGGATGTGAGATTGTTTTCTCATTCTTTGATGGGATGTGGGTGTCTCTGGCTGGGCCAGCGTTTATTGCCCATCCCTAATTGCCCTTAAACTGAGTGGCTTACAGTGTCACTTCAGAGGGCAATGAAGATTCATTTACATTGCTGCAGATTTGGAGTCACTGGGTGGGTGATGGCCTAGTGGTATTATTGGTAGACTATTACTTCAGAAACTTAGCTAATATTCTGGGCACCTGGGTTTGAATCCTGCCACGACAGGCGGTGGAATTTGAATTAAATTTAAAAAAATCTGGAATTAAGAATTAAGACAATGAAACCATTGTCAGAAAAACCCATCTGGTTCATTAATGTCCTTTAGGGAAGGAAATCTGCTTACCTGGTCTGGCCAACATGTGACTCCAGAGCCATGGCAATGTGGTTGATTCTCAGGCAACTAGGGATGGGCAATAAATTCTGATCACCCAGCGATACCCATGTCCTATAAATGAATAAAAAAGACATGTAGGCCAGACCATGCAAGGATGGCAGATACCCTGAAGGATATTGGTGAACGAGATTCTTTTTATGACGATTAGTATTAGTTTCGTGGTCCCCATTATTGAGGCCAGCTTTCAGTTCCTGATGTTATTAATTTAATTTTGATTCCACCAACCACCATGGTGGGACATGAACCCTCATCTCCTGAGCGTTATCCTCGGTCTCTGGGTCACTATTCAAGTAACGTTACCATTACATCACATCTCCTCATAATTGGACTTTGCAGAAAGGAGGAGATAAACTAATTAAATAGATTTGAAATGGGGGATTTGGAGGAGAATGGAAAGGTTCAGCTGGACAGAGAGAGTAACAATGATAAAGTTCTGAGGAGAGTGAACAAGCAGAGAAATTCGCTGGAACATAATTAGGAAAAGGCAAAAAGACTGGGCAGGGCACATCTTACAGTGGAAATGGACTGGTAAGAGGCATTATGGAGGGAAGGTTTTAATGAAAAGTGGAAGAGGAGCGAAGGGAATATCATGCTGGATGGCTTGAAAATTGAAGGAAGTTATTGGAAAATAAAAAGACTGGCACAGGGCAGAGAGACATGAGGAAGGCCATGAGTCAAACACCTGCCTCCAGGCAGAGCACGCATGATGATGACTGTGCTGAAATGGAATAGTATGATTACGTGTTGGTAATGCAGAGTTTGAAGATATGGTAGCTGACAAGATAATTACTGAATTTAATATTACTCTCTGGTTTGGTGGAAGCCCATTTTTGTTGAATATTTCATGGGGGGAGGTCTGAAATATGTAATACTTATCATTTTGTTTTGACTTTACTACCACAAGGGTCCCAACCCTCCTCCAAGTGGCAGTATAAGCTTACACTACAATATGACTGCAACTCCCCTCCCTTATCAGTCCAGTTTCCCCCCAGTGTTTCATGTTCTATTTCCGACAAGTAAACCCCGAGCATAAGATCAGCAGCTGGACATTCCATTCACTAAACTCTCTGTAAATATAAGAATTCACTTTAAAAGTTTGCAAAACCTAATATTTTAGATAATCAAGCTCAGGTATGTCTTCATTACAACAATAAGGGGAAGTGTTGGCCTAGTGGTTTTATTGCTAGATTCTTTGTCCAGAAATCCAGCTAATGTTCTGGGGACCTGGGGTTCGAATTCCACCATGGCAGATGGTACAATTTGAATTCAATAACAAATATCTGAAATTAAGAATCTACTGTTGATCTGGAATTAAGAGCCATTGTCAATTGTCAGAAAAACCCATCTGGTTCACTTATGTCCTTTAGGGAAAGAAATCTGCCATCCTTCCCTGGTCTGGCCTACATGTGCCATAGCAATATGATTGACTCTCAACTGCCCTCCAAGGGCAACTAGGGATGGGCATTAATTGCTGACCCCCTCAGTGTCAGAGAGTCATAAAGGTTTACAGCATGGAAACAGGCCCTTCAGCCCAACTCATCCATGCTGCCCTTTTTTTTAAACCCCTAAGCTAATTCCAATTGCCCGCATTTGGCCCACATCCCTCTATACCCATCTTACCCATGTAACTGTCTAAATGCTTTTTAAAGGACAAAACTGTACCCGCCTCTAATACTATCTCTGGCAGCTTGTTCCAGATACTCACCACCCTCTGTGTGAAAACTTTACCCCTCTGGACACTTTTGTATCTCTCCCCTCTCACCTTAAACCTATGTCCTCTAGTTTTAGACTCCCCAACCTTTGGGAAAAGATATTGATTATCTAGCTGATCTATGCCCCTCATTATTTTACAGACCTCTCAATTGCACTCAGGATGCAGTCATTCAAACTCTTTTCCAGAACTCTTTCCTCCCCACCCCCAACACGGGAATTGTAGTGGGCTGGCCATGGGCCATGCAAAGATCCGTTGACTTCAGGAGGGATTTTCCTGCTTTGGGGTGGCTGGAAACTCCCATCCGTTGCCTGCTTTGAAACTGATCTGAGTTTCCCACCATGCTTACTGTGCAGTAGTGGATCTGTAGGAAATTTGTGCGTCTTGCCAATTAGTTACAACATTTCTGTAACAGCATGATATACAGGAGGTGAGTATAGGTTCGAGAGTGTGCAATGGTGGTAGAGCATGAATCCAAGACTAAGGATTAGTGGTTGAATATGAGTCCAAACATACATTCTGTGGTGGTAGAGCGTGAGTCCAAGCTCCCATTGCAGTGTTTGGAGAGCAGTGGCTAGAGAAGGGCAATTGACCCTGGGCACTCGGAGAGTCTTCGTTGCCCTCTCTTGTACATAAACAATTTAATAGCTTTCACCTGCCATGTAATTATAGAACCTCACAATTAAGACAATTTTCCACTGAGCAGAAAGGACATTGTTCCTTGCTGACCCATTCTGTAACATCATGCCACTCGCCTCGTCCCCTTTTTGTTTTGCCACTAAGGGCCCCTTGGGGTTCTTTGCAGTGTAACTGAGGGTTTGAGCTTCTGTTCCTTCCCTGTATGATCTGTTTTAATGGGGTTCAGGGCGTGGGACTGCTGGGACTACCACATTCTCGTCATGTGGGTAATTAGCCAGGTGTTGTATCCATGTGGGACTCATATTTCATGCTTCCCAATCTATATTATGTCTAACAAGCCTGTCTCAGCTGACAGTAGAGACTTCAATTTGTCACTATCTCCATCTACTCCTCGTTCCTCAGAAATGCTCATCATGCTCCTTTGAGCTGAGAGTTACAACTTTAACTTGTCTATATCTCCCTGAGGGCAGCACTGTGGCACTGTGGTTAGCACTGCTGCCTCACAGAGTCAGTGACCTGGGTTCGATTCCTGGCTTGAGTCACTGTCTGCACGTTCTCCCTGTGTCTGCATGGGTTTTCGCCCACACTCCAAAGGTGTGCTGGTTAGGTGCATTGCCCATGCTGAATTCTCTCTCAGTGTACCTGAACAGGTGCCAGAGTGTGGTGATTAGAGAATTTTCACAGTAACTTCATTGCAGTTTTAATGTAAGCCTACTTGTGACGTTAGTAAGTAGGCTTTAAAACTGACACTTCGTATAGTCAGTTGATTTCTGTCTTATTTCTGCATTTGTCATGTGTAAGACTTTCACAGCAGCCTGTAAATCATTACACTTCTGCTCCATCTCCACAATTCCTCAGTTATCTGTGTCTCACTTTCTCTCGATCTGCTTTCTCAAACAGTGTCTGCAACTGACTCATAACACTTGAATCTTATTCCGTTGTTCAACTTCTAAGACTCCAACACCATATATGTCTGTTTTTTGTTTTGTAGCACTCAATTGCTGCTTCCGTTTATTGATCTCTGTGTCTTTTTCACACAACTCCTTCATACAAACTGGCATTTGCTGTGGCCTTGCCTAACTTGGAGGCACATTTCTCTTGTCCCCTCTGAGCTTTTTTCTAATGTTGCTGACCAGTGTGTGGTTAGCTGGAGTACTGAGTTCAGCTCTGGATGCCACATATTAGGAAAGATGTGAAGACATTGGAGAGAATGCGAAAGGTTCCTGAGAATGGTTCTAGAGGTGAGGAACTTCAGTTATGAAAATGGATTTGGAGAAGTAAGGACTGTTTTCCTTGAAAAAGGCTGAGAGGAGATTTGAAAGGGGGATTCACAATGCTGAGTGGTCTGAAAGATTAGATAGTGAGGAACTGTTCCCATTGATGAAAGGACTGAAAGGTTTAAAGTAATTAGCAAAATAAGCAAAAGCGTTGTGAGAAAAAAACCTATTCATGCAGCAAGTGGTTAAGGTCTGGAATGCACTACCTGAAAGTGTAGCAGAGGCAGGTTCAATCGAAGCATTCAAAAGGAAATTAGACTGTTATCTGGAAAGGGAGAATGTGCAGGGTTACAGGGATAATGGCATTAAATGAACTGCTTACTCAGAGAGCTGGTGCCAACACAATGGGCTGAATGTGCTGTAACAATCCCTGTGATGATGCCTCCTGTCAAAGGAGAATGACTTGATTGGCTAAATGTCGTAAAGATGGAGGTCTTTAAGAAGGCCTCTGGTTGTGGTAAATTAAAGCAGGACCTGACACTCTCTATCACAAACAATTAACAGGTCTTTATTTTAAAATTGATGACAACTTTATTAAAACAATTATCAAACTGAATAAACTCCCCAATAGAATGCTGTTCAAATATTACAAGACTCATTCAAGAATAATGAATAAATCCTTGTAAAATAAAGCCGCTCTCAAATAACATAATACCAGACATCTGTTCGAAGTAGGAACTTTCTTCTCCTGCTTCTATCTGGAACACTTTGAGTTGGTATCTTTTTATCTTTAGGTGGTGATTTTTCTGAAGATATATATATATATATGAAACTGCCTCTCCCTCCTTCCAACAAAAGAGGTGGCAAGCTTACATTGCTGGTTATTCCCCCTTGTCCGGGTTTATATACCTGGAATTACCTCACAGTATTCCGAAGATCTGAATGGCTTGAAGCTGTCAACAACCTTCACATTTGAATTCCACTAGTTCTGTGTCTCTGTGTGCATGCTTTAAACTTATTAGTCCAATTCAAAAGCCTGTTTTGGTCAGGTTGGAATACTGACTTCTAGGTTTTGATACAATATTGTAAAGACCCACTTCTGCAGCCTACACTCTGCAATTTAAACATTTTAGCATGGAATCCAAAAACAGCTTTTTTCCAGACACTGACGCAATCAGTTTTAAAGAGACAATGATAAATGATTTCTTTTGTTTTTTCTTAGCATTTCTTTTCACATTTTTAAACACCACAGTTTTAACCTTGCATATACGGCTTCATAACAATTTGCTATGAAGACCAATATATTCATCTCACTGCAGGTTACCTTAGCCACTGACAACTAGATTTAGGGCTATAAGCAAATTATAAAAAAAAACTTTCATTTAAATAGCACCTTGCACAACCACCAGACTCCTCAAAGTGCCAAAAAAGTATTTTGGAAGTATTTAGGAGATGCAGCAGCTAATTTGCCTCAAACTCTCACAGATAGCAATGTGACAATAACCAAGCCATCTTTTTCTTTGTGATGTTGATTGAGGGATGAATATTAGCCAGTGCACCAGGGATAGGTCCCCCGCTCTCCATCCAAGCAATCCTATGAGATCTTTGTATATCCAATCAAGCTGGCAGGTGGGGCTTTTCTTTCAGTCTCGTGTGGAGGACAGCACCATCTAGCACTGCAATGCCTCCTTAACACTGGAGTGTCATCCTTGACTTCTGTGCCAATGTCCCGGAGTGGGACTTAAACATGGAACCTTATCATTCAGTGGTCAGTGCTCTGCCAACTGAACTGGCATAATGTGGAGTGCTAGGAAGCTTTGTCAACTTTAAGCAGGACAGAATGAAGAGACTGCTCTAATCATGCAGTAAACAATGATAATACAGCATGGAGACCAGTAATTCAGTTCATAGGGGGTGCATCAGCATGGGATCTGTTTGTTAATTATTCCTAATGTCTGCTGCGAACTTCTGTAAAGCTTAAATCAGGAGCCCTTCTCCAGGCACAGCCCTCACTGAACACAATAACTGAAGCTCCATGCTGCCAGAGTTGATAGTCTTTATAATTAACGGATAAATCAATATTAAGAGTGTGCAGATATTGCTAACCTGTATGCCCATCAAAAGGTCTTTTTGTTTCAAAAGAAAAATCAGTTGCAACCAGAAGGAATCTTATTTTAGACAGAAGAGGGCCACTAGTCAATCCTAATCACTCAACTAATTAACCTCTTTCTTGCTGTACGGTGCTCTCTATAAAACTTAATAGCCATTTATCTTTTGCCTTGGAGCATATGCCTCATGTAATTGTATAAAAAGACTTTTATTTTGTTTGAATTTGCATCTACCAGATATTGCAACTCATTCCAGTTCCAACTGTTACATAAAATGCGGCTATGAAAAATGCTGGCTACTGCTCAACATTCCTCAGTTAGCTTGCTATTCCACACCGTTTGTTATCAGTACAACTGAGTTGTTTTACTGCTTGTTGGCGTCTGGGTGAGAAGATCTTGAGGTGGTGGTGGCAGAGGGGGGTGGGATGGGGAGTGGGCTATGTCTCCCCATTTATTCCACATGCCTCTAAACTGGCCCTGGTTGCATCCCCAAGGTTGATCTGAGTTTGAGGAGGTGAAGCAGTTCAGTATCCAAAGTCAGTTGAATTGGTTTGTGAATCCTGTCCTCCTTTTGGACAGCATAAACTTTTGAGTTGGTTCAACTCACGGCATTTTTATTTGATTTTTAACTTGATTTATTATTGTTACATGTATCGGGATACAGTGAAAAGTATTGCTCTTGCACGCTATACAGATAAACCATACCATTCATAGAGTACATAGGGGAGAGAAAAAGGACAGAGTGTAGAAGATAGTGTTACAGTCATAGCTGGGGTGTAGAGGAAGATCAATGTAAGGTAGGTCCATTCAAAAGATTTGAGGAACGCTTAGATGAGCACTTGAAAGACCATAGATTACAAGACTACGGACCAAGTATTGGAAAGTGGAATCAGAATAGATAGGTGCTTGATGACTGGAGCGGACAATGATGGGACAAAAGGCCTTGTTCTGTGCTATAAAACTGTATGGCTGGAATTCTCTGGCTATTATTGTCAGTAAAATCTTCTGGCTCCACTTATGGCGCACACCTGCCAACGGCTTCCTGGCGGTGTGGGGTGCAGTCAGTGGGAAATCCCATTGACCGCAATGGGGCCAGATGATCCTGCTTTAACCAAATGGTGCACTGCCTCCCGCCGTGAAAACAAGTTGCAGGGAGGCTAGAGAATCCTCTCATATGACTCCATCAGCTCAGTGCTGGATTATGGCAAGCTGAGCTATGTCAAGCTTAGGAGGTCCCACACGCTAAAGTACACAGAAAGGACACTGAAAATCTTGTGTCAAAAATAAGATCCCTTCTGATATTTGCAGATAGACAAAGGCACAAATAAAAAATTATAACTTAATCAAAATATATCTTGGAAAAGCACCTGTTTGCATTGTGTAACACTTTCAAATTAAAATGCTTTCATGATTTTATTGTAAATGGAGACATTTTACCAACACAAACAGAAAAGCTGTTACACAAATTAACAGCTCACAAAATGGAATTAGTGACTGAAGGTATGTCTGTTTGCACATCACCTGGAGTTAAAAATTTAAAACATTTTATTTTATGACTTTTTGTTAAAGTTTAAAGTTTATTTATTAGTGTCACAAGTAGGCTTACCTTAACACTGTAATTAATTTACTGTGAAAATCCCCTAGCCGCTGCACTCCAGTGCCTGTTTGGGAAAATTTAAGATGGCCAGTGCACCTAACCAGCACATCTTTCAGACTGTTGGAGGAAACTGGAGTACCTGGAGAAAACCCACGCAGACACAGGGTGAATGTGCAGAGTCTGCACAGTAAAGTCATTGACGATGTCATTTGGTGATAAGATATGAAGTTGATCACTTCCACTGCACAGAATGCTTACGGTGGATAACTTTCCCAGCAACACTGTTGTCCGCAGTTCAGTCTTGATGTTTTTCAGTGAAGATAAAACAACCTTTCCTCTGAGTAGCGGATTCCCAGTGGACTCAGAAGTAGCCACAATATTGAGCAGAATTTTCCTGTCCCGCTGACCATGGGAATCATAGCGGGTGGGACACGGACCGTGCAAAGGTCCATTGACCTCGAGTGGGATTTCCTGGTCTTGGGGCAAGTGCGGCTGGAAAATCCCACCCGTAATCTCTATATTTGGGAATGCTGACTGAATGAAGATGACTCGAATGATCACCTGATACGGTCCTGGTGGCTTCAGTGTTCTTTATCTGCATAACTTTCCTTAATATCAGCATGGGAAGTGCTCCATTTCCCCAGTGAGGTTAAAATCAACATCTTCAGGATAGTCATTCATCTAAAAATGTGCGGGTTAGGTTGCTTGGCTTTGCTAAATTGCCCATTAGTGTCAGGGTAGAGTAAATATGTAGGATTACCAGGATGGGGTCTGAGTGGGAAATATTGTCAGTGCAGACTCAATGGGCTGAGTGACCTCCTTCAGAACTGTAGGGATTCTACAATTCTTTGATAAAGAAGTTTTATACAGCCGTTTTTGCAAGAAATCTAAGTCAACCAAAAAGGAAAAATTGTTTACAACGTTTTTGTCTGTGATTACTCTGTTCTCCAACATATGAACTTGGAGCAGGAGTCGAGCCTGTTCTGCTAGTTGATAAGGTATCTGAGCTGGTTATAGCTTCTCCTTTCCTATCTCGGCCTTATACCCTTAGGCTCCCTTGTTAATCAAAACTCGATCTAACTCTGTCTTAAAAATATCCAATGACCCTGCTTGCACTGAAATGAACACTCAAAATGACAGCCATGTCTCAGGCAGTTCATATAAGTCAACCTGAGGCACAATACTAATTAGTCTGGGAGATAGATGATGAAATTGAACTTGCAGTTGAGAAGACTAATCAATCCAAGGGCAAATTTAACAACACGTTGATTAACGTTTAAAAAAAATGCCAGGAGCTGGTTTGCAGAAACCATTGTGGGTGGCACAGTGGTTAGCACTGCTGCCTCATAGCGCCAAGGACCCAGGTTCAATTCTGGCCTCGGTCACTGTCTGTGTGGAGATTGCACACTCTCCCCATGTCTGCATGGGTTTCCTCCGGGTGCTCTGGTTTCCTCCCACACTCCAAAGGGTTTGGTTGACTGGCCATGCTAAATTGCCCCTAGTGTCAGGACGATTGGCAGGGGTTACGGGAATTGACCCAGGATGGGATTGTGGTTAGTACAGACTCAATGGGCCGAATGGCCTCCTTCTGTACTGTAGGGATTCTATGATTGCTGCAGTGTTTTGTATTATATCTTTCAAAACTGCCAAGACCAGCCAACATTAGTGTAGAACCACTTTCAAAAATGGTTCTTCACATTTGTAAGCAATCATTAAAATCCTATTCAGAACGCATATCAGAAAGGTAGAAAAGCCTGCAAACAAACTCCTGTTTCTCTATGTACGGGTAATTTTAGATTCAACTTGCACCACAAGATTACATGACCAAGTTCAAACAGCATCTATGGTGATTGTCTCTTTAAGGATCAATCTACAGACTAAATTCACATGACCTGGGGAACCGGTTGGGGAGCAGAGTGGGGGATGACTCTGGTAATGCAAGCATCTGTACTCAAGAGTCATCTCGGGAGTTGATTGCAGTCATGAGGCTGCAAACCTCTGTATAGTTTTAACCTATAAATAAACATTGCTCTAGCAATGATACGGGTCGAGGCTGTTTTGCGGGCTTCCCGCTGAGCATCATGGCCTCTGTGGATCTCTGTGATCAAGATTTTCAGGCATGGAGCTTATTTCAATGTGGAAATTTGAATTTCCGTCTGTTTAGCTGGCTCAGGATTGAAGTCTCTGAGCCGGCTAGCATTCTCCCTCCTGCTGGGAGCGCTCCACTCCAGTGGGATTTACTCATGATTCATGGGGAATAGACGGGCTGACCCTGGTAGAAGAAAGGCCATTGAGGACTCCCAGGAGGGCAAGGCTAAGGGGCTGCCACTTGGGCAGTGACAGCCTGGCAGTGCCAGCCTGGCCCCCTGACTCTGCCCAAGGGGCAACTGGCACTGTCCTAGCGACACCTTGACACTGCCCACCAGGCAGCAGGCAGTGCCAAGGAGGTGGTGACAGAGGAAGGTGGGGCCTAATGGAGAGTGATTGGTTGGCGTGAGGGGGAACCGCTGCTACTCTGCAAGGGGATCAATGGCAGAGGGAGAGAAGAGGGCACAGAAGAGTGGCAGAAGATTGGACTTTTTGCCCTGCCAAAAAAGCGGAACTGAAATTCTCCCGTTTTCATGCTTGTTCAGGACTTAGAACCTTTTCAGTAAGATCATCCCACTGGTGTTGAGGCAACAGCTAAACTATATTCCTTCTGAAAATGTTAAGCTGCTGCATTTACACACATGTTCGATAATGTCGATATTTACTTTGTGCGAAAGAGGGAAGGTATCCTTGTGCGACCTGGGCAGAAGGGCAATGGATGCTGCAGTGCTGGAGGAACCACAGGGTGTAATACGTGAAATAGAAAAGTAGAGACTTCAATATGGGACTTACTTAAGATAGAAACAATGGTTAGGATTTTCCAGTCTTCCCTGTGGTGGGAATCATTGAGGGCAGAGTGAAAAATCCGACAGAGCAGCCTGTTAACTTGGGGCAGGAAATTCCAGTCCCACAATGAGCGGGAATGGAAAATCCTGGCCAATAATTTGTGGATAACAGCAGGGGCAAGTGAACAAGTTATTTCATTTTATCCAGCTTCAATATCTGACAAAGGATTTTTATGACATTTTGTGATTAATTATTGTTTTATCTGTATGAGCACAATGTGACTAATAACTGCGTGGTCATTTCTATAAATATTTTTGTCATATTAGAATGAAAAATAAATATTCAAAAGAGTAATTTTCCCATATCTCCTTATTTAACAATCAATAATGATAAAATTTGATACTGAGTCCAGATCTCCCCTTATTCAGTGGCCCCTCATTTTGAGTGGCCGTAAGCCATAGCTAAATTAATTTAGACTTAAATCTGGTACTGGTGCACCTAGATTTTTACTAATATAAAGAACATTATTATATTCAGTAAATATATTTGTCAAGTCATTTTGGTTGAGTGCAAGGCTCTTTGGCACTGTAAAGATTCTGGGTGAATAATCGTATTTGACAGCACCCATTTTATGAGTGCCCCATAACGTTCTTCATGCTCCACAGTAGATGGGCAACCTTATTTGATTTGAGTTATTATTGTCATGCATTGGTATACAATGAAAAGTATTGTTTCCTGTGTGCTTTACAGACAAAACGCACCATTCGTAGAGTACACAGGGGAGTAGGAAAGGAGAGGGTTTCAGAGTGTTACAATCATTGTTAGGGTTAGAGAAAGATCAGCTTAATACATGGTAGGCCCACTCAAAAGTCTGATGGCAGCCAGGAAGAAGCTGTTCTTGAGTCGGGTGGTACATGATCTCAGACTTCTTCAGCTTTTTTTTCCGATGGAAGAAGGTGGAACAGAGTACGTCTGAGGTGCGCAGGGTCCTTGATTATGCTGGCTGCCTTTCCGAGGTTGCGGGAAGTGTAGACGGAGTCAGTGGATGGGAAGCTGGTTTGCATGATGGACTGGGCTGTGCTCACAGCCCCTTCTGTTGTGCGGCACACTAGATGCCATCTTGGTGAAGGGGTTGGTGCTTAGACACACTTCACCTCCCCCAGAAATATGCAGGTAATGCAAACTGGTTTTGATGCTGCTGCTGTCAATTTGGTTCTCTGTGCTCCGTGAACCAGTCAGTGTCTGCTCTTAACCTCACACTGTGGAACACATGTTAAACAGCATGAAAGGCCCACACCATTAAAGGGATCATCATTTACCTGCAGATTTGTTGCGAGGTGATGTTTTCTGGTATTTGTTATAATTCCACACACTTTTGGTGCTTTCCAAAGTCTATGGGAATTGGTACAGCACCTGCTGAGGTACATTTTACTGACAGCAGGGCAACTGCACAACCCAGCTTCCCCCAGGCATGAGTGCATTTGTAGGTCTTCCTCTTGGAATGCAACATGACTGGGAGATTGTGCAAAGGCGAACACACAGCAGGCAACTTTAAGAAAAGAATGGAGGAGGTCCTCACAGGTCCGACCCCCTCCCTCCGAGGTACCCCCTGACCTCTGATCGCCCATCCCTGCCCTTCAATTCCCAACCTCCGATACGTCCCTGAACCTCCAATCCTCCCCCCACACGACCACCGATTCCTCCTTCCGTCAAATCCTGCCTGTTTACCCGGGCCGTTTACTTTCTTCCTGGCCTGTCACGGACATTTTTATTTCAGTGGATCGTTAAACAAATCTGGTTTGCAGAAACTAATGCAACAAGAAAGGAGAAGTGGAAGTATCCTTTACTTTGACTCAGCTGCACTTGGATGCTGAACCTCAGGGACCAGCTGCACTGCCCAGATCTCACCCAAAGTTAGAAGGCCAGGTGGGACAGACTGGAAAAAAGATTAATGTGATTAATTGGGCTTGGAGTGGCAATCTGATGCTGATTGCCAGCCCAAGGAAGAACAGATTCAATAATTATTTTCTCTGTGGTCCTTGCCCATCTTTCTTTCCCGATCCCTCTTTTACCGTTATGAGCGCACAGGGGCTTACGTTGCGAAGTTGAGTTTGTAAGGATGTAAAGAAAATAATAGAGGCCAAAACATTGCTTGGTCCCTTTAAAAGTTGGTGTTTTGTTTCAGTACTTGGAGGTTTAAAATGCAAAGTACCCATTAGAGTCCCTGACTGAAACATTTGTATCCAAATCCAAGGCCAGACAACAGGGCTGCCTTTGTGATAGGCTTCAGGCTTTTGAATGTTTGAATTTTGCCCAATCAATTTAAAGCATGCACTCAGCTACCAAGAATCTATAAGATTTGAATTTGATGATATTGAAAAAAATCAGACCAATCCTGTTGTGGGAAAATTGATAAGTCATCGCAGGTATAAAAGAGAGTGCAAGAGAAAAATAGTTAGTTAGCAACTGCCATCTCTCAAGTTGAAAAGGAGAGAACAGCTTCACCCTGCTAGCTGTATATATATCCCTTAAGAGGACACACCATCTAACCAGCGAGAGGTACCAAATCAAAAAGAATTCACAGAGGGAATCCACTGAAGCACTCCAAAAGTTTCCGAAAGCTACAAAACCTGGTTGTATTATTTGAGCGTGACAGAATTCTATTATTATAGTTTTGGTTAATGAATGAATATTGTATTTATTTGAACAGTAGAAACTTATTTCATTGGTTTGTTATTTGTTTGTTCCCTGTTAAATAAAAGATTGTTAAATGCTCATTTTAAAATGAGTGTCAGGTATGTATGTTAGTTAACATCTAAATGTTACTGAAGGACAGTGCACACCTTCCCACACACTCTTAACAGATTGCAAGGTGAGATCGTCCTCTTTGGGGGATTCAACGTTACTTCTTAAAGGGGAACAACCTCCACATCGTAGCACAACTCACTGCTGCATTTTTGGTGTCTGAAGATAAAGTAACCCTCTGAACTCGTCCGTGGGTTTGCTGTGGGGTTATTAATACTGGATTCCACTAAGGCTGAGGGGTTGGAAAACACACAAATGCTTTCAAAGGGGAAAGCAAATAAAAAAAAAACTTTTAGTTAAGAGATGAGTGGTGAGAGGAGCAATCAGTCCTGTCCATAACAGAATATAAATCTGAAAAAATAGTTGTGAAAATCTCTATAATTTAAGTTACCTAGTCTTTTGTCATCAGTTTTGTTGAGTTATCAGTATGATTGCATTTAATGTGCACTCTCTTGTGTGACATGTTCAGTTTGCTTCTTTGTATAGTTTAAGCTGAATTCTCTTGAAGGTTTATCAAATCATAGAATCCCTACAGTGCAGAAGGAGGCTCAATGGCCTATCAAGTCTTCACCGAATCTCTGACAGAGTATCTTAACCAGGTTGTCTTCCCCGCCCTATCCTCATAAAGCCACACATTCAGCATGAATAATCCACCTAATCTGCACATCATTGGACTGTGGGAGGAAACCGGAGCACCCAGAGAAAACCAATGCAGACATGGGGAGAACATACAAATTCCATGCAGTCACACAAGGCTGGAATTGAACCTGGATCCCTGGGGCTGTGAGGCAGCAGTGCTAACCACTGTGCCACCATGCCCAGTGAACATAAGAACATAAGAAGTAGGAGTAGGCCATCTAGCCCCTTGAGCCTGCCCTTCCATTCATGGCTGATCTGAAAGTGGTTCCTTCCACTTACCTGCCTGCTCCCCATCACCCTTAATTCCCTTATTGATCAGAAATCTATCTACGTGTGACTTAAACATATTTAACGAGGTAGCCTCCACTGCTTCAATGGGCAGAGAATTCCAAAGATTCACTGAGAAGAAGTTCCTCCTCAACTCTGTTCTTAATTGACTTCCCCCTTATTTTGAGGCTGTGCCCTCTAGTCCTTGTAGGTTTATGTCCTGGAAAGGTCCATTGCTGTCACAATCTTGGCTCTGGAACCAGGGCACCTGGCCCATCGAAACATGAGTTTCATTCATGTCCTCTTTATATTTTGATCTCATTATGTCAATCCTAGATTAGAATAGCAGTTTGGAAAGGCAGCAAATGGTGCATTACATTCTCAACTGTACCCAGTGACATGTTTTCCTGTACCTCAGTTTCTGTTCCAAGGCTCCTTTCTTAATGCTTTTTATTTCTCTCATTCAGCTGGATGACTCACTAAACCAGATCAGGAAGTTGCAGCGTTCCTTAGATGAACAAACGGAATTAAACGACAACCTTCAAGTGCAATTTGATCACTTGCAGACCAGGTAAGTCACCATGAGTAATCAAGAGACAGAAGACCGATAGCGTAAGCCACGTAGTGTCATTAGGTCGATTAAGTCGATGCCATCCGTGTTGAGGGACATGCAGAAGGAATTCTGGCTTTCGTCATTGAACATGTTGGGTGGTAAGACTGTGATGCGCAAAGAAGTGACAACAGAGTCAAAAGCCAATGACCAAGCTGAACTTGATGGGAAATTGAATATAATCCAACATTAAAGGGTCTCAGCAGAGTGCTTCAGTAATATTTTTAGTGCATTAATATTTAGTGCATTAACATCGCAAGTTCTCTTTTGTGATACAAATTTGTATCCGCAATCCGCTGCTACTGAATTTCTGATTGTAGTCAGTGGGGAAATGGTGAACATCTTTTCACTATGTCAAGAACACAAAATGGAAGGTTTGCTTCCCATTGCCGCTTACTCCAAGTGGTCTAGACTGGTTATATATCCTTGTGATTGCAGCACTGCTCAGTAAACTAACCGGAAGCGAACACTGAGTGAAAAAGGGGAAATGTTGTCCGGTAAATTGTAACCAGAAAAGGTTAAACTTCCGGAATACTTTGATATTTATTGCACATGGTTAAAACAGCATATAAGATGGAAGGTTACTGCTTTACTGTAAGAGACCATGGCCTAAATCTGACTACTGCTCATGGCAGCAGTGAACGGAAGTGTGGCTGGTCACCAAATTCTCCGATCTCGCTGCAGGAGGTGTGTGGTGTGAATGGTAAGATTGCGCCCAAAGGTTTGAGTTTGGATCAAGCTTTAGTGATTGATTAGATCGTAGAACACAATCCTGTTAGCAAATTGTAGCAGAGAAAGTATGTTTTTGCTTCTCAATGTACATATCTTATACAGATCGGGAGACATCATAAGGTACATTTCACTATCTGGGGTGAGTTTTGGATCAGAACCTTACCAAAGGCACTGCTCCTAAATTAGCACCCAGAACATTGGGAATACCTGGACACCTGTCATTAACACGTGATGCTGTGTCCTGCACCACACTTTGTGAATCTCTGATTTAGCCACGTCCATCTCACAAACTTATCAGATTGGCCAAATTTTTATGTATAAAGTTCAGGTGCGAAGCTGAGCCGGAAGCATGTAAACTCACACGTGACGATGTCAGCAAGTGCCCTGATGCCGTTGTGTCATTGTGCTATATTTTGGGTGGTGGGCAGCATGCAAGCCAGAAGATCGCCCAGTGACAATCAGGATGCCAAGTGAAATGAATTAAACAGCAACTGACTGTGATTTTATGTTGCCGGCCTGTCTTTACGGTTGGCTGGTGGCCTTTACATTTTAGCTGCAACCTTGATCCATGGCTCAAATACAGTTAAAAAAATATATCTGGGGATGGAGGTCTATGTATGATTTTGCTGCATAGGCACAGTTTTTCCGCTGATACTTATTTTTTACAGGTCTACAGCTCCCTCAGACAGCTCCGCAGTGGCTGTCCCCTGAGGGAATACATCAGAGCCACCGGCCCGCAAAGAAGTTTAAGTGTATTTTTTCGTGTCACAAGCAGGCTTACGTCAACACTGCAATGAAGCTGCTGTGAAAATCCTCTAGTTGTCACACTCTGGTGCCTGTTCGGATACACTGAGGGAGAATTTAGCACGGGGCCAATGCACCAATGTTCTGGGGCACCCGGACGAAACCCATACTGACAAAGGGAAAATGTACCAACTCCGCATAGACAGTGACCCAAGCCGGGAATCGAACCCAGTTCCCTGGATGCTGTGAGGTAGCAGTGCCAGCCACTGTGCCATCCTTTTCTTTGTGCCAGCATTCTTCCGTCCTCCCCACCAAAGTTCAGTCTTTCACAGAGCGTGTTCCATTCTGGATGGCCATTCATTAGCCAGATTGATATCACGTTGACAGCACAATCTCAGGCAGGAACGGGTTCCACATCCACCCGCACTGACCTTCAGCACGTCCCGAACATAAAATTCAAGTTTATATTAGACTAATTGTAGGCAGATATGCCACAATAGTAAATGCATTCCTTTCCAAGACTGAAAGTAACAGTTCAAACAAGCTTTTGATGAAACAGATTGTCACCTTTTGTTTGTTGTTCCAAGGATGTAGGATGGAACTGGAATGCTGGCAGTAGGTCAAGAACAAATTCTAGACAGACGCAATACAGCCAATTCTACCCTTATACTATTTGTGGATGTGGTAGTGCAACATTACAAACGGGTTTCAAAAAGCCAAAGACTCCTGTGTATGACGGGCATATTTTTATATCAGACGTGGGAATAGAAATGGAAGTACAATATCATAATGATATTATAGGTTTTTCTTAAAATCATAGAATCCCTACAATGCAGAAGGAGGCCACTCGACTCATCAAATCTGCACTGACAATAATCTCACCCAGTCCCTAACACTGCAACCCCACATATTTACCCTGACACCAAGGGGCAACTTAGTGTGGCCAATCAACCTAACCCACACATCTTTGGAATGTGGGAGAAAACCGGAGCACCTGGAGGAAACCCACCCAGACACGGGGAGAGTGTGCAAACACCACACTGACAGTTACCCAAGGCAGAAGTTGAACGAGGGTCCCTGGCGCTGTGAGGCAACAGTGCTGACCTCTTGTGCCATCATGCTGACCCATGTCTTGTCTTTGATCCGAGGGTTGGCCATACTATGAACAATCTTTCTTCACTGATTCTTTGCTGCCCTCATCGCCTGTCCCATGGAGAGACTGGTCCAAATTCTGATGTCTGTGCTTTCTTGGGTCTTCCTTGTGCATCATTTTCCAATGTTCTTTCTGCGCATCTTCTTCCCATTCACACCACGTATTCTAAATACCTGAATTTCCTGATTATCAATACATCAATCAAGTTCTGATTAAATGTTTGGCGGTCCATGATGTTATATCTGCCTTATTCCTTTCAGTTTAAATGCTCTCACTCGGGTCTCAAATAAGACTGACACTGCAGAGCAGTTCTGAATGATTCTGTTGCCTTTAAAATACTTGTTTTCTGTCTTCTGTTTAATATATGAATAGTTAAAGCGTACTGCTGCAAAAAGATGATTCCATTTAGACTTAACATGAAGGACTGCATTATACAACTGTTTACACTCAGCTTTTAACTGCTCCTTCTCCACAGATGTGGAAATGCTGGCGTTAGACTGGGGTAAACACAGTAAGAAGTCTCACAACAGCAGGTTAAAGTCCAACAGGTTTATTTGGTAGCACACTACCAAATTTTATTTGTAACTAAACCAAGTTTGTTTGAGTTTGTGTCTTTATATGCCCTGTTTATGAACAGAACTCCCACTTACCTGATGAAAGGGCATCGCTCCAAAAGCTGGTGGCTTGTGCTACCAAATAAACCTGTTGGACTTTAACCTGGTGTTGTGAGACTTCTCACCTTCTGCACAGGCCATCCAAGAATTTGAGTTTTGAGAAGAATATTCAGTGGATAAAAATAAGAAATATGTATTGCAGTCTGCAATGAGGAGCATTTCCTTCTGGGAATGCTTGACTCACTACCTTCTTTCAAAAAATACTTTTTGTCCTGATTGGTATAAGGAAAAAGTATTAAGGGAGAAGTTGATGTACTTCTGCAAGTTAATCAGCGATGCACGTTTACCCTGCTTATATCACTGCAAGGTAGGTATTAGCTTCAGGATGAATTGAATATCCCAATTTATTCACCACAAGGGAAATGACAATGCTTTTTTTCCTACAGTGCCTGTGACTTAATGGATACATAAAATGAATAAGTGAGATATGAAAGGTTACATTTTATCTCTTGCATTGCTGACTTTGCAGTCGTGGTAAATAGCACGAACACCATTTTGCTATAGTGTAACATAACTTAAAACTAGCTGCAAATGCATTGTGCGGAGATAGATTTTAGCCCGGATAATGCTTGATTGCATGCAAACACCAGAAATCCAAGATCTATTTTGGTACAGTATTACATTTTGCTTTATACAGCACCACTAATCTTGAACGAAAATGGCTGGAATTCTCTGGCTGAATGGGATTCTCCGGTCCCGCCGGCAGCGCATCCCTGCCCGTGAGTTTCCCGCTGGCATCAGTCGACGTCAAGGAGAATTCCCATCGACAGCAGTGGGACTAGATATTCCGCCGCTAGCAAACAATGTGCCAGCGGGAAACACGCGGCTGGGAGGCCGGAGAATCTCGCCCACAATATCTTGCACAAAGTGATCTGCTTTTTCAGCACAGGAAGCTAATTGTCTGAACTGTAGTGACAAACCAGGCTTTAGGTTCAATTTGTGGGCTTGAAATTGCTAAAAAGTTAACAGCTGCTGAACTTGCAGAGTGTTATTAATATGCAAATGCAGTCAGCAACTTATGGTAAGGATGAGATATCTTGCAAATTGCTTCGTGAAAATGGCATCTCATCCTTCACCTCATCATGATTGTCACGAGGTTGTGCTTTTCTGCATTCATTTTCTGTTAAACTCTCAACAGGATGTCGAATAACTAATCGAATACTCTTTAAACAAGGTGATATTGAACAAAGAATAGAGAAAATTATAGCACATTATGTGTTAATGTCTATGAATCAATTGCTCTGGCCCTGGATTTATACTATAAGAAGTGTGGCGTCTCTATCCTACATGTGGCACAGTGGTTAGCAGTGCCTAGGGACCAGGTTTGATTCTTCGCTTGGGTCACTGTCTGTACGGAGCCTGCACAGTGTGTCTCTCTGTGTCTGTGTGGGTTTCCTCTGGGTGCTCTGGTTTCCTCCTATAGTCTGAAAGATGTGCAGGTTATGTGCATTGGCCATGTTAAATTCTCCCTCAGTGTACCCAAACAGGTGCTGGAGTGTGGCGATTAGGGGATTTTCATAGTAACTTCACTGCAGTGTTTATGTAATCTTATTTGTGGCACTAATGAATAAACTTTAAAATAATGTTTTGGAAATATTGGTAATGCCAAATTTAACACTTTTTTTCTTATGCATCATGGGGGAATTTCAACCGTTGTTTGCCGTGGGCAAAAGTGGCAATGCCGGTGAAAAATCCCATGAGACTGTGGGAATGAGAAACTTGCTGTCAAGATTTTGTTCCCGAATTTCCCCTGCTTGATGCCAGTGAAGCAACCCTTTTAGATATATTTAAACACACTTCCATGTTTTAAAGAGCTTCCCTGACATATGCCCATCCCCCATCTCCCAAGGGAGGGAACTCCCCCCTCGTCAACTTCTGCAAAATGTGAAGCAGTCGTGGTGAACCCATCGGGGGCCGTAAAGGTCAGTATAACCATTGGGGTGGAAGAAGGACCTGCCTGGGCTACAACCTGACAGTACCAACCAAGGAGGGGGGAGTGGGGCGCTGTGCCACGTCTAAGTCCACTGAGGAGATTTAAGGGTGTTGGGGATTCCCGTTGTGTGTGCAGGTCACCCTGATGTCTATAGGGGAGGGTCACCTCGATGTTGGTGGGGCGACCACCCTAATGGTTGTGGGGTGGGGGAGTGGGAATATTGAGAGGGAAATTAAGTGCCGGAGAATCTGGAGAGAAAACTCCACTGTGCAACTGGAGAGCTACCTGCCCGTTTTCCTTACTGAATTTGGCACTTTGACACATTATGGAAAGATTCCACTGTTCCTTTGGGTCTCTTTCTCTCCCTGAAAATCTGCTGCAATGTGTCCAGTAATTCAACGGAAATTGGAACTGGTTCCAGGAGGCCAGTTGTTTCCAGTTGTGATCAGTTATGCTGGTTGGTTGACCCAATTGGTTCCTCCAGCGGGTTCACCACCACCTTCTCAAATGCTGGCCCAGTCAGTGAAGCCCACATCCTTTGAATAAGTAAAAAATAATCGAGATCAGCCTACCTAGAGTGACCGTGACTCACATGAAATAGATAGAGCACTTCGACTATAGGCCCATGGTGTGGGTGGGGGAATGGGGTGGAGGGGTTGCGGGGTGGCATGTTGCTGCCCATGAGAGTAAGGGATGAGGATTTAGTTAAAACTGTGTGTAGTGGTTGGAGGTGGAGGGAGTGGGGGGGGGGCAGAGTTGTGAGAGGTAGGGAGGATGGGTCTTGAGGAAGTAAAACTTGCAACTTATGTTGTTGATATGTCCTTGCTGGTTGCCTCGCACATGTGCATTTCCATTTGAATCCCTCACAGTCACTTTGCAGACTCCCAGGATTAGATTACCACAGGATACCTTACAAAACGGGACAGAAGGCCTCCCTTATGGGACAATATAGTGGTGACCCTGCAACGAAGAATTCAAATCCCTCAAAGGGGAAAATCCAGAAAATTAATCCATCCACTCCACCCACATAAATACAAGCAATAAATGTGGAAAGGGTTGATGTGCCTGTGTGTGCTGTGGGCCTGTGGAAATATAACATGACTGGACTGCATTAGTTTCAGATTTTATTGTGACGTATAAAAATACAAAATCCATGAAGACAAAACCGAATAAACAACACAGGGACTGGACAATAAACATAGGGCGAACTTTCCTGAACTTCTTTCTCCAAAAGTGTTGTCCTAGGTGGGAAAAGCGAAGTGTAGCCTGCCAGCAGCCTTGCTGACTTTTCCCTTCGGATTTTTAAACACTTTGGGGAAAGAAAAGTGAAAGGGGCGGGTCCCATGATGTCATGCAGATGAGGCGGGCTCTGACTGAGCCCATTCCACCAGCAACTTGGGTTCCTGAAAAATTGGGGTGCTCCTTCCCCCTCTGCCAGGAACATAGACCCCACCCCCTGGGAACCCACACGGACATGAACTGCCCCATCCAATGAATGACCACCCCCTCTCTACCCAGGAACACAGAGCCCCCTTGGGAACCCCTTTGGACATGAAACCTTCCTCCCAGTGAATGACCACCCTGCCCGGAACATAGATAAATTAAAAATCTGTCTATCTCAGCCTTTAACATACCTAATGACCTAGTCTTGAGAGCCCTCTGTGGTAAAGGATTCCACAGATTCACTACCCTCTGAGATTCCTCCTTATCCCTGTCCTAATGGGTGGCCCATTACTCTGAGGCTATGCCCTCTGGTCCCAGGCTCTCCCATACTCTTCAGCATCTATCCTGTCAAGTCCCGAGAATCTTATTGTTCAAAAAGCTTGCCTCTCATTCTTCTAAACAAGAGCAATGAGTCCTGGTCCAACCTACTCAATCTCACCTCAGCTCAAATTATCCCACTCTGCCAAATTCCCCAGCTCCATCTCACCTCCTGCCCAGTTTTACGGATGCAAGTTTGGCAGAGTGGGGTGGGGCAGCTGAAGTGCTTTGGAGGCAGCTTCTTGCTGACTGGCCAGAGGACCAGCACTCCAGGCTGGCCTGGGGGCCTCCTAATTGCCTGGGTGCAGGAGCCTTCGCAGGCCATCCTGGAGCGAGGCTTCTCCCATGGTCTGTCTGCAGCATCTACATTTTAATTTTAGCGCTGTGGGGGAAGGGGCTCCAATTTCAAACTCTGTCTTATCCCCTATCAGAGCGTACTTGCTGATCATTGACACTCCAGCTTGGAGAGCCCGCCCAACATCTTTAAATGGACAGTAAGCCCACTGCTGTGCCAATTAAAAGGGTGGCCCTGGGAACATCGCAGTGATATCCTGTTTTCCACCAGATCCCCCAAATCCCAGAAACAGCCTGACTTCTGTTCCTGATTTTGATGGTAATAGTGCTTGATTATTTATAATAACCACTCCACCCCCACCGCCTCACCAGCACAGCAATATAAAACCAAGCCCATGATACGCAGGGCAGGCATTGGTCTGGTGATATTATTGCTAGGCTATTAATGGGGTGGCACGGTGGCACAGTGATCAGCACTGTTGCCTCAAAGCGCCAGAGTTCAATTCTGTCCTTGGGTCACTGTCAATGTGGAGTTTGCATATTCTCCACATGTCCGTGTGGGTTTCCTCCAGGTGCTCCAGTTTCCTCCCACAGTCTAAAGATGTGTGTGTTCGGTTGATTGGCCATGCTAAATTGACCCTAGTATTAGGAGATTAGCAGGGTAAATATGTGGGTTTGTGGGAATAGTGTCTGAGTGGGATTGTGGTGGGTACAGACTCGATGGCCCGAATGGCCTCCTTCTGCACTGTAGGGATTCTACGAATCCAGAAACTTAATCAATGTCCTGGGGACTCGGGTTCAAATCCTGCCACAGCAATTGGTAGAATTCGAATTCAATAAAAATTATCTGGAATTAAGAATCTACTGGTGACCATTAAACTGTTGTCAAATATCGGAAAAGTCCATCTGGTTCACTAATGTCTTTTGGGCAAGGAAATTTGCTGTCCTTACTTGGTCTGGCCTACATGTGACTCCAGAACCACAGCAATGTAGTTGACTCTTAAGGAGGGTCATCCAGATTTGAAACGTTGGCACTGTTCTCTCTCCACAGATGCCATCAGACCTGCTGAGATTTTCCATCACATTCTGTTTTTGTTTCAGATTCCAGCATCCGCAGTATTTTGCCTTTATCTTAGTGGTTAACTCTTAAATGCCCTCACGGATGGGCAATAAATGTGGCCCAACCAGCGGCGCCCACATTCAAAGAACAAAGAAAATTATGGCGCAGGAACAGACCCTTTGACCTTCCAGGCCTGCACCGACCATGCTGCCCGACTGAACTAAAACCCCCTCTCCTTATATCCCTCCGTTCCCATCCTATTCATGTATTTGTCAAGACACCCCTTAAAAGTCACCATCATTTCTGCTTCCAAAACCACCCCCGGCAGCGAGTTCCAGGCACCCATCACCCTCTTTGTAAAAAGGCCTCAGACATCTCTTCTAAACCTTGCCACTGGCACCTTAACCCTATGCTCCCTGGTATTTGACTCTTCCACCCGAGGAAAAAGCTTCTGACTATCCACCCTGTCCAAGCCCCTCATAATCTTCCCATGAACAAATAAAAATGACTAGAATTTCTCCATCAGGAAGCCAAAAATGCTGAGTTAAAATGGTGGAGGGCAAAAACATATTGCCAACACAGCGGGCAGAGTCCAGTTGCCATTTTAACCACCCACTTGCCCCAGTTATTGCAGGTGAACAATATCAAAATCGGGAATAGAGAGCGGCACCAAGTTGACTGTTACTCTTGCACTGATGTGCCAAACACCAAAACGACAACCAGACAAAAAAAAAGGTTGCTGTTAACTTTGCACAGCTGAAGTCTTGTTCTAGATATTGGTTAGTATCTGCGAAAGGAAGTCATGGTAACCAGTGTCTTTTCAAATTGGCATGCTCGGTTTTTTTTTCCTGAACGTCAACTGAGCTGCGATTGCAACTGTCCTACAATAAACACAGGATTGTTTCCATGGCAGCAGCACCGCAAGTCAGCCCCGGAGAACCAATTCTTCAATTTAAATGGATCAATGATCTAATGAATTCAAACTCAGGCACAATGCTGAAAAATTCATCGTGGGACAAGAAATTAGGGAATAATAAGGCAACAGCATCCTGCTTTTGTCAACAATCAGCAACTTCACGTTGTAGCTGAATACAGACTAATTTCACTGTGCGCACAACATGCCTTAACCTGTAGGAGGAACACGTTTAAGAAAGGTTACTGACCTCTGTGTTTTCTTTCTACATCATTTATGGTCACGTCTGATTATGGGAACAGAAGGAAAAAACAGATCAGTAAAATAGCATTGTAGTTGGGCCTGTGAGCTGCTCTGGATTTTCTGACCGCCCCCCACCCACCACTGACCGCGCACCCCCCCCCCCCCCACCGACCCCCGCTGTTGTGGCTGCAGTGGCAAGGTGACCCACCATTGGTCAGTGGCAGCATCTTCCAGTCCCACCAACGTTTACTGGGTTTGGCATGTCCTGCACCCTTTGCTGCCGGGGAATGTACTATTGTGGGGGGGGGGGATGTTACCATTGGTGCGAGGGGTCAGAAATTTTCACCTTCTGGCTTTTCACCTCTTTGAATCCAATATGGCTGTAGTATCTCCATGAATCAAGTTTTGGTCCCTTTGCACTGGCACTATAGTTAAGAAAGCCCATCAACGTTTCTACTTTCTCAGGAGGCTGAGGAAATTCAGCATGTCTGCTATGACTCTCACCAATTTTTACAGATGCGCCATAGGCAGCATCTTTTATTATGAGCGGCACAATGGTACAGTGGTTAGCACTGCTGCCTCGCAGTGTCAGGGACCCGGGTTCAATTCTGGCCTTGGGTCACTGTCTGAGTGGAGTTTGCACATTCTTCCCATGTCTGTGTGGTTTTCCGATGAGTGTTCCAGTTTCATCTCACAGTCTAAAGATGTGCAGATTAGATTGGTTGGCCAGACTAATGTCAGGGGATTAGCAGGATAAATAGGTGGAGTTATAGGAATGGACCTCAGTGGGACTGTGGTCGGTGCAGACTCAATGGGTCAAATAGCCTCCTTTTGCCCTGTAAGGATTCTATGGTTTTATGATTTACAGATGCATCACAGCTTGGTACGGCTCCTGCCCTATCCAAGACTGCAAGAAACTACAAAGGGTTGTAAATGTAGCCCAGTATATTGGGCAAACCAGCCTCCCAAGCATTGACTCCATCTACTTTTCCTGCTGCCTCAGGAAAGCAGCCGGCATAAGGGAAGGCCCAACGCTCTCCGGACATATTCTCTTCCATCTTCTTTCGACGGAAAAAATATACAAAAGTCAGATCACATATCAACCGACTCAAGAACAGCTTCTTCCCTGCTGCCATCAGATATCTGAATGGACCTACCATATATGAAGCTGATCTTTCTCTACATCCTATCTGTGACTGTAACGCTACATTCTGTACCCTCTTCTTTCCTTCTCCCCATTGTACTCTATGAATGGTAAGTTTTGTCTGTATAGCGCGCAAGAAACAATACTTTTTACTGTATGCTAATACATGTGACAATAATAAATCAAATCAAACCAAATCCAATCCAATCAATTTCCGGTCCAGATGAGTCCACAGTGCAAAATTAATGGAGCTTTGTCATGAGCTAGCTCTAGTGACCCTGAGAATGGGAAATATCATGTTAGTGCAGGAAGGTGCCTTCTGACTGGATAAATTATTCAGGAAAAGATAAAGTAATTTTATCTTCGACCGATAATATATCTGACTCGGATGTGGTTGTTTAACGTTGGGGCCAAAGTACCTGTACAACATTCAGTGCCTCGCCACACTGTCATCTGTCACCTTATTTTCTCGATATTATGTTAAAAATGCATTGAATGAAATAGATTTATAATTTAGAAAATGGAACTGTGTGCGCATTAGATTGATAGCTACAGATAGATGTAACTAATTGCAGTGTGTTACCTTTTTCATTCAATTCTATCTCATAGTAAAAGGAATCTCATTTAGTCTCAGGACTGGTACAATAATATACGTGTGTGAATGTCTGTATGCAACTACACACAGACCCACCTACACATAATATACTTACGATGTGTCATTGTTTAAATACATTGGACAACAATTCAGGTGAACTCAGCATTGTGATTTGAATATGCAGTTTTATATTATTTGTATAGAGTACAAATATGGGGCAGAGTTTTCCAGCCATGCTCGCCCCAAGGCCGGAAAATCCTGTCAATGGACGTTTGCATGGTGCGTGTCCCGCCCACTACAATTCCTTGGTGGGTAGGATGGGAAAGTTCCATCCATTGTATTATTAACAGAAACAGACCATTCAGTACAGCTGCTGTATGTTAATGTTTCTGCTTCACGTACGTCCCTTTCCCACCCAACTTCATCTCAATAGAGACAGCATGGTGGCACAGTGGTTAGCACAGCTGCCTCACAGCGCTGGGGTCCTGGGTTCAATTCCAGCCTTGGATGAGTGTCTGAGTGGAGGTTCTCCTCATGTCTGTGTGGTTTTCCTCAGGGTATCTCCAGTTTCCTCCCACACTCCAAAGATTAGGTGGATTGTTTTAAGTTTATTTCTTTAGTGTCATAAGTGGGCTTACGTTAATGCTGAAATGAAGCTACTGTGAAAATCCCCTAGTCGCCAGGTGCCTACTTGGTTACATTGAGGGAGAATTAAGCATCTAACCAGCATACCTTTGGCCAAAATAAATGCAAATTACTATGGATGCTGGAATCTGAAACCAAAAGAGAAAATGATAGAAAATCTCAGCAGATCTGTCAGCATCTGTGGGGAGAGAAAAGACCTGATGTCTCAAGTCCACGTGACCCTTTGTCAAAGCTGTTCGTGCTAAATTGACCATTAGTGTCAGAGGGATTAGTGAGGGCAAATATATGGGGTTATGGGGATAGAGCCTGGGTGGGATTGCTTTTGGTACACGTTCAATGGGCTGAATGGCCTCCTTTTGTGCTGCAGGGATGCTACGATCCTGTCAGCGTTTCCTTTTATTCTCCATTGTGTACTCACCCAGCTCACCCTGCAATGCATCACTGTTATTTGCCTCAGTTCCTTCGTGTGGTAGCAAATCCCACGTTCTGCAGGATTTCTGCAGGAGACGTGCTGAGTGCACGGACTGTCAATGAGGTCAGCATGAAGCGGGTTAAATGGCCTGTCGATATTTACTGCCTTGACTCATATCGGCCATTTCTGCAGGATAACCAACTCCTGTGAGAAACCTCAGCCTGATATAACACCTCCGGGGTGAGAGGAGATGGCAATAACTTATCGATAAAATATTCAAGCAGTCAGATGAAAATGCAAATGGAACTCAGTAATTTATTTTATGATTTCCCCTGCAGGGGGCAATGGCATCACACCAAGATGGCCCTCTTCCCAGGAACCTATTCTTAATAATAATTGCTCAGTTTTTTTATGTTTTCTTGGGATGTGAACATCAGTGCTAAGGCCAGCATCTATTGCCCATTCCTATTTGCCCTTAAGCAGATGGTGGTGGGCTACCTGTAACTGGGTAAAATCACTAGCCATGGCTCTCGACCAGAACAGATAAAGACAGAAAATCCCTTCCCCTGAACCATAATGGATTTTTCTAACAGTCTGGTAGGTTTGTGATCATCGTTAATGAGGCTTTGTTTCATTAAGTAATTGAATTTAAATTCCACAGCCACAGTGGCAGCACTGGATCCCATGTCTATGGAGCATTCATCAGAGCTTGGTGGATGAGTAGAGTTATCGGATGTAATTTTCACATCCTGCCTGCCACGGGAATCATAGCAGGTGGGACTGGAAATTTGGCGGACCAAATTCCCGTTGACCTCAGGCAGGAATTTCTGGCCTTGGGCTGAGTGCGGCTAGAAAATCCCCCCTATAGAATCCCTACAGTGCAGGAGGAGGCCATTTGGCCCATCAGGTCGGCACCAGCCGTCCGACAGAGCACCCCACCCAAGCCATATCCCTGTAACCTCATGTATTTATTCCACTATTCCCCCTAACTCACACTAAGGGGCAATTTACTATGGACAATCCACCTAACCTGCATATCTTTGGACTGTGGGAGGAAACTGAAGCACCCGGAGGAAACCCACGCAGACACGGGGAGAAAGTGAAAACTCCACACGGACAGTAACCCAAGCCGGGAATTGAACCCGGGTCCCTGGCGCTGTGAGGCAGCTGTGCTAACCACTGTGTCACCCAAGTCCAGTACCTTCACCCATTCGCTGTTCCTGATTTCAGTGATTATACCTAGCTCAGAGTCCCACTGATACTTGCAAACACGGGTTACAGCAGGAAAAGGGGAATGAGGAGCATATCAGCCACGATTGAATGGCGGAGCAGACTCGATGGGCCGAATGGTCTAATTCTGCTCCTATATCTTATGAACTTATGAAATTAGCACTGACTCCATTATATTTATAGTCTGTTCAGAATGTGGATGCGCTGTGAGTTATTGCAATTGAGATCTCCTGCAGAGAGGGGCTGTAAAGTGAACCAAATTTCTCGCCCTTACCTACAGCTCTCCATTGGACATGTCACTGCCAATTTCCTCGCAGTCATTGGCCGGTCCCTGGTGAGCAAGAGTTCGCAGCAGCAAATTACACTCCAATTTAGCACAACTGCTGTTAGCCTGAGCTTCTTTGCTGCTGCGAGGGTCTGAGAGTCATAAAGAAGCAGAGTGTGTGAAATGGAAATGTCACACTGCTGCTCGTGAGGCCGCTGCTTAGCTAATGTTGTCGTCGTGGATAGATCTCTGTGCTGTTATCTTGCCAGAGAAGATCTGGACGTTGTCACTCTGCGGCAAAGTGGAAATGCGTTCGTGCGTATCACTGTTCAAGCTCCCTTCGAAACTCAGAGGCGGTATTATAGAAGTAAGCGTGATGAGAAATGAAAAAAAAGACACTGAAATGAGGAAAATCATTTCAAACTAATATCATCTGTTTGGCTTCTAAATGGAAAGCATCATTTGCTTGCTTTGCATTCTGTGAGGGGAAATTTGGCCTTTACATTTGTTTCCAGGGTACATAAAAGAGTCTAAAATCACCAATTTTTCCATGTCGCTGGATTAATAATACACGTGATGCATCCTTGCTGACACTGCGGTGTTAGTAGGTGTGATGCTATCTTGCTTCAGGCAAGATTGAAATAATCCTGTGGCTGGGTCTGAACCGACATTTGTTTGCATATTTTCACGAGGAAGTTCAGGCCGATTTAATGCCCCACTCCAAAATTTGGCTGAACAAACTTAGGAGTTAACAGGGCATGCTCCTTTCCATTTTTTTGGGCCCTTCTCCCGCCTAACCAGCTGCTCCTCAAGTAACTACTTAAAGGCAAAGCAGGAAGTCCTGTTCCCCGGGCACTCCTCTTGCTCACTGATTGACGCTACCCTCTGGTCAAATTGATTTTAAAATTTTCATCCTCGTTTCCCAATCTCTCTATGACTTTGCAACTCCCTGTCCTCTGTAAGCTCCTCCATCCCTACAACCCTCAAGGATATCTGCCCTCCTCCATTACAGGCCTCTTGAGCATCTCTGAATTTAATTGTTCCACCATTAGAGGCCTTGCCTCCTGTAGCCTCAGCTCTGCGATCTGGAAGTACCCTCCCTACATCTCTCTGCCTCTCTATCTCACCTTTCTCCTTTGAGACACTCTTTAAGACCTACCTCTTTGATCAAGCTTTTGACATATCTGACCAAATGTCACCTGCCGTAGCTGCACTTGTTTTATAATGCACCTGTGAAATGCCTTGCGAACTTTTATTTCATTAAAGGGGTTATATGAATATAATTTGTTGTTAACTTTTAGGCACAAGTTTTCAACTCCTGACTTTGCATACATGACTCAGACAAAAGTGTCCCAATCTTCAGAATTTTGTCCTTGGGTCATGGGTGCAGACAGGATTTGGGCAAACTGTGTTCATCGGCCCCACCCCTCCCCCTTCCAGTCTCCCCGCGTGTGATATTCTGTCCTTAATTCCTATAAAATCTAACATTTATGTTCATACCCCCACATCAGAGACATTGAGGCTAGAATTTTCCAGCCATTCATGCCGATGGGATTCTCTGGTCCCACTGCAGTGAATAGAGCAACAAATTCCCTGTCTTCACTTGCAGCAGGGGCGGCTGGTAGTGACCAGCCAGAGAATTCTGGCACAAATCTCTTTATAACTGCTTGGAGTTGTCAATCAAACTGTGAACTACAGGTCCCCAACTGTGATAATGATAGGTTGTGGAAGCAGCCAAGCAATACTCAACCTACAATAACCCTAAAAAAAATCAGAAGGTAAGCACCAATTTTTTTCAACTGCAGGCTAAATCTTTTTTAAGATTTAGAAGGTTTGGCGTTTTAAATGATTTGACAGCTTGACAGTTCTTTGGAGCTTACCCATTTCTTATGCACATTCACGTCTATTCTGAACAATCCCAAAGGGGCACTTGACCTCCACCAAAGGACACTTGACCTCTCCCAAGTGGCACCTTACCTCTCCAAAAGGGTACCTTACCTGTGCAAATAACTCGTTTGCTTTAGACCCTCTCTTAAAATGTTTTAAGCCCACTAGTTACGTTTTGAAATTCCCAGAAGTGAAAATTGCTTCTGTTTGAAGACAGCTGCAATTTTATATGTGCAACCACCTCTATGAACACGGACGTGCAAAGGAATTAAAAGTCTAATGGAGGGACGTTGGCATCCTTGTTGTACAAACCCATGTGGTTCACTAATGTCCTTTAAGGAAGGAAATTGGCCGCTCTTACTTGGCCTACACGAGATTCCAAAGCGTGTGGTTGACACTGGAATGGTCAATGGCTACTCAGTTCAAGGCAATTAGTGAAGGATAAAAAATACTGGCCTTGCCAGCGACACCTACATCCGATAAAAGAATTAGAAAAGTTCAACCCGCTACCATTTCCCGAACCACTGGTAAAAATGGTGAGTGCCGGTTTTGCGACTGGGTCTTAGTGTGGATGGAGGAGTGCTCCTTCCAGTTCCACATAGCAGTACCACAGTGATTGACTGTCTGTGCAATCCTTCTCTTTTGCCACCGCACCTCCCCTGCAATCCCCACCCCCCACACTCCACGACATTCCAAAACTACCTCATGGCCACAGATGACTTTTTAAGCAGTGCAAATTAATGTGGAACTAATTATTCAGATTCCACTGGATGTCCATTAATGTCTATAGTTCACAGGAATGATTGAGACAAGACCCAAAGTTCACTTTGAGATGTCTCAGGCTTCTGGTGTATGCTGAGCTCCTGCTCAAAAAAAAATGGCCTTAACCAATAGCTCCCAACTAAATTGTAAAAATCTTCTGAAATATAAAACTGTTTGATTCCACGCCTGTCAAAGCACTCCTGAAGTTTATGTTCTGTAAGCAAATCTGTTGCTAACATGATTGCGGCATGGTGATCTATCTTAATGTCCTTTTGTAATACTTCATAACACACATTACACTGTTAGATTCCACAACAAGGGACAGGGAACTGCCCCAAACGATTTTTCAATTGGATAAGGTCACACAAACCATAAATGCATTACCGATACCCTTGTGGGAGATTTGCCTAAAGCAAAGTTACTGCCTTCACATCTCTCAACAAGGTCAGATTATATACATTTCTCTGAAGTTTTTATCCTGTTTTAAGATTGATGCTCACTATAAATCATGCCTAAATCAGGATACCTCCAGTTGTGCTTCCAAGTGTTGCATCACTAGCTAGGTGTTGATGATATAAATAAGCAGCTCCATGTTTTATGATTGGCAATAACTAGTTTACAAATTAACTGTGAAATACAGTGACTGGCTGGAGTGACCCTTTCACTCGGACATTATGAAGCATGCAAAGGTCTGTATTTTGCAATGTTTTATGGGATTTTATCTGCAATGCAATTTGCTATAAATTGGAAGATAAGATTCCATAGGTGGGTATTTTTACTGCTGTTGCACTGGGCAATTATGACATTTTATGCTCCATGTTTAAAGTTGCAATCTCCACCAAGCATCACCCGATATCATGCTCTTAAATTCATAAAATCACTACTGTGCAGAAGAGGCCATTTGGCCTATCAAGTCTGCACTGACTCTCTGACAGAACACCTTACCCAGACCCTCTCACCCGCCCCTATCCCTGTAACTCCACATACTTACCATGGCTAATGCACCTAATCTACATATCTTGTCCACTAAGGGGCAATTTAACATGGCCAATCCTCCCAACCTACACCTCTTTGGAGTGTGGGTGGAAACCGGAGGAAACGCACACTGACACGGGGAGAATGTACAAACTCCACACAGATAGTCACCAAGGCTGGAATCGAACCCAGGTCCCTGACACTGTGAGGCAGCAGTGCTAGCCACTGTGCTACGCTCTTCGACCATAAAGAAGTCATTGTTATCGTTCTGCAGGAGCTTGGCTGCTGATTTCTCCTGTTTTCGAGCCACGTTGGGGATTATCACTTTGGCATCCACTTTGTTATTTTAAAAAAATACTCCATTCTTCAAGCTACAAAGCCAATGTTCAGAGTGAACTGGGAAAAGCCCAATCCATCTCCTTGCTCCAAAAAGCAAATTCAAATTGAGTTCACTTCATGGTCCCCACAAGAGAGACAAATAAGACCCAAGCTGACCAGATCAGGCACTACCATTTATTAGTGTCACAAGTAGACTTACATTAACGCTGCAATTAACTTACTGTGAAAATCCCCTCGTCGCCACACTCCAGTGCCTGTTCAGGGAAAGTGAGGGAGAATGTAGCATGGCCAATGCATCTAACCAGCATGTCTTTCGGACTATGGGAGGGAACCGGAGCACCCAGAGGAAACTCATGCAAACACAGGGAGAACGTGCAGACTCCATACAGTGACCCAAGCCGGGAATTGGTACTGGATCCCTGGCACTGTGAGGCAGCAGTGCTAACCACTGTGCCACCTTTCTGCCCTGACACTCAATCTTGGCCAAGAAGTGTCCACCTAGTGGGGGATTGTGGTTTCACCGCTGCCACAACATGCTTGAATCCCAAGGGCAACATTATTATAAGAGTGTAGTGCTCTTAAAACTCTGCATTACTTCTGGAAGAAGGAAGATATGTCAAAGTGGAGTAAAAATTTCCCTTTGCAAAATGATCCATTGGACGATGGGGGAGTGAATAAAAAGACAGCGAGGGCTTCTGATAGCGTCCACTGTGAGAGATCATAACTGTCATCTGAATTTTCACTGAAGATTAAAATCTGCTCAAATCCTCTGTGACAACTATAACTTTTGCCATATTGATAGGTAAAGTTCCTGCCCATCATTTTTATTCAGCATTGTGAATGCGAGAGCTTCTTGACAGAAGTGACTTTCACTAGGGTGCTTTCTGACAGAATAATTTACTTTGTTGTTTGATGACCATCCACTCATAGAATTCAGACATTCCCTGCAGTGCAGAAGGAGGCCATTCGGCCCATCGAGTTTGCACTGACCACAATCCCACCCAGGCCCTATCCCCATAACCTCATGCATTTACCCTAGCTAGTCCTCCTGACACAAAGGGACAATTTAGCATGGACAGTTCGCCTACCCACATATCTTTGGACTGTGGGAGGAAACCGGAGCACCTGGAAGAAACCCATGCAGACACGGGGAGAATGTGCAAGCTCCGTGACACAGCCAGTGACTCAAACCGGGAATTGAACTCAAGTTCCTGGCGCTGTGAGGCAGCAGTGGTAACCACTGTGCAACCATGCTGCCACTCCTCAAGGGGTTGTCAGTGGTTGTTTATTGATGAAGAATGTAGCCAGTCTATTTTACATTCAGACATTCATGGCAGTGAGTACAATGTACGTGCCAGAATCTGTAGCTTGCTAAAAGGACTAGGGACACTTTTGGAATTTTATTGCAGAGTCTCAATTTCTGGAACAGGGTAAAAGTCATTTATACCAAATTCAGCTGCTTTTCTGGTGCTCAGTTTAACAAATATCAAGTTAAGGTTCACATTCAGAAAGGACACAAATCTAATTAGCACGAACTTGAATCCATTAACATCTACTTAGTGGACTTAACATCGCATTTTCAGCCCTCAGCATATCTTCCCACCCACTGGGTGTGATGTCCCGCTGGCACGATTTATGACTCTTTAATATGGGAACCAGGCACCATGACCTCTGAGAGGGAGGGAGTAGGTGAGTTCCACTGAGCACCAGGGAGGCCAACGGGACAGAGCCTGCTGGGATGTTTGGAAGTGGGGGGGGCAGTAGCCGGCAGTGACCAAAGGTAAGACCCAAGCCCACTTGGGCAAATGGAAAGACTGTGGCAGACCGTTAAGGATGGCAGCCAGCCTCTCTGACTTGACAGGCATGAGAAGCTCTACAGCGCCACCAATTGAGGTGGCCATAGCTAAGGGTGCAAGGAGGAAAAAACAGATGCCTCTACATTGAGCCAGTGCTGAGAGCGGGCTTCTCTGTGGGTCATGGAGCCTCCCCTGGGAAGGAACCCAGCCTGCAAACTGTTAGGAGGCCACTTTGGTGATGTTGGTGGACTCAACCATGCGATGGGAATGGGAGCGGTGGGGACTGCATTTTAACAGTTGTACCACGCCAGTGGGTGGTAAAATGGGTATCAGTGAGACAATTAATTGGCTTAATTGATTATCGATTTTCAGTTGGTGGAAGATCAAGCCAATGCCATTTTACCCAGTTGGGAATGTCCGCTGGAGATGGGAACACATTACACACTTCCTTCCTGACACTTCCAACACTACCCTTCTCACCAGGCCTCTCTCCGGAGTTTGGGGGGGGGGGGGGCGGGGTTGTGGGGGCAAGGGGGTGGTGTGATTCTGGTGAAGAATTCAGATGTTCAAAATCTTTGAACACCAGATGCTGAATGTTTACCAAACTCTGACATTCCTCTTCTACACAACTTGAGTGGCATTTGTTGCTTTTGTGATTCCTTCCTTGCTAATTCTTGAGGTTGATCCAACCCAAATGGTTGACTTTATATTATGTTCACCCCTACCAGATTTAGCTGAGTTTCGTCTCCACTTCTATTTGTGGTATATATTAATGACTTGGAAGAGGGGGTAGGTGGTGTGATCAGCAAATTTGCTGATGACACCAAGATGGTTGGATTGGCGGGTACTGAGGAGCAGTGCCTGGCAATGCAACAAGACATAGACAGGCTGGTAGATTGGGCAGATAGATGGCAAATGGAATTTAATCCGGAGAAATGCGAGGTGATGCACTTTGGCCGGAATAATGTGGAGGGGAGTTATACGATAAAAGGTAGAACTATCCGGAGTATAGATACGCAGAGAGACCTGGGGGTGCAAGTGCATAAGTCCCTGAAGGTGTCGGTACAGGTGCAGAATGTGATGAGGAAAGCGTATGGTATGTTAGCCTTCATAGGAAGAGGTATAGAATATAAGAGTAGGAGTCTGATGTTGCAGTTCTATAGAACGTTGGTTAGGCCTCACTTGGAGTACTGCGTCCAGTTCTGGTCGCCGTACTACCGGAAGGATGTAGAGATCCTGGAGGGAGTGCAGAGGAGATTTACCAGGATGCTGCCTGGTATGGAAGGGCTGTCTTACGAGGAAAGATTGGATGAACTTGGGCTGTTTTCCCTTGAGAGACGTCGGCTGAGGGGGGATCTAATAGAGGTTTATAAGATTATGAAGGGGATAGATAGAGTAAAAGGTGGTAAGCTTTTTCCGCTACAAGAAATGGATAGAACGAGGGGTCACGGGCTTAGGGTGAGGGGGGCTAGGTATAAGACAAATATTAGAGGGCAGTTTTTCACGCAAAGGGTAGTGGGGGTGTGGAATGCACTGCCGAGTAAGGTGGTGGAAGCAGGCACGCTAGGGTTGTTTAAGAGTCACTTAGACAGCCATATGAGCGGGCTACATATAGGGGGATATAGTAGGCCTTACTGAACATTGTAGGCTTGGGAATACGTTTTGCCTCAGGAATGTTAGTCTTTGCCTGTTTAATAATGAATTTTTTTGTCTCCACAGGCATTTAAGTCCAGCAAGGGGCATGCAGGCGGCAGGTTGTAGTGGGCTGCTCTTGGATGTTGCTTCGGGAGTTGCCTATTGCTTCATGTCGTTAGTGTGCTTAAACTGGACCATCTCGAGGGCAACATGACAGCTCAGAGACTATCTCTGTTGCTGTGCGGACACATGGATTTGGGCCTGTGTCTGTGGGAGTTTGCACGTTCTCCCCGTGGTTGCGTGGGTTTCCTCCGGGTGCTCCGGTTTCCTCCCACATCCCCCAAAGATGTGCTTTTAGGCTGATTGATTGGGTACTAAAATTGTCCCTAAATTGGACCTCCCTGATCCTCGCACGTTAGGCGTAGACTAAAATCATGAATAGGTCACTGAGATAGTGGGACGGCGGCGCGGGCTCGTTGGGCCGAAGGGCCTGTTTCCCGTGCTGTGTTGTTCTTTGTTCTTTGTTCTTTGTTCTGTAGGCTAATTTCAAGCCTTCATTGTTGCACCTCTCCTGCTGTAGTAATGAAAGTTTAATACATAGCTCTGCAATCTTAGAATCCCTACAGTGCAGAGGAGACCATTCAGCCCATCAAGTCTGCAACCATTCTGTCACTGTGTCACCCTGGAATTGAAACAATTTTCTTAAGGATGCTCGTCTTCCGATTTAATTCATATCATGACTGTTATAAGCGACAAAAAAGGGAGGAATAGACATTGTTGAAGGTCCCAATGATTATTTCATTGATAGTAAATTAAAGATAATACAGTAAATGGTTGCATAATACATTACCTCCCTCCATGGGACATATATTCAGACAAATAAGTAAAACTGTATGCTTCTGTAGAATAGCAAACAGAAATGTTATACTTGTACAACAGAGCCGTTCTTGTATAATTTGTATAAATCTATTCCATCCATGTTATACATAAATGAGTTTTTTAGTTCGGTGCACAGCTGGATTCCTTTCTTGACTCTTATCCACTTGTGAGAGAAAAATAAGTAGCAGTTGTGGGACTCCAGGCTTTTAAAGTTTTGCCCGAGAGATAACCAAAGTGGGCCAGCTGTGAAGAGATAAACTCTTCAAAGGTCTCCTTACTTATTCCAAGCGTGTGATGGAGAAGGGAATAGAAGGATATGGGGAGTTAGATAAGGAAGGGTGGGACTGTGTGCTTTTAATACATCCCACTGTGGACATTGACTGGTGACATTCTACTCTTCCCTGATGGCGTTTCTCCCAGTTTGAAAAAGAAATAAACTTGAGGCATGATAGTGAAAAATAGCAAATAATTACCCCCCATAGGTATCCCGAGAAGGTTTTTTTTTTAATTCAAAAATTATAAGGTTGGGATTTTCCAGTCCCACTGTGGCTTTCACCTGTTGACTTTCGATCCCAGCGGTCAGTCTGGCTGGAAAATCCCACCCTATGTTTTCTCAGTTAAGTGATGAGCAAAAAACTCGACGCAGACAGAGGACAATAGATGGCCTGCAACCAGACGGCAATGGGTGGTCTTGGGTCACTGTCTCTGTGGAGTTTGCATGTTCTCCCCATGTCTGCGTGGGTTTCCTCTGGGTGCTCCAGTTTCCTCCCACAGTCTAAAGATGTGCGGGTTAGGTGGATTAGCCATGCTAAATTGCCCCTTAGCGTCCCAAGATTTTCAGGTTAGGTGGATTAGTCATGGGAAATGTGTAGATACAGTAAAAAGTCTGACAACACCAGGTTTTAGTCCAACCGATTTATTTGATAATAGACTCACAAGCTTTCGGGGTTAGCCCCTTCGTCAGGTGAATGGAGAGTTAATCCTGATTAGGATTCGCATTCTAATCAGTAATCTCTAAACTGTCTGTGCTTTATATGCTCTGTCTGAGGCCAGAACTCTCCATTCACCTGACGAAGGGGCTAACCCCGAAAGCTTGTGAGTCTATTATCAAATAAATCGGTTGGACTAAAACCTGGTGTTGTCAGACTTTTTACTGTGTTTACGCCAGTCCAACGCTGGCATACCCACAAATGTGTAGATATACAGGGATAGGAAGGGGAGAGCGTCAGCATCCAATGTCCACAGTGGGATTCTTTCGCAAAATCTGTTGACACCTCCTGATATTATTAGGATTTTCTAAATGTCCTGTTTCTTTCTCCATGACAATAGATTCCAGCTTTCCCTCAATAATGGAGCTTAGCCTAACCAGCCTATAGTTTCCTATCTCCCTCACTTCCTGAATACAGGTGTTACATTTGCAGTTTTCCAATCCGCTAAAACTTTTCCAGAATGCATTGAATTTTGGGAGCTCACAACCGATAATGCATCCACTAGCTCTGCAGCCACTTCCTTTAAAACCTTATGATGGAAAACATCCAGTGCATCAAGGCTAAAAGACTTGTACATCACCGGTACAAAGGGAAGTCAGTGTCACAATAGAGAAAATGGCCGGAAAGGAAAAAAGAATTTAACTAGCAACCAAAGAGAACAAATTAACAGCTAACCCATCTGGAGGTGGATGAGTTGTTTAGGTAACTTTCTAGTAAGTTCCTTGCTGGCTGTTATTGCCATTGATGGGTTGGATGGGTTTACCACAAGTTAAGTTAGGTGCTGAGGGAGAATAATTTTCCAGGAGGGTCCCATATTTATTTTGATATTTTATTGAGGCTTTTTAATTGTTGTATGTCCAAGAAACCACCCTTCTAATGTACTGTCCCCATATTGGATCCAATCTGCCTCTTTGACACCTGTAAGATGGGCACACTGTGAATAAATCCTGGACCATAGGGCATTCTGGCAATGCAATTGATACAATCTGTTCATGTATGAAACATTAGCCTTGTTCTACCCTCCTATTATAATAGTCTTTGAAATTATGTAGGTTAAGGGGGATTAGCCATGGTAAATGATGGAGGGATGGGGTGTGGGTTGGAAAGTCAGTGCAGACATGATGGGTCAAATGGCCTCCTTCAGCATTGTAGGGATTCCATGGTTCTATGGATAAAAGCTAGAGTAAGAGCACATCAAGCTCTTATCCCCCAGTGACCCTCACATTGCCTCCGGGGTCTAGATCAGCAAGAACTCTCCAGCAAAGCCTTGGTTGTTTACTATTAGCAAGAGAGGAATGGAGTCAAAACCGATACTGTCTAGCTCGGAGGAGATAACAGCCTTGTTTTGGGTGAAAGAAACGTAGAATTCCTACAGTGCAGAAGGAGGCCATTCAGCCCACTGAGTCTGTACTGACCACAAACTAAGCCAGGCCCTATTCCTGTCACCTCATGTATTTACCCTGCTAATCACCTAGGGTCAATTTAGCATGCCTAATCAACCTAATCTGCATGTGATTACAACACTGTATAAATGTGGTGTAAATCTGTGATTGGTGTGAGTGCTGTATTAGGGATCTTTAAGATATTGCTCTCCATGCTTCAATCTTGAATAAAGGATCATAACCTGTACTTGAGTCTCCTGTGGTTAGTTATATCTCTAAATAGCAGCAATGGATCTTGCCATTGTCTCATGTATTTTTAAGCTGTTTCAAGCAGCAATGTAACATTTTAGGACAAGTTACCATGAGCATATAATATTGATATAATAGTGTGCCACCACTGTACCCCCTCCCACTACTTCCCTGGTGAAATGTGTTGTGAAAGTTGTGAATGTACTTTCAGAAAAGGTCACAGTGAAATGTACAAGGGCAAGTGAAAGTGAAGATATTGCATACCAGGAGGTTCTGGTTAATCGGCGGGTAACATACCATGAAATAACTGCTGTTCTGACTAAGCCTGCAGGCTGGGATTACTATAATGCTTAACCACTGATGCAGATGAACATTTGTTAGAATAGATTAGGCTTGTATTGGGGTTTTTATAAAATTTAAATGAAAATAAATTAGGAAGTCTTTGTGCTCCAGACCATATAAATATTCTAAATGGCAAAAAATACTTACCAGCCTCATATATTTTACACACAAATGATTGGTTCCTCTGTCAGGCAGAGGTGGATCTCCTACTCGAGCCTGTTTCACCATCAGTGGCTCAGTGGTTAGCACATTCTCCCCGTGTCTGTGTGGGTTTCCTTTGGGTGCTCTAGCTTCCTCTCTCACTCAAAAGACATGCAGGTTAGGTGGATTGTTTAAGTTTTAAGTTTTACGTTAGTGTCACAAGTAGACTTACGTTTACATTGCAATAAAGCTACTATGAAAATCCCCCCGTTGCCACACTCCTGTTTGGGTACACTGAGGAAGAATTGAGCATGGCCAATGCTCCTAACCTGTGCATCATTGACCATTAGTGTCAGGGGGATTCGTTGAGTAAATATGTTGTGTTATGGGGATAGGCCTGGGTGGGAATGTTGTTAGTTCAAGTTCAAAGGTCTGAATGGCCTCCTTCAGCACTGCAGGGATTCTATGAGCTTGACTGTGTGGAGTTTGCATATTCTCCCCGTGGCTGAATGGGTTTCCGGTTTCCGGTTTTCTCCCACAGTCCAAAGATGTACAGGTTAGATGGATTGGCCCTACTAAGTTGCTCAGTAGTGTCAAGAGATGTGAAGGTTAGGGGAATTAGCGGGATATGTATGTGAGGTTGTGTTGGAGAGACCACCCACTGTGGCATAAAATTGTGGCCAGATTGAAGTGGGTGAGAACCTGGGCAGCATCCAAGAGGGAATTCCATCCATGCAATTCCATGCTCCCCCTCCTCCTCAAAACCCTCCGGGGAGGGAGTGAAAAATTCAAGCCACAGAATCCCATTGAGATATCAAATCCTATGCAATCAGTTAGCAAATTGTAAACTTGGTTTTTATTTTGTTTCTTGCCATCTACTTAATTGTACAAAGGAGTATTGAAGTTCTATGCTGCTGAAATTTCCTGCCTGCCAACAAGCTTAAATCAAAGTGGGTGGCAAGGAGTGCAAGTAAAGGTAGTTAGCACTGTGGCTTAGTTGGTTAAAACGCTTGCCTAATAAATAGCAGATCCTTCGTTCAAGTCTCAGCGGCACCTCTGTCTATCTGGCCATAGCAAAGGTTTTAAATCAAAACCATCTAAAAGTGGTATTGGCAACAATGTAATCTTAGTGGGCGGCATGGTGGCACAATGGTTAATACTGTTGTCTCACAACGGTTTGGAATTGAACTCTGTGGAATTTGCACATTCTCTCTGTGCCTATGTGGGTTTTCTCGGGTGCCCCAGTTTCCTCCCACACTCCAAAGCTATGTGGGTAGGTTGATTGGCCATGCTAAATTGCTCTTTAGTGTCAAGGGGCGTAGTCAAGTAAATACATGAGGTTACGGGGATAGGGCCTGGGTGGGATTGTTATTGGTACAGGCTCGATGGGCTGAATGGCCTACTTTTGCACTGTGGGAGCCATAAGTAGAATCTCATTGATTGAAGATGGAGGAACTGAAGCTTTCATGCTACAAAATAAAGGAGAAAAACAACCTTGCACCAATTGGAGGAGGTTTAAGCACCCAACATTTTTCAAGTGCTCAGACCTTATGCAACATTTCCAATTGTGGAAATGTTATGTTGGGAGCCACCTTTCACTCAGAAACATCACAGAGATACAGATGAAAATGAGTATTTGAAATTGACTGATGGAGGGGCACTGCTAATGTTGTCAGATCTAAACTTTCAAAATATTAAGAAGATATAATTTATTCACCTTTCAAGGAAACATTCTTTGACTCAAATAATGCATGCAAAAATTGATGAATTGTCACTCTGCAGAAGGGCATTGTTCAGCTTGACTTGCAGCCTTGATTATTGCTGAAAAGGAGGCATTTTTTATTGAAGTTTTGCATCTTGCACTCATCAGGAATGCATGTTGTATCTGTTTCAGCTGAACAAAATAAGTGCTAGTACATTTCTCGAGGCAATTGCCTTGATCAATCAGCGTCAAGTTACCTGTTTAAATTTCAACTGCTTGGCAGTTAACTGTCAGTCACCATCAACTGTTACATTCTCAATGGCAATACCTCTCTCTTCCCATACGGTATAAATTTGTTGATTTCCCTTATATTGTATTCTTGTGAATGTCCTGAGAAGTGCAAGATGAAAAGCTTCAACAAAAGAGCCCGTTTTTCTAGCAATACTCAACTCTATATTTGCGGGTAGCGATGAGGACCATCAGAGGATACAGCAGGATATAGATCAGTTGGAGATTTTGACAGAGAGATGGCAGATGGAGTTTAATCTGGGCAAATGTGAGATAATGCATTTTGGAAAGTCTAATACAGATAGGAAATATACAGTAAAGCAAAACCCTTAATTGTGTTGATAGGCAAAGGGATCTGGGTATACAGATACACACAGGTCACTGAAAGTGACAATGCAGATGGAAAAGGTAGTCAAGAAGGCTTACAGCATGCTTGCCTTCATCAGCTGGGGCATTGAGTTTAAAAATTGGCAAGTCATGTTGCAGCTTTATAGCGACTTAGTCCGCAGTTGGAATTTAGTGTTCAATTCTGGTTGCCTCACTACCATAAGGATGTGGAGGCTTTGGAGAAAGTACAGAAAAGATTTACCAGGATGTTGCCTGATATGGAGGGCATTTGCTATGAGGAGAGGTTGGAGAAACTTGGTTTGTTCTCATTGGAACGATGGAGGTTGAGGGGAGACCTGATAAAGTCTACAAGATTATGAGAGGCATGAACAGAATGGATAGTCAGAAGCTTTTTCGCAGAGTGGAAGAGTCAGTTACTGGGGGGCATAGGTTTAAGGTGCAAGGGGCAAGGTTTAAAGGAGATGTACAAGGCAGAATTTTTACACCGAGAGTAGTGAGTGCCTGGAACTCATTGCCAGGGGACATAGTGGAAGCGGATACAGTAGTAACTTTTAAGGGGTGTCTTGACAAGTACATGAATGAGATGGGAAAAGAGGAATAAAGTCCCCGGAAGAGTAGGGGGTTTTAGTTAAGTCAGCATGATCAGTGCAGTTTTGGAGAGCCGAAGGGCCTGTTCCTGTGCTGTAATTTTCTTTGTTCTTCATTCTTTGTTCTATGTCTGTTTTGAGTCTTGTTAGATGTCATACGATTGTATCAAAAGCTAAAGTCATAGATAAATTAAGTTAGGTTCTTAATTCTTTTATTCTGTTTCCCAAGCTACCAAGATTGTTGTTGGAGCCACGCTCATCCAGGCAAATGGAGAGTGCTGGCAAAGGGAGACTACATTCCTGACTTGTGCCTCATAAATCTTTGTTGCAAGTCGTCCAGTGCCTCTATATTTTTTGTTACATTAGGAGAAAAGAGCTACGCACAGGTGTGATCTAACCAAGCTTCGATTGTTACTGGAGGAACATAGGAATACAAGTCAAACATTCAGCCTGTTGAGGTGTTCTGCCATAGACAATGGCTCAGCTGTATCTTAGCTGCATCTCAACCCCATTTACCTGCTTCTGTTCCACCTTCACTGCCTTAACCTAACAAAATTCAATTGATCCCAGTCTTGAAAATGTCAGTCGAACCGTGTCCGAAACCTTTGGGGAGAGAGTTCTGAATTTTCATTTCTCTTTGGCTGAAAAGGAGATTCCTGATTTTACTCCTGAACGGCCTATGCTCTCCTCTTAACATTATTAGGGGAGGTGGTGGCCTAGTAGTATTATTGCTAGACTGTTAATCCAAAAACTCAATTAATGTTCTGGGAACTTCGGTTCAAATCCCTCGGATGAGGGAATTTGAATTCAATAAAAAAAATCTGGAATTAAGAATCTACCTTGAAACCATTGTTGATTGTTGGAAAAATCCATCTGGTTCACCTATGTCCTGTGGGGAAGGAAATCTATTGTCCTTACCTGGTCTGGCTTATATGTGACTCCAGAGCCACAGCAATGTGGTTGACTCTCAACTGCCCTATGAACAAAGGCAGTTATGGATGGGCAATAAATGCTGGCCAGCCAGCAATGCCTCTGACTCTATAATAAGTCTTCAGAGGCAGAAGTCCCTTCATCAAAATCCTTTTATTTACAGACTCTAACGGTAGTACACAGAGTGCTAGCAGTTTACCTCCAGGAGTGGAAGAGGAACTCCTGGTTCTGCTAACTGTACACAACCCAGTTAAGTACAAAGCAATGACTCCCTGATTGGCCCATCAATTGACTCCTTAATCAGGGACGTGTTTTGATGCCTAACCAAATAAACAAAATCAAATTAGCTTAGGTACAGCTCAAAAGGGGCAGTTCCCAAAAGGACAGAATTGCCCAAAACAAAAAACAAAGCAGAAAGGAAACTTAAAACATCAAATTAAAGTGTGCTTAAGGTGGGTCAATAATACATCCAGTCCGTGCAGTGCTCAGCAGGCATGGAAGACAGTGCCCTTGGATATCGCATGCTCCCTTTCCAGGGACACCCAGCTGTGAATGTAGCCACAGATAGAGGGCGCTTGACTCTTTAATCAAGGAGTTCATACTCCAATAGGCCAACCTCAGTGGTCTGATTGAAGTTATTCCAGCCTCTGCTACACTAGTGAATCTCTTTATCATTTTAAAGACTTTCACTAGAATACTCTTTAAACTATGAAAACAAGCATATAAACCAAATGTATGTTATTTGTCTGAATAACCCTTTAAGCCCTGGTATTATTCTGGTAAACCTGTGTCATGCCTACTCCCAGGCTAGTGTAGCTTTGCTGACATTTAATAGTTTAAACTGAATGCTATGTTTCAGATAAAATCTGATCAAGGTACTCTGTATCTGATTATGAATCAGGGTAACTTCCCCACAATCAATGTTAAAACTAACAGCTGCAATTATAATAAAACAAAGTTTATTTATTTGTCACTTGTATGGTTTGCATTAACACTGTAATGCAGTTACAATGAAATTCCCCTAGTCGCCACATCACGGCACCTGTTTGTGTCAATGCACCTAACCAGTGCGTCTTTCGGACTGTGGGAGGAAACTGGAGCACCTGGAAGAAACCCACACAGACATGGAGAGAAAGTGCAGACTCCACACAGACTTTGACTCAAGTCGGGAGTCAAACCCGGGACCCTGGCACAGTGAGGCAGCAGTGCTAACCACTGTGCCACGCTATGAGGCATGAGGTGAAATTTGCAGTGGTTGCAGTTGATATGTTTCTCATGACGTATCTGTATGTACATGTTTGTACGCCCTTACTGAATATGCAAATCATGCAGGCTCTACTTCATGGGATAGAACTTCTTTGCGAGTCCTCCCATCAGCAGTAGGTTAGAGAAAATCCCGAAGGAATGGCATAAGTGTTTTTCCCGATTGAGGGAACTCCAGAGGTTGTGTTGGAACACGGCTCTTCAAATTAGCAGGACAGCTGGTGTGTTATTTTCAACCCCAAACATCATGTTGCCTGCTTAACAACTTTTAAAAAATTTTTTTTCTAATGTTAAAGTTACTTCAGCAGCATGATGGTTAATGAAGTGATGGCTGATTTATCATTCAGTTAGTCATAACTTGTTTTGATTCTATTAGTGTCACAAGCTGCCAGTAACAATGCAGCGTTCAGTTTATAAAAAATGCTTACATTGCCAAAAGTTAATTCAAGCTCATTGATCTGATGAGAGATGATTTTATTAAGGCACAACTGATGCATAACATTTATTTACAGTTATTTAAAGATGTCTATTTATCATAATTATGAGTTATATGTACTAATGTAGCTGTCAAATAATAATTCTTGCAGGGGTGCATGGAGAATGGGTCCACCTTGTTAATTGCAGACTTTAGTAAGCTGTTTTCTGCAAGACCTTTCATTAGCCTTGTGTGTTCCGGAGGCTGTACTATGGGGTGGTGCAATGAAGCAATGTTTTTCTTTTGCCTGTTGACCTACTTTCAGTGAAATAACGGGTGTCAGTCACAGAGTGAATTATACTTCGAACAAAAATGATGGGGGTGAGAAAAATATCCAGTTGTCACAGAGACTTTAATTACCAACCTGTGGAGCATTTTGGACGAATCCCTCAAACAAAGTGAAACGTGGTGCTGCAGGGCTGTTAGGCGATCAACGTCAACAAACAATGCAGGGAAGTTGTGGTCGAATTTCCCCTCCTTCGCTCAGATGATATCTGATGCAGTCGACTAAAACAGCAAAGCAAGATGGAGGGGTGGCATGGTGGAGTGGTTAAACAGAATGAGTTCCACTCACAAAACATTCTCATTCATTTCTCTCAGTGTTTGGCACCATGGATAGCATAGTGGCACAGTGGTTAACATTGCTGTCTCTCAGTGTCAGAGACTAGGGTTCGATTCCCAGCTTGGGTCACTGTCTGTGCAGGGTCTGTATGTTCTCCCTATGTCTACGTGGGTTTTCTCCGGGTGCATTGGTTTCCTCCCACAGACCGAAAGACATGCTAGTTAGAGTGCACTGGCCATGCTAAATTCTCCCCAGACAGGTGCTGGCGTGTGGCAACTAGGGGATTTTCACAGTAACTTCATTGTAGTGTTAATGTAAGCCTACTTGTGACACTAATTAATAAACTTAAACAGTTCAGGATTGAATTTGCCCACAAAACCTGTCTCACACCTCAGACAAAAATGACAAGATCCGCTGGTTGGGGAAGGCTTATCAAATTGTGGTCATTTTCTTTGGCACGTTTTAAACACTTCATGCAAAAAGATTTCACCTACTAAGAAACTCATTAACATACACCAATGATTTTTTTTTGAAGACTTTTTTCAGTAATTTTAAATGGCCTTTCTCACAGTTGAATGACAGGACATCCTTAATCCTTATTTTTGCTTGTAAATCATTTTTACTGCATTGATAGCACGGCACCAGGCGCTAATTCTTCAATACATCCAGTAATCATTTTAATGAAAAAGGGAATAAATTGATTTTATCCCATTTGCTGCCGTGGGGCCTAGGTTTGTGGAAGAATCATAGAATCCTTACAGTGCAGAAGAAGCCATTTGGCCCATCAGGCCTGCACTGACTCTTTGGCAGAGTACCTTACTCAGCTCCGCACTCCAGAGCTACAGAGCTCAGGCAATGCTAAGTTTTTGGGGAGCTGGATGGCTGATGGAGATGACTAAGATGCACAAGCCCAATTGAAAGAATTTCATTTGAGAGGGAAGTTAAGCCTGAGATACTGGGGGAATCAAAAGTCAATATAGGTAGAATTTAGTTTTTTGTTAAGTGTAGGCAACAGAATTTATTTCTGTCAGAAAAACTTACCTTCTCATTATGAGACACAATAGTGAATCCAGCATGCTTCCCCTTTTCAATGGAACATCTTGCTTCAACATCATACCTTCTCTCCTGTCTGCTACTCTGAGAGTTGGGTCAAAGCAGGTCTTAGCACCTTTCTGCTTGAAGGCATGGTTGACTGAGCAACGTTCGCTAGGCCTGACTGACTGTCAAGATCTCTCTGCATTTTAATCACCTGTGGTACAAGTGTTCTTTTTAGCTTGTGTAACAACTTTGCTTTTTTTTAGAAAGAAGGCATTTAAAATAACTCTTTTTTTCTCCTTCAAACCATTCTTTAGCGGCACGATGACAAAAAAAATACAATGAGACACCTTTGGAATGTCGATAGTATAGTTATGATCCACATTAAACAGGCAGGTTAGGTAAAGGAAATACATAAGGCTGAGGAGTAGGTGGATTATAGAAAATAGCAAGGAACCAATATAAATATAGAATAATACATTTCAAAAATTAAGAACCAAGAACCAAGCTGTATAGGGCATTGGTGAGGCCGCAGCTGGAGTACTGTGTGCAGTTTTGGGCGCCGCACCTGTGCAAGGATATTTTGGCCCTGGAGGGAGTGCAGAGGAGGTTTACTAGGCTGATACCGGAGTTGAGGGGATTGAGCTATGAGGAGAGGCTGAATAAACTAGGCTTGTACTCGTTAGAGTTTAGAAGAATGAGGGGAGATCTCATTGAGATGTATAAGATGATGAATGGGATGGATAGGATAGAGGTGGAGAGACTCTTCCCGCTCAAAAAAGACAGTAGGACTAGGGGGCACAGCCTCAAGATAAAGGGGAGGCGGTTTAGAACGGAGTTGAGGAGGAACTTCTTCACTCAAAGGGTGGTGAATCTCTGGAATTCTCTGCCCGTTGAAGTGGTGGAGGCTGCCTTGCTAAATATTTTTAAGAAGCGGGTTGATGGGTTCTTGATAAGAGAGGGGATTAAGGGTTATGGGGAGAGGGCGGGAAAGTGGAACTGAGCCACGACAGATCAGCCATGATCTTATTGAATGGCGGGGCAGGCTCGAAGGGCTAGATGGCCTACTCCTGCTCCTATTTCTTATGTTCTTATGTTCTTATAATAATAAGAGTCACATGGGAGTGTGAAAACAAAATACTATTATGAGGAATAATAATAACTACATTGAAAAAGGTGAGTGGCAAGGCAGGGGCTGGGCCCACTCAGTCAGAGTGCCAAGGATCCAGGTACAGTTTCTGGCTTGAGTCACTGTCTGTGTGGAGTTTGCATGTTCTCCCCATGTCTGTGTGGGTTTTGTCCGGATGCTCTGGTTCCCTCCCACGGTGCAAAGATGTGCGGGTTAGGTGGATTGATCCTGCTAAATTGCCTCTTAGTGTCACAAAATGGGTAGGTTAAGGGGGTTAGCGGGATAAATGTGTGAGGTTACGGGTATAGGTCTGGGGTAGGATGCTGTGTCAGAGAGTCGGTACAGACTCAATGGGCCAAATGGCCTACTTCTGCGCTGTAGGAATTCTATGATAACAGGTCCAGATATGATGGTAATGGTGGATAATGACATGGCGAATTGGCAAACAATATTTTTCTGTTTACTGTGGAAAAGGAGTCTATGAAAGGAAAGTGTTGAGGTCAGTGAAAAGGAGAAATTCATGGATATTGTGAATTGATTTGACAAATTTGCACTCTTAGGACTCATCTGAAATTCTGGTACGAGACCTCCTGATCCAAAAGATAAAACACAAACCCTGCAGAGCCCACTTCATCTTGATTGCTGTTAACATTCTAGTGCATGGAACTCCAACCAGCAAAGTGCAATGTTTTGAAACCCCCAATTGAGTATCAACAAAAGAAATTGTACTGGATAAACCAAGGTAGTTGAAGCCAAGATTCCAGATAATTTCTATCCAAGGGTTCTAAAAATGATTGGAACTGCATTATGTGTGAGCTCCAAAATGGTGAAAATTCACTTCCAACATGTTTCTTCCCGCCTCACCCCCTCCACAACCCCCCAAACCTGCAGTGTGGTTTGCACTAGCAGAGGTGGCCCACCATTAGCCAGCGCTGAGATGTTCCAGTCCCGTCAGGTTTCCTGTTGTTCAAACTCTCCACTGCCCAGTAACCTGTGGCACGTGGTCACCGTTGGCAGGATCAGTAGATCCTGATGGTGGGAACGGCAGGGAAATCCAGTCCATTACATTGGTCAGGAGGAGCACAGATCGGAGAATCGGTGACAGAAAGACAGTCTTGAATTTATATAGCATCTTTCATGACCTCAGGATGTCCTAAAGCGCTCTCCAGCCAATGATGTACTTTTCAAGTGTCTTCACTATTGCAAGTGTGGCAACCGAGTTACCCATAGCAAACTCCCACAAACAGCAACGTGACAATGTCATTTTGTATCCTCTTACTTTTCTGGCCACTAACATGAATGAGAATGTAATCTTATAATTTTGCACCTTTAACTTTCCAAACTAGATTATTGAAGGGTAAGAAAACATGCATCTCTATTCAAACAGGGGGAAATAAGACCATAAGATGTAGGAGCACAATTAGTCCATTTGGCCCATGGAGTCTGCGCCATGATTCAAAGATACTGATATGTTTTTCAACCCTATTCTCCTGGGGCCATGCCCTGTCAGTGCAATGATGCCAGTCTACAGTGGTCTGACTCCACCTGAAATCCTGGCATCCGGGTTCACTTAGAATAATATGTAGAGGAAGTCCAGTCAGGACCCATTCCTGAATAGTTAGCTTGCTGTGGCAAGTGCAGCCCCAGCCCAGGGAATCTGGATTCCGCGGTAAAATTACTGCCCTTCGATATACAGGACTGAATGATTGAGCAATTGGAAAAATACAAGCTGTTTAGTTCGTAAGTCAACATGGCTGTGTGAGACCGAGACCATTTCTAACTAATTTGATAGCATTCTTTGGTGTGGACAGTCGATGGATATCACAGGCATTGATTTTCAGAAGGAATTCCATGGTGACATTCAAAAGGGATTCCTAGCCGAGATTAAAGCCGGGGAATTGGGGATAGCCTGAGGCACAGAATAGAAAATAAGTTGGGAAACTTTTGAGTCGGTGATTTGTGTTAAGTGATACATTTTCAGCTCAGCGTGAAGGAACAAGTGTTCCTCCTCCAGGATCATGTGCCAAGGCCCTGGTGTTAAATGCGAACTGACTTGTATTTGGAAGGGAGCAAAGCTTAGCTTTTGGTGAACTGGAGAGAAGTTGTGAACCAAGAAAAGTGAACTGAAAATGAATAACAACAACTTTGCATTTATGTAACCTCTTTTGAAATGCAGGCAAATATCCCAATGTACCTCACAGGAGGGATTCTCAAATAAAATCCAACACATTGTCATGTGAGGGGGTTTTAGGAAAAGTGACAAGGTCACTCAAAGAGGTGGGTTTTAAGGAGCATCTTAAATGAGGCAAGGGAGGTTGCGAGGCAGAGAAATTTAAAGAGGGAATTCCAGAGCTTGAGGTTTAAGCAGTTGAAGGGATGGTTATCAGCGATGGAGTAATGAAAACTGGGGATGTATAAGAGGAATTGGAGGAAATATGAGATTGCGGAACCTAGGACTGGATGTGTTTGCCAAGTTAAGAAGGGATCAGGCCACAGAGAAATTTAAAAGCATTTTTATTAGTGTCACAAGTAGGCTTACAACACTGCAATGAAGTTACTGTGAAAACCCCCTAGTTGTCACACTCCAGTACACCGAGGGAGAATTTAGCTTGGCTAACCGGCACATTTTTCAGACAGTGGGAGGAAACCAGGCCACCCGGAGGAAACTCATGCAGACACGGGGAGAACGTGCAAACTCCACACAGAGAGTGACCAAAGCCAGGACTTGAACCCAGGTTCCTGGCGCTGTGAGGCAGCAGTGCTAATCCCTGTGCCACCGTGCTGCCCATACATAAAGCACCCTCAACATAGTAAAATTTCCCAAGGCACTTGGGAAGATAATCAGGCAAAAACTGATGCCAAGCCAAAAGAAAAAGATGGCAGATGAATAAATGATTATCCAAAGATTTTTAAGCAGCATCTTAAAGAAGGAGAAAACAGGAAAGGAATTCTAGATTTTACTCCAAGAGGATTTGGTGGCTGAAGAACTGCCACTGATCATGGAGTAAAGGGAAGAGGAGATACACAAAAGGCTAGAGTCAGCAATTTAGGGCTTTCAGAGGGTATGAGGGCGCAGGAGGTGACAGCAATAGGAGTGGGCATGCTCACAAAGGGAGTTGAACATGGCACTCAGCATTTTGAAATTGATTCATCAGTGGACCAGAAAGGATGATGGGTGAATGGGATTTGGTGCAAGTTTGGATACAAGCATTTAGTAACGAGTGTATATTTGTTTCAAACTGGCACTCTGTGGCTATGGTGCCTTGTGGCACAATGGATAGCAGAAGCTCTGAGGTCCAGTCCAATGCCAGAACTCATTGCTGATGGCAGCAGTGTTCATAATGCAGTTCAAGAGGCTGATAATCAGCTCCGGAATCCTTCCACTTCTTCCCCCACTATTCCCCATAAGGGGAAAAAGCAGTGTGTGGATGTGAAGATAGGCTAAAAAGAAATTAGTTTCTGCGGTTTTCCAGTTTTTTGCACAGTTGCACGGGAGCTGTGCCATACAGAATGATTTTGGCAATCAAATACAATTTTAGGAGTGCAATCTTGTGGGGTTCTGTTGTCCTTTAATGCGGACATGAAGTGCATTATGAATGAATGGAATAATAACCGAGGCTGATGTTTTGAGTATTCTAACAGTTTTAGCATCTCTACATTATGAGGTAAGGTAAAGATGCCATGGTCCCAGATGACCATAAGCTGGCGTCCCCTTTTGAGGGGGAGAGCTGACTTTTGGGTAATGCCTCACTCATTAAATCATTCAGCTGCAAAATCCACTTTCTTGACACAGTTCAGTTGCTGTCAGAAAATAGAACATTAACAAAACACGGTTGGGAGCAGTCTCTGACTGTGTGCCATGAAATTAGAAACTTAAAGTTATAACAGATGATGAACTGGCTGTCCTCAAGTCTATACAGTGTGCAAATGTGGTGGCTAAGGGATACACATGATCATACTACCTCAGAAAATCTTTTCAAGTAGACCCTACAATCATGGTGGCGGTATGGTGGCAGAGTAGTTCGCACTGCTGCCTCACGGAGCCAGGGATCCGGGTTTGGTTTCTTGCTTGGGTCACTGTCTGTATGGAGTTTGCACATTCTCCCCAGCTGTGTGGGTTTCCTCCGGATGCTCTGGTTTCCTCCCACAGTCCAAAGGTGTGTGGGTTAGGTAGATTGGCCATACTAAATTACCCCTGACTGTCAGGGAGACTATCTGGGGTAAATGCATGGGATTATGAGGATAGGGCCTGGGTGAGATTATGGTTGCTGCAGACTCGATGGGCCAAATGGCCTCCTTCTGCATTATAGGATTCTATGATTCTATGACTATGAGCATCTTGTACTTGGCTGCAGTTCAGAGTTCTTTCCTTTCTGGATGTCTTGCCTTGTACAGTTTGAGGAAAGTGTTATAATCCAGGTCAGAAACTCCAAGGTGTTTAATGAAGTCAGCCTAGACCATATGTTTTACAGTTTGAGTTTTGGCACTGGTAAGCATAGGAAGTTTCATGCCAGGTATGATTCGAATGACTCACTAGGGAGCTTTTATCAAACAAAGTTTATTTAACAATACAGTTAACATATAGAAAGAAAATTCACAATAATTTTTACTGATTACAAACAAGAAAAATAACATCCACAATATTGTATAAACCTTAACAGTTAAAAATACTGTTCCAATACCAACATTCTTCTAAACATACACCCAGTTTTGGATTCACACTGAAAATACATATGCATATGTGATGCTGAATCTTTCAGCTTTCCAAACCCTTCTGTGGTTCACTCCTTTGGCTGTTGACTTGAAATCGCTGAGACCTTCTGACCCTGGTATTTTCAACACACTTCAAGAGACAGAGACACTCCTTGCCTCTAGTTACTAAGAGCCAGCCACCAAGAGCTAAATTTCCAATGACAGAGCAAGACGCAGAAATACTGCCTGCAGTCTGTAGTCCTAACAGCTTCTAACTAGCCAAACTAAAACTGAATCCTTGGATTCATCTGTGAAGGAACCACCTGACCGTGACCTGTCAATCAGTCTTCCCCCAACAATTCAATTGCAAAACTCCAGGATATTGCATTAGGCCCAAATTAAAAATAAACTAAAGGCCCACTGTACAGACATTCAACAGACATTACAGCAATGATACAAAAAAACTGCAGAGAGACAGGATTAAAATACATTCCTTAAAGACACAGTAGCATCACAAAAGTAGACACGTTAAGGGTACAGAGATTATTGAACATAGGCAGGAAGAGTATTTGATGAGCAGAATGAAATATGCTCGCAAAGAATATTGATAAAGGTAAAGAGTACTATCAACAATTGTTTCAGTATTACTGTTGGCTGAATTCAGAGAAAAAGGCGACAATCCCTTAAATGCAGCACAGATTGGTTTCTGAACCTCTTTCGAATCCACATAGTGCAGAAGGAGGCCATTTGGCCATTGAGTCTACACCGACGACAATTCCACCCAGGCTCTATCCTTGTAACCCCATGTAATCCCCCGACACTAAAGAGCAATCCCACCCAGACCTGTTTCCTGTAACCCCAAGTATTTACCCCGCTAATCCACCTAACCTGCACATCTTAGGAGTATGGGAGGAAACCTGAGCACCCAGAGGAAACCCACAAAGACACTGGGTGAATGTGCAAACTCTACACAGAGAGTGACCCAAGGCCAGAATTGAACCTGGGCCCCTGGTGCTGTGAGGCAACAGTGCTAAGCATTTTACCACTGTGCCACCCATTTGTTCCCTCCTCTATCAAAAACAGAGGTTTGATGTATGGATGAGAATATGCATTCAGGATGGGGCTCACTGACTGATCATTGGATGAAGGAGCAGTGCTTCGAACACCCATGATTCCAAATAAACCTGTTGAAATTTAATCTGGTGTTGTGAGACTTCTTACTGTGATCATTTTAATGCATAGAAATAGATTTTTTAGCACATATTTAATTAATGTTAGATCTCTGTGATAGGGTGATTTTCTTTCTTTTATTGATGTTATGCATTGATATGTAATATTTTTTAACGAATAAGCAATGTTACTCAGAATGCATTTCTGTATGGATAATAAAGCGAAATGGAATTGAATTGAATCTTACATGCATCAACGAGTAAAAGGAGCTTCCTTCAGTAATTAGAAATGAAGTGATACATAAGGAGTAGCTATTAGCTTTATGATGTACATAAATACTGGCTCTTGAGAGCAATGATTTATTATTACCCTTGCTTGACTTATCACTGCGGGCATCAATTTTCCATTACATATTTTCAAAATATGGGTCTCTTCATGCAGAGTTTACTATACTTATAAAACTGTCTATAGATTACTTTTTGCTGTTATGGTATAGATTTAATGAAAGGGAAATAGCAATGTAAGCATTATTATATAAAAAAACGTGAGGCTATGTAAGGGCAAGTGGTACTTCCTATGATCTTCAGAAATAGGAGCAGATGTAGGCCATTTGGCCTGTCAGGCCTGCTCCAACCATTCACTAGGTTTGTAGCCGATCAGATTGTGGCCATAAATGAACTTTCCTGCCTGACACCATAGCTCCTGGCTTGCTTTGTAGATCAAATATCTGTCTAACTGAGTCTTGAATATATTCATTGACCGAGCATCTGCCAGGAAACTACTGCTGTGAGCAGTAAACCAGTATGAGTTCCTCAGCAGAAACCACTGTCTTATATGAACCAAGTGAGAATTCTCAACTATCACTAAAGATATCAGTACACCTTTAGAAATTGTTTTGTCTTGTGCCTGTGTGTGTCTTGTGTGAATGAGGGGTGTTTGTAGCGATTACATTTCAGCTGTTGGGAAATAAATATTTATTCTTGCTTTTGATTTAAAATTACAAAATAGCTTGTATTGTGTCTGTTTTTAAAAATCACAGCACTCAAGGTGTTAAAATATTCTTTCTCAAAAATACATCTTTCTGTGGTTAGTTGAGAAGTGGGAAAGGAGGAAGTTATTCCAGATTCTTCACTGTCCATAGTATCATGCAGGGTTTAATGCCCAACCTCTGGACCAGCTACCAGTGCATGCCCAATAATGCGGGAATTGTATATTAGCGGCAAGGGCAGGTTACAGACCATCATCCTGCCCAATGGGTGCAGGAGGGCGGAAACTTTGGCACATGATGTTGTCGGTCATGACCTGGAACAAAGTAATGGCCAGCACTTGAAAGGGTCCCCGGAACAGGGCAATGTCAAGTGACCCAACAACCGGGTACATCTACTACACAGAGTGAAGATCTGTGCATTTTATTGTCCGCCACGAAAGTCAACTTAAATTTTAGCTGATCTCTGTCAAGCATATCAATCTTCATGGATGGCACAAATTTGAAAGTTCAGTAATTGGCACACTTTTAGGCATTGAGAAGTTGTACACTTCTTACATATTTTCATGCATAGAAATGTACACCATTTGAGTGAGGAGGGAGGATTTCTAGAAGAGGAAAAGCTCTTCAGAATTTTACCGCCTCACTCGCCTGAGGCTTGTAAGATTCCACCTGAGGCCATATAGAATGCCTCGGAATTGGGGAAGACGTGCCCGATAAAATTCTGACAACTGACTCCTGATTCAGTGAAGCCTGTCTTGGTGCCTTCCTGATCAATGTGACCAGCTCATGCAGGGCACTGGGAAAAGGAGAGTGGATAGTTCACTAAATACCTTCTGCAGCAGAGGCGAATTGTACCACAGAAACCGGTTTACCATATTAAAGCATCCCCGGTGTCATGGCCACCCACTAGATCACGGCCAGCATCATTGCTATGGTTCTTCAACTCATTATCACCCTCACCCTCAATGGATTGGCACCAACCTGGCGTGTCATTATCCTTCAAGTCATCTCCTCTTTGGATGACAATGTTGAGGGAGTGCACAGCAAACCATGACCATCAGGGACACAGGTGAGGGGGACTCCTGCAGTATTCCCCCAGATCTGCCCAGGCCTAGGAATCGCATCTTTAGAAGATGGACGGTCTGGTCCGCCATGGCCCTAGTGCTGATGTGACTTCCATTGCACTTCCTTCACAGGTGTCATTAGCCATCTTTTCATGGATAGTCATACAGTCATGCAGTCATTGAATCCTACAGTGCAGAAGGAGGCTATTTGACCCATTGAGTCTGCACCGACAACAATCCCACCCAGGCCCCATCCCTTTGACCCCATGTATTTATCCTGCTTATCCTCCTGACATTAAGGGCCAATTTAGCATGGCCAAGCCACTTGACCTGCACATCTTTGGAGGTGGGAGGAAAGCGAAGCACCCAGAGGAAACCCATGCAGACACAGGGAGAACATGCAAACTCCACACAGACAGTGACCCAAGCTGGGAATTGAACCCAGGTCCCTGGTGCTGTGAGGCAGCAGTATTAACCACTGTGCCACCTTGCCACCCCACTGTGGTCATGCACCAGTTTCACGTTGATCAGCTAGAAGCTATTTTCTATTGCTGAAAGTGCCGGAACCAGGAATGTCTACATGTTTGCAGTCAGTGGCCCTTTGCATCATGGGGAAACCTACAATTGCTGCAAACCCTTAGTCCCAGTTCATTGGACATTGGGCATCCTGTGTGAAAGTGGTTTAATTCCCAGACCATCAGAACATTGTAACTGCAAACACCAGGAGACGATGTGTGCAGCAGACTGTATTATCCTTCTAAAGTCCCCACGAGCTGCCTGGAAAGAAACTGTTGTGAAGTGCGACTGGCATTGGATGGCCCCTAAGGCAGTTGGATGGGCTCTCCCCTGTATGTGTCTCACATTGTGGTGTCACAGATGTCCTTCAAAGCCTGAATTACCTTCAGTACTGAGCATCACTCAGGAGCAGGTACCTGAATCACTGCCCATTTACCCTTGGGGCAGCATAAACTTGCCTGTGCCTCCGATGAGGCTTTCTGGGCTCCTCCTGATCATTGGTGTCTGCTGCTGCTCTGCTCCCTTCCTGAGGAACCTGGGAATGCCGGGAACGCATTCTGGCATTCCTTTCTTCCTCTCACCCTACTCCTACTCTCTCCTCCTATCTTCCTCATTGGAACTTTTGTCTCCAAGTAAGACTGCAATCCCTGGGGATAATTCTCCCATTCCCACCTGCTAATTCTTTGGCAGGTCAAGACCACGCTGGAAACCAATGGGAACACCAGGGAAATCTATTTTTAATGTTATTTGAGTGTAATTATCAGGCCTGGGACTGAATTCTGTGGGATCATTATTGCTGTGGGGGATGGCTGGAGACCGGGATGCTCTGGGGCAGGAGGTGGGGGGGGGGGGGGGGGGGGGGCAGGGCTGGCCTGGGCATGGCTGTGAGGGCTGGGGAAGCAGCACTGCAGGGGTCCCAGGCTGGGCCAGCAAACTGCAGGCTGACAGTTCAGGGTCACCGTACATGCGCAAAGACCCGGAACTGTCAGACTCTGGAGTGAATAGGCCCCACACCCAAGCTTTTAATGAGATTCATGATTGTGACCCCTGCATTGCACAGAGTGTGGGAGATTCAAGTCTGAACTCCCACTGAAAAGACAATTGTGATTTACGCCAGTTTTTCCACAAATTCATCACTTAGATTTTTTTTTGGGAGAATCGTGCCCGACCCCGTACCCCCCCATCTGATTTGCTTTGATTTGATTTATTATTGTCACATATATAAGTGTACAGTGAAAAGTATCTTGCGTGCTATACAGAGAAAGCATAATGTTCATAGAGAAGGAAAGGAGAGAGTGCAGAATGTAGTGTTACAGTCATACCTAGGGTGTAGGGAAAGATCAACTTTGTGCAAGGTAGGTTGATTCAAAATTCTGATGGCAGCAGGGAAGAAACTGTTTTTGAGTCGGTTGGTATGTGACTTCAGACTTTTGTATCTTTTTCCCAATGGAAGAAGGCGAAAGAGAGAATGCCTGGGGTGCATGGGGGCCTTAATTATGCTGGCTGCTTTGCCAAGGCAACGGGAAGTGTAGACAGAGTCAATGGATGGGAGGCTGGTTTGGGTGATGGACTGGGCTTCAATCTATGGCTGAAAGTTTTCTACCTCTCACTCCTGGTTGAGGGTAGGAGAACATTCAAGGGACAATCAAAAATCCCCTCTGAATGAGAGGAGATTCTTCCTCCTGAAAGAAAAATCCAAAATGTTGACTGCAGACCCAGCCAAACAGTCCATTGAGTTTGAGCTGCAAATCTGAGTCTCTGGTTTTTGCTGTACTTTAAAAAGGTGCCCAAACAAACTTGCCCTTAAAAACAAGGCGGAAATCTCACCATTGCCTTCTAAGAACATTAAAACTAGGAGCAGGAGTAGACTATCTGGTCCTTCAAGGCTGCTCCACCATTCAATAAGATCATGGCTGATCTTTTCGTGGATTCAGATCCACTTATCTGCCCGCTCACCATAACCCTTAATTCTATTACTGTTCAAAATGTATCTATCCTTGCCTTAAAAACACTCGATGAGGTAGCCTCAACTGCTTCACTGAGCAGGGAATTCCACAGATTCACAATCCTTTGTGTGAAGAAGTTCCTCCTCAACTCAGTTCAAAATCTGCTTCCCCTTATTTTGAGGCTGTGCCTCCTAGTTCTAGTTTCACCCGCCAGAGGAAACAACTTCCCTGCTTTTATCTTATCTATTCCCTTCATGATTTTACATGTTTCTATAACATCTCCCCTCATTCTTCTGAATTCCAATGAGTATAGCCCCAGTCTACTCAGTCTCTCCTCATAAGCTAATCCTCTCAAATCTGGAATCAACCTAGTGAATCTTCTCTGCATCCCCTCCAGTGCCAGCATATCCTTGAGTCCAAAACTGTACTCAGTACTCTAAGTGTGCCCTCACCAGCACCTTCTCCAGCTGCAACATAACCTCGCTGTTTTTAACCTGCATCCCTCTAGCAATGAAGGACAAAATTCCATTTGCCTTCTAAATTACCTGCTGCACCTGCAAACCAACTCCTTGAGATCCCTGCACAAGGACACCCAGGTCCCTCTGCACAGCAGCATGCTGCAATTTTTTACCACTTAAATAATAATCCATTTTTCTGGTATTCCCACCAAAATGGATGAACTCACAATTACCAACATTGTTCTCCATCTGCCAGATCCTTATCCACTCATTTAGGCTATATCCCTTTGCAGACTTTGTGTTCACTTGCGCACTTTGCTCTGTCACTCATGACTGCCACTTCTGACTGTATTATTACAGTGATATTGGTTGCTAATGATTTCAATTGGATTTTAAATTGAGGTTTGATTTGATTTGATTTATTATTGTTACAAGTATTGGTATACAGTGGAAAGTATTGTTTCCTGCGTGCTATACAGACAAAGCATACCGTTCATAGAGTAGATAAGGAAGAAGAAGTGGAGAGGGTGCAGATATAGTGTTACAGTCATAGGTAGGGTGCAGAGAAAGATCTACATAATATGAGGTGGGTCCATTCAAAAGTCTGATGGCAGCAGGGAAGAAACTGTTCTTGAGTTGATTGGTGCGTGACCTCAGACTTTTGTATCTTTTTCCCGATGGAAGAAGTTGAAAGAGAGAATGTCTGGGTTGTGTGGGGTCCTTGATTATGCTGGCTGCTTTTCCAAAGGAGCGGGAATTGTTGATGGATTCGATACTTGGGAGGCTGGTTTGAGTGGTGGACTGGGCTACGTTCATGACCCGGTTTCAATAACATGGGTGGGTTCCTGACCTTTTGACCCGTAGTGTGCCATATTATCTGAAACTAGTGTATCGATAATGTATATGGAGCTTGACATTATCATGATTCTAATATGCTCCATGAAGTGGGAAGTGGTCCCCATCATGGATATTATTTGCCCCCTTTACTTGAGTTGAGGCGGGCAATTTAAATCCCAGTTGGTCTTCAGAGAGTAAGAAGTCTCACAACTCCAGGTTAAAGTCCAACAGGTTTATTTGGTAGCAAACACCACTAGCTTTTGGGGCTCCGCACCTTTGTCACGTGAGTCCTGACGAAGGGGCAGACACTCAACCTGATGAAGGAGCAGAGCCCTGAAAGCTAGTGGCGTTTGCTACCAAATAAACCTGTTGGACTTTAACCTGACGTTGTGAGACTTCTTACAGTGTTTACCCCAGTCCAACACTGGCGTCTCCACATCAGGTCTTCAGAGATGTCAGGAGTGGCTCGGAGGCAAAGACTGTTGGTCACCTTGGCCCCACCAAAGTGGTTCCTCTTCATGCTAATGCACAAAGTAGTTGTTTACTGCCTGTCACATTATGCGTGTGCTGTTGGAATATATTGATTGGCGCTGCTGCTGTTTGTGAGAGTGTGCAGCTGTTTGGGAAAATTGAGTTGTCTGCACTTTGTTTTTTCTGATGTTCACTCCAAAATTCAAATGATAAACAACCACTGGCAACTGGGTCATTATTCACTCAGAACCTGATATAAAGGCACCATTGTCGGTACATCAAAGCAGCTGCAGAATGAGTATTATTGAAGACTCAAATGCCACGCATTATTTACAGTGGTTTTGTATTCAAAATTATTGTGTGATCTTTACTCTGTGACCAAACCCATTGATGTGACTCATTGTCATTGTCCCGCTTTGTTTTCTGATTTCTTTGTAAACTTTTATAGTATAGTTGCATCTCAAGCTGAATAATATTAAAAAGCTTGGTTCCAGCCCATGAATACGCAACATCAATTAGATATTTGGAAGACTGAAGAAGGAAAATTAATTTGTGTAAATAATTATGTAGCATTAATGAGTATACATAATTCAAATCAGTAAAGTACAACTATGTTACTCGAATATATATAGTGAAGATACTGAATAGCGCGAAGTTAAGTTTAAGTTTTGTGCTTATTTATTACTGTTAAAAGTAGGCTTACGTTAACACCACAATGAAGTTATTGTGAAAATCCCCTGGTTGCCATGGTCCAGCACCTGTGTGGGTAGACTGAGGGATAATTTAGCATGGACAATGCACCTAACCTGCTTGTCTTTCGGACTGTGGGGGGAAACCAGGGCATCTGAAGGAAACCGACACAGACACGGGGAGAATGTGCAGACTCTGCACAGTCAGTGACCCAAGCCGGGAATGAACCCAGGTCCCTGGCGCTGTGAGGCTGCAGTGCTAACCACTGTGCCACCGGAGAGTGAGATAATGGCCAGGGGCCTGAATCCTGAAAGTCATTCAGTGATGCCCTGCTGCAAAGTGAAAGTATTGAAACATCAGATGAGGATAGGATGAGGCTTGGCTGCGATGTCTGCTTGTGGTTGCTGTCACGCACTGTCGAGGCTGTGACGTGAAGAATGGCTATTGGTGATGACTGAGGCCATGGAACCGTACCTCAGGGGAGGTTCAATTTCCTCTTTAGAAGAAAAAAAACTGCCCAAAACAAAATGGGCAAAAACCCTTGAACTTCATCAGGGATATAGATGCGCATCTAATTGACCAACCTCCTGTTAGACAGCTGTGCAATTTTCCTTTCCATTGATGTAAAATTTTGGCCATAGTCAACAATTGCAAGTTTTGCTTAACGCATTAAGCAACATCTTTTGATTTGATTTATTATTATCACATGTACTGGGAAGCAGTGAAAAATATTGTTTCTTGTGTGCTATGCAGACAAAGCATAGTGTACATAGAATACATAGGGTAGAAGGAAAGGGTGCAGAATATAGTGTTGCAGTTATACAGATAAGGTGCAGAGAAAGACCAACATAATTAATATATGGTATGTCCATTCAAAAGTCTGTTGGCAGCAGGGAAGAGGCTATTCTTGAGTCGGTTGGTACGTGTTCTCAGACTTTTGTACCTTTTTCTGATGGAAGAAGGCAGAAGAGAGAATGTCTGGGGTGCGTGGGGTCCTTGATTCTGCTGGCTGCTTTTCCGAGGCAGCAGGAAGTGTCAAGAGAGTCCATAGCTAGGTGGCTGGTTTGCACAATGGACTGGGCTATGTTCACGATCCTTCGTAGTTTCTTACGGTCTTGACAGAATCAGAGCCATACCAAGCTGTGATCCATCTGAAAGGATGCTTTCTATGGCACATCTGTAAAAATTGGTGAGAGTCGTGGTGGACATGCCAAATTTCCTTAGCCTTGTGAGCAAGTAGAGGTGTTGGTGAGCTTTCTTAACTATAGTGTCAGCAAGGAGGAACAAGGACAAATTGATGCTGATCTGAACATTTAGAAACATGAAGCTCTCTTCCAATTCATCACTGTTGGTGTTGACAGGGGCATGTCCACAGGGAACTACATCAGTGAATGATGAAATATAAATGAGCATTTCATCAGTTTTGTAAACACTGTAGCTGGAATCCTCTAGCAATTCGTGCCCTGCCACTGCAGTTGGCTACAACAGACAATTTGGCGTTCAGTCCAATCTCCATTCACAGCAGCGGGACTGAAGAATCCCAGCTGCCGGTGAGGTTGGAGAATCTTCCAATCACATAGTTTTAGTTCTTACGTCACTGATTGAAGGCAAAAAGAAATGGTGCTGGAAAATGGTTAAGGATAAAACTATACTTTTCAATTTGTGAAACAGAACAGGTTTAGTGTTTTTTGGACTGTTTCATAGCCTCAAGATTAGAGTAATTGTGTTGACTGCTCAAACTTTAGTATTTTGGTTTATGACATTCTCTTTGAACCTGTCACATTCTCATAAAGTACTCCCAGATTGTTATTGGCTGTATAACAGCAGTAAAGGAAATCTAGCAACATTCTGAATACTGCTCATTAATGTTGGAGCGACAAAATACACTGAAGTTCTTGTGGGCATACAGTTGAAGGACCCAATCTGTTAAGTGAGACACTTGAGTGGGCCCTTTGTGGCCAAGTAGTTATTTAAGTAATAATGTACTTATTGAGTAATGGTTACAGATTTCTACTCTATGGCATTGCCTTGTTAAATCGAGTCTAAGTGATTGAGTCAGGTCCAATGACTGAATCATTTAAGTCCCAGTTAATTAAAATAATGCATCAATTATGTCTGCGTCTTCAATTGCACACTGAAGATTTTGCCAAAACCCATGATTTTGGAGATGTGCACATTTGTTATTGTGCATAACTTGTATATGTTGGGTTCACGAACGCTGGCAATAGTGGGATGGCGCAGTGGCACACTGGTTAGCACTGCTGCTCACAGTGCCAGGGAGCTGGGTTTGAGTCCTGGCTTGGGTGACTGTGTGGAGTTTGCACGTTTTCTCCATGTCTGCATGGGTTTCCTCCAGGTGATCCAGTTTCCTCCCACAGTCTGAAGGATGTACTGGTTAGATGCATTGGCCACACTAAGTTCTCTCTCAGTGTACCCAAACAGGTGCTGGACTGTGGCAACAAGGGGATTTTCACAGTAACTTCATTGCAGTGTTAATGTAAGCTGACTTGTGACACTAATAAATAAACTTTACTTTAGGAGTTGTAACAAACAGTAGTTCAGTTGCTCGGTGAAAAATACTTCATGTCTATATTCTGCCTGCACGGCCAGGGAGAGTCCTGAGCTCCTAGGCCCCTTTTTGTAGCTGTGTCATCATGGGACCATTCAGTCTATGCAATGGTTATGAGGTGAATAGGGCTAAAGTAAGAAGAACTAACTGTAGCTCCTCCAATGTCCGTTCATCCCTGCCTGTGCCTATCAGTTACAAGTTTAAAAGTGAAATGGAGATTATATTCCCCCAGTTAGAGGAGCAGAGAGTGTGGGGTGGGATATGTAGTACTGGATGAGGGAGGGGGTGAGGTCATTGACTGAATTAAGTACCAGGTTGAGACCATCACATTGAACACACTGGGTAACTGGAAGCCAATGCTGGCCAACAAGGACAATGGTGGTCGGCGAGTGGGATTTACTGTGGATTAGAAAGTGGGCTGCAAAGGTTTTGAAGGATTTGAAGTTTATGGGAAGTGGAGGATGGGAGGCTGGTTAGATTTTTTTATATTTATTATTTCACATGATGTGGGCTTTGCTGGTAAGGCCAGCATTTGTTGCTCCTCTTTAATTGTCCTATAACAGAATGACTTGCTGGGCAGAACCCAAACTGAGCGTCAGTGAGCATGTCATTGATAAACAAGACCCATTTGATATCACTTTCAACACCTTACATCAGAAGTAGACTGCTGGGGTGGGAATTGGCTGGGTTGGAGTTTTTGATTTGACTTGATTTGACTTATTATTGTCACATGTATTAACATGTAGTGAAAAGTATTGTTTCTTGCGTGCTATATAGACAAAGCATACCGATCATGGAGAAGGAAATGAGAGAGTGCAGAATGTAGTGTCATAGCTAGAGTGCAGAGAAAGATCAACTTAATGCGAGGTAGGTCCATTCAAAAGTCTGATGGCAGCAGGGAAGAAGCTGTTCTTGAGTCAGTTGGTATGTGATCTCAGACTTTTGTATCTTTTTCCTGACTGAAGAAGGTGAAAGAGAAAATGTCCGGGATGTGTGGGGTCCTTAATTATGTTGGCTGCTTTGCCGAGGCAGCGGGAAGTGGATGTCGGGGACCAGCAGAGTGAAGGTCCTGGCTCCTGTGGCATTTTGGGTTCTTGGAGTCTGCCAAATGTAGGCTCAGGCTTCTAGGGTGTTTTCCTGGTGTGTGGAAGCCTGTGCAGAGGTCTCCCCGGCTCTGGGGCTGCAACGCCTGCTGCTGCTCACTCATGGAAAGCTGGTCCCGGTCAATCTCAAATCAGTCAGATTGGGTGTCTCCAGGGTCCTAAGGATTGCTAAGTCTGTTAGAACTTGCAGTAAAGCATTGTTCGAGAGTTTAAAAGAGTTAGAACAAAGTTTTAGAAGCTTAGAATGAGAGTAAAAGATAGAATCAGAAGGTGTGCTGGGGCACACCTTGCAAGAAGACGCCTCACTTTGGCGCCACCTTGAGAGAAAAAAAAATTGTTCCACTTTTTAAGTGCAAGACATAGCTGGGCCATTTTTCACATTGTCGAGTGTTGTAGCTGTACTGAAACAGAATGGTTAGGGGCAAGGCAAGTTCTGGAGCACATCTTCAGTAGTATGGCTGGAATATTGTCAGAGCCCATAGCCTTTGCAGTCTTCAGAGTCTTCAGCCATTTCTTGATGTCCGGAGGAGTGAATCAAATTTTGTAAAGACTGGCATCTGTGATGCTAGTGATCTCAGGAAGAGGCCAAGATGGATCATCCACTTGTCATATCTGGCTACAGATGATTACAAATGTTTCATCCCTGACTTTTGCATTGATTATGTCAATAAACTGCAGTATATAGATGTGGGAGAAGAATGGACCAAATCCGGAGCCTTCAGGGATTCCAGAAATAATAGTCTGGAAATTGAAAGACAATACATTGGCAGAAATGTTCTGGTTATTCTTAACCCTCTCTCCACTCACATTGTCTGCATCTGTAAAGACTTGATTACCTGTAAAGACTCGCATTCCAACCATTATCTTGTAATTGAGTTTGTGTCTTCATATACTCTGTTTGTGAACTGAACTCTTCACTCATCTGGTGAAGGGGCAACGCTTTTAGAGCTCGTGCTACCAAATAAACCTGTCGGACTTTAACCTGGTGTTGTGAGACTACTTACTGCACCAACAAAAACAACCCAAGCCTACCCAACCTTTCTTCATAACTTAAATATTCCATCCCAGGCAGCATCCTGGTGAATCTCCTCTGCACCCGCTCTAGTGCAATCACTCCTTTCTATACCACTGAAATGTTCTTATTTTCAGAATCGAGGTGTTATTACAGCTGTAAAGGACTTTGCATGATTACACTTGGATTACAAAATTTGATCAAATTAGCTTCTATCGTGTTGTATGATGCCATTGCAATTCAATCAATTAACACTAAGGGGCTGCTTCATGGACTTTGGCAATCAACGGGACATGTCAGCAAATAGTCATTACATGTAAACTGCAACACATGACCAGATGATGCCTCCCAAACAGAGGCACCATCTGCTGCACTGTCTCCACGTTTACAACATTTTAACACTTCTTAATGGAAGATAGCTGGAAAGGAAAGGAAAGAGATCAAATTACAGAGGAAAAATCAATTTTCACAGCATTCGCAACCAGATAAAATTCCTTGCCCAGTGACCTTGTACAGTTGGAAAGTTGTAACAAGTTTGACCACAGTATGAAGAGAAACCGTCCTGTGAGAGGAATCATATCACTTTGTGCCACCTGTCCAGTTATCAACAAGGGAACTAAATGTTTCTTTTGCACGGAGAATGAAAAGTTTTATTTGTGTGCAGGTTTTATGTGAATCAAATTCAGCGATACTGCAGGAGAAATCATATTTCAGTCACTGAGTACCACCATCAAGATTAGATGTATTATTATTAAATATCAAGGAGTAATGTAATGAAAGGGTAAGATTGGATGAGGTCTGGTAACAGGCAAAGGGATCACAATGCATTATTAGCCGTTAGCTCCAATGCAGGCAGACTCAAACTTCATGAGATCTGTTTAATTAAATGATTGCGGTGTGCAGCCAGCATGAAGTTGAGTGGTTAAACACCTAGTTACAGGGGGAGATAATTGTGAAAGCCTAACAAGTTACCTTGCTTTTGTTTTCTTTCAATTCATTTTAATGGCTGTGGGTGACACTGGCTGGACCAGCATTTATTGCCTGTCCTTAACTGCCCTCCATTCCAGAGGGCATTGAGAATTAACCACATTGTTGTGGCTCTGGAGTCACATATAGGTCAGCCCAGGTAAGGACAGCATATTTCCTTTCCTAAAGGACATTAAAGTGAACCAGATGAATTTTTACAACAATGGTTCCATCATTAGACTTTTAATTCCAGATTTTTGCTAAACTCAAATTTCACCATCTGCCATGGCAGGATTTGAACCCAGGTCCCTGGATCTTGCCCTGGGTCTCGGGATTAATAGTCCTGTGACAATACCACTACGCCACTGCCTCCCCAACCACTTGAAACAAGCATTCACCTTTTAAAGGAGGTATACCTTGGACAGAGAAGGTGCTGGAATTCATTGCACAAATGACTTTGACCTGGAGTGGCATAAGATGGCAAAAAGCGGGTTCCAACAGTACTGGAGTCCTTGGTGATGGAGGTCAGAAAGAGGGGAGGAACCCTCTATTCGTGGGGATGGGAGGCCCTTAAAACAAACTCTGAGCAGACAATGAGAGCAGATAGCAAGTCAGTGCCCAGCAATGTTGCCTCAAGGACTTGGGTGCAGTGCCGGAAGAAGCTCAATAATCTCACATGTGTGGGTAAGGTAAGCGAATGCACGTTCAAATCTTCCAGCAGCTTCACCACCATCACCACAAACTGCTCAATATATACAGTGAGATCCTCGGAGGTTGGTACTAGGGCCTCTAGCTTTCTTGATATATATTAATGATCTAGACTTGAGTGCACAGGACACAATTTCAAACTTTGCAGATGACACAAAATTTGGAATCATTGTGAGGAAGATCGTAATAAACTCCACGAGGACTTATACCGGTAGAATGAGACACCACATAGCAGATTAAATTTCATGTGGAGGAGGGTGAAGTGATTCATTTTGGCTGGAAGAATGACAAGAGACAATGTAAAAAAAAGTATTATTCTAAAGGGGATCCAAGTGTTAGAACGTAACCGGTGATAAGATTGGATCTGTTGTAATGTGACCAATGGTAACATGCTGTTAGAATCAGCTGACCCAGTAAACCATGTAACCAATGACAGAATGACTTGCTGATCAGCTGACCAGCTGACTCAGTATAAATTAGAACATGTTGGGAATCCTAGGGATCTAGGAATGGCCCAGGGTGAGACCGCAAGTTTGGAATAATGAAGTTTCTTTATTAAACCCTTTCTTTGATTTATAAGTTGTAGTAAGTTTTGTTACATTTTTATTGTCTACCTTTGAAGAGTTTCTTCTGGATGAACACCAAGAACAAAGGGACTTGGGGGCTTGAGGTATACAAATTATTTGATGTATTACAAATCACAGGGTAGGTTGTGAAAGTGGTTAAAAAGAAACAAATGTGATCCTGGGGCTTAGTAAATAGAGCCCAGAGTATTTTCCAGAGGCATAGCAGCTATTATGAACCTCTATATGAGAGTGCACAGCATTCATAGACACTTGTCCCTCTCTCTTGCCAGACCAAAGGCACACATCTGAGGACTGCAAGTGTTACTTAGCATGGCTGCTTGTTCTAGTCCTTATCAAACAAGTGAGGATTGCCATCATTGGAGTGATCGTCATTGAGGTTGGAAGGAATGAAGGTGGCAAAATGCTCCAACCTCATTCCCCTTATCACATTCCACTTGCCCCCATTGCCCTCCTCCCCCAAACTCTTCTGAATCTTCCCCCATGCCCAAGCTGCAGAAATGCATCTCTTGCTTCCTCTCCTCCTCTCACTGCAGCCTTACCCTTACAACATGTTCATTCCCCATACCCAAGAAATGGCCATTTTGCAAGGCTGGAGACTGTTGATGAAATCTCACATAATCCCTCACTTGTCACCATCAGCTCATATAATGGCACCACCCATACTTACACAGTGCCAGGAGAGGTGGGATCCGCAGGTGATGAGGCTCAGGGCACAAGTGGGTCAGCCAGGATAGGGGGAAAGGGGAGCCCAGTTCCCAGTTCTTTGGAAGACACGGTCATACATGAGTTCTTGTACAGGGGATGCCGATGAGGTCTTCACAAAGTGTACAGGAAAATGCTGATAGGTATACACAGGAATGCTTGCTGGATTGGTGAGCCTACCAGAATGCTTTCAGTCACTGTCAAGGAGCATGGAGGAGTTTGGCTGTAATATTTCATGGGGTTTTACTAAGAGCTTGGAGTCCTTCCTTTGCACAGTGGGAGTGGTGGCCAACTTTGTGTGAACCTTTGCGAGCCCATTAATTCTGTAATGTCCGATAGTTAATTCCTCAGCACTACTTTAGCACCAACAGAACCAATTCAGCATCAGAATGTGGGAGTGGAAGGTCAGGCTTGTAAACATGTTCATGTGACAGTACCTAATGCCATTATGGCTGTGAATGTCAGTGTTCAAATGCTCAACTAATCTGTCCTCTAACAGGCATTACTGAGGTGCCACCCTGGGGGAGTGGTGGTAGGTGTATGAACCGGTTGTGCACCTTCAGGCTGATTGCGTTTCCTTCTTCCACCATTCCAACTCTGCCAGTTCCCTCGTTGTTGCCAACTGCAGTTTTGTGATCTGGAATGCTGACCTTGTGTAGTGATAGTGATAGATCTCTGATGTGCCACATAATCACGTGTATTTTCTCCAAGTTAGTTATGCTTTTTGCCTGGAGCCTCCTGTTGTGCCCGCTGAGGTGGTGCAGTGTTGGGATTTCTGGCGTTGTAGCTGGTCGTTGGCATCCCCATTTTACTATAGATATTGCTGATCCACTACCCATATCTTCACCAATCTCCATTCGCTCCTCCTCCTATGCAGTCCTCATTCTTACCATTCCTCTACTTACCTTGTCAACACACCCTTCTCTAGCCTAAAGATTTCAGCACGGGGAGGTGATGTCCTAGTGGTATTATCTCTAGACTATTAACCCAGAAACTCAGCTAATGTTCTGGGGACCCGGGTTCAAATCCTGTCACGGCTCGTGGTGGAATTTGTACTCAATAAAAAAAAATCTGGAATTAAGAGTTTGCTGATGACCGTGAAATCATTGTCGATTGTCATAAAAACTCATCCGGTTCACAGACGTGCTTTAGGGAAGGAAATATGCTGTCCTTACCTGGTATGGCCTACACGTGAGTCCAGAGCCACAACAATGTGGTTGACTCTCAACTGCCCTCTGAAATGGCCTAGCAAACCATTCAGTTCAAGGTAATAAATGCTGGCCAGCCAGTGATGCCCATGTCCTACGAATGAATAAAGAATACAACCACTGCACATCAAGCTATTATCTGTAGTGTGCTGTTGTCTGCTGCTTCACTGTTGGTGGTGGAGTCTTGCCTCACTATATCCATGTACTGTTGAATTCTCTAATACCCTTAAATACTGCTACATCTTACTGCTTCAACCAGTTTTCGTCATCGCCCTAATTACTATGCCACTTCCTTTTTGAGATCTCCTGCTATATGTTTATAAAATATTCAGGGACATTTTATTGCACAAAGAACACTACCTAAGTGCACGTTGTTGTGGTTGTGCCTGTGTTCCACTGAGACAGACATGATATGAAGATAAATATTCAAGGAAACTTGGTACTGCTGCTCTTATCGACTACCACTGCAGCAATTAAATATAGTAGTCCTATTTGGCAGATGACAAAGCAGACTCGACCCCCCCCCCCCCCCACCCCCCCCCCCCCCCCCCCCGGGCACTACCCCCATCTCCACCCCGTGCCCCTGGTCTCTGTACAGCCCAAAACCCTGTGTTGCAATGAACTTAATGAGACAATCGTACCGCATTTATAAGTACATCCTTTGCACCAATAAAGTGAGATAGCCAGGCTGACGGTTATGTTCAGCATTGCACTGGGAGCAACGCAACAGGAGGGCGAGTGTCAGGGGAATAAAATAAATGATGCATCTCCTTTTCGAAAAGGTTTACACATCTACAAAGTCGACACAGCGTGTTGGTAGCATAACTTTATCGAAGACAGCTTTATGATCTGGAATGCACGCCTTGAGCGCAACAGTGATAAACCTGTGATGTGCCAGATATATTCTTGTCTACTTTCTTCACTTCTTCTGTTGCTTTTTTTTTTGCCCGGAGCCTCTTGTTATGCCAAACGTTATTAGATGAAGCTCATCCAGGTTTAATTCCATCTGTTGTTTTCCTTATCACCTTCTTCATAAAAGTATATAAAGGAAAGATGATGGAGAAGAGAAAAGCTTCAAAAAGGCGCATTCTCACTCTTTCCATTACTCAAGGTGAGGGACATTCCTGTTAACTGTAGGATAAAAAGTGCTGATGAGCTGAGTTACCTGCGCATGATGGAGCCGTGGCGGTTCAAAAGGAAAGTAGATAATTGAGTAGACATGGGAAAACATGCCAGCTGGAAGTGAATGTGGATAAACATAACCTCATAACTTCCTGAATCAAGTGAGCAGATGGGCTAAGAAATGCCAGATGGATTTGGGTTGATCAGGGTAAGATGGCGTGCATTTGCTCAAGAAGCATAAAATGTGGGTACACATGAGTGTGTCCAATTTTGCAGTGGATTGCAGGATTTGACAGAGCGTGGTATCATACGCAGCTACTTGAAATACCCTTGAAATCAATCAGTCTTTGTTCTGCTCTTCAGTGATTTCAAAAGATAAATACTTATGATCCATCCATTCTGTCAGAAATGGGTCCTTTGATCAACAATACTTCTTGGAATTAGAACATAGAACACTACAGCACAACCAGGCCCTTCGGCCCACAAGTTGAGCCAATCGCATCCATACCTACGAAGCCATAGAACTATCTGTAACTCCCAATCCCATTAAATCCCATATACTCATCCAGAAGTCTTTTCAAAGACCCCGGTGAGTTCGCCTCTACCACCACTGATGGCAGCCGATTCCACTCACTCACCACCCTCTGAGTGAAAAACTTACCCCTAACATCTCCTCTGTACTTGCTTCCCTGCATCTTAAACCGGTGTCCAGAATGCATGCAGAATTCTTCCAGAATTGGTTGATGTAGTATCTTGCCACCTTGGCAGAGGAACTGTTTCCTTTCCCTCTCTGGAGAAACACATAAATAGTTCCAAGAAATGCCCTGATTCCTTCTTCCATGTTGACATTCCTCCGTTGATAGGATGGCATGTTGTTCCCTCTTATCTATCCAAGTGTCTCCTCAGGGCTATGGAATGATTTTCAACATGAGGTAAACTAAAAAGTCACCTTGATCTAAAGTGATGGACCGTGAAGCATAGGGTGGGGGGTTGGCGGGGGGAAGGATGAGGTGTTGGGAAATGTGGCAATGTAAGGGTTTACCTGACAATTGCCCAGAAGAGCTAACTTTCTCTGGACAATTGTGCTGGGCTGGGAACCACCCAACAGAAATGATTGAAATCATGGAAACATTCTAAGTCTAAATTTAATCTAAGTCTAATTCTAAAACATTCTCCCCAAACATTCTAAGTCTTGAATTTGAGTGAAAACTGGAGTAATTCATGTTTTTTTGTTCAGTGGGAGTTCAGAGAAAGATCTCCCAAACTCTGTGCACTGCAGATGCCATCAGCATGAATATCACTAAATTTCAGGAGGAGGCGTCTATACCCACTGGAGAGGCTGAAATCAGCACACTGAGCAGGATACTGTGCATGTGCCGATCTGTCACTGCCAAGATCAACGCATGCACAGGGGCCCCACACTGATGGCTTCCCGATTGCAGGCCAGCCCCCTGACCACCGCAATGCTGGCTTCTCCGCCCCCCCACTCCACAACCCAATTGCAGGCCTCCCGGGCCCAGCCCTGACTCCCCCCACCCCCCCCAACTTTCCGGCCCGCCGCCATCTCCAGCCACGCCCCACTGATTCTCTCCTCCCAACACTAACTCACCCTCCTGCTGTTGCAACCTCCCCAGTCAGCTGACCCCCATCACTGGCTGATCACTCCCCTCCCCAAACCGCTCCGATCACTGGCTTCCGTCCTTCCCACACCAATCCCAACTGCAGAGTGTCAGTGGGACCCCTCCCCACCCCCACCGATCGCCCCTCAGCTCCACCCCATCAGGCCCTGCCCCTAGGCCCCGCCCACGATAGGCCATACTTGGAAGTGGCTGAGGAAGTCAGTTAGAGTTATGTGTGCTCACTCCAACCTGGTGACAGTAGACCAAAAGGATCCAGAGAGGCAGGAGGGCAGGAATGGTGAGCGGAATACCAGTTTTAGGTGCCGGGGTGGCACAGTGATTAGCATTGCTGCCTCACAACGCCGGGGACCTGGGTTTGATTCCCAGCTTGGGTCACTGTCTGTGCAGAGTCTGCATGCTTTCTCCTTACATGGCCACATGCGTGGGTTTCCTCCGGGTGTTCCGGTTTTCTCCCACAGTCCAAATGATGTGCTGGTTAGGTGCATTGGCCATGTTAAGTTCTCCCTCCGTATAGCTAAATAGCTGCAACAAGCGGATTTTCACAGTAACTTAATTGTGGTGTTAATGTAAGCCTACTGAGACAGTAATAAATAAACTTAAAACAAGCCCCAGTCTCTGACTTACCCAGCATTCTGTGACATGGCATTCCTCAAACCAATCCACCTTGCAGTTCCATTCATCCCTTTCTCCCTTTAGGCACCTCACAACCCCATCTGAACAGCCAACCCCACCCTCATCCTATTTCCCTCTGACACACAGGCCTCACAGTGGCCCTCCAGAAATGCTGTATTTGACTCCAGTCCACTGCAGCCATTCTGAATGCTCACCCCTCTCTGCTGTCTCTCCTCGTGGGAGAAAGGGAGCACATAGAGAGAGACAGAGACCTAGCGTTTGTGCTCTACTTCTCTCATGATGTACTCCCTGCTGGTCACTGGCAATGCATGACCACTTGCTCCACTGGGAAGGAGGTCTCATTCCAGGAAAATGTCAACAACGACCCATCACAGGTTCCTGAGCTTCCTGGGACACTACTGCTTAGAAATATTGGAAAAGCTGATACATCCCACGTTGAGACTCTCATGCCTTTCCAACCAGATCTCATTACCCCTCCTCTCTGCCCTGGGGAGGGGCATGAGGCTAAGACAAAGGTCGCTGCGGTTGCTACTGGTGTTGCTCTTGCCAGAGCTGATGGTAGCATTGTGGTCTCTACTCTTGCCCCTCAGCACTGGTAAAAGGTGGAGCTGCACAAGCTGCACCCCCTGCTTATTGGAGGCTGACATTATGAGGGAAACACGGCAAAGAGTGAGTGATGTGCGAGCCAGTTGAACAAATTGCCTCCCAGACACTGTAAGAGCAGTCTCTCAGAGAAGAAGTGTTTTAAACAGCAGTTCATCACTTGGCTACGGCTGAACCTCTGCAGTATAATTGCTCAAAGCCTTCTTAGATTATCTCCGTGACTCAACAAGTTCTTCCAGCTAAACTGTTGCCTCAATGACCCCAGTAAAGCACAAAGATAGAGTGGGAGACAGTCACCCTTGGGAAAGAAGGAATTCATTGCTAGCAAGGCTCTTAATTACCTTTTGAGTCACCTTCATTGCTTTGTTGTCAGTCTTTGATTTGATCTGTTGTTGTCACATATATTAGTATACAGTGAAAAGTTTTGTTTCTTGCGTGCTATATAGACAAAGCACACTGTTCATAGAGAAGTAAAGGGAAGAGTGCAGAATGTGATGTTACAGTCATAGCTAGAGAAAGATCATCTTAATGCAAGGTAGGTCCATTCAAAAATCTGATGGCAGCAGGGAAGAAGATGTTTTTGAGTTGGCTGGTAAGTGATCTCAGATTTTTGTCTCTTTTTCCTGACGGAAGAAGATGGAAGAGAGTATACCTGGGGTGCGTGGGGTGCTTAATTATGCTGGCTGCTTTCTCAAGGCAACAGGAAGTGTAGACAGAGTCAATCGATGGAAGGCTGGTTTGAGTGATAGACTGGGCTTTGTCCACAATTCTTGTAGTTTCTTGCTGTCTTGGGCAGAGCAGTCTGACTGGAGTTCTTTGGCAAAGCCGAAGGAATGAATATGGGATGTTGGGTTTGTGACCCAATGTCATTTTCTGGGACTACCCTCCTCTTCCTACCTGACCCCGGAACATACTAAACCCACCCCCATCTGGTTGGGCAAATTCTGCCCAATATTTTAGGTCAATGACCTTTTTCCCGAATTGGAAACATTTGGAGAGGTAACAGGATTCAGGCAAGTACAGAGGCAGAGAAATGGGGAGTGGGTGAAAGAAAGAAAGACCTGTGGTTGGGTGGATGACAGGAGAGATCAAGTGACAGTGGTGCAAGGCAAAAGGAGACGGTAATAGGGCAAATGATGAAACAATAGCTGGGTCTGGTCAGGGTAGATGGTAACAGCAGAATTCTCACTAACAACAGGAGCAGGATTTTACGGCTTTGCTCAGACAAGATCGGAAATTCCTGCCTGAAGTCAACAGGGATTTCTGTTGGCAGACCTTCACCTGTGCCAATTCTGTGGTGCGCGAGGTGGTAGAATTTTGGCCCAGCTGCCTGCAGAAAGATGGAAGCAGAGACTCTGATCTGAAATTGTTGGGCATGATGGGCGGGATTTTACAGCCTCGCTCATCCCAAAACCATAAAATCCCGCCCGAGATCAATGGAACTTTCCATGGTCCACCCTCGCCCGCTCTGAATCCCGTGGCATGCAAGATGGGTGGGATTTCCTGCCGATGGGAATGGCCGGAATATTTCAGTAACTGGTGAATCTGGAGCATTGTAAAGTGGCCAATTGTAAGATGAGGTGCTGTTCCTTGAGTTTATGTTGTCCTTTGTTGGGATATTGTAGGAGGCTGAGGACTGGGAGGTCGAAGTGGGACTGGGGTGGAGAATTAGATGTGACAGGCCAATGTGGAGGCTGGCGGAGTGGAAGAAGGAGAATTTGATTTTGGTTCCAGAAGGAAAGCCATGACCAGAAATTCAGGAATTTTGTATTAAGAGGATATTTAGTCAAGTGTTTCTTTTTAAATTATTGGAGATTTTTAGTAGAGTGAATAAGAAACTGTGACTAAGTGACTGTGAAGCCAGTGAGATGGCATTACCGATTTCAAACTGGCATCGTGACAGTATGGAAGAATGTTTTTATGCAGAGTTGTCAAGAACATGGGGAACTTTTGAATAGTTGAGGCAGAGATCTTTGCACATTTTAAGGAAAGTGTGGGCACGAATTTTAAACAGAGGGAGCTCCAGATTAGGAAGAGAAAGCAAAGCAATGAGGTTGGTTTGGGAATGTGTTATCGAAGAGGCAGCGCAGTTATATTGTGCCAAATGGCCTCCTTCTGTTCTGTTAACAACTGTTGTTCTATATTAAGAGTGAGTGCAAAGCGAACGATTTAACCCTGTAGATTCAAGCAGGATAGAGCTTAAAATAATTTTCTTGTCGAAGAATAATATGTGCAATAGACACACACTCCCATCAACAGCAATTTAATAATCTGCCAATTAACATTCATTATTCAACTAGAGCAATCCTATTCAAGAATAAAATGAAAATTTATCAGGATAAGCACAGATATAGATGACAAACATTTTCTGGAGGAATATTGTTATAGTCTTGACTTCTCTGCAGCCTTTCATAGAATCCTTACAGTGCAGAAGGAGGTCATTCAGCCCATCGAGCCTGCACCAACAATGATCCCACCCAGGCCCTATCCGCCTAACCCCATGTATTTATCCCTCTAATCCACTTAACCTAAACATCTTGGGATACTCAGGGACAATATAGCACGGCCAATCAATATTTGGACTGTGGGAGGAAACTGGAGCATCCGAAAGAAAGCCATGTAGACATGGGGAGAATGTACACACAGACAGTCACCCAAGGCTGGAATTGAACCTGGGGCCCTAGCACTGTGAGGCAGCAGTGCTGACCTCTGGGCCACCGTGCCACCCTTTGATACAGTTGATCACAGCACGTTCTTCACTGTCTCTTCTCTGTTGGCCAGTCAGGTTGGACAGAACCCACCTGGTTCCATTCTTTCCTTCTAGTAGTCCCCAAAGTATGATCTTCATTGGATTCTCTTCCCATTCCCAATCCATTATTTCTGGTATTGACCAAGGATCAATCATTGCCCCCATCCCCTCACTGTCCCACCCCCATTTCCTGTCATCATTCTGCCTCTCAGCAACATCTGAAAAATACAGCTTTTGTTTTCTTGTGTACACTGATTGAGACCCAGCTGTATCTCACCAGCAGCCTCCTCAGCTTCAATACTGTCATTCAGTTATCAGGCTGCTTACCTGAATGAGCCTCCAATTAAGCAGATGTCTTCTGTCTCCGCTCCAAGTTCTGTTCCCGAGCGATCAATTCCATCTTTCCCCCTGGCGACTATCTGAAGCTGAACCAAGCACTTTGATTTTATATTTGAGCTTCTTGAGTTTCTAACCATATGTCTGTGCCACCACTGAAATGACAAATTTCCACCTCTGGAACTGTGCCCAGCTCCATAACTGACAAAGATCAGGAGAGAGTCTCTGGGTTCCCCTCAGCGTTTCTCTTGGGGTGGGGTGGGTGGGGTGGAGAGACATTGGGTGGTGGGGTGGGGGGGCGGGTGTCGGGATCCTCTGGACCTGCCACTGTCAATGGAAATTCCCACTGAAGCCACTCCATACTGGCAGGAAGCCTGTGACAGTGGCTTTGCGCTGGCAAGACCAGAGAATCCCACTGGCGCGACTAGCTGGAGAATACTAGCCCATCTGTTGCTGAATGCAGAAGAAGGCCATTCAGTCCACTAAATCTTCATCGACTCTCTGAAAGAGCATCATACTCAGGCCTACCCCACCACCCTATCCCCGCAACCCCTGTGCATTTAACCTGACTATTCCATTTAATGGACACATCTTTGCACTGTGGAAGGAAACTGGAACACCCGGAGGAAACCCATGCAGACATGGGGGAGAATGTGGAAATTCCACACAGACTGTCACCCAATTCTGAACCCAGGTCCCTGTGAGACAGCAGTGCTAACCACTGTGCCATCCTCTTTCCTGTTTTGACGCTTCTGCTATTTTGTTTCTAAGATTGCTTTTCTTTGACTCCAGTAAAATGGTGCCGTTGGTGGGTGGAGGATTTAAGGGACAGCTAAAGTTCACGGCATCCCTTACAATCTGGGATTAGCCTGGTGGACAGCTGGTTTTTTTCCTGTGCTTCATTTTATATGTTCATATACTTTATAACTTTGTCCCATAGAAAGAAGAGGTTGAAATGCTAAGATGCAACAGTACTAAGAATGCAGCAAGGAAGGATGGTATGATAAACATCTTTCTAGGAATCACACAGGCAGCAAGTGGCGATACACAACCCCCCTTGTCTGACCCTTCCAGACTAATTTCTTCAAGTACCATCTATTGCTATCTTCTACTCGGGTCCTGTAATATTGTAAGCCACTGACATGACGGAGCAGCCCTTAGTTTACAATGAAAGAAATGTTGGAACATTGTTCTCAGAATGTGGGGCAGAATTTTACACTCCCCCTGAGGTGGATTCTGAGGAGGGCAGGAGGAATGTAAATTTGAATGAAGGGGGTTCTCCCCTGGGATTTTGCCCGCCCCAACCTAGCCACAATTTGACAGCAGGGTTTCAGGTGAGAAACCCGTACTTTCACCTTTCATGGACAGTTAATGAGCACATAAGGGCCTTTTCCTGTCCAGCCTCAATTTATATGTAGGGTGGGAGAGAGAGAAGAAGTTTTTTTCTTGATCTTGGGTGGGAAGAACAGAGTGCATCTCAATCCTTAGGCCCTTTCAGATTTGGGGCATCCTGCCTTCTGGAATCTTAGAAATCTGGCCATCCCTTTCCCCCACCCTCCCATTTTCCCGGCCTACGCTCCCACACCATGATCAGCCGTCCCTGACTCCCCCCAGGGTGCTCCCTACCCTCCCTCCCCGAGACACCTAGGACTTAACTTTACAATGGTCCTGGGACTTGACTGCAGGCAGAGAGCTGCAGTACCACTTCTGGCCATAGCAGCACTGCGCGTGGCTGGAGTGGAGAGCTGCTGACCAATCTGATTGGCTGCCAGCTCTCATGAACGGTATTTCCTCCTGAGGGACGGATGGAAGTCCCATCCACTGCCAGTCAACACTCAAGTGAGCGTTAACTGGTGGTGGGACTGTAAGAGTTGGACTCTCAGGATGGTGGGATCTGAGCACTCTCCATTCCTTAAGGTTCTACCTGTGCTTTCAAAGTGCACACAGTTGCAGGATCTGGTACAATGTGGAATTAATGTCTGAGGATGACTCTGAAACAGTTGTCAATTGTCATAAAAACCCTTTCAGGAAGGAAATCTGCCATCCTTGCCAGTTCTAGTTTACATGTGACTCCAGATCCACAGCAACATGGTTGACTCTTAAATGCCCTCTGATATGGCCACGCAAGCCGCTTGGTTCAATTAGGAATGGACGTCCATATCTAATGAATAAATAGAGAAAAGAAAAAGCAATACTAAACTGACTGATTCTGTTCTGAAAGCATTATCTTCCTTCAGTGCGACATTTTGTTTTATTCATTCACAGGATGTGGGCATTGCTGGTTGGCCAGCATTTATTGCCCATTCCCTAGTTGTCCTTGAGAAAGTGGTTATAAACTGCCTTCTTGAACTGCTGCAGTCCATATGCTGTGGGTTGACCCACAATGCTGTTAAGGATGTGTCAAGCTTCTTGAGTGTTGTTGGAGTTGCACCCATCCAGATAAATGGAGCGTATTCCATCACACTCCTGACTTGTGTTTTGCAGATGTGGACAAGCTTTGGGGAGTCAGGAGGTGAGTTACTTGCCATAGTGTTCCTACCCTCTGACCTGCTCTTGTAGCCACTGTGGCAGATCCAGTTGAGTTTCTGGTCAATAGTAACCACAAGGATATTGACAGTGGGGGATTCAGTGATATTTACATCATTGAATGCCAAGGGGTGGTGTGTCTCTTTTTGGTGATGGTCATTGCTGGCATTTGTGTGGCATGAATGTTACTTTATAATCACAATATTTATTAATTAAAATAGTACCATACAGTGACACTTCTACACTTGTTTACGGGTTGGTTAACTGTTAATAATGCAGGAAGAGGAGAGTACTTAGGTCTCGTAAGGCAGTTGAACGCTGACAGAATGCCATCAATGATGCAGCACGTTAAAAAGCCTTCTTGAATATAAATTGCCTGCATTCCATGATGACACACAAGTTGGCGTCAGACCTCTGGTTAAAATGCCAAAGCGCAAAGCCACTTCTCTGAAAGGGAAAGGCAGGTCGTGACTTGGAGCACTGGCAGAGGAAAGTGAACGGACAAGTGTACAGAGTGCAGATTCCAAGTCTCTGCTGGGACCCTGCTTCACCAAGGCTAAGGATGCATGTAAAGTGCCATCAAGCTGCCCTGGAACAGATTGATAAAAGCTGATGCATTGCTGAGACTCTGCCACTATGAAAAATGTAGTCGCTTTTAAATAGCTGCAGTAATTACTTTGGAAAAGGCAGTCGCTAACTCCCCAAGAAAAATGACAAAGAGCAATTGAAATGAATTTCTAAAATATTAATATTATGTCTTAAAGTCAGGCTGCTGTATAAATTATCGGTTACAATATTTGCATTAAGTGACAGTAAAAACAGGGTAAAGTTACAATGATGCATATCTATACATAAAACATACATTACATGGATAAATAAATTACTGCATAACATTGACGTCAAAATTATTGGAAGGGGCAATTTTCAATTGCTGCTGAATGATGATAAGGTAGAGTATGGTCCAACACAAAAACAGAAAAACGCTGGAAAATCTCAGCAGCTCTGACAGCATCTGTAGCGAGAGAATAGAACCAGTGTTTCATGGCCCTTCATTGGAGCTGACAGTGGTTCATATTAGGGTGTAGGATCCATTCATTCCTTAGAATAGAGGAAGACAGCACTGGTACTAAGTTGAATTTCTTTTCATGAACAGACCTTAAAATTAACATTACAGAAAGCAAAACTGAAAATAATTACTGGAGAGAGAGATACTGGCTTTTGCCAGTTCTATACTGATTACAGCAGAACTCAGAATAGACTCTGAACAGGTCTCGCAAACTGACTTGACCCAAACTGAAAACATAGGGCTAAAACTGCAATATATGTGATTTGTTATCTGTATTATTGAATTGTTCGGCACATGCTATCTCTAGCTGCATAAACAACTTACAGATGCTGTTTATGAAAAAGTTTGTTTTGTCTTATGAGAAAGCCTGTTACTGCTTGCAAAATATTTTCAAAAAATGCAGTTGATTTTTCCTAGCTTACCCGACATGCCTGCTGAGTCTTAAAATGTGATCAAGTTAGTTTTTAAGCTTAGCATTTAAATGTAATTGCATCGGCAGAAATATTTTAAAATGAAGTTTTTGCATAAATAAACAGAGCTAAGTGTACATAGGATCTCTCAAACCCCTCAGAACGATCACAAGACTGCAGTAAAGTAAAGGGGCCATTGGGGGAAAGAGCACATTTCAGTTAAGGCACATTCCAGTGTGTGGTTTTGCTGAACACTAGGCCAACCCCATTCTGACTCCTCTCGGCCTCCCTCGCAAAGTTCAAAATGAGTTTTGACCGTCTTCTCATGGTTTCAATTTGAGTCTGCTGGTTGCACTGCTGAATATTAGGACAAATGGGTACATTTTTTGGCAGCACCCTCTGGAGCAAAGGGTTATGGAACAGCTGCAAAACTCAAGGGCGGCCTAGGAGCGCAGTGGCTAACACTGCTGCCTCACAGCATCAGGGTCCCGGGTTCAATTCTGATCTTGGATCACTGCCTGTGTGGAATTTGCACATTCTCCTCGTGTCTGTGTGGGTTTCCTCTGGGTGCTCCAGTTTCCTCCCACACTCCAAAGATGTGCAGGTTAAGTTGATTGGCCATGCTAAATTGCCCCTTATTGTCAGGAGGTTAGCAGGTAAATAAGTGGGGTTATGGGGATGGGGCTTGGTTGGGATTGTGGTCAGTGCAGGCACAATGGGCCAAATGGCCGCCTTCTGCACTGTAGGGATTCTATGATCTCACAGCAGCATCAGTGGTGAGAGAGAGAGTTAGCATTTTGAGTCTGTGATATGTTCAAAGATCACAGAATCGTAGAATCCCTACAATGCAGAAGAGGTCACTAAGCACACCAAGTCTCTGACAAAATATCTCACCCAGGCCTTACCCTCTGTACTATCCCCATAACCCTAAACGTTTACCACAGCTCATCAATCTAACCTACACATTTTGGGACTCTAAGCAGCAACTTAGCACAGCCAATCCACCTAACCTACACATCTTTGGACTGTGGGAGGAAATTGGAGCACCTGGAGCAAACCTACGCAGACACTGGGAGAACGTGCAAGCTCTATACAGTCACACAAGGCTGAAATTGAAGTACGGTCCCTGGAGCTGTGAGGCAGCAGTGCTAACCACTATGCCACTGTGCTACCTGGATGTGCAGGTTAGGTGGATTGGCCATGCTAGCTCGCCCCTCAGATATGCAGATTAGGTGGATAAATGCACAGGGTTACGGGGATAGGGTGGAGGGGAGGGCGTGGATGGGATGCTGTTTTGGAGAGTCGGTGCAGACCGGATGGGCCAGATGACCTCTTTCTGCACTTTTGGGGTTCTATGCATTCTGTGTTATTGGGATAATGATGTTAATGACGATGTAAAGATGACATCAGGGTCAGATGGCCAAGAGAGTAAGATGCAGAATAGACTGTGTTTGTGGAACCATCTACTCACAATGAGGTCTTTGTAAATAGTTCTTAATAAATTGCTTCAAGAAAAGCTATATAGTGTTGACCGGCAAGTTACTTAAAAGATAAGTGAAACCTCATTAAGACATGGTAATAGCATGCTCTTCCAAAATGCTAATTGGCGCCCTTTAGAATCCCATTTGCCTTTTAAAACATGGTCTCTTGCCTGAAAGAGGCAAGTTCACTCAGGACCCAACCCAAGATCCTGGCAGTCAATGCCCTGTGCACCGTGGTAACACCATACCGGTTACCACTGCCCCTGTCATATTCACCTTAGATTCAGCCTCGGTGAATGTATAAATAATTCAAATAAATTGCGCATCACACACATATCATCGTGTTTGGATTTCTAGAAAAGAAAAACACGAGGACACAATTGACTAATCCTGTGCTCCCAGATGGAATCCTTCCTTGAAGGGAGCATGGGGGCAGAGAATCAATAATGTAGCCCCAACCTTCAAGGTAAGTCCCTTTGAGTGCAGTTACCCAGTGCTTGCGTGGGATCGATAAATTTGCAACACACAATGCATTCAGCACAGTAACACAATAAATACTGTCTCTGCACAATGCATGCTTGCTGTTCATGCAGTATAGTCTTAGCCAAATATGTAGGGCACTCCAGACTAAAAGAATTCAACTCCTGAAGCTTGGGAATCAGTACAATTAACTAAAAGTAAGGATATTAGAGGATCCCTAAAGGTCAAATACTGAAGGTAATGGTGAAATTGATTTGCTACAGATGAGGTTTATAGCCTGTGTTTATATCATTAGATGTGAGCTTGCTACAAATTACCAAACTCACGTAATGATAGACATTATTTTTGTTTGGATAATTGCGTCTTCTACGAAGAAGGACTTCAATCCATCTTTTTGTGTCAGCGGTTCATCAGTGGCTGACAAATTTTTCTTTGACATTTTGTTCTGTCTATTTTTCTTCTTTAAGTGTCACCCTCATGTCTGATCTTAGGTGACTGTGTGCATAATACTGCACAAATATTGGCTGCTGTGTGCTGTTGCAGCTGCCAGTTTGATTGGTGTCCCTGTGCAGTTCCTAATGCTACCCAACTGTAGACAGTGGCAGCAATCTCTGCCAGAGTCCCTGCCTTGAGCAATCGAAAATTAACCCCACTGCCCCGCTTTCTCCCTATAGCCCGCAACTTCCTCATTTCCAATTTATCTACAGTTGCCTTAGTAAAAACAACCAAATCTGCTGCAACTGCTCCCCGTGGAAAAGAATTCTGTGCTGTCATTGCTTAAGGATGCTTCTTCTTAGTAACAATTTCAAATGGGTGATTTTGTCATTGGCTGCCCAACTGAAAAATGTGATCTCTTCCCATTCATTCAGTCAAAACACCTCAGGGTTTTAAAGACCTATGTTCGTTGTCTTAGCCTCTTCCCATCTTTTTAAGCACAGTTTGTTCTTCTTGATGTGACGCGGGTAAATTTAAGTTTCTTTAGCTCACTCAGTGAATCTTTGAAATCCTCTCCCCCAGAGAGCAGCGGATGCTCAGTCATTGAGTTTGTTCAAGGTTGAGGTAGATAGAAGGAGCTCCAAGGAAATCAAAAGGAATGAGCCTCAGGTGGGGAAGTAGTTGAGGATTAGCACATGATCTTATTGAATGGCAGCTGCAGGTTCAAGGAGAGGGGCCGAGTGGCCTCATCCTATCTTTTATTATTGGGTTTATTCACTCTGGGCGTAAGCTCTTCAGTGGGGGTGGGAACCAGGAGAGTTTCCTGTTGCGGAGACCAGTGGAATTCACAGGAGATACAGGACTCATTATTATGTATTTGGGTGATTCCCAACATATTGTGCGATGGGGCGGTCTGGACGATGTGCACTCTGCCATCGTGCCCAAGCGCCATATCTAAGTTACATCAATTTCTTTGACACGGACCCAAAGTGGAAGGGGGAGATGGCGATCCCAGTGAGCTGCAGCCCCCAGATTCAGCAACTCATTTGTCAAAGTGCTGCTCAATGAATGGTGGTTAGTGGTGGTGGGGGTGGGAGGGAGGGGGTGGTGGAGTGGATGGAAGGAGGAGGATGAGCCATGTGTCTAACCTTGCATGGGAAGATGTGGCCAGGGTGGCCAGTGCCCATGGTCTCCACAGGAGTACTGTTCTCCAGTGCCGCAAATGGATGAATGATCTCACCATGTGCCACCAGGGTAAGTGAACCCTTAACAGCTCACATGCATACCTCACTGAATGGTAGAGGGGGCGTGAGCCTCAGTGGCAAGGGCACCATCTGCGTGACCCATGCATTAAAGAACTACTCAATGTGAAAAGGTGATGCCTCATAGCCCCACTGCAGTCCATCCAGTCTGCAGCTGGACAGGCTACTGTTGGTCCCTAACCCTTCCATGAGTGAGCTCAGATGTTATCTGGGAGTAGGGGAGGATCAGGTGCCAGAGGCACCAACTAATGGCAGGCATCATCCTTCAGTCACCACTTTGGAGGGCACTGCCCCAGAACCCTCCTGGACAACGCACAATGCATAAACCACATGGCAGCCAATCCAATGGCTTATTTCTAAGACTAGAACATGCAAAAGATACCTGAAATCCAATTGCTCTCAGACCCTTCCTCTCTCTCAGTGCAGGAAAAGTTAAGGGACAGAGGAGAGAGAGAGGGGGAGTGAGAGAAAGGAAGACGACCGAGGGCAGGGAACGCCCGCCTGAACTGAGGAACCTTAGAGCTCGAGGGGCAGGCAGGCCAGCGGGTAAGGGAGGAACTGGACTGATCCTGTGTGGTTGGATAGGCTTAGTGAACAGCCTTTGTCCAATAAGGATCCATCAGGAATGTAGTCACCTCGGAACCTAAGAGTCATATCTTCCTCCAAGTTAGAATCATAGAATCGTAGAACCCTAGAGCTCAGAAAGACGCCATTCAGCTCGTTGAGTCTGCACCGACCACAATCCCATTCAGGCGCTACCCCCATATCCCTACATATTTTACCCACTAATCCCTCTAACCTACACAGCTCAGGACACTAAGGGACAATTTTAGCGTGGCCAATCAACCTAACCCGCACATCTATGGTGGGAGGAAACCGGAGTACCCGGAGGAAACCCACACAGACACGAGGAGAATGTGCAAACTCCACACAGACAGTGACCCAAGTCGGGAATCAAACCCAGGTCCCTGGAGTGTGAGGCAGCAGTGCTAACCACTGTGCTGCTGTGCTGCCTAATACGGGGGCAGCTTACGCAGTCACTCACACTCTCTCCTGCCTTACTTAAAGATAGCAGCAGCAAGAGGGAAGGGAAGAGGAGGAGACTCTGTTCAGTGGGTCCCCAGCCCACAGAAGACCAAGGGCATTGGGGAGGAGGAAGAAAGTGCACCTGTAGAGCCACCTGAGCAATACCTGCACCCAGAGACATGTACCTCAGTAGTTGTCTCGCATTCTGGTGCTCACCGTACAGACATGTGTCTGCAGCAGGGTTAGAGTCAACCAAACTCACCGCCACTCACAACACTGCTGCAGAAGAGGCATTTCCGACTCCTGAGTTGGATGATGAGTTTCTGGGATTGGCCCTGCAAGGGCTGGTGGAGATGCAGTGAGAGGTGGGGGATGACCGGGCAGAGGTGGCTGAGACCCTGAACAGAGTAGCACGTGAGGCAGAGGAGATGGTCTGCCTGCTCTCTGATGAAGTGGTTCCGACCTGTACATAGATGGAGGTCTCCATGGGGACGATTCTAAGTGTCAAATTCGTGTGAAAACCAGAATAAATCACAATGTTTTTTTCAATGGGATTTCAGAGAAGAATCTCCCACACTCTGTGCACTGCAGAGGCCGCCAGCCTGAATATCATTGAATTTCAGGGGATGAGGCCTATTGCTGCTGGAGAGGCTGAAATCAGCGCGCTGAGCGGGCCACTGCACTTGTGCCGATCTGTCGTTGCCAAGCACTGTGACCCCGCTCTGATAGCCTCTCGATTGCTGTCCAGCTCGATTGCTGGGCAGCTCGGTGACCCCCATAATGCTGGCCCTCCCCCCAGCCCCACCATGGCCCGATCACTGGCCTCCCAACCATTCCCAGGCCAGGCCAGGCCCGAACCCCTCCTCCAGGCCCACATCCTGGAATCTCCTGCAGTGTGAGTGAGAATCCACATCCTGGAATCTCCTGCAGTGTGAGGATCCACATCCTGGAATTTCTGGCAGTGTGAAAATCCAAATCCTGGAATCCCCTGCAGTGAATCGATGCAGATCCTGAAATCTCCGGCAGTGTGAGGATCCACATCCTGGAATCTCCAACAGTGTGGCAATCCATGTAGTTGATGGTCCACCCACTCACTGCTCTGTGTTGTTTCCACGATCGTCACTGGAGACCTCCATCATCCATTCTCCGCAAGCTGTCCCAGATCTTCCAGGTGAATTCCGATATACACATTGGTCTGGACATGTTATGGACCGGTGTGATATTCCAGTGGCAGCGTGGATAGTTGGACCATGGGAACAATTCCAGTCAGTACTTCATCTGCATCCCATTAATGATATTGAAAATGGCTTTAGGTTGGTCTCTGGTGGGTATGGCGACCCACAACGATGAGTGGAAACGCCAGCTCCTGCTAATGTCTCCTAAACACTAGCAAGAACCGACTTTTCAATTCCTGATATTATCCCCCCCACTTACCATTAAACCTGCCACTGGATTAGAAAATCCAGCCCATATTCCTATATCTAAAATGCTCTTTCTATAATGTTTAGCCCAGAACTCCACACGATGCTATAACTGTGTCCTAATCATTGCGTGTACACAATAATCAGTACATTCAGGACTGGAGCGCTTTGATCTTTTCTTCATCACACTATGAAAACAGTGTGCTGGATTACTCTTCGATGGGCGAGATTCTCCAGTCTCCCAGCCGTGTCTTTTTTTGGTGGTGGGAGGCAGCACACCACTTGCTGGCAGCGGGATTTTCTAGCCCGGCCTCTGTCCGTGGGATTTCCCCTTGATTCCAACCCACATACCGGGAAACCCGCGACGGAGGTACGCCACCGGTGGGACTGGAAGATCCAGAGAATTCTGCCAAGTATCCTTCCACTGAGTTTATAGTCACATTCTCGCTTTTCTGTTCACACCACATTCAACTCATCTGCCATCCTTTATCCATCAATCTATCTCCCCCTGAAATTCTTTACAGTTCTCCTCACTAATTGCCAAATCCGCTATGTTTATTTCTTTGGCAGGTGTTGATATCATGCTGTCTATGCACAAATCAGTATTCACCACGAACAAATTTGGACTCAGTGCTGCCACACATTGCACACCATTTTGAATAGTTCTCCAACCCAAGCAACACTCCCTAAACCCGTTCCATCTGGTCTGTCAAACAATATTTTTTCAATGGTTGTTTCCACCAAGCTGCTTGTTTTGCTTTAGCCCTCTCTGTTTTTTTTGGCTCTATGTTCCAAGTATTGGAATCTTTTTTGTCCTTGATAAATGCTATTCTAAAGGTTCTATCAGCTGTCAATCTCTGCTGATGGACTTTGAGCTCTATGTTGAAGTCAGCTCGTTTATTTTGCACACAGTTCTGTTTCTAACACCTTCCAGCAGCTACTTGCTGCCGTTTGGGTGAATGCTATGTTTCTGTACTTTGTGCCTGCCCTGACAGAGAGGTGGGGCAAGAGGAGCATTTTCAACTTGTAACTAGTGGAGTTCCACAGGGATCTGTGCTGGGCCTACAATGATTTACAGAGAACATTAATGATTTGGTCAAGAGAAGTGAATGTACTATTTCCAAGTTTGAGGAAAGCAGGAAATAGGTGGGAAGCAAGTGAATTATAGAATCACAGAATTCCTACAGTACAGAAGGAGGCCATTCGGCCCATTGGGCTTGCACTGACAACAATCCCACCCTATCTCCATAACCCCACATGTTTTCCCTGCTAATCTCCCCAAGTCAATTTAGCATAGCCAGTCCACCTAACCCACAGATCTTTAGACTGTAGGAGGAAACCCATGCAGACACACGGAGAACATGCGAACTCCATATAGACAGTGACCCAAGCTGGGAATCGAACTCAGTGCCAGGCACTGTGAGGCAACAGTGCCAATCAATGTGCCACTGCGCCAACTGTGGTGAGGAGCATACAGTGGGAGGCGATTTTCCAGCCTCGCTGCGCCTGGCCCTGATTGCACTGATCCTGGAAAATAGCACGTGTGCCTAAAAATCAGTTTCATCCTGGTGGCTTTCTACTGGAGCAAAGATGATCACACCCAGAATGCTCCGGTTTCCTCACCGTTATGACAATACGGCGATACTTTGGGAATATTTCACCAGACTCTTTAAAGGGATATAGACAGGTTCAACATATTCAAGGTTGAGAAAGATGGAGTTTTAATTAGTAAGGGAATTGGGGTTATGGGGATAAAGTGAGAAGGTGGAATTGAGGATTATTATATCAGATCAGTTATGATCTCATTGAATGGTAGAGTAGACTTGATGGGCAGAATGGCCTATTTCTACTCCTACGCCTTAGGTCTTTGTCTTCCTTTGTGGCTATTGGAGTAAACAGTACCATTGCCATTGCTCTGGTTATTCCCATTTCCCCTATGTTTTTATAGATCTTAGTCACCCTCCCCTGATAGTGCCATTTCTGCCTCTTTTCAACAGTTTGCTTGAGGTATAAAATGCCCAGATATTTTGAAGATGATTCTCCCAGCCCACTGCACCGCTCGAGTAGCACAGCCGGATGGGAGATATTGTGCGAGGGGGGGGCGGTGGTGGAGGGTGGGGTGCCTGCAGCAGGATTTGTGACTGACATCTAGCCAATCCCAAGTTTCCCAGGCCATTTATCTTTAAATCAGCACAAGGCTGATTACAATAAGGAAATTCATATTTCCGTACCATTAGCAAACCTGGGACGGTATACAGGCTCACTAATGTTTCCACCACCATCCCGCACCCCCCTTGCCAGGAAAGGTTCCCACCAGCGGAGATTAAATCTGGTCCTCATCAACGGGGACCAGATGAGATCATCCCTGCGGGTGGGGACAGGGGCCATTGGGACCACCCCGGGGAGGTCAGGAGCAGGGGTGGGGTGGGGGGGTCGCTTGAGCAATGCCACTCTGGCCTACCAGCCTGGGACTCTTGCAGTGTCCACTGGGCACAAGGCAGTGCCAAGGGGTGGGACCAGAGGGAGGCAGGACTGATCAGTGTTGATTGGGGTGGGGGGAGTCTGCTATGCATTTCTGCATTAGGTATTGGTGGAGTTGGGTTGGAGGAGTCCATCACAGTTGGCTATTGGGGGTTGGGGAGGGGAGATTGGGATTGCAAAACAGTTGGGGGGGTGTGGTGGGGATGCTTGGGTGGTGATCGGACTGATCCAGTCTAATCCACAGAGTCCCGAAGATTCATTTTCCCCCAGTTCGCCCCAAAAAAGGGCAGGTAAAACTCCCGTTTTCCCACCTGTTGGGAGCTTAGATTTTTTTGGGAGAATCGTTCTCTCAAAGCCATCCCTTGCCCTCCTCCCTCACCAAATGGGTGCTAAATTAGCACTGAAAGCCAATAAAGACAAGCGTAAAGGCAGAGATTGCCAAAGTTGACATAACTGAATCATTAATTTGTATTCGTGAAGTCAGAAATGCTGGACAAATAAATGCACAATTATGAAGGCAATAAAACCTTTTTTTCAATGCTATCCAACTGACAGCTGAAGTCCTGGCCCCGTGTGGGGGATGGGGGGGGAGACAGCTGGGCAGTTAAAAATCGGTACATTTATTTTGATGCTTTTCGTGCAGCTATTTTAATCAAGAGAAAATGCTGTGGTAACAGTTGTACTTGTTGTACGACCCAGAAACCACGCAGTAAGACATTTTTAAAATGTCTTTACAAGATCTGTTTTTAAGAGTGGTTAAAAAAGACTTCTAAGAGTTGGCACCAATTGTAATTCTCTTGGATAATAATGGATTAGTAGAAGTGTATCTTGCTGGTGATAATCGTACCCGTGAAGCTCAAAGGTGAAATCTATTGTTGGCTAAGATTCCTGGCTTGCCCTGCATGGATGAAATGTGGGACTGTGTAGTTACATCGTGCCACATTTGTATGGAGAGGAATGCATGTAGTTGTGAAAGACAGGTCCTTGTTGCATAGGGGTGGCATGGTGGCACAGTGGTTAGCATTGGTGTCTCACAGCACCAGGGACACAGATTCGATTCCACCCTTGGGTCATTGTGTAAAGTTTGTAAGTTCTCTCTGTGTCTGTGCTGCTTTCCTTTGGGTGCTCCAGTTTCCTCCCACAATCCAAAGACGTGCAGGTTAGATGGATTGGCCATAGTCAACAAAACAAAGAACAAAAACAGCCCGGGAAACAGGCTCTTTGGCCTAACGAGCCTGCGCCGCCATTTTAACATTGAGTCTCCGCTCCACCCATGACCCTTATCTATGCTTATGGCATTCCACATTAAGGGAAAACTAATTTAGGGACAATTTATTACACCAATCAGCCTAATAGCACATCTTTGGGGTGTGGGAGGAAACCGGAGCACCCGGAGAAAACCCACGCAAGCACGGGGAGAATACGCAAACTCCCACAGACACTGACCCAAATTCATGTGTCTGCACAGCAAACAGTGATAGTCACTGAGCTGTCGTGTTGCCCAGCATCTGGTCCAGTTTAAGCGTACACTAACGACATGAAGTACTAGGCTATTCTCGAACATCCAAGAGCAGCCCTTGTATGACCCATCGCGTGTATGCCCCTCGTTGGACAACAAGGTGGACCGACTTAAAACCTGTGAATTAAAAGAGAAAAACATTAGTATTATTCCACATCCTTATACATTACCAGGGACATCCCAAGGCTACTGAACCTTATTTAAAACAATCTCCTAAATCCCTCCATCTCCAACCCACTCATGTGCCTGTCTAAGTAACTCTTAAACAACTCCAGCGTACCTGCCTCTGCCACCTTGCTTGGCAGAGCATTCCATACCCCCACTACCCTCTGTGTGAAAAACCTCCCTCTAACATCTGTGTTATACCTCGCCCCCCTCACCCTAAGCCGTGGCCCCTTGTACTATGCGTTTCTAACATAGGAAAAAGCTTACCACTGTTTACTCTAACTATACCCTTCATAATCTTATATACCTCTATTAGATGACCCCTCAGTCGCCGTCTTTCAAGGGAAAACAGCCCCAATTTGCTCAATCTTTCCTCATAACCCAGTCCTTCCATACCAGGCAACATCCTGGTAAACCTCCTCTGCACTCTCTCCAGGGTCTCCATGTCCTTCTGGTAGTAAGGCGACCAGAACTGGACGCAGTACTCCAAATGCGGCTTAACCAACGTTCTGTACAACTGCAACATTAGACTCCAGCTCTTATACTCTATACCCCTTCCTATAAAGGCTAACATACCAAAAGTCAATTGCCCTTAGGGTGGAATTTCCCCATGGCAGGCAGGCCCATTAATCTCAGGTGGGATTTTCTGGCCTTGGGGTGAATGCGACCGGAAAATTCTGCCCCTGGTATCCCAAGGTATGTGGGTCGGATGAATTAGCCATGTGTAGGGTTACAGAGCTAAGGCAAGGGGGAGAGTCTGGGTTAATTACTCTGTAAAAGAGTTGGTGCAGATTTGATGGGCCACATGATCTCTTCTGGACTATAGGGATTCTATAACTAATTAAAGCGAAATTGACCATTTTATCTGAAGTATCATCCATCTGTTAGTTCATAGGCAATTTGTGTTGGTGCTAGTGTGCTAAAGTAAAAATAACAAAAAGTGGGATCTTGTTGGTAATTTCTTCACTTGTGGGTCAGACAGTAAATTTGGTTCTTTTAGTTTATTGTTTCCCCACAAGGATTCGAACAGCTCCAACAATATCCCTCCGACTTTATTCAATTGAAACAGCAGCAGTGCTGGACCTCAACCTGTCTGCCAGAAAGATGACTCCAGATAGGAACAGGAGTCGGCCATTCAGCCCATCGAGTCTGCTCTGCAGTTTAATATGATTATGGCTGATCAGAAACATCAATGCCTTTTACACTCTCCATTTTCGTTATTGTTAGTCTGAAGTCTACGCCTCTCAATCTTTTTGATGCCATGCTTTTTCCAAACATATGCATCCTCAGGTAACTTTGAGGGCACTGACAATCTCTAATATGGACACATTTTACTGGTGTCTTTTAGCAGTTACTAGGCCTTAACTTTAGCATCTCCAGGCTTGATTAATGGGAGTTTGGATAAAGTAGACGTGGAGCAGATGCTTCCTCTTGTGGGGGCATCCTAGAGGATATGGGGTAGCAAATTTAAAACAGCTGAGGAGAAACTACTTCTTCTAAAAGATTGTGAATCTGTGGAATTTGATACCCCAAAGTGTAGTGGATGCTGGGACAGTGAGGAAATTTAAGGAGGAGTTGGACAGATCTTTAATTGGTAATGGGGTGAAGGATTATGGGGAGTAGGCAGGAAAATGAGGATGAGGAACACATCAGTCATGATTGAATGGTGGCGCAGACTCGATGGGCCAAATGGCCTAATTCTGCTCCTATATCTTATGAACTTATGAATTTATGAGTCTGCAGGTCCCATTAGCAGATTGATGATAAAAGCAAAATGGTTCTCTACTTCCCCAAAGCATGGGAGCTTGACTTTGAGCCGTTTTGCCAAGGTTTATCTGAGCAAAAGTTATTTATTTAAGTTTATTTAAGAGCTTTTGCTCTTAATTCTTGTCTGCTGGTTCATTTTCTCAATCTTTGTTTTTAAATAAGTTGTTAAGGCTCAGTTCAGAAATTCCAAAGTGTTTTATGGGGCCCGCCTGGATCATAAATTTTGCACCTTGAATTTGGCTAGAATAAGCATGATATGATTCACCTCAGGTATGATCCAAATGACCCAATAGGGAGCTTTTATCAAATCAAATTTATTTATGAATAAAGTTAACATGTATGGAAAGAAAATTAGCAAGACTTTTACCAATGACAAATAAAAACGAAACAACCACGATAATGTGTAACCCTTAACATATGTAAGACGTTCCACTCAAACAAAAACTTCCTTTAGACAAAACCCTTTCCACAGATTTAAAGCAGCAACGACTAATGCTCAGCAAGGTTTCTCAATGACGAGTGACTGCTGGAAATTGAAGGGTGAAGAATGATGAGGGAAGTAATTTGGAAGCTTTTGAGTCAACCAGAGAAGCAGCAAAAATGATAAACAGGGAATGAATAAATTTTATATTCACAGGACAATTTGAATTCCACTTTTTGACATTTATAATAGCGTTCTGATTTTTGTATTGATTTGTATCGTGTAAATCTTTGAAATATTTACTTGCTCTTTGCCAATCAGTACAGGTCAGATTGGGTCCTTCTTTCCCCAAGAATTTATCCTTTATTACTTTAATAACATAAATAGCTATCTTCAGCGAGATCTAAGCAATTTCCTGGTTTGGTATTTGCCGCAATCAAATTTGCATCGTTTCTTCATGATGTAGACAAATCGCTTGAGCTCACTTGTTGTATAGTTAAGTGTTCTTTTTCCTGCCTCCCATCAGACATAGGAGCAGAAGTAGGCTATTCGGCCCATCAACTCTGCTCCATAACTTTCTCCTTTCCCCAGCCTGATTGTTTATGTCAGAGAACGTGCTTAGGTGAGAATGATCAAGTTCAGCTTGAGAGTAAGGGCAGGATTTTGCAGCCTTGCTTGAGCATGACTGGAAGATCCTGTCCGAGGTCTTTGGACATTTTCATCCCTTGCCTGCTCCTATTCAGTAGCGGACAGAGCGTTAGAATACCGGCATATAGGTTCGTTATGGAATCAAACAACTATTTAAATAACTCATGGGAAGGGGAATTAGCAATGGTTTTAAGTTCCTTCACCTGTTAGCTTAGTTTAAACATTTATTTATTTGTCACAAGTAGACTTACGTTAACACTGCAATGAAGTTATTGTGAAAATCCCCTAGTCGCCACAATCTGGCACCTGTTTGGGTACACTGAGGGAGAATTTAGCATGGCCAATGCATCCAACCAGTACATCTTTCGGACTGTCGGACAAAATCAGAGCACCTGGAGGAAACCCACGCAGACATGGGGAGAGCGTGCCGACTCTGCACAGGCACTCACCCAAGCCAGGAATTGAACCCGGGTCCTCGGTGCTGTGAGACAGCAGTGCTGACCACTGTGCCACCATGCTATCATATGGCTTAGTGGTATTATCGCCCGACTATTAATCCAGAAACTCAGCTAATATTCTGGGGATTCGGGTTCCTCCGATGATGGAATTTGAATTCAATAATAAAAAAACAACTGGGATTAAGAATCTGCCAATGACTATGAAACCAAGCTTCTGCTGTCATTACTGCATATAAAGTTTAAATTCGTGCACATTAATATGCACATATCTGAAGTTGCTAACATGAACAGTTGTTGGTGCTCTGAGTTGCAATTTAATCATTACAATAACAGTGCCGTAATCAACTCTTTCCAAACTTCTAGACTCAAGAATCAAGGGGGAAAATCCAACAAATATGCATTGTGAATGCAGTTCCCCAGGCTTTGAGACAGATATGTTGTGGGTCAAAGGTTGTGGGCTGGATATCGCTGTATCAGAATGTTCTAACAAGGGGCTATAGCTCTCGAAACATGTATAATGTTCAGAAAATACTCTCACACTAACAAGTATCTGGTAAACATTACAATCAGGACAACCAGTTTTTGGCAAGTCTTAATTTATATGTAAAATCATTACAAATGCGCAAACATGGAGATTAATGAAAAGATTTTAGTCAATATTACTTTCTTTCACAATTAAATAAAAAAGATTAACATGCGGATCTTATACGAAGGCTGTATCTCTGTAATGATGCAAGTTATGATGTGGGTATGCCGGCGTTGGACTGGCGTAAACACAGTAAAAAGTCTGACAACACCAGGTTTTAGTCCAACCTATTTATTTGATAATTATTATCAAATAAATAGGTTGGACTAAAACCTGGTGTTGTCAGACTTTTTACTATGATGCAAGTTCACAGACTTTGTCAGGAACGCCAAGGATTTTTATGAAGAAGGAAAAGCTATACAGAGCCCTGCCGGTTGCTCCAGTCCCTACATGTCTACTACATGCCTTCAGACTGATTTCTGCCTAATAGAGAGAGCTCCATCCCGCTGGGGTGATTACCCACTCTCAGTCCCAAATGGTCCCTCAAGCCAGGTGACCCTCTTCTGCTGTGCTGCTCTTAAAGAGACAATCACTTCAACCTCCCAACTGGCACCCATTTTCTTTTCATTATGTCAAGACAAGAATCGATTTAATAAAGCATAAAAGTTGTATAAAAGCAAAATACTGCAGATGCTGGAAATTTGAAATAAAACCAGAAAATGCTGGAGAAATTTAGCAGGTCTGGCTGCATCTGAACATAGAGACACAGAGTTAACATGTTAAGTCTCTAAAGCTTTGCAGAGTTAGAGAGAGGGTGAAATGTGATGCATGTTATCCTTGACCTTCTATTTTGCTCCACTTGCTAAACCTCCTCATAATCGGTATAACTCTCACCACATTTCTCCCTCTCTTTAGCTCTGAAGAAGTCATAAAACATTAATTCTGTTTCTCTCTCTACAGATGCTGCCAGATCTGCTGAGTTTATCCAGCTTTTTCTGTTTTAATGCCAATTGTACGACTGCCTAGGTCCAGGTTCTGAATCCTTCCAAAACCATTAACGTACGTCTTGGTAACAAAAGACCAGATATTGTTGCAGTAGAACATCTAACAACACTTGACGTTTGTTAGGCTGTCATCTGAAGCCTTCAGCTCAAAGGGTTTTTGGGCTTATAGTTGCTGGAAGTGTGAGTTGGTAGTATGCAACAAGGAAAGCAAGGCCTCTGGGACATGAGTGACCAGGGTATCTCCTTAATGAGATTTAAGGATTGGGGAATAAAGAGAGGAAGAACTGACAAGGCAGCCAGATCACTGCGGGTGAAATCTGGTACAGAAAGCAAAATAAGGAAGGGGATATAAAAATTGGATTCAGAGAGAAATAATAAAAAAAGGGAAATAAAATGACATTTTAAAGCTCAATATTCAGATGCAGTCTGAGTGAGACACCACGGGAGAGATGTTCCAGCCATGTTCAATCCAAAACCAGAAAATTCCACCTGATGCCAACAGACCCTCACATGGTCTGCCCTTTGCCCACTACAATTCCCATGGCAGGCAGGATGGCAAATCCTGGCCCACCATTGTAATTGTTAAGGTTTGGTGGCAAAAGGGTAAAAGGCGGCAGTAATTAAATTTTAGTTTATTTGTTGGTGCCACAAGTAAGCTTACATTAACACTGCAATGAAGTTACTGTGAAAATCGCCTAATCGCCAAACTCTGGCACCTGGTCGGGTACACTGACAGAGAATTTATCACGGCCAATGCACCTAACTGGCACGTCTTTCAGAGTGTGGGAGGAAACCGGAGAACGCTGAGGAAACCCACACAGACATGGGGAGAACGTGCAGACTCCACACAGTCAGTGATCCAACCATGGAATTCAACCCAGGTCCCTAGCGCAATAAGGCAGCAGTGCCAACCACTGTGCCACCATGCCACCAATAGGACAGTTATCATACTGTTAAAAGGGTACTTAGGATTGCAATGATAATACTTAACTTCCTTTAGCGTTTTAATAGGTAATTATGTGTAAAATGTAGCAAGCTCCGAGCAAAATAGGATGCCAAGGCCTGATGCTGTTTTCTCAAACTACTACACAGAACAACTCAGACAGCAACTTTTGGATGTTCATGGTTAGCCATGCATCTGCTCCTCATTCAAAATTGAAATTTAATTTACACAAACATAATGGAGAATACAATTACCTGTACCATTACCCTGACAACAAATTCTGGCCCACAGTCATTACACTTCTCACAGAATTGATGTTACAGTTATGTGAAAATCAAGCCTGATTAAAATGGAAGTGTTTCACTTCTACTTGTGTAATTTTTCATTTTTAATTTTTTAAAAAATTCATTCATGGGGCATGCATTTACTGCCCATCCCTAATTGCCCTTGAACTGAATGGCTAGCTGGACTATTTCAGAGGACAGTCGAAAAACAACCACATCGCTGTGGCTCTGGAATTACATGTAGGCTTAACCAAATAAGGACGGCAGATTTTCTTCCCTGAAGGAAATAATTGAACCAGATGGGTTCTTCCAACAATCAACAATGGTTTCATAGTCATCGTTTAGACTCCAGATGCATTTTATTGAATTCAAATTCCACCACCTTCCCGTGGTGGGATTCGAACCCGGAATATTACCTGGATTAATAATCTAGCAATAATACCTGGAGACCATTGCCTCCACTTCAGATGACAAAAGTTGTCCTATTCAATGAATGGGCTTTTGAGCCTGCGAAAGACATTTATAAGTTCGTAAGTTCATAGGATGTAGGAGCAGAATTAGGCCATTTGGCCCATCGGATCCACTCCGCCATTCGATTATGGTTGATATGCTCCTCATCCCCATTTTCCTGCCTTCTCCCCACAACCCTTCAACCCATTACCAATTAAAAATCTGTCTAACTCCTCCTTACTCACTGTCCCAGCATCCACTGCACTTTGGGAGAAGTAGTTTCTCCTCAACTCTATTTTAAATTTGCTATCCGTCATTCTAAGACTATTACCTCTCATCCAAAACACAAGTAAGCGTCCATTGCATCAGTGGATTATGGATTTTTTGAATTTGTAGCAGACTTGCAATAACTGAGCTTCTGGATTCATTATCATATTAAATGAATCTTGTTGAAACAGTGATTCTTGCTGTGTTAATTGGGCTATTCATAGGTCAGATATGCAAAGATTTATTAACAAGTGTCTTTATACAATAACAAAAAAATGGCCTTTCCAAATCCACAATCGTTACTGAGAATTCTCAAGGATGAGTTGCCTTTGGAATGTAAAATTAACTGTTGCATGAAATTCCTTTTACACTTCAGTCAAAATTGGAATTCAATTCGGGAGTGCCAAATTTTATCTCCCATTTACGAACATCATCATCCCAAATAACACTTCAAATTTTTAACCTCAATTTGTGTTGTCTTCTCAAATGTACTTTCAGTTCTGATAAAGCTTAACAAATCCATATATTCTGAAGATTTGACATCTCCTATCTTTCCACTGTTCATTGCCATATGGTAGCTCAAATCTGTAACTTTCTTCTTCACTGCTCTCTTGCAGTTCTAATAATGGAATTTTTTTTGGTTTGTATCTGCTGTTATTTTTTTTTCCCCAGCTGTCTTGTGACACTCTCTTTTTGGGACCTGTTTCTCGATAATCTTGCACAATCGTCAGCATCTCCTTTCTCCCCACACAGCTTTGTAAAGACGAAAGTCCTTCTCCTTCCGGCTAATTTTCCCGAGTATTCATTCTGGGAGAATTTTTTAACATCTGTTTTTCTGTCGCTGCATGACAGATTTATTTCAGGAAATTACCCAGCATCCCCTTCTTGGAGCAACTGGTTTGAGGGATTAATTGCGGATTTGTCGCCATCACGTGCATGTCACAAGGACCATCGCACATCGCAAGGACTGTCACATATCACAAAGGACCTACACATATCACAAGGATCTTCACGTATCGCAAGGACCTACCCTCCCCACATGGCCTCAGCTTTCTTTCCAAAGTGCACTTGCTGTTTGAGGGTTCTTTGCCAAGAAGGCAAGGCACCCTCTACCTGGCATTCCAGCCTCAGCAGTGGCCATTACTCCAGCAGAGATACAGGCTGCTCACGTGCTAGTCCTCTGATCCCGTCAGCTCCCCCATTGGGTAGGCCACTGTCCTTCATCACATGGCAGCATAGCTGGAGGCCTGTTAATTCTCTACTGTAGGCAAAATGCCACCCACTAGGACCTGGCACCTCTAGGGGTAGGGTGGCATCTCACTTTTTTTCGGGTACAGGACTTTTTTTTATTCTTCATTTACAGGATTTGGGCATCATTTGATGGGGCAACATTTATTGCCCATCCCATTTCAGAGGGCATTTTTGAGTCAACCATATTGCTGTGAATCTGCAGACCAGAGACACAGGCTACAGTTCAAAATGAGACAGGTGCAGCTGCACTCAAAGCATTTTAATGATTGTGCTGGTTCAGAATACTTGGGGAAGGCAGGCTGTTACTTGGATATCCATGTACCCCTAAGATGCCTTTGATTCATTGGAAAGTACGTGTGTGAAAAAGTAGAGGTGGCGCAGGAAGCAAGCTTAGAGTTAACTTGGCAGGAGAGGCTGGATCTCCACGCCAGGAAGGTGATGAAGGTCAGGCAACGGGGTGAGGTTCCTGCTGCAGCATCATTGTTGTGTAGCTCAGGTTGTCCCTGACGTCCCTTGCCCATCTCTCCATGGCTCTGGCATCCAAGAAAAGCTCATTTGAATTTATTCGTAAAATCCCTACATTGCAAAAGAAGGCCATTTGACCCATTGAGTCTGCACTGACTCTCCAACAGAGCATCTCACCCAGGCCCACACTCGCTGCCCTATCCCTGCAATCCCATATATTTATCCCACTAATCCTCCTAACCTACACATCTTGGGACACCAAGGGAGAATTTAGCATGGCCAGTCCAGCATAACCTGTACATTTTTGGAGTGTGGGAGGAAACCGGTACACCCGAAGGAATCCCATGCAGACAGGGGAGAAACCAGAATTGAACACTGATGCTATGAGGCAGCAGTGCTAACTACTGTGCTGCCACATCTCCCCCATGAGCTCCTCCTCATCTGAGGAGGGCTGAACTGCCTTGTGTTCTTTTCCCTGCAACATCTGTCCATATTGCAGCATCAGGTTGCACAGTGCACAGTAAAACACTACTCTTTGCAACATTTTCTGGGGTGTATATTACAATGCCCTTCTATACTGGTCAAGGCAGCAGAAGTGCAATTTAAGAAACCCACTGGTGTGCTAAGTGATGGCTCTGATAGACACAGAGGTTCCTGTGCCTTCCTCTTGGAACACCTCACTGGTGTCAATGGGCATTTATAATCCTCATCATCAACAATTCATCCGTTGATCCGTTGTGTGTTGGACAAATGACTGTGCTGTGACAGCTCCCTGGGAAAGATACCCAGATTTGCATTATTCTTCTCCCGCATTCACACACCAGTTTATGGAGTGAATCCCCTTTTACGATTGACAAACGCAGCTGGTTATTCCCAGAGAACTTTTTTATGGCCACAAGAGTCCAGTCAATGACACCTTGAACGCATGTTAACCCATTGATGACACTGAATGTGGCTGATCTTGCAACCTGGCAGTCTGCTGAAGTGGATAATATCAATGGCAAGACTAAGCAGGGCATCAGTCACCTCCATTGATGCATTTATGTGTGGCAGCCTACAAGATGTCACGTATGCCACCTGACTGGCGCCAGAAGCTACCACTGGCATAGCATCTGAATGCCTTTGTAACTTGGATAGCCGCTGGCATGGGGCTCCCACCAACTTCATGTGGCTGCACATCTTGATGAACAATCCAACATATCTTGGTGACCATTTCTCAAGATATCCTCAGATGCCTCTGGCATTGCCTCTCTGACATCTTCAGCTAGTTTGTTCTTGTCCTATGAGTGTGGTACCTTGCCAGTGCCTGTCTTCACTGATGCCATCCTTGGATGCCTGTGTCTTGACCCGTCTACCCCTCTGGTACTCTCCACTGTTGGCCTTGATGCCTCTGTTTTTGGATAACAAGAACTCTCCTCCTTCACATCTTCTCCTCCTGCTCCTGAGGTTTCAGGGTAATCAGGTGAATAAGACCCAATGGTTTTGGTAGTTACGGCACTGTGGCCAGACATGAGATTGAGAGCATGCTTGCCTATGGTTCTCATCCATTTAATTAATAATCAGGAGTCGCTGTGTAATAATTCTTGTCTACCAGTTTAGTGAAAAACAGAAACCCATTTATTTGCAAGTTAAAACTATACAGAGATCTTCGGCCTTGTGGCTGCAATCAGCTCCCAAGATGACTCTGAGTACAGACGCCCATGTTACCATGGTGATCTCCACTCTGCTGCCCAATTGATTCCCAAGGTTGTGTGACTCTTACTCTGCCAATTGATCCATAAAGGGATAACCACCAGCCCCTTGAATCATCACGTTCTGTCCAACATGATGTCCACTCACCCAAAACATCCTTCCTCTCACTTCAATTGATCTTATATTCAAAAAAGCTGTACTTGAAAAAATACATTACAATTATGGCATGTGCTTCGTTCTCAGCTCAATCCTGTGCCCCCACCCAACCCGTCACCCTCACATTTTCTCCATTGACCGACCGAACATGACCTTTCCTCTCCCCTCAGTTAAACCTGAACCTCCCCCTATTACCCTGGAGCCTCTTACCATTTCTCTGCCACCTCTCCTATCTGTGCCTACACCCTTAACCTTCCTTATGCACACCCTGACCCTACATCCTTCCAGTAGCTTCCTCCATGTTTTTGTTTGCTCGCATGATTCCCCTCCTTAAGACCTTCCAACACCCGACCCTGTTTCTGGACCTTTCCTATAGCGAGTATAATTTCCTCCTTCGACTGTGGCTGTTCCTTCCATTATCCTGCACCCTCAGTTCAACTCTCAGGACACCTCCACTGATAGCACCCACACTGCCCTTTATGCCCTTCGTCTATCTTTCAATCCCTGGCTGACTCACCCACTTGGAGGAGCACCACACGCAGGAGGATAGGCCATTGCCTCCATTGAACACCAATTTTCCAAAACCCACCACCTTGTGCCACAACGTTCAACATGGAAATGTGTTTACCTCAATCACAACTGTCAAAGCCAAGTGGCGCGCGCTACCTTTAAGTGACGGTGAACTGGGTGCCACAAGATTTTCGGATGTCACAGACTTTATCTCGAGAGTAAGACTTTATTTAAAACAGTTTCAGGTTAATAACAATTCATGGCTTTGCAAATGTATTACAAATACGAACCCCATCAACAGGCTGCCATCATTTACGATGCACCACAAACACTGACTGTATCGCTACATCGCAAATCATCCTCAGGATATCAAAATTTTGCCTCCAGCCTGAAGAATTCACTCTGCCCACCACGCTTCCCACTTTCAAAAGCTCCATAAAATCTCCCGGGGTTGGGGGGGATCAGATTTGTGAAGCCAATGAGCTGTAATGAATATTGTGAAGGTACCACCAGATTAGAAACAAGGAAATATAATTTTATTTCTAGGAGAGGTGACAGTGCCATGCTTGACAACTACATAATCCATTTATCCTAACTTATAGATGAAATGAGGCAATGTGGCTGACACTAAGTTGCAAATCAGTGTCCCCATGTATATTTATGATTACCACTTCACTTGGAGCGATTCTTCTTTGGGTGTTTATTACAGAAACATTGAGGGTTATGAAGCTAGCTCATGTATTGCATTAATTTTTCTCATCAGTCATCATGAATGAAGCATTTGAACAAATTTCCAAGATAATAAAACCCATTTGGAAACATTTGATACAGCAGAAGTTAGTAAAGCACGCAAGCTGAAGAGACACAACATTGGGAGATAAGCTAAGTTAAGCACCAGGGACTCGGGTTCGATTTCTGGCTTGGGTCACTGTCTGTGTGGAGTCTGCACGTTGTCCCCGTGTCTGTGTGGGTTTCCTCCAGGTGCTCCAGTTTCTTCCCACAGTCTGAAAGACGTGCTGGTTCGATGCATTAGCCATACTAAATTCTCCCTCAGTGTAGCCAAAAAGGTACTGGAGTGTGGCGGCGAGGGGATTATCACAGTTGCTTCATTGCAGTGTTAATGTAAGCTTACTTGTGAGACTAATAAACAAAATAAGTGTATACCGGGCTCCAGAAATGCAACGCGAGGCAGCCTTAGGGAAACGAGACAAGAAATCACTGCTATCCTGGTTGATATTTCTGGAGTCCTTTCAGTACAGTGACTGCAGCTGAGGTTTGGATAACTCACACAATCCAATGGTCATATCAGGAATTGCTCTAGGATCTGGGAATCCAAAGATATTTTGGTTTAACTTTAAACGTGGGAAAATGTTTGAGCATTTAACAGGTTTATACTGAGGTTCCTCCAAACAGCCTGGAGAAAATCAGCATGGTTTTGGAAACAGCAGGGTAAATTCTCAGCTCAGCTCCCATCCTTAAATGAAAGTAAATGGAGCTGAAGACTTTTGACAGTTACTTGGTATTATCTCTAATGACCACAGCAATCTTTAATGTTTATAAATGCTACTTCTATGGGGCGACACAGTGGCACAGTGGCTAGCACTGTTGCCTCATAGCGCCAGGACCCGGGTTCAATTCCAGCCTCGGATAACTTACTGTGTGGAGTTTGCACATTCTCCCCGTGTCTGCATGAGTTTCCCCTGTGTGCTCTGGTTTCCTCCCACACTCCAAAGATCATAGAATCCCCACAGTACAGAAGGAGGGGCCATTCGGCCCATTGAGCTGTACTGACCATAATCCCACCCAGGCCCTATTTACCCTGCTAATCCCCCACACACTACGGTCAATTTAGCATGGTCAATCAATATAACCTGCACATTGTTGGACTGTGGGAGGAAACCAGAGCACCCGGAGGAAACCCTCACAGACATGGGGACAACGTGCAAACTCCAGACTGTGACTGAGGCTGGAATTGAACCTGGGTCACTGGTGCTGTGAGACAGCAGTGTTAATCACTGTACCACTGTGCCACCCCATAGAAGTATCATTTATATAGAGACAGCGACCCTCAGTGTTGAAGGGACCAGCACCGTAAATGCGTGGGGTTACGGGGATGGGGCCTGGGTGGGATTGTTGTTGACATAGGCTTGACGGGCCAAATGGCCTCCTTCTGCACTGCAGGGATTCTATGATTCTTTGTAAAGTCATCCCTTTGTTCTGAATCCAGTTCCTGACTTCCGCTCAGTCAGTTCACACCAGCATGGACTTTTCCTGCTTTGTCCTGCTGGGTGACTACGAAAAAAAGAGCAGATGGTTAGTGTGCACCCTGAATGTGGGACATTCCTCTTGCCTTCCCTTCCCTGATTCAACTGGTGTTTGCAGCTTCCCGAAGAGGAAACGAAGACCAACATAACAGTTGGACCTTCTCCCAAGGGGGCTCATTTCCTCTTGTTACACACAGGTCTCTCCTGCAAAAAGAGTGAAGGAGGTGAGAAATTAAAATTGCAAAGAGGACTTGGTAATTTGCAACCCACAGTGGGTGCGATTACAACAATATGTGTCATGGGCTGGAGTAGCTCGAGGAAAGCGCAGAGACAAGAGATGTTTAAATCCCACAAGGTCAAACCAACCTCGGCCTGGATTCTCAATCTGTGCTGTCAGCCTGGTGTCAGAGATGCTGCTCCATAAATTCTGCTTCAGTGTGAATATCTGATTATGATGGAAATTGAAATACGATTGGGAAAATCTAAATATTATCGAGCAAACACTTCCAGAACGCTGGTTGCAGTATACATGGAGCAATAGAGATATCATGAGATTAATGTAAGCAGTGGATTATAATATTCTAGTGACTTGACCTGGGAGGATTTTATATCTGCTTATATTCATTTCCATCGAGAAACTTTGTCCTGGCATCAATTATATGTGACACAAACAGTAGGTTTGGGTGGGCTAAATAACCTTTCTCATTCGAATGTCCCTAGAAATTTCAGTCTGTAGACAAACACAATTTTGCATTTGCCTTGATCATGGAAGTTTACATTTGCAAAACAAGCAATAATTGCAGCTGTTTAAGCAATTGCACCCCTGTTCTTATTAGTAAAGAAACGTGATTATTTTTAGCCTGAAGCCTTTGTCTTTTTTTTTGTGCACATCGTGTGCAAGTTGATAAAAAAAACAGTGCAGTTTATAACATTCAGCAATGTCTGCCAAGACACATTGCAGCACAGTCCGTCGAACACACTGAGCTCGAGAATGCGGGAGCAGTCAAGTGTGGATTGGAATCTTTTCATTTTCAAGGATTTTGTTTATTTCCCCTCCCCTCCCCTTGGAGAAATGTCAGATGTGTCAAAGCAATCTATCTCTTGCTGATCAGTAGGTTTGCCCAGCTCAGGTCAGGTCTGCTGTTACATGTTAACCTCTAAATCTTATCAGTACCTCAACAAGGAAGCTCCTTCCAATTTTAAGAAAGCAAACGGTAATTGTGGGCCCTACATTTGGGCTATTAGGTATAAAGCTTTCCAGGTGATAGAGGATTTCAATTATTGTTCACCAACTGCACTGAGTTATCCCCAGTTACAGGTTATGACCTCTGAGGTATCATTCCAGTATCACGTATTAATGGACAGAAAGTTACCCGTTAATGAATTAGCGTCATAGAGTCATAGCGCAAATACAGCATGGAAATGCTGTATTGACGACATGCGTCATCAAAGAAGAAATAGCGAGGTACCTTGAGAAGAATTGTTTGATAGAGCAGATGCAGCACGGATTCGTTAAGGGGAAGTCGTGTCTGACAAATTTATTGGAATTCTATGAGGATGTGACTAGTGCGGTAGATAGAGGGGAACCGGTGGATGTGGTGTTTCTCGAATTTCAGAAGGCGTTTGATAAGGTGCCTCACAAAAGGTTGCTTCAGAAGGTTAGGGTGCACGGAGTTGGGGGTAAGGTGTTAGCGTGGATAGAGGATTGGCTGTCTAATAGGAGGCAGAGAGTTGGTATCAATGGGTGCTATTCTGATTGGTGGTTGGTGACTAGTGGAGTGCCGTAGGGATCGGTGCTGGGGCCTCAACTATTTACCATTTATATAGATGATCTGGAGGAGGAGGCTGAGTGTAGGGTGTTGAAATTTGCTGATGACACAAAGATGAGTGGAAAAGCAAATTGTGCGGAGGGTGTGGAAAATCTGCAGAGGGATCTAGATAGGCTGAGCGAGTGGGCGAGGACCTGGCAGATGGAGTACAATGTTAGCAAGTGTGAGGAATAATAGTGGCAGGAATAATAGTAGGGGGGATTACTATTTAAAGGGCAAAAAGCTGCAGCATGCTACGGTGCAGAGGGACCTGGGGGTCCTTGTGCATGAGTCACAAAAACCCAGTCTGCAAGTGCAGCAGGTGATCAGGAAGGCGAATGGGATGCTGGCCTTTATAGCGAGGGGGATAGAATATAAAAGCAGGGAGGTCTTGCTGCAACTGTACAGGGCACTGGTGAGGCCACAGCTGGAGTACTGTGTGCGGTTTTGGTTGCTGCACTTGCGCAAGGATATTTTGGCCGTGGAGGGAGTGCAGAGAAGGTTCACTCGGCTGATACCGGAGATGAGGGAGTTAGCCTATGAAGAGAGGCTGAATAGACTGGGTTTGTACTCGTTGGAGTTTAGAAGGATGAGGGGGGATCTTATAGAGACATATAAGATAATGAAGGGGATGGATAGGGTAGAGAGAGAGCGATTCTTCCCGCTCAGAAAGGACAGCAGAACTAGAGGGCACAGCCTCACGATAAGGGGGGGAGCAGTTTAGAACGGAGTTGAGGAGGAACTTCTTCACTCAAACGCAGGTGAATCTCTGGAATTCTCTGCCCATTGAAGTGGTGGAGGCTGCCTCGCTAAATATATTTAAGACGCGGGTAGATAGGTTTTTGGTAGGCAAGGGAATTAAGGGTTATGGGGAGAGGGCGGGAAAGTGGAACTGAGCCACTTCAGATCAGCCATGATCTTATTGAATGGCGGGGCAGGCTCGAAGGGCTGGATGGCCTACTCCTGCTCCTATTTCTTATGTTCTTATGAAACAGGCCTTTCAGCCCAACTGGCACATGCTAACCATGGTGCGCTCCCAGCTAGTCCCAATTGCCCGTGTTTGGCCCATATTCCTCCAATCCTTTCCCATCTGTGTACTTATTCAAATGCTCCTAATTTTATTTAATGTGGCTATTGAATCTACCTCAACCGCTTTGTCTGGCTGCTCATTCCATACACGCACCACCATCAGTGTGAAGAAGTTGCCCCTCAGGTCCCTTTTAAATCTTTCCCCTCTCACCTTAAACCCATGCCCCTCCAGTTTTCAATTTCCCTGGGAAAAAAGACTATGTGTACATCCTATCTGTGCCCATCATGATTTTCTACACCTCAGTAAGATCGCCCCCCATTCTCCTATGTTCCAAGGAATAAACTCCTAGCCTGGCCAACTGCTCCCTATAACTCAGGCCCACTGGTCCTGACAACATCCTCATAAATCTTCTCTGCCCTCTTTCCAGTTTATTAACGTCTTTCCAGGGTAACCAAAACTGTACACAAAACTCCAACAATGGCCTCGCCAACGATTTATGACATAATGTCCCAACTCCAATACTCAATGCCCTGACTGATGAAGGCTGTGTGCTAACTGCCTTCTTCACCACTCTGTCTACCTGTGGTGCTGCTTTCAACCAACTATGCACTTGTAATTGTTAAATCTTTTGGTTTTGAGGTGGCTCCTCAAGAACTACTCCACAGCCAGACATCAGAGAACACGGACCTTTATTCAGTCTAGTTGCTCCACATTCCAAATGTTGACAGCCCACTGAGGTCGGGTCCCAACCAGCTCACCCCAGACCTCAGGCCCTTTAAAGGGGCTATGCCCTGACATACAAAATACTAATACAGTTAATTAATACAGTATAAGACATCATGGTGGCGCAGTGGTTAGCATTGCCACCTCATCAGGAACTCGGGTTCAATTCCAGCCTTGGATGTCTGTCTGTGTGGAGTTTGCACATTCTCCTCGTTTTTGCGTGGGTTTCCTCCGGGTGCTCCGGTTTGCTCCCACACTCCAAAGATGTGCAAGTCAGGTGGACTGGCCATGCTAAATTGCCCTTAGTGTCAGGGCAACGAGCAGGGTAAATATGCGGGGTTACAGGGATAAGGTGGGATTGCTGTTGGTGCACGCTCGATGGGCCAAATGGCCTCCTTCTGCATTGTTGAGATTATAGTAAAATACTAATTTGGTAACACAGAAGAATGTGTGTATGAGTTGGAATATTGTACAGTGGTTATGCGATAGAGGAAAAGCAATGTTACTCACACAGGGACAGGGCGAGGGCCTTTGAGTGATGCAAGCCACTAGCGTCAAGAAAAGTGTTCATTTGCAAAATTGTCAGTAACCACAAAGGTCAGGAGGTGGAAAGAAGAAAGAGCCTACAGCAATATAATACCTTTCCTGGCCTCAGGTCATCACAAAGGACTTCATCGCCAATGAAATGGAGTCACTATTATGAAATATGGCAGCCCATTGTGTGCACAGGAAGATCCCACAAACAGCAATAACAGAAAACAACCAGCTATTCTACCTCAATGGTTTTGGGGATAAATGTTTCCCAAGTGAACAGGAAAGCTTCCCCTATTCTTCTGTGAATTGTGATAAGGGATGTGTAATGTCCACACAAGAGGAAAAGCAGTTGAGCGCCTCCCTTCTGGCAGTGTGGTATACGGCACCCCGCAGTACTGAACTGAACCGTTTGCCTAGATTCCTGGCTGGTGTCTCTGGAGTGGGGGTTAAAGCCTGAGAAACAGGTGAGCCGCTACTCAGCCACAGCTGACACCTAAGATAAATGAATTAATACCAGGAAAATGGATGTAAGAGCTCGACTACAGTGAAATGCAAATCATTTTCACTGGACAGCAAAGCACCCGGGGAAGTGTCGCTCACAGCCTGAGAAGATGATAGCCCAATCGCTCAAATCCCAAAGCCACCCCTGACAGCACTTCAACATCAGTCTATCGCTGAGCATGGTAAGTGATATAAATAATACCTACTGTCTGTTTCAGACGTGATGAGACATTAGCATGGCAGTACCCTTAAATTCTTCTTTGATCCACAAAGCGTAGCAGCATTTTAGTTCAGCTATGCGCCATTCGGGGTCTGAAGACCTGATGCAACTGCAGTGAATTAGCTGACAAATGATTGTACGTACGCCATGACATTATTATGGTAAAACCATCTGCAGTTGGTGCAAAATGCAGCATAATCACTCATGTCAATATAGAATAGTGTTACCACTGGGTTGCTGCAGTTTGTATCAGGAGGATGCATTGACTGGAGGCAAGAGCCATCTGACCTAAGGGAAAACATTGTGGCTGCAAAATACAGGACATAAAAATTCCAGTCCTAACTTTGCTATTGATCAATCGTAGGACACTGGATACTGAAGATGATTTATGTTGGAACCTTGATCTTTAATTTTTATCCAATACGTTAAAGACTTTGGCCTCAAACTTCTCATCTGAATATTGCTTGGTAGGCCAGCGTTATTCCTGTCAGTAATTTGTGTCTTCAGATGTCCCCGGAGTTCAAAAGGGAAGTTGTGGGGGTCAACAACCATAGGATGTAAGTTGACTGTCATAGATTTGGTTTGATTTATTATAGTTACATATATTAGTATTCAGTGAAAAGTATTGTTTCTTGCGCATAATACAGACAAAGCATGACATACAAGGAAAGGAGAGAGTGCAGAATGTAGTATTACAGTAATAGCTAGGGTGTAGAGAAAGATCAACTTAATGCAAGGTAGGCCCATTCAAAAGTCTAGTGGCAGCAGGGAAGAAGCTGTTCTTGAGTCAGTTGGCACATGACCTCAGACTTTTGTATTCTTTTTCCAATGGTAAAAGGTGGAAGAGAGAATTTTCAGGATGAGTGGGGTCCTTAATTATGCTGGCTGCTTTTCCAAGGCAGCGGGAAGTGTAGACGGAGTCAATAGATGGGTGGCTGGTTTGCGTGATGGACTGGGCTACATTCACAACCCTTTGTAGTTTCTTGCGGTCATAGAATCCCTACAGTCCTGAAAGTGTCTGTTTGGCCCGTCAAGCCTGCACTGACAACAATCCCATCCAGGCCCTATACTTGTAACACCACAGGGATAGCGCAGAGGGAGGGCCTGTGTGGGGTGCTCCTTTGGAGAGTTAGCACAGATTTCTTAGGGCCAAATGGCTTCTTCTGTACTGTAGGGCTTCTATGGTTCCATAATTCATGCCTCTCAACACCCACCCCCATGAATCCTTATAGCCCTCGGACCAAATGGAATGCCTAACAATGTAAATTCATACACCTTACACACCTCCATGGACCTAAAACCTTCCATGCCAACTCAGCCAGAATCCACCATTCCCAGAGGTAAAACAGTGAAAAAAAAACTGGAACTGGTCCGAACTACTCCAGTTTGGATCAGTACCGGTTTTTTCCCAAAGTTTTGCTTGTTTTTCCTCTGGGCTAGGCAGGAGCCATGCTGAGATGAAATTAACTGAAGATCTAAAATTGTACTCTAGCCATCACGATGTTAAACAGATAGTAGGATAGGCTGATACTGTCTGCACTGTAGCTTTGTGGAGGCAGGATTGACCTCCTGGAAGTCAATGGTCAAATCATTCAGGTCAGAAAGAATTATTAATTCCTTCCTGACCTGTGATACTGTCCATTGTCTGACCTGCATTTGTATGGCGTGGCAAGACCTGCTGTTTGGATTGGACAGTCGGATGGCCACTTGGATAATATGAAGGCTTCTTTAGACTATGTGGAGTCTGCAATGCAGAAAATTCTCCTCCCAGCAGCTGCCAGTTTTACAATGGGGAAGTGATGAACGTGTTTGCCCTGTTATTCGTACAGATTCATCAGTACACTGCAAATTGACCAATCTCCCCAGACTTTGCTTGGAAAATGTATAAGGCTTAAAGTTCAAGACTTTGGGGAGCTTGACTGTCAATGGTGGTGCCAGTCCTGTGGTCGAGACTACACACCGGTCAGATTCCTAATAGACGTGCAATTTCATCTTTCTGATGGAGCATAACCTGTGAAGGCAATTTTCTTCCACACTCTCAGGTGTGCATGCCTGAATCTATAGACCTGGCTTTTTATATCAAGGCGGAGCGAGCTTTCCACATTTGACGCAAGCAATCAGGCCTTGCAATGTCTTCCCATGCTTTTTTTATAGTTCTCCAAAATAGGCAAAACATAATTCACATGTTCAGATTTTTAATTGTAACAATAAGCACATTTGTTTCTAAAAGTTCAGCAAGAAATGAAATGAAACCAACAGAACGCAACAAAAAAAAACCTGCCTTCACAATCAAAAAGTGGTGCTACGAAAGCCTTCAAAACTGAGTTGTTCCAAGTCACAGGTAAATTTCTTTACCCATTTAATATGAGTTCAAGCTATAAACTGAATAGTAATTCTCTAACCTCCCACTTTATATTCAGCAGAAATGCAGCAGAATTTGCTAATCATTTAAGCCATTACTCTGGTAATCTTTTCACTGATCTGCCACTAAAGTCAGAGGTAGGCTTTCAGAGTTTGATTTGATTTTTTGCCATAGAAAGTATCCTTTCCGGATGTATCACAGCTTGGTATGGCTCCTCCTCTGACCAAAGCCTCAAGAAACTACAAGGAGTCGTGAAGTAGCCCACTCCATCACACAAACCAGTCTCCCATCCATTGACTCTATCTGCACTTCCTGCTGCCTCAGAAAAGTAGCCAGCATAATCAAGGACTCTACTCACCCAGGATTTATTCTCTTCCACCTTCTTCCATCGGGGAAAAGATACAAAAGTCTGAGACTGTGTACCAACTGACTCAGTCAGATTCTTCCCTGCTGCCGTTAGACTTTTGAAGACCTATTATATATGAAGCTGATCTTTCTCTACACCCTAGTTGTGACCATAATACTATATTCCGCACCCGCTCCTTTCCTTCTCTGCTTTAAGAACGGCATGTTTTGTCAAAATATATCATTCATAGAGTACATAGGGGAGAAGGAAAGGAGAGGGTGCGGAATGTAGTGTTAGAGTCATAGCTACGGTGTAGAGAAAGTCCTGCTTAATATATGATAGGTCTATTCAAAAGTCTAATAGCAGCAGGGAAGAAACTGTTCTTGAGTCGGTTGGTTCCTGACCTCAGAATTTTGTATCTTTTTCCCAATGGAAGTAGCTGGAAGAGAGTATGTTCAGGGTGCGTGGGGTCCTTGATTATGCCAGCTGCTTTTCCGAGGCAGTGGGAAATGGATGTCAATGGATGGGAGGCTGGTTTGCGTGATGGACTGGGCTTTGTTCACGATCCTTTGTAATTTCTTGCAGTCTGGTCAGAGCAGGAGCCATACTAAGCTGTGATATATCCAGAAAGAATGCTTTCTAAGGTGCATCTGTAAAAAATGGTGAGCGAAGTAGTGGACATCCCAAATTTCCTTAGCTTCTGAGAAAGTAAAGGCATTGGTGAGTTTTCTTAACTATAGCGTTGGTTTGGAAGGACCAGGAAAGGTTGTTGGTGATCTAGACACCAGAAAATTGAAGCTCTTGACCATTTCCACTTCATCCCCGTTGATGTAGACAGGAGCATGTCTCCCACTATGCTTAGTGGTTATGTTATTGGGTGCGTAATCCAATGGCCAGAACAAATTCTCTGGAAACAAGAGTTCAGATCCCATCACAACAGACAATGGGAGAATTTAAATTCAGTTGATAAACATGAAACAAAGTGCCAGTCACATGATGGTCAGAACATTGAATACAGGAGTTGGGATGTCTTGTTGAAGTTGTACAAGACATTAGTAAAGCCACACTTAGAATACTGTGTGCAATTTTGGTCACCCTATTATAGAAAGGACATTATTTAACTGGAAAGAATGCAGAAAAGACTTACTAGGATGCTACCGGGACTTGATGGATTGAGATATAAGGAGAGGCTGAATAGACTGGGACTTTTTCCTCTGGAGTGTAGGAGGCTGAGGGGTGACTTTATAGAGGCCTATAAAATAATGAAGGACATAGACAAAGTAGAAAGTCAATATCTTTTCCCGAATGTAGGGGAGTCTAAAACTAGAGGGCATAGGTTTAAGTGAAAGGGGAGAGATGCAAAAGCGTCCAGAAGGGCAAATTTTCACACAGCTGCCAGAGGTAGTAGTAGAGGCGGGTACAATTTTATCTTTTAAAAAGCATTTAGGTAGTTACATGGGTATGATGGATATAGAGAGACATGGGCCAAATGTGGGCAATTGGGATTAGCTTAGGGGTTTTTAAAAAACAAAGGGTGGCATGAACAAGTTGGACTGAAGGGCCTGTTTCCATGCTGTAAACATATATGACTCTATGATGATCATGAGACTATCAGGCTGTTGTGAAAATGCGTGTGGTTCACTGATGTTGCTCAGGAGAGGAAATCTGCCATTGTCACTTGATCTGGCCTACACGTGACTCCACATTTCCAGCAATGTGGTTGCCTCTTCACTGCCCTCTGAACGGGCCACCCAAGTCACTTAGCTGTACCAAACCATTGCAGGAAATGAATGTGAGTGTACCTAAACCACATTCACCAAGGTGGTTCGGCACTGTGCCCACCAGCTCCCTTTTCTTAGGGATGGAATATAAATGCTTGCCTTGCTGGTGAGGCTCACATCCCATGAACAAAGCAAACAAGTTACAGGGGCTGATTGAAAAAAGCCCTGTGGAAATCACTGGCGTAGCAGCAGCCATGCAGTGAAATCAGAGCCTGCTAAAAAGCATTAATATTCACTTGCTACTCATTTAAAAACTTAACATTGGCATTTTGACATTCTGCTCAAACCTTATGGAAATCAGTTAGGCCCCCAGAGCCCTCCCAGCCAGAAAATATGCTCCAGTAAATTGACTTTCATGGAATCAAATTATGACATATAGGAGTTAACTTATACAGTGGGGGGAAGGGGCGCAGAATCCCAGGAGAAAAGAATTTGAGTTTACGACGCCTTCTGATCTTTCTGCACCTTTTCCACCAAAGTTAAAGCAGATGATCCAAAGCCCCTTCTCAAACCCGCATGGAAAAACAGTCCCGCAAAAGTGTCAGGGCCTTAAAACCTCGATTTCTGATTGACACAACAAACGGTCACACACATAAAATGGACACCTCTGAAAATTGGCTCTGATGAACAATCACAAATAATGAACATTGTAACTGGTACAAGGAGCGCTCAGAAAGCGCGGATGTCAGCATATCACTGTGGACAATATCCTTGCTGTATGAGGGCACAGCCTGGCACTAACTCCTAAAGATGTTCAAATTACACATGGTGTATCTATGTCTGAAGATTGTGGCGACTGGATTGTCACCGGGTTCCTTCTTGTCCCTGCCAGTACCTGCATTGCATCAACTCTTGCTCTTGCTGTCAATACAGACAAGGACTAGGTTGAAAATAATTGGCAACAGCAAACAAAGGGAAGCTGAAGTCAATCCCAATGCGTCCATAATCTGTTGGAGTTGCAGTGTTTAAATGACAGCAGCCACCCATTTATTTCCAATGACTTTTCATTGATGTTCATTGTCTGAATGTCTCGACTTACATCTGAGAAAGTGACAAACTCAGGGAGAGTGGGATTTTCCGGCCACAGTCCCCCAAGGCTGGAAAATTCCATCCAAGGTCAACAGACCTTTGCATAGTTCATGTCCCGCCCTTCAAGGGAATCTTTGATAAAATTCCATTCACATAGGGCCGCACGGTGGCACAGTGCTTAGCACTGCTGTCTCACAGCACCAGGGACTTGGATTCGATTCCCAGCTTGGGGGTCTGTGTGGAGTTTGCACGTTCTCCCTGTGTCTGCATGGGTTTCCTCTGAGTGCACCGGTTTCCTCCCACAGTCCAAAAGACGTGCTGGTTAGGTGCATTGACCCGAACAAGTGCCGGAGTGTGGCGACTAGGGGAATTTCGCAGTAACTTCATTGCAGTGTTAATGTAAGCCTTACTTGTAAACCTAATAAATAAACTTTAACTTTACATGAGCTGAAAGTTTACACCCCCGTCCGCCAAGGAAATCAGAGCGGGCGAGGGGTGGACAATGGGAAGGATTGTTGACCTTGGGCTTTTACGGTTTTGGGAGGAGTGAGACTGTAAAATTAAATGCAAATTAGTTTAAAAGATCAAATATAAGTTACAATATCTTGATTTCATCAACCATTATTGGATTGCATATTTAAGTATCTAAGTTCAGAAATTTTGTATTCAAAGTAAATGTTTGCATCTGCTAGGCAACTCTTTAATCTAACTATACCCAAGAAATCCATGAGATTGAATGGCGAATAGTCAACATCACATCCCATTGATGTCAATGGAGAGCAACATCAGTGTTGCTCCAGAGTGTCTGTTCATTGATAATTGGTTAAGTTGACGTTTTGGTGCACATGGTGACTAAGGTTCCCCTGCATGGTCAAAGCTTTAGCACCAAATGAATTCCTGGTCTTCCAGCCGTCAACATTGCAAGAGTACTATTCTTAGAGTTGAACACTGAAACTTCACAAAGTTGGAGGATTTTGACCCATTCCAACAGAAGCTATTCGGGGGAATGTATTGGGGCGTCTGCAGGCTTCCAGCTCCCAACTACAAACTCTTGGCATGACACATACAGCTGCAGTTTTCCATCCCAGCAATTGGGAAGCCGGAATTCTGAACATCACAACAAAATGACATTTTTATTGTGAAATGATTGATAAGAATAAAAGCCCGTGCTTTGTTTATTTTTCTAATGAAAATCTCTGTAACTGAGCCTGAGCTGTAAGCAATTTCCCAGCTGCTTCTTTTTGCGCATTTTCTAACAGCCCTGACTGAGATTGGGGCTCCTCATGTGGGGAAATCACACTCGCAGGCTTGGACCCTAAAGCCTGACACACTGCCAGAACAGCTGGCTGGTAGCACATCAGTTTGCAGATGCATTGCAGCTTGACAACTAGAGGAACCACAGCTGTGGTGTGACATGGAGTGTTTTATTTTGCACAAAATACCTCTCCTGGTTTTATTAATTGAAGTGATGGCAGAATTCAGGTGGCGATCGCAGTATTTCAGAATGTTTCCACTCGTTTCTGTCCTGTGAGGGCACCCACCCTCCCCACTGCCTATTGGTGCCGTGCCCCTAACAGAATGTTGGTGACCATGGCCTTGCACTGGATTAGTTCATGACTATTCTTGGCAAAGCACAGTGGTGGTTTGCCATTGCTTCCTGTAGTGAGGCTAACCAGGAAGCTCTTGCTGCCTGCCATCAGTCTTGTTAGAAGGAATACAGGCTGATAACCAACCGTGGTTATGGGCGCACCTTCTATGGCCATTAAGACCCGAGGTGGGACTTGAACCTGTCACAACATTCAAGGCTATGGGCCAAGTGCTGGAAAGTGGGATTAGTGTAGATTTAGTGCGGTATTGTCAGTGCAGAGTGGATGGGCCGAAGGGCTCTTCTGTACTGTGTGACTCTACGACCACCAAAAAGGCCACCCTCCCCCCTCCGCCCCTCATCGATCTCAGGCCTAGAGGTAGGGGATCTCCCACTGCATCCCAAGACCTCCCCTCTCCCCTCATGCCTATCATCTGAGCATTTTTCAGGCCAGATCCAAAAGCTAAATCCTTTGATTTTCACTGCATTGAAGATGGCTGACTTGCTACGTATTTTCCAGAATTTTCTGTTTCTCCATTTGAAACCAGCTGTAGTGAAATCCCAGCACGATATCAAACCCAAACAGTGTGAGACAATCAGCTACAGGAACCGTCACAATTTACAGCGCAGAAGCTGGCCATTTGGCCCATCATGATAATTCTAGCTCATTATTCGAGGAATCCTCATGTAACTCTCTTAAGTGACTATAACTTCCTTATCTTGCTTGACCTGTCTGCACAATTGATCACGCCATCATCCTCTCTCCACTGTCAGCCAGCTGGCTAAGACAACCTCTCTCCATTCAGTTCCTATTTATCCAATTCTTCCCAATGCAGAATCGCTGAGCAGAAACTGATAGCCAAGTTCCGCATGCATGAGGACGGCTTCAACCAGGATCTTGTGTCGATGTCACACTACATGTAAAATCTCCACCATTTGGTTTGCAAAATCTCACTAACTGTCCTGGCTTGAGACAATTCATACTTCTTCAAACTGTGATTATCCCTCTCTCCACTCGCATTGCCTGTATCTATAAAGACTTGATCACCTGTAAAGCTTTGCAATCCAACCATTATCTTGTAACTGTGTCTTTGTCTATATATGCTGAGCTTATGAAACCTATCTCTCCACTTATCTGATGAAGGAGCAGCGCTCTGAAAGCTCGTGATTCCAAATAAACCTGTTGAACTTTAACCTGGTGTAGTGAGACTCCTTACTGTGCCCACCCCAGTCCAACGCCAACATCTCCACATAGTGATAATTGTAATGAGTGAAATTGACTGCTGAATGAACCTGGGTGAAGATGATCACTGCAGCTTCATAAATGTCCTGTCGTCATCATCATCATTGTCAGCAGTAGCTGGTGTCTGCTTTAATCAATCATTTTTAGCCATATTTGGTTTCTGCCAGTTACATCTGATGGAGTCACAGTCTACAATGGAAGGAATAGGGAGGATTAAATGCAACAGAGGGAGTAAAGTGAAGATTTACCTGTCTGATTCCTGGGGTGGTAGGTATGCCATATGAGGAGGTTAGGATTATATTCACTGAAGTTTAGAAGAGTGAGAGGGGATCTCATAGAAACTTATAAAATTCTAACAGTGTTATACAGGATAGATTCAGAAAGAATGTTCCCAATGGCAGGGGAGTCCAGAACTAGGAGTCATAGTTTGAGGATAAGGGGTAAACCTTTTGGAACTGAGGTGAGGAGAAATTTCTTCACCCAGAGGGTGGTGAATGTGTGGAACTCGCTACCACAGAAAATAGTTGAGGCCAAAATGTTGTGTGAGATATAGCTCTGGGGGTTAAAGGGATCAAGGGACATGGGAGGAAGGGAGGATCAGGATAATGAATGTAATGATCAGCTATAATCAAAATGAATGGTGGAGCAGGCTTGAACGGTTGAATGGCCCACTCTTGCTTCTAGTCTCTATGTTTCTATGAATGTGTGTGACCTTCCAGTGATGTATGATGAGCAATGGACGCAGTGAGAGGGGGAGGGGAAGATTGTGCTTGTTTTTCTGGTGATTATGTTTATGGTTGTGTGTCTGATTTGATTTGATTTATTATTGAGATACAGTGAAAGGTATTGTTTCTTGCGCTATATCAGACAATTCATACCATTTGTTGAGTACATAGGGGAAAAGAAAAGGAGAGGATGTAGAATATAGTGTTACAGTCATAGCTAGAGTGCAGAGAAAGTTCAACGCAATATATGGTAGCTCCATTCAAAAGTCTGATGGCAGCAGGGAAGAAGCTGCTCTTGAGCTGGTTGGTATGTGATCTCAGACTTCTGTATCTTTATCGCAACGGAAGAAGGTAGAAGAGAGTGTGTCCGAGGTGCGTAGGGTCCTTGATTATGCTGGCTGCTTTTCCGAGGCAGAAGGAAGTGCGGACAGGGTTGTCTGCCGGTAAATTTGTCTGGTCCAATTGAAATATGATATCCTGCTGGTCTGGAGTTACATTGATTTGTGTCTTTGACGTTGCGAAAAACCCAAGGTCTTTTGAACCAACGACTGAATGAGGGTGAATAATTATTTTTGCAAGTCAAAGATCGTACCACAGATTGTCTTTCAAGAGTACTTCCTTACATTAGGCTTTCGGCTCCCTGCTGGAAAGACCAACCTGTCTATAAAGTGGATAGTTTAATCAGCAGGATACCGGAGTGTTGTGGGTTCTTTTAATCAGACTCGAGTACAAGAAACACTAAACAAGTGAGTTTTAATTATCACAAAGTTGTCCTATTTCCAAACGCATGCAGTTCATGGCTGACTGCCATTGGTTTCCTACTGTTGGACAAGGCAACCCATCTACCCTCTGGACACTTAGACATGTATTTTAATAGCCCAGTAACTTGAATAATCTTACAGAGAGACAAAGCTTAGCTGAGAAACATAAACATTCATAAATTCAGTCACCAAGGAGCTCCTGCTCCCCAGTACTGGTAACATATTGCTCTTTCCCACAGAAAGTTATTAGCCACCTTTTTCTTCATTATTTATTATATCTGCATTTCTATACAAATGGATTTATGAACAGTCAGACTACACATATGATACCATCAATTTACCTCCAGTACTTAAATGGCCCATTGAACCCTCTTAATATGGGTGGCACAGTGGTTAGCACTGTTGCCTCAGTGCCAAGGACCCAGGTTCAATTCCCAGCTTGGGTGACAATCTGTGCGGAGTCTGCATCTTCTCCCTGTATCTCCGTGGGTTTCCTCAAATGTGCTGGTTAGGTGCATTGGCCATGCTAAGTTCTTCCTCAATGTACTTGAACAGTGCCAGAGTGTGGTGACTATGGGCCCGATTTTACCAAAGATTTGTGCCCGTTTTTCAGTAAATTTGGGCTTCGGGCCTTTAACGCGATCTGCGCCTGAAACCGAGCAGATCGTGACTTTATCGACACCCGATTTGGGCGCAGATCTGGTCCGTGCCCCAATCGGGCGGCCTGACGATGTAAATGCATTAGCTGCACTTAAATCGATTTAATGAACCGCGTGTCCAACTTGACCGCCAAATCCTACTTTCCCATCTTCGGATCCATTGCGGATCCGCGCTGTTATCAACCTGCAGAAAAAAAAATCCGAAGCCGATTCCTATTCTGCAGGGGAACCTCCGAAGCCCATCTTCCTCAAACATCCTTCGCGGACCCCCTGCTAACCACCCCAGCAGACCTGCCCTCCGCCCCCCACGATCCGAACCCCCTGGGAGGCAGACACCCCCGGCACGGGGGGATCCGATCTGGGGAGGCGGGTCTGCCCGGGGGGGGGGCCTGCCTCCCAGGGGAGGTCCGATCTGGGGTGGGGGGAGCGGTGTCTGCCGGGGGCGGGGGACCTGCCTCCTGGGGGGGGTCCAATCACGACTCATCCTCTCCCCATTCCCGCCCTCCCCCCTTCCCCTCCCACCCCCTGCTAGTTTTGATTTTCACATCCGGGCACGTTATTTCAGATTTTTTTCGAATTGCACATGCGCAGTTCAGAGCTCCGATCGTTCTGGCAGCACTAAGCCCCACCCACAGCGGAGACCGGATCGGAGCTGGCAAAAAGCGTATGGACGTGCTGGAACAAGGATTCCGGGCTCGGATCCATTTTACATCGGGATCCAGCCCTTAGCCTCCAATTGGTAAAATTGGGCCCTATGGGATTTTCACAGTAACTTCATTGTAGTGTTAATGTAAGCCTACTTATGACACTAATAGAATCGTGGAACCATACAGCACAGAAGAGGCCCTTCATCCCATCGACTCCACACTGATACATGAGAAAGACCTAATCATCCACCTAATTCCATCTGCCAGCACTTGATCTATACCCTGAATGTTGTGATATGCCAAGTTGCCAAGTGTTCAACCAGCTGCTTTTTAAAGGATGTGAAACAACCCGCATCTACCACCCTCCCAAGCAGCATGTCCCATACTGTCATCACCCTCTTTCCTCACATCCTGCCTGAACCTCCAGCCCTTCACCTTGAACCTATGTCCCCTTGTGACTGACCCTTCAACTAAGGGGAACAGCTGCTCCTTATCCACTCCGTCCATCTCTCTCATAATCTTGTGCACATTGTCCAGGTCACCCCTCAGTCTTCTCTGCTCCAATGAAAACAACCCAAGCCCACCCCAGCTGCTCTTCATAACTTAAGTGTTCCATCCTAGGCAGCAACCTGGTGAATCTCCTCTGCACCCCCTCCAGTGCAATCACATCCTTCTGATATTGTGGTGACCAGACTGCACACAGTGCTCCAGCTGTGGCCTCACCAAAGTTCTATACAACTCCAACATGACTTCCCTGCTTTTGTAATCTATGCCTCGATTGATAAAGGTAAGTGTCCCATACGCCTTTTTCACCACTCTATTAACATGTCCTTCTGTCTTCAGCGACAAACACGCCAAGGTTCCTAGTCTCCTATCATTCATTGAGTGCTTTCTTGTCAAGTTACTCCTTCCAAAGTGTATCACATCACACTTTTCAGAGTTAAATTCCATCTGCCACTTATCTGCCCATTTAACCATTCTGTCTATATCTTTTTGTAGCCTAAGCTGCTCTGCCTCACTGTTAACCACCCATCCAATCTTTGTGTCATCCACAAACTTACTAATCCTAACCCCCACATAGTCATCAATGTCATTTATATAAATGACAAATAATAGTGGGCCCAACACTGATCCCAGTGGTACGCCACTGGTGACTGGCTTCCAGTCACTATAGCAGCCTTCTGTCATCACCCTCTGTCTCCTACAACAGAGCCAATTTTTAATCCACTTTATCAAATTACCCTTTATCCCATGTGAATGTATCTTCTTTACAATCTCCCATGTGGGACCTTGTCGAAGGCTTTGCTGAAATCCATATAAACCTGGTCACTTCCTCAAAAAATTCAATCAAATTTGTTAGGCATGACCTCCCTCTGACAAAGCCATAGTGACTGTCTCTGATCAAGCTTTGCCTGGCCTTCATAGCGAGGGGGATTGAATATAAAAGTAGGGAGGTCTTGCTGCAACTGTACAGGGCACTGGTAAGGCCGCAGCTGGAGTACTGTGTGCAGTTTTGGTCGCCACACTTACGCAAGGATATCTTGGCCTTGGAGGGAGTGCAGAGGAGGTTCACTAGGCTGATACTGGAGTTGAGGGGGTCGAGCTATGAGGAGAGGCTGAATAAACTAGGCTTGTACTCGTTAGAGTTTAGAAGGATGAGGGGAGATCTCATTGAGACGTACAAGATGATTGGGATGGATAGGATAGAGGTGGAGAGGCTCTTCCCGCTCAGAAAGGACAGTAGGACTAGAGGGCACAGCCTCAAGATAAAGGGGAGGTGGTTTAGAACGGAGTTGAGGAGGAACTTCTTCACTCAAAGGGTGGTGAATCTCTGGAATTCTCTGCCCATTGAAGTGGTGGAGGCTGCCTCGCTAAATATATTTAAGACGCAAGTATCTAGGTTTTTGATAGGCAAGGGAATTAAGGGTTATGGGGAGAAGGCGGGAAAGTGGAACTGAGCCACTTCAGATCAGCCATGATCTTATTGAATGGCGGGGCAGGCTCGAAGGGCTAGATGGCCTACTCCTGCTCCTATTTCTTATGTTCTTATGTTCTCTCCAAGTGGAGATAGATGCGCTCAGAAATTTCTCTAAGTTTCCCTATCACTGACGTGAGATTCATCGGTCTGTAGTTCCCTGGTTTATCCTTGCAATCCTTCTTAAGTAGTAGAGCCACATTAGCTGTTCTCCAGTCATTTGGCACCACCTCTGTGGCCAGAGAGGAATTGAAAGTTTGGGTTAGAGCTGTTGCAATCCCTCCCTTGCCTCCCACAGCAGCCTTGGGCACAATTCATCTGGATCTGATTATTTATCCACTTTTAATGCTGCCAACACCTTCAGTACTTTGTCCTTCCCAATGTCAATTTGCTCAAGAGCTTTACAGTTTCTCTCCCTGAATTCCATACTATCGTCCTCATTCTGTTGGGTGAAGACAGATATGAAGTATTCATTCAACACTTTACCCTGGTTACCCTCTTACTATTGATATACTTACCGAATTTATTGGGATTTTCCCTACTTTTACCAGCCAGAGCTTCCTCCTATCCCCTCTTTACATTCTTTACATCCCCTCTTTACATTCCTAATTGCTTTCTTAACCTCCACTCTGCACTTTCTATACCTTACTAACATCTCCAGTGATTTGCTCCTCTTGTTTTTTTTTCTTTTCCTTCTCATTGTATGCTGATTATCTGTGGTCATCCATGGTTCTCTGGCATTATTATTCCTACCTATCACCCTAGAGGGAACATGTTGGGCTTGCACCCTTGCCATTTCCTTTTTGAATGCTCCCCACTTCCTTCTGTAGATTTTCCCATTTGTAGCTGTTTCCAGTCTATCCTGGCCAGATCCTGTCTTACTTTACTAAAATCCACTTTCCCTCAATCCAAAACCATTTTTGTAGCTTGTCTATTTCGTTGTGCATAACAAGCTTTAATTGTACCATTTTGTGGTTGCTATCACTAAAATGCTCCTCCACCACCACCTCAACCACCCGTCTGGCGTCACTCCCCAGAATTAGGGCCAGCACAGCTCCTTCCCTTGTTGGACCCTCCACATATTGATTTAAAATGTTCCCTTGTACACATTTCAAGAAATCTGAAGCATCTAAGCCCTTAACACTATGTCTATCCCAGTTAACGTTGGGAAAGTTAAAATTACCCTATTGTTATTGTTTTTACACACCTCCACACACTGAGCACATACACTCACTCCTCAATATCCTTTTGACTATCTGGGGGTCTATAATAAACACCTAACAATGTGGCTGCCCCTTTTTTATTCCTAAGCTCTACCAAAAGCTTCATTTGATGCCTCCTCCAAGATACCATCTTTCTTTACTCTAGTTCAGGACTTCTTAACTAATAACGCAATGCCTCCTCGTCCTTTACCTCCTCGAGTGTCTCACCTGCAATGTTGAGTTGCCAATCATGTCCTTCCTTCAACCATGTCTCTGTGATGATGACTACGTCACACTTCTATATGTTAATCACTGCCCTCAACTCCTCCATTTTACCTGCAATACTCCTGGCATTAGAGAATATCTAGCCTGACCTTCCTCCTTCGAATCTTAATACAGCTGCACTCCCTCTGACTTGTTTGCTTTGCTGTATGATTCTATGCCCTTATTCTGCTAACAATCTGTGTCCCCTTCCCCTGCCAAATGTGTTTAAACTCCACCCAGCAGCACTAGCAAAACATCTCACAAGGATGTTAGTTCTGTCTGGTTCAGATGTGGACCGTCCCGCTTGTACGAGCCCCACCTTCCCCAGAAATGGTCCCAGTGATCCAGGAAGCTAAAACCCTCCCTCCTTCACCAATTCTTAAACCACACATTCATCTGTACTGTCCTCGCTGGCACTGGGAGTAATCCTAAGATTACAACACGAGAGGTCTTTCTTTTTAGTCTACTGCCTAACTCCCCGAATTCTTGATGTAAGAACTCATCCCTCTTTCTATCTATGTCATTGGTACCAATATGTATCATGACCTCTGCCTCCAGAATACCCTGCAGCCGTTCAGTGACATCCCGGACCCGAGCACCTGGGAAGCAACACACCATCCTGGAGTCACATTGATGGTCACAGTAGCATCTATCTGTGCTCCTGACTATAGAATCCCCTATTACTATTGCTCTGCCTCTCTCCTCCCTCCCTCATACAGACAGGCTGCTTGTGATGTCAGAAGCTTGGCTCTGCCTGCACTTCCTGAATGAACGTGCAACTCATCAGCCTCCAAAATGGAATATCGATTTGTGAGCGAGACTCCAGGGGACTCTTGAACTACTTGCCTACATCTCTTGGACTGCCTCGTAGTCATCCATTCCCTTCCTTCTTCAAATCCCTTCAGCTGCGGCGTGACCACCTCCCTAAATGTGCTATCCACAATGCTCTCAGACTTATGGCTGCTCCACAGTGTCCGCCGCCACCATTCCAGCTGCAAAACTCAAACTTCCAAGAGCTGCAGCTGAATACACTTCCTGCACATATGCTGGCTCTGGGCACTAGGAATGTGCCCGGCCTCCCACATGGAGCAACAAGAGCAAATCACAACCTTGAGCTCTTCAGCCATGACTAAACACTTTAAGTTTGAAATCGTTATAAGATTTTATTTGAAGAAAGAAAGCAAATATTTCCTACCCTTGCCTAAACAATGAGTTTCAATTTAATATGGTTTGGAAATACCTGCCAGGACTTACTCAGTAATCAGCTACATCCATTGGTCTCATGTCACTTTCTGACCTGCAATATATGGGCCTTCTTTTTTGGTTAGAGTAGGAGGGAAGGAGGGAAACACTAATGCAGAGTTTCAGGCTTAACCTGAACACAAGGCTCCTTGACACCAGTTCTTCCACTTCCCATTTTTTAGTAGCTGTGACTGTGCCGACTTCTCCCAAAACACTCCTCTCTGCTGGATGAATAAATAAACTTTAAACTTTAAGTTGTTGCTGTTTAGTGTGCGTGCACCTCTGGTGACATGTATCACCCTTTGGTAAATAGATTTTTTAAAAATAACTTGTTCAGGGAAAGTGGGTATCACTCGCTGGGTCAGCATTTATTGCCCATCTCTAATTGTCCTTGAACTGAATGGTTTTCTAAGCCATTCCACAGGACATTCAAGAGTCAACCACATTGCTGTGGAGCTGTCACATGTAGGCCAGCCCAGGCAAGGGTGGCAGATTTCCTTCCCTAAAGGACATTAGTGAACCAGATGGATTTATTTTTTCACAATCGGCAATGGTTTCATGGTCATCATTAGATCAGTAATTCCAGATTTTTTTAATTGAAATCAAATTTCACCATCTGTCATGGTAGGATTTGAACTTGGGTCTCCAAAGTATTACCCTGGGTCTCTGGATTATTAGTCTAGTGACAATATCACTTATGCCACCACCTCCCCTTGCTGCAGGCAAACATTTGCTGATAAGAAACATGAGCATCCATCAATGGATGTGAAGAGGGATCTCCTTATTCTATCCATGGCAGTTTTAATAGGCAGTAGCCAATGTAATTCGACATTGCTAGCTTTTCTTGTACCCTCAGAAAAGACCTGTGGCTAGGACTTTTGAGCAAATGCTTTGAATGCAAATGACTCACAATGTGCCTTACAAATCTGTTACTGATGTCATGAAGTACTTTACAGCCAATGAAGTATTTTTGAAATGTAGTCATCATTACAATGCAGGAAATGCAGCAGCTAATTGGCACACAATAAACTTCTAATGCCAGTCTTTAAAAAAATGACCAGATAATGGGATATGTTGCTGTTGGTTGGCAGATAAATATTGGCCTGTACTCTGTTGAGTAGTCCTCTGTTCCTCTTTGAAATAGTGCCATAGGGCCTTTACTCTCATCTGAAAGGGTGGATGAGGCTTTAGTTTAACATAGTGTGATGACAATAGTGCAACTGATATGGATATATATGTTATATATAGTTTATTTATGTTTAAGGGAAATGTTTTAAAATGCAGCTTTATGTTACAGACAGTCAGTATGTCTGGTGGGAATGCAGGTCAGATTTTGGGAGGGAAGATAATTATTCATTTCAACCTTGCAAGTATTTATTTTAAATAAACTTCATGGACTTTAGTTTACTTAAGTTCCTTTGGGATTTCCAATTAAAGTAATCAACAGGGTTATGTGATTATGTGGTTTACATGCAGTTTGGGGTTCATGGCAGAAGAAAAAAAAACTTTTGAGGAAAACTGTTTAGTTTGTAGCTGAGGCCTGGTTGAAGTTAGAAGGATTTGTGCAGGCTCTGGAACGCTTTCTCTGAAAGCTTCAAGACTGTCTATGCTAATTATAGCAAGTATATTTATGATTGCTAATTTTATTTAAAGTGGCATTTAAGTCTGTAAGAGGAAGGTTGCTTATTTGGAACTGAAACAGTAATAAGTTAAAAATTAAAGTTGTTTCCTATTCATTTTTAAATGTTGTTGACCTATTAATAGTTAAATTGCTTTATTTGTTAGAGTTATATTTAAACTGTGTTATTAAATAAGGTTTGTTTCATGACAAAAGATCCCTAATTGTCAATGGAATTACTCCTGGAGTGAAACACCCTATCCTCACATTTATGCCAAAATAGAAACATTTTTGGGATCTTGTCTGGCATCCTCATGTAATTTGGTGTTTGGTCATCTATCATGTGAAAGGCGGATCCTCTGACAATGCAGCAGTCCCTTGGTTTTATATCGCATTACCAGCTCAGATTATATGTTCACGTCACCAGAGTAGGACTTGAAATCCCAGCTGAAGACTAGTCAGATTGGACTCGAAACTTTAACTCTGTTTCTCTCTTCACAGCAATTGTCCTATCTGCTGAATTGTTTTCCAACACATGCTGTTTTTATTTCATGTTTCCAGCATTCTCAGTATGCTGCCTTTATTCTTGAAAACCCTACCTCCTGACTTAGGGGCAAGAGAGTTATCACTGAACCAAAAGAAACCAAAATGATCCTTGGCACTCAGAATGGTTAGAAGTTCATTAAGTGCCAACCACCATTAACGCAGCCATCATTTGGAGCAATGGAAGGGATTTTATGACCTTGCGCGTCCCAAAAGAGTAAAATCCCTCCTGAGGGATTTTCATTGTCCATCCCTAGACACTCCAATTCCCATGTCAGGCAGGCCAGTAACATTCCAGCCAATATCTTAAATTGGAACATAACATAACGAAGGTATTTACCAGAAACCTCCAATTTCATCCGCAGCTGGGATTCTCTAGTGCCATTGCAGTGAATGGAATTTTGGCCGAGCGCCAAATTCCCCATTCTTGTGGGGTGGCAATGGACAAGATCGGAGAATCTCATCAACTACCTCAATCTTTGAAAGCAGAAGACCCATTCATTCTCTGCTTATGGCATTCTTTTGTGGTGGCAATACATCCCTTTTAATGCACTTTTAGAAAAATATCATTCTAATAGGAAAGTTAAAGATACCAGTGAGAATAGGAATATTTCCCAATTAGATGTATTACTTAAGCATAAATATAGCGCTCGGGGCTAATCACAAAGTTCTTATCAAATAATGTAATACATAAAATTGGGGAATTTTAGATTTAAGAACTCAAATGATATATGATATAAACCTCTAACTAATCAAGTATAGCAAGGTAGGCTGATAATTCTGCTGAAGTATTTAATAAAACTTGAAATAAGAAGGTTTTATTTCAGAATAAAATAGCTTCTCAGTTTCTCTGTCTCAACAATAAAACAGATTATTATAACCCTCAGTTCAGGATTATAATAACCCTGAATAAGCTTGTTTCCTTTCTTACTGCTAATAAGAATCCACAAATTAGATTCCTGCAATAATATCCTAAGGCTGATAACTAATTAAACTATGGGATGTCAACCTTCACATAAATTTAATTGCAGCATCCTTTTTCTTTGCTAGGCTCTGCTATGAACTTATTTTAAAAATCTCCCAAAAAAAACCTTTGTTTACCTTCTAGCAGTTTCTTCAACCTAATAATTTCATTTCCAAATTTATTTTGGATTAATGAGGTAGCCCAGTCACTGATGTATTGTTTTCTAAATCACTCCAACATTGTGTAAAGGTCACCAGCTGATACTAAATAAAAGACATTGACAGGCAAATTGTCAGAGAGGGATTGTCATTGCAGAGAGATCTGGCGTGGCATTAATTCTATCACATAAAAAAGCTTTCACTCGTCATTAAATTCCAAATTTTCTCGTATACTTTGTTTTGGTTGAAAATGTGAGTTGGCACTATAGGGACCCCACCGGTCTGAACACGGAGCTTAATTTGATGGTGGAAATATTTGGAAGCCATGCAGAAAGCAATCGGATGTATATTAGTCTGTAACAGAAAGAATGGTGTAGAGATGCCGGCGTTGGACTGGGGTAAACACAGTAAGAAGTCTCACAACACCAGGTTAGAGTTCAACTGGTTTATTTGATAGTAATCCCACAAGCTTTCGGAAGCACTGTTCCTTCGTCAGGTGTGTGGAAGGTTCTGATCAGAGAAGGGCATATAAAGTCACACACAGTTTACAGAATACTGATCAGAATGCGAGTCTTTACAGCTAACCTGCTATTCAAGCCTTAAAGATGCAGACAATGTGAGTGGAGATGGCATTAGCATAGGTTAAAGAGATGTGTATTTTCTCCAGACAGGACAGTAAGTGAGATGTTGCAATTTCAGGCAAGTCTTGGGGGTTACAGATAGTGCGACATGAACCCAAGATCCCGGTTGAGGCCATGTTCATGTGTGTGGAACTTGGCTATCAGTCTCTGCTCAGCAACTCTGCGCTGTCATGTGTCGTGAAGACCGCCTTGGAGAATGTTTACCCGAAGATCAGAGGCCAAATGCCCGTGACCGCTGAAGTGTTCGCCAACAGGAAGGGAACGGTCTTGCCTGGTGATTGTCGAGCGATGTTCATTCATCTGTTATAGTGTAACTCTAACCTGGTGTTGTGAGACTTCTTACTACAGAAAGAATGGAGCAGGAGTAGGCCATTTGGCCTGTCAAGCCTGCTCCAACGTTAAAACAGACCATGGCAGACCTTTGTGCCATTTTCCTCCACTATTCCCACATATCCCTTGATATCATTAGTATCCAGGAATCTATAAATTTGCTGTCTTGAACATGCTCAGTGATTGAGCTTCCACAGCCCCCTGGGCTAGAGAATTCTAAACATTCACCATCCTCTGAGTGAAGAAATTACTCCTTAGCTCAGTCTTAAATGGCCTGCCTTTTAATCTGAGACAATGGTCACAACTCTTATCACTTCAAATGCCATGGAACTGGCGTGGGCGAGGGTCTGGCAACGGAAATCTTTGTTGACCTTGGGCAGGAATTTCTGGTCTCACCCAAGTGAGGCCATATAATCCCACCATTTAGGCCTGGGTCCTGTCCTATATGCCCTATGGACCAGGATTTTCCTGTTCCACCTGCCATGGGAATCATAGCGGGAAGAGGTGGACCATTGCAAAGGTCCATTGACTTCAGGCGGGAATTCCCGGACTTGGGGTGAACGCAGCCGGAAAATCCCACCCTATGTGTGGGATGGTGACACAGTAGGTGGCATTGCTGCCTTAAAGCTCCAGGGATCCAGGTTCAATTCTGGCCTTGGGTCACTGACTGTGTGGAGCTTGCATGTTCTCCCCGTGTCTGCGTGGGTTTCCTCCGGTTGCTTTGGTTTCCTGCTACAATCCAAAGATGTGCAGGTTGGGTAGATTGGCCATGCTAAATTGCCCTATCATGTTCTAGGATGTGTAGATTAGATGTATTAGCCATGGGAAATGTTACAGTGATAGGGCGGGGGAGACAAGCTAGGTAGATACTCTGCAAGAGAGTTGGTGCAGATATGATGGGCTGAATGGCCCCTTCTGCACTGCAGGGATTCTCTGATTTTCCACCTGTTCATGCCGGTGGGATTTTCTGGTTGCACTGCAGTGAACGGAGATTTGGCAGAGCACCAAATTCTCCGGACTCGCTTGGGGTGTGAATGGCTGGGAAGATTGTGACCCCCACTCCCCTGGGTCCTAGACACATCGGCCAGGGAAATATCGACATCCACCCTGTCACTCCCTGTAAGAATTTTGTAATTTTCAAAGGGATCAGAATCTATTATTGCTGCAAGCTGCCATATTCTGGTCTTTTCACACAGAGGTTTTCACAGTATTTTTGTGCATTTATTTTGCTGCATTTTTGCGTCCTGAAACTCTCTTTGTAGAGCTGTTTTTCTACAGCACTGACAGCTGCTTCCTTAGCTGTGGACGATCCACTGGGCCCTTTAATGTTGCATCAGCTCGCCTTCATTCCAGAGATGCAATCAAATGGTGACAGAAGCCTTGTTTACTGGAAAAAATACTTTTTACTACTTCCTGCATGGAATGGAAAGAACAGCATTTTTGACAGAGAGGCAGGGCCTTATTATGGCATGAATCGAGCCATCAGTGTCCTCAGCAATAACACCATGGAATATATGAACAAAATAGGCACTCCACTGTACCACCGCAATGTACTGTGGAAAATCGGGAACAAAAGATCACAGATATAGGCTGGGAGGCGGTAGATTTAAAACTAAGATAAGGAAGAACTATTTCTCACAGAGGGTTGTGAATTTGTGGAAATTGCTGCCCCAAAGCGCGAAACATTAAACGGTTTCAAGAAGGATGTAGATAAATTGCTTATTTAAAAAATGAGTTAAAGAGATGTAGAAAACAGTTGGGGAAGTGCATTTGAGACCATGATGAGATCTGCCATCATCTGATTGAATGGCAGAGTCAGCTCGACGGGCTTTCTTTGAGGACCGTTTTTGAGGCTGAAAAATGTGGCCATGCATGAATCAAGCACAGCGCTGGACTACAAACCTTATCATTTTCAGCCCTATTACTGGAGCCTGTGGGGCCTCCACAGGCAACTCATCTCTTCAAGAAGCTTCAAGAATGTCAGGCTTTGCCTCACAGCCAGGGCCCAGGATGTGGGTTTGCGTGGCAACCAGGGAAGCTGACTGGGAGTACTGCAAAGTCAGGCTTCCATCCCTGCTTCACTCATCACCATCTAATTTCCCAGCCGGAGCCTGAACAGGAGTAAGCCCATCATTTGTGTCAATCAGAGGCCTGACATCTGCTCTAAGCAACTGCTAATATTAGGCCAGATGGCTCTATAGCACATTTTGATTGCAGGATCTTTTGTCCTAAAATTCATCCTTGTTGCATCCATTTTACGCCTGTGAAAATGGGTACAGTGAGGTCCGAGAGCTATCCTGATCAAGGAATCGGCAAATCGGGCTGAAATTCCCTGGCCATTCATGCCTCACAGCTGCTGCCTGTGAGAACAGAGAATCTCTGCTCACTGCGACACAACTGGTGAATCCCAACTGCGGGTGAGATCGGAGAATCCAGTCCCTGGACAAGTGGCTACTAGGAATCTACTGGGTTCAGATCAATGGCATTTATTGGGAGAAAGACAGAATTTAATTAAGATCCAGCTTCTGCATCCTCCTGAATTCTGGCCAATATATCAAGTTGGGGCTAAAAATGCAGCTGTATGATGAGAAGTTATCAAACATTATGTACATAGAAACATAGAAAATAGGAGCAAGCATAGGCGGCATGGTGGCACAGTGGGTGCTCCAGTTTCCCCCCACAGTCCAAAAATGTGCAGTATAGGTGGGTTAGCAGGGTAAATACATGGAGTTATGGGAATAGGGTGGTGGGTGGGCCTGGGTAAGATACTCTGTCAGAGAATCAGTGCAGACTCAATGAGCCAAATGGCGTCCTTCTGTACTGTAGAGATTCTGTGGTTAAAAGCCTGCCTGTTCCACCAGTCATTATAATCCTTGTCAATCATCCAACTCAATAGCCTGGTCCCGCCTTCTCCCCCATACCCTTCAACCCCCTTTGCCCCAAATGTATATTAGCTCTGAGGTACAGTCACTTTGTAGGTTGCCCAGTAAGGTGGATTAGGGCTATTGCCTATTCTTACAATCACATTTGGGCTCGTACACTGAAATGAGGCAATTGAACGTACGCTGGTCAGGCTATCAATTTACCAGGGTATATTGAAGTTGCAATTGTGTACTGGTAGATTTAGCTCCGGAAACGAGACAAGATTTTTGATTTTAGTTTTGAGCCTCTTTTGAGACACACGTATCTCCTCCAACAGCAATCATTAAAAGTTTAGCTCCAGTGTTATGATAGCCTTTCGCTCAGTGATGCCAGTCATTTCCATAAACCAGCTGAATAGTTTCCATGGGAGTTGACTCATTCTGTTTTATGGTGACTTTTACTGTATCGTAATTCAATGTACAGCAGTGTGGGATGAAACGGGGGCCTCTACTTTTCACATCTATTTGAATGCAATCACTGATATCATAAATGGCTATATTTCACAGTGAGATATTCATATGGAGTAATAATGATTGGACGCACTTCATTCAGTGTAACCTCTCAAAATAATTCAAAATAAGGAACTTTGTCACATTTCCTGTACATGACTGAATAATCTTATGTCAGTTAAGAAAAAGCCTGGATTATAGCAACAATGGAGAGCCTCACTCATTGTGAACATGGTGGAGGAGGCCAAAATATGGAAGTTCTGTCCCTGAACATGAACCACTATGCCATTTTCTACTGTGGCATGGTGGCACAGTGGTTAGCACAGCTGCCTCACTGCGTCAGGGATCTGGGTTCGATTCCTGGCTTGGGTCACTGTCTGTGCGGAGTTTGCACCTTCTCTCTGTGTCTGTGTAGGGTTCCTCCGGGATTTTCCAGTTTCCTCCCACAGTCCAAAAGATGTGTTGGTTAGGTGCATTGGCCATGCTAAATTCTCCCTCAGTATACCCGGACAGGTGCTAGAGTGTTGCAACTAGGCGATTTTCAGAGTAACTTCATTGCAGTGTTAATGTAAGCATACTTGCAACACTAATAAAACAAACTACTTGCTCCTTTACCACCTATCATTCCAACACTTCTTCTGTAAACTTATCTGATATGTTATACCGTTAAATCCATTATTGAGAGTAACTCTAGTCTTCCAAATCATTTATGTGGAAACGTGGCCAAAATTCCTGGAATACAACTGTGGCCGTTTTCCACTTCCTGTCCTCCTGTTCCCAGCAAGCCTTCGATCTCGCAAAGAGTTAAGCTCAGCATATTAAACAATGCTGACCAGAGACTTTGTCTGGACTGGCCAGAAGGACACAAAACTTATTTACCAATTGCGGATCAAGCTATAGAGCAAGATCTGAGTGGCTTTAGTCTACTCAGAACAATGTGGCTGCACTAAATCCTATTGCAGCCTGCTACTTCCCTGCCCACATGTGCTTAGAAAGGTTGCTGCGTCACAACTAAAGGCAAACACAGTAGATAGAGTTCTACAATTCAAAGGTGCTGAGGCAATTTGTAGCCCTGGCTGAGGTCACTTAGGACAGCCAAGAGCACCAAGCATCAAAAGCACCATACTGATTCTTGGAATGGCAGGTTTCCCCACGAGGTGAGATTGAAGAGGCCGGGCCTGTGTTCTCTAGCGCTTAGGAGAATGGGAGGCAACCTCACAGAAACACACATAATTCTTATGGGGCTCGACAAGGTAGATGCAGGAAGGATGTTTCACCTGGCTGGGGAGTGGTGTGGTCTAGAACCAGGTGACACAGTCTCAGGGGTGGCACGGTAGCACAGTGGTTAGCACTGCTGTTTCACAGCTCCAGGGTCCTGGGTTCGATTCCCAGCTCGGGTCACTGTCTGTGTGGAGTTTGCACGTTCTCCTCGTGTCTGCGTGGGTTTCCTCCAGGTACTCCGGTTTCCTCCCACAGTCCAAAGATGTGCGCGTTAGGTTGATTGGCCATGCTAAGAAATTGCCCCTTAGTGTCAAGGGATGCATAGGTTAGAGGGATTAGCGAGTAAAATATGTAGGGATATGGGGGTAGGGTTTGGGTGGGATTATGTTCAGTACAGACTTGATAGGCCGAAGGGCCTCTTTCTGCCCTGTAGGGTTCTAGAATAAGAGGTTGATCATTGAGGACTGAGGTGAGGAGGAATTTCTTCACACGGAGGGTGATAACTCTCTACCCGAGAGAGCTGTGCCACTGTGTATTTTCAAGCTAGAGACCAATAGATTTCTAGTCTGTGAAGGCATCAAGGGATGTGGGGATCGTGTGGGAAGATGACACTGAGGTAGACAATCAGCCATGATCGAATAAGATGCCACAGTGGTTAGCACTGCTGCCTCACAGCGCCAGGGACCTGGGCTTGATTCTTGCTCGGGTGATTGTGTGGAGTTTGCATTTTCTCCACGTGTCGGCATGGGTTTCTTCCAGGTGCTCTGGTTTTCTCCCATTGTTCAAAGATGTGTAGTTTAGGTAGATTGGCCATGCTAAATGACCCCTTACTGTCTCAAGATGTGTAGGTTAGGGGGATTAGCAGGGTAAATGCATGACAGGGATAGGATAAGATGTTCTTTCAGAGAGTCGGTCTCGATGGGCCAAAGGGCCTCTTCTGCACTGTAGTGATATAAAGATGAGTGGTAGAGTGGGCTCAAGGGTCAATTGGCGTATTGCTGCTCCTATTTCCAAGGTTCCTACATTCCTACATATTGCTCAGCTGAGCCATTTTTGATCAGGAGAGCAATTAAGTGAGCATTAGAGGGGCATTGTTGGGACATTTTCATTCTAAGATATAATGATGTTATTTTATGGTTAAATAGATATCTATGACAAGGAAAAAGACATTTAGTTGATGTATATGTCAGGTAATATATTTCATTAACAAAAGATCTGCAAGTGATTGGCTGCCAGTATTGACAAAAACTGAAAACAAACCTAACTGAGCAAGGAGCAGGGCTCTGAATCTATAATTTGTCGCAGATAGATGTTTCGAACCTTAGGGAGTTACTCGGAGAGAGACACAACTCTCAGCATTGATTGTTAAAACCTGGGTTACTTCGCCAATTGGTCAGATGATCCCATTGCTATTACAGTACATACTATTCCATACACTGATCCATCTGTTCTGTCTTTTGACAATCATTTGTATTCCTCTAGATGTTTATGAAGAAACTAATCAGTTATGCTTCAGGCCTTCTATTCATTACAATGGACAAGTCTTAACTTATAAGTTTCACACATAAGAATTTTGTTAGGGAAGAGAAACTGAGGTAGTTTTCTCATTGTCTTTCTCACGTTTACTTATCTTAAGCGAACTTTCTTGTTGGTGGACCGTGACCAGGCTAAATAGCCCACGCACCTGTTAAGCTGAGGAAGGGAACCACCCACAGACATAATACATTCCTGCTGAATGTCAACCAGTGTTGAGAACTGATGTTCCAGTCTCCTGTCATCAGGGCTGCCTGGAGTGGGGCCTTTGAATCAACCTTCTAGCTCGAAGGCAGGGCTACAACACAATTTTGTGCCCTCCCCTCATGGCAGGAGTAACTTAATCAGATGGGAATTCTCCCATCTCTACCATGATTAAATCCATACAGTAAAGCCCATGAATGGCCTTCATACCCCACTGTCAGTTGAGGCCTTAAGTCATCAATTAAATGGTCACTCAAGACCCTCATTCCATCACTGATGACATCAACCCAGCCCCAAGTGGGGAGCAATCTATGTGAGGTCACTTGTGTGATGGATGGGGTGTGGCTCCCTTATTCAAATCATTCAGGAGCTGATTGAGGGAGCCAGCACAGCGAAGGGAGGTGCCTGCTGAGAGCCACACACCTGACCTTGCTGCCTGTTCTCTTCCTTATCCTTGCCCATGACTCCCCATACTGCGACCCCACCATCACTCACAATCCGAGGGCTCAACGGCTGTAGTACTGGCAGTAACCACCGCCTTCCCAATGGTGATGTTGGTGTTTGATTGGTCAGCAGCTCTCGGCTGGTGGAATTTCCTCCCCTCAATCCGAACCCTACCCCTTCCATTCCTAACCCCCCCCCCATTCCTAACCCTACCCCTCATCCCTAACCCCTTCCATTCCTAACTCCCCAATCCTAACCCTACCCCTTCCATTCCTAACCCTGCCCCCATTCCTAACCCTACCCTCCACTCCTATCACAACCCCCATTCCTATCCCTATCCTCCATTCCTAACCTACCCCTATTCTTAACCTACCCCCCATTCCTAATCCTACCCCCCATTCCTAACCCCCCCCCCATTCCTAACCCTACCCCTCATCCCTAACCCCTTCCATTCCTAACTCCCCAATCCTAACCCTACCCCTTCCATTCCTAACCCTGCCCCCATTCCTAACCCTACCCTCCACTCCTATCACAACCCCCATTCCTATCCCTATCCTCCATTCCTAACCTACCCCTATTCTTAACCTACCCCCCATTCCTAATCCTACCCCCCATTCCTAATCCTACCCCCCATTCCTAACCCTACCCCCCATTCCTAACCCTACCCTCCCATTCCTAACCCTACCCCCCACCCCCCAATCTTAACCCTACCCCTCTCCTCCCTCCCCCCAGAGATCCTTGATCCCAGGGAAAGGCCCGTTGATTGCTGATTGACACTTGATGGGGCGGACCTTAACGAAAAGAGGTGACCCAGGGATGAGACAGGGTCTCACTGGCAGCCAAAACCCTCTGTTTTCTCCACAGGATTCCACTCTTTATGTGGAGGCAGCTGGATGTAAGTCCAGTGATTAGATACCAATAGTCTGGACTCCATTCACTGGGGCTGTCCGGAGTAGGGTTAAAACTCTGGGAGGATAATCGAAACATTCTGCTAAAGTATCACTCCAAAGCAGTGATGGGTCAACCCATAACTCAGGCACCCAGTGCATTAGTGTGGGTGTGGTTTTTATAATGAAATGAAACCCCTGGTTTTCTGCCCTGATTTCCATTTTAACATTGACCCGGTTAGCTTAAATAGATTTATCAGCATTGGGTTTAAACACTGAACCAGAGTGGGAATGTTTTCAGGGATTTATTGGTTTGGGAAATTAAGTCTCTACTCTTTGCAAGCTAAGTACAGTATAGTTTGTATTAATAACACGCAGAACAATACCTTTCAGTGTATTTCCAGACTTGTAACAATAATAAATCAAATCAAATCCAAGTCATTCTGAGTGAGATGTGTGTGCGCTCCACCCCCTGAGTCTCTGACATGTTTGCAGTCTCTTTCTCTCTGTTGATGTGTTGATATCGGATTGCTGTGTTTTGTTTTAGTTAGTTTTGAGACTTTGGATGGAATTTTCCCATCCCACGGGAATCGTATTGGGCGGGACAAAGTTCCGTTGACCTCGGGTGGCATTTTCCGATCTTGATGCGAGCATGGCCGGAAAATCCCACTCTTTGCTCCTTTCCCCTGTTGCTTGTGTTCCTTTGGTTGGCAGGACCAGGCCTCGACACAGGGCCCTGGAGTGCTTGTAGCCTGTCCCCGGGACACGGGGCGTGGAGAGAGAAATTGGATTGTGTTACTGATCTCACTGTGAATTGACTATATCTGTGTTTCAAGATGGCACTATACTGTGTCACAACTCTTTGTGAGCTATGTTTGGTATGATTTGTTCGGATAACACGCAAAACAATACTTCTCACTGCATTTCGGCACTTGTGACAATAATAAATCAAATCAAATTTTGCCATTGCTTGAACGATTAAGGTTAACAATAGTCACAGAATTCAAATCTGGAGAAAATGTTTGGCCTACCTAATCCATAAGTCTACTGACTTCATTTCAAACCATGTTCATTTGGATTTGTCCTAATATTTACTCATATCTGAGTTTCTGGAAATCATGAGTCACGATGTTCTTTCATTGTTGTAAAGTCTCACTGAACGTTAATTAATAAAAGTCCTATTTTACAATGAAATGATCATCTTTATGCTGTCATTTATATGGCCGTAATTGTGCAGGATATCAGCTTTATTTTCACTTCAGGTTTTTTATTATGCATCAGGTCTCAGATTAACGGAAGTGCTTTACATTTAGCAGAGGGCTACAAGTGCATTCTGCAGGAAAGCATTGCACATTCCAGGCAGGTAGTGGCAAACCATGAGCTGTATTCTTGTCATCTGCTCCATAAAAGGAAAACATATTAACCATGCTAATTTAATACTGATGGGAGTAATAAACACTGAGTATAAACTTATCATTATAAAGACTTCTGTTGTGATTCTTCACGGCAAGACATACGGGACGTTTTTAGACACCCAGCAACTTTCCTGTTTGGTCATAATGAAGGAGAAGGACGTTTCTCAGTATTTGACACATCGTAATGTTAGCCATATTCAGGTGCAATTAGCATCTCAGGGTCAACAGTTTGCTTTCAATCAGGATAATTCCAGGATCAGCGGGGGTGCTCTGTTTTAATGCAGTTTGTGAAATCTGCTATACAGTGGCATTTAAGACTGTTCCGGGAGTGCTCCTCCCTGTATATGAGTTAGACCGGAGACTTGCTGGCTTTACTTAAATACAGAAGCAGTATTTAAGCCAGTCATACAGGTGATGCTGGAAGCTTGCATTAACAAACTCAACCCTCCCATTCACTCCACAATGGTTTTAAAAATGCTTCCCTCAATTTGTACAAACCATTACAGTTAGTTCAACTATGCACCTTCATGATATAATATCACACTGCATCCTCAAAGCTTGTCCTTTTAAACTACCAGAAGCTCTCGACAGAACCAAATTTTTTAAAATTCATTTGTGGTTCATGGTTGTCGCTGGCTAGCCAGCATTTATTGCCCATCCCTAGCTGATGCAGGTTGAGAGTCAACCACATTGCTGTGGCTCTGGAGTCACATGTAGGCCAGACCAAGTAAGGACGGTCGATTTCCTTCCCTAAAGGACACTGGTCAACGAGATAGATTTTTCGAACAATTGACAATGTTTTCATGGTCATCAGTAGACTCTTAATTCCAGATTTTTATTGTTGAATTCAAGTTCCTCCCCCTGCCGTGGCAGGATTCGAACCCTGGTCCCCAGAACATTAGCTGAGTTTCTGGATGAATAGTCCAGCCATAACACCACTAGGCCATCGCCTCCCCTAAATGGAACATTAACCAGTACAAATTTGACTCCTTCTCAGACATAGTGCTACAACTTTGAGTGGCATGTAATTGTGATAAATGGGAAACCAAGGATGTGTACTTCCTTGCCTTACACAAAAACGGAAAATGCTGAAAAATCTCAGCAGTTCTGACAATATCTGTGGAGAGAGAATGGCGCCAATGTTTCAAGTCAGGGTGATCCAGACTTGAAAGATTATTCTCTCTCCACAGATGCTGTCAGACTTGCTGAGATTTTCCAGCAATTTTTGTTTTTGATTCCGATTCCGGCATTCACAATATTTTGCTTTTTACTTTCTGGATTTCATCGTCTTTGCCCTAAGTCATATCTGTTCAAAGGAGCAGGACTGAACATTTCTGCTTGATGCCCAGCATATTGAGTTTTTTGGATTGAATGTGCCCAGTGCCATCTGGAAAAGCAGAGAAGACAACAAAACAAGAATATTTAGGTCACTTGGCTTTGTTAAATACTCACACAGTGGATACACCACATAAGGACGTCATCCAGCCTGTTTTGTCTGCATAGGCTCTCCAAAGGAATGATTTACCTAGTGTCACTCTTCAACTCATTCTTCTGCTCGTTCTTCCTTTTCAGATTCGAATTTAATTCCTTCTGAAATGCATCAATTGAAATTACCTCCACCACAATCTCTGGCAATGCATTCCAGATCCTAGCCACTCGCTGCATGAAATAGTTTTTCGTGTCTTCATTGCCTCTTTTACTAATTACATTAAATCTGTGCCCTCTCATCTTGATCCTTCCGTTAATGGGAACAGTTTCTCCCTGTCTACTTTGTCCAGACCCCTCATGATTTTGTAAACCTTAATCAAAATTCCTCTCAATTTCTCTTCAAGGAATATAGTCTCAACTTCTGCAACTTGTGTAACTGAAGATTTTCATCCCTGGAATCTTCTCTGTGGATCTTTTCTTCACTCTCTGCAGGGGTACTGGTGATCACAATCAAGAGGCCCAGGTTAATGCTCTGGGGACAGAGGTTCAAATCCCATCACGCCCGCTGGTGGAATTTAAATTCAATTAATAAATCTGGAATTGAAAGCTAGTCTCAGTAATGGTGATCATTATCACCAATTGTTGTAAAAGCTCATCTGGTTCATTAATGTCCCTTAGGGAAGGAAATTTGCCATCCTCACCCGGTCTGGACTACATGTGACTCCAGAGCCACAGCAATGTGGATGACTCTGAAATGTTCTGAAACAGCCGAGCAAACTATTCAGTTCAAGGGCAATTAGGGATGGGCAATACATGCTGGCCTGGTCAGCGATGGCCACATCCCTTGTACGAAAAAGGAAGGATTACCAACCATTTTCAGTAAGAAGTCTCACAAAACAAGGTTAAAGTCCAACAGGTTTGTTTGGAATCACGAGCTTTCAGAGTGCTGCTCCTTCATCAGGTGAGTGAACAGCTCCTTCACCAAGTGAGTGAGCTCCGAAAGCTCGTGATTCCAAATAAATGTATTGGACTTTAACCTGGGGTTGTGAGACTTCTTACTGTGCCCATCCGAGTCCAACGGCGGCACCTCCACATCATGGCTGCCCATTTTCTGATGATTTTCAGTTACTTCATTAAAAGTCAGCTACAGAACTAATACTTCCATTTCATGTAAGTCAGGAGTGATTGGCATTCTTTTTAGTTTTCCAATGTTAGGGCCCTCGCAGTAACTTGGCATTACTTCAGCATTATAATTATTTAGCCTTTTAAAATGTCCAATATAAAATTGGAGTTATTTATTTCATTCTGTTGCTTCTTTTCATCCCATTCATCCATTTTTAATCATCCTTCTTTCTGACTTCCATTTTTCCACCCCTCCATTCCTGTAACCCCCTTCACCACGCGCCCCTCCCCCCCACCCACCCCACTTCAGGGCAACAGTGTCAACCATCCGTACCTCGTTCCGCCATTCACACATTCTGATCATTTAATGGACACCTTTCTCAGTCTTCATCATTTACATTCCTTTTCTCCAGATACAGCCCCCCCCGCACCACCACCAACACCCTCATAGTATATATCCCTTCTGATTTTCTTTGCTCTTAGCTCTGAAAATGGATCATTCAGATTAGAGATGTTGGCTCTATTCTCTTTCCTCAGATGCTGTCAGATCTGCTGGGATTTTCCAGCATTTTCTGTTTTTGTGTGAGATTGGAGTTTTTGTCCACAACAGAAATAAAAGCAATGGTCAGGCTGATCAACGTTTGTTGAGCACTGCTGCCTCACAGCACCAGGGGCCTGGGTTCGATTCCCGGGTTGGGAGTCTGCACATTCTCCCCGTGTATGCATGAGATTCCTCCGGGTGTTCCAGTTTCCTCCCATGGTCCAAAAGGCATGCTGGTTAGGAGCATTGGCCTTGGAAAATCCTCCCTCAGTGTACCCAAACAGGCGGCAGTGTGTGACAACTAGGGATTTTACAATAACTTCACTGCAGTGTTAATGTGAGCTTACTTGTGATGATAAATAAATAAACAAACTGATTTGCCTACTCCTGCTCCTAATTCCTATTTCCCTATGTACATCTTGGTGGTTCAGGCCTTATTTCTTCCCATCTGCATATAGCTCTGTAATTTTCCCTAGCACTCTAATATTGATGTTATCACGTGCTAATTTTAATAAGAGGAAACTCCCACAACAGCCTCAGTGGCCCATGTGAAAATCATTGTGTGAAGGCAAATAGAATTTGACCTTTTACATGTTTGAGTAACCAAATATGAGGTTGTGTATCATGCACCCCTGTGTCCATCACACACGAGGCATTACATTTCAGCCTAACATCGCAGGTGTTACATTACTTTACATGCAAATGTTCATCCCTCCTTAGTGCTCAATTGTCTCAAATTTTCCATTCATCACACAGGAACAAATCACAACTGAACAGGTAGGGACCATGGCAACCCGCAAATAGTGGGCAGGAACAGAAAGAACTAATCATGAAGTTCACAAAACTACATAATCAAAATGGATGGCCAGCGGGGACAAGTAATAAAATACAAAGGGAAACCAATTACATTGATCTGAAAGTCTTGTTGAAAATCCATTTGGCGTCCATTTGGATTTCCTCATTAAATAGGGCACTTACTGTTGTAACATCATAAAAATATAAAAATGACAAGTAAGTTGTAGAACATTCCTGTGCAACGGGAATAATCCCAGAGTAGAAATATCAATTAGATAGGGTTTATATAAAAGGGGGAAAGTTTAACAGAGAGGTGAGAGGCAACCAGAGAGTGGTGAGTGCTTGGAATGTGTTGCCAGAGAACTGATAGAAGTGGATACAAAGGCGATGTTTAAGAGGTGTCTTGACAGATATATGAATAGGCCGGGAATAAAGGGATACGGACCATGTAGGGGCAAGGAGTCTTTAGTTTAGAAAGACATCATGTGTCGGTGCAGGTTTGGTGGGCTGAAGGGCCTGTTCCTTTCTTTTAGAAAGTATTTTGTTGTTATTGCAGTAGCCTGTTTTCCAGCTGAACTCTGTGTCACCCAAACATGTGAATCAATGCAATTTCCAAGCTTAATCACCACAAACTTAATAGATTCAAAGAACCAGATGGAAGATTCCAGGATAGTGTCACCTTCTGTAATAAATGTCGCGCAGAGATGGGCCATCCTCAAGATTAAGGACCTGCTGGGGCAGTATTAGAGACTGACTGCTGTCTGTTGCAGGCAACCCCAGTGAGAGCAATAGCAATAAACACAGAAAGAGGCCAAGGTTTGTCAAGGGACCCAGGCCACAAGACAGTGAGGGAGGATAGTGGTCACGAGTGGGGGGATGGAGGGGGTCGGTGGAGGGGTGGTGATCACAGGGTTCTGTAATCATTCGTCCAATGGGTGGATACAAAACCATACCTGGATGTTCATCTCAAAAGCAACCTCCAATGGGAATTCCACATTCAGTACTCAAAGCAAATGGAGTTCTTGAATTTGAGGAATCTTTGATATTGTAACAAAACTACTTAGAATTATAGCTCGTCAACTATGTCTTTGTACAATCCTGGAGTATTTAAGTTGTATATGGAATCCTTATACAGCGAGAGATATAAAGAAGATTGAAGGTATCCAAAGGCGAGCTGCACATTTCTGCATGAATCAGTGTGGGATCTAACCCCCAGTGTCACATTCTAGACTGAAAATTTGGGATGGGAATTACCACAGAAAAGGAGGGAGAACAGTAGACTTGTCCACATTCTATAATGCATGGGATGGACTAGTGGGAATTGACTGAAATAAGTAGCCAGTGCCCTCCAGCAATGACAAAGCACAAAATAGCCATTCTCACAAATTACAAAGACCATTTCTTTCCAAACCATGGCGGAGGTTGCTCACCATTGGCTGCTGGAGAGATCTTCCAGTCCCAGCAATGGGTACTTCCTTTTGTGTGGCTCTGGAGTTCAGAAGAATGAAAAATGTCTTCATTGAAACGATTAAAATTCTCTCGGAGTTTGATAAGATAGATACTGAGACGTTGTTTCTCCTAGCTGGGAAAGCGAGAATGCGGGGAGCACAGTCTGAAGAAAAGGAGCTGGTTATTTCGTGACCAGAATGAGGAGAAATTTCTTCACTGAAAAGCTTGGGAATGTGTGGAATTTTCTACTCCTGAGGACTGTGGATGCTTCATTGCTGAATATATTTAAGGCTGAGAGGAACAGATTTTTGCTCTCTCAGGGATGTAGGAAGTATGTAGGAATGATGAATTGAGGCTGAGACCCATGTTGAATAGTGGAGCAGGCTCGAAGGACTGTATGGTCAATTCCTACTCCCAGTTCTTATCTAGCCGTCTCTCTCCATGGTGCTCTGATACTTTTCCGGTTATGATACAGTTCTGCAAAGATAATGACCCATAATTACCTGGGATGCACCCAGAAGCTGGACTGCAAGATTCTTTACATATTCCCATGCAAGGGCTACGAGGCAATTGTCTGGGAAGTGCAAACTTCCAAAAGGCAACGACCCTGAATTGGGATATTCAGATTCTAATTGGTGACTTCAGATGCTTCCAAATCTCTTAGCAGGAGATGTTAGAAGAATTAAAACCGTTTTGAATTTCTGGGTAACTATAGTACTGACTCCCCCTGCACTACCCACTCCTCTGATGGTCCCCTCCCGATTGCCCCTCAAACGTCCCCCCCAACTACCCTCCAAACTCCAACTACCTATTTGACCCTCCACTACCATCGTAGCCCCAATTATCCACCCACTCCTCTGAATTACACTCCCTGATTACCCCGCATCCCTAACTAAACCCCTCCACACCTGTGACTACCCTTGCAACCGCCCAATTAACCCACAATGACCTCCAAACCTCCACTACCTTTCCACTCCTGGTAACCACCCCCTTCCAACTCCTCAACTACCTCCAGGTACCCTGCTGACCCTTGACAAGGCCCTATTCCCCCCCCCACCCCCAACTACAAACAACCCCAAAGCCCTCATATTACCCTCCAAATCCTCCAACCATTCCCTATCCCTTCTGACTAATCCCCACCGCCCTGCCCCCCAACCTACTCACCCAGATAAAAGCAAAATACTACGGATGTTGGAATCTAAAACACAAACAGAAAATGCTGAAAAATCTCAGCAGGCCTGACAGCATCTATGGAGAGAGAATAGAGCCAACATTTCGAGCTGGATGACCCTTCACCAGAAAACTCTGACGAAGAGTCACTCAGACTTGAAACATTGGCTCTATTTTCTTTCACAGATGCTGTCAGACCTGCGGAGATGTTTCAGCATTTTCTGTTTTTTGTAACTAACCACCCAGCTGAGGTTAGACTACAACTGAAGACAGAATCCATAAATTGTACAGTTAAAGTCTCAAGTCTCAACCATGTGACAGGGTAGTTTCAGGTCGAGCTGCTTAGATAACTATGTACTTGCCTTCATTAAAACCCAATGTGTTTTGGACAGGTAATTCTAGAGCTATTTGCACAACATTGGAGGTGAGGCATCACCGTAGCTCAGCCATTGACCTGAGCTGACTGTTGCAGTATGTCTCATCTCCTAGTCTCTTGGGTTGGCTTGGTTGAAATGTTCATCCAGTGCAAAGGATGTCACAATCCAGGAGGTTGATGAATTGGTCTTTGTCCTTTTTTACAAGCAGGATTTAAATAAGAATCAGCTCTGCCTTTGGGTGAAGAATATAAAAACAGAGACATGGAAGGTAGGAGCAGGAGGAGGCCATTTGACCCTTCGAGCCTGCTCCACCATTCGTCACAATCATGGCTGATTGTCCAACTCAATAGCCTAATCCTGCTTTCTCCCCATAACCATTGACCCCATTCGCTCCAACAGAACAGAAGGAGGATAAGCTTAGTAAAGCCAGATCCAAACTCAAGCCTCTGACAGCAACCCATAATTAAAGTGTAGCATTTCTAACATTTCTTGAAAGTACTGCTGACGGTAACGCTGTCTGAGAATTCGACTGTCATAAGCTGCTCTTCACGTGTTCGGACATGGGATCAAATAAGGGAACATCAATCTCACAGAGTTCAGCCCACACCCTTTCCTTGAGTATCTTCTGCTATTTTTACACAAAATGAAATGTTACAGGTACATCTTCCTCTGCACTCTGAGGCTCCACTGGTTAGGAAGTAAATTGGGGCGAGAAAGATCAACAACAGTCTATCTCATCCTCACCATTGACTGTGTGTTTAACCTTTCCCTATTTGCTAAGTGCTTCAGTATTTTAATTTCCCGCACTGTCAATATCTTGAATTTCCATTTTGCCATATAATGAATTTATAAGTGCCGGCGCACTGACATTTTTAGTGATGAGATTTCCCCTATTAAAATGTGGAGATTGTCATTGTCTGGGCCTCTCACATGTTAATGTAAATGGAGTTTGAAAAGGTAAACAAGACACAGCAAGCGTGTTTAAACTAGGGGATGAATTTGATTATTAATGTCTCAGTGCACACGCAGCTCCTGAATTCTGTTCAGTGCCTGAGAGCATTGATTTATCTGTTCCACCCAGCAGTGATGATTGTCATTTTGAGCCATGAGTAAGTGTTTGCAGAGCTGTTTCCATCTATTTTGGATGGAATTATATTGGAGACAAAGGAGCGTCCGCAATTTATTTTAGAAAAGGAGATAGTTCATTGCTGGGCGGTAGAGTTCTATAACTGTACAAGTACAATAACTATTCAAAGCATTTTCTTTGAAAATGGTGGCATTACATAGGATGAGTGCCCATTATCCTTAATTGAATGGTAAGCCCGTCTCCAAAACAACCAAGGGGGTGCCCCCTGTGAAAGTTTGGGCTGGTGACTGTTTCTCCCCAGTAGTAGGTTGGGGATCGGGAAACTTTCAGACCTCTGTTACTCATGCGCAGAGGGTGGCATGGTGGCACAGTGGTTAGCACTGCTGCCTCACAGTGCCAGGGACCCAGGTTCGATTCCTGGCTTGGGTCACTGTCTGTGTGGGGAAGAGACCATTAAGTCTGCACCGACTCTGACAGAGCATCTTCCCCAGGCCCTCTTCTCCACTCTATCCATGTAATTCCCATACATTTTCCATGGCTAATCCATCTAATCTACACATCTTGGACATTAAAGGGCAATTTAACGTGTCCAATCCACCTAACCTGCACATCTTATTTTATCTTTGCAAAATTGCACATTTATCAGTGTTGTAATTTATTTGCCAACTATGCATCTATTCTGCAAGTTTATTAATGCCCTGTAATTCATTGCAGTCCTCAATATTGAGTGGAGGTGGGGAGCAGAGGGAGGATGTTTGGTTTGTATTGTGGGACTTTGACTTCACAGTGTGCGTTCTTTTACCGAGCAAGTTCTCCGCCCAGACACCAGGTTTGACTCCCCATTAGACAGGATTTCCTTAAGAAGTGCTGCAGGCCAGGAGCACGTCAGGGTTAATGGGAGCACACGTTGGATCTTGGGTGAGATTACCGATTCCTCCAGGGGAGAGGAAGACCCAACAATCCAACACCTGGAGTGGGAGAAGGGGAAAGATAGGTGCTAATCCTTGGCAGAGTAGAGGGAGTCTGATACTGAGGATGCTTGGTCATCTAACTGAGGTGGTGGGTTGTACTGTGCAGGGATGTGTAGAGTGGGGTGCCTGATGACAGATGGGGAAGAAGGTAAGCTTGATGGGCTGGGAGGGAATGATCCAAGTTTCTCTTGACTCACAAGCAGTGCCACAGAACAGTCCTCACTTCTTACAGTCTGGGAAAGCCAGATTAAACGTGAAGAACAAGATAAGTATGAATCAGGTTGCCTCATTGTAATATTTAAACCTGCAACCCACCCCCTGTTGCCTGTATTTCCTCCCCCATCACACCTCTTCTGTTCCCCATCTTGTTTCAGTTAAAAATGACCAAGGTTGGATGACGTTTGAGTTTCAATTATTGAAGCTTCAAAATCTCGTCCGACCCTGACCATTCCCTTTCCAGTGGTTAACATTACTCCATAGTCTTTTTTGTAACGATTCTTACTGGAGGCATGAATATCCACCCTTTTTATCTGTTTTAGCAATTTTTATTGATAGATGCTATTGACATTCAACACATAAACTTTAAAATTATGGTGACAGCCCTTTAGCAGAGAAAGGCGTGAGACACTTGACAGTGACTTTTTCAAACTTGTAACTGTGTTTTATCATTCACATTGCTGATTCTCTGAAAGGAAATGGGTGGCAAGCATGTGTCACGAGGCTGAATATGATGCCTTGTCGGGTGGCGTTTTGGTATTGATTTATAACCTGGTAGAAAATGGCAGTTTTCACACTGGGATGACATTGGGTCACACAGTATTACCTTCAGTTTGAAAATTCTCACACAGATTTAACGACAATTCTATTCTAACAGTGCCACTTTCACCAAATATTAAGAAAGTTCACATCTAGTTAACACTGGTCAGGCTGCAACATACGTTGATGACAATTGGGTTGACAAGGAATAGAAGTTTCTAAAAGATGGGCAAATCAGGAAGAAATTTTATCTAAAAAGAGAATTCAGTCACCTCTGAATCAGAGGTATGTGTTAATTCCAATGTCTAAGGTAGCCTTAATGGGCAGCACGGTGCACAGTGGTTAGCACTGCTGCTTCATTGCGCCGGGGACTTGGTTTCAATTCCAGCTTCGGGTCACTGTCTGTGTGGAGTTTGCACGTTCTCCCTGTGTCTGCATGGGTTTCCTCTGGGTGCTCTGGTTTCCTCCCACGCTCTAAAGATGTGCATGTTAGGTACATTGGCCATGATAAATTGGCCCTTAGTGTCCAAAGATGTGTAATTTTGGGGGATTAATGAGGTAAATATGTGGGATTGCAGGGATACGGTGTGGGTAAGATGTTCTAGTGGAAAATCGGTACATTCATGATGGGCTGAATGGCCTCCTTTTGCACTGTGGGCATTTTATAGCTATGATCCTTTTATGAAGTACTTGTAATGGAAATGTTAGCATTATTCCCCTGTCCCAGGGTGTTTTTTATTAAGGTTATTCTCTTGTGACCAGGATAATGATAAATTATCCCTCATTGGCTTTCTCGACCTGTGTGCAGCCTTTGAAATGGTTGAAGACATTGTCCTTATACCACTAGCACTGTACTTGTCTAGGTCCATTTGTACTGAGTACTTGCAATGCCTTCTCTTCCCATTCCCCTTGCCTCTGGTTCCACCAAGGATCTATCCTGGACCCTTCCCTCATTCTAATCTACAGGCTCCGCCTTGGTGCCCAGTCCCAGCTCAGCTCATTCAACTCCCTCCACCGTCTCGGAATTGACAGAATGCTGGTCTGGTATTCTGGATCAGGAGAAATTTCTTGCAATGAAATAATGGAAAAGATTGAAAGCCTTGTCTTCACTGTGCCCTTACCACTGCCACTCACTTTAGTTTCTAGCCAGCATCACTCTGTCTAGCACTGGGTGTTGTTACCTTAGACTGTTCACAAGCTTGATGTGACATTTGACTCCAAGGTGAGATCCCTATTATGCATCCATGCTGTCAGTGAGACTACCTATTCCCACTCCACAACAGTGTCCAGCTTTGTCCCTGAATCAGCTGACCTGCTGCAGAGAAACATCATCCCTGCACCACTGGTCTGGACTATTTCAGTCAACCTCTGAATGGCCTCTCATGTTCTACTCTATTAACATGAGATCATCCAGAAATCTGCTGACTGTGTCCTAACTCACACCAATACTGACCTACCCTGGCTCTCAGTTAAGCAGCACCTTGATAATAAAAATGGGGGCAAATTTACGACTTTGCTGCACCCACTGCAAATTGTGTCGATCCTAGAAAATGTGGGACCAAGAATTGTGCTCAGTACCAAACAATTTACAATCTTTGTTCCGGTCCCTTTCTAGTGGTGCAAACCGGATTGCACCCAGAAAGGGCGCGAGACCAATTAGCATATTGAAAGTAGCACAGCCTGATCGACACAGGATTCTCTCAGGACCTTCCGAGCTTTGGGGAGGTGCAAGACTGGTGAGAATCACTGATGGTATCCACTGGTGGAGACCAGACATGATGGCCACACTGGGAAGCTTGGAGGTCTTTGAAGCTGTTGGGTGGTCAGGGACATGACTGGGCTATGCCAATCTGGCATTGTCGGCACAGAATTCTGCATCTGGCAATGCCCACCTGGTACTCTGGCAGTGCCCACCTGGCACACTGGCAGTGTTGATTGGGCACCCCAGTGTGCCAGCTGCAATGCCAATGGAGTGGGGCCTGAGTGGAAGCTCTGACGGGGAGCTATGAGTTTAAAGTTTATTTATTAGTGTCACAAGTAGGCTTACAATAACATTGCAATGAAGTTACTGTGAAAATCCCCCTAGTCGCCACACTCTGGTGTCTATTCTGGTACACTGAGGGAGAATTTAGCATGGCCAATGCACCTAACCGGCATGTCTCTTGGAGGAAACCGGAGCACCCGGAGGAAACTCATGCAGACACATGGAGAATGTATAGACCCTGCACAGTGATCCAAGTTGGGAATCAAACCCGGGTCCCTGGAACTGTGAGTCAGCAATGCCAACCACTATGCCACTGTGCCACCCATAGATGGAAGGGGCTAGGCAGGGGGGGTGTGCGGGCGTAAAGCATGAAGGGGGCACTTGCCAGGTGTCATAAAGAGGAATCCATCGGGAGGGCTTAATACCCAGATTCCAGTGATCCATTTCGGGAAGGGTTGGGAAAACATGCCGCCAGTGAGAGAGGGAGTTCCAATGTTCGTGGAGGGAGAGTGAGGTGGTGATCAGATTGGGAGGAAGGGAACTCTGCTGATGGGGGTGATTGGTGGCATCGGGGTGGGTCCCAATGTCTGTAGAATGAGTGAGGGTAGGCGGTAGGAGATTTCTGAGATTAGGATACCTGTGAAATTGTGTTCAGTGAGCTCAGGCTTCATGCACCCCCCCCCCCCCCCCCCCCCCCCCCGCCAACCCCAGCCCCCACTCCTTAGTATTTTTTGGGGAAAACCACAGCCCGAATCCTTGTTTCCAAATCCCTCCGTGCCCTTGCCCTCGCAATACTGTAATCCCCTCTAGATTCACAACCCTCAAAGAAATGCTACTTTTGTTAGGGTGGTTAGTTCTGCTGCCTCATGGTGCCAGAGACCTGGGTTCGATTCCCAGCTTGGGTCACTGCCTGTGTGGAGTTTGCATGTTCTCCCTGTGACTACGCGTGTTTCCCATGGTTGCTCCGATTTCCTCCCACAGTCCAACAACGTGCTGGTTAGGTTGACTGGCCACACTAAATTGCCTTCTTAGTGTCAGCGGGGGGGTTAACTGGTGTAAATGCATGGGGATAGGGCCAGTGATTGTGGTCAGCACAGGTGGGCCAAATGGCCTCCTTCTGCACTGTAGGATTCTACGATATTTTCACCCCTTCAATCCTGGTCCCTTGAGCATACCTGACTTAAATCGCTCCAATATTGGTGGCTTCATCTTCAACCCCCGTTCCCCGAACTTAAGCACTTCCCTCCCTAACCTCTCCAACCCTCATTTCCCTCCTTTAAGACGCTGTTTAATATTGGAAAAATAAGACCTTTGGGCCGCCTGCCCTATTATCTGTGGCCTTGTCAAATGCTGTTTTATAACGTCCCTATGAAGCGCTTTGGGATGTTTTTAAAATTAAGCTTATGATGCTATATGAGGGTAAGTCGTTGTTATCGTTGTAAACATGCCCTAAACTATTCATCAGTGGCTGCAGCTGCTCTGCCAGTGACAGTGAAAGTGATGGCAGCAATTAACTTCCTGCCTATTTGGTCATTCGGAATCGCAAGCTGTGAATTAGATAAATGAAGGCTTACATCATGAAATGCAGGCTGGCTTGCTGCTGCCGTTTACATAATGAGGGTCACCTCTGTCTCAGGAAAGTAAGCTCTCCCTGAATCACAGCAAGAAATTCTTCAAACAGCTTTGTCATAAGTAATTATTGCCCAGTGATTTATAGGAATCAATTAATGCATTAACTGCTTTTTTTTAAAGGCTGGCTATTGAGTGAGCGTGCAGTAATAGGGAATTTGCAACTTACATTGACAAGAACTCAAAGTGTTGCATTTAAGAAATTGTGGCCTATCAGAAAATAAATGTGGCATAACTGTCTTTAAACCACCTTGACAGCCACAGACTGAAAGCACTAGGTTCGCATTAAATCATCTGAGTGCCAATATTTATAATAGCTTCAATAAAGAAAGACTTTATCATTAAACTGGCAAATCTTTTTGTGTATTGTCCCTTTGGTTTTGGAATTTACTTATGTACCTTTTCAGGGATCTGCCAGAGATGCTGGCCGGAATTCTCCAGCCTTCCGGCTGCGTGTTTCCCGCTGGCAGGAGGTGTCCCGCTCTTTGCTATGGGTCGATGAGAATTCCCACTGGCGTTACGCCATGCCGGTGGGAAATACACGGGTGGGTGTGCACTGCTGATGGGACCGGAGAATCCCGTCAGTGTGATCGGCTGGAGAATTCCGGCTGCTTTCTTTGAAATGAGGTGTTAAATTAAAGGCACCTTCTCTGTGTTACAGCGGTTGAGCTGAATATCATAGGGTCCTAGGCCCTATCTGGTGACAAATGGGGAATTCTCTGGTTGCAATGATCCCAATTATTCTTCAATCAATGTCACTAAAACCTCAGTAAAGTCATAAGTGAAAGCCTAAGAAACTAAGGTGAAAGATGCCTAACATAGCCAAAAAGCTGAAGATGCCAGACAGCTTCAAAGTAAACCTGAAATAGTCCCTAAAACAGCCAACAAACTAAAAGACCACTTACAACTCAAAAGCAGCTTGAATAAGCAGGATTGTGGAGTTTACACATGTGCAGAATAGCACAGAAATTCAGAAATTGCTGTCAGTATTTCTACATTCCTTTGGACGGTGTGTTGTTGAGGGTGGCCCAGAGTGCAATTCCGGGGCAATCAGTAAATTAACAAAAATTTTAGAGTTATTGAGGTTTACAGCATAGAAACAGCCCTTCAATTCAACTTGTCCATGCCGCCCAGTTTTCACCATTAACCTAGTCCCAATTGCCCGCATGTGGCCCATATCCCTCTATACCGATCTTACCCATGTAATGTCTAAATGCATTTCAAAAGACAAAATTGTACCCGCTTCTACTACTACCTCTAGCAGCTCATTCCAAACTCTCGTCACCCTCTATGTGAAACAATTGCCCCTCTGGACCCTTTTGTATCTGCCCCCTCTCACCGTAAACCTAAGTCCTCTAGTTTTAGATTCCCCTACCTTTGGGAAAAGATGTTGACTTACCATTGTCTCTCATTATTGTATAGACCTCTATAAGATCACCTCCATGCCTCTTATCTATCTATCTTATCGATGCCCCTCATTATTTTTTATATTTTACGGTTAGTTTCACTGTAAGAACCCTTGTTGAATGAAATGTGACTGGGTCACACTGTAAAAGCCCTTGTCAAATGAGTTATAACTGGGTTTTTAACAGCATACAAGGCTCATGATTATTGCTATACACGCTCTCTGACTCTGAAAACTTCCTTTTATATTTGTAGATTTCTCCATTATGATAAAATTCCACTTCTTTACTTTAAGTCTGCTTATCTTTAGTCTCATCTTTATTTAAACCACTTTTAATAATTTCTTTCCCTATCAAAATTTTAAATTAAAGTAGGACTGTGATTTTCCTGTAATGCTGTCTGTGAGAATACTTCAGTGTGATTGGCCACTTATGCTACTTGCTAACATCACTGCAGCTGGATCCCCTTGACTTGGCAGATTTAAACAGATGTTGGGTAAGGGCAAGCCCGCACCTCAGAGATCTCAAAATCCAACCTAGTATGTCCTTGCTACACAGTGTCCAGATGAGGATGTAGGAAGAATCTGAGATTATGCCAAAGTGTATCGCAGCCACTTATGAACTGTAATTGCTGGTAACCTGGGAAAAAGGTGATAGGCAACTAGTACACAATGGGTAGAATTTTCCCACCCCACTTGCCACAGGAATTATAGCGATTGGGACAAGACCACGCAAAGTGTTGACTCTGGGCAGGATTTTCTGGTTTTAGGGCAAGAACAGCCGGAAAATCCCACCCAGTAAATTCTAAGTTCCACCAAAACCTAATTCAGACCTTAAATTTCTTTCTACCCCCAGCACGTGCTTGGCAGAGTCAACGAGTTATCAGTTCCGAACTGTGCTTAAAAAGTGGTTTAAAAACATTACATGTACAACTGACCCTAACCCTGACTATTGCAAAGGAATGTCATGAAATGCAATCATGGTGCATACAGTTTTCCTTTAGCAGCTTTTAATCTCGATTTGGAATTACAATCAACTGAAAATAAAAATCATATCAGTACCACACTGTCGAAAACACATAGACAACTGGATGCCTTGAGTACATCTGCTAATACCCACGGAAGGACTAGGGGGCACAGCCTCAAGATAAAGGGGGGGCGGTTTAGAACGGAGTTGAGGAGGAACTTCTTCACTCAAAGGGTGGTGAATCTCTGGAATTCTCTGCCCGTTGAAGTGGTGGAGGCTGCCTCGCTAAATATTTTTAAGACGCGGGTTGATGGGTTTTTGATAAGCGAGGGGATTAAGGATTATGGGGAGAGGGCGGGAATGTGGAACTGAGCCACGACAGATCAGCCATGATCTTATTGAATGGCGGGGCAGGCTCGAAGGGCTTGATGGCCTACTCCTGCTCCTATTTCTTATGTTCTTATGTTCTTAAGTAATGGAACGTAACGTTTCTTGTTTTTTACACAGTGGTCTAAAAGTAGTTCTTTGTAATGGTAGATTAAAAATAATTCTGAAGAGGTTTGTGAATTCATAAGGTGAGGTGTTAAGGGTGGCATGGGGGTACAGTGGTTAGCACTGCTGCCTCACAGTGCCAGGGACCCATGTTCAATGCCAGCCTCGAGTGATTAAGTGGCGCTTGCACATTCTTACTTGGCAAATAACTTTGAACAGTGCCATCGTTCAACAGCATGATTCCCACTGCAGAGCATTGGGTTCACAACCGCTGGCTGGAACAGCAGTGTTTGGTCAGCGCGGGAGAGAAGAGAGGGATTAAAAAACCAGCACTTTTTTGTATAAACCTCTATTATCTAGATGTAGAGCTGCCCTCTAATGCAGCTGCTCATGCACAAAAGATCACTGCGTGTGCAGGACACGTTTTGCCATGGGATGATGTTTGTTAAATCTCATGCTGATGTTTTTGTCAAAGAAAAGGTAAGGACCAAGAAAGAAACACTCATTGCATAAAACACAATGGTAAGCAAGCCATTTGTACTTCATGCTGCAGCATGTGCAGTAACTCACTGTTCTTTTCTTAATGTGTAAATACTAATTATAATTTTAGTGCAACTTATGTGGATTTTCTATGAATGCAAACTTCATGTCAGAAAGCCCTCTGTGTAATTTAAATCTGAATTGTCAAATAACAATTCATTTTTAACATTTGTCAAGGGCTACTTTGAAAAGTGAAGAGCACAAACTTGCATTCACAATTTCCAAATAGCTCAAAATCAATTTAATTCAAAATTTGGTTAATCCTGGCTTGTTTCCATAAAACATCTGTTTAGAGTTTATTTATTAGTGTTGCAAGGTTTACATTAACACCGTAATGAAGTAACTGTGAAAATTTCCTATTTTCCACACTCTGGCACCTGTTCGGATACACTGAGGGAAAATTTAGCATGGCTAATGCATATAACCAGCATGTCTTTTGGACTGTGGGTGGAAAGTGGAGCATCCAGAGGAAATCCACACAGACATTGAGAGAACGTGCAGACTCCACACAGACAGTGACCTCAGCCAAGAATCAAACCTACGTCCCTGGCGCTGTGAGGCAGCAGTGCTAACCACTGTGATATTGTGCTGTCCCTGTTTAGCTACAAGCCTCCCATTAACTGCTACTCTACAAGAACTTGAGAAGACTTTGGCTGATAGGATTAAGGAGAATCCTAAGGCGCTCTATCGGTATGTTAAGAACAGAAGGTTGGTTAGGGCAAGAATAGGGCCAGTTATAGACAGCAGAGGGAAGTTATGTGTGGAACCGGAGGAGATTGGAGAGGCATTGAACCAATATTTCTCTTCGGTGTTCACACAAGGGGACATGGATATAGCTGAGGAGGACACTGGATTGCAGGGGAGTAGAATTGACAGTGTTGCAGTTGATAAGGAGGATGTGCTGGATATTCTGGAGGGTCTGAAAATAGATAAGTCCCCTGGTCCGGATGGGATTTACCCCAGGATTCTCTGGGAGGCAAGAGAAGTGATTGCAGAGCCTCTGGCTCTGATCTTCAGGTCGTCGTTGGCCTCTGGTATAGTACCGGAAGATTGGAGGTTAGCGAATGTTGTCCCATTGTTTAAGAAGGGGAACAGAGACTTCCCCGGGAATTATAGACCGGTGAGTCTCACTTCTGTTGTGGGCAAGGTTTTAGAAAAAATTATTCAGGATAGGATTCATAGTTATTTGGAGAGTAAAGAATTGATTGGAGATAGTCAGCATGGTTTTGTGGCGGGTAGGTCGTGCCTTACTAACCTTATTGAGTTTTTTGAGAAAGTGACCAAAGAGGTGGATGGGGGTAAGGCAGTGGACGTGGTGTATATGGATTTTAGTAAGGCGTTTGATAAGGTTCACCATGGTAGGCTTCTGCAGAAAATGCAGATGTATGGGATTGGGGGTGATCTAGGGAATTGGATCAGGAATTGGCTAGCGGATAGGAGACAGAGGGTGGTGGTTGATGGTAAATATTCATCATGGAGTTTGGTTTCGAGTGGTGTGCCTCAGGGATTTGTTTTGGGGCCACTGCTGTTTGTAATTTTTATTAATGATCTGGATGAGGGTATAGTTGGGTGGATTAGTGAGTTTGCTGATGACACCAAAGTCGGAGGTGTGGTAGATAGTGATGAAGGGTGTCATAGTTTGCAGGAAGACTTAGACAGGTTGCAGAGCTGGGCCGAGAGGTGGCGGATGGAGTTTAATGCGGAGAAGTGTGAGGTAATTCACTTTGGTAGGAATAACAGATGTGTCGAGTATAGGGCTAACGGGAGGACTTTGAATAGTGTGGATGAGCAGAGGGATCTAGGTGTATGTGTACATAGATCCCTGAAAGTTGGGAGTCAAGTAGATAAGGTTGTTAAGAAGGCATACGGTGTCTTGGCGTTTATTGGTAGGGGGATTGAATTTAGGAGTCGCAGCGTCATGTTGCAACTGTACACAACTCTGGTGCGGCCGCACTTGGAGTACTGTGTGCAGTTCTGGTCCCCACATTACAGGAAGGATGTGGAGGCTTTGGAGAGGGTGCAGAGGAGGTTTACCAGGATGTTGCCTGGTATGGAGGGGAGGTCCTATGAGGAGAGGCTGAGGGATTTGGGGTTGTTTTCGCTGGAAAGAAGGCGGCTAAGAGGGGATCTTATTGAAACATATAAGATGATTAGAGGTTTAGATAGGGTGGATAGTAATAGCCTTTTTCCTCTGATGGAGAAATCTAGCACGAGGGGGCATGGCTTTAAATTAAGGGGTGGTAGTTATAGGACGGATGTCAGGGGTAGGTTCTTTACCCAGAGGGTGGTGAGGGATTGGAATGCCCTGCCTGCTGCAGTTGTAAATGCGCCTAGTTTGGGGGCGTTTAAGAGATCCGTGGATAGGTTTATGGACGAGAAGGGATTGGTTTAGGTTAGTGGGTCATTGTTTTGTAACTGGTCGGCGCAACATCGTGGGCCGAAGGGCCTGTTCTGCGCTGTAGTGTTCTATGTTCTATGTTCTAACTGGAACCTCCTGATACAGTTCTGCACATGCAGAGGAAGTGATATATTGTGGAGCAGCATCAAAATTTAAATCATGTAATTGCCTTTGTCTGTGGAGGCAGACAAGGACATGCTAATTGTGATGCTCTGATGGAAAAACATGGACAGATGATGTATTTGTTAACTCTTCTTTCATTGATGTTTGGAATGATTTGGTGTTTTCCTACCCAACTCTCATTGTAACTTATCTTCCGTCAATTCACTTCGAAAGTCTTTTGAAAGGTATCACCCAATTCTACATAAGTTCAAATCCTACACAAACTGTGGGTGGCATGGTGGCACAGTGGGTTAGCACTGCTATCTCACAGCGCCAAGGACCTGGCTTCAATTCTGGCCTTGGGTGACTGTGTGGCATTGGCACATTCTCCCCGTGTCTGCGTGGGTGCAGTCTTTTCTTCTCACAGTCTAAAGATGTGCAGGTTGGATGGATTAGCCGTGCTAAGTGCGTGGGGTTGCCGAGATAGTGTGGGCAAAAGGTGGGGGCGGGATGGCTGCTAGGTAAGATGCTCTTTTGGAGAATCATGTTCAAACTTGATGGGCCGAATGGCATCATTCTGCACTGTAGGGATTCTATGGTTCTAAGTCTTCCTTTTTGATTAGAAAACAACTCAGGTTTATAGAACTATAAAGAACTGATACATTAGCTTGATTCAAATAAATAGTAAAAACAAACTGCAAATAAAATTGAGCCTGTTACATAAAAATCTAGTTGATATAATGAAGAGAGAATTGCAGCTTGATTTGATTCATGTTGCTGTAAAAAAGGGTGAATGTTGCACTTGCGCCGTGTCAGAGTAACGTGTTTAGCCTCCAAGAACAGAAATTCTGATGCAACCTCTTTTGGGTTGAAGTTATTTGGTGTTATATTAGTAATTTATATATTCATGTGAAATCCTTTGTCCACTATTTTAATAAAATGTTGTTTAATAATAATAAAATACTAAGCATGTGGGGGGAGCAAATCCAGATGAACATGTTGATACTCTCTTTATTAATTTTGCACTGTAGCAGTTCATGAGCTTTGAGATTTTGTTATAGTGCTGTATAATATTTGACCTGTGGGAGTCAGAGTACAAACCATCATGCCCAGAGTGGAATGGGGCACATGCTTGGAACAAGAAGCAATGATGATGTAGGCATAGCAGCAGACCCAGAATTTGAGCAGGGTGTCATGCTGGGAAAAAAAGTGGTGGAAATAGGGATTCTTTAAGGCTTGCCAATCAGCGGATTGGGATCTGTAAACTAGAGGAGTGTGCTCAGAGGCAGGAGGTAAATCAAAGGGTGGGAGTGAATCCAAAATGTAGGGTTTGAAGTGTGGGAGCAGAGCAGTTGAGATCCAGATGCTGCGTGGTTTCTGGAACTTGTAGCCTGATTTCTTGATTGGATCACAACCTCCACAATGTAGAATTATAGGGCGGCATCATGGCACAGTGGTTAGCACTACTGCCTCACAGTTCCAGGGACCTAGGTTCAGTTCTTGGCTTGGGTCACTGTCTGTGTGCAGTCTGAACATTCTTCCTGTGTCTGTGTGGATTTCCTCTGGGTGCTCCGGCTTCCTCCCTAAGTCTGAAAGATGTGCTGGTTAGGTGCGTTGGCCATGCTAAATTCTCCCTCAGTGTACACGAACAGGCACTGGAGTGTGGCAACTGGGGGATTTTTGAGTAATTTTATTACAATATTAATGTAAGACTACTTGTGACAATAACAAATAAACTTTAGACTTATTGGTTTTATCATAATGGTGGTTTAGTTACACCATGGTTTCTGAAACTTGTAGTGTGGAACATGATCATGGGATGATTAAGTTTATGATTTGTTTTAGAATAGCTGAACTTATTATGAGATTATGCTATAATATCTACATTGCCTCCTGGAGGATATTTTATTGACTATAAAGACACTGCCTGATATTAAGAAAGGCCATATAAATGCAAATAATTTTTGTCTCTCAAATATTACTTGAAGGGTATATGGTTGGGCCGCTCAGAATCGTTCTTCTGGAATGTAATTGGGTCGATTGTTCGGTGTAATTGAGAGGAAAACGTTTAAAGTGATATGTTTAAAAAGTGTAACAAAAGTAGAAAATAGCCAATCAGGAAGGAGAAAACAGAGAGACATGACCAATGCGGGGAAATATAAATTAACTTTGTGGTGGACAACAGACTCAACATACACAAGAGACATAAGAATTGTTATCCTGAAACTGATCTGTTAATTGGACAATCCTTATTGTTAACATTCATCAAAGATGTATAGATTTGATGGTTTATAAATGATTGGAGAATAATGTCCTGTGGAAAATTGAGGCTCCAACCCACCAAATCATGTTAAACCCTTTAGGATCAAGCACTCGAATTTTATGTCCTGCCTGCCACCGGAATCACAAAGGTCTGTTGACTTCGGGTGGGTTTTTCCGGTTTTGGGGCAAGCGTGATGGAAAATCCCACCCAGAGAGTTCATGTCTCTACTGAAATAGTGGATGGAGGAACTTTACATTCTAAATGTAATAAACACGTGGATGGCGGCACAGTGGTTAGCACTGCTTCCTCACGGTGCCAGGGACCCAGGCTCAATTCTGACTCTTGGATGACTAAGTAGGGTTTGCATTTTCTCCTGTGTCTGCATTAGGTTTCCTCTGCGTGCTCCAATTTCCTCCCACAGTCCAAAGATGTTCAGGTTAGGTGGATTGGCCTTGCTAAATTGCCCCCGAGTGTCGGGGGAATCAGCAAAGTAAATACCTGGGGTTACGGGAATAGGGCCTGGGTGGGATTGTTTTTGACCTCGTTCTTCGCTGTAGGGATTCTATGATCAAGCAATGTAATTGTCGTACTATTCTGTTTAAATGTGAATATAATTTGCATTCGTCTTTTTCTAATTTAACATCTTTGCAAGCCGTAATTCTCTAACAACAACAAAGGGAGGGAATTTTCCAGCCCTTCTTGCCAGTAAGTTTTTTCAGTCCCACCAAAGGCCATCCCCCCCACCACAACAGGTTCCCAAGCAGCAGGACTGGCAAGCCACACAAAACACCATAGACATCCGTGGAAACTTCTGGAAAACACACTTCGGGGGAGTGGAAGGTTTTAAATCCCACACAAAAGCTTGCTTTTATTTAGAGCCTTTAAAGAAGGAAACTGTACCAAGGGAGTTCACAGAAGAGATTATCAAGCAGAGTTTGACACTAAAACAGATAAAGAAATGATTAGACAACTGGGCCAAAGCAGTAAGTTTTAAAGAGCATCTTAAAGGAGAAAAGTGAAGTAAGTAGGTGGAGAGATTTAGGGAGAGAGCTTATGGCCTAGTGACACAGTGGCTATCACTGCTGCCTCACAACTCCGGATCAGTTCTGACCTTGGATAACTGTGTGAAGTTTGCACATTCTCCCCATGTCTGCATGGGTTTCCTCCAGGTACTCCAGTTTCCTCCCACAGTCTAAAGATGTACAGGTTAGGTGAATTGACCATGGTAAATTACCCCTTGGTGTCCATAGATGTGCATGTTAGATGGATTGGCCATGCTAAATTGCCCCATAGTGTCCAAAGATGTGCAGCTTAGGTGGGTTGGCCATGCTAAATTGTCTCTTAGTGTCCAAAGATATGTTAGTTAGATGGATTAGCCATAGAATATGCGTGGGTTACAGGGATAGGGTAGAGAAGAGGGCCTGGATAAGATATTCTGTCAGAGAATCGGTGCCCACTCAATGGGCCAAATGGCCTCTTCTGTACTGTAGCGGTTTTATGATTAGGTCAATGAGGAATGTCTCTATGGAGTCAGGATGTGCACTATGCACTGGGCAAATATAACCTCCATCAATCTGAATTTCAGCATATCTCAGCGATGCGTTGGCTTACCAAATAAAATTATTGCTTGAAAGATTGAACCAAAATATCGGACTGATTTTAATCCTTTTTTACGTAGGTTACGAAGACAGCAGACAAGTTCACTGTTTGGAATGAAGCGAAGCTCAGTGTACAACCCTGACGACTCTGCGGAAGCAATCAGCGAAGAAGATGACCTGGAACTTGAAGTGAAGTAAGATGACGGATTGAGTATATCTGTTGTGAAAACAGGAAAACTGGTAAAAGAAAGACTTCTCTTCAGGGGTCAAACACCAAACAAACAGCTTCTGTCAGGAATGGAATGAAATGAAATGGCGAAGCATTTGGAGTGAATGAAACCAAAGCTCTTGGATCTATCAGAGATTTAAGTTACTTTTCAATAGAAGGAAATGATAATCATGTGAAACATCAAGTTCTAACATCCATCACTGATGTGGACTATGTCAATATATTTTGAACCATAAAGTTACATACTTTTTTTACATATAGATATTAGAGATGTACAGTTAACTATATGTTAATTGGTCTGAAAACCCTAAGACCAGAGGCATCAATAGAATCCCTGCAATGCGGAAAGAGACATTTGGCCCATCAAGTCTTCATCGATCTTTGGAAAGAGCAATCTACCTAGGCCCTAGGCCCACTCCCCCGCCTGTAACTCTCCCTAGGCCCACTCCCCTGCTCGCCCACTCCTCCTTTCCTGTAAACCTGTGCGTTGATCACGGTCAATCCACCTAACCTGCGCATCTTTGAACTGCGAAGCACCCAGAGGAAATCCATGCAGATCGTGTGTACTAAGGGGCAATTTAGCATGGCCAATCCACTTAACCTACAGACCTTTGGACATTAATGGGCGATCTACCTAACCTACACATCTTTGGACTGTGGGAAGAAAGCGAAGAACCCTGAGGAAACCCATGCAGACATGGGGAGAACATGCATGCAAACTCCACACAGACAGTCACCCAAGGCCGGAATCCAACTCGGGTCTTTGGCGCTGTGAGCCAGCAGTGTTAACCACTGTGCCGCCCTATGGTGAGGGGTTAAATTGTAATTCTGTCCTTCGTTCATGGGAAAATCAATTGCCCATTACAGGGTAAATGTGTCCTTCCTTTGTTACTGTTGCTGTGTGAGTGTAGGCCCTGATGACCCTCAGTTCCTGTAAGAAAATGCCTGGCGTTCGATCAGTATCTTGCCCTATCGGCTGGTTTAGATCAACAATGCCCTGTAGAGGAATTATGCATATAATTAGGCCCAGCCCACAATGCCAGCTCACTCCTCGGCTTTACAAATGTGTAAGCCCTATTGCCTGACGACAGCAATTATACAGCCTCGTCCACAGAGTATATGCATTAATGAGTCCATTAGGAAGGCCTGAATGTTGGCATCCACTGTCCTCCTAACTTTGAATTATTGCCACAAGGAATTCTTTTAGATCCTCACTCTTTCCACTATTTCACCTGAGTAAAACAGGGAGCTTATCCATTTCTGTGCTGTTTAGCAATTACATTCTAATCTTAAGATAAATGCAAAAATACTGCAGATGCTGAAATCTAAAACAGAAACAGGCCGATAAAGGCTCTGATGAAGAGTCATCTAGACTTGAAACGTTGGCTCTATTCTCTCTCTCTCCTCAGATTTTGTCAGACCTGCTGAGATTTTCCAGCATTTTTCTGTTTTTGTACATTCTAATCTTGATGCTCTTTCATTGCAAGTTTAGAGTTTGTTTTCTTATTGTCATGCTCTGCAAAATTTTGGGTTGAGTCCCTCTGCTGGGGTCAAATGAGGTCAAGGGTATGGACAATTGTTACCTGGCAGTGATTTCCCCTGAGCTGGCTAATAAGTGGCGTGAAGACTGGCTCTCAAACAGGCAGGACTGAAGGTCAGCTCGGAAGGAACAGTGGCCGGCAGTTCAAGAGGGCGCCTCAATTTTGATTGAGTTACCTCCCTCCAATTGGTTAAATATTTGAATTTCAACCTGCCCTCACAGCTGAGATACCATTATGCAGGGGTCCTGCCCCCACATCCCCCTGCTCCACAGGGTAGCCTGTAGGTGTAGCTATCTCCAGCCAGGTGGGGAAGGCCTTAAAGCCTGCCTGCAGTGTTGCATGCCACCCCCAACCTGCCACTTGGAGGTCACTAGTAGGCAACTAATTGGCCTACTCGCAACCCCTCAGGGGGCCCACTGGCTCCAACAGTCGACTTTAATAAAGTTCTCAGTTCCCACTGACAGGCTCCACACTGCTTGTAGCTTGTCAGCCCTTCCAACCCCTCTCCTACATCAGAAAAAAGGCCCAGGAGTTGTTTGTTCTGCTGGCAAACCCACATCCCTGCCAACAGCGTAAATTTCCCTCAACTGTGTGGGCACTCATCCCCATTTCAGCAGTTTCTACACTAGCCATCCTGAAGCCTTTTCTGCCGTTTGTTGCCGGATCTTTGCAACAACAGGATTGCTTCTCCAAAAGCCACTACCCACAGGTTTTTTGTTAACAGAGCTGCCACCTTCCACTCTGAGCACCCGTCGGAGATTAGACTTGCTGTCGGTCCTGCCAATGCCACTCCGGATTCAGGCGAGAGATCCTTGGCAGAATGAGGAAAGATGATCGTTCCCGCACCTTGATCGCCTGGTGATAGGAACGGGCCTGGATGCAGCTACTTTGTCATGTCTCCTGCCTTCACCATCTCCACTTGATAAAGGAGATTCTACCTGCACAATGATAAGCGCATTGCTCTAAAGGTCACCACAGAATTCAACTCACTTTGTGCCTGATCTATTGAAACCAATGTTAGGTGAGATTTAAGATGTAGCATGAAAGGCTTATGTGAGAAAATGATACGAGCTTTTAATTCCCTCGCCATATAAGCTGTTTTACTAGAGAAAAAGTACAGTTGAATTGTCAGCAGCCATGATGCATTCATTTTGTGATAGCCTGCTGTGCCAGCACCATAATGAGTACACAGAATGGCTCAAATGGATGGATAGAACTGCTTCCTGGAGCACTGCCTGTCGACACCAATGATGAATTCCTGAAGCGAGGTCAACAGGAAGTAACAGATCCATGTTCCACGTGAATTCAGTTCAAACATGGTTGACATAGTGAGTCACATTCATCTGTCTTGTGTTGTCCAAAGAAAATCCCTGAAGTTATCGCCCTCAGCCATGCTATGCAACCAAAGGAATATGAAGAAGAGAAAGAGGACGGTGTTGATGTACAGCCAAGTAAACCAGTGTCTTCATCAAGAACAGGAAATGCTGGAGACACTCAGCAGGTCTGGCAACACTTGTGGAGAGAGAAACAGAGTTAATGCACGACTTATACGGCTTTGCTCGAGGCCTTCCTTGAGTGAGACTGGAAATTCCTGCCCGAGGTCAACAGACATCACGGTTATCCACCCTCACTCGCTCTGATTCTGTGGGGGCGGGGTGAGGGGGGGTGGTATAACTTTGGCGAATATTTCGTGTCCAATATGACTTCTAATTTTTCCAGCATTCGCAATTTTTATATCAGATTTTCAGCATTTGCCTCATTTTGCTTTGATTTTGATTCCTAAATTGTTTGATTTAAAGGAATTTCATTTGGAAGCTGCATTTTAGGGCCTTGTTATCGTAGTCCCTTCTGAAAGTTAGGGGCTAATTCACAGTCCTATGATTTTACGTGTTATAAGGTCACGATGTTCGTTCACGAGTTGTGGGCAACACTGGCTAGATCAGCATTTATTCTCCATTCCTAATTGCCCTTGAGAAGCCACCTTCTTGAACCACCGCAGGCCATATGGTGTAGGTGCAGAGAGATAGGAATTTTGAGGCTTTTGATCCAGTGTCAGTAAAGGCACTGTGATATAGTTCTAACTCAGGATGATGTATGGCTTTGCAGGGCATTTGCAGCTGATGGTATTCCCTTCTCCCAAGTGGAGGGTGTGGGTTTGGAAGGTGCTGTTGAAAGGGCCTTGTTGAATTTCTGAAGTGCCTTTTGTAGATAGCACACACGGGTTGCTGCTATTCGCCAGTGGCAATGGGGGTGAATGTTTAAGATGGAGGGATGAGGTGTCAATAAAGCAGGTAATCTTTTCCTGGAAGATGTTGAGTATTGTTGGATTGCACTCTGCTTTTTGCAACATCCTTTACTTACCCTATCAGCCCGTATCCCAGTGTTTGCACGAGTCGTATGTGCTTGCCGAATATAAAAGACTAATTTTAATCTTGTAAAGATTTGGTGAGTGGACGGTTAAAATGGCTCCCTGCACCAATCCCATTGCCTTGCTGTGGATTCTGACATTAGCCTGCCGTTCTGAATAAGCAAGAGGGACACTCACTGGAAAACATGGCGATCCTTTATTTATGATGCAGAGATGCCGGCGTTGGATTGGGGTAAACACAGTAAGAAGTCTCACAACACCAGGTTAAAGTCCAACAGGTTTATTTAGTAGCAAAAGCCACGAGCTTTCGGAACGCTGCTCCATCATCAGGTTAGTGTGAATGGGAGAACTCCCACTCACCTGACAAAGGGACAACAAGCACTCTGAAAGCTAGTGGCTTTTCCTACCTGTTGGACTTAAACCTGGTGTTGTGAGACTTCTTAGGATCCTTTATTTAAACAGACTGGGCATTGGAGCTCAAATGCAGTTTTAACTGGAGGCCATTTTGCCTTCTCCATCAGCCCAACCTGATTACAACCTGGAGTCAGAAGAGAGCAAGGAAGCTGAGTTGTTTTTTTAGTTTCTTTCATTTTTAATTTCCCCCAAACAACAGAAGGATCTCACCTTTCCCCAGCTTCCACACCCTCTACTAAAGGGAAAGCTGTTCTGAACAGACCCCCTTTACCCCCTCCTGGCTCCCCATGCTATGCCCCCAAACCCGCTGTCACCTTCACTCATCCCATTCCAACTGCCTGCCTGGGAGCCGGAGTCCATTCTTTGGGATTCCCAATAGTGGCCCCTTTTCACCCAAAATCCCCCTCCTGCCAACAGCAATAGCTAATGCTTCCTACCAGGTCAGGTGGGTGACTTGACACTGATACAGAGATGAGACAAGCATGGGTTAAATTACCCCATATCTCACCTTGTAGCAGGCCAGACAGTTTGCCGTGGGTTTGGAAGTTCAGCTCGGAGGCAAATCAGTTGTCCTGGTGATAAATTACCTTTGGCAATGGCCTGGGAGGGGAATGGAATTGTGGAAGGAATGTGGAATTACTAAGGAATTTGGTCTTCCCAATTTTTAACTGGTTGGAATCTGAGAATGGATGTTTGACAAGCAAATGACACAGAAGGAGTAAAGTATTTGAGAGAGGTGGAGATGGATGTTGTTAGCATATGTTTGGAAGCTGACCCCTTACCTTGTGGGTGATACTGCTAAGAGGCAGCACATAGATCAGGAAGAGTTAGGGACCAAGGATGGATCCTAGGAGGATTCTAGATATAAGAATGAGTGGGCAAGAAAGTCATTGCTACTGGCAATGACTAGAGATGGGTAAGAATGAAACCAAATGAAAGTGCAGTGATGCATAGGTGGACAATGGTGGAAAGGCAGTAGAACAGGACTGTGTGTCAAAGACTGCTGAGAGGCCAAGGAGGAAGAGGAAGGGTTATAATGGTCACAATCATTTGTGACTTAAGTTAGGGCTATTACTGTACTGTGGGAAAAGTGGCAACCAATTTGGGGAGACTCAACAAGGAATTGTGGGAAAATGGGCATGAATGCAAGAGGCAACGACATGTTCAAGCACTTTGGAAAGACCAGGGGAGATTAAGGATGGGACGATAGTATGTAATGATAGAGGAATCAAAGTTTGATTGGCGGGTGTGCTGACGATGTTGGTTTGAAAATAGAGATGTAGCACTTAGACAGGGGCTTTTTACAATGTCTTCTCACAGAGATGCCTGGAAGCTAAACTGCGTGATGAACAGTTTGGTGACGATGGGCTCAAAGAAGTAGAGAATGGGGCTCATGGGTGAAGCAAGCTAGCGGAAAGATATGAGTGGGGGAGGGGAGAGAAATTAGATGCTTCACGGTTCTGAACCGGGACAAAATTAACCTGGAAGAGGCTCGGCTTGAGGGGCAAGAGAGGTGTTAAAGAGGCAATTGAGCAAATGGTTCCCAATGTTATTGACCATAGCGTCCTCACACTTTGAAGATTTTGCTCGCTGGAATGATCAAATGCCAGCACAGAAAGTCACATGCCACTTTTCTCTCAGTTGAGTTATCAGTGCTTAGATGTAACCTCCTATTATTTTGATACCTTGCTACGTCATTCACATTTGACATTAAAGTCAGCTGAATTAGCAAACAAATTCCATGTACACAGCAAATGGATGTATCTGTTACGCAGAATTAAGTATGTGCGGCTCAGCACACTTTAATTAGTACCCATTTTCTTTCTGCTCTTGATTGTGAAGTATTTTCAAAAGCTGCTAGATGGCACAGTGGTTAGCACTGCTGCCTCACAGCATCAGGGACCCGGGTTCGATTCTCGGCTTGGGCCACTGTCTGTGTGGAGTTTGCACCTTGTCTGTGTGGGTTTTCTCTGGATGCTCTGGTTTCCTCCCACACTCTAAAGGTGTGCAGGTTAGTTTAATTGGCCATTTAAATTGCGCCTTAGTGTCAGGGGGACGAGCAGGGTAAATACGTGGGATTATGGGAATAGGGCTTGGGTGAAATTGTTGTGCGTGTAGGCTTGATGGGCTGAATTGCCTCCTTCTGCACCGTAGGGATTCTATGTTCTATGATACAAGCTACACTGTAATGCATGCTTCTTAATCATCGTATCGCAAGCCGGTGCAAGTACCTGTTTCGTTAAAATAAATTGACCGTTTTTGGCAGTGTTACAGATTTTTAAAAAATGGAAACTCAGTTGTGTTGATTGGTCATTCCATCTTAGTGGAAAGCACTGTAATTAGTTTCATTAATCTCACATTCAGAGTGAACTGGAAGAATGATTGAACAGTTTTATATATCCTGCAAGGGCAGTCAGATGAAGAGGACACAGGTAAGATGCCCTTCACCTGTGTATCGGCTGTTAATTCATTCAGCTTCATTTTACTGCGGCCACACTGTCCAAGCCTGTTTTCTTTCCACGGCTAGCGTCGTAATTTTATCAAACATTGGGCTGTTGCAGCAGGAACTGTTTAAAATTGAACCAGCAGGAACAGGGAGAGCAAGCATTTGAACTCGCAGCAGGGTACATACACTGCTCGTGATGCATTGCTGTGGCCACCATTTTAACTGCTTAGCTACACCAGAGGCAGGTATGGGCCTCACGCATACATGTAAATCAGAGTCCCATTCTGGACCCAGCCCAAACCAGCACTCACCCCACAGTAAAACCTGAATCATAGCATTCTACAGCGCAGAAGGAGGCCACTCGGCCCATTGAGTCTGCATAGAAAACAATCCCACCCAGGTCCCACCCCCACGACTCCATGCATTTATCTAGCTAGTCGCCGTGACACTAAGAGGCAATTTAGCATGGCCAATCCACCTAGTCTGCACGTCTTTGGACTGTGGGAGCACCCGGAGGAAACCCACACGGGGAGAGTGTGCAAACTCCACACAGGCTGTGACCCAAGTCGGGAATAAAACCCGGGGTCTCTGGCACTGTGTCACCATGCTGCCCTGAAGCAGTATTGAAACGGGAGTTGAACTGTGGAAAATTGGATCACAGAATCTTATTGTAAAAAAAAAGCGCCGGAGCGGGGTAAATTCTTGCGAGCAGTCCCCAGCATATCCGTAACTGTAACACTACATTCTGCACCCTCTCCTTTCCCTCTCGCCTGTGTACTCTATGAACGGTATGCTTTGTCTGTATAGTGCGCAAAAACAATACTTTTGAAGGTACCAATACATGTGACAATAATAAATCAAATCAAAATGCTGTTAGGATAGGATTGCCGGCAGAGCTTCCAGCTTCAGGATCACTTGCTTTATCTTCTGCCTTTCGTGCCTTCAGTCCCCTTTCTCCTGCTTATCACAGGTGCTATTATGAGCAGTTTGGTTGGAATGGGAGAACAGTTTGAGGAAGGGAACCAGCAGCATCAACATAGCGGCGGCTGAGGCAGTGGATCAGATGAGGCCTAGTCTGTATGGGTCAAAGGTCAGCTGCTTGGCCATAACTTTAGCTGCTCAAGCCTGTGGGCGGGGCTTAACACGCACAAAACACTGCAGCTCTGATTGGCACCTCCAACTGCGCATGTGCAGAAAAACAATGATAGAATGCGGCTCCCCGCCACATCGATCCCGGGCTGGATAATACCTCACCCTAGCCCCCACAGACATTGCCCCAGTTCCCCCAACATTACTGACCCCCTCATCTTCCCACCCCCTTTGCCATCAAGACCAATAACGGTAACACCGCCGCCCCCCAACCCATCCCAAGCAGAGTGACAGCCGATCCCTACTTTCCCGTCACTGATCTCAGGCAGAGTAGCAACAAATCCCCCTTCTCCCTCACTGATCTCAGGCAGAATGGCAGCAAATCCCCCTTCTCCCTCACTGATCTCAGGCAGAATGGCAGCAAATCCCCCTTCTCCCTCACTGATCTCAGGCAGAATGGCAGCAAATCCCCCTTCTCCCTCACTGATCTCAGGCAGAGTAGCAGCAAATCCCCCTTCTCCCTCACTGATCTCAGGCAGAGTAGCAGCAGATCCCCCTTCTCCCTCACTGATCTCAGGCAGAGTAGCAGCAAATCCCCCTTCTCCCTCACTGATCTCAGGCAGAGTAGCAGCAGATCCCCCTTCTCCCTCACTGATCTCAGGCAGAGTAGCAGCAGATCCCCCTTCTCCCTCACTGATCTCAGGCAGAGTAGCAGCAGATCCCCCTTCTCCCTCACTGATCTCAAGCAGAGTAGCAACAAATCCCCCTTCTCCCTCACTGATCTCAGGCAGAGTAGCAGCAAATCCCCCTTCTCCCTCACTGATCTCAGGCAGAGTAGCAGCAAATCCCCCTTCTCCCTCACTGATCTCAGGCAGAGTAGCAGCAAATCCCCCTTCTCCCTCACTGATCTCAGGCAGAGTAGCAGCAAATCCCCCTTCTCCCTCACTGATCTCAGGCAGAGTAGCAGCAGATCCCCCTTCTCCCTCACTGATCTCAGGCAGAGTAGCAGCAGATCCCCCTTCTCCCTCACTGATCTCAAGCAGAGTAGCAGCAAATCCCCCTTCTCCCTCACTGATCTCAAGCAGAGTAGCAGCAAATCCCCCTTCTCCCTCACTGATCTCAAGCAGAGTAGCAGCAAATCCCCCTTCTCCCTCACTGATCTCAAGCAGAGTAGCAGCAAATCCCCCTTCTCCCTCACTGATCTCAAGCAGAGTAGCAGCAAATCCCCCTTCTCCCTCACTGATCTCAAGCAGAGTAGCAGCAAATCCCCCTTCTCCCTCACTGATCTCAGGCAGAGTAGCAGCAGATCCCCCTTCTCCCTCACTGATCTCAAGCAGAGTAGCAGCAAATCCCCCTTCTCCCTCACTGATCTCAAGCAGAGTAGCAGCAAATCCCCCTTCTCCCCCACTGATCTCAAGCAGAATGGCAGCAAATCCCCCTTCTCCCCCACTGATCTCAGGCAGAGTAGCAGCAAATCCCCCTTCTCCCCCACTGATCTCAAGCAGAGTAGCAGCAAATCCCCCTTCTCCCTCACTGATCTCAGGCAGAATGGCAGCAAATCCCCCTTCTCCCTCACTGATCTCAGGCAGAGTAGCAGCAGATCCCCCTTCTCCCTCACTGATCTCAAGCAGAATGGCAGCAAATCCCCCTTCTCCCTCACTGATCTCAGGCAGAGTAGCAGCAAATCCCCCTTCTCCCTCACTGATCTCAGGCAGAGTAGCAGCAAATCCCCCTTCTCCCTCACTGATCTCAGGCAGAGTAGCAGCAAATCCCCCTTCTCCCTCACTGATCTCAGGCAGAGTAGCAGCAGATCCCCCTTCTCCCTCACTGATCTCAGGCAGAGTAGCAGCAGATCCCCCTTCTCCCTCACTGATCTCAGGCAGAGTAGCAGCAAATCCCCCTTCTCCCTCACTGATCTCAGGCAGAGTAGCAGCAGATCCCCCTTCTCCCTCACTGATCTCAGGCAGAGTAGCAGCAGATCCCCCTTCTCCCTCACTGATCTCAAGCAGAATGGCAGCAAATCCCCCTTCTCCCTCACTGATCTCAGGCAGAGTAGCAGCAGATCCCCCTTCTCCCTCACTGATCTCAGGCAGAATGGCAGTGGACCCCCTTCCCGTTTGGCACTTAACTCCTCACAAACTGGAGTGCCCAAATCGGACTTTTGTAGACCATGTTTGTTTCATGCCGATTCTGGCTGGGCGGATGTGGTGGTAAAGGGGGAAGTGCCGGTAAGGTTAGGCGTGCAGCCCATTAAATCAATTTCAATACATGCAAATGCATTTAAATGGCCGCCGCGCCCATTTCAGGCACGGTCCCGATCGCATCCATTTTCGGGCCTTGGTAAAGGGGGAACTGGTGTGGAGATGGGCATGGATCACGCTACTCATCTCACGCCTGACTTTACCAAGTTTTCATGCCTGGAAATGGGCACAATGCAATGGTAAAATCGGGCCCTATGACTCTATGTGAGAAAAACATCCGCTTCAGAAGCGAATTATTTGTCGTGTGTGTGCAGAGTGCAGATCAGCATGATCACTGTGGTGAGAAAGTGGCTTGAGAGAGGGTGCTGTAGCTTGTTCACCTATCTTCCCACTTGACTTGAATATCGTGTGGAGATGCTGCTGGTGGGAATGCTCCTCCACTCAGAGGAGCTGGTGGTAGGTGACTCACATTTAACTGCCGTACAGAAGGGTGGTGACAGCAGGCCTGTAGACTAAAATCTTTCCACTGTTATGGGGATTGCTGTACTCAAAAGGCCTTTTGGAAGGGTGTGCTGATTCTGTGATAGATTGCCACTTCGATGGTGACCTTTTAAGAAAGGTAGCTGCTGAGATACGGGAAATGTTCAATGACTTATAAGATCCCCCGTGAATCCGACTGCTGGTGATGTAGGTACGTGTCCGAGAGAAAGAGCTGTGGAGGGTTTTGATCTCGTTGATGTTGAGTGAAGGGAGCAACCCTTTTGTATGTGGAGTTGAAGAGGGTGAGGGTGGTCAGAATGTCACTTGCAGTATGGGCCACAATTGTCCAGTCATCGCCATATTGACAAAGGGTGACCCTGGCCCGAAACTCTATTCTCTCTCCACAGATGCTGTCAGATCTGCTGAGATTTTCCAACATTTTCTGTTTTTGTTTCAAATTCCAGCATCTGCAGTATTATGTCTTTATTTTGTAAGTCATAGGTGTGCTGGAAGGTCACCTTAAGACTTGTCTCTTGGCCTATTGAAGTTGAAGTCCTTTCCGCCAAGTCGAAACTCAATCAGGACCCTTTGTGGAAATTGTTGGCACGTGGACTCCATGACCAGGCTGAGGTGGATGGTGAAGAGAGTTTGTACATTAGCACAGCCTTGCACAATGCCCATCTGGGTATGAAAGGCTATTTCCCCGGGTTGAAATGGTCGCTACGAGAGGACACAGATTTAAGGTGCGGGGAGGAAAGTACAGAAGTGATGTTAGGGGTAAGTTTTTCACTCAGAGGGTGGTGAGTGAATGGAATCGGCTGCCGTCAGTGGTGGTGGAAGCGAACTTGCTGGGGTCTTTTAAAAGACTTCTGGATGAGTATATGGGGTTTAATGGGATTGGGGGTTATAGATAGGTCTATAGATTGGTAGGTGTTGATGTGATCGGCGCAACTTGTGGGCCAAAGGGCCTGTTTGTGCTGTAGTGTTCTATGTTCTATGTTCTATGAAAGGGCTCAATCTTCCCTCCATTGTAAAGGACATTGCTGCAACTGTATAGGGCACTGGTGAGGCTGCAGCTGGAGTACTGTGTGCAGTTTTGGTCGCCGCACTTATGCAAGGATATTTTGGCCTTGGAGGGAGTGCAGAGGAGGTTTACTAGGCTGATACCGGAGTTGAGGGGGTTGAACTATGAGGAGAGGCTGAATAAACTAGGCTTGTACTCGTTAGAGTTTAGAAGAATGAGGGGAGATCTCATTGAGACATATAAGATGATGAATGGGATGGATAGGATAGAGGTGGAGAGGCTCTTTCCGCTCAGAAAGGACAGTAGGACTAGAGGGCACAGCCTCAAGATAAAGGGGGGGCGGTTTAGAACAGAGTTGAGGAGGAACTTCTTCACTCAAAGGGTGGTGAATCTCTGGAATTCTCTGTCCGTTGAAGTGGTGGAGGCTGCCTCGCTAAATATATTTAAGACGCGGGTTGATAGGTTTTTGATAGGCAAGGGGATTAAGGGTTATGGGGAGAGGGCGGGAATGTGGAACTGAGCCACGACAGATCAGCCATGATCTTATTGAATGGCGGGGCAGGCTCGAGGGGCTAGATGGCCTACTCCTGCTCCTATTTCTTATGTTCTTATGTAGGACAGTTGCTATTATATCATCATGCAGGAGTGGCAGAATAGGAATGATGTTCATCCAGGTCCCTGGATGACTTTTCAAAGGGTTGCGCAACTGCGGAGTCAAAGGCCTTTGACAGATCAGTGAAGGCCAGAAGGAGTTGTGTGCATTGTTCCAGATACTGTTCTTGGATTTAGAAATAAACCCTACAGTGCAGAAGGCCCATCGAGTCTGCACCGACAACAATCCCACCCAGTCCCTATCTCTGTAACCCCACATATTTACCCCGCTAATCCCTCTAACCTATGCGTCCCAGGACACTAAAGGGCAGTTTAGCATGGACAATATACCTAATCTGCACATCTTTGTACTGTGGAAGGAAACCGGAGCACCCAAAGGAAACCCATACAGACACAGGGAGAATGTGCAAACTCCACACAGACAGTGACCCAAGCTGGGAATCGAACCCCGGTCCCTGGAACTGTGATGCAGCAGTGCTAACAACGGTGCCACCGTGCCACTGTAAAATATATTTTTGGTTGCCCAGGATGGCTGGAAACCACACTGAGTCTCTAGAAGGGTGACTTCATTGATGGGTCGGAGATAAACCAATCCTCTTGAACTATGTTCCCATAGTGGATGGAAGGAATACGTCCTTAGTTCCACACCCTTGTTGAAAAGTGAAACCAGGGTGGCGAGGGCAGGGTAAAACGTTCCGAGGGTTTGAGCGACAGTTCGTGACCTCCAGCTATATAGATCCCAAAGGTTTTGTGGACCACACACCTGTCGGATAGCCTTTTGTTTCTCAGCAAATGTTGGCCACATACCCAAAATTGATCTCTGAAGCTGCTGGGGGATTTTTTGATTGCTTTGTCTGACAATATTAACTCCCGGTTGAGAAGGTTCTCAGTGGGGTCCTAGCAATGTCCTCAGACAGCTGCAGTGTCCTTGAGTTTCACCACTATCAGCTTAGGGCTGGGAGGGACTATTTGTTCTTCACCCATAATTGGGCCTGGTGACCCAGAGGAAGTAATGCATGTTGTGCAGGTCTGGGTAGTGTTGGATTTTATACATCTTCTTTACTCACCATTTATTCCTGATGCCTCTTAAATGTTGCTAATGTGCCTGCTTCCACCACCTCCTCTGGCAGCATGTTCCAGGCACCCACCACTCTCTGCGTGAAAATCTTCCCCTGCACACGTCCCTTAAACTTTCCCCCTCTCACCTTGAACCTGTGCCCCCTTGTAATTGGCACTTCCACACTGGGAAAAAGCCACAAACGTACACCTGGCACCCAAATAACACTCAATGAAATTTGAATTGGAGTAGTAAGTGATGTTTCTGTTGTGACGTAGGGTGACTTTGACATGTAATAAAGGCTTAGCATTTCCAGTCAACAAATTTGCTCATTTCCTTGTCATTCTGGTGGAACCAGTCTTGGTCTCAGTGAGATTCAAACCCAGTGGTTTGGTGCGTGATCTTGGATTTGACCCTGGTTCACATCGGAGCCTGGAGAAGGGAATAAAGTTGCATCCGGAATTGTTATCTTGTTTCAATATTCGGGAGAATATTGGTGTTAAGTTTTCTCCTAGATTTCTTTAAGGTTCTTTGATATTTGGGTGCCAAACATAGGCTCATGGCATTTTCCCAGGGTGGAAGTGCTAACTACAAGGGGGCACAGGTTCAAGGTGAAATGGGGAAGGTTTAAGGAAGATGTGGAAGAGAGGCTTTTCATGCAGAGAGTGGTGGCTGCCTGGAACGTGCTTCCAGAGGAGGCGGTGGAAGCAGGCACATGAGCAACATCTAAGAGGCATCTGGATGGGTACATAAATAGGGAGGGAATAGAGAGATACGGTCCAAGTAAAAGGAGAAGATTTTTGTTTAGTTTAGTTAGGGCATCATGGTGGGCACGGGCTTGGGGGCCAAAGGCCTATTTCTGCGCTGAACTTTTATTTGTTTCTTTGTTCTTTGACATTTCACAGACTGTAAACAAACTCCTTCATATTTTCAACCATGCTGCTAAAACTTCTTAACATTGTTTCCAATAGCTTGTATAACTATTTTTATTGTTTCAAGGGATGTGGGCATGACTGGCTGGGCCAGCTTTTGTTGCCCATCCCTAATAGCCCTTGAACTGAATGGCTTGCTAGGCCATTTCAGAGGACACCTAAGAGTTAACCACATTGATGTGGGTCTGAAATCACATGTAGGCCAGACTGGTTAAGGATGGCAGATTTCCTTCTCTAAAGGACATTAGTGAACCAGGTGAGTTTTTTTATGACAATTCATGATAATTTCATGGTCACCATTACTGTGACAAGCTTTCAATTCCAGATGGTGCGGTGGGATTTGAACCCAAAACATTAACCTGGGCCTCTTGATTATGAGTCCAGTGACATCACCACTACACTACCGTCTCACCCTGCCTGTGAGAGGTAAGCCAATTTCTTTCAATGGCCGCCTCTCTGAAGTCCTTAACTTTGTCCTACTAAGCGGGGCTGGGAGAGAACCTTGTCGTCTGCTGTGCTTCCTTCGGGATTGGCCCTGCCACCTCTGCCTACTGCTCCTGACTCATTCTTACAATGCGCAGATCCCTCTACCTCACAGTCAAACACATGTTGAGCGCCTGACTGTGATACTGTTTGGGAGGGAGGGATAGAAAGCACAAAGGTATCTTCTTCTGCAGCTTCTTGGAGAACCTTTCTATAAAAGAAAAGGTAAGAGTTAACATGACACTAAGGTGCTGAGCATGACAGTGTCGTCACAGCTCAAAGTTGTGAAGAAGATAATTAAAGGACTATAATGGGCAGAGACCCTGCTGGGATAAGCCACCAGCCTTTTTCTGATGTGTATGATTCTTTCTGCACTTTAATCTTCTTGCTCCACTCGAGTGACAGTGCAATTGTTGTTTATTTCATATCTATGTATAGATGACACATCAGCTAATATGTGTGCAAGAGATATTTATTCTCAGTGATTTAAAATGTCTGCTCCCTCATGCTTCTCGTAGATAGCTTCCAGTTTTTTTTACTTTTCTCTGAGTCCACACACAGGCTTAACTAATCAAGCACAGTGAGTATCAATAATAAACAGATGCACAAAATCAAACTCTGAACAATTGAGCCTTTCACCCTTGTAAAAATAAAGACTTATTTTAAATTAAATCATTCCAAACAACAAACATATATACTTTGAGTTCAACTTATCCATTTTCTTCTAAATAGTTTTGTCTGGTCAGATATAGTCTTTGAGATGTGAAGGCCTCTGATAATCCATGAAATTGAGGTTGAGTTATTGTGTAATCAACACGATGGCTTGAACCTGTGAGATATTCAACCTTGAAGTTATAGTAATGAAAACAATCCGACCATCTGTAGATGCATGAGGCTGATGACCAGAAACTGTGTAGGAACTCTCCCACCTTGCCCGCCATGGAATCAGAGCAGCTGAGTGTCCGACAATGGAAATCTCTGCTGACCTCGAGCAGGAATTTGAGCAAGGCCATAGAAACCCACCCCTGCTGTGGTTAACAATGTCGTCAGCGCTTGTGGTCAATGCAGAAAGTGAACTTTCAACTGTGTGATCCGGGTGCCAATGTTCACCAGTGTGGATGCAGGCGGTTTCTCCCCTCTTTCCAAGAGAATAGTTGTGTTCAGTTTCTTGACAACACACGAGTGATTAGTCATTTATTACTTCAATATGCTCTGAGTACAGCTCCTCATACATTTCCTGATGCATCTGTTGTGACATGGCTTCTGTATGTGGGTTGAATACGCAAAGACTGGTGGAGGTGCCACATTGGCCTTTAACATATCAGATAATGTTTGCTGTCTCTTTCCTATTGTGCCTGTTTGCACAGTAATTTCTGAAGAGCTTCTATTATCTGTACATACTTAGGAACGAATTCATAAAAGAAGATGATAGTATCGGGGAACAATGCAAGCTGTATCACGTGAGGACGGGTCAGGAGAGTATGGATGGTTTTGACATTGTTGTGCCTCGGCTTTAGCCCAGCTGCTGTCACTCTGTACCCTCAGACATCAGTGTCAGATACTGCAAATGGGTATTCTTTCCTGTTGCGTGTCAGATTGTGTAGTGCATGTCGAATGAGCATTGCTGGTAATCATCCATCATGTCCCGTTTTGTCCGTTCCAAGGAAAGCAGCATTGTCAAGTAAGTGGATGGACCCCTCAATATCTAACAGGAGTGAAGAAATAATCTACTGGCATGCATTAGGTGCTGAACTTAGTCAGAGGGGGCATTCTGAGGTGTGGAAACAGATCTTCGTGAGTAACCAAAGCTGTAAGAAAGCAGCTTTGCTCTATTCACGTATCTGAAGATAATTTTGTTGTGTGTCGAGCTTTGTGAAGGCTGTGGAGTCAGGAAATTATGCTGGCACTTTTTGGTTTGTAGGAAGTGCATATTTGCCTGGAATGATAGCTTTGTTGACCACTTTAAGGTCAACACAGAGTCTAAGTTTGTTAGTTCAGCATAAGTTCAATATCCATTTGCTTTGCTCAATGGTACAAACTGCTCCTGTGATACTTGGGAAGGGATCATAAATGGCAGCTGTCTCAAATTTTGTGAAGCTGGTGGAACTGATGAGTCAACATTAGGAACATGACTGTCCTTCTTAATCTCCCCAAATCTGGTCAATAATGAGGGAAACTGGACTGAGTACCCTGAGCTGAATTTTCCCATCCTGCCACGGGAATCATAGCGGGCGGAACATGAACCATGTAAGGATCCCTTGACCTGGGTGGATTTTCCAGTTTTGGGGTGAATGAGGCTGGAAAATCCCACCCTCCGTGTCATCAATCACAGCAATATCCTCTCTGATGGGCTCTTCAACTTTGAATCCAAGCTGACCCAAGACTTCTGCCTCTATCCATGTACAGTAAGAAGTCTCACACAACACCAGGTCAAAGTCCAACAGGTTTATTTGGAATCATGAGCTTTCAGAGTGCTGACTCACCTGGGGAAGGAACAGCGCTCCAAAAGCTCTTGATTCCAAATAAACCTGTTGGACTTTAACCTGGTGTTGTGAGACTTCTTACTGTGCCCACCCCAGTCCAACACCGGCATCTCCACACCATGTTTATCAATGTAGAAAAAGGCTGATGTTTTTGTAGTGTACTAGAACTGTCAGCATTCCCAAAACCTGAATAATTGAGTCATCATAAGTTTAAAGAGAGTCAGTCACTGGGGTGAGAAAGTTGGGTAAAATACCAATGGTAAAGTTTGTCGCTTAAAGTAGACACTTTAACACCCACATCAATGAGAATGACACTGAGCTATTTGTGATCTTGGTTCAGCATTCCTTAAAATGTCCTGGTACTTTATCATCCATGATGGTCTATGCATGCTGTGCCTCATCTCAGGAAGAGACTCCTCCCTATGTCAAACCCATGAAGTCTTCAATGAGCTGCACATCTTTGCAAAGTGATTCCACTTGAAACATGAATATCATTTTATCCCTTGAGCTGGACAAAGATTGGCCATGTTAAATTTGTCCCAACTGGAAGTTCAACAGTGGCTAATCTGACTCAGTCCTATCATATCTTATGTATATTCTTAGTGTCCCAAGACGTGGAGGTTAGGGGGATTGGCCATGATCAATGCATTGGTTAGAGGAGGATAGGGCCTCATTAAGATGCCTTTCAGAGAATCAGTGCAGACTTGATGAGTCGATTAGCCTCTTCTGCACAGTAGGGATTCTACGATTCGACGATATGTTGATATAGGGTCCATAAGTTTGAATCCAAGCCTATTGAAAATGTTTACCACCATAAGAAGCCTTTATAGAATATGAACATGAACCAGTGTAGGGTGATGTGCTGGAATTGTGTTCATTCCCAAAAGCAGAATAATAGCTATTGTAAACCTGAAGAGAGTCTGCCACAGGAGTGGGAGAATAAATTAGAAAAGAATACTGATGGGAGAGTTTGTCATTCAAAATAGATGCTTTCACATTAACATCTCGGCGACACTGAAATACCTGCTATATCGACTAAGCATTCCTGAGCATGACCTGGTATCTATACCTCCCTCTCCAGCAGAGACCCCGCCATGTAAAAAACAAATGACGTTTCCTTCTGTAATATTGACTGAAAAGTCAGAAATGATGATTGATTTCCATATTATGATGTATTTTGGCTCTGAGAACGTACATAAGATGTGATAGGATTGAGTCAGATTAGTCACTGTTGAACTTCCAGCTTGATCTTTGCGTGAACACAACGGTATCATTCTACAAGCAAGGATTTCAACAGTCTTAAAGGGGATATGGAGCAGAAAACGATGAGGAAGCCTGCAATTGTAACGTCAGGCGTAGGTGGGTTAGTATTGCAGACATTTCTAATGGTGCCGATATCCTTGGTTTTCAAGACGCTGTCAGACAGAGTCTCATTCAGAGAATCTTAAAACTACTTCTGATTCATCAGGGTTATCATTGTGATCAGGGGAGTGAGAAATCTTGAAACAGTGTGAAGGTACACCCGTGTGGTGCCTGTATGTATGAAATGTAACTGTCAAAAAGGGCATCTTGAAACAGTTCATTGTGATTCCTATCACGCCTTTGACCCCTCCAATGAAGCAGGAAGTAATCAATCCCTAATTGCCACATGAGTATGTGTACAGACGGATTATAAAAAGGCATACCTTCATTTTGTTCTTTGCTATACAGCTGGAAGTGAGTCAAAACATCAGAAATAATGTCTTTTCCCCTGAGCAGTACTCCAGGTGTAAACAGGGACCAGGGTTTTGTTCATGGAATGTGTAGCCCTTTCAGTCTCCTGGTTGAACTAAAGTAGAGAGCTGGAGGGAAGTGTCAGTCTTTCTGTGGATTAAGGGTCTGGGTGAAAAGGGCCAGTGTTTTGTCATTTCTCTGTGGGTTAGAGGGAAGCTCATGGAATCATGGAGTCCCTACAGTGCCGAAGGAGGCCATTCAGCACATGGGGCAGAATTTTACCGGCACGCCCATCCGAGGCTCATACAATCCCATCCAAGGCCAACAAAGAATGCCGTTCTGCGAGCCTCGCCCGCCCCCAGAATCAGGGCGAGCATGCCGCTGGTAAAATTACAGCCATCAACTCTGCACTGACACTTTGACAGAGTATCCCACCCAGGCCTATCCCCGTAGCTGCACATATTTAATTCCCCCTAATCTACACATCTTGGGACTCTAAGGGACAATTTAGCATGGTCAATCCACCTACCCTGCACATCTTTGGATTTAGAGGCAAGGCTGAGGGTTGTTAGGGTGATTCAGCTGATTATGACCAATAAGGGAATTAAGGGTTACGGGGAGCAGGCGGGAAAGTGGAACTGAACCACTATCAGATCAGCCGTGATCTTATTGAATGGCGGGGCAAGCTCGAGGGGCTAGATGGCCTACTCCTGCTTCTATTTCTTATTTTCTTATCCAGCAACTGGATGTGCAAACTTTCGATCTCACAGTTTAATCTAAGACGGGGAGCTGGATGAAAGAGGCCAGTTGTCCTGTAGTTTAAAATGAACTGAATTGGGAAAACTCAGCTACTGTGGAGTATTTATGAACTGAAAGAGACCTGCTTGTAAGTTTTGACATTAATGGGCTCCGCGTGATGTTATTTGCCTATCAACGTTCTATTCTATTCATATTCTTGTGATGTTTGAAATACAGATCAATAAAATTAGTTCAAGAGAATTTTATAATCCTAAACCTTTGCCAGTGTTGTTATTTATTTTATTCTGGTAGGGACCCGCTTGTAAAAGTTCAAGTGTTACACCTCTTTGATCTGTACACCTTTACAAAGTGGTTCCACCTTAAGGATGAGCTGTATTTTTTGCCTTGTGTTGGACACGGCTTTGTGAGTCGATGTGCATCCCAACAATGTAGGCCACGGTTTTGAAGTTACCCTACCATGATGGATCAGTGTGCCAAAATTACTCATGGAAACCAATTGCTGTAACACTGCCATGTGTTGTTTAATGGGCTCACAATTCCCCTGGCACGCCTGGCAAAACGTATATCATTCGATCATCACATGGCCCAAGTATTTTTTGAGAGCGCTTACCACCGGTATCAAACATTGACGTATCTTCTGTGAATTGCTTGGATATTGAGTACTGGGGCAGCACTGTGGCACAGTGGTTAGCACTGCTGCCTCACAGCGCCAGGGACCCGGGTTCAATTCCCAGCTTGGTCTGTGTGGAGTTTGTACATTCTGCCCGTGTCTGCGTGGGTTTCCTCCAGGTGCTCCGGTTTCCTTTCACAGTCTAAAGGTGTGCGAGTTAAGTGAATTGGCCGTGCTAAATTACCCCACATTGTCAGAGGGACTACTTAGAGTAAATGCATGGGGTTATAGGGATAGGGCCTGGGTGGGATTGTGGTCAATCAAGACTCGATGGGCCGAATGGCCTCCGAGTGCACTGTATGATTCTATGGCTACCTTCTGCTCCAAGGCAAGGTGCAGGTATTGCCTTCATGGCTACATCTGTACTGTTCATCCCTGAAGCAGGAAAGTAGATATTGAAATTTGAAGTCCATCAATCCCACAGCATAGATGACCAACACTTAATTAAGAATATTAAAAGAAGGGACATGTTGATTGGATTATGGGGAGTTGGGGGAGGTGAGGATTGCTGATAACTTAGAGAACAGGGGTTGGGACACATCAACAAAACTCATCTGTTTCTCTAATCATAGAATCATTGAATCAATGAATCCCTATAGTGCAGATGGAGGCCATTTGGCCCATTGAGTCTGCACTGACTCTCTGACAGAGCATCCCATCCTGGCCTTCTCCCCATAACCAGATATATTTACGCTCTAATCTACCTAACCTACACATCTTGGAACATTAAGGGACAATTTAGCATGGCCAATCCACCTAACCTGCACATCTTTGGAGTGTGGGAGGAAACCGGAGCACTCAGAGGAAAGCCACCCAGACATGTGGACAATGTGCAAACCCCAGGCAGACAGTCACCAAAGGCTGGAATTGAACCCGGGTCCCTGATGCTCTGAGGCAGCAGTGCTAACTAATATATTAAGAAAATACATCTTCTAAATTGGAAAAGTAGTTTGGAAAACAGTTCTCTCATTACTTGCCTAGATTTCAGTGAAGCTCTCCATTCTCCCCATTGACAGAAGACTGATGAAACTGCTCTCATCCAACTCCCTGGCTCATGTTGGATTCACATCCTCCCTGCTGAAGATAGCAGTTGTGCAGGCTTCTCTGAGGAAGTTGGGGTGTGTGGGGTTGGGGGTAAGGGTGGGGGGGAGGTGGAATTCAATGCCACCTTGTGGCCAACTGCAGGATTGCAGCTGTGCGAATAACTTAGGAAATACAGGACAAATATAATCCTAGGAAGTAAGAATAAGGGAAGTGGAACTGTGGGTAAAATTACAGACTGGTCACATGAAAAAAAAGCACAGTTGTTCGCCCTGCCTGTGACATGATGGATATCTCAATGGAGAAAGGAAAGACGCAGAAGTCAGTATATTTAATATTTTTCCACCATCCTCGTCACCATTTTGTATCTCAGAGCTATGCAGAGATGATACACCAGCTGCAATGCGTGTAACAAGAATTTATTTGCATTGCTTTAAAATACCTTCTCTCTCATGCATCCAGCTTTGTTATCTTTTCTCTGAGTCCACACCCAGGATCAACTGATCAAGCACAGTGAGTATCAATAGTAGCCAGACTCACACAATCTAACTCAGAATAATTGAACACTACAGCAACTTTGGCTCCCTTTTTCCCTGTCCTGTAAAGGAAGTGTTGCTGGGATTGTGCATTTGTGCATGCGAAGAGAACTGCAGGAGAAGAAAGTTATAATGAGAATGTTAATCAAATGGAAATGACAGCCACAAGTTAAAAGTGCCAACTCTGGGCTCAGACATATATCATCAAGATGGCTTTCTGCCTTCCTGATTTCATGTTAAAATCAGGGCATAACTTCTGTCACCTCTGATAATAGGAGGGAGTCTTATCAATGATACGTCAATGGCCAACAGACTGAGATGTCATCATGAAATGACCATGATACTGGAAGGAGCTGCAGTGACAGTTAGGAAAGAGATGGAGGAGCAACAATTTGAAGATTACGTATGCAGAGTAAAGCACTGGAGCATTAAGGTTAACCGCAGTTTTGAAGGTTGATCATCTTACATCCTAAAGGATAATTGGAGTGGCATGAAACTGATTTGTTATATATTCCACAGAGGCATCTACATGGACTTGGTTCTGAAATAGTACGTCAGATCAAGCACTGCGCAAGACAAGCTAGGTTGGCAATGAAGGGGTAATAAATCAGTCAGGTTTTGCATTACTGTATGTTGGAAAGAAATGATTGCAGTGCAGGAAGCTGAATTATAATTTAGCTTTACAAAGCTGTGCGTTGGAGCTCCGAGGAATTGTTACCCATGTATTCTGAACCTGCTGCTCTAATATTTAACTGTAGCACTTATAGGCACCCCAGTCAGCATGACCCGAATTACCCGCAATTGAGAGATTACATTTAGTTTAAGCGTGTCAATGGGACTTTTGAGTTCACATTGCTGGGTTAGCAGCCAGGTGATTAGCATGGCACTCACTTTTGAAGAGAGTCGACTGGGAGGTGGTGGCGAATAATTCATGAACAGCGGTGCACGATTCGAATAAATCATTGCTCCATGCTTTGCATTCGACGTACACACCTCCTTACTCATGAATCATCTGCAAACTGAGTTTGTTTTGGGATTGTGCGAAAAGAGAAGCTGAAAATATCAATGTGCACCACTCATATGCATGTAAGATTGTGAGTGAGTCAAGTTTGTGCCATCACAAGCTTGATATAAGGCTTAGTCAATCTGAGACAGCATCAAGAGGTTTTTTTCCCTGATATTCTTGTTCATAATACAGTCATTATTTCCACCCAGAACTCAACTCTTTAACTTGGGTTGTAACACAGAGACTGGGGAGCGAGCCTGCAGTAGGCAGAAAACAGGGGGCCTGAGCAATATTAATTCCTGCCTCATTTACATTTGTCTGCTGGCTGCCTAGCCAATTGCTTTAAGAAATGAGCAAGCCATCCATTTTTTCCTCTCTCAATTTCCTGAGGAAGGCTTCCAAATGCCAAGGTCTCATACTTTGCTTTCAGATTCCAATGGTATATTTCTTTTATTCATTCATGGGATGTGAGCGTTGCGAGCTGACTCAGTATTTATCGCCCATCACTGAGGGCAGTTAAGTGTAAGCTAAATGCTGTGAGTTTGGAGTCACGCGTGGGCCAGATCAGGCAAGGTAGGTTTCCCTCCCTAAAGGACATGAATGAACCAGATGGGTTTTTACGACAACTGACAATGGTTTTGAGTAAAAAGTCTGACAACACCAGGTTTTAGTCCTACCGATTTATTTGATAATAAAACCTGGTGTTGTCAGACTTTTTACTGTGTTTACGCCAGTCCAACGCCGGCATACCCACATCAATGGTTTTGAGGCCAGCATTAGACTTTTACTTCCAGATATTTATTGAATTCAAATTTCAACATCTGTCATGCTACAGAGCAATACCCTTAGTCTCTGAATTACTAGTCCAGTGACAATACCACTATGCCACTGCCTCCCAGCTGTGGTTCATAAAGAGTTCAGAACTATACTGTTTTGTGATGTACATGCGCATGGATAGAATACCATGTCACCCACTGTGACACTACATTCCCTAGACTGAGTAACTGAACAATAACAACACACGGAAAGCTGTAAGAAATACTTGTGTCTAATTTCTGTGTCTAAAAGTGCAATTATTTTGAACATTTGACTATTTTGAACAGGACATAACAGATGTTGTCCTACTGCTTGGAAATGGGAATTGGAGTGCTGCATGCAGTTGCCGCCCTGAAGATCCTGGTGACGGGAGTAAGGTCAAGTAGGTAGGTGCTTGAGTACTATTGAGAAAAGAGACACGTCGATCCTTTTTGTCCTCTACTCATTAGGACACTGCACAAGAATATCGATATACGGGGAAAACAACGATTTAAACTGTATGAGGAGAGAATGCTGATTTGTTACTAAGTGGACTCTGATTGGCAGAGGCATTGCAATTGAGAATGCACCAGTTGATGGTGGCTGACAGATAACTGCCAAGCATTGTTTGAAATTTAAACTAGGCAGCTTGACTCTGATTGGTCAAATCACTGCCAGACTGAATCAGTGAATGACTGTCACTTAATTTATGAGCCTTTCCACATGTATCCCTTTTATGGTTCTTAAGGTTAGCTAATTGAGGAGTATATTGATCACATGTTTTCACCAATCCATTGCTGGAACTCTGTTTGGGGAATGCCACACATTCCCAGTGTGTAACAGATCTGCATCATTTCTGGAATTTTTTAAATTCTGCTAGTAAGTGGGAATGCCTCTGTCCACATCCTGCAACACAACTGATCGGAACTGGCCAATGCCAGGGTAGAACCTCCCAAGGCCACAGATTGTCACTCTGCTATCTGAGCTGGTATTATTGGTGGTATGATGTGAAGTGAGCAGCCCACCCTGCTGGAAAGTCCTTGGGGAAAATGCTGTTCAGAGATACTTCCTGAAGATCAGTTTTACACTTGCCTGGGAAAATACCACCCCGTCTCTCACTCCCCTTAAGGGCTTCCATCCTGCTGGGCATAAAGATTGTTGGATTCACTGCCCAACTCAGCACTTCAAAGATTTTGATCTTCTTAACTGCTTGTTGTCCAGCTTGAGAATCACCATTTTTGAGACTTCAAAGCGATTTCTTTCAGCAATAACTTGGATGTACATTTTAGTATATCGAGTTTCTCTGACAACAGAGACTCATTTATTGATAAACTCATCTCTGAGGTTTCTGAAGATAATAACAACTCAAACATAGTTCTCAACTTCCTCTCTAAGAGTGGTAATACAGGTAAACATTGGGTAGTCGCATGAGTAGTGCTTCTATAAGATGCCAAAAAGGTATTCACACAAAATGATAACAACGCATCCTCCCTTGTAGTTTTTAAAGAATGTTTAAAGGATTGTATGACTATTTCAACTAATCCATTGGTTGATGGATATCATTTACTTTGAGATAATCCTCAAAGTCTTGTGAAGTAAACTATGAACCATTATCACTAACAATCCGTTCTGGTTTACCAATCTTGCAAAAAGTTTGTCAAGTTTTTCAATGGTTTGTTCAGATGTAGTAGATCCCATTATAACAACTTGTGGCCACTTTGAGTGTGCATCAATTATGACTAAGAACATGTAACCCTCAACAGAATGGGAAAATAGAAAGATCATAGAAACCCTACAGTAAAGAAAGAGGCCATTCAGCCTATCAAGTCTGCACAAACCACAATCCCACCCAGGCCCTACCCCCATATCCCTACATATTTGCCCACCAATCTCTCTAACCTACATATCTCAGAACACTAAGGGACAATTTTAGCATGACCAATCAACTTAAGTTGCACATCTTTGGGCTGTGGGAGGAAACCGGAGCGCCCGGAGGAAACCCATGCAGACATGAGGAGAATGTGCAAACCTCACACAGACAGTGACCCAAGCCTGGAATTGAACCCAGGTCTACACGTTATTGTTGCCATGGCAAATGGGGGTGTGGCCGATGGGGGTGGGGCCTGAAGGGGCAAGCTGATCTGGCTGACGAGGGGGTCTGCTGCCACTCTGTAGGTGATTAGATTGGGAGGGGGGATGGGGAGGTGTGGGGCTCGTGGTCAGCCATGGGCCCTGTGACTGTGAGCAGGAGGGAGTTTGTTCAAGCTGTCTGCAGCAGCAGGTGCCTGGCTATTTGTTCTCTGTCTGTCAGGCCCCTGATGTTGGAATTGCACATGTGCAGAATCAGAGGTCTGCACATGCACACTAGCTCCCTCTGTAGGCTGGCTGGTGAAATAAAGATGTGGAGATGCTAGCATTGGATTGGTGAAATAAACCCAGTCCACTGCCTGCAGCAACTAGAAATGGTCTAGACCATTTTTCCATGCATTGTGTGCACAAGATTGAGATGCACATATGTAATCTCACAACACTAGGTTAAAGTCCAACAGGTTTATTTGGTAACACGAGCTTTTGGAGTGTTGCCTCCTTCATCACATGAGTAACTGGGTGTAAACATGCATCCAAAAAATGGATCACGATCTCTCCCATTTTTACACTAGCTGGCCATGTTGGCTGGCATTTTATAGTCTCGCTCAAGCGCGAATAAAAATTCCCACCTGAGGTCAACGTACATTTCCATTGTCGGCCCCTCACCTGTTCCGATTCCGTGGCAGGTGAGGTAATAGAGAGCCAGTGTTAGAATCATTCCCGTAAAATGCTGCCCGCTAAGTCAGGATCCACAGTTTTAGAATTAGTACACGTTCAGCCCATTTTCTGGGTGCAAGAGGGGTACAATGCATCCCAAATTCTACCTCAGTTGTTAATTAAGGGCCGAGTGCCTGACAAAGGAATCATTCTGTCAGTTTTATGCAACCACCACGCCCCTCTCTCTCCCCCGCCACCCAGGGACTTAAACAAGGGTCATTGGCCATAAGACAGGCTTCCTGATATCGATGCCTTTCCCTTGGGTCAGCTGACTATGGAGGTGAGGCCAACTTTGTTAACTGGCCTGAACATGTTAAGAAGGCCTGAGGACTAGTCTCCAATGATTCTCAGGCTGTGGCACAGTTCGTAGCCCTCTTGCTTCAGAGTCAGAAGGTTTTGGGTTCAAGCCCCCCTCCAGGACTTGAGCGCAAAAAATGAGATTTTTTTGGAGTACTGTCCAGTTGGAAGTGCCATTTTTCTGATGAGAAGGCAGATACTTTAACATCTCAGTTAAGTGGGTACCAAAGATTCCAAATCACTACCTTGAGGAAGAACGGGGGAGATACCCGTGATATCCAGGTCCCTCAATCATCGCAACAAATAAAACAGATGATCTTGTCATTTTTAAAAATCCTTTTACGGGCATGGGCGTCAGTGTCTAGGTCAGCATTTATTGCCCATAGACAGTGATGGTGAGCTGCCTTCTTGAACCCGCTGCAGTCCGTGTGGTGTAGGTACATCCACACTGCTGTTAGGGAGGGAGTTCCAGGATGTTGACCACGTGTTAGTGAAGGAACATTATCATATTGCTCTTGTAGGAGTTTGTTGTACACAAATTTGCTGTAGTGTTTCCTGCATTATGACAGGGAAGGCAGTGACAGAGTGGTATTGTCATTGGACTAGTCATCCAGAAGTCCAGGGTAATGCTCTGGAGATGTGGGTTCGAATCCCATCATGGCAGATGACGAAACTTGAATTTAGTAAAAATCTGGAATTACAAAGTCTAATGATGACCGTTGTCAGTTGTTGTAAATCCTATCAGGCCCACTAATGTCCTGTAGGGAAAGAAATCTGCCATCCTTATCTGATCTGACCTATATGTGACTCCAGACGCACACCAATGTGGTTGACTCTCAAATGCCCTCAGGGCCAAATACTGGCCCAGCCACCGATGCCCATACCCCATGAACAAATAAATAAAATACACATCAAAATTATATCATTGGCCGCAAAGCACTTTGTGACATCCTAAGGTTATAAAAGATGCTATATAAATGTAAGCTTTTCTTTTCATTTGCTCCTAGCTCTGTATGTACCCAATCAAAATGTTATCCAATTAGATTTTTGCTCTAATCTAGTCAGTTTATCTCTTGAGGGTCTAAATGTAAATTAGAGACCTCTGCAATAGATTTTAGTTTTGTCCTACAGAAAACAAATTCTCTGAAAAATATTCAAAATTTATGGAAATTATTGCTGTGCAGGAACTGCAGTGGATATCATACCCGACGCTGTAGGTGTTGAAGAATAAATTAATTTCTATTTTCTGTACTGCATTTGAGTTGTTTAACACTGTTGACAATTTCACATTTGTTTTCTTACTCCCACTGTGCTTAACCAATTAAGGGACCGAAAATGTAGCCTCAGTTAAAAAGGGATGAAGAATACAATTATGATTATATTATGCAATGCGCAAAGTACAGTCTCCCCATTGTGCTTGAAAGTATCAACGTTCAAAGTGGGAAGTAGGTACCTCATGGGTAAACATGCCACCCTTGCACTTAAGTTACAATTCAGCCCAAAGAAAGAAGTTAAATTTCCTAGGAAATTTACATCAAATTGTTTTATTCTCATTCTCAGCGATCATGAACCAACAGCATAAGGTGCTGTTAAGACCCGGGCCAGAAACTTCACTCCAAGGTGTTTTGTGAAGCTAGCCTAGACCCAAAGTTTTACATTTGATTTTGGCATTGGTGAGCATAAGCATTTTATTCCAGTTATGATTCAAGTGACCCACTAGAAGCTTTTATCAAAGATTATTTAAGAATACCGTTCGAATATAACAAAAAGTACTATAACTTTTACCAACTACAAGACTTAGACATGACACAGTATAAGTCTGAACAGCTAGCAATCTCTGTTGTTCCAAGTTAGAGCAACATCCCACAGACATATCTGCCCTTCTTCAGCAATAGTTAGCACAAAATGTGCTCATGTGATGCCAGATTTGCAGCTTTTTAATACTTCTGGACAGAACTCCAAGCCAGCAGTTTTCAGAGAAGGCTCTATCCCCAATACAGCCAAACTTCAGAGAGGTAAACTTAGTCTCTGGTGGCTTCCAGTCTTCAGACTCCAGAGAGAGAGGGACAACATTATTGTTTCCCTCCGCTTCAAGCAGCTTCTGAAAGCAGAAGTAAAACTGGAATGCTCTGTGAAAAATAGCTGTCCCCAGGCATATCACCTGACCTGTCAATTATTCCAAGTCAAATTCTACTCTGCAATCCCAGAGGAACATTAAAACCACAGAAAACTGCATTTGTTCAGATTAAAACAACCTAATGTCAATTATACTACTTCAGTAACAATAAATTACACTGCTATAGACGATATAGTGTCGACAAAATCCCAGGGACTGCTAAAACATTCTCCAGAGATACTTGATTATTATAAATTTCTTAAAGGCATTATTATCTTCACAGAGCCCAAATGTTGATATCTTACCAGGAATTGGATAATTCCGCAGGGCAAGTAAATGCTTTTCAAAAGAGGACAAGCCATTCAAAATAAACCAAAGTTTCTGGTCTCTCTATCACCTAAGGAAAGGAACATGTAGCAGCACCGAGTATTGCATTAATGCTGAAGTTTCCCATCCATGGCCTTTGAAATATTGTTAAAGTGCACTGTAATTCCAGGATCAATGCTTTCTTGGATGCCTTGCTGGAACCCAACAGGTTTACTCTGCCAGCGCCTCACTTTGCTTGTGCCTTCTGTCATCAGGCGGGAGAAGAGAAATATTATTCTGAGAACGCCATCTCCTACAAGTTACACACCATTCTGACCACACACAGAGTTACCCTTCCTTCATTGTTACTGAGTCAAAACCCCGGCATTTCCTAACTAACAGCACCATTGGGAGCAGCGTTATAAAGTATGTGATGATTCAAGGTGACGTATATTGCCACCTTCTCAAGGCAACTGGTGATGGGCAATCAATGCAAACTTGCCACTGTTGCCCACTTGCGAACATGAAGATAAAGAACATCACTGTCATTCATCCTATCCAAATGCTAGCTGGAAAATACTGAACCCGGAGCGATTTAGAGACTAAGTGGAGTAGACTGACTAGTAAAAAGATTAAGAGCAGGTGCTGGCAAGAGCGGATGAATTTGCTATCTAGAGGGCCAGTTTGCTCTTCTGTTCAGTTGCTGGGTTTCGGGAATTTGGATCTATTGGAAGCTGTTTTTATAAAGAAAGATGTTGCGATTCGGTCTTTGTCAGAGGGCTGCTGTAGATGGCAACATATCCGCTTCTCAACTGCCTTTTATGATTGTTTTGTAAAACCACAGCCCATTGTGGAACATATAGCAACTCCAAAGGGATATCTCCATGATAGAAACCTCACACTGTTATCAAATTTGCTCTAGAATCATAGAATCCTACAGTGCAAAAGTGGCCATTCGGCCCATCAAGCATGTTCGGACAACAATCCCACGCAGAACTTATCTCCATAACCCCATATATTTACCCTGCAAATTGCCCTGATAGCAAGAGACAATTTAGCAAGGCCAATCAACCTAACCTGGACACCTTTGGAGTGTGGGAGGAAAGTGTTGCACCTGGAGGAAAACCATGCAAACATGGGAGAACATGCAAACTCCACACAGACAGTGACCCAAAGCTGTAATCAAACACAGGTCCCTGGCGCTGTGAGGCAGCACTGCTAACCACTGTGCCACCATGCCACCCTACGATGGGGCATGGGTTCCAGAGAGGAATGGGTAATCCCTTTTAACTTCAATGTGTTTGGAAATTGTATTCAGAAAAGCCTGAGAGAGTGTTTTGATGCATCCTGGCAATGAGTGGCGATGGTGAGATATTTGCCCTAGCAGCAATGTAGCTGGAATGGGCTCAACTGATGATGCTATTTCTCATGAAAACATGCCCATCACCTTTCTAATAATTGTACGCCCGGCAGAGAGTACAGGACCTTACTCTGTAAAATGGAGCTGAAATCACCTTCTAGAAGGAAAATGTTATTTCAATTCTGAGATATTGTTATTCACAAAGCAACCAACTAACTCAAACAGTACTGAGGTAGCAATTAGTGGAAAGATTAACTAGAGTTATGGATGTCCATGTAACACATAGCTACCCAAGAGAAACTCCGTGGCAGCAAAATGTAGGATTGTTAAGATTCAAGTTGTGGTTGAGGTGTTATTAGTGCAGAAAAGATTTTTGAAATCATTATGTTAGGAGAGGGTTACGGCTGGTTGAAATATCATGAGCTTTATTAGTCCATTGAAAAGTTAAATCTTGTGGGTGATAGGATATTTTTGGAGGGTTTAGGAAATGTAGAAAGAAGTTTAATGCAAGTGGCACATTTCCAAGGTACGAGAAAAGTTTAATGTTTATTTATTAGTGTCAGAAGTAGGTTTACATTAACTCTGCAATGAAGTTAGAGTGAAAATCCCCCAGTTGCCAATATCTGGCACCTGTTTGGGTACACTGAGGGAAACTTTAACATGGCCAATGCATCTAACCAACCCATCTTTTCAGACTGTAAGAGGAAACTGGAGAACCTGGAGGAAACAGAGACATGGGGAGAAAATGCAGATTCCATACAGGCAGTGACCCAAGCTGGGAATTGAACCCAGGTCCCTGGCGCTATGAAGCAGCAGTGCTAACCCTGTGCAGCTTGATGTTTGTTCATTTCTAAGCTGTAGGTTCTGTTGTGGGGGTCCTGATGAGCAGATAGAGGAGAATGTAGCAACATTGCCTGGCATACTCAGTTTGTTCTTCTCAGTTTTCTCCAAAAACAGGAAACCCAGGGACAGAAACTGGGATGTGTAACATCCCCAACCTTCCAGCATGACTGGGAGTTTCCTCAATCAGGGATTGCCGCACTGAGTGCGCTGTCTAACAGAATGGAGGATCAGCAATTTAAATTTTCGTGCTCAGTGCCTCTCGGAACACACCCGCCCTGTTGCTCCCACCTCCTTCCATCCCTCATAAACAAATCTCTGGGTGAAATTTAATCATTATGGCCGTGGGACCATCCACTGACTGGGGAGCTGGTGGCAGCCCCACTACTTGCAGGAGGCCCGAAGGGAATTCATCCCAATCAGACTGTCGGCTGACAGATGTCAGGTCCTGAGGATGATCGTTCTGACTCTTACAGCTGCTTGCCAAAAAAATAGCAAAATTACACCCAACATTGAGGCTTAAGTGCTAAAGATTTGTTCTTTCCAAGGATGCTGTTAAGTCATTCTGGCATTTTAGAATGAGGAATATTATTCTTTACTATATATATATTATGGTCACAACACACGCCCATGAGGCTTGTTAGGAAGATGGACATTTTACTTTTTAAAAAGAGCATTAAATATGGATGAGTTACCTTGAAATGGACTCCAGGGCGTTGGGTGACTTCCTTTGTGGTTTCAGTACAGATGAGGATTACCTCATGCCTGAACATTGCCTCCGGAAAGTCATTAAAATATAACTATCTTTGTGGAGGGCCTTCCACTGAATGCAAAGTTTCTTATGGTGGCACAGTGATTAGTACTGCTGCCTCACAGTGCCAGGGACCCAGGTTTGATTCCCGGCTTGGGTCACTGTCTGTGCGGAGTCTGTATGTTTCCCTCCTGTCTGCTTGGGTTTCCTTCAGGTGCTCCAGTTTCCTCCCATGCTGGTTAAATGTATTGGCCATGTTAAATTCTCCCTCAGGCGAAGGAGTGTGACGACTTTTACAGTAACTTCATTGCTGTGTTAATGTAAGCCTACTTGTGACACAAATAAATAAATTTTAATCTATTGCCTGGATATTTATAGAAACTCAAATACAATGATTGCCTCAGCCTTGGCATCTGAAAACTTGACATCTAATAAAGAGAGGTGTGAAGGGGTCAATTTATCGCCAGCGTATGTGAATTGTATAATTCATTCCCCACTGTGTGACGGTTACATCTGTCATCAACCCCTTGTGTGTGGACAATGAAAGACACCCATACTGTTATCACACGACAGAAACTGCCTTGAGTAGCAAGTGTCTTATTCATTCTAAAAACAGCGTAGAGAGGATGGGTATGCAATGTGAAGACCAGAGGGAAGACATGTCACCCGACATAAGATATGCCTGAAAAATCCACCATAAGCAGAGATGAGGGGCTAATTTGTTTTACTTCAAAGATTATCTTTCTTTACGACAGGAGTTTGACCATGATCATAGAATCCTACAGTGCAGAAACAGGCCCTTCGGCCCATCGAGTCTGCACCGACCACAATCACACCCAGGCCCTATCCCCATATCCCTACACATTTACCCGCTAATCCCTCTAACCTACACATCCCAGGACACTAAGGGGCAGTTTTAGCATGGCCAATCGACCTAACCCACACATCTTTGGACTGTGGGAGGAAACCGGAGTAAACCCATGGAGACACGAGGAGAACGTGCAAACTCCACACAGGCAGTGACCTGAGCCAGGATTCGAACCCAGGTCCCTGGAGCTATAAAGCAGCAGTGCTGACCACTGCGCTACTGTGCCACCCATAACTCTGACTGAAAAGGCAGAAATCTGTTTGTGCTTGGAACGCCATTGTAAGATTGTCATCAGAAACCTCCAATCTTCATTATTTTCTTCTTCCATTATCAGAAAGATCATTTCCAAGCTGCAAAGCTTTCACCAAGTTTATTGGAGAGCAATATTGACTTTAATCTAAGTGTATGTTACATTTTTATAAATCATCTTTTCTTCTGCATGGATGAGGTGTTTATTGCGAACACTTCTGGGTGTTGTGAGAAATAAACCTTTATTCTTTCTTTTGGTTTAAACTTACCAGAAAGCTTGTTTTGTGTCCATTCATAAAAGCCATATGCACTCAAGGGGGTTAAAACACTCCTCTTAAATACATTTTGTTGCAGTCAGTCGAGAAATGGGGAAAAGGGAGAAGTATCCCCTGTCTGTAACAATATGTGCAAATTGGAAGATTTCTTACAATGCCTGGGATTTCTTACTATGCTCAGGATTTCTTTAACTGAAACAAGCCTATTTTCTAGCTGAGTTTGCAAAGATTGTGGGCCTGGATTCTCTGCCCCCTCCGCCTCCCAGCTGCATGTTCCCCACCAGCAGAAGGTGATGCATTGTTTGTGTGCGGTGGGATTCTCTGGTCCCGCTGCTGTCAATGCAAATCCCCATTGAATTCTTGTGAACAACTGGAGAATTCCGGTCCTTATATGCGTGTTCTCTCAGCTGACATGGGTGAATTAGATACTGACTCCCCCATACAGTAGAATAACATGCAGGTGACAGAAGTGATAATGCTTTTCTGTACGTGCACATTTATAAACTATTAACCTACAATAAATTCCCCTTGCCGTCCCTTGTTCCTATTCATTCTTGTGTGGGCATAGAAAAAGTCAGCATGAAACACAAAGGAAAAGCATGATTGTGACCTTGTTGTGGGTGCAGTGTTTAGTGTTAGGGATCAGAATTGATTAAAAAAAACTAAAAAGCCAGGGGATGGGCTGTGTGGAGTGGAAATTATGATTATTAGCTAGAGTTTAGACTTGTTGGCACATCCTGTCTTAAGGTGAACAAAAAAGCAATTTGTACTGAGGTGAGAGAAGTTACGATCAAAAATATTTTGCAATCTCTCTGTGATATACAACGACATCGACAAGAGATGAATGTAAGTGGGCTGCTCTAGACTATTAGCTATTACCTAGAAGGGTCACAGGTTTCAAATGGAATCAGTGAAGTGGAAGATTAACTGCAACTTACTATCTGGCCATGAGCGAAGGAGGAGGGGAAGCAAAAGGTGATTAGCTTGCTGTTAAGATTAGCTATTTGAATTGCTGAAGGGTGCAGAGGACAATAATGTGATTAAATTCATACAGAGAAAACTCAGTTGCTCGAATGCCCTAGAGATGACAGTTTTTTTTCTGTGATATTGGAAACATATGGTCCAATGGTGTTGAAACCAGTAGGTCTGAACGTCAGCCTGAAGATATATTAGTGCCGTCTCTGTGGAGCGGAGATATAGAAGAAATGTCTACCAGCTACAGCGCAGAAGATATCACCGACAACAGTCAGAAAATATCATGCTTCAGCAATCTCTCCACGGAGCCCAGTGGACAGAGGAAGGATTTTAATGCAGTTAGTTAGTTAGCAGATCCCCCGCAGTCTAATTTATCCTGTTTGACAGTGTCTGACCTTCCTCGGGAGGCTCCTCACTTTCCACAAATGGAAGGAATTAAAGACGAAAGGATTATCTGCCGCAGCCACAGTCAGAGATTGATATCACCTTGATAGGAGTTCTCTCAAATTTATCCTCCTTCACCAGAGTGTTGGAGCCGTGTGTTAGACCTGAATTTTACCACCATTCACGCCGGCAGATTTTCCCTTCCCGCCGCAGTGAGTGGAGATTTGGCTGTTCTCCAAATTCTCCGACCCTCATTGCAGCCAGGCTGTGGCGTGAACAGATGGTAAGATCGCGTCCTTAGAGAAATGTAACGGTATCGTTTTGTTCCTTTACAAGTGCCACGTCAAAGGACCTTGTCACAGTGAAATGTCAGAGATTTTAACGGTCTTAATGTGAATATATGACTGCGTGTGCAATGCACTACATCTCCACCGATTGTAAGATCAATGTTTAGGTTGAAGATTTTGGTTTGCTTTAGTGGAGCCTTGGTCTCGCTCCCTCCCCCAGTCAAAACAAGCAGAGGGAGAGTTTGTTGTGGTGACGGGTGCGGTGGTTAGGAATACAGGTGTAAACGCCCAGAGTACAACTCCACCATCTTTCTACAGTGGTGGATGACGGAGTGCTCAAGCAGGAGAGGGCAGCATGTTGAATTAGCAAATTTAAATTGGTCTGGAATTCAGTGCTGTAAGAAGTTCCTGCGGTCAGGAAGTTCAGCAATGTAACAGTGGTGGAAGCTGCCAGCTCCACAAAGTGGATGCCTTTTTCAGCACTGCATGTGGGCCAAGAGAAACAGTGCTGTCTCCAGGACCAGCAAGGTAACGTTTGACATCTTGCCATCACGTAATTGGGCCCAAAGGTCTTCTAAAGCTTCCAAAATCAAACTGCCTAAGGACATTGCTGCCTCTTTCTGGCAGTGTGAGCTATGAAATTCACCACCCCACGATCGATGACTATTGTAATATCACCCTCCAATTTCCAAACTCCCAATTCATCAATGCCAGGTTCCGGCGACCCACATGCCTCAATGTTGCCAAGGATGTAAATGGGACAGGTATGCCATATGATGGGTTTCAATATGTGCCCAAGCTCTGAAACTGCCAAAGTTTTTTAACCAGTCCCAGAAAGAATGGAACTCTGGCAGGTACAGGTTCTGTTGCCAATTTCCAGAATGAAGCTTCTGGAATTATATTACGAATGTAATATAACTGATCCACCCCTGTTTTGTTTCCTTCTATCTATCTGAGTGGGGCTTATCTCACTGAATGACAAGGAATCATAGAATTCCTATAGTGGAGAAGGAGGTAATTTGGCCCATCTGACCTGCACTGACAACAATCCCAATCAGACCTATCCCTGTAACCCCACATATTTAACTTGCTTTGATTAGATTTAATTTTATTTGATTTATTATTGTCACATGTTTTAACATACTGTGAAAAGTTTCTTTCGCGCTATACATTCAAAGCATACTGTTCATAGAAAAGGAAATGAGACAGTGCAGAATGTAGTGTTACAGTCATAGCCAGGGCATAGAGAAAGAGCGACTTAATGCAAGGTAAGTCCATTCAAAAGTCTGGTAGCAGCAGAGAAGAAGTTATCCTTGAGTCAGTTGGTACATGACCTCAGACTTTTGTATCTTTTTCCTGACGGCAGAAGGTGGAAGAGAGAATGTCCAAGGTGCACGGGGTCCTTAATTATGCTGGCTGCTTTGCTGAGGCAACTGGATGTGTAGACAGAGTCAATGGATGGGAGGCTGGCTTGTGTGATGGATTGGGCTACATTAATGACCTTTTTGTAGATCCTTGCAGTCTTGGGCAGAGCAGGAGCCATACCAAGCTGTGATACAACCAGAAAGAATGCTTTCTATGGTGCATCTGTAAAAGTTGGTGAGACCTGTAGCTGACGTGCCAAATTTCCTTAGTCTTCTGAGAAAGTAGAGGCGTTGGTGGGGCTTTTTTAACCATAGTGTCAGCATGGGGAGACCAGGACAGGTTCTTAGTGATGTGGACACCTAAAAACTTGAAGCTTTCAATCCTTTCTACTTCATCCCCGTTGATGTATACAGGGGCATGTTTTCCTTCACACTTCCTGAAGTCAATGACAATCTCCTTCATTTTGTTGACATTGAAGGAGAGACTATTGTTGCTGCACCAGTTCACCAGATTCTCTATCTCATTCCTATACTCTGTCTTGTCATTGTTTGAGGTCCACCCACTACAGTGGTGTCATCAGCAAATCAGATTGAGGGGAATTTGGCCCCACAGTCATAGACGTATAAGGAGTAAAGATGGGGGCTGAGAACACAGCCTTGTGGGGCACTGATGCTGAGGATGATCGTGGAGGAGGTGTTGTTGCCGATCCTTACTGATTGTGGTCTGTGAGTTAGGAAGTTCAGAATCCAGTCACAGAGGGAGGTACCGAGGCCCAGGCCACGGAGTTTGGAGATGAATTTTGTGGGAATAATGGTGTTGAAGGCTGAGCTATAGGTAATAAATAGAAATCTGACAGAGGTGTCTTTGTTATCTAGGTGTTCCAGGTTGAGTACAGGGCCAGGAAAATGGCATCTGCTGTGGACCTGTTGTGGCTAGTTCTCCCAAAACGGCCTATTCAAAGCGCCACGCACCTGGGTTCAATTCCAGCCTTGTGTGGAGTTTGCACGTTCTCCCTGTCTGAGCGTGCAGTGCCTTCGGGTGCTCCAGTTTTCTTCCACATTCCAGAGATGTGCAGGTTAGGTTGATTGGCCATGCTAAATTGCTCTCTGGTATTAAGGTTTATATGTGGGGTTATGGGGATCGGGCCGGGCTAGGATTGTTGCCGATACAGGCTCAATGGGCTGAATGGACTCCTGCTGCTGTGATTCGATGATAAAGGAAAATTTAATATGGCCTATTGGCCTAAGCTGCACATCTTTGGACTGTGGGAGGAAACCGGAGCCCCAGGAAGAAACCTACACAGACACGAGGAGAATGTCCACACTGACAGTCACCCAAGGCTGGAATTGAACCTGGGTCCTTGGCACTGTGAGGCAGCAGTGCTAACCATTGTGCCACCATATATGCTTATTCCAAGTGGCATTTTCAGGTCCGGAACAGAGCTAATGCCACTGGAGATTGCAAACTAGGGAGTTTTGAATGGTTATTACACAGTCACATGCAAGAACATCAGCCAGTGGCATAACATAACAACTGCAAAGTCATTTGGTCTAAAAAAAAATCACAAGTAACCTTGTACTTAGACTGTTGTAAAACCAACATAAGATGCAGCTAAATAGAAAAATCATACAGGTATGAAAGAGATGTGCATTTGAGAGAAAAGGCAGAAAGAATTACTACACACTTAAATCTGAATTAAAGTTCATACTGTTTAGTAACGTGTGCTACAAATGTAGTGGGGGGCACACCCACTATTTTGTGGCATGCATTCTTGGCTCCACATCAGGACAGCTCATTGGCACTCCTTTACATGTAATCCCACATATAACAATGAGGGCAGAAAGTGGCTGAGAATGGGGAGTTTAAAGGGAGAGTGAAGAAGGCAATCTAATTTGATGATCGGTTTCTCCCCCCACAAGATAACTACAGTGACCTGCGTCCCACCGAAACAGAACTGAATGTTGACTTTCCTTTATGTTGCATTTTCATGGTCTTTTATTGCCTCATCCACATGGCATTGATAATTCCTGGAGAGTGTCCTGGGTCCCTGCCAACAAAACAGGAACATTACACACACAGCGTCTGGTACCCTTACACTGCCCAAGGTTCAGAGAAAACCTTCACTGATAGTGTTAGCCAACAGGGTATGAACACAAGCCTTTTTGTTATTCATTCATGGGACGTGGGCGTCACTAGCTGGCCAGTATTAATTGCCCATCCCTAGCTGTCTGTTGGCAGTTAAGAGTCAGCCACATTGCTGTGGCTGTGGAGTCACGTGTAGGCCAGACCAGGTAAGGATGGCAGATTTCTTTCCCTAAAGGACATTAGTGAGCGAGATGGATCTTTCTGAAAGTTGACAATTGCCATCAGTAGTAATTCCAGATGCTTTTTATTTAACTGAGTTCAAATTCCACAATCTGCCGTGTTAAGATTCGAACCTGGGTTCCCCCCCAAACATTAGCTGAGTTTCTGGATGAATAGTCTAGCAATAATATCACAAGACCATCGCCTTCCCACAATCTCAGACTCCAGGATGGCAGAAGAATTTTATTAATTGATATTTTAGGTACAAATTACAAGATAATTTCTTTAAACAGATAAGCAGTCACAGGACAGAACAGAGTAGCTAACGCTATGGACTTTTAATTCACACTTCCTCTTTGGTTCAAGAATTTCAACAGAATTAACATATTAGAAACTCCATCACACCCTCTCCTTTCTTTCTCCTCTATGTACTCGATGAACAGTATGTTTTGTCTGTTTAGCGTGTAAGAAACATTGGCTGGAATTCCCTGGCCGTTCATGCCAGCAGAATTCTCCAGGCCCGCTGGCAGCACACCCCTGCCTGTGGGTTTCCCGCTGACATGGGGTGACATCAATGGAAATTCTCATTGGCAGTGGCACGACCAGAGAATCCTGTCGCTAGCAAACGACACACTACCTCCCGCCAGCGGGAACCATGCACTGGGAGGCTGGAGAATCTCGCTCCCCATTTTTCACTGTGTCCCAATGCATGTGACAATCATAAAACAAATCAAACCAAATTAAATCAAAATCTGATCTCAATGTTGTACTGTCCAGCAGATTTCTAATGGTTCCAGAGCTTCCTAAGGTGCCATTTAACTAGAACCCCTCCAAAGTTTCTTCTAACATTGATTTATTGTACAACATTAGGTTTAATGGATGTCTTGAGTTCATCCATTTCTCAAGACAAGGCAATATATATATATACGTTGCATCGCACCCCGATTTCCATCCTGTTGCTATTATTCTAGAGTATTGTAATTATCCATTCATAAATATTCATCATTCATGAAGTAGAACATTTTATTGAGTCTGAGGTAAATTGAGGTAAATCGTCATGCTCAGTACCTGTTTTAGTAGCATGTTAGAGGCCATTCACTTATTACAAACCCCACTTGATTCTCGATCTAATGGATTCAATAACAGAAGGGTAATCCACAATGCCACCCAATAACCTTGGGGACAAAGACCTTTGGCCTACCCATAAGCCATTCAGTAAATCATTTAATGCATTCAAAAATTACGTGGAAAAGCTGCAAATGTTGCAAAATCTGAAGTAACAAAAGAACATTCTGGAAATACACAGCAGGCAAGTCATAGAGTGCAGAAGGAGGCCATTTGGCCAGCGAGTCTGCACCGACCACAATCCCACCCCGGCCTTATCCCCATTATCCCATGTAGTTAGACTTGCTAGTCTGCCTGACACTAAAGGGCAATTTTGCTTCATCAATCCGCCTAACCCATACATCTTTGGAGTGTGGAAGGAAACTGGAGCAAACCCACAAGACAGGGGTAGAACGTGCAGACTCCGCTCAGACAGCGACCCAAGCCTGGAATCAAATCTGAGTCTCTGGCACTATGAGGAGCAGTGCTAACCACTGTACCAACATATCATTTTTGTTGTTTCCCCTTCATCATGACCCTGAAATGCCTTAAAAACCAATTCCTCTCCTTCTTTCTCTCTTGACAGATGACAACTGACCTCATCCCACAGTCCAAAGATGTAAAGGTTAGATGGATTGGCCATGCTAAATTGCCCCTTTGTGTCAGGGGGATTAGTGGTATAAATATGTGGGGTTAAATGGATAGGACCTGGGTGGGATTGTTACCGGTGTAGGCTGACTGGCTGAATTGCCTCCTTCTGTACTGTAGGGTCTCTGTTCTGTGACAATAGAAGGAGGCCATACAGCCCATCGAGCCTGGACCAACAACAATCTCATGCATGTCCTACCCCAGTAACCCTACGTAATTGCCCTGTTAATCCCCCTAACCTACCTCAAGGGGAAATCTAGTATGGCCAATCAACCTAACCTGCACATCTTTGGACTGTGAGAGGAAACCAGAGCACCCAGAGGAAACCCACAGAGACACAGGGAGAATATGTAAACTCCACACAGTCATCAGAGGCTGGAATTGAACCTAGGTCCCTGGCACTGTGAGGCAGCAGTGCTAATCATTGTGCCACCTTGCTGCCCATAAAGAGACATAACCTTAAAATTAAAACTAGACCAAAGTGCTTTTTCACACAAAGTGTGATACAAATCTGTAAATTTTTCTCCTGAAAATCTCTTGAAGCAAGGAAAATTTCAAAACTGATTAATATACTTTTATTAGATAAGGGCATTAAGGGCTGTGGAAGCAAGATGGAAACACGGTAAGAAGTCTCACAACACCAGGTTAAAGTCCAACAGGTTTATTTGGTAGCAAAGCCCCGAAAACTAGTGACTTTTGTTACCAAATAAACCTGTTGGACTTCTTACTGTGTATACCCCAATGCAATGCTGGTATCTCCACACCATGACTACCATTGAAGCAAGGTGGATGTAGAATTACAATGCAGATTATTCATGATCCAAGGACAGAGCAGGTGGGAGGGACTGAATGGCCCACCCTTCTTCCTGTGTCTCAGCCCATGAAGGCAGTCTGGATGTAATGGATTCAGTAACAGACATCGTTGGCAACTGGAATCAGGTTGATGAATGTCGAGTTGAGTCATCAGCAATAGAGCTGGATGATAAGTGGAAAGGGTCATTGATAAGAGAGAAAAGGAGCAGATCGGAGAAGGAAAATAAATCCTGGCGAGTAACTGAGTTGACTGGAAAAGTGTCTGGGTAAGCCATTACTAACAGCATGGAGTGACGGATTTGAACATAAACTGGATATCCATAAAGAAAGCATTGGTCGAAGATGATATGTTGGTAACTCACTTAAATATGTGGCCTTGTCAAGGACTTTGAAGATGGCTAGGTCAATGACAAATGAATCGCTGAATTGTGCAGCAGCAGTGTTCCAGGAATGTGTAATACAGGCAAGAAGATTACAAGTGGAACAACCATAGTAAAAACGCACTTACAATCATGGATTAGATCTTTCCACATGATGGATAATTTGAAAGTGAACAGTACATTCACTTTCTCCAAGCCGCAGTCATACACACAAACCTAAAAACAATTATCTGGCTTTTTCCCCTGTGTAGGGATTTGACCTTCACTGAACCTTTTCTCCATTTCTTCCGCCAGAAATTGTGATGGAAAGCTCAAGATCTTTATTGGCTTGTAGACATGTATTCTATCCTAGATTATTCATTATGATTTTCTATTGTAAGCCTCAGAAATGTGATAGTTGTATGATCGACCTCTTGCCATGAACCATGTAACTAATCATATTGCCCCTGATGTTCTGTGTTCTTGTCTGAAGATTGCCTTATCCCCCAACATATTGATTTAAAAAAAGGGACCTGCGTTTATCAGATGGGATTTTCTGGTTGCTCTCGCCCCAAGACCAGAAATTCCCACCGGAGGTCAGCATGGTCTCTGTCTCATCCGTTACAATTCCCACGGAGGATGGAACAGGGCAATTCTGCCCATATAGTTCCTTTCCTGAACACTAAGCTCTCAAAGTGCTCTATCGTCAATGATGTACTTTCGAAAGGTAGTGACTGCTGTAACATGGAGAAAATGTGGCAGCCATTTTGTGCACAGCAAGATTCCACAAACTGCAATATGATAAACATCAGGTAATATGCATGGGTGATGTTAATTGAGGGATAAATATTGACCCTGAGAATAAATTCTTCTTTGAAAGAGAGCAATAGGTTCTTTAGTGTACACCTGAAAAGGAAGCTGGGCCTCAGTTTAAAATCTCAAATGGAATGCCACACCTCTGACAGTGCATCATTTTGTCCGCACTGCACTGGAGTGACACAACAAGCACAAATTGCATATCTTGCATTTTAACAGCAGCCAGCAAAATTATACACTGATATATCAAGCTGGAATGAAAAAAACTTAACCATTTCATAATTTTGAACCATCCTTTAAATCCGGAAGATATTTATGCATAAAAAGAAAGCACAAGCTTGAATTACAAGAGGCTAAACCAAATTCTAGTCCTACATAAATATGTGTACAAGAATGTGGGATCTTATAAACTGTATTGGGCAATAGAAACATAGAATCCCTACTGTGCAGAAGGAGGTTATTCAGCCCATTGAGTCTGCAATGATTCTATAAAAGACCATCGTACGACACCTTCCCCATCCTATCCCCTTAACTCCATGCATTTACCATAGCAAAGCCACCTAAACTACACATCTTTGATCAGTGGGGCAATTTACCATGGCCAATTCACCTAACTTGCACATCTTTGGACATTAAGGCAGCAATTTAGCATGGCCAATTCACCTAACCTGAAGATCTTTTGACACTAAGGTGCCAATTTACCATGGCCAATTCACCTAACCTGTACATCTTTGGATACTGAAGCAATTTACCATGGCTAATCCATTTAACCTGCACATCTTTGGACACTAAGGAGGCAATTTACTACAGTCAATCCACCTAACCTGCACATTTTTGGACACAAAGGGGGCTATTTGGCATGACTAATTATTTGGACACATCTTTGGACTGTGGGATAAAACTGGAGCACCCAGAGGAAACCCACAAAGAGAAAGGGAGAATGTGCAAACTCCACACAGTCATCTATTAGAGTGTAACCAGTGACAACTTTGTACTGGTTGTAATGTGACCAATGGGAACAAGGTGGAAGGGTCAGCTGACCCAGTAAACAATGGAACCAATTACAGAGTGATGTAATAGTCAGCTGAACAGCTGATTCACCACAAATAACAAACCATATCGAATTGTAAGGAGCTTGGAGTGACCCAGGGTGAGGTCCCAAGTTTGGAGTATTGATGTTTCTTTATTAAACATTTTCTTTGATTTATAAGTTGGAGTAAGTTTTGTTGTATTTTCTTTTTTGCATTTTTGAAGAGTTCCTTCTGAAGAAACACCAAGGCCGGAATTAAACCTGGGTCCCTGATGCTGTGAGGCAGCAGTGCTAACCACTGTGCCACTGTGCTGCCCATAGTTGGAAGAGAAATGGCGATTATGGGTGTGCTACATTTCCAGCGTTCCCAGTAGAATGCTTTCCCAGCAGGATTAGACAAGGGAAAATTATGTCACCTTTCTTGGAGAAAGGATGAATAGAATGAGTTTGCCACCCGCTGTGCTTGGCCTTACCTTCAACTCTACTCCATTGTTACACAAGTTAATATACAAAACAGAAAAGAAAGTTTTCATTCTGTTAATTTATTGCACTTTTCCTTTTTGCCTCATGTGTGCAGATCATATAGTTTTCAATTACAAAATAAAAAGAAACAGAGAAAATAAATCCTGCCATTCACAAATGGCCTAGGACTTATTAGCAAAGGTCTACTCTACTAGTCATGCCTTTGAGACCAATATATCCTCAGCTTATACTTCTTTAAAACAATGTATTACAAAAGGACCATTCTTTTATAGTATTTGCAAACACTCCGACTGTTTCCCTTACTCTTTCCATTAGTCAAACTCAGGCTCAGTGAAAAAATCTGAGATTGCATTTTCATCGGGAAGCTGAGAAGGTTGAGTTGGGACACTTGCCAACAAAACAGGCCCAAGGTGGAGACAGATGGATGGCCAGGTAGGCAGTCAAGAATTATTGGGACAATGGCGCAGTTTTAACAAGGAATATCAGGCCTTCAGGCCCTCAGCACTCGCTACCCCCATGCATTCTGCCTGCCCTTCCCTTCTGCTCACCAGCCTCATTCCCCCATGCATCCCCTCACAGCCCTGTGCCCCCTCCAGGTTTCCTCACACCCCAATACCCCTTCACATCCCCATGCTCTCTGTGCTCCCCACTGTCCTCCATAGCCACTCACCCAATATCCAGCATGACCAGACCTCAGCAAGTATTTGACATGAAAAGTAAAACAAAACTTCGAACAATCTTGTCTCACTTCAACAAACTGCACTGAGAAAAACTTTCATTCAAAATAAAATTATCCCGAAATAATATCTCCTCAAGTGATCAATCTGTTGTTAAAAAAAACAAAAACCTATTTATGGCATTAAAGAGAACTACTTCTATGTTAGACTCTTAAAGCTGTCAATCAAAATGCCTTTACAACCTCTGGCTGACATGACTATTTTGTAACTTTGAAACTCAACAAAGCATCGATAATAGACTCAGCTCCAAGAACAAACCCTGGTCTAAGCTAGACCAGATGTGGTGTTGGGATGTGGTGGGGAGGAGGGTGGTGGGTAAGCTGGCAGCCTTCCCACATGGAGCCTCAATCATTGCACTCACTCTCTATCTCCCAACACTTCTTCAACTGAAACATTCTGATCCTTGTTGGAGATAGAGTCATAGAGTTATATAGTACGGAAACAGGCCCTTCGGCCCAACTCGTCCATGCTGAGCAAGTTTCCTAAACTGAACTAGTCCCATTTGCCTGTGTTTGACCCATATCTCTCTAAACCTTTCCTATCCATGTACTTGTCCAAATACCTTTTAAACATTGTAATTGTGTCCTCCTCTATCACCTCCTTTGGCTGCTCATTCCATACACGCACCACCCTATGTGTGAAAAGGTTGCCCCGCAGGTCACTTTTAAATCTTTCCCCTCTCAACTTAAACTTATTTCCCCTAGTTTGGACTCCCCAGTCCTGGAGAAAAGACCTTGCCTATTGATCTTATCTATGCCCCTCGTGATTTTATAAACCACTATAAGGTCATCCCTCATCCTCCTATGCTCCAGGGGAAAAAACTATCCAGCCTCACCTTATAATACAAACTTTCCAGTCCCGATAACATCATATAAGTTGAGAAACTTTAGCTGTCTGGTACAGGTCATCACCGCACTCCCCTACTCTGGTTGAGAAACCAAGAATTAGAATGTTTGAATGTAGTCAAGTTAAACACATCCACAGCAAAACTCCGGTGCAACAACTTTGGGGTTTTGAACCAGTCATCAGCTTCCCCTCATTCTGAGAGCGTCTAAGTGTTAAAATTCCAACTGAGGACACAATAGGCAGAGTGTGAGGAGCTCCACGTCCCACAGAGCCACCAAGTGTGCAGCATTAAAGCTGTCTTTATGCTAAGCGGTTCCTGCATATTGTCCTCCATGCGAGCCCTTGAATTTTCACGTCGCCTGTTTATTAGCCAGTGGAGAAATCGCAAACCACTTGAAAGGAATGCTGACCCCAGCAGCATCCTATTTCAGTTTGTCAGGAGGAGAAAGGGAGAGAGAGAAAAATAGCTCAATGAACAAGTAGGGCCAATAACAAGGCTTCCACTCCCAATGTAATTTTCCAGAAAGTAGCGTTCGAGATGAAATCTGGTAATAAAACGCCTGCAGAATGTCAAGTAACTGCTACTGCTCCTTCGTGTGAGATTTCCACAGCCCTCGTTGATGGAACTCAGGATATTGGTGTCTGACTGCAATGACAGGAAAAGTGATAACTAAGCGTTTATGTACATGTGAACATTACATGCAGAGAGATGCAATAGAGGGCAATTGACAATGAAGAGACACTATCAGATAAATCATGATGGCACTCTGAATTCATATCGTGTACCAAGGGTCTTGTTTGACAAGAGTGATGTGTTCAAGTTAGTTCATGCAGTAAGTTAGGGCTGAGGCAAGGCTGGAAACTTGTATTTTTATATAGAACATGACAGACCACCATTCCCCTGCTGAACTGGATTTGGGCACTGGTGCTGACTGCTTTGGTTAAATCACACTAACTTTACTTTTGGTTTCAGTCCCTGCTGAGTGGAATCCAATACGATTGGAGCACACCTCCCTAGTTCACTCAAACCCTCTTATGGTGGTGGTGGGGCGGGGTGGGGGGGGGGGGGATGGGGGGCAGGAAGGCAGGGCGAGGAGGCAGGGGCGCTATCACCCAGCAACTTCAAAACTCTAAATAAAGGCATATTTATTTTGCATTTTCTTCAAAGCAAATTTGACAGAGGCATAGAATCCCTGCATTGCAGAGGAAGCCACCAAGCCTGCCCCGACAACGATCCCACCCAGCCCCTATATCCTTAACCCCACATATTTGGCAACACGGCAGCACAGTGGTTGGCACTGCTACCTCACACCGCCAGGACCTGGGTTTGATTCCCAGCTTGGGTCTGTGTAAAGCCTGCATGTTCTCCTCATGTCGGTATGAGTTTCTTCCAGATACGCTGGTTTCCTCCCTCAGTCTGAAAGGTGTGCTGGTTAGGTGTATTGGCCATGCTAAATTCTTCCTCAGTGTACCCGAACAGGTGCCAGAGTGTGGCGACTAGGGAATTTTCACAGTAACTTTACTGCAGCATTAATGCAAGTCTACTCGTGACACTAATAAATAAACTTCTAATAAATAAACCCTGCTGATCCCCCCACACTAAGCAATTTAGCATGTCCAGTCAGCTTAACCTGCACATTTTTTGGACTGTGGGAGGAAACCCACACAAACACAAGGGGAACATACAAACTCCACACAGACCTCAGGCTGGAATTGAACCCAGGCCTCTGGTGCTGTGAGGCAGCAGCACTAACCACTGTGCCACCGTGCCATCACCAAATGTGTTCAAAACCTTCAGCATGTGGGTTAAATAGAAATTGTATGGTCTAAGTAATTGATCTGGCCTTTATAAATCGAGTGCAATAAGCTAACCTTAATAAGCAATATCTCCTCAAGCTCCTGGGATTTATGACTTCCAAGGGAATATAAGAAATACACTGATGGTAATTAATTTCACATCTCAGATTTTGTCCTGTTAGGCAGACAGAGCAGAAATTCAACAAAAAGAATACTGCTGAGTCAATCACCTCAATACAGTACAGACTGAATAGGGTTACAGGGACAGATGATAGTAACCATGTTCAATCCTAATCTTGGAAGATAAACTAAGTACTCCATATATTGCCCAGCATGGGTAAAATGTATCAGTCCATGGCTGGTGTTTAAGCTCCATACGAGCCGCTGCCCGCCTGACTTTGATTAGCCTGAGTGACCCTATCTAACCATTTGGAAATAGAATCTTTACAGTGCAAAAGAAGGCCATTCAGCCCGTCAGGTTTGCACCAAATCTGCGACAGAACATCTTTCCCAGGTTCGCTCCCCTCCCCTGCAACCCCCACACATTCATCCTGCTAATCCCCCTAACTGCTACATCTTTGGACACTAGTGGGTTATTTCGCATAGCCAATCCACCTAACCTACACATTAGACTGTAGGAGGAAACCAGACCGCCCTTGGAGGAAACCCACACAGACATGAGGAGAATGTGCAAGCTCCACACAGACAGTGACCCAAGCTGGGAATTGAGCTGGGTGTCTGGCACTGTGAGACAGCAACGCTAGCCACTGTACCATCATGCCATCCAAGGACAGAACAGGAGAGGCTGAAAATAGGGAAAGAGTCTTCTAGAGTGGTCACGATCTGAATAGAAGGCAGAAAAAGAGTGAAGACAAAGCAAAAGAATAACAACCAAGGATAAATCAGAGAGGGTAGCACTGGTATACATTTCAGGTCGGGGGATTAGCAGGGTAAATACATAGGGTTACATGGATAGGGCCTGGGTGGGATTGTTGTTGGTGCAGGTGCGATGGAACAAATGTCCTCTTTCTGTGCTATATGGATCATGATTGCGGTTTTTATGCTTGTGAGGTTTCCTGTGAACATAACCGCCTCTAATTTATCCTGTTTTCAAATGCTTTCTTAACTTAGAATGGACTCTCAGCTTATTAGTTATACCTTTAGAAGCACAAACCAACAGCAGCTTCAGCACTTTACAGCTTGCTTTTTTGCAGGACAGTATTTATATAGTCATTTAGAATTATGTCAGGAAAGATACTTTATTTTCCAGAGAGATCTGGGGCACAGAACATTCAGCCTTATTGCAAATTAAATACTGCCTCCATTTTAGTCGCTTATAGTCAAACATCATCAGGTCTTAAAAATTTGTGGGAATGAATACATTAGATTCAGTTATCAATAAGGGGCTGCCTGGTGGCACAGTGGTTAGCACTGCTGCCTCACAGCTCCAGGGACCTGGGTTCGATTCCCAGCTTGGATCACTATCTGTGTGGAGTTTGTACGTTCTCCCCGTGTCTGTGTGGGTTTCCTCTGGGTGATCTGCTTTCCTCCCACATTCCAAAGATGTGTGGGTTAGGTTGGTTGGCCATGATAAATTTCCTCTGAGTGTCGGGGTCTAGTTAGGGTAAATGCAGTCAGTTATGGGGATAGGACCTGGATGGGATTGTGGTTGGTGCCGATTTGGCCACATCCTGCACTGTAGGATTCTATGATACGTTACTGAGGACTATTTGATGTTTTGTGATGGTTAATCCATTAATAACATTGCATCAGGAATAATGGTAGTTAAATATCATAACAAGGTAAAAATTATATCCCTGACCCCTATCACTGCTCAGATAATTCCTCCTTAGACCATTCAGCTCTTTACTTGCATATAGCTTCTTTTCAACATTCTTCATCTTTCTGCTTGCACCTCCCAATTCCCAGTTTATTTTTCCCTTTGAGAGAAAGGTATCGCTAATACGCTAACGAGTGGTATCTTGTGAAAGTCTGGAATCAGGATTTGGGATGACGGTAACTCTAGAATAGTTAAGCCATGATTTAAGGGGAGAGATACAAAAGGATCCACAGTGACAATTTTTTCACACAAAGTGTTGTGAGTATCTGGAGCGAGCTGCCAGAGGTAGTGGTTGAGGCGGATACAGTTTTGTCTTTTAAGCATTTAGACAGTTACATGGGTAACATTGGTGTAGAAGAATATGGACCAATTGTGGGTAATTGGGATTAACTTAATGGTAAAAACCAGATGACACGGACAAGTTGGGCCGAAGGGCCTGTTTCCATGCTGTAAACCTCTATAACTCTATGACTTAAAAGGCTAGTCACGTGGTTCTTGAATGTAATCATCAATGGCATATAAATACTGTGGCTACAAGAGCAGGTCAGAAACTAGGAATCCTACAGCGAGTAACTTACTTCCTGCCTCCCCAAAACCTGTCCATCGTTTACAAGGTACATGTCAGGAGTATGATGAAATTCTCTTCCCTTTCCTGGATGAGTGCAGCTCCAACAACACTCAAGAAGCTTGACACCATCCAGGACAAAGCGGCCCACTTGATTGGCACTCCGCATTCAAACATTCACTTCCTCCACCATCAGTGAACAGTGGCAGCCATGTGTACCTGTGTGTGATATGACTAACCAAGGATCTTTAGGCAACACCTTCCAAACCCATGGCCACTACTATCTAGAAGGACAAGGGCAGTTTAACCTGGGAACACCAACACCAGAATATTCCACTCCAAACTACTCACCATCCTGGTTTGGCGATATAGCACCATTCCTTCACTGTCGCTGGGACAAAATCATGGAGCTCTTTCCCTAACAGCGCTGTGGATGAACCCATGCCTCAGATACTTCAACAGGTCAAGAAGGCAGCTCACCACCACCTTCCCAGGGCAAATAAGGATGGGCAATAAATGCTGGCCAACCAGAAATGCCCATTTCATAGTATCATAGAATCATGCAGTGCAGAAGAGGCCCTTCAGCCCATCGAGTCCCCGCTGACATATTAGAAACACCTGAATTCCATCTGCCAGCACTTGGCCCGTAGCCTTGAATGTTGTGATGGGCCAAATGCTCATCCAGATACTTTCTAAAGGGTGTGAGGCAACCCGCCTCTACCACCCTCCCAGGCAGTGCATTTACCCTCTGGGTAAAAAAGTTTTTCCCACGTTCCCCTAACCCTGCCTTTCATTACTGACCCTTCAACCAAGTAGAACAGCTGCTCCTTATCCATTCTGTCCACCCATAATCTTGTACACCTCAATCAGGTCGCTCTTCAGTCTTCTCTGCTCTAACAAAAACAACCCAAGTCTATCCAATCTCTTTTCATAACTTAGCTATTCCATCCTAGACGGCATCCTGGTGAGTCTCCTCTACAGTCCCTCCAGTGCAATCACATCCTTCCTACAATGTGGTGACCAGAACTGCACACAATACTCTAGCTATGGCCTCACCAAAGTTCTATACAACTCCAACATGACTTCCCTGCTTCTGTAATCTATGTCTCGATTGATAAAGCAAGTGTCCCATATGCTTTTTTCACCACCCAACTAACACATCCTTCTGCTTCAGAGATCTGTGGACAGACACATCAAGGTCCCTTTGATCCACAAGAACTTCATCCAGGCTCACCATTCATGGAGTGCTACCTTGTCTAACTATTTCTTCCAAAGTGTATCACCTCACACTTTTCAGGCTTAAATTCCATCTGCTTTTTATCTGTCCATTTGACCATTGCATCTATATCTTCTTGTAGCCCAAGATATTCTACCTCACTGTTAACCACCCAGCTAATCTTTGTGTCATCTGTAAACTTACTAATCCTACACAACACTTAGTCATTTATATAAGTGATGAATAAAAGAGGGCCCAACATAGATCCCTGTGGTATGCCACTGGACACTGGCTTCCAGTCACAGAAGGTGATGACAGAAGGCTGCTTCAGTCTCCTACGACTGAGCCAATTTTGAACCCACTTTATCAAATTACCCTTTATCCCATGTGAATTTACCTTCTTTACAAGTGTCCCATGTGGGACCTTGTCAAAGGCTTTACTGAAATCCATATAAACTACATCGGCTGCACTACCCACGTCTACACACCTGGTCACCTCCTCAAAAAATTCAATCAAATTTGTTAGGCATGACCTCTCTTTGATGAAGCCATGCTGGCTGTTCCTGCTCAAGCTTCACATCTCTAAGTAGAGAGAAATGCCCTCCTTCAGAAATTTCTCCAGTAGTTTCTCTACCACTGATGTGGGATTCACTGGTCTATCTGGTTTGACTCTGTAACCTTTCTTAAATAGAAAAACCACATTAGCTGTTCTCCAATTGTATGGTACCTCCCCCGTGGCCAGACAGGAATTGAAAATTTAGGCCTGAGCCCCTACAAACTTTTCCTTTGCCTCCTACAACAGCCTAGGGTACACTTAATCTGGACCTAGAGGTATATCCATTTTTAAGGCTGCCAACACTTCCAACACCTTGTCCTTCACTACGTAAATGTACTCAAGAACTTCAGTCTCCTTCCTTAGTTCCATACCTACATCCTCATTCTCTTGGGCGAAGACAGATGTGAAATATTAATTCAACACTCTACAAATGTCCTCTGGTTCCACTCTTAGATAGCCTGCTTGGTCCTTAATGGACCCTATTCTTTCACTCATTATCTTCCCATTGATATATGTGATAGAATGTGTTGGGATTTTCCCTGATTTTATCAGCCAAAGTTTCCTCGTATCCCCTCTTTACATTCCTAATTGCTTTCTGAAGTTCCACCCTGCACTTTCTATACCTCACTAATGCTTCCACTGAGTTGCTCCCCTTGTAGTTTTTAAAAAGCCGTTATTTTCTTTCTCTTTGTCTCCTGAACATCTCTGGTCATCGTGGTTTTCTGGGCTTGTTTTTCTATCTATCACCTAAGAGGGAACGAACGGGACTTGCATCCTCCCAGTTCCTTTTTGAATACCCTCCACTAACTCTTCAATTTTCCCATTAGTAGCTGTTCCCAGTTTGGTCAAATCCTGTCTTATTTTACTAAAATCCATCTCCCTCAATCCAAAACTTGTTTTGCAACTTGCTATTTCCTTGTCCATAACATATCAATTAATTCTTAAAAATGTGGCCAACCCATCAGCTTCTCAGAACAGCTATCAGTGGGCAACAAATGCCATCCTTGATCAAATCCTAGGTATGAGTAACAAATAAAATGTAAAATTCAGGCTTCTGTCTTTCTTTCATGATCTTTTCCCCTTGGGCTAATGGGGGGTGGGGAGGGGGTGGGGAAGGGGGTGATGGCCTAGTGGTATTATCATTAAGCTATTAATCCAGAAACCCAGCTAATGTTCTGGGGACCGGGTTTCGAATCCCACCACCGCAGATTGTGAAATTTGAATTCAATGAAAATAAAAGATGGAATGAAGTCTCCACTGTGAGACCATTGTCAGTTCACCAGTGTCCTTTAGGGAAGGAAATCTGCTGTCCTTACCCAATCTGACCCCAGAGCCACAGCAATGTGGTTGACTCTTAAATGATCTCTGAAATGGCCTAGCAAACCACTCACTACCACCTTCTCAAGATTAACTAGGGACAGTCAATAAATGCTGGCCAGCAAGCAATGCCCATGTCCCATGAATTAATAAAATAAAAGCCTTGAACTTTGAATATTTCTTCCTTCAGAAGGGCTGGATCTTGGCTGCTGCCTAATCTAACAATTAGACCTCCTTCTACCCCATTTGTTTGTGCAAAGTTCCGCCAATTTAGACAGCTTTATCTTTCCTTCTATGGGGCAGAAAGCACAGTTGCGATGTCATTCTCCAGATCTATTGAATTAAATTAATAGTATCTCCAGTGTTAGATTTTTCTACCAATGTTGCTCCTAAAAAAAAAGCATTTTGCTGTCACCAGTTTCAGGATTGTTGTCTCTACATTTAGTTTTGTGGATTGTTGGCTGACAGTACAAAAGAGTACACATTTCCTGCTATATTTCATCCACAGCTTGAAGTAATAACACCACATTAAACAGACAGTACAGGAGAAAAACAAATTACTATGGATGCTGGAATTTGAAACCAAAAGAGAAAACACTGGAAAATCTCAGCAGGTCTGGCAGCATCTGTAAGGAGAGAAAGACCTGATGTTTTGAGTCCAGGTGACCCTTTGCCAAAGACCTGCTGAGATTTGCCAATGTTTTCTGTTTTGGGAACAAAAAGATATAGTAGGACTTACCAAACATAACACAGCATACAATTGTATAGTACAACATTTTACAGTGATGCTATACTAGAAAAACTGATCTACAGATCCAAACAGCTTGAAAACAAATTTCTCTCTGGAGGAGAAGGGAGGAACCAAGTCAAACACTAGAGTGACTTACCAATGGCCAATTTCCTGCAATATCAACACGCCCAATCTATAAGCCCACGAACACTTTGGTTATGACAGTGCAGACGTGGATGCCAACATGTCTGCCATCTTAAGTTGCTTTCCTGATGTGAAATCTCCAAAACATCGATTGAGCCTCCATAGTGCGGGGAAAACCTTCAAAGTCTCCTGTCAGAAAAAATGCCTCTGACATCAGTAGGTAAGAAAGTTGCCATTAACACTGAGCATTTCACCATATTTCTATGAGATTCATTGAACCCCTCATTGACTCTATGCATTGGCATCACTGGCGAGTTTCAGGATGTCTGGGAAATGCCTAGTCCCATATTAGTCAAACATTGAACTGAGAAATTAATACATTAATTTATAATCCATCTTTCCTGAGGGTATTGCATGCTCATAGCTGAATGAATACCAAACAGAAGTTGGGTATTTGGAGTGGCTTCCTGAATTGGCATCAATTTGCCTGGTTATGAACAATGTGGTTATGCCTGCACTGCCCCCACCTCACACCAGCTCCCAAACACACTCCACTGTCTTCAAATTCACCCCGGAAAATCAGAATTTAACTGTCTAATAAATAAGCGAAAGATCTTGGTTTATAACAAAGGCAAAATTAGAGGTGAATCAACAGTCTGAAATGATTAAGTAGGGGAAGAACTTCCAGGAACTGATGAGAAATACTGGAAGAGTGTAAACAATACAATAGTAGCTCGAAAAAAGATTCAGATAAATACACCTAAATACAGCTCACAGACAGATGTGAGTTCAGAAAGCACAGGACAGAATTTCCACTTGTTTCCATTAGTATTCACCCAGATTCCATCGCACGACCCAAAAGATTCTTGGAATTTTGATTGTAAGCGAGTTACACCTCCAACTATTAACTCTGATATTTTCCACAACCTTCTACACTGATTCAAGATTCAGTCTGTCTGGACCAGACACTGCCTGTCACACCCATAGAGGTGAATCTTCCCGTCTCGTCCACCACAGGAGCTGTAGTGGGTGGGGGTTGGACAATGCAAATATCTATTGACCTCGAGCGAGATTTTCTGGTTTTTGAGGTGAGTGCAGCTGGAAAATCCTGCCCCTAGTTCATGAATGTGATTTTGTTTATAAAGCACACAGGCAAAGCTCTTGTAACGTCGACTGCGATGGACTGGATATGGTGTCCAGATGCCAAAAAGCATCCCCTCCCCACTACCCCCAACTTTCCAAGGCCAGTGTGCCGGGGATGACAAAGAAAACACTCTGAAAATCTCCTTGAAGCGTGTCAGCATTGACATTAATGACTGGGGGACACTTTCTGCTCATTGTTTAAAATGGCAATAGCCTGTCCGGCCAGCTGTATCATATTGTGTGTCCAAATACCTTAATTCAAAGTTTAAAGTTTATTTGTTAGTGTCACAAGCAGGTTTACATTAACACTGCAATAAAGTTACTGTGAAAATCCCCTCATTGCCACACTCCGATGCCTGTTCGGCTACACTGAGGAAACGTTTAGCACGGCCAATGCACCTAACTAGCACGTCTTTCAGACTGTGGGAGGGAACGGGAGCATCTGGAGGAAACTCTGTCCTATGCTTTCTGAACTCACATCTGTATTTATCTGAATCTTTTTTCTAGCTACTATTGTATTGTTTACACTCTTTTCCAGTATTTCTCATCAGTTCCTGGAAGTTCTTCCCCTATTTAATAATTTCAGACTGTTGATTCACCTCTAATTTTGCCTTTGTTATAAACCAAGATCTTTCGCTTATTTATTAGACAGTTAAATTCTGATTTTCCGGGGTGAATTTGAAGACAGTGGAGTGTGTCTGGGAGCTGGTGTGAGGCGGGGGCAGCGCAGGGAGGTGATGTTCATAACCAGGCAAATTGATGCCAATTCAGGAAGCCACTCCAAATACCCAACTTCTGTTTGGTATTCATTCAGCTACGAGCATGCAATATAAGAACATAAGAACATAAGAAATAGGAGCAGGAGTAGGCCATCTAGCCCTTCGAGCCTGCCCCGCCATTCAATAAGATCATGGCTGATCTGTCGTGGCTCAGTTCCACTTTCCCGCCCTCTCCCCATAACCCTTAATCCCCTCTCTTATCAAGAACCCATCAACCCGCTTCTTAAAAATATTTAGCGAGGCAGCCTCCACCACTTCAACGGGCAGAGAATTCCAGAGATTCACCACCCTTTGAGTGAAGAAGTTCCTCCTCAACTCCGTTCTAAACCGCCTCCCCTTTATCTTGAGGCTGTGCCCCCTAGTCCTACTGTCTTTTTTGAGCGGGAAGAGTCTCTCCACCTCTATCCTATCCATCCCATTCATCATCTTATACGTCTCAATGAGATCTCCCCTCATTCTTCTAAACTCTAACGAGTACAAGCCTAGTTTATTCAGCCTCTCCTCATAGCTCAACCCCCTCAACTCCGGTATCAGCCTAGTAAACCTCCTCTGCACTCCCTCCAGGGCCAAAATATCCTTGCGCAGGTGCGGCGCCCAAAACTGCACACAGTACTCCAGCTGCGGCCTCACCAATGCCCTATACAGCTGCAGCAAGACCTCCCTACTTTTATATTCAATCCCCCTCGCTATGAAGGCCAGCATCCCATTCGCCTTCCTGACCACCTGCTGCACCTGCAAGCTGGGTTTTTGCGACTCATGCACAAGGACCCCGAGGTCCCTCTGCACCGTCGCCTGCTGCAGTTTTTCGCCACGTAAGTAATAGTCCTTCCTACCATTCTTCCTACCAAAGTGGACCACCTCACACTTGCCAACATTAAATTCCATTTGCCATTTCCTGGCCCATTCTCCCAGCCTATCTAGATCCTTCTGCAGACTCTCCACACCCTCCGCACAATTTGCCTTTCCCCCAATCTTGGTGTCATCAGCAAATTTCGACACCCTGCACTCGGTTCCCTCCTCCAGATCATCTATATAAATGGTAAATAGCTGAGGCCCCAGCACCGACCCCTGGGGCACCCCACTAGTCACCAACCGCCAATCCGAATAGCACCCATTGACCCCCACTCTCTGCCTCCTATTTGACAACCAATCCTCTATCCACGCTAACACCCTACAGGAAAGGTGGATTATCAATTAATGTATTAATTTCTCAGTTCAATGTTTGACTAATATGGGACTGATAGCTGTCCATCGCAGTCACGTGAGGCCAGAATTGAACCCGGGTATAGAACGAGAAGCAAAGGAAATGATGCACTTCCAGCGCTCCAGATCCCACTCCCCCGGGACGTCCAGCCTTACCTGCCCAAAACTCTGTGTCCGGTAAGGGATTGGTTTGCTCAGTCACATGAAGACCCATCGCAGAAACTCGTGAACCTGACTAGACGCCTTCCTCACATCCAAAGGACAGGCAACAATGACGAATGTGAGGTTGTGCTGATTGTACTTGTTCAGGATTGTATTTAATCTCTGGAGGCTCTAGTAGTCACAGTTGAAAAGTACTTTCATATTCAAACACATTGGAGTTGCTTGGAAACTGGCTGGTGTACAGCGACTAAACAAGCAAATGTTTCAGTATGTATTTTTTGGAGTCATCCAGCGATTTTATATCATATTACTTACAGATAAAGGACTGGGTATCTTTATTAAAAATACCAACTATTGCTGATACACCTATTTTCAGGTTTATTAATAAAATGTTAAATAGATTGCGGAATACTATTTAATAGAAAGAAGACCAAAGAACACAAGAACTAGAGGCAGGAGTAGGCCACCAGGCCCTTCCAGCCTGCCCCGCTATTCAATATGATCATGGCTGATCTATGCTGGCCTCAACTCCTTTTCTGTTCCCCATAGTCCTCTATTCCTCAATCCATCAAATGTTTATCCATTTCCACTTTAAACACTTTTAATGATCCAGTCTCCACCACCAATTTCTTCTCCAGGAGAAGAAATTTCTACACACCTCAGCTTTAAATGACCGGACCTTTATCTTGTAGGTATGTCCCCGTATTTGGGACTCTCCCACTGAGGAAAACATTTTGCCATCTACCCTGTCAAGCCCCCTTAGGATGTTATATGTTTGAATATGGTCTGCCCTCACTCTTCTAAACTCCAAGGAATACAGACCCAGACTAGTTAAAGTGCAAAGAAAATTATAGCACAGGAACAGGCCCTTCGGCCCTCCAAGCCTGTGCCGATCATGGTGCCCTAAAGTAGAAAAAACCTTCTGCCCTTACTCGGTCCATATCCCTCAATGCCCCCGTATTCATGTACCCATCTGGATGCCTCTTAGATGTTAATGTAGCAGCATTTCACCACCTCCTCTGGCAGCACATCTCAGTCTCTCTGCATAAAAAAATTCACCCCCCCCTCATCTCCCTTAAACTTCCCCCTCCCCCCCACCATAAACCTGTGCCCCCTTGTAATTTAGTTTCTCTTGATAGGACAACCATTTCACCCCAGGGATTAGCCAGATAAATTTCCTTTGGACTGCCTCCATTGCTACTAGATCCTTTTCTTTTAGGTAGGAGAAACAATTATGTTCTATAACGTTGCCTGATTGCTTGCGCATGGAAAATTTTAAGTTTGAGCTTCCAAATTTGGGGCAAATGAATTTTAGTGGAAACTTTAGCTGCAAGCTAACCAGCGCATTTTGAGCACAATTTCTCAATAGTGAGAAGCTCTATCCTCATGACTTTCACCACAACTCACAAGGGAAATGGCCTGTTGTAAGATCCTTGACAATATTGTAACACTGTCAAGAAGGTGTTGTACTGAGGTCCAGTAGGTGGGGAGTTCAAGCACATGTCAGCACTGGAGTTCAGGTAAACAGCACCAGGATCACATACTTATTGTCGCAAAGTCTGCTTCAAACAAGCGAGGTGCTTCAAAACCACACAGGAATACCTCAAGACAATAAAATCCAGTTCTTCGTTGAGTTCTATTTTTGCATTCATTATCTTCCCTATATATTCAACCAGATCCCTCAGCTATTTATTGATGTAATCAAACAAAAATAAAAAGAATCATTCAGTGTCTGGAACCTTAAGTAGCATTGGAGGCAGTCCAAAGGAAATTCATCAGACTAATCCCTGTGGTGAGATGGCTGTCCTATCAAGACAGACTACATTACAAAGAGGCACAGGTTCAATGTGAGAGGGGGGTAGTTTAAGGGGGATGAGGGGGGGGGAATATTTTTTATGCAGAGAGTGGTGAGAGACTGGGATGCACTGCCAGAGGAGGTGATGGAAGCAGGTACATTAGCAACATCTAAGAGGCATCTAGATGGGAACATGAATAGGGTTGGGTTCCCAGGCAATCCCTGTTTATATTCCAATTCGGGATTGCACAGGATTCAAAGTCTAACAAATTTCCCCTCAAGTTGCTCGCCAGGCAGCCTCCATGTTTATTTACATCTGCAGGCCCTCAGCTAGATGGCATTATTCAAGCCCTCTCTTTTTATATTGGCCCTGTTTCAGTGTGATGCCTTCTGGAAAACATGGTACGTGTGACTTGCTGAGTAGTTCTGAGCGAGCGGAATTGGACACACGTGCAAGGAGGTACAGCCCCCTCCACAGCTCTGCCCAATGCTGTGTTTCATATGTTATACTTGAAGCACCGTGGCATAGCTTGACTGCCCAGGGGTCTTGACCGTGCCTGTTATTCCTGGCTCAATTACCTGAAGTCAGGGGCACACGGTGAGAGGAATGGGAGAGAAGAACGTGCTGCACATTTCTTCAACCACAGTCTATTGTGTGAATGAATGTGTAAGCCCACTCTCCAACACCATCACTGCCAACTCACAACACATTGCTCCACTTCCTGACCACACCAGTTCATCACTGACTGTTAACAGAATAAATAATGTATGTATTGCATAAATAATGTAGCTTCTTCGTTAGCTATAGACATCTAATTTATCATGCAGCAATATATCACTTGTGATTAAATACACTCCTGTTGCCAGTACCATATTGATTTCTGAGCTGACTAGACTCAATGAGAGAACCTGTCAGCCCAATACACCAGTAGGAGACGATTTGATCTTCTGTAACTCTGTCTCCTTTTCAGCAGAATTTTCACGCTTCCTGTTAAATGAGCTCTGACAGCAAATCCACAAAATCAGCCTCTCTACTTCTAAAGCTCACACTGCCTGTGACTGTAGATGTAGGTAAGCCGATCACCATCATTGCTTAACACAGTTCCGCAGCTTTCGAGCTGTTAAAGTTCTGCATGTGGCTCTCTCATGATATTGTTCACTCAATCTCAGTGGATTACAGTCTAGATGTTCTAAATACCAACTGCTATCATCCTCTCTGGAGTGGTGGACTAAAGGGGGGAAGAAGGGAAATACAGTGACACTTAACTTAAGAGTTCCTCCTGACCCTTTGGGGGAGAAAAGAGAATGTCCCGCTCATTCACTATGTGTGGAGTTTGTAAGAACTTGTTGTGTCAGTTTGTGACAAATGGAGTTTGCTGAATTAGACAGGAGCAACACGGAATGTAAAAACATTGGAAACAGAAGTAGGAGTTGGCCATTTGGCCCTTTGAGCCTAGTCTGCCGCCATTCAATATGATCATGGCTGATCATCAAATTTAATGTCCTGATCCCCTTCCCCCCCACCCCCCTCAAATCCCTTGATCCCTTTACCCCCAAGAACTATATCTAATTTTTTTTTGTAATCAGATAACATTTTGGCCTCAACCACTGTCTGTGGTACTGAATTCCACAGATACACAGGGTACTGGAAAAATGCAGCAGCTCTTACCTTATACTTAGCTTTTGCAGGGAAGAATACAGAAAACAACTGAGAAGGAAAGAAGAACTGGGTTTGATGATATATCTGTCAGGATTTATGATCAATGGAAGCCACTGCCAACACAAGGAGAGCCATTCAGCACAAGTCAAAGGACACCTTTCTGACCTTTGTAGGTCTTTTGTTAGACTGGATCTAGAGTATCGTGTCACGTTTTCGTGCCTTCACTTGATGGAATCATCTTGGAAAAGGTTGAAAGGAGAGCCATAAGAAAGATTCCCAGCTAAAACAGCCTCAACTACTGAGGCCCAAAGAGCTGGTTCTGTTTGTCCTTTGAGCAGATTGACCTTACAGAGTTGAATTGTGAACCTATTAACAGATCATTTCAATTTGTCACCAAGAGGTCATGCACTTAAACTGCGCAGGATCCTCAATGTTAAGTACTTCCTTCCCCATTGAGAAGGATGCCTCTCAAATTTGATTTGATTTGATTTGATTCATTATTGTCACATGTATTGGTATACAATGAAAAGTATTGTTTCTTGCGTGCTATACAGACAAAACATACTGTTCATAGAGAAGGAAATGCGAGAGTGCAGAATGTAGTGTTACAGTCCTAACAAGGGTGTAGAGAAAGGTCAACTTAATGCAAGGTAGGTCCATTCAAATGTCTGACAGCAGCAGTAAAGAAGCTGGTGATGTGTGGGTTGATACATGACCTCAGAATTTTGTATCATTTTCCCAATGGAAGAAAGTGGAAGAGAGAATGTCTGCGGTGTGTGGGGTCCTTAATTGTGCTGGCTGCTTTGCTGAGGTAGTGAGAAGTGTAGACAGAGTCAATGGATGGGAGGCTGATTTGCGTGATGGATTGGGCTACATTCACAATCTTTTGTAGGACCTGGTCTTGGGCAGTGCAGGAGCCATATCAAGCAGCAATATAACCAGAAAGAATGCTTTCTATGGTACATCTGTAAAAATTGATGAGAGTTGTAGCTGACATGCCAAATTTCCTTAGACTGCTGAGAAAGTAGAGGCGTTAGTGGGCTTTTTTAACTGTGTTGTTGGCATGGGGAGACCAAGACAGGTTGTTGGTGATCTGGACACCTAAAAACTTGAAGCTTTTGACCCTTTCTACTTTGTCCCCATTGATATAGACAGGGACATGTTCTCCACTTCCTGAAGTCGATGACAATCTCCTTTGTTTTGTTGATATTGAGGGAGAGATTATTGGCTCTGCACCACCTCACCAGATTCTCTATCTCATTACCTCAAATGTACTGTCGCCAATGTAGTGTGTGTTACCTTCAAAAAGGATTTGAACCTTTCTTACTTCTTTCTTTTATTCAACATGGGACATGGGTGTTGCTGGCTGGCAAGCACTTATTGCCTATCCCTAGTTGGCATGGGAGGGTGGTTGAGATCCAACCACATTGTGGTGGTTCTGGAGTCACATGAAGACCAGACCAGGTAAGGATGGCAGATTTCCTTCCCTAAAGGATATTTATGAACCAGATTAGTTTTCAGACAATTGATAATGGTTTCACAGCCATCAATAGATTCTTAATTCCAGAATTTTAAAATTGAATTCAAATTCAATCATTTGCTGTGGCTGAATTTGAACTCGGGTCCCCAGAACATTAGTTGAGTTTTAGATTAATAGTCTAGCAATAATACCATTGGCCATCGCTTCTCCATCTAATTAAAAGTAAGTGATTGATGAATAGCATGATTATGACCAATGTTGCCTTCCATTTTGACCACATTAAGGGGATCTGTGAGGAATTTTCCAGGCTATTCACTCCCCATTTTGGATCTGGACATCTTTTCTAACTTGTTGTCTCTCCAAGGAGATTGAATGATTGTTAGGGAAGCGAAGCGGGGTGGTTAAAAAAATGGACAGCCAAAATGTTTTAGGCATCATGAGTATGAGACAGGCTGAAAAGAACAGCTTTCTTCTGGCCATCACTTTTTTTATGTTTGTACTGGCGTGTTGGTTGGAAATTTTATCAATGAAAAATATCAGACCAATAAAATCTCAGGAAATTGGCAATCACCATATTTGCTGGACAGTTTCAAGTTCTGTTGCTCAGTAGTTAGAAAGCACATAATCATTCAATTGATTATTAATCATCATCTTTCATATTAAAAGATTAATATTATACTTTCTTTCCTGGATCACATAAATTAGTACAGGCATTTGGTCAATATTAATTGAGGTGTACAATTCCGATGTAACTATACTCAGTGGACTTCATCTCAATTATGAGGGTCTCAAAATTACATTGTGTTTCTTAGCAGGCTATTGTTTTCAAAGATATGTACAATAATATGTGGAGAGTATGTCAAACACTTGATCAATGTAACATCATATATTCCAGCAAACATCTATATGGCCAGGGATTATTAATAGTTATACAAGGGACCAGATCAATAACTCCACAGAATTTTATGAAGTTAGCCTAGATTCCAACTTTTTCTGATTTTGGCCTTCAGGAGAGCAAAAGATATTTCGCTCCAGATATGATTCAATTGACCCACTAGGAGGCTTTTATTAAAACAAACTTTATTTTGTTAAAATATACCAAAAATAATTAACATAATTTTTACCAATTGGAAATACTTAAACATAATAACTATCTAAACATAATAACTTTCTATCTCTATAGTTCCAAGGTAAGCAATATTCTCATAGATATAAATCTCTTTTTTAAATCAGTACAAAAATGGATATGCTCATGTGAATGCTAGATTTCCAACCTTTTAACCCCTCTGGGCAGATCCAAAAAGACACTTGCCTTCTGACCCCTATAGAGCAGTTTCCAGGATATATGCTCAAACAATAGAAATTCAGAAAAAAAACCTAGTTTGTGGCAGATCCCAGAGAAATCAGTGCTATTTCTTCTTTTTACAGCTCCCAAAAAACAACTGAGCTGGGTTTCTCTGTTTGAGCCTAGTTATCTGATATTCCTGTCAGTCAACCCAATCCAGCTCTACTCTGCAAAACCCCTGGAGAAAACACTAAGAACAGCAGAACAGCATTTGTCCAGATTAAATCAAACATTCTAGAAATTGGGAGCAATTACACGGCTGCAGTAGCAATGCTGGGCTGTGGATATAGACCCAGTGGCACCAGTATTAGAACAGGCTTAAAAAAAAGGTCTTGCACAGAAACATAGCTCAAAAACATTTCTTAAAGGCACAGTATTGTCACACTTAGAAAGATGAGGAAATGAAATTTTAATATTCCTACACTCAGCTGGAGGGAATAGCATGGACTTCATGCCTGATGAACATGGCGGTATGCTACTTTCAGTAACTCAAAGCAAAGTGAAAATGACGAATGGTAAAATATCATCGTTAAACATTTGTAAACATTCCAAGGAGTGTCTATTGTCACAATAAACCCCATGGTGATAAAACATTTTATAGTAGATTCTTTAGTATCCCAGTTAGCAAATGAGTAAGATGAATGTCTTCTCTCCCGCTTTTAAGCCCAATCTTCTGAGCAACGAGAACAATTTCTTGAAATGTGACTGATAGTTATCCCATTGAGTGACAGTTGGGATGATGGAGCCAATGGCGAGATAGCTCACCCAGCTGGAGTATTTCTTGCCAGACACAATAAAATCAAGTTACGAGATGATCATCGTTAACCAACTGAGCCTTGATTTGCTGAAAGTGCAACTTTTGGAGATCGTTTTCAGCTGACGGGTAATCATATCAAAGTAAATCAAGATACAGTCAATAGATTTCATTAATTAGAAACAAATCAAAATACAAATAGAGGAAAGCAGGACTAGTGGAATTAGAGGCCAGAATCTTGTGTTCTGGAGTCTAGGTTCAGTGGCAAGAGCAGAAGTGAATATTGATGGGGAGGAGGGGTTGGGGGGATTGGGGTGGGGTGTGCAAGTTGGTTGGTCATGCCCAATCTTGTGCTGTTCAGCTCATTAAATATGAAACCTTGTGAAACTTGATGAATCTCACAGTGGGGATGGGTAGGAATTCACCATCTCTGCCATTATTTCATGGCGTTTGAAATCGGGGTTCAAGTCAGGCCCGCCTACCACTGGGATCATCCAGTCCCACCGAAGGTGAATGGATTTTTGTCTGGGCTGCCAAAGGTCCCGTGGCAGGACCTGCAGTGACGGGGCTGGAAAATACCAACTATTTTTTGTCCTGGGAAATGAACTGCAGAGGTTCACTCTGTCATCGACAAACTGATTTTTGGCTTAATGCCAAATCAATCTCCCTTGTCCACCAAGGTTCCCATTATCGGCAGACCCCAGAAAGTTCCGTCCAACATGTGGATAATTCTTTTTTATATTTGTTTGCTTAACATGTTGGTTTTTGACATTATTATTGCACCAACGTGCGTTAGTTTAACATAAATCCCGCTGCTGGTCAGATGCAGCACTGAGTCAGTGCTGCAATATCAGATGGGCTGTCTTTTTGATAAGGTGTTAAACCAAGGCCCCATCCACCCTCTCAGGTCTGCAGATGATGCCATGGTAGAATTCCCGCAGCGCGGATCCGGCTCTCCCCCAACACTCAGCCTCAGATCACAGCCTCCGAGGCCCCTGTGCTGAGATTTGCATTTCTCTAATCTTTTAATAAATGTGCGGAAAAGGCTCAAGACAAGATATGAGGCATTAATTAATCTGCTTTACAATAACAGAATTACAGTTACCTAACCTTGTGTTAGTTTGTATGCCAAGAGCAATGCCAAAGGAGAAATACGGCAGTGCCATGGAGCAATGCCAGGAGGCAGAGATGGGACAGTGCCATGGGGCGCGGCCAGGAGGCAGAAATGGGGCCAGTATCATGGAACAGTGCCAGAGGGCAGTGATGGGACAGTGCCATGGAGCAGTGCCAGGCGGCAGTGCCTGGAAGTGTCATGGAAAAGTGGCAGGAGGCAGTGATGGAACAGTGTCATGAAGCAGTGCCAGAAGGCAGTACCTGGAAGTGCCATGAAGCAGTGCCAAGAGGCTTGCCAGTCATTCCAGGAAGAGCACCGTGGTGGCAGGAAGAGATTCTGCAGTCAGTGTCAGCGAACAAAGTGCCAGGAAGTGGACAAAAAGTAAGTGGTAAGGGGAGTGTGTGTGTGTGTGTGTGTGTGTGTGTGTGTGTGTGTGTGTGTGTGTGTGTGTGTGTGTGTGTGTGTGTGTGTGTGTGTGTGTGTGTGTGTGTGTGTGGAATCAGCAGTGCTTTGGAGATGCCGGAGTGGGAAGGCGTTGGGGTTGGGGTCAGGAGTCAGGGTTTGGGGGAGCATGTTTAGGGTGCCTGTGGAAAGGTCGGGGATGGGAGGGGCAGGGAGGTGGTGTATGTGTGCAGAGACCTACAGGTCCCTGGGTCCAAAAGAGAGGGAGCCCCCAGTCAGAATGGGGCTGCTGGTGGAGACCCCTAACCTCTGCCCTCCCTTTCCAGCCTGAGATTGAACTTCCCTGAGCCCGCTCCGCACGCTGAACAATCAGCCAACCTGAAAATAAAGGCTGGGTGGTAAAAGGTGCATATTGGACCACTTAAGGGCCTTAAATGGGTCAAGGGCAGGCATTACATTCAAAGTATCAAAATGCAACCAGGTGGGGGCAGGCAGGATCACTGAACCATAGAAACCCTACGGTGCAGAAGGAGACCATTCAGCCCATTGAGCCTGCACTGACCACAATCCCACCCAGGCCCTATCCCCATAACCCCACATATTTATCCTGTTAATCACCAGACACTAAGGGGCAATTTAGCATGGCCAATCCACCTAACCCGCACATTTTTGAACTGTGGGAGGAAACTGGAACACCCAGAGAAAACCCACGCATACACGGGGAGAACATGCAAACTACACACAGACAGAGGCCAGATTTGAATCCAGGTTCCTGGCACTGCGAGACAGCAGTGCTAACCACTGTGCCACCGTGCTGATCCCGAAGGAAGTGATCCTTATACAAATACCATGTTCCGGTGGCCCCACTAAGATCTGATCAATGTTAACATAGCAATATGTACTGCTTGGGCTTGTATTGAAGTACTGAATGTGCAAATAACACATGGGATATATTAGAGATTAATGGAAAATTTGCTAGGGAGGGTTTGATTATTATTAAAGTGATAGGATTAAGCACAATTATGGAGCATAAACACCCAGAGTGGCCTGTTCCAACAATGCTAATACTTCGTAAGCTCATTTTGTTATTTCCAAGTTTGACGTTCAGAGTTTTAGTCAGGGTGACAGTGCTATTAATAATGCCTTTACAACTTTAACAATATGAAGTTGTTTTAAATATTTAATGCACTTGCTAAGCGTTCAAATCATTCTCATTTTCTGAACTACAGGGGAGATGCTGTTTAAACTGTTCAATTTTGATGTTTTCTGTTGATCTGCATTTTTTATTTGCAGCTAATTGTCTTGAAAGTTCTGCATTTAATTAGGTCGGTGTATGCAGAACAGAGTGAATATAGCAAGCAGCCTAATCAGATGTATACATTGAAGTCAAGAGGAAATAATGGCTGGAATTCTCCAACCTTGCACGCATTTAGGATTCTCTGGTCCCGCTGCTGGGAATAGAATTTTGACTGAACGGCAAATTCTCCATTCTCGCTGGAACGGAAGACAGGGTGTACGAGACCAGAACATTTCAGTCAAAATCTTGAATGCCATACAGACCAGGCATCCAAATGGTTAAGTATGTTGGGCACATGCCACTTTCAGAGAATAGGTCAGGAGACCTGGGCTACAAGTTCCACCCTGAGTGGAGCTTGCCAAGTCAGTCTTAAGACCATAACATATAGGAGCAGAACTAGGCCATTCGTCCCATTGAGTCAGCTCTGTCATTCAATTATGGCTGATAAGTTTCATAACTCCATTCCCCCAACTTTTCCCCATAACCTTCGATCCCCTTACCAATCAAGAACTTACCTATCTCTGTCTTAAATGCATTCAATGACCTGGCCTCCACTGCCTTCCGTGGCAATGAATTCCATAGATTCACCGCACTCTAGCTGAAGAAATTCCCCCTCATCTCTGTTCTAAAGGGTGATCCCTTTACTTTGAGATTGTGTTGACTGTGCTACAAACACGATAGATGGAATTTTATGAGATCTTTTTCTAAGTTACCTGTCTGAAAATGGGAGCATTCCAGATCCCATTTCTTGGGCGAGTTTTCACGCCCAATCTTATGCACTCTGTCTCTGAAAAGATGGGCTGTGGGCAGGGCTTAACTCAACTGATAGCCTGTAGAAGGAGGTATTACGTATGTGCAGACCTCTGATGCTGCACATGTGCATTAATAGTAGCAGGGTCTGACAGATAGAGAGAGAGCTGTCAGGCCCCTGCTACTGCAGGCAGCCTCAACTAGCTCCCTCCCTACAATCAAGGGAGCCTGTGGCCAAAGATGCAGCCCCCACCACTCAGACCAATTGAGGCCCCCGTTCCCCCCCTCACTGATCTCATGCAGAGTGATAGTGGGCCGCCCCTCTCTCCCAATGATCATAGGCAGAGTGGCAGTGAGTCTCCCTCACCCATTAGCCTGCCCCCCATTGGCTGCAGCCCCAGCCTGTCCCCATTAATCCCACCCCTTGACACTGCCCCCAAAGGCCTTGCCCCTGGCACTACCTGGTGGCCATTACCCAGGTGCTCAGTGGACATTGCCCAGGTGCCAGGCTGGCACTACCAAGGTATCAGGGTGGCACTACCAGTCTGGAACTGTCCAAGACTGGCCCTGCTCCTGGCACTGCCTTCAGCCTCCTGGGGGGGGCCTCAATGGCCTCCGGTTCCACTGGCGAGGCCAACACGACTGTTCCCTATTCATGGGGAGCAGACGTTTTCATCATCAGGGAGGAAGCCATAAAGGCCAGAGAACCTAGACAACTGAGTACCGGATCACTAAGCAGATGTAAAACTGCATTTAAATACATTTAAATCTCTGTCATACATTTCTGGTAAGAGACTGTGCTGTATATCCCAGTCTCATAAAATCGCAAGAGCCCCAAATTCGAGTGCGATCCTGATTTCTCGGCTGTTGTGCGATTTTACCAGCTTGTTCCGCCTATCGATGGGTTGGGCAAGTCGGTTAAATTCCGCCTGATGTTCAAATAAACAGTTCCAGTTAGTTTACACCTACTTACCTCGTGGCCTTTTTATCTTCCATCATTAGGCCTCAAACACAATGTAAGTCAGTACAACTGCCTCAATCCCATTGCTTAAGAAAGAATAGCAAGGGACAATATTTGATTGAGTCATTCCATGCAAACTGAAGACATTCTTCCTCAGAGTGTAAATTGGAATGTTGGTTCAATTACATTAGCCAATTATTGTCAATGAGCTTGAGTGACAGAAAGGCTCTGTGGTTTCCATGGTTACTATCAGAACAAAGAGTTGCTCGTCTTTCATCGTTACCTCTGCATGATTCAATCTGGATAGTTTGTACCACAACCTGCTTAAATATATATTGATTCACGACTGAGGTACAATACAACTGTCTTTTGATTGCATTCAATGATTATCAAATAAATGACAAGGAAGGAATCGACCTGCTTCCAAGGGTCAAGGTATAATACCCACCCCTGTAGGCTGCCTGCCCGACTATGGACTTCTGAACATCCTGAGAACTGTAAAAACCACTGACCGCTAATCCTGTAATTATTGACAAGAAGCCTTGCCCCTAATTGTACCCTATTGCTAACCATCTGTTATCTGTAAATGCCTGTTCTATCTACTACAAGTGCTGACAGGTCCCAAACAACATAAGCTCAGTTAACATGCCTCGAGGCAGCATGATGCAAGGATATTCTAACTTGCAATCCACAGAGGAAGGGTCTGAGGGGAGAACGGTTGACATTATAATCCATCAACATTTGAAATTCAAGGGAACACAAGACAAGTTTGTGCAACCTGCCCTCACAACTTAACACTTCAGGTCCTTGAATTGATTTATTATTGTCACATGTATTGGAGTGTGGGAGGAAACCGGAGCACACCCATGCAGACACAGGGAGAACATGCAGACAACGCACAGACAGTGGCCCGAGGCCAGAATTGAACCAGGGTCCCTGGCGCTATGAGGCAACAGTGCTAACCACTGTGCCACCCTTCGATGTTGCAAAGGGAAACTGCTTTAAGTTTCAGGCAAGTCACAGGAGTTATTTTTCTCAGTTGTTCCCTTCAACAACACTTGCTAAGAAGGAATCCTTGCCTCTCCCAGCCTGACAGACACTGAAGGAAATTTCCAGCCATTCACTGTAACAGCTGGCTGTCAGCAATCAGTCATCTCCCCGGCGCAGGACAAAGTTAAGATTTGAGTTAAGTTGCAGGATCGCAAGTCAGGCTTCATCAATTTTTAGAGCAATCAGTGAGAGACACTAAAAAGTGATGGTGGTAATGTTAGAAAGCAGAGTTCAGGAACGATGAAGGTGAATATTTGGGATTTTTCATGCAATACTGCATTGGAGCAAGCCACCTGTTTTCATTTCTCTACACCCTAGCTATGACTATAACACTACGTTCTGAACTCTCTCCTTTTCTTCCCTATTAACGGTATGCTTTATCCATACAGTGCCCAAGAAACAATACTCTTCACTAAATACTAATATGTGTGACAATAATAAATCAGATCAAATCAAATCTGATGCCGATGGGAGAAAATAGCAAGAGATCAAGGTAGACAAATAATTAACTTTTTAAAGAGCCTTGCAAACGGGATGAGTGTGCCACCAACAAAGATAACCCACACCTCCAGAGTAAGGTAAACATGGATGTCCATAGTAACCAAAAATCTCTCAGCCTATATGATACCTGAAGAGTGACAGAGAAATTAGAGAGGATTAGTCACTGTAAAATTGTGCAGAGCCTCTGAAAAACTCCAAAGCACAAGGGAGCTCCATCAATTACGCAGGACAATAAATTATTCTCATCTTTGTTTCTTCTTAAACTTCTCCAAACAATATTTTGCCAACTTCTACTCTCCTTAATGCTGATACATAATGGATCCTGGAAGCACTGCAGGACCATGCACTCTTTGGGCTGAAGTTTGTCAGTGGAGCACTGTCTGTGCTGAGTGTTCAGTGTTCTATTCACCACACTGGGACGTGGCTGAAATTGTCGGCTCAGTTAGTACTTTCCATTGCAAAGGACATGGTCCAAGATCACTCTCAGCAGGGATGATTGAAGTGTCGTAGGTGAACTCAAAGCTCCGCAAGGATTCTACCAGCCAATACCCTGACATGGATCCACATGTGAACAGTCCTGGCACCACACTTTAGATCTCTCATTTACTTACCTTGCCTGATTTCCCCAGCAACATCCCCTCACACCATCCCCCAACTTCCTTGTACCACACACAAGACCAGGCCCTTCCCATTTCCACGCTCTTGACCCCATCCTCTGTCCTCCCTTGGATCCACTTCCTCTCTTCCACTTCCCCAACTCCATTCCACACCTGCCCTACCCCCATCACTGATCCGCCGTTGTCATTCCCGAGCCTCCATTCAATTTGCCATTCTCCTGCTCTCCTGCCATTACCCATGGCGCAGAATGTTGTGACCAAAATTGTTGCCTCAACCATGTACAACAACAACTGGCTTCATCGTGTTACTGTAATGAGATGGTGATGGTTTTTCTATGGCATGTAACTTCACGAGGATGCTTCCAATTCAAAGGAGTAAACGTGTTGAGAAGCTGTGAGATATTTTATTTTGATAAGGCATTATAAACATATATAAGAGTGTGGATGCTTTGGAGAGGGTACAGAAGAGGTTTAACAGGATATTGTCTGGTCTGGAGGATATTAGCTATGAGGAGAAGTTGGATAAACTCCGTTTGTTCTCACTGGAACGATGGAGGTTGAGAGGTGACCTGGTAGAGGTTTACAAGATTAAGAGTGGCATGAACAAAGTGGGTAGTCAGATGCTCTTTCCAAGGGTAGGAAAGTAAAGTACTAGGGGACAGAGGTTTAAGGTGCATGGGGAAAAGTTTAGAAGAGATGTGCGAGGCAAGTTTTTTTTTACAGAGGGTGGTGAATGTCTGGAATGCGCTACCCAGGGAGGTGGTGGGAACAGGTATGATAGCAGCACTTAAGCAGCATCTAGACAAATACATGAATAGGATGGGAAAGGAAGGATATGGACTTCGTAAGTGCATATAGTTTTAGTTTAGACAGGCACCATGATCGGCGTAGGCTTGGAGGGCCGAAGGGCCTGATCTTGTGCTGCACTGTTCTTTGTTCTATGTTGTATCGAACGCAATACATAATCAGAGAGAGGTGACTATGCAGGGATCAGTTAGAGTCATATTCATTCGAGAAAGGAAGTTTTACTTTCCACTGCGATATCTGGCTGATTGCCACCCTCACACAACATGGTGGAATACGCACCCTGGCTACAAAGAATTGATAAAGGAAACACAGAAGGAAATGAAAATTGCTGCTTTTTTCGGGAGATGGGTGGGTTCTCAGAAATTACTAATCACTTGGGCAGGAAGAAATTTACCTTCACGATCATTCACAAATCGGACTTTGCCTTGGGAAGAGGAAATATTTCAGCACAGCATTTGTATGCTGTGTTATCATTCGATTCAATCAATGCTGTGAGGCTTATTTAAACAGAGAGAATCAATAGCCCAGGGCGAAATATTCCATTCTGTGCAGTATCCTTTTTGTCCTGTGTTTGAAATCCAAGGTAAATGGGGCTCACAGAGTCACAGACGTTTACAGTATGTAAACAGGCCCTCCGGCCCAGCTTGTCCATGCCGCCCTTTTTTTTTAAACCCCTAAACTAATCCCAATTTCCTGCTTTTGGCCCATATCCCTCTATCCCCATCGTACCCATGTAACTGTCTAAATGCTTTTAAAAGACAAAATTGTACCCACCTCTATGACTATCTCTGTCAGCTTGTTCCAGATACCCTTTGTGTAAAAAAATTGCCCCTCTGGACACTTTTGTATCTCTCCCCTCTCACCTTAAACCTATGCCCTCTAGTTTTAGGCTCCCCTATCTTTGGGAAAAGATATTGACTATCTACTTTGTCTATGCCCCTCATTATTTTGTAGACCTCTCTAAGATTACCCCTCAGCCTCCTACGCTCCAGTGAAAAAAGTCCCAGTTTATTCAGCCTCTCCTTATATCTCAATCATCAAGTTCCGGTAGCATCCTAGTAAATCTTATCTGCACTCTTTCTAGTTTAATAATATCCTTTCTATAATAGAATTGCACACAGTATTCCAAGTATGGCTTTACCAGTGCCTTGTACAACGTCAACAAGACGTCCCAACACCTGTATTCAATGATCTGACTGATGAAACCAAGCATGCCGAATGCCTTCTTCACCACTCTGTCCACCTGTGACTTCACTTTCAAGGAGCTATGAACATGTATCCCTAGATCTCTTTGTTCTGTAGCTCTCCCTCATGCCCTATCATTAATTAAGTCCTGCCCTAGTTCAATCTACCAAAATGCTTCACCTCGCATTTATCTAAATTAAACTCCATCTGCCATTTGTCAGCCCACTGGCCCAATTGATCAAGATCCCATTGCAATTGGAGATAACTTTCTTCACTGTCCACTATGCCACCAATCTTGGTGTTATCTGCAAACTTACTAACCATGCCCTCTATATTCTCATCCAAATCATTAATATAAATGACAAATAACAGTGGGCCCAGCACTGATCCCTGAGGCACACCGCTGGTCACAGGCCTCCAGTTTGAAAAACAACTCTCTACAACCACCCTCTGGCTTCTGTCAAGAAGCCAATTTTGTATCCATTTAGATACCTCACCCTAGATCCTGCAAGATTTAACTTTATGCAACAATCTACCATGTGGTACCTTGTCAAAGGCCTTGCTAAAGTCCTGAAACATGCTATATCTGACTGGATTTTTAGTAGCTTTACTTTCAGAATTCAGGTAATCTTAAAAATTGATCGCTTTCCAATGAATTCTCTAACTTCCAAAATATAGGATGAGCTAATACAGAAAAGATGGGTTTATTTTCTAAGCTTTGGTGATTGGGGTTCTGTTTTTGATAATTGCGAGAAATCTTGCTCTGTGGTATTATAACCAAAGACGCCAATGCATTTCTTTCAAACATCCTTGTCTGTTATTTTAAAAGAAGGGTTTTTAACTTTTTTCTTTGTATACCTCCCTTCCTGTGTCTCAGAGAGTCGTGATGTGGCGATGCCGGCGTTGGACTCTCCACTCACCTGACAAAGGGGCAAACCCCAAAAGCTTATGGGTTTACTATCAAATAAACTGGCTGGACTTTAACCTGGTGTTGTGAGACTTTTTACTCAGAGAGTCGTACAGAGCAGAAAAGATCCCTTCGGCCCACTGGATCTGCTCCAACAATAACCACAGCTAAAGTCACTCTAATCCCATTTTCCAGCACTTATCCCATATCCTTGCATGTTAGAATGTTTCAAGTGCTGATCCAAAGATTTTTTAAAGGTTGTGAGATGTTTGGCCTCCATTACCTTCCCCGGCAGTGCATTCCTGATTCCCATTACCCTCTGAGTTAAACCTGCTTTTCTCAAATCCCCTCTGAATGTCCTGCCCGTCACCCAAAACTATACCTTCTCATGATTAACCCCCTCAACCAGAGGGAACTATTGTTTCCTATTCACCTGCCCATATCCCACATAATCTATCAAACCTCAGCAGAGTTATGCGATGAGGAAACAGCTCTTTGGATGAAACTTGTGGCGTTTGGGATATAATTCAGAATAGTATGTGTTAAGTGGCAGCTTAATGCTACAAAGTTTATTTATTAGTGTCACAAGTAGGCTTACATTAACACTGCAATGAAGTTACTGTGAAAATCCCCCTGTCACCACACTCCGGTGCCTGTTGGGGTACACTGAGGGAGAATTTAGCATGGTCAATCCACGCTAAATGTGGACCATGGGAGAAAACTGGAGCACCCGGAGAAAACCCACGCAGGCATGGGTGGACATGCAGAGTCCACACAGAGAGTGATCCGAGCCGGGAATCAAACCCAGGTCACTGGCACTGTGAGGCAGCAGTGCTAACCACTGTGCCACTAATGGTTCTGTTATTAGTTCAGAGGATCACAGGGGAATGGAACAGAGAAATATCCAACTAGCGGGCGGTATGGTGGCACAGTGATTAGCAGAGCTGCCTCACAATGCCAGCAGCTGGGTTTGATTCCCGACTTGGGTGACTGTGAAGAGTCTGCAGGTTCTCCGGAGTATGATGACAGGGGATTTACACAGTAACTTCACTGTAGTGTTAATATGAGCCTGCTTGTTACAATAATAATAATAAATAAAAAGAACAGTGCAATGATTATGAATATTAAGGGTGGATTTTCTGGCTGCGCTCACCCCAAAACTGGAAAATCTCATCCAAAGTCAACGGACCTTTTGATGATCTGCCCCTCACCATTCTGATTTCTGTGGCGGGCGTAGTGGTAAAATTCACCCCTCAGACTTATTACTAATTAAGGCGTCCTACCATAACTGGTGGTTATAGGTACTTCCTGTTACAAATGTTACGTGGAAATTAGTAATTTTAATATTCAATTTCCATGAAAAACTGGGAATTCCAATCATGCCCAGCTTCCCATTAATTTAATGCATTTCTTTCAAACATCATTGTCTGTTATTTTAAGAGAAAGGTTTTTAATTCTTTTCTTTGTATACCTCCATTCCTGGTATCTCAGAGAGTCGTACAGAGCAGAAAAGGTCCCTTTCGCCCATTGAATCTGCTCTGACAATAACACAGCTAAAGTCGCACTAATCTCATTTTCCAGCGCTTGTCCCATATCCTCGCATGTTAGGATGTTTCAAGTGCTGATCCAAATATTTTTTAAAGGTTGCAAGATTTTCGGCCTCTATTACCTTCCCAGGCAGTGCATTCATTCGTCCTAACAGGAGGAGCAGCTATTCAGGCATGTGTACACTCACCATGCCTCCAGTAATAGCCCAATGGTAGGATCTGTATCTGGATCTGGCATCCTGCTGGCAATCGGCAGTGCCATGCCGGTTTGGATAGGGTCAAGCCTGAATCTGTTTGGTCAGGTTATTTGTTTGGCCCATGTGCAACCCTGGCACAAGTCACCCTGTGGCACAAGGCCTTGCTCTAAAAATGTATATGGAATGATGGTCTGGCTGCTGAGCTTGTCACGATTTCATATTGATATACAGACACCAGTAACTCAGAAGGGATGGTGTAAACACGTTGTGGATTCATTTAATTAAACCAGGCGCTTGAGAACATACATACGCGTGGGTAGAAAACTTGAGGATATTGGCAGCAGAGCTGTGTGCGCTATGTTCTGCTCACAAATCAAAGTAAGACTAAGGTTAGATCACATGGCACACTTCTAGCGATAGCATGCTGCTATCCCTTAAAGTCTGGCACAACAGAGATGGCCAGCAGTCCAAGAGCATTTTAGTTGCTATGGGAAATGAGAAGGCCTCTAAACCTGAGGCTGAGTGCTCAGGGTAGCCAATGAGGTTAAACTGAGACTTCACTTGATGCAATTTTTCAAAACCATCTCAGCCTTTTGGCTAAGATGAAGCTTTGGGATCAAGCCCAGGAGGGGGCGTAATGCCTCATCCTGTCAGGTCGGGTCTTGTTTGATCAAGCCCAAAATGGGATGTATATCCTTGCCTTGTCATCTTGGATCTGGTCTCCCCCTCCTGTGGGGAACTGATTGGATTTAATTGGCTTTTTTGATTAGGAATAAAGTACCAAAAAGTACAAAACAAAAGTGCAGGCGGATTTGGAAGGGAAAGGTAACACCTTCCTATATAGACCTCATTTACCTGCCACCAATCCAGGGAAAAACTAGGTACTATTCAAAAATATCCTCTTTTTCAGTCGTTCCTGTACCTCAGAGATTTCCCACTTCACCATAAGGCAAATCAAAAGCACTGTGTAAAATCATAACAGCATAAGAAAGAATAGCCAAAGTATGCTATATAACCCTTAATATGGTAAATACTCAAAAATAAGACAATTTCTCCTTACCATAAATAAGATTATGATAAGGCCACATTTGGAGTGCTGCGTACAATTCTGGTTGCCCTACTGTAGGAAGGGTATTATTAAACTGGAAAGAGTGCATAAAAGATTTACTAGGATGTTGCCAGGACTGCAAGGTTTGAAATATAAGGAGAGGCTGCAACTTGTTTCCCTAGATTGGAGGAGGATGAAGTTTGACCTTATATAGGTTTATAAAATCATGAGGGACATTGGTAAGGTGAATAGCAAAGGTCTTTTCCCCAGGGTAGGGCAGTCCAAAACTAGATGGCATAAGTTTAAGGTGAGCGAGGAAAGATACAAGAAAGTCAAGGTTGGGAAGGCCAGTGGGCAACTTTCTCATCCGCCACCAATTAAAGCCCTTAAGTGGTCAAATATTGCCCGCTTAAAGGTGCCATCCCACTGTTGCATTTATTAATTGAGCAATGGTGAATTGCCATGCATGAAGCATGCCAAGCAATCACAGCATGTTTGCATGCTGTTTCCATGGGACACCTCTTATTCAATAGCAGGGTCTCATCATTGGGAAGTGAGGAGAGGGAGGGCCTACTGAAAGGCACTCTCTTGCCCTTTCTGGCAACCTCCTTTATCTCCCCTTCCACCATCTCATCCACCACTCGCCTGTCCCTGGGCCCCTCCTCAAGCCAGGGGTGTAGTACTTGGAACAGCCACCACCTCCCCTACAGGTACTGCTCAGCACAGAAGAGGCACCAGTTTCTGATTGGGTTGTAACTCTCAATAGGCTGGCCTGCCTTTGACCTTGCAGGAAAGACCCACCAATTGCCTGAAAAGCGCCTGAGTGGTACTTAATTTGGTATGTGTTCCTATTGGGTGACATGGAGCTCTTCCTTCCTTTCCAGCCAGGGGTCAAGACCCCCATCACCTCCATTAATTTAATCAATTAACTCTATTTCCCTGTCCACAGATGTGGCTAAACTTGTTAGATATTGAAGGTTGTTTCTGCTAATTTTCTCTTCTATTGTCTGTTGAGTTACTGATCAGTATAGCAGGCCTGAGGAAATCCATCCTGCACAGCTAAGTAGTTTGAATATCAGTCAAGACATGGACTCAATGGGCAGGATTTTCTGGCTCACCCCAAGACAGGAGAATCTTGGACAGAGGTAAACACAGTAAGAAGTCTCACAACACCAGGTTAAAGTCCAACAAGTTTATTTGATAGTAAACCTACAAGCTTTTGGAAATGCTGTTCCTTCGTCAGGTGTGTGGAAAGTTCTGATGTACTCAGAAAGTACTCAGAACTATCAAATAAACTTGTTGGACTTTAACCTGGTGTTGTGAGACTTCTTACTGCACTCACAATGTCTCAGGCTTGATGTTGTTGTGTACATCGTTGGTACAATTAATCCTGTGCTATCATGCTGCTGAAGGTAATTACTTCTGATCTGAAATATATATTGCGCTGTGAATTCTTGATACAGGGGATCTCTTTTAACAAATAGACATCTTATCTGGCTTCCTCTGCAGTGGCAGAACTATCAGGATTTCTTGAACAGGAGTTCTCACCTCACGGTCCAGCATAAGAAGAGGCCATTTTGCCCTGTGTCACAACGTGAGTCTTTAGTCTGCACGTAAGTGATGGTATAATGGTTAGTACTGCTGCCTTACAGTGCCAGTGACCCAGGTTCGATTCTACCTTTGGGTCACTGTCTATGTGGAGTTTGCACATTTTCCCAGTGTCGCGTGGGTTTCCTCCAAGTGCTCTGGTTTCCTCCCACCGTCCAAAGATGTGCGGGTTAAGCTGATTGGCCATGTTAAGTTGCCTCTAAGATGTGTAGGTAAGGTGGATTAGGGGTTACGGGGATCAGGCAGGTAGGGGAGGGGACCTGGACAAATTATTAGTCAGTGCGGACTTAATGGACCGAATGGCTCTTTCTGCACTGTAGAGATTCTATGATTCTCTAAGGTGAATAACAGATAGTGACTAGCACTGTTATATAGTTTTGAAATTTTGGTTTTAACCTTGCCCTGAATTCCTGCTCCAATTGTGTATCCAACAAGGAGATGGAGAGCAGTTCAGAGGAAGGCAATTGTGTTTGCATTTGTAATAAAGCAGCTGTTCGATCTTTTAGTGTTCTTTGGCACTTAAAAGACATGTAGCACCATTTGACTTTGTCACTGCTTGTTGAGTATAAAAATGTTCTGTCAGGCCAACAGATGCACCCGCACTAGTTGCCAATCATTCTAGAACATAAAGCTGTATCTATTGAGAGCTTTGTCTTAGCCCCTGATTCCCATGAAGAGTATGAGAATCGTTAAATGATAGAAGATAAAGTCATTACTATACTCTGAAGACATTAGGAGAATGTTACTGCAAGATAATCTTCATCCAGCCAGATGTTCATCGTGTGACTCAGTCAGGTCACTCATCAGTAACTCAAATAGTTTGATCTTCAATTCTGTGGTGTGATGATGATTGGTCAGTAATAATGTTTGCAAGATAGTTTTTCTTAACTCCATTAGTAGCATTCTTTCTTTTGTGCCTGGAGGTGGTGGGTTCAAACACCACTACAGGAGTTACATCTGAGAAGAGGAGAGAATACCCCTACAGTGCAGGAGAGCATTCGGCCCATCGAGCCTGCGCAGACGACAGTGCCACCCAGGCTCCACCCCCAATACCTCACATATTTACCCTGCTAATCCCCCTGACATTAAGGGGCAATATAGCATGGCCAATCCACCTAACCTGCACATCTTTGGACTGTGGGAGGAAAACGGAGCACCCGGAGGAAATCTGCACAGACACGGGGAGAATGGACAAACTCCACACTGACAATTACCTGAGGCCGGAATTGAACCCGAGTCCCTGGCACTGTGAGGCAGTAGTGCTAACCACCGTGCCACCATGCTGCAGTCTCAGCTTTGATTTCAGTGCAGCATTGGCAGGACTCTGCAGCCAAGGGTGTCTTTTGGGTAACAATTTTAAAAAGTCTCCATCTGCTTATTAAAGTGAACATGAAAGTTCCCGTGGCATTAGTTGAAGCAGAGCTGGGGAGTTTGCCCAACAATGTTAATCTGCTCATTTGCATATTTTTGGATTGGCTGAGAACTAATTGGCCATCACATTTGCTGACTTAAGGGTGTGTAATAGGACATCCTAAGGATGCAAAAGACACAACATAGACACAAAGTTATTGCTCTGAAGTTTATGAAGCATCTTGACAGAGCAATAATGTGGATTGAAAAGGAATGGAAGATAATGGTTGCCATCGTCCAATCCAACAACATATTTGTGTTTTCTGTGGCAAAGTGAAACTTAAAGTAATGAAAATTGATATGGAGAGTGGATGTGGGGCAGTGCTTGGGTGGGGATAGGAGGGAAATTCAGCCATTGGCTGAAGAGCCGGAATGACCCCATCCCCCCTCTTTTTGCGAAGGCCTACCAGGTGTTGTGTCACTCAGGCACTAATCAGAACAGCAACAGGCCTCCCCCGGATTCAAGGACCCCAGCACCATAGGTCTTTGTGCTACCAGACAGACAGTGGTTGCAGTGGGTAATACACCCTCGCAAGCCTCGGATTGAGGAGGGGGCCAGGCACAGTTGTGTGCTGACTCAAAGGGGGTCGTGCGATGGGTGTGATGGGGGGGGTGGGGTCAGCAGCAACAGACTTAATTGGGATGGCAGCAGTAAGGTGAAGGGGTCCATACTTTTCACCCTCCTGCCCACCTCAGTGCCAAACCCTTCCATGGTGATGGCAGTCCCTAGGAGATGGTCCGGGATTCTCTGATCTCGTTCGAGCTGCCAGCAAGAGTGGGTAATTTGGTGCTCAGCCAAAACTCCATTCACTGCAGTGGGCCTGGAGAATCCCAGCCGGGGTGAGGTCGGAGAATTCCGGCTGGGAGTGAGGTTGGACAATCCCAACTGGGGGTGTGGTCGGAGAATTCCAGCTGGGAGTGAGGTTGGAGAATCCCAGTCGGGGGCGAGGTCGGAGAATCCCAGTCGGGGGCGAGGTCGGAGAATCCCAGTCGGGGGCGAGATCGGAGAATCCCAGTCGGGGGCGAGGTCGGAGAATCCCAGTCGGGGGCGAGGTCGGAGAATCCCAGTCGGGGGCGAGGTCGGAGAATCCCAGTCGGGGGCGAGGTCGGAGAATCCCAGTCGGGGGCGAGGTCGGAGAATCCCAGTCGGGGGCGAGGTCGGAGAATCCCAGTCGGGGGCGAGGTCGGAGAATCCCAGTCGGGGGCGAGGTCGGAGAATCCCAGTCGGGGGCGAGGTCGGAGAATCCCAGTCGGGGGCGAGGTCGGAGAATCCCAGTCGGGGGCGAGGTCGGAGAATCCCAGTCGGGGGCGAGGTCGGAGAATCCCAGTCGGGGGCGAGGTCGGAGAATCCCAGTCGGGGGCGAGGTCGGAGAATCCCAGTCGGGGGCGAGGTCGGAGAATCCCAGTCGGGGGCGAGGTCGGAGAATCCCAGTCGGGGGCGAGGTCGGAGAATCCCAGCCAGAGGTGAAGTTGGAAAATTTTGCCACTATCTGTAGTGTAGTGAAGGTGTGAATAATTATAATTGTTTTCAGTTTCATCAGTTTGGGTTTCTGTCGTTTGGCCTTCTACTAGTTATTGACATTGTTATTTATCCCTTTTGTGTTACAATGACAAGCAGTTATTTGATTGATTTGAGTTAACTGTATTAAAATACCCAAAAAAGTACTTTCTTACCACTAACCTGCTTTTGTAGCAGTTCACATTTGTTCACATATATTCTCATCTTGGCTCACCAAGTCTGACACTTACTCCCAGATCTCCTTTCTGACATTCCTTGATTTGTGACTATCAATGGAATTTTCCTGTCCCCTCACCACGCAAATCATAGTGGGCGGGACACAGACCATGCAAACGTCCATTGATCTTGGGTGGGGTTTTCCGGCCTTGGGGCGAGCACAGCTGGAAAATCCTGCCCTATGAGCTGATATTTTGTGTGAGGTCGCCTAGTTGCTATTTCAACACGAGTTTCTTGCACCTACTTCTGCGGAGACCATTCCTTCCTGCCTTCAAATATTCGATTGTCATCTGTAAATTGTAATCTGTAAAAATCTCGCGTAATGCCTTCAGTGCAATTTCTCACAGAAATGAAACACTGGATTCACCCAAATATACTTAGTCATGGGAATGTTTACAGGCCCTTTGACCCAACTTGTCCATACTGCCCTTTTTTTAACCACTAATCTAATCCCAGTTTAGCCTATTTCCTTCCATACCCGTCTTAATCATATAACACAAAAGGCAAAATTATACCCACCTCTACTACTACCTCTGGCAGCTTGTTCCAGACATTCACCACCCTTTGTGTGAAAAAATTGTCCCTCTAGACCCTTTTGTATCTCTCCCGTCTCACCTTAAACCTATCTCCTCTAGTTTTTGACTTCCCTACCTTTGGAAAAAGATGCTCTCTAGCTGATCTATGCCCTTCATTATTTTATAGACCTCTATAAGGTCATCCCTAAGCCTCCTATGCTCCAGAGAAAAAAGCCCCAATCTATTCAGCCTCTCCTTATAATTCAAACTATCAAGTCCCGCTCATTCTGCAGTATGTGTGATTGCTGAGCTAGTTCAACAATATCCTTACAGATTGCGAAGCAACAATTTAATGATATTTATTTTTGCACCGTAAAGATCTAAGTTTCTAGAATGTACAGAGAATAAGCGCGAGGCTGCTGAAAAATAAAATGGCAAATAAAATGCATAAAATTGAATATGCTCACTGCACATTGAGACTAAATTGATGCCCAAAAGGTTAAAAACTATGCTTGCTAGGAATTAAGGCAGGCATGAAACATTTTCATTTTAAAAGTTGAATGGAGCTTCACTAATAGATTTCACTGTTAATAATGACCTCACAGTAGGGGCTCACAGCAATTTCATTTTAGAAGCTTTGCAGTCTTTGTTTTTTCTCTCATAATTCAGATTGTTTCAAGAAAAGTCCAGGCTTTTACGCTATTTAATTATGTGGTGACTTTTAAGAATTGTTGGAAGGTCTGAATTAATTAACAACACACTTAAACCCTTCTGAGAACCAGCGCCCTTTTCTTAATGCTTCTTACATTTTGTGCCTTTTGTTTCAAACCCCCAGGCTTGGCAACAACAGCTCTCAGTACTTGCTGTGTTGAAAAGGTAGTGTGTCAGCGAGGTACAGCCTTGTGCACACACCAGCTGATAACCTAGTCCTCTCTTGGCAATGACTTATGGGGAGGAGAGAATGTGCAGTGATTGTTGGTTAGCGCTGCTACCTCACAGCGCCAGGGACTTGGGTTCGATTCCAGCCTCGGGGTGGGGTTTCTCTCTTTGTCTGCGTGTGTTTCCTCCAGGTGAGCCAGTTTCCTTCCACACACCAAAGACATGCGGCTTAGGTGGATTGGCCATGCCAAGTTACCCCGTAGTTATAGGTAAGGTGGATTAGGCATTATGGGGATTGGGCAGGCATGTTGAGGTGCTTAGTTGGTGCAGACTCAATGGGTTGAATGGCCTCTTTCTGCAGTGTAATGATTCTATGATTGTATGAGGTAAACAACCAGGGTGATCCCATTTCCTCCCACACTCCAAAGATGTGCCGGTTAGGTGGATTGGCTACGACAAATTGTTCCTTAGTATCGGCGGAACTAGCAGGGTAAATATGTGGGATTAAGAGAATTGGGCCTGGGTAGGATTGTTGCTGGTACACACACGATGGGCCGAGTGGCCTCATTCTGCACTGTAGGATTAACTTTCATGAATAAGGTTTATTTAGGGCAGCCTCAAGTACATTTCTTACATTCTTCAGTTAGAGGCAACAAAATCACTTCTGAACCTGATATTGCTGCGACTATCTGATATTTTCAAAAGCAATCAGCTGTGGCAGGAGTCTCTATTGAGCGAGTCCAAAACTAATTTGGATGTCTTGTTGTTGGATATCATGGTCTCATTGTGTCACTGCGGAGGATGTACAAGATAAGTAAGTCATTCCAGGAAGCCCAATTCTCTTTGCTATCTGAGATTGAATCCAGAGAATTTGCAGTCATAATAGTGATTTGAATCAAACTCCAGGTCAGTGATGAGGAAGATGGCAACAGGAAAGCATGAATTAATGTGAAAAAAAATTCAAAATAATTTCTTGCAGAAGTTTTAAACCTTATCAGTGCAAAGATGCGGTGAAATAAAAAAAAGGCACCAGTCTGTCACATGAATATGTTTGACTAGTTCATACAGAGTCTCAACTGCCAAATATCTGTCTGCATCTTGCTCCAGTTTCTGTAACAAATTCAGCTGTAGGTTTGAACCAAAAGCAAATGTTATTCTTGGAATTTAATTCAGCTACTTTATTGTACCTAGCAACAGAGGAACAGGAGCAAGCCATTCAGCTCCTAAAGCCTGTTCTGCCATTTAATTAGATCATGGATCATCTGGGCCATTAATTCCAGTTACTCACATTTGAGACACGGAACTCAATACACTTACCGAGCGTATATCTATCAAATTCAACATAGGAATTTTCAACATTCATGATTTTATGGGCACAGTAAGAAGTCTCACAACACCAGGTTAAAGTCCAGCCGGTTTATTTGGAATCATGAGCTTTCGGAGCGCTGTTCCTTTATCGGGTGAGTGGGTTAAGGTTAGGGTGCCCCACCCACCTGATGAAGGAGCAGCACTCCGAAAACTCATGATTTCAAATAAATCTGTTGGACTTTAACTTGGTGTTGTAAGGCTTCTAACTTTGCCCATCACAGCCTGACGCTGGCATCTCCACTTCATGGTTTTGTGGGAGACAATATCAGATCTTCACTCTCCTTTGTATGAAGCTGTTCTCCGATTTCCTGAAAAGTCCTAGCCGTCATTTTAGTTATCACCATTTTTATTCCCTAGGTCTAACATGAGAAAAAAAACCTTTGCTGTTCCGGTCTATCAAATATTTTTTTGAAATTATTTTGAATGCCTCAGTTAGATCACCTCCTCATCTTTCTCAACTCAAACAGCAGAATTTTACATGACGGATTTCTCTGACCTTGCCCCCACCGCGGCTGGAATTCTCTGGTTCCGCGGTTATCGGCAGTATTTTGGCCGAGCGCTGTATTTTCTGTTCTCATTGGCAGTGATGGCGGGGTGAACAAGATGGGAGAACCCAGCCGTGAAGTTCCGGTGCACTTCAGAACCAGGAGCGTGTAAAATTGAGCAGGAAGATTTTGGACATGCGTGCCAACGATATCGTGCCCTCACACCACATTTCAGTCGGCTGGAGAGAGTGGGAAGCGTGCCCACCAGCAATAAAGAAGCCAGCTTAAATTAATTAATTAAACAGCAATTAACTGTGATTTAAGTGGCCAATCTGCCTTTATGTTTGGTGGGCAGGCTGATGGTCAGCTGCCCTTTACGTTTAAGCTATAACCTTGACCCAGGGTGGGTTCAAAGGTCACGGCTCAAATAAAATTAACAAATGTGTTTGGCGATCAACGTCTTTGTATGATTGTGCTGCATAGTCCCTCATGGCACAGTTTTTCTGTTGATTTTTTATTTTTTATAGTCCACAGCTCCCTCAAACAGCTGTCCCCCTGAGGGCGCAGGTTGGAACCGCCAGCCCACACATTCCCTTTTCTTGGTGCTGCCCTCCCTGGCAATGTTCAGCCTTTCGCAGAGCGCACTCCACGCTGGAACTTCATGCACTTTGTTGGCCTTCAGGACCAGGAACCCAACCGCCATCTCGGATTAGATGGTAGACCCACTCCTGGTCATTAATTGGTCCTTTAAAAATCTGAGTTGGTATGTCTGATCTTTTGGGGTCAGGACCCAGAAGAAAACCGACTGCTGGGCCCCCTCCCCAGAACTGGAAATCCTAACTAAATGCCATCTACAAACTTTTATACACAACTCTCTATTGCTTCATTCAAGTTATTAATAAAACTGGTGGAAAGCTCAGATCCCATTAGAAATCCCTGGCAATGCTACCTGTTACATTCTGACAATCCGCTTCTCCCTTTATCCCTGCTATCTGTCACCTCCCTCCCAACCAAATTTCGATCCACATCCCCAAGTTACCTTTGCTTAAATGCGCCCTTATTTTTTTGAATAATCCCTTTGTATTTATTATTCCCACTGACAGACCATATGGACAACATCGCCACCTTTTCAGCAACCTCATCCAGAAATTCAACTATGTTAGTCAGACATGACTGTATAAAAAATAAAGCATAGAAAGACTGTATAGCATGTTTGCCAGTCAACTCGGCAATATCTATGCTATGGGATCTTAAATAATGAATAATATCACTATATAATAACAAGCTGACCTTCTATGCTATCTTTGTATATTGTATCCAAGCCTGTGCTAACAACAAGTCTTGCGTATGGTTGTTTGTGCCACAGTGTAAAAGGGGGGAACTTCGACCTGAGTAAATTGGACTTCGCCTCAGACCAGGATTGCAAACGAGACCAGGACCTTTCAAACTCCAGACCAGCCACCGTTACCACAGTCCCCGATGGGCAGAAAGGCGTGAGACTCGTTGCTTGCATTTCTCTTGTATTGTTTACTCTTTTGCAAGAGAATCCTAGAATTAAAGAACCCCACAGTGCAGAAGGAGGCCATTCAGCCCATTGAGTCTGCACCAGCCTAAATCCCACCCAGGGCCTATTCCTGTAATCCACATATTTACCCTGCTAATCCCCCCTGACTAAGGTCAATTTAATATGGCCAATCAACTTAACGCGCACATCTTTGGAACATATACTATTTGGAGATTGTAATTCTAGCTGTCTCTTGTTTGAATTCTCCCAGATCATTAAAAGAACAAAACAGAACAATGACCTTGCCTTCATGAATCCATGTTAAGTCTCTTTGATCAGTCCAGGCTTTGTTCAAATACTTAGCCACTCTATCACTGATAATCGACTCCAGTAACATCCCTGTAACCAATGCTAAATTGTAAAGTTACAGGTGTAAAGTGAAGTTCCTGATCACAGTCACATGACTCTGAACAGGAAGGTGTAACCTCATCGACTTGAAGCAGATTGTTTACTTTGGGAAATAGATCAGAAATCACAAGTGAAAAACTCAGCCCAAAATTGGAAAATACAACATTCTGGCATTGAGCAGTACGCTTACAAATCCTTCAAAAGTTTCTGAATTGAAAGAACTTTATTTTCACCGAACCACATTCGTCGCAATAGGCAAATTTACGGAGAATTGATAACTGCGCAGTATTAAATGGGACTATTTAACGTGGATAGTTTCAGCCTTGCTGATGTTGGCTGGAATTCTCTGGCCGTTCACACCGGCAGGGTTAGGCATGGGGTGACGCCAATGGGAATTCCCATTGGGAATGCTGGGATGCTAGAGAATCCCCTCCGTTGTCCTAGTGCCACTTCCACTTACTTTCCATCAGGGCTTCCCTGGTGAGGTCTGTAGTACGAGCTTTACGAAGCTACAGTGAAAATATGCAGAGAACACAGTTCATGATATCAGTCAGTGTCTAACACTGATTTAATGTTAGCGCTGCTATTTTGCACATCTCTGCTTATTTAACGCAGGGCAGGATTTTCCACCCTACCTGCGGCGTGTTTTCCAGCAACAGAGATGGTTTGCTATTGGCCACCGGTGGGGAAATTCCAGTCCCGCCGACATCTATGGTGTTCTGCCTGGCTCACCCATCCCACCACTGGGAAACCCACACGGGGAGGAGGAGGTGGTGGGGAGAGTGCTTGGTGGTGAATCTTCGGTAGGACCGAAAGATCCCATCGGCGGGAAGGGCTGGAATTTCCCTCCCACAAACTTGTAAACCAGCACAACTGGTTAAATGTACATTCAGCACCACAAATGACTCCCCTACCCATCTCCAGCTATATTCAAAGGAACCATCAGCAAACTGCGGGTTAATTGCTGATACAGATCAGTGGAAGTTCTGGGTGGTGTGAGAAATTGGTACATGAAGTCTTCAGGGACTGGTGTTGCATAGTGGGGAATTGTGGCTGTAAGGTCTTTAAGAGATGTGGGAGATGCAGATCCCCTTTAGACTGCAGCATGAGAAGGAGATGGTGCAGTTGGGGGCAACTGCTCGTGGAGAGTCGGGGAGAAGCACTTTCAGCGGAGGCCTTATTAATCTAGGGCTTAAGATGGCAACTTTTGTTCCCTTCAAAAACAGGAATTATTGGGAGCTGCAATTTGTTATTTCTGAATCAAATATTTGGCAAATTGTCAAATGTCTCAGATAGAACGCAACAATTGCATATCTAATACATAAAATCAGCTCTAATCCTCTTAATCTATACATCTTGAGACACTAAAGACACAATTTTCTTGTCCTGCCCGACACAGGAATCGTATCATGTGGGGGCAGACCATGTAAAGGTCCGTTAACCCCAGGCAGGAATTTCTGACCTTGGGATGAGGGCCACTGGAAAATCCCACTCTACTGGGAAATTTCCCATGGCCAATCCACCTAACTAGCATGTCTTTCGGACTGTGGGAGAAAACTGGAGCAACTGGAGAAAACCCACGCAGACACGGGGAGAATGTGCAGACTCCGCACGGACAGAGACCCAAAGTGGGAATCGAACCCGGGTCCCTGGCACTGAGAGGCAGCAGTGCTAACCACTGCTGAATTTATGTAAAAATAGAAAATAAATCAAAAGTAAAATGCATCTAAATCATCATGTTTTTTGACCATTTTTACATTTAAAAAATTCAGGTCTTAATAGTCGATTTTCATAAATTATGTATAAGATAGTCAAATGGGAAATGTAAAAATGATGAACCATATCCATTTAACGGAAAAACAGCACCTCTCCACTTTGAATAAATAGTTCATAAGAAATTTGCATATAAAACTGAAAGAATGCTGTTTGGCTTTGCGTTTCTAGAACAAATCTTGTAATAAATTGATTTTTTTAACTATAATTCCATCAGTAAAGTCATCTTTAAAACAAATTTTATCCAAAGATGCCTAGAATTAAGACAATATTTTGGGGGTGGGGGGGCAATTGATGCCCGTGGTTAAACAGCTTTTAATAATATCTTCAGAATAATTCATTAAAAATAATGGCCTTCGCCATTATACCTGTTCCGTGAGCCAAGGATATAATAATCTGTAAGCGTGATGCAGCTATACCACTCAATAGGCTTACTGAGATCACAATGATATTTCTTGTTAAAATGATTATTTGAAAGTGTGAAATGGAGCCTTTTAACCTACAATGAAAACACGTTCTTACGTTTCATGACTTAATGGGTGGAATTTTCCCATCCCGCCTGCTAGGGGAATCGTAGCAGGCGGGACACGGACCGTGCAAAGTTTCATTGATCTCAGATGGGAATTTCCGGCATTGGGGTGAGTGCAGCCAGAAAGTCCCATCCTTTATGTTTTTTGTAGAAGATTGGGAGCCACAAATGGAGCTACATGTGGTATTGGAGTTGTAGCTTTTTCATCGCTGGGATCCTCCGGGACCATTTTTCTTGTCACCACAGAAGCCAGTAACATTCTAGATGTATCTGTGATTCATGAAGGAAAGAACTCTCCCACTTGTTGCAACCAGACCTCAGAACAGGGCAACGATGGCACTGCCAATGGTTGTGAAAATGACTGTGGCCCCCAGGCCAGAATAATTTTATAGCATTTAATCTTGTTAAAGCTATGTAAGGCACTAGTTAGACTACAGCTGGAACACTCTGAAGAGTTTTGGTCTTTTTATCTAAAGAGAGATTTATTAGCATTGGGGGAGTCCAGAGGAGGTTCACTGGGTAGATCCTGGATATGGAGGGATTTTCTTATGAGGAGAGGTGGAGTAGGTTGGGCCTGTACTTCCCCCCATATGGACTCTGGCTGTAAAATTCGGAGCGAGCCTGTTGTTCACCGTGGGCATGGCTTAACATCCCTGAGGGAGGTAGTGCGCATGTGCAGACCTCTCTTGCTGCACAAGTGCACTAACAGTACCAGGGATCTGACAGGCAAAGAGCAAGCTGCCAGGCCCTTGTTAGTGCAGGCAGCCTCAATTAGCTTCCCCCTCCACAATCGTGGAGGGCCCTCAGCCGTAGATGCAGCCCCTGCTGATCCCCCCACCGCTACACAGACTGACCACAGCCCCTCTCCAGACCCATTGCTACAGAGTGGCAGCAGGCCCCCTCTCCTTCCCTCCCCCTATCGACCACAGCCCCGCTGCCCTCCCCCCTCTGATCACTGCAGAGTGCCCATGGGACCCCTCCCCCTGTTAGCCTCACCCCACTGACCCTTCCTTCATTAGCCCTGCCCCACTGGTCCCTCCCCCCGTTGACCACTGCCCAGTGGAATTGCCCAGGTGCCAGGATGGCACTGCCAGTCTGACACTGCCCAAGGGGCACCCCACTCCTTGCCCTCAGCCTCCCGGGGAGCCTCAATGGCCTCCAGTTCCACCGGTGAGGCCAAGTTGACTGCTCCCCATTCATGAAGGCAGGCAAGCCCGGATGATTGAATGCTGAGCTCACTAATGACATTGAAATGTTTATTTAAATAAATTTCAATAAATTAACCTGCGCCTCATCCATTTCTAGTGAGAGGCTTACCGTGCCAGAAATTCTAACGTTGTAAAATGATGCAGGTCACGAAAACCGGCGTCAGTTGCACTAATCGCTTTACACCCCACTTTGTGACTGCATCGCCCCTGAAAATGGGCCAACACAATGGTAAAGTCCCTGTCTCTGAGTTAGAACATCGGAAGTTCAATCCTCATTGAAGTGCAGAATGATGGCTGACACTATTTAGTGCAGGATTAAAGGGGTGCTACATTATTGGAGGGATAGGCCCACATCTGAGCCGTTCACTGCTATTGACGATTGAAATATCACCATGAGTTCAGAGGTGCTGGCTTCCGTTCGAAACCTGAAGTTGCAGAGGCCAGCATGGGATTCAGTGTGTACATTTGGGCTGTTTGCCCTCTGCCAACATGGGGTCTTTGCACTGATTTGTTTAGAGCCTCTCCTGACTGGTGTGGCGCCTGCTCAGGAATGTAGCCCTTTGAGGGGTCAAAACACTCCAGCACCCCATGCACCCTAGCATTCATGGCACCCTCAGCTCCCTAAATTCCAACACCTCCCTACGCCTCATGCCCCAGCGCCCCCTGGTTCCACCCCCCTGGTTCTCTGTCACCCAGTGACCACCCTGACACCACCTGTTCCTCAGTCCTACTGATGGTTGGAATTTAACTGGCGGAGGTGGGGTGGAAGGGTGGGGTGGGTGGGATGGGGGTGGGAGAGGGGAGGTAGTGTGGGGAACGGGGGAGCTGGGTGATGATGGTTGGTGGGAGCTGGGGTGGGAGCTGGGGTGGGGTGGGGGAGGGTGCGGTTGGTGTAGGATGTTGATGGTGATGGGAGAGGATGGGCAAGGGTGATGGGTTTGGCAGTAAATGCAAGTTTGTCCATGGGTGTGCTGAGCCGGGAGCAAGAGTTAAAATTAAAGAAACAGTTCAAACTGTTTGGGAACTCTTACCAGGCTGTGAGCTGAAGTCAGATCTTATGGGGCACGTCTTCAACTCGTGACACCAAAGGCTTTGTTGGAATTGCCCCCAGGACCTTACACTCACCTCACACTGTGGTTAGGGAGAGCCAGTTCCCGCTGCAGGGAAGATCAGAAGGTAGTTTTAAATGTGGTCATTGATACATACCTCCACTTTATCCCATAATGGCTACAGCGTATCATTCTTCACCATGGATGTCAGAACACAAATTCCAGTTAGCTCATTACACAATTAAAATGGAGATTCAGAAATTACAGAACAATTAGCTCTGCTCCTCTACGAGTTGTGTGTTATCAGTATCTTGCCAAACGACTCATTATTGAAATGTATAGAAAGACATGAAGGTGCTGCACTTACTGCAAATATATGGATTCAACTCACCAAAAACATTAGGACATGCCAATTCCTGTCTGGATACTCTGTTAACAGTGTGATAAGTCTAAATTATTAGCAAACAACATGTCTGACTCTGAAAATGACCTTCCACATGTGTGGACTATCATTCTTTCAGATTTGAATCATTGCTGGAGATTTAAATAAATAAAACAAAATTCTTTACTCTTTCTTTCTGACTCTGTAAATCTCTCTTTCCCTTTGTTCAATCTTTTTCCCTCTCTTTATTTTACTTTCTGTACCTGATTTAACATTGAATTCAAAGTCCACGCACGGTGGCACGTTGGTTAGCACTGCTGCTTTACACCTCCAGGGATCTGGGCTCAATTCTTGGTTTAGGTCACTGTCTGTGAGCAGTCTGCTTGTTCTCCCCTAAACTATGTGGGTTCCCTCGGGGTTCTCCAGCTTCCCCCCACAGTCCAAAAGACATGCTGGTCGGGGGTATTGGCCGTGCTAAGTTCTCCCTCAGTCTATCTGATCAGGTGCTGGAGTGTGGCAACTCGGGGATTTTCACTGCAACTTCATTATCATGTTAATGTAAGCCTACTTGTAACAAATAAATAAATAAACCTTTCCAGCTCAGAAGTTACACAGCTTAAGCATTGTTCTCCAACCTGATCCACTTACCCTGCTTGCCCAGGTATCAGTAGGGGAGGATCCCATTTTTGGATAGTTGGCTGACTCAAGCCTCCAGTGTGAAAACCCGCAGAAGATCAATGAGCAAGTGAGGAATGGCTGACGCTGTTCTTTAGCAGCTTGTTGCATAGCTTGACCCATTGAGATTGTGCATGCTGTTGTTTGCAGCAAGATCTTTGACTAAATATTTTTAGTTCCCAGCCTATTCTGAACTCCTCCCTGTTCCATTGACCTAGAGAGTCAGAGGGTCATAACTGGTCGGTGTACTGACCCAACTGGTCCATGCCGATCATGATGCCCTCTCAGCTAGTCCCAATTGCCCGCGTTTAACTACATCCATGACACAATATGGACTGGAATAAACTAAAGCTGATATCATCAGTGTTAGTCACAAGAATATAGAATGAAAATGTCCACCGGATTCAACTCAATGAAGCGGAAATTGTGAGACCTAATGCCGCGCTCACTTTGATTGTTATTTTATTCACTGCAAAGGTACGTCTAACAGATAAATCAGAAGCTCACAGAAAATGTGAATTTGCCTTTGTCAGTTGCACACCTGCTGCTGAGTCAGATTCATAGAATCACCGAATCCTGCAGTGCAGAAGGAGGCCAGTAGGTCCATCGAGTCTACACAGGCCACAATCCTACCAAGGCCCCATCCCCATAACCCTATGCATTTACCCTACCTAGTCTCCCTGACACCAAGAAGCAATTTTAGCCAATCCACCTGACCCGCACGACTTTTGACTGTGGGAGGAAACCAGAGCACCCGGACATTCAGGGAATGTGCAAATTCCACACAGGCAATGCAGACATTTGGGGAATGTGCAAATTCCACACAGACAATGACCCAAGCCGGGAATGTTAAGTGTACAAGCTGTACTCCCGGGTACAAGCAGCGTGCTGCAGGCCTATAGGAGTGCTGCAGTGCCAAAGGTGCTAAGACTTTGCCTGCCTGTTCAGTGAATGTGGAGGGTCCCATGACACTTGTCAAAGAGCAGCAGGAAGTTCTCCTCATACCCTGCCAGCCATTCTTGCCTCAACCAAAAGCAGATAAGCTAACCATTTGCTGTTAGTGGGATCGGATTGTGTGCGAATTGGCTACAGTGAAATATAATGTGTCACTGTGCCTCAACATATAATTCATTGGTTGGAAATGACTTTGAGGTATCCTGAAGACATGAGAAAGTGCTATAAGAATACAAATTATCTCATGAACTCCCTCCTTCGCTTAATGGCTTAGTGTTGCCATGGGGCGGCATGGTGACACAGTGTTTAGCAACGCTTTCCCAGAGTGCCAGGGACCTGGATTCAATCCTGGCCTTGGGTCACTGTCTGTGTGGAGTTTGCACACTCTCCCCATGTCTGTGTGGGTTTCCTCCGGGTGCTCTGGTTTCCTCCCACAATCCAAAGATGTGCTGGTTAAGTTGATTAGCCATGCTAAGTTGCTTCTCAGTGTTAGGGGGAGTAGCAAGGTAAATACATGGGGTTACAGGTATAGGGCCTGGGTGGGATTGTTTTCAATGCAGGCTTGATGGCCCGAGTGGCCTCATTCTGCACTGTAGGGATTCTATGTTAAGTCAAGTGACCTTTTTACCTAATTTCCATTAGATGTGTGTGACATTGCCTGTTGCATCCTGACTTTAAAAACTTCTCAAACTGCATATTTAATTTTATTGATTAGTGTCACAAGTAGGTTTACATTAACACTGCAATAAAGTTACTGTGGAAATCCTCTAGTTACCACATTCTGGCACCTGTCCAGGTGCACTGAGGGAGAATTTAGCATGTCTAATGCACCTAACCAGCACATCTTTCGGACTTTGGGAGGAAACCAAAGCAACCCAAAGGAAACCCATGCAGACACAGGGAGAATGTGCATACTCCACACAGACACTGACCCAAGCCAGGAGTCAAACCTAGGTCTCTGGCGCTGTGAGGCAACAGTGCTAACCACTGTGCCACCATGCCTCATGAAGTCACTATGCAACTGGTCCACAGGCATATCAAGGAATGAAACACATCATTTGGAAACATTTGTTTTTTCATACAGTTGGATCCATTAATATTGATCTGAATAGCAAGGATGACTGAGTTTATCATTTAAGTTCCCCGTGATCACTCTTAACCATACATTTCACTACAAGCCATACAGAAATCTGAAATCTTCAGTAGAGTTTGAACCATCGTTTGTTTATTTATAGGCAGTCTCAAAATCAATACTAATTTTGCTGAAATATATAGATAAATATGTAACAGTTCAAATAAATCACCAATAGGAAATTACAGAAAATATCATTATATTCTTTGGATAGACTATTTCCCCCACTAAAGTGCCCATTACTTTCAGATGCCGGTAATACAATAATGGCTCATCTTAAATCCTTCATTTCCTTGGCAGAAGGAAATTATATTCTAACCGTAGTCAACTCAGAATAGGCATCTTCCATTATATGCCGATATTGGTGACCTTGTCTGAACTTGCGGCTGCAAGTCAGAATCAAACATCTTATGCAAATCAAACAAAGCCACAATGTGTATGATGCAAACCTTACAGATACCAGGCTTACAGGAAAAGGGTTTTCAGGGTTTTGGTCCGCACTCTAGGGTTGTCTTAAGAGTTTATCTATATTCATCAGTGTGCATACTGCATAGCACCACAAGCTTTCGTTGCTTAGCCTTGGGAGCTTCTTAAATCTCAAGGGGAATATAGCAGTGTATCCACTGTAACACAGTATTTCTGTGACTGCTGAAGTGCAGGAGTTTTGTTCCAGACCGTGAAACGCGAACATCTGGTGAAGTCCGTCTTGCTGCGTGGGAAATCTGCCTCAGTGATTTTCAATTGATGGAAGCCACGCGCCAAGCTATTAAAGGAATTCACCATCTGCGTGAAATAAATTGATGGACAAACATACATGGGTTTGTTTACAGAGGCATCCTGAAGAAACACAAATCACACAGAAGTACAAAATCCCCACATTGAATATCTTGTGGCAAAAAAAAGATTCAGAAGTATTTTGGTTGTAATGTTAGGAAACCTCGGGTCAGCCTGGTAGGTAGAGAGGCCTTTAAAATTGGGCGCCATGCCATGGGTGCACTTCTGGTACGTACATGTACCTCCCCCACCCCCAAAACAATTTTAGAGGCAGTAGGGAAGGCACTGGGAAGCCCACCTGCCCTTGGGCCAATTGAGACCTGTCAATAACAAAGGACCCTTACACCTTTGGTGAGGAGGGAGTGGGGGCATGGGGTGGGGAAGGTGTGGGGGGGTGGGGTGTGGGGTGATTCTTCAGTCTAGGACTGAAGTAAGCATATCACAATTGTTGCTGTGGAAGGTTGTATCATCAGGGCAAATGCAGGGAACATCTATCAGGTGCATTTTGCACTTTCAGTCTCATGGAAGTGCCCATCTTCCAGCCTGAGAGTGTCCTGGAGATCCACCTTCTTCCTTCAGTAAGTCTGTCTCCTTTCTTCAAAGGTAGACTAGGAATGTTGAATATGGCACCCAGATATGGCAGGGCGACATTAGTCATCAAGCCAGCCCTGTCACAAAAGATGGCACAAAACCCCTGGATATATAATTAGTTATGCCAGGGCAGAAAATATGGTGTGGTTTCCCATCAGCGTCCACTGTGGGAAACACTCTCCTTCCCTGCCTCCACCATTGGACTTCATCCCAGATGGGACAATTCCACCCAATGGATCAAATAAACTGAGCAATACAAAATGGGAATCTCAAGACTCTAGGGTTAAAGTCTAGTATCAAAAAATGCTCCTGTGGAAAATCTTTCAAATAAATAATTTGCTGAGCTTTGTCACTAATGTCTTGGGTCGGGTTCACTAATGTCTTTCAGGGAGAGAAATCTTCCGCCCTTACCTGGCCTGGCCTACATGTGACTCTTGACACACAGCAGTATGGTTGGCTTTTAAGTGCTCCCTGAAATGGCCTAGAAAGCCATCTCGTTAAGTAGTGGTGGAAAAGGAAAAGTAAGGATCAATGTTGCCATCAATGGAACTCCCATTCTTTGGAAATTGTGGTCAGGTGGTGAAGCTGGAATGAAGAATATTCAGCTGTACTGTCACTGGTAGTGCTATGTCTATGTTGCTGCAGACATCTCTGTAACAGATGGCACCTCTCTTCAACTGGCTCTGCACTGATCCAAAGCTTGTGAAGGCAGTTGTACTGCAAATATGGTTGATGGTTTAATGCCAAGAGTTGGCAGTCTAGTTCTGATGCCCACTGATCTCCCTGCCATGCTTCCTTCATCTTGTGTCAGCACATCAGCCATTTTAGAATAACTTCCAGCATTAAATTTAAATTGACTTAAGCTACAGATATAGCTCTCTGGAATTTGTATTCAGGTGCCTTGGTGCTTCCAGAGTCGCAGTCACATTTGTAGTGTAAGACCTGTAGTGTAAGACTTGTGGCACGTAATTAGCAGCGCTGCCTCACAGTGCCAGGGACTCGGGTTCAGTTCTGGCCTCAGGTGACTGTCTATGTGGAGTTTGCACATTCTCCTTGTTTCTATGTGGGTTTCCTTCGGGTGCTCCAGTTTCTTCCCACAGTCCAAAGATGTGCAAATTAGGCTGGCTGGCCATTCTAAATTGCCCTTTAGTTTCAGGTGGATTAGCAGGATAAATATGTGGGGTTATGGGAATGGGGCCCAGGTGTGATTGTTGTCAGTGCAGGCTCGATGGGCCAAATGCCCTCCTTCTGCACTGTGATTCTATGATTCCTCTTTACTGAAAGTTATTCTTTTATGGGATGTGAGCACCACTGCCAAGGCCAGCATTTGTACCCATCCCTAATTGTCCTTGAATGGATTGGCTTGCTAGGCCATTTCAGAGGGTATTTAAGAGTCAATTACATTGCTGTGGATCTTCAGTCACATGTAGGCCAGACCTGATGAGGATGGCAGATTTCCTTCCCCTTTCCTGTCCTGCTGAGCTTCTGCGGTGTTACAGCCTGTCTTCTGGTGACTTTCCAGAGAACATTTGACTATTTTGCAAAAAAAGTTCCTTCCTTCTCTGACAGTTACTGCATCCATGGAGCTTCTCTTTCTGGACATTTCCCAATGAATAAGCAGTGCGATCCTGCCCAAAACAGACAGGTACTCACATCCTGGCACCTTTGTCGTATTTTGCAAGCTGTCATCATGAAGGGCGTTCTCTCACATTTTGTGCAACAGAAACCATCAATACTTAGCCAGAATATCTCTTGCTGGATTGGGTATGCTCCATATCATTCGCATTTTGTGTTTGCATTTCAGAATTACAATATTTCTAGGTCTAAAACGATAGCTGCAGTTGGCCAATTCCACAAACTCAGTGTCCAACATGGACGATTTACTCCTTTCCCTTGTTGTGATCCTATTACAGCAGATGGATAAACCTCCTCTTTATATTTTCCTGACTAAGTTGGTTGCCAGATGTATGAGAGAGGCCTATTGCTGACTCACCCTGACATGTCTCCTTGTCCCATTCTGCAGGGATGTACCGCGTCTATCCAATGATTCCAAGTGCAAAATTAACGAATGCATATTCAGTTATAAACCTGTGCCCTTCTTCTCATGTTGCTGCTCACTAATAGTCTAACACAATGGGCAGAATTTTCCCTTTTCTCTTTGAAGTCTCAGGCGAGAAAAGTCATGTGTATCTCTTTGGCTGCTCTGCCGGCTTTTCTTACCATTCTTTTGAACACTTTGAGGTAAAAAAGTGCTGGGGGTGTGGTCCACACAGTCACTGGCCAGTTTATCTCTGTAGGAACCTGCTCTGCTCCATATACAGGCGGAACCCACTCCCCTCTGCTCCCCTTGACACAGCCACAACCCCCAACCCCAATGGATGCATGGAACCCTCCCCTCTATGAACCTCTCCAGAGGAGCCCCCTGGCACTGCTCTTGGAAGTACCCAGACAGTGGGGGGAGTGCCAACATGTAGTGTCAAGGGAAAGCATCCAGTCACTGCCAGGTTACTGCTCGAGCCTATCCCTCTTCTGCCTGGGGGTTGTTCTTACCCGTATACCTTTGGCCGGTTCTTTGTCCAGGTTCATGTTGCATGGTGGGAACTTCATTACCTCACTGACAGGGGGCTGGAACTATCACATTGCAAGATCTCACCGGCAGGAATCTCACTAGTGGCCTCTTGTGAGATTTTGTGCCCCTGTCAACATTTACACTCATGGCAACAAATGACACAAAACCTGACCAATGTCACTGTATTGTGGATTCACACTAAGTTAAATTACTCATTAAATTGAATATCCTATTGCTCTTTGCTCATAGGGGTTGAGCTAGCAGCGTACTTTCACTGTCACGGGATAAGCCTCCTGGAACTCTCTTCCCAACAGCACTGTGGGTGGACCAACCCCACATGGAGTGAAGCAGTTCAAGAAGGCATCTCATCACGACCTTCTCAAAGTCAATTAAGGAAGGGCAATCAAAATTCTGCCCTGGCCAGAGATGCCCATGTCTGATGCAAGAATAAAAGGAAGTGTTGCCCCTGGAAGCTGATTTGTTTCTTTTTGTTACTTCATGAGAATTCACCTCAGGGATACGTTCAGGCTCTCTTTACATTGCTTTTCTTTATTTTATTTTCCACATTATTTATATTTTTTCTTTGCTTGTTTTAGTATTAGAAGTAAAACAAAATGTATTTCCACCATTGCAATGAAGTTGCTGAAATGCTGGTCAAGGATTGGGTAACAACTATTGACATGTTGGGGTGGCATGGTGGCACAGTGGTTAGCACAGCTGCCTCACAGCGCCAGGGGCCCAGGTTCGATTCCTAGCTTGGGTCACTATCTGTGTGGAGTTTGCATGTTCTCCCCGTGTCTGTGTGGGTTTCCTCCAGATGTTCCGGTTTCCTCCAACAGTCCAAAGATGTGCTTGTTAGATGGATTGGCCATACTAGGTTGCCCCTCAGTGTCAGGGGGACTAGCTAGGGTAAATGCATGTGGTTCTGAGGATAGGGCATGGATGGGATTGTGGTTGGTGCAGACTTGATGGGCTGAATGGGATCCTTCTGCACTGTAGGGATTCTATGATTCTATGACATTGAAACCATGTTTTAATTTAAGTTTAAACTTTAAGTATTAGTATCACAATTTGGCTTACAGTGGAATGAAGTTACTGTGAAAATCCCTATGTCGCCTACTTGGGTACACTGAGGGATAATTCAGCACGGCCAATCAACCTAACCAGCACATCTTTTGGACTGTGGAAGGAAACCAGAGCACACGGGGAGAACATGCAGGCTGTCCCAAGCCAGGAATGAATTCGGGTCCCTGGTCCTGTGAGGCAGCAGTGCAACCACGGTGCCACCATCTCATGTAGTGGAAGGTTTAATGATTGTATTATAATTGGATTAATGATTAAAAGTAATAAAAAGTTTGGAGCAAAATTTTCTCATAGGCAATTACCATAAATATTTAAATGGTAAATAAATGTTACCAATGCATGGAACTAATAATCCTGTTTAATATCAAACTCATTTAAATTTCTGAATGCGAAACGAGATCAATAATCCTGTTTTATATTTCTATATAATGAGGATGCCCAATGTTTGATGATGCTATTTACATGGGATCTGCCCATCTTGGTGCCTGTCTCTCTTTACAAGTTTCTCCCAATATATACAAGATCTTGGCAATGGGAATGGAATTGAAATGCACACATTCTTTTGCAATAAAAGGCTGTAGAGACTGTGATGAAAAAGATAAGCTAGCTCCCAGTGACATATCTACTCGCAATGACTTGAGATTTTGTCTGCATTGTCTGAGGCTGGTCCTTCTGTCAGTCTCTTCAGTAAATAGATTTCCGTATGGTCCTCGTGTCCATAAATTTATCCACCAACACCGCTGGCTTTGGTGAATTTGTTCTGATCTAAGTTCATAGTTACAGACAGCCACAGGAAAGTGTTTACTGGATCACTGTTACAGTTTTAAATGGGAGAAAGTGGCTGTGGGCAATGGATACATTGGCAGGTTAGGGATATCTGATCAGGCTTCAGAACTCCGAGAAACAATTAGTTTGTGCATTGAGACAAAGGACACATTTTTCAGAATAAGAATATATTCTAATAATATATCGAAATGGATTTGTTTTTCTTTATTCCAATTAGCTCATGGTTCAAGCCGTAATTTGAAGATTATCATTCTCAAGGCCCTACATTTTAATGTCCTCCCACCTCCTCATACTACTTAATCAGACTCCTTCCCCATTCTGTCCCATATCACTCATCCTGACATGGATAACACCAATTGATTCTTCTTCCTTTCTAGCTGCTTTGAGACACCCCTTGCGGATTTAACAACACACCCTCTTGAACTTTCAGCTGTGACTTTATAAGACACCCATTATCCTCTGACTCAAATCCCTTATTACAACAATCTTTCCATTCTCTCCCTCATATTGATTTCAGCCGCAGAGTGACTATATAATTAGCATTCTGGTAATGTTTTCCACAGGAATTGTCTTTATCTCCACAGATAGCTAGTATATTATATCTGCTGGACAGAACCAGATTGTGATGGCTATTCTTTCCTGTTTCTACTGGATTCCTTTTACCCTGCAGTCATGCACTCAGCTTCCTCTTGCTCTCTATGTTGTATGACTGTGCGTAGGACTAAACAATCCAAATATTCCTCCCACTCTTGCAATGAGAAAGCCAATGTGATTGAATAGGAAATCTGGTGTTTATTCTATGGTCATACAGGTCAGTAAGCATTATGAAGTGGTGCTGTCCTGCACTAAAGTACCCAGTTAGCAGGCATATTAATAATGCAAAGGAGAAGGACATCTTGAAGGATAAGGGGCAGACACATGGAAAGATCACTATCTGCAAGTTTCCGTCCAAGCCCCAAAACACCCTGACTTGGAACTATATCGCCTTTCCTTCACTGTCGCTGGATCCTGGATCTTCCTCCCTAACAATAGTCTGGGTGTACCTATACCATAAGGACTGTGGCGATTCAAGATGGTGGCTTCCCTCCTCAGGGACAACATGGGTCAGCATTGCCTTCATCCCTTAAACAAATTAGAAAAGAAAGGATAGTGTTTCTGAAGGCATTGAGCCGACAGTAACGAGAACAACACAGACCTGGGCGCTGATGTGGAAATCCAGCACGATTAGATATTGATCCCAGTGAAAGGTCTCCTGTATTCCAGCAGCTCAATGTTATCCTCACCCGACGTCCATCAAAACTACTTCAATCAGGGCCAGACTTAGCAGTGAGGCTATGTTTTATATACATAGATTAAATACTGCCAACATGAAGTGTTCCATAGAAATTGGAAGGTAATGGTCTAGTGGTATTATTGCTAGACTATTAATCCAGAAACTCAGCTAATATTCTGGGGACCTGGGTTCGAATCCCACCACAGCAGATGGTGGAATTTGAATTCTAGAATTTAAATTCAATCAAAAATATCTGGAATTAAGAACTTACTGTTGATCATGAAACCATTGGCAATTGTCAGAAAAATCCATCTGGTTCACTGATGTCCTTTAGGAAGGAAATCTGCTGTCCTTACCTGGTCCGGCCTACATGTGACTCCAGACCCACAGCAATGCGGTTGACTTTCAACTGCCCTCTGAAATGGCCCAGTCAGCCACTCAGTTCAAGGGTGACTAGCGATGGGCAATAAATGCTGGCCAGCCAATGACATCCATGTCCCACAAATGAATTTTTAATAAAATTCCACAACACTTAATGGGGTCAAATATCATTGCTTTTAAAATAATATGTAATGCCCACCAAAAACTCGGCAAGTATGCTTACTAATTTGGCCTATCATTGTACATGTGCAAATGAAAATAATTGTGTCTAAATGGAGAATTCACCATGATATCTGGATAACAAAGCCCACCAGATTTGTCCACAATTCCCTAAGTTTAAGTTTATGTTTAAGTTTAAGTTTACATTTATTTATTAGTGTCACAAATAGGCTTACATTGACACTGCAATGAAGTTACTGTGAAAATCCCCTAGTCACCACACTCTGGCACCTGTTTGGGTGGGAGGGAGAATTTAGCATTGGTCAATGCATCTAACCAGCACGTCTTTTCAGTCTGTGGGAGGAAACCGGAGCGCTTGGAGGAAACCCACACAGGCAGAACATGTAGATTCCACACCGACAGTGACCCAAGCTGGGAATTGAACCCGGGACCATGGCGCTGTGAGGCAGCAGTGCCAACCACTGTGCAGAATGATGTTTGTTCATTTCTAACCTCTAGATTCTGCTGAATTATGCATGGCCAATGCACCTAATCAGGGCATCTTTCGGACTGTGGGAGGAAACAAAAGCATCCGGAGGAAAACTACACAAGCAGCAGTGCTGACTGCTGTGTCACCGTGCCAAGATTTTATACTTTCCAATCCTATTCATCAAAACTTACTATGTACAACTCAAGCCAGTATAAAGTTCATGCTACAATATTCTGGCCATTTCCAGAGAACAGTAATGACAACCCTCCCTTTAGGCAATTCCACAGCCAAACTGCACTGGCCACGTTGCACAGTAAACAAGTTACTCTGCACTTTGTAACCTTTATTTCTATTGTTGGAGTTGTGTATTAATCTCCTCATGCCATCTGGAAAAAGGATATTAATGGTAGCAATGAACTTCACGGCTATCGGTAAAGTGATTAAGATGATGAAAGATTATTGTAAATCTATTTGTAACGTTTGTCAGGGGTCGATGAAATCTTGTCTACCGAATCAAAATCTCCTGAGCCATTGCCGATCTGATAGACACAGATAATCAATCTAATTCTGGGATATATGTTGGAATGAAGCAGTGCTTCATTCTTCCTTTCCACCTCCTCTTTCTTGTTCTTTTCATCAGTCTCTGTTCTACTACTCGAATGCAGTGCAAATAGACTGATTATGAATGTGTTTGTCCAAGTGCTATTTAGCACTGGTTAAATTCAGCCTTAATAACACTCATGCATAATGCTGGTGCAAGATTTTAATTTGCTCTATTTTATTCAGTGCCATCCATTAATTAATGCTTTAATTATTGATTACTTTGGTGGTAATAATTACTGCTCATGACTTAGTCGTGCTGTTAAATGTTAATTATTGGAAATAAGGTTCAAAGTTGATTTATTAACCACTCAAATGTCTGCCATGTGTTTAACAGCTCAAGTGCTGCACAGGTATGATAAATCTACCGTGTGTCCTTTCAAATCCATAAAAGACCATGAACAGCTATAGTTCCCATTTTGTCTATTATCTTTTCACTTGAACATCTTGGCATGTTATCATCATACAAATTAGATTTCTTTCAGAGAATAATACTTTGTGATACAGTATATGAATAATTTGGAAGATGACATGTGCTGGGGGTAGCATGCTCTGAATGCACTGGATTCCCCAGTTTCCCAGCATTGGGAGGCACCCTACAAGGGGACAGTGTGTTACTCACTATTACGGCCCTAGTTAATGTACAGGCAGCACATGTCATCCTAGGGCATGACAGATAAGTTACATGTCCAGTGTTTGAGGGGGATTTTCCCACTCTGCCCACCACGGGAATCATAACAGGCGAGGGGGCGGACTATGGAAAGGTCCATTAACCTCGGGTGGGATTTTGCAGATTTGGGGTGAATACAGCTGCACCCCTTTTTTGTATCTGGCCATAGGATGGCATTTTCTACCTTTGTGATATCCAATGAGGTAGTCTGAAACCATTGTCCACTTCCCACAAGGATTGGCCAAACCTCTCCACTTCTGGATTTTTCCATTCAGCCATGGGGAATCTATATAACATCAGCAGGAGAGTTTTAGGGTTGGTATTGGCTAGGTGCCAAATATCATGAGACAAGTTACATGAGAACTGTCAGGGTTGTACAGTTCTACAGGCTCACTGGCTTCCACGTGGTGTTAGGGGCAATGAATAGGACCTAAGTGCCAATCCAGACCCCTGTAATCTACACCAAGCTTCAGCTTACTTCATGTCCTGAATTGCATGTGCTATCTGGCCATGGAAACTGCAGGCCAACACACAAAATGTAGGCCGCTGCCAGAACATCTTCATCCTTCACCCCCCTGCTCTTGCCCATCTCTACAGCAATTTGCTAGTTGAATCTTGGGGTCAAGGCCTAAATCCTGATGCCAAGATTGTTGATGCTGTTCTGAGTGATGCAGGACATGGAAGAGGAGAACTACAATTGTGCACATGCAACAATCATGTACATGGCGCAGGGATCTTTGGGTGTTCCTCAGGTGCCTGAGCAGGTTGTTTGGCCATCCTGCAGCATGCAGTGGGGAGGGTGCCAAAATTAATTGTGGCCTTGCAGGAAGGATCAAATTGCTTACCCTGGAACTTTTGACACCGGGGATTCCTGAGCAATAGATCCAGAGTCACAAATTTAAGTTGAGTTATGAATTTGAGCCCATTCATTTGAGTTACTGTTTTCAACTGCCAGGGCATTCTTGGAAGAGGTATTGAGCAACTGACAGCTTCCACGTGAGAGTACACTCTGACAGTAAAGAATTCTGACAGACAAGGTCAATTCAAGGACTTGGCAATGCAATCCCATCACTTGAAGCTATTCTAACCTTTGTTGGCCAAGTAAGTATCAACCATTCAATGTGGAGGGTTCCCATGGGGCTGGGAATTCAAAGAGCAACAGTCCAGAGAATTAAAGTGAAAATACAATAGAATAGAAATGAGCTGCAATGAACAAAGCTAACCAGAAAAGATCGCCCTTAACCAGGATAGATAGATATTGATTTACAGATACTTGAACATTACTGTGTTAGTGACCAACAACAGAACAATCAAGTTACTTACACAGAACTTTTCAATTATTCAGCATTGCAAAGTGGCCATTCAATCCACTGTGCCTATTCTAGCTATTTGAAAGAGCTATTCAATTAGCACTGCTTCCCCGCTTTTCCCCATGCACCTGTATTTTCTTTTTCTTTTCACATATATATCTTTTTGAAAGTTGCTACTGGATCTGCTGCCACCAACTTTCTGGGCAGTGCATTCCAGGTCATAATGGCTAGGATTCTCCGAACCCTGCCAATGGGATTCTCTGGTCCCGCTGCTGTGAATGGAGATTTGGCTGAGCACCAAACTCTCCATTCCCGCTGGCAGCCGGAAGAACTCTGGCAATATCTCTCTTGGTAAAAGAGTGTCCTCCTCAATTCCCATAAGGTTCTCTTGATCTTCGGATTCCAGGGAATTTTAAATTCCAACATTATTATCTAGTGATAATTGTAGATCCATAAAAAAATTAAGGTACATGTTCACTAATGACAAATTAAACAAGTACAAATAGCTAATTTGAAAAATAAAACAGGCACTATTAGAAATTGTTCCATTTACTGCATTGTGCACAATTTGCAATAAGGACAAAAAAACAAAGTACAAAGAGAAGTACAGCACAGGAACAGGCCCTTCAGACCTTCAAGCCTGTGCCAATCATAATACCTCATTAAACTGGAAAAAAAGCACCTTCTGCCCTTACTCGGTCCGAATCTCTCTATACCCTCCCTATTCACGTACCCATCCAGATGCCTCTGAAATGTTGCTGACGTGCCTGCTTCCACCACCTTCTCTGGCAATGTATTCCTGGCACCCACCACTCTCTGTGTGAGAAAACTTGCCCTGCACATCTCCCTTAAAATTTTCCTATCTCACCTTGAACCTGTGCCCCTTGTAATTGATACTTCCACCCTGGGAAAAGCCTCTGATTATCCACCCTGTCTACGCCTCTTGTAATTTTGTAGATGTGTAGCTTCCTCAGCCTCTGTCTTTCCAGTGAAAAGAATCATAGTTTATTCAGCCTCTCCTCAAAGTCAACACGCTTGAGACCAGGTAACACTCCGGTGAACCTTCTTTGCAACTGTCCAAAGCTTCCATGTCCTTCTGGCAGTGTGGTGATCAGGATTGCACGCAATACTCCAAATGCAGCTTAACCAAGGTTTCATATAGCTGCAATTTGATTTCCCAACTCTTGCACTCAATGCCCCGGCTGATGAAGGCAAGCATGCCATATGCCTTCGTAATCACCTTGGCCACATGAGTTGCCACTTTTAAGGAATATATTAAACATCTGCCATAAACTCAATTAGTGGACTTTGAACCTTAATAGGAAATTTACCAACTATAAGTGCCTTGCTTCAATGACATAGGAAAAGAAAAATACATTGTCAAACTGTTTGCAATTTTGGCTGGCTTCAGAGCATTGACTGCTGAGCAATACAAATGAGTGTTTAAATGCTCAAAGGCAGACAGACCTGCATTACAGAATCAGAATAAGTACAACATTAAACAGTACAGTTATTACAAGAAAAGACATCATTTGAATATTGGTCAATGGAAATGGAAATGCATTGTATCAATCTTGACTTGATGGTAGCACTCTTGCCCCAGGGCTATAAAGCTGTGTGTTTAACTTCTACGACAGCAACTTAAACACATGTGCCCGGATTTTTATGGTTGAGACAGCTACTGAGAGCTGGGAATTTTCCTACCTTCCCTATTTTTGCTAATCTTCCCTATTTTTGTGTTGCGGGCATGGACTGGAGACTTTGTATTATTCTGATAACGTGATACCTTGGACTTATTTATTGCTCATCTGTGATTTGGTAAACACATTATGGTTCATTTATTAAGACTATGTACATGAAAATAGTTATACATAGAGTCATCGAGGTTTTCAGCATGGAAACAGGCCTTTTTGCCCAACTTGCCCATGCCGCCCAGTTTTTACAACTAAGCTAGTCCCAATTGCCCACATTTGGCCCATATCCCTCTACACCCATCCCATATCCCTCTATACCCATCAATACTTTAGGTATAAAACTTGAAGACACCAGAGCTGTGTATGTATGCTCTGCTCAGACCAAAAGTGATACTGGTTGACACGACATAGTTCACTTTAGTGATGTCATACTGATGTCCCTTAAAGGCATATTACACCATTTCCTTTCTTTCCGAAATACTCTCCCCATTCCACCAAAGCGTAACAATTTACAATGCTTGTTCATACTGAGTTATCATTGAACAAGTGCTTAGAAATGATCCAATTATGAGTGACAATGCCACAAAGGTAATCTGCTGGTATGCCTAAGTCTTGTGAGGGAACCCTGTCCAGAGGTTTCTTTAATTGCTCACAGTAATCTGTAAGGCTTTCATTCTTGGATTTTATTTCTGTTTGCATTTGGGATCTTGCCCTTGTTGCAATAGGACTGCATGGTGGTTGAGGAGCCGTAATGATTGTGATTTGTCCTTGGCTACACATTGCATCTTTGTGTATAATGAATTTTTTGACCTTATTTCTGCATAAATCCTTGTCACCTTGACTGGCTGTTGTGTACCTTCTGAGGCATCCTGAATGCAAACATGTTGTCGCAACTGTAAACTTGACAATTCCGTATCTGCATTTTTATCATCCACATTGGTAATCTTCTCTTGCCGTGTTAAAGATTGCTCTTTTGTTTCTGAGGCAGCAAAATGAGTAAGAGTTGGTAAATTGTTCGGCCAAACATAAGCTCTGCTGGTGATGGAATAGTTGCAATTAAAGATGCTGTCTATTGCTGTAGCATTGCAATGTGTAAATCTTGCTTGGTCTGCCTACATTTGAGAATTAGAGATTTTACTGTGCAAATTATTCATTCAGCAAGACTATTAGATCTATTGTAATGAGGAGAGGAAGTAGTGTAATCAATACTCCACTTATCACATCTATTGTGAAAAAGCTTATCAATAAATTGTGGACTATTATCTATACTAATCACTTGAGATACACAAATAAACTGAAAATAGTACTTAGAGCATGCACAACAGTTGTGCTTAATGTATTATGCAATTGTCGAATAAAGGGGTACTTGGCAAAGTAGTCAACAATGACGATGAAATCAATAGTAAGAAGTCTCACAACACGAGGTTAAAGTCCAACAGGTTTATTTGATAGCAAAAGTGCTGCCCCTTTGTCAGGTGAGTGGGAGTTCTGTTCACAATTAGGGCATATAAAGACACAAACTCAATTTACAAAATAATGGTTGGAATGCGAGTTTTTACAGGTAATCAAGACTTAAAGGTACAGACAATGTGGATGGAGAGAGGGTTAAGCACAGGTTAAAGAGGTGTGTATTGTCTCCAGACAGGACAGTTAGTGAGATTTTGCAAGCCCAGGCAAATCATGGGGGTTACAGATAGTGTGACATGAACCTAAGATCCCAGTTGAGGCCATCCTGATGTGTGCAGAACTTGGCTATCAGTCTCTGCTCAGCGACTCTGCATTATCATGTGTCATGAAAGCCGCCTTGGAGAAAGCTTACCCGAAGATCAGAGGCTAAATGCCCATGCCCACTGAAGTGTTCCCCGACAGGAAGAGAACACCCTCGCCTGCTGATTGTCGAGCGGTGTTCATTCATCTGTTGCCGTAGCGTCTGCACAATGTACCATGCCTTGGGACATCCTTTCCTGCAGTGTATCAGATAGACAATGTTGGTTGAGTTGCAAGAGTATGTACCGTGCACCTGGTGGATGGTGTTCTCATGTGAGACTATGGCATCCATGTCAATGATCTGGCACATTTTGCAAAGTTTGCAGGCTTGTGTGGTGTCGTGGTTATTGTTCCCCTGAAGGCTGGGCAGTTTGCTGCAGTCACTGGTCCGTTTGAGGTTGTGTGGTCGTTTGAAGGCAAGAAGTGGGGGTGTGGGGATGGCTGAGATGTTCATCTTCATCAATGACACATTGAAGGCTCTAGAGAAGATTTCATAGTTTCTCCTCTCCGGGGAAGTACTGGACGACGAAGGGTACTCTCTCCACCATGGCCTGTGTTTGTTTTCTGAGCAGGTCAGTGCGGTTTTTCACTGTGGCGCGTCAGAACTGTCAATCGATGAGTCAAACACCATATCCTGTTCTTGTGAGGCATCTTTCAGCACCTGGAGGTGTCTGCTGCGATCCTCCTCATCTGAGCAGATCCTGTGTATGCGGAGGGCTTGCCTATAGGAGATGGCATCTTTAACGTGTTTACGGTAGAAGCTGGAGAAGTGGAGCATCATGAGGTTATCCATGGGCTTGTGGTACAGTGAAGTGCTGAGGTGACTGTCCTTGATTGAGATGCATGTGTCTAAGAATGCAACCGATTCCAGAGAGTAGTCCATGGTGAGTCTGATGGTGGGATGGAACTTGTTGATGTCATCATATAGTTGCAGTGATTGTTCACCATCAGTCCAAAGGAAGAAAATGTCATTGATGTATCTAGTGTTTACCATCGGTTGAAGGTCCTGTGCGGTGAAGAGGTCTTGTTCGAAAATATGCATGAAGATGTTGGCATACTGAGGTGTGAATTTAGTCCCCATGGCTGTTCCGTCTATCTGGTTGAAGAATTGGTTGCTGAAGGTGAAAACACTGTACTCCAGAATGAAGCAGATAAGTTGTAAAATTGCATCTGGAGATTGACAGTTATTGGCGTTGAGTACTGAGGCAGTTGCAGCAATGCTGTTGTCGTGGGAGATGTTAGTGTAGAGTGCCGAGACATCCATTGTGATGAGGAGTGCCCCTGGTTCAACTGCTGCATGTATGCTGAGTTTCTGTAGGAAATCCGTAGTCTTGTGACAAAAGCTGGGGGTTCTTTGTACAATGGGTTTCAGGATGCTCCCACTTACCTTACAAAGGAGCAGCACTCTGAAACCTAGTGGCTTTTGCTCCCAAATAAACTTGTTGGATTTTAACCTGGTGTTGTGAGACTTCTTATTATGTTTACCCAAGTCCAACACCGGCATCTCCACATGATGAAATCAATGCCATGGCCATGAAAGAAATCAGATGCGATTTTAGATGAAGGTTGGATTGAAACTTCATAGGGAATCAATAATGTCTTGTGCTCTGTGCTGACTTGGTATATGTTCTTGATGTGTCTCCCAGTTCTTGGTAGCAACTTTAGTGTCTTGTTTATGCCCAGCCAATAGGCTGTCTCTCTTGCTAGTCTTCTCGTCTGATTTATGTCCAAGTGTGAATGATGAAATTGTTGAGGGCTATTAGGTTAGAAGTGTTCTGGTGTGATGACCTGCCTGCCTTTAAAAATGACTCTTGGGCAAAGCCTAGCTCACTCCGGTAAGGCAAAAATGATCTCACCTGTTTGTGAACTGTTGAATGGAGCCATCCTTCAGAAGTGGCTCTCACTTTTTCTGTAAAGTGCAATGTTTCGCTGTTTTTTCTTACAGCTGCCAGCATTTGTGTTGTGCAATATGTAACAAATCAATTTTGAGAACATCTTAAAGTTCAATGTGAATTAAGTGACCTTGAAGGTCTAAAGATATATTTTCTGTTTTTGCTCAGCTAGGTAATCTGCCAAGTGTTTCTTGATTTGATTTGATTTGATTTATTATTGTCACATGTATTGGTATACAGTGAAAAGCATTTTTTCTTGCGCGCTATACAGACAAAGCATACTGTATATAGAGAGGGAAGGAGAGGGTGCAGAATATGGTCTTATAGTCATGGCTAAGGTGTAGAGAAAGATCAACTTAATGCAAAGTAGGTCCATTCAAATGTCTGATAGTAGCAGGAAAGAAGCTGTTTTTGAGTCGGGTGGTACGTGACCTTAGACTTCTGTACCTTTTGTACCAAAAAGGTGGAAGAGAGGATGCGTGGGGTCTTTAATTATGTTGGCTGCTTTGCTGCGGCAGCGGGAAGTGTAGACAGAATCAACGGGTGGGTGGCTGGTTTGCGTGATGGATTGGACTACATTCGTGACCTTTTGTAGTACCTTGCGGTCTTGGGCAGAGCAGGAGCCATACCAAGCTGTGATACAACCAGAAAGAATGCTTTCTATGGTGCATGTGTAAAATTTGGTGAGAGGCGTAGCTGATATGCCAAATTTCCTTCATCTTCTGAGAAAATAGAGGCATCGATGGGATTTCTTAACTGTAGCATCGGATGGAGGGACTAGGACCGGTTGTTGGTGATGTGACCATTGGGTTACCTGACTTGTAATCTGGAATCTTAATCAGGAGACTTTACAATTTTGGTGAAGCACTGGCGAATAGATTTTGCCAAATCATCTCCAATAGTTTATGATAGGTATGAAAACACGAGATTCCAAACGGTAAAGCCAATGTTTCCTACTTGGTGTTGGAGCAATTGGAGTGTGCCAAGGACAGAATTTTTGGAGTAACTGCAACTGCTTTTCCTTTTTGGAATGTGCATGCTCTCAGACCTTTCTGAGAGGCACCTACCTCCAGGATAGCTACCACCACATGACTGTAAATTTACAATGTCGGTGCTTTTGATAATGGCTCCTGCGGTATTCCAGTGAGATACACATGGTCTTTGTGCCACATGAATGGCACATTCTTTCTCAACAGTTCACAAAGTGAGGGTGTTTTTTGAGTGAAATTATGAATACATGGAACAAGACATCACAGAGACCCAGATATCTTTAAAGATTGTCTTTATCTTGAGGAGTTGGCATAGCTTTAGTATCCTTGATATTACTTTTATCAGGACATAAAGTAATATGGGACTAAATAGAACTGAAGAAATTGATGCTACATTTCAGACTGAAGAACACACATCCATCATTAGGTGCTGCTTGCAGCAATAAGTGCAGATCTTTCTTTGTTTTTCTCACCATGTTTATGTTACCTGTGATACAGGTGCATCCTGGTGTAGTGCCTGTAATGGTGGTCCATGTGATCCTGGCTAACAGCTCATAAGGAAATAATTGAAAAGAATATCATCCAAATGGGGTATAAAATGTTGTAAGCACTTGGGACTTCTCTGCAAGATGTATTAGCAAACTTCTAGTAGAATTTTGCACCTGCAAATCCTGGATTTAACTCTTTTAACATGGTTATTCTATAAGGAGAATGTTTCAAAGCTGTGTTTAAATGGTGTGGATTGCGGTATCCTCTCATTCATCTACCTTTCTTTCATTATACAGGATTAAGCTACACCAATTTTTGTGCTCTTGTGCTCTTCTGCCGCCTTTCTCTATTTTGTCCAGTTTAACTTTCAATTTGTTTTGTATATGGATGCTGTATTTACATGGGCATAGAGCCATTGAGTATAGTCATCAATTGCCAGACTTGCATTCTCCTGCAAGTGTAAAGTCACAGCTTTCTTGAAACTACCAATTTTATCAAAGTTTTCTGGATATTTCAATGTTGGGTCATAAACCGAGGTGATAGGAGTAGTTTCTGAGGTTGATCTGTTTTGTGATGTCTGACAGACTCCATGAATTGTAACTACTGTGAGGTTCTGACATAAACATGCAATTGTGGGCCTTTAGTTTCCTTTAGTAGAACATCTGCGATATTGAGGGGGATTGATTGTACTTACACTCCAGGACTATGGACTCTGTACATGGAATTAACTAAGCATTGAACACTGCAAGTTTCATAGTAGTAGGTTTTGCTATGGCCTCCCATGTCTCTGGATGCATGTCTTTTTGAATTCATACAAGTAGGGTATGTTGGTACTTTCTCCCATTAATCTTTTCCAAAAACAAATGGTTACCAACTTTCTTCAGGCAGCTAATTCAAATCTTGGCAAATGGTGAAATAGCATCTATGTTTTCCACAAGATTGACAGTAAGAAACATGTGTTCACTGATCTCCATCTCATTGTGCATATCATCATCATTTTCTGGTTTATCAATAATCTCATATACATGTTTCTGATCAGATATTGGATGGTTATTCTTATTGCTTACTGGGGCAGCACGGTAGCACAGTGGTTAGCACTGCTGCCTCACAGCGCTAGGGACCTGGGCTCGATTCCCGCTTGGGTCACTGTCTGTGTGGAGTTTGCACGTTCTCCCCATGTCTGTGTGTGTTTCCTCCGAGTGCTCCAGTTTCCTCCCACAGTCCAAAGATGTGTGGGTTAGGTGGATTGGCCATGCTAAATTGCTACCTACTGTCAAGGGAACTAGCAGGGTAAATAAGTGGGGCAACAGGGACAGGGGCTGGGTGAGGTCGTGATTGGTGCAGATTTGATGGGCCGACTGGCCTCCTTCTGCACTGTAGGGATTCTATTCTATGACTTGAAGATACCAATTGTACATGGTCTTTTGGATCACTGTATTTCTCTTTGTGGCTGCATCAGCCTTTGCCCTAATGCACTGCCACTGCCAGTGACACTTCCTGCCCCACAGCTTGCACAATTGATAGAGGGCTGGGTATTTCCTTGTTCCATGTGGAATGCCATATCTTCCTCATTCCTTTATAGGTTTGGATGTTCTAGTGAGTGTGTCAACAATTGGGGTTATATTTAGGGCTTGTAAGCTTTATTGATTTGCATCAATCCTTGAGTAGTTCTTTGATGCTGTACGTTTTGGACTTGTCTAACAGATTTTTCTGGAATATTTCCATGGGAGTGGATGCAATCGCCAATGCAACAACTCTATCTGCTAGTTCTGTGTTTGAAAAATCACAGTCTGTACTATTTTCTCTGCATCTGCTGACAAAGTGGTCTATGGATTCTGTGGGCTGTTGTCCACGATGAACATGGATGTTTAATTTTATTCTGAACTGGTCTTCCAATGTAGCCCATATCTTTCAGGGATCCTCTAACTCTTCTTCTATAAATCCTATCATGTTCTATTTGTGTAGTCCTTCATCCCCAATTGCTGGGTGGATTTTTCTGGTTTGCTTGGCTGGTCCGGATACGCCTGAATCAAGCTCTGTGTGCAGTTCAGATATCTTGAATTTGGATGGCAGTTCAGTTGCATTCCATTCAAACTGGTAAATTTTGTGGACATTCTGACACTATCCCTTTGATCACCCTTTTGTGCAGTGCCGGGGTGAGTTTTGCCGTAGCCATTGATGTGTGCTTTTCTGAAGTCCTGCCTCGAAAGATGAGTTGTGGTGGGAACACACCTTGGAAATGTTATTTAATATTAACTTAAAGCTTTTCCCAGGCATTTTTCCCCTTTGTGACAAATCAAAAGACAGAGAGTCGACTCAAATTTCACCTAAACAAAACCTATCTCTTTATTCAATACTTCAGGTACCAATACTTTACATAAACTCACACTAGTTGCAATACTTACGGGAACTCATTTAACTTTAAGTCCCTTTAATTCCAGTTTAACTTTAAATCTAACTTTTAAGCTTTAAGAATCAAGCACTACCTACTTGAGTTAATTGGCCTGACTTGCTCTCCAGCAGAATCAGTGTCATGGTTTCTTTGTCTTGCTTTCTTCAGTGCACACATTGCGAATATGATTCTCCAGTTTTCGCTGAAGGTGGCAGTGCAGGTAGATACGGTGGTGAAGAAAGCATGTGGAATGCTTGCCTTCATTAGCCGGGACAAAGAATTTCGGAGGGGTGAGGTCTTGGTACAATTTTATGAAACGTTGGTTAGGCCGCAGATGGTGCGTTGTGTGAAGTTCCAATCGCCACACAATGGGAAGGTTATGATTGCGCTGGAGAGGGTGCAGAGTAGGTTCACAGGATGTTGCCTGGGATGCAAAGGTTCAGCTACGAAGAGAGACTGGATAGGCTGGGTTTGTTTTCCCTGGAGCAGAGGAGGCTGAGGGGGAACTGACAGAGGTACCAAAATTATAAGTGGCATAGATAGGATAGTCTATAAGAATCTTTTTTCCCAAGCTGTGTAAAACCAATGGACATAGGTTGAAGGTGAAGTGCAAATGGTTTAGAGGAAAATGTTTTTTCACCCAGAGGGTGGTGGAAATATGGAACTTGCTGGCTGAGAGGGTGGTGGCAGCTACTCTCACAGCATTTACAAAGCATCTGGATGAGCTCTTAAATCGCCAAGGCACAGTAGGCTATGGGCAAGCATTGGTAAGTAGGATTAATTTAGATTGGTATTTGATAGTCATCATACACATGGTGGGCCAAAGGGCCTGGTTCTGTGCTGCATGACTGTATGGGTGAGATTCTCCCGTCCCGCCCGCCACAGGAATCATAGCGGGCAGGGGTGGTCCATGCAAAAGTTTGTCGACCTCTGGTGGTATTTTCCTGCCTTGGGAAAGCACAGCTGGAAAATCACGCCCTGTGATTTAATACCATTCGTAGCTTAAAATAATAAAACTATGCAGATCAGTCTTATGGAGCCCCTCCCCAGCCCCAATCCCCTCACCTCCCGTACTCACCCTCTTCCCCCTTAGACTTTCACCTTCTTTCACCCACCTCGCACACACATCCTCACATGTCTAATACAGTAATATGTTGCAAACTCATCAAATACCGATAGAACTGCCAGTATAGAAAAAGTTAGCTGGATAAGGCATGGGAAATAAACACATCCCCATCCAAGGCCCTTCCAGCTCTAACTAGGAGTGACAGAGATACACTTCAAATTGCAGTATTTCTTGATGAAACGTAAAGTACTCTTGTAAGTCACAGCTCACAACCTCAGTCATCAGATATAAATCTGGAGACTGCCCCGATGCTGCCTATCTCAAAAACAGTGCTGGTGCCAGGGGTCACAACCCACCCTCTTTCCCAAACTGAAAGGGGTAGGACTTCCAGACATGGCTGCCATTTGCTCCATCCCCCCCCTATATTTTGGTCCCAACTGAATCCAGAAAACCCAGCACAGCTGTTAGCACTGCTGCCTCACAGAGCCAGGGACCCAGTTTGATTCCCAGCTTCGGTCAGTATCTGTGTGGAGTTTACACATTCTCCTTGTGTCTGCGTAGGTTTCCTCCAGGTGCTCCAGGTTCCTCCCATGGATCAAAGTGTGGATTAGGTTGATTGGCCACGCTAAATTGACTCTTGGTGTCAGGGCGATGAGTGGGTAATTATGTGGGACTACGGGAATCGGGCCAGGTTGGGATGCAGGGAGGATGTTCCTGATGGCAGGGGAGTCTAGAACCAGGGATCAGAATCTGAGGATTCAGGGTAGATCATTTAAGGTGGAGATGAAGAGACATTTCTTCACCCAAAGAGTGGTGAGCCTGTGGAATTCGTTACCACAGGAAGTAGTTGATGCCAAAACATTGAATGTATTCAAGAGATGGCTAGATATAGCATTTGAGGTGAATGGGATCAAAGGTTATGGGGAGAAAGCAGGATTAGGCTATTGAGCTGGATGATCATCCATGATTGCGATGAATGGTGGAGTAGGTTTGAAGGGCCAAATGGTCTCCGTCTGCTCCTATCTTCTACGTTCCTATGAGCGCATATTGTGAAAATTCAAGAAAACAGTAATAGAGATGAAAGTAAAGAATTCTTGAGAGCACATGAACTGAGGCAGCAGACCTGACAGACACTACATTTAAACTTGAATGAGTTTTAACATAAAAGATAATGGGCTTGGCAGTTGGTGAATTGATTAATCAATTAAAGCTAATGTTGTATTGTTTCAATAACAAAAATAAATAAGATGTCACTTATGAGTTATTAATGAATGTCATTGTGATAATTTATGAAATTAAATTCTCTTTTTAATGTACGGATGCAATTGGGTGACTTTGGAGAAGAGGATTAAACTGATACAGGTCAGGAAATTTCTATGAATCACATAGAGATGGATGAACTGGCAGGTCCAAATTTTCCTGAATACTTTGTGTTTGGCTTCACCATTGGTGGTGGCATCAGTTTGGGCCAGAACATTTTTCTTTTTGGTCCCAGCAAACTGGTGTCTGGAGGCACAACAGAGATCAGCTGACATGAGGATAAATGGCTTCATGTAATGTAATTCATTTGGTTATCTCAAGTGCAGAAGGATTGGGAGAAATCATACTAGGATTCCAATGGTCAAGCTACATATTTCTCATCGCCCCAAGCATTCTCCACTAATCCTGGCTCAGTAACTGATGGTTACCTCTGTATCTGAGTCTCTTAATTCCTGGAACAATATTCGAGGCAATCAAACATGTTGGTGGAAATTCCCACCCAAGGTCAAAGGATCTTTGCATAGTCCGTGCCGCCTGCTGTGATACCCACGGTGGGCAGGATGGGAAAATTCCGCCCTCTGAGTTCCACAACAGGAACAATAGTGTGAGCATATTCCCGATAGATATTTTGGATTGATAGGAAGAAGTTTCTGCACAAGAGCGAACTTATTGATTAGTGAACAAAATACGTACATGGTAATTTTTTCTAATTTGGTCACAAGGTAGAATTATGTAAATCAGGGTCAAATACACGTTGCTTTGAGAGGACTTACAGCCAAATGACAAAGCAGCAACATTGTATTTATATAATGACTTTAACGTAATTAAACGTATCAAGGGCTTTACAAAAGCATTTAATACAAAATATGACACCGGGCCACATAAGAAGATTAAAAGATCAAAAGCTTGGTCTAAGGAGGGAGGTTTTCAGGAGTGTCTGAAAGGAAGAAAGCTAAGTATAAAGTTTGAATACTTTAAATTTACCGCATGAGTGGCATGGTGGCACAGTGGTTAGCACTGTGGCCTCACAACGCCAGGGACCCGGGTTCAAATCCCAGCTTGGGCGACAATCTGTGTGGAGCTTACACATTCTCCCCGTGTCTGTGTGGGTTTCCTCCGGGTGCTCCAGTTTCCTCCCACAATCCAAAAATGTGCAGGTGGATTGGCCATCCTAAATTGCCCCTTATTGTCAGGGGCACTAGCTAGGACAAATGCATGGATTTGTGGGGATAGGACTTGGTGGGATCATGGTCAGTGCATAGTCAGTGGGCCAAATGGCCTCCTTCTGCACTGTAGGGTTCTATGATTCTATAAATGCATTGATGGTTTTAAACAATAGGCTTTGGATCAGAATAGGCCATACTTCTTTAGTTCATGGTTTCACATTGATTTAATACTGACTACAGTCAGTAGGTGAAGGGTTTTTCTCTAGTATATCAGTCAACAGTGTTCCATCATTGAGTTGATATATGACATGTAGAACATTGAAATTGTTAATGGTGATGAGTTGGATCAAATTTCTCATACTCTTTCAGCTTTTCAATATTGATTCCCCATTTGTTTACCCCGTTTAGACTTAATAGTAAAGCTTAATCTCTTTTAATGGTGGGGAGCAATCTCTGAAACAATCTTTTTCAATAGATTCAATGCCATTCTATTTAAAATAGTTGTTGGATAATGAAGAGAATTGTATAATCTAGGTCTGCCTGAACCCAATGTTTTAAATGCATTTAATTAAAGGCACTCCATGGAGTGTACCAGTTGTTGGTTTGTGTAGATAGGATTATAGGTTTTTTCAGATATACTGCTAATATATTCATTACTTACATTCACAGCTGAGCTTCCAACCCAAGGCTCTACTCCTCCTCCCCCAGCTATCAGACCTGCATTCACGCAAAAGCTTTTCATTCAGGTATATTTTAATGCCTTCTTACATCGTGCATCCGAAAAATATCTCCATGGTTTTTAGACGATGGGTGAATTAGGCAATATTCAATTAGGCTCTTTTCAGCTGTTTAAACGTATTGATGAATGGCATTTGCAGTTCCATAAGATCGGGAGGCGAATTGGTTGTAGTCAGCTGAATGTTCTAGAAACAATGTTTTCTCTTGTCCAAGAAGACAATGTCATAGTGGTCCAGTTGGGAGGGGAGAGGTACTTCTGCCTTTCATCAAGAAACCAGGACCTGAATATTTCACTTGTTGTGCACACACACTCGATGGGTCTGGAAGCAAGCACGAAAAATACTTTTGGCTGCGACAAGCCCTTTAATGTGATTTCATTCTTGACTGGCCAATTAATGGGAAGCCAGCATGAAAAGGGGCTGGGAAAGGCTCAGCACTGCCGGGGAGGGTGGGAAGAGGGCGGGAGCAGAGAAAAGGGAGGGTGGAGGCTAGCACCCCCAGCATGGTCCCTTAGAGGATAGCAACTGTGGGACTGTTTCTGATCTGAAGATTTGTAAAAAAGAAAATCGCAATGGAGAAACACTGCAGAGTCCTGAGGCAGCACATTCAAGCACAAAGCTCAGTCCCTAGGCACCTTTGTAAATTTTATTTCAGCCCTGCTATTACATCCCTGCCTGGATCGAGGTGACAGCTAAAACATAAAGGCCTCCTGGCCAGTTGGCCCTCCCGCTAACCGTAAAAGCAGACAGGCCAAGTAAAATTATGCTCAATTGGTCCCTTAATGGACAAAATTTCCTGTTTGATTATCAGTGGGCGTGTGCTCGCAAACCAAAATATCGTGCAAGTACAGTGTACTATAATGCCAGGATGCATGCCTGATGTATTCTTGCATGATTTCCCACATTTCAGGGTCAGGTATACGCCCGCAGGGCAACTTAAAATAATGGCCAAGGGTCTTCTACCCAGATAACTGCAGTTGTTCTATTGCTGTTCTTTAAAACTACTTGGGCACTTCCTTTCTTTCTGCTTTGCTGCCTATCATTTGAAATGAAAATCAGGAGTTTGTGCTTCAAACAATTACATCTAGTCAGCCAAGGAAATGGTTGCATCAATCTCAAGCTGATGTCGCGAGTTACAATATCAAATCGGCAGATCGGATAGAAAATAGATATTTACTCAGAAAGGGAGATGTCAAGGATGTAATACAAGCATTTTTATTTACTGAATCTGAATAAGAGATTATAGCAGCAATGATGGGCTCCCCATCAGACTATTTTACCAGTGGCGGAAATAACCATCAGCCAGTCTGTAGGCGGGCAGCCAATTTAACAAATTGAAAACCTAACTAAGGTCATGCCTATGTTTGGATTGACATTTGTGAACATTAACACATGACATGCTATGCTAGGAAGTTCATTCTCTGTACCTATCTCCAAATGCTAACTACATTGTTCACTATTTCAAGTTCAGATCATCGACTGCTACACCACTACAGATGATCAGATTGTCTTTATCAGTACAACACCGAGATTGAGTATCTTGCAGGTTCATTTATTCAAGTTGATCACACAAAACCTAAACCTCAAGTTCCTAGATTTAATAATAGACCTCAAGGATTATTTCTGAGCTTAGACAAAACAAGCAAGTTGAATTCTAAGAAATTATACAGTGTTTGTCATTCAGGGCAACATAAAATGAGGTTTTTAGTTAAGAGGGGAAGAAAAATGGCAATCAATGGTTGAGTTGATCTATGTTTGATTCTATTTCTCTGTTGATTGACCTATAATTATGGTTTTTGATTGATTAAGTCTGGGTGTAGCCTCTGAGAGTTAAAGTAAATAGAAGCTTCCAGAAAGACATGAGAAGCTAAGGCTGTGAACATATGTGCAAAAATCCTGTGATTGCTGAGATATTTTAAAGCACTATAAGTGAACTTGATGTAGACGGGTTGTAGACGGAGAGGTGGAGGTGTAGTGGCATTGTCACTGGTCTAGTAATCCAAAGACCCAGATCAATGCTGCAGGGCTTGTCTAAGCTCAGAAATAATCTTTGAGGTCTATTAAATCTAAGAACTTGAGGTTTAGGTTTTGTGTGATCAATGTAACAGAACTAGAGGGCACAGCCTCAAAATAAGGGGGGGGGGGGGTGCAGTTTAGAACGGAGTTGAGGAGGAACTTCTTCATTCAAAGGGTGGTGAATCTCTGGAATTCTCTGCCCATTCTAGTGGTGGAGCCTACCTCGTTGAATATATTTAAGTCACGGGTAGATAGATTTCTGATAGACAAGGGAATTAAGGGTTATGGGGAGAAAGCGGGAAAGTGGAACTGATCCACTGCAGATCAGCCATGATCTTATTGAATGGCGGGGCAGGCTCGAAGGGCTAGGTGGCCTACTCCTGCTCCTATTTCTTATGTTCTTTTGTTCTTAGGACTTAAACCCACAATAGCAGTTGGTGAAATCTGAATTCAATAGAAGTATGGAATTTACTACCTAATGATGACAATTGTTGATTTTGGTAAAAACCCATCTGATTCACTATGTTAGGGGACCAGATCAGAAACCCCAATGTATACTATTGAAATCAGATTAGACCCCAACAATTTTCTATTTTGACATTAATGTGAGGCTAAGAAACCTTGGCTGGAATTTTATCGCCCTGCCCGCCACAGGAATCGGAGCAGGCACGGGGCAGACAAAGGAAAGGTCCACTGACCTTGGGCAGGATTTTATGGTTTCAGGTGACTGAGGCCAGAAAAATCCTCCTGAGATTTCACTCCACACACGATTCCACTGACACACGGGGAAGTTTTATCTTCTCAAACTTTATTTAACAACAAACCATGACTATACATAATTCCCTAAAAGTAGTGTCACAGGTAGGTAGGTTCGTAAAGAGTGCTTTTGGTACATTGGCCTTTATAAATCAAAGTATTGAGTATAAGAGTTAGAATGTTATGGTGAGTTTGTATAAGACATTGGTGAGGCCGAATTTAGAGTATTGTGTGCAGTTTTGGTCACCAAATTACAGGCAGGATTTTAATAATGTTGGAAGAGTGCAGAGAAGGTTTACAAGGATGTTGCCGGGACTTGAGAAACTGAGTTACAGAGAAAGTTTGAATAGGTTAGGACTTTGTTCGCTGGAGTATAGAAGAATGAGGGGAGATTTGATAGAGGTGTATAAAATTATGATCGGTATAGATAGAGAGAATGCAAGCAGGCTTTTTCCACTGAGGCTAGAGCAGAAAAAAGCTAGAGGACATGGGTTAAAGGTGAAGGGGGAAAAGTTTAAAAGGAATATTAGGGGGGGTTTCTTCACACAGAGAGTGGTGGGAGTATGGAATGAGCTGCCAGATGAAGTGGTGAATGCGGGCTCACTTTTAACATTTAAAAAAAACTTGGACAGGTACATGGATGAGAGGAGTGTTGAGGTGCAGGTCAGTGACACTAGGCAGAAAAATGGTTCGGCACAGGCAAGAAGGGCCAAAAGACCCGTTTCTGTGCTGTTATGTTCTATGGTTCTATAACAAATGAATTAGCTTATTTTTTAAACACCTGAACAATACTTAAACATGACAAGATACAATTCTTAACTGATAATCTATCACAATGAATTCCAATCAAGCACAATTTCCCTTGCAGACTTACCTCTCTTTAAAATTAGAAAAACACAGATATGCTTGCGTGATTTGGCCTAACAGCCCTGGAGCTTTCATAACACATCTGGAGAAAGAGACAGACTTTCTTGTTGCAGCCCAGGCTTGATTTAAAATGAAAATGAAACTGTTCCTTTCCTGCAAGCTTAGCTCCTCCTATTAGCCACATAATTTTGCCCTGTAAATCAATCTAATCAAATCTCACATGACTCTACAGACCTTGTCTAAAACCCAAGAGAACCTAAATAAACAAAAAGGTCCAATAACTGTACAAAGAAACACATTCCAAGCTAAGATCAATTATTAACTTGCATTCTGAGCGTCTGCTGCATGTTTACCAGACAAATCAACTCTTGTAACAAATTACTGCCTCTTAAAGCAACCTCAGATTAACCAGACAATGTATCAAAATAGCACCTATTAACCCAACAAATGTCCTTTAACAAAGGAAATCTTCCATTCTTATCTAGTCTGGCTGACATGTAACTCCACAACACTCTTAAAACCACTCTGTGGAAGGGCAAATGGGATGGGCAATAAATGCTGGTGATGCCCATATCCCATGAATGAATAACAAAAAGACTTAAAAATAATGTCATCAGTTCATCGATCTGAAGTAAATTAGGTATGTGAAATATACAACAAATGGACAAATACATGATAAAGAGCTTTAAAAATGATGAGCTATCTTTCCACACTTGTCTCATTGCTCAGGCCACTCTCCATTGATTTGGTTTGATTTGATTTATTATTGTCACATGTATTAGCATACAGTGAAAAGTATTGTTTCTTACGCCCTATACAGACAAAACATACCATTCATAGAGTACATAGGGGAGACGGAAAGGAGATGGTGTCGAGTACAGTGTTGTATTATCGATGCCATTTTATTCAAGCCCAGTGATCTGAGTGTCATGGAAGAGGGGTTAAAGTGCCAACCTCAGTGGGAGCGTAACTTATTTCTTAAATTCCATCTTTGGCAAAATCTTTGGCAAAAAACACTTTGAAATCTGGGTAAAGAAATTGGAAACAATTTTCTTTCTCATCATTCTGCTAAGAGAGCTTGTTGATGCATCAAAATGGAAATTCAAGATTCAGTTAAGCACAATTCGAGAAGGCTAAGTTAATATTTGCCTTGTTAATGCCTGACACTGGGAATAGATGAATACTAAATGTGATTGAGAATAGATTTACTGTGCATCAGTGATAGATCTGAAGACGAAGGTCTGTGAAGGGTTGCTCTTGCCTGCTAACATCTTAAAAGAATGACTTATGATTCTGAGAATGTAATCAAAGTTTGACCTTTGCATCACAGTTTTCTATGTTTTTATAATTAGGCAGTTCTCGAATTATCTTCATTGAACACGTTAAATGTTTTGCATTTCATGTTTTATTCTTATTGTCAGGGATGCTGCTGATAGAGATAGAGGGGGATGGGAACTATCATTTCTTGGGCTGGAGATTCCTGCAGGTTTTGGGATTACAATGTTGGAATCAAATGGAAAGTCTGAGTCCACACTACTGAGACACGAGGGGTGGGGGTGGGGGCACTACTGTGTAGTGGGCAGGTGGTGTCCTGATGCTGCCATGCCAGAGGGATGGTGGGGGAGCATCAGCGTGGGGGGTGGCCGGTGAGATAAACATTCAGAGAGGCCAAAGAGGAAGCCTCCTCCACTAGGAGGGGGAGCTCCTCTACATGGTTCATTGTGACTATGGCTTCCTGGCCTGTGGCCTCTCGTTGGGGAATGGATCTGCTAACTTTAAGGGCTCTCTGACAGTCTTTGCGAGATTCTTCTGTGAGGCTGGCGTGCTCTGTGGTTTGGGGCTTGCTCAGTTGCTGGAAAGTGTGAAACAAATCATCCCGAAATAGGACCTTAATTATTTGAGTTTGGCTGCCTGCCTCTGTCAACTGGCCAAACAATCTCATGCCCATTGTGGAGCAACATGACTCCTTACTATTATTCTGACTCCTATCTCCCAGCCCGCCTTCCATCTGCTAGCCCGCCAGCTTGGAACTTGGGAAGTCCTACCCAATATTCCACCTACCAAACTATGGCAATGGCACTGTCTGGTTAAAAAGTTTCCTCTGCTTTTGATAAAAGAGCATTTTAAACTCTATACCAACAAAGGGACAAAATCTGGATCAGCCCCAGGCTGACGAAGCATAATTAACCAATGTCCGTTTGTTCCGATGTGATTAGTGTACAAACTTGGTGTTTCCTCCTGATTTACCCGAAGCCAGTGTGAGTGGCAGCACACTCATGCAAAGGGCTGCAAAATTGTGAAAGGCTGGCGTGAGCTACTTAAAGTTAGCCAGCACCTCTCAGAGCCGAGGCACATTTGGCTGGAACAGCTGCTGGAATTGGTTACAGAAAAGACTTTTTTTTATTCCATTGTGGGACATGGGCATCGTTGGTCGGCCAGCATTTATCGCCCATCCCTAGTTGCCTTTGAGATGTTGGTGGTGAGCTGTCTTCTTGAAATGCTGCAGTCGATTGATACAACCGTGTGGCTTGCTAGGCCATTTCAGAGTCAACCACATTGCTGTGGCTCTGGAGTCACATGTAGGCCAGACCAGGTAAGGAAGCAGATTTCCTTCCCTAAAGGACATCAGTGAAAGAGATGGGTTTTCTGACAATTGACAATGGTTTCATGGTCTTCAGTAGATTCTTAATTCGAGATATTTTTTATTGAATTCAAATTCCACTGTCTGTCGTGGTGGGGTTCAAACCTGGGTCCCCAGAACATTAGCTGAGTTTCTGGATTAATAGGCTAGTGATAATACCACTAGGCCATCACTTGTGAGCTGGAAAAATGCTGAACGAAGGCCCAACCTGGTAGAGATTAGGCTGATGCAATGCTGAGGACATTGCCGCAGGAAGTTGAGTGGAGGAGAGAGACCCTCCATCCGCAATGGCCAGGAGGCCCTTAGACAGACACTGAAGAAACAATGGAAGCAGGTAGCCATACAGGTGAATATCAACAGCAGAGTCCCAAGGATCTGGATACATGCTCCTTCTGACTTCAACTTTCCTTGAGTTCCCCATTGGCCCCAGGAATGATACACTACACTGCCTCCCATCCCAGCATCTCCAACCACCCAGTTTATGAGTCCCAGTGTCACCTCTTCTCCTTGTCAACACTAACACACACTGCTACCCTGCCTTTCCTACACACATCCCCTCCCATTCATACATGTGGGCCAGGATGTGCCCCCAAAAAATTCTAAGTGCCGAATTTGCATAAAAACTGGAGTAAATTCCGCCAGTTTTTTTTCAGTGGGATTTTCAAAATGCATCTCTCACACTTTGGGCATCGCAAAGTACCCTAAAGTGAATCACGATAAAAATTGCCTGCCCCCCATGAAATCCGCCTTGGGTGAGATGGGAAAATTCTGCACCTAATGCCTGCTCTAATGATGTTGGGTTGGACCACACAGGAAGTATGGGCACAGGTGCCATTTTATCCTTGAAACAACACCCGTCCAACTGAAAATACTGGCATCACGGAAGCAAACTTTGCAGCTACTGTTCATTCAAGCAGTTTGTTTATACATTTATGGTCTTCCCAAGAAGGATGCCTAAATTAATGTTGATAACGCTGAACTGAAAACAATTTTGTGATGCAGACTCTTTGAAATTGAATTGTCCCTTTCACTTTACTTTCCAGCATATTTCCATATAACTGGAACAAAATTGTTCATCTCAGCTGCCTAATAGTTTGATCTTCCCACTCTTGAAGAATGGTAGTGGATGCGTGCGTAGGCTGATTAACATTCTGACAGGCGATGGCGTGTGTTGTCTATTTGCCAGTTTGGTGTATGTTTTATAACTGTGATTTGTCTCAGGCTTCTCCGGAGATGACAGTCGTTCTAAGTCCACAACGCGTTTAGTTATAGTGCTTTAAGATATTCCAGCAATCACAGTGTTTCTTCATTAATAGCTTGTGCATGGTTCAAGGGTGAATGATAGTTGGACAAGTTTTTAATGCAAATCCTCTCGTGTCACTCAGTGATTTATAATGTGAATAACTTTGGAATGTCCGATTGGGTTAGAGTTGTTATATAAATACAAGTTGTTGGTGAGTCAACCAATTTGTAATAACATCTGTCCTCTGCTCAGGCAGCACAGTGGTTAGCAGTGCTGCCTCACAGCGCCAGGGACCTGGGTTCGATTCCTGATTTGAGTCACTGTGTGTATGGAGTCTGCATGTTCTCCCTGTGTCTGCTTGGATTTCTTCTGGGTGTTCCAGACGTGCTGATTAGGTGCTAAATTCTCCCTCAGTGTACCCAAACAGGCGTGGGGATATGGTGACCAGGGGATTTTCAGAACTTCATTGCAGAGTTAATGCAGGCTGGCTTGTGACGCTAACAAATAAACTTTAAAGCTGATTGCATTAAATGACAATTAACACTTCATTCATGAGTCTGAGATCTCTAAGCTGCTTGCTGAATTGAGAATTCCTGAGAGTTCTACTTCTTGAAGAAATCTCTGCCTTTCCACTATTGGGCTATCTTGGACTGCACTTGCATATTATTTGGGATTCATAGGTTCTCTTATCTGTTTCACATGACCTTGCATGCTAGCAGCCTTTACAGCTTCTTAATACTTTGAGTTACTGTGGCATGTTTGTGTTTTAGCAACTGTACCTTTTATCAGAGTGCCTTATTCTCTTGACTTGTATGTTACCATACTTTCTGGAACTTCTCTTATTCTTAGCTTCTAAAACTATTTTGTTTGCACACACAGAGAGGACTCCACTTTCTCCTCTTACCATCAACACCAATCCGTTGTTAAATTGCCAGCAGCTAAACAATGACTAATTAGTTTTAAAACCATTTGAATAAAATATCCAAACATTGGGATATTAATGCTTGATAATCTTGTCACTGGCCTCACTCTGGGATAAGGTGCAGCTCCTTCCCATCCTTTCTCGACTGGTAACTTTATCTGATGCCAATAAAAATCATTGACCATTATTCATAACGCAGAAATCTCTATGACGTAGAAGAACAGGATGCAGGTTATCTGAGCCACGTCATTTTAACAATAGTTGTGAGGCAGACAAAATAGCAGCCTTACTCCAAACATACTTAGCGCAAAGTCTGTTCATCGATAATTGCACGGTGTTCAGGACTATTTTTGAGTACTCATACACGAAAGCAATCATTACCTTCATGCAGCAAGTCCTGGACAAGATTCAGGGGATGGCTCGGTGGCACAGTTGTTAGCACTGCTGCCTCATAGCGTCAGGGACCCGGTTCAATTCTTGGCCTGGGTCACTATTTGTGCAGAGTCTGCACGTTCTCCTTGTGTCTGCATGGGTTTCCTTTGGGTGCTCCAGTTTCCCCCCCCCAGTCCAAAGATATGCTAAATTGCCATGCTAAATTCTCCGTCAGTATACCCGAACAGGCACCGGAGTGTGGCGACTGGAGGATTTTCACAGTGACTTCATTGCTGTGTGAATGTAATCCTACTTGTGATCAATAAGTAAATTTAAATTTTAGGCTTATGTGGCAAGTAACATTGGTGTCATACAAATGCTAGGCAATGGCTATTCTTGAAGGAAGAATCTAACCATCTCCCCTTGACATTCAATGCATTGCCATTGCTGAATCACCTACAATCAGCATCCTGGGGGGTTTCCATTAGGCAAAATCTTCACTGAACTACTTCTATAAGTATTGTGGCTACAAGAGCAGGTTAGACACAGATAATTTTGCAGCGAGTGTGCTACTCACTCCTTCACTCTCCAAAGCCTTTCCACTATTTACAATACACAATATGATGGAATACTCCCCATTTTCCTGGATGCATGTCACTCCAGCAATAACAATGTTTGACACCATCCAGCACAAAACAGATCCATCCATCACCTTAAACGTTTGCTCCCACCATCACTGACAAACAGTGGCAGCAGTGTGTACCATGTACAAGATGCACTGCAGCAACTCAGCAAGGCTTCTTTGGCAGCATCTTCCAAACCCACAACCTGTACTACCTGGAAAGTGTAATGATGTCAAAGAGACCCTTGAGGTTGGCCAAATTAGCTCATTATTGTTTGTCCAATCAGGAAGAGTTTTCTGTTTATATAACTGGGAGTGTCAGGTCTCCTAGTATTCTAGATGCTGACACAGAACCTGCACTCAAAGAACTATGATGGAGCTTGTAAGTAATTGGGAATCTGGTGAAAAGATACTGGCCTCTACTGACTTATTTCAGAAAGACAAGGGCAATACATACATGAGCACACCGCTACCTGGAAGTTCCCCTCTAAGCCACATATGACCCTGAGCTACATTATTTTAACAATAATTGTAAGGTGATATAGTGGTTAGCACTGCTGCCTCACAGCGCCAGGGACCTGGCTTCAATTCCAGCCTCAGGTCATTGTCTGTCTGTGTGGAGTTTGCACTTTCTCCCCATGTCTGTGTGGGTTTCCTCCGGGTGCTCCAGTTTCCTCCCACAGCACAAAGATGTGTGGGTTAGGTTGATTGGCCATATTAAATTGACCTTAGTGTCAGGGAGATTAGGTTAAATGAGGGTTGTGGGAGTAGGGCCTGGGTGGGGCCTATCGGGTCTGCACCAACTATAATCCCACTCAGGCCCTACCCCATATCCCAACATATTTTACCCACTAATCCCTCTAACCTACACATCTCAGGACACTAAGGGGCAATTTAAACATGACCAATCAACCTAACCCGCACATCTTTGGACTGTGGGAGGAAACCGGAGCATCTGGAGGAAACCCATGCAGACACGAGGAGAATGTGCAAACTCCACACAGACAGTGACCCAAGCTAGGAATTGAACCCAGGTCCCTGGAGCTGTGAAGCAGCAGTGCTAACTACTGTGCTGCCCAGTTCACTAATGAACTCTCAGTTCACTAAGGGACAATTGGCCAATCAACCTAAGCCACACATCTTTGTGACTAACTTAAATTCCAACTAACTTGCAACTATCTTGTTCGCTCATTGTCACTGGGTCTAAATCCTAGAACTCTGACCATGAGTGTATCTATCTCACATAAGCTGGATTGGTTCAAGGAAGGTACTCAATACTATTATCTCAAAGGTTTGAGTTTGGCAATACTTGATGGCCTAATAAGACACACTGACATCCCAAAAACCGAGACAAGAAGAAACATTTGCCCCTGCTCCTTACAATAAGAAGTTTGAAGCCTTGTCTGAATAACCTGCAACATCACTCTCATTAGAACCTTTCAGAGAGTGGTGATTAGTTTGTGTGGTCATTTATTTTGAGTTTGAAATGAATAAAAATACAGGCCGCAAATGATTTAGTTGCATTTTCTTCTGCCTTCCTCAGTCTGCCAATTGATCCAAAAATAATACTGTTAGCATCATAATTAGATAAATCAGAGAACCAGTATAAAGCTTTTCTGTTGCATGTGGGAACTGCCATATCTCACAACATTAACTATTTCACAAAGGCTGTTTGAGGAGCAAATAAGAGGAGTGGTGCAGGCGGAATATTTCTGACCTTGTTAAAACCTGGGATATGGATGGAATTCTCCCAAAAAAATTCAAAATGTTGAATTCATGGGAAAACTGGAGTGATTCGCACTATTTTTTTTTCAGTGAGAGTTCAGAGAAGAATCTCCCACAGTCTGTGCATTGCAGAGGCTACCAGTGTGAATATCATTAAAAACTAGTGGGTGGGGCCTATATCCACCTGGGAGGATGAAAGCCCCGGGCCTCTGCACATGTGCAGTGGCCCCAAACTGTCAGCTTCCTGTCTGCTGACCAGCTCAGTCGCTGGCCAGCACGCGACCCCTGGAGTGCTGCCCTCCCAAACCCCCCATGGCCCGATTGCGGACACCTCGCCCATTTGTGGGCCAGCCCCAGCTCTTCCTCGAACTGACCCTCCCTGATCTCCAGAAGCCCCCAGCTCCCTGGACAGTGATGACCCCCCCCAACCCTCAGGGCTGAACCCCCCAACTCCCCCGCCAGAGGCAGAACCCCCTTGTAGACCCCACTCCCCTGGCTGACCCCCCCCACACCCATCCCCCTGGCTGTGGGCCTCCCTCTTGCCCCCATCGATCCCAATGTCAGAGTGGCAGGGACAGCCCCCACTGGTTGCTCCCGAGGCCCTGTCCCCATCAGGCCCACTCTCAGCCCCCCCCTTGGCACTGCCCAATGCCTGGTGGGCAGTGCCAATGTGCCCCTGGGCATGGACACTTTGCCCCTTGGACAGTTCCATGAGGCACAGGCTGGCACTGCCAGGGTGCCCATGCCCAGGGGGCACCACTACCAGCCTGTCCAATCCCCTAGGGGGTCCCATTAGCCCCTCCTTCACTCCAGTGGGGTCAGGCCGCTAGTTCCCCGAAAGTGGGGAGCTAGTGTAATCCCTGCTGGAGCGAAACACTGTGGTGGTGGGGGCGAGATGCTAGCAGGCTCAGAGATATCAGTCCTGGGTCCGCTAATTACATTCAAATTGCATATAAATAAAGATTTAAATAACTTACCAGCTGGGAGCTGCAGTTGAGGGGAGAACACGTACATGAATCCATAGCATAGCCAGCCGTGAGATTCTCCCAACACTCTGTGTTAGAAAAGTAGCGCAGTAGGATGGGAGAATCACCCCCATTATCTATATTAGATAACATTCGTTAAGATGCAGTTGAGGTTAACTTGACTGTTACTTTGGAAAGGTTTAAAGAGCCATGAATTTGGGCCAAGGACATTGAGTATCTACCTTTAAGGGATAGCATCAGGCCATTGTAGCCTAAGGATATTCAGCAAAACAATGTTAATGTGGGACTGGAGAACATGTATAATATTAGACTTTGGAGTAGAGTCTGGAAGGAGTTGGCATGGAGACAATGGAGGTGATTCTCCCGGTCCATCATGTAAGTTCCTTAGCACAGCAAGCCAGGAGAATCACATGTTGACCAACTCATGGGATTTGTGCATGTGTTCCAGATGTACGTACATCTCCCTGCACCGGATATTTGGCACAGTCGGCACCACGCTGGTAACTGGCGGGAACAGTAGGTAAGTCATTTTAATCTATTTTTAATCTTATTTAAATGTGATTATCAGGCCCGGGATTGTATCTCCCACCCCGCCAGTACAATTTCACTCTGGCAAGGTTCAGATCAGCTCTCCACTTTCATGGAGTTAGCAGGACGACTCCGCTGGAGTGAAAGAGGGGGCAATCGGGGATCCAAGGGGGAGGGGTGGCCAGGTGACTGGGGGGTGGTGCCCCATGGGCATGGGCACCCTGGCAGTGCTGACCTTTGCCCCAGGGGGTACCTTGGCACTGCCCATCAGGCATCAGGCAATGCTCAAGGGGACGATCCCAGGGGCAGTGCCAAGGGGCGGAGATAGAAGCCTCACAGCCACTCTGCATTGGGATCGATCGGGACTGGAGGGAGGTCAGCAACTGGGGTGGTGTGTGGTCTGTTGGAGGGTTCAGCTGGGGGTGGGAATGTCTGCCGGGGAGGTGGGGAACCTGCCTCCCGTTGTGGGGGGTGGGATCTGCCAGGGATTGGATCGTCACTGCTGTGGTGGGGGGTGGTGGTGCTAGAGATCAGGGCTCTCCTGAACAGGGGGGAGGGGGATCTGGGCTGACCCGGAAATAATTGTGGGGATCTCGATCAAGCATGGGAGTGTCGGGAGGGGCAGCACTGTGGGCTGGCCAGTGACTGGGAGGATGACAGTTTGGGGCCACTGTGCATGTGCAGAGTTCCAGAACTGTCAGACCCCGTCCCCTGAGCTTTTAATGATATTCATAATTTCATTGCAGAGGGTGGTAGATTCTAGTGTGAACTCCCACTAAGAAAAAATCGTGAATTACGCAGTTTTCCTGCAAATCCAGCATTTAGAACTTTTTTGGGAGAATTGCCCCAAGTATCCGTGTCTGGTAGTACCTCAGATATGTACATAATTATGGATTGCCAAAATATTTATATTCAACCATACAAGCCTTCAGACCTCTTGATGAGATACCTCGCAACTTTTCCAGCAGACACTATCCTAACAAATTCCTGCAGTGATGCCCTGGGATTTGGCCTCCAACAACCACAACCTTTGTGCTACAGATGATCCCAACCAGTGGCGAGTTTTCTCCCTGATCTCCACTGATGTTGATTTTGCTCAGACTCCTTGTTGCCTCATCTGGCCAAATGCTGCCTAAATGTCAAAAGCAGTCATCCTCAGCTCTTGAATTCAGCTCTTTTCTCTATTTCCCGACCAAGGTTAAAATGAACGAATGGACCAAGGGGTCCTGATGGAACGCGAAATTAGCATCCTAAAGCAGGCTATTGCTCATTGTCTGTGTCTCTTGAAGTGGATTATGGGATGGAATGCTGCTGCATCTTGGCATGCACAGATTTGGCTGGAATGGATTTGATGGACCATATGGTCTTCACTTGTCCATCTGTATCATGTCCTATTATTATTAATAACATTCCACACCAGGTTTTTTTTTAGCTTCCTCTGCAAGATGCAGAAATTTCCAATTCACCAGGCAAATGTTTTAATATGCATTTGCGCCTTGGTTGAAACAGAAGGCAATTTTAAGGTTATAATATTCAGAAAATGCAAGTTCTTTGGCTCGTACCTATCTATTAGCATGATCAATGGCTGAATGAATAAAATGATAATTTTCAATCTCACACATTTCAAACTGCAGGGTACCATCTCATGCTACTGTCAATCAATCAATAACAATTGAATTTAATTAAAAGCAAATACTGATAAATGGGCTTCGAACAATAGTCGTGTGCATGGATTTAATCCAAAGGATATTGGGATTTTCTGACTCCGCTCCCCACTCTGTGGCGTGTTTTTTGGCAATGGAGGTGGGTCATCATTGACCACTGGCAGGATCTAGTGGCGTTTTAAATGGCTTCACCATCCTGCCACTGGGGATCCTTCTGTGGGGGGATGGGGGAGAAAGCAGGAAGGTGGGGGGAAATGGAGAGTCACCTTCAGCGGGATTGGAAAATCCCACCAGTAGGAAGGGCTGGAAAATCTCACCCACTGTCTTCAGCAAACAATCTGGGCTAAGTGAACAATGGGTTGTAATGTTCGGGGGAAAAAACAAATGGGCTGGGATTCTCTGGCCTCACATGCCCCAAGACCGGAAATTTCCACCGGCGCTCAACAGATCTTTGAAGGGCTCACCGCGTTTTCTGTCTCCCCTGTTACGATTCCTGTGGCCGGTGAGATGGAAGAATTTCAACCAATATTTTGGTTTGGAAAACTATTCACTTCATGGGTGGGATTTTCCAGCCATGCTTATCCCAAGACTGGAAAATCTTGCACGAGGGGACCGGACCTATGTGGCAGGCGGGACGGCAAAATTCCACTCATTACATTTGACACTAAAATAACCGGCCTGTTAGTTTGTGGGCTGGATCTTAGAAGATATATTCAATCCAAAAGTGAGAAGATTCCTGTAGTAGCACGTGATATTGTGACAGAATCTGTTTGATTGCAGGAATTTCATTATCCTTTATGTGGATGATAAAATTCAAATCGTACGAAATGTATCTGTGGTCTGTAGGTTAGAAGTGCTCAACCCAAGCCTAATATCTAGCATAGAACCCAAAAATGTCAAAGATCTTGACAGAGGAATAACAGGGAATTAACAGTCCAAAGATGTGCGGGTCAGGTCGATTGGCTATGCTAAAATTGCCCCTTAGTGTCCTGAGATGCATAGGTTAGAGGGATTAGAGGGTAAATATGTAGGGATATGGGGATGGGGCCTGGGTGGGATTGTGGTCGGTGCAGACTCGATGGGTCCAATGGCCTCTTTCAGCACTGTAGGGTTTCAATGATTCTGTTGTATTCTATACCTTTATTGACAACATTCATTGTGTATATTTGACAGCTGTATTTTTAACCATCTTTCATTATACTGCATAAATGCCATCAGAGATGTTTGAAAGGGTACCTTAGTTGACTTTTATTTTGCCACACCAGCTTACAGAGTGATTCCAATAAAATTGCCTGCTTGAAAACTTGTGTGGACACATTTGGTTAACGGATGGCAAATCATCTAGAAAGGCTTCTTTGCCCTTTTCCAAGAACGACTAGGAAATAACAGCCCAAGAGAGGACGGGAGGTGAAAATCCGCTCAACCAATCAATCTCCCTTTTCCATAAACCATGTCCAATTTGCCCTGTTGCAGCAATTACTCAATCCACTCAATCTTCTGAGAGAGGTGATCAATCATGGCTCAAAGACTGCACATTGACAAAATTCGAAACTTACCCCTTCTCTCAAAGGTAATCTAACAAAACTGGAAGCAATAAACTGAGCAGTGTCATCTCTGAAGTGCTACATCCCTTACATGACAGTTTTGGTCTCCTTTGTACCTCAAAATTAGGGCAGCACAGTGGCACAGTAGTTAGCAATGCTGCCTCACATGCCAAGGGCCTGTGTTCGATTCCCAATTTTGGGTCACTATCTGTGCGGATTCTGCATGTTATCCCTGTGTCTGCATGGGTTTCCTCTGGGTGCTTTGGTTTCATCCCACAGTCTGAAAAATGTGCTGGCTAGGTGTGTTGGCCATGCTAAAATTTCCTTCAATGTACCCAAACAGGAGCCGAAGTGTGGCAACTTGGAGATTTTCACGGTAACTTCATTGCAGTGTTAATATAAGTCTACTTGTGACACTAATAAATATACTTGCCTTAGAAGGGGTGCATGGAAGGTTCACTAGACTGGTCCCTGGGATGGGAAATGTGCAGCGATGCAAGAATGAGCCTATATTATTCAGAGTGTAGGAGGCTGAGAGGCAATCTTGTTGAAATATTTAAAGTTCCTAAGAGGGCTTGACAAAGTGGATGCTGAGAGATTGTTTCTGCTGGTTTGAGTATCAAGAATTGAACAATAAACTGGAAAATGATTGAAACTCTGCAGTCAGGCAGTATCTGTGGGAGAGAAGCAGTTAACCTTTTATTAGAACTGGGAACATTTAGATATCTATAGGCTTTAAGGGCATAAAAAGATGTAAAGTGAATAGAACAGAAGACAGACAGAAGATAATAAAAAGCCAAAGGGAAGTGGGTGTAGAAATAGGAAAGATGTAAAAAATGTTGGGCAGCACATTGGCAAAGTGGTTAGCATTGCTGCCTCACAGCGCCAGGGACCGCAGTTCGATTCCCGGCTTGGGTGACTGTCTGTGTGAGGTCTGTATGTTCTCTTCGTGTCTGCATGGGTTTCCTCCACGTGCTCCAGTTTCCTTCCACACTCCAAAGATATGCGGGTTAGGTTGATTGGCCACGCTAAATTGCCCCTTAGTATTAGGGCGATCAGCAGAGTAAATATGTGGGGTTACAGGGATCGGGCCCTGGTGGAGTTGTTGTCGGTGTAGGATAGATGGGCCGAATGGCCTCTTTCTGCACTGTAGGGAGTCTATGCTTCTGTGGTGTGTCCAGATGGCAGAAGGTTGAACTACTGCAGACCGAAAACAAATAAAAAGAGCGGGAGAGTAAGATCAAAATTTGCGAAGAGAAAACAGAATGGGGAACAGAGACTATGGCCTGAAATGATTGAACTCAGGGTTGAATCTGGAAGACTGTAAGGTACTGAATCGAAAGAAGAGGGGGTGTACCTCAATGTTGTGCTGAATTTCATTTGAACACTGCAGAAGGACAGAGAGGTCAGAGTGGGATCAAAGTGTAGAACTAAAATGACAGGTTACCTGAAGCTTGGAGTCATACTTGTGGACTAAATGGAGGTGGTAATTATAATTTATTTTTAAGCTGTAGTTGTGTATGATTAGTGTTAAATGTATTCCAATACACAGTTTGTCTCCCTAATGCAGAGCAGCTCTGGTTGCGAGCAGCAGATAAAGTAGGCTAAACTGAAGTAAGAACATGATTTGGAGATGCCGGCGATGGACTGGGGTGGGCACAATAAGAAGTAATGAGTCTCACCTGACTCATCTGATGAAGGAGCAGCGCTCCGAAAGCTCGTGTTTCCAAATAATCCTGTTGGACTTTAACCTGGTGTTGTGAGACTTCTTACTGAAATAAGTACATTTAAATAAGTGTTCACTTGGAAGGAATGTTTGGGGTCTTGGATGGTGAGAAGGGAGGAGGTGATGGGCAGGATTGCAAGATTGTCCATTGGGTGTCTTGGATTGACAGAGAGTCTGGCAAAGCTCCCAGTTTGAATGAAGCACCATCCTCTTGGCGAGGAAACTCCCAGAATGTCTCTGTCCATCCTGCTAAGTCTTCAGCTGCGACAGCAAAAACCATCCTGGAACTTGAATGTAATCTGCTTGGGGATTTCCAAAATTACATCCCATTGCATCCCGATTGGCATTCAACGCTGAACTGAAAAAAATGAGGAACCTCCAGGAATTAATCCTTCACAACTTGAAGGAAACCTTTCATATTGCGAATTAAACAAAATGATGAAGTGAAGAAAAGAAGATTGTCAAAGTGTCACAGGTGGACATTTTTCTAACCATTGGTCTCCAGTTGCTTTATTGTCATGATTCTGCCCCTTTGTTCTGTAAATCAGTCTGAGTGGAAGGAACTGTTCTGAGAGGATCGAGCTGCACTGCATTACGGATGTGAGAAAAGTGAAGAGTATTGTGAAGTATGGATTGGGAGGAAAAGAGTTGAACCGCAATGAATAGTTGGTAATTGCAGAGGTGGAGAGACCAACCATGGTCAGGACTTCAGGTTTTTTATGGCTTGCTATCATCAATAGTTTCGTCTTTTATGAAGTGACAAATCACTAAGTCATAAAGTGAAATCCTTTTCCAATGCTGTTACTATAGCTGTTCCCATTATTTCCATTATGCTATTCATGAACTGAGAAATTGATGGCTTCCATCGCTTGTGCAGCTTTTATTTCTGACTCCTATTTCTTCATATTTCTGAAAGCGATTCATTTCCGAGTTTTTCCCATTCCAGTTATTGCCATCGTGTTTTTTTTTGTTAAACGGTTCCCTCCCACTGTAAATGACTCATCTTGTGTCAATTAACTAGCCTACAAGAAGCCTTATTGTCGGGTCTTTCACTAGAACAAAAACACAGCATGAAACTCAATTAGATTTTACTACTTAATGTTTGGACTGAACCATGGGTTGATTCTTTGTTCAAAACATTTTTTGCATCTTCAATGATTCTCACCAACAATGGTCGCTTGTTTATGGGAGGATAATAATTAATCAAACTTGCTGAATGTGCAGAATGTACAGTTTGGAAAGAAAGGGCTTGGCTTGAGACTTTAATGCCAGTGACTGGCTTGAGACTTTAATGCCAGTGACATGAAATAATTGTGAGGGTGTGCATTCCATTACTAGCGCCCCCCTGTCTCTGGTAAAACAAAGCCTACACTTTCATTTATACATTTTGTACAGAATAACGTGGGATCGAGTGTCTTTCCATGATGGAAATGCGTTTCCAAGTTTAAGTGACGATAATCAAATTACTTTGCAACTTGTTGTCATAACATGATGTGAACTTAACCCCTTTGATGCTTTCCTCCCTCCTGTAATCAAATCTTATTGAATTATAATGCATTATATTTTTATTCTGACTTCCATCAATCATTGGATTCTAACTGATGCACAATTTTAACAGGCTGATTACATTATTTGAAAGCAAATGTAATAATCTTGAGACTGCAAGAAAAAGAGAAAAAGAATTTTGTATGGATTTGATTTGACTTACTATTGTCACATGTATTAGCATACAGTGAAAAGTATTGTTTCTTGCATGCTATACAAACAAGGCATACTGTTCATAGAGAAGGAAAGAAGAGAGTGCAGAATGTAGTGTTACAGTCATAGCTAGGATGTAGAGAAAGATCAACTGAATGCAAGGTAGGTCCATTCAAAAGTCTGATGGCTGCAGGGAAGAAGCTGTTTTTGAGTCAGTTAGTATGTGACCTCAGATTTTTATATCTTTTTCCCAACAGAAGAAGGTGGAAGAGTGTATGTCCTGAGTGCGTGGGGTCCTTAATTATGCTGGCTGCTTTTCCGAGGCAGCGGGAAGTATAGACAGAGTCAATAGATGGGAGGCTGGTTTGCGTGATAGATTAGACTTTGCCGGGAATTATAGACTGGTGAGTCTTACTTCTGTTGTGGGCAAGGTTTTAGAAAAAATTATTAGGGACAGGATTTATAGTTATTTGGAGTGTAATGAATTGATTAGAAATAGTCAGCATGGTTTTGTAGCGGGTAGGTCGTGCCTTACTAACCTTATTGAGTTTTTTGAGAAGGTGACCAAAGAGGTGGATGGGGGCAAGGCAGTTGACGTGGTGTATATGGATTTTAGTAAGGCGTTCGATAAGGTTCACCATGGTAGGCTTCTGCAGAAAATGCAGATGTATGGGATTGTGGGTAATCTAAGAAGTTGGATCAGGAATTGGCTATCAGATAGGAGACAGAGGGTGGTGGTTGATGGTAAATATTCATCATGGAGTTCGGTTACGAGTGGTGTGCCTCAGGGATCTGTTTTGGGGCCACTGTTGTTTGTAATCTTTATTAATGATCTGGATGAGGGTATAGTTGGGTGGATTAGTAAATTTGCTGATGACACCAAAGTCGGAGGTGTGGTAGATTGTGAGGAAGGGTGTCATAGTCTGCAGGGAGACTTAGATAGGTTGCAGAGCTGGGCCGAGAGGTGGCGGATGGAATTTAATGCGGAGAAGTGTGAGGTAATTCACTTTGGTAGGAGCAACAGATGTGTCGAATATAGGGCTAACGGGAGGACTTTGAATAGAGTGGAGGAGCAGAGGGATCTAGGTGTATGTGTACATAGATCCCTGAAAGTTGGGAATCAAGTAGATAAGGTTGTTAAGAAGGCGTACGGTGTCTTGGCGTTTATTGGTAGGGGGATTGAATTTAGGAGTCGCAGCGTCATGTTGCAACTGTACACTACTCTGGTGCGGCCGCACTTGGAGTACTGTGTGCAGTTCTGGTCCCCACATTACAAGAAGGATGTGGAGGCTTTGGAGAGGGTGCAGAGGAGGTTTACTAGGATGTTGCCTGGTATGGTGGGGAGGTCCTATGAGGAGAGACTGAGGGATTTAGGGTTGTTTTCGTTGGAAAGAAGGCGGCTAAGAGGGGATCTTATTGAAACATATAAGATGATTAGAGGTTTAGATAGGGTGGATAGTGATAGCCTTTTTCCTCGGATGGAGAAAGCTAGCACGAGGGGGCATGGCTTTAAATTAAGGGGGGGTAGTTATAGGACGGATGTCAGGGGTAGGTTCTTTACCCAGCGGGTGGTGAGGGATTGGAATGCCCTGCCTGCTGCAGTTGTAAATGCGCCTAGTTTGGGGGCGTTTAAGAGATCTGTGGATAGGTTTATGGACGAAAAGGGATTGGTATAGGCTAGTGGGTCATTGTTTTTGTAACTGGTCGGCGCAACATTGTGGGCCGAAGGGCCTGTTCTGCGCTGTAATGTTCTATGTTCTATGTTCTATGTTCATTCACAACCTTTTGTAGTTCCTTGCGTTCTTGGGCAGAGCAGGAGCCATACCAAGATGTGATATAACCAGAAAGACTGCTTTCAATGGTGCATCAGTAAAAGTTGGTGAGAGTTGTAGCTGACATGTCGCTGACATGCCAAATCTCCTTAGCCTCCTGAGAAAATAGAGGCATTGGTGGGCTTGCTTAACTATAGTGTTGGCATGGGGGGTTGTTGATGATCTGGCCACCTAAAAACGTGAAGCTCTTGACCATTTCTTCTTTGTTCCCATTGATGTAGACAGGGGCATGTTCTCCTCTACGTTTCCTGAAGTCGATGACAACCTCCTTCATTTTGTTGACATTAAGGGAGACATTATTGTCACCTCACCAGTTCACAAGATTCTCTATCTCATTCCTGTACTCTGTCTCATTGTTGTTTGAGATCAGACCCATTACGGTGGTAACATCAGTAAACTTGAAAATCAAATTGGTGGTGAATTTGGCCACACAGTAAAGGTGTTTAAGGAGTGTAGTAGGGAGCTGAGAAAGCAGCCTTGTGGGGCACTGGTGTTAAGGATGATCATGGAGGAGGTGTTGTTGCCTATCCTTACTGATTGTGGTCTGTGTGTTAGAAAGTTCAGGATCCAGTCGCAGAGGGAGGTGCTGAGGCCCAGGCCATGGAGTTTGGAAATGAGTTTCATAGGAATAATAGTGTTGAAGGCTGAGCTGTAGTGAATAAATAGGAGTCTGAGTTAGGTGTTTATGTTATCTAGGTGATCCAGGGTTGTGTGTAGGGCCAGGAAAATGGCATCTGCTTTGGACCTGTTGTGGTGGTAGGCAAACCGTAGTGGATCCGGGTAGTCCAGGAGGCTGGAATTGATTCATGCAATGACTAGCCTTTTGAAGAATGGTAATCATTAAAGCACGCTGCTTTGCTTTTCCTAGGTACCGGGATAATGGTTGACTTCTTGAAGCAGATAGGGACCTTAGATTGTTGTAAAGAGAGGTTGAAGATGTCTGCAAATGGCCACATAAGATACATGGGCAGATGAAAGATCCACTGGGGATGGCTTCCACTTCTCTATCCCCTACCGGTCTCTCTCCTGGGACCCTCTCTCAGTAACTCACCACAGGCTTTCCCTGCCCTTCCTATCCTGGGACCCCCAACACTCACGTTTTCCTCGGGTTCCCTGACTTGGTCTCAGGCTCCCTGCTGCAGTTCTTCATCCGGCCACTGTGGTGCTGTTGGCGAGCTGGTGGCTGACTAAATTGTCCGGCAGCCTTCCAAGGCGGCTCTTCCTCCCCACTGAAGGGCAGAAGTCCCACCTTCTGCCAATCAATGCTCAGCTTAGTGCAAAATATCAGTGAATTAGCAGGAGCTGGCAGGGATGTTTTCTGAGCCTGTGCTAAAATTGATTTGATTAGATTTATTATTGTCACATGTATTAGTGTACAGTGAAAAGTATAGTTTCTTGTGCATTATACAAATAAAGCATACCATTCATAGAGAAGGAAAGGAGAGGGTGCAGAATGTAGTGTTAAAGTCATAGCTAAGGTGCAGATAAAGATCAACTTAATGCAAGGTAAGTCCATTCAAAAGTCTGATGGCAGCAGGGAAGAAGCTGTTCTTGAGTCAGTTGGTACGTGTCCACAGACTTTTTAAAATCTTTTTTGCAACGGAAGAAGGTGGAAGAGAGAATGTCCAGGATGCTTGGGGTCCTTAATTATGCTGGCTGCCTTGACGAGGCAGTGGGTGGTAGGAAAATCGTTGGAGATTATGGGTTTGAAACAAATACAGAGAGAGAGAAACGGAGGAGAGGGGAGGGGAGATTTGGAGAAAATACCTGTGATTGGGTGAAGGTAGGAGTGATTGAATGACAAGTGACAAATGGCACAACAATGGAAAAATCTTAGGATAAGGGAAAACGACTTCTCCCAACGAGTTGTGAATCTGCGGAATTCGCTACCCCAAAATGCAGTGGATGCTGGGACAGTGAGTAATTTAAGGAGGAGTTAGCAGATTTTTAATCGGTAACGGGTTGAAGAGTTATGAGGAGAAGGCAGGAAAATGGGGGTGAGAATCGTATCAGCCATGATTGAACGGCAGAGCAGATTCGATGGGCCAAATGGCCTAGTTCTGCTCCTATATCTTATGACAAAAGAAATGATGATGCAAATTGAACAGGCACAGCAATGAGAAAAGTGACAAAATTAGAGCTAAGTTCTAGGAAATGTAAATAGTAGGAGGAGAATTCAGTGCCTGTTGGAAAAAAATGGGAGCAGTAGCTATGCCCTGAGATTGTTGGATTTAATGCTGAGATCTGAAGGCTACAAAGTACCTAATTAAAAAAGAGGTGCTTTTCTAAGCACATCCTGATACATTTTTAGATGAGTTTTCATGCCCAATCTTACACACTTAGTCACTGAAAGAATGGTTGAGTTCATTTCTAGCTGGTGCAGGCAGTGGGCTGGGCTTAAATCGCCAGCCAGCCTATAGAGGGAGATACTGCACATGTGCAGATCTCTGATTCTGCATATAGAACATAGAACAGTATAGCATTACAGGCCCTTCGGCCCTTGATGCTGTGGCAAGCCATGTCTGAACCCAAGATCAAGCTATCCCACTCCTTATCATTCTGGTGTGCTCCATGTGCCTATCCAATAACTGCTTGAAAGGTCCTAAAACGTCCGCCTCCACTATCACAGCAGGCAGTGCATTCCACACCCCAACCACTCTCTGAGTAAAGAATCTACTTCAGACATCCCTCCTATATCTCCCATCATGAGCCTTAAAGTTAAGCCACCTAGTGACAGCTACATCCACCTGAGGAAATAGTCTCTGCACGTCCACTCTATCTATCCCCCCCATCATTTTATAAACCTCTATTAAGTCACCTCTCATCCTCCTCCGCTCTAAAGAGAAAAGCCCCAGCTCCATCAACCTTTCCTCATAAGACCTACCCTCCAAACCAGGCAGCATCCTGGTAAATCTCCTGTGCACTCTCTCCAAGGCTTCCACATCTTTCTTATAGTGAAGTAACCAGAATTGCACACAACATTCCAAATGTGGTCTTACCAGGGTCCTGTATAATTGCAGCATAACCCCACAACTCTTAAATTCAAACCCCCTGTGTATAAACGCTAACACACTATAAGCCTTCTTCATGGCTCTATCCACTTCAGTGGCAACCTTCAGAGATCTGTGGATATGAACCCCAAGATCTCTCTGTTCCTCCACATTCCTCAGAACCCTGCTGTTGACCCTGTAATCCACATTCAAATTTGTCCTATCAAAATGAATCACCTCACACTTATCAGGGTTAAACTCAATCTGCCACTTTTTGGCCCAGCTCTGCATCCTATCAATGTCTCTTTGCAGCCTACAAGAGCCTTCCACCTCATCTACTACTCCACCAATCTTGGTATCATCCGCAAATTTACTAACCCACCCTTCAGTCCCCTCTTCCAAGTCATTGATAAAAATTACAAATAGCAGAGGACCCAGCACTGATCCCTGTGGTACACCGCTGGTAACTGGACTCCGGTCTAAAAATTTTCCCTCCACCGCCACCCTCTATCTCCTATGAGACAGCCAGTTACTTATCCAATCGGCCAAATTTCCTTCTATCCCACACTTCCTTACTTTCTTCATGAGCCTACCATGGGGAACCTTATCAAATGCTCAATATGCTCAATCACATGCTCATTAGCAACTGCAGGGGCCTGACAGAGAGAGAGAGAGAGAGAGAGCTGTCAGGCCCCTGCTACTGCAGGCAGCCTCAACCAGCTCCCCCTCCCACCACAATCACGGGAGCCTCAGGCCGATCACAAGCCCCACAATGCATGGACACCTAGCCCCCTGCACACCCCGCTGCCTAGACCGATCAGGCAGTGCCAAGGTGCTCACCGGGCATTGCCTAGGTGCCAGGATGGCACTGCCCAAGGGACATCCCTCCTTGATCTTTCCATGGGGCCTCAATGGCCTCAGGTTCCACCAGCAAGGCTGACACGGCTGTTCCCCATTCACGGGCAGCAGGTGTTTTCCTCACCGGTGAGAACCTCTCCCGGAGAGGTCATTAAGGCAAAGTGAGCCGGGATGATTGAGCGTCGGGCTCGCTAAACACATGTAAATTAACATTTGAATCTATTTAAATAAATTATTCAGTCTCTCGCGAAATGCTGACCTTGCCGGAAATCCGGCTCTCGTAAAATCTTAGGAGCCGAGAAATCAGGCGTGATCGTGATTTCTCTGTTCTCAGATGATTTCATTAGCTTGCTCCATCCATCAATGGGTGAGGTAAACCAGTGAAATTTCGCCTACTGTCTTACCTGCTACCTATCTCTTTCATTTCCTGTTTTCAAGTTAGTTAGAACATTTAAGCTAGTCGTGCTGAAGGAATGACTCAAGTTTATGCTAATTATCAGACAAAACTTCAAAAAGTGCTTTGACAGCAATGTAACTCCGAGCTTAATATTGCTGTAAATTGTTTTTTTTTCTGCTCAAAGCAATAAACAGTCTTTTTAGTTTAATATAAAGGTCTAAGTATATAGTATTTTGTCAGCATTCTGAAACCCATTTCTGCTTGTTTTAAATTTATAATTTAATTTCTGGTGTTGCATTGTCAAATTAGAGCTTGGCAGTAGGACGTAAGTTAAGTAATGGGGGAAGAAATTGATTGATGCCTGACTATTTTAAGAACTACCCTAACTCATTCTGGACTAGAGTTACACTATTGCTGCAGAGTCAGAGCAAAACTAAGCACTACAGGTGGGATTTTCTGGCCACATTCGCGCTAAGAGCAGAAAATCCCACCCGAGGTCAATGGAGTTTGCATCGTCTGATTCCTGTGGTGGGCAGGATGGTAAAATTCTGTTATATAGTTCGAAATGCGAATCCATCCTCACATAAATCTCATAATGTTGTTCATTAATAATAGCGAAAACTAAGGAAAGTAAAAGGCCACTCTTAAGTATGGTTACATTGGACCTCAAGTTATTCATTTCAGAATTTCAAAACCCTTAGGCCTGTCAACTCCAGATGAAAGGTTCTGCAATCTCTGAAATTGAACCCCAAAATGTAAATAAACCAGCTTCCATTGTTTGCGTTTTCCCTTGTAACTCTATTATCAACAGCGCACCACAGAAGGTTGAACAGTACAGATTCTCTTATGAACATTATTGAATGTCAAATATTTGGCTCCTTAAAAATCACCTTGCAATTAATTACAAGGATTTCATCCATGTCTTTATATTGATTTCCTTGATTCAGTGCAAGCTCTCACCTTGCACTGTGAAAATGCCATATCTTCTGCAGGGTATTTGTACTCTATGTAAGGTGTACAGACCATCACTGACCATTCTTCCAACGTATATGCATAAAAGGAAGATTTATCATCTGTTATCGTAGAATCATAGAATCCCTACAGTACAGAAAGAGGCCATTTGGCCCATCAAGTATGTACCGACCACAATCCCACCCAGGCCCTAATCCCATAACACCACACATTTACCCTGCTAATCTCCCTGAAACTAAGGGGCAATTTACTATGGTCAATCAACCTAACCCACATATCTTTGGACTGTGGGGAAAAAACCAAAGGACCCAGAGGAAACCCATGCAGACATGGGGGAGAATGTGCAAACTCCACACAGACAGTGACCTGAAGCCAGAATAGAACCTGGGACTTTGGCGCTGTGAGGCATCAGCATTAACCACTGTCCCATCATGCCACCCTCTAAGCTTAACATTGCTATGTGCTTCTTCAAATGCATAATTTATTTCATTTTTAAACCTCTCTCTTCTCGTGCACAGAGTTCTTTGCAAGTTCCAAGATGGATCCAAAGTGCTAATTTGCACTTACTCTGTCCAGTGGCCAGAGAGTGGTGGCAACCCCAGCAGCAGAGTATTCATCATCCCTATCCTACCCCCATTCTGCCTGTATCTATTTGCTTGTAGCGTTCATAAATAGCTTAGCTAGTTAAGCTACTTAATATAACCTGTTATAACCTGGGTGAGGACTCCCAATTTGCTATGATCCTGAATGAGATACCCCCAAATTGGTATGTTATCAGGTGAGGAGGGATGAACTGGTTCCCTATCCCGAGTGAGGAGGGACGAAGTGGTTCCCATCTTTAGTAACGCCCTTGGTTGGTCATAAAAAGGTTAAATTGAAAAGGATCCCTTTCCTTGTACATGCTTGTTTCCAGTCAAAATGTATATATATTTTAAAAGGAGCCAATTTAACCAGGCTTTCTTGAATTAAAGAAAAGGTAAGTTTATTAGTAAGTTTATTAGATCAGAGTTGAAGAGGAACTTCTTCACTCAAACGCTGGTGAATCTCTGGAAATCTCTGCCCGTTGAAGTGGTGGAGGCTACCTCGCTGAATATATTTAAGTCACGGGTAGATAGGTTTCTGATAGACAGGGGAATTAAGGGTTATGGGGAGAAAGCGGGAAAGTGGAACTGATCCACTGCAGATCAGCCATGATCTTATTGAATGGCGGGGCAGGCTCGAAGGGCTAGATGGCCTACTCCTGCTCCTATTTCTTATGTTCTTATTAGTTACCAGAACACGAGAATAAAGTAGTAAAGCACAACATATATGCACACAAATTAGAAATGAGAAGTGAATCCAAAAATAAAAGTTATGAAGATATACAAATCAGCCTTTGGCCTGTCCAGGAGGAGTAGATGGTCATTAAGCTGGGTGATTTATGCAGAGCTCAGTTTGGCAGTTGAACAGTTGGTTTGGTAATTTTTGGTTCTGCAGGTTAGCTGAAAGATTTGTGCTGCATCTTTTTTGACTGCAGTTTTGCTGACTTGACTTTCTTCCAGTAACAGAGAGAGAGAGAGAAACTTTACCAGCCAGGGCAGGAATGCTTAAGATGTTCTTCAGCTGTAATTTCCACAGCACACGTAAGCACAGTGGAACTAGAACACCAGACTAGCACACAGAGACCAGGGTTGGTTTTAACCCTTTTTCCTTGTATATTCCTGAAAGGAGAAAACCACAAACATGTCTAGGATATAACTCACTGGAGATGGTTCCTGTTGAGATGTTGTTCAGTTTCCATAATCTCCACAGAGGAATCAAAATTCAGTTTTTTTCATTGCATCTCTTCCTTTGAAATGGCTCTGTCTGTAAAGGGGTGTTGTCCCTCTCAGGACTGAGTCTAATCCATAGAGGAATTCTGGCAAATGATTATTAGGAAGGCTGTGACTTACCATTGATATGGTCCTTAAGGAAGCGAATGAACCTTCAAGCCTTTTGTAATACATAGGGAGCACTTGGCGGCTGGGAGGGACGTGAAAATAGAACTGAGTTTATAATGTACGTTTTTGTAAACTATCATGTTAAATTAATGTTGCTTGCTTTGCTTTGACGTTCTCATACAATAAAGTTCGATTTTGTTAAAAAAATGTGAGATCTTGTGGCATAATTCTGTCAGTTAATTAATAGGTGCTCAGATTCCTCTTTAAATATTAATTGTCTCTAACAGGTTCATAAAAAAAATCATATCTGAGGAAGTTTCCTTCCAGAGTTCAAACAGTGATGAGACAGAATTCAGGAATGACACAGAGAATTTGGTGAACTTGTGCGACGACAATAATCGCTCCCTCAATGTCAACAAAACGAAAGAGATAGTCATCAACTTCAGGAAGCGTAAAGGAGAACATGTCCCCATCTATATCAATGGAGAAGAAGTGCATATGGTCGAGAAGTTCAGGTTTTTAGGTGTCCAGATCATCAACAGCCTGTCCTGGTTCCCCCCCCATGCCGACACTATAGTTAAGAAAGCCTACCAACACTTCTACTTTCTCAGAAAACTAAGAAAATTTGATATGTCTGCTACGACTCTCATCAATTTTTACCGATGCACCATAGAAAGCATTCTTTCTGGTTATATCACAGCTTGGTATGGCTCCTGCTCTGCCCAAGACCGCAAGGAACTACAAGGGTCGCGAATGTAGTCCAATCCATCAGGCAAACCAACATCCCATCCATTGACTCTGTCTACACTTGCCGCTTGGCAAAGCAACCAGCATTACTAAGGGCCTCACACATCCCAGACATTCTCTCTTCCGGTTTCTTCCACTGGGAAAAGGATACAAAAGTCTGAGGTCATGTACAAAACGACTCAAGAGCAGCTTCTTCCCTGGTGCTGTCAGACTTTTGAATGGATCTACCTCGTACTAAGCTGATCTTTCTCTATACCTTAGCTATAATTGTAACATTACATTCTGCACTCTCTCCTTTTCTTCTCTATGAATGGTATGCTTTGGCTATATAGCATGCAAGAAACAATACCTTTCACTGTATACTAATACATGTAACAATAATAAATCAAATCAAATCAAATCTTAGGTAGCCCACAAGGTTTGTGGGTAAATTACCTCAAATTTTCGGTTGTGCATCAGGTGACCTCACTTGCCCAGTGCGATCACACACTGTACAGCCTCTTCATTAAAATGATCTAAAAATCATTTCATGCTGTAGTCACAAAAATTAATCTTTAATTCATGCTGGCATCAGAAAGATGACTGCCTTTTGCCAAGCACACCATTATCTATTAATGCAAGATGTCAGCAGTAAAGGGCTATAGACTTCTCAGGCAGAGCGAGCTAGCTTCAAGTTCAGGCCCATCCTTGTGGCAATGACAACCTCCCAATCACTTGGCGAGCGGCCTTCATTAATAGGAAAGGCTCCCATTTGACCGATGCTGAGCTGTTGAGAGATCATCATTGCTAAGTGCAGAATTTCCTAGCTGCTCTCAAGATCTACATTCTCAGTTTGCTCCCACTTACTTGAATCATCTCAGCACATCAGTGACTCGCTGCTTAAATACAAGACGACTCCCCCTTCTGCATGACTCATGAACTCTAGAAGCATCTGTTCTTTCTCACTGAATGGAGACATAACAAAATCAAGGGATCACTCACACATCATTGGGTATTTCAAACATACTAGCTACCTAGACAGGAGTGTCTGCAGCATAGCCTGCAGGGGATCTCTTGCACTCTACACAACCTTGCTATGCAACCAGGATAGTAGATGGAGGGTGGGGTATTCTGGCCTCGCTCATTCCAAAACTGTAGAATCCCGCCTGAAGTAAACAGATCTTTGCATTGCCCACCCCTGCCTTGCTCCAATTCCCAAGGCAGGCGGCTGGTAAAATTCCGGCTGGAGTCTTCCCCCATCTGGTGGTGGCAAGGAGTGGGCAGAAGTAGAAGGCCAACCACATCAGTCTGCTGCTGGTGTTATTCCTCAGCAGATCAGCCATCTCTCCCCCTGCTCCTGACCATTACATTAACTGTCCTCAATATCATTCCCATCAATATTTCCAGACAGAAGTGAACAGCCTACAACCAAGTTTCATACACATCACACCCAAAGTTGCAGGCTCGGTGCACACAAAGTTGCAACACTGAAACCTGTTTCTCTGGCGTTCCAATGGATTTCCCAAAGTTATTGCTAGGATCACACACCCCCACCCCCTGCCCATCCACCTTCTCCTCTGAAGTTCAAACTCCAGCTGGATATTTCTATCCTGCCACCATCCTTCCCTGTCCCTGACCCCTCCCACCTCACGGGGTTTTCCCATGGTGGAAGCAGCAAGCTTTTAGCTGCTGGCAAACTCTTGCGATCCCATTGAAGTCAATGGCTATCTGGATGGTTCACTATCTCCTGTCGCCAGGAACCCACCGCGGGATTTTTGACAAACTGGAAAATTTCACTGCGGAGGGGCTGGAAAATTCTAGCCAATCCTTTCATAGAAAGCTCACAAGGACTCTTCCATTTTCTCTCAAATGGATAATTTACATATAAACGGAGTACTCTTTGTTTTCAATCATTTTTATTATTCCTTTTCCTGAAATACCCCATATCAAACATCACCTAAGACCAAGAGACTAAGCAGTTACAATCACGGAGTCATTGAATCCCTACAATGCAGTAGGAGACTATTTGGCGCATCGAGCCTGCAACGCCAACAATCCCACACAGGTCCTATCCCCATAACCCCAAATATTTACCCCACTAATCGCCATAACACTAAGGGGCAATTTAGCATGGCCAATCAACCTAAACCACATATCTTTGGAGTGTGGGAGGAAACCAGAGCACCCAGAAGAAACCCATGCAGACACGGGGAGAATGTGCAAGCATCACAGGCTGGAATTGAACCTGGGTCTCTGTTGCTGTGAGGCAGAAGTGCTAACCACTGTGCCACCTAATGTTCCATGAAATATATCAATGGTGTGAAGTAGCCACCAGGAGATCTTTACTTTGGGAGCCAGAATTCAGTGTTCACAGTTCACCAATATTCTATTGCCTTGTTCCACATGAAGTTCCACACACAGAGAACAAGAAAAGATTGCTCAGCCAACTCACATTTGAAAACCAGCAAAACAAACTGCATATTCACTGAAACTTAAGGAACACTGATTTCCACTGATGTTACTTATAAATACAGTAAGCAGTCTCCAAAGTCTGTCAAGCTGTTGTAAACATTTGTTTTTGCATGTTTTGACATTAAGGGGTTGCACAAACGCAGTTGTTCAGTCTGTCAAATGGATACCTCAGATCCAAGCGTTAATCTGATTGAAATACCTAAATGTGCTCAGAGTAATCACATCGAAACATAGTCAGACTAGATTCTCCTGGAATGAGACGGGATACCAGTGAAACTTAAGGGAAAATTCATCTAGTTAGGCCTATCAAGCCTGACCAAATTTCCGTCCTGCCAACAGAGGGAGATGGGAATTGGGGTTGCTATGTTTCCAGGTTCCAGGCCTCTGGAAGAATTTCTTCCCCACTTACCACTGCTTTGTGCTAGAGGTTAGGGTTAGGGTGAGGGTTGAGTCCGTCAAGAAAAGCAAAAGGCCTTACAATGAACAGCCCTCCCTCCATGTCTATCCCCACTTACAATTCTTTTGGAGGCCATAGAGGCAGAGAGTGGGGGTCAACGGGTGCTATTCGGTTGGTGACTAGTGGAGTGCCCCAGGGGTCGGTGCTGGGGCCTCAGCTGTTTACCATTTATATAGATGATCTGGAGGAGGGAACCGAGTGTATGGTGTCGAAATTTGCTGATGACACCAAGATTGGTGGAACGGCAAATTGCGCGGAGGGTGTGGAGAGTCTGCAGAAGGATCTAGATAGGCTGGGCGAATGGGCCAGGAAATGGCAAATGGAATTTAATGTTGGCAAGTGCGAGGTGGCCCACTTTGGTAGGAATAATGGTAGGAAGGACTATTACTTATGGGGTGAAAAACTGCAGCAGGCGACAGTGCAGAGAGACCTCGAGGTCCTTGTGCATGAGTCGCAAAAACCCAGCCTGCAGGTGCAGCAGGTGGTCAGGAAGGCGAATGGGATGCTGGCCTTCATAGCGAGGGGGATTGAATATAAAAGTAGGGAGGTCTTGCTGCAGCTGTATGGGGCATTGGTGAGGCCGCAGCTGGAGTACTGTGTGCAGTTTTGGTCGCCGCACTTACGCAAGGATATTTTGGCCTTGGAGGGAGTGCAGAGGAGGTTTACTAGGCTGATGCTGGAGTTGAGGGGGTTGAGCTATGAGGAGAGGCTGAATAAACTAGGCTTGTACTCGTTAGAGTTTAGAAGAATGAGGGGAGATCTCATTGAGACGTATAAGATGATGAATGGGATGGATAGGATAGAGGTGGAGAGACTCTTCCCACTCAGAAAGGACAGTAGGACTAGGGGGCACAGCCTCAAGATAAAGGGGGGGTGGTTTAGAACGGAGTTGAGGAGGAACTTCTTCACTCAAAGGGTGGTGAATCTCTGGAATTCTCTGCCCGTTGAAGTGGTGGAGGCTGCCTCGCTCAATATTTTTAAGACGCGGGTTGATGGATTTTTGATAAGCGAGGGGATTAAGGGTTATGGGGAGAGGGCGGGAATGTGGAACTGAGACACGACAGATCAGCCATGATCTTATTGAATGGCGGGGCAGGCTCGAAGGGCTGGATGGCCTACTCCTGCTCCTATTTCTTATGTTCTTATGTTCTTACAGTCTTTGCTGAACGATAAAAGGCAATGTTTGCAGCCACCTATGGGTCCTTTTCCCTTTTTAATTCCCCAGACACCTGTAACTCCCTTTTCATTGAGTAACCAATGGCCCCACTACATCAACACTGGGAATTTGCTGCCTGGGATCGGAAATTCTCTCTTGGTGGAAAGGAGCCTGATATGCATTTGAGATTTTCCTAATCTAGGGAAAGGGTCTGGCGTTGGAGGAGCTTTGAAAGTTTGCTTTGAGATTTCACCCAACGAGACCTCTGCCCCAAGGAGGGGGATTTGGCCCATCCAAATTCACTAATGTGCTCCAAATGAAATAATCTTTGTTTAATTTTTGTTTAAAGCAACCATTCACAACATCAATCACGCAGAACATAAAATAAAAAATGGTCTCTATTTATAAATGTTCTTTAAGCATCTAGAAGTTTCATACTGACTTTGTATGAATTATAAGGATATTTATTGATTGTCAATGTACCATTACAGTAGTGACTACACTCAGAAGTACTTCATTGTCTATATAGTGTTTGAGGTATCCTCTGGTTGTAAAAGGCAAAGTAGAACTGCAACCTCTTAAATCATAGGTGTTTGCATATGGGCGGCATGATGGCACATTGGTTAGCACTGCTGTCTCATGGTGCCAGGGACACAGATTCAATTCCTGGCTTGAGTCACTATCTGTGCAGATTCTGCACGTTCTCCCTGTATCTCTGGGTTCTTCGGTTTCCTCGCATAGTCTGAAAGATGTGCTGGTTAGGTACACTGGCTAAATTCTCCCTCAGTGTACCCGAACAGGCGCCAGAGTGTGACAATTGCGGGAGTTTCACAGTAACTTTGCTATAGTGTCAATGTAAGCCTAATTGTGAACTAACAAATAAACTTAAACTTTATTGTTTGGTTTATATCCATCGGGTAAAAGAATCAAATGAATGCATTTATCTGCGGGAAGTCCGAAACAGCTAATGACATGTCGTTTTGGGCTATGGTTAAAAAGGCCAATTCCATCTTCAAAATAAGTCTGCTTTTATCGAAGTTTAACATCAACGAGGGAGCACACTGAACATTTTGACCCCTGCATAATAAAATGCCGAGCTGGCATTGTTGCTGCAATGGGCTTGTCAAAAGATGACATGAAGAAGGAGGAGGAGGGCCGCAAGCCAGTGTTATCTCGAGCAAAGGGTCTCCAGACGCTGAATCAATTACCTGCAAGTGTCAGAACAACAGAGATTATGACAACTAGGGCTTGCTGAAGAAATAATGGGTGAGCGGCAGAATTGATTGCAGCCGGTTTTTGAGGGGACCTCAGTGACTTGGACTGCTCTGCCTGTGGTTGGGAAATTGACAGCAACAATCATAAGAATCTGTTGCGAGCACTGAAAGTGCCATTAGTCACAGCGCCACATCCGTGTCCTTTCCATTTATGACTGATGCGCTCTCCGTGATAGCTGGCAAGTCATCTATTTCTTTCAGGAACCCCAAGGGAAACAATCAGCAACAAGGCAAATGTTTTCAGCTCTTACAAGATTTCTCAGCAACTTAGATTGGACAGAGCATAACCGTAGAGATGCAGACACTATCAGTCAATCTGAAGCCAAGATGAATCATAAGACCTGCTCCCACCCTCACTCTAGTGAGTAAAATATCCTCCAGCTTCTTGAAATCAATGTGTAACCATGTTGTGATGAGGAGATGTTGGCTTTGGACTGGGGTAAACACAGTAAGAAGCCTCATAACACCAGGTTAAAGTCCAACAGGTTTATTTGGTAGCAAAAGCCACTAGCGCTGCTCCGAAAGCGAGTGGCTTTTGCTACCAAATAAACCTGTTGGGCTTTAACCTGGTGTTGTGAGACTTTTTACTGTATTAACTATGTTGTTGCCATGTCCTGGTGAGATTTGACTTCTTCTATGAGTGACCTGAAACAGTCAGTAGTACGACAGTTCCAGCTGACCATAGACTGCTCTCCCCTTTGAGAGGCAGAACTAACTGGTGCTAATTTAACCTGAGGATCACCACACCTCAGGCCAGGGGCAAGGCTGAGAAGGCAAGACTTTCATGAACAATCTCAGCCGGTATGGAAATTGAGCCCATGCTGTTGGTGTCGCTCTGCGTCAAGTATTTATGGAGATCTCTTTGCATAAGTTTGTGGTTTCCTGCACACAGACTGCTCTGTTCTGTGTCTTACTCTTCAGGACCCTCTTAGCCATTTAACTCTAGGGTTGGAAATTTTTCGTGCCAACCGCCACAAGAATCGTAGTGGGCGGGTGGTTGGGCGGCGAGCAAGCAAATATCCATTAACTTCAGGTGAGATCTTCCAGTTTTGGAGCGAGTGCGGCTGGAAAACGCCGCCCAAGATGTCATTCTCACACCATCATAACCATCATTGCTTCATTAATATAAACCATTAACACTTCCCTCAAAAACTCCCTCAAGTATAATCTCAAAACTGCTACAATCTTGTGTAAAATTATTTACATTACATTCCTAGCATCTGTAAACATCATGTATTATTTAGAGTTTCCATCCAACCCTGGCTTCCAAGTCACTGTTACGAAAGGTGTAAATGCCCAATAGTGTTCTTAGCTCCCACGGAGGGTAAGTCAGATTGGTGTATTCCCTTCTTTTCTTGTTTGAAGATAAACACATGGTGGGGTAAGATGGCAGCTTCTCATGGCAGTGGTATCCTGGACCGTGACTCTAACAATGATCTGAATGTAAAGGCTGTGAAAACCAATCGAGAAAAAACTGATTCATAGAAATATAGAAAATAGATGCTATTCGTAGGCTAGTCGGCCCTTTGAGCCTGCCCCACTATTCAATACGGCTGATCATGCACTTCCTGCAGCCCACTCCTGCTTTCTCTCCATACCCTTGATCCCTTTAACCACAAAGGGTCATGCCCAGCTCTCTCTTCAACACGTCTAATGAATTGGTCCCAACAGCTTTCCGTGGTAGAGAATTCCACAGGTTTACAACTCTTTGACTGAAGAAGTTCTTCCTCATCTCAGCCTTGAATGGCTTACCCCTTATTCTTAGACTATGACCCCTAACTCTGGACTTCCCCAACACTGGGAACATTCTTCCTGCTCCTAGCTTGTCTGATTCCATTAGCATTTTGTATGTTTTAATGAGCTCCCCTCTCATTCTTCTAAGAGAGAAATCTTCAGGACTCGGACAACCACAATCCCTTGACAAGTAAAACAACAAACTGAAATCCTCTCTGTAATCTTCTACTGTTTTGGCAGCTGGGGAACAGGAAAGCACCAGCTTGAGAAAAGAAAGCATAGTCGACTCTGATGAAGAACCTTTGCAACTATATTGTTCATGAATGCGTAGCACAGTGGCGTAGTGGTTAATACTGCTGCCTCACAGTGCCAGGGACCTGGGCTAAATTCCAGTCTTGGGTGATTGTGTGCAGTTTGTATGCTTGGGTTTTCTTCAGGTGCTCCAGTTTCCTCCCACAGTCCAAAGATGTGTGGGTTAGGTGGATTGGCCATTGTAAATGTATGGGGTTACAGGGATAGCGCAGGGGCATGGGCCTCAATTAGATACTCTGTCAGAGAGTTGGTGCAGATTGGATGGGCCAAATGGCCTCTTTCTGCACTGTAGGAATTCTCTGAAATTCTTTGAGAGCTGTTCAATACTTGAGGCATTAAAGAATCTGGTAAATAGAATGAAGAACATTTTGAAGATAGGATACAGAGAAGGAAGACTTCCCTACTTAGGGTAGGATTTCCACATTTCTGTAGGGCGGAGTATCATTTTCACGCTTGCTTCAGTGTAAGGCAGCTCCAATGCAGACAATAGGATCATGGACACCGCATGAGAAAATAAGACTTCACCATCATCACCAATGAAATAAACCTCTGGACCTGCATCTATATAAAGTTCATGTGTCGTGCTTTTCAGATGTAGAAGCTCTATACTTTGGGTTTCTGCTTCTTTACTGAAATATGGTTTGAGTAAAGTCATAGAAGTTTACAGCATAGAAACAAGCCCTTCAGCCCAACTTGTCCATGCCACCCAGTTTTTACCACTAAGCTACTGTTGTGTAGTTGCATATGTAAGGTGTATGTGGTGTTTGACAAATGTAAATAGTGAAAAGAAATGATTAGGGGAAAAAAAAGAAATAATATAGTATTGTCCCTTTAAAAAATGGGTGTCCTGATGCATGGATTTTAAAATTGCAGAGTTCAGGTTTTTGCAACATTTGTATCAAAACCTAGTAGGTCAGTGTTGCAACCTAAACAAAACAGGCTTTTGAATTGGACCAATGAGTTTAAAACAAGCATGCAAAGACATAGAACCAATGTGAGATTTGTTGACAGCTCCAAGCCATTCTGATCATGGGAACACTGTGAGATAATCCCAGATATGTAAACCTAGACAAGGGGGTAACTTCAGCTTATGCCTGCCACTTCTTGAGTCAGAAGGAAGGAAGGTGAGGCTCTCATGCAAATCCTACAGTTTATGTCTTCATAAAATCATCATCTAAATAGAGAGAGGTGCCAACTCAGACACTGTTCCAGACGAGAGCATTCCTGGAGAAAGCTCCTACTTCAAAAAGACATTTTTTTGTATATTAGTCGGGAGCGACTGAATTCTGTAATGGTTTATTTCATTATTCCTGAAGGAGTCTTGTAATATTAGAACAGCATTCTATTGGGATTTTATTCAGTTTGTTAATTGTTTTAATAAGGTCGTCACCAGTTTAAAAATAAAGACCTGTTAACTGTTCATGATAGGGAGTGTCAGATTCGGCTTCAATTTATCAAAACCAGTAACCTCCTACTACCTCACACATACTCGTACAAGATTACAAGGCGAGGTATACCCCTTTGGGTGGCTCCAAAATCAAGCAGAGGGAAAAATCACCTCTGTGTCGTAACACTGGTCCAAATTGCCTACATTTGGCCCATATCGCTGGACATTTTTACACAGAGTATAAATGGAGTATATCGATGACTTGTTGGTGAGTTTCAAGTGTGAGCTACAGCTTATATTTATATAAACTAATAAGCTCTGAACTTCCCACGTTGCTTTGATCTAACCTAGAGTAGAGCATCTCGTTTTCCCTAAGTTGTTTACTCCTGGCTACAAGCAATTGTTGATGCATTTGATCAGTGAGTTCTGTGGAATGAGTAAACGGGTTCACCTCTTTAATACCTTCTTCAATGAAAGGATGATTCTCCTCAAAGGGATGATTCTCCTAGTACTAGACTAGGCAAAAGCAAGGCAGAGAGCAAGGAAAGTCCAGATTAAACTGCATTTATTTCAATGCAAGAGGCCTGACGGGCAAGGCAGATGAACTCAGAGCATGGATGGCTACGTGGGACTGGGATATTATAGCTATTATTGAAACATGGTTAAGGGAAGGACAGCACTGACAGCTTAATGTTCCAGGGTACAGATGCTATAGGAAAGAGAACAGGAGGTAAGAGAGGAGGGGGAGTTGCACTTTTGATTAAGGAAAACATCACAACTGTACTGAGAGGGGATATATCCGAGCGTTCACCCACTCATTCTATATGAGTAGAATTGAGAAATAAAAAGGGGGAAATCACCTTGATCGGGTTGTACTATAGGCCCCCAAATAGTCGGTGGGAAATTGAGGAGCAAATATGTAAGGAGATTACAGATAGCTCCAAGAAAAATAGGGTAGTAATAGGAGGGGATTTTAACTTTCCCAACATTGACTGGGACAGCCGTAGTATTAGAGGCTTGGATGGAGAGAAATTTGTCGAGGAAGAATTTCTCATTCAGTATGTGGATGGCCTGACGAGAGAGGGGGTAAAGCTTGACCTTTTCTTGGGAAACAAGGAAGGGAGGGTGACAGAAGTGTTAGTGAGGGATCACTTTGGGACCAGTGACCGTAATTCCATTAGATTTAAGATAGCTATGGAGAATGATAGGTCTGGCCCAAAAGTTAAAATTCTAAATAGGGGCAAAGCAATTTTGATGGTATCAGGCAGGAACTTTCAACAGTTGATTGGGGCAGTCTGTGGGAAGGCAAATGGATGTCTGGTAAGTGGGAGGCTTTCAAAAGTGTGTTAACCAGGGTTCAGGGTAAACACATTCCTCTTAGAGGGAAGGGCAAAGCTGGTAGAAGACGGGAACCCTGGATGACTCGGGATATTGAGGTCCTGGTGAAGAAGAAGAAGGAGAAATGACATGCATAGGCAGCTGGGATCAAGTAAATCCCTAGAAGAGTACAGAAGGTGTAGGGGTAGAGTTAAGAGAGAAATTAGGAGGGCAAAAAAGGGACACAAGATTATTTTGGCAGATAAGGCAAAGAAGAATGCAAAGAGCTTCTATAAATACATAAAGGGCCAAAAGAGTCACTAGGGAGAGAATAGGACATCCTAAGGATCATCAAGATCATCTATGTGCAGATCCACAAGAGATGGGTGAAAGCCTAAATGAATATTTCTCATCAGTATTTACTATTGAGAAAAGCATGGATGTTAGAGAACTTGGGAAAATAAATAGTGATGTCTTGAGGAATGTACATATTACAGAGAAAGAGGTGCTGGAAGTATTAAAGCACATTAAGGTAAATAAATCCCCAGGACCTGATGAAATGTATCCCAGGCCATTGTGGGAGGCTAGGGAGAAAATTGCAGGTCCCTTAGCAGAGATATTTGAATTATCGATAGGAACAGATGAGGTGCCTGAAGGCTGGAGGATGGCAAATGTTATGTCTTTGTTTAAAAAGGGTTTCAGTGAAAAGCCTGGGAACTACAGGCTGGTTTGCCTCACATCTGTAGTGGGTAAGTTGTTAGAAAGTATTTTGAGAGACAGGATCTATAGGCATTTTGAGACGCAAGGACTGATTAGGACAGTCCGCATGGCTTTTTGAGTGGAAAATCATGTCTCACAAATTTGATTGAGTTTTTTGAAGGGGTAAACAAGAAAGTAAATGAGGGCAGTGCAGTTGACATTGTCTACATGGACTTTAGCAAGGCCTCTGACAAGGTATCACATTGGTAGGTTGTTGCATAAGGTTAAATCTAATGGGATCCAGGGTGAGTTAGCCAAATGAGTACAAAATAGACTTGATAACAAAAGATAGAGTGTAATTGTAGAGAGTTGTTTTTCAAACTGGAGGCCTGCGACAAGCAGTGTGCCTCAGTGATCGGAGCTGGGTCCACTGTTATTTGTCATTTATATTAATGATTTGGATGAGAATTTACTATGCATGCGTAGTAAGTTTGCAGATGACACCAAGATTGGTGGCCATAGTGAACAGCGAAGAAGGTTATCTAGGATTGCAATGGGCGGGTTGACAAATGGCAGATAGAGTTTAATCTAGATAAATGCAAGATGATGCATTTTGGTAGATTGAACCAGGGCAGGACTTACTTGTGGGGCACTGGAGAGAATTATAGAATAATGAGATCTAGAGGTACATAGCTTCTTGAAAATGGAGTTACAGGTGGACAGAAGAAGGCATTTGGCATGCTTGGTTTCATTGATCAGAACATTGAATACAAGAGTTGGAATGTCTTGTTGAAGTTGTACAAGACATTGGTAAGGCCACACTTGGAATACCGTGTATAGTTCTGGTCACCCTATTATAGAAAGGATATTATTAAACTAGGAAGAGTGCAGAAAAGATTTACGAGGATGCCACTGGGACTTGGTGGTTTAAGTTATAAGGAGAGGCTGGATAGACTGGAACCTTTTTCTCTGGAGCGTAGGAGGCTTAGGGGTGATCTTATATAATGAGGGGCATAGATCAGCTAGATAGTAAATATCTTTTCCCAAAGGTAGGGGAGTCTACAACTAGATGGCATAGGTTTGAGGTGAGAGGGGAGAGATACAAAAGTGTCCAAAGTGGCAATTTTTTCACACAGAGGTGGCAAGTGTCTGGAACAAGCTGCCAGAGGTAATAATAGAGGTGAGTACAATTTTAGAAAGCGTTTAGACAGTTACATGGGTAAGATGTGTACAGAGGAATATGTGCCGAATGCGGGCAATTGGGACTAGCTTAGGGGTTAAAAAAGGGGTGGCATGGACAAGTTGGGCCAAAGGGCCCAACAGACAATATGCATTGACAGTGGAATCAAAGAATATAGTAAAATCGAGGACTTCTTCTTCCAACAGATCATCATCAACCATTGTGCTCACTGACCTACATTAACTTCAGGTCTGGATTTGTACGGTGGCACAGTGGTTAGCACAGCTGCCTCACAGCACCAGACACAGGGGTTCGATTCTTGGCTTGGGTCACAGTCTATATGGAGTCTGCATGTTCTCCCCGTGTCTGCGTGGGTTTCTTCCAGGTGCTCTGATTTCTTCCCACAGTCTGAAAGACACGCTTGTTAGGTGCTTCAGCCATGCTAAATTCTCTCTCAGTCTACCGAAACAGATGCCAGAGTGTGGCGACTATGGGATTTTCACAGTAACTACATGGCAGTGTTAATGTAAGCCTACTTGTGACACGGCATTACAATTAAATAAAGGTAACTACAAAGACATGAGGGAGGAGCTGGCCAGCGTTGATTGGAAAGGGAGCCTAATGGCAGGAGTTTTTGGGGTTATTCAGGAGGCACAGCAGAAATTCATCCCAAGGAGGAGGAAACATGCTAAGAGGACGACGAGGCATCCATGGCTGATGAGGGAAGTCAAGGACAGCATAAAAGCAAAAGAAAAAGCAGACAAAGTGGAAAGGATTAGTGGGAAGCCAGACGATTGGAAAGCCTTTATAAGTGAACAGAGGACAACTAAAAAAGCAATAAAGGGGGAGAAGATGAAATATGAGTGTAATCTAGGTGGTAACATAAAAGTAGATAGGAAGAGTTTTTTTTAATATATAACAGACATTGGACCACTGGAAAATGAAGTTGGAGAAGTAATAATAGGAAACGAAGCAATGGCAGAGGAACTGAATAGTTACTTTGCATCAGTCCTCACAGTGGAAGATACCAGTGGGATGCCAGAGCTCCAGGGGAGTCAGGGGGCACGGGTGAGTGTAGTGGCCATCACTAAGGAGAAGACTCCAGGGAAACTGAAAGGCCTGAAGGTGGATAAGTCAGCTGGACCAGATGGACTACACCCCAGGGTTCAAAAAGAGATAGCTAAGGAAATTGTGGCGGGATTGCTGGTGATCTTTCAGGAATCACTGAGGCAGGGAAGATACCAGAGGACTAGAAAGTAATGAATGTAACACCGCTGTTTAAGAAGGGAGGGAGGCAACAGTCAGGAAATTATACGCCAGTTCACCTGACTTCGGCCATTGGCAAGATTTTAGAGTCCATTGTTAAAGATGAGATCGCAGAGTTCTTGGAAGTCCATGATAAAGTAGGACTGAGTCAGCTTTGTCAAGGGGAGGTCATTTCAGACAAATCTGTTAGACTTCTTTGAGGAAGTAACAAGGAAGTTAAATAAAGGAGAACAAGTGGATGTGATTTATTTAGATTTACAGAAGGCTTTTGACAAGATGCCACACAAGAGACTGTTAAATAAGTTAAGAGCCCATGGTATTAAGAGTAAGATCCTGGCATGGATAGATTGATTAACTGGCAGAAGGCAGAGAATGGGGATAAAGGGGTCTTTTTCAGGATGGCAGCCGGTGACTAGTGGGGTGCTTCAGAGGTCAGTGCTGGGACCACAACTTTTCACAATATGTATCAACGATTTGGGGGAAGGAACTGAAGGCACTGTTGCTAAGTTTCCAGATGACACAAAGATATGTCGAGGGACAGGTAATATTGAGGAAGTGGGGGGTTGCAGAAGGACTTGGATGGGTTAGGATAGTGGGCAAAGAAATGGCAGATGGAATACAATGTGGATAAGTATGAAGTTATGCACATTGGAAGGAGGAATGGAAGCATAGACTATTTTCTAAATGGGAAAATGCTTGGGAAATCAGAAACACAAAGAGACTTAGGAGTCATTGTTCAAGATTCTCTTAAGATTAACGTGCAGGTTCAGTCGGCAGTTAGGAAGGCAAATGCAATGTTAGCATTCATGTCGAGAGAGCTAGGAAACAAGAGCAGGGATATACTTCTGAGACTGAATAAAGATCTGGTCAGATACCATTTAGAGTATTGTGAGCGGTTTTGGGCCTCGTATCTAAGGAAGGATATGCCGGCCTTGGAAAGGGTCCAGAGGAGGTGCACAAGAATGATCCCCGGAATGAGGGGCTTGTCGTATGTGGAATGGCTGAGGACTCTGGGTCTGTATTGGAGTTTAGAGGATGAGGGGGGATCTTATGGAAACTTACAGGATACTGCGAGGCCTAGATAGAGTGGACATGGAGAGGATGTTTCCACTAGTAGGATAAACTAGAACCAGAGGGCACAACCTTAGACTAAAAGGATGAGCCTTTAAAACAGAGATGAGGAGGAATTTCTTCAGCCAAAGAGTGGAACTCTTTGCTGCAGAAGGCTGTGGAGACCAGGTCACTGAGTGTCTTTAAGACAGAGATAAATAGGTTCTTGATTAATAAGGGGATCAGGGGTTATGGGGAAAAGACAGTGGAATGGGGATGAGAAAAATATCAGCCATGATTGAATGGCGGAGCAGACTCTATGGTCTGAGTGAGAATTGGCGAATGTGGACTGGGGGAGCGCGTTGGAAGGTAGGTCTGCTGAGGAGCAGTGGAGGATCTTTAAGGAGATCTTTCTTGGTGCTCAGCAGAAATTTATTCCGATGGTCAAAAAGGACCGTAGGAGGAGAGGTAATAAGCCGTGGATAACGAAGGGGGTGAAGGAAAGTGTTAAATTAAAAGCGGAGGAATTTAGAGTAGCTAAGAGCAGTGGGCGAGAAGAGGATTGGGAAAGGTTTAAATGTCAACAAAGATTGACAAAGAAGTTGATAAAGAAGGGTAGGAGAAACTATGAAGCTGGGCTAGCACTTAATATAAAAAAGGATAGCAAGAGTTTTTATAAATATATAAAAAGGAAGAGGCTGGCTAGGGTGAACGTTGGTCCTTTAGAGGATGAGAAAGGGGACCTAGTGGTAGGGGATGGGGATATGGCTAAGGTCTCGAATAACTTTTTTGTTTCTGTCTTCACGGAGGAGGACGTGAATAATTTGCCAGGTGTTAGCAATGGAAATGAAAAAAAAATGAAAAAAAAATGGAAAGGACTGGAGGGTCTTAATGACATTACTGTTACTAGAGAGGTGGTGCTCGACAGACTGGAGGGGCTGATTGTGGACAAGTCCCCAGGACCGGATGGAATGCATCCGAGGGTTCTGAAAGAAATGGCGGAGGTGATAGTGGATGCCTTGGTGGTTATTTTCCAGACGTCGCTGGATTCCAGGGAAGTGCCGGAAGATTGGAAAACGGCTAATGTTACGCCGTTGTTTAAGAAGGGTGCCAGGCAAAAGGCGGGGAATTATAGGCCGGTTAGTTTAATGTCTGTGGTAGGTAAAATGTTAGAATCCATCATTAAGGAGGAAATTGCGAGGCATCTTGAAGGGAATTGCTTGATAGGGCAGACGCAACATGGTTTCATTAAAGTGAAGTCGTGTCTGACAAATTTACTGGAGTTCTATGAGGATGTGTCTAGGGCAGTGGATAGAGGAGAGCCGGTGGATGTGGTCTTTCTGGATTTTCAGAAGGCGTTTGACAAGGTACCTCACAAGAGGTTATTGCAGAAGGTCAGGGGACATGGAGTTGGGGGTAGGGTGTTAGCGTGGATAGAGGATTGGTTGTCAAATAGGAGGCAGAGAGTGGGGGTCAATGGGTGCTATTCGGATTGGCGGTTGGTGACTAGTGGGGTGCCCAGGGGTCGGTGCTGGGGCCTCAGCTATTTACCATTTATATAGATGATCTGGAGGAGGGAACCGAGTGTAGGGTGTCGAAATTTGCTGATGACACCAAGATTGGGGGAAAGGCAAATTGTGCGGAGGGTGTGGAGAGTCTGCAGAAGGATCTAGATAGGCTGGGCGAATGGGCCAGGAAATGGCAAATGGAATTTAATGTTGGCAAGTGTGAGGTGGTCCACTTTGGTAGGAAGAATGGTAGGAAGGACTATTACTTACGTGGCGAAAAACTGCAGCAGGCGACGGTGCAGAGGGACCTCGGGGTCCTTGTGCATGAGTCGCAAAAACCCAGCTTGCAGATGCAGCAGGTGGTCAGGAAGGCGAATGGGATGCTGGCCTTTATAGCGAGGGGGATTGAATATAAAAGTAGGGAGGTCTTGCTGCAGCTGTATAGGGCATTGGTGAGGCCACAGCTGGAGTACTGTGTGCAGTTTTGGGCGCCGCACCTGCGCAAGGATATTTTGGCCTTGGAGGGAGTGCAGAGGAGGTTTACTAGGCTGATACCGGAGTTGAGGGGGTTGAGCTATGAGGAGAGGCTGAATAAACTAGGCTTGTACTCGTTAGAGTTTAGAAGAATGAGGGGAGATCTCATTGAGACGTATAAGATGATGAATGGGATGGATAGGATAGAGGTGGAGAGACTCTTCCCGCTCAAAAAAGACAGTAGGACTAGGGGGCACGGCCTCAAGATAAAGGGGAGGCGGTTTAGAACGGAGTTGAGGAGGAACTTCTTCACTCAAAGGGTGGTGAATCTCTGGAATTCTCTGCCCGTTGAAGTGGTGGAGGCTGCCTCGCTAAATATTTTTAAGAAGCGGGTTGATGGGTTCTTGATAAGAGAGGGGATTAAGGGTTATGGGGAGAGGGCGGGAAAGTGGAACTGAGCCACGACAGATCAGCCATGATCTTATTGAATGGCGGGGCAGGCTCGAAGGGCTAGATGGCCTACTCCTGCTCCTATTTCTTATGTTCTTATGAGTGGTTTAATTCTGCTCCTATGTCTTATGGTGTTACGAATAAATAAACTCAAACTTAAAATTAAATCTGTTCTGCGATGGCTTCATTCACTTGAACTCTTTTCTGAAAGAGTCAACCAAATTCTGGAATCTCATCAAGTGATGGTCTTTTTCAGTGTGTCCTCTTTGTGCCTCTTGTAACCTGTCTTCACAGAGGAGCGGGAGATCAGCAATCTCCTCTCGTGGTCCACTGGGTAGTGTTTCTGCAATAATGAGTGACCCGCTGTGTCACCTTCAATTTTTGCTGCAGTTTCGGGGTTTGCTGAGCTCTTCACCAACTCTGGCAATTCATCCCTGAGTATTGGTTCACCATCCTCTGCTGTTAACTCATCTATTTGTTTGTAGAAAACCACGGTTACCTACTGAGCAGCGACACTTGCTGGTTCTAAAGAGTTCTGTTAATTTCCTTACCTTCATACTGAAGGATTCCAGTGCAGGGAAGCATAAATCTGCAAGGTTCCTGTGACTAACAAATGTTATACACACACACACACAAAGTGTTACCATTTAGCATCACTGCTCAGGCTTTGAACAGCTGAGGGAGGATGATTGGTAATGGTAGTGCGGCATATGAGGTGTTCACCAGAAACATGGGAGTAGAATTATAGAATCACTACAGTGCAGAAGGAGGCCATTCGGCCCATCAAATCTGCACCAACAACAATCCCACCCAGGCTCTAGCCCCGTAATCCCACATATTTACCCTGCTGACATTAAGGGGCAATTTATCATAGTCAATCAACCTAACCTGCACACCTTTGAACTGTGGGAGGAAACCAGAGCACCCAGAGGACACTCAGGCAGACACAGGGGAATGTGAAAACTCCACACAGACAGTGACCCAGGGCTGGAATTGAACCCGGCTCCCTGGCACTGTGAGGCAGTAGTGCTAACCACTGTGCCACCGTGCCGTTACAAGCTGTACTGGGGGCCGGGACAGTGGGGGTTCATTGGGGAATTGGCTTAAGTATATCTGGTTTACTTGACAATGCAAAAATAGCTGCCAGCGACAAACTACTAAGCCGCTCCACTCATCTGTCAGAGGGCTGAACCTCTCTCAATATATTAGATAACTGGTGTATTGCAATGGCCAACATTCTGAAACTCTAACACAGCTCCACCTACAGGCATCTCTGGTGCTGGAGTGAAATGTTAATGGATTTTTATCTTTTTAATGAGATAGTGAGCTTTTTGAAATTGAGTGTTAGCATCCACTCAGTAATTGTACGTATATGAATATATATTTAGTAAAAGCCCAGATGATAGTCTTTTAAGCTTTTACGGGGGTGTTTGTTTTTGGAAATGTGGCTTCGTTAAAATAGATATGCTGGCAAATCCACATTTTCTGTACTTCTGAGTCCCTGGCACAGACACAGGAGATTGTGCATCCCCAGACTATAATGCTGCATGCGTTATTGTTATGATCTATATTGCATGAGCTGTAAAGGGGGCAGAATAGATCCAGTAATAATTGCCAAAAGAGAATTGGATATATCCTGGAAATGAAAGAATTTGCAGTGTTATGGAGCAAGGCAGTGAGAATAATTTGATAATCCACACAAAGAGGGTGATGTAGTGGTTAGCACTGCTGCCTCACAGCGCCAGGGACCCGAGTTTGATTTCTGGCTCAGGTCACTGCCTGTGTGGAGTTGGCGCATTCTCCCCGTGTCTGTGTGGGTTTCCTCTGGTGCTCCAGTTTCCTACCACAGTCCAAAGATGGGCAGGTTAGGTGCATTAGCCATGCTAAATTGACCCTTAATGTCTCAAGATGTGTAAGTTAGGTGGACTTGCTGTGGTAAATGTGTGGGGTGATGTGAATAGGCTGGCGCCAGGGTTGTGGCCTGGGTAAGAAGCTCTGCTGGAGAGTTCGTGCAAACTCGATGGGCCAAATGGCCTCCTTCTGCATTTTAGGGATTCTATGGTTCTACAACTTGACACCATGGCTGGAATTTTACCGATTTTGGGATGGGTGAGGCTTGCAGAACGGCTTTCTCCATTGGTCTCGGGTGGGATCTTACGAGCTCAGGCAAGTGAGGCAGTAAAATTCCAGCAGACATCTCTGAGTCACCATGCATAACGTCACAGAAGATTTGCACGTGTGCCAAATACAAGTACAAGCACAAAGATCACTGAATTTGGTTTTAAAGGAGCTTTTGAAGCCATCAGTTAGAAGGCAGCTTTGTAATTCACTCACAGATATTCATTTTCTTGTTTCATTTTGTCCTGTCTCCTCCGATATTTATAAGCTCCTCGTGAATGAAATGCTGCCCATTCACCTACTCCACCTGCACAACCTGAGTGCCATTTTAATGAATAAACTATGCCTGATTTCTCGGCTCCTGCACGATGTGGCCTGGGATTACTGGAAAGACCAAACACAGCAAGTCTTTGCTAGCTCCATTTCATGAATAATACACAGATTGTGTCAGCAATAAAAGCAGAAAATGCTGGAAGAACTCAGCAGGTCTGGCAGCAACTGTGGAGAGTTAGCATTTCGAGTCCAATCTGACTCTTTTTCAGAACTTGGACGGCGCCGTTGCACAGTGGTTGTCACTGCTGCCTCAGAGATCCAGGGACCCAGGTTCAATTCCTGGCTTGGGTGGCTGTCTGTGTGGAGTTTGCACATTTTCCCCGTGTCTGCGTGGGTTTCCTCCAGGTGCTCTGGTTTCCTCCCACAGTCTGAAAGGTACGCTGGTTAGAACAGAGGAATTTCACGGTAACTTCGTTGCAGTGTTAATGTGAGCTGACTTGTGACTAATAAATAAACTTTTTACTTTTAACTCGAGGATTCAGAACAGATTTGGCGCAGATTGGCACCGGATAGCACCCTCACCTCTGAGCAGTGCACTGTACTACACATTCGGAGGTGCAGCCTTCAGATGAGATGCTAAGCTGAGGCCCTCTGAAGTATGTAAAACATCTCATAGTGCTTTTGTAGAAAAGCAGGGGAGGACTCTTGGTGGGGAACCTACATGGCGAATATTTATCCTCTAGCCAAGGTCACTAAAATAGTTATCTGATATCTCTGTTGTTGGTGGGCTACCTCACTGTGCGCTCCAACTCGGCTGCAATGTTACTCTAAACGACAAGAGTAGGCGGATTCCAAAAGCAGCTCATTGACTGTAAAATACTAGAGGACCTCTTGAGGTTGTAAGAGGCACTATGTAAATGCAAGTTCTCACCTTTCTTTACACAGCATGGAAGTATAGTTCGACCATTGCAAGATACTGACAAAAGATTGACGAAGCTTTAAATCCCAGTCACAAAATCATAAAGAACAGAAACGATTACTTACTTTGGAATAGTCTTCCCTGATATTAACACACAATACCAGAGAAATCACCAGATATTAGAAATGGGGGTATAAGTGCTTCCAAACTGTATTTCCAGTTGCATATGCGAATGGCACAGTGGGACAGTGGTTGGGGCCTGGGTGCGAATGTTGTTGGTGCAGGCTCGATGGGCTGAATGGCCTCTTTCTGTATTTTAGGCGTTCTATGATATGCCTAGAGGACTTAGGTGCAACACTGCAAGAAGGTCAGTCACCTTACAAAGGTGGTCAAGGTTGCTGTAACAGGCAGGAAGGGGATTTAATTTAAACAGCTCTGATTTCTTCTCTCTCCACCTGTACATAAACAGAAAGATGTTTTTGATTTTGATTTCCCACTTTGTATGTGGTGTTTTCCCAACCACTCAGTTTTTATTAAACAGCTCCACAGCAAACCTGAGGCAGGGTAAACTCAGAGGGGTAGTTTATTCCCACACACATTCAAACCTGAGAGGAGAGTTTCCTTTTCCTATCTTTGTGCCGATTCAAAGGGAATCTTCAAACCAAGCTGTTATTCGTGGGTTCACAAGCAAAATAAGCAGATCTTATAGGTTTTATAGATCTTATAGGCACAAAGAGAGTACAAGGGGTGCTCATCAACAGAAAGCTTCCGAGTGTAAACTTGATCATCTTTCTCGACCCGTTCAAACACACATTCAAACCTGAGAGGAGAGTTTCCTTTTAACTCATACAACAGAAGTGGGATAGAGTAAATAAAGAGGTATGGGGAAAAGACTACAAAGATACTAAGAATTATTGTTTCAGATGAACCCATCTTCGATCGTACCCAAGTCACCATTGAGGTGTCCAGTGACTAGCCAGTAAGAGTCCCAACAGGAGGAGCTTTCTCTACCCTCAGTGTTAAACTGGTACATGACCAAAACAAGAGCTACCTCAATGTGCCATTTACTATGTCATTGCTGTACACTAGGAAGCTTATATTTACAGCTTAAAGCGTTTTTTTTTAAAGATGTAAAAACCTATAAGATCTGCTTATTTTGCTCGTGAACTCACGAATAACAGCTTGGTTTGAAGATTCCCTTTGAATCAGCACAAAGATAGATGTCTGCCTCCAGTATTCTATCTGGGAGTGTGTCAGTTTTGTGGTCAGCTTCAAATGACATTATGTTTCAATCAATATTAAAGGTCACGGAACACAATGTCACTTGATGTAACACTTGCTTGAACTTTGGCAGTGATTCAGTCACTCTCACCTGGATTGCAATGGTGAAACTAACCGGCAGCATTCTACCCCATTGTGCAGGATGGAACCTCTGCAACAACTTAACCTGTTTAACCCAGCCTGTAAATGGCTTTGATTATTTAGGATTTTCCTGCCACTGAACTCTATTTATTGACTTTTATTAGCAGTTATTGAAAGTTAAAGCTGAAGTCAATGGCACTCAGGGAGAATCTTCAGTGGCTGAAGTTGGTGGTTGTGTTGTTCTAAGTTTTATTTTATTCATTCATTGGATGTGGGTATCACAGGCTCGCCAGCATTTATTGCCCATTCCTAATTGCCCTTGAGGGAGCAGTTAAGAATCAACCACGTTGTTGTAGCTCCGAAGTCACATGTAGAGCAAACCAGGTAAGGATGACAGATTTTCTTCCTTAAAGAACATTAGTGAACCAGCTGGGTTTTTCTGACAATCGACACTGGTTTCATTGTCATGATGTGGAGTTGCAAGAGTTGGGCTGGAGTAGACACTGTAAAAAGTATCACAACACCAGGTTAAAGTCCAACAGGTTTATTTGGAATCACGAGCTTCCGGAGTGCTGCTCCTTCATCAGATGAGTGGAGAATTAGGTTCACAAACTGGGCATATATAGACTCAATTGCAAGATAATGCTTGGGATGTGAATCTTTAGAGATAATCAAATCCAGACAATGTGAGCGGAGAGAGGGTTAAGCACAGGTTAAAAAGGTGTGAATTGTCTTAAGCCAGGATACTTAGTAGGATTTTGCAAGCCCAGGCAAAATGGTGGGGTTACATGTAGTGTGACATGAACCCAAGATCCCAGTTGAGGCCGTCCTCTGCATTGGCGTATGCCTTGAAGACTGCCTTGGAGAACACTTACCTGAATATCAGAGGCTTGGCTGCTGAAGTGTTTGCCAACAGAACGAGAACACCTTTGCCTGGTGATTGTCGGGTGGTGTTCTTTCATCTGTTGTCATAGTGTCTGCATAATCTAGCCGATGTACCGTGCCTCAGGACATACTTTCATGCGATTTATCAGGTAGACAACGTTGGCCAAGTCGCAAGAGCATGTATCATGTCCCTGGTGGGTGGTGTTCTCATGTGTGATGGTGATATCTGTGTCAATGATCTGGCATATCTTGCAGAGGTTGCTGTGACAGCGTTGTGTGGTGTTGTGGTCACTGTTCCCCTGAAGGCTGGGTAGTTTGCTATGAATAATGATCTGTCTGAGTTTGTGCAATTGTTTGAAGGCAAGTAGTAGGGGTGTAGGAATGGCCTTGGCAAGATGCTTGTCTTCAACAATGTATGTTGAGGGTTCTGGAGAAGATGCCGTAGCTTCTCCGCTCTGGGGAAGTATTGGACAACTCAGGGTACTCTGTCGGTGGTGTCCCATGTTTGTCTTCTGAGGAGGTTGGTGCAGTTTTTCACTGTGGCGTATCGGAACTGTCAATCGATGAGTTGAATGCCATATGCCATTCTGCCGAGAGTGTCTTTCAACATCTTTAGGTGTCTGTTGCAATCCTCCTCATCTGAGCAGCTCCCGTGTATACGGACTTGTCCGTAGGGGATAGTTTCTTTAATGTGTTTAGAGTGGAAGCTGGAGAAGTGGAGCAACGTGAGGTTATCTGTAGGCTTGTGGTACAGTGAAGTGCTGAGGTGACCGTCCTTGATGGAGATGCGTGTGTTGAAGAATCAACCGATTCCAGAAAGTAGTCCATGGTAAATCAGATGGTGGGATAGAACTTGTTGATGTCATCATATAGTTGTTTCAATGATTATTAGCGGTGGGTCCAAAGGAAGAAAATGTCATCGACATATCTAATGTATAGCATCGATTAAAGGTCCTCTGCAGTGAAGACATCTAGCTCAAACTTGTGCATGAAGATGTTGACGTATTGAGATGCAAATTCGGTCCCCATGGCTGTTCTGTGTATCTGGATGAAGAACTGGTTGTTGAAAGTGAAGACATTGTGGTCCAGGATGAAGCGATGAGTTGTAGAGTTGCATCTGGAGATTGGCAGTTGTTGGTATTGAGTACTGAGGCTGTTGCTGTGATGCTATCGTCATGGGAGATGCTGGTTTAGACTGCTGAGACGTCCATTGTGACGAGGGGTGTTCCTGGTTCAACTGCTCCATGGATGCTGGGTACATCGTCATCGACTTTTAATTCTAGATTTTTATTGAATTCAAATTTCACCATCTGCCGTAGTGGGATTTGAAACCGAGTCCCCAGACCATTACGCTGGGTCTCTGGATTACTAGTCCAGCAACAATACAACTACACCACTGTCTCCCCCTACTGCGCCAATGGCACAGGCCGTTACATTTGTCTTGGGAAAATATCCTCAACCCAACTACCTTCAGCTGCATCACCAATGATCTTCCCACCTGCACAACCTCAAGGATGACATCTAGTTCCATTCACACTTTTTCAAGTAACAAAGTAGCCACGTCTGCATGCAGCTAGACTGGGACAATAATCCAATTTTGACTGATATAGGACAATGATGCTCTATATGCGAGCACTGGGGAATACATTCAACTTGAGACAGATGGGGGCCAACAAACATGTGGAGTAGTGGGTTCTATCTCCCTCTTTGGATTCTGTCCGAGTCAGAGAATTATCAATTGTACCCATGTCATCATTGAGGCACCCTGTGACCAGCCAGTAAGATTACATAGAAACATAGAAAATAGAAGCAGGAGTAGGCCATTTGGCCCTTCAAGCCTGCTCAGCCATTTATTATAATGATTGCTGATCGTCAAATTCAATCTCGCTTTCCCCCATATCCCTTTAGGCTCAAGAGCTATGTCCAAATCCTTCTTGATATTGCACAACATGTTGGCCTCAACTAATTGCTGTGGTTAGTGAATTCCACACATTCACAATCCTCTGGGTGAAGAAAACACTCTTCACCTCAGTTCTAAAAGGTTCACCCCTTGTCCTCACACTATGACCCCCTACTTCCCCCACCATCGGGAATATTCTCCCTGCATCTATCCTGTCCAATCCTGTTAGAGTTTTATAAATTTCTATGAGATACCCCCCCCCATTCATCTGAACTCCAATGAATATAATCCTAACCAATTTAATCTCTCCTCATATGATGGTTCTGCCATCTCAGGAATCAGCCTGGTAAAAAGGTTCAAGAGTTTGGATACCAAAAGCTTCCTCAATGTTTGTCTTCACTACTGAAGCAACTGCCATGACAACTTCATCCTCCATTATGCCAACGTCCTTCGCTCCAACTCCAAGACTATGTGGTTGGATTTTAGGGGGCAGTTGTTTTCCCTCGAAGGGATGGCTACTCATTGTTTTATGAGACCCACAAGAAGGAGCCGCAGCAGCGCTACATCTGAAATCATTTATTCACAATTACTGCACTGGGCAGGCCATTGGACTACTGAAAACGTGGTTTTGGCACGTAGGCCAGTTAGTTTGTACGTTGCAGTACACTCCTGTCAGGGTTTCACTCTCTTGTAAGATGGGCTGCTGTGGTCTTCACCACATGATCCTCCAGGGAGGTGTGCAGACCTTGAAAAGTGTGAGGCCTGGAATGACTCAGCTTATTGGAGAAGAAGTGAAGGGAGAAGGAGGAGGAGGAGGAGGAAGATGCAGAGCATGAGGGTGTCTCACCTATACTGTGCCTCACTGGGATGCTGCCAACAATATATGGGGGGGCGGGTAGGAGAATCAGGACATTGAATTTGTTGATCAGCCATGATCATAATAAATAGCAGGTGCAGCAGACGGTAAAGAAGGCAAATGGTATGGCCTTCTTTGTGAGAACTTTTGAGTAGAGGAGCTGAGATGTGTTGTTGCAATTATACAGGGCCTTGGTGAGGCCACACCTAGAGTATTGTGTGCAGTTTTGGTCTCCTTTTTTGAGGAAGCATGTTCTTACTCTTGAGGGAGTGCAGCGAAGGTTTACCAGGCTGGTTCCAGGGATGGCAGAACTGATGTATGAGGAGAGATTGACTAGGTTAGGATCCCAACCTAGTCAATCTCTCCTCATACACGCACTCCCTCAAGTGCAAGAACAAATTCAATATTCTGATTCCCCCTTTCCCCCCATATATTGTTGGCAGCATCCCAATGAGGCACCCTTATGCTCTGCATTTTCCTCCTTCTCCCTTTGCCTCCTCTCCAATGAGCTGACTCATTCCAGGCCTCATGCTCTTCAAGGTCTGCACACCTCCCTGGAGGACCGTGTGGTGAAGACCACAGCAGTCCACCTTACAAGAGAGTGAGATCTTTACAGGAATGTACTTCAATGTATAAGCTGATTGGTCTAAGTGCCAAAACCACATTTTCAGTAGCCCAATGGCCTGCCCAGTGTAGTAATTGTGAATAAATGGTTTCAGATGTAGCACTGCTGTGGCTTCTTCTTGTGGGTCTCATGAAACAATCAGCAGTCATCTCTTCGAGGGAAAACAACTGCCCCCTAAAATCCAACCACATAGTCTTGGAGTTGGAGTGAAGGACGTTGGCATAATGGAGGATGAAGTTGTCATGGCAGTTGCTTCAATAGTGAATACAAACATTGAGGAAGCTTTTGGTATTCAAACTCTTGAATCTTTTTACTAGGCTGATTCCTGAGATGGCAAAACTGTCATATGAGGAGAGATTAAATCGGTTAGGATTATATTAATTGGAGTTCAGATGAATGAGGGGGAATCTCATAGAAACTTATTAAATTCTAACAGGATTAGACAGGATAGATGCAAGGAGAGTATTCCCGATGGTGGGGGAAGTCCAGAACCAGGGGTCACAGTCTGAGGATTTGGGGAAGACCATTTAGAACAGAGATGAGGAGACATTTCTTCACCTAAAGAATGGTGAGCCTGTGGAATTTATTATCTCAGGAAGTAATTGATGTCAAAACATTGAATGTATTTAAGAGGAGGCTGGATATAGCACTTGGAGTCAAAGATTACGGGGAGAAAGCAAGATTAGGTATTAAATTGGATGATCAACCATGATTGTGATGAATAGTGGAGCAGGTTTGAAGGGCCAAATGGCCTCCTCCTGCTCCTATCTTCTATGTTTTTATGTTAAAAATGGGGATTATCTGATTCACGCGTATTTCAGCTCAACCTTAGTAATCCAGGAGCACGGAATTCAATTTGAGCTGCCTGTGAAAACACTCCCCTTGAAGGCATAGTCTTGAATAGATCCACTGTAACTGCCAATGAAGAATGTACATCTGTCCAGAGGTTTCACTAATGCTGTCCAAGGATCTTTGCTCCCCTTCATTCCTCTATCCTTGATTCTCAATTTTAAAAATGGAAGCTCATACTTCTGTCGATATTTACATTGTGTGGAGAAGGAGGAAAGGTTTCAACAGTTACAGTTGAAACAGAACCCAGTGACTTTCTCAGTGTTTGGCCCAATGTGACAGCCCTCCCCTATGGCCTTGGTTGAGGTGGAGGCAGCCTGCTCCATTCACACTGCCTGTAGCTGAGATTCACATGGCAGTTCATAGAATCATAGAATCCCTATAGTGTAGAAGGAAGCCATTCAGCCCATCAAGTGTGCACCGACCACAATCCCACCCAGGCCCCATTCCCGCAGCCCATCATGCTTACCCTACTAATCTCCCTAACACTAAAGTAAATTTATCATAGCCAATCCACCTAACCTGCACATCTTTGGACTATGAGAGGAAATCAGAGCACCCGGAGGAAACCCCGCAGACATGGGCAAACACACAGACAGTGAACCGAGGCCAGAATTGAACCCTGGTCCCTGGTGTTGTGAGGCAGCAGTGCTAAACATTGTGTCACTGTGCTGCACCAGTGTCCCCATGATGGAGGTTCCAGTGGGGGAGCTCCAGTGGCTGCTGCACCAGCTTCGATTCAGGGGAAGTGTCCATCATAGGACCTTGCTGCACAGATGGATCTCGGTCAGAGGGACAGTGGAGGACAACGATGCTGATCACAGTGCCCTGTGAGGGGGTGGAGCACCCTTATCCTCCTCAGACACAGCCTCAGCCCTTGGCTTGCACTCTGAATGTTTGGAGGGAACACCAGCTGGGAACATTGGCATCTCCTCCAAACCTGTCTGCACCGTCAGCACCATTGCCTTGTCAAGGTTATAGAGTGTGGCGTGCGTACTGTGAATGTCAGTGCAGAGTTCCTGCATGCACTCTGAGTGCTGCCGTCTTCAGCTGTCCGTGAAGTTGGCCACTTTCTCACCGGAGGGGCTTTTGTATTCAAAGCCCTGAGCCATGGTGGTGCACAGGAGCTGGACTGATTTCTCCATTCTCAGCCCATGGCCCGCAATGCCTCAGGGAACTCTGACTGATCGGAACACAGCAGTTGCTGCTTCTCTCAGTGGAGCCACCTTTCCTATCACTCCCGAGGCCCTGGATCTGCATCTAACTGAGGGCCTGACCACAGCTGCCTTCTCCCACTCCTGCTGACTTGGGACATACCCCTCACACATTGCCATCCTTTCTATGTGTGTGAGGATCCGTCGAGGTGACTGACTCTGTGAAGAGTGGGTGTGTAAGGGGTAACAGTGCTAACTTGGAGGTGTTTTCTGGCAGCACTTGGCCCAGTGCAGCTACAGGAATGTGTTCTTAAGCCTCAATGTCTAAACCTGTGGGACAGACAAGATGAGAACATGGGAGCTAGCCTTGGAGAGCAGGAGCTGAGATTTACAAATGCAGCATATTGTGTGTCAGATTGACTCACACTGTCAGGTTCGATACACCCTCTCCACCACAGACTACCATCCCCCCCTTCTCTGATTCACTTATGGCCGGCAGCCCTGGTGACCCCCAGCTTCCCCTATGGCTCCTTCCCCTACTCTGCTGATGATCTGGTCTGGGCCCATTCACTGGCATTGTGAACTTACTTCTCCTACATGGGTCAAAGAAAGAGAGAAATAAGGCACTGCTGTACACTGTGTTACCGTGGGGTGGCACGGCAGCATAGTGGTTAGCAATGCTGTCTCGCTGTGCCAGGGACCTGGGTTCGATTCCCAGCTTGGGTCACTGTCTGTGTAGAGTTTGCATGTTCTCCCCGTGTCTGCGTGGGTTTCCTCCGATTTTCTCCCACAGTCCAAAGATGTGGGGGTTAGGTGGATTGGCCATGCTAAATTGCCCCTTAGTGTCAGGGGGACTAGCTAGGGTAAGTGTGTGTGGATGGAGCCTGGGTAGAATTGTGGTCGGTGCTGACTCAATGGGCTGAATGGTCTCTTTATGTACTATTCTATGGATTCAATGCTGGTCTATGGTCAAAGCCAGCAGGAAACTGTCAGATCCACAGCAACACCAGGATTGTGAGCTTTGCTGACGAATCAGTAATTATCCTGGGCCTACACTTAGGTCATGTTCAAGAACAATGTGTGCCTGCAGTTCCCTCAGCCCTCAGTTGGAATTTGAATATACCCGGAGCTTCTCATTGAGGGTCTGGTCTTTTTTCTCGCCTTGCCAGAGTAAATAAGTTTATTGAACTTTTTCCTGCACTGGATTCAGTTCTTCCTGACTGTATTCTGCCTGCTCATGGTCTCAGCCACCTCTCCCTAGGCCTGCTTCAACTGGGAGGGTGACGAAAATAGCTCTGAGGGTGACTTGTTGTGATTTAAAATTAATAAAGTTTTATTACCAACAATCTATTTACAAACAATGGTCTGACAGAACTACAATACATGTCTTTACTCAACTGCTCCCCGCCTTCAACCAAAGTTCCTCCCTGGCCCAGGACATACACCCTTCCTTGCTTGGCTTCCCGCGCTGCCTCTCCACAAGATCCGGCCCTTAAAGGGTCCACGCTACCAGAGTGACCTTCTCCTTACCCATCTGGGGAGGGGACCTCCGTCCTCTCCCTCACTGCCTCGAGAAGGACCTCCAACCTGCATCAGCAAAGCAAGGACAGCCCTGCCCTGCTCTCTAGCCCTCTGCTTCCCCTGCCCCATCAGTAATAACGGCAATTGTTTTATTCAATGGTTAAGCACGGCAATGGTTTAACTCGGGTTGGCTTTCTTTCAGTCTTGCTTTCACTCAAGGTCCCAGGCTGCTAATTGGCCACCCGATCTGCCCTTTAAGGTCCAGCGCCTTAAATATTGCGGCTGTACATCCCCCACTTGACCCAACCAGGAACCATGGAAACTAAACCCAGCCTTCGTTTCCCGACCCCCAGAAGGTAAAAGAAGTCCCTGGTTATTCTTAATGACATACTTTGTTCAGAGCTATTGTTAAGCAACCTTACTGGCCTGGAAAGCTAAGATTCAAAGTACACCTGAAAGGATTAGTGGGTTTTTGTTAGCAGCTTGCCTTGAGGCCAGTGGTGAGCACTTTTGCGTTGTGACTGATTGTGTGGTTCAGAGCCGGGATGATTCACTTGTCCCTGACGGACAGTCACACCATGCACGCTGCAAATTGCATTATCGACTTCAGTGTTAATCACAACTTTGCAACATTGTTTCCAGGATGTCCCGTTGTCCTTCTACCGTAATCGATTAAATAAGATCTAATCAGTTGTGAATTGTAGGGTGGAATGTAGAAACCTGATTCGTAATAACTTACCTGATCTACACACCATTAACCTCCCTTTGCACCCACTGTGGCATTTCTATTATTGTGCACATTTACACATACACCAGCTATTCTGCTGATAAATCATCCTTCCCTCAAAAATTATTTGTGGATGCTCTTAGATGTTAAAAGCCTTTCTAACACCCCTCCTTTTCAAATATAATTTCTCTTTCTTTTTCTGGAAAATTTAAGCATTACCTCCAATAACATGGGATCATAGAGTCACAGAATCCCGACAGTGCAGAAGGCGGCAATTCGGCCCATCGAGTCTATATCGACCACAGTCCCACCCAGGCCCTCTTCCTGTAACTCCACACATTTACCCTGGTGATTACTCTGACATTGGGGGTGGCACAGTGGTTAGCACTGCTGCCTCACAGCACCAGTGACTCAGGTTCGATTCCTGGCTTGGGTTACTGTCTGTGTGGTGTCTGCATGTTCTCCCTGTGTCTGCCTGGGTTTCCTCTGGGTGCTCTGGTTTCCTCCCACAATCCAAAGAACTGCATGTTAAGTGGATTGACCATGCCAAATTGCCCGTAGTGCCAGGGGGACTAGCTACGGCAAATGCATGGATTTTGGGGATAGGGTCTGGGTGAGATTGTGGTTGGTGTAGACATGATGGGCCGAATGGGCTTCTTCTACATTGTAGTATTTTATGATTGGCCATGCTAAATTGACCCTATCAACCTAACCTGTGCATCTTTGGACTGATCTTCTTGTCGCCATAGAAACTAAACACTCCCAAGTTACGTGTACCAGAGACACTGCTTCTGATTCCTGTTCGTGCCTATTTAAATGGTCCACAAACCCTACTGTGTAAAATCTATCAGGTGAATAAAATACTTCAGGTGCTAGACACGTGAGATGAAAACAAAGAAAGGGAAAACAACTGCCCCCTAAAAAAACATTTTGCCAGTAGGTAATCAAGGTTGGCATCCCAGTGTAGACGAAGGGCGGGCAGGTGGGCAGCTGGGATGTTTCAGTGGTGCTACCGGACATGGTGGCCAGCGGCAGGACATCAGCTAATATATGAGGGCGCAGCAATGGCCGTGCAGGTCCAAAGTCAGATCAGTGGGGTCTGGGACACTGAGGCCAGTGAGGCAGGCCTGTGTGAGGTGGAGGTGGTGGGAGGGGGTGCTGTTTCCTAAAGTTAGACAGTGCAGTTGCAATGGCAGTAGCCATTACCTCTGGGGCAGGGAAGCCCCTCTGTCAGCTATGTTGTGTCAAAACACCCACCCCTCCCCTCAGAAGGAAGGCCACTAGGATTCTTTTTCTTAATTTTTTGTACATTTCTTTCTTTGGATGGTAATCAACAGTTGTCCAGTTGATGCCATCTCTTACTACCTTTCAGGTCCTGAGGGGAATTGACAGGGTCAATGTGGAGAGGATGTTTCCTCTTCTGGGAGAATCTGGAACAGTTTAACAATAAGGGGTTTTCTAATTAAAATACAATTCCTGAGCCTTTGGAATTCTCTTCAGTAGAAGTAAAGCCTCTGAATATTTTTGGGGCAGAACTAGATAGATTCTTGATTAACAAGGGAGTGAACGATTATGAGAGGGAGGCAGGAATGTGGAGATGAGGTTACAATCAGATCAGCCATGATTGTATTGATTGGCAGGTGACACACCAGGTTGTTAGGGCCAGATGGCCTACTCCTATTTCTAAAGCGTATGCTTGCGTCTAAAATGTCGTCATTATTGAACACGCCAATTTTTCTTGAGTTATTTGAACTTAAAGACAGCAAAGTTGGATAAGGCCCAAGGATCCTGTTGCTTGACTAACCTGTTGCCGTGACTCAGCTGTCACCCCTGGCAAAACTGTCATTCCACTCCGATGAATCATAGAATCCCTACAATACAGAAGGAGGCCATTTGGCCCATCGGGTCTGTGCCAACCACAATCCCACCCAGGCCCTATTCCCATAACCCCACGCATTTACCCTACTAAATCCCCTGACACTAAGGAGCACTTTAGCATGGCCAATCAACCTAATCTGCAGATCTTTGGACTGAGGGGAGGAAACCTGAGAACCCAGGGGAAACCCACGCAGACACGAGGAGAAAGTACAAACTCCATGCAGACACTGACGCAAGGCCAGATTTGAACCTGGGACCCTGGCGCTGTGAGGCAGAAGTGCTAACCACTGTGTCACCGGGCCCTTGTTGCTGTCTGCCAGCCAGCCAGCTGAAGCTGCTGCCATCATTCTCAAAAGGCGCAGCTCTGAAGCCAGGCTTTCTAGGCCCAAAGCTGCTCGGGGGCATCCCGAAAGGCATCTGCAGCCTCCCCAAAACAAACCTTTCACTAACCATGGTACAGCCACTGGACCGTCGCTGCCGAGGAGAATGAGGAGAGGCCAAGAAAACTGCAGAAGAGCCACTAAAGAAAATGCTCAAGGGTGATATATGTCTGTTGTAGGTAAAATGTTAGAATCCGTCATCAAGGAGGAAATAGCAAGGCATCTTGAGGGGAATTGCTTGATAGAGCAGACGCAGCACGGTTTCGTTAAGGGGAAGTCGTGTCTGACAAATTTACTGGAGTTCTATGAGGATGTGTCTAGGGCAGTGGATAGAGGAGAGCCGGTGGATGTGGTCTTTCTGGATTTTCAGAAGGCGTTTGACAAGGTACCTCACAAGAGGTTATTGCAGAAGGTAAGGGGGCATGGAGTTGGGGGTAGGGTGTTAGCGTGGATAGGGGATTGGTTGTCAAATAGGAGGCAGAGAGTGGGGGTCAATGGGTGCTATTCGGATTGGCGGTTGGTGACTAGTGGAGTGCCCCAGGGGTCAGTGCTGGGGCCTCAGCTATTTACCATTTATATAGATGATCTGGAGGAGGGAACCGAGTGTATGGTGTCGAAATTTGCTGATGACACCAAGATTGGTGGAACGGCAAATTGCGCGGAGGGTGTGGAGAGTCTACAGAAGGATCTAGATGGGCTGGGCGAATGGGCCAGGAACTGGCAAATGGAATTTAATGTTGGCAAGTGCGAGGTGGTCCACTTTGGTGGGAATAATGGTAGGAAGGATTATTACTTACGTGGCGAAAAACTGCAGCAGGCGACGGTGCAGAGGGACCTCGGGGTCCTTGTGCATGAGTTGCAAAAACCCAGCCTACAGGTGCAGCAGGTGGTCAGGAAGGCGAATGGGATGCTGGCCTTCATAGCGAGGGGGATTGAATATAAAAGTAGGGAGGTCTTGCTGCAGCTGTATAGGGCATTGGTGAGGCCGCAGCTGGAGTACTGTGTGCAGTTTTGGTCGCCGCACTTACGCAAGGATATTTTGGCCTTGGAGGGAGTGCAGAGGAGGTTTACTAGGCTGATGCCGGAGTTGAAGGGGTTGAGCTATGAGGAGAGGCTGAATAAACTAGGCTTGTACTCGTTAGAGTTTAGAAGAATGAGGGGAGATCTCATTGAGACATATAAGATGATGAATGGGCTGGATAGGATAGAGGTGGAGAGACTCTTCCCGCTCAGAAAGGACAGTAGGACTAGGGGGCACAGCCTCAAGATAAAGGGGGGGGGGGGGGCGGTTTAGAACGGAGTTGAGGAAGAACTTCTTCACTCAAAGGGTGGTGAATCTCTGGAATTCTCTGCCCGTTGAAGTGGTGGAGGCTGCCTCGCTAAATATTTTTAAGACGCGGGTTGATGGGTTTTTGATAAGAGAGGGGATTAAGGGTTATGGGGAGAGGGTGGGAATGTGGAACTGAGCCACGACAGATCAGCCATGATCTCATTGAATGGCGGGGCAGGCTCAAAGGGCTAGATGGCCTACTCCTGCTCCTATTTCTTATGTTCTTATGTTCTTATTGTCACCGGTATCAGATATTGGATGGTTTGTTGGATGAAGTTGGTTTGGAATGTCTGTTTTGTGGTTGTTTTTATTTCAGCATTGGAGTTTAGAGGGTGCTGTGATGGTCAGAAACAAAGGGGTTGTTGTGGGATGGAGATTTGAGATTGTTTTCAGTTTGACAATAGTTGAACTGAGCTGATGATGAGGTCGAGGCTGAAAGGAGGATGTTTTTGTTCACTTCTCCCTTCCAACATCTCTGTCTCTTCACACTGCTGGTGTATTCCAAGTGATGAATGCTGGTTTGGTTGTAGATACAACAGATCACAACAAGTGGGGACCCACTCTCCAATAAGTACTGCAAGGCTCCACTGAACAGTTCAGGCAACAGAGCCATGATTTAAACACCTCATCGGTCCACATTGCTTCATGTGGCAGCAGCATTGATATATTGGGTTCTGCACAGGAGCCATGAGCCAGCTGTTAGGTGGACAGCCACTGTCAGCCAGTCGTTAACATCTGGTTTGACAAAGTGGCTCAAAAACTGAGGGATCAATGAGATGGCCCAGGATAAAGACACTGTGGCAGCTGCCATAGGAGGCAGTCACCAGGATGCTGTGTGGTGTATGGGCACATATCAACTGCACGTACAGAGGGTGAAGCCCTTTGTGATTCCTGTACACTCTCAGCATTTAGATGCGGTGCCCTCAAGAATGTGCAGTTGATGCCACCCCGTGCCACCAGGAAGCTTACTGTCCTGACAAAGCCTTGTTGTGCTCTGCCCGCTTCTCACTCTGGTCAGGGAGAAGATAACGCCCACTCCTTTCTTGGCACAAGGAGCATCAGTGACACCCTTTAAACTGCAGTGAGTGGGCAATCTGATGATCTGGCAAACATTGCCTGCGACAGGCTGCGAGCGAGCTTACAACCAATCGTCCCGCCTGACTTTTGGTGAGGTGAGGTGGTAAGATTGGGTAAGAGGTGAAAACAAAGAATGTGCCTCATTTCTTGCTTCCCGTTCCGATCATACAAGCCCAGTTTTGCCGGGGAAGTTGGGTAATGGCACCAATGAAATGACTGATGCAGGAGGCGATCAGTGTGGGGGAGAGGGTCCCGATGTCTGTAGGGTGGGTGGGGGGGATGTGGCAGGAGATCTTTTTGAGAGATCAGGATGGTTGCACAATGCAACACCAAGGGTTCAGCAACTGGCTTCCCCAGTGAGCTCTGGCTGTACCCACCCCCCGCCAGGCCCTGCTGGCGATAGTCACATCCTGGCATGATTTTTATACCAAGTGCCAGAAGATTGTGACTCACAGCTCACTGAACGAAGTGGCATGATTCTCTCCTGTTTTCTCACTCGTTTGGCACAATTTTTTTTTGTGTAACATCACACCCAAAGACTTTTATAGCCGTGAGCATTTTCCCAGCCCCTGTCAGTGTTATCCTTGTGCTGCTCTGAGGATATAGTTCCACCGACAAGAACGGGTATATTTCAGGGAGCATTTCCTTCACAAAGTGGCGATAACACACGCTTTTCCTGACTTAATAACAGTATTCTTGGAAGATCCTAGCCAGATAAAGCCTGCTGCTGAGGGCTCCCTCCTGCTCCTCCACCTCCCTCATCAAGGGGCTTGTGCTGCTCTATACTATCTCTGAATACTGCCCCCTTCAGGTTGAAGGGATGGTTACGACAGCAACATGACAGGAAGTCAGTGGTCTGACTGGAATTCTTGAAGTCAGACCCAAAGCCTCCCCCCTCCCTGTCAACAAACAGCTCCAGAAACACCTACAACATCTACAATGTCAAACACAGTCGGGAGAAATTAATTAGCAGCAGAATCTGAAAGCAGGGAACGATCCCCTTCAACAGATCTGGTAGGCAGTCCATCTACTGCTGGACATGTGTTAAAGAGGGGGGGCATTGGCTTCAGCAATGAGGTCAGAAATGGCAGCCCTGATATCAAATCAGCATTATAGGGCACGGTTGCACAGTGGTTAGCACTGCTGCCTCACAGTGCCGGGTTCAGTTCCTGGCTTGGGTCACTGTGTGGAGTTTCCCCATGTCCACGTGGGTTTCCTCCGGGTGCTTCGGTTTCTTCCCACAGTCTGAAAGACGTGCTGGTGAGGTGCATTGGCCATGCTATATTCTCCCTCAGTGTACCTGAACAGGCGCCGGAGTGTGATGACTAGGGGACTTTCACAGTAACTACGTTGCAGTATTAGTGTAAGCCTACTTGTAATATTAATACATAAATTTAAACTGATTTACTGACTAATACTGCAGTCTACCTCTTTCACATACTTTTGGTGTGCGGTCCTAATTCCTGCGCTATCATCCTCACCAAAATGGCACCGGGTGTGAGCCACACACAGGGGTGAGGATGATGGCCTTATGGAATTGAAACATGCGAGTGTATCAGCAACACCACACGTGCCTTGGAGCCATAATTTTTGTCCAAGATTTTAAGCCTTATAGAACGATAGAAAATTACAGCTCAGAAACAGGCCTTTTGGCCCTTCTTGTCTGTGCTGAACCATTTTTTGCCTAGTCCCACTGACCTGCACTTGAACCATATCCCCCCTCGCCCCTCTCATCCATGAACCCGTCCAAATTTTTCTTAAATGTCAAAAGTGACCCCGCATTTACCACTTTATCCGGCAGCTCATTTCACACTCCCACCACTCTCTGCGTGAGGAAGCCCCCCCAATATTATCTTTAAACTTTTCTCCTTTCACCCTAAACCCATGGCCTCTGGTTTTTTTCTCTCCTAGCCTCAGTGGAAAAAGCCTGCTTGCATTCACTCTATCTATACCCATCAAAATCTTATACACCTCTATCAAATCTCCCCTCATTCTTCTACGCTCCAGGGAATAAAGTCCTAACCTATTCAATCTCTCTCTGTAACTCAGCTTCTCAAGTCCCAGCAACATCCTTGTGAACCTTCTCTGCATTCTTTCAACCTTATTTACATCCTTCCTGTAACTAGGTGACCAAAACTGTACACAATACTCTAAATTCAGCCTCACTAATGACTTATATAACCTTACCATAACACTCCAACTTTTATACTCGATACTCAGATTTATAAAGACTAATCTATCTAAAATTTAAATTTATCTATCAAAACTTAAAACATCTGCAGTTGGCAACCTTGGCTGGGAATTTACTTTAAAGAATTAATTCTTTTTGCTCAAATTGATGTACTATTGCCAGTCCCTGAGGTCATTTAATTAATTAAAGTGAGCAGGGCGTGGGTCCTCAGTGGGGCTAACCTAAGAGATGGCTCGATTCACCAAATAACCCAGGGTAGCAAGTTAAGGAAAACACATTAGACTTCAGATTCAGTTATAAAACAGTTACGTAATTGAGTCTTGGAAGAATATTTAGTTGGGAGCACCCATAATAATATTAAATCTGACACCGGCGAGCATTAATGCCAAGAATGTTAAATTTAATGTGCTAGGCATCAGGTGTCAATTGTTATTGTTCTGAGGGAAAAACTGGGGAAGATTAATTGAGAAAATGCATTAGAAGAAGAAAAAAAATCAGCTGTGGAGAAACAGTAAGTATTCTGAGAGGCATTTGGATTCCATTAAGCAACACTAGAAGTCTATTATCCAGACTGATTCTGGAGGCAAATATAATAAGCAGACAGATAAGCAGTCAGGATGAAAATAGTAAAAGATGCCCAGTGAAGGAGGAGAATGAGGAATGCAGAGAATAATACTGACGACAGAATACAAAGTAGAATAAATTGCAGTGAACCTTTTTTTAGCAAATATGCATTTCTTGTTAAGAATGTACTCGCGGGGTGGGATTTTCCAGCCTTTCCCGCCAGCGGGATCTTCCAGTCTGATCAAAGGTGATCCCCTGGTAGCCAGACGGGAGAGCCATGCAAAACGGCATTGGCATTGGCAGGACCTGGAAGATTCTGCCAGTGGTCAATGGTGAGCCACCTCCATTGCTGTCAGGAGGGGAAATCCCGCCCATTATTTCCCAATGCTGAAAGATTGGCTAAATGATTCCCAGAACGAAACATTTTAGTGAGAGAACTCGCCCGCTGGAATTCTATCACCTCTCCTGCCATGGAATTGGGCAGACAATGGAAATGTCCATTGACCACAGATGGGAATTTCTGGTCTTGCTCGAGCGAGGCTGGAAAATCCCACCCGTTGGCTTTTTACGGATTAAATACTGGAATTTTCTGGCCTTTTAAGCTGGCATGATTCCCTGGTCCAGCTGCAGTGAATGGAGATTTGGCTGGGTACCAAATTCTCCGTCCTCGCTTGCAATGGTGATGGGGCACGAACGGTCAGATAATTCTGACTAACTGAGGTTCACCTACTACTTGCATTCTTTGTTCTTTATTCTCTAATATTCTTTGCCCCTTGCTATCTCTGTAACGTTCCCTCGCCCTCCACATCTTTAAGGTATCTGCACACTTTTAATTCTGGCCTCTTGCCTATCCCCACTTTTAAGCACTTGGCCATTAGTGATAGTGCCTCTAGCTACTTGGCTTAAAGCCTAGAATCCTCTTGCTGTAGTTTTCTGTTTCTCTACTTCTCCTTCTGTACGATACTCTTCAGAACCTAGTTTTGAACTTTCACCAAACTTTCGGTGATCGGTCCTGATATCTTGCTGGTGGCTTGTTGCTAAATGTTGTCACTTGTGAAGTGACTTGGAGCAGTTTGATATATCAAAGGTACAATATAAATACGGGGTGTTGTTGAGGAAAAAAAAGTCCCACGTAAGAAGCAGAGTCCAGTTACATTCAGGTCAAGGTTAATTTTGTAAAATCAAAGCTTCATAGAATCCCTACAGTGCAGAAGGATGCACTATAGGGACTGAGTCTGTAGAGATACATTGAGTCTGTACTGACTCTCTGACAGAGCACCCTACCCAGACCATATCCCCCTAACCCCACCAGTTCCCCCTGATCTTTGGATTTTGAGAAGAAACCGGAGCACCTGGAGGAAACTCACATAGACACAGGAAGAACATACAAACTCCAGACAGACAGTTACCCAAGGCCAGAATTGTACTGAGGTCCCTGGCACTGTGAGGCAGCAGTGCTCCCCATTGTGCCATTGAAGAGAAAAGGCTGAACTCCTGGAGGGTGAATTGCATTGAGGATCTTCTCCTTGTTTACTGCGATTTTAGCACAAGTGTCACAGAAGCTGCTGGAGACTTGCAGAAACATTCATATGGTTTGCAGTTTGTGCAGCTCTTCCAGTGAAATTACAGTGGGCTAAGTGAGTGAAATTGACCACCCTTGAGGACTGCGTGCATTTCCCATCCCAACACCTGACGTAAGCCCAAATTTTAGTTATATTTTAACATCAGATGTAAAAATGTGTAATGGGATTTTCCAATGTGAGCAATAGAATGAGTTTGTTTAGGAAGGGTTTGGGGGTTGGAACCCATTGAGAAAAGCAGTGTAACAATCAATTCTGATAGTAACAAGGTATTTGATAAGTATTTGGGTTGCACATATATTTAATGTTAGAAGTTCTAGTTTATTTATTAGTTTCACAAATAGACTTACATTAACACTGCAATGAATTTACTGTAAAAATCCATTGGTCGCCACACTCCAGCGTCTGTTCGGGTACACTGAGGGAGAATTTAGCATGGTCAATGCACCTAACGAACATCTCTTTCAGAATGTGAGAGCACAGGAACAGGCCCTTCGGCCCTCCAAGCCTGCATTGCTCATGCACCCAACTAGACCATTCATTTGTATCCCTCTATTCCCAGTCTGTTCATGTGGCTATCTAGATAAGTCTTAAACGATCCCAGCGTGTCTGCCTCTACCACCTTGCTTGGCAGTGCATTCCAGGCCCCCACCACCCTCTGTGTAAAATACATTCCCCTGACATCTGTGTTAAACCTTGCCCTCTTAACCTTGAACTTGTGACCCCTTGTGTTCATCACCTCCGACTTGGGGAAAAAGCTTCCTACTGTTCACCCTATCTATGCCCTTCACAATTTTATATACCTCTATTAGGTCACTCCTCATCCTTTGGCTTTCCAGGGAGAACAACCCCAGTTTGCTCAATCTCTCCTCATAGCTAAGACCCTCCATACAAGGCAACATCCTGCTAAATCTTTTCTGTACTCTCTCCAAAGCCTCCACATCCTTCTGGTAGTGTGGCGACCAGAACTGGATGCAGTATTCCAAATGTGGCCTAACCAACATTCTATATAGCTGCAACATCTTATGCCAACTTTTATACACTGTGCCCCATCCAATAAAGGCAAGCATGCCATATGCCTTCTTCACCACCCTCTCCACCTGTGCTGCCACCATTGGGGATCTGTGGACTTGCACCCGCTGTGGACTTGCACCCAGAGGAAACGTACGCAGACACGGGGAGAATGTGCAAACTCCACACAGATAGTGACCCAAGCAAGAAATTGAGCCCGTGTCCCTGGCATTGTGAGGCAGCAGTGCTAACCACTGTGTCACTGCACCACTGTGCAGTCCATATGAATGCAGCTGTAGAAGCAAATCAGGATGCCGAGATAGAAGTAGATCGTCTTTGTGATGGAAGGTATATAGGACCATAAAGCTACCTTAGGGTTGTCTGGAATGCAAACAATCATTAAGTGATTCAGTATAAGATAAGGAACAAGAAGGCTTTTAGAATTGGTGGCAAGAAAATAGGGTTTGCAGCAGAGTTGTTAAGTGGCTTTCATCTTCCCAATATTTAACTGTAATAGTGACTGAATAGTGAAAATTGTGGTTCATACCTAAATGAATTTTGTGGACCTGGCAGACAGCACATAGATTATAGAGGGTTGAAGACAAAGTGGTAAAAAGGTAGCGTTGAGTGTCATTAGTTTATATTGTGTTGGAATTGTTTCCAAGCATGTGTTTTGACAGTGTCCCTCACTGAAATAGAGACCAGGTCCAGGTTTCTCGGGGGAAGAATTTCTTAATTGGATTTCCTGGCAGTGACATCCAACTTCAGAAAAATGAGCTTCTGGTAGGTTGCTAAGGAAACGGAAGCTAATTGGGAGATTGGATTTCAACCTGTGGTCAGGACAAATGGTGTTTGAAAAATTCAGTTTCTCTTCAGCAGGAAGACAACAGAGGTACGGGCTCCTGGTGAAGCTATGCATGTGAATCAGCTAAGAGAACTGAGAGAAAAGCTGTGTGTGTGCAATCCAGGTGCACCGAAGAGCTAGCTGTTTTTTTTTCATCGGAGCTGACCATTCCATGTGTCAGGGTGTGACTGAGTGACGATTGGAGCAGGGAAACCCCACAACTGCCCATGACCAAACCGAGTGAAAGATAATCCTAGGTGTGCACCTTGTTGGTGATCATAGGATTCATGGATCTCAGACAGTTGTCAGAGGCTATTCAAGGATCAGATCCTTCTTGACAAAGAGTTAGAACATAGAACATAGAACACTACAGCACAAACAGGCCCTTCAGCCCACAAGTTGCGCCGATCACATCTATACCTACCAAGCCATAGAACTGTCTGTAACCCCCAACCCATTAGATCCCATATACTCATCCAGAAGTCTTTTAAAAGACCCCAGCGAGTTTGCCTCTACCACCACCGATGGCAGCCGATTCCACACACTCACCACCCTCTGAGTGAAAAACTTGCCCTTAACATCTCCTCTGTACTTGCTCCCCAGCACCTTAAACCTGTGATCTCTCTAGCGACCATTTCAGCCCTGGGAAATAGCCTCCGAGAATCCACCCTATCTATTCCTCTCAACATTTTATAAACCTCCATCAGGTCGCCTCTCAACCTTTGTCTCTCCAGGGAGAAGAGACCTAGCTCCCTCAACCTATCTTCATAAGGCACGCCTCCCAATTCAGGCAACATCCTTGTAAATCTCCTCTGCACCCTCTCAATAGCTTCCACATCCTTCCTGTAGTGAGGCGACCAGAAGTGCACACAGTACTCCAAGTGGGGTCTGACAAGGGTCTTATAAAGTTGCAGCATTATCTCCTGACTCCTAAACTCAATCCCTTGATTAATGAAGGCCAGTACACCATACACCTTCTTGACCACATCCTCCACCTGCGAGGCCGATTTAAGAGTCCTATGGACCCGGACCCCAAGATCCTTCTGCTCCTCTACACTGCTAAGACTCCTACCCTTGATATTGTACTCCTGCATCCCATTGGTCCTGCCAAAATGGACCACTACACATTTATCCGTGTTGAAGTCCATCTGCCACTTCTCCACCCAGTCTTGCATCCTATCTATGTCATGCTGCAACTTCTGACATCCCTCCAGACTATCTACAACACCACCAATCTTCGTATCGTCAGCGAACTTACTAACCCACCCCTCCTCTTCCTCACCCAGGTCATTAATGAAAATAACAAACAGCAAGGGTCCTAGAACAGATCCCTGGGGCACTCCACTGGTGACCGACCTCCATGCAGAAAAAGACCCATCCACAACCACTCTCTGCCTTCTGCAAGCAAGCCAGTTCTGGATCCACAAGGCCATAGCCCCTTGGATACCATGCCCTCTCACCTTCTCAAGAAGTCTTGCATGGGGGACCTTGTCAAACGCCTTGCTGAAGTCCATGTAAACTACGTCCACCACTCTTTCTTCGTCAATGTGTTCAGTCACATTTTCAAAGAACTCAACTAGGCTCGTAAGGCACAACCTGCCCTTGACAAAGTTCTTGAACATTACTGGAGGGAAATAGATCTGGGGAAGGCAATGGGAGGGGACATTGTGCTACAAATGGTGCTAAAATTGCTGCCTGATAAATTTGTGAGATTTACCTATTGTTGTATCAGTTCTTTAAAGTGTAATTTATCATTTCTGTGGAATACAGTTTGCCTGTCTCCCCTAAACTTTCTTTCTCTCACCTTGAACCTTTTGTAACTGACCTTTCCACCGGGAAAAGCCTCTGACTATCCATCCTCTCATAATTTTGTAGACCTTTCAGGTCACCTCTCAGCCACCTTCTTTCCAGTGAAAACAATACAAGTTTATCCAACCTCTCCTCATACGTAAAACCCTCCAGACCAGCAACATCCTGATAAACCTTCTTTGCACTCTCCAGAGCTTCCACATGTTTCTGGTAGTGTGGCGGCCAGAAGGCTTGCAATACTCCAAATGAGGCCTAACTGAAGTTTTATACAACTGTCACATAACTTGCCAACTTTTATACTCAGTGTCCCTGCTGATGGAGGCAAGCACTCTGTATGCCTTCTTGACCATCTTATCCACCTGCGTTGCCACTTTCAGGGGTCTGTGGGTCTGGATCAGTGAGAGGTGCTCAAAAAATAATAACTTAATATGGAACAGAACCATCCTGAAGAGGCAAGAGCTCTGCTCACCTAAACAAAATGCCATGGATTAGTGAAGAGGTAAACAACAACATCAAACTAAAGAAAATCCCACTAAAATCCAAAAACTGGTAGATTCTGGTAAATGGTGATAATATGAAGAAAACAAAGGATTTCAAAACCATAATAAGAGCTACAAAAATGAATATGAAAATAAACTTGTAAGAGAAATCAAAACCAACACAACATTATATCAGCAAAAGGAGCAATGTGGCTCTTTGAAAACTGATAATGGTAATATTATAATAGTGAAGTAAAGAAATGGTAGACTGTTGATTAATACTTTGCATCAATATTTATAGTGGAAGCTAAGGTTAACATGCTGGAAATCCTGAGGGAAGTAATAGTGAATTAGGGGCAGGAACTCACCAGCATTAACATAATACACATGACTGGAATAAAGCAAATAGTATCCTGGGCATTATTACTAGAGTACAAGACCAAAGATTTTATACCGAACATATACAAGACCACAGTTGGACCTCAGCTGGGATACTGTGTACAGTTCTGGGCACCACACTATAGGAAGGATGTGAATCGTTGGAGAGAATGCAGAAGAAGTTTACAAGAATGGTTCCAGGGATGAGAAACTTCAGGTATGAGGATAGATTGGAAATGCTGTGACTGTTCTCCTTGGACAGAAGGCTGAGAAGAGATTTGATAGCAATGTTCAAAATCGTGAGGAGGATTGGACAAAGTAGATAGGGAGCAACCGTTCCCGCTCATAAAATGGTCAAGAATGAGAGCATTGAGATTTGAAGGGATTTTTCAAACGAAGCAAATGCGATGTGAGAAAAAATCTTTTCACACAGCGAGTGTGTCAGGTCTAGAATGCACTGCCTGGAAGTGTGGTGGAGGCAGTTTCAATTGAGGCATTCAGGGGGGCATTAGATGATTACTTCAATAGAAATAATGTGCAAGGGACGTCAAAAAGGTAGGGGAATGACTCTAAGCCACAATGCTCATTTGGAGAGCCAGTGCAGTCATGATGGGCCAAATGGTCATCTTCTGCACCTCAACAATTCTGTGATTCAGCAATGAAGAAAATAATGGGCTGAACTTGTCTGAGATGTCAGTTTCCCTGCCCTCTCCAACTAAGAAGTCAAGGAGGAGCCCGTCAAGGGAAACACCATCTGTCCACAGCAGTTAGTTATTAATTAATAAACTGGAGACAGGATTTCTGTCCTTCTGGATCAGGAAGTCCCACCTCAAAGGACTGCTGGCCCAGACTTCAGGGCAGACGTTGGATCAGCATTTGGGTAAGTGCTTTGAGGGTCTTACCAGATGCTGAGTGGCAGGCACCAGCATGAGGGCGGAGGTGGGTTGGTGTAAACCCTATGGGAGAAGCTCTATGAAGGGCTCAGGAGTGAGGGGGGGAGGCGGTGCAACAAAGGACAGAACACTCCCATTCTCCAGCCCAGCCAGCGTGGATCTCTCCTGTTGAAAGTTAAATCCAGTGGCCTGCTGGAGGACAAGTTACCCAATGGGGTAGAGACAGATGAGTAGTGGTAAACAGGACAGCCACTCATTTTAGCAAGTGCTCCACTCTCAAAACCACCAACAGAGGAGCTTAAAATTTAGCTCAGTGTCACAAAAGATTGACAATTTCCCAGGATGTAGCAGATTCCGTGCCAGACGTTTGAAGGAAGTGGGTGAGAACATTACAGCTGCCCCAATTCTAATCTTCCAAAGATCTCTTGACTCAGGAGCCATTCCTTTAGATTGGAAATTTGCATGTTACGCCACTATTTAAGAAAAGGAAGAAATGAGAACCAAACAAATATGGAGCACATAGCCTAATATCTGTCAGGAAATTACTGCAGCCAATAATTAAGGAAAGGGCGACTGAGCCCATTGAAAATTTTTAGCTGATCAGAGAAAAGCAGCAGTAATTTGTGAACACTGAGCATGCTTGATGAATCTTGACTTTTTTTCTTTTTATAAAGTGGCTAAAGTATTGCAGAGGAATGTCTAATGTTCTTACTCATCCAAGAAGACATTTGATGAAGTCTTCCATCTGAGGCTGTTTGCTACAGTTGAATCTCATGGAATGGAAGGCTCATTATTGGTGTGGTTTGGACAATGTGGAGGCAATGGCCCAGTGGTATTATAGCTGGACCATTAACCCAGAAATTCTGGGGAGGTGGGTTCAAATTCCACCATAGCAGATGGTGGGATTTGAATTCAATAAAGTGTCTGGAATTAAGAATCTACTGATGGCCATGAAACCATTGTCAATTGTCAGGAAAAACCCATTGGGTTCTCTAAGGTCCCTGCCACCCTTACCTGGTCTGGCTTACACGTGACTCCAGAGCCACAGCAATGTGGTTGACTCTCAACTGTTTTTGGGCAACTAGTGATAGACAGCAAATGCTGGCCAGCCAGCAACGCCCATGTCCCAGGAATGAATAAAATAAAACAAATTGTCTGAGAGGAGGACACAGGCAGCAAGGATAATGGGCAGGTACTCATTGCTCCAACACTCAAGACAACTGCAGGTAATATTTTCACTCCTGTTTGTTAGATTGCCTATCTGTAAAAAAAAAACTCTCAACTAATGGATGGACTTCAAGTAAGCATGGAATAAATTTGTAGTATGGCCCAAAAAAGGAACTGATTGGTATTTCAAGTAGAGTGTCTAATCCTGGAATTTTTTTGCATGATCCGTTAACATTGGGAATTAGAAAAAAATGACTTCTTTTGTCTTGGAATGTTACAAGTCATTTAATTTAGAATGTTGTTTGACTCAGCTGCTTTAATGGAATATGCCGCCACCATCAAATGGTGAGCAGAGTTTTCAGAGCAGGTCATTGAATGTGGATTTGTCTGAAGCTTCTTTGTAGTGAAATGGAAGATCTGAATAAAATATATCCATTTCTTCAGCTTTCTATTTACAGCACATCAACCAAGTAGAGAAAATCCTCAAGTAAGAGCAGCATATGTTGAGTTAACACAGTGTGGCTGAGGTATGCACTCTACTGAGTGCCCATTTTACTTGGTGTCAGAATGTGACTAAATTGTTAGAGAGACTAAATAGTCTGGGTCTGTTTCCTTGGTGTTTAGAAGAGTGAGGGATGACCTTATTCAAACATATAAGATCCTGAAGGGCTTGACAGGAGTAGATGGTGAGACCTTTTTGTTTGAGTCTCAAACAGGGGGACATAATGACAAGATAAAGGGCCAGTTGTTTGAAACTGAGGTGTGTAGAAATTTCTTCTTGCAGAGGATGGTGAATCTCTAGAATTCTCTGCTCCAAAGGGTGATGGAGGATGGATCATTAAAAGTGCTTAGCGTGGAGATGGATAAGTATTTGAAAGGTTGAGGAATAGAGGACAATGGGGAACTGGCATAGGAAAGGAGCTGAGGCTGACATAGATCAGCTATGATTGTATTGAATGGCGGGGCAGGTTAGAAGACCCTACTGGCCTCCTCCAGCTTCTATTTCTTGTGTTCTCCTGTCTTGTTGGAGTCTCAATGCTTTGCTGTATTTAACAATAACTTAGAAGATGGGTTTGAAAGCCACATATCCAAATTTCCTGATGATGAAAGATGAGCAGAATTGTAAACAATGCAGATGGAAATGTAACATGACACAGAGATAATGATAGGTTAAGTTAATGGTCCAAGTACAGCAAATGGATTTTGATTTAACCGAATGTGAGGCATTCACTTTGGTTCTAAACAAAGATAGACAGGGTACTCTCTCTTTGGTTAGAAACAATGATGATCAAAGTGACTTTGGGGTTGAAGTACATCGATCATTATAGTGCCATAAACAAGTTTAGAAAAGTAATCCAGCAGATTAAAGAAATATTAACCTCTGGATGAGATTTTTTGGCCTCCCTGCTGCGTGTTTCTTGAGACTGTTTGCTAGTGGCAGGATCTTCTGGTCCTGCCACTTTCAATGGGATTTCCCACTGAATTCACCCCACAATGCCAAGACACCCACAGTGGGGGTGTGCCGTCCACAGGACCAGAGGTTCCCACTGACATAAACAGCTGGAAAGTTCCGACCTTTATATCTAGAGGGCCAGAGTACAAGTGGGCAGAAGCCATGCTTCAGATATACAAAGCTCTGGTTAGACTACACCTGGAGCATTGGGAGGATATCTGGACACAACTTTAAGAAGATATGTTTGCCTTGCACATATTTCAGTGTAGGGTTATTAGGTTAACTGTAGGAATCCTGGACCAGGATTTTCCAGTCCTGCCCAATACAGGAATCATCATGGACGGAATAGAAAATCTGATGGACCAACCGAAGGTCCAGTGTCATCAGGTGGGAAATCCCCGCCCTGGATTCCAATTGTTTAATTGCAGGGAAAGGTCATAGGGTTGTATTCCCTGGAATTTGATAATGTCTTGCAAACTTTGACTGTGTAGCATTATGGGGAACAAATGTAGGCGTGGTTAAGAGAAGCTATAGGTACGGTGTTTCCATTCTGACTACCCGAATGCCTGAGTTTTCTGAAAAATGGACCTTTTTAGAATGTACCATGCATCAATTTAAATTGAGGAAAACAAAAGAAAAGCTTACTTGGACTTGACTTGGCGTAGTGTGGTGTTAGATTAATTATCTGCTTCGCCGATTGTGTGCTGGTCTATTCCCATGCTCCAAGTAATATTGGACCTCTCCCAAACTGGCTTGGTCCAAATTGCGTATGGTCTGAACTGCACAGCAAGATCCAAAATCCGGTCCAGCATCTGAGGCTGCCAGTTTTGAGGCAGTGTACCTATATTTCCGCTAGCTGCGGAATTTGGGATAAGGGTGGCATAACCAAAAAATTCAAGGTGGATCGCTTTGGGGGTGAAATTAAGAAATTTGGAACTCTTTTCCACAATTGGCAATTGACGCTGGATCAGCTGTAACTTTTAAATCTGAGATTGATAGATTTTTGCTGTTCAAAGATAGTAAGGGATGACGGCCATGGTGGAGATATGAAATCCGTCAGAATCTGATTGAATGTTTGAACACGGTCATAGCCACGGTCCCATTCCAAGTTCCTTTGTTGATCAATCATGTCCATATTGGGGGGGGGGGGGAAAAAAACCTTTTTAATGATTTATTTCTTATTAGCCAGAGGGAAAAAAAAATCACTGGGTGAGATTTTCAGACTGCGCTTGCCCCAAGACCAGAAAATCCCGCCTGAGGTCAATGGACCTTTTACATGGTCTGCGCTTTTTTTCCCACCATACCGCGCCCCCAGCCCGCACACACTGGCAGTTCGCTACAATTTCCATGGTGGGCGGGACGGGAAGACTCTACTCAAAGGTTTGAGAAAGTTAGAACGTGTCACAAAGGAGACCCACAGCCCTTCATGCATTTCCTACACGTGGCCCAAGTACATACCATAGTGGGTTAGTCCATGGTAGCTCTGGGTCAACAGTTTGACAATTTGAGAAATCCCAACAGTACTTGAGATAAGATATCCAGAGGAGCTTCACCGTTACATTAGATGCACTTAATTTGATTGTGAGAGCGTTCAAGCGGACTGATTAAAGTGACTAATAGGGAGAGGACAAAATTAGTATGATCCCAATGGACGTATAATGGTTATTATACCCCATATTATTATCCTTCTCCGTCTCACTGTTAAGTCTCCCTCTGTGGTGCAGCTCCATCACATTGTGTGCCTTTTTAGAAATGCGTTTTTACTCATTAGTAGTGACTGACAGCGGAGGCCAGCATTTGTTGATTCACGCAGGTCAATAACCCAAATTATAGTGCCAACTAACTTACTGAGGCTCAGCCACAGCCAGGCCTGTCAAACCTCATGCACACGTTGTAAGCATTATACATTTGGACCACAGTCCCCCTCTCGAATGCATGCATAAGTCAATACGTGCAATCCACTCATGCAGAAGAAAATTCTGAAAGACATCAGACAGATAACAGGAAATGTATCCAATGTCATGGCAACACAATACTCAGCTGTCAAATTTGGCAAGGCCGAAAGCACCATGCACTTTAAAATGCTGCCTTTTCCTTTTGCAAGTCATGTTTCCAACTTTGAATGTTTCGATCATTATTTATCGAGACAATCTTCAACTTTTTAACGATGTAATTGCTGTTCAAAGCATAACCGAAGAAACAGCATGCCTGTTTCGTCAGCCCGTGAACATCAAGGAGCTTGATCTCATTGTGTTTGTGTGTGGACTGATTATGCAACAATTTAGAATTCATGAATAGTTTGCTCGAAATGGGACTAAACTCTGCTTCAGTTTAAATTAAATGGCTGGTATTTTCCCATTCTGGCCGCCATGGGAATCACAGCGGGCGGGACACGCACCATACAAAGGTCCATTAACCTCGAGCGGGATTTTCCAGCTTTCAGACAAATGCGGTTGGAAAATCCTGCACCAGGTCTTATTGACAATAGAAGTTGTGGCAGCAGGTCCACACCGTCACTGGAAATTCCTGGCGTAGGGTGTATAACAACTTGTTGTGCCTTCAATTAAAGTTTATTTATTGATGTTACAAGTAGGTTGACATTAACACTGCAATGAAGTTACTGTGAAAATCCCCAAGTCACCACACTCCAGCGCCTGTTCAGGTACACTGTGGGAGAATTCAGCATGGCCAGTGCACCTAACCAGCACGTCTTTTGGTCTGTAGGAGGAAACTGGAGCACCCAGAGGAAACCCATGCAGACATGGGGAGAATGTGCAGATTCCACACAGACAGTGACCCAAAGCTAGAATCGAACCCAGGTCCCTGGCATTGTGAAGCAGCAGTGCTAACCATGGTGCCACCATGCCACCCACAAGTTAAGAAGAGTTTATTACCAACAATAAAAATCTGTATACACAATCAATGGTCAAACAGATCTGAAGAAAAGATTACTCTCTCTCCATCCTGGCTTCAACCCTGGTCCTCTTCCCCGGCCCCGGGTGTGCACCTTTCCTCCCGATTGGCTCAGCTTCCCATGCTGGCTCTCCATAGGATCCAACCCAATCACGTGGCTCTCAGGGATTGTCCCCTTAAAGGGGCCATGCTACCATAGGTTGAAATTCCAGGGGAACAAGGTTTCACCCCATTTTCTGTCCCCTTGCAGGGCACATACTGACAGTCATCTGGGGCTGAGATTCTGGGCCCTTAGATCCATTCATAGAATCCCTACAATGCAAAAGGAGGCCATTTGGCCCATCAAGCCTGTACCAACAACAGTCTGACTCAGACCTGTAGCCAAACTGGCCATCTAAAATGGCGATTTGTAAAGCACCCTGGGACAATTGGGCAAAAATACGTCTAGGCTGCAACCTAAAGACAGAGACAAACAGGCTGCAACCCTAATCAGTGAATAAACAGGATATAGGTCCTCTCCAGGATGAAAGAGACTTTCTGGTCACACTGTTGTTTACCAGATGTGAGGGCACCGTGGCCCCTTGTTTGGGGGAAAGGTGTGAATTCTATGTGCCTCCAGCACCTACAGGCATGGCTGTTGGGGACACGCTTAGAGATCGATGTGGCAGCACCTGATTGGACTCTTATCGATTAGGGTGGTCAAATCCTGATCGATTGATTGGCAATGGCCAAAAGGGGCGCGAAACCCAATGGGGTATAAAGACTGCTGCGCAACCAGGAATCTCTCTCTCTGACCCCACAAACGGGCTACAACAATGGTGACCATCACCAGCAGTGACCAGCATGAGGAGAGCCACCACACCCGCGAAGGAAGACCAGAGCCAGAGTGCCAGACCAGGCCAAAGGACCAGACTACGCAGGAGATGACCGAGACCAACACACAGATAAAAGCCAATATCTGCTTGGGTACTTGCTAGTCACACAAAGTTAAGGTCTTACATTGGACTTGAACTCTAGTATTCTCTGAAGGATAACTTATTGTTGGGTGGGTGGGTGATTATTGATTGTGTGTCTTAAACAAATATCGGTTGTACTAACAAGACGTCTACACACGGTTATTTGTCCACCGTATAAGGATTATAACAGACTGTGCGACAGGCACAACAGGGCCTTTCCTCATAACCCCACACATTTACTCTGTTAATTTATCCTGACACTAAGGGGCAATTTAACATGGCCAGTCAACCTAACCCCCATGCCTTTTCCTTTTCTTTAAAATCTTCCTTCTTTTCTCTGCTGCCTGAAGCATCATGGACATGCCCAGTCCATTGGGCATTCACTATTCTCTCGTGTGGAGCTAGCCAGTGAAGTGAGTGCTGCAAGGGGATTGATCTACTATGGGGGAGCATCAGATCCAAGCTTAAATCTGTCCATTCGCACAATACCTTCCAGCAGAAGCCAATGGATAGTGAGCAGGAGGAAGAATTTCAACTGATAATTTTCACTCTCCCTGCCAGTGATTGCTAATACCAATTAAAATTGTCATTCTTATTACCCTGCTTGAGACAACCTTACCACACAGAGTTGGAGGGTCAGACCTAAGACAATTCCAGTCTACATGGCTCATCTCCAAATGGTACATCTACTTGTTCAGCCATCATAGAGTTTAGCCATTTGCATGAATGGTTTACATCTGCTCGAGCGATATGCTTACGATGATGAATAAAGTGCTGACATAATCAAATGGTCACTATGTGATAAGAAATGTTAGGCATATTTGTACTGGATTCTACTAACTGTCGGATGTTAGTATAATGTGTACTCCAGACATGTGACATTTTATCCACATATTTCTGGTTCTGATGATAATTTCCGAATGTTTAATATACATGGGTTTAAAAGTAACAAGAAGCAATGAGAGCAAAGGGTTTGCAAAGATGCTGTAGCAGCTGTTTGGACGCACTATCAGGTTCCTAACTACCTTCCGGGATGACAGAATTGAAGAAGACATTCGTAACACAAAGGCAACGAGCAAGAGAGAGACAGAGAAAGGTCGAATGACAGGGACTATACCATGGGGAATAGAAGGGAAGAGATGGCAGAAAAAAGACTGACAATAATACCAAGAAAAAGAAATAGAAACAAGGGAGCTAGATAGAGATACAAAAATAAAAGAAAGACTAGAAGTTAGAAGCCTGGATGGAAAGAAGCTAAAAGCAGATGGGAAACTTTGTTCCTTACATTTAAATTTCAAATGTACTTATTTGAATCAAACACACTTTGTAAATAGTTGTGGATTTTAAATTGTTTGAAGTAAAGTTTTAAAGTTATTTATTAGTGTCACAAGTCAGGCTTATATCAACACTGCAATGAAATAACTGTGAAAATCCCCAAATTGTGTTCATCATACCTACAGGCACATTGAAAGATGCCATAGACAGTGAAGTGAAATAGGGTTTTAGTTGTTGTTTTTACGAATTGATTAATGTCAACGCATGGACTGTGAAATTCAATGGGCAAAATGTATGGCCTCGCTCATCCCAAAACCATAAAATCCCACTGAGGTCAATGAACATTTCCATGGTCCACCCCTCACTCGCTCCAGTTCCCATGGTCAATTGTGGCCAATGTGTTGGTAAAGGGGAGATGGTAATTTCAACTGCATTTTTGGAATGTGTTAATTATAGGTGGCATGGTTAAAATTGTTATTCCAACAGGCACAACTGAAAGAAATTAAGACTTGGCAATGATGATCTTTCTTTAAAACTCTTCTCAGGATTCCTGTTTGCAAAATCAGCTTTGTCTACATATCTTTGAAAATCACAGCAGTGCCACCAGTCATTTGGATCACTGGATTATTGACTCCTGTACGCTGGTGTACACTGCACTGAGTGCCATTCCAAATTGAAAAATGATTCCATCTCAAGTTTGTGTTCCTCATTACCATTCTCAATCAACATTATAGATTGTCATTATTATTTAAATTTGCTCCATAACTGCATAAAATATCTAATTAAGGAGGGGCTTGGATCTAATTGATGATCTAATATAACTCGAATTGTATCATTTTGGACTGTGGTGCAATATATATGCATAATTTTCTTTTACTGAGCAGAAAAGAGGAATTAGCACAATGGGATCATATAAATCCTCCTGGCTGGCTGTTCAGATGTTGATGATATATTTATATAGGGTCTTACATTAAATTTGATTGGCTTGATGATGCAACAAGTCATGAGACTTTAACAGAGTTCTTTAATTTCTAACTAGTACCCCAGCAAGGCCCAAATGCTGATCCTTTGTATGTTTCAATTATGTGATGCTACTGTGTCTTTAAGAATGTATATTAGTCATGTTTCTGTGCTGTTTTTCAAGGAGGCCTGGCCTTTTTAATTTTGATACAAACTGTCTGTGAACGGGCATCCTTTATTGCTGCTTCTATGTAATGGGCTTCTAGTTTATTTTTAATCTGGGCCAATGCAATGTCTTGGGGCTTTGTGAACCTTTTGGAATTGCTTGGTTTGCGGCTGATTGGCAGGTCAGGTGCCTCTGGAAAGCTTTTCTTTATCTCACAGGATATATCCAAAGGTCTTTAACTTTTCAGTTTAGTAGAAGCTGTTTGGATTGCAGACTGAAAGCAGGCTTTCCTGTACTCCTCCCCCCTCTTTCTGGAGTGAAAATTTTGGTTTGCTAGCTAGAAGCTAAAGACAAGCAATGGTTTTATCTTTACCTCAAGGTGTGCTGGGAGCTCCAGAATGGGGAAGTCAGAGTTTCAATTTTCCTTCCAAGAGACTATTTCACAGTAGGTGTCGCAAAGCTGCAAAATCCAGCATTACGTGAGTGTAATTGCTTTCTATGCTAAGCCTAGAATGTTTATTTCTCAGGGTTTGTTTGATTGGAACAGTATATTTCGCTGTTAAGGTATATACAGTATCATGGTTGTTTTTCTTCTTGTTTGTAATTGGCAAAAGTTATTGCTAGTTGTCTTATTAAATGTTAACTGTATTCTTAAATAAACGTTGCTTGATGAAAGTTCCCTAGTGCATCACTTGAATCGTACCTGGAGTGAAACATCTTATGTTCGCCCAAGTCAAATTCAAAGTGCAAAACTTGTAGGACAGGATTTTCCGGCTGAGTTTGCACTGAAACTGGAAAATTCCAGCCTGAAGTCAATGGGCCTTTATTGGCCCAACTCTTGCTAGTACCAATTTCCATGGTGGGCAAATCGGGAAAATTCACCCCATGGTCTAGGCTGACTTCGTAAAATACCTTTTGAGTTTCTGACATGGATTATAACAAATGGGAGACTTGCTGATGACAATAAAATTAGTTGTGATGACACAAAAAAAGCAAATTGGCATTTCACAGACCACAGACATACAGACCTATTCGACACACCAGGCTGCAATAACCCTCAATAGCCCATGGAATGAGACTGGCCCACAGGCTTGAACTTCTCTGTATAAATCAAATGAGCATTAGTTTGCACACAGGATGACCTAAGCTACGAGTTACTTTCAAGACAATTCATCGCTTGTGATGTGCCATGGAATACCCCCAAGATCTATAAACAACACATTATAAATGCAAGTATTGTGTTTTCTTTTTCCCGAACTGAGTGTCACTGCTAGCGGTTAGCACCTTCTGTTATATATACATCCTCTGGCTAGAATTTCTCTTGTTCCTGAATCACTGTCATTCTATTAATGGTTGTGAAGCCAGCAGGGAAAAGGAGGAGGGGCAACTCTAAGAGCTAGGAATAAAGTTTGCTGCCGCATAATTACATAATACTGTGCCATACAAATGGGCCATATTATATAATATGTACACTAACTCTAGGGGTGCTGCACCTTAATAAAAAATCGGTAGCAGGCAAACTACAGGCTTAATATGCATAATTGGTTGAGTAGATAAATCTAGGCTGACATAGGAACAGGAGTTGGCCATTCAGCCTCTCAAACCCACTCCACCCATTAACAATATCGGTACAATACTGAAGCAACAGCTACATTGTCAGAGCTTATGAGCGCAATCTTAGCTGCCATTCATGCCATGCTCCCGCTGCGGCGAGGTTGGCGTATTAGGCGGCCAGCCAAATCTCCATTCACTGGGCTGGGATGGGAAAATCCCACTAGCATGAATGATGGTAAAATTCCATTTGAATTGTTAAACTGACAGCCCATCAGTCTGTTCCAGTAATTTGGTTAGTTCTTAAGATCTCATTTGCTGTTAAAAGAACATTTCATCTTGAAGTTCAAGCACACTAATTTTAGGAGGTAGCACAGTGATGGAGAGTGAGGTTGGGAAGGGAGTTTTCCTCCATTCTACAGACAGGTAAATATATTTTCAATACCTTGGGTGAGGTTTTCTGGCCCTGCCCACCTCTGGGATTTTCTGATCTCACCAAATCCATCAACCTCTGGCTGGCACTCGAATCTCCCACGGTGACCATGAGACTGCGGGAAAATCCCGGCCCTTATCTTATTGACTGCCTGGTGGCACTGGCAGCCTCTTGGTAAACCACACTATCATTTTGATTTAATTTATTTAATTTATTATAGTCACATGTATTACTATACAATGAAAAGTATTATTTCTTGTGCACTAAACAGACAAAGCATACCGTTCATAGAGGAGAAAAGGCGAGAGTGCAGAATGTAGAGACATATCTAGGGTGTAGTCAAAGATCAACTTAATATAAGGTAGCTTCATTCAAAAGGGAAGAGACTATTTTTGAATTGGTAGGTACATGAACTTAGACCTTTGTACCTTTCTCTCAACGGAAGAAGGTGGAAGAGAGAATGTCTGGGTTGCATGGGGTTCTTGATTATACTGGCTGCTTTTCTGAGGCAGCGGGAAGTGTAGACACAGTCAGTGGATGGGGAGCTCGTTTGTGTGATGGACTGGGCTTCATTCACAATCCTTTGTAGTTTCTTGTGGTCTTGGGCAGAGCAGCAGTTTTGATACAACCAGAAAGGACGCTTTCTATGGTGTATCTGTAAAAATTGGTGAGCGTCATAGCAGACATGCCAAATTTCTTTAGTCTCCTGAAGAAGTAGAGGCGTTGGTGGGCTTTCTTAATTATAGCATCGGTTTGGATGGACCAGAACAGATTGTTGCTGACGTGAGCACCCAGAAACTTGAAGCTTTCGGACGTCCCCACTCTATCGATAAAGGCCTTAAACAAAGTACTAGGCTACTTATTTACATGCACAAATGGCTGAACACCCATTTTGGGCATTGGCACTGTGTGTGTGATTTATTAGCAGGATTTCTAAACCCGCATGCCCCAGTTAACATTGCTTCCTCAGCCATGAGTATGTTATTGTACCTTTGTTACTGTTGTTTTGTGAGATGTTGCCACTGCATTAAAAACTGTCATGTTTGGCCAAGTAATGTACCTTTTTCAAATAAGTTTGTTTTCTGGATGCTGCCAAGGTTGCATTTATTAGTCACATCCAATTACTCTGTGAAAGTGGTGTGCTTTTCCCTGAATTCAGTAAAGTTAATTTATTAGTCACAAGTAAGCTTAATTTAACGCCACAATGAAGTTACTGTGAAAATCCTCTAGTCGCCACACTCCCACACCTGTTCGGAGAATTTAGCATGGCCAGTGCACCTAACCAGCCCGTCTTTTGAAGAGGGAGGAAACCGGAGCAAATCCATGCAGACACAGGAGAACGTGCAAACTCCGCACAGGCAGTGACCCAAACTGGGAATCAAACCCGGGCCCCTGGTGGTTTGAGGCAGCAGTGCTAACCACTGTGCCACTATGCCACTGTCGTTGAGATAGTGGTAGTCCCTTGATGGTGTTAAGCAGAAGTTGGCCCAGTAACAATCAATTAATTGAACTATATGTCTAAATGAGGTTGTTTGACTTGGGAGGAAATGATGGGAGAAATTCTCCCAAAACATTTCGAAGTGCCAACAGCAAGAATAACAGAATGAATCACGCTGGTCTCTCAGTCGCACTTCACACCGCAATCGTCCCATACTCAGTCACCTGAGCCAAACAACCCAGTTTACAGTAATTATAGAGTTAAAAACCACTTTGCTTTACTTCAGAATAAAACCATTCTCAGCTTTGAGCCAAGCCATCCATTGTTCGCATCATGAGGCTTCATCAAGCTAGATTAGCTACGAACATTGCAGTTTGGCTGCAACTAACTGTAAGGGAGGCAGCAAGTCAAGGTAAAAAGTCAGTATGTTCCCTCTTCCTTTGTGTCATAGAAACTGTTGTTATATCATTGCCTGGGGATTTGTTTGGAGATTTCTCCATGTAGAATCATAGAATTGTTACAGCACAGTCTGATGCCATTGAACCCGTCATGTTCATGTGATTCTCTGCAAGAGTAACTTACCTAGTCCCACTCCTCCAACTTTTCCCTGTAACCTGGCAATTATTTCCTTTTCAAATAATGGTCCTATTCTCTTTTATAGACCTCAACTGAATCTGCCTCCACCACAGTGTCAGGCATTCCAGATCCAAATCATTTGAAGTCTAAAAATGGTTTTCTCCAGGTTGCAATGACTTCTTTTGCCATTCCCATGAAATTGATGTCCTCTGGTTCCCCATCCTTCAGCCAGTTTCTCCCTACCCACTCTGCCCAGGCCCCTCCTGATTTTGAGTATCTCCATCAAATCTCCTCTTAATCTCCTCATCTGTTTCAGGTGAACAGCCCAGTTTCTCCAATCTATCCTGATAATTGAGGTGCCTCAACCCGGAACCATTTTTTTGTCAGCCAACTTATCACATTTCGGTTCCCTTTCTTTCCATCTTCATTATCTTCTTGCCACTAATAGTAGTTTGGCTGAGCAGCTGAATATATTTTGGATTGCAGAAGAGGTTGGTGCTCATTGAAGTAAGATGGGGGCTGGGATTCTCCCACTTTGCCCACTGCTGCGATTCTCCAGGTTTGCTGCAGTGAATGGACATTTGACTGAGCACCAAATTCTCCACCCTCACTGGCAGTGATGGCAGGGCCTCCTTTTAAGGGGCTGCTCATTTTAATTTGTCCCTCAGTTCATTTGACTTGGTTTAATTGGTTACTCCAAAAAAAAATGGAAGTGAGATGGGTGGGGAACTTTTTGGTGAAGTTTGCTTAATAGAGCTGTACTGTTGGTCTCTCAGTATCGAGAATTATACTCAAGTTATCAGTCCCTTATGGAATTTCATCTAAAATCCCCCCCTGCATTTATTTACAGGGTCACGCATCCAGATCCTCAACCTGTCTGGATTGAATGCAAATTCAAAACATCACATGTTACATAAGTAACGAGTACAGACATAAAATCGACTTTAGATACTTAAACACAATCTCTTTTTTTTGTAGCTACTAGACAATAGTCAATGCTTGCAATGCTTAAACTAAATACTCACCGTCTGTTACTTAATTTAACATAAGACTGATTTCCACTTGCATATGAAACCTGGCTAGGGTTTTGCAACATAGATATCAGCCTTTCTTCTTTCCAGATGTTGTCTCTTCCTCTGTGAGATTTAGTCCCCGGGTTTTCCGCAACTTCTTTCTGTTAGCATTCTTAAACCCCAAAAGTTCATTGGCTATCGGCCAATGAATTTACCCAAAACCCGGTTGATTTACTTTATTATTGTCTCATCTATTAGTATACAGTGAAAAGTATTGTTTCTTGCACACTATACAGACAAAGCATAATGTTCATAGAGAAGGAAAGAAGAGAGTGCAGAATGTAGTGTTATAGTCATGGGTAGGATATAAAGAAAGGTCAACTTAATGCAAAAGACATCCATTCAATTGTCTGATGGCAGCAGGGAAGAAGATGTTCTTGAGTCAGCTGGTACGTATCTTCGGGTGGGAGAGTGTATGTCCGGGGTGCTTGGGGTCCTTAATTATGCTGGCTTATTCTCCAAGACAGTAAGAATATGGACAGTGTCAGGGGTGGGAGGCTGGTCTGAGTGATGGGCTGGCCTTTGCTCATGACCATTTGCAGTTTCTTGCGGTCTTGGGCAGAGCAGGAGCCATACCAAGCTGTGAAACAACCAGAAAGAATGCATTCTGTGATGCATCTGTAAAAGTTGGTGAGAATCGTAGAGGACATGCCAAATTTCCTTAGTTTTCTGAGAAAGTAGAGGGCTTTCTTAACTATAGTGTAGGCATGGTGGGAACCAGGACAGGGATATGGTGATCTAGACACCTGAAAAACTTGAAGCTCTCGACTATTTCTACTTCATCCCTGAATGAATTGCTTGATTAGGGTAATGAAGTAAAGCCAGCACAGAGGCTCTGGACTCACCAGACCCCATCATGGTCAGGCCTTAGGCTGACTCCCAAAACGGGCGTGGAAAATTAGCAAGCTGACACGGTTCGGGTTTTGAAATGCAATCATTATTGTGTCCTACTTGTCTTGCCATTGTCATGTGAACTCTGTCATTTCCGGGGACGACCATGTTATGTTCAGTTGAATAAAGACATCACACTAGAAAGACTGCAGATTCTGAGCTCGTAACATGGTGTCAGCAATGGAGCTGAGATTGAGTTTTCAAAAACTGCAAGAGAGACTATTGTTGCTGATAGTGGAACATTGAAACGTTCCTACCTGCTAAAAGCTGCTTAAAAAAACACAGGCAAAGAAAAGCTGAAGGATGCGTGTAAAATACTGGATGAGACAAAAATGTCTGTAAATACAGGGTCTAGTGAAGCAATATATTCCATATAACAGGTTGGTTCCGCCAAGTACAATAAATGGTTTGTGACTGTTAGAATGATGATCAAAGAAGGTAGGCATCAATTGAACAAGAAGTGTCAGATAAACACAGGTGTATCATGCAACATTTACCTTCACAGACCTGTACAAAGTGGCTCAACATGACAATCCAAAAATGAAGCCCTTGAAAGTAAGATTGAGGGATATGATGGCACAATACTCATACTGAGAGTCAAAGAGGCCAGTGCAATGGCAAGAATGAAGATGTGGCATTCCAGATCATTTAAAATATGCAGCAGCCACTCATCTCAGCTGGAGAATGTCTAAAGCTTGGACTGGTAATGCTAAACATGCCAATGGAGATTCACAATATGTCGTAGCACACTACATCATCCACTGCCGAACAGACCATAGATGAGTACAAAGATGTGTTCACAGGGGTTGAATGTCTACCAGGCGAACATCGTCTCTAAGTAGCTGAGAGTGTAAGATCCATTCAGTTTCTGTCGAGAAGAGATTCAGTTACCCTCAAGCCAAGTCTAAAAAATAAGAAAGAGGAGTTGGAAAAGAGTGGAGTAATCAAGAAAATGACAAAACCTATAGACTGGATTTGCAGCATAATAGCAGTGAAACAACCTGGAAAGCTGAGATTGTGCTTTGACTCAAGGGATCTAAATAAAGTGCTGAAGAGATCTCATTTCTCCATGCCAAACATCAGAGGCATTTTGCCACAACTTGCCAAGGCAAAGATCTTTACTACCCTAGATACAGAAGATGAATTCTGGCAAGTGAATCTGAATGAAGGCAGCAGCCTTCTAACCACATTCTGCACACCGTTCGGGATGACAGATGGTTGCACACGCTGTTTAGCAGAATTGAAGAAGACATTCGTAACACAAAGGCAACGAGAGAGAGAGAGACAGAGAAAGGTCGAATGACAGGGACTGTACCATGGGGAATAGAAGAGTATCAGTGCTGATGGCATGAGGTAGTCAGTGATCTTCCCAAAGTGTTGGCCATGGTGGGTAATCTGCTGGATGTATGTAAGAAGCCATAGCTGACCATCATCAGAATTTATTACTGCAAGAGAGAGCCTGCCAGATAACCTGGAACTGAACATGAAAAACCTGCAATTGGAAATGCCTAATGCCAAATAAACAGGACACTTATTGACATTAATAGTTCTTCAGCTGAATCCTGATAAGGTGAGAGCTGTAGCCGTGATGCAGGAACTATTGGATCTTAGGTGGATTGTCCACACTAAGCTAGTATCCTAAGGTGTGTAGCTTAGGGGGATTAGCAGAGTAAATGTGTGGAGTTACAGGGGTAGGGTGGAGGAAGAGGGCCTGGGTAAGGTACTCATAGAATCATAGAACCCATTCAGTACAGAAGGAGGCCATTTGGCCCATCGAGCCAGTTGCACCAACAACAATCCCACATGAACTCAATGGCTCCTTTCTGTATTGTAGAGATTCTATGATTCTGTGTGAATGCAGTGAAATTTACTGGATTTGTGGCTATTCAGCAAAATGTTTGTTGAATTTGGCATTGGAATATGAGCCATGATGCAAGCTCAATGCCTAAGGACAGGCTGTGGTACTGGGGCACAGAACAAGAAGCAGCATTCATTAAAATCAAACACATCGAGGTAACAGTGTCAATGCTGAGGTACGATGACATCAATGATGATGCCATCTTGTGGAGTGACACCAGCGAGACAGGTTTTGGAGCAACATTTATGCAGCAAAGACAACAGTCACATTTGCATCCAGGCAATTACCTGAACAGATCAAGGAGTGGCTGGCTATTGTTTTGCCTGTGAGCATTTTCATTAATACCTGTTTGAGAGAGACAAAATGGCAGTGGAGTCCGACACAAGACATTTCAAAGCATTTTTTTTTTCAAACTGCTACTATTGATGCCAAAGCATCTGCAAAGAGCATTACTTCATTCAGAGATATCATCTGGACGTGACATACAGGTAGGGCAAACAGATGTACATCACTGATATGCTGTCAGGAGCAGCACTCCCCATGAAGGAAGCTGCAGATGTTACAACACAGCATGAATCCTTCAGATGCACTGGGAAGCAGCACCTCAACATACTCTGTCTCTGCTGGAGGAAGTGCTCCCAATGTGTGGGATTTTCCATGCAATCCATAGTGTTTCGTTGCGGTGGAGGCTGCCCACTATTGGTTCGGCGGTGGGAGTTTCTGGTCCCATTGTTATCAACAGAGTTTCCCGTTGAATGTATCCCACGCAGCTGGGAAATGGGTGGGGTGTGCCATCATTGGGACTGGAAGATCCCACCGGTATGAATAGCCAGAAAATTCCGGCTATTGAATCTGACAGGCAAGTGCCTTGTTCAAATCAAGTAACTACCCAGTTCGAAGTGCTGCAAGATGCAATGATGAAAGGATAGCTTGGGAGCGTCACAGGGACATATTTGACGTACCGAGGTGAAGTGACAGGCCGAGATGGCATCTTGTAGAAAGGAATTAGAGTCAACAACCCCTAAGGAGATGAGAGAACAATGGGAGCTTCATTCATTATGGCATTCCAAACATTGTGATGAGTGACATTAGCCCTCAGCTCACAAGTGAAGAATTCAGCCACTTCACAAAGGGTCAGGATATTCAACACTCTACATTGAGCGGGATTTTCCGGCTGCACTCGCCCCCGAGACTGGCAAATCCTGCCCGAGGTCAACGGACATTTTATGTGGTCTGTGTCCCGCCCATTACGATTCCCGAGCAGGACGGGAAAATTTCCGCCCATCATGTTCAAGTGTTGGATGGAAAAACTGAGGCAGAAAGGGGGATGTTTGGGTTTTGAAATGCAATCGTTACCAAATGTCTACATGGCTTTCCATAGTCACGTGACTTCTGCTACAAGGAACATCCAGGGTAAGCCACGTTACGTTCACTTCAAGGAAGATGTTACACTAGAAAGGCTGTAGTCTTTGAGCTTGTAACAGACTCGTTGGACCATTTTTGGATTATTTCTCTTGAAAATTGAAACTCCAGAATATTACAGAAGCATGCATTTTATATGTATGAAGTGTTAACCCTCTCGACCTTAATGGGGAAACCCCGATAGTATAATGGAAATTGGTGCATAATTTAGAATTCCTACATTTTGATCTTACACGTTTAATACAACACTTCAGGCACAAAAATAAAGACAAGAACATTACAAGTAATATCATTTTTATTTACCTTTTTTCTTGGACAATGTAAGTGACATATATCAGAAAACAAGATGATTGATGATGGCTGGGTGTACAAAAGGTAACATAATGAGATTTTAGTCTATCAAAATTCTGGCAGATAATCAGGAAAGCAGATAGCTTGGAGCTCTCACTATATTTAGCATGATTTGATTATTAAAAGCATCAATGATCCAGAAAAAGAAAGTTATCTGACTAAACTTCCTGTCCTTTGGCAATGAATGTGCAGAATACCTACAGATTATCTCTCACAGCCACTGGCATTTATTGTATGAAATCCACCTGTTAGACTCCATATAGGGAGGTTTTCCTCAGTGTAGTATTCATCCTTTGGGTAGGTACATCCACCTTCAGGGTAAATCAATCTTGTATTGAAGGCCTCAAGCAGGTATCCGGCCCTTTAGTTCATTTTAGTTTAGTTATTAGTGTCACAAGTAGGCTTACATTAACATTGCAATGAAGTTACTGTGAAAATCCCCTATTTGCCACACTCCAGCGTCTGTTTGGGTACACTGTGAGAGAACTTAGCATGGCCGATGCACCTAACCAGCGTGTCTTTTGGACTGTAGGGGAAAACCGGAGCACCTGGAGGAAATCAGTGCAGACACGGGAAGAACGTACAGACTCCACACAGACAGTGACCAAAGCCAGGAATCAAACTCAGGTCCCTGGCGTTGTGAGGGAGCAGTGCTAACCAACTTGCTGCCTACCCCTGCCTTTATTTGCATATGCTTAGGGTCTAATACCTGTTCAGGAGTGGGAACTGCATGTTGATGTTTGTGCTTGCAATGACCTGCACTTTCTGCAGTCACATTGGATACTTCATAGGTCATTCAGCACCCAAAACCCCACGTTTTCCTTAGTTATTCTTTTGCTCTTAATGTATTAATAAAACATCTTTTGGGGTTTCCTTTTGGCAGGTTTCCTGCCAATAGGGCCTCATTTGATGATTCATTTAGTATACCCTCCTTCCTCCTGGCTATAATTGATAATATAACCATCAGTGTTTCATCCCCAACTCTTTTAGCTCTCTCCTTATCATGTCTGAATATCTTGAGGCTGTTGCCCTGGCAGGAATTGCAATGGCCTGCTAAATTGGACTTGAGGCAATTCTTGCCCGGAGGAAACCCACTCAGACACAGGTAGGATGTGCAGATTCCACACAGACAGTGACCCAAGCCAGGAATTGAATCTGGGTCTCTGGCACTGTAAGGCAGCAGTGCTATCCACTGTGCCACCGTGTATAGATTGTAAAAATGACATGTTGTCTGGCCAGATAATTATACAGTCCTTGCTTAACCTCTTATATTGCAGTTCTAACATCTACATATCAACATTCAGTTAACATTTTTTTAAGGATGGCTCATGACATTGACTGAGGCAGAATTATCTATGATTCCAAGGTCACTTTCTAAGATCCTTCATTCTATTCCATTCATTTTGTACTTCAGCCACAGTTTGTTCAATTCACTGCACGCACGGTACCAGTGTTAAAATTCAGCTGTCATCCATGTGGCTATTTCAATAAACCATTTGAATCTCTCTACAAATCTTTGGCTGCATTTTGAGTTTCAGCTGCACCATTTACATTAATGTCATCTGCAAATCTTGAGAAATAAAGCTGTTGGTTTCAGAATCCAGATACAAATAAGGGATGTTGGAAGTCGGAGCACCTACCTGCAAGGCCAGCACACACAGCCCTCTTCCCTCTCTGACAAATCACTTCATGTGGGTGACACAACGGCACAGTGGTTAGCACTGCTGCCTCACAACACCAGACCTGGATTCGATTCCTGGTTTGGGTTACTGTTAATGCAGAGTTTGCATGTTCTCCCCATGTTTGAGTTTCCTTCCCACGCTCTGAAAGACATGCTGGTTAGGTGAATTGACCATGCTAAATTCTCCCTCAGTGTACCTGAACACTAGGGGGCTTTCCAAAACCTTCACTGCAGTGTTAATGTAAGCCTACTTGTGACACTAAAACTTTTATGAGCCCTTTCTATCATTGAGCCAATGTTGTATTGGGTCTCACACTGTGCCTGTAGTTTTTATGTAAAATTTCATAGAATCATAGAATCCTAAGTGCAGAAGGAGGCCATTCAGCCCATAGAATCTGCACTGACGACAATCCCATCCAGGCCCTATTCCCGAAACCCCATATATTTACCCTGCTAATCCCACTAACCTACGCAGCCCGGGACACACAAAGAGCAATTTAGCATGGCCAATCAACCTAACCTGCACATCTTTGGACTAAATTGGACTTAAATTTAACTGAAAGCTTTCTGAAAGTCTGGATAAATTGTATTTCATACGGAGTTACATTATCTACTTTATCTGCTACATCCTCAATAAGAATCAAAAACATTTGTCATCTATCACCTACAACATCTAAGCCTATCTCCAAGTCCTTCTATCTTCAAACTGAGCTTTGTGGCCAGTCCCGGCAACACTATGATGGTGATTTAAATGACAAAGGAGGGGGCCATCGTCATACTGAACAGAATGGATTACTGCAAAGAAGTGTACCGACAACTGAACAACGAGGAACACTACAGACAGTTACCCGCAGATCCGACCAAAGAACACACCCATCGACTCAGCAGACTGATTGAGACCTTTGATCCAGATGTTCAGAGCACCTTCCATGCTCTCATCCCACGTACTACCCGCGTTGGAGATCTCAACTGCCTCCCGAAGATATATAAGGCCAACACACCCAGCCATCCCATTGTATCGGGTAATGGGACCCTGTGCGAGAACCTCTTTGGCTATGTCAAGGGCTTCATGAAACCCATTGTACAAAGATCCCCCAGCTTCTGTTGCAACACTACGGACTTCCTACAGAAACTCAGCACCCATGGAGCAGTTGAACCAGGAGCACTCCTCGTCACAATGGATGTCTCAGTACACTACACCAGCATCTCCCCACAAGAACAGCACTGCTGCAACTGCCTTAGTACTCAACACCGACAACAGCTAACCTCCAGACGTGATTCTACAATTCATTCACTTCATCCTGGACCACAACGTCTTCACCTTCAACAACCAGTTCTTCATTCAGACATACGGAACAGCCATGGGGACCAAATTCACACTTAAAGATGCCAACATCTTCATGCACAGGTTTGAACAAGACCTCTTCACCGCACAGGACCTTTAATCGATTCTATACACAAGATGCATTGATGACATTTTACTCCTTTGGATTCATGGCAATCACTGAAATAACTATATGTGATGACATCAACAAGTTCCATCCCAGCATCAGACTCACCATGGACTATTCTCCAGAATCTGTTGCATTCTTCAACACATGCATCTCCATCAAGGATGGTCACCTCAGCACTTCATTGTACCGCAAGCCCACGGATAACCTCACGATACTCCACTTTTCCAGCTTTCACCCTAAACACGTTAAAGAAGCCATCTCCTATGGACAAACTCTCTGTATACTCAAGATCTGCTCAGGTGAGGAGGGTCACAACAGACACCTCCAAATGCTGAAAGATGCCCTCATAAGAAAAGGAAATGGAGCTCGACTCATCAATCGACAGTTCCGACGCGCCTCAGCGAAAAACCGCACTGACCTCCTCAGAAGATAAACATGGGACATGGCAGACAGAGTACCGTTCATTGTCTAGTACTTCCCCGGAGCAGATAAGGCTTCTCCTGAGCCTTCAACATATCATCAATGAAGAGGAACATCACGCCAAGGCCATCCTCACACCCCCACTATTTGCCTTCAAACAACCACACAACCTCAAACAGACTTGTCTGCAGCAAACTACCCAGCCTTCAGGAGAACACGACACCACACAACCCTGCCACAACAATCTTTGCCTGACGTGTTGGATCATTGACATGGATGCAATTATCTCACATGAGAACACCATCCACCAGCTACACGGTATATACTCTTGCGACTCGCCTAACTGCAGGAAAGGATGTCCCGAAGAATGGTACATTGGTGAGACCATTAAGACACCATGACAACTGATGAATGGACACTGCTTGATGATCACCAGGCAGGAGCATTCTCTTCCTGTTGGGGAACACTTCAGCAGTCAAGGGCATTCAGCCTCTGATCTTCAGGTAAACGCTCTCCAAGGCGGCCTTCACGCAGAATCGCTGAGCAGAGACTGATAGCCAAGTTCTGCACACATGAGGATGGCCTCAAGCGGGATCTTGGGTTCATGTCACACTATCTATAACCCCCATGACTTGCCTGGACTTTCAAAATTTCACTAACTGTCCTGGCTTGAGACAATGCACACCTCTTTAACCTGTGCTTAACCCTCTCTCCACTCATATTGTCTGCACCTTTAAAGACCTGATTACCTGTAAAGACTGTGATTCCAACCATTATCTTGTAAATTGAGTTTGTGTCTATATATGCCCTCTTAGTGAACACAACTCTTCATTTGCCTGATGAGCGAGCAGTGCTCCGAAAGCTTGTGCTACCAAATAAACCTGTTGGACTTTAACCTGGTGTTGTGAGACTTCTTACTGTGCTTACCCCAGTCCAACACTGGCGTCTCCACATCGTGGCTACATATCTTGAAACACTAAGGGGCAATTGAGCATGGCCAATCCATCTAACCTGCACATCTTTGGAATGTGGGAGGAAACCGGAGCACCCGGAGGAACCCCATGCAGACACAGGGAGAACATGGAAACTCCACACAGACAGTCATCCAAGGCTGGAATTGAACCCGAATCCCTGGTGCTGTGAGGCAGCAGTGCTAACCACCGTGCCGCTGTGCAGTGGCACTTGGCTATCTTTCAAACATCAACAAATTATATTCTGTGTCTCTGGAAACTTGTGGTTGACTATTTTTCTACCCTTCTTTCAAGGAGGTCATCAAAAGCTACAGCGCTTACATTATCTTCTTGAGTTTTTTTTTCCGATGATTATGACTACTGTTTGCCTAAGTCTTCATGAACAAGTGTCAAAATAAACAAAACTTCCCCTCCTTGATCTTTGCTGGGAGTGTGTCTGAGCATCAGTTGAGTGTAGGCCCAGTCTAGTCTGTGATCTCTTGCCACCCTGCATCCCCTGCCCACCCACCTCCTCCAATAACCTGTTAATGCCCAGCTTTAAAATTCACACATAGTGAGAGATCAGAGAGCAACTTCAGTAGTTATGCACATTTAGTCATAACTAAAGTAGCTTAAATTTTGGCATCAATTTTTATGATGTTCATTAGCTTACAACAGCTTGGTTTTAATGTTTACCTTTCAGTCAATGATTTGATTTGATATTTGATTTATTATTGTCACATGTATTGGGATACAGTGAAAAGTATTGTTTCTTGCTCGCTGTACAGACAAAACATACTGTTCACAGAGTACCTGGGGAGAAGCAAAGGGGAGGATGAAGAATATATGTAGTGTCACAGTCATAGGGTGTAGAGAAAGATCAACTTAATGTATGGTAGGTGCATTTAAAAGTCTGATGGCAGCAGGGAAGAAGCTGTTCTTGAGTCAGTTGGTACGTGATCTCAGACTTCTTCCTGATGGAAGAAGGTGGAAGAGAGAATGTCAGGGGTACATGGGCTCCTTGATTATGCTGGCTGCTTTCCCAGGCAGTGGGAAGTATAGACAGAATCAATGGATGGGAGGCTTAGATTCCACGCAGATGAAGGACATCAGTATTCTGAAGGACGAGCAATAATCATTTATAAAAGATAAGCCATGAACAAGGTGCTTGGCCTTAATTGAGTTAAAATGTGTATTTCAATCTGTTCTTCCCAGAGTGATGTGTGTCCAACGATGAAACACTTATCTGTATTCAGCATTCCTGACAAATTGAATGCATCAGCTTTTTACTGCAGGTTTCTTCTCAGCGTGCTCTCATCACATGACCAGGAAGCTTGCTACAGAGATGCAGACGGTGACAGTTTGCCAACCAGCAGCATGTCTATGGGATCCTTGGCTTCTCAGATGACTGGACTACCTATACACATCCAGGGACCCGAAACCTCAGTGGCTCTGCGACCTGGGAAACGGGGGTCATTAATTAGTAAACCAGCTCAGAAACAGCACAAGTGCAAGAGCTTGCAGTTTCCCCCCCAAAGAAACGAGGGAAAATCTCTATGGTTTCTGCCACTTGGGTCTACATTGGCCTATGCTCCCGGAGTCAAAGTTAACCCTTGGTGATAATGTAAGACTGACTTTAACAGATCAGGCTTTGGGAGTACACCTCTCTTCAATTTTCCTCTCCATTGAAGTCAATGGAACTGAAAATTGGAAGAGCTGCATGTATACTGGGCAGCTGATTCAATATCACCTATTTTAGATGGTTGGCAAAAGCTAAATGTGCCTCTCTCTGTCTGCAGCCTCATGGAGAATGACTAAGCAGTCTCCCAGTGGCCTGCTAATCGGCCCTGGCTGTTCATGTTATTATTAAAAAAAAATCTCCAATTTATTAAAAGTCTGCAAGGCGATCCAGTTGCTTCTCAAACATTATGCATCCATGAATTGATTGCTGCATCTAATCTTATTGATTTGATGTTTTGTGTTTTGAATTGTACATATACCTCATGAATTGTTCCCATTAATTCTGTGTTTTTAAATTCATGCAGTGTTTTATGTTTGTGATTGCTGGAGAACGCGACTAGTTGTGGTATGGATCCTGTGTACAGAGTTTATTGGGTGGGTGGGCTGGAGTGCAGAAGACATTAGGATGAAGGGAGATGAATTCTGACCTAGGATAGCGTCAGTGGGGCTCATATATTGGACATTTTATTAATGAAAAGGAAGAATGACACAAGAAAACAAACACACACATACTGACATTGTCAGGACATGTCACTAAGTAGGTGGTCCAGAATTATTACACCCAAGAGATGCAATAAAAGGGTGACTGTGGGTGTACTCCTGTGAGGGTTGGGTGGGTTGCCTCTAGTATATAGGGAAAAGTATTGTTTCTTGCGTGCTATACAGACAAAGCATACCGTACATAGGGAAGAAAAGGAAAGATTGCAAAATGAAGTTTTACAGTCATAGCTATGGTGTAGAGAAAGATCAATTTGATGCCAGATGGATCCATTCAAAAGTCTGATGGTAGCAGGGAAGAAGCTGTTCTTGAGTCAGTTGCTTTGTGTCCTCAGACTTTTGTATTATTTTCCTGATGGAAGAAGGTGGAAAAGAGTATGTCCAGGGTGCGTGGGATCCTTAATTATGCTGGCTGCTTTTGCAAATGGGAAGTGTAGACCATATCAATTGATGGGTGACTGGTTTGACTGGTCTTGACTGGGCTTTACTCATGACCCTTTGTAATTTCTTGTGGTCTTGGACAGAACAGGAGCCATACCAAGCAATGATACAACCAGAAAGAATGCTTTCTATGATGCATTTATAGAAGTTGATGAGAGTTGTAGTTGACATGCCAAATTTCCTTAGTCTTGTGAAAAAGTAGAGGCGTTGCTGGGCTTTCTTATCTATAGCGTCCACATGAAGGGACCAGGACAGGTTGTTGGTGATCTGGACACCTAAAAGCTTGAAGCTTTCGACCATTTCTACTTCATCCCCATTGATAGAGACAGGGGCATGTGCTCCACAATGCTCCCTTAATTATGTTGACATTGAGGGAGAGATTATTGCCATTGCACCAGTTCACCAGATCTATCTCTTTCCTGTCTTGTCATTGTTTGAGATCCAACACACAACTATGGTATCATCAGCAAACTTGAAAAGCGAGTTGGAAGGGAATTTGGCCGCATAGTCCTAGGTGTATAAGGAGTACAATACAGGGCTGAGGACACAGCCTTGTGGGGCACCAGTGTTGAGGATGATCATGGAGAACATTTTGTTGCCTATTCTTATTGACTGAAGTCTATGTGTAGAAAGTCTAGGATCCAGTTGCAGAGGGAGGAGCGAAGCCTCAGGCTATGAAGTTTGGTGATGAGAATAATGATTTTAAAAGCTGACCTAAAGTTTATGAATTGGAGTTTGACGTAGGTCTGTTTGTTATCAAGGTGTTCCAGGATTGTGTGCAGGGCCAGGGAGATAGTGTTGCTGTGGATGTGTTGCGGTGATAAGTGAACTGTAGTGGATCCAGGCAGTCTGGGAGGCTGTAATTGACTTGTACCATGACTAACCTTTCGAAGCACTTCATAATGATGGATGTCAGAGCCACCGAATGATAGTCCTTAAGGCACGCTGCCTGGCTGTTCTTAGCTACCGGGATAATGGCCATCTTCTTGAAGCAGATAGAGACCTCAGATTGTTGTAAAGAGAGGTTGAAGATGTCTGCCAGTACCCCCACCAGCTGCTCCGCGCAGGATCTCAGAGCTCATCCGGATACCCATCTGGTCCAATCGCTTTCTGTGCACTGACTTTTGAGAAAGCTGCTTTGACGTAAGCAATGATGACTTTGGATACAAGTTTGTCCGAGGTTTTCAGGATGGAGGTCTCAATGACCTCTTGCTCCAAACGGGTATAGAATGTGTTGAGCTCATCGGGGACGAGCCTCAAGATTAGGAGGGGTGAGGTCCACATGGGGCGTGGGGACATCAACAGTGATGGGTTCAAGGAGGAGGGTCAGGAACATTCAAGACAATAGTGTTATTGAGGGAGGCTGGAGAATCAGCGAAGGAGTTCTACCTACACATTGTGAGGCTCCAGGAAGATCGGATGGGGGGACCTGAACTCTGACAGAGTTGAAGCTAGTCTCAAAGTAAAAATGCAGCATCACTGTCCATAGAATTCCTGCAGTGCAGATAAAGGACATTTGGCCTATCAAGTCTGCACTGACCCACTGAAGGAGCATCCTGCCAAGGACCCCCCCCCCCCCCCCCCCAGTGGGACACTAAGAGGCAATTCAGCATGGCCAGTCTACTTAACCTGCGTATCTTTGGACTGTAGGAGGAAAATGGAGTGCCCAGAGGAAACCCGTCCAGATTAGGGGAGAATGTGAAAATTCCACACAGACAGTCACTCAAGGCCAGAACTGAACCTAGGTTCTTGGTGCTGTGAGGCAGCAGTGCTAACCACTGTGCCATTGCACTACCTTCTGTAATGATTGGGAGATCTACTCTAGTTACTGATTACTCTTTAATATGTTGGAACTACCTGTCCACAGGAAGGAGGATTAAATAATGGAGCCTGTGCTCAGTGCTGCCTTCTTGATGACAATGATCTGATTGAGGAAGGGAAGTGTCTGGGGTTACCTCTCGCAGCTTTGAGAGGAAGCTCAGCCTGAGGACCCTGGGCACAGGGAGCACCAGCAAGACCCTGAGGATGAGAATGTCACATCCATCCCAGAGTGGCCACTGAGGATTGACAGAAGGTGCCATTCCGATCTGGAGATGAGTGAGAGATAGTGCCACACATGTCTATGATTGTCAAGGAATGTGGTAGCTCATATTTCCATATTCTGCAGAAGGAACTAATACCATGTGGACTGGGAGGAAATCCCCTGCCTGTGCTTCTGAGGCTGATCGCTGCACTCAGTTAGTTTTCCAGCAAGATGTTGCAGAGATCCACAGAGAACCTATGTCTCAGTCCACAGTGCTAATGCATCAAGGATGTGACAGGTGCCTTCTACAGTAAAGTTCATCATTTTGTAAAGTTCACACTGGATGAAGCTAGCCAAGCTGCTAGATTCCTAGGTTTCATAACAGTCTCTGGCTTCCATAGAGTACAGGATGCGATCGATTGCACATATGTGGCTTTGAGAGCTCCAAATCAGCAACCCCCAATGGGCATTAACAAGAAACTGTTCTACTGCCTAAAAGTTCGACTGGTGTACGATCATCAGAATCACATCATGCATATTTGTGTCAGATACCCTGGGAGCTCTCATGACTCATACATCCTGAGGCACTCCTAGCCATAGAAAATAGCAGCAGGAGTAGGCCATTTGCCCCTTTGAACCTGCTCTGCCAATCAATATGATCATGGTTGATCCTGTCTCTCAACAATAGACTCCTGCACTTGCCCCATACCCCTTTGATATCTTTAGAGGCAAGAAACTTACCTATTTCTTTAAATGTATTTGGCCTTCATAGCCACTGTGACGAAAAAATTCCACAGGTTCACCACCCTGTAAGTGAAGAGATTTCTCCTCATTCCTAAACGGCCTATCCTGTATCCTGAGACTGTGACCCCTTGTTCTACACCTCCCCCCACCACCTGCATCCTTCTGCTGGGGAAACATCATCTCTGCATCAAGTCTCAGCGGCCCTGTTAGAATTTTATATGTTTCAATGAGATCCCCTCTCTTTCTTCTAAACTCCAGTGAATACAGGCCCAGTCGACCCAATCACTTCTCACACAGCAATCCTGCCATTCCATGAATCAGCCTGGTGAACATTTGCTGCACTCCCTCTATTGCAAGTATATCCTTTCTTAGATAAGGAGGCCAAAACTGCACACAATACTGCAGGTGTGCTCTCACCAAGGCCCCGTACAGCTGCATTAAGGCATCCTTATTGCTGTGCTCAAGTCTTCTTGCAATGAAGGCCAACGTATTAACTGCTTGCTGTACCTGCATGCTTGCTTTCAGTGATTTTCCATTTTACCTCCAGACATAGGAATTGATATCAAAAGCAGAATGCGTAGCTTTAAAATGAGCACTGAACTGTGGCCTTATCCAAATGTTCCCCATTGCTAACCTCACTTTATCTGGAGCTTACACTTGGCCTTCACTCCTTGCTTGAAAAACAAGCAAGTTATTGACTAGCCTTAACTTATTATAATTAGATAAGACTTTCTTCCTGGGAAATGGACACAGGGAATGCCCTTTACTGTGGATGAAAATCCATATCGTTCTATCGCCACACTTTAAACAGCCGAGTGAACAAGCTGGAACTGTGTGTTGACCTCACATCAGTGGAAGTCTGGGATGGATTGTGATTGCTCAGCAGGCCTTACTGCCCAAGTTAGTCCTTCAAGATTCATTGCTGTGATGTAAACCTACAAGGCTCCTTGATCTGATTTATTATTGTCACATTAGCATACAGTGAAAAGTGTTGTTTCTTGCGTGCTATATAGACAAAACATACTATTCATAGGGTACATAGGGGAGAAGGAAAGGAGAAGGTGCAGAATGTAGTGTTACATTCTGTACGGTTGTATCTAGGATGTAGAGAAAGCTTCATATAAGGTTCATATAAAAGCCTGATGGTCACCGGAAGAGGTTGTTCTTGAGTCGGTTGTTATGTGATCTTAGACTTTTGTGTTTTTTTTTCCCTATGGAAGAAGGTGGAAGAGAGTATGTCCAGGGTGCGTGGCTTCCTTGATTATGCTGGCTGCTTTTCCGAAGCATGTATAAATGGCGTCAATGGATGGGAGGCTGGTTTGCGTGATGGACCGGGCCACATTCACAACCCTTTGTAGTTTCTTGCAGTCTTGGACAGAGCCACACCAAGCTTTGATACATCTGGAAAGGATGCTTTCTATGGTGCACCTGTAGAAATTGATGAGAATCATTGTGGACATGCTGAATTTCCTTGGCCTCCTGAGAAAGTAGAGGTGTTGGTGGGCTTGCTTAATTATAGCGTCAACATGGAGGGACCAAGACAGGTTGTTGGTGAATCTGGACACCTAGAAACTTGAAGTTCTCGAGCATTTCCACTTCATCACCATTGTAGACAGGGGCATTTTGTCCATTGTGCTTCCTCAAGTCTATCTCCTTTGTTTAACTGACATTAGTGGACAGATTATTGTCATCGCATCATTTTACCAGATTCTCTGTCTGTTCTCGTCATCTTGCCAGCATACTCCTGGCTTCCATGAAATCACCTGATGTCATGAATGTCCTGCTTCAAGGAAATAAAAGAGAAATGTTAAAGGGGAAAGACTGGGGCAGATGCAATTTGACTTAAAATTGTTCCTCTCCTCAAGTTCAGTCAATGAATATGTGATCCTTATCTTGGGTTGCATCGGACATATGAGAACCAACATTCTAAACCTTTGCAACACCAAGGAAAAGGTTTTCACAGCCCCATCTCTACAAACGTTTGGAGATAATGTAAGAATGTACCAAAAGACACGCTGGTTAGATGCATTGGCCATGCTAAATTCTCTCTTAGTGTACCGAACAGGTGTCGTCGGACTGGGAAATTTTCACAGGAACTTCATTGCAATTTTAATATAAGCCTACTTGTGACACTAATAAGTAAATGAACTTTGTTTAATTAAAAGATTGAGCAAATATATCATGAATATCAGCACATTAGAGTCAAGTGAATTGTTTGTGTATATGTAATACTCACGTAGTGAGAATGAAGGCATGAGTTTGAAAGGTAAAGGATAAATTTAGCACTGCTGGTGAACGTTGGTTCAAGAGATTTGCACATAATGAGGGAAACATTTCAGAACCAACATTTTCTTTAATTAGGTCAGTTAGAGGAGAGTGCAGAAAGGAGAAACCACAGACTGATTACATATTACACAACTTCATTGCTGTTAATGAGCATGCTTATCATCTGGAAGAAACTATGGTGGTGCCCAGACAGCTCATGCCAGTACATCACACCTGGTTCTTCACAGGTAAGTAACTATTCAACTTTAACTGAGGTCACCCACCATTCTCAGGGCTGATAGTTTCTGGTCCTTTCATCTGAGTAAAAGCGCATCCCACTGTGACAAATGAGGGCCCACCCTTAAAACATCACAATCCAGAGTTTTAAAGTTTATTTATTAGCGTCACAAGTGGGCTTACATTAACACTTCAATGAAGTTACTGTGAAAATACCCTAGTTGCCACCCCGCAGCGCCTGTTCAAATACACTGAGGGAGAATTTATATAGCCAATACAACTAACCAGTGCATCTTTCAGACTGTGGGAGGAAACTGTAGCACCTGGAGAAAACCCATGCAGATATGGGGAGAACGCGCAGACTCCGCACAGACAGTCACCCAAGTTGGGAATCGAACCAGGGTTCTGGCACGGTGAGGCAGCAGTGCTACCAATTATGCCACCGTGGTGTGCCAAAAGACATGGAGCAGGAGATCTCATTGTGTTGCTCACAACATAAAGAAAGCAAGGGACTCGTGGAAGTTTTTCAATCCTTGAACCAAACCATTGCTGAGCACTTCATGGGATTTGATGCTGTGCCGCATATTACATCTGAAATAAGAGTATGATAGGACAGACCACCCTTGACTGTGAAGACCGATATCAGCACTAGATAACAGTTCCTTCAACATTTTTCATGCAAGATTTCAAATGTAACTTTAGAAGGAAAGCTTGAAGGGTGGAATTTTACCATCCTGCCTGCTATGATCCCTGTGGATTTTCTGGACCTGGGGCAAGCGCGACCGGAAAATCTCACCAGAGGTTTTCGTTGGACAGATATCTCTAATTGTTGTTGAAGCTTTTCATCTTGCACTGATCAGAACAATTTGTGAGAATACCAAAATGTAAAGGGAACAATAATTTATAGTTAATGAGAAGAGAGCGCTGATTGGTTGATAAGTGGACATTGGCTGGTAGAGGCTTTGCCATGGGGAATGCAACAGTTAACTAAATACTGACAGTTAACTGCCAAGCTTTGTCCAAATTGAAACCAGGCAGTTGAGTTTGGCCAAGGCACTGTCCTGGGGAATGAACCAGAGAATAGCTGTTACTTTTGTTTAACTCAATAGGTGCATGTGCGGTTTAAGTTTTTTATGCTGGTCAGGCCTATGTGCATGACCAACAGACCAACGGGACTGGAAGCTGAAGGCAAAGGCCCCATGCACCCCCACAAAAAGCAAAAACTCCAATTGGACGCAAAAGCTCTGGGAGCAGTGAGAGAGTAAGAAGTCTCACAACACCAGGTTAAAACCCAACCAGTTTCAAACTAGTTGGACTTTAACCTAGCGTTGTGAGACGACTTACGGTGTTTACCCCAGTCCAACGCCAGCATCTCCACAGCAGCAGAGAGACAGAGTTTAAACAAAATGGCATATGGGGTTCTGAAAATCACAATATTGAAACCATGCCAATAACTTGTATCTGTAGTTACATTTAGCTAATGCCCAAATATGATATTAGCATTATGCTGAGACTCCTGTCCTGCACTTCTCCTCTTTCCGTTATAATTATGTTATTGCTTTTTCCTCAAACTTCATTTTTTTACCTGGGGTATAGTACTCAAAATATTAATACAAAAGCAAAATACTGCGGATGCTGGAAAATTAGTTAACTTATTAGTCATAAGTAAGCCTACATTCACCCTGTAACGAAGTTATTGTGAAAATCCGCTAGTCGCTACACTCAGGCACCTGTTCAGGTACACTGAGGGGGAATTTAGCCTGGCCAATGCACCTAACCGGCACTATTTGAACTGTGGGAGGAAACTGGAGCACCTGGAGGAAGCCCACGCAGACACGGGGAGAATGCGCAAACTCTATACCGACTAAATGACCCAAGCCGGGAATCAAACCCAGGTCGCTGGCACTGTGAGGCAGCAGTGCTAAGCACTGTGCCACCGTAACGCCCCAAAACCTGAAACTTGGACATATGAAGAAAAAATGCTGGAAAAACCCAGATAATCAGGTAGCATTTGTGGAGGGAAACAGTCAACGTTTATGTTGAAACATTTGCTTTTCAAAATATTAAATCTTGTGTGAACTGGATAAATTATTTGTGAACTGTGTTTTTCAGGAAGTCAAGGCTCCCTTTACACAGTTTATATTTATATTGTATTATTAACATTGTTCCACATCAATGGCCTAGGTTTTGTAATAGCTGGAACAGAAGCTATCAGTGCTCAGTATTATTACGGTGGGAATTAGATTTTTGGTATCCACACATGTGCACAGTAAAACATGGAAACCCGCATTTCCCAATTCTCTCTGGATTTTCCACCCATGATGCTGTTCTCTCTGACAGCTGAAAATCTCCCCAATAAAGTCTTTAGCTAGAGGACAGCTCAGAGAAAATCCCTCAGAACTTATTTATAGAATAGAGGGTTCCTCCTACAGTCCAAAGATGTGAGGGTTAGGTAGATTGGCCATGCTAAATTGCCCTTGGTGTTTAGGGGGACTAACTGGGGTAAATGCATGGGGTTGTAGGGATAGGGTCTCAGTGGGATTGTGATCGGTACAGATTTGATGGGCCAAGTGGCCTCCTTCTGCACTGTAGGAGTCTATGAAAAACCAACCGGCACTTGGAACAGTTTGAGGTAACTAAAACTAGCCAGCGTGGATTTGTAGAAGGCAGATCATATTTGACTAATAAATTTTTTGATGAAGTGACAGAGAATGTTGATGGAAAAAATATATTGGATGTTGTCTAGACGGATTTTAAGGAAGTGCTTTAAGACCACATAAAAGGCTTGTTAACAAAGTCGAAGTTCATGAAATAAGAAAGGTTTGTGTTAAAGTTAATTTATCAGTGTTACAAGTAGGCTTACATTAACACTGCAATGAAGTTACTGTGGAAAATCCCCGAGCCGCCACACTCCGGTGTCTGTTAGCATACGTTGAAAGAGAATTTAGCATGGACAAAGCACCTACATCTTTTGGACTGTGGAAGGAAATCGGAACACCCAAAACTCAAGACATGGGGAGAAGATGCAAACTCCACACAGACAGTGACCCAAGCTGGTAATCAAACTCAGGCTGTTGGTGCTGTGAGGCAGCAGTGCTAACTAAAGTGCCACTGTGCCACCCTCGAATGCCTTTAGCTTGGACTAAAAAAGTGTTGGAACAGAAAACAGTGAGCTTTGAATGGTTCTTTTCGGATTGGAAAGTGATAAACAGGAGTGTTCCCCAAGGGTCAGTGCTTTCTACAAGTATGTAAATGAATTAGATTTGGAGTGCAGAAAAAAGGTTCAAAATTTGCCAATGATACCAAATTTGGAAGTGTGGCAAAGAATGAGGGTTATCCAAGCTGACTGCAATAAGAGATCCATATGCTCATAGAATGGACAGGACAGATGGAATTTGATAAGTTTTTTTATTCATAATCTTTTATTTATTTTATTAGTGTCATAAGTAGGCTTATATTAACACTGCAATGATGTTACTGTGAATTAAAAAGAAGTGTAAGGTTATGTATTTTGGTAAAAGAATATCGGCTCAGTGCAACATATTACCAAAGGGTGTGCAGGCACCAAGGGATGTTAGGGTTCATGTGCCCCTTAGTGTCCCAGGATGCGTAGGTTAGAGAGATTAGTGGGGTAAATGTGTGGGGTTAGGGTCTGGGTGAGATTGCTGTTGACGCAGTATCATGGGCCATCTGGCCTCCCATGCGCTGTAATGATTCTATGATCCCATGTGGGCTTCATTATCTTTCACCATATTATAGTCATTTCCCATTTGTTTAATATTGGTGTACATTACAGGAGGGGCTGGCAGTGTTTTCCCCATGAGGATTTCAATCTGACTCCCATGGACATGCATTTACCTGGAATGACTTGGCTGAAAGTGGTGGTGGAGTGGAATTATTGTTGCTGGGCCCAATATGGGTTCAGTTCCTGGCTTGGGCCTCTGTCTATGAGGAGTCTACATGTTCTCCCCGTGTCTGCGTGAGTTTCCTCCGGATGCTCCGGTTTCCTCCCACAGTCCAAATGACGTGATAGATAGGTGCATCGACCATGCTAAATTCTCCCTCAGTGTACCCAAACAGGTGCCGGAGTGTGGTGACTAGGGGTTTAATGTGATTTGATTTATTATTGTCACTTGAATTACCATACAGTGAAAAGCATTGTTTCTTGCGGGCTATGAAGACAAAGCATACCATTCATAAAGAAGGAAATGAGAGAGTGAAGAATGTAGTGTTACACTCATAGCTAGGGCATAGAGACAAATCAAACTTAATACAAGGTAGGTTCATTCTAAAGTCTCACGGCAACAAGGAAGAAGTTGTTCTTGAGTCGGTGGCACATGACCTCAGACATTTGTATCTTTATCCCAACGGAAGAAGGTGGAAGAGAGAATGTCCAGGGTGCATGGGGTCCTTAATTATGCTGACTGCTTTGCTGAGGCAGTGGGAAGTAAATGGGAGGCCGGTTTGTGTGATGGATTGGGCTACATTCACGACCTTTTGTATTTCTTGCAGTCTTGGGCAGAGCAGGAGCTATACCAAGCTGTGATACAACCAGAAAGACTGCTTTCTATGGTGCATCTGTGAAAGTTGGTGAGAGTCATAGCTGACATGCCAAATTTCCTTAATCTCCTGTGAAATAGAGGCATTGGTCGGCTTTCTTAACTATAAGTGATGGCATGGGGGGACCAAGACATGTTGGTGATCTGGACATCTAAAATCTTGAAGCTCTCGATCCTTTCTACTTCATCCCCATTGATGTAGACAGGAGCATGTTCTCTTCCTCCTGAAATCTATGACAATCTCCTTCATTTTGTTGACATTGAAGGAGAGATTATTGTTGCCGCACCAGTTCACCAGATTCTCTATCTCATTCCTGTATTCTGTCTCATCATTATTTAAGGTCTGTCCCACTATGGTGGTGTCATCAGCAAACTTGAAAATGGAATTGGAGAGGAATTTGGCCACACAGTCATAGGTGCATAAGGAGTATAGTAGGGGGCTGAGAACATAGTCTTGTGGAGCACAGTGTTGAGGATATTGGTGGAGGAGGTGTTGTTGCCTATTCTTACTGATTGTGGTCTGTGAGTTAGGAAGTTCAGGATCCAGTTGAAGAGGGAGGAGCCGAGGTCCAGGCCACGGAGGTCAGAGGTGAGTTTTGTGGGAATAATGGTGTTGATGGATGAGCTGTAGTCAATAAGTAGGAGTCTGACATAAGTGTCTTTATTACCTAGGTGTTCCAAGGTTGAGTGCAGGGCCAGGAGATAGCATCTGCTCTGGACCTATTGCAGCAGTAGGCAAACTGTAGTGGATCCAGGTAGTCCAGGGGCTGGAACTGATTCATGCCATGACTAGCCTTTCGAAGCATTTCATAATGCTGGATGTCAGAGCCACCGGATTAAGGCATGCTACTTGGTTCTTCTTAGGTACAGGAGGGTGGTCATCTTCCTGAAGCTGATGGGGACCTCAGATTGTTGTAAAGAGAGGTTGAAGATGTCTGCGAATACCCCATCAGCTGATCGCTTTCTGTGGGTTGACCTTCAAGAAAGCTGCTCTGACATCTGCAGTGGTGACCCCAGATACAGGTTCATCCAGGGCTTCCAGGGTGGAGAGCATGCTATCTGATCTCTTGCTCAAAACTGGTGTAGAATGCATTGAGCTCATCAGGGAGGGATGCGTTGGAGCCAGTGATTTTAATGCCTTCATCTTGTAGCCTGTTATGTATTGCAGACCTTGCTGTAGTTGGCAGGGGTTTGTGACTCTAGCTTGGTCCAGTACTGCTCTTTGGCATCTTTGATGGATCTCCTTAGATTGTATCTGGCTTTCTCATATAGGTCAGGATCACCTGACTTGAAGGCGTCAGAACTGGACTTCAGCAAGCAATGACTATCCCTGTTCATCCATGATTTCCAGCTGGGGAACACATGGATTTGTATCGTTGGCATAGTCTTCTACACACTTACTAATGAAGTCAGTTACTGTAGTGGCGTACTTGTTCAGGCTGGCTGCAGAGTTTTTAAATACTGCCCAATCCTGTAGATTATCCGATTCCTCAGACCAACATTGCACAACTTTCTTCAATGGATTCTCTCGCTTCAGTTTTTGCTTGTAAGCTGGGAACAGGAGCACAGCCTTGCGGTCTGATTTGCCAAAGTGTGGGTGGGCAATAGAGCGGTAGGCATGTTCGATATTTGTGTAGCAATGGTCCAGGCTGTTTGGTATTCTGGTGGAACAGGAGATGGGTTGGTGGTAACCTGGTAGTACCCTCTTGAGCTTGACCTGACTGAAGTCCCCGGCCACGATGAAGAAGGCCTCAGGATGTTTCATCTCAAGGCTATTTGTAGTTGTGTATATTTCGTCCAGTGCGATCTTCATGTCTGCATGGGGTAGGATGTAAACTGTCATCAGCATAATGGAGGCGAATTGCTGCGGGAGGTAGTAGGTTGCTATGTCTAGACACCATGAGGTGTTGATTAGGAAGCAGGCCCACCTCCTCTAGCCTTGCCTGAGGCCATTGTATGGTCCATTCGATGGATTGAGAAGCTCTCTGGTTGTAGGGCGCAGTGCGGTGAAGCAGGAGTGAGCTGTGTTGCCATGAAACAGAGTACACAGCAGTCCCTCAGTTCTCTTTGGAAAGTAATCTGGCTCTAAGTTCATCCAGCTTGTTTTCCAGAGATTGGACATTAGCAAGCAGTAAGTTGGGGAGGGGAGCCTTGTGACTCCAAGAGCGGTACGGTGGTACAGTGGTTAGAACTGCTGCCTCACAGTGCCAGGAACCCAGGTTCAATTCCGGCCTCAGGTCACTGTCTGTGTAGAGTCTGCATGTTTTCCCTGTGTCTACATGGGTTTCCTCTGGGTGCTCCGGTTTCCTCCCACTGTCCAAAGATGTATGGGTTAGGTGGATTGGCCATGCTAAATTGTCCCCGAGTATCAGGAGGATAAGTAGAGTAAATATATGGGGTTATGAGGATGGGACCTGGGTGGGATTGTTGTCGGTGTAGGCTCGATGGGCTAAATGGCCTTCTTCTGCACTGTAGGATTCTATGACTGTGTTGTTTCACATCTCACCTGCTGGTCTGCATGTTTTGCACGCTCGCTCCCTGGAGTGACTTCTTTTCGAGCCTGAGAGACGGTTAGAGTATTTTGCAGTGTTGAGGGTATAATTGTGTCCAATGAGGCTCTTCACTCTGGTGATTGTGTGGATGGAAGATTTGTTGCCTCGCTTGCGGATTTTCACAGTAGCTTAATTGCAGTGTTAACGTAAGCCCACTAGTGACATTAATAAATAAGCTTTGAAACTTTGGCAGGAAGACTCTGTTTTGTAAGCAATAATTTCTAAACATTTTCTCCAAAATGCATTGTTGCAATTTTTACACTGGATCGCCTGAGTTTAAAGAACAACAGTGTGTAGTGCAGCAACCGTGATGTTTTAAGATACAGCTTTATGGTTACAATCCTCCACCTGCTGATCTCCCCATCTGTTCTCTTTTGGCAAACAGTCTGTTTCTCTTCACTGTTGTGGGGGCGTTGATTTAAGAATATCCTGGGAATATTGGCAGGACCCTAATTGCAACATTCCCAAGTCAGAAATAGCAAAGTCCGCACAGTGGCTACCCCAGCTGCGAGGCACTGGGTGCCCTGACCAGTGATCCTTAAAGAGACTGTTACAACCTTGTCCAGAAGATAAAGCCCACGGGATATGGTGAGCATTTACCAAGGTGGAAGCATCCTCTCGCCAACTTTTTTTTGTCTATCCTCTTAAGGTCTTAACAAGCAGGCTACCTATGTGGAGGCTGTATCTGAAACTAAGCAAGCAGGGAGAGCTCTCTAAGCCCGTCTGGAGCTCACTACCTCACAGCACCACCAGTGTACCAACGCAACATGGACTGCAGCAGTTCAAGAAGGTGATTCATCACCACCTTCTCAAGGGCAATTGGGGACTTCCACATTCCCTGGGAAAATAAATGCAAAGCAGTATGGAAATGCTAAAAGGTTTTTTTTCTCATAATGAGCCAATAAAATTGGTAATTTTTATGATTGTCTACACTTTTCAATTCCATTCTGTTATGGGGATTTGGGGAAATGCAAGTATATTTTTTGTAGATTGCCACCAACATCTGAAATGCGGAGGAAAATATATCGCAGAGAGTATATGCAAGTTAATGAGTCATACTACAACCAGTTCTTTCCTGTTATATAAATAGAAGTGTATGTGATTGGCACAGTAAGTAATTGGTACGCTGAGTGCTTTTTTCTTTCGTAAAAGCCCCACTTGCATTGTTATTGATGTAACAGTCACCCTGTCAACGTTTTCCAGTCAAATTATACCATTTTCATTTGTTAAGTGGAGATTCCCAAACACAGCATTGTCTTCATTGCAATTTTCTGTACAAGATTGAGCTTTCTTCTCATTACCATGCCGACATTGTAAATCCGATTCCCCGTCACTTTCAGTGATTTTACGCTGCTTTCTTTACCTGCCTATGCTAACTGAACATCATCAGATGCTGAGTTCAATATGAAACTCAGATCAAAGGGAAAGTAGCGAGATGGCTAGCAAGTCGGGCCAGTGCTGAGGTTTTAGGAACTATTTGACTCCGTCTATACTTCCCGCTGTTTTGGAAAAGCATCCAACAGAATCAAGGACCCCAACATACTGGAGCAAATTTTCCCATTCCACCTGCTATGGGATTCATAACGGGCAAGGGTCAGAACATGGAAGGGTCCATTGACTTCGGATGGGATTTTCCAGTTTTGGGGCAAGTGTGGCCAGAAAAGTCCACCCACTCTCTCCCACGTCCTTATCAGAGTCTGAGTTCACGTAACAGTCACTCAAGGACAGCTTCTTCCCTGCTGCCATCAGACTTTTAAATGGACCTACCTTATATTAAGCTGATCTTTCTCTACACCCTGGTATGACTGTAACACTATATTCTGGTGGTTAGCACTGCTACCTCACAGTGCCAGGGACAAGGGTTCGATTCCTGCTCCGGGTCACTGCCAATGTGGAGTTTGCACGTTCTCCCTGTGTCTGCTTGGGTTTTCTCTGGGTGCTCCGGTTTCCTCCAACAGTCTGTGCATTGGGCCATGCTAACTTCCCCCTCAGTATACCCAAACAGCGTGGCAACTGGGGGATTTTCATAGTAACTTCATTGCTGTGTTAATGTAAGCGTTCTTGTGACACTAATAAATAAATTCTGCGTTCTCTCCTTTCTTTCTCTATGAACAGCATGCTTTGTAAAGCACTCAAGAAACCTCACCGTCTACCAATACATGTGAAAATAATAAATCAAATCACACGTGTTGTATTTTGAAGACAATTTGTGGTTGTAACTGTTGCAATGCCTTTCTCTCCTCCTGCTGCACTGTTGCACAGAGTGTTTCCCAATATTCCGGCTTTTCTATCAGAGAGGGAGAAGAGAGATGCCGAGTTGCTCAGGCCTGCTCCTGAGGTACTCAGCACCCACCTGCTGGTACTGCAGAACATTCATCCCTCTTCCTCGTCTGAGGCAGCAGTGCCTGTGGAGGCTCTGATTCACAGGGAAAGCCAGTTTTGAGTGATGCCATATGCTGCTGGCAGACGCACAGCCAAAACTCCACAGGTATGGCACTGCCAGCAGTTCAAAAGATCAGAGCGGCAGCCAACCTTTATCCCTTGTGGCTGTTTGAAGCTCCCACTGGGACATCCCTAGCAAGAAACCTTCAGCATAGACGCGTGAAAGCAGTTCACAGATGTATTGTTTGCTCAAACATCAAAGTCTATCTCCCTCTCATGCAGCTGATATCAAAAGAAAGACCCTGTCATTTAAAATGCATGACACAAATGTCAATGACTCCTGCTCTCTCACTCCCCCACAATAAGCACTGTTTGTCTCAGCGCCAGGGACCTGAGTTCGATTCTCGGCTTGGGTCACTCTCTACACGAAGTCTGCACGTTCTGCTCGTGTTTTCTCCGGGTGCTCCGGTTTCCTCCCATAATCTGAAAGTCTCACAACACCAGGTTAAAGTCCAACAGATTTATTTGGAATTATTTGGGCGCCGCTCTTTCATCAGGTGAGTGTCTGAAAGATGTGCTGGTTAGGTGCACCGGCCCTGATAAATTCTCCCTCAGTGTACCCTGAGTGTGCCGACTCGGGAATTTTCATTGTAGTGTTGATGTAAGCCTACTTGTGACACTAATGGATAAACTTAAATATAATAAACTGCTGGCTGGGATTTTTTTTGAGGATATTCCTTGCATGGAATGAGAGGTCACAGACATTTGGCCTGCCTATTGAAATAAATAGGTGGTTTTACAAGATGTTGAAAAGTGTTGACGCTATCAGTAGGATTTTCCTGTCGCAAGGCCAGAAATTCCCATTCGAGCTCAACGGACCTTTAAATGGTCCATCAAATTTTCCATGTAATGGGTGGGACAGGAAAATTTAGGAATGTGTCTTTAACTTAGGATAAAAATAAAGGGGGAGGGGTCCTTTTTTTGTGTGGAAGTCTGCCTAACAACAGAGCATGAAAAGATAGAGACCAAAAGTTCACTTTATAAGTTATGGGTGGGAGCTTGTACTCGGATTCAAAAGACTATCTGACCATTCACATCAGTGGAACTCCCTGGTCCCACTGCAGTGAACGGAGATTTGACTGAGTGTGGGGCATGAAGAGCTGGAAAATTTTGGCCCAAATTTGTGGGGTTCAGAAGCACAGCTGAAAGGTTCACCTTGCTTGGAGCTAGAGTGAAAATTGCCAGGAAAACCCTCACCTCATTTAAAATTTAGGAAAGTTACAATCTGATTGGAAAAATGAAGGACTGGAAGAAAGCCACAGGAACCTAAGAATCTCTTTGAGTCCAGGAAATTTAATGACTACATAGCAGGCCATACCCTTAGAAGTGGCTCTTTTCGCTGCATTAAAAGTAAAAGGAGAAGGTTCTGTTCTGTGGTCTGAAGTATACATTCCTACAAAAAATAGTGTTTAGTCAATGGTGCTGTTGGTCTGCTTGTTACGGTAAAAGTCTTTAAAAGTGAAATATTATGGTGCTATCTTTCAGCTATCAACTGGAGGATCAAATCTTTTAAAAGGTGTTGGTTTCTCTGGGAATGGTAACATTATTATGATGGGTTATCTTCAAAGTGACAGCGCTGATTATAAATAATTACTTTACTTTGGCAAGCAGTAATGCCAAAGTGTCAGCGTCCATCCCACAACTAGAACAATTTGAGATCATATAGCAGTAGTTATGTGACGTGGGAGGCTTCCTGTATGCTGATATATATAAGTATGTGAGTGAATTAATACTTTAAGAGAATGTGGGTTCATATGAAGGGACATCTTGCTGGCTTGTGGCCATTCATTGTAACTATTCAATGTACTTTCAGAGAGGATTATTTTGAATTTGTGGAATACAGTAAAATGGGTGACAATAAACAATTTTTCATCTCTTTAGACTTTTATTTCCATTTAAGTTGGGCGTCAGATATATTTAATAGTTGTGCATTAACAGAAAGTCTTGATGACACCTGACTTGGAATTTATTCCAGCACTGTTTCCACATGTGCAAGCTGTTGGGGTTAGCAGTAATGGATGTGTGTGGGAGCTCGCTTTTGGATGGAAATTATTACATTTTTGAGGAGTTAAAATGAGACTGGAAGATTCACCTAGCTCGAATTAGGTGGATTGGTGGATTATGTGGATTGGCCATGCTAAATTATCTTTTAGTGCCCGGTTAGAGGGAATAGCAGGGCAAATACTTGGGATTACCTGGATAGGAATCCATTGGAGAGTCAGTGCAGACTTGATGGGCTGAATGACCTATTTCTGCATTTAGGGATTCTGTGAATTAGAGGGGAATGTGCAGTGCTTCTTCAAATCAGGCATATCAAAACACTGTCAAGTAAAGCTACATGTATTTTTGAGTGGGGATACTGATGAGTGAATGCAGAGTCCCTCCAAATAATCTCCTTCAGTCCTGTGCATTACTAATTACAACTAACATATTACCCACCCTTTTAATCAATGCACTGCCCCAACTCAGAGATGGAACTCATTAAGAGCCATTTCTGAAAACTATGCCTTCCTCATATTATGGTCCCAAAATTACGTTAGCACTGAGAATTATTGTAGCTGCAAATCCCACACTGCCTTCTTATTGACCAGACTTACAGAGAATTGTATAATTCCAGCCCTCATGTCTAATGAATTACCACCATGGAGACTGTTACACTGCCAAAGTCTGAGACAAACATCTGGCATCAAAGCGTCTAATGCTGGAAATACTTAGCAGGAGGCAGCATCTTTGGAAGCCGAGTTAACGTTTCAGGTGATGACTTTTCATCAGAACTGGTAAAGGTGAGAGACCTTGCCTGCCTTCCTCCTCCTCCTCCTCCTCCTCCTCCTCCCCCCCGTCCCCCACAACCTTAACTCCAGCTGGGTCAGGCTCCTAGTTCCCCACAAGTATGCAGCTACTGTAATCCCTGCAGGAGTGAACCACTCTGGCGGGGTGGGAGATGCTAGCAGGCCCAGAGACTTTAGTGCTGGGCCCACTAATTATATTCAAATCACATTCAAATGACCATTTAAATGATCTTTGCACCTCTTCGCCCATTTATGGTGTAGAGCAGAAGCCATTGGAAATCCAGCACTGGGGGACGCTAGCGGAGTGCGAATGTGCTCGTGAACGCCACGAATCGCCCACCGTGGGATTCTCCTGGCCCGCTGCGCTAAAAGGTTAAAGCAGTGAGATGGGCAAATCGCCCCCTCCCCCTACACTTTACACTGCATCCCAACACATGTAACAAAAATAAATCAAATCAAAACAAATCCATCCTCAAGCAAGGGTACCAAAACTACACACAATACTCCAAATGAAGTCTCACTAATGCCTTGTACAGTTGCAGCAACACCTCCTTCCTTTTACACTCTATTCCTTTAGCCATAAATTCCGTTTGCCTCCCTAATTACCTGCTGCACCGGCATACTAGTTTTCTGCAATCAGTTGGGACAATTCTGTTTTTGGGATCGTTTGAAGGAGATATATAAGTGAACAATGTGGAAGACTATGAGGTTAGATGCTGTGGTGGGAAACTCTTCAGAGGACGAGAGATAGGTGACAGCTTTGGAAAGACTGAGCAAGTTATCAAATGGCAGGAGGGTTGCTGGGGGAAGGGGGGAGGGGGAGTGGTGCGGAGGGTGGGGGGAGTTGGGGGGGGGTGGGGGGATCCTATCCCTGTGTGTTTTGTTCCTCACTGTCATTGTCTTCAATGATAATGTGCTTTTGAAGTACATCATCTGATTTTGTACATTCCTGCCACATTTCTGGTCGCATTAAATTGTGCGTCTGCTACTTGGGGAAAAAGAGGTGGGTGGGAACACTTCTTTCTCTCTCAGGAGCAACAAACAGGCAGTAGAACCAGATGTCAAATCTGCCTCCACAGGGTTTCTGCAGGGGACAGGAGAAAGTTACAGACTGGGAGCGGGGGGGTTGGGGGGGGGGGGGGGGGGGTGCCAGTAAAGGGGTGAAGGAAGGGGATTGTAAGTTTGGTGGGTGATACAGGGTCTGTCTTCAGTAGGGCCTGGGCCTATTTTTAATTTTGAATGAAGATGATGGGAGGAGGCAGCCTCTGTCCTCCTCTGTCCTCACTTTCCTGTGTGTCTAAATACAAAAGTCTGCCTGCTGGTCTTGTGCCAGCATCCTTTGAAGGCCAGAGAGTCTGCAGGGGTCCCAAAAGAGCCCCAATGACAGATGCCAGTTGCAGGCAAGTTATTTTATTCTTTTGCCTTTCGTATGATCTTCAACCGTTGGAGCTGTTTGCCAGAATCTTTCCAATGTCACTGGCCACAAAAACAGCTGCAGGCTAACAATGCTCCAGAAGCTTGACCCCCATCCAGATAAAAGCAGCCCACTTGACTGGCACCTCATCTATCACCTTCACCATTGACTCCCCCCACTTCACCCCATCACCCCACAGTGCCCCATAGTGGCAGCAGGAAATACAAAATGTTCTACAGCAAATCACCGAAAATCCTCCGACAGCTCCACAATCTCTATCATCCAGAAGGACAAAAGGCAACAGAGATCTGGCAACGCCAGCACCTGAAAGTTCCCCTCCAAGCCGCATGCCATCCTGATTTGGAAACATATTTCTGTTCCTTCACTGTTGCTGGGTCAAAATCTTAGAACTTCCTCCCTAACAGCACTATTGGTATACCTAGACACACAGGGTCTAGAATCACAGAATGAGGCAATTCAGCCCATCAAGCATGCAATGACAACAATCCCACACAGCCCCTATCCCAGTAACCCCATGTAAACCCTGTTAAGCTCCATGACACTGAGGAGTAATTTAGCATAGCTAATCTACCTAACCTGTACATCTTTGGACACTAATGAGTAATTTAGCATGGCCAATCTACCTCACCTGCACATCTTTGGACTGAAACCAAAGCACCTGGAGGAAACTCACAGTGAGAACATACAAACTTCACACAGTCACCCAAGGCCGGAATTGAACCAGTGTCCCCGGTGCTGTGAGGCAGCAGTGCTATCCAATGTGCCGCTGAGCTCACCACTGTCTTCTCAAGGGCAATTTGGCCTAGCCAGAGATGGTGGCGCATTCTAAAAAGATTTTTTTAAAGAAAGGGAGCTCTCACTTCTGTCCCCTCTCTGTATCCCCCCAAAATCATGCAGCAGACAGCCAGAGAATAGGCCTGTGATAGAAAGGCTCTCTCCCCTCCCCCTAAACCAGAATATGTGACTATTCTGGTCTCTCAGCAGACATAACACTTTTTTTTTGGTTGCTATGTATGACTGAAGCAAGCTCCCAGGGAAAAGATACGAAACATCTAGTTGATTACTTGAGCTAGATGATCAAGCCAAAGAAAAGATTTTTATATAATCTCTGCTTTACTGACAGGTTTAAACCTCACTTCTTCATTGATCTGAGGAGTTGCAACATCCCTTTTGTTTTGCTTTTAGGCTTTTCGAATGATTCCAACAGAGGAACAGGAATATATCACTCAGCCCAGTCCAGCTTGTTCTGCCACTCAGTTAGATCATGAGTGATCTGTATCTTAACTCCAGCAACCCGTCTTGATTCCGTAACATTCATTGCCTTTCCTAATAGAAAAAAATATCTATCAATCTCAGTTGCGGGATTTTCAATTTACCTCCAGCCTAGGCAGCTTCCCGGAGAATACTGATCCAGATTTTCACTACTGTTTGTGCGGCCTCATATCTGAATAACTGAACTCCAATTTCAGAGTTCTGGGTCTCTCACCACCTCCCTCTCTCTCCTATCTCTCACCACCTCCCTTTCTCTCCTATCTCTCACTGACTCCCTATCAACTCACTTAATCATTTTAAATGGCCCTGTATGAACTATATTTAATATTGATGTCATTATGATCTATGATGGACAGTGTCATGCACCACATAAGAACATAAGAACATAAGAAATAGGAGCAGGAGTAGGCCATCTAGCCCTTCGAGCCTGCCCCGCCATTCAATAAGATCATGGCTGATCTGTCGTGGCTCAGTTCTGCTTTCCCGCCCTCTCCCCATAACCCTTAATCCCCTCTCTTATCAAAAACCCATCAACCCGCGTCTTAAAAATATTTAGCGAGGCAGCCTCCACCACTTCAACGGGCAGAGAATTCCAGAGATTCACCACCCTTTGAGTGAAGAAGTTCCTCCTCAACTCCGTTCTAAACCGCGCCCCCCCCTTTATCTTGAGGCTGTGCCCCCTAGTCCTACTGTCTTTTTTGAGCGGGAAGAGTCTCTCCACCTCTATCCTATCCATCCCATTCATCATCTTATACGTCTCAATGAGATCTCCCCTCTTTCTTCTAAACTCTAACGAGTACAAGCCTAGTTTATTCAGCCTCTCCTCATAGCTCAACCCCCTCAACTCCGGCATCAGCCTAGTAAACCTCCTCTGCACTCCCTCCAAGGCCCAAAAATCTTTGCGCAGGTGCGGCGCCCAAAATTGCACACAGTACTCCAGCTGCGGCCTCACCAATGCCCTATACAGCTGCAGCAAGACCTCCCTACTTTTATATTCAATCCCCCTCGCTATGAAGGCCAGCATCCCATTCGCCTTCCTGACCACCTGCTGCACCTGCAGTCTGGGTTTTTGCGACTCATGCACAAGGACCCCGAGGTCCCTCTGCACCGTCACCTGCTGCAGTTTTTCGCCACGTAAGTAATAGTCCTTCCTACCATTCTTCCTACCAAAGTGGACCACCTCACACTTGCCAACATTAAATTCCATTTGCCATTTCCTGGCCCATTCGCCCAGCCTATCTAGATCCTTCTGCAGACTCTCCACACCCTCCGCACAATTTGCCGTTCCCCCAATCTTGGTGTCATCAGCAAATTTCGACACCCTACACTCGGTTCCCTCCTCCAGATCATCTATATAAATGGTAAAAAGCTGAGGCCCCAGCACCGACCCCTGGGGCACTCCACTAGTCACCAACCGCCAATCCGAATAGCACCCGTTGACCCCGACTCTCTGCCTCCTATTTGACAACCAATCCTCTATCCACGCTAACACCCTACCCCCAACTCCATGTCCCTCAACCTTCTGCAATAACCTCTTGTGAGGTACTTTGTCAAACGCCTTCTGAAAATCCCTGATTGCCTGGATCCACTACAGTTCGTTTACCACCACCATAAGTCCATAGCATCTCCCTGGCCCTGTCCTCAACTCTGGAACACATAGATAACAAAGGCATCTATGTCCGACTCCTATTGATTGACTACAGCTCAACCTTTAACACGATTATTCCTACAAACCCATTGCCAAACTCCATGGCCTGGGGCTCGGCTCCTCCCTCTGTGACTGGATCCTGAACTTCCTAACTCACAGACTACAACTGGTAAGCGTAGGCAACACCACCACCTCCACGATCATTGCCAACACCAGTGCTCCCCAAGGCTGTCCTCAGCCCTTTACTACACTCCTTATACATCTATGACTGTGTGCTCAAATTCCCTTCCAACACAATTTTCAACTTTGCTGATGACACCACCATAGTAGGTTGGATCTCAAACAATGACGAGGCGGAGTATCTGGTGAACTAGTGTGACAACAATAGTCTCCCCATCAATGTCAACAAAACAAAGGAGACAGTCATCGACTTCAGGAAGTGTAGTGAACAACATGCCTCTGTCTACATCAATGGGGACAAAGTAGAAATGGTCAAGAGCTTCCGGTTTTTAGGTGCCCAGATCAACAACAGCCTGTTTTGGTCCCTCCACAGTAAGAAGTCTCAACACTGGGCCGAAGTCCAACAGGTTTACTCGGCAGCAAAACCCACTATCCCCCGGAGTGCCGCCCCCCCCGCCAAGTCCCACTTACCTGACAAAGGGGCAGCGCCCTGGAAGCCAGTAGCCCCTGCCACCAAATAAACCCGCTGGACCTCAACCAGGTGTTGAAAGACCTCTTACTGTGATTACCCCAGTCCAATGCCAGCATCTCCAAATCATTGGTCCCTCCATGCAGATGCTATAGTTAAGGCCCACCAGCACCTCTCAGAAGACTAAGGAAATTTGGCATACCCGCTACAACTTTCACCAATGGACCAAAGAAAGCATTCTTTCTGGTTGTATTACAGTTTGGTATGGCTCTTGCTCGGTCGAAGACCACAAGAAATTACAAAGGCTTGTGAACGAAAACAGTCCATTACTCAAAGCAGTCTTCCACCCACTGACGTCGTCAACACTGCTCGCTGCCTCGGAAAAACAGCCAGAACACACATTCTTCCGTCAGGAAAAAGATCAAAAGTCTGAGGACATGTACCAACCAACTTAAGAACAGCTGATTCCCTGCTTACATTAAGTAGATCCTTCTCTAAACCTTAGCTATAACTGTAACACTACATTCTGCGTATACTAATTCATGTGACAATAATAAATTAAATCAAATCCAACACATCGGAACCTTTAGTAACTTCCTTTTGGGTGAGGGGTTAGAGTTTATTTGTCTTCAGAACAGTTAAGTGCTACTATTTTCTACTTTAGTCACCCATCAAGCGGCAAAAGTGATAAACTACTCTGGTGCCTGTTTCACAGAACAAGAAAAGGATAAGTCAAATTCCCGAAAAATCATCAACCAGGCCCTGTTTTAATATCCTCCTCCAGGTAGACAGACATTCACACCTCCCATCCACAAACAAAATCTAGACATTGAAAATACCGGAGGGGCTGCAGAGAAACTCTCGCTCTTGCTTGAAGATCTGCGAGAGGATCCAAACCTTCATCATTGCTGCTTCTTTGCTGTTAGGCCAAATTCAAATAGCAATTCGTCTATTTGGAATGGGCTGCTATTTGAATATGGTTCTGTCGAAACTATAGTAACATTAATGTTAAATTTGCGGCACAGTGGGTAGCACTGCTGCCTCACAGCACCAGGGACCTCAGTTCAATTCCTGGCATGGGTGACTATCTGTGTGGAGTCTGCATGTTCTCCCCGTGTCTGTGTGGGTTTTCTCCGGGTGCTCCGGTTTCCTCCCACAATCTGAAAGAAGTGCTGGTCAGGGGGCATTGGCCGTGCTAAATTCTCCCTCACTGTATCCAAACAGGTGCCGGGGTGTGGCGACTAGGGGATTTTCACAGTAATTTCATTGTAAGCCTACTTTTGACACTAATAAATAAATTTTAAACTACATGGAGAATGAAGGTTGGAAAATAGTGGTCAGGTTCTCCGCTCTCTCTTCCCTTATGGGACATCAGAATCAAATATAGTGCCTTTTATCCATGTTGCCAGGTGCAGGTGAAATGTTTCCCAGGCCGTTAAGTTAAACACGGAAGGAATAGTGTGATCCCCGGCCATCATTTCCCAATCCGGTTCGCCACGGGCGTATTGCTAGAGCTCTCCTAACTTAGTACTGTTGTTACAAAGAAGATAGTCCAAGTGAGTACAGGCCAGCCATCTCTACCTCCGAGATGGCAAAATTAATGGAAAACATTCCATGGCACAGTTCAGGCAAGCACTGCCATCATGGATTTGTTTTATTTGTTCATGGGATGGATAAGACAGCACTTTTTGCTTGTCACTAGTTGCCCTTTGAGAAGGTGGTGGTATTTACTGTCTTGAAACACTGTAGACAATGCATTATCAGAACACTACAGTGTTGTTAGGGGGCGAGTTCCAGGATGTTGATCCAGTGCCAGCGAAGGAACAGCGATATATTTCCAAATCAGGATGCTTGGAGGGGAACTTGCAGAAGCTGGTGTTCCCATACATCTGCTGCCCTTTTCCTTCTAGATGGTAGAGGCCGTGGATTTGGAAGGTGTTGTTGAAGGAGCCTTGGCATTCGCCTTATCTCTATACTGGACTGTCCCATTTTTGAGGATGAGGATATTTATGCAGCTTCCTTCTTCACTAAGTTGTTTAATTGTCCATCATCATTTAAGATTGGACATGTCAGGACTGTAGAACTTAGAACTGATCTTTTATTTGTGAGATGGCTTGGCTCTAAATCTGTCACTTGTTGCTTATGCTGATTGGCATAGAAGTAGTACGGTATTGTAGCTTCATCAGGTTGACACTTCAGTGTTACGTATGTCTGATGTTGCTCCTGGCATGTGCAGCTGCATTCTTCATTGATCCCCTGGTATGATGGAGTGGGGTATATGCCAGGCCATGAGGTTACAGATTGTGCTTAAGTACAATTCTGTTGCTGCTGATGGCCCACAGTGCCTCATGGATGCCCAGTTCTGAGTTGCTAGATCTATCTGAAGTCTATTCCATTTACATGGTGCCACATGACTCAATGGAGGATGTTCTCAATGGGATGATGGGACTTTGTCCCCGTAAGGCCAATGCAGTGCTCACTTCTCCGAATTCTGTCACGGATAGGTGTATCTGCAACAGGTAGATGGGTGAGGCCAAGGACAAATAGGTTCTCTCCTCTTGTTGAATTCCTCATCACTTGCCAAAGATCTAGTCTTGCAATGATATCCTATAGGGCTCGATCAGTAGTGATGCTACATAATCACTGATGGTTCAAGTCGCCACCGAGAATACATTTTTTGTTTTTGCTACTCTTAGTGCTTCCTCCAAGTGGCATTCAACATGGAGGAGTACTGATTCATCAGCTGAGGGGAGATTGTAGCTGGTAATCAGCAGGAGGTTTCCCTGCCCACTTTTGACCTTGAGCCATGAGACTTCATGGGATCTGAAGCTATTGAGATCTTCCAGGGCAACTCCCCCCTCCTGATTGTATAACACTGTGCTGCTCCCCACCTCTGCTAATTATGGTGGTGCGTGGGTCATTGTCTGTAAGGTATGATTATATCAGACTTTTTTTATTTGTTCATGCAATGTGAGCATCACTGGCTGGGCCAACATTTATTGCCCATCCCTAGCTGCCCTGAACTGTGGCCATTTCAGAGGGCACTTAAAAGTCAACCACATTGCTGTGGCTCTGGAGTCACATGTAGGCCAGACCAGGTAAGGATGGCAGATTCCCTTCCCTGAAGGGTATGACAGAACCAGGTGGATTTTTACAACAATTGACAATGGTTTCATGATCGTTATTAGACCTTTAATTCTAGCTCTGCTTTACTAGTCTGTGGGACTATTGCCCAATCAGGGTATAAGCCTCCAAATGTTAGTAATGAGGACTTTGCAGGGTCAGACATTTGCTGTTGTCATTCCCAGTGCCCAGGTCAATGCTGGGTGGTCTGTTCAGAGTAGTCTACTCAGCCATTTCAGTGTCCATGGGTCTCCAACCATCATCCCCTCAAGGGCATTAGTGAACCAGATGGCTTTTTAAATGATGGTCATCAATGGTTTCCTGTTCACTATGAGACTAACTTTGAATTCCAGATTTTAATCATTGAATTTAAATTCCACCAGTTGCTCCGGGTGGATTTGAACCCACATCTCCTGGGTCTTTGGATTACAAGCCAAGTGACATTAGTACTAAGCTACCACCTTCCTGTGAAGGAAAAATAAGACCATAAGAACATAAGAACATAAGAAATAGGAGCAGGAGTAGGCCATCTAGTCCTTCGAGCCTGCCCTGCCATTCAATAAGATCATGGCTGATCTGAAGTGGCTCAGTTCCACTTTCCCGCCTTCTCCCCATAACCCTTAATTCCCTTGCCTACCAAAAACCTATCTACCCGTGTCTTAAATATATTTAGTGAGGTAGCCTCCACCACTTCAACGGGCAGAGAATTCCAGAGATTCACCACCCTTTGAGTGAAGAAGTTCCTCCTCAACTCCGTTCTAGGCTGTGCCCTCTAGTCCTACTGTCCCTTCTGAGCGGGACAGTATCCATCCCATTCATCATCTTGTATGTCTCAATGAGATCTCCCCTCATCCTTCTAAACTCTAACAAGTACAAGCCTAGTTTATTCAGCCTCTCCACATAGCTCAACCCCTTCAACTCCGGTATCAGCCTAGTGAACCTCCTCTGCACTCCCTCCAAGGCCAAAATATCCTTGCGTAAGTGCGGCGACCAAAACTGCACACAGTACTCCAGCTGCGGCCTCACCAGTGCCCTGTACAGTTGCAGCAAGACCTCCCTACTTTTATATTCAATCCCCCTCGCTATGAAGGCCAGCATCCCATTCGCCTTCCTGACCACCTGCTGCACCTGCAGGCTGGGTTTTTGCGACTCATGCACAAGGACCCCGAGGTCTCTCTGCACTGTGGCATGCTGCAGCTTTTCACCATGTAAGTAGTAGTCCTTCCTACCATTATTCCTACCAAAGTGGACAACCTCACACTTGCCAACATTAAATTCTATTTGCCAGTACCTCGCCCATTCGCCCAGCCTATCTAGATCCCTCTGCAGACTTTCCACACCCTCCGCACAATTTGCCGTTCCACCAATCTTTGTGTAACACCTCACATTTGTCGAGATTAAACTCCACCTGCCATCTCTCTGCCCAAATCTCCCACTGATCTATATCCTGCTGTACCTTCTGAAGGTCCTCATCACTATCCGCAAATCCACTAATCTTTGTGTCATCTGCAAACTTACTAATCAAATCAGTTACATTTTCCTCCAAATCATTTATATTAGAAACAGCAAAGGTCCCAGCGCTAATCACTGAGGAACGCCACTTGTCACAGCCCTCCATTCAGAAACGCACCCTTCCACTGTTATCCTCTGTCTTCTTTGACGGAACCAGTTTTGTATCCACCTTGCCAGCTCACCTCTGATCCCTTGCAACTTCACCTTCTGCACCAGTCTGCCATGAGGAACCTTGTCAAAGGCCTTACTAAAGTCCACGTAGACAACATCCACTACCCTATCCTCATCAATCACCTTCGTCATTTCCCCAAAAAAACTCAATCAAGTTAGTGAGACATGACCTCCCCTTCACAAAATTATGTTGCCTCTCACTAATACGTCCACTTATTTCCAAGTGGGAGTAAATCCTGTCTTGAAGAATCCTCTCAATAATTTCCCTGCCACTGAAGTAAGACTCACCTGAATTATTCTTGCTATTCTTCTTAAACAAAGGGACAACATTGGCTATTCTCCAGTCCTCTGGGACCTCCTCTGTAGACAATGAGGATACAAAGATTTCTCTCAAGACCCCAACAATTTCCTCCCTTACTTCTCTCAGTATTTTGGGATATATCCCATCAGGTCTTGGGGACTTCTCTACCTTAATGTTTCTCAAGAACCCCCAAGAACCTCAATTATTCAGATACGAGATCACACAACCCTTTTTGATCTCAGCACGACTCAAATTATATACACACCCTTTCCTAGATTCATCATCCACCAAGTCCTTCCCTTTGGTGAATACTGACACAAAGTACTCATTTAATACCTTGCCCATTTCCTCTGGCTCCACACAAATATTCCCTCCCATATCCTTGAGTGGGCCAACCCATTCCCTGACTGCCCTCTTGCTCTTTATATATGTATAAAAAGCCTTGGGACTTTCCTTAATCCTGCTGGCCAATGATTTTTTGTGACCCCTTTAATCCCCTCTTACTCCTTGCTTAAGTTTATTTCTATTTTCCTTGTATTCCACTCTTACTACGTGTGTTCCCAGCCTCCTAGCCTTGACAAATGTCCAAGCATGATTAAGAGGTTTGCAAATGATATGGAAATTAGGTGTGTGGTGAATAATAATACAGAAAACTGGAGGCTGCAGAAAGATACTAATGGACAATGAGTAAAGTGCATAGAAAAGTGACAAATAGAATTCAGTATAGGGAAGTCTGAAACGGTACATCTGGGAGAACAAACAAATGTAATAAAATATGTGGAGTGTGATTTCCAACCTTTCTTCTGGGGGATCTTCCAGTCCTGCTGGAGGCAACACCTCTATCCCTCTTACCTCATCCAATCCCCACCCTCCCACTCCTTGGTAGGTTCCCTGGCAATGCTCACAAAATGCGGTAAACACCAGTGGAACCGGAAGATCCTGCCAATGACCAATGGTGAGCTGCTTCTGTTGTCAGAAAATTCGCCACTCCGGGGGGTGGAATCCTACTCATAATGGATGTTAGGATATTGAGCAGTGTAGAGGATGGAGGGAACTTGGAGAACTTGTCTGAAATGGTAGCAAGGTGGGAAGATAAATTGGTTTAGAAGGTATAAGGGATGCTTTCCTTTGTTGGCTGAGGCATATATGAATTGGGAGATAATGCTAGGACTATATAAAATGCTAGTTAGACCATGACTAGAATATAGTTCAGTTCAATGCATTACTGGAAGAGTGGGTACGAGGACATTTATGCAGAAGTTGGAATGTTTTAGCTGTGAAGAAAGTTTGGATAGATTGTTGTTATTTTCCTTTGGAACAGAGGAGGCTTAAGGGAGATTTAACTGAAGTGCAGAAAATCATGACAAGCTTTGCTGTAGTGGATGGAGTGTCCCATTTCCCTCAGCAGAAAAAAGCAGTTACCAAGAGGAATACATTTAAAGTAAGTGACAGAAGGTTAAGAGGGGAGCCGAGGGGAGATTCCTTCACCCAGAGGGTGGGGAGGGTCTTGAGCTCGCTGCCTGAAAGGATGGTAAAGCGGTAAAGACAGATATTCATATCACATTTTAGGAAACAATTGGATACGCACTTGAAGTGTTGTAACACGAATAACAATGAACTAAGAGATGGAAAGCAAGTCAAGGCTTGATAACTCTTTGTTAGTCAAGCACAGCCATGGTGTGTGAGGTCATGTAGCACAGTGGGTAACCAGAGGCTCTGGGTTGAGTTCCAGTCCAGGACTTGATGGCCAAGGAAGATGTGTTCACAATTGTAATAAGTCCTTGGAGGCAAAGTTCCTTCACCAAAATCCCTTTATTTACAAATCAGAAAACAGCATACAGAGCGCTTTCAGTTAGCAGTCTACACTCGGAGTCTCAGAGGAACTGACACTCCAGGTTAAATACAAAGCAAGATGCTCCCTGAATGGACCATCAATTTGACTCTTAATCAGGGAGTTCATATTTTAACAGCCCACCTCAAATGCCTGATTAAAGTCGTTACAATAACAGAGCCAAACAGGTTAAGTGTCAACTTGCAAAATCCTCTCAACACGCCAATGGCTGTCAGTAAGCGTGGGAGAGACTCCTAGTCAGCTATTCTTGATGTCGCGTGGTGCCCCTTAAGCGATAAGCCTCTGGTGACAGACCAGCGACCTGTTCCAGGAAAAATACCTCACTATTGGAACAGAAAGTCTGCTTTGTGTACCACTTGGTGTAGGAAGAGAAACAACACCACCAGACATGAATGAAAAGAATATCTTTCTTCTTGCTATACATTTTCTGTTTCTATATTGAACTCCTCAGTTAGCTTATCCCATAATCCTCTATACTCAATGGAATACAAGCCCATTCTGTACAATCTCTCCTCACCGTTTAACTCTTCTTGTTATGGTATTGTTCTGGTGACTCACTATTACAATCCTCCAAAGCTAATGAATTCTTCTCATGGTGCAATGCCCTGAACTGAACACAATACTGTAGCTTGGATTTAGTCAGAGCATTATGTAACTGTAACAACATTTGCAACCTTACTGAATTCTAGACTCTTAGATGCTATGCTTTAGGAGGTGTTCCACTTCATCCAGCTCACCACTAAGCTCTGGAAGTCCTGCCCTGACCCTTTCTGCCTCACTATCTCTCTCTCCCCCTTTTGAGACACTGCCACTAGAGCTGCCACTGCCCCCCACCCCCACTCCCATAAGCGTGGTGGCCCTCCAGCTTTCTCCCCTAAGAGCTGCTGACCTAATCAGAGGCCTACAAGGTCAGGGAAGTGGGAGAAGGGGAGCACTGGGGTCTAGTCAGGTGCCGGGAAGGATGCAGGGTCACTCATTCAGGACAGGTGGTGCTATTATTGATGGGGTAGCCGTTCCCACTGAGGAGTACCTCTGTGGGTTAGAGTGTCCAAAAATGGAAGCCTTGTCCTGGAGCCCGCAGGGAGGCTTCTTGATTAAGGGAAACCTCCAAGCAGCTGGCATGCCCACATGAGCGGGAAGAAGCCCTTAAATGTCCACTTAAATGGCCCAGTTGGGCTCCAGCCTGCTACTTTGCAGCAGCTGGCAATGCGCTAAAAGGCTGGTAAGACACAACCCTCGCTTTCTGATTTTGAGTTTAGAAAAAGGGCTGCATGAAGAAGTTGGGCTGAAGGGCCTGTTTCCATGCTGTAAACCTCTATGACTCTATTACTCCAAGTACCTCCAGCTCTCGTGCCTGTGTGGGTTTCCTCTGGGTGCTCCGGTTCGCTCCCACAGTCCAAAGATGTGCGGGTTAGGTTGATTGGCCATGCTAAAAATTGTTCTGAGATGCGTAGGTTAGAGGGATTAGTGGGTAAATATGTAGGGATATGGGGGTAGGGCCTGGGTGCAGACTCAATGGGCCAAATGGCCTCTTTCTGTACTGTAGGGATTCTATGACTCTATGAGATGTTTTCCTCCATCAAAGGTGTTATATAAATAGAAGTTGTTGTTGTTTTGGGCCAGTTTCTTAAGATTCGCTGGGCATAAATCAGTCTGAAACCAACACAACTCAGTGCAGGAAGCATAAGATGTTAATAATAGCGAGAGTTTACGAAACACCTGAACTTCATTCCTATATTTATCCTACAATGAAACAAAATGTGCTGGTGAGTTACTTACCTTTCGAACTTACTGAAAAGACAGATTTCAATTTATTAACAATAAGCTACAAACTCAGTCAAAGTGAGTTATCCAAACGTCTGTAGTCCTTGGAAATGTGGAGCCCTGAGGCAGGAAAGCCTCATGAAGGGTTAACCAGAAATGTTGCCTGTGGAGGCCAGGAGGAAAGCACTTGAGTTACCTCTGAGGCCTCATTTCAATTCTGCAGGCATGCAGCAGGCTTGTGTAAATACGTTTGGGAGATTGCAGTATTGACCACAAACATGAAGAGAGAAGGAAGTCTTAGCATCCTGCTTCTTAAAGGTGAACCTCATTTTAAAAGGGAAATCTCATGAAAGAAGGAGCAAAATTTTGTCTGGCTAAATCTGGTGATGGGAAGGTTAAATACAAGAAGTGGAGAGGATGATCAGTACTGATGTAAATTTGTAGTTACCAGGCTGGTCTTCCTCAAAGTGGGAGAGCTAAGTAAGTAGCAACACTGAGAGATCTTTTATTCATTCATGGGATATGGGCAACGCTGGCTGTGCCAGCATTTATTGCCCATCCTTGAGGGCATTTAAGAGTCAACCATATTGCACATTGGGTCTGGAGTCACATGTAGGTCAGACCAGCTAAAGATGGCAGATTTCCTTCCCCAAAGAACATTATTGAACCGGATGGGTTTTTCTGATAATCGACAATAGTTTCATGGTCCTCATTAGATTTTTAACTCCAGATTTCTATTGAATTCAAATTTAATCATTGGCCATGGTGGAATTCGAACCCAGGATTCCCAGAACATTGCCCTGGGTCTCTGGATTACTAGCCCAGTGACAATACCAGTACCGCTGTCTACCCCGAGATGCCAAACAGAGTAGAATTATGATTTGATTGTTGTCACATGTATTGGCATACATTGAAAAGTATTATTTCTTGCGCGCTATACAGACAAAGCACGCTGTTTATAAGAAGGGAAAAAACAGAAGGGGGGACTTAGTTTGACAGTGGGGACATCTCTTTTCATCTCTGGGAGCAGTGATGGGGCCAGGGTGAGGGAGTACCTCTACTCTGAGGTAAGAAAGCTGGTTCATGTGGCATGGGAAAGGCTTAGGTTAATGATCTCGGTAACTTGAGCCCAGTGCGATGCCTCTTTCCATGTCTGAGATAAATCTTGAATGACAAGCAATGTTTCCTGCAATTTGAGGCTGTCAAGGGAAAAAGTAAATGGAACCCATTAGAAGATTATACCGTTGCTCAAGACACTGCCTTCAGGGAGTGAAGGGTAAAAACTGCGAAAGGTAAAATCTTTATGTATTTTAAACCTCCTTGGAACCAATGTTAGTTCAAAAAATTATTGGAAATGTGCTTAAGGAGATCCAAAGCGTTCAGGATTTCCAGGATGGTTTGTTAGGCAGCGTCTCCAGCTTTAAGATGATTAATGTAAGTGGACAGTAGGGCTAGACCTCCCTGCCTGGATTTCTCACAGGTCAGTATCAAGTTGCAGAAGTACCACATTCCCTCATCTCCCCATCCCCTGACCACGAGTTCCTGATCCCATCAACTTCAGGGATCAGCAGAAATGGATGCACACAGCTAGGCACAGCGTTTAAGCTGGGATACACCTCTGTAAATATACAGGTGTGGATATGCCGGCGTTGGACTGGGGTAAACACAGTAAAAAGTCTGACAACACCAGGTTTAAGTCCAACCGATTTATTTGATAATAAACTTACTATCAAATAAATTGGTTGGACTTAAACCTGGTGTTGTCAGGCTTTTTACTAAATATACAGAGTCATTGCTCTGCTTATTAAGAGAGGGATCAGAGATGGGCAGCACTGTGGCACAGTAGGTAGCACTGCTGCCTCACAGTGCCAGGGACCCGGGTTTGATTCCCAACTTGGGTCACTGTCTGTGAGGAGTCTGCATGTTCTCCCCTTGTCTGTGTGGGTTTTGTCCAAGTGCACCAGTTTCCTTCCACACTCTAAAGATGTATGGGTTAGGTGGATTGGCCATGATAAATTGTTGCTTAGTGTCAGGGAGATTAACAGGGTAAATATGTGGAGTTATGGGAATGGGGTCTGGGTGGGATTGTGGTCGGTGCAGACTCAGTGGGCCGAATGGCCTCCTTCTGCAGTGTATGGATTCTACCATATCTAATGGTCAATAGACAATGGTCAATCAAGCTTTATCATAGAATAGTTAGAGGATAGAAGGAGACCATTCAGCCCCTTGTGTCCATGCTGACTCTCTACAAGAGAAACTCAGCTAGTTCCACTTTTCCCCATAGCTGTGCAATTTATTTCTATCCAGGTAATGATCCGATTCTCTTCTGAAAGCCACACTTGATGCTGCCTCCACAACATCCCCAGGCAGTGCATTCCAGATCCTAACCACATGCTGTGCAAAGAAAAGATTTTCCTCAAGTCGATTTTGGTTCATTTGCCATTCCTCTTAAAGAAAGAAGGTGACTGTCATAACAAGGAACTAATTACTTCTCCATTTAGCGGCTGACTCTGATTTACCTGCTTCACCCACCTCGTCCTCCCCCTCAAACCATCTGAACTCCCTTCTCTAACCCTTCAAAATATCCACCTCAGATACCAACCTTCCTGAATTTCCTCATCCAACACCTTTGATCTTCAACTCTCCCCCACTCCCTCCACTCATACTAACCCTTCCGATCTCCCCTCTGGCCTCTGATCTTCTCCTGACACAGGGCCTTCATGTCCCCCGTCTCAACCAACTCCTCTTTCTGAATCTTGATCTCCTTCCCACAGTCTCTAATCTCTATCATGCTCTGAGCCTCAATTCTGATCCTGATCTCCCCCCGTTCCAGACCTCAGTACTCTCCCCCATCCTCCAACTCCAACCATTGACCTCTCCTCTGACCTTTAATCTTGCCCCTCTCCCCCTATCTGTCCTTTACAGTCTCTCCCTCCTTCCTTTCTGCTCCCACCATGAGGCCTAGTGCCAGAGGCCCATGCACTTAACAGCCTCTCACTCTAGTTGGATGAAGCCAGGGAACAGAGTCGACAATCAGACTCTGCCAGTAAATTCCGCAGGATTTGAGGGAAACCCATTTTCCCATGTGTCCTTACTGCAGAATTGCCCTCACCCACTCCAGTTCCCTCCCTACCTCTCAGATAAGATTATGGCCAGTGTTGCTTAACTTGTATCTCTTCCATTGAAATGAGCACTGAATTGAGTTTAAGCAGTACACTCATAAAAACTATTGTAATTTACAACAGCTACCAAAGTCATACAGAATCTGTCATGGATTAAGATAAATCAGTAAATCTGAACTGCACACTCTTGCTCCTTGGAGACTACAGGGAGAGGCATTCTTCCATTACTTGCACACATATCTATTAACATATTAAAAGACACAGTTTTAGCCCCATTAATATCTGTTAAGAATTTGACCTTTTATCTGACAGCACTTCAAGTGCTGTAATGCAAAAGGAATTTCTCCTAATGCTGGGTATGAGAATCTCTGCTCATTATCAGATGCCATTTTTAGGCCTTTTTGACCACTGTTAGGATGATTCAGTGATCTTTTGGTTCACCGTGGGTTTTCTCCTTCCAGGTGTCAGCTGTTCATCCCGCGCTCACCCCCCCACCCCTATCCTCTGTTTCTCATTTCACTTTAGATTGCCATTTTAATCCATTCTTTGCTCAGATTATACACTTGCTAATCTCTCACTCTGTATTTATTCTTCATGCTCAGAAACATGCCTTAAAATATTTGCCGTTGACCCTCAACTGAGTCGTTATTTTAAAGAAAACTTGACAGCATAGTGTTAGATTACACTGAGTTTCAACACAACGTGGGAGCTGTCACATAGGATGTCTACTACCAGGATGTTATCTGGACTATTTCACAGTATCAAGTCAAGATATGAGCTGTTACCCGAGCATTGCTGTATCGAGAAGTAATTGTCTGCTGCATTTGCCACCTCATCCATTTATACAATGTTCCTGTTCTTGTCTGTTCACTTATTGAAAGGGTAATTTATTTTCCTTAATGGGTAGGATTCTCCAATCTCACCCACGTCCGCCCCCGCATCAAGTGAGAACGGAGAATTTGCCGTCCTCAGCCAAAACTTCATTCATTTGCTGCAGCACCGGAGAATCCCAGCCATGAACGAGGACGCAGATATTTTCAGCACCTATTTTATGTGAAAATTGTGCAACCTTTGCTTCATATACAAAACCATCCATTGAAATTGCATGAGGCTGTAGATTTTCATGTATCTCAGTTATGTCAGAAATGAAGAGCTTCCATACTTCCAGGAACACTCAGAAACATCACATCCATTTTCATCTTGTAGATTTAGCCAGGTTTCACAATGAACTCATAAAACAAATGGCTCACCTTAATGGATATACATATAACTGGAGGGAGGTGTTGTGATGCAGAGGGTACAGTCCCTGCCTGCGAGTCAGAATCTTTAGGTTTAGGTCCGACTCCAGGACTTAATGACCAAGGAAGTTACATTCATAACTACTACGTAGATATGTAAGGATATGTAGAGATATGGGGGTAGGGCCTGGGTGGGATTGTGGTTGGTGCAGACTCAATGGGCCAAAGGGCCTCTTTCTGCACTGTAGGGGGTCCTATGATTCTATGCTATATATTTAAATGGTTGCATGATTACTTTAAGAGCTGATCATTAAGATTTGGTGATTAAGTCCTGGAGTCGGACCTAAACCTAAGGATTCTGACTCACAGGCAGGGATTCTACCCTTTGCACCACAACACCTCCCTCACAGCTGATCCCATAATTTGATGGTGATGTCATTAGGGTGTTGCACAGGCTGCTGTTTTAGTTGCAGTTTGTCCTCTGCACAGTCAACATCTCCTTCAATAAATCATTTGTTGCTAATTTGAATCCACATATGCCAACCGCATCTTTCTCTTTTGATTTAAAACGCACAACCCCAAACATAGTTAGGGTATTACAGTAATGTGACCAAAGAGATACATCATCTGCTCACAAATCCTTTTCAGCACACATCAATGACAGGTGGCAAGAGCAGGAGAGATTCCTGGTCAGCCTTGTAGTGGAAAGAATTTTGAAGCTTCTGCTGTTACTTTTCATAGTTAGAGCATGCACGTAAAAGTTCATGTTGCCACAACAACTCAATTTCCATGAGTAACTCACCATCAGCGCACTTTAGATTTAGTTCATCTTTACCTTCGGTTTCCCACTTCTTGATAACTGGATCCAGTAAACCCCAATTTTACTTCAGGCTAAAGGGCCAACTGTGAGTAGTCAGCAGGCTGAATGTCAGGCTCACACTAACTGGCACAGAGACATGAGGCCCAGGTGATTTTCATTCCCAGGCCTTATTTAGAAACATCTAACACTGACACCCAAACCAATGATATGTGGTTGGCTGATGAGCTGGTAGAGTTCAAGGGAATCCTGCAGCCAGGGAGCTACGAGGATTCTCCCCAACAGACAGGCAAGTGGATCTTGGGTGCATAGGGATCGTGGACCCCCGACATCCCAGACATTCTCTGTTCCACCATCTGCCATTGGAAAAAAGATACAAAAGTCTGAGATCACAGACCAACTGACTCAAGAACAGCTTCTTCCCTGCTGCCATCAGATATTTGAATGGACCTACATTATATTAAGTTGCTCTTTTTCTACACCTTAGGTATGACTGTTTTGTTTTATTCATCCGTGAGACATGGGCATCTCTGGGTGGCCAGCATTTATTGCCCATCCCCAGTTGCCCTTGAGAAGGTGGTGGTGAGCTGCCTTCTTGGAACGCTGCAGTCCATGTGCTGTGAGTTGACCCACAATGCCGTTAGGGAGGGAATTCCAGTGACTGCGAAGGAACGGCATTATATTTCCAAGTCAAAATGGTCAGTGGCTTGGAGGGGAACTTGCGGCTGGTGGTGTTCCCATGTACCTGTTGCCCTTATCCTTCTAGATGAAAGTGGTTGTGGGTTTGGAAGGTGCTGTCTAAGGATCTTTGGTGAATTGCTGCAGTGGGTCTTGTAGATAGTACACACGGCTGCTACTGAGCATCGGTGATGGAGGGAGTGGATGTTTGTGGATGTGGTGCCAATCAAGCAGGCTGTTTTATCCTTTACACCATTTAGATGGTGTAAAGTGTCTCGAGTGTTGTTGGGGCTTCAGCCATCCAAACAAGTGGGAAGTTTCCTATCACACTACTGACTTCTGCCTTGTAGATGGACAGGCTTTGTGGAGTCAGGAGGTGAGTTACTCAGCGCAGTATTCCTAGCCTCTAAGACTGTAACACTATATTCTACACCATTTCCTTTCCTTTTCTATGAACGGTATGATTTATCTGTACTGCACAGAAGAAACAATACTTTTCACTGTAACAATAGTAAATCAAATAATGGAGTGTCTTGTTTTTGTGACGCAGAATGATCCACTATTGCTGTAAACTACTATTAACACATTTTCAGAATATGCAAGACATCTGCAGCCTTGTTACAATATATACTAACAAATGCTATCTGACCTTTGGTCCCTATCCCGAGTCAGACAGATAATCTCATGTAACACAGAACATACCGAATTTTATCTAATACTGGAGCCCACTATCATAATTTCCCTATTGTTGTGACAGGGAGGTAGTAAATGACCAAGGTCAGAGAATAGGGTAGGGAAATCATGGATAGGGGACACACTGATATTCTTTATCCCTGCTCAGAGCAGAGAGACCTGCTCATGCGCAATTGCACTCTCTGCTGTTCTTAGTCAGCTTTCTAGCAGTTTAAGCCCCGTCCCATCCCCCTATGGGTGAGGAACAGATTTTGAGAGGTTTTTCTGCTCTCAGTACATAAAATAGCAGATTTGGTCTCATCCAAAAAAAGGATCAGAAACTCTCCCATTTTCACACTTCCACTTTTTCAAAAGATCATTCCCATATAGTGTCCTTGTATGTTTGATATTATCACATCCCAACCTGTAAACCTCATTGATGCCCACACCTTCTTGGAGCAACTGCCTTATAGAGTGCTGAAGCAGACTTTCTGAAACAATGCGTGGCACAAATTTGACCAGAGGATGATGAGCTACATCCTATTGCAATGTTAACCCGGCCTCCATGTTCCCCATCTTCGCTGAGCTGGGAGGTTAAAAGGGGAGCCATTGTTTTCACTGACACCTTCACTATTCAGATCACTGTGCTGCATCTGATATTCAGTAGATGCCTTACGTTTCTGTCAAGTCTCATGTTAGCCCACCTCACTCAGCACAGATGAAGGATCGAGCCTGCGGCCTTCCTGGTCTCTGTGGTTCAGCTCCTCGCCAGAAACAATTGCTCAGCAATTGTTCATGTTTCTTTTGAAAGAAAACCAATCGCAGAATCTAAATCCAAGAGGTCTTTGCAACATGAAAATTAAACTGCTTGGGAAAGCAGATTAGGAGCAGCTCTGGTCAAAGAATTACTCGATCGTTAAACAATAAAAATGAGTGAATAATACTTTTTAATCCCTGGATTCTGCAATCTTCAGGAGAGCTATAAATAGACAGCAGAAGATGAAGATCTCCGGGATTTGATTCATACCTGCTAAGTGGGCCAAGCTGATAACAAAGTTACAAGTGAGTTATGATCTGTGCCATGGTCATTCATCATACACTAGATCTATATTATATGTTAGAAAGCTATTTATAATGGATTGTATGATTTTTAAATCTGAAACGCGCTGATGTGTTGGACTGTGGAGTCTTTTAGAAACATAGAAAATAGGAGGCCATCTGGCCCTTCAAGCCTGCTCCATCATTCATTATGCTCATGGATGATCATCTAACTCAATAGCTTGATACCGCCTTCCCCCCATATCCTTTGACGCCAATCACCCCAAGTGCGATATCTAGCTGCTTCTTGAAAACATTCAATGTTTTGGCGTTAACTACTTCCTGTGGTTGTGAATTCCACAAGTTGGCCACTCTCTGGCTGAAGAATTTTCTCCTCATCTCTGTCCTAAACAGTCTACCTGTATCCTTAGACACTGACTCCTGGTTCTGGACTTCCCCCATCATCAGGAACATCTTTCTTGCATCCATCCTGTCTAGTCCTCTTAGAATTGTATAGGCTTCTTTGGGATCCCTTCTCATTCTTCTGAACTCCAGCAAATAAAATCCTAACCGACTCAATCTTTCATCATACATCAGTCCTGCCATGCACGGACTCAGTCTGGTAAACCTTCGCTGCACTCCCTCTAGAACAAGAACATGCATACTCTGATAAGAAAACCAAAGATGTATACAATATTCTAGATGTGGTTTCACCAAGGCCCTGTATAATTGCATCAAGACATCCTTATTCTTATACTTGGATCCACTCGCTATGAAGGCCAACATACCATTTGCCTTTTTTACTTCCGACTGCGCTTGTAAGCTTACCTTCAGTGACTGGTGTATGAAGACACCCAGGCTTCGTTACACATTCACCTCTCCGAATTTATAGCCATTCAGATAATAGATTGCCTTCCTGTTTTTGCTACCAAAATGGATAACCTGACATTTATCCAAATTATACTGCAACTGCCATTTGCTTGCCCACTCACTCAACTTGTCCAAATCACACTGAAGGATCTCTGCATCCTCCTCACAGCTCACCTTCCCATCTGTTCTCTAAAAGAATATTCAAACAATAAAATGAGGAGATTTTTAAAAATTTCAACCTATGTTTGTTCGAAAGTTGGTAATGGGATTTTGATGTCTGCCTAAGTCGGCAGTTCCCGCTCATAAACTGATCAAAAATAAGAGGGCGCAGGTTTAAAGTGACTTACAAACAAAGCAAATGTGATGTGACCAAAAGAAAACTTCTCCACATGTGTGGTTCGGGTCTGGGACACTGTCTGGCAGTGTGGTGGAGGCAGGTTCAATTGAAGCTTTCATGCGGGCATTAGATGATTACTTGATTAGAAGCAGTGTGTAGAGGGCTGGTCAAAGACAGAAGAATGGTACTAAGCCATGATACTTGTTTGGAGAGTCAATACTGATGGAATGGACCAAATGATCTCCTTCTGCACCGTAATAGTTCCGCAAATGTGCAAAGTGATCCAATCCATTTTCCGATTCAAGTGTGAGCAACACTTGCGAATATTGGGGAGAGTGGTTCAGGGGAGGGAGTGAAACATATCCAGGGATGGGAGGAAGGGATATGTTGGCATCAATAGGCCGGAAGATCTTTTTGAAAAATGACTTTTTGTGACAGCACTTATTCAAATGCTCCTTCTCATTCTGACAAAAGGTCACTGACCTGCAACATTAACAAACTTTCTCTCTCCACAGATGCTGCCTGACCTACTGAGTATTTTTTGAGTATTTTGTATTATTATTTCAATCACCTTGCCCTACTTCAAGTTGTATTTGTTAAACCACATAACATGTTCTCAGTATTCAACAACACACCATCCCTTTTAGGCTCTACAGTTCTTTTCATTCCGAAACTAGAACTTAAGTTTGGGGTATTTGTAAAGTGATATTGGTTAGCGCAATTCACTCTGAAGTGTCCTGCTACCATTGAAATCTAAATTTGAAAATGTGGACATTTGTTGCTCTCATAAGAACATAACATAAGAAATAGGAGCAGGAGTAGGCCATCTAGCCCTTCGAGCCTGCCCCGCCATTCAATAAGTTCATGGCTGATAAGAACATAAGAAGTAGGAGCAGGAGTAGGCCATCTAGCCCTTTGAGCCTGCCCCGCTATTCAATAAGATCATGGCTGATCTGAAGTGGATCAGTTCCACTTTCCCGCTTTCTCCCCATAACCCTTAATTCCCCTGTCTATCAAAAGCCTATCTACCCGTGAGAATTCCAGAGATTCACCACCCTTTGAGTAAAGAAGTTCTTCCTCAACTCTGATCGAAACTGCCCCCCCCCTTATCTTGAGGCTGTGCCCTCTAGTCCTGCTATCCTTTCTAAGCGGGAAGAATCCCTCCACCTCTACCCTATCCATCCCCTTCATTATCTTATACGTCTCTATAATATCCCCCCTCAGCCTTCTAAACTCCAACGAGTACAGACCCAGTCTATTCAGTCTCTCTTCATAGGCTAACCCCCTCATCTCCAGTATCAGCCTAGTGAACCTCCTCTGCACTCCCTCCAAAGCCAATATAACCTTCCGCAAGTGTGGCGACCAAAACTGCACACAGTACTCCTGCTGCAGCCTCACCAGTGCCCTGTACAGTTGCAGCAAGACCTCCCTACTTTTATATTCTATCCCCCTCGCTATAAAGGCCAGCATCCCATTCGCCTTCTTGATCACCTGCTGCACCTGCAGACTGGGTTTTTGCGACTCATGCACAAGGACCCCCAGGTCCCTCTGCACCGTAGCACGCTGCAGCTTTTCACCCTTTAAATAGTAATCCCTCCTACTATTATTTCTGCCAAAGTGGATAACCTCACACTTGCTAACATTATGCTCCATCTGCCAGGTCCTCGCCCACTCGCTCAGCCTATCCAGATCTCTCCGCAGACTTTCCACACCCTCCACGCAATTTGCTTTTCCACTCATCTTCGTGTCATCAGCAAATTTCGTCACCCTACACTCAGCCCCCTCCTCCAGATCATCTATATAAATGGTAAACAGTTGAGGCCCCAGCACCGATCCCTGCAGCACTCCACTAGTCACCAACTGCCAACCAGAATAGCACCCATTGATACCAACTCTCTGCTTCCTATTAGGTAGCCAATCCCTATCCACGCCAACACCTTACCCCCAACTCCGTGCACCCTAACCTTTTGCAGCAACCTTTTGTGAGGCACCTTATCAAACGCCTTTTGGAAATCTAAAAACACCACATCCACCGGTTCCCCTCTGTCTACCCATCTCACTAGATAGTCCATAACCTTAAGTAATCCTATTGCGATAAAATTAGATTGACATTGATTTCAGTTGCAGTGCAATGCTGTATTGTGTAAAATGTAAATTGTGGTTCTAAATGAAAGATCATTAGTCTGAACTTAAGCTTGGGCCAAGTTTGCAAATGACCGCAGAAGTGGGATGGAAGGCAGTGATCAGTAACTTTCTGTTACCAGCTAGTGGGACCCTTTTGCTGTTGATTTCCCACCTCCAAGCCCTTTTTGTACATGGAGGTTTGGGTGGAAATGGCTGCTCACCTGCAAGCACCAGGTAACCAACTACCCATAAGGATGTGTGCATCTCAATCTGCTGCCAGGAATTTCCCAGCCTGCGGGTAGACCACGTACTGAAGCTGAAACCCAGGCAAAGGATGGAGCCAGTCTCCTGGCAGCAGACCAGCTGTTGGTGGGTAGGTGGATGGGGGCAGCATTCCAGCGTTAATGAGGACAGCACACTGGCACAGTGGTGAGCACTGCTGCCTCACAGCACCAGGGGTCCAAGTTCATTCCCGGTTTGGGTCACTGTCTGTATGGAGTTTGCATTCTTCCCATGTCTGCATAGGTTTCCTCCGGATGCTTCGGTTTCTCTCACAGTCTGAAAGACGGGCTGGTTAGGTACATTGGCCACGCTAAATTCTCAGTCAGCATACCCAAACAGGTGCCAAAGTATGGCAACTTGCACATTTTAACAGACCATAAGACATAGGAACAGAATTAGGCCACTCAGCCCATCAAAACTGCTCCACCATTCAATCATGATTGATACTTTTCTCATCTCTATTCTCTACCTTTTCCCCATAACCCCTGACTCCCTTAATAATCAAGAACCTATCTATGTCTGTCTTAAAGAACTCAATGGCCTGGCCTTCACAGTCTTCTGTGGCAGAGTTCCACAGATTCACCACTCTTTGACTGAAGAAATTCCTCCTCATCTCTATTTTAAAGGATTGTCCCTTTAGCCTGAGGTTGTACCCCCTGGTTCTTGTTTTTCCTACTAGTGGAAACATCCTCTCTATGTCCACTCTATCTAGGCTTCACAGTATCTTGTAAGTTTCAATAAGTTTCCCCATCATCTTTCTAAACTCCAATGAGTACAGACCCAGAGTCTTCAACCATTCCTCATACGACAGTTCTTCACTCCAGGGTCATTTTTGTGAGCCTTGTCTAGACCCTTTCCAAGACCAGCACATTCTTCCTTAGATACAGGGCTCAAAACTGCTCATAATACTCCAAATGGGGTCTGCCCAGAGTCTTGTACAGCCTTAGAAGTACATCCCTGTTCTTGTATTCTAACCCTCTTGACATGAGTTCTAACATTGCATTTGTCTTCCTAACTGCCTGTATGTTAACCTTAAGGGAATCTTGAACAAGGACTCCCAAGTCTATTTGCGCTTCTGATTTCCTAATCATTTCCCCATTTAGAAAATAGTTTATGCCTCCATTCCTCTCTCCAAAGTGCATAATCTCACACTTTTCCACATTGTATTCCATCTGCCACTTCTTTGCCCACTCTCTAAGCCTGTGCAAGTCCTTCTGTAACCCCCCTGATTTCTCAATACTACCTGTCCCTCTGTATATCTTTGTATGATCTGCAAACTTAGGAACAGTGCGTTCAGTTCCTTCTTCCAAATTGCTAATGTATATTGTGAAAAGTTGTAGTCCCAGCACTGACCCCTGAGACACACCACTAGTCACCGGCTGCCATTCTGAAATAGACCCCTTTATCCCCACTCTCTGCCTTCTGCCAGTCAGCCAATCCTCTACCCATGCCAGAATCTTACCCTTAACTCCAAGGGCTCTTAATTTATTTCACAGTCTCCAGTGCGGCACCTTGTCAAAGACCTTCTGTAAATCCAAATAAATCACGTCCACTGATTCTTCTTTATCTAACTTCCTTGTTACCTCCTCAAAGAATGCTAACAGATTTGTCACTTGTTTATTAAAGTCCTCCATGATTATTGTAATATATTGCCTTTTTTAATGTGCCTTTTCTGTCTCTTGATTTATTTTCTGCCCCATATCTTGATTGCTGCTAGGAGGCCTGTACACATATCCTTGGATATTTAGATCCCAGCCCTGGTTCCCTTGCAGCCATTGTCTTTGTGATGCCCACAACATTGTATTGGCTAATTTCAATGTGCATAACAAGCTCATATACCTTGATCTGTATACTGCATGCATTTAGGTACAATACCCTATGCCCTGCATTGACCACATCCCTTCTCATTCTTGTCACCTTTTTCACTCTACCTGAGGTTAGATTCCTGCCACCTTCTATACTTTCTGTTCTATTACTTGGCCTGGAAACTTTACCAAACTCTCCTAAGCCCTCAGCTCCTTTAACTAACTGAAAGTCCTTATTATTAACCTGCACTTCTGCCCTCTTATTTAACTTTGATTTTCTAATTCTCCATACAACTCAATTCTCCCCCAACTATTTAGTTTAAAGCCCTATCTACAGCCCTAGTTATACGATTCGCCAGGACTCTGGTCCCAGCACGATTCAGATGAAGACGATTCTGTCGGAACAGGTCCCCTCTTAGAAATCATAGAAACCCAACAGTACAGAGAGAGGCCATTCGGCCCATCAAGTCTGCACCGACCACAATCCCACCCAGGTCCTACACCTATATCCCTACATGTTTTGCCCACTAATTCCTCTAACCTACACATAGAACACTAAGGGGCAATTTAAGCATGGCCAATCAACCTAACCCGCACATCTTTGGACTGTGGGAGGAAACCGGAGCACCCGGAGGAAACCCACTCAGACACGTGGAGAATCTGCAAACTCCACACAGACAGTGACCCAAGCTAGGAATCGAACTCAGGTCCCTGGAGCTGTGAAGCAGCGGCGCTAACCACTGTGCTACCGTGCTCTTCCCCAGTACTGGTGCCAATGTCCCATGAATTCAAACCCATTCCTCCCACACCAATCACCACAGTAACTTCATTGCAACACTAATGCAAGACTGCTTGTGGCACTAATAAATTGTCTTTAAACTTAGAACTCTTAAGGATTAACTCCCTCCACAGCCTCAGTGACCAGAGGAACACAGCTATAGCTGCTTTCTTCCAAATGAAGATGTTGATGATCTGGCAGCTGTGGCTTCATTGTATTTTACTGTTTGAAAGAAGTCTTTAGGGGCCACCTCCATCTTGTAGCTGTTTCTATTTCAATGAGCTACAGCCTCAGGAACCCACTCTCTGTGCCTAACTGGGCGAGGCTAAGAAAGGCACCCAGCTTAATTGATCACCTCCTCAAAAATTGCTTCCAGGATTTTGCTACTGGTTGTTTCCTGTTGCCAAGTGGGAATCCAGCCTGGTATCCGGTTTGGGACTCTGGAGCACGAATGCAGTCTGTTTACTCTGTTCCTGTTTCCACAGAGACAGCCCGACCCACTGAGCTTTTATATATGGTTTGCTTCTTTGGTATAGAACGAGCTGAAAATATCAAATCTATTAGTAAAACTGCAAGGAGCTCAAAAGTATCACTGGAGTGTGTGCAGTAATTATGGAAAAGTGCCCTAATTAGACTATTCTGAATCACGTGCAGTAATGAACAGTGGACTAAAATAAAACCAGCAGAGCTACTTTGAATGTTTTCAGATTGCTTTGAGTTACATTAAAGTTTTAGTGCATTTCAAACCTGGCCTTTGAAGTGAAGATGGATATTTTAATACATAAAAGCTCATAGTGCTGATCATTTAGCATAGAGCATATCGCAAAGGATGGGGAGACAAGTTCCAGCTTGTAAGATAAATGCTACTCTCTGAAAATGAAAACTTGCTACACAGGTAGTTTTGGTTAATATTTCATGGGAGGTGGGCAACAATGGCTAAACCAACATTTTTTTGCCCACCCCTAACTTTCATTGAGAAGGTGATGGTGAGCCACCTTCTAGAATCACTGCAGTCTATGTGATATGGGGACACCCACAGTGTTGTAAAGAGGGAAGTTCCAGGATTTTGAGCCAGCGATAGTGAAAACATGATGATATTGTTGCAAGTCAGGTTGATGTGTGGCTTGGAGGGGAACTCTCAGGTGCAGGTATTCCAAGCCTTTGTCCTTCAGTGGTACAAGTTGTCATAAGACGTGTCTCTGAGTCTTGTATGGTTTAAAAGTAAGTAACTATTCATAACACTGTACCTATATACACATTATAAAGTCTAAACTAGGAGTTGTCTCCATGCTTGCCTTGATACACGTTTCTTCCAGTTCAAGACTGCCCTTTAGATTCAGATCATGTCTTTCTTTACATCGCACTTTGGGCAGTGCTCTATCCACCCCCATATTCCATGCCAGACCTTTTTACTCAGAAATGATGCTGCAGAAGGAGACTTAGTAAGTTGCCGCGGTATATCTTATAGATGGTACACACTGCTGCCATTGTGTATCCTTAGCAAAGGGACCCAATGATAAAAGTGAGGGCTGGGGTGCCAATCAAACAGGCTGCTTTACCCTGGATGGTGTCAAGCTTCTTTGCTGGAGCTGCACTCATCCAGGAGTATTTGCACCTTGTAGATAGTGGACAGGATTTGCAGAATCAGGAGGTGAGCAGAATTCCTAGCCTTTGACCTGCTCTTGTAGCCACAGTATTTATATAATTAGTCCTGTTCATCCAATGGTAACCACAAATTTTCAAGTGGCTGTGAACTGTGAATATGATTCCTTTCAAATTTCCGAACTCTTACAAAGTGTCATAGCAAACAACTTTAGTCATTTTTTTCCTGATTATGTGGGTTTTTTTAAGCTGCTTCTTGCATTAATGTAAATCACGATGGAATGCAACAATGATGCTTTAATCCATTCTTTAATTTAAAACACTTTGAAGTTTTTCATTTATGACTCATACCACTGCAGGCCTCAGGTTTTCTGTAACATTGCTAACAGACGTGGTACTTTTTTTTGAGTTTGTTATATTTCAAACATGCAAACAATAATTTACCTTTCAAATGGTACTGCAATTGAAATCAATAATGGCAATCAAAATACTCCTTAGTCATTCATTTTGCTCAATTGTATTATGCACAATCTACATATAAAATAAACTAAACCAATAACAGCTACACCAAATGAGCCAGGCTGACACAACAGAAGATTATGCCTTGCAAGTTATGCATGCTTAAATTATTGATGGTATTTAATTATTTACCAGAGAATGAGATCATTTGCACTTTCCCTTCTCTTTTTACATAATGTGGCAGCAATTTGGTAATGAGAGACCGGGATAAATGAAACCGAGATACATGGGCCACTTGCGCTTGCAATCATTCTGCGTGGTAAGCCCCAATCTTCTTGGATTTGATAATTCTTACTTTATCTTCATTTTTTTTTCCCTCCTGTTTCATTTTCTTGGTCACAATCTGCCAACGCCTGCCAAGGAGGCAGACAACTGGAGCAGTCCCAACTCTCTGTAAGTCTGACTGTATCCCACAGCTGACAGGAGCACAGTCAGAGCACCGCACGATTCTCCTCACACCTGCGATACAAAAGCATCTTTCAAAAGCATCAGCCCCACTCCTGTCACAGCTTATTCACAATTCATTCTCTCCTGAACAGCAAAGAACACCAAAGTTAAAGAACACCAGGGAAGGCAATGGCTTAGTGGTATTCTCATTTGCCGATTAATTCAGAAACTCTGTTGCTGTTCTGGGGACTCGAGCTCGTCATGGCCGGAATTCTCCAGCCATTCATGCTGGCGGGATTCTCCAGTGCCGCCAGCAAGGCACCCCCGCCACGGGTTTCCCACCATTGTGGGGTGATGTCAATGGGAATTTCCATTGACAGCGGCAGGATCAGAGAATCCTACCGCTAGCAAACAATGTGCCATCCTTCCCGCGCCACTGGCAGGAAACATGTGGCTGGGAGGCTGGAGGATCACTTCCTGTAACTTTAATCCCTCATCCTTTGTAACACTCTGGTGAATCTGCACATATTTTACAGTTCCCTTTACATCGTTTTCTTAAGGGGCTGCCTTGCACAGTGGCAGAGAAAATTTGTAAAAGTTGATCAACAATTTCAAAACAGCTCATACAGTCTTCAAGAACTGTGAATTAAGAGAGACTCCTGCTTGGTTAGCACTGTTGCCTTACAGTGCCAGGGATCTGGGTTCGATTCCCAGCTTGGGTCACTGTCTGTGCGGAGTCTGCATGTTCTCCTCATGTCTGCGTGGGCTCTCTCCGGGTGCTCCAGTTTCCTCCCACAGTCCGAAAGATGTGCTAGACTGGTGCATTGGCCATGCTAAGTTCTCCCTCAGTGTACCAAAGCAGGTGCCGGAGTGTGGCGATTAGGGAATTTTCACAGTAACTTCACTGCAGTGTTATTGTAAGCCTACTTGTGATAGTAATAAATCAACTTTAAAACGTTAAACTTTAAACTAAACTCTAAGCATGTGAGGAAGTATTTGAGTGGGCCAAAAAAGAAAGAGGAGAGAACTACAGATGCTGGAAACCAGAACTTAAAAGGATCAAATGCTAGAAGTTCTGAATGAGTCCCTTGGCATCATAGCAGGGAAGTGACAAATTAATACTTGGTCAACAGTGGAAGCATTAATGGAATGGCACGGTGACACAATGGTTAACACTGCTGTCCCAGAGCACCAGGGACTGTGGTTCAATCCTGGCCTCAGGTAACTGCCAGTATGGAGTTTGCACATTCTCCCCATGTCTGTATGGGTTTCCTCCAGTGTTCCGGTTCCCTTCCACAGTCCAAAGATGTGCAGGTTAGGTTGATTGGCCATGCTAAATTTCCCCTTAGTGTCAGGGGAATTAGCAGGGTAAATAAGTGGGCTTAAGGGGATTGGGCCTGGGTTGGGGTTCTTGTTGATGCAGACCCGATGGGCCAAATGGCCTCTTTCTGCACTGTAGGGATTCTGTGGTTCTATCTGTTCCAGATGCCAATCTGTTTGTTAACTTAAAGCACTTTTGGACTCGACAAAAGTTAGATAATTATATATATATATATTTTAAAGCAAAGTGATATTTGGAATTTCCATAAAGATTGCCACAAAAGTTACTCTTTCCCATCAACATTAACCTGGGTTCGATTCCTGGCTCGGGTCACTGTCTGTGTGGAGTTTGCACGTTCTCCTCGTGTCTGCGTGGGTTTCCTCTGGGTGCTCCAATTTCCTCCCACAGTCCAAAGATGTGTGGGTTAGGTTGATTGGCCGTGCTAAAATTGCCTCTTAGTGTCCTGGGATGCTTAGGTTAGAGGGATTAGCGGGTAAAATGTGTAGGGATATAGGGGTAGGGCCTGGGTGGGATTCTGGTTGATGCAGACTCGATGGGCTGAAGGGCCTCTTTCTGCACTGTGGGGTTCTATGATTCTATATCATCCCATGACTTAGCTGAGAGGCATTTCACCAGATCTAACTGTGAGTTTCTTTGACAAAGACACTGGGGTCAATCCTTTCTGGTTTTGCCTGGCATTAATGGGGAGGCTGGAAAATGGAGTCAGTAGCTGTGCTGCCCCAGTATCAGGGAGTCAGCTCCATTTTGAAGGGAATTTTGAAAGGATCGCGTTCCTTCTCTGCAACCTCAGCTTCCTTTTTGATTTCCCCCTGTTGGTCCCCTTCCTGTTCCCCCTCAATGCTTATCACAACTGCATCACTTGGCCCATATCCAAGGTAAAAATTGTGCAGCATGTGAGCCACAAAGACAAACCTTGACACTTGCGCTGGATAGTATTTAACCCACACCTCCACATGTTAAATTGTAGTCTCACTGGCTCTTAGTTTTTGCACGATTTGCATTAATGCCCAGGGCAGACAGGATGAGCCGAGTATTTAGGGTGATAGTCTTTCTCCCCAATCAGCTGACCTGATGTCTAATAGAAGATAGGGGGATAATGAGGACTGGCGAAGGATGAAGGCCTTCAGTTACTGTGAGACTACAAGGCACAGATTTGCCTCATCCACCGCCTATATTCACACACAATTTGCACTTCTAAGGAATGGAATCCCTTTCACTGGTAGTGAAAGACTTATGCAGTGGAAAGCGGTGTCATTTGAGTGTAGTTGATGACCCCCTCACCCCCAATCCCCAGAACAGTAGCTTCAGTTGTCACCACAGCACCTCTCCAGCAGATCTAGCCCAGGCAGTGATTTCCCCAATAAAGTTGAGTATCTCTTTAAATAATACGTCTACATCATGTGTCCTAATTGGTAAAACTATAGTACAATCCCCGATTGAAGCCCTGGTTCAAAGATCACCATTTTTACTTTTGTTTAGAAAATGTGGAGGAATGGAGACACAGAACTGCCAATTAGCTTTTAACATCAAGAAAATAAATATTAATTAAGTATGAAAAGGTTTGATGATAAATACAATACTTCTTCACTCCTCCTTATCATCACAAGTGTATTCAGATTTCAAGGATAACACCCCAGTCTGAAACCAAGTTTCCCCCAGTTGATTAGAACATAGAATATTACAGCACAGTACAGGCCCTTCGGCCCTCGAAATTGCGCCGATCTGTGAAACCAATCTAAAGCCCATCTAACCTACACTATTCCAATATCATCCATATGTTTATCCAATGGCCATTTCAATGCCCTTAATGTTGGCGAATCCACTACTTTTGCAGGCACGGCATTTCGCGCTCTTACTACTCTCTGAGTAAAGAACCTACCTCTGACATCTGTCTTATATCTATCATCCCTCAATTTAAAGCTATGTCCCTTACTGCTAGCCATCTCCATCCGAGGAAAAAGGTTCACATTGTCCACCCTACCTAATCCTCTGATCATCTTATATGCCTCTACTAAGCCACTTCTTAAACTTCCTCTCTCTAATGCAAACAGCCTCAAGTCCCTCAGCCTTTCCTCATAAGACCTTCCCACCATCCTGGTAAATCTCCTCTGCACCCTTTCCAATGCTTCCACATCCTTCCTATAATGCGGTGACCAGAATTGTACAGAATACTCCAAGTGCGGCCGCACCAGAGTTTTGTACAGCTGCAACACGACCTCATGGCTTTGAAATTCAATCCCTCTACCAATAAAAGCTACCACACTGTACGCCTTCTTAACAACCCTGTCAACCTGAGTGCCAACTTTCAGGGATCTATACACACGGACATTGAGATCTCTCTGCTCATCCACACTACCAAGTAACTTACCATTAGGCCTGTAGTCTGTATTCTTGTTATTCCTTTCAAAATGAATCGCTTCACACTTACCTGCATTAAACTCCATTTGTCACCTCTCAGCCCCACTCTGCAGCTTATCTATGCTCCTCTGTAACCTGCAACATCCTTCTGTACTGTCCACAGCTCCACCGACTTTAGTGTCATCCGCAAATTTAGTAACCCATCCAGGTCATTTATAAAAATGACAAACAGCAGTGGCCCCAAAACAGATTTTTGCAGTACACCACTAGTAACTGAACTCCAGGATGAACATTTCCCACCAACCACCACCCTCTGTCTGCTTGCAGCTAGCCAATTTCTGATCCAAACCACTAAATCACTCTCAATCACAAGCCACCGTATCTTCTGCAATAGCTTACCATGGGGAACCTTATCAAACGCTTTAGTGAAATCCATGTACACCACATCAACTGCTTTACCCTCATTCACCTCTTTGGTCACCTTCTCAAAGTTTGTGAGGCACGAACTACCCTTCACAAAACCGTGCTGACTATCCCTAATCAAATTATTCCTTTCTAGATAATTATAAATCCTATCTCTTACAATCCTTTCCAAAACTTTGTGCACAACAGAAGTAAGGCTCACTGGTCTATAATTACTAGGGTTATCTCTACTCCCCTTCTTGAACAAGAGGATAACATTTGCTATCTTCCAGCCTTCTGGCACTATTCCTGTAGACAATGACGACCTAAAGATCAAGCCAAAGGCTCTTCAATTTCCTCCCTAGCCTCCCAGAGAATCTTAGGATAAATCCCATCCAGCCCAGGGGACTTATCTATTTTCATACTTTCCAGAATTTGCTAACACCTCCTCCTTAGGAACTCAAAACCATTTAGTCTAATAGCCTGTATCTCAAGTATTCTCCTCAACATTTTCTTTCTCCTGTGTGAATACTGACAAAAAATATTCATTTAGCGCCTCTCCTATCTCTTCAGACTCCATGCACAACTCCCCCTTACTGTCCTTGACTGGCCGTAATCTTATCTTAGTCATTCTTTTATTCTTGACATACCTACAGAAAGCTTTCAGGTTCTCTTTGATCCTACCTGCCAAAGACTTCTCATGTCCCCTCCTAGCTCTTCTTAGCTCTCTCTTTAGGTTCTTCCTGGCTAACTTGTAACTCTCAAGTGCCCTAACTGAGCCTTCATGTCTCATTTTGACATAAGTCTCCTTCCTCCTCTTCACAAGTGATTCAACTTCTTTAGTAAACCACGGTTCCCTCGCTCGACCACTTCTTCCCTGCCTGACAGGTACAAACTTATCAAGGACACGCAGCAGCTGTTCCTTGAACAAGCTCCACATTTCAATTGTGCCCATCCCCTGCAGTTTCCTTCCACATCCTATGCACCCTAAATCTCACCTAATCACATCATAATTTCCTTTCCCCCAGCTATAACTCTTGCCCTTCAGTATATAGCACAGGAACAAGCCCTTCGACCCTCCAAGCCTGCACCGACCATGCTGCCCAACATAACTAAAACCCCCTACCCTTCCAAACAGAACTAAGGCACCCTCCTCTTCCAGGGAACAGATCCCTCTATTCCTATCCTATTCATTATTTGTCAAAACGCCCCTTAAAAGTCATTATCGTATCTTTTTCCACTACCATCTCTGGCAGCGACTTCCAGGCACCCACCGCTCTCTATGTAAAAACTTGCCTCGTCCATGTACTCACTGCTGTACAAGGCTGTAGACAACCATGCTGTTGCTGCCAGGCATGCTAGCAGATAAATTTGCAATGACAAACATGGTATCTCAGACTGTCACACTGTACTGGAATGGGGAACTCTCATGTTAATGGAAGGGTGTATAAATTTCCGTACATTGATGGCCAGGAATCTGGGTACAATCAATGGACAGGCCACGCTGGGTGAAAAGCAAAGACAAAGGAAGCTTGACACAAAAGCGATATATTGTAAATGTGACCAGAGTAAAAGAAGCCTTACTGAATAAAGCGGCAACAGAAGTTAACAATGACTTTGGACTATGTTGCGGTACTGAAGTACACCTTGGTGCCAATAGAGTGTGAAAGGTGCGGTGACATGAATTATGAATGCAGAGATTACATTGACAGAGCACATTTTTTGCTATCCCAACACTAAATCCTCTATTAACTCTATATATGGATCAGTCATCATTTACTTATTCAATACAAATCTCCAAAAACCATACAAGTCAGACAAATCAATAAAGCTAATGTGGTATCTATAAATCCTCAGGGATACCTTTCTTGCCATAATCCATGATTGTCTGTAGCTCTAATAGCAGGCATTTACATTATGGGACAAGCAATGATACAAAACTTGGTGCATTCAACTATTTATAGTGAAACATGACATATCGATTAAATTATTTGATGAGCAAAAAATTGATCAACGTGAACAATATTACAGAATCAAATGTGCCCCAGGTTGTAGATCATGGTACAGCTTGTGCAGAAATCAGATGACATATTGGTGTAGATTTTATGTTGTAATACATTTCTATGTATTGGCTTCAGTGGTCAAGATTGAACAAGCAGCTCTCACTGTTCATCACACTCAGCAGCAGATTTTCAGTGGGCTTTTGCATTGCATGTGACTGGCAGCAGTTAAAACAATGCAACAACTTCTGCAGAGAACCTGGGACCTGTGTGAACATTAATGTGTCTCCATAAACAATCAGATTTAAGATCTTGCATTGAGACACGCAGAGTTTGAACAAGTTAGAATAGTCAATTCATTGTAAAACCAATTACACAAAGTGTCATGAAAGGCAGAGTTTGATGTCCCCCCCACATTCTCTCCCCCACAACTCCTTCACCTTCCGGAGGCAAGTTTGGAGACTGTGAGCCATTTGATTGTGTGGAAGGATGTGGGCTGAAGACCTCGCTGTCTTTGCAAATTCCTTCACTAATCTCTGGGAGGGAAGACTGGATGAAGGTCCTCTCACCCAAAGGTAAATTGAGGCTGTTATCTCCCCACTTAAAGGCCTCGTCCGCCCCCATCACTGAAATTAAAGCAGTGACTGGTGAGGAACCCGCTATATGGGATATACTATATTGTATTATATTAAATCCTGACCAAACAGAAGGATGGAAAAATAGGATAAAGATGGAGATAAAAGAGATAGAAAGGAAGAAGTATAAAGAATTTTTGAAAGAATGAGACTGCATAATTTTAAATGTAAAAACCCTGCCAAAGAATGTTTGGGGCAGTGATGAAGATTACTCACACTCAGGTGGATAAGCTCTGACTTTTTCTGGGTTTTTCAGTATGCATCTAGTGGGTAAGTATTGCAGATTCCTGCCTTTCATGTATTCCAATGGTGAGTTTCTTGGTGAGAAATAATTGTAGCAAAGCAACTTCCTGATCTTCGCGTTTGACTTCTTTGTTATTCATTCGTGGGACATGGGTGTTGCTGACTGTCTAGCATTTATTGTCCATCCCTAGTTGCCTGTGGGCAGTTAAGAATCAACCACATTGCTGTGGCTCTGGATTCACATATAGGTTAGACCAGCAAACTTCCTTTCCAAAGGGACATCAGTGAACCAGATAGGTTTTTCCAATAATTGACAGTGGTTTCCTGATCATCAGCAGATTCTTAATTATAAATTCTTTTAATTGAATTTAAATTCCACCATCTGCCATGGTGGGATTCGAACCAGCCCCCAGAACGCTAATTGAGTTTCTGGATTCATAGTCCAGTGATAATCCCACTAGGCCATCGCCCCCCAATGCACGTGTGCAGTTTCTGGACATTGTCATCCAAATAACTCTTTGATGATAATTAGTACAGATATCTTCACCACCATTACTACTGCCAAACCTAGTCTTCTGTATTGACAAAAAATATAGGTCCGGATATCCATGCTTGCTATGTTTTGTGTGCACAAAGGGGGGATATGAGTGAAGGACCCTTAGACACTCTGGATATTGAGCTTTGAGTCTCCTTTCCTTCGAGCTGGTAAGCTGCGTAGAGCTACCTGTGAAGTGTAATTGCAGAATCAGGGCACTGCAGTGCCCCTTGGGTGAGTAAAAAAAGGTGAATGATCAGGCAATGGGACAGGAAGAGTGATGAGGGTGAGATCAATCCGGAGGTGGTGAAATATTGGCCTCAGACCAGGAAGCATGTGAGAACAGTCGGGGAAGGATAAAAGGCTGGGCCTTAAACCACGAAGAGTGAGTGTCAGGCCTAAGAACGGACAATGGGGCTGTGAAACAGAAACAAGAGAACAGGGAATGGCCCTCATTCCTTAATGGACGACATGGTGGCAAGAGGTTAGCACTGCTGTTTCACAGCACCAGGGACCCGAGTTCAATTCCAGCCTTGGGTGACTGTTTATGAGGAGTCCGTACATTCTCCATGTGCCTACGTGGATTTCGTCTGGGGCTCTAGTTTCCTCCCACAGTCTGAAAGCTGTGCTGCTTGGGTGCATTGGCCGTACTAAATTCTCCCTCTGTGTACCTGAACAGATGCCAGAGTCTGGCAACTAGAGAATTTTCACAGTAACTTAATTTAGTGTTAATGTAAGCCTACTTGTGACACTAATAAATAAACTTTAAAATCCTTAAAACTTAATGTGGATCACTTTGAATCTGTGTCAAATTAATTTTACTGGGACATTTTCTTGATGGGAAAACAGAGCAGGAATCAGACATGGAAGAGATTGGCCTGATAATGAGAAATGCCATGATTGAAATATGCTAAGCAAGTGACACAACAAACAGCAAAGAATACAGCTTCAGAAGTTTGCCATTAAAAGGCTGAATCTTCCTAGCTACCAGGTGACAGGAATGGAGAGCGGGCTGCAAAATGGCAGGGGTCCACATTGAGATAGACCTCCAATGTACCCCCGCCACTGGAGAAGTTTCCCAGTTACAGGCATGGAAAACGGATCAACCTCCCGCAGAATGAAGGCTAGTTGTCATCTACATAATTACAGTCCTAAATTATAGGGGTACTTCATAGAATCAAAGAATCCATACAATGCAGAAGGAGGCCATTCAGCCCATTGAGCCTGCACCAACAAAAATCTCACCCAAGCCATATTCCCGTAACTCAATGTAGTTACCCTGCTAATTCCCCGAACGCTAAGGGACAATCAAATCAAATCTTTGGACTTTGGGAGGAAACTGGACCACCCGGAGGAAATCCATGCAGACATAGGGAGAACGTATAGATGGTGACCCAAGGCAGGAATTGAACCTGGGTCCCTGGTGCTGTGAGGCTGCAGTGCTAACCACTGTGCCACCGTGCCGCCCACAAACACTCATCGGCAATTGCTGAGGATGGAGAAGTTCCCCACCACGTAATAGAGGTCAAATGGAGGCAAACATCCTGCAGCAACCCAGGAGGCCATCTGTTCTGGAGGCCCCACTCCCCACAAAAAAGGTACCATGGACAAAGAAAGGCAACCCTTGAGTTCACAATGAGTTCTCAACAGGAGGGTGTAAACTTCTGATCAAAAAGCCAGTCCACTTGCCCTCTCTAATATTTTATTTGGAATTTACCTCTCCAATGACAGACATCTCCTTTTGTGGCACCCTCATAACCCCCCATCAATGCTCAGAAGCACCCTTCCCCTCGCAGCGGGGCTGCTGATGCTTCAGAATTGCTGGCCCTGTGATTGGGCCATCAGCGCCGGCAACCGATCCACCACCGTTGATTGGACAGTGAGCACAGAGTGGCCAATTAGGAGGCCAGGCCTGAGAATATTGTTTTGCCAGTCTTGTTCACAACCAATTGGTCGAGGAACTCAAATTTGATTCCAATGTCAGTAGTCTGAGACTCGGGGGGGGGGGGGGGGGCGAATATGTTGTCCTTCGTGAAATAATGAACTTGAGGTTTCCTGGGTTGTATAAAGCTGTATGAGGCTCTGGTCAGATTCCATTCGGTGTAATGAGAGCAGTTTTGGGCCCTGTTTAAGGAAGGATGCACTGGCCTTGGAAAGGGTCGAGAGGAGGTTCACAAGAATGATCCGTTATCGTATGAGGGATGGTTGAGGACACTGGGTTTGCACTTGTTGGAGTTTAGGAGGATAAGGGGGGATATTATTGAAACAAGATACTGTGAGGCCCAGATAGAATGGACATGAAGAGGATGTTTTCACTAGTAGGAAAAACTAGAACCAGAGGGCATCACCTCAGGCTAAAGGGATGATCCTTTAAAATAGAGATGAGGAGGAATTTATTCAGCCAGAGAGTGGTGAATCTGTGGAACTCTTTGCCACAGAAGGCTGTGGAGGCCAGGTCATTGAGTGTCTTTAAGACAGAGATAGATAGGTTCTTGATTGATAAGGGGATCAGGGGTTATGGGGAAAAAACAGGAGAATGGGGATGAGAAAAATATCAGCCATGATTTAATGGTAGAGCAGCCATAGCAATGTGGTTCACTTTCAACTGCCCTCTAAACAACAGCAGCTTGGGATGGGCAATAAATGCTGGCCAGCCAGCGACACCCATGTCCCACAAATTAATAAGAAATAACGGTCAGTCCAAAGCTCGCCATTGCAGTGTTCCATGATAGCCAGCCTTCTGATCTTATAGAGGCTTTGCTCCTCTTGGTGTTCAGACCTTTGATCATCGTGGCCCTGTGCCAACCTATAACAGGCCCTCCTTCTCCTCATCTGGGTAAGAGCCATCACAGAGACCGAGTTGCTTACAGCCTGCATTGCCAACAAGTCAGCGAATGTGTGAATGAATTGAAGTGATACATTAAGTGAGAATGTCCTTTCAAACCAGTTTGCCTCCATCTCAAAGCCAGCAGACAAGTGCTAAGCCATTCACCTGGCCTCCATTTAGACATGGCATCCCCACCCTAATCTTTCCTGGGAATCCTGGAAGATCATGCTAAGATGGATGTTTTTCCCATTCATATATAAATGCATACGGAGAATTTGCTATTTGACCAGAGTAACAACAGCCATGTGCAGGAAACCTCAAGTGGATACTTTTCTACTTCTTACCACCTCTCTCGAGACTCCATAGAGAGACTAAGGCCTTGGCAGCATAGGAAGACTAACACATGAACCCTTATGACCATTCACCCAGAAGGATGGAGATTTGGAACACTAATTGTGTTCCAAAGAAGCTGAACAGGAGCTCGAAGAATTCTTCTTTCTCATCATTCAACAAGGTGCTCCACAGCCTGGGTTCACATCGTGACCACAGCTGTCATTTTGTTAGATAGCAACAGGGGGTAATGACTCTGCTATTCCCTTTCACATAGAAACATCAAAACATAAATAGAGAATGAGAAAGAGTGGCAATTTAGCCCTTCAAACCAGCCCTGCTATTCAAGATGATCATGGCTGATTCTTTATCTCAATGCAATACTCCCACTCTCTCCTCATACTTCTTGATACCTTTAGAGACCAGAAATCGATCTGTTTCCTTCTTAAACATATTTAATGACTTGTGCTCCACAACTTTCTGTAGTAGAGGATTCCATAGGTTTACCATTGTCTGAGTGAAGATGTTTCTCCTCATCTCATGCTCACATTACAAGAGATAGCTTTTCAATTCCATTGGACTTAAATTCCACCAGCTGCCAATGTGGGATTTGAACCCATGTCCCCAGAGCATTAACTGGGGCTTCTGGATTACTAACCCGGTGACATTACCACTATAGCACCTCCCCTGCCAACTCCAGTGCTGTGCCACCAATCCCATCTGCCCCTCCCCCTCTGTCAGCATTCTGTAGAAACTATTCAGCCTACGATACCCAGAGCCCCCTCCTCAGTCACCACTAACACCCCCTCACTTTCCCACAGTGCCAGCTGAGGAGATGCAATACCCACCCTTTAACCTTCTCCGTACCCACTGTCCAGGAGCCCACACATTCCTTCCAGGTGAAATAGTGATTTAGTTGTACTTCTCGCATCTTAGCGTTCAGCATTGGTAATTTACCATGTGGAGTTAGATTCTTCACAGCTGGTATTCTCCAGTCCCGCCGCTGTGAATGGAGGTTCAGTTTTGTGCCAAATTCTCCATTCTCGCTGGCAGGGGTAGCAGAATGTGAATGACCAGAGAATCCAATTTCGTCAACATTGAGGAAACCAAACACAGATCGGGTGATCCATTTGCAATACCTCCTCTGTTCAGTCCCCTAGCATGACCCCAAGTTTCTGCTCACCTGTTGCTTTAATTCCCTGCATCACTCCCACTCAGATCAAAGGATGAATGAATAAAGAGAAATGATGGGCATTGAATCTGATGAACATGCATTTGCAGAATTGCTGTCCATTAGCTATGTGCTTCAAACTATTTTGGGTGCATGAAGATCGAGCTGGACTGAAGAGAGGCTCTTTAATTAATGATCCATGATTTTTCCACTGTAACCACAATATAATTAGTGGAAAGTTATTTTCCATTTGACAAACTGTTATTATAACTTGAGGAAACAAATCGTACAGTGAGATTCCCAGCACAAACCCTTTATAGAAAATCAAAGCATCTCAGCGTGAACATCATTTTCTTCTTTCCAGATCTGCTTATGGTATATTAAAGAAATTTAAACAGTGAGCGCTCGTGAAAGCATTGGAACATAGGTGCTCATAGGAAGCTGCGTATCATTGGTAGGAATACAGTCACACAGCAAGGGTTGATTCAACAGCACATTAAATCAGCCCTTACACAGTGTGCAATGCAGCACGTCAATAATGCCGTCAATATTCTTGAATAAAAAGATGCACAAAACTAGGCAAAATAGGAGAGAGGTGTGAATCACGCATCTTAGTACCTATTTGATTTTAACAGCAATAATAATGTAAATCTCTCTTCCTTTAAAAAATATAATTAAATGAAATAAATCTTTGTTGCAAACACAGTCAAGCACAAACAAAGGGAGGAAACGATTCTCAGGGGAGTGGAAAAGTGAAGGAAACATACTGCTACTGCTTATCACGCTGGCGACTGACAGTGCTTCTCAACCACAAGCAACAGTGAGAAAAGCTTGCCTCCAGCTAGTCAATAGGTAGCATTTTTCAGCGAGAGAATGAGGTGTCAAGGAGCACGGAAACTGAACATCTGAAGTGCAACTGGCAGCAACATTTGGAGAGGCTGAACACTAGAGATGTGGTTATACTTTGCTGAGTTTGCAGGCAGATAATCAAAACTGAACTTAATTGAATATTGATTCACATGTATAAATATTATAGCAAAGTAAAGACCAATATTAAAGCTTCAAACATCCCTTGCTTGAATTGCACCATACTTGTTGGATAATAGATGCAATTCTTTAATCTTCTTTCAAATGAAATGTCAATTATATTTGGGAATGATTTATATACTCTGCAAATCTGGCTGAGTCTTCTTACCATCTGCACCCTGACTGATCTTGTGACAGCCCATCAGTTCAACCTTATCATCACCTCCTGAAAGATAAAAGTTTCTGGATTTAGATATTGGACACTTGTGGCAAAAGCAGCAATTTCTTTTTTAACTTATACACATTAGGAAATGAGATCGCACAGGCTGTAGAGTGTGAATGTGTTTCCTTTTCTGGTTGTAATCATGCTCAGACCCAATGTAAATGCAAATAATGTTATTGCAGTATAGGAGAACACTGTGATAGGGATCAGTTTTGGTGCATTATATCTGAAGTATGTGGAACATTAACAAATGCTGGAAAAGACAAGCTTCTCCTGTTCAATTTATATTTTTCCTGTCCATTGATGTTACTCTATTTTTTCTCTCACACGTATGCACCTGGAGGCATGTTTGCATCTCGCACAATAGGAAAGCTTAACAATGTTAGTTTAGAAAAGATCGTAAACCAGCACAAAGGACAAAATGCCACAGGTAGCGTTAATATTTTCATCTTCTATTCTGGCAACCTTTAATATTAGACTTGAATCGAGGCGCCCATTCTTTACGGGGTTTCTTTGAGCACAGCTTGTGTCATCGCTTCTTCAAGTGGCTCAGTCTGGTTTATGGTTCCACAGGCAGTAATGAGCCTTCAAAATGCCACTCACAACCCATTATTCATGTGTGCAAACTTAGGGAATGATTACCAGCGGAGCATCCAACCATCACAGTTAAGCCTCTTCCATCCTTCCCCAGAGTTCACACAAGTGTAGGTATGACTACAGGGTGACTAGGTATCTCATAAGGGCAGAGACAGGGCCTGATTCCTATTATCTTTCCTCCTTAGACAAGAGATGCCAATTAAAGCTCCTCTGAGCTGGCTTGGCCCAGCACCAGGCCACATAGTGCATGTATCAGCCCATCTATTATGTCGAGTGAACCCTTCATTTCATTAAAAAAAAGCAATTGCATTGCACATTATCAATCAAAGCACCCAAGTGAACATTGGAATATATACTGTTTAACTAATTCATGGGATGTGGACACCCTTGGCAGGGCCAGCATTTGTTACCCATCCTTAATTGCCCTTGAATTGAATGGCTTGCAAGGCCATTTCAGAGGGCATTTAAGAGCCAGCCACATTGCTGAATGGTGGTGGAGGAGGCTCAAAGGGCCAAATGGCCTACTCCTGTCTCTATTTTCTATGGTGTCATTGATCAGGAGACTATATGTCCAGTTAACCTGGTCACGATGAGAGCAGAATAATGTCACAGAGTCACAGAATCCTTACTGTGCAGAAGGAGGGCATTTGGCCCATTGAGTCTGCATTGACTCTCTGACAGAGTAGCTTACCCAGGCCTACCACCCAGACCTATCCATGGCTAATTGATCTAACCTACACATTTTGGGGAAAAGGGGGCAATTTAGCAGGGCCAATCCATTTAAAAAACTTTGAACTGTGAGAGGAAACCGGGGCACAACGAAGGAAACCCATGCAAACTCCACACAGACAGTCACCCAAGGCCAGAATTGTCATGAGCATTTTCTCTAAAACTGACTTGCCTATCATTAGAAACGTACAGGCACTGAAGTGTGAAACACTGTCATCTGATGAACGAAACTGCTTCAAGTTTGCCACATCAATCCAATTTGATTTATTATAGTCACATGGATTAGCACGCCATGACAGGTGTTGTTTCTTGTCTGCTATCCAGAGCATACCTTTCATAGGGAAGGAAACAAGAGAGTGCAGAGTATACTGTTACAGTCATTGCTAGGGTGTGGAGAAAGATCAACTTAATGCGAGGTAGGTCCATTCAAAAGTCTGACTGCAGCAGGGAAGAAACTGTGCTAGTGCTCGTGCGAGTGCTCATGGTCCATTATTTGAGTCCCTCGTTACGATGTGGTGATGACAGTGGAAATGAATGCACTTGTCACAAGAAGAGGTTGATAGACTGGAAGCACAACATTTGCTCCTTCATCATAAAAAACATAACCAGTGCCATGGAGTGGCTCCCCAGCAGCTTGTAGCTTATCCCTTTCATTACATGGATCTTGACATCAGCTAAAGCCTAAAAACTTCTGAGAAGTGTATGAGAAAATTACAGAGCATATTCTCGACTGGATATCTCCTCTGTCATGCGATGCTGTTGTTGTTCCTATTTTTTTGTCAAGCTGCGATGTTTTTATCTAGTCAGGTTCCATACTTTATTCAGAACTCTGGCATAATTGTTTCCAGTTCCAATTCTCTCCCCGCATTGAGTGGTGCCCTAAGATAGTCTTTCATCTGCTTCCATAACTAGCAATTCCCGGAATTAATTCTTAGCCTATCACCAGTTGCTTACAGATTGAGGGTTGCCACTCCTCATCAAGTGTGGCTGACAAGGAGTCCCTCCCATTCTTTCCAACAGGCATTGGAAAGATTTGCAGGTTGCCACACTCAACCTGGTTGTTCGCATTATGAACACACCTTCCTTGGCCATCAAGTCCTGGGGTAGGACTAAAATCCGGAGTTTCTGGCTCAGAGGCAGGGATGCTACCCATTGTGGACCTAATGTGTGCCTCATGTTAAAATGGAAGAGGACAATGAAAGCAAACCTCAAGTTGTTACCTTGGCCAGAAATTTAACCAGACTTTGCCTGGCAGGAATGGTGCATTTGTTCAATGTTCATTAATTGGGCACAGTGGAGGCTGGTAGCAGCCACTAACTGGGCATTCATTTGTGCCCCTGTAAACAGACATTGACTTAAGCTGCAACAGTTGAGTTTAGGAGCTGCTTGTTTCGAAACTGTAACTCTTATGAAAAAATGCTTATAAAAGCGTGTAAAGATTGGATCCAGTTATGTCCTGCACTAGCTATCTTTCTGCACTATAAAAGATGTCAGGGGTTAAAATTTGAAAGCTCTATCTCAAGGCCCCAATTCAGCACATTCCCACTTGTTTTATAACAGCAAATCAGGCCATTTGTGGACCACCCAGTAAAGGTAAATCAGACCTCCTGAATATTTAAAAGTCAAGGCCCTGTGACATTATTGGTTCCACGCACTTTCAGTAAGAAGAAGTGTTGAGGGATTGCTGTCCAGCTGCTTTCAGACTTTGGCCCCTTCAAGTGACCAAATGAAGGATTCCGGAGTTTTTAAAATTGGCCTTTATTTTCGAGCTATAGTGGGGGATTTGATTCGTCAGTTGGTGGCGCACGAGAGAGCCCCAGATAGAGCATTACACAGATGGTTACACTTTCAGGTTTGTTCACAAATAATTAGCATATAACAATCAGAGGTTTACACTTGCTCAGAAATTATCTTTATCCACTCACAATTAATAGTTAGGATTACATGATGTAAAACATAAAAGTATAATTGTCCAATTACAACTTGTGCACATCTATCAAATTGTAATATCACCAAGCACATGTTTCTTTCTATTTTATCTGCTAACTTCCAGACATGATTATGAAAGCTATATGTCTAACCAGTGCTACAGCAACCTCACAAGTCCTTCCATGTCCATTGTCTCTTGTTAGAACAGATGTTAACAAGCTGAAGCTGTGTATGGTTCAATGGAAGGCCTTGTGTGTGGGTTGTGTGACTCAGGCCTCGTTTGTAACTGGGAATTTTGTGGTCCTTCACACTTTACCAAGTCTGCTTAGAATTGAGGTCTCTAGTTTCCCTGTTTGACTGAGTTTAACAGCTAGCAGCATATGTGATTTTTAAACTGATGTGATCATTAACACTTTCCAGGAGTCCTGCACTATCTGTGCTTTAACAGCAGTACCATCGTAGGAGGAGCCAAGAGGAGGCGAAGGTAAGCTTTTTGCAATGGGTTCCTGGCTGAGTGCTCCTGCTACCAAATCCATGCAAAGGGGATAGAGAAGGGTGTCGGGCAAGACTGCAAGAACATGAATGTAAAAATGTCCCTGGGGCTCAGATTGGCAGTGCCCATATGAACCAAGCTTTCCAAGTGAGTGCACCACTTTGGAACTCGGATGTATTTTCCTGCTACCCAATAGTGACTGCTCCTTAAAGGGCTGGAAGGTGCTTTGGAGCCTCTTGAAGCATGCTTTACAAACGCAAGTTCTTTCTTTCTTCAACGGAAAATGCTGGAAAATCTCAACAGGTCTGACAGTATTTGGGGAGAGAGAATAGAACCAACATTTTGAGTCTGGATGGCTCTTCATCAGAGCTCATCAAGTCATTCAGAATCGAAATGTTAGCTCTGTCTTCTCCCCACAGATGCTGTCAGACCTGCTGAGATTTTCCAGCACATTTCGTTTGCATTTCAGATTCCAGCATCCGCAGCATTTTGCTTTTAGCCTTTTTTTCTACCTTCCCCTTAAAATTTAGATGCTGGAAGCTAACACTAGCAGATTTTCATGGTGCTGTTTACAGTGAAATGATGCTTCTGCTGTATGGGACTTGCAAATGGGGAGAAATATACATCTCTGTACCCAATTAGAAAAGAGTTTGGAAGAGAACTCCAGAGAGACAATGTAGCATTAATGTTTGATTGATTTCTAGAAAATAAATAACCTATTTTTATTCTACTTGTTGGGAGGGTGTTTGGAAGACATCACTATATAAATCAGCCAGATTCTTTAAGAATACCTCCAGGAAGACAATAGCTTAGCAGACCTGATAGATTTACATTAGACTCATTGCCGTCGTGACCTGTATTTTAGAAAATAACACTAGGAACATCTCAGTGGAGCTGATATAAAAACAGCAATTGTGCTTTATTACTTGCTATATATAGATAAATAAATGTCGTAATCGTACATAAAAGCAGAGTGTTGTTAGGATGTGGAATATGTGATAAAACCTAAACTTCTGAAGTTCATATGTCAGGACCCTCCAGTTCCCGAAGAATCTCAGGTGGGTCTCACGCATGGCGGTCTGACGGCGCAGGGTTAACACTGCTGCCTCGCAGAATCAGGGGCCCAAGTTTGATTCCTGGCTTGGGTCACTGTCTGCATATTCCCCCCCCGTGTCTGCATGGATTTCCTCTAGGTGGCTCTGGTTCCTTCCACAGTTCAAAAGACATGCCGGTTAGGTGCATTGGCCATGCTAAGTTCTCCCTCAGTGTACCCAAACAGGCAGCAGAGTGTGGCAAAGAGGGGATTCTCACAGTAACTTCATTGCAGTGTTAATGTCAGCCTACTTGTGACACTAATAAATAAATTTTGAAATCTGTGCTGGCTTAGAACTGATCACATGAGTACAGTTCAATTATTTCAGTTTCTTCAGACTGAGAATTGACCGAGCAGAAGAAGGAAGGAGAATGGCATGCAAAGGCAGATCAGATGACTTGGATACCATTTGCAAGAAGCTATCAAAGGGTAAGGGAATCAGAGAAAGGTTTCAAAAAGAAAGGGGGCTGAGAGAGGTCCCGAAAGGGAAGTCCAAGGTAAGGGATTAAAAACCTTGGTCTTTATGGATCTTTAGGGACAGACAAGGGTTCCTTTCACTGGAATTAAAATAAATGAGCAGAGGCTCCAAATTTAAGATGACCAATTGTCTTGCTCATGAAGATTTCTAATCTCCACCTTTGAAGATCTCACCTCGGAATTCTCTCCAAAATTCACTCCATTCAGATAGCTTCAATAATGACCCACCTTGCAGCAATTCAATCTCGCTTTCTGAGATCCCTTTCCCCTGGATCATTTTGTACACTCGAGCTTCACCTTCCAAACACGATTTCAGATCATCATTAAGAAAGAACTGAGAGCAGCAGGTTTTAATTGAAATGGGCCTGAGAGTGGCCTAAAGATCCAAGAAGGCAGTCAAAGTTTGGTGGCTTGGTGCTGTGAGTTGTAAGGGCAAAGGTACCCCTTTGAAACAATGGTGTTCCGCTTGTCACAGCCAATGATCTGAAATTGTGCTTGGAAGGTGAAGCCAAAATGTACTCAGAGATTCAGGGGGAAAGAATCCCAGAAAGCAAGATTGAAATCCTGCAAGCTGGGTCATTGATAAAGCCACCTGAGTGGAATGACTTTTGGAGAAAATTCCAAGGTGAGATCTTCAAAGGTGGAGGTTAGAAACCCTCGTAAGACAGGCAAAGTTTCAATAAAATTGATTGGCTCAAAATGTGCAAAATATTGGATGGATTGTTGAAAAACCCACAGAATCTGATTTGGTTACATTTGTTATCTATTGAGTCGAATGGTGTGCCTCCCTGCAATTTGCCTATTAATCTGGATGTGCATACTGAATGTAAAAGATAAATACTGTCAATTGCTTTATCCTTCTAAACTACTTATATGATAACATTTATTTTTATTTGTTCAAAAATTATGGAATCTTCTTTCTTTATTCACTTAACAAGCATCTTGAATCTCAAATTTTATCCAGTTTAAACACAATGCTTTTGGCCTTTAACCAGATCTCCCCTCAGGACCTGACAAGAATCATAACAAATCATAACAAATTAGTCATGACCAACATTTCACTAAAATTAAGAAGATGAAACAAAATCCAAGTCAGTTTTTAAAGGGAATGGGGATAAATATTTGAAAAAGGACATTTTTGAAATGTTGTTTGTTTGTCTCCCTATTTGCCTGCTGTACCTGCATACTAATTGTGTGTTTTGCACTGGACACCCAAGTGTCTCAGAACATAGGCATTTAAAAGTTTCACATCTTCTTAAATACATTCTTGATCCTCCTCCCTCAGGTACCATGCCCTAATAAGGCATTGGCAACCATGGACTCCCATTGGTTTGGCCCCGAATAATGTTTGGCAAAGTATGGCATCTTCTGCATTGTGGCTGACCAGGAAACTCTCCCACTCTTTAAAATCCACTCATGCTATCAGGCACGCTTGAAGCATTTACAGATTGACAATCAACCTGTTTGGCTACTTTATGAATGTACCTTCAGTAGCCATCACGCCCTGAAATGGGACTTGAACCCAAGACATTCTACTCTTATACCAAAGTGAATAACAGCATACTTCCCCATATTAAATTCCAGCTGTCAGCTTGTTGTCCCCTCATTTAACCTGTCTGTATCTCTTTGCAGCTTCTTTGTGTCCTCCTCACAGCTTACCTTCCCACTTAATATTGTGTCATCAGCAAAGTTAGATAAATTACTGTCAGTCTCTTAATCTAAATCATTCATATAGATTGAATCCATACTATTAACTATTAGTGTGGATATATCTGAGGCCTGAGCACTGATTCTTGTTGCACTCCACTAGTTACAAGTTGGCAATTTGAAAATGGGGATTTATCCATAATCTCTACTTCCTGTCCATTAACCAATCCTCTGTCCTCTATCACCCCCCAATTCTCCTTATATTGCAGATTGTAATCATTCTTGTTCACCAGTTAAGAGAAAAATAACAATAACAAAACATTTATTTTGAGATAAAGCCTATACAAAGGCTTGCATCTTCAAAGCTGCAATCAGCTCCCGAGAAGGTTCTGGAACAGAAACCCAAGCTCACCAGAATGATCCCCACCATGCTCCCTGATTGGTTCTCTGGGTCAAGTGACCTTACTCTGCTGAACAAACTACTATTCTTAAAAGGATGATCCCCATACACGTTAACCATTTTTTGTAGGATTTTAATTGAGAGAATCTTCAGATTGCTAGCTTTGATGCAATGGATGTAAAAGTTGAACTTCCTGAGAACTCACAATGTAATAATGGTGAAACTATGGTTTGTACTGTCACCGCGACATAGATTTCCTAAGAAATTGCAATGCACAGGACTTAAGCTAATGCACATCAGAATTTCCTGGTACCCTCTGTACTGCTCTGCCATTATGGTTGCAGAATTAGTGCAAATTTTATTATCAAAGCTCCACACCCATGAAAATCAATGGTAATGTTTATTTGAGTCATTTGCTGCAGGGCTGCTAATAGTCTAAACAGTTTGGCAACCGTGTAATTAGAGGACACAGTTTCGATTGCATTTAAATGATGTGCTAACATGTGCTTGTTGATCGGGGTATTGATTGGGACAATAAATCTGCTGCATTTAAGAGAAACTTAATTTCATATCATCTTTTCAAAAGCAATTGATCCACTCTGCGGGTTTCTGTAGGGAGTCAATGTTCAACTTTCTGTAATTATTTCACTCACTCCATGCATCTTCCAACATTGCGATAATCTGATTGCTTAAATTGACATAGGTTTGATTGCAGCAAATTGTTATTCTGTTTGTCATTTTAATATCAAACTGTGCCTGATTTTCTTTTCCATAATATATATTTGTATTAGAGTTTTTCCACTTTTTGCAAATAATGCAACATTCCCTCAAAAGTGGTACAATACAGCATGATAGGGTGACACCAACATAGTTGGTTCAGCATATTAATTATATACCCAGCACTTACACATGTTCAAAACAAGTTGAAGGGACAATTAGGATGGGAGAAAAGAGGGTGAGGCCATGGAAACATGAAAAAATAGATCATGCCATTGCATATAGGATGTTAAAAGCATAGTTTATGGAAAACTTGTAGTAGTAAGTCTGATATTACGGAGCCTATATTTGAGGTAGGATCCCCATACTTCTCAGAATGAATTCCAATTTGGATCAGAGTACACAGGTTAGGATACGTGCCATGATCATTTTATGCCAATTCTGAACTGAAGGAGATTCTTCACTAATCCAGGAGCGGACGATACTCTTCCATGTTGCAAATGTTTAGATGTGGGTATGCCGGCGTTGGACTGGCTTAAACACAGTAAAAAGTCTGACAACACCAGGTTTTAGTCCAACCGATTTATTTGATAATAGACTCACAAGCTTTCGGGGTCAGTCCCTTCATCAGGTGAATGGAGCCGGAGCTCTCCACTCACCTGACGAAGGGACTGACCCCGAAAGCTTGTGAGTCTATTATCAAATAAATCGGTTGGACTAAAACCTGGTGTTGTCAGACTTTTTGCAAATGTTTAGCACACTGTAGAGCCTTTTTTTCATGTGCGTCAATTATCTTTCTACCTGGGAGTCCCAGAATTAAAAACAAAGGAACAGATCCTAAGGCCATATCAAATATCATCTCAAGCTCTTTAAGTATGTCAGACCAGTAGGATTTAAATTTGACACAGGACCAACCACAATGAGTGGGATTCTTCAATCTCATCCATACTATCAACTGAGACCCTTGCTCCAGTTAATTGATAGACGCAAAAGCTTTATCTTTAAATCAAATCATGTCTTCATTAGGAAAATATTGAAAAACATTACTTATGACTGATGCAAGACTGATTACAGTCAGTGCTTCTATTCTCCTATAAATCTATTATACTCAGTTTATAAACATAGATTTTAATTACCTATATTCATCTAACGGACCTGTAGGGGGGTATTTATCCACTCGTGCTGGTTGGACATGAAGAGGGATCAGACTTCACCAAGCTTACAGCTTGAGCTTCCTTTCTTCTTCTGTAGTTCTTCTCTTCTGATTCTCTTCAAAACTGTAATTTTCTTTTAATCTGGCTGAAACGCGTGCAGTTCTGCATGTAGGTACCGTCCATAGACAAATCATCCAAACTGGCTTACTCCAGCTGCCTAACTTTAGGACAGTGTCCTACGTTATCTAACACTTCATATTAACCTTCACTTATATCTGCTTCCTGTCCTTTTGATTGATTAGAATGTCTTTATCAACCATCATAAAACCAAAACCTTTTTATGCCAATTCTGAACTGAAGGAGATTCATCACTAATCCAGGAGCAGAGGATACTCTTCCGTGTTGCAAAGGTTGGGACATTGTAAAGCCTTTTTTTCATGTGCGTCAGTTATCTTTCTACCTGGGACCCCAGAATTAAAAACTAAGGAACAGATCCTAAAGCCATATCAAATCTTATCTCAAACTCTTTAATATGTCAGACCAGTAGGATTTAATTTTGACACAGGACCAACCACAATGAGTGATTGTACTCAGTAAACAGAACAACCCATGTACTTAACCTGGATAGAAAACCTTCTTTTCTGAAGTTGGGCATATTTCCCATCATGCTATAGTAGTGTCCTTTTCTTTGCTTGGCCATTTTTGTTAGACTATAGCTCACTGGCTATAGTGCTCCCTACAGTATCTGCTCTGCTGACAGTGAGAATGGAGAATTTGGTGCTCAGGTAAAACTCATATACTGCAGCTGCACCGGAGAATCACTGCCATGGACAAAATTGGAGATTTTCAGCTTATGTGCCTGTGCCTGACTGCTTTGCACTTTTGACACTGCGAGGATCTGGTAGGATCAATCCTATATCTTAGCCTTGGTATAATTTGTGGATGGTGTAATATTTTAAGCTATGTCTTTATTCTATTACAGACTGAGATTCTATTGGCATTTCCCCATATATTACCCCAAGTCTCCGCATCAATATTCACTACAAAGTCTTTTTCCCAAGACTGCAGCTCCTCTAGCATTTTCACACAGGATCTAGAAAAATTGTTGCTGAGGCTCCATGGATATCACCATTTCTTTCCACTGGGGAGGCACTAGCATCAAGACACAAAGATATCTTACTAAGGGTAAAGTCTCTGAGTTTTAAATATCTGAAAAGGCAACATGTTGGGATATCAAATTGTTGACATAGTTGCTCAAAAGATAACAAGAAACCAGCCAGTTATAGATTCCTCCCTGTCGTCTAAATGAGTTTCTTGCAATAAAACTATGTCACTTTTTTTCTTCTTTTAACAAAGTCAAAGGGCTGGATTTTCTGGCCATGCTTGCCCCAAAACCAGAAAATCCCATTCAAGTCAACAGATCTCTGCTTGGTCCATTCCTCATGGCAGACGAGATGGGCAAATTCCCCCCCAAATCTTTTTCCTTTTAATAGGGTAGTATATTCCTTGCACATTCCAGGAATAAATGTAGGCACTACTATTGCTTAAAAGCAAAATACTGTGGAATCTGAAATAAAAGTAGAAAAAGCTGGAAAATCTCAGCAGGTTTGACAGCATCCGAGGGGAGAGAATAGAGCCAACGTTTCGAGTCTGGATGACCCTTCGTCAAAGCTCTGACAAAGGGTCATCTTGACTCAAAACGTTGTCTCTATTCTCTCCATATGGATGCTGTCAAACCTGTTGAGATTTCCCAGCCTTTTCTGTTTTTGTTACTGCAATGGCTTATCCAAGTAAAGAGGGTCAGGTTATTGACACAAAGGCAAAAAAGGCCGACCCAGCTGGAGAATTTCACGCCCCACTCAGGCACGCACCAAAACATATCTTCCCCATCTCCAACTATACCAGAGGTGCCATTAACATATTATGAAGTCTTTTTCTAGGATATAAGACCTGTCTGTCCTCTTGCAGGCACTAGTTAACGATTCCTTAACCCCAAAATTATTTTAAAAATATGCAAAGTCATTAGTTCTAAGTGAGTATTCCTCACCAGATGTGAGGACTGGTTGGGCTATTCCTACAAACTTTCCATCATTACACCATGGAGTCTTTCCCTTCAAAAAATGGAGGCAAGATATACCATAATAAAGTCCTCTCTGCATTCTAACCCCTCCCATTAAGACTTAAGTCACTTGTCCACCTCCCAGCAGTGGCTGTCTTCATATTCATCATGATTAGAGCAAAAGAGACCATTAAGCATATACCACCATTGTAAACGTATGGCTAAGAATAAGAAAAGATGGATAAAAGCTGTGCAGCGCATTCCTTAACTACAAGGAACTAGCTAAGGTGGTTTTTCTATTAAAGACAAAGGGACATCCTTGGTATTCTTAAGGATTTAAAAAAAACCTCACTCTAGTGCTCAATTACTAGATCACCACTGTCAGTGTGATGAATAACAACACAGAATCAGGAAGAAATTATAATGACAAGGGATAGAGCCCAGAATTTACAATGAACTGCAGATTGTTACTCTAAATCAATCAACTTTTCCACAGAGTTCACAAAGGTCCATGGCCTCAGCCAGGTTGTCGAATGTCTATATAGAGTTGTTGAAAGTCATCATCAGTGTGGAGCATATAATCAGGCACAGTGTACTCCAAAGAACATAAGAACATAAGAAATAGGAGCAGGAGTAGGCCATCTAGCCCTTCGAGCCTGCTCCACCATTCAATAAGATCATGGCTGATCTGTTGTGGCTCAGTTCCACTTTCCCGCCCTCTCCCCATAACCCTTAATCCCCTCTCTTATCAAAAACCCATCAACCCGCTTCTTAAAAATATTTAGCGAGGCAGCCTCCACCACTTCAACGGGCAGAGAATTCCAGAGATTCACCACCCTTTGAGTGAAGAAGTTCCTCCTCAACTCCGTTCTAAACCGCCTCCCCTTTATCTTGAGGCTGTGCCCCCTAGTCCTACTGTCTTTTTTGAGTGGGAAGAGTCTCTCCACCTCTATCCTATCCATCCCATTCATCATCTTATACGTCTCAATGAGATCTCCCCTCATTCTTCTAAACTCTAACGAGTACAAGCCTAGTTTATTCAGCCTCTCCTCATAGCTCAATCCCCTCAACTCCGGTATCAGCCTAGTAAACCTCCTCTGCACTCCCTCCAGGGCCAAAATATCCTTGCGCAGGTGCGGCACCCAAAACTGCACACAGTACTCCAGCTGCGGCCTCACCAATGCCCTATACAGCTGCAGCAAGACCTCCCTACTTTTATATTCAATCCCCCTCGCTATGAAGGCCAGCATCCCATTCGCCTTCCTGACCACCTGCTGCACCTGCAAGCTGGGTTTTTGCGACTCATGCACAAGGACCCCGAGGTCCCTCTGCACCGTCGCCTGCTGCAGTTTTTCGCCACGTAAGTAATAGTCCTTCCTACCATTCTTCCTACCAAAGTGGACCACCTCACACTTGCCAACATTAAATTCCATTTGCCATTTCCTGGCCCATTCGCCCAGCCTATCTAGATCCTTCTGCAGACTCTCCACACCCTCCGCACAATTTGCCTTTCCCCCAATCTTGGTGTCATCAGCAAATTTCGACACCCTGCACTCGGTTCCCTCCTCCAGATCATCTATATAAATGGTAAATAGCTGAGGCCCCAGCACCGACCCCTGGGGCACCCCACTAGTCACCAACCGCCAATCCGAATAGCACCCATTGACCCCCACTCTCTGCCTCCTATTTGACAACCAATCCTCTATCCACGCTAACACCCTACCCCCAACTCCATGTCCCCTGACCTTCTGCAATAACCTCTTGTGAGGTACCTTGTCAAACGCCTTCTGAAAATCCAGAAAGACCACATCCACCGGCTCTCCTCTATCCACTGCCCTAGACACATCCTCATAGAACTCCAGTAAATTTGTCAGACACGACTTCCCTTTAATGAAACCGTGTTGCGTCCGCCCTATCAAGCAATTCCCTTCAAGATGCCTCGCAATTTCCTCCTTAATGACGGATTCTAACATTTTACCTACCACAGACGTTAAACTAACCGGCCTATAATTCCCCGCCTTTTGCCTGGCACCCTTCTTAAACAACGGCGTAACATTAGCCGTTTTCCAATCTTCCGGCACTTCCCCGGAATCCAGCGACGTCTGGAAAATAACCACCAAGGCATCCACTATAACCTCCGCCATTTCTTTCAGAACCCTCGGATGCATTCCATCCGGTCCTGGGGACTTGTCCACAATCAGCCCCTCCAGTCTGTCGAGCACCACCTCTCTAGTAACAGTAATGTCATTAAGACCCTCCATTCCTACCACCTTTCCATCGCTAACACCCGGCAAATTATTCACGTCCTCCTCCGTGAAGACAGAAACAAAAAAGTTATTCAAGACCTTAGCCATATCCCCATCCCCTACCACTAGCTCCCCTTTCTCATCCTCTAAAGGACCAACGTTCACCCTAGCCAGCCTCTTCCTTTTTATATATTTATAAAAACTCTTGCTATCCTTTTTTATATTAAGTGCTAGCCCAGCCTCATAGCTTCTCCTACCCTCCTTTATCAACTTCTTTGTCAATCTTTGTTGACATTTAAACCTTTCCCAATCCTCTTCTCGCCCACTGCTCTTAGCTACTCTAAATTCCTCCGCTTTTAATTTAACACTTTCTTCACCTCCTTCGTTATCCACGGCTTATTACCTCTCTTCCTACTGTCCTTTTTAACCATCGGAATAAATTTCTGCTGAGCACCAAGAAAGATCTCCTTAAAGATCCTCCACTGCTCCTCAGCAGACCTACCCTCCAACGCACTCCCCCAGTCCACATTTGCCAATTCTTCTCTCATCCTACCATACTCCCCTCTATTCAAACAAAGGACGCGTGTCCGGGAACCCACTTTCTCCTCCTCCATCTGCACCAGAAACTCCACCATACAATGATCACTCTCTCCAAGAGGATCCTTCACCGCAAGGTCCCTAATTCTACCCGCCTCATTACATAGCACCAGATCCAAGATAGCTCGCTCCCTCGTCGGCTCCAACACACACTGTTCAAGGAAATTATCCCGGCAGCATTCCAAGAACTCCTCCTCGAGCCCACCTCGTCCAACATGGGTCGACCAATCAATATGCAGATTGAAATCTCCCATAACTACTGCCGTCCCATTCCTGCACGCCGCACTTATTTGCGTGTTAACAGCCCGCCCCACCTCCAGATCATTATTCGGGGGCCTATAGACGACACCCACCAGCGTCTTCCTCCCTTTGCTGTTCCTAATCTCCACCCACAACGATTCCACGTTCTGCTCTTTGGCTCCGATATCATCCCTTGCTACCACCTTGATACTATCCTTAATCAGCAGAGCTACGCCACCCCCTCTTTCCTCCTGCCTATCCTTCCTAAACACTTGATAGCCCTGTACATTCATCTCCCAGTCCCTGTCACCTTGCAGCCACGTCTCTGTAATGGCCACCAGATCGTATCCATTTGTGTCGATCTGCGCCACCAGCTCATCCACTTTATTCCGAATGCTTCGTGCATTCAGATAAAGCGCTTTCATCCCAGCCTTCACCTGGACCCTATTTGCCGTAACGCCACCAATTGGGACATCCTCGGCCTCTTCCCTTACCTGTACCCTATCCTTAACTTTAGACCTCGTAGCGTCACCTACCCTCGCACCCTCCCCCCCCCTAATTAGTTTAAAGCCCTGTCTACAGTCCTCTTTACTCGATTCGCCAACACTCTGGTCCCAGCACGATTCAGACCAACCCCATCCCACCCGAACAAGTCCCACCTACCCCAATACTGGTGCCAATGCCCCATAAATTCGAACCCATTCCTCCCACACCAATCCCTGAGCCACCCATTCACTTCCTTTATCCTGTCAACCCTACGCCCGTCTGCACTCAGTTCAGGCAGTAGCCCAGAGACGACCACCTTGTCGGTTCTACTTTTTAATTCCATTCCCAGCTTCTCATACTCCCTCCCCAGATCCTCAGTCCGCACTTTGCCTACGTCGCCGGCACCCACATGTACTACAACGACCGGATTCTCACCCTCCCACTCCAGGTTCTTCTGCAGCCCAGCTGCAACATCCTGTACCCGAGCACCAGGCAGACAACACACCCTTCTGTGCACTTTGTCATTGTGACAAAGGACAGTGTCAATACTCTTCACCCCACTATCTCCAATCACTACTACGTTCCTTTTCCCCTTCTTTTTGCCTATGTCCTGCTGCATCACTGTACCGTGTGCAGTTTGCTCACCAACCTCACCTGCCTCGTCCTCTTCCAGACTGGAAGCAAGAACCTCAAACCTGTTATGCAGATTAAGAGGCTGAGGCCTCCGCTCCTCACCCCCCTTCCTCCTCCTCCCAGCAGCCCCCTTTTGTCCCTGACCCTTAGATTTAGCCAGTCTAGGGGCACCCTCTCTCCCCCTGATGAGCCTCAGTGTCTGTAGCTCAGAGGCCAGCTCATCCACCTTGAGCTGGAGCTCCTCCAGCAACCTGCACTTACTGCAGACATGGTCACTGGGAAGGACCCTGGGGTCCGCCAGTTCCCACATCATACAGAAACCACACATCACATGCCCCTCCATTATTCACTGTAATTTTTTATGGGGAAAAAATTTTTTTCCTTGTTTCTTGCTGTAGTAGTTTTGAAAAAATTTTTTTTCCTTTTTTTTTCAAACAAACTCACCTGGCCTTTTTTCCTTCCAGCCCTTTTTGATATTAAGCCCTATTAACTCACTCTGCTTCCCACTCACTCCGCTGCCCGCTCAGACGCTGCCCGCTGTCTACACCAGGCCTCCTTTTAAACCTGGCGCTGATTTAAAGCAGGCTGGTCCACAAATGCCTTTTCACCACACCCTCAGAATTCTTAAAGCAGTAAATACAATAAATAAATGCTTTAAACAGTTCTACAAAGAGTAAAGTGCTTTAAACTTATTTTAAACAGGTTTTTAACAGGTAAAATCTTAGCTCTCTCTCTCTCAGCTCCAGCAAACGTCTTCACTTGTCCTCTAACTTCATCAAAACCCTTATGCTTCTTGAGTACTGTGTGCAGTTTTGGTCACCGCATTTGCGAAAGGATATGTTGGCCTTGGAGGGAATGCAGAGAAGGTTCACTAGGCTGATACCACAGATGAGGGGAGATTGAATAGACTGGGTCTGTACTCGTTGGAGTTTAGAAGGCTGAGGGGGGAATGAAGGGGATAGATAGGGTAGAGGTAGAGAGATTCTTCCCGCTTAGAAAGGATAGCAGAACTAGAGGACACAGCCTCAAAATAAAGGGGGGGGCTGTTTTGATCGGAGTTGAGGAGGAACTTCTTCACTCAAAGGGTGGTGAATCTCTGGAATTCTCTGCCCGTTGAAGTGGTGGAGGCTGCCTTGCTGAATATATTTAAGTCACGGGTAGATAGGTTTCTGATAGACAAGAGAATTAAGGTTTATGGGGAGAAAGCAGGAAAGTGGAACTGATCCACTTCAGATCAGCCATGATCTTATTGAATGGCGGGGCAGGCTCGAAGGGCTAGATGGCCTACTCCTGCTCCTATTTCTTATGTTCTTATGTTCTTGTATCGCTGCTAAGAAATCTTGGAGAAATGTAGATGTGCAAAGGGCTCTGGGTGCCCTGGTACACCAGTCAATGAAAGTGGAGAGGCAGGTGCAACAAACAATTAGGAAGGCAAATGGGATGTTGGCCTTCATTGCAAGATGATTTGGGTTCAAAAATAGGGTTGTCTTATTGCAGTTATTTAGGATCTTGTTGAGACCACACCTGGAGCATTGCACAGAGTTTTAGTCTCTCTACCTAAGAAAGGATTATACTTGCCAAAGAGGACGTGAGGTGGAGGTTTACTAGTCTGATACTGGGGTTAGTAGGACTGTCCTATGAGGAGAGATTTGACCTGTATTCACTTCAATTTAGAAAGATGAGAAGGAATTCTGATTGAAACGTATGAAATTATGTCAGGGTTGGACAGACTATATTTTCCCTGGTTGGGGAATCTAGAACCAGGGGATACAGTCTCAGAGTACGGGGTAAGCCATTAAAGACTTGAAGAGAAATGGGGAGAAAGACGAAATATGGCACTGAAATAGAGCATCAACCATGATCATATTGAATGGTGGAACCAGCTCGAAAGGCTGAATGGCCCACTCCGTTCCTAATTTCTATCTTTCTACAATCAACAAACCCTATAATAATGATTCTGGCCATGGATATCAGTACAACGCAAAGCTGTTTCTGAAAATGTACAAGTTAAAAGAAAAATTACATGAAATCTGTTTGCCATTTGTGTATTTCTCTGAAAGTGAGCAGGGTTGATCAAATTGGACAATGCATAACCTGAACAAAAACTTTTAGGGAAATAAAAGTTCTAATTATGGAAACAGCCCTATGGAAGGAACGCAAAAATGGAACCATTTCAGGAGACCCAACCTGGGAGCAATATTAACTTAAGTCTCCTGTCTGGGAATTATAGGATCGGCGGCAACATGGTTTTACAGGCTATCTGATTTTACACACCAGTGCACTCTTTGGGGAGTAGCACTTAGTGGGTTATAATGGCGGCACAGTGGTTAGCACTACTGCTTCACAGTTTTGGGGAACCAGGTTCGATTCCTGGCTTGGGTCACTGTCTGTGTGGTGCCTGCACATTCTCCCCGTGTCTGCGTGGGTTTCCTCCAGGAGCTCCGGTTTCCTCCCACATTCCGAAAGACGTGCTGGTTAGGTGCATTGACCTGAACAGATGCCGGAGTGTGGTACCTTGGGGAATTTCACAGTAACTTCATTGAAGTGTTAATGTTAGCGTTACTTGTGACTAATAAATAACCTCTAATAAAATCAGTATCCTTCAAGATCACGTTTCCCACCTGTTCAGTTAGGGTCAAATCGCCCCCCCCCAGTCAATGAGAAACAATATTCAGTATTTGATATTTTCCTCATCAGTCACATGCGGAAATCTATTAAAGATGGCCAGCTGTAAGATGGTGGTAACTGGCATATCACAAACACAGAAACAAATGTCTCATTTCTGACCTTTAAAAAAGCCCCCCGCAGACATTCAGAAATCTCTGCTTCATGGATTCCTTCTTTATATCTGGCCAAGTCAAGGGGATGTTCAAATGTCCAAACATAATGGTAAGCAGCCAATCACATTTAAGTATCCTCATAGACAGCAAACCAGAAAAAGTAAAATGCACTGGATTTTTCACATCAATATTATAATTTTACAAAATCAGCAATTGGAATTAAGACTGGAGTTTTTTTTTATTCATTCATGGGGCATGGGCATCACTGGCTGGCCTGCATTTATTGCCCATCCCTGGTTGCTCTTGAAGGCAGTTGTGAGTCAACCACAGTGCTGTTACTCTGCATGGAGTCACATGGAGGCCAGATCAGGTAAAGACGGCAGATTTCCTTCCCTAAAGGACATTAGTGAACCAGATGGGTTTTACCGACAATCGACAGTGGTTTCATAGACATCAGTAGATTCTTAATTCCAAGTTTTACCATCTGCCACAGCGGAATTTGAACGCGGGTTCCCAGAACATTAGCTGAGTTTCTGGATTAATAGTCTGCCATCAATACCACTAGAACATCGCCTCCCCATAAAAAAATCACAAATCAAGTTTTAAGAAAATATTTTAAAACATGCTTTTTAAAATCACAACATAGAAATTTGACATCCTGCAGATATTAAATTCGTTTTTCAGGGCCAGTGAAGCTATCAAGCAGTAATTACAAGCATTGTGCTCTGTTATAAATATGGTTACACCTTACTCAAGCAGGTATAACTTTTCCGACATTTATACATGGAAACCAAAAGCACAACAGAGCAAGCTCTCATCCATTCAGTGATTTCTGCTTGACTGCCCACTGATGAGGCTTCTACAGTACACCATGTGGGGAGGCATTGAATCAACTTCTGGATCTCCAGGTTTAACTGTGCATGTGCAGGCTCCAAAACTTGCTGTCAGTTTCAGAGATGTAATGATGGTGGTCATCAGTACTGATTTCACTATCATACAATCTGGATTGTTGTAAGTAAGTGGATTGATCCATAAACCTGTCATAGCTTGGAAGGAGCAGGTATCCTTGGCTGGCTGTGATGTTGCTCATGGGACCTGCTTGTCAGAAGACTGAAATAATTGACTTATATAAAGTCACTATTTAAATTCAGTAATTGTACAGTCGCACAATTGACATCTTCTTGCAACTATCCAAATATGCCAGGAAAAACAATTAGCTTTTATCATAGCTGTGCTAAGCTGATTTATTTGTCTTCTGAAGGATTAGTGTTCTTGGGAAAATTGAAAATAAGCCTCATTCAATTGCTATTCTTCGACAAATGCTCCTATCAGTGTCTCAGAATTCGACTGTATGATTGGTGGGAATGATGACAATAAATTAGTCATTGGCTGCACCGTTCCCAATCCACTGATAGGATTGCTGTGGCCTGTTCTGATTGGCCAACAATCATGAATTATCACAACAAAAACAGGAAGGATTGCAAAATCTCAGCAGGTCTGACAGCATCTGTGGAGACAGAATGGAGCTAACATTTCAAGTCTGGATGACCTCTCTAAACCTCTCTGTTCTCTCTCCACAGACACTGTCAGACCACCTGAGTTTCTCCAACATTTTCTGTTTTTTTTTGGATTCTAGCATCCACAGTATTTTGCCTCTATCAATTGTCCACTGGAGGATTGACCTCACCTATAGCATTCCTGGCCAAATAACTATGGCAACGCAGCGCTGAGATTCTATGAAGTGCTTATTTATTTAGGTTTATGGGTGAGATGTGTGGTGAGCATTGCAAGCAATTTGTTGCACTTAGTGTGTGATCCCCATGGAGACCAACAGCCTAAAAGAACTGAACTTACTGAAAGGTCTGTGAAAGAAAGTGACGGACAATATTTCAAATTTTAAAATAACTTTTACTTTATAATTAAACCAAAATGAATATAAATTAAGAATGAATTAACAGGCAAATTGTATTCAGTAAAAACTATAAATTACATTTTGAATAGCCAATACAACAAAGATCATAGAATCCTACAGTGCAGAAGGAGGCCATTTGGCCCATTGAGTCTATACCGACCACAATCCTACCCAGGGCCTATCCCCACAACCTCATACGTTACCCTGACACTAAGGGGTAATTTAGCATGGCCAAAAACCTAATGCGAACATCTTTGGACTTTTGGAGGAAATCAGAGTGCCCAAGGAAACCCATGCAGACATGGGGAGAATGTGCAAACTCTACACAGACAGTCACCCAAGCCAGCAATCGAACCCGAATCCTTTGCAATTTGAGGGCAGAGTCTGATTTCCCAGAAATTTGATGTCACAGACAGGAACCCAAAGTCACAATCCCCTGTCCAGAAACCTGATTTTCTTAGTTCCACTTTCAATTCGGAAGTGTCTCAAAAACAAAACAGGCTTTGAAAGCAAAGTCAGTGAACCCACCTGAATATTCACCAGGTCAGACAGTAATTTGCATTCACTTTTAGCTTCAACCTGCAAACCATGGGATTCATCAGAGTAGAAACACATTCTTTTCTTATGCATTTTAATTTTATTATGTCTTGGCCCCTTTATTCCAGACAAATGATGGCTTCTGAGGTTATTTCTGCAAGTAAGCTTGACTGACAGAAAGAAAGCACAATTAAAGAGTAATTTGTTACTAATTCTGCGCTTTGAAGACACATATCAACAAATATTCAAATTGCCGAGTGAATTAAAAATGGAGTAGTTACATGTCCACAGTAACAAAGTATGACGGGGGGATGGGAAGGAAATGGTGAGAAACTCAAAGATTTTGTGAATAGGAATGAGCTTCTGGATTCAATTGCAAGACCTCAGTATAGTTTCTTTATTCCATATTATATAATCATAGAATCCCTACAGTGAAGAAAGAGGCCATTTGGCCTATCGAGTCTGCACTGACCACAACCCCACCAGGCCCTAACTCCATAACCCCATACATTTACCCTAGCTAGTCCCCCTCACACTAAGGGGCAATTTAGCTGGTAGGCAGCCAAGTGATAGGGAGAAAGTTAAAAAGTAAAGTTCATTTATTAGTCACAAGTAAGGCTTACATTAACACTGCAATTCAGTTACTGTGAAAGTCCCCTAATTGCCAGTGCTTGTTCAGGTCAATACAGCTAACCAGCTGGTCCTTCAGAATGTTGGGTGAAACCCACGCAGACACAGGGAGAACATACAAACTCCACACAGACAGTGACCCAAGCCAGGAATCGAACCCAGGTCTCTGGCACTGTGAAGCGACAGTGCTAACCGCTGTGCCATCATGCCGCCCTGGACAGACGGACAGACAGACAGACAGACAGAAAGACAGCAGGAAAACAAACAGCAGCCAGGGACTATTCGGGAATGGTAACTGAGAAAAATAACAGGTTAGAGGTGGGTGGCTGGGCCAGCAATAGGGAGGAAGGGAAACCTCATGTGTTGCTTCCTATGTGTGCCAGAGGGTCCCTGGCTGATTCCTTGAGGAGAAGGAGCAGCTGGAGTGAGATCAAGCTGGGCAACCCATGGCCACCACCAACCCATTAGTGTTGACCTCAGTGCATTAGCATGTTGGTGTTAAGACCTCAGAGAGAATGCAGGCATACCCCTCCATCATCCAATGCATTCTGAGAGATGTGGTTGACATCCACTCTTGATGTCCCCATGCTTGTTGCTGCAACTCCAGCAAAGGCCCAGGGGATGTGGGTTCAAATCCGCCCGGAGCAGCTGGTGGAATTTAAATTCAATGATTAAAATCTGGAATTCAAAGTTAGTCTCATAGTGAACAGGAAACCATTGATGACCATCATTTAAAAAGCCATCTGGTTCACTAATGCCCTTGAGGGGATGATGGTTGGAGACCCATGGACTCTTAAATGGCTGAGTAGACTACTCTGAACAGACCACCCAGCATTGACCTGGGCACTGGGAATGACAACAGCAAATGTCTGACCCTGCAAAGTCCTCATTACTAACATTTGGAGGCTTATACCCAAATTGGGCAATAGTCCCACAGACTAGTAAAGCAGAGCTAGAATTAAAGGTCTAATAACGATCATGAAACCATTGTCAATTGTTGTAAAAATCCACCCGGTTCTCTCATGCCCTTTAGGGAAGGAAATCTGCCATCCTTACCTGGTCTGGCCTACATGTGACTCCAGAGCCACAGCAATGTGGTTGACTTTTAAGTGCCCTCTGAAATGGTCACAGTTCAGGGCAGCTAGGGATGGGCAATAAATGTTGGCCCAGCCAGTGATGCTCACATTGCATGAACAAATAAAAAAAGTCTGATATAATCATACCTTATGGACAATGACCCACGCACCACCATAATTAGCAGAGGTGGACCTGCAGTTTGGGTGGGCTCAGAGGACATCACTGTGAGACCTCAGCAGCATTCAGCACGTGGTCCAGGGAAGAGTCACTAAATTTGGGTGCCGAGGTCCTCATTGTTTTTGGGGCCTTGTCTTCAGCGGACCAGCCCTGGTCTGCAAACTTGAAGGAGGTGCGCTTTAATTATGCACTTGTTCAGACGCACGGGGCCTTTGCAATCTTCTTCAGCTTAATCAACAACTCAACACATTGCTACTGTGTTCCAATCACCTACACCACTCCACTGGACTAAAGGACTCTGACATGGTGGTGGTGCGTTATAGCCTTAGTTGCCGCGGTGACATGCACTTTTACATGCATGTCGTAGTCTGGAACTATGGATAATGGTGGGGTGAGAATGTGGTGCAGTCACGGCATGGCAGGTGAATCTGAGATGATCTCCCCCCACCCTGCCACAGACAGAATCCCCCTACCCCCCGGCAGTGCCCCCTTCTTGGACCGTGCCAGAGGGCACAGGCTGGCACTGCCAGAGGGCACAGGCTGGCACTGCCAGGGTGACCATGCCCAGGGACATCACCCCCGCCCACCGCCAAACCCCTGGGAGAGGCTTTGAATGCTCCACTTCACTCCAGCAGGATCCTCCACTAGTTCAACATACGTGGGGAGCTATAGCAATCCCCGCTGGAGTGAAACACTCTGGCGGAGTGGGAGATGCAAGCGGGCTCAGAGAGTTCAGTCCCAGGCCCGCCAGTAGCATGTTAAACACCATTTAAATGCTAATCTTGCCTCCCAGCCGATTTCCAGAGCCGCGCAGACACTGCCGGAAATCCGGGCCTGAGAGACGCAAGCACGGCGCGAACACGCTCGGGAATCATACAGATCGGCCAGCATGCGATTCTTCCTGCCCGCTGGGCTACAGAACTATCACAGTGGGATGGGAGAATTGCCCCCAGATTCTTCAAGGGTGACGCACAAAGGACAGTGGATATCTGGAAAACTACCCCCTCCTCAAAACTATTGAGGCTGGAGATCAATTGAAAACATCAAAGCCAAGATTGTTAGATTTATGTTGGGGATGGATCTTAAGGGTTATGGGATAAAGTTAAACTGCAGGTTAGCCAAGATCAAATATGACAGAGCAGGCTTGAGGGGGGATGGATGGCCTGCTACATTCCCAATAACCTCATGCTCCAATGTGCAAAGAGAGACTGCAATCAAATGACACACCTTGCATTCAGAAAGCCAGAAGACCGAGGTGGTTGTGGAAGACATGAATAAAGTGACTGTCAGCACCAGGGCATACCTGGGGCATGTTTTTATTCCACTTGCAATATTCAGATGGCAAATTAAAGTGGGCTGCCCTGTCGTGCTGTGCCACGCATTAGCAATTTACACCCATGGTTGCCAGTCTTGCAGATTCTAATTTGAGCTGTTCCATTAAACAGGGCCAGGATATTTCTCCACTGGAACCCAATTACCATTTGGACCTGCTTCCAGGGAAAATTGAGAAAGGGAATGGCGACGGCCAATTCTCTACTGGAATTCTGCCCACTTCCAGCGAGGTGGGGAGACCCAGATTAGGGGGGTGGGGGTGGGCGGTGCGGGAGGTTGGGGGGGGGGTGTCTGCCAGCAACTGTGAAATGTTAGACTTTATGAAAAGAAAAATGACCTTCCTTTAAAACTGTCTGACTCACTGCAACTTTAGGTTCCAGAGACCAACACCTAACCTCTCCCATTCTCCCATCCCCCTACCCCCCCAGCTCTGTCCACAACAAAACAGGACTCCTGCCAGGAGTTGCCAACGACATTGGCATTTCTGACTGACCCCAGGAATTAGGCTGTAGTCGGTGGCAAGGGATAAATCCTGCAGCATCATCTTTTCACATATTTCCACCAAGGCACTAAGGTTTTGCTCAATTAGTCATCCGCTTAAGAAGGGAAATAGGGTGCAGAGGGCATGGTAGAGCATAGCTGAATGTGGATATTTTTTAAATGAAAATTGTTCTTATAAATATATCAGGCAGGATTTCCTGCTGTGCTCATCCCAAGGCCGGAAAATCCTGCCCAGGGTCAAAGACTTTTGCATGGTCTGTGTCCTGCCCGCTACGATTCCTATGGCGGGTGAGACAGGAAAATTCTCCCCATTGGGTGGGATTGTTAGGTCTCATCCATGAGGGGGCTTGCTGTGAGTGAGAATGGAAAATTTGGCGTTCATGCCAAAATTCCATTTACTTTAAGCGGTTCTGGAGAATCCCAGCTTGGAACAAGGATGAGACAATTTGGCCAAATTATCAGATTATGCAGCAGTTTCCCCCTGTGAGATAATATGGAAATCAGACAGCAATTGCCAATGAAGTGCCATAAACCAGCAAGTTTCTGTCCGAATTGTCCCAATCCTGCAAAAGTTTCTCTAACAAGCGTCTCATCAAGTAATTTAGCATTGGAAAAATTCAGTCGTACTAAGTAGCTGTAATCACCTCCATGCACATTAAATCACCAGAAACAATCAGGCCCTTGTCCATTCTTATGGACATACTCTTTTTGTTGAGTAGTAAGTTTTAATTACTACCTAACAGCCTCTCCAGCACTGAAAATTAACTTTGGTGATTGTGAAATTTCAGCCTGGAATTTTCCGACCATTCATGCCGGGGGGATTTTCCCATCCCGCTGCAGTGAACAGAGATTTGGTTGGTCACCTAATTTTCCCACTTCATTGCAGCAGAAGTGTGGTATGAGCGAGTGGTAAAATTGTGCTCTCAGGCTTTCAGATTTGAATCATTTGAGAGTAAAAATAATTTTTTTCAAAGATAAGTGTTCTTTCGATGAGTATTTTCCCTCTATCTTAACCCAATTTCCCTTCTCGCCATTTTCTGTTGTTTTCTGTGTATGATTTAACAGTACATTAATTATTGTAACTGGTTTGGAATTGCCTGTTGCCAATTCTGATCAGCCAAATAGATGCACTTATCCCGTACGCATAGGTTTCTGTAAGAAGTGCTGTGCTTTTCTGGCTCCAATTTGACATGACACAGAGGGAAAGGGAAGGCTGATTGGGAGGCAGGGCATTGAAGGCCCGCCCACTCTGATTCCCGGCCCCCGAATGAGCTTGCCAATGTGCGGCTGGATGGTGGGGTGCCAATCACTCAGCTAGGGGCAGGCATTGAGGCGATGACCGTGTCATCACCTGACACAGAGGAATATGTCTCTTCATAACATTCATCCCAAGTTCCCCAGACTGAGAATAATGATTGGAGTGAGATAATTGTGTCAGCTTCGCGAATAACCAAATTTCCTAAATGAGCCCAGTCTTCTTCCTGCTACTCTCTCCATGGCAACAGCGCAGTCAGTAAGAATTGACTTGCAAAAATCCAGCACCCTTTCTTCCTGTAGTCATATTGTTGCGATTGTTACAATTGTGGAATTCATCCATTTGTCCCGATAAGTGCAAGGTGAGAAGTTTCAGCACAATGTCTCTTTCCGGCAAAGTCAAGGATAAGAGCTTTAGCCACACCGAGGTAGGGGGAAATTAGATGCTGCAGGGTCAATGGGCTGAATGGCCTCCTTCGACACTGTAGGGATTCTACGATTCTATGATATTACAGAGCTGGGAGTCGGCAGTCTCAGTCATAATGCAGAAGTCTGGTTGAAAGTTCAGTTTACGGTCAACATATGATGACACGATCGAAGATGGCAAACAGTTTAGTTCAATGTAGTACAAACACCACTGAGAGAGATAGAATGGGGGAGGTGGGAGCTGGGGGGGGTGGTGGTGGATGTGGAACTGTGGAATATGATATGGTGGCAGGAGCTGAAAACAATTGCTTCAGTCTTCCCAGCATTTAATTGGAGGAAATCTCTGCTCATCCTCAATGTCAGACAAGAATGCAGAGATGGTGGAGGGGTTCAGGAAAGTGGTGTTGAGGTAGAACTTAAAACAAAGAGACAAAAATACAGAACCCACAGTACAGAAGTCTCTGCCTCAGACATATGGTGTCAGCAAAGGTATAAACATTGTCCAGTGGCCAATATGACTTTGGAACATTGTGCTTTTCAGAGCAGTCTGTTCCTGGCAGTACCAGGAACGGAGCCAACCTGCAAGACCCCAAATGAGGTGCTAATGCTCTTTTGACATAACATACACACAGCTTGATCGGTGCACGAGTTCAGGCTGAAAAGAGTTGATGAGAGAAATGTGCTTCAGCCAGTGCAAATGACTCCTTATCCACACTGTTAAATCAAAGTGTTTTAGTACTGGAGGCTGACAATGTTACATTGACACGGGCTTGTTGATGTGACTATGATGGAAAGAACAGAAGGTAATGTGGCAACATGTTCCCAAACCGCTGCGCTAATACTTCAAAAAAATAGGCAGGGAGAATCTCGCGGCGTGATGGGCAGGATTCGTGCATGCATTCATAAGAACATAAGAAATAGGAGCAGGAGTAGGCCATCTAGCCCTTCGAGCCTGCCCCGCCATTCAATAAGATCATGGCTGATCTGTCGTGGCTCAGTTCCACTTTCCCGCCCTCTCCCCATAACCCTTAATCCCCTCTCTTATCAAAAACCCATCAACCCGCTTCTTAAAAATATTTAGCGAGGCAGCCTCCACCACTTCAACGGGCAGAGAATTCCAGAGATTCACCACCCTTTGAGTGAAGAAGTTCCTCCTCAACTCCGTTCTAAACCGCCCACCCCCTTTATCTTGAGGCTGTGCCCCCTAGTCCTACTGTCCTTTCCGAGCGGGAAGAGTCTCTCCACCTCTATCCTATCTATCCCATTCATCATCTTATACGTCTCAATGAGATCTCCCCTCATTCTTCTAAACTCTAATGAGTACAAGCCTAATCTATTCAGCCTCTCCTCATAGCTCAACCCCCTCAACTCCGGTATCAGTCTAGTAAACCTCCTCTGCACTCCCTCCAAGGCTAAAATATCCTTGCGTAAGTACGGCGCCCAAAACTGCACACAGTACTCCAGCTGCGGCCTCACCAATGCCCTATACAGCCGCAGCAAGACCTCCCTACTTTTATATTCCTGCCTCGATAGCATCTCCCAGTGCCAGATTTCTCACAGGGTCAGCTCCACAGCGGAATTCGGAGGGGTGGCACGGGAATGATTTCACATTAATATATTTCAAATACGTCTCTATCGTACCCCCCCATCCCCTGCCAAAGTGGTTCACTCCAGCTGAGATTACACTACGTCCCAACTAGCCAATGTTTTTCCCAAAGGTGATTGAGTCAAAGGTTAAAGGTGAGAGGTTAAAGGTGAGAGGGGAAAGATACAAAAGAGTGAGGAGGGTCAATTTGTTCACACAGAGGGTGGTGAGTGTCTGGAACAAGCTGCCAGAAGTAGTAGGAGAGGCAGGTACAATTTTGTCTTTCAGACAGTTACATGGGAAAGGTGTGTGCAGAGGGATAGGGACCAAAAGCGGGCAACTAGGACTAGTTTAAGGGTTAAAAAAGGGGTGCATGGACAAGTTGGGCTGAAGGGCCTTTTTCCACTCTGTAAACCTCTATGACTAAGGGGGAAGTAGCGGCCAGACCCCACTAAACTGAAGGGGGGCAATTGGGGCCCCCAAAGGGATGGACAGTGTGTGGGGAGTTGCCCTCTGGGCATTGGCACCCTGGTAGTGCCAGACTGGGTCCCCTGACGTTGTCCGAGGGGCAAGATGCCAATGCTCAGGGGGCACCTTGGCACTGCCCATCACACCTGGGGCAGTGTCAAGGGGGCGGGCATGTGGGAACAGGACCTGGGAAGGACGGGACATTCGGGGGCAGAGGTTGGGAGGGGTGGGGCCTGTGAAGGGCAGGGCTTGAAGGCAGCAACACATCGGGGGGGGCATTATTTTAAAATTTTAGTCTCGATCCAACCTCCAACACCACCCTGATTGGGCTGGAACGAACCCAGCTTCTCACTTTACAAAGAATAATGACTAAATGATGTGGTACTCTGTTCTATCAGCTCATCCATCTCACTGAATAGGTGAACAGGCTGAAGAGGCTGGATATCTCCAGTTTCCATGTTCCTATTTTCTGTTTCTATGGGGTCCAATTTACACCATTTTGACCATCAGCTTTGAAGTTGAGGCAGATTAAAAATAATATTCGGACAGCAGGATAGGAAGTGTTTCTAAACTTGACTGTGTAAAAGCTTATTTTCCCCCTATTTCACCCTTCTTGTCTTCAAGTCATTCAGTCATGATGAGGAATGCTTTTATGGCTCTGAGTACCTCCTGGAAAGGAACTGAAATTCAATTCAATTCAAAATACCTTCATAGAATCATATCATAGAGTCAGAGAATCTCTATAGTGCAGAAGCAGGCCATTCAGCCCATCGGGTCTGCACCAACACTCCAATTGAGCATCCCATCCAGACCCTAACTCTGGTCCCCATGTGTTTACCCCACTAATCTCCATAAGAACAAAGAACAAAAACAGCCCTGGAAACAGGCCCTTCGGCCCAACGAGCCCGCGCCGCCATCTTAACACCACCAGCACCCCCCCCAACTCCACCCATGATGCTTGTCTAATGTTTTATGGCCATCCACATTGAGGGAAACTAATTTAGGGACAATTTATTCCTGCCAATCAGCCTAATAGCACATCTTAGGGGTGTGGGAGGAAACCGGAGCACCCGGAGAAAACCCACGCAAGCACAGGGAGAATGCGCAAACTCCCACAGACACCGGCCCAAATCCATGTGTCTGCACAGCAATCAGTGACAGTCACTAAGCTGTCGTCTTGCCCAGTATCTGGTCCAGTTTAAGCACACACTAGCGACATGAAGCACTAGGCCAATCTCGAACAACCAAGAGCAGCCCCAGTACGACCCATCGTGTGTATGCCCCTCATTGGACACGAGGCGGACCGACTTAAAACCTGTGAATGAAAAAGAGGAAAAAAAAATTATTATTGTACCATATCCATTTACCTTACCAGGGACGCCCCAATACTTATTTAAACAATCTCCTATATCCACCCATCTCCAACCCACTCATGTGCCTGTCTAAGTTACTCTTAAACAACTCTAGCGTGTTTGCCTCCACCACCTTACTTGGCAGAGCATTCCATACCCCCACTACCCTCTGTGTGAAAAACCTCCCTCTAATATCTGTGTTGTACCTCTCCCCCCTCACCTTAAGCCCATGGCCCCTTGTCCTGTGTGTCTCTATCATAGGAAATAGCTTACCTCTGTTTACTCTATCTATACCCTTCATAATCTTATATACCTCTATTAGATCCCCCCTCAGTCGCCGTCTTTCAAGGGAAAAGAGCCCCAATTTATTCAATCTCTCCTCATACCCCAGTCCTTCCATACCAGGCAACATCCTGGTAAACCTCCTCTGCACTCTCTCCAGAGCCTCCACGTCCTTCCGATCGTAAGGCGACCAGAACTGGACGCAGTACTCTAAATGCGGCCTAACCAACGTTCTGTACAACTGCAACATTAGACTCCAGCTCTTATATTCTATACCCCTTCCTATAAAGGCTAACATACCATAGGCTTTCTTCACCACACTCTCCACTTGCACTGCCACCTTCAAAGACTTGTGCACTTGCACCCCCAGGTCTCGCTGCGATTCTATACTCCTTATGGGCTTACCCTTTATCATATAACTCCCCCCTACATTATTCCGGCCAAAATGCATCACCTCACATTTATCCGGATTAAACTCCATTTGCCATGTATCTGCCCAATATACCAGCCTATCAATATCCCGTTGTAGTGCCAGACACTGCTCCTCACTGCCTGCCAATCCAGCCATCTTGGTGTCATCAGCAAATTTGCTGATCACACCACCTACTCCCTCTTCCAAATCATTTATATACACTACAAAGAGAAGAGGTCCCAGTACCGAGCCCTGCGGCACACCGCTAGTGACAGACCTCCAACTAGAAAAAGACCCCTCCACTACTACTCTCTGTCTCCTCTTTGCAAGCCAGTTCTCTACCCAACTAGATACCTGACCACATATCCCACGAGCTTTAATCTTCTCTACCAACCTACCATGCCTACACATCCTGCGAAACAAAGGGGCAATTTAGCACGGCCAATCAATCTAATCTGCATACCATTTACATTCAAGTTCTCTATTTTGAAATAAGTACACAGTTTAAGTTGTACAATTAATTCATCACTTGTCACCATGAGCTGCTATTTCCCTGACACCACTCTTGCTAGACTAGAAATCTTTGATAAGCAAAAGCCTTCAGTAACAATACCTGCCAACACTCGCAATATGACGGTCCCAGTCTTTGATCAAATTTATTTGCAATGTCTAAAGTTCATGAGAAAGCTGCCAGTGAGTTAACGTAAATCAATCTGTTTCGGTACTAGGGCGACTTTCTGTATTTTCAGCCTTCCGTTTGTTCTTCGAGGAGGACCTTGCTTTCCTATAAAGGGTGCTGTTTCATTTATATTCTCGTCGCCATTGTCAGAGCACTGCAAGCAATTCTGTATTGCTCCAGAGAACAGGTTTACTGCTGAAAAGCTTGCCAACAGAAAACCAGCTAATATGGCATGTAATATTATAGAGTGCCTACAAGCTAACTTAATGCGTCTCACAAAACAAGACAGAATGCTAAAGCTGCCAGTAATGTCACATCAGATAGCCGCTTTAATTCAAATCGACAAATCATTACCTGAAGCAGATTGTGTACAACGCCATGTACGCAATAACGAACATTTATGGAGCACCAGTTGACAGTCTGGGGAACGGAGGATAACAGTAGCCCAGCTCCCAAATAAGGCACTGCTTGGAAGTGATACCACGAGGGCATTTGGGAATTTCATGGGTGATCCATAAGAGCTACGGCAATCCAGGATTGATCTCCAGTCTGTGGGCAGTTCAAGAGGGACTGGACTCAATGCCTCTGGGTCAGGCATGGCAAATTGGGCAGGGTTCCTACTCCTCACCATCATTTTAATGATGCCTCTTCTGCTTTTGCCACCACAGCTACTGTGGCAGGTCAGTGAAAAGCCTGAGGGAATTCACTCGCAATTTGTTACAAAGGAAGAAAGTGCCAAGAAGAAGATCTGTCATTCAGCTTTTTTCCCCTAAGGCAGAAAGGGCCATAAAACAGTGTTATGGCTTCCTGGTGACTTTGTGGATTAGTCTGCACGCACATTAAAAAAAAGGCAAATGAAAAGGGATTTAAATTAGTGCCTGTACCTCCTCATTGGTGGGACTGGAGAACAGAGGATTTGTCATATAGAAGGACAGTAAATGATTGAATAAAAACTGGGCACATAATGGCAACTTACTCAGCATCAGTATCAGAGGGCCCTATTTTACCATTTTGATTCTAAGTGCTGGGCGGACTTGAAACTGGGAGTGTTTCATATCTGGCTTTTCGACTCATTCTCAGGCGCCCCCATATGCACTTTGCCTGAAAAAAAATCAGCAATTCTGAATCACACTGCAGAAGCCCATGGGTGGAGCTTAATGCGCCCGAGATCCTGCAGCTCCGATCAGCACCTCCAACTGCACGTGCGCAGGGAAAAAAACTGATAAAATTGGCTCCTCTGCCACATCGCTCCCGGGTCAGGTAACGCTCCCCTGGCCCCCACAGACGTTGCCCCACGCCCCCAACACTACTGACCCACTTATCCCCCAACCCTCCGCCACCCAGACTGATCGCAGGCCCCTCCCCCTTCCCCTCCCTCCACTGACCTCAGAGTGGCAGCAAAGCCCCCCCATTCCACCCCCCCCTCACTGATCACAGGCAGACTGACAGCAGACACCTCTTCCCCCAACTGATCTCAGGCAGAATGGCAGTGGACCCACCTCCCCCCTTCACATATCTCAAGCACAGAACCGTTGGACCCACCTCCCCCTCCCCCTCACTGTATTCAAGCAGACGCTCAGAGCTTCCCTCCTCGCTAACTGGAGCACCCGAATCACACTTTTGTGGAGCATGTCTGTTCCGTGCCAATTCTGGATGGGTGAACACAGTGGTAAGGGGGGGAAGTGCCGGGAAGTTTGGGTGTGCAGCCTATTAAGTCAATTTAAGTGCATGCAAATGCGTTTAAATGGCCGTCGCGCCCATTTCAGACATGGTCCTGATCGCGGTCATTTTCGGGCTTTGATAAAGGGGGAATTGGCACAAAGGTGGGCGTGGATCGTGCTACTTGCCTGACGCCCAACTTTACCAAGTTTTCGCGCCCGAAAACAGGTGCAACTTGATGTAAAGTCAGGCCCAGAAATGTGCATGGTGTTTAAGAGAGGGTCATTGCTAAAGCAATTGATCACTGAATGATAACGCAAAAGCTTTTCCTTCTAATTTTGGATTACTGTTGATTCTTCCTGCACTTCAACATCACAGGCTGACCTTTCAGTCTCGACACACTTGTCCCTCCAGCCTCCCTTCCAAGACCATTTCCACTTCCGTGCCTTCAAAAGCCAACTAAAAGCTTTTCAATTTAGCTGAATCTTTGGTCTCTATTCCCTAATTCCTTTAATAACTCTGTACCATCCACCTCTCCCCATTCATGAAAGGCTCTGAGATGCTCGTGAAAGTGCAACAGAACTGTAATTTCCGTCTGCAAATGTCATCAGCACTTCCTGTCACTTCAGTCTCAGGGCAGGATGTTCTGGCCATGCTCGCCCCAGGATTGAAGGGGGAGAATGCATTCTGAAGGGAGAGGGTGAACAGCCAGAGGCCATGGTGCATATTGGTACTAATGACATAGGTAGGAAGAGTGATGAGGTCCTGCAGCAGTACTTTAGGAAGTTAGGCAGAAAGTTAAAAAGCAGGACCTCGAGGGTTGTAATCTCAGGATTACTCCCTGTGCCACATGCCAGTGAGGCTAGAAGTAGCCTCAATGCAGCTCAATATGTGGCTAAACAGCTGGTGTAGGGTTTCAGATATCTGGATCATTGGGGTCTCTTCCCAGGTGGGTCCTGTTCAAGAGGACGGGTTGCATCTAAACTGGAAGGGCATAAATATTCTGGCCAGTAGGTTTGCTAGTGTCACATGGGAGGATTTCAATTAGTTTGGCAGGGCAAGGGGAACCAAAGCAAAGGTTAATTAGCTGAAGGGGAATCACAGAATAGGGCCAGACTCAGAGTCAGAGAAAAAGCAGGCAAGTGTGGTTGCTAATCCTAGAGGGTCTGGTGGACTGAAGTGCATTTATTTCAATGCTAGAAATGTAATGGTAAGGCAGGTGAACTAAGAACTTGGATTTGTACTTAGAGCTATGACGTTGTTGCCATTACAGCGACTTGGTTAAGGGAAGGACAGGATTCGCAGCCTAATATTCCAGGGTATAGATGTCTCTGGCGGGATAGAGGGGGATGTAAAAGGGGTGGGGGAGTTGCACTACTGGTTAAGGAGAATATCACAGCTGTACTGCAGGAGGACACCTCAGAGGGCTCATACAGTGAGGCAATATGGGTTGAGCTCTGGAATAGCAAGGGTGTAGTCACAGTGCTGGAGGTTTACTTTAGGCTGCCCAACTGCCAGCGGGAGATAGGGCAACAGATATGTAGGCAGATTTCGGCAAGGTGTAAAAGTAATAGGATTGTTGTGGTGGGAGATTTTAACTTCCCCTATATTGGCTGGGAATCACTTAGTGCCAGGCGCATGGATGGGGCAGAGTTTGGAAGGAGCATCCAGGAGGGCTTCTTGTATGTAGATAGTCCAACTAGGGAAGGGGCCATACTGGACCTGGCATTGGGGAATGAGCTTGGCCAGGTGGTTGATATTTCAGTAGGGGAGCAGTTTGGGAACAGTGATCACAATTCAGTAAGCTTTAAGGTACTGATGGATAAAGATATGTGGAGTGTTCAAGTTAAGGTGCTAAACTGGGGGAAGGTTAATTACAACAATATTAGGTAGGAACTGAAGAATGTAAATTGGGGGCAAATGCTTGAGGGCAAATCAACATCTGGCATGTGGGAGGCTTTCAAATGTAAGTTGATAGGGATTCAGGGCTGGCACATTCCTGTAAGGATGAAGGATAAGTATGATCAATTTTGGGAACATTAGATAAAGAGAGATATTGCGAGCCTGGTCAAATAGAAAAAGGAAGCATTTATTGAAGCTAGGAGGCTGGGAACACACAAAGCACGTGTGGAATACAAGGAAAGTATAAAGAAACTGAAGCAAGGTGTAGGGATTGCTAAAAGGGGTCACGAGAAAGTATTGGTCAGCAGGATTAAGGAAAATCTCGAGGCTTTTATACATATATAAAGAGCAAGAGGGAAGCCAGGGAGAGGGTTGGCCCACTCAATAACAGGGGAGGGAATCTATGCATGGAGCCAGAGGCGGAGAGATAGCAGATCGAGTTTGTTTCGGACAAATGTGAGGTAATGCATTTTGGAAGGTCGAATACAGATAGCAAATATACAATAAATGGCAGAACCTTTAAGAGTATTGATAGGCAGAGGGATCTGGGTGTACAGGTACACAGGTCACTGAAAGTGGCAACAAAGGTGGAGATGGTAGCCAAGAAGGCACACGGCATGCTTGCCTTCATCAGCCGAAATACTGAGTTTAAAAATTGGCAAGTCATGTTGCAGCTTTACACAACCTTAGTTAGGCTGCACTTGGAATATAATGTTCAATTCTGGTTGCCACACTATCAGAAGAATGTGATGGCTTTGAAGAGGGTAAAGAAAAGATTTACCAGGATGTTGCCTGGTATGGAGGGCATTAGCTATGAGGAGAGGTTGGAGAAACTTGGTTTGTTCTCCCTGGAATGATGGGTGTTGAGGGGTGACCTGATAGAAGTCTACAAGATTATGAGGGGCGTGAACAGAGTGAATAACCAGAAGCATTTTCAGTGTGGAAGAATCCATTACTGGGGGTATAGGTTTAAGGTGCGCAGGGCAAGGTTTAAAGGAGACGTACACAGCAGGTTTTTTACACAGAGGGCGATGGGTGCCTGGAACTCACTGCCGGGGGAAGTAGTGGAGACAGATATGATAGTGAGTTTCAAGGGGCATCTTGACAAATAAATGAATAGGATGGGAATAGCGGGATATGCTCCCCGGAATGGTAGGGGGTTTAACTAAGTCGGGCAGCATGATCAGCGCAGGCTTGGAGGGCTGAAGGGCCTCTTGCTGTGCTGTAATTTTCTTTGTTCTTTGTCCTTTGTTCAAAGCCAGAAAATCCCACCCAAGGTCAATGGATATTTGCATGGTCCGTATCCAGCCCACTACACTTCCCATGGCAACGGGAATTTTGAGGGTGAAATTTGGTGACAAAAAACAATGGAGGAAAATTTCACTCTCAAAATTTGGATACATGCAGATATTGGCCTAACATCTGTCATTGAGAAGATACTAAAACACACTCATTAGGAAATTAATAGCAGGACATTTAGAAAATCATAAAACAATCAAGCAAAATTAACATGGCGTTCTGAAAGGGAGATTGTGTTTACCAGATTTATTAGAGTTCTTTGAGGATGTAAAAGGCAGGGCAGATAAATAGAACCAGCTGATGTATCTTCCAAGGGGAATTATTAAGGTTACTTAACAAGGTTATTGCATGAAGCAAGAACTCATTGGCTTTGGGATAATATATTAGCATGGATAGGGGATTAACTAATGAACAAGAAACAAAACTGGGATAAATAATTTATCATCAGTTTACCAACTGTAACGAGTAGGACACCACAGAGATAAGAGTTGTGCCTCAACTATTTATAATCTATTTTAATGATTTGGATGAAGGGACAGAATGTGTAGTAGTCAAGCTTGGTGACAAAAAACAATGTAGGAAAGCAATTGGCAAGAGGGCACAAAGGCTGGAATTTTCACTCCTGGATCTGGAGTGATGTTGGGAGAATTCCTGGTTCCATAAATCTGACTCAGGAAAAAGTGCATCAGGATTTTGGGTGAAAGTATGGTGGCAAGCAATCCTTGAAACAGTATGGCGATTGCTGGCCAGACCAGGACCTCTGCAGTACTGCCCCACCAACGCCCCCCCCCCACGGCCCGGTCGCCTTTGCAGGCTGATTCCCGCCCCCCCCCCGGGATACACCCCCAGCCCACCCTGATCGCTGGCCTCCCTCCTGACCCCATCAAACCCAATGGCAGAGTAGCAATGGAACACCCCCACCCCCACTGATGGCTCCTTAGGCTCTTCCCCATATGCCTTGTATCTAGGCTCTGCCCCCAATAGGTCCCACCCCATTGGCACTGCCCCATGCCCAGTGAGCAGTGACATGGTGCCCCATGGGCATGGGCACTTTGCCCCTTGGGCAGTGCTGGAGGCACAAGCAGGCATTGCCAAGTGCCCAAGCCAAGGGGCACCCCCCCCCCCCACAAACACCCTAATTAGCCCCTCTTCATTCCAGTGGGGTCAGGCTGCCAGCTCCTCAAAAGTGGGGAGCTACTGTAATCCCTGCTGGAGTGAAATACTCTGACAGAGTGGGAGAGGCTAGCAGGCCCTGAGAATTCAGTCCTGGGCCGGCTAATAGCATTTAAATGGTCGGTAAAATATCATTTAAATGCTAGCCCAACGTCCCCGTGATTTCTGGCATGGAGCAGTACACACTGGAAATCTAGATCTGGAAGATGGTAGCGGGGCAGGAACTCTTACGCATATCGTATGCATTGTTCCCTGTGTGATACTCCTGGCCCGCTGTGCTAAAAAATTAGTGCAGCAAGATCGGCGAATCACGGCCTAAATGGCTATTGATGAATTCACTCTTCAAAACACAACTCACTCTCAGTGATAAAAGCCGTCTTTAGCTTCCTTTAATTCTCAATTATTTAAAGGATGAAAGTTTTAAACACCTTAACAGCTTGACAGCTTCAATGAACTTTGATGGCTCTAATGAATTTTGACAGTTCTTTTTTGTAGCTCCCTTTGACAGATCTGTTAATAGCTGTTTTTGATATCTTTCTTGAGAGTTCCTTTTGACAGCTGCCTAAGACAGCTGCACTTTAACATGTGTGGGTGCCTCCTTCAAACATAGATGAAGACCCCCATTCTCCCCTGTGAAAATGGTAGGTGCTGTGTTGCAGGTATGAAACCTCCAGATTCAGGACACTTCCATCATCCTCAACCATTTTGGATAGATAATCTAATAGATTTGCAAGCTTTTGAGAGAAGAAATTCTTCCTCTGCAAGTCCTAAAAAATCTTCCAGTTATCCTGAGATTGTGACTTTATGTTATTGATTCTCTAGACAGCCTCGCAAAATGTACCCTATCAACCCCTTTAAAATCTTGTCTGTTTCAATGAGATCACCTCTCATTCTTCCAAACTCCAAATGACATTGGTCCAATTTACTCATCTTAGGACAATCCAAGGACCAATCTAGTGAACGTTTGCTGTCATGCCTCCAATGCAAACATACCCTTCCTTAAATATGGAGGCCAGACTACACACAGTATTCCAGGTGTGGTCTCACAAAAGTCCTCCATAATTGCAGCAAGACTTCTTCGTGCTCCAATTTCCTTTCAGTTAAGGCCAACATGTAATTTGCCTTCTAATTGCTTGGTGTACTTTCGCGCTGGTCTTCCATACTTCTTGAATGAGCATACCCAAAGGCTCTCCGAACGTCAATGTTTGCAAGTTACATGACTTTTAAAATATATTCTGTTTTTCTGTTTTTACGACCAAAATGGATAACCACCCCCCCGCCCAGTTCCCACATAATACTCCAACTGCCATCTGGTTATGCCCTCCCTTGACCTAGTTGTATATCTTTGTAGCCTCTCTGTGTCCTCCTCACAGCTTACATTTCCCCCTAGCTTTGTATATTCAACAACCTGACCTAGTTATTCTCTGCCTCTTTGTCAAAGTTATACATATGGATTACAAATAACTGAGGCCATAGCAGTACTTCACTCACGGAAGTCTACCAACTTGAAAATGCTTCATTTATGAATACTTCCTGTCCATTAATGAATCCTCTACCTATGCTAATATATTACCCCCAGCTCCATGAACAGTTAACTTACCTTTATTGTGGCACCTTATTCAATGTCTTTTGGAAATCCAAGTATGCTACATCTACTGGTTCCCCTTTAACTGCCCTATTAGTTACAATATCAAATAAATCCAATAAAGTCAAAGCTTATTCTTCTTTCATAAAACCACATTGACTTTTTCTGATCACATCATTGCTAAGACTTTCTTAATAACATATTGCAAAAATAAATCCCAAGTAATTCAATATCGAGTATGTTGTCAGGCTAACTGGTCTATTCCTTTATTTTGTTTCTCGCTCCTTCCCTGAATAGCAGTTTTATATTTCCAGTCTTCTGCGATTGTTCCAGGATCTACCCAATTCTGGAAAATTATAACCAGCAAATCCACTTTACCTCTTGTCAAAGTAGATACAAAAGAAAGGAACTGAAGAAAAGAAAGATTGGATTAAGAGAGAAAAAAAAGATAGAAAGAAAAAACACAAAATACGTTAAGATTTCAAATGCAAAAATCTCCTCAGACAATTCAGAATCTATAGCAGTGAGACTATACTTTCTGGATAAAAGAAGGTGGTTGGCAGTCACCAACAAATATCATGCGGTAAAAAAGGCTACTTACCCTACTAATTGCTAGATTTAGTGTCTTGTGGTGAGTTCAATGATCAATTAATGTAAATTAAAACAAAAATGTAATGAAAATCACAGAGATGTTTTGGAGAGATGCTGTCTGTGTGCAGCTCATAGAGGACTGCTAAAAATTCACCAGCAAACTGTGGTGATTTACAATTCATGGAGTATCTCTTCCCCACGAGAAGTTGCCTGCCAAGTTGCAGATTAATAATGTATGGGAGGATTTTTGAAAATGTTAATCTGTTTCTTTAACAGTACTTCTGAAACTCTGCACTAGCACATGTGAAATACTGTACAGGATGCACACAAGTGCCATATACTACCTGTAAAACTATGCCCCTCTAAGGCTCTGCTAGATCCATCACCCCCCATTTTCAGATGCTACCTATGTACAAGACAAGCTACACTTTACTCAATTTACAGCGGACTCTAATATTCACACAAGCTACTCTGTATCAAGATGAGGGCATCATAAAATATTTTAGGAACCATTTGTGTGTAAGGATTGACTACTTGATATTGAATTACTTGAGATTTACCTGATGATGATGTAAGTGGCATAACAAGTGTTCTAATAAAACTGAACTCGTTATGGAGTATGTTTCTGAAAAACTGAAAAAAGTAGCAAGCACATTTTCTCAAGGGTAATATATAATGACATTTGCCTGTTGCTCACTCTCTGAGAACCCTGAATACAATGGACTTGCAAACCCAAACTAGCTGAACTCAACTAGTTGTCTGAATGCTATCTATGTTCATTTTAACTTGGGTCCACTTTCCAAAGTAGGCAGAACTGGTGGAAATGACATTGAACGTAGGGGTCAGTAAATAGATATAAGAGCAGAATTAGGCCATTTGGCCCATCGAGTCTGCTCCACCATTCTATTATGACTGAAAAGTTTCTCAACCACATTCTACTGCCTTTTCCCCATAACCTTTGACCCCTTACCAAGAATCTATCTTTCCGTTTTTAATATACTCAATGAGCTGGCCTCCATAGCCTTCTCTGGCAGTGAATTCCACAAATTCACCACCTTCTGGCTGAAGAAATTCCTCCTCATCTTGATGTGGGATTGAACAGTAGATAATTTTGGTGATTAACATTAATATACTGTGGCATAGCCTTTGAATGTGCGTAGTTGTGTAAGATAGCAGTAATGGGGCATCCATTCATGTCCAGAAGGTGATCAGGGAGATCCATGTTCCCCATAAATTTCTACTAACTTTAGGGTGGGATTTTACTGGCATGTTCGCCCGAGGTTCGTACAATCCCGCCCAAAGTCAACAGAGAATGCTGTTCTCCAAGCCTCACCCACCCCCAGAATCGGGGTGGGCGCGTTGGTAAAATTCTGGCCTTAATTTCACCTTTTGTGGTTTGGAATATCTCTTCTATTCTAATTTTTTTTTGATATTTTGGATTGTGCTGTTGAATTAGAGAATAAAATTTCGAATGAAGGTCATTAAATGAACACACCATTGCTAGAATGAAGCTGGGATGCTGGGAGTATGTCAGACTTGTTTTTAACACTACTGAGCACATACCCAGTTAGCTGGCCTTTGGCTCTTGATTGCTTCCTTGTTGATATAATGTGGCGACACATTTGCAGCACATTACACTTCCAGGCTGAAGGCATGTGTGATGAACAATGTCATTATCATGAACAAGTGACCCAAATAAAAAGGTGAAGGTAACCATGGTGATTTTCTTATTATAAAACTGAGAGCCCGGATCTGGAAGATTGAGGAAAAGAGAGAAGGAGGAATAGTTTCAAACATTCTTCCCTATTAACCTCCAGCAGCAAATCTTATTTTCAATTCTCAGACTCCAGTCTGGTAACTTGCCTAAAATAAATTGTGTGGCAAGGATGGTTGAATCCTGATAAAGAGTTGATTTGCTAAGACGTGTTATGCTTGGGCCTTATAGAGAAAGCGAATGAGAACTGTACACTGGAATTATATGCTTGAATAAGGAACACAGGCTTTACTATGTTACAGTTCCCCGACTTCCCCATCTCTAATCCCACACTCAGATCCACTTTTGACAAGGCTTGACTTTCCCCATGGGCGCACCACTCTATGGCTGAGAAGTTGCAGCAATAGCATGTCAAGCCTGGAAGTATCAGGCAGCAAGGATGATGACAGAAAGCCGCCAGGTATGACACTCCTGAACTTATGTGCAAGCTGAACCGGTCTCACAAAGACCGCTCAAAGGAATCAGACTGGCTGTAACATTCAGAAACAATAAAGCTCAAGACATGTGACCTGTATGTTTTCAAAGCAAACAATTCTTTCATTACAAGCTAAAGGAATGTTATGTGTGTGAGAATATGGCCCTCAGTTAAGAGAGGTCTGGTAAACGTGAAGGCGGAGGTGAAGTGAATGATGTGAGGGAGGGAGGAGACTGGAGCTTCACGATCTACAGGGCAGTTTGTGCGTGCAAGGGGGCCTGGTCAGCCTTACCTATTGTGTGATGGCTGTGTAATGTAATGTAGGGAGCAGTCTGATGGTTTCTAGGATGGGTAGCAGAGAAAAGGAGAGAGTGGTGAGATGTGAGGCTGGGGAGGCAATGGCCTAATGATATTATCACCAGGCTATTAATCCAGAAACGCAACTAATGTTCTGGGGACCCAAGTTCGAATCCCACCACGGCAGATGTTGGAATTTGAATTCAATGCAAAATATCTGGAATTAAGTATCTACCGATGACCGTAAAACCATTGTCGATGGTCGAAAAAAACCAACCTTATTCACTAAAGTCCTTGAGGGAAGGAAATCTGCCATCCTTAGCTGGTCTGGCCTATATGTGACTCGAGAGCCACAACAATGTGGTTGACTCTCAACTGCCCTCTGAAATGGCTGAGCAAGCCACTCAGTACAAAGTGTGGGCAACAGATACAGGCCAGCCAGCGACACCCATGTCCCATGACTGAATAAAAAGAAATGTGACTCTCACCTACCCTCATGAAATACTTCATAGAATCATAGAGAATTCGAACATAGGAGAAACCATTCAGTTAATTACACACTTGCTTTTTGTTTGCAACCCTATCTGATTAGTTTGCAGCCCTGTAAGTTCTTCATGCACAACTATCTATCTGATTCACTTTTAAAATTAAGCATGGAAGCATTTTCAGGTATTACATTCCAGACCCCGACAGTTCTCAGTGAAAATGTTTCTTCTCATTTTCTCTCTACATCTTTTGCCAATGATTACAAATTAACCCACTTACTAGAAACAATTGTATTTTTGCCCCCCTGTTTTATCACAATCTTACCTTGAAATCTCTGTTCAGTCACCTCTTTGTCTTCTGTTTGTTACAAGAATAGGCATGACTGTGGCAATACTGTGCCTTTAGGAATTGCATTCTAGTCATTCTTTTTTGCAAGTTTTCTCAAGCAGCTCCTAGCATTTTAGTTTGTCTGTAACCAACGTCCTCTAATTGTTACTGAAGCAATATAATGGACATCATATTTATTTTTAATCTGGACTAATGTAGTGTCCTGGGATTTTATAATGCTTTTGGATTTTTTTTATTCATTCGTGGGACATGGGCATTGCTGGCTGGCCAGCATTTATTGCCCATCCCTAGTTGCCCTTGGAGGGTTAGTTGAGAATCACCCACATTGCTGTGCCACATGTAGGCCAGACCCAAGTATGGATGGCAGATTTCCTTCCCTAAAGAATGTTAGTGAACCAGATAGGTTTTTCTGATAATCAACAATGTTTTCATGACTTTCAGTAGATTCTTAATTCCAGATTTTTTAAACTTGAAATTCAAATTCCACCATCTCCCATGGTGGGATTCGAACTCGGGTCCCCAGAACAGTCGCTGAGTTTATGGATTAATAGTCTAGTGATTATACCACCAGGCATCCGCATAAGTCTTAATCAAGCTCCACCCATTTCAGGCGTGGAGCTTGATTAATAGGTCAGGTGATGCCTGGGGACAGTTTTTCCAAAGAAAAGTCCAAGTTTTTAGTTTCATTTTTCTCAGCTGCTGTTTGGATTTGAGACGAAAAGCAATAACTTTTGTTTTCCCCTTTCTCTGGAGTTGGAAATTCTGCTGTCTAAAATTGCTGTTAGATACTGGTGGAGGCCAGCAGTGCTTATGTCCCTCTTTTTGAGCCATGTCTGGAAAGGAGTGTAAGTTTTTGGGTATTGTTTGACTTGAAAAATATAGATAGCTCGCTATTGAAGTTTACACCATATTATGTTTGATTCTTGTAATTGGTAAAAATTATGCTGATGCTTTTTATAATATTTTAACTGCATTCTTAAAAAAACTTTTTGACGAAAGTTTCCGAGCGGATCATTAGAATCATACCTGGAGTGAAATACCTTATACGCCCGTGCCAAATTCAAGATTTATGTGTAAAACTTAAGGTTTAGGCTATCTTTATAAAACGTCTTGGAGTTTCTGGCCTGGATCTTAACATAATCTTTCTAAGCTCTCCTCATATGTAAAGTCACTTATTCCTGGAAAGGCCCTGATAACCCTCCTCTCTTCCCCTCCTACAGACTTCACATCTTTCCTGAAGTGTGATGCCGAGAATTGTCCACAATACTCCAGATTGTGGTTTAACCAGAGGATTATAAATTTCTAGCATGATCTTATTGATTTTACATTATAAGCATCCATTATGCACTCTAGTAACCCAGGTACATTTTTAATTACATTATCAATTTACTGTGCCATATTTGTGAATTTGTGTATACACAGAGAACACTAAGGTTGTTCTGCTCATTTTCATTTTTCAAAAAATGTTCAATTTATAGTCCAGTGTCTTTCCATATTTGTCTTCCGAAAATGCATCACTTCTCCATATAGGCCTCCATCTTTCACATTTTGCCAATGTCGCCATGCTTTCAATGTTCTTCTGAACTTCAGAATTGTTTTCATTACTATCTAATGTATTACTGAAAACCTTATAATTGTGCGCCTTACATCTAAATTTTAGGTTGTTTGAAATATTTGAAATGAGTAATGAAGCCAAAACTCCCCATTGGGGTAACACCGCTACAAACCTCCTCCCTGTCTGAAAAATTTCCACCTCATCCTCTACATCCTGTCACTTAGTTCATTCCATTTAATTTCATGGGTTTTCAACTTCTTAATGAGCTTCTTATGTGGCACTTTGTAAAAATGCCTCCTGAAAGTCTATACATATGTTTTTACTGAACTATTTTTATTTATGTCTACATACATATTTACTGTACCATCTTTATTGTGGCCAAATCTCTGCCAGTGTGTTTTTAAATGAGGGGAGAAACATGAAATGGAACACCCCAAACTCTCAACAATTTCATGATGGGGAAGGCAAGACCATCTGCTGTGGTTCCAGTTGAGGCCCTTTCATGGCCCATTTTTGGCCAACTAAAGACTGTTACCCAGCCTCCTCAATATTTAGGTTGGCGGGAGGATTTCCCAGGTGTGGGGGAAGCCCGTAGATTATCAGGCTCAGGTTTCAGGCAGGAAGTGAGGTAGTTGGGTGTTTCCCTCCCACAATTCCCCTCAGCCCTGACCTTTCCTCCCACACCCCAATCATCCACTTTCCAACCCCTCAGGCCTTTCCTACCCTCCCCATCCTGGGACCCTGAAAATCTACCTTTCGGTTCAGACCCAGGTCGCAGTTGCCAGAATCTTCACAAAAAATGGCAAGGGCAGGAGGTTTTTCCCTCTCTATGGCATATTTGGTGTCAGCGGGAGACGGTGCTCTTGCTTGCTGGTGATGGGATAATATGGTCCTGCTGTTGTCAATAGGGTTTTCCGTTGAATGTACACCTCACCACCCCTCACTCACTGGCGGGAGTGAGCCATAGGGGGGTACTGTAAGACCCTGCCAACATGAACGGCAGCAAGATTTTGGTGAAGGTGTCAGGTTCTGACTGAAAATTGATGTGTTTCGCCTTAGAGACACAGCCATGTTTTCATTCCAGATCTTCTGACACTATGTCAAAAAAAAGGGGGCGTGTGTTTGGATGGGAAAAAGATCCTGGCCCATAATGCTCTGGTACCTTTGTCAGGGTAAATCACATTAGTCAGACATGATTTGCTTTTAACAAATCCATCCCAGCTCAACTTAATCAGCAACAACTTTTCAAATGAAAGTTTATATCTTTGAAGATGGCAGTAGGTTACAATAACCTCCATCACCAATATTAGGGTGACTGGACCTTTGTTGCCTACTTTAACATTCTGCCCATTCTTGGACAGTGGCATATTAGCAGTCTTCCAGTCCCCCGGTACTACTCTTATATCCAATGAGGATTATCGTTCTGTAACCAGTATCTCTGTTATTTCATTGCTTCATTCATCAACCTAGGATGCATTCCATATGGGCCAGGTGGCTTATCCACTTTCAATAATGTTAATCCTTTTCACTACATCTTTTCTACCTACTGCCATTCTGATACTGATGTTCCTTTATGCTTTTAGCCTAATCTTCACATTATTCCCTTACGTTGTGAGGACAGAAATAAGGCATTCATTTAATATTTCAGCCTTGTCCTCCACCTCCACGTTGATTTCCCTTTGGTCCTTAGCAGCCCTCATGTCTTCCCTTGCTAACCTCTTGACCTTAAGTTTATGAATTTTTTTAGGGTTCAATTTAATATTGTCTGTTAGCTAACCTTTACTCGTAACTTCTCCTTGTCTCTATTATTAACTTTTTTCCACTCCCTCTCACGCTGCCCACAATCTTTCTGGCTATTAACCAAACCTTGTTCCTGATATTTGTGTTCTATTTTAGTTTAACTTTTATTTCCTTTGCCATCCAGGCATTTCAGCTTTGGACGCTATACTCTTTCCTATCAAAAGAATATGTTGCATTTATTTCTTCCCTGAAGGCTTTCTATTCGTGTTTTACTTTGCTGTTGCTTATTTTGGTTTACCTGTTCTGGGTACGTTCCTGAATCACTGAAAGTAGCTCTTCCCCACTTGAGCATTTTGACCTTCAAAATGTTCTTTCCTGTTGCATGAAAAAAGATTAGAGCAATAATTATGGGTGACTATAATCTTCCTGTTTTTGGGTTAATCAAGTTGGAAAGAGTAGCTATGACAACAAGTTCATAGAGTACATTAGGGATAGCTACACAGAATCATATCCTAGAATCCCTACAGTGCAGAAGGAGGCCATTCAGCCTATCAAGTCTGCACTGATCACAATCCCGCCCAGGCCCTAATCCCGCATCCCCAAGCATTTTATCCTGCTAATCCATCTGATGCTAACGGACAATTTAGCATGGCCAGTCAACCTAACCTGCACATCTTTGGATTGTGGGAGGAAACCCGAGCACCTGGAGGAAACCCATGCAGACACGAGGAGAATGTGCAAACTCCACACAAACAGTGATCCGAGGCCGCAATTAAACCTGGGACTGTGGTGCTGTGAGGCAGCCAAGCTAATCGCGGTGCCACCGTTCTGCCCCATTCCTAGAGCAACTTGTCATGGAGCCACCCAGGGAACAGGCCTTGTTGAATCTGATAATGGCTAATGAGGCAGTTCTAATAAATGACCTCAGAGTAAAACATCCCCTGGGAAGTAGTGATCGTAACATGATATAACTTAATATTCAGATTGAGAATAAGTAACGTGGGTCTGAAACAAGTGTGTGTTTAACTTAAATAAAGGGAATTACAATGAAATGAGGATGGAGTTAGCTGAAGTGGACTTGACAGATAGATCAGCAGAAAAAACAGTAAGCAAGCAGTGGCAGCCAGTTCAGGATATAATTCATGACTCTCAGCAAAAATATATCCCAGTGAGAAGGAAACAGTCTAAGTGAGGGACAAGCCAACCATGGCTAACCAAGGAAGTTAAGGAGCGTATTAAGTTGAAGGAAATAGCATATAATCATCGTAGAATTGCTATAGTGCAGAAGGAGGCCACTCAGCCCATTGAGTCTCTGACAGAACATCTTACCCTGGCCCACACCCTTGTAAGATTTTAGGTCCTGCCCATTGTTTTAGAGCTGTGACCTTTCATCAGGGCATCCTTGAGCTTTTCTTGTTTTTCATTCCAGGTCCCTCTGTGTTTTCTTTCCACTTACCAAGTCTGCTCACTAGTCAAACACTGGATTCGAAACTCATCATGGCCAGCAGTGTAAAGCAGGCATGACTGAATGGCTGCCTATTTCCCTCTAATGGAGTTGAATATGAAACAGGTGTGTAATGGGTGGCTGGTGCAGAAACTGCCCACTCAGTGTTGTCATCAAAGACAAACTTCAAATTACTTAAACAGCCATCTTATTCTCCATACTGTTTTGAGATGGTCCTGAGTTGAATTACTCCTGTGCTTAGCTACATCACAGCAGTTATAATGTGAAGTACTTTGAGATAGAACATAGAACTTAGAACAGCACAGGCCCTTCGGCCCTCAATGTTGTGCCGAGCTATGTCCAAACCCAAGATCAAGCTATCCCACTCCCTATCATTCTGGTATGCAGCATGTGCCTATCCAATAACTGCTTGAAAGTTCCTAAATTGTCCGACTCCACTATCACAGCAAGCAGTGTATTCCACACCCCAACCACTCTCTGAATAAAGAATCTACCACAGACATCCCTCCAATATCTCCCGCCATGAACCTTATAGTTATGCCCCCTAGTAACAGCTACATCCACCTGAGGAAATAATCTCTGCATGTCCACTCTATCTAACCCCCTCATCATCTTATAAACCTCTACCAAGTCGCCTCTCATCCTCCTCCGCTCTAAAGAGAAAAGCCCCAGCTCCCTCAACCTTTCCTCATAAGACCTACCTTCCAAACCAGGAAGCATCCTGGTAAATCTCCTCTGCACTGTCTCCAATGCTTCCACATCCTTCTTACAATGAGGTGACCAGAACTGAACACAATATTCCAAATGTGGTCTCACCAAGGTCCTGTATAGTTGCAGCATAACCCCACAGCTCTTAAATTCAAACCCCCTGTTAATAAACGCTGACACACTGTAAGCCTTCTTCATGGCTCTATCCACTTAAGTGGCAACTTTCAGAGATCTGTGGATATGAACCCCAAGATCTCTCTGTTCCTCCACATTCCTCAGAATCCTGCCGTTGACCCTGTAATCCGCATTCAGGTTTGTCCTACCAAAATGGATCACCTCACACTTATCAGTTAAACTCATCTGCCAGCTTTCGGCCCAGCTCTGCATCCTATCAATGTCCCTTTGCAGCCTACAAGAGCCGTCAACCTCACCCACTGATCCACCAATCTTGGTGTCATCAGTAAATTTAGTAATCCACCCTTTAGCCCCTTCTTCCAATTCATTGATAAAAATCACAAATAGCAGAGGACCCAGCACTGATCCCTGTGGTACACCGCTGGTAACTGGCCTCCAGTCTGAAAATTTTCCTTCCATCACCACCCTCTGTCTTCTATAAGACAGCCAGTTATTTATCCAATCGGCCAAATTTCCTTCTATCCCACAGCTCCTTACCTTCTTCATGAGCTTACCATGGGGAACCTTATCAAATGCCTTACTAAAATCCATGTATATGATATCAACTGCTCTACCTTCGTCTACACACCTAGTTCCACCTCAAAGAATTCAATCAAATTTGTGAGGCAGGACTTACCTCTTGTTTCAATGTGATGTTTCATTGATTTTAAAAATCAAGTAGCAAAGTTTAAATTTGAGGCGAACTTCTATAGTGCTTATGTTACTGGAATGGTGTGCTAGTTCAAATGAGTTCAAATCCCACCACGGCAGGTAGGGACTTTGAATTTAGTTAAATAAAATTTGGAATGAGAAGCGAGAATCAGGAACAGTGACCATGAAAATATTGGATTATTATAAAAACCCATTGGATTCACTAAAGTTGTTGTGGGACAAATATCTGCCCTTGCTGCCTGGTCTGGTATACATGTGACTCCCGGTCTACAGTAATGTGATTGTCACTTAATGCTCCTCTGAAATGACCAAGCAAGCTGTACAATTGTCCTCAAAAAGGAGGAGTGCTACTGCCTTCACAAGGGAGCTAAGATTGGCAACTGAAATTGGTTTTGCCACTGGACTGCCACATCCCATGAATGAACAAACAAACAAAAGAATTGCTTGACAATTTTGACCAGGTTGTGAATTGCTGGTGAATTATTGATTTTCTTTAATCTCCTGTATGTCTCCTAGGAGCCATATGATTAATGACTTCTAATTCTCTGGAAAGCATATCAGCAAGATATTATCATCATTTGAAGCTTTGTGACAGCTTCAATCTTTGTTCATGAATAGTGAAAATATATGAACAAAAACAAAATATAACATCTAATATCCAATCCATCCACACTTTACCTATTCTTCACCCTTCATTTATTCACCCATTAACGTTCCTATTCCATATCCTCTTTGCACACCCCCAACCTCCCAATGCCCCCACCACCCTGTGTTAAGGATCAGATCAGAAACTTCAAGGCGTATTGTGAAGTTAGCCTAGACCCCAACTTTTTTGATTTTGGCAATAGCGTGGGCACAAAGGATTTCACTCCAGGTATGATTCAGTTGACCCATAGGAAGCTTTTATTAAAACAAACTTTATTTTTAACAACACAGTTAAAGTATTACAAAAAGAATTGACATAACTTTTACCAGTTGAGAATTCTTAAACATGACAAGGTATAATTCTTAACAGCTGGTTACCTCTATAGTTCCAATGTAAGCAGTATCCTCATAGACATAAATCCTTCTTCAGAATCTGTACAAAACAGGTATGCTCATGCGGATGTTATGTTTCCAGTCTTTTAACCCCTTTAGATAGATATGGAAAGATAGCTGGTCTCTGACCCTCATACAGCAACCTTCAGAGAAAGATCCACCCCCAAACAGCTGAATCTCAGAGAAAGAGACTAATTTCCTGCCAGATTCCAGTCTGAAAGTCCAGAGAGAAGAAGTCACATAGGGAAAGCAACCTCTCTCTATGCATTAAAAAAAAATTACTGTGGATCTCTGAGGATCCCAAGCAGGAAACTGGGCTTGATTTCTCTGTGTAAGCCTAGCTCCACCCAGTCACATGATTTTACTAACAATCATCCTCATCAAGCCCTACGCTGCAAAACAATGGAAAACGATAAATTAACAGAACAGCATTAGTCCAGATTTAAACAAACATTCTAGCAATTTTGATACTGCAGTAACAAGATTTGCTGTCGGTTAGAGATCAAGTGGCACCGCTGTTTGATTAGACTGTTAAAAAAATCCTACACAGAAACATGACTCATACATATTTCTTAAAGGCACAATATCATCACACCTATGATCTTCTCTCTCCTCCCAAAATATATGTTCCCCCGCCACAATGATGTCTGCCCATATCATGATCTCATGGAGTCCCCTATTGATGAATTATAGGTAAAAATCTCTCCCTTCCCCCACACCCCAAAACCACCACATAATATTCCGTCAAATTCTAGTCTCTCTGTTACAGAAGAGAGAGATGGTAAGGTGGTTTCTCCCTTTTCCCACTTCCTGACCAACAACAACAGATGTGTTTTAAAGGGGAAGTATTTTAACCCCTTTAACTGCTGATTCTCAAGAACAGACAGAAGATAGGCTTTCTCATAAGTTTAAATTGAAAGAAAGACTAAATGTTTATTTCTCAACACCTGAATGTGATTGCAACAGCACTCATTCACTCATTCATACCAGGAACACACATACAAGAAAAGATGACCACAAAAGAGGTAACTTAGATTTTTTAAAGAGTCTAAAAGTTTCTTTTACTTGTAGTTTTTGAGATGATAGCTGGAAATTTTGCAGGGCCTGATGATTTGCTTTTGGTCCACTGAAGACTGTGGACTTATGAAGTTTCTAGTGATGAATTCACAATGGCTTATTTCTGTTAACTGCTGGTTTCTATGTTGGTCCTGCAAATAAGAAGGAGAAAGAATAGTCCTGATTTCTCAATCTGTTAGAATGTTACGCAGGGTCCTGTCTTTTGCTGGGAGGGTTAGTTACCCTCTGTGGTCTCTGTCTTCCCTGCTGACTATTTTGGGCTGCTTCTCAAGATGCAAGATAACAAGTTACTTCTTACTATAAGCTAGTTTCTGTCATATGACCACCGTATCAGTGTTCCCATTCCCTGACAATGTTAGCCTTGATACACAATGCGATTTGAAACTTGGCCATTGGGCACATTTTATGGAATTTTGGTTTGCAACCTTTAAGCCTATATGGCCATTGTATGCCAGTTTTGATCAGTATTTAGACATTAATAGCTGTAAAGTCCACAGGAGAAATTTGTTGCATGTTCAATGTGTTTGACAGAGGAATGTTCAATCTACACTTTAATGTTCTGACCATGCAAGGAAGACTACTTGTAGCCTTGGACAGTCTCATGTATATTAGCAGTCAAAGCTGGGAGGTCACCTGAGCCACTTGCCTCCACCTTGTGTCAAAAGTAAAGTATCCACTTTTTCAGAAATTTATGGGATACCTACATGGCGTGATACCTTAGGATCCTTAATTGATGCTCCCACTGATTTACCCTAAGCACCATTCCCTCTAGCCCCCATCCCATTAATGTGTCCTGATCATTGGTTACTCTACTCTTCCCATTGATGACCTCCCATGATCTCTTTGCCCTCCATAGATGTTCAGTTAATCCCTGATCTCTCTACCCTTCCCTCCCCATCGATGTCCCCTCGACTTAGGGTGTCTCCAACTCTCCCATTGACATTTGCATCAGTGATTATCTGCATGCCAACCCCCATCCCCCAACCTACTCCTCCGCACCAATATCTTTTTAATCTCTGATGTCTTTGGCCCTTCAATTGCTTGACACTCCCCCTTCCCCAAGCCCCCACATTGATATCCTCCCAACTTACAATCTCTCCACGCTCCCCATCAATACTGCTCCTAAGGGGTGGCACGGTGGCACACTGCTGCCTCATAGTGCCAGGGACCCAAGTTCAGCTCTTGGCTTGGGTCACCGTTTGTGCAGAGTTTGCACGTTCTCCCTGTGCCTGAATGGGTTTCCTCTGGGTGTTCTGGTTTTCTTCCAAAAGACAAGCTGGTGAGGTGCATTGGCCATACTAAACTCTCCAGTGTGCAAACAGGCATCGGAGTATGACAACTACGGGACCTTCACAGTGACTTCATTGAAGTGTTAATGTAAGCCTACTTATGACTAATAATAATAAATAAATAAAATTCATCTTCACTCCCTCCATTCCAGTGTCTTGGTCTTGGCAACAGCTCAACAGAAGGAATGTTCAAGTTTAGTTTGGTAAAGTAAAACCTCCCTAGCAAAAGACACAAGTATTGCAAAATATGCTGCTTCATTCCATGCATGTTTAGAAGATGTTGCAGGTCTACCCACTCAATAGCTGGACAATTTTTCAATCTGACTACAGACAGGAAACAGTGTAAAAATGATAAACTGATCCTCATATTAAATTTGAAAGGGGCTGAGTGAAACCAATGCTGCTGGGTTTCCTGAATTCAAAGCCACCTCCCCTGCACAACTCTTCCCTGCCTCCCCACTATTGCTGGGGCCTACAGTTCCGTGGCTTGGATCTGTGGGGGGGTGGGAGAGGGTTCCTTCCATACAGTTGACAACAAATAAAGAGAACTATCTACCACACCAAGAGGAGGATGGAAAAGTTGATGTACAGGATGTGCTAGAGATCCAGGATGTGGGCAGCATCAGCCTAGAACCGCTCAAAGCTCAAAACCAGAGCATCATTTGAACCTGTTCATCTAAAGAATAAACAAAACCAGAGTACAGTTCTGGGGACCTGGGTTCAAATCCCACCATGGCAGACGGTGAAATTTGAATTCAGAAACAAATCTGGAATTAAAAATCTAATGATGACCATGAATTGATTGTTAGAAAAACCCAGCTAGTTCATTAATGTCCTTTAGGGAAGGAAATCTGCCATCCTTACCCGGTCTGGCCTACATGTCACTCCAGAGCCACAGCAATGTGGTCGACTCTTAACTACCCTATGAAATGGCCCAGCAAGCCAGGGATGGACAGCAAATGCTGTTCTTGCTAGTGAAACCCACATTCCACGAAAGAGTAAGGAACAACTGTCCTTGTATTGGCTGTCAATATAATTTGGACAATAGGTTTTTTATAAAATGGTAACAGTTGGCAGACCTGTGAAGCAGGAAAATAGCCACTTTGATCCAAGCCTCCGGAAAACTAAGTATGAGTAGATTAAAATGGCACAGCTTCAATTGGCCAAACTGCATTTTATCTGCATCCTCTGCATCTTGTGGTGGAACAATTTTACTCACCAAGCTAAAGCATTCTGAATGTTGAGGCATTGCTGATACCGGTATTTATGTTACTATTTCACTTGGGTGCAAGGAGACAGGTGCGACTAAAGGGGCTGTGTTTTTTTTCCTACTCCTTTCTATTAACTAGCCCTCACTCACTATGTCCGGGGATCAGTGAGTGAATTGTCTTCAGAAGAAAATTATTTGCTGCATCGAGGATTTAAATAAGATGTTTTTTAACAGTGGAGCTGGATCATGAGCGTAAAATAGGCCTTTTCATCCATCGCTATGCAGATAGTCGTAAGAAGCTTCTTATAACTATTGACTTAATCAATGAGATGTGGAGATAGGACCCAGCTAGCAGCTTGTGATAGCAAAATACATAGAATATTTAGTAATACATGTATGCAATCCTTGGCATCTTACAAAAGCAACAATATCTTATGTTCATACAGTGCCTTTAATGCAATTAAGGTTTCCCAAGGCATTCACAGGATCAGCAACATTAGACACCAAACATCATGATGTGGAGTTGCTGGTATCGGACTGGGGTGGGCACAGTACGAAGTCTCATAATACCAGGTTAAAGTCCAATAGGTTTATTTGGTATCACGAGCTTTCAGAGCGCTGCTCCTTCATCATGTGAGTGGAGAGTTGGATTCACAAACAGAGCAGACATAGACACAGACTCAATCCTGCAAATGAGTCTGTGTCTACATATGCCCTGTTTATCTAGCAATTAAGTCCAGAAGTAGGGATACTGCCACTGTGCCACAAGAGCTCCTTACTTACATACGTATATACCAACATCCTTCTATTTCTGCAACTCCTTTAGAGTTTCTCCCTTTATAGAGTCATAGAGGTTTACAGCATGGAAATAGGCCCTTCAGCCCAACTTGTCCATGCCGCACTTTCTTTTTTAAGACCCTTACACTAATCCCAATTGCCAGCATTTGGCCCATACCCCTCTATACCCATTGTATCTATGTAATTATCTAAATGCTTTTTAAAAGACAAAATTGTACCCGCCTCTACTACTACCTCTGGCAGCTTGTTCCAGACACTTACCACCCTCTGTGTGAAAAAATTGCCACTCTGCACACTTTTGTATCTCTCTTCCCTCACCTTAAACCTATGCCCTCTTGTTTTAGACTCCTCTACTTTTGGGAAAAAATATTGACTATCTAGCTGCTTTTACCCCTCATTATTTTATACACATCTATAAGCTCACCTCTCAGAGTCCTACGCTCCAGAGAAAAAAGTCCCAGTCTATTCAGCCTCTCCTTATAACTCAATCCATCAAGTCCCGGTAGCAGTCTAGTAAATCTTTTCTGCACTCTTTCTAGTTTAATAATGTCCTTTCTATAATAGGATGACCAAAACTGTACACAGTATTCCAAGCGTGACCTTGCCAATATCTTGTACAACTTCAACAAGACATTCCAACTCCTGTATTATGTTATCCATCTCTCATATTCCTGCTAAAATGAATCACCTCACGCTTCTGTGCTTTGAACTTCATCTGCCACTTGTCAGAAAAAAATTCTTCTTGTAAACCCATAAGCAGTAAGCATGTTACATGAAATTTCTTGAGTTTTGCTTCTTGCTGTTTGATGCTTCGGAAAACCCATCAACCCCTCCAAAAATATGCAGGTTAGATTGATTGGCTATACTAAAATTGCCCCTTAGTGTCCTGAGATGCGTAGGTTAGAGGGATTAGTGGGTAAATATGTAGGAATATGGGGGTAGGGTCTGGGTGGGATTGTGGTCGGTGTAGACTTGATGGGCCAAAATGGCCGCTTTCTGCACTGTAGGGTTTCTATGATTCTATATATGAGCTTGCTTTGAATAGCTATTTATCACAGTGAATAGAACAAAGAACAACACAGCACGGGAAACAGGCCCTTCGGCCCAACAAGCCTGTGCTGCCATTTTAACATTGAGTGCCTTCCTCTACCTATGACCTTTGTCTACGCCTACTAGGGAAGATTGAGGGAAGACTAATTTAGGGATAATTTGTTACACCAGTCAGCCCGAGAGCACGTTTTTGGGGTGTGGGAGGAAACCGGAACACCCGGAGAAAAGCCATGCAATCACGAGGAGAATGTGCAAACTCCCGCAGACACTGGCCCAAATCCATGTATCTGCACAGCAAACAGTGATAGTCACTGAGCTGTCGTGTTGCCCGTCAGATGGTCCAGTTTAAGCGTACACTAACGACGTGAAGCACTAGGCAACTCTCGAAGCAACATAGGTTCAGTGAAATATATGTGCAGCCTCTCCACATTGTAGCTGGCCATTCCCATTGTACTGATGGCATCTTCTTTTCTACTGATTTTTTCTTTAACTTCCCATTGTATTGATGGCATTTAAGATTCAATCACATTGCTGTGGGTCTGGGATCACATGCAAGCCAGACCAGCTCATCAGTGAACCAAATGAGTGAACAACAATCAATATTAGACTTTTAATTCCAGAGTTTTCCTGAATTCAAATTTCACCATCTACCATGGTGGGATTTGGAATTAACTCCCCAGAGCACTACTCAGGGTCTCTGGATTAGTAGTCCATCAACAGTACCACTACGCCACTCCTACCCCTGCATGACATACTCTACACTGTTTCACTGCATCTTCTACATTTTTGTCTAACTCTGGTCACCAGAGATAGTTCTTTGCTAGACTCTGCCAATTCCACTGCTAAGTGTTGCTCATGTAGATCAGACAGCAACTGTAACTTGTACTTCTCAGCAATGACAACTTTGGCTGTGAATCAACCCTATCTAATCATCAAGTTATAGAGTCATAGAGGTTTGTCTTGCATGGAAATGGGCCCTTCAACTGTCCAGTTTTTATCACGAAGCTAATCCCCATTGCCTGTGTTTGGCTCATATCCCTCAAAACCCATCTTACCCATGTAACTGTCTAAATGCTTTCTAAAAGACAAAATTGTACCCGCCTCTACTACTACCTCCGGCAGCTTGTTCCTGACACTCATCACCCTCTGTGTGAAAAAACTGCCTCCCTGGATTCTTTTCTATCTCTCCCCTCTCATCTTAAACCTATGCTCTCTAATTTTAGACTGCCCTACCTTTGAGAAAAGATATTGACTATCTACCTCATCTGTGCCCCTCATTATTTTATAGACTTCTATAAGATCACCCCTAAACCTTCTATGTTCCAGGGAAAAATGTCCCAATCTATCCAGCCGCTCCTTATATAACTCAAACCATCAAATCCTATTGCATCCTAATAAATCTTTTCTGTACTCTTTCTCGTTTAATAAAATCCTTTCTATAATAGGGTGACCAGAACTGTACACAGTATTCCAAGTTTAGTTTTACCAATGTCTTGTACAACTTCAACAAGATGTCCCAACTCCTGTGTTCAATGTTCAGGCCAATGAAAACAAGCATACCAAATGCCTTCTTCACCATTCTATCCATCTGCGACTCCACTTTCAGGGAGCTATGAACCTGTACCCTGAGATCTCTTTATTCTATAACTTTCCCCAAAGCCTTATCATTAACTGTTAGAACTTTATAAATTTCTATGAGATCCTCTCTCACACTTTTCTAATCTCCAGTGAATATAACCCTAACTGACTTAGTCTCTCCTCATACGACGGACCTGCCGTTAGCCTGGTAAACTTTCGCTGTACTCACTGTAGCAAGAACATCCTTCCTCAGATAAGGACACCGAAGCTGCACACAATACTCCAGATGTGTCTTCACCAATACTCTATACAATTGCAGTAAAACATCCCTATTCCTGTAATCATATCCTCTCACTAGGAAGGCCAACATACCATTTGCCTTCTTTACTGTCTGCTGTACCTGCACTCTTACTTTCAGCGACTGTTGCACAAGGATGCCAAGGTCTTGCTGATTATCCACCTCTCTCAATTTACACCCATTCAAATAATAATCTATCTTCCTATTAATGATATTGAAGTGGATAACATCACATTTATCCACATTATATTGTATCTGCCATGCAGCTGCCCACCCGCTCAATCTGTCCTATTTACTTTGAAGCATCTTTGTGTCCTCTTCACAGCTCATCCTCCCACCCAACTTTGTGTCATCTGCAAACTTGGAGATAATACATTTAGTTCCTTCTTCCAAATCCAAAGTTGTGGAATTCTATTGCTGCTCAAAGCTTATTCGAAATGTCTTTAGCAGACTGCCCTTTGATCTTGTTGGGGGAGCAGTTTCTTCAGTTTAGAACGGAGTTGAGGAGGAACTTCTTCACTCAAAGGGTGGTGAATCTCTGGAATTCTCTGCCCATTGAAGTGGTGGAGGCTGCCTCGCTAAATATTTTTAAGACGCGGGTTGATGGGTTTTTGATAAGCGAGGGAATTAAGGGTTATGGGGAGAGGGCGGGAATGTGGAACTGAGCCACGACAGATCAGCCATGATCTTATTGAATGGCGGGGCAGGCTCAAAGGGCTAGTTGGCCTACTCCTGCTCCTATTGCTTATGTTCTTATGTTCAGCAGCTCAGACATCCCTGGGTCAAAAATATTGCCCTTTCCTTTCCCACACTGCCTGTTTGTTATCTGGATTATCAGGATCTTGAAACACATTGTTAGTGGAGAAAAGTATCGCCCACCTCTCCATGTACAAACCAAAAGATTTGATCAGGGCAGTACCTCACAGTCTCCTAAAGATTTTTGTAGACTGCCATCTTAGATGGTCAGCCCACCTGCCTGTAAAATACACTTTTATTTAGGCCAAGTTTTTGAGCCTTTTTCTCACACAAAGAGCACCCACAGGTTCCTCGGCTGGTTAGCCAGGGGCTGTCCCTACAGACTGTAACAACTGTGCTGACAAAAATTCCTCGTGGAAAACATGCACGTTGGTGACAGAGAGACTGGTTTAACTTGTATGTCCTTCTGTACGGAAATACACACAAGCCCACAAGAGAGCGCTATTGTAGGAGCTTATGTAACTTAGTAGTGCAGAGTGATAGGTGAATAGGACTTGGTGGGAGTAAGAACATGGTCAAGAAATGGGGTTGAGAAACTTAGCAGCCATGATTGAATGGCAAAGCAGACTCAATGGATTGAATGGCCTGATTCTGCTCCTATATCTTATGGTCGGGATTTGAGGCTTTTGGATAAGAAGTGTATTTATTAGCATCACAAGTCAGCTTACAATAACACTGCAATGAAGTTACTGTGAAAATCCCCTAGTCACCACACTTTGGTGTCTTTTCGGGTACACTGAGGGAGAATTTAGCATGGCCAATGCACCTAACCAGTACATCTGTTGGACTGTGGGAGGAAACCTGAGCCCCTGGAGGAAACCCATGCAGCCATGGGGAGAATGTGCAGATTCTGCATAAGCAGTGACCCAAGTTGGGAATTGAACCCGGATCCCTGTGAGGCAGCAGTGCTGAGCACTGTGCTACCATGCCACCCTCAGGTTTATGGAGGGTAGATGTGGGGACCACCAGGAATGCGTTGGAATAGTCACATCTGAAGAGAACAAGAGGCCTGAATGAGAGTTTCAGCAGCAGAGGAGCTAAGGTAGGGTTGGCATCCGGCAAAGGAAGGTTGTTTCTCTTTTATTTTTTTTCTTGTTGCTCGGCTTTACATTCTAACTTTTCACTTATTAACAGATATATACAACGATAACTGTTTTACCACTGAAGAGTAGGGGTGTTTTCCTGCATTTATCCCTTAACTCTCACCATTCAAATAAATGATCTGGTTTTTAATCATTTGGCGTTTGTGAGATCTTGTCTTGAGCTCACTGGCTGCCGCAATACATGTGTTACAACAATGACTCCACCACCAAGGCACTTGACTGGCCATAATAACATGCCTTTAGCAGAAGTTTGGAAAGGCGCTATATAAATGAAAGTCTTTCTTTCGCTAAGGGGAGCTTTACTGAATCGTGTTTTGCAGTGGGCTTTTGTTTAAATTCCAAACCCTTTGAAACCATGTTAAGGTATAATTATTATTTTAAAGGTATTTTAGAAGCACTTTTGGGAATCTTGCAAAATGCTGCATTCAAACCGAGGCGTGTACAGCTGCCGGAGTTCTCTTGTTTTTAAAATTGAATTTGACTAAAAGCACACGGCTTTTACGGGGGAGCTTTGAACCAGTAATAAATTATGCAGCATGGATCAGATCTGTAGTGCTGTGTAAATTGTGGAGGATCTTTTCTGCATCATTTCTTTTAAGAAACAACAGATGCAAAAATTCTGCATCTTTTCTGTGAATAAAACAAAAACTGCTTCCTTTGGTAAAAGTTGAAATGCAGTTCATTTGCTCTCCTTTATGTTCATCTGTGTATGTGTGTGTGTGTTGTCCATGATTATAGCCAATTTTGGTAGACTTCAGATAAGCACAGGGGGTTCTTAAAGCAAAACCCCTTTGACAGATGGGGATGGTGTGATCCAGGAAGTGCAGTTCATGCTGAATAAATCAGCTGACATGCTCCATCTCCCCGTCTAGATGGAATGAGCCTTCGAGCTCGCTGAACAGATAGATACGGGGAGGCACAGCTTCAGAGCACACTCCGGGGCTGAGGCTGCTGGAAGGGAAGGGAACCGCTGGCAGCTCGGATAAAGAAGGATTTTTGTTTTTTTTTGCTTTTGTAGGGTGGTGGGACAAAAACAACGCCTATATATAAATCTCCAGCCATGGCTTCCAATTTTAATGACATAGTGAAGCAGGGATACGTGAAGATCCGCAGCAGAAAGCTGGGGGTAAGTAGAAGATGCGATGACAGTGGCGTGAAATGTGCTGGAGGAAAATATTTTTAATTGGGTATGAAAGCTACCAGCCCTGGCTGCCTTGTGCACACACACAGGGTGGGCTCTGGACAGTGATAAGAGATTGTCGCTGCAACTGTGCCTTGATCAGTGGTGTTCCCGTACAAAAGAAAATCAGCTTGTCACATATATAACTTAGTGGGCGACTGAGTGCGTCTGCCCACTGACAGACAGTGCAAAGTTTGTATTATGGATTGCCCTACCCAGAAATGTTGCCGGGAAAACAAAGTTAAGGATTGCATTAAATGTACAGTAGTTTTCTTCTAACCCAGTTCTATCTCCATACCAGCTGTGCTTCCAGTTTGTGCCAACCTGCAGCCACTGTGATGCGTAAGGGCAGCTGTGATTCAACGTAGTATCTTATGTATTGTTAATCTTCAACCAAAAAAAAGGACTGGGTTATTGATTATTAATTTTAATCACATTTTGTCACCTTTCAGCTGTCAGGTAATGCAACACTTCCACACCATGGGATATCTGCAGTAAGTTCTAACCCGTTGGCAAAGTTATTTTGAACTAAAAATGCAAGAATGGCTGGGATTTGTGGTTATGTGCTTCTCTTCAGCACTTTGCTCCCATTAGGTGGTGTTCACCATATGTACAGTGGATCTGGTTATATGCTCCCAGGACCAAATGTGTCGCATTGGGCTGCTGTGTGTTTTATTGCTTATGGCTTTTATTGCCAATGTGTAGCACCAGAGTGTCACATTAGAGGACTATTGTGTGTGAATGTGAGTGCAGCAGTAGGACAACTAGAAGCACCGACGTGCCATTACAGCAGAAAGGGCTATGGTACATAGATTCTGAGTACTGTAGTACAGTGACTGCAGGAACTCGTATCAGTAACAGGCACTGAAAGGCAAGAGGGCTGATCAGAGGTTGCGGTTGAAAGAAGCCTGACCTTTGGAAAAAAAAAATCTATCCTGGCTCTTCTCTAAATGAAAGCGGCCAAGTTCTTATGACAGTCTCCAATTTTGTGAAGATTATTTGCACTTTCACACCAGCTACCCTTTGCTCCACACAATTGGAAACAGAACTAACAACTGTGCAGTCTAACATTTGCCAGATCTGGAATGGCATCATGTTCTGAATATCCTTCAGGATGGCTAGAACTAAGAAATGTGTGTTTTCCTCCCCAAATACTGTCCCTATTTCGCTGCTAACAGTGGAATTGCAGCTTGATGAATGTGTTTCCAATCTGTGATTAAGATTTGTGTGGACTGTGCTACGGTGCTCGACAGACTCTTTGCACATGTTCGTTTATCTAGCTTATAGCAACTTTGGCCGCGTTTTGCTGTGCAGGTCAATGATGTGTGACATGTGCAAGGCTTCAATTTGCAGGCAATTGCTGAGAGGAAGTCTTGTGAAATCTGTGCTGTCTCGGGCAACTTGCCACGGTTTGAGATACCGCCGTGTAAGGAAGTGATGCAAGTCTGGGTACAAGCATCTTGAAATGAGAAGGATGAAAAATCACTGGCATTTCCTAAAGGTTACATGAACAGTAACCTACTGTGGAAACTGAGTTGTAAACATAGATTTTTTTTTTGTTGTTTCGCTTAGACCTTTGCAATCCCTACTGGTGTGGATAGTACTTTGGGTCAAGTAAATCTCTTTCAGGCCTACATATAAAAACAGTTCTTTTTGAACCAGTTTGGAAATTTGTGCTTCTGAATGTGTGTGAAAACTGTATGGTTACCTGTAGAAAACTCTAAGACTGTCATGTTGTCAAATACAATTGCTGTAACCACATTTGTTAACCTGCATGCTCTTCTGAGCTGGCATCTTTCTTTGATCACCTCATTTATAGACAGAATTAGATATCCAGTGTTTGCATTTTTTAGGGGATACTGTGTGGGGGTGGGTAAAGGAAATTGAGAGTATGATTTTGAGTCGTGGTGCCTGCTACCTATCAGAATGACAGCATCTAAAATGGCAACAGACTCTGAGTCTTCTGCAACCCTTCCAAGTGTTTAAACTCCAAAAACACCATCAACATTGATAAAATCAGGTGGCTGAAATAATATTGGGGATTTACAACAGATGTTGGCATCCAGGCCTGTGCCTCATTAGGGACATGAGGTGTGTATCAGTAATAACTACAGTGTTGAGATTAACCTACTTAATGACACAAGTCTTAGCTGCTGTTTGCTTTCTTGAGTGAATGTCTAGATACTACAGAGTCTCCCTTATTTTGAATGATTTCTATTCATAATGCAAATAGGTTTGAAAGAATTGAGTTTCCATTTTTACTTGTTACACAGTTCTCTTTGCTTCATTGTACTTGGGGGGGTGGTCAGGGAGATTTCAGTGAGTATATCCAGTGACTGCGTGAATCAAATGAACCAAGAAGCTCTACGCTCAGTCCTAGTTTATGATGAACTAGTTGCCTTCATGTGACTCAGATGCACCATGATTGGGCTCAGTGCCCCAGGGTGAGGATGTGCTTTATAGAATCATAAAATCTACAGTGCAAAAGGAGGCCATTTGGCCCATTGAGCTTGCACTAACAACAATCCCACCCAGAACCTATTTCCGCAGCCCCACATATGTACCCTTCCTAATCCCCGTGAATTGATGGGTAATTTATCGTAGCCAATCCACCTAACCAGCACATCTTTTGGACTGTGGGAAGAAACCAGAGCCCCCTGAGGAAACCCATGCAGACACGGAGAATGTGCAGACTCTGCACAGCCAGTGACCCCAAGCCAGAATCGAACCCGGGTCCCCGGTGCTGTGAGGCAGAAGTGCTAACTACTGTGCTGCCAGGCTGTTCTTGATCACTACCCAGCAATTGTTGCTGCAAGTGTGGATGTAAACGTTGGTTGAGGGCAAGATTTGGACGTGGCAGTGGAGCATTCTGCAGTCAAATAGTTCATTAACGATCACTCTCGAACCTCCCCTGTGAATCATGGCCACTTGATTGCGATACCTGGCAGCCGCTGAAACCCATGGGAATTTATCCCAATTTGGGAGTCAAAGGAGAAGATGAGAGGATAAAATATTTCATTCTTCTGTAAAAGGTAACCAGTGATAGAGAATTCAAAGGAAATGTTCCACAACTCTGGTCAGAGATTATGCAAGTGATGTCCTTGTTTGTCTCATGCTATACAGTGGTGTTTATTCATTCTAAACTCTTCAAGAGATGAAATCTCCCTTAAAGCCAGTTTTTTTATTTGACAGAATGGGGCTATTCTTTTCAGAGTCCTGTTTTTTAAAAGCTTCTTTCACTTTTGAGCTTAGTTTTATTGTTGGCATTGTTTTAAATTTAAGACCAAATATGCATTAATCCCTCCTGAGCGGCTTTCTGCTTAAGACGGTATTTTCATTAATGATTACCTCAGTGCACTCCTAATCCTAATCCTAATCCTGCCTCCTGTCTGGGAGTTGGTTTTACTCGTGAATTGCGTACGACGTATCCCTAACTCAGCCAATTTTTGGTGTTTGTCGACAGTCAAGTATTGTAATGGTCAGTGCTGTCCAGCTTTATTCCAATGGAACAGGTATACTGACAAAAAGCGATATGGTACGAGTCAACATAACTGCTACACTGATGGGATGGAGGTGAGAGGATTTTATTTGAAATGTGCAAACAGTACCCTTATCATGCCTGCGTTGAAGAGTGTTACTCTTCCTTTTTCTATTCCTTTGTGGGATTATTTTGATCTAAGATGTCAACAATATTAAACTGAAGGATAGTCCCTTTTAAGGATTGCAAATCACTTTGCCATGGGAGAATAGGAGGGGCATTCTGGCTGTGCTTTCCTGCACGGTTTGCAGTTTCAGTCATGCCAATGCACTGAGGTGCCAAGAGGATGCCAGGTGCTTCCCCACAGGGAGGGAGGGAAAGTTGGAGACTTAGCCGTCCTCCTGGCAGCTTGTACTAACTGCTGGCAGCCTGAATGCTTGGTTCTCAAATTGTTCCCTCAAGTGAGTGCAAGGTGTTAATTGTACTTGGTGAGCACCCTGTGATTTTTTTTCTCTCTACGTTAGAAGCACTTTATAAAACCAAATTGTTATTAGTGGAAGAAATGTTCATTTTATTTTTGCAACAGTTGTACAATATCATTTGCATCGAGATGCAATGGAATAGAAGCTTGATAAGCCCACTATTTAAAAGACATGTACAGAAATGAAAATTTACAAATGAAATTTAACTTCCAGTGAATAGCCGAATGGATAATAAAGGAAGACATTTTAAGATATTTACTGTAACAAACAACCCGAAAGGACTATTGATTAAACATCATTCGTGTGGGCAACTTATCCTTTCAAACCATAGAACAAAACTTTTAACACAACTGAAAACAAATACTGACAGTTATTTGTTACACTGTCTTAAAAGCCGACACTCATTTCTTCAGGAACTAGTCACCAGTGATTCTTAACTCCTAAGGGTTTACTTCCAATTTTGCCATTCATTCCTGGAAAGTTTTAATCTCAGAACTGTCTTTCACAGTGAAGGTTTCCCCACCCCCCCGCCCCCCCCAGAAGTTATTTCGCTGGCACAAACTAGGTCAGTCTTCCAGCCTTGTTTTAATTCCTCATGAATTGGGTCTTTTCGATCTGAGCGCAAGTTCCCACGCACATTCCTGTGCGGTGAACTACAACATTCTGCTATCTATTAGCTACTTTCCCACTCCTGGATCCTGGAAGGCTAACCTTATCTGGAAGTTTTCAGGGATACCTTAAAAATTCTTCCCTTTTTTAAAGCTCATTTCCATGGTAACATGAATCACATGGAATTATATCCAAGTAGAAATGCTGATTAGTTGTCTTTGTGACCTGAACTCTCATATCTTGGATGTAAATGGACAACTCAAAATTCTCAACTATTTTCTAGGACTTTGGAGACTCACAGTTTATTCACTTGTTATTTCAGTAGCTGCTATCATTACCTCCAATTGTAAACACCTCCCCGCCTGCCCCGCCCCCCCGCGTGCGTGCACGTGCACACGCACACACACTGTTTAATCTCTAACAATCATATCACGCAGACTTCAGAACAGGTCATATGACCATTTTCATTTTTCCTTAAATTAAAGACACATGCCCAATTCATAACAATCTCATAAACCTTGTAATTATAAAACAATGTAATCATTTTATGTTCTACTTTGATCAGTAGTAAGGAACGTTACCTTGCCCAATTGAGCATCAAAGGCTCCACCTTTCAATAGTTATTTATTTGCCTTATCCCAATAGTAAGGCATAGGAAAATTCTGCTCCCTGCTGTGGCTTCTTCTATAACAAAAAGTGGATTCAGTCACCCTTATCCCTGACTTGGGAGACCGTACCTGATTCTTTCTCTGGTTTACTGCTGAAAATATTTGGGGCAGTAATGTTTGTTTCGATGTTGTTACAGCTGTGAAATTTACAAAATTATATGGTTTTATTACTTTATCATTTGATTTATGAGCGTGTTGCAGTTTGGGACTGTATCTTTAAATTTAGCATAAATGAAAGGCGTCATGTGATGCCTGAGTCTGCCTGAGAGTAAACCTTGTTCAAGATCAGAAGGCTCAGATTGTTTTATTGAGAGGGTGGGAGGGTAACAATGGGTGTTCCTAAGTCTACAATGCATAGACCACGCATCTGCCAAAGTCCCAAAAATGTGCTGTCAATATCAAGTTGCGATGTCTCTTTGTTTCTAAGATGAACGACAGTTGTGAATGAAAGATAACTGATTAGCTTGGTAGCTAAGGACGAATGCTGATGTGTTTCCTGTTGCCAAGGGAAAGAGGATAGAGAAAGGTGTTTTGAAATAACTTATAATCTTCCCAATAATCCCAGCAATATCAGAAACATGACAATTGCAGTTTTATCTTGCATAGTCTGAAGCTAACAGAGGTAGAAAGCAAGAGATTGAATTAACCAGGCTTCCACCTTAAGTGGAGAAAATACTGACTTTATCAGTCGCTATCAGAATGTGGGTAGCTAATCACACCCAATTGGAAGGTCAAATTAAAGAGACTGGAAGATGTGCCTAGCTTAGAGCCAGAGGAAGGAATCTTGCGGAAACCCTCAAAGTGAGAGAGGTTCTTGGTGTAGAAGTTGCTTAACTGGGACAATAGAAGATGCAACAAACTGAAAGCTGGGAGCAACTGTGAACACTTTGCTTTGAGACTTAATTTTGGGGAAAGTGAATATTTCTATAGTTCAACTTAATAGTTGTCTACAGAAAAATATTGTCCAATCAATACTGTTTTCTTCTAGCCATTTTATTCAGTAAAAATTCTTAAAAAAAGTGAAGTCTGATGAGCCAATTTCAGCTATTTATTTATTTAGTGAATGCAAAGCCAAGCAATAGGCTCCTCCTTTTGCAGAGTTTAAGGTGATTAGAATGCCACTTAGTCTGTGGAAGGGTGCTCCTTAGCAATGTACAGCATTGTATGTGCTTTTCACAGTGTATGAGAGCTTTGTACTGAGATAGAATCATAGAATCCTACAGTGCAGAAGGAGGCAATTTGGCCCATTGAATGCACTGACCACAATCCCACCTAGGTGCTATCCCAAAATCCCATGTATTCATTACTGGCTAGTTCCCCTGACACTAAGGGACAATTTAGCATGGCCAATCCACCTAACCCACGCATCTTTGAACTGTGGGAGGAAACCAGGGCACCCGGATGAAACTCATGCAGACACGGGGGGAATGTGCAAACTCCACACTGACAGTGACCCAAGCCTGGAATTGAACTTAGGTCTCTGGCACAATGAGGCAGCAGTGCCAACCAGTGTGCCACCGTGCTGCCGGAAGGCGGGCAATTGTTGGACTGAACAGGCCATCATGGAATGGGAAGTGAGTGCAATGCAAATGGATTCAACAGACCTTTTGGTAGTTCAATTTTTACTCTAAATGTTATCAATCTGTACGGAGATCATAACAATGTCCAGAGAATAACTGAGAGCCAGTTACCTGATAACTTTGATACATGTTTGGGCTATTCCGGCCAAAGGGTGAGGAGACACAATATAATCCTAGACTGCAGAAACAATTAACAAATTCAAACAGTTCAATTCAAAGCAAGTTCAGCTACTGTAACTCCAAATTCCTGATAAGAAAGGTATGATGTGAATCTCCAAGCAATTGCTGTGTTAGTCTGGTCTCTTGCATTCCTATCCCTGCTAATCTGCAACTAACACAGTAATGCAGGTACACATACACATTTCTAGTAAAGTATGTGCATAGTTGCCTGCTTGGGTCATGTTGTGATAGATGTCTAAAGACCTTCCCTGTCGAAATAGAATGGTCTATACACAGGTGCTATTGTTTACACGCTAAGTTATTTCAGCAAGTTCAGTTTAACATTAGGTTAGGGTTGCATTAATGAAAAAGCCCAATGCAGGGGTTGGAGAAAGTTGTTGAAATGAAAATTGGTATCACTGGTTATTTTAATTTTACAAACATAATTGCACATTCAATAGACCATTGCAGTAGGAGTCAAGTTACGAAGTTCATTTACACTTTCAAAATTGTCATTAACGACTTAATGTTTATTGCATATGAATCAAAACGCTAAGTGTAGAGTAATTGGGAACTGCCAGTGTCAAAAGGAGTAAAAGTGACGTGAGGAAAACCTTTTTCTCATCCCAACCAGAGGGTGGTTAACGTCTGGAATGACCCTCCTGAGAAGGTGGTGGAAACAAGTTTGATCAAGATATTCAGACTGCTATCTCAAAAGAGTGAACGTGCGAGGTTAAGGGAATAAGGTAGGGGAATGGGACTAGGTGGAATGCTCTCTTTTAGAGAGCCATTGCAGATTTGATGGGCTGAATGGCCTCTTTTAGCATTGAGGTGCGGAGGGATTTAGGCATCCCAGTGCATGAATCACAAAAGGCTGGTTTGCAGGTACAGCTAGTAATTAGGAAAGCTAAAATAGAATGTTATCATTGATTGTGAGGAGAATTTAATACAAAAACAGGGAGGTTATGCTTCAGTTGTACAGGGCATTGGTGAGACCACATATGGAATATTATGTACAGCATTGGTCTCCTTATTTAAGGAGAGATGTAAATGCATTGGAATCAGTATTAGAGAATATTTATTAGATTAATATGATGAATGGACAGGCTGTCATATGAAGAAGTATTGGATAGGTTAGGTTTTGTATTCACAAGAGTTTAGAAGAATAGGAGCCAACTTGATTGAAACCTTTGAGGCGCTGAGGGGTATTGACAGCGTGGGTGTGGAAAGGATGTTTTCTCATGTGGGAGAATCTAGAACCAGTGATCACTGTTTAAAAATAAGGGGGTTGCTCATTTAAGACAGAAATGAGGAGAATTTTTCTGAGTGTCCTGAGTCTCTGGAACTCTCTTACTGAACTCTCCTGCTGGAAGCAGAATCTTTGAATTTATTTAAGTCAGAGGTAGAGAGATTCACGATAAGCAAGGAGATGAAAGGTTATGGGGGGTAGGCAGGAATGTGGACTTCAGGTTACAGTCAGATTAGCCAATTATTGAATGGCAGTGCACGATTGAAGGGCCAAGTCACCCACTCCAGCTCCTCGTAAGATTCTGCCACTCCAGATTTGTTCAGAGTTGGTGTAAAAAGAATGAAATGTTCCCGCCATCACAAGACGTTCCTCCTAGCAACCTAGTTCGGAACTGATAATCTTCCAGTAAATGTTGTGAGGAGCTGAATACGAAAGCCAGAGTGTTGGACTTGGTTCTCTGACCTTTCAATTGTGAAGTTAACCTTCTTATCACGGTAATATTGGTAATCATAGCCTTCTGTTGCTGAGGCAGTTACAGGAAACATACCAGGGAAAACTTAACACTCATGGCTGATTGGGAGCAGAATTTGTACTAGTTAGTCTTCAGAGCAATGCATTACTTATGGGCCATTGAGGAGAAAGTCAAGTAATCTCCTCTTGTTAACCTGAGCTGGATAGGGGACCACTCTAAAGGGAAGGCTTGTTGTAATTGTTTTTCTCAGAAAAACTTGTCACTTTATGAGGAAATAATATTCAAGTTTTCCTCCTCTCCTCACCAGTTTAACACATTCAGGTGTTTACAAATATTTTTAATGTGAGAGCAACGTTCAATGCCTACCTCCATCAGAACCACTGTGGATTCCCACTACTGCCAGTGACACGTTACACTTGATGGGGTTGTAGGGTTGGTTGGCATGGTGACGCAGTGGTTATCACTGCTGGCCCACAGCACCAGAGATCTGAGTTCAATTCTGGCGTCGGGTCACTGTCTGTATGGAGTCTGCACGTTCGCCTCATGTCTGTGTGGGTTTCGTCTGGGTGTTCCAGTTTCCTCCCACAGTCTGAAAGATGTGCAGATTAGGTTGATTGGCCATGCTAAATTGTCCATTAGTGTCAGGGGATTAGCAGGGTAAATGTGTGGGATTACAGGATGAGGGCTTTGATAGGATTGTTGTTGTATGGGCCAAATGGCCTCTTTCTGCACTATAGGGATTGTATGATTGGCTTCTTCTACCCCCTGGTAAGATGTAATCCGCAGGGCTCAGGTGGGCTACTTAGAGATACCAGCTTTGTGGCCGGGTTTGAAGAGGGTCAGGGGGTGTGGTGGGTTTTAGGAAGATGGAAGCTTGGGGAACAGTGGTTAATGGTGGGGGTGGAGGAGACAGAAGGAAATGGAGGGTGGGGAGGAAGGTCACACATGGGGGCAATGGACAGTTGTGGTTGGGATGGAGGGCAGGTGGTGAAGTTGACGGCAAACAGAGGGGAAATCAAGGGTGGGCAAGCTGGATCCTGACTAGAACGCGGACGCAGAAGTGGGTGGATGGGAATCGAACTGTATGAATGAGAGCTGGCAGTCTCTGGAATATAAAGGAGAGTTGTCTTAGTGTGGCACAAGAGGGATGGGTTGAATAGAAGTTCATGAAGGCAGAGGAGGAGAAAGGCTTGCATATGAGGGACAGGTAACTCAGCGAATCACGAGGGGGTGGGGAGGTGGAGATTATGTTATCATCAGTGAAAGAGGAACAGGATTGAAAGAGAGATTAATGGCAATCTTGAAGCCATATCTCAGGCTATGCATAGCACACACACCATAGTCCTGTTCCAGAGGAAGGCAAGGCCTGAGAGCTGTATGGGAATTGGGCACAGCTTGGTGTGCAGGGCATGTGTTTAAACTTAGTGGTTTGCCCTGGTCTTGTCTGGCTTGGTACTCGGCTGCAGATAAGGTGGTCAGGGTTAGGGAAGGCACCTGTTGCTTGTAATTGAGGAATACATAATATAGAAGGGGTATTCAAAACTTCTGAGGTGGGGGGGGGTGTTGACAGCGAGGGTGTTTGGCGGGGGCTGTGTGGCAGGGGCATGGCCCCCTCTGTATGTGACCATGCACGCTGCCTGGAGACGGGAAGGGATGGGGTCTGTTTTGGGATTGGAGACATCACAGTGATGGGTTCAGGTGGAAGGGTTGAAATTTCAACCATGAGTTCTGTGCGATCCAGCATTACTGAGGGAGGCAGCAGAATAATGTCAGGGAACTCTGACACTGCACACTGTCGGGGTTCTGGGAAGGTCATGTTTGGACTAGCCCAAAATTTTGTTACAACCTTGGATAAGATTCCCAATTTTTGTAATGACTGGGTAAGAGGAATCAGCTGTCTCCCCTTCTTTTTTCTAACCTCTTTGGTTGATCTTAACGGAGATTTGCTAAAAATCCTTTCCTTGTGGATAATTTTTCCCAATCCAAGTGTATTTATTTTTTATAAAGAGCCCAGGCTTTCATGAGTCAAAGAGAGAGTAAGTTTATTAGTTGCTAAACATAAAGGGAAAATAATAAGGACACAACACACATGCACACACCACAGACCATTCCATTTCTACAAGAAGATCTTTAGACATCTGTCACAATGTGCGCACGCACACGCGCACACACACACACACACACACACACACACACACACACTCTCTCTCTCTCTCTCTCTCTCTCTCTCTCTCTCTCTCTCTACTGGAAATCAGATGTTAAGAGTCGAAATAAAAGTTTAAAAGAATATACAAAGCAGTCCTTGGCTTGTCCATAATGCATGGATGATGGTATGTTGTGGCTGTTAAGTTGGATGATTCCAGTACAATTTGGAGCTTTCCTTGTTGGTTTTGCAATCTATTGGAGATACTTGTTGGAGTGTCCTCAGAGGGAGAGAAGAGTAAGGTGTTCCTTGCACGTTTAACAGAGGAAGCTGGCCTTTCTTTTCTGCTTGTACCAGTGAGCCAACCTATTTCCAGTGAGAGAGTTAGCGAGAGATCCTTCTTGTTTCTTTGTTTTGCTTCTCGCTCAGTGGTTGTCAGCCAATTTTTAATCCATTTTCCCTGTGTCTATACCTAGGTGGAGAAATAGTTGCGTCTTGCGTTCATCTCAGAATGTCTTACGTATTCTGAGAGGTGGGTGTTTTTGGATGTTTGATGAGATGTAAGAAACAGGCCCCTTTATCCTCATTAACCCAGGAGATTCAAGTCCATCTTTTGCATTTCCATACCTTCCTTTCAAATGTCTTGATGTAAAGTGGGCCCTGCAGATGGCTCTGCAGTGTGAAATCCTGTGCCCTCCTCAGAGAAGGCCTCAGTATAATCCAGTTAGGAATTGTTCAGAAAGTGCTCATTTTGCAGTATCAGCCATCCTTTGGTCAGTGTCTTTACTTAATTGTTTCAAAAGAAATGCCTGTAGGTGGTTGAGGAAGCTGTAGCTCCCATTTTGTGACAATGGGAGGGACAATTGGAGGTTGGATGCTGGTCTCAAGATGAAAGTGAACCGGCACCACTTTGCAGCCCTGAGTTTGTGCCACTCTTTGAAATCCAAACTGGAGAAGAATCTGTAGGGGAAGGGTCTAAATCAGTGTAGTGGGCTGCACTCGGACACCCTCAAACTGTTTGGAGTCTCAACATTGAAATGGAGTCAGAAAACAGGAAGACTTTTGCGAGAAGGTGCTGTTGGAGCTGTTGAGCTTTAATGAGAGACAAGCAGGAGTCATTGGTTTCACGGTCCAGTGGCTTCGTTTGAGCAGTAACAGAGACGAATGTGAGAATGGAAAATGGAGGCAGCCAGGAAGGAAGCACAGTTACTGCTTATCTACCAGTTCATCAATCAAAGCCTCTCATGTGTTTTCTGCGATTGGTATTGATGAAAGGCCAAAGGGCATCCAGTCCTTGTTGAAGTACAGGTTGAGTCAGATCAGCTCACAAGATCAGAGATTGCAGCAGTGCCTTTGGTAAGATGTCACATTTCACGAACCTCTCCCAATCTCTGAGATTGAGATGTCAATTATCGTGGTCACCTCGATCTGTGAGTGTGCAAAGTGGTATCAGTGAAAATCTAATCGCACAGATGCAGCTCCAGGCAATGAAATAAGCTTTCTGTATGTGAGTGAACTATCTGCTGTATTTACCCAGTCTTCATCAATCTCTTGCATGCATCAACGCCCCCCCCAGGGGAAAGGAGGATTGAATAAATGGAGCCTGTGCTCAGTGCTGCCTTATTGACGGCAGTGATCAATTGTGGAGGAGAGGAAGGGCCCGGCATCACCTCACACAACTTCCAGAGGAGGCTCAGTCTCAGGCTGGTGGTCCAGGAGAACTGCAGCAAGATTCAGAGGATGAGGAGATTAGATTCCCCCGCCATGGAGTGAGCCTGTAAGGCCAAGAATCTATCATAGGAAAGTTTTCTATCTGGAGATAAGCAACAGAGCATGCTGTACATGTCTACATTTGTCACATTGTGTGGAAGGGTCTAACACTCCATGGACCAGGGGTATGTTCCCTGTCAGTGCCCCTGAAAGTCATTGCCATACTCAATTTATTTTGCCTGTGGATTGTTCCAGAGATTCACAGGGGTCCTTGTGGAATCTCTCAGTACCCAACACGGTATATCAAGGAGGTGACAGCTGCCCTCTACGTTTAAGGCTTACCATTGTGCAAACTTTGCACTCAGTTAAGCTAGCCAGGCGGCTAGATTTCTGAGTTTTGAAGCTCTCTTATGCTTCCCTAGCATACAGGATAAAATCAATTTTACACATGTGGCAATGAAAGCTCCATGGAAACTGCACCTGATGCCTGTTAACAGGAAAGGTGTGTGACCATCAGAATATGTTGTGCAGTCCCTGAGCATTTCCATGATACATGCATCTCCAGACATTCACATATTAAATCAGAGAAGACAGGGATGGATGCTTGGGGATAGCGTGTGACATTCTCTGAATCGCTTGATTGGTTGATACAACACAGTGCATTGGCAACATGATCCATCATTAAGCAGATCGTTCCTGAAGATGCTCTTCTGATGCTTGCAGCATTCAGGTGGGGTCTTCAACGCTCTTCCAGAGGGTCTCTCCCATCATTGTAGTCTGTTTCTCCCTTTAGGGGGCAGGTCCCTTACCAGAGGGAGGCATGGAGGAGGTTAAGAGCTCCTTGGACAATGGTGACTGGAAAGACTTCCCCCGATTAGTGATTGAGGTGCCTTTGTTCTTTTAACTTTCTTTTTTCTTCCATGACACCTTTGGAAAGAATATGCTCAAGTTATTTTGAGTATAGTCCCGAACAGTGAAAAGATTCCTGTATTCACCCCGCAGTGCACTGTTCTGTTTATCGAATAGTTACAGTCTAATTTTGCTTGATGTAGCTGCCCCTGGAAGCTTTAGTTCGTGGTGAGTTTGAGTAAGAAGTTTCAGAGCATTGGCCTGAATTGCAAACATGTTTTATATATCGATGGAAGGTGTGGAATCTTCCTCTTGCCAAAGTTGATGGGCTTTTGAATGGCTCACCACGTTCCTCAGCCCCACCCACTTTGTGACAGGGCCTTAAAATGCCACCCTGTGTGTCCTTAACATGCACTGGTTCTCCTTGCAGAATTAAAATGGCCGCACACCTCTATGGCAGTTTGGTCACAAGCAGCTTAGTGGCAGCTAAGAGGCAGCACAGCTGAAAACACAAGGAACATGGGCATCGCTGGCTGGCCAGCATTTAGTGCCCACCCTTAGTTGCCCTTGAGAAGGTGATGGTGAGCTGCCTTCTTGAAAACCTGTTGACGCACAATGCTGTTAAGAAGGAAATTCCAGGATTTTGACCCTGTGACTGCAAAGGAATGGCAATATATTTCCAAGTCAGGATGGTAAGTGGCCTGGAGGGGAACTTGTGGGTGGTGGTGTTCCCATGTATTTGCTGCCCTTGTCCTTCCAGATGGAAGTGGTTGTGGATTTGGAGGGTGCTGTTTAAAGATTGTTGGTGAATTGTTGCAGTGCATCTTGTAGATAGTACACACTGCTGCTGCTGAGCGTCTGTGGTGGAGGGATTGAATGTTTGTACATGTGGCGCCAATCAAGCGGGCTGCTTTGTCCTGGATGGTGTCAAGCTTCTTAAGTGTTGTTGGAGCTGCACCTTTCCAGGCAAGTGGGGAATATTCCATCACACTCCTGACTTGTGCTTTGTAGATGGTGGATAGGCTTTGGGGAGTCAGGAGGTGTGTTCCTTGCTGTAGTATTCTTAGCCTCTGACCTGCTGTTGTAGCCACTGTGTTTATGTGGGGAGTCCAGTTGAGTTTCTGGTGAATGGTAGTCTCAAGGATGTTGACAGTGGGAGATTCAGTGACGGTAACACCATTGAATGTCAAGAAGTGTGGAAGAGGTTTGAGTATTTGAGGTGATGGAGAGGTAACTGCCATATCTTGAAGTTGTGGCCTGTATAACTGAGGGAGAGTCAAAGAGGTAAAACTGCAGTCAGTTTATCAAGTCGAGAGAAACATGCTTAGGACATGAGTCATGGATATTAGCCACTTGCGAAGGTTTTAATGAAGCTGGTTGTACACTAGGATGGTTTTATGTGGATGTTGGGAGCTGTTATACTTACGTTGCTTGATCTTGTGGTCCTTAAAAAAGAAGTGCTTGTTAAGGTGATGGATTTTGGTGAATATAACTCTGTCCGTTCCTGCGCACATCAGCTTGTGCACAACCAGGTGCCGAGCAAATCTCTTCCTATCCTTGAGGCTCAAGCGACTTGAGGCTGAGGTTGGGCAATTTCTCAAGATTAACACATTGTCCAATGTGAAAGGTTTTCATACCAGCCATTCTAATGCTGCTGCTTGAGAATACTTGTGGAAGATTGACATTTCTCAACCATGTTTCATGAAGGACCCGGGTAGCCACAGAGAGAAAAGATTTTACATCTGGATTGGATTTCAGTTCAGGTCTCAGAGCGAAAGGTCAGTGTCCATCATGTATCATCCTACATTAGCTCCAGGTTTGGAGACATCTCAGTTTTGAAATTATTATCCTTCTGTTCAACTCCCTCCTTGGCCTTATTTCCCCTCTATAGCCTTCTCCAGCTGGACAGTCTCCAGTTCTGGTTTTCTGCGGTGTTCCTGGTTTTCTTGTCATCATTTTACTTCCGGCGCCTGTGCCTTAGGTCAAAACCTACAGGATTCTTTTGCTAAAACTCTCCATCTCTCTCTCCTTTTTAAGTTGTTTCTGAAAACCTACCTTGTATCTTTGGGCAAGCTTTTGTTCACCTTTCCTAACATCCCCTTATGTAGCTCAGTGTCAGACTTTGATACCAGCCTTAGGCTGCTCTTACTGTGTCAAAGGGGCTATATTTGGGGTGGCATAGTGGTTAGCATTATTGCTTCACAGTGCTAGGGGGCCGGATTCGATACTGGCCTTTGGGGTTATCCGTGTGGAGTTTGCACGTTCTCCCTGTATCTGTGTGGGTTTCCTCCAGGTGCTGCGGTTTCCTCTCATGGTCCAAAGATATGCAGGCGAGGTTGATTGGCCATGCTAAATTCCCCCTTAGTGTCAGGTGGGTTTTCAGCAGACAGTGGTGTGTCCTGGGTGGGACTGTTGCTGGTGCAGTCTCGATGGGCTGAACAGCCTCCTTCTGCACTGTTTAAGTTGTACATTTATTAGTGTCACAAGTAGGCTTATATTAACACTGCTATGAAATTACTGTGAAAATCCTGGTGCCTGTTTGGGTACACTGAGGGAGAATTTAGCATGGCTGATGCACCTAACCAGCATGTCTTTTGGACTGTGGGAGGAAACCGGAGCACCCGGAGGAAATCCACAGACGTGGGAAGAATATGCAAATTCTACACTGACAGTGACCCAAGCCGGGAATCAAACCTGGGTCCATGGTGCTGTAAGACAGCAGTGCTAACCAGTGTGCCACCGTGCCTTCTGTAGAGCCTGTGAATGCATGATTCTATGCTGTGTTTAACCCACCGCACTATCCATGTGCTCATATGTACAAGGTGTTAAATATTAAAAGGCTGTGGTGAAGTCTGAGACTGAGAATGGTTAATGCAGGCTCTGTGGCTACCGGCTTCCTGGTTTATCTGTGGGTGCACAGCTTAAGCTGCGACTGCTGCAGACAAACCATTATTCACAAAGATCATTTGTTTCAATTTCTGAAAGCTTGTAAGTAAATCATTGTGTGTGGTTAGATGGCAATGTTCCACAGAAATCAATGTTTACAATTTACAATAAGCATTCCGGAAATTCGGATAGCATGGCTGGACTTTGCCTGCCTGTTAGGGCCAGCATTGAAGGCGGATGGGCGCCAAATGTGGTTGCGTTTTTTAAAATTTGATTGTGGGACTTAGATTTATTGCCCATTCCTAGGAGGGCAGTTGGGGGTCAACCACGTTGCTGTAGCTCTGGAGTCACATGTAGACCAGACTAGGTAAGGATTTCCTTCCCTAAAGGACATTAGTGAACCATGGGTTTTTCTGACAATCGATAATGGTTTCATGGCCATCAGTAAATTCTTAATTCCAGATATTTTTATAGAATTATAGAATTTGAACCCGGGTACCCAGTACATTCATTGGATTAATAGTTTAGCGATAGTATCACTAGGCCATTGCATGACTCCATTATGACATGATGTGGAGAGGCCGGCATTGGGCTGGGGTAAGCACAGTAAGAAGTCTTTTAACACCAGGTTAAAGTCCAACAGGTTTATTTGGCAGCACTAGCCTTCGGAGTCTCAGGCTCCTTCTTCAGGTGAGTGAGGACTTGTGTTCTCAAGCAGGTCATAGACAGACACAAACTCTGTTTACAAGATAATGGTTGGAGTGCGAGTCTTTACACGTAATCAAATCTTAAAGGTACAGACCATGTGAGTGGAGAGAAGGCCAAGCACGGGCTAAAGAGATGTGTATTGTCTCCAGTCGGGACAGTTAGTGAGATTTTGCAAGCCCAGGCAAGTCGTGGGGGTTACAGATAGTGTGACATGAACTCAAGATCCTGGTTGAGGCCGTCCTCATGTGCGTGGAACTTGACTGTTAGTTTCTGCTCTGCTATTCTGCATTGTCCTGTGTCGTGAAGGCCGCCTTGGAGAACACTCCTGCCTGGTAATTGTCGAGCGATGTTCATTCATCCGTTGTCGTAGCATCTGTATGGTCTCCTTAATGTATCATGCTCGGTTTGGAAGCTAGTACTGCCAAATAAACCTGTTGGACTTTAACCTGGTGTTGTGAGACTTCTTACTGTCCGTTATGACCCCCAGACCAATTTTGTGCAGGGAGGACTGGGGAAGTGGGCGCATGAACGGGGTTGGCGACTCGAATTTTACAGTCAACTTCAAGGTTCCTGTGGGCAATGGGGGCTCGGTTAACTGCTGGATGGTGGCTTCCTGGTGGGACCAGGGGGACAGGACACGAGGCAGGGTTAAGGGCCCAGTCTGTCTGTCTGTCTGAGTGCAGGATCAGCCTGGCAAAAGTTTTCCTACCCTCCCCACTAACCCTCACATGATGGTGCCCCGGTTGAAGGATCCTTGCTTTAGTATGGTCTAAAAAGTTGGCGAGATGGAGCTTCCATTTTGAATAACATCCTTTCTCTCTAACTTAGCTAAATGTTGCTCCTTTCAAGCAGGAAGGCCTCTGATTGGCTGTCCAGCTTCAAGGGGCTTGAATGGCGATACTGTCTTCAGGCCAGTTAAGAAGCCTGCTTCCTACCTGACAACCCTGTCCACCAAAAATCCAGAGCCATCCCCTGCGAGCTGGTTCAGGAACTTGGGAAGAGCCTGAGGTATTTAGCATGAGCAGTTTGAGCATGAGCTTGGAGATCTGGGAGACCAGCCAATTCTAATGACTGAGCTTTATTATCACAACTCTTCCAGGGTCCCTGAATGGGCCCAGTCAGATTCACCATCCATCTGCTGTCGGCACCATACCATTTTAGGGGAAGTGAAGGCCTAGTGGTATTATTGCTAGACTACTAATGCAGAAACTCAGCTAATATTCTGGGTTCAAATCCCACCACGGCAGATGGTGGAATTTAAATTCAATTAAAAAAAAAATCTGGAATTAAGAATCCACTGACGATCGTGAAACCATTGTCAATTGTCAGAAAAACCCACTTGGTTCACTAATATGTTTTTAGGGAAGGAAATCTGCCATCCTTACCTGGTCTGGCCTAGATGTGACTCCAGATCCACAGCAATGTGGTTGACTCTCAACTGCCTGTTGAACAAGAGCATGGTCAATAAATGCTGGCCAGCCAATGTCCCACGAATTAATAAAAAATAAAGTACTGCCTGCAAAGGGAGGAAAGTAAAATTTTTTTTTGGTTGCAGTGAGTGTTTTTGGTGAATTTGCTGTTTTTCCGCATTGACGTTCATTTCTGACTACAGGACATTGGTGTTGCTGCTTCTGAATCTTTGCCCCTCATTTCTTATCATTTCATCACTCAAAATACCTATTCTGTTCTCTAATAAATTTATCTTAATTTCCATTAGTATCTCCTGCTTGGTTGTTATCTCCCCTTTGCCCTGCTCAAAGTGCCAGATTTTCTACAATAGCGTGGCTGCACTTTGCTTTTTCTCACCTGAGTTGTGACTTTTCAATCTTTACCTCCAAAAGAATTTGGGAAAAATAATGCCCGGGTGAAAGTGGAACCAAGTCAAAATGGGAAATCTAAAATGGCAAATCCCTTTGGGACGGCTGAAGTAATGGGCTAGATCTTTCTGGAACAGGGCAGCTCCTGCAATATGCTTTTTTTTTTTAACTGCACCCTTCAACACGATAAATGTGTGTGTCGGAAAATGCTGAAAATGTGAGCTGATTACAAGGGCAACAGGGCATCTGGAATCTTGTAATAAATAGAAACAGTGGTGCGTCTCCTTGATGGGATTTATTGATTGAGAAAGGAACATAAATGATAGGAAACAAACCAGGATCACAGAAAGGGAGAGAGGAAAGGAGAGACTGGAGTAAAGGCAAGGGAGAAAACGGGGCATAAATGAAAAATAAGAAAAATGGTACAGGGGTTTCAGATCCTGCTCCCTTGGCACTAACCGGTGCCCAACGAGTACTGCCCCATGCCCTCAACCTCCCAGAGGGGCCTCAGTGGCCTCTAGCCCTACCATCAAGGCCATCACAACAGGTCCCCATTAATGGGGACCATACATGATCCTTCCATATGTGAGGCCCTGTACTGGCAAGTACACTAAGGCAAGTGAGCCCAGGCGATTGCATCCCAGGTTCACTTGTAATTCTCAAATCACAAGGCTGTTCTCGCTGGATATCTGGTGGCAGTAAGATGGCGAGAGGCAAAAAAATTCGGCACAAACCTAATTTTTTTAGCTTCTCGCCATCTTACTGGCTCGCCACACCCACCAATCAGCAGGGTGAAAAGGTAAGATTTTCCCCCCAGATTGTGAAAAATCTGCTAAGTGTTGGACTGAATCATAGAACCCCGACAATGCAGAAGGAAGTCATTCGGCCCATCGAGTCTGTACCCACCTCTGAAAGAGCATCTTTCCCAGGCAAGATTGAAAGGTTTAAATTGTTTCCGCTCTGGCTCAGAGAAGCCGATTGGCTGTGCGGTAACAATTTGAGGCTGGAATTCCCTGGATGTTCACGCCCTGCTCTTGTTGCCAGAGAGGACGGTGAATTTGGCGCTCAGCCAAATCTCTGTTCACTGCAGCGGGACAGGAGAATCCCACTGGCGTGAACAGCCAGAGAATCCCACCCAAGTGTGTCGTGGAAAGAGTTTCTTACACTCTGGCTTTGCCAGCCCTAACTTTCTGTAGTGAGTTCAATGGATAGTTAGTGAGCAATCCCCTCAGGTTTTCAAAGGGAACAGGGAAACCAAGGATGGGAGGCTGTTAGTGCAAAAACAAATGGCAGAGCAGTGTAAATGGACCCGAGAAAGTTCATAGAACCCTACAGTGCAGAAAGAGGCCCTTCGGCCCATCGAGTCTGCACCGACCACAATCCCACCCAGGCCCTACCCCTACACATTTTACCTACTAATCCCTCTAACCTAAGTATCCTAGTACACTAAGGGGCAATTTTAGCATGGCCAATTAACCTAACCTGCACATCTTTGGACTGTGGGAGGAAACCGGAGGAAACCCACGCAGACACAAGGAGAATGTGCAAACTCCTCACAGGCAGTGACCCAAGCCAGGAATCGAACCCAGGTCCCTGGAGCTGTGAAGCAGCAGTGCTAACCACTGTGCTACCATGCCACCCAAGTTCTGGATCTTTACAGCTTGCTCGGTAGCCCCTAAACCTGCTGACCGTGTTGTGTATTAGATACAACATGCATCATCATTTTCGATAAGATTTGGACTAACCTTTCACTGGACACTGGGAATGGCCACTGCAAGCAGGACTTTAACCCTGTCAAAGCTAGTGGATTTGTAGGCATTTTGCAGAGAGGAATATTATGAAGGACATTAGGGCATCAAATAACTCCCACACAGTGCAGTAGGATGCAGTTTTGCATTTTATCATCTGCAAGTATACACAAAGACATTCTTAAATGCAGTTCTTGGAAACTCCCTGGAGTATTCTGCCTTTTCCCTCACAGCACTGTGAGGAGTAATGGGAAGAATGTTTTGACACCAATTCTTCACGAAAGCTTTTGTGTAAAATAATTACTGCATCGCTAACGCAGCATAAATCTTAAATCCATTTCTGAGGACGGAGCAAAAACGCTCCGGTCTGATGATGTTTGCTATGGCTTTGATAAAATAACAATTACAATTAAGTTGTAACTTTTATTAAGAAAGAAAGAGTCAATCTTGCGTGTAGAGGGCTAGAAGCCAGTGACTTTTATGTGCTTTAAGGATGTTAAAATGTGAAATGCAGACTTGCCCTTTCATTCTGAATGGAAAGTAATCTCTTTAGCAGAATTATCTCTACAAAAGAGACCACAGCCATCTGAAATCCAGCTCACGCTGGCTTGCAGCAAATGAAACGATCTTGCCCTAATGGTGTCAAACTCAGAGTCTCACTGAGCCAGCTGAGCTATTTTCCATTCTTTCTGATGGACTTTGTCAATGTCCTAGTTTGTGTAGACATATAAGTAGCCGGTGCAAAGCTTTGAGAGCATTGAATGTGAGTTCAACTTGCGCCACATTATTGTTAGGTGAGAGAAACACCCTTTTGTTTGCATGGCATTGGAAATATGACTTTAAGATGCATAAGACCGGCACGGTGGCACAGTGGTTAGCAGTGCTGCCTCACAGTGTCAGGGACCAGGGTTCAGTTCCGGCCTCGGCTGACTGTCTGTGCAGATTTTGCACATTGCCCCTGTGTCTACATGGGTTTCCTCCGGGTGCTCCAGTTTCCTTCCACAGTCCAAAATGTGGGGGTTAGGTGGATTGGCCATGATAAATTGCCCCTTAGTGTTAGGGGGATTAGCAGGGTAAATATGTGGGGTTTCAGGGATAGGGCCTGGATGGGATTGTTGTCGGTGCAGACTAAATGGGCTGAATGGCCTCCTTCTGCACTGTAGGAATTCTGTGGTTTTAGGACTTCAATTCCATTGGCTGAAGGCTTGCGATGAAGAAAACCTAATTGTATTTTAGCTTCACCCTTTACATAGATTGACCGCCATTCTGAGATGCTGTGGTGTGTTGAAGGACTGCTCTTCTGAGTCTGGCAAGTGTTTCCAGGCCCATCATCCCAAACTTGTGGTTAACATAGGGACGCTGGGTACTTTCAGTGGGAGGTGAAGGAAAACATAAAGGGGAGAATCAGTCCCTGCTTGGCTTAGCCTTTTGAGTTCATTTTCAGTATAATGTTGATTGAGTCCAGAGAGCAGAATGTGTGATTGTCCCCTCGAATCTAAGTTTAAAAAGTTTATCATTAGTGTCACAAGTTGGCTTACGTTAACGCTGCAATGAAGTCACTGTGAAAATCCCCTAGTCGTCACACTCTGGCGCCTGTTGGGGTACACTGAGGGAGAATTTAGCATGGCCCGTGCACCTAACCAGCACATCTTTCAGATTGTGGGAAGAAATGGGAGCACCTGGAGAAAACCCACACAGACACTGGGAGAACGTGCAGACTCCACGCAGACAGTGACCCAAGCCGGGAATCGAACCTGGATGCTGTGAGAAAGCAGTGCTAACTGCTGTGTAACCGTGCGCCCTCCAGATATTAAACAGGGAAACAGTAAAAGAGACCAAGATGTCAGCATGTATTTTTAAAGAAATAAACCTGCTTTTATGGTTCCAATCTGGAGGTTTTCCTTCTGGGGTACGAGGTGGACATTTTAATTGAGTGACGTACATGGTGGGGTGGCCGATTTAGCCGGCTGATTTTACTGGTTTTTGCTGAAATCCTGCCCAAAGTCAGTGGATTTTGGCAGCTCTCCAGATTTTCAGGTCCTGGCCGTGCTATCTCCCACCATGGGCGAGACCGGAAAATCCGGCTGGCAGCTTGTTTACACAATCGGAGAATTTTTTTTCTTCTTCTCAATGGCCACAGTGGAGTACAAAGATAGTTCCGGCTTGCCTGAGAAACTGAGCTCTATTGCAAATAAGATGCTGCTGTCCAATTATAACCCTTGGAATGAGAGGTCGAAAGGTAATAGACATAATAGGATAGAATTCCTTCAGTGCAGAAAGAGGCTATTCGGCCCATTGAGCCTATAGTGACAACAATCCCACCCAGGGTCTTTCCCCAGAATCCCACATATTTACCCTGTTAATCCCCCTGACACGAAGGGGCAATTTAACATGGCCAATTTGCCTAACCAGCACATCTCTCAGACTGGGGAGGAAACTGAAATGCCCGGAAGAAACTCACGCAGACATGGAGAGAACGTGCAAACTTTGTTCAGTCACCCAAGGCCAGAACTGAACTCAATCCCTGGCGTCGCGAGACAGCAGTGCTTTCCAGCGTGCCGCCCATGTGCTACCTATTCAGGAGATAGAGGATTTATTTTTCTGAGCTATTGATTATTTTCAGAATCCATAAGATTGTAGAGTGCCAATGATTGCAAATTTCCCATTGGTAGATGTTTCCATACGGACAGATAGTCATTGGCTGGAGATAATGTTTATCAACTAGAAATGCCTCAAAACTAAAGGATTTATCACGTCACATGTATGCACTATTGAGAACTAACTTTATAATTAGCCCTTTAGTCTTAGCAAAACGCTGAACTACAAAAGCAGTGTGACGTTTTGCTCCCCTTAGATTTGTAGCTTCCTAACACAAAGAAGAGCCTTTTTGCTATTAATTAGAATGCACATTAGCTTGACATTTCGGGGAGGTAAGTCATATTTCTTCATCAGCATGTTCGGGTTCTGTGTCCCTCGATAGCTGCTCGCTTGTCAGCTTCATCACATTTATAAACAGCTTTTCACACAATGAAACTTCCCAACTTACGTTATGAGGGGAATTCTGTATGCTGAGCAGAACAAATGGAGTGAGGGGAGGTGGCAGAACTACAGGCGGTGGTGGGGAAGTCCTGCGGATTAACCCCCTTACTTCTAATGATGAGTCTTTCCTCTTTTTGAGGCCAGCTGAGGTGAAATGATAATTGATACAAGCATTGTGGGTATTTGGTCTGTTAAAATGGCCAGCTGCTGATGTAACTTCTCACTGGCAAATACTCCGGTTTTGCCTTTGTTGTGCCAGAGGTTTCCTGGTGCACTTTGAAGTTTGTGTTTATAGAAGCAACAGGATATAAATACTACAGCAACAAGAGCAGGTCAGAGGCTAGGAATCCTAAAGAGAGTAACTCACCTCCTGACTCCCCAGAGCCTGAGATTTACAAGGCAGAATGTCAGGAGGGCAGTGGAATGCTCTTCCCTTGCCTGGATGAGTGCAACAACACTCAAGAAGGTCAACACAATCCAGGACAAATTATTCGGATTGATGGTAACCCCATCCACAAGTATTCACTTTGTCTACCACAAATACAGTGACAGCATGTACCAAGTATAAGACGCACTCACCAAAGCTTCTCCAGACAGCACCTTCCAAACCTGTGACCCACCATCATCTAGAAGTACAAGAACAGCAGATACATGGGAATACCGCCATCTGGAAGTTCCTCGCCAAGTCATTTACTAACCTGACTTGGAAATATATCGCCGTTCGTTCACTGTCGCTGAGTCAAAATCCTGACACTCCCTTCCTAACAGCAGTATGGGTGTACCCACACCACAGGGACTGCTCAGCACCACCTTCTCAAGGGCAACTCGGGATGTGCAATAAATATTGGCCTGGCCAGCAATGCCCACATCCCTTGAATGAATTTTAAAAAAAATTGTAACTATTAATTCTGAGTGGGTTTTAATTGCGTACCTCTTGTCAAGTCCTTTCCAGATTGAGACAAAACAGGACTTGTGATGAAAAGGATCCATCACTTTACAATTGCAATTATAAATCCCTATTTCTTGATGATCGTAAAAAATGCCTTTTCCTGAAGTGAGTGCCTAGGCAGCTGATGGTATAGTAGAAGTGATGATATACATGTTGAAGTTTACGGGCAGGATTTTCGGGCCAAGCTCGCCCCAAGGTCGGAAAATTCTGCCCGAGGTCAGTGGACCTTTGCATGGTTCGTATCCTGCCCACTACAGTTGCCATGGGGAGGTGGAAAAATTCCATCTGTTGTTTGCCTTGTGCATAAATCCACTCAATCCAAGAGTGGTTGAGGGAGCACTCATGAGGGAAGTTTGTACCAGCAATAATTAAAGGAATTGAACTGACTTCGTAGCATCCCTACAGTGCAGAAGGAGACTGTTGGCCCATTGAGTCTGCATCAACCATAATCCCACCCAGGCCCTATCCCCATAACCCCATGTATTTACCCTGCTGACACTAAGGGGCAATTTACTCTGGCTAATCAACATAATCCTCACATCTTTGGAATGTGGGAGGAAACTGAAGCACCTGGAGAAAACCCATGCAGACACAGGGAGAATGTGCAACCTCCACACAGACAGTCACCCGAAGCCGGATTTGAACCCAGGTACCTGGTGCTAGGAGGCAGCAATACTAACCACTGAACATATAAAACAATACCAACAACAAATAAGCCACCCTAAACAAAGCTACGTGGAGATGCCCCCAGCATCAAAATCATGTTTACTCCTTTACTAAGTGTTTGCTTGAAGATCCAAACTCAAGAGTCTGATGAGAAGGATGTCACTCACCATTTTAAAATTCTGACTGAGTTATTGAATGCACAACATATCCAGAGGTGGGGTTTTTTTTTGTTTTCAGTGAAGCTAAATGAGTGATTTTAAGTGAATGATGGTGGAAAGCTGCGGCCATTGATGACGGAGAAGATAATCTTGACCCGGTGGGAGAACTCTCTCTAAGTTAGGTCATGAGTTGGCACTTCCTCCTGAAAAACATAGATCCCCTTTCAGAGATATTGAGCAAATACCCACACTTCATAGAAATCATAGAAACGCTAAAGGAAAGAGGCCATTTTGCCCATCGAGCCTGTACCGACCACAATCCTACCCAGGCCCTATACCCATATATTACGTATTTACCCACTAATCCCTCTAACCAACGCATCTCAGGACACTAAGGGCAATTTTAGCATAGCCAATCAACCCAACCCACACATCTTTGGACTGTGGGAGGAAACTGGAGCACCTGGAGGAAACCCTTGCAGACACGAGGAGAATGTGCAAACTCCACACAGACAGTGACCCAAGCCAGGAATCGAACCCAGGTCCCTGAAGCTGTGAACACTGCTAAAGTGTGCTATCCTGTTTGAGGTACTGGTTTTCAGGTGAGATTTCAAAAAAATTCTTTCATGGGATGTGGATATCACTGCCATGCCTGGCATTTGTTGCACATCCCTAATTGCCCTTGAACTGAGGGGCTTGCTAAGCCATTTCAGAGGGCAGTTAAGAGTAAACGCTATTGCAGTGGGTCTGGAGTCATGTGTCGACCAGACCAGACAAAGACGGCAGATTTCCTTACCAAAAGGACATTAGTGAAGCAGATGGATTTTTACAACAGTCAATGCTATCTCCGTTACTGAAGCTAGCTTTCAATTGCTGATTTTTTTTTTCTAATTAAGTGAATTCAAATTCTGCCACACTGGAATTTGAACCCATGCCCCTGAGTGTTGCCTGGGCCCCTGGATTACATGTTACCATTTATGCCACCATCTCCCTGATATTAAACCCAGGACTCATTCACCCCCTTGGCTGGATGTAAATAACCCCATGGCACTATTCGAAGAAGAGCTGCGTGGTGCTCCCATTATCCTGACCAACACTTATTCCTCGTGCAATGTCTTTCGAAACAAACGATCCTTTTTATTCCATTGCTGTGGAGCTGCTGCACTTCCTACGTTACAATCACAGCAGCATCGTCGGACTGAATTGTAACGGATTGAAACTAACGCCAGAATTCTGCCGCCTCACCCGCCACAGAATCGGAGGGGGCGAGGGGCGGACAACGGAAATGTCCGTTGACCTCGGGCGGGAATTTCTGGTCTCACTCGAGCGAGGCCTTAAAATCCTGCCCTCTATCTCAGGAACGAAACGCAACAAGGGGAGTTAGATGCATTTCTCTGGATTAATTGATCCTATGAGAGCAGTTTCTGATTACAGAGCCACTTGTGTTCTATGTGATTAAATGTAGAGGCATCCTCTATTGCTTTTGCTCTCCAAATGTTCTTTTGTGATGCGAATGACTCATCCTGGGCCATATGCCTCCTCCTCCAAGTGCCTGTTCTTCACGTGTGAGCTGAGGCAGCGCGGAATGTTGAAGGCTGCTCGACTTGAAAACCTGTCGGAAACTTGACTGAGGGATTTGTTAAGGCAGTGTGAAAAGAGACAGGCAAACACAGAACTGTGTAAGAATGTGAGAAATAGTCAGTAAACAAATTGCCAGCAAGACAGTTAGCACGGGGAGTGAAAAAGCTGTCACTAAAGTTGGCACTAGAAGCCAGGTCTCAAAGTAGATTTGTAGAGCTGCTTAGCAAACCCTAATTCTGCATAATCACACAGTGGCTGTAAACACAGCTTCAGCTTGCATTTATTATAGAACCTTTGACATTGTAATGTGGGTTTGGGTTACTCCAGTAGTTTGCAAGTTGCTTGCAATAATAAAATTCCAGCAGTGGCAAGCAACATATCACAGCAAAGCGTCTGTGCTAAATTCAAGGATATAGGTGCATTAATTCTCCTTGCCTTCTACAATTTTCTTAGCTGTTCTAAGCACTACCAATTGGCAGCATGGTGGCACAGTGGTTAGCACAGTGTCAGGGATCCAGGCTTGATTCTGGCCTTGGGTCACTGTCTGTGTGGAGTTTGCATGTTCTCCCTGTGTCTGCGTGGGTTTCCTCCAGGTGCTCCAGTTTCCTCCCACACTCCAAAGATGTGGGGGTTACGTGGATTGGCCATGATAAATTGCCCCTTAGAGTCCCAAGATATATAGGTTAGGTGGATTAGCGGGTTAAATACTTGGAGTTAACGGGTAAGAGGTGGTGCAGATTCGATGGGCTGAATGACCTCCTGTAGGGATTCTATGAATATCTAATCAAACATGCATTGTAACTTTGTGTCACACATTCGGGATTTCAATTCTGACATAATGCATTCTGCTGGAAATGCTAGACATTTAAATTTTTCTCCCGATTTGCTGGTTAAGTATGGTGCAGATTATTTTCAATGTTGCCGCTTCAGTGTTCCCACAATAGAATGAAAATCAGACAGGTTCTACAATGAGAAGGCAATTCAATCTGTCAGGTTACACAAAACTGAGCACGATCTTTCTCCTGCCCACCCTTTGCCGCCCTCCCACACCACCTTGCGATTGCTTATCTCAAACTAAATCAAGGTAAGACACACTGGGTGGCATTGAGAACATTTTATCCAGCAGGTGGCATTCCAACCACCTTTTGCAGAAGGTTTGGACGCGATTCCATGTTTTACACTTTCACTAGCAAAACAGCTCGAGCGCTTCCAGAACTTCTAGTCAGGCACACTGGGAGATTCTAGAACACTCTGAGAGACTTGGCACAATTCAGTCTCTTCACAGCAGCAACTGATTCCAGATCGAGAGGAGAAATATGTGGTTGGCGTTTGAAGAGTTGGAATGAAATCTGAGTATGCCAGTGTCCCTTCATCAAATATTCGTTAAAAGCTTTACCTTTATAGGGGAGACAATGGCCACGTGGATTATTGCTAGACTATTAATCAAGAAACTCAGCTACTTTTCTTGCATAGAAGAATGAGGGGAGATTTGATAGAGGTGTATAAGATTTTGATGGGTATAATAGAGTGAATGCAAGCAAGCTTTTTCCATTGAGGCTAGAGGAGGAAAAAAAAGAGGGCATGGGTTAAGGGTGAAAGGAGAAAAGTTTAAAGGGAAAATTAGGGGGGACTTCTTCACGCAGAGAGTGTGGAATGAGTTGCCGGATGCGTTGGTAAATGCAGGGTCACTTTTAACGTTTAAGAAAAACTTGGACGGGTCCCTGGATGAGAGGGGTGTGGAGGGATATGGTCCAAGTGCAGGTCAGTGGGACTAGGCAAAAAATGGTTTGGCACAGACAAGAAGAGCCAAAAGGCCTATTTCTGAGCTGTAATTTTCTTTGGTTTCTGGCGATCTGGATTCAAATCCTGCTACAGCAAGTGGTGGAATTTAAATTCAGTAAAAAATATCTGGAATTACGAATCTACCGATGACTACGAAACCATTGCAGATTGTTGGAAAAACCCATCTGGTTCATTAATGCCCTTTAAGGAAAGAAATCTGTCATTACCTGGTCTGGCCTTATTTAAGAGTCAACAATAATGTGATTGGCTCTTAAATGCCCTCCAGGGGCAATAAATTCTGGCCACCCAGCGATATATCATCACCAATGCTGTATGCAAGTGTGGCCAATCCACCTAACCTACACATCTTTGGACACTAAAGAGCAATTTAGCATGGCCAATTCATCTAACTTGCACATCTTTGGACTGTGGGAGAAAACCAGAGCGCCTGGCAGAAACCCACACAGATGCAGGGAGAGCATGCAAACTCTACACAGTCACCCAAAGCCAGAATTGAACCTGGTGCTGTGAGGCAGCAGTGCTCACCACTGTGTCACCATGCCGCTGTTGCGCATCTTAAAAACCGCATTAATATCCTTTATATTCAGCCCGGTCGTGCATAATCTCCCAAAAAGGGAGTTAGAAGTAATCATATCCAAATCAAAATAAATGATATTGATTTATTGCTCTCTGAAAGCAATAATAGTGTATAATAGGGAAATTGTGTTAGTGGTTAACACACTAACTCTTCAGCTGGGAGCTAGGGGGATGTTTAGGGGAGATGGTGGAGATGGTGATCATAAGAACATAAGAAATAGGAGCAGGAGTAGGCCATCTAGCCCTTCGAGCCTGCCCCGCCATTCAATAAGATCATGGCTGATCTGTTGTGGCTCAGTTCCACATTTCCGCCCTCTCCCCATAACCCTTAATCCCCTCTCTTATCAAAAACCCATCAACCCGCGTCTTAAAAATATTTAGCGAGGCAGCCTCCACCACTTCAACGGGCAGAGAATTCCAGAGATTCACCACCCTTTGAGTGAAGAAGTTCCTCCTCAACTCCGTTCTAAACCGCCCCCCCTTTATCTTGAGGCTGTGCCCCCTAGTCCTACTATCCTTTCTGAGCGGGAAGAGTCTCTCCACCTCTATCCTATCCATCCCATTCATCATCTTATATGTCTCAATGAGATCTCCCCTCATTCTTCTAAACTCTAACGAGTACAAGCCTAATTTATTCAGCCTCTGACTTGACTAGTAATCTAGCGGGCCTGGTTAATGCTCTCAGGGATGAGGGTTCAAATCCCATTAGGGCAGCAGGTGGAATTTAGATTTAGTTAATCAATCTGGAATTGAAAGCTAGGCTGAAATCTTCAGTACTTGCTCGCAATCGAAGTTTGCCATTAAAGTGAATGGAGTTTTGGCTGGAATGCAAATTTTCCATTCTCGCTCACACAGGTCCCGCCACAGACGTGACCAGAGGTTCCAGCTCACAGTCTCAGTAATGATGACCAAGGAGCTGTCATTGTTGCAAAAAAAGCCCACCTGATTCAGTGATGTCCTTTAGGGAAGGAAATCTGCCATCCTTATCTGGTCTGGCCTACACGGGACACCAGGTCCAACAAGCAACTCAGTTCAAGGGCAATTAGGGATGGGGAACAAATGCTGGCTTTGCCAGTGACACTCACATTCCTGTGGAAGAATACAGAATAAAAAGATGAGGGGGGGACACCTGAATGAAGAATACTGAGTACTCTTTGGGTGAAAAACTTTCTCCCTTTTTTGAAAAAGAAACACATCTCACCTCTATGGGAATTTAGCAGGCACAGAATTGTGACAGGAAATGTTCATGGTTAATCCATTCTCCGTATGAAAATGGCAGGAGTTCGGAAGGGCGGCATGGCTGCTGCTTCTGGGTGCTGCAGGCTGGCTGAAGTTCATCCATGTGGCAGCTGCCTGAGGAAAGGGTTGACATGACTGCGCTGCCCCATGTGGTTCAGCAGCTTGCCATCACTCAGTGCCCTTGCACATTGAACAACTGCTTAGAAGGGGCAGCACGTGCTGTGTGGCTCCCTTATCACAACAGGGAAGGGATGGCGTTGGCAGCATCAGCAGGAATGATTCTGTTGATAGGTTGCTTTGTTGATTTAGTTTAATTTTCTAAAACTTGAAGTGTGATCAGTGGAATGTCGCAAGTGGCTCGTCGCAATAGTCCCTGACCTTGTGTACACGTGTGACCAAGACAGATCAAGGGATATGGGGGGGTGGGGGAGGGAGGAATCAGGATATTGAATTTGATGATCAGCCATGATCATAGTGAATGGTGAAGCAGGCTGAAAGGGCTGTATAGCCTACTCCTGTCTCTAGTTTCTATATCACTCATCTAGCTGAAATTTTAACAGACTTTTAGGTCATTCTGTTCATATTGTACACACTTGTTTGTAATAGTCATTACTGAATGCGCTGACGTTATTTTTTATTTCATTAGTTTCAGTGCAACAGTCAAAACAAATTCAAGGACAGAACTACTATCAGATAGTTAGCTTAGCAGCTGGGAATTTATGACACTTGCTTAGCAACACAGACTGTCCTGATGTGGTTATATTCTCATGGCTACTTCTTACCACATCACTGACTTCAGAACACACTGACCTCTCTCCAACCTGGCCCTTGGCCAACTTGTCATTGTGGTACCAAAACATGAGAACAGTCTGGGAGACTTAAAGGTGGGCCATCTGTTAATAGGATTGTTTTGAGAGCTACTCCTGTTGATCACACATCTCAAACCGGATGAATCACAGAATTCTTAAATTGCTTTGCTTGTGGAAGCAATGATGCAGGTTTGTAATGAGACAGTGCCTCACCCGGCTTTAATATAGAAACCCAGACATTTTTGGAGAAAGGAGTGACAATTCTAAAGATTGAGCTTGTACTTCCTGGTCAAACACAATGCTTATTTGAATCCTAAGAGATTTGCTTCCACAGTCTACATTTGACACTTTGGTAAAGGAGGGTGTGCTGTACTGTCAGAGGCGCTGTCTTTCAGATGAAGCAATAAGCTAAGGCCCTCTCTACAGTCTCAGGTGGTTGAAGCTCCTCAACTTGAAGAGGGTTAGAGCAGTTCTCCTGGTGCCCTGGCAAATATTTAACTCTGAAATCAAGGCCACTGAAATTAGGTGGTCTCGTTGCTGGATGAGGGAGTTGCCTGCGAGCAAATTGGCTGCTTGGTTTCCCCATGTTATGTGACCAAACTTCAAATCTAATTCACTGACTGTGCAACACTTAATAGGTGCCCATTACCCATTCAAGTTCCTGCCTCAAGTTCAGTTTGTAATTCATTTATGATCAATGCGATGTGATACAAAGTACAATTCTATTGGAGAAAAACAAGCTGGACCATGGCGAGACTATTTTCTTCTGACACACTGTTGCCCATTTTCTGACACATCTACAGATCATTACTTCCCCCTTCCTGTTCTTTGCCTGAATGTTTGAGACTTTCATCCCAGAGGCCCAGATTAGTTTCCTTCTGGATGCTGCTACTGCTTCTCATCAGTTACCATCCGCTAACGGAAGCCAACTTCATTCCACTTCTGCAACCCTTCTCATTGCATCTCTCGTTATTACAGTTTAAAGATTATTAATCTCTTCCTAATGGACTGAAGAGTAAAGGTACAAATTTGGTCTCTGCCTTTTCCCTCAGTATGCTGCTAAAAATGTGTGTGTCCCGGGGGGATCAGGTATTGAGTTCGATGATCAGCCATGATCAAAATGAATGGCGGAGCAGACTTAAAGGTCAGAGCAGACTTGAAGGGCCGAATGGCCTACTCTTGCTTCTAGTTTCTATGTTTGTATGAATGAACAAGGGAATTAGCTCATTTATGAGATTTGCTTAACAAAGCACAAGAAATGGATCCATTTAGTAACCTCATTGCAACCACTGATTTTCAACCACAACTCCCTCTGCTCTGGAACCACATCAGTTTGCTACTTTGGTGCCAAAGGTTATGGAGTGGGTGAGCGGGTACTGATCCCGGGCAGCGATCACTGTACCCAGTTGGTCACCAATTTGTGACACTATCTGATCTTTGAAGGCAGAAAGGGGTGCATGGTACACAGGATTATGTCTGAGTGAGAGGCAGATTGAGTGAAAAATTTGGAATTTATTTATTAGGCTTACATTAACACAGCAATGAAGTTACTGTGAAAATCCCCCAGTTGCCACACCCTACTGCCTATTTCAGTACACTGAAGGAGAATTTAGCATGGCTAATGCACCTAACCAGTACATCTTTCGGACTGTGGGACGAAACTGGAGCACCCGGAGGAAACCCATGCAGATACGGGGAGGACGTGTATACTCCACACAGACAGTGATCCAAGCTGGGAATCAAACCCGGGTCCCTGGCGCTGTGAAGCAGCAGTGCTAACCACTGTGCCACCATACTGCCCATAGCTCAGGTGAGAATTTGTGGGGGGGGCGGGGTGTGGGGGAAGAGCTACTTCTTCCACGTGATGCAGTGATAAAAGACTTTCAGCTACTGCCTTCATCCAATATTTATAAGGGGCTTGCAATCTTTGTAGATGAGGAGGAGGATTGCAAGATGGATGAGCAGATTTGTTATGGTTCGGGTCAGAAAATTACGATTTTATGAAGCCTGCCTGAATCATAAATTTTGCATTTTGAATTTGGCTAGGATAAGCATGATATGTTCCACTTCAGGCGTGATTCAAAAGACCCACTAGGTAGCTTCTATCAAACAAAATTTATTTAAGGATATAGTTAACAGGCATAGTAAGGAAATTAGTAAGAACTTTTCTCAATTACAAACAAGAAACAAAACAATCAGTATAATGTATAACTCTTAATGAATATCTCTAATGTGATCCAATTAAAACCAAAAGCCATAGGCAACAAAAACCCTTTTTACATGTTTGACAAAGTCTGCTGCTCACATGAGAAATTTGAGTCCCTTGGTTGAAGTCTGCAGTTCTCTGGATTTACTTTAAACAGTTTGAAGACAAGACAGCTTCCCAAAGTACCAGACAGACTCTGGTCTATCCCTCAAGAGCAACAGATTTCACCCCTCAGGAAAGCAGCAGAACTTTGAAAATAACAGGGAGAGAGGGAAAACACTTTTTTTTGAGCTTGCTGTCCCTTCTGAAACCCAACTCTAACTTGCAGCTCCAAACTGAAAATGGAATCCCTATCACCTGAGCTGTAGTTTTTCTCTCCTCCTAACAATGTCATCACATAAGGCTATGAGCATGGATTTAAAAAAAAAACTCTTAAAGGTACACTAACATCACCAATTGACCATGGCACCATGGTGAAGGATGTAATTCAAGTGGGTGGGAGCAAAGAGTAGTCATGGGAGATAGTATAATCAGGAGGATTGACACTGGCATTAAAAAGTGTGAGCTCAGAGAGTTGTGTTGAGTGCCTAGTGCCAGGATTTCGGTTATCTGCTTAGGGATGGAGAGGAACTTGGAGGGGGAGGATCCAGTGATTATGTTCCATGTAGGTACCAATGGCATAGCTAAGACTAGGAAAGAAGCTTTGCACAGAGAGTATGAGGTCTTAAGCACTAAATTAAGAAACAGAACCTCAAGAGTAATAATCTCCGTTATTACCTGAGTTGTATGCAAATTGGCATGAGGCAAAGAAAATTTGAGAGATGAATGTGTGGCTCAAAGAGTGGCGTGGGAGAAGTGGGTTCAATTTTGTGGACACTGGCTCCAGAACAAAGAACAACAAAGAACAACCCAGCACGGGAAACAGGCCCTTCGGCCCAATGAGCCCGCGCCGCCGCATCCTCCTACACCTAACCTGCCCTGCGTGTCTGCGAGTGGAACCCCTAACTTAGCCAGATTCAGGGGAGAATAGTGTCAATTTGGTATACTAATCAGCCTAAGAGCACATCTTTGGGGTGTGGGAGGAAACCGGGGCGCCCGGAGGAAACCCACGCAACCACAGGGAGAATGCGCAAACTCCCACAGACACAGGCCCAAATCCATGTATCTGCACAGCCAGCAGTGCTAGTCACTGAGCTGTTGCGGCGCCCGTCTACCGGTCCAGGATCAAGCACACACACCGACACGAAGTACTAGGCCACTCCCGGAACCTCCAAGAAGTGAGGGAAGTAGGGGTTGTACTGTTGGGACAGTCTACACCTGAACCATGCTGGAACTAGTGATCTAGTGAGCCCTGTAACTAGGGGAAATAAGAGGGATTTTAAACTAAGTACTAGGGACAGGGATCAAACTTGGGAAGCTTTTGCAAGCCAAAGAGCAGAGATGAGGCAAGAGAGAAAGATATTATTCTAGAAAAAGATAAACAGACCAGGACAAGAAGAGACAGAGTACAAATCTAAGGATGTGTCAGCAAATAAGGCTAGAGAGTGCATAAATAGTTAAAGGGCAAACCAAAAACTCTGGAGCTGAATTAACATAGAATTTGAAAGAAAACAGATGAACTGACAGCTCAAATAGAAATTAATAAGTACAATCTGATAGCCACCACAGAGACAAGGCTGCAGGCTGACAGAGATTGGGACCTGAGTATTGAAGGGTATGTAACATTTTGGAAGGACAGGGAGCTGGGAAAAGGTTGAGGGGTAGTACTGTTAATTAGTGATGATATCAGCACAATGGGGAGGGGTGACCATCATTCCGGCAACCTAAGTACAGGAACAGTTTGGGTAGAGAGGAGAAATCATAAAGGCAAGAAGTCACATGTAGGAGTGGTGTTCAGTTGTCTCACATGGTAGGACAGTGTATCAAGGAAGTATTAATGGGACTTTGTCAGAAATGTATCATGATATTCATGGAGGATTTTAATTTACACACAGATTGGAAAAATCAGATTGGTAATGATAGCCTAGATGAGTAGTTCCTAGAATGTTTTTGAGATAAATTTATGCTTATTTATTAGTGTCACAAGTATGCTTACATTAACACTGCAATGACATTAGTGTGAAAATCCTCTCGTCGCCATACTCTGCTACCTGTTCAGGTACACACTTTGGGTGAATTTAGCATGACCAATGCACTAACCAGCACGTTTTTTAGATTAGGATATAGTGTCCTGTAATATAGAATATTAGAATAGCTCTTTCTGGAGCCAAGTGGTAAGCAAGATTCCCTAGGCCTGGTATTATGTAACAAGGTAGAATTAATAAACGATCTCACAATCAAGATGCCGCTAGTTGCAGCAGTCATAATATGGTTGTATTTAACATTCAGTTTGAAGGAGAGAAGTGTGGGTTTAAGACTAGTTAGACTAAACTTAAATAAGGACAATTATAAGCAGAGCTAGCTGAAGTGAACTGGCAAATTAGGTTGAAGATTAGGCCAATGGAGATGCAGTGGTAGACATTTCAGAGAATATGCAGAATAGATACATTTCAATGAGAAAAAACGTTCCAAAGGAAGGACCCATTATCCATGGTTTACTAAAAAAGTTAAAGATAGAATCAAACTGAAAGAAAAAGGGATATAATCCCACACTTCTCTCCTTCAAATTGAATGTTAAATAGTGAGTGGGTCGGGGGAATTAATAATGAAAATGAGGAGATGATGAATGGATTGAACAGTTATTTTGCACCATTCTTCAATATAGAGGATACCAGTAACATTCTAAGTAAGTAGTTGGTAAGATAGACGATGCATTGGTTTTAATTTTCCAAAATGTTCAAGATTTGGGGAAAGGTTCCATTGGCAGGAGGAAACTACAGACCGGTTAGCTCAACATTTGTCAAAGGGAAAATGCTAGAAGGTTTTATTATTAGATGTTACAACAGGGCACTGAGACAAATTCAAAGCAATCAGGCAGAGTCAACATGGATTTGTGAAAGAGAAATCACGTTTCATCAATTTACTGGAGTTCTTTGACAAAGGTGAGGTGTGTTATGATTAAAGGGGAACCAGTGGATATTCTGTACATAGATTTCCAGAAGGCATCAGACGAGGTGACCATCAATGGCTATTGTGGAAACTCAATATACATAGGGAGCATATTTGAATGGTTAAAAGATTGGCTAATAGAGAATAGGCACAAAATTGGTCATTTTCTGATTGGCAAGTTGTGATGAGTAGTGTGCAACAGGGATCAATGCATCGGCCTCAACTCTTAACAATTTATGTGAGTGACGTAGTTAAAGGGACTGAAGGTATGGTTGCTAAATTTGCTGCAGACACAAAAATAGGTAGGAAATTAGGTTGTGAAGAGGACAAAAATAAACTACCAGGTGACATAGGTTAAGTGAGTGGACAAAGTGATTTCGCAAATGGGAAAATGTGACATTGCCAATTATGGCAGGAAGGATAAAGAAGCAGCTATTATCTAGATAGTGAGAGATTGCCAAACTCTGAAGTGCAGAGGGATCTGTGTGTCCCAGTGCGTGAATCACAAGAGGTTAGTATGCAGATACAACAATTAATTAGGAAAGCTAATGGAATGTTATTATTTATTGTGAGGGGAATCGAATCCAAAAGTAGAGAGGTTATGCTTCAGTTACACAGGCATTGATGAGAACTGGAGTAATGTGTACAGTATTGGTCTCCTTATTTAAGGAAGGATGTAAATGCATTGGAATCAGTTTAGAGAAGATTAACTACACTTGGTAGATGGAATGGGCGGGTTGTCTTATGAGGAAAGGTTGGACAGGCTAGATTTGTATCCACTGGAGTTTAGAAGAGTAAGAGGTGACTTGTTTGAAATGTACAAGATCCCGATGAGTATTGATAGGGTGGATGTGGAAAGGATGTTTTATCTTGTGGGAGAATCTCGAACTTGAGGTCACTGTTTGAAAATAAGATGTCGCTTATTTAAGACAGGAGGTGAAATCTTTTCACTTAGGGGGTCGTAGGCCTTTTGAACTCTCTTCCTGAAAAGGCAGTGGAAGCTGAGTCTGAATATTTTTAAGGCAGAGCGAGATAGATTGACAAGGTGGGATGAAAGGTTAGCAGGGATAGGCAGGAACGTTTTGAGGTTAAAATCAGATCAGCCATGATCTTATTGAATGAAAGAGCAGGCTTGAGAGACTGAATGGCCTACTCAGGCTCCTAGATTGTATGTTTGTATGCACAGATAGTCTATTGAGGTTCACCACTCAATGAGGAATAGGAATACAGTCGAGCTGGCACAACAATGCTGCTCTCCATTGGAGTTGTACGGAGGACACAAGGCAGAAGAGAAGATAAAACCCAAATGAGAAATAAAACAAACAGCATGAACTGGAATTTTTTTTCTTGGCAAGCAGCAGTGTGATGCCCTTGATGGTAAATCTCCTGCTACGTGCTTTTTCTCATTTTCCATTACTGCAAATGACAACTGTATTTTTTTTTTAACCAGAGCAATATCCTGAAAGAGAAAAGAAAGTAGGATAGAGATTAAACTAAGCTCTGCTTGACTCTGGCGCATAATCATTTTAAAATTCAATATTTGCATGACATACTGGAAGACGACTTGCTTTAACATGAACTGCTCTCTCAGCATTGGTCTGAGAAGTTGGGAAAATAGCAAAGAGTTGCAGATGACTGCAAAAAAAAATCCAGAATTTGGCAATAGCTCTGCACTGGATAACTGCCAAGGAGAAAAAGTCGGTCATAATTTATAATAATTCAAGCCACAAGACACCTTCTGTTTCAACAGCCATGACATTCCATTTTTCTGTCAGAACCAGAATAATTTTAAACTGAAAGAGGTTCATGAATGGTCACTCTTCAGCTGAAATGCTAATACCTTCAGTGTAAGGACGATTACACAATTTGGGGCAGCACAGTGGTTAGCACTGCTGCCCCACAGTGCCAGGGACCCTGGTTCAATTCCTGGCTTGGATCTCTGTCTGTGTGGAGTTCGCACATTCTCCCCGTGTCTGCGTGGCATTCCTCTGGGTGCTCCGATTTCCTCCCACACTCCAAAGATGTGCGGGCCAGGTTGATTAGCAATGCAAAATTACCCCTTAATGTCAGGGGAACTAGCTGGAGTATGGGGTTATGGGGATAGGGCCTGGGTGGGCTTCTGGTTGGCGTAGTCTCAATGGGCAGAATTGCCTCCTTCTGCACTGTAGGATTCTGTGATTCTATGATTATAGTATTCTAGAAATCTTCTTTGCCAGAGAATGGTATTTACTTGGGGTTTCCCCCCCCCAAGTAGTGGTAGAGAGGGTTAACATTAGGAACAAAAACTGAAAATGCTGGAAAATCTCAGCATCTATGGAGAGAGAATTGAACCAACATTTCTAGTCTGGATGACCCTTTGTCAGAGCTGATCATTGGGAAGCCTGCTCCTAGATTTCTTCCATTACCACTCTGAGTGACCTGATGTAGGGCATGATCCTTAAATGTCATAATCTGCTGTTTCTCTTTTCAGATGCTGACTGGCTTGCTGTGTTTTCCAAGCCTTTACTCTTCTTATTTCAGCATAATCGGGTTTTATTTCCTATTCATTCATGGGACATGGGTGTCGCTGGCTGGCCAGCATTTACTGCCCATACCTAATTACCCGAAGGCAGTTGAGAGTCATTGCTCTGGAGTCACATGTAGGCCAGACCAGATAAGAATGGCAGATTTCCTTCCCTAGAGGACCAGGCGGGTTTTTCCAACAATCGACAATGGTTTTGTGGTCATCAGTAGATTCTTAATTCCAAATTTTATTTTATTGAATTCAGGTTCCACCATCTGACGTGGCAGGGTTTGAACCCTGTTCCCCGGAATATTAGCTGAGTTTCTGGATTAATAATCTAGTGATAATTCCACTAGGCTATTGCCTCCCCATTAATTGAAATAATTTTGATTAAAATATGACTGCTGATGGGTTTTAAGTGTTGAAAGGTATAGCAAACCACTCCTGTTCTTTTAGCGATTGGATTACCATGTAGCACAGTGGTACTGTGGTTAGCACTGCTGCTTCACTGCTCCAGGGATCTGGGTTCGATTCCTGGCTCAGGTCACTGTTTGTGTGGAGTTTGCACATTCTCCTCATGTCTGCATGGGTTTCCTCTGGGTGCTCCAGTTTCCTCCCACAATCTAAAGATGTGCGGGTTTGGGTGATCAGCCATGCTAAAATTGCCCTTAGTGTCCTGAGATGCATAGGTTAGAGGGATTAGCGGGTAAAATACGTAGTGATATAGGGATAGGGCCTGTAGTGATAGTAGTGATATAGGGCGGGATGGTGGTTGGTGCAAACTTGATGGGCCAAATGGCCTCTTTCTGCACTGTGGGGTTCATCATAGAGTCATAGAACCCTACAGTGCAGAAGGAGGCCCTTCGGCCCATCGAGTCTGCACCAACCACAATCCCACCCCCATATCCCTACACGTCCATCCACCAATCCCTCCAACCTACGCATCCCAGGACACTAAGGGGCAATTTTAGCATAGCCAATCAATTTAACCCGCACATCTTTGGACTTTGGTTCTATGATTCTACATAATCTATGATTCATATTTAGTACTTGTATAAACATTGCATTGCCATTGGTTAAAAAATAGCACTATGGGTGGAGCAGAGCTGTTGCCAAGTTTGACTATAGCCCTGAGATGTCCTTGGACACATTAAAGGGATGAGATTGGGCTTGGGTAGCTGTGTTTTCAACAATCCACAATAGGGGTTGGTGTGCTGGGTGCCATATTGATAAAGAAGGTAGCATGTGTTCACCTAATGGCTGCTGGAGGTATGCAGAGCAGTTCAGTCATGACAGCAAGGAAGGAGACGAAAAGACTCTCTGTAGGAGGTCATGTCTACCCTTGGTGTTCAGGGTGCAACTCTCCCACCCAAACTTCAGCACAGCCATCATCTGAGACATCGATAAGGCACTCAGCTTGTCCTTGCTGAAATCTACCAATCTACTGCAGTCACAGCTCAATGTCAGAGCAACACAATGACTGCATTGCCAGCGGCTGTGAAGATAGCTGACCATCATCTGCAACAGCTCGCTGGCCACTCTAAAGGCACTCGCTAAGACTCGCTACTCAAGAAGAGAATCACAGAACTATTATGGAGCAGAAGGAGATCATTGGGCCCATCATATCTCCAAATGAGCATGAGACTGAATAACTACATTTCATTCTCTCTTGATGGAAAGCAGCAGGTGGAGTGAGTACAGGGCTTCGCTATGATTGCTTACTTGGCAACACCTCTGCTCCACCTGTAGTCCTATTTTTTTTACCAGAGGCAATGCAATATTTATATATGAATATTAAATATGGTAATCCAATCGCTGAAAGAACAGGGGTGGTTTGCTATACATTTCAACACTTACGACCCATCAGCAGTCATATTTTTTTAATCAAAATTATTTGAATTACTGAAGAGGTGATGGCCCAGTGGTATTAACACTAGATTATTAATCCAGAAACTCAGCTAATATTTTGGGAAACTGGGTTTGAATCCCGCCACGGCAGATGGTGGAACTTGGATTCAACATGCACATCACCTCTGCCTGTCAACTCTGACCTACACCAGGATCAGAAGCCAATTCCATTCCCTGACCATGCAACTGTGTGTGACCGTAAACTTAGCATCACCCTGGTGAATGCTGGGAATCCTTGCTGCAGTCACAGCACAGTTGTTCAGACAGTCCTCTGTCTGTATTTCAGCATCACGGCAAACCATAAGAGTGGTTACTTAGCAGCAGTGACTGTCAGCTCACGCCATGTAAGCAGTGTGCGTGCAGTGAGAGCCATGCAGCTACACAAAATGTGATAGAGTGAACCATTGGCATGCCAGAACGATGTCATGCCAGAACGATGGTTCCACTGCCCGGGCCACTCCGGAAGGAGCCACCAGTGAACAAGTGCAAGTGACACAATCTGACCATCATGAAGGAATAGTACTTGCCATGTGTCTCTCAGATGAGAACCTGAGGTGAAAGAGAAAAGGAGGCTGAAACTTCACCCGCTCCTTTCTACCCAGGTTATAGGTGAGCAACTCATTCGAGGAGCATACCTGTAATCTCAACCCCCAATTCCCCATTCTCCAACCATCCCAGACTTGTAGCTTTCCCCTGTCACTGACCATACATTATTCACTTGACCACAACACAAGGGGAAAAGTAGAAAATACACATCCCAATTCTCGCTTTTATTTCCATCATCTCGCATTGTGTATGCAATAAAGGGGAGTCAGTTGATTGGACAGCTAGTTCATGATGCAAAGTGATGCTAACAGCACGGGTTCAATTCCCATACCAGATGAAGTTATTCAGCCTTCTCAACCTTGCCCCTCGCCTGAGGTGATTTAATTTGATTTATTATTGTCGCATGTACTAGGGTTCAGTGAAAAGGATTGTTTCTTGCTCGCTATGCAGGCAAAAGATACTGTTCATAAAGGAGAAAAGAGGATAGGGTGCAGAATATAGTGTCGCAGTCCTTGGGTTAAATTACCACTCTCAAAGGGGAGAGCAGCCTCTGGTCACCTGGGACTACTTTAATACAGTAAAGCTAGCCACTTTTGTTAGTGCCCTTAGTACCTTTCCTGGTCCCAGTGCTACCAGAGTGTCTGCAGCCTGTCTGGTGGAAGGTTGCTGACTCTGAATGGGGGAGACAGTGGATGACCTTTGGAGGATGACCTTGAGTAGTTCTGGATCTGGCTTTAGACTGCATTATGTCAGCCAGGGCATCAGCAGTCTGGGCTAACAACAGGACTGGCAAAGTTGCAGCAGTACAAACACAAATGCTGTCATTCAGAGAGAGGATTTCAGATTGCTGCTGCATGAAGCTTCTGCCATTCCTCTGGGCCACGTCTTGTTCAGGGACGGTTTGTCAGACTGCTTAATGCTCTGCACAGGTATGCAAACCCATGGTAGCAGTCTGAGCTTGCACTGTAACACCCACTTGTTAGGCAGTGGTTGCATTCAAGGCTTCAAAATCACCTGTTCGTCACTACGTTTTATAGTCAGACACACAACTGTGCTGATGGAGTTGGCCACCTATTTTTGTGCTGGTCAGAATGGACTTCACATTCTGCCCAAAACCCTGTGCCAAAGTGGTGCCAGAACTCTCCGTGACCCCTCACATTGCATGCAGGCTGTATGACAGGCTTTCCAATGCACCAAGAATGTTGATGTGTACAAACATCAACCTTTTTCTGTAGCCTGGGCCATTGGTATCTCCATCTGAGTCTTGTGCAACAGTGGTGGGTGTACAACCTTGTCCTCCATTGAGCTGGCACCAATGCCACCCACTTTCCCCCTGCATAGGCTCCAGTACAGTTCTGTCCTGTTTCTCACCACATCCACATGCTGCCTCTACCCTTTTCCACGTCATAGTGACTGAGCTGGTGACTGAGTGTGAAATCAAGTGTTGATGCATCTTTATCTTCACTGTCTTCCTGCTTACCATTGTCTAGGCAGATTGCAGCTTTAGCTTATCTGAAACAGAAAAGGCACAAAGGAAAGATTATGGTGAGGGAACAGCAAGTGCCTGCTCATACTGTGTGCAGTTTGCCTGTTAGAGGACAGTTAGGGGTGAGAGTGAATTGTGCTGAGAAGGAGGATTTGGCATGATCATGCCATCAACGTCATTGTCCTCAGCACCACTGATGACTATGGCATTGGCAATGGTCCTTCCAATAATGGCACTGCCTCTTCCACAGTGGTTACAGTATGACAGCACTCCTGTCCATTTCCAGTTAGCTCCTGTCTGACTCCAGTTGTGCACTACCAGGAGGAAACATGTCAGTGATTGGGCAATCTATTATGAAACTGCCATGGCTGAAGAACTGGAAATGGGTAAAATCTGAGAGATGTGAGTGTGCAACAGTGCTAAATGTGGAGGTGGTGGCATAGTGGTATTGTTACTAGAGACCCAGGGTGATAATGTTCAGGGGACCCGGGTTCAAATCATACCATGGCTGATAATGAAATGTGATTTCTACAAAAATTAATCTGGAATTTAAAAAAAATCTTTTTTATGCCTTTCTTTTAGATAATTTTTTTTCATAATTTCAATAGACTAATCCAATGCCTTCCCCTGTGGATGGCATGGTGGTACAGTGGTTAGCACTGCTGTCCCACAGTGCGAGGAACCTGGATTAGATTCACTGTGTGGAGTCTGTATGAGTGTCTGAGTGGGTTTCCTCCAGGTGCTCCGGTTTCCTCCCATAGTCCGAAAGACATGCCGGTTAGGTGCATTGGCCATGCTTAATTCGCCCTCAGTATACCTGAACAGGTGCCAGAGTGTGGTGACTCAGGGATTTTCACAGTAACTTCATTGCAGTGTTAATATAAGCCTACTTGTGACACTAATGAATAAACATAAAAACAGTAACTGGAGTTTAATATTGTATGGGTGATTGTCTGTAAACTACGAGCTAAGTGTGAGCGCTGTAATTTTAACAAACGTATAAGAAAAGCTCAAAGCATTTAATGCCCTATTGCTTGTTCTTTTTTAATCCAAGACATTGAACCACTTGAACAGCATTTATTCAGTAAGTGAAAGTTCATGGAAATAGCGTTAAGAGTCAGTAACTGAGCTTTACATCACCTCTTTGGAGAGTTATAATACTGTAATGGGTGTTTTTCTTCTTGTGTTGAGAGATGAAATCATTGAGTTAAATGTTCCACCCAGCAACACTATTTAAAAGGCTCACGTGGGTATGGTGTGAATTTTTGTTAAAAATTCTTTATTGGAACTTAGGTGTCACTGGCTGGCCAGCATTTATTGCACATCCCTAGTTTCCCCCTTGTTCAGAGGGCAGTTGAGAGTCAACAACATTGCTGTGGTTCTGGAGTCACATGTAGACCAGACCAGATAAGGATGACAGATTTCTTTCCCTCAAGGACGTTAGTGGGACAGATGGGTTTTTTCGACAATGGTTTCATGGTCGTCATTAGACTCTTAATGCTGGATTTCTTTTATTGAATTCAAATTTCACCATCTGCTGTGGTGGGATTTAAACCCAGGTCCCCAGAATGTTAGCTGGGTTTCTGGATTAATAGTCAAGTGATAATACCACTAGACCAACACCTCCCCTAAGTTTCTAGGTTAATACTAAGATAAAGACTGCAGATGCTGAAATCTGAAACAAAAACAGAAAATGCTGGAAAATCTCAGCAGGTCTGGTAGCATCTGTGGAGAGAGGCAACGTTTTGAGTTTGGATGACCCTTCATCAGGTTGAAACATTGACTCTATTCTCTCTCCACAGATGCTGTCAGACCTGCGGAGTTTCTCCAGCATTTTCTGATTTTGTTTCCAGATTGATAGTCTAGTGACAATACCACTAGGCCATTGTCTCATCTCTGTGGATCAGATGTAGCGAATCTAAAACTTGGAAGCGTGCCTTGTGATGCAGTGGGTAGTGTCCCTGCCTCTGAGCCAGCTGCTCTGGGTTCAAGTCCAACTCCAGGATTTGATGGCCATGGAAGGTGTGTTCCTAATGTGACCAAAACAAGTGACGTATCAATCTGAAAGTCCTTCCAACACACACCAGCGGCAGGTGGTAAGAGTGATAGAGATTCCATGGGATGAAAAGAAAATTGGAGCCTCTACCATCACTATTCATAGCCCTGGATTACAAATGCATGTTGAAGTGCAGGTTGCCGCAGCCTATGTTTTAGAAAAGAGATGAACTTGGCTTATAGGTCAGTGGAATGAGTAGAAGGTAGCAAGCCTCAATGACAAATCAAACATGTAACTTAAATTGCCTGTATTTGAGTGGTTTAGGTTATATCAGACTTTACCTCATTTTCTATATTTTGGATTTTTATGAATATGCCATTATGGAGGAAGAGGGAGAATGCAACATTTGTGCACAGAGAGATTTACTTTTCCTTTCCTTATGTTTTCTTTTATTTGTTCATTTATTCATTCATGGGAGGTGGGCATCACTGGCTTGGCCAAGGTTCAGTGCCCATCCCCAAGTGCCCTTCTTAAATTGTGGTAGTCTACCTGGTGTAGATTGAGCCACACTGTTGTTGGAAAGAGAGTTCCAGAATTTGGACCCAGTGACATTGAAGAAATGGAGGAACACCTCCAAGTCAAGGTGTCGAGTGACTCAGAGAAATGCACTTCTTACCCTCAATCCTTTACCTGGGAAAGGGTTTTACAGTGAAAAAATAGTCTTGGTCAGTTGCTGCAGTGCGTCTTGTGGACATGATATGCAATTGCAGGGGACGAGGGAATGAATGTTTAAGGCCTATTGTCCATACGTGCATTTTGCATCCACTCAGATTTATTGCCGATGAGCAATTTCTATCTGCTTGAACCCTCAGTGGCAACATTTCCTTTTCGATTTAAACATTAGCCTAACAGTATCAAGGTTTATTCCTTCGTGTCACAAGTAGGCTTACATTAACACTGCAATGAAGTTACTGTGAAAATCCCCTATTTGCCACATTCCAGCGCCTGGTCGGGTACGCTGAGGGAGAATTTAGCATGGCCAATGCGCCTAACCAGCACGTCTTTTGGAACGTGGGAGGAAATTGGAGCACCTGGGGGAAACCCACCCAGACACGGGGAGAACATGCAGACTCCACACAGACAGTGACCCAAGCCAGGAATTGAACCCAGGTCCCTGGCGCTCTGAGGCAACAATGCTAACCACTGTGCCACCCACAGTTTAGGTCAGTTCCTGCAGTCAAATGGCAAGCCTTCATTCCCAGTAATCAAGGATAAATGTGGACCAGTTGTTGTCTAGTGTAAACAACTAGCCAGATGCAGTGAGTTATGAATCCAAATGCTGATTGTCGCATTCCTGATTAGTAATTAATGAATGAATTAAAGACAGTCTCATTGGACATGAGTGCTAATATTCACCATCACTTTGCATTGAGTTAGAATTACAGGATTTTACCAGATGGTTATATTTTAGATCTGTGATTTCATCTGCGGTAAAATTAAGGAATGAAGAGCATCAACTGACCTCTTCTGTATTTCCGATTCTGCTGACTGTAAACCTGGGTGGTTCAGTGAAGATTAAGGACGGACATAGATTGTTTCACTGGGAAGGAGGTGCAAGATGTTCAAACTTGTGGACAATGGCAGAAGTGCCTGTGCTAACAGTGGATAGACTGTTTGTTATATTTTGGAGAATGACGCCAGGGAACACGGAGGGTTTAAAACAACTTTCTAACGTAAAAATTTTCACAAGTCAGCAGTTCCTATTGGACAACAAAGCTCTGAAGATCCTATCACAAAATTGTGCGTTTTTGCAAGGTGGAACAAAATTCAACAATAGTTTTGCTGTATGTCTAACTATACTCATTGGAGTTTAGAGGGATAAGGGGGGATCTAATTGAAACTTGCAGAATACTGAGGGGCCGAGATAGAATGGACCTGGAGAGGATGTTTGAACTAGTTGGAGAGAACAGAAATCGAGGGCACAACCTCAGAGTGAAGGGACGCTCCTTTAAACTGAGATGAGGAGGGATTTCTTCAGCCAGAGGGTGGTGAATCTGTGGAACTCAGGATTATGGAGGCCAGGTCATTGAATGTCTTTAAGGCAGAGATTATTGGGTATTTGATCAATAAAGGGAAGAAGGCAGGAGAATGGGGATATGAGAATCATATCAGCCATCATTGAATGGAAGAGCAGATTCAGTGGGCCAAATGGCCTATTTTTGCTCCTATGTCTTCTGATCTTATGGTTTTTTCCAAGTCTGAAATTACCCAAATAGAAACATAGAACAGTACAGCACAGGCCCTTCGGCCTTCAGTGCTGTGCCGAACTATGTCCAAACCCAAGATGAAGCTATCCCACTCCCAATAATTCTGGTGTGCTCCATGTGCCTATCCAATAACTGCTTGAAAGTTCCTAAAGTGTCCAACTCCACTATCACAGCAGGCAGTGTATTCCACACTCCAACCACTCTCTGAGTGAAGAATCTACCTCGGACATCCCTCCTATATCTTCCAAATATTATTACATTTTGTCAGAAACAATTGAGATTAGTTTGTATCGCAGGAAATTAATTGTGTACAGTTGCTGGACTATGGGCCTCCCCACATGAATTTTATCTCTGGGATCTGCCTGTGTGATACATGATGTCCACCATGTTTTGATTCTTTTGTGGGATGTAGATGTTTCTGGTAAGGCCACGTTCATTTTCCATTCCATATTTCCCTTGAGAAGGTGGTGATGAGCTTCAGCTGCTGCAGTCTATCAGCACAAGTATTACAGTGTTGTTAGGAAGGGAGTTTCAGGATTTGATGCAGCGAAATAGTTCCAAGTCAGGGTGATGTGCGGCTTGGAAGAGAGTTTGCAGATCGTGGTGCTTGCACGTATTAGATTCCCTTGCCCTACTAGGTGGTCGAAATTGCGGGTTTGAAAGGTACTGTTGAAGGAGCCTTGGTAAGCTGCTGCAGTGGGTATTGTAAATGGTACACACTGTTTCCACTGTGCACCAATGTTGGATGGAATGAATATTTAAGGAGGTGGATGGGTTGCAAATCTATTGGGCTGCTTTGTCCTGGGTGGTGTCAAGCTAATTGAGTGTTGTTGGAGCTGCACCCATCCAGACAAGTGGAGAGTATTCCATGACTTCTGCCTTATGCATGGTGAACTGTTGTTGCTGAGTCAGGAAGTGAGGCACTTGCCATGGAATTCCCAGCTTCTGACTGCTTGAGTAGCCAGTGTTGATATGGCTGGTCCAGTTGAGTTTCAGGTCAATAAATCCCTCAATATTAACACCCCAGGGGTTACCAGTGATGGCAATGCCATTGAATGTCAAGGGGAGAGGGTTAGATTCTTTCCCATTGGTGATGGTCATTACTTGGTGCTTGTGTGGTACGAATGTTACATGCCACTTGCCAGCCCGAGCCTGAATGTTGTTGCATTTGGGCACTGGCTTGTTTAGTGTGGCAGTGTTCAATGCAAAAGTACAGTAGATAAGTGAAGGACAGGGAGATAAAAGGGGAGGGGAAGTGGCGACGTGTCAATCAGGATTAATGCTGGGCTCGAGGATAAACATAAGCACAGACTGGATCAGCTATGTCTGCACTGTAATTTCTGTGCAATTCTGTGAGAGCAGATAATCCCCCTTCATCCGATACTCTCCACAGTATAAATCCCATTTGTTAAAATCAACAGTTTTGTGGATCTGAATTTGCCACTGGGCTAAGATAGCTCAGGTCAATAGGAAATGAAGTGGGGTGGCAGGGGGCACTCCCATACTCAGCAATTCTGTCTCTACGTTGCACAGCAGATTCTAAAGCAACTAGCAACCCTGTTTTTAATGTAAAAATCTGGATGGAAGCTGAGACAGTGATGCAGAGCGATTAGGGTGTTGGAGGTAACGGAGGGGGTGCCTGAATTTTGTAGATAGATTAAGGTGTGGCAGAATTTTCTCATCCTGCCCACCACTGGAATCGTAGCGGGCGGGAAGGTACCATGCAAAGGTCTGTTGCCGTCAGTGTGATTTTCTGGTCTTGGGGCGAGCGTGGTCGGAAAATCCCGTCAAAGGACTGCAATGGTTAAAGAAAATGGCCCACCATGTCAAAGGCAATTAGGGATGGGCAACGATGCACAAATCCCGTGAATCAACAGAAGGAAAATGAGCGACCTGTTCTTCAACACTGCTTCCAGAGGCTGCATTCCTTACAGATTAGTCCTCATGAGCAACAGACTGGACATCTCTCTCAGCATTATCCACCTCACTGAATCAGAGTTGCTCTTGTTAAAGGTCCTTCCGTCTGGAATGCAGCAGAACATAATGGAACTCTTATTTCGTACAAGTACAAAATTAGAAAGACTTAAAATTTATCACATCAAATACATTCTGAGCAAATCAACTGTAAACTGGCTGAAGCCATTGTGCTGTGACATTTTGTAAAGGTCACTGTTAGCAGTTACTGATACTGCACATTGATTGGGGCAACGCAAAAGCCTTTCATTCTGCACAATCGTAACAGTTGGAGATGATATCACTCTTTAGGGAACACGGATTGGCTTACGCTTTTTATTCTGATGAGTTAAGAAAATGGTGCAGTAAGGTCAGGATGTGCATGCTTGCCAGGCTCTTGTTACAACCCGGAGAGGTTGGCCAACTGTGCACTGCCGTTGACTTTGATTCAATTTGTGGCAGTTTACAGGTGTGTCGGTGACTTCAACTAGCCTGATCTGCCAGGCTCACAATGTATGTCTAACAAGCTCAATGGGCAGTATGGTATTCTTCTGTTCCTAACTGCTGTGTTCTTGTACATGACAGTGAAGGTCTTTTATAACCATTTTTCCTCTATATGACAGTGAAGACCTCTCCTATCATTCATATTATCTTAGAATTCCTTCAGTGCAGAAGGAGGTCATTCGTCAAGCCTGCACCAAACCTCTGACAGAGCATTATACCCAGGCCCTGTCCTGTAACCTCACGTATTTACTCCACTAATCCTCCTAACCTACACTCTTGGGATACTAAGGGGCAATTTAGCACGGCCAGTTGACCTAACTTGCACATCTTTGGACAGCGGGAGGAAACTGGAGCACCTGAAGAAACCCACACAGAATGTGCAAACTCCACACAGCCAGTGATCCAGGGCTGGAATTGAACCCAGATCCGTGGCACTCTGAGACAGCAGCACTAACCACTGTGCTACTATCTCATTCCTTGCACTACACTGAAGATCTTTCTTTGCATTCTGCTACATTAAAGTTGAGTTGATTCCACATCAGAAAACTTAATGTGTCCAGAGTTTGCGCATGAATGCTCTGCCACAGACATCTCTCTCTTTCACATCTTAAAACCTTATTTTAAAGAATATTAAATTCCATCTGGGACGTCCCACAACAATAAAATTAAACAACCTTGTTAAATCTTAATCTTACTTTTTAACCGATATTGATTCAGGTCCTTTGTACAGGTAGCAATTAACCTTGAGTTGACTGCATTCTCTGGAAATGTTTAATCTTGCACTTTTTTTATTTCTAATCTTGCATAAGGTTTATGAATTCTGTATTTTACTGAACCCAACTCAGTCTTCCCCCTCCCCCCATGATGCATAATGTAGTCTTTTCTTGCATACTCAGTGCAACCTCTTTCTATTCTTCCTTTAGCCAACTCCATTCCCCAAACACTGGAGGAATATCAGTTTATTTATTAATCACAAGTAAGGCTGACATTAACACTGCAATGAAGTTACTGTGAAATTCCCCAGGTCACCAAGCTCGGGTGCCTGTTCGGGTCAATGCACCTAATCAGTACGTCTTTCAGACTGTGGGAGGAAACCAGACCACCCGGAGCAGACACGGGGAGAACATGCAGACTCCACACAGACAGTGACCCAAGCCGGGAATTGAACCTGGGTCCCTGGTGCTGTGAGGCAACAGTGCCAACCACTGTGCCTTTGTTGCAGCCCATATATCCCCTCTCTCCTTCCTCTATGGAAGAGTAATGTCCCTTCAAAACTTTCTACGTGGCCCATCTGTTTCACTTCTATACCAGAGTGACACCACCTTTTATTCTTCCTCCTCATTAAAGTGATTGTTTTCCTCCTCATTAAGATATTCTTCTTGAACCTTTTCTTGCTCCATATCAGTGACACCTCCTCTTCTTCCATTACAACTCAGTGCTGCTCTTGGCTTTCCTCCTCCAGACTAACTCTTTCCAGTCCTGTACAGCAATGGCATTAAGCTCTTTTTATGCTTTTGTTTTCCTCCATGTTACATTGAACACTGCCCTGCATTCTTCCTCCTCACTATAATAACACCCCTTCCTATTCCTCTTTACTAAATTAAAGGCTAACTTTCCTCCTCTACATTAAATTTACACTCCTGTAGTTCTCTATTCTTCCTTTGCTTCTAACATTCTTCAATCAGATCAGAGTCTGAACCCTTCCATTTCTCGTAATCAGTAGCATGTAACTCCTTGCCCACTTTTCTCCTTCCATTTTGAATGAGGTTACCCCCTGCCCCAACCCCAGCTCCATTCCTCCAGATTGTCTCCTTCTGGATTTGGGATTGCTTGACATTGAGGCTTAAGATTTTCCAACTATCTTCACCCAGAAGACGGGTGATCCATCTCAGCCTTTTGCTGAAGCCCACGCCATCACAGTCTTCAGCCAATATGGTTTGTGCCATCTAGTATCAAGAAATGGATGAAGTCATTGAGTGCAGCAAAGAGTATGAGCCCTGACGATATCTGGCTTCTGTGCAGAAGACTTGTGTGCAGATCTGGTCATGCCTCTCCTCAGACTGTTCCAGTGCAGCTGGAACACTGGCATCTATCTGACAGAATGGAAAATTTCCCAGGTATGTCTACCCATGAGAAAAAAATCAAGGCAAGTCCAATCCGGTCAGAAGCTGGGAGTTCTGCAGCAAGTAACTTGTCTCCTTGCTCTTTAAAGTTTTTCCACCATCTATATGGTACAAGTCAGGAATGTAACAGAATGCTCTTGACTTGCCTGGATGAAGGTAACTGGAGTGTTACTATAGCAAGGAGGAAGTGACCAAACTGGATATGTATTTTGAAATATTAGCCTGTGTGATTGAGTGCTGCTGGATCATATCATAACCCTTTCACACAGTTCCTCAACAATAAGAGCTTCAACAAATTTAACTTTGTCCTCACTGTGTGTAGTTTCATTCACTAGCATCACATTTTGAATTTTTACACTGTAATCATCAGGTCCTGCAGCATACTCTACTTAATTGATCCATTAAAAGTCCCACATGATGTCCATGTTATAATTTTCCAAAGATTTTTAAATCATTGAGTTGGAGGCAGTCCAGCGAAGATTCACTAGGTTGATCTGAAGTATGGAGGGATATTCTGATGAGGAGAGATTGAGCAGGTTGGGCCTGCACTCATTGGCATTTAAAAGAATGAGAGGTGATTTTATTGAGGCATTTGGGTTTCTCAAGAGGCTTGACAGGGTAGGTGCTGAGAGGCTGTTTCCCCTTGTGGGACAGTCTGGGACCAGAGTGCATAATCTCAGAGTAAGGTGCCACCCATTTAAGTCAGAGATGAGGAGAAATTTCTTCTCTGAGGGTAGTGAATCTGTGGAATTGTTTGCCACTAAAGGGCTCTAAAAGCTGGGTTATTAGGTACATTCAAGGCTGAGATAGACAGATTTTTAAGCAGTAAAGGGAATCAAGGGTTATGAGGATAAAATGGGAAAGTGGGGTTTAGGATTATCACATCAGATCAGTCATGATTTCAGTGAATGGCAGAGCAGACTTGATGCACCGAATGGCCTACTTCTGTTCCTACGTCTCATGGGATATGGGCATTGCTGGCAAGGCTGGTATTTATTCCACATGTCTATTTGCTCTGTTGCCAAGATGAGTGGTTGCCTGCTTGAAGTGGTTGATGCAATCGAATGGCTTTATGGGTCATCTCAGGGGGGCGTTCAGAGTCAACCACATTGCTGTGGAATTGGAGTCACATGTAGGCCAGACCGGGTATGGTAACGTATGTCTTTTCTAAAGATCACTAATGAGCCAATTAGGTATTTATGACCATCTGTCCGCTGCAGAGTCACTCTTACTGATAATCTGCTTTTTAAAAATATATTACTATGAATTTTTAAATTGCCTCAGTGGGGATTGAACTCACGTTCTCTGGATTTCAGTGCAGCTTTCTATCTACCGAAGTACTGTACCTGGCACAGCACAGGCGCAATGTGTGAAATTATGTCCTGGGACTACCAATTGTAAAATCTAATAAAGTCTGCCATGAAAATGATGCTATTTAATTTGAACTATTTTCAGCCAATTTGGAGTCTTCGACAACTAATTCAGTTCTGGTATCTTAGTGCGAATTAAGATTGAAATTACATTATGGAACATATAATTGTATCACATTTCTATTTTGATCATCTCTAACTATATTTTGCAGTTAGCAGTCTCAGGACACCCTTCATGGAGACGTGAATTGATGGGTTTCCATGTATTTTTATCAGTTAAACTTTGATTATCCATGTGTCCCCATACACAATATAGATAGGAAAATAATTGAAGTTCAGTTCAAACAGAAATGTAAATTACTTCTTTTTCGTGTGAGGAATGTGCAGATCAGACTACCATGGATTGCTTTTGGGTTTTTTTCTTCTGTTCCTGTGAATTTTTGCAGTTTAAAACTCCAAAATCTGGTAGCACTATGGTAATTTTCCTGTCCTGTGTAAAAATAGGTTTTGTTAGCAGTTGTATTCTGCTGTTCTACTGTTGACAGCTAAGAGCTTATTAGCCCTGAGTATCGAGTGGCGGAGTCCTCCATAGAGTGTATTCAATGGCACCCATTGCTTTTGACTTGAGTTGAAGATCATTGGGTTCAAACTCCAGTATTCCACTGGCAAAAGTGTAACAGAATTTAAAGTTTACAACCTCCAATATCTGGAATCCATTCTGTTACTATATGGACATGGTTATTTGGAAGTTTGGGATGTCTGATTCATCCTGGTTAGGTGTATATCAGCGACAGCTGCTCATACAGCCACGAGGGTAATCGGAGAATTCTAATCCATATTGATGTCCTGGGAAGGGCTCAAACTAGTGTTACAGACAGGAGGGGGTGTTAATTTACACAGGCTTGATTTCTTCACTCACTACCTGTCTGTAAACAGAAGGGTGTATTATTATGCTCTATGACTATAAAACACATGTGCGCACACACACACATGCAGATATACTCACTCTCACAAACACGTGTACACGCGTACACACACACGCACACGCGTACACGCGTACACACACACGCACACGCGTACACACACACACACGCGCGCGCGCACACACACGACAGGTTTTGCAATATCCACTCACACAATAAATGTGGGATAAGGAAGAGGATTCAGGGCACCATAAAACACAAGTTAGGATTTTATGTTTTTTGAGAGGGGAAGTTGGCTGATTGTAGGGTGATCCTGTCTTTCCCAAGGTGAGACTTCCATGATGGGAGGAGGTGTGTTGGAGGCATGAGTTTCAAAGTTCTGCCTATGGTTTTGATGAGGGCCAGTGTTATCTCTGCTGCCACCTCCTTGGTGACAGACAGCACTGGCTGTTGTCTGGAGCTCTGCTCTCTTCAGAGGTCAATTAGTAACTGATCATAAATTGTCTGAGTCATGGAATTTAGACAGCCTGAGTCTCAGTCACGTCTAGTTAGACAGGCCCCAGGTTAATGTACAGGCCAGGGGGAGGTCCTTGGGAGGGGCCCTTGCTGCCATTAGGTCCCTCGGTTGAGCACACCAGACGCCCAAGCAGGAGAGACACCCCCTCAAGGCTTGAGTCATGCCTGCCAGGGTATACCTGGCATCCAATTGCCCACATTGTGTACTCACCCCCCCACTGCTGAACACTGATACAAAACCGCTGGTCGTAAGCTGATGCCTTTAAAGTGGCCACTCCAGGGGCTCCATTGGTACCTGGACAGTAAGGCTGGCCTGGCCTTTTCCATCCGCCCTTCCCCCCATTTAATTGGGGTCGATGGAGGGGCGTGGGGTGTCGGGGAAAATGACAGGCTGTTCTTCCTGAGCTTTCCCCCCAGTGTTTGCATGTGTTTTACTGACCTTCTCACAGGTACAGCGTTGGTGGCATGGGGCTTTAATCAGGTGGCAGTGGTGGGGGTAGGGGGGGATCCACCCTCCACTATGACTTAAGACTATGGAGGGAAGACTGATGGATGATCTTCGTGCTCTTTACTGAGGCCCTTAAGTGGACAATTAATGCTCAGTTAAGGGAACTCATCTCACCGCCGCTGGCATTAGCGTGGGGCTCACTCTGCAGGCAGCACGACCAGCAAACCAGTGTGGGTTGCTTAGGGGCTCGCAGGCGTGGATGGAAGATCCCGTGTTCAAAGGCATCCCGTGTCTGATCGAGGGACCCATAATTCAGAGTAGGTGGGTCTGCCACCCCCGTGTCCTTGCTGATGACCCACCTACCCCACAATGCCCCTTCTCACCTTCACTCACCCGTGGCACGCTGTCGAATGATGTTTTTACACCACCCCGGTAGTCCTGCCATTTGGTAGAGCTGCTGGCAGCTCTTCGGTGGCAGGAGGTCCGCCTCCGGGGTCCTTGATCACCGGGCAGGCCCACTGCAGTCTAATTAAATGCCTGAATGCAGGGTTCTCGCTGCCTCTCCAGCTGGCGGGCAAGGTTCCCCTCCCCATACCCAAAGCATCTATTGAGTGTGTGTGTGTGTGTGTGTGTGTGTGTGTGCGCGTGTGCTCTTGTGACTACGTCCTTCATTGCAATCTTCCAATAGATTGGTGGACATTAATAGGTATGGGCATAATGAGAGTAGGTGGAGTGAGTCAGCCATGATCGAACTGAATGGTAAAACATCCTCAAAGAGCCAAATGTCCTACTCAAACTCCTGTTTCTTAATCTGTGAGGCAGCAGAACTAACCACCGTGCCGCCAATGTCGCCTGTCATTCCAAATGATGGAGAAAAAGAGGCTTCAAAAGCAAATAAGTGAAAAATTAATCTCGTGGGGCGAGAAGGAGAATTCAGTGTGGTTACACTTGAATAATGTGGACCCCTGACACCTTAACCTACATTCTCCATCGCTCATCAAGAAGGTTAAATTGCCCTAAAGGACATCTTCAATATGTGCACCAACCACTGCCACCCACCTCTTGATGGATACTCCTCCCAATATGGTCAGGAATCTTTGTCAGTTAGAGCAGCAATGAGGCATCAAGAAAAGCATTCATGAAAGGAAGCCCCAATCTGAAATGGGAGCAGAAATTGGGCAGGTGAGTGAGGTAAATATTAGAATCAGCACCCTGAGGCCTAGGTAATTTTAATTCCCAAGGTCTCAGCTGCATGTCTCTGACCGCTGCCTGACCAAAAAAGGGGGTAGAAAGTAGGGGATTAGGTGGGATTTTGGGCAGCAGCAAGGCCAATACCATGAGAGCAACAAAGCATGGTGAGTAAGTGAAGGCCAGTCTCAGGGCAGGAGTGGCCTGAATCGCTCTGCTGCATCAGAGAGGCCGATGGAGGAATCTTCCTGGCTTGGGCCTCTTTCTGTCAGAAACTTCCTTGTCCTCCCAGTCCCACAAAAATAATGCCTCCCCTTCTTGCCTGCTACATATGTTGTCCAGTGGGCCATTAAAAAAGCTGAGTTCAAACGTATGTGACAGGATGCTGTGTTTAAAAGGCCCATGCCAAGCCAGCAAAGGAGCTACAAGTCAGCAGTTAATTCTAATTGTATCTCCTCAAGTTTCTGGAGAACTATAAATCCCCCGCTGTGTCTGAAATAAAAGCCTTAAGCTGTTCAAGCACACCTAAGTGTTACACGCGTGATAAGATTAATCTCTCTCCAAATGGACAGCAGTGTCTATTATACTGGACAGCTGCAGCACAACATTAGCTGCACAGCTAGTGGACACGCAGCAGAAAATAATTCCAAAGCACTCAGTGTGTCTTTCAATCAAGTAGATTGAGACTGGGGACACATGAACGTGATTCCAAGGCAGTAAGCTCAGATTCAGAGAGATCAGTTGATATCGCTCACTAGAAAGCAAATCATCATTTGAACTATTACACAATCACAACATTCATAGAATCCCGATGGTGCAGAAGGAGGCCATTTGGCCCATCAAGTCTGCACTGACTGTCCAACAGAGCATCTTACCCAGGCTTACCTCATGCCCTCTCCCCATAACCACACACATTTATCCCTCTAATCCCCCTACCCTACACATCTTGGGGGAAGTGCAATTTAGCATGACCATTCCGTCTAACCTGCACACCTTTTGGACTGTGGGAGAAAAGTGGAGCACACTGAGGAAACCCACGCAGACACGGGGAGAATGTGCAAACTCCACGTAGACAGTCGGGCCAGTTGGAGTTGAACCCAGCTCCCATGGCACTGTGATGTAGATGTGCCACCCTTACTGAATCATAAAACATTGAAATCATGTCAGATACTGGGGTGATCGTCACTGATTGCAAAGGTAAATACTGTCTATGCAGCCAAGCCATCCTGCACAGACTGGCGTAATAATCCCTTGAAGCAGCTGTCCACAGATTGCAACACTGAAGAGGGGCAGAAGAGAGGACATGCTCCCTTTCTACCATACCTGTCTTCAGCGAGCTTTGGTTTTAAAGGTCTTCAGGGTCTAAGTGAAGTGTGGTGGTCTGGGTGAGCAGAAATAGAGTAGTATGAGGTGGACATAGGGTGGTTAGAGATACAAGTGGGAAGTGGGGTGGACTCTGCTTTCACTTACTGAGCTATTCCAGAAACTAACAGCAGGACAACATTAGAATTAAGTATTGTGCAGCAGGCCCATGTGTATGACACTGAGGTTAGTACAGGAGACATTGGTTGGAATTACTGCTCACAGAGCAGAATTCTCCTTTTGCCTCGGGTGGGATTTTATCAGCCTCACCCGAACGAGATTGTAAAATTCCTGGCCATTATCTGAGGAGACTGGGTAGTACAAATCTCAGAAGGCTAAATGCACCAGGCAATTATTGTGTTCATGCGTGGGTCAAGACTGCCAATAGATTGTGATGCACTACATCAGAACATCTCCATAATCACCGCTATTGATTTTGGAAGATCTTAACTCTTTTTTTAAAGCAGCTTTGCTTTTGGATATTATATTTCAGTTTGAGGGCAGAATTCTTCCAAAACATTTCCACGTGTGGTCTCTGGAGGAGATGCTGGCTCCAAAGGACCCTCACTGGATGGGGACCTGATTACGTCGCTGTGGGGAAGTGGGAGAATCCCATAAGGGATTCCCCCAGTGCAAATCGTGTAAAGGCATCTCTTGCGACATTCTCCAGCTACAATTGAGGTCTTGAATAACTTTCTTGTTTCGGTCTTCACGGAGGAAGACGTGAATAATTTGCCGGGTGTTAGCGATGGAAAGGTGGTAGGACTGGAGGGTCGCAATGACATTATTGTTACTAGAGAGGCGGTGCTCGACAGACTGGTGGGACTGATTGTGGACAAGTCCCCAGGACCAGATGGAATGCATCCGAGGGTTCTGAAAGGAATGGCGGAGGTGATAGTGGATGCCTTGGTGGTTATTTTCCAAACGTTGCTGGATTCCAGGGAAGTGCCGGAAGATTGGAAAGCGGCTAATGTTACGCCGTTGTTTAAGAAGGGTGCCAGGCAAAAGGCAGGGAATTATAGGCCGGTTAGTTTAACGTCCGTCATCAAGGAGGAAATAGCGAGGCATCTTGAGGGGAATTGCTTGATAGAGCAGATGCAGCACGGTTTTGTTAAGGGGAAGTCGTGTCTGACAAATTTACTGGAGTTCTATGAGGATGTGTCTAGGGCGGTGGATAGAGGAGAGCCGGTGGATGTGGTTTTTCTTGATTTTCAGAAGGCGTTTGACAAGGTACCTCACAAGAGGTTATTGCAGAAGGTAAGGGGGCATGGAGTTGGGGGTAGGGTGTTAGCGTAGATAGAGGATTGGTTGTCAAATAGGAGGCAGAGAGTGAGGGTTAATGGGTGCTATTCGGATTGGCGGTTGGTGACTAGTGGAGTGCCCCAGGGGTCGGTGCTGGGACCTCAGCTATTTACCATTTATATAGATGATCTGGAGGAGGGAACTGAGTGTATGGTGTCGAAATTTGCTGATGACACCAAGATTGGTGGAACGGCAAATTGCGCGGAGGGTGTGGAGAGACTGCAGAAGGATCTAGATAGGCTGGGCGAATGGGCCAGGAAATGGCAAATGGAATTTAATGTTGGCAAGTGCGAGGTGGTCCACTTTGGTAGGAATAATGGTAGGAAGGATTATTACTTACGTGGCGAAAAACTGCAGCAGGCGACGGTGCAGAGGGACCTCGGGGTCCTTGTGCATGAGTCGCAAAAACCCAGCCTGCAGGTGCAGCAGGTGGTCAGGAAGGCGAATGGGATGCTGGCCTTCATAGCGAGGGGGATTGAATATAAAAGTAGGGAGGTCTTGCTGCAGCTGTATAGGGCATTGGTGAGGCCGCAGCTGGAGTACTGTGTGCAATTTTGGTCGCTGTACTTATGCAAGGATATTTTGGCCTTGGAGGGAGTGCAGAGGAGGTTTACTAGGCTGATGCTGGAGTTGAGGGGGTTGAGCTATGAGGAGAGGCTGAATAAACTAGGCTTGTACTCGTTAGAGTTTAGAAGAATGAGGGGAGATCTCATTGAGACATATAAGATGATGAATGGGATGGATAGGATAGAGGTGGAGAGACTCTTCCCGCTCAGAAAGGACGGTAGGACTAGGGGGCACAGCCTCAAGATAAAGGGGGGGGGGGGGGGGGCGGGGCGGTTTAGAACGGAGTTGAGGAGGAACTTCTTCACTCAAAGGGTGGTGAATCTCTGGAATTCTCTTCCCGTTGAGGTGGTGGAGGCTGCCTCGCTAAATATTTTTAAGACGCGGGTTGATGGGTTTTTGATAAGCGAGGGGATTAAGGGTTATGGGGAGAGGGCGGGAATGTGGAACTGAGCCATGACAGATCAGCCATGATCTTATTGAATGGCGGGGCAGGGTCGAAGGGCTAGATGGCCTACTCCTGCTCCTATTTCTTATGTTCTTATGTTCTTAAAGTGATTTGCACCTGGACACACAGGTCCAGAGCTTCACCCCATTAGATTCTGATATCATGGACTGCAGCACCACCATAGGCAGAAGAGTGTAATTACAATATGTGATGTTAACACTGCAAGTTTCCATTATAAATCCGTGGACATACAGATTCATAATAGAAATATGAAAATAAAGAAATGTTACTTATTAAATAGTTTCTGAACTACACCTATGCACTTCGCTGGTTTTGCTCTCTCCCTTTGACCCTGTTTCACAGGGCAACTCAGCAGCACCTTCTCAAGGGCAATTTGGGATGGGTAATAAATGTTGTCATGCCAGCAATGTTGACATGCTAAGAATGAATAAAAAAATGAATTTCTTTGGAAACCTAACGATGCATTTGTTTCCTTCAGGGGTACAAATGGAAGCTGGATGAATTCCTCCAAGGGGTAGATATCTTGAGTCACTGAATGTGATTGGGTTGGTGGAAATATTACCAATCATTGTGGTGCTTACTTGATCCATTCCGAGAGTTAGAGAGGAACTTTATCTTTTTCCTTCTGACCTTGACACAAGGGTAGTTTTTGCTCTTGCGTGGTTCACTCTCCAGTATCAGCCCTGAATTTATTATTGGCAGGCACAGTAGCAGTTCATTTATTTTTATGTTATAACTTCCAAGATATACACATTTAATGGAAACTGAAATCATTAGACTTATGGGAATAAAGGGGGATAAGCGCAGAAAAGTGGAGCTGAATTCAAAATTCAATCAGGGCCTTACTGACCCTGCATAGCTACTCCTCCTCTGAGTTAAGATCGTAACTGCGGATGTAAAGATTCCCAGCTTGGGTCACTATCCGTGTGGAGTTTGCATGTTTTCCCCATGTCTGCATGGGTTTCCTCCAGTTGTTCCGGTTTCCTCCCACAGTCCGAACAATGTGCCTGTTCACTGCATTGGCCGTGCTAAATTCTCCCTCAGTGTACCCCGAACAGGCGTCGGGATGTGGTAACTAGGGGATTTTCACGATCATTTCATTGCAGCATTAATATAAACCTACTTGCGATGCTAATACATAAAACTTTAAAAAAAATTTTTGTCTAGAATTCTTGACCACGTCCGTGGCTGGGATTCTCCAGTTCCGCTGCTGTGAATGGAGGTTTGGCTGAGTGCCAAATTCTCTGGTCTTGCTGACAGCAGGAGTGAGGCATGAGTGACCAGAAAGTTCCAGCTGTCATCTATAATTTAACCTCCCACCAGTCGTAGCAATGGAGGATTAGAGTTTTGGATCTCACTGCTCCGTTTTCTGTCTGGCTCCCAAAACGCAAACTCTTTCCTGCTTTGCAAATTGCTACAATTTTTACTATTTGATAAATACTATGAAATAAAAGTATTACATAAAAAATACAAACAGATTGAATTATGTCTCCAGTTCTGATTAAATTATTCCTTACAGTTTAATCCTAAGGAAGGATGTGCTGCCTTGAAGGGGGTCCAGAAAAGGTTCACAAGAATGATCCCAGGAATGAAGTGTTTGTCATACGAGGAGCGGTTGAGGAATCTGGGCCGATACTCAATGGAGTTTAGAAGGATGAGGAGGGATCTAACTGAAACTTAGAGAATACTGAGAGGCCCAGGTAGAGTGGACGTGGAGAGGATGTTTCCACTAGTGGGAGAGACTAGAGTTCGGGGGCACAACATCGCAGCGAAGGGACAGTCCTTTAAAACTGAGATGAGGAGGAATATCTTCAGCCAAAGGGTAGCGAATCTGTGGAACTCATTGCCACAGAGGGCTGTGGAGCCAGGTCATTGAGTGCCTTTAAGACAGTATCAGATGGAGTTCTTGATCAATAAGGGGACCAAGGTTAGGGGGAGAAGGCAGGAGAATGGGGATGAGAGTCATGATTGAATGGCAGAGCAGACCCAATGGGCCGAATGGCCTAATTCTATTCCGATATTTTACGGTCTTATGATCTTATCCTGCTTCAATTGATCTGCTGATAACTGTTCGATCTTGACTCCTGGAGGTAGATTTTTACATTGCCACCCAGTTATAAACCTGGCATTATTTATCTGCTACCCATCACACAACTTATTGGGCATTCATTGTCATTTGGAATGCCATAGGGCACCAAGAAGCACTTTTCTTTTGGGCACCCATTGATGTGTGCAGTGAGTGAAGACAAAAAAATGTTTAAAAGTCAAGGGCTTTGCCAAAATAGCACACAATGATTTGATACAGAAGTAAAAAAAAGCGCAGGACAATTTCAGCACACACAAGCAATTGAAAGTACAACCTTGAGAGGTATTACTATAAGCTTAAAACACTGGTATAGCAGATAATTCTGCATATTTCTAGGTGGACGTGCAGCAATTCAGTAAAGCGCAGATGAATTTAAAGTTGAGATGAGGATTGCAAGAAAGCTCCTTGATGTGTCAGACAATAATCAGAATACCGTTGATTTGCCTCGATGCACAAGAGTTCCCTTATTCACTAATCCAGAAATCTTTTAATCTGGATTTGTTAAACTGTGTAAGGATTGGAGTGGGAGCAGGATAAAGTATAATAAATCTGTTTATACTGTTATATAAGCTCTTTAATGAATATGACAAGGATATGATAAGGATGTTTGATGCCAAAGGAATTCAAAGTAATTTTCCCTTGGACCAGCCTAAAAATCTCCTTTTCTGAAGGTTTTTAGTTTTGTACCCTCACTCTGAATTTGAGCAAATTAAAAGCAAGGTATATCTGGCAAACAACGAGAATCATCTGCAGAGCAGGAGGTGAAGAATTTGAAATCAGCTCATCTTGCACTAAAATGAACTTCACAAGAAAAATTAGTGTAATCTCCCAATGTCATGTCTGTGTCACAAGGCAGATCTTGTCTGTGCTATTCAGTTCACTGCTTAAATCAGCACTTACAATAATTGAGGATTATAATGATCTGATGGACTTATTCACTGTCAAGATCAGGTGTGTAAACCATGCTCTTGTAATAATATAAGATCATACAGATCACTGCGCCTCTCCCAGCAGTCAATATGTTCTTACTGTTGAAACCGCCATACCAAATGGCAAATTATAACACTGGACACCAACCCATTGCTTGATAACCATTTTATTTACAGAATGCAGCATTACATATATATTATTAAGACCTCAAGTGCCCTAGCAGTTTCCATTTATATGTGCTCTATGTACTGACTAAAACAATCTCCTTCATCTGTATATCCTTAATCATGGCAATAGAATTAATATACCATTAACAATGGCAGATCCTCTAACTCAAATCCATTTTCCAGTTCTGTCCCACATCCCTTGATCCCTTTACCTATGGATCCGTCACTCAGCCTTGAATACACTCACCAATAGCATTCACTGCCCTCTGGGACAAAGAATTCCAAAGAGTCACAATTCTCTAAGGTGAAGATTCTTTCCTCTTTTGCATCCGTTTTGGAATAAATAACCAACCTCTTATCATGAGACTCCAATCTCTCATTCTAGATTCTCTTGTCAAGTTACTAGAAGAGACACATAATTTTATGCATATAACATATATATTGTATGTATATAAATAAGGGCAGCATAGTGGCACAGTGGTTAGCACTGCTGCTTCACAGCATCAGGGACCTAGGTTCAATTCTGGCCTTGGGCGACTCTGTGTGGGTTTCCTCCGGGTGCTTCGGTTTCCTCTCATAGTCCAAAGCCATACACGTCCTCATCTCCAAATCAGGGAAACGGTTGTGCCCTAGGTAGGGGCTCTTGAAGCAGCAAGTTGCCCATTAAAGGAATCTCTGCTGCAGTCAGTGAAAGCATTGTTTGTAGGCTATGTTTGTTGAACATTTCCACCTAACTGCGGTAGGCAAAATAAAATGCCTGCTCCGTCAGGTAGCATAATCCAGCTGATTTCACTCCTCTCTCGCTGTGACTAAAACAGACCCCACTCTTCAGTTCACAAGGACATAGGAGATAGGAGCAGAAGTAGACCACATGGCCCGTCGAGCCTCCTCCATCATTCAGCACGATTATGGCTGATGTTGGGCTTTAACTCCATTTTCCCACCCAGTTTCCACATTCCTCAATTTCTGGAGACACCAAAAATCTGTCTATCTCAGCCTTGAATGTATTTAACAATATAATGTTCACAATCCCCTGGGGTAGAGAATTCCAAAACCTTTGATGGAAGCAATTTCTCCTCAAGTTAATCCTAAATGATCAACGCTTTACTCTGATACAGAATAGTGTTTTAGATTCCCCCAGAGAGTGGAACCTCTGAGCAAGCATCTACCTTATCAAAACATCTCGCAATTTTGTAGCTTTCACTGAGATTGAAATTTTTTGTTCTAAACTCCAGGGAATTTATTTAGCCTCTCATCATAGGACAATCCTTCATCAATTTAGTAAACCTTCGGTGTAGTGCCTCAAATGTGAGCGTATCCTTTCTTAAATGTGGAGAACAAAACTGCACACAGTGCTCCAGATGTGCTCTCACACTTACAGTAAGTTTCCTTAGTCTTCTTGCGTTAAAGGACAATGTGCCATTTGTTGTCCTTTTGCTTGCCTTCCCCATTAGCCTGTAAGGAACTCATTTTACACTTGGGGCATTCTCAATTCATTAAAGTTTGGCTCAACCATGAAAATTGGAGGCCACAGTGATATTAACAGCTACTGGTGACTAGTACTCTGAGCTCTTCAACAAGGATTTCCATCTGAGCCGCCATCCAACTATCTAAATGCAATCTCCTGCAGCCCTGATTCTCTGACATGTCCAGCTAGCTTTGTCTTCAGTTGCATACTTGATGCAAACGGTTTGGCCTTCATTGCTCCTCTTCCCTCTCCTCTGTCCTCCTCATACATGGACCTAAGCTCCTGAAGGTGTTGATCCTCATGTCACTCGTCCTTGTCTGAATATCTCAATGCTGTATCCCACTGTTGCTTTTCCAGGGTCACAATACTCTCTGAAGCCCCCTCTGATGGCCTTACAGCCCCTGGAGGGTCACAAACCTCTTCCACTGACCCAGCATGTGCAGACCGCTTGCTCCACTGGCTCTGCTTACCTGATGCCAACTGTGTGTAAATGGACGTGGGCCTCTCTCAGCTGTGCCCACTTCACTGAGCTCAACTCACTGGATGGCATGGCCATGTCTTGCTCCCCACTGCTGCCTCTTTCTATTAAACTGTGCCGATCCAACGTGGATCCCAAACTTTCCCACTTGCAGAGTAGCCATTAAGGAGTTAAGAGGTTTAACTAGGCATGTTTTATGAATTGGGCCAGTTATCAGATCCTGTTTACAACCCCTCCCCACCCTCACTTCCCCAACACCTTGTCACAAAAATGGCTAACTGTTGGGACAATGCTGGGGAACCAGCTTGGTGGCTGGCATCAGAAAATCATACATTCACCCAGCTCAGTTCCTGCCCCATTTAGCCACCAGAATCTTGCCCTTGGTGTGAAAGAGACATTGCGCATCTTTTGCACCGGGTTCTATCCTAGCCTCGAGTTGCTGCCTGTATGGAGTTCCTACATTTTCCCCTCGTCTGCATGGGTTTCCTCCGGGTGCTCAGGTTTCCTCCCACAGTCCAAAGATGTGTAGCTTAGGTGGATTGACCGTGTTAAATTGCCCCCTTAGTGTCAGGGAAATTGACAGGGTAAATATGTGAGGTTACGAGGATAGGGCCTGGGTGGGACATTCATTGCTGTAGGCTCAACGAGCTGAATGGCCTGTTCTTCTGCGCTGTAGGGATTCTATGATTTAGTGGCATATACTCCGTCCAGTTTTGTATTAGGATCCCATGAGACAAAGATTCTCCTTGAGAAATTAGTTTCCCATTGAATTCTGACAGGTGTGCCTGGGTTAAGGCTCCAGTAATTTGACACAGTGGCAGCAACAAAGTGGTGGGCTGACCACAACTATTTTAACTGCACTCTGCCCTGTGTTTTTCAAGTAGGCAGAATTAAAATTGTGCCGTTCTTGCTCAAGCTCTGTGATGGGAGGATTCCCCAGTTTTAGTTAATTTTCCTGATATTAATGAAGATTGCACACCCCCCACTCCCATTATGAGAGGTGCTGCCTGCCCCCATTGTGTGTGCTCAGCCCTAAGATATGTGGATGAGAACTCTGATCTCTGTACCCAATAATGACTATGGCCTAGTGGTAATATCACTGAACTCCTACCCCACAGGCCCAGGCTAATGCTCTGGGGACATGGGCTCAAATCCCACCATGGCAGGAACTCAAATCCAGTTTGTAATCTGGAATTGAAAAGCTAGTCTCAGTGACCATTGCTTTAAAAACCCATCTGGTTCCCTTTAGGCAAGGAAATCTGCCGTCGTTGCCTGGTCTGGCCTGTATGTGACTCCAGAGCCTCAGCATTACCTATTCACAATATTTACCGTGCTAATCCCCTGACACGAATGTCAGTTTTTAGCCTGGCCGATCAACCTAGCTTGCACATCTTTGGACTGTGGAGGAAACCGGAGCATGCGGAGGAAACCCACGCAGACATGTGGAGAATGTGCAAACTCCACAGAGTCAGTGTGGAGGCCGAAATTGAACCTAGGTCCCTGGCGCTGTGAGGCAGCAGTGCTGCCCACAATATTATTGTGTAGAACGTATGAAGGATGTTTCCGGTTGTTCTGTCTTTGATGACTGTGAGTATTGCCACAGACAGTATAGAATTGTGCAGCACCAAAGGGAGCTTTCAGCTCATTGAGTTTATACCAGCTCTTTTGAAGACCATCCAGTTAGTCACACTCCCGTATTCTCTCTCATATATCTGCAAATTCTTTCCCTTTCAAGTACTTATCCAATTTTCTTTTGACGGATATTATTCAATCTCTGTCCGCCAATATTATCAGGTCATGCATTCCAAATTCCAATAAGACAAGCAAAAAAATAGATTTCCCTCATGTCACCTCTGCTGTCTCAACAAATCACCTTAAATCTGCTTTTATCAACTCTTAAACCTTTGGAAAGGGTTTCTCTTTCATTCGATCTGCCTAAAGCTTGCACGATTTTAACCATCTCTACCAAAGCTCCTCTTAGCCTTCTTTTGCAATCATCCATGTAACTGTAATCCCTCATCCCCGAACCTAGTCCAATCAATCCATGTCCTCAATCGAACCACGCAAAACTTCAACTCCAATTCAAAATCATATGATTGCAGCTAAAAGAGAGTTAGCGTAATGGGGTCACATCACATGAGCTATGATTAGATGTTCTTATCTATTTACTGGGTATAATAAATAGCATGAGGAACTTTAAAGATGCAGGTAAACAATCAGGGATTCGGAAGAATTTAAAATTTTGGATATTTCAAAATATGAAAAATCCTTTAATTTTCAATGCCCCTATATGGCTTTGCACTCAATCATCATCTGCTAATACTTATCCACTGCTGTGGTCTGTGCAGATATTAAAAAGCGAAAGCTGCTTTAGTTCATGACCAGGCAGCTTGCTCTGTTATTCGATAATCTCTCCTTGTCTCTTTGGTTCAATTCCGTAAGTCATCACCAGACGTGAGGAGATTTGCTTCCCCCCTCCCCAACATCCAGGATGGTTCAGAACCAAAGAAGCTCCATAACACCAGTTAGCAGACGTGGCCTTGAACTGTTCTGTCACATGGAATGTTTCATAAGCTTCGCCGCATTGCCAGTTTGAGGGCTTAGATGGATTGTCCCTGATGCCAGTGATACACTGTACAAGCTGGGAGAGTCAATGAGGCCTTGGCAAGTCAGAGAGGCAGTGGTGATTCTGAGAGGCGTTGGTTATGTTCGAATGCAAGAATGCTTTTTCAAAGAGAAATGGGGGCAATAGTGCTAGAAGACCTATGAGCGAGCTGCAGCTTCAAATGCTATTGGTTTGTTAGGCTAACGACCACTCAGGGATAGAGGGAAAATAAATGGATTGATTTTCTTTTTGGGATACTTCGTCACTAGGATTTTGTACCCTGGGTCACTCCAGCAGAGCCCTGTACCCTGGCAGGGTTTATTGTTCACTAAAACTTTACAAGGCTCTAATGGAATGCTGTGAACAGTTTTGACCCTTTTCTAAGGAAGGATATATTGGCATCGGAGGCAGTCCAGAGAAGGTTCATTCAGTTGAATCCGATGGGATTTTCTTGTGAAGAGAGATTGAGTAGGTTTGGCCCGTACTCAGTGAGTTTGAATCATAGAACCCTACAGTGCAGAAAGAAGCCATTCGGCCCATCAAGTCTGCACTGACCACAATCCCACCCAGGCCCTACCCCCATTCCCCTATATATTTGACCCGCTAATCCCTCTAATCTGGGCATCTCAGGACACTAAGCGGCAATTTTAGCATGGCCAATCAACTTAACCAGCACATCTTTGGACTGTGGGAGGAAACCCATGCAGACACGAGGAGAATGTGCAAACTCCACACAGACAGTGACCCGAGCCGGGAATCGAACCCAGGTCCCTGGAGCTGTGAAGCAGCAGTGCTAACCACTGTGCTACTGTGCCACTCGTTTGGAAGAATGAGCCATATGGGATTCTCAGGGGTTTGACGGGGTAAATACTGAGAGGTTGTTTCCCCTTATGGGAAAGTCCAGGATTAGAGGACATAATTTCTGAATGAGGGTTTGTCTATTTCAGACAGGGATAAGGAGGAATTTCTTCTCTCGGAGCGTAGTGAATCTGTAGAATTACTGACCACAAAGGGCTGTAAAGGCTGAGATGTTAAGTATGTTTAAGGCAGATTTTTAATCGGTAAGGGTATCGAGGCTTATGGGGATAACGGGGGGGGAAGTGGAGTTGAGGATTACATTAGATCAGCCATGATCTCATTGACTGGCGGTGCAGACTCGATGGGCCAAATGGCCAATTTCTGCTCCTACGTTTTGTAGTCTGAGAGTAGAATAATGGGTGAATGTTTGTGTTAAAGGAGCCATGATGCTATTAATGATATACGTAACTGTGACACCAGTAGTCAGATGTGAAGACAGCTAGGTGCAGAATAGTCTGTGTCTTGAATACCGTAGGCTTACTCTAAGCTCTCTGTAAATACGTAATACATTCTTTGAAGTTAAACTATACTGACCAATAGGGAAGTGAAGTCCCATCAAGGTTCAGTGAGACTAGAAAGCATGGTTTTAGTAAAACTTTGCTAATGCTCGAGAACAACATTGAAACAGGTACTGCCACTGAAAAGGATGAGAAAGTGCACAGGTTAGGATTGGGACTCATGTTCTCTCTGGCTGCCATTGGAGATCCTGACAAAATAAAAATGAATCTAAGATGTTCCAGGGCATAACAAATCTGAGAGATTATTGACAGGAGAAGCACCCATTCTTACTCGCCTGAGCTAACGTCAACAAGTGCTGGAGATGGGGAATGTAGGATGAAGATGATCACTGGCTCAGGGTTGGTACCCATTTCTGTTGAGTTACCGTTGGTGACAGCTATCAGAATGTGAGATAAAGCCACAAACCGTGCCATACCTTTCTCCTGAAAGTGTGATGTGACATCTGGTCACCAAGACACCATTATTACCTGCCTTACTCTTGCAGTGCACACCATGGGCTCAGTGCATTAGCTATGCCATGGACAAGTGAACTCAATGGGAAGACACTGAACCACACGTTCATCGGGGTAGCTTATGGTGACTGAGGATTGGATGAAGCTTGCGTCAAACAGGGGTGAAAGTTCTGAGTTTAAGGGGAAGATGGTGAACATGGCTTTCAATCTTGGAACCATTGCTAGTTACAGGACAGTTCCTTATATTGAGGCTGCAGGGATCTCTCCCATAGCTGGACAGGAGTTATTTTCTGATGCTTCTGACAGAATCATAGAATCCTTGCAATGTAGGAGGCCATTCGGCCCATTAAGCCTGCACTAACAACAATCCTACCCAGGCCCTACCCCCGTAGGCCCACACATTTACCCCTCTAATCCACCTGGCACTAAGGGCAACTTAGCATGACCAATCCATCTAACCTGTAAATCTTTGGCGTGTGGGAGGAAACTGGAGCATCCAAAGGAAACACACGCAGGCACAGGGAGAATTTGCAAACACCACGCAGACAATAACCCGAGGCCGGGTTTAAACCTGGGTCTCTGGCGCTGTGAAGTAGCTAACCACTGTGCCACCATGCTGCCCATGTCCCAGGTTATCCTGCTGCTGCTTTGTGTGCCTGGGGACCTCTCTCTCTCCTCCGTGGCCTCTATACTAATGCTTCTTTTCAGGCCAATATGTGCAGCACAGAACCAATTGTAGAGATCTTCATTGGACTATTTGTAGGACACCCCAAAGCACTTGATGTGGGCCTTCAACATAATTGAGGACAACTCTGATGGAGCTACGCTCCCCATTATATTCAGTGGTTGGTCTCGGGTGGCGTGGAGGTGTTATGTTTCTGGCTGCAGATGGTGGACCTGAACCCCAATTTGGCGCTTCTTTCAGGATCAAATATTGGTCGAGTGATGAGCCATCTTGACATGAAAGTGGCATCACAGCTGCCGGGGAGAGTGAGCATTTTATAGTGCCCTGGATGCCATATTTATAGGTGGGCACAGGATGATGTAAAGTAGGATGTGTGGCTAGCTCACTGCCTTCCTGTCCATCCTTGAACTGTCCCTCATTAGGTGGTGGATGGATAAGGCATCAGCCAGCCTGCCCACCCTTAGGCCTGTTGACGTCCTGAACTAGCCAATTGATGGAGGGTTCAGGCCTTCATTCCACCCCCGCCGCAGATGGAGAAGGTAGAACAGAGGAAGCCAGCCCACTACTTCACCAGCTCAGGTGGGAAAAAGTTGGTTTGCTTCCTTTGAGCGTTGCCCAGGGACCGTCAGTGGCAACCCTCCCCAAAATATTACTCTCGATTTGTGATTACCAAGCACCCCTCCCAAAACCCTCCTGCAACCATCCTCCCACCACCCACCCCCATAGGAACACAGAACGTAGGAGCAGGAGCAGGCCATTCAACCCTGTTGAGTCCATTCCACCATTCGATGAGATCATGGCTGACCTGGTTGTGGTCTGAACTCCACTGTCTTGTCTGCACCCCACCTCCCCCCCCTGCCCACCATAAGCCTCAACTATCAAAAATCTATCTTCCTCAGCAATGAATAAATACAATAACCCAACTTCCCCACTGCTTACTCGGGAAGAGAACTCCTCTGAGAGAAAAAAAATCATCCTCTTCTCAGTCTTGAAAAGGAAGCCTTTTTCTCTTGAAGTGTCTCGCCTGATTCTAGTTTCCCCCACAAGAGGAAACATCCTTCCTGTAACCGCCTGAGGGATCCTGTGCATGCTTATCCCTGGCTATCTCAGTCTATGGAAAGATTTCATTTTAAGATGTTTCTGCCTGTGCACAATTACATTTAAACGTTAGACTGTAGGGATTAACTAAATCTGCTCAGCTGAACCATTGTAGCTGGCTTGACTACATGTCTTATCAGAAGGCATGATGGGCTAGCTAAAAACAGATACCTCCAGACACTGAAAGACGCCTTCATAAGAACAGGATATGGCACTCAACTCATCGATCGACAGTTTCGACGCAAAAAACTGCACCGACCTCCTCAGAAGATAAACACAGGACATGGTGGACGGAGTACCCTTCGTCGTCCAGTACTTCCCCGAAGCTATGACATCATCTTCGGAGCTTTCAACATGTCACTGATGAAGACAAACATCTCGCCAAGGCCATCCCCACACCCCCTACTACTTGCCTTCGAACAACTGTGCAATCTCAAACAGACCATTATGCGCAGCAAACTGCATAGTCTTTAGAAGAACAGTGACCATGACACCACACGACCCTGCCACAGCATCCTCTGCAAGACGCGCCAGATCATCGACATGGATGCCATCATCTCATGTGAGAACACCATCCACCAGGTACACGGTATATACTCTTGTGACTTGGCCAATGTTGTCTATCTGACACACTGCAGGAAAGGATGTCCCGAGGCATGGTACATCGGTAAGATCATGTAGACACTACAACAACAGATGAATGGACAGCACTCAACAATCACTAGGCAGGAGTGTTCCCTTCTTGTTGGCGAACACTTCAGCAGTCAAGGGCATTCAGCCTCTGACCTTTGGGTAAGCGTTCTCCAAGGCAGCCTTCACAAAACATGACAACGCAGAATTGCTGAGCAGAAACTGATAGCCGCACACATGAGGACAGCTTCAACCGGGACCTTAGGTTTATGTCACACTATCTATAACCCCCATGACTTGCCTGGACTTTCAAAATCTCACTGACTGTTCTGGCTGGAGACAATCAACACCTCTTTAACCTGTGCTTAACCCTCTCTCCACTCACATTGTCCATACCTGTAAAGATTTGATTACCTGTTAAGACTCGCAATCCGATCGTTATCTTGTAATTGAGTCTGTGTCCATATATATGCCCTGTTTGTGGACCCAACTCTGCACTCACCTGATGAAGGGGCAGTGCACTGAAAGCTTGTGTTACCACATAAACCTGTTGGACTTTAACTTGATGTTGTGAGACTTCTTACTGTAGCTAAAAATTGACTGCTTTCCTGAAGGCTAAACAATGCAGGCAAACAACAGTTTCCCAGTAGTTCTGCAAGGAACTATAAAAAGTCATGAATGTAACCTAATCCATCACACAAACCAGCCTCCCATTCATTGACCCTGTCTACACTCCCCACTGCATCGGCAAAGCAGCCAGCATAATTAAGGACCCCACGCACTCTGGGCATTTTCTGTTCCACCTTCTTCCTTTGGGAAAAAGATACAAAAGTCTGATGTCACGTATCAACCAACTCAAGAACAGCTTCTTCCCTGCTGCTGTCAGACTTTTGAATGGACTTACCTGGCATTAAGTTGATCTTCCCCTGCGTCTTAACTATGATTATAACACTACATTCTGCACTTGTTCCTTTCCTTCTCTATATGCAGTAATCTTTGTCTGTATAGTGCACAGGAAACAATATTTTTCATTGTATGTTAATACATGTGACAATAAATCAAATCATAACATGAGCTGCGAGGATTGTTTTTCTAGATGGAGACAGCATGCAAAAAACGCTTCCAATAACAAGATAAGGGTTGAAATATATTTTGATTTTAGAGTGCGTGTGTTCAGTTCAATTTTTAGATTCTGCTCATTTCAGTAGTTTTTTGTCGAGGGCTGGCCGAGAAACCCGTCTCCACGTTCACTTTTTTGCTTCTGTAACGTTAATTCTTTAAGTTCTTTTCAATAAAAGAAACCCATTTTAAAACTCGGACCAGTGTTGTCCTCTAGTTTCTTCAAGCATACGAATGGACCCAACACCGTCCCATCAGGCTATTCGATGTTTCAGTAAGATCACCTCTCATTGTTCTAAACCCCAAAGGGTTTAGGCCTAACCTTTCCTCATTAAAAAGCTCATCCTCCTAGGAGTGAATCCTTTGAACCTTCTCTGAACTGTTTTGAATGCAAAGTATATCCTTTTACAAATAAGGAGACCAAAACTGTACACTTACATCAGATGCAACCTAATCACTGGCTTGGGTCACTGTCTGTGTGGAGTTGGCAAGTTCTCCCCGTGTCTGCGTGGATTTTCTCTGGATGCTTTGGTTTCCTCCCACAGTCTGAAAGACGTGTTGCTTAGGTGAATTGGCCATGCTAAAGTTCTCCCTCGGTGTGCCCAAACAGGTGCCGGAGTGTGGTGACTAGGAGATTTTTACAGTAACTTCATATTGCGAAATGAAGCTACTGTTTGATATTTCTTTAGCTGTGAGGTGAAAGTACAAGCCTACTTGTGACACTAATAAGTAAACTGTGGGCTGGTGCAAAGTTTCTCTGATGGAGCTGGATAGAGATTTGCCATTGGGTGACCCGCTGTGGCACGGGACTTAAAAAAGACAACTCCAAAGTAATTGTCTTAACAAAAGCAAACAAGAAGGCATCATTAATGGTTTCTTTAAACTAAGCCCCAATGTAAGTTAGCATCTATTAGTCTTGAACAAATCATAAAATCATGGAATCCTGCAGTGCAGAAGAGACCATTTGACCCATCAAGTCTGCACTGACTCTGATTGAGCACCTTACCCAGACGATCTCCCCAGCCCTATCCCCAGAAACCCACACATTCCCTGTGGCTCACCCATCTCAAGGGCAATTTAGCCTGACTAATTGATCTAACTTGCACATCTTTGGTTTGTGGGAAAAAACTAGAACACCCAGACAAAATCCATGCAAACACAGAGAGAATGTGCAAATTCCTCACAGTCACCCAAAGCCAGAATCGAACCCGGGTCCCTGGAGCTGTGAAGCAGCAGTGCTAACCACTGTGCCACCATGCTGCTGGTGGGTAGTGGATGGAGCAGTAGTAAATGATACATGTTTCAATGGAAGATGCTATCACATCATTTTGCATAAATCCCCATGCAGCAGCAGATAAGCGGGTAGTGTTTGAACAGGAGCAAAATGTGTTGTTTGTGCCCTTGTTCTCCAAAGTATGGATAGATAAGTTAGGAAGCCCAGAAGCAGGGGTCATAGTCATAGACCAGGCTATTCAACCATAAACATAATGAATTGTGGAACAGGCTCGAGGGGCTGAATTGCCTAGAATCATAGAATCACTACAGTGCAGAAGGAGGCCATTTGGCCCATTGAGTTTGTACCGACATAATCCCTTCCAGGCGCTATCCCTGTACCCTCATGTATTTACCCTGCTAATCCCCCTGACACCAAGGGGCAATTTAGCATGGCCAATCCACCTAACCCAGCCCACGCACATCTTTGGACTGTGGGAGCAAACCGGAGCACCCAGAGAAAACCCATGCGCGCACGGAGCCGACATGCAAACTCCACACAGACAGTGTGTGACTCCTCCTAGTTTCTATGAATGCAGCTGAGAGTTATACTGAAAATAATTAGAAAGTAATTAACGAATAGGGAATAAAGGATAGCAGCACGTATTTATAGATTTAGTGAAGCGAGTAAGCTTTATTCCTCAATCCCAGCCTCCTTGTGTAAATTCTAATTGGCAGAAAAATTAGAGATTATGGGCAGAGTTTTCCTATCCCGTCTGCCACGGGAATCATACCGGGTGAGACACAGACCATGAGTTCATCCTGGATTTGTGGTTGGCTGGAAAATTCATAATCATGAAGGTTACCTCCTCTTCAAGCACTGATATATGCAGTGACAGCTACTTTATTACTTTCACCCCCTACCACTTGTATCTTACAGGTATGCCGTCTATATTCCAACGATTCCAGTAATCTTTGTGATTATATTTTTTCCAGCCTATCACAAGTCCAAGGTGAAATCATTTAAATAAAGACTCCTGTGAAACGTTGCTGCTGTTTGACATTTCCTTAGTTGTGAGATGAGAGTACGAGATAGCAGCTGGGAATGTGATGCCTGAGCTAAGATCAATGATAATGTAGGGAAATCATAGACTTGTAACTCAACCCTGTGGCAAAAGCAGGAAAAAGAAATGATTCAATGTGAACAGTGTACAGAGCCATCACTGGATGAAGATCTCTAGTGAGGGTGAGGGAGACAACACTGAGAACAGAGGATGGGGTTGATGAAGGAAGGTTTCACTACCAGAATGTTGTAAGACCACCTTCACAGGGTTGATCTCCAACACTTTCCTTTCACAGCTCCCCTGTCTCCATTAGGGGGCGGCACTGTGGCACAATGGTTAGTATTCCTGCCTCAGAGACTCAGATTCAATTTGAACCTCAGGTCACTGTCTCTGTGGAGTCTGTACATTCTCCCCATGACTGTGTGGGTTTCCTCCAGGTGCTCTGATTTCTTCCCACAATCCAAAGATGTGCGGGTTAGGTTGATTGGCCATGCTAAATTGTCCCTTAATGTCAAGGGGATTAGCGGGGTAAATATGTGGGGTTATTGGAATAGGGCCTGGGGAATAGATTACCATCAATACAGACTTGATGGACCGAATGGCCTCCTTCTGTATATAGGGACTCTATGATTCTACTGGGAATAGGCTATCATGCAATATCCACTGTAAGCCCACTGACTCCCATAGTTGCCTTGACCATACATCCTCCACACTGCCTTCTGTAAGAACGCTATTCCCAGTTTCTCTGTCGCATGTATTCTAATGATGCCAATTTTTATACCAGTGTCCCTGATATGTCTTCGTTTTTCCTCCAGCAAGGATTCTCTATCTTCCCCACTGTGGTCAGGATACTCAACTGTATCCTGCACTTTTGCTCTGATCCCTCACCACCCACCCCAACCAGGAACCATGATAAGATTCCCATTGTCTTCACCTTCTCTGTCTCCAGGTTTGACAGATCATTCTTTGCCTTTTCTGCTAACTCCAGCGTGATGTCACTACCAAACGTATATTCCCCTCCTCTTCCCTTTCTTGACGTTCAAGTTTCTTGGAGTGCTAGCTGAGAAATTGGCCAGGGGGCTCTAACAAGCCTACCATCACAGGTCAATATGTGTGTTGGGAATCTTGCAGTTCCGCATAAAATGGACTCCCATTTATTTCAGGCTCCTGGAATGAGAGGAATATACTGGCTCCATGATAAAGAGGGAGACAAAGGCCTATTGGTATTATCGCTAGACTATTAATCCATACACTCAGCTAATGTTCTGGGGACCCGTGTTCGAATCCTGCCATAGCAGATGATGGAAATTGAATTCAATAAAAACTATCTGGAATTAAAAATTTACCAATGACCCAGGAAACCATTGTCGATTCTCGGAAAAGTGAGGGGCGCGGACAGGCGTTTTTGTGGACGTAGAAGGGAGTCGCGGATGGTGGTTTGTCTCCTGGGGGCTGGGATCCGGGATGTCTCTGGGCGGGTCCCAGACATCCTGAAAGGGGAGGGAGAGGAACCAGAGGTTGTAGTACATATAGGTACTACTGATGTAGGTAAGAAGAGGGAGGCACTCGTGAAAAGGGACTATAGGGAACTGGGTAGGCAGCTGAGGAAGAGAAAAGCGAAGGTAGTAATCTCAGGATTGCTGCCTGTGCCACGGGAGAATGAGGGGAGAAATGAAATGAGGTGGAGGGTGAATGCGTGGCTGAGGGACTGGTGTAGAGGGCAGGGATTTCGGTTCCTAGATCACTGGGACCTCTTTAGGGGTAGGTGGGACCTGTATAGTAAGGACGGGTGGCACTTAAATACCAGGGGGACTAATATCTTGGCAGGAAGACTGGCTAAGGCTACCGGGGGGACTTTAAACTAGAAAGGATGGGGGGAGGGAATTGTGATGGGGAAACTGGGACGGAGGAGGTTAGCTCCCAGGTAGGGGAGGACCGCAGGCAGTATGGGAGGGAGGTTAGACAGGCGGTGGAGATGGAAAATGCCCAGACTGAGGGGCTGAAGTGTATATATTTTAATGCAAGGAGTGTAGTGAATAAGGTAGATGAGCTTAGGGCGTGGATTACTGTTTGGGATTGTGATGTGGTGGCCATTACGGAGACTTGGATGTCTCAGGGACAGGACTGGGTACTTCAGGTGCCAGGCTTCAGGAAGGACAGGGAGGATGGCAGAAGGGGTGGTGGAGTGGCACTGTTGATCAGGGACAGTGTCATGGCTGCAGAGAAAGAGGATGTTGTGGAGGGACTGTCTACAGAATCTCTGTGGGTGGAAGTTACAAACAGCAAAGGGTCGAAAACTTTGCTGGGTGTATTCTATAGGCCGCCCAATAGTGACAGGGAAGTTGAAGTGCAAATAGGAAAACAGATTCTGGAGAGATGTTTTAACAACAGAGTTGTCGTGATGGGAGACTTCAATTTCCCAAACATCGACTGGAATATCCCTAGGGTAAGGGGTTTGGATGGGGAGGAGTTTGTTAGGTGTGTTCAGGAAGGTTTCCTGACACAGTATGTGGATAAGCCTACGAGGGGAGAGGCTGTACTTGACCTGGTACTGGCGAATGAACCAGGGCAGGTGATGGATCTTTCGGTAGGAGAGCATCTTGGAAATGGTGACCATAATTCTATCTCCTTCACAATTGCGTTGGAACGAGATAGGATCAGGCAGGCTAGGAAGGTGTTTGTCTGGGGTAAGGGGAGATACGAAGAAGTCAGGAAGTTACTTGGACAAATAAACTGGAAGGAGGCGTTCTTAGGGAAAAGTACTGAAGGAAGGTGGCAGATATTCAAGGAATGTGTGTCTGGAGCTCTGAATGACAACGTTCCGATGAGACAAGGGGGTTTTGGTAGGTCGAGGGAACCGTGGTGCACAAAGGCTGTGTTGAACCTAGTCAGGAGGAAAAGGAAGGTGTACAAGAGGTTCAGGGAATTAGGAGAGGTTAAAGATCTTGAGGAGTATAAGGACTGTAGGAAGGAACTTAAAAGGGAAATTAGGAGAGCCAGAAGGGGTCATGAGAAGACCTTGGCGGGTAAGATTAAGGAGAATCCCAAGGCCTTCTATAAATATGTGAAAGGTAAAAGGATAAGAAGAGAAGGGATAGGACCTATAAAAGGTGAGGGGGGAAAGGTTTGTGTGGAACCAGAAGAAATGGCAGAGGTGCTTAACGAGTACTTCGCCTCAGTATTCACAGTGGAAGCCGATCTGGGAGATTTTGTTATGGATTTCCAGCAGATGGAAAGGATTGAGTACGTGAATATTAAGGAGGAGGATGTGTTGGAACTTTTGAATTCCATCAAGGTAGATAAGTCGCCGGGACCAGATGGGATGTACCCCAGGATACTGTGGGAGGCGAGGGAAGAGATTGCAGAGCCCCTGGCGATGATCTTTGCGTCGTCAATGGAGACAGGAGAGGTTCCGGAGGATTGGAGGATTGCGGATGTAGTTCCTATTTTCAAGAAAGGGAACAGAGATAGCCCGGGAAATTACCGACCGGTGAGTCTAACCTCAGTGGTTGGTAAGCTGATGGAGAGGCTTCTCAGGGACAAGATTTACGAACATTTGGAGAGGTTTGACATGATCAGGAATAGTCAGCATGGATTTGTCAAGGGCAGGTCGTGCCTTACAAGCCTAGTTGAGTTCTTCGATAATGTGACTGAACACATTGACGAAGGAAGTGCCGTGGACGTAGTGTACATGGACTTCAGCAAGGCGTTTGATAAGGTCCCCCATGCAAGACTTCTTGAGAAGGTGAGAGGGCATGGGATCCAAGGGCCTTTGGCCTTGTGGATCCAGAACTGGCTTGCCTGCAGAAGGCAGAGAGTGGTTGTGGATGGGGCTTTTTCTGAATGGAGGTCAGTCACCAGCAGAGTGCCTCAAGGATCTGTTCTGGGACCCTTGTTGTTTGTCATTTTCATAAATGACCTGAATGAGGAAGTGGAGGGATGGGTAAGTAAGTTCGCTGATGACACGAAGGTTGGTCGTGTTGTGGATGGTCTGGAAGGATGGCAAAAGTTGCAGCAGGACATAGATAGGATGCAGGACTGGGCGGAGAAGTGGCAGATGGACTTCAACGCAGATAAATGTGTAGTCGTCCATTTTGGCAGAACCAACGGGATGAACGAGTACACTATCAAGGGCAGAAGTCTGAGTAGTGTTGAAGAGCAGAAGGATCTTGGGGTCCGGGTCCACAGGACTCTTAAATCGGCCTCGCAGGTGGAGGAGGTGGTCAAGAAGGCGTATGGTGTACTGGCCTTCATTAATCGAGGGATTGAGTTTAGGAGTCGGGAGGTAATGCTGCAACTTTATAAGACCCTTGTCAGGCCTCATTTAGAGTATTGTGTGCAGTTCTGGTCACCTCACTATAGGAAAGATGTAGAAGCTATTGAGAGGGTACAGAGGAGATTTACAAGGATGTTGCCTGGACTGGGAGGCATGCCTTTATGAAGTTAGGTTGAGGGAGCTGGGACTCTTTTCCCTGGAGAGACGAAGGTTGAGAGGCGACCTGATAGAAGTTTACAAAATGTTGAGAGGAATAGATAGGGTGGACTCTCAGAGGCTATTTCCCCAGGTTGAAATGGTTGCTACGAGAGCACACAGATTTAAGGTGCGGGGAGGGAGGTTCAGAAGTGATGTTAGGGGTAAGTTTTTCACTCAGAGGGTGGTGAGTGAATGGAATCGGCTGCCGTCAGTGGTGGTGGAGGCGAACTCGCTGGGGTCTTTTAAAAGACTTCTGGATGAGTATATGGGGTTTAATGAGATTGAGGGTTATAGATAGGTCTGTAGGTTGGTAGGTGTTGATGTGATCGGCACAACTCGTGGGCCGAAGGGCCTGTTTGTGCTGTAGTGTTCTATGTTCTATGTTCTAAAAACTCATCTGGTTCACTAATGTCCTTTAGGGAAGGAAATCTGCCATTCTTACCTGGTCTGGCCTACATGTGACTTTAGAGCCACAGCAATGTGATTGACTCTTAATGCCCCTCCTAGGGCAACTCGGTAGGGGTAATAAATGCTGGCCAACCAGTGACACACATGTCCCACAAATGAACAAAAAAAAAATTCATCACCAATTCTGTATGCATAAACAATTGATTAGAACTTACATTAGGACACATTGGACTGGATTTTCATTCTTGAGATGGATAGAGGGAGTTTGGAAAATTTCCACCTTGGCTTGCCTGCTTGCCTTAGGAAGATGTGGAATGTTCATAGCTGGGGGAGGGGGTTGCATATGCGAGCTGGGGGTCAGGCCACTTGATCTGGGAGGAAGTTCAGAGGCAGCCACAGGGGCTATTGGATGCAGTGATGGGCAGTTGAAAAGGCTCAGCTCTGTGCTGTGGGACTTGGTCCAAGTAAATGGGTTTTCAGCCAAAAGCATACATAATGAGGCATGTCCGAGATCCTAGGCATCTACAACTCTTCTTCTAACTGCTGAGCCCCAGAGAAAACATTGCTCAATTGATAACTCAGACTCTCTGATATCTGTTGTCAATTTCACAATGTTTGTTTTCACAGTGTTAAGTGGTTTGAAAAATTTGTGCGTTTTGTTTCTGAGGATGATTGACACTTTTATTAGGTTGTCGTGAAATGGTTTTCCAACATGGGAAAAGGTTATGAATGAGTTCCATTTTTAAAGCTTTTAAAACATTCGCTCCAGAGTTCATTGATTCTAGATGGATCAGTGGGATTATAGGTGCCATAGCTTGTCATGGGGGCATGACAGACCGTAGGGGCTGGGTGGAAAGCTGGAACTTAACACAGGGGCATGAAGGACCATAAAGGATTCGTGGAAGGACAGAGCTTGGCATAGGGACATGAGTGGTCATGGGGGAGAGTGAAAGGGCAGGCCTTGGCATGGGGTGCACCTTACTTTATAAATGGTCCCCTCATGGAGACTATGATTAATTACTCCTTTGAGAGACTATGACTCTTTAAAAAGAGGAGTAGGTTCAGTGTAACGCTGCAATAAAGTTGGCCAGGTTGGGAGTGCCAGATGCTAGCCTTTGACAGAAACCATCCCACGCACATTAAACACACTCCCAAAAAATCAGACAGCTTGGGAACGGATTGGGAATCCTGGAACCAGGACAAGTCGAGCCATTTTTAAAGGGCTCCTGAGTCACCCTGCGTTGATGAAATCCCAGGTTGTTGTCACTATCCTGTTGCGTGGCAAACCAGGCCCTTCTTAGCTGAGGAGTCTGTCAGCACAATTCCAGTTTTCCTTTCAATTAATGGCTTTAACAGACACAACAATTAATCACGCTGAATCTATTCATTAAGAATAGGTCAGTGTTCGAGCAGTGTGACACTGACTCATTTTAAACCTTTAATCCACTGAGGGGCTTGATATTTCCCCTTGTTACTCTGCATGACAAAGTTTCTCTGGATAGATTACCCTCTGTGATGTGATTCATGACCCTTCATTGGGGCCATCACGGTTCATAGCTTGCCTGCTTTACATGTTGTTCACTTTGTAGAGCAGCTGTGTATCAGATGCCAAATAGCATTGTTATTTCCATTGTATGGAGCCTTACATAAAGCTCTTTGCCTAGAGGGACTGGACAAAGAAAATAATAGTTTCATTACAGTGCAGAAGAACCCAAAGACTATCTGACAGAGTATCTCACCCAGGCCCTCCCACTCTATCCGCTGTAGCTCCACATATTCATCATGACTAATCCCCCTAACCTACACATCTTGGGTCATTAAGGGTCAATTTATCATCGCCAATCTGCCTAACTTGCACATCTTCGGACTATGGGAGGAAACCGGAGCACCCGGAGAAAACACGCAGTCGTGGGGAGAATGTGCAAACTCCACACAGACAGTCACCCAAGGTCGGAATTGAACCCAGGTCCCTGGGGCTGTGAGGTAGCAGTGCGAACCACTATGCCACCATGCCGCCCCCACCCTTGGGCAGGATCACAAATTCTGATCCACGAGAACTTTGAAAAGACTTTTTTTCCTCCTCGATTTTCTGCTGAAAGAAATTTGCACATCACCAAATGCAAAATTTACCTTGGACCAATGCAATTGCTAGCTTTTGAAACTTTTTCTTTCATATGTTTAAAACATGATTTGGTGAAGTTTGATTTAAACTGCTGGAAATAGGTTTAATACCACTTTAATTAGCACTTTTAATTATTTTCTTAATCTTCCAGCTGAGTAACCTGATCATCTGATTATTGAAGTCTACTTTTTGACACAATACATAAAACCATTTCTAAGTTATATTGGGGAATATTGGTCAGTTGCCCAGTGAATTCAAAGCAAAAACCACATTCAAAGGTTTTATGTCCTAACTTTTAGTATCCTTGCATCCAAAAGAACCAGCTTCGTTTTTACAGCTTCCTCAATGGAGTGCAAATGAACACAATAAGCAGCAAATCTCAGTGGCGAATAATTCACTGGAGCCTTGACCAATTTTGGGTACTCCAGTAATAAGGCCACCTCGTAAGTGTATCAACAGAAGTAGTTTAAGCAGACGTCCAGACACTTGTTTTTCCAGATGGCCTCATTATGAGGAGATCTTCAAAGCCTATTTGCTTAGTTTCGAGAGCCTTTTGTATATTTTCCAGAACTGCCAACCTGTTGGTTCAATACATAGTGGATCCTGAGAAATTGAGTATGGAGAGTATATGGGTTGCATAGAAGGAGCATAGGGGTAAGAAAGGAATATGGCAGCATCGAGGGATAGTGACTGTGTGAAGTACATATATGGAGAGGCATGGGGGAAAAATTAGGGGATATAGAGTCATAGAGGTTTACAGCATGGAAATAGGCCCTTCAGCCCAACTTATTCATGCCACCTTTTTTGTAAACCCCTAAACTAATCCTAACTGCCCACATTTAGCCTATATCCCTCTTTAACCTTCTTACCCATACAACTATCTAAATGCTTTTTAAAAGACAAAATTGTACCCGCCTCTGCTGCTACCTCTGGCAGCTTGCTCCAGATACACACCACCCTCTATGTGAAAAAAATTGCCCCTCTGGACATTTTCGTATCTCTCCCCTCTCACCTTAAACCTAAGCCCTCTAGTTTTAGACACCCCTACCTTTGGGAAAAGATATTGACCATCTAGCTGATCTGTGCCCCTCATTATTCTATAGACCTCTATAAGATCACCCCTCAGCCTCCTGTGCTCCAGAGAACAAAGTCCCAGTCTATCCAGCCTCTCCTTATAACTCAATCCATCAAGTCCTGGTAGCATCTTAGTATCAAGCTTGGAGGAACTTTGCTGGGTGGCTTGACTTTGAGCTATCCAGACATAGTGGGGACATCACCAGTAATGGCATCATTGCCTTTGGTGTTCCTGATGGGAGGCCCTTTCCTCATCTTCCTCATTGACATAAGACCATAAAACCATAAGATATAGGAGCAGAATAAGACCATTTGGCCCAATCGAGTTTGCTCTGTCACTCAATCATGGCTGATATGATTCTCATCTCCATTCTCCTGCCTTCTCTCCTAACCGTTGATCACCTTATGGATTAACAACCTATCTAACTCTGTCTTAAAGACACTCAGTGACCTGGCCTCCACAGCCCTCTGTGGCAATGAGTTCCACAGATTCACCACTCTGGCTGAAGAAATTCCTTCTCCTGTCAGTTTTAAAGGAGCGTCCCTTTACTCTGGGGTTGTGCCCTCGAGCTTGAGTCTCTCCCACTAGGGTAACTATCCTCTCCACATCCACTCTATCTTGGCCACGCAGTGCCCCCCTCATCTTTTTAAACTCCATCAAGTATAGACCCAGACTCCTCAACCATATGACAAACCTTTCATTCCTGGGATCATTCTTGTGAACCTTCCCTGGACCCCTTCTGAAGCCAGCACATCCATCCTTAGGTATGGAGCCTAAAACTGCTCACAATACTCCAAATGGGGTCTGACCAGAGCCTTATACAGCCCCAGCAGATCATCCTGCTCTTGTATTCTAGCCTTCTAGAAATGAATGTAAACATTGAATTTGCCTTCCTAACTGCTGACTGGACCTGCATGTTAACCTTAAGAGACTCCTGAGCCTGGAGTCCCAAGTCCCTTTTTGCTTCAGATTTCCAAAGCCTTTCCCCATTTAGAAAATAGTTGCTCCTCTATTTTCCTACCAAAGTGCATAACCTCACACTTTCCCACATTGTATTCCATCTGCCACTTCCTTGCCCACTCTGCTCGCCTGTCCAAGTCATTCTGCAGCCTCTCCACTTTCTCAACACGACTTGCCCCTCTGCATATCTTTTATTATCCGCAAATTTGGTAACCATGCCCTCAGTTCCATCTTCCAGATCATTAATGTATACAGTGAAAAGTTGTGCTCCCAACACTGACCCCTGTGGAACACCGCTTGTCACTGGTTGCCATCCTGAAAAGGACCCCCTTATCCCCACTTTCTGCCTTCTGTCTCTCAGCTAATCTTCTAATCATGCTAGTGCCTTGCCTCTAACACCATTGGCTCTTAACTTATTTAGCAGTTTCCTGTAAGGCATCTTGTCAAAACCTTTCTGGACGTACTATCCCTTCACGTTATCTTGGGTCCAGCTGTCTGTTTCGGGGAATGAAAAATCTTGTTTTGAAATCTTTTAAATAAGTATTTAATTTCTGGCGTAGAGTGGAACTTCACTTTTACATATCCTTACCGTTCCAATCTCCACCTATCATGGTGTAGAAAGGAAGAGTTAAGGCAGTCATTAAGATTACAAACACTCCTGATTTAATTTATTATTGTCACATATATTGGGATACAGTGAAAAATATTATTTCTTGTGCACTATATAGATAAACATACCATTCATTGAGTACATAGGGGAGAAGGAATATAGTGCTACAGTCATAGCTATGGTGTAAAGAAAGATCAACTTCATATATGGTAGATCCACTCAAAAGTCTGATGGCAGCAGGGAAGAAGCTGCTCTTGAGTCGGTTGGTATGTGACCTCAAACTTCTGTATCTTTTTCCCGACGGAAGATGGTGGAAGAGTGAATGTCTGTGGTGCATAGGGTCCTTGATTATGCTGGCTGCTTTTCTGAGGCAGCAGGAAATATAGACAGCGTCAATGGAGGGGAGGCTGGTTTGAGTCATGGACTGGGCTTCGTTAACTACCCTTTGTAGTTTCTTGTGGTCTTGGACAGAGCAGGAGCCATATCAAGCTGTGATACAACCAGAAAGGAAGCTTTCTGTGGTGCGTCTGTCAGTTAGCCCTTGTGGCCCCTGAGTTTGTTATAAGTTTGCCTTGATGTAACAGATGCCTACTAGAGTTATGAAGAAAGGATATAAAAGATACCAGAATCAGAGTAAGCCAAATTTTGTGCATATATTTGCCTACTTTTTTTATTGAGGGCGCTAATATGCTATTGCAATCCTCCATGGGTTTGGACCATGTTACTTTCCCACAACAAAGCATTCATTTCCTTTGCAGTTTCCCTGGAGACACAGGGTCATGCAAAATTGATCCATGAGAATTCAACCTGAATGTAATTACTACCATATCAGAGAGTATTTCTCTCCTGCATACCTAGTTTCCATTGCACCATCTTTGGCTTCAATCCTTCTGGTCCAAAGCTCTGGTATTCCTTCTCTACACCTCAAAGCCTCCCCTTGCACTCTTACAAGATGCTCCTAAAACCTTCCTTTTTGCCTAAATGTGTGGTCCCTTGTCTTAATGTTTCCTTAAGCGACTCGGGACAAATGTTGTAATTTTGTTCCCAAACAGAACTTGGGGTAAATTACTATGTTAAAAGTGCTGTGTTAATACAAGTGGTTGTCATCATAGTTTTCATTAAGGATTCTTGTATAAAAAGTATATTGTATATTGTGACTGTATACGACTGATGTGGAGAATCTCTGTTCAGCACCATACATTTGAAAACCTGGCATATCCAGTGTGTAAACTCACGACCATTTAAAAATCATGTCATACGCATAACCAGCAATAAATGGATCCTGATCAAAAGAGGGGTCATTAAATTGAGGGGCTGTATTGGAAACTTGGTCAAAGAGATGGTCTTTAGGAACAGCCTGTACGAGGAGGCGCGAGTTGGAGGTACTGGTGCAAGGTATTCCGGGGAGGTGTGTGGAGGGCATGGTGGCACAGTAGCACTGCTGCCTCACAGCGCCATGCACCCGGATTCGATTCCTGGCTTGGGTCACTACCTGTACAGTCTGCACATTCTCCAAATGTCTGCATGGGCTTCTTCCGAACGCTCCTGTTTCCTCCTACAGTTCTTAAGACGTGCTGGTTAGGTGCATCAACCATGCCAATTTCTCTGTCAACGAACAGGTGCTGGAGTGTGGCGACTAGGGGATTTTCACAGTAACTCAGTGGCGGATTAATTATTAGGCTGAGTAGGCTTACACCTAGGGGCCTGGAAGGGAGGGGGACCCCGAGAGCAAAAAAAAATTGGTTTAACCCTTTTAAGGGTGAATAAATTTTCGTAACTATACCCAGTGGGTGAATTAATATAACAAATACCTATAAATAGAGGAGCTTCACCCCCGGCAAGAGATCGACTGCATGAGGTGTGTGAAAATACGTACATTTGCTTTAGAATTTATCCATCCTTAATGATCGCTAACTGTTCAGATGAGCATTCATTTTTGGCACTGTAGAGGATCAAAATGTCTTTGCGCTCAACAATGAGCGATGAGAAACTTAATCATCTCATGCACATTGAATCAGACATGCTTTGACTTGTTCATTTACATGCTGTTATCGACACTTTTGTGAACCAAAAAACACTTTATAAAGTACAAATGTAAAGAAAATGAAAAATAAATGAATAAAAGGGCTGTAATTGATTCATATAACTTTATGATATTATACATGTAATACATTATACATAGTACAATGATATAAGTTATCTAACATCACTTAATGTCACTTCATTCTATTCAACGAAGGGTGGGGCAGGGGGACAAGGTCAGGAGGCCTTATTAAAGCTCAGCCTTGGGGTCGGGGTGGTAGTTAATCCGTCACCACAGTAACTTCATTACTGCGTAAATGTAAGCATACTCGTGACACAATAAATAAACTTTACAGAGTGGCGCTGAAGACACAGCCGTTGATGGTGGGGTCAGAAAATAAGAGGCTTACACAAAAGGCAAGAGATAGAGATGAAAATTGGACAGTAATGGTTGAATGGCTGGTGGAGAAATAGGCAAGGACAAGACTGAGAGGTGAATTAACAGTGAGGACGGGAATTTTAAATTTGAGCTGTGGGGGAGGGAACTATAAGCTAATTTATGTCGGCCAGGTCAGGGCATTAGATGGCTGGAATGTGGCGCAGAACAGGATGAGGAGAGGAAAGGAAAAGAATGGTAGATGATTGTGAGCTTGTCAGGAGAGCACTGGAACAGGCAAGTCTAGAGGTGACAAAAGTATGGATGAGGATTTCTGCTAAAGTAGGGTGTGGAGGTTGGTTAGCTGGCAGCTGAGGCTTGTATTAGAAATCTCTGTAACTTGCAGTGTACTCCAGAATCACACTCGGTTTTATCACATCAAGCAGGCCAACATGAGGATGAAATGAGAATGGAAGTTTGATTTTGCAGCAGTGTAAAGATACCTCGATATCACAACGTAAACACAAACAGAAGATTTCCTATAACAGCTTGTCTGAATGTTAGTGATTGTAACTTCCTCCCACTCATGTTTTACTTCGTGTAGACAGCATGTTATGGAATAGACTCAAAGGAAAGATTGAAATGCTGGACATGTAAAATAAAAACAGGATCATACGCAGCTGGGAATGCTTCACAAGCCATTCGTACGCTCAAAGGATGCAAATTAAATGTTTCAATGTTATTCCATCTGTGTTACCTGAAAGACCATTAGCATGAAACAATGAGTCGGAGGGGGAGGTATGGTGGGGAGAGGGGTGGGGGGCATATAATAAGGCAGAAAGATTTAGGGTGGAGACCATGCCATCTTCCCAACTCCCCCCAATTAAAGCCAGGGTGGGAAGGGTTGAGAACAGCCTTCCTGTCCAAAGGCCAATTGAAGCCCTTAATGTCTTGAATGCCAGTACATGGGCTAGGTAAAGCCCGACAGGCATGTCCGCAGCCTGGGAGGTATGGGGAAGGACTCTTTCATCACCCAACCAAAGTTGATGGAAAGATGAAGATCCATGCCCACCACAACCCTCCTTCCCCAATCTGCTTTGCTAGTGATCCTGACCCACTTACTTTCTTCTGGGCACTCCAGTGGCACTCCTGAGCTGTGGGCTTACTGGAGTACTGGCAGTGACCTCTACTCCCAATGGCACTGTCGGTACTGGATCGCTGCTGGCCTCTGAATGGCAAACACCGAAAAAAAACCCTGGTGGAGCCAGTCACCATAATGGGGGACAGGTCGCTTCCTAATTGTCACTTAATCCTGAGAGAGCTTCTGGAAAATTCCGGAGTGCTGTGATGACTTCAGTTAGGCAAATGAGGTTGGCCTGCTCGAGTGTGAACTCCTGATTGAGTCCTTCTCTACATAAGTCTGGGGAGTCTTTGGACCTCCTTGCAGATATTGCCTGTCTTTCACCAGGATCTTCTCAAAGTCTGGAACATGGTTGTCTCGTGCTGCAACTCTCCCCCATCAGGAGTAGCGGCTATTGCACAAGGGCCGCTGCTCAGGAATCCACTTGTGCAACCGTATAACTTCAGATACTGGCGGAGAGGAGGGCCATGGACACAAGGGTGACCAGGATCAGGGATGTGCTGGAGGAGTGGGCTGGATGAACCCTCATGAGCTCGCTGAGTGTGCGGGGGTGGCCATCAGGCACGCAGCCAAAGCCGTCCAAGAGCTTAAGACAGTCATACTTGGACCTGAGTGCACACATGGTCTTGAGGAGGCGCAACTGTGTGGTGGGATCCCACCCAAGTGTGCCCCCGCTCGGACGGAATTTCACATTGGCCCTAAACCCAAACCCTTTCTCCTGGGTCAGGTGTCCACAGCTTGAGCCACCTCGTGGAAATACCCTCCATGTCCTTTGCTACTGTGCAGAGGTGTTTCTGTACAGGCTGCTGCTGCTGCAGACCCTCCATACCGCGTCCTCGCCTGTCGCCCGGATACACCTTGGTGGGCCTTGTGCTGCTGGGCAATGGAGATCCCAGTGGAGGCCCCTCTACAGAGGGAAACCTCCCCCCCCCAACTATCTGGGGATCTGTGGTGGAGGGTGCATGCTGCAGTCCCGTACAATCGTAGATTATACCAGTTCACGGGCTCCCACGTGTGTCCTTTTTGGAACCTTGTGGAGTCCATGGACCACGTCTACGATATGCATTATAGGCTGTACAACCTTTTCAGTTTTCTCAAAACAAATTGATGTTTTGTTTGCACTTCAGCCCCACGTTCCTGATCTATGGTCACCCGGTGCAGAGGGGGACGGGAAGGAGGAGGACCTCCTCGTGAACCTGCTCCTGGGCCTTGCAAGACGGGCCATCAACAGGTTCAGGCAGCGGGCGATTGAGGGGATCGTCCAACCTGACTGTCTGCCCCTTTACTGCGGCTGTATTCGTGGCCAGGTGTCTCTGGAAAGGGAGCATGTGTGCCTGAGGGCAACGTTGATGCCTTCCGTGCCTGCTGGGCACTGCAGGAATGGGGGTATATTATTGACCCCTTTAATCATATTTTAATTTGATGCTTTAAGTTTCCTTTCTGCTTTGTTTTTTGTTGCCCTCCTTTTAGGAAGCTGCCCTTTTTGAGTCATCTTTAAGTTAAGTTGATTTTGTTTATTTGGTTAGACAACAAAAGATGTCCCTGATTGAGTCGCTAATTGATGGCCCAATCAGGGAGTCTCATAATTCCCTATTTAAAGCCTGTATGTCAGTCTCTCTCTGCCTGCTGAAACAGGAAGCACTCTTGTGTAGCGTGTCTTATAAGTAAAGGCACTTTTGGTGACGGGAACTCTGCCTCCGTGGATTTATTACAGTTGCCACTAGTTCCTCGGCAGGTGGCAGACTCACTGCTGCAACCATTCAATTCTGCTCATTAATTGTGTTTCCCACTCCACCAAGGCCTGAAATAGCATTTCCAGCATTTTCTGTCATATTATTCCAGATTTCCAGCATTCTTAGTGTTTTGCTTTTGCATTACAAAATGGTAACTGGCCTTCCTAAAATATTATCTAAAGTTGTATCTCCCTTCCCCCACATTCCTAATGTTACTCCTTTACTTTAGCTTGTCAAATATAATGACCCTGTGCATTAACACAAAGTTCATTCTGACTCCATTGCTGCTCTCTAACCCCAGACTTTGAGCGTACGGCATGGTTGCCCATATCCTTGATAGCATGATGTCTCTCGTCACCTAAAAATAGGCACCATATTCCAAATCGAAGCAGTGGAGAGAACAGATTGGAAGGAAGTTGTCGCAGCTTGCATATGAAGTACAGTAACAGTATGTATTAGGGCAGAGCTTCCCCAACTTATTCCCACCATGACTCCAATTTGAGGCTTGAAACTTACCGTGACCCCATTGAGTTGGGGAGGTGGGGAAGAGCTGTGCATGCGGTGTGGCGGGGGGGTCTGTTTAAACAGCAGGGCTTTTCAAAAAATTAAAAGTATCTACCTTTTCACTGGTATTTTGGAGTAGGAATCAGGACTCAGTAATTGGGCAGTTAGACTATGCCCAACATTAAAACGCAGGTCAGTATTGCCGTGGTTAACACTGGTTCACAGCTCCACAGTGGCCATTGCTGTATCAGAGCTCGTGATCCCACATTTTCAACTCACGATACTACTATGTGTGCGTCGTTGTGTGGGGTGGGGGGGGCGTTGTGCGGTGCGGTGTCACCATCCACAGTTTGGGACGCCTTATGTTAGGGGTTGTTGTACTGTTTACAATGAGCAGATGCACTAATGGTGATCTGGTCAACAACCTCACTTGGAAAAGCCTGATTATAGTTTCTCATTTAGATATTTTGGTTACTGTTCAAAAGCTAATGTAGTATAACTTTATTTACCTGTTGGTTTTGGGGTCTATTCGCTGAGGTCCACTAATGTCCTTTAGGGAAGAAAATGCGCCGTCCTTACCAGGTCTGGCCTACATATGACTCCAAAACCACAGCAATGTGGCTGACTCTCAACTGCCCTCAGGTCACTGGGGATGGACAATAAATGGTGGCTAGCCAGTGACACCAATGTACCACAAATGAATAGAGAATAATAAGCTCATTTGAGCTTAATTTCCCTTCTTCTTTGATTTTCAATTTTTCAAAACCAGCATTTTAATTTGAAATGTGCATCTGTTTAATTAAACTGAGTTGATAGATTTCCATTGGTTTGTGCTGCTGTAAGTAATTCATCATATCAGCTAATGGCTTCCTGACAGAACTGTAACATTTATTGGAATATCTTCATTTGCTGTCTTTGAAGTTGCATTTCACAGTATTAGCAGGGTTTCAATATGTACTGATTTTCCCAAGCAATTAATTTTGATGGCTTATTTTGTGCTGAAGCATTTGAATAATTTCTTTCTTATCTTTCCTGTGTTTTATTTTACTATTCATGTCAGTTCTGAACTACCTCTTGGGCGTTCTATTGTGTAAAACAAATGTTACTCCGTCTAGTAATTAAAGGAAAAAAAATTGTGGGTGCTGGAAACCTGAAATAAAAACAGGGAAATCACATGTTGGACTGGAAACGTTAACTCTGTTTCTCTCTCCACAGATGCTGTTAGACCTGCTGAGTATTGGCAGTACTTTCTGTTTACATTTCATCCATCTAATAATGAATTCATGAAGAACCCCACTTCAAACACCATTAAGTAGGCTTCATAGTCTTTAGTGCATTAACAGCAATAGCTCACAGCTCTGTACAGATATACAGTAGAGGGTACAGGTGTGGAGCTGACTCCATCCTCAGTCTTCACACATCTCTGTCCATCTCCACACTGATCCTGGCTCTGGGTCATGTGCCTTCTTACTGTGCCTCAGTACACAGGCAATACTCAGTCCCACACTAACCTTATATTTATCAGACCCTACTACTACATTCCTCGTGGTTCAGTGCTTTAACTCCGTAGTTCTCCACAGAATTAATAAGTCTGAGTACAGTAGTGTGTATCTATCATTTTGCTCAGAGATGCCTTTGTATAAAAAGCTTTGGCACCCCTGCTACCAATTTCATTCAATTCTGACTCTCATGTAATTAAAGATCTGCTTTGCAGAGACCATTTTTTTCCCCCTCCATAGTCTGTGTTATGGTAGCTTTATTGTGTATGGCTGCAGTTTCCTTCAGATAGATTACTCCTTGGTTCAGAAACCTCTTGCTTGAAATCTTATCTTCGTGTATTTTAATTCCCGACTGAATCGTTAATGTCTCAGTGATCCAAGGTTATAAACAAAAGCCTTCCAACAACATAATAGAGCCATGGTGAATAGTATAAAATGGCTGATGGTGAATTGGCCATCCTATGCCCTTTGCTTTTAAGTTCAATGTAAATTGTTTCACTCTCACCCATTCTACTGACAGCACAGTGGCACAGGGGAAGTAGGGTGGCACAGTGATTAACACTGCTGCTTCATTGAGCCAGGGACCCAGGTTCAATTCCAGCCTCAGGTGACTGTGCGGAGTTTGCACGTTCTCTCCGTGTATGCATGGGTTTCCTCTGGGTGCTCTGGTTTCCTCCCACAGTCCAAAGATGTGCAGGCTAAATGGATTTGCCATACTAAATTGCCAGCAGGGGATCAGTAGGGTTAAATAGGTGTGATTACGGGGGTAGGCCTAGGTGGAACTTTTGTTGGCACAGGCTTGATGGGTCGAATGGCCTCCTTTTGTACTGTAGGGATTCTACGAGACAAATTCCAGTCTGCTTTATGCCTGTTGGAAAAAGGGTGATCTTCACTTTAAGTGCAACTCCATTTTGATACCTGATTAGATTTTACTAGTTTAAGGAAGTGATGGACAGATTTCATGAGTTTAATGAAAGTGGTATCTGGCCTATTATTAGGGATGGAACCAATTGCCTTGAGTCCAACTTGTTGCACATTTTAGTATCACCAGCAGATTCCTGTCATCGCATTTTGTTCAGATTTGCTTTTATAAGAAAGGCAGTATTTCTTATGCACAGTTATATTGTATTGAGGCACAGAGATGCATCATTAAACAGTATAAATGCATTTTATCAACCTTGTGAACTTGCACCGTGTGCTTTGAGAAACTGGTTGAATTATTCTCATTTCTGTGCTGTGTTTACAATGGATACTAAGGGAATGCTGGAGTTGGAGGTTTTGTTTGCAGAAAGGCCAAAGACTTATGATTCTATAATTTTATTATCTGAACATAACACAAATGTTATTTGGCAGCTGCTTGAAAGCAAAACATGGAGGACAAAGAGGTCAAGGATGGTGACCTCAATGGGCAAATTAAAAAACATATTTTGTTGGAAGTACTCAGTAGGTCAGGTGGGTGAGAGGAACAGAGTTAATGTCACAGGTTGATGACATGTTGAGCACAAAGGCCAGTACATCCCCAGGGACTGGTAACCTACAACCTATAAAGGGGGTGACTCTAGAAATAGTGATGCGTTGGTGGTCATCTTCCAAGACTCTATGGACCCTGGAACGGTTCCTGTCGATTGGTGGGTACCTAATGTGATCTCACTATTTTAAAAAATTGGTAAAATGAAAACAGGGAACAACAGATTGGTCAGCCTGAGGTCGGTAGTGGGGAAAATGCTTGAGTCCTTTATAAAATATTTAATAGCAGAACACTTGGTAAACAGTAGTAGAGTCAGCATGAACTTATAAAAAGGAAATCATGCTTGACATTTTGAGGATGTAACTAGTAGACTTGATGAGGGGGAGCCAGTGGATGTAGTTTATTTGGATCTTCAGAAAACATTTGATAAGGTCCCACAGAAGAGATTAGCATAGAAAATTAAAGTGCATGGTATTAGAGGTAGTGTATTGAGATCGATAGAAAACTGATTTGCAGACATCAACGGATCTTTTTCCAAGTGGCAGGCAGTAACTACTGGGATACCACAGGGATCAATGCTGGGACCCCAGTTATTCCTTACATGTGTACTACTGAAGGGAATAAATGTAATATCTCCAAATTTGGGAATGATGTAAAGCTGGGGGGGAGGGTGTGGGGCAGTGGGGAAGGTGATCTGTGAGAGGGATTTAGAGATGATGCTTCAGTGTGATTTGGACAAGATGGGCGATTGTGCAAATGCACGTGAAATGCATATAATGTGGATAAATGGGAGGTCATCCATTTTGGTAACAAAAACAAGAAGGCAGATTATTATTTGAATGTTTATGGATTGGTGTGCATAGCATTTTCCATTATTTCTGGTACAGCCCATGTGCAACCCCATACTGGGAAGGATGCTACTACAGATGTATGGTGTGTGCACTGGGAGCTTTGGCATTGGGAAGCTTGTGACATCAAAAGGCCTTTCTGAATAGTTCAACAGGGGTGTTTAACCAGTGTCTGGTGTTGGCTTTGATTTCAGAACTGACAATATTTCAGTCATTAGTTGTTAAAAGGGGTGCCATTTATGTTGAGGGCCTAATGTTTGGGAAGCCATTGTCTCAGCAGACCCACTGACTACCCAGCAAGATTGGCTTATCAGATACAATTCCCGTAGTTCCCTATGTCTCAGGTGTGATATATGCCTGTTAGTAGCTCGCTAGGCATAGAAAGGTGTGACATTCCAGAAACATTCTTGGAACTCCTGGAACAGAGAGTGAACCCACTGATCAGCTGACTGTTCGCAGCTATCTTAATTTTCTTTGTTCAGCAGCAAGAAAAGTCTTGAAAACAAATTGTAATAAAATTAAAGTTTCAAAATATGTGGTTGTCAAGGAACCCAAGACAATTATTAGCTGATTAAACCTATGCTACAATTATTCATCTTCTATGAGAATATCAAAATGCATACATTGTTCTGGCCATCAGTGCTTGTCATAGAAATCATCTGTATTTGCTACTAGACAGAAAAATTGAATAAAACATGTCTAATAATTTAACAACGTGCAAGTTAGATCAAACACATTTTATTGGATAACAAATTTCATGGAAATTGTATAAAGGCATTTTCAAAAGGTGTATTCATAGAAACACATAATTACAGAATTATTGAAGCCTTACGGTGCAGAAGAAGGCCATTCAACCCATCACATCTGCACCGATCACAATCCTACCCAGGCCCTATTCCCATAATCCCACATATTCACCCTGCCACTCCCCTGACACTAGTGTCAATTTAACTCGGCAATCAACTTAACCCACACATCTTTGGACTGTGGGAGGAAACCGGAGCACCTGGAGGAAACCCACGCAGTCACAGGTAGAATGTGTAATCTGCATCGCTTTGTCTCTCCTCTTGCTTCCTACAAAGAGCACAATCTGGTACATTCTGTGGAGTATGAATCATTAAAAAAAATTCCAGAATTAATTTCTGAAAAGTCGCATTTACCTGAGAAAACATCCCAAAATTTTAAGTTTACGATGCATGGTTTAAATGCACAGAAGAAATCCATGATTTCTATGAAGGGGGTGCATTTTCCAAGCAACAGGTCTTGTATATATTTATCATAGCATCAACTTTCTGGCATCAAAAGTGGAGAGAGGAAAGGCTCAATGGAATCAACATGGATAGTGATCAGTTTGGAGAAACAAAGGGATTTAAAAATGATTTAAAATAAAAGTTACCATTTATACTTGTGAAAATGCCTAGCTTTTGAGACCCAAGGGACTTTTAAATGAGTAATGCTTTTGAGGGGTTGAACTCCATGCCAGTTCTGGCATTGGAATGACAGTATCTGGGTGGTTGCTGACCATGGTCCTGAATTCAGCTGGGAACAGCTCTCCTGGCAGTCTATATCTGACGGTTTACATGAAAGAAAGTTTAAGTTTTAAGTGTATTTATTAGTGTCACAAGTAGACTTACACTGACACTGCAATAAAGTTACTGTGAAAATCCCCTAGTTGCCACACTCCAATGCCTGTTCAGGTATACTGAAGGAGAATTTAGCATGGCCAATGCACCGAACCAGCATGTCTTTCAGACCTGTGGAAGAAAACCGGAGCACCCGGAGGAAACCCACTCAGACACAGGCAGAACATGCAGATTCTGCACAGACAGTGACCCAAGCTGGAAATCGAACCCGGGTCCCTGGCAGTGTGAGGTAGCAGTGCTAACCACTGCACCTTACTGCCAGAAAAGCAATTGTGGGAAAGAAAAGACGCATTAGGCTGTTTCCGCCAACAAACCTGACCCTCTTACCAAAACTATCATGAGGCATATGGAAAATTTTGGATTTTTTTGTCAATGGGGTGATGAGGGTGGGGTGGTCAATATTTACACAAGATCAGCTCTTACTTGAGTATTTCCAGTAGTCAGTCTATTACTTCAACCTCCAGTCAAATACTCCAGTTAAGCTTTATGATTAACATAGGAGCAGGCCTCTCCAAAAAAAGACCCTCTGCAGGTTTGATCACTATCGGTAAGAATAAGGACATGCATTTTATGCAGAGTTGGTTAATGTTCCATTTTCTTACTTTCTAAATATTGACCCTGAAAATCACTAAGTGCTGAAATGCATCTGATGGGATCCTTGCCATTGACCCTGGGGGATCATCTGGTGGGATCAGGCTGAATTTCCTTGCCTGCCAGTGACAAGTGCCAGAACTGCTTGGGGTGTTTATAGTGTGACCACTATAATCTCAACACTAGAAGATCTAGAATCATAAAATCCCTTCAGTGCAGAAGGAGGCCATTAGGCCCATTGAATTTGCACTAACTCTCTGACAGCATCTTATCCAGGCCCACCCACTGCTCTATCCCTGTAACCCCACACATCTACCATGGCTAATCCATCTAACCTACACATCTTGGGGCACTTTGGACTATGGCAGGAAACTGGAGGACCTGGAGGAAACCCATGCAGACATGGGGAGAACATACAACTCCACACAGACAGTCATGCAAGGCTGGAATTGAACCTAGATCCCTGGTGCTGTGAGGCAGCAGAGCAAACCACTGGGCCACCATGCCGCATCTAATGGAAGTGACCCAATCACCATGGCTAAGTTTTATTCCTTTACTCTTGGAGCATAAAATGGCTGCTCTCTATTTGTAAGTCAGTGTTTTGTAAAGAGGGGTGGTAACAAACAAAATATAAAAAATGTCCTTGGATTCCAAGTTCCTAGGTGGGCCTCATTTCCACAGCTGATTCATGAATCACATTTGCTCAGACAATATCATAAAATCCCAGAATTGTTATGGTGCAGAAGGAGGCCATTTGCTCATCATGCCTGTACTGGCTCATCAAATAAGCATCCCTTGCCTTACCCCCATATGCCTATGCATTATTTCTATTCAAAGAATCATCTAATGCTGTCTTGAATGCCTCGATTGAACCTGCCTCTACCACACTTCCAGACAGTTCATTTCAGACCCAAACCACTTGCTGTGTGAAAAGTTTGTTTCTCACACTACATTTGCTTTTTTTCGCAAATCACTTTAAATCCATGGCCTCTTATTCATGATCCTTTTATGTGCAGAAACAGTTTCTTCCTATCTACTCTGTCCAGGCCTCTCGTGACTTCAAGCATCTGAATCAAATTTCCTCGTGGCTTTCTTCTCTCTAAGGAGAACAGTCCCAACCTCTCCAGTCTATCCTCATAACTGAAGTTTCCCATCCCTGGAACCGTACTGGTAAACCTCTTCTGCAATCTCTCCAATGCACTCACACCCTTCCTGTTGCATAATATCCAGAAATGTACACAATATTTCAGCTGAGGTTTTGTATAAGTTCAGAATGAACTCCTTGTTCTTGTACTCTATGCCCTTGTTAATAAAGCCCAGAATACTATGTGCTTTATTAGCTGCTCTGTCTTCCTGTCCTGCGACCTTCAATGATCTATGCACTTATACACCCAGGTCCTTCTGCTTCTGCATCCCTTTAAAGATTTTGTTCTTTTTATTGTCTCTCCATGTTCTACCTATCAAAATGTATCACTTCACACTTCTCCACATTGAACTTCACCTGCCACCTATCTGCCCACTCCACCAACTTGTCTGTCCACCTCACAGCTTACAATACTTCCAAGTTTTGTGTCATCCACAAATCTTGAAACGGTTGCCTTCACACCAAGATCTAGATCTTTAATATGTATCAGGAAAAGCAAGGGTCCCAATACCGACTTCTGGGGAGCACCACTACAAATTTTCCTACAGCCTGAAAAATTCCCATTTACCATTACTCTCTTCTTCCTATCATTCAGCCAATTTTGTAGCCACATTGCTATTGTCCCTTTTATTCCATGAGTTATGACTTTTCTCACAGATTTGTTATGTGTTACTATATCAAATACCTTCCGAAAATCCGTGTACACCACATCAACAGCGTTACCCTTATCGACCCTCTCTTACCTTTTCAACAAACTCCAGCAAGGAAGTTAAACACTATTTCCCCTTTAGAAATCCATGCTGGCTCTTCCTAATCAACCCACATTTTTCAACACCACTGATGTGAAACTGACTGATGTGTAATTACTGGGTCTATCCTTACAACTTTTTTTGAACACTGGAGTAACATTTGGAATTGTCCAATCCTCTGGTAGCTCCACTAAGTCTTGAGAAGACTGGAAGATTATGGTCAGTATTCCTGCCATTTCCATTCTCAGTTCCTTCAATATTCTTTACCCTGGAGCTTCGTCAACTTTCAGTATCTACAATCGATTCAACACTTGCTCCTCGTGAATTTTGAACCCTTCTAAGAGCAGAGTTTCCATGTCTGTCACCATGATATGCATAGTATCTACAAATGCAAAGTATTCATTCACTAATCTCAGCCATGCTCACAGATTCCACATGTAAATCTCCTTTTAGTTCTCTGATCAGTCCTGCTCCTTATTTTGCCGCCCTTTTACTATGTATATGCCTGTTGAAGACTTGGAGATTCCCTTTTATGTTGACTGCCATTCATTTTTCATTAGCCCTCTTCACTTCTCCAATGCGCTTTTTCATTTCCCTTCTGTTCATTGCCTATCACAAGAACAGATGATCACATTGTTGTTTTCAAGCTGCCTGTACACAAATCATCCAGTACGTTTCCTGCATCACAACATTCAAAATGAATGAACTGGCTGTATTTTGCTTTGCCCATCTATCTGTTACAGTCAGAAGACTCAAGAGTTTAACTCAGGTTAAAGTCCATAGGTTTATTTGAAATTACGAGCTTTCAGAGCACTGCTCCTTCAAAGTACTCTAACGATTGGCATGATAGCACAGTGGTTCACATTGCTGCCCAACAGTGCCAGGAACTTGGGTTCGATTCGCGGCTTGGGTCACTGTCTGTGTGGAGTTTGCACATTCTCCCCATGTTTCCTCTGAGTGCTCCGGTTTCTTCCCACAATTTGTAAGATGTGTTGGTTAGGCGCATTGACACGAACAGGCGCCAGATTGTGGCGACAGGGGAAATTGCACAGTAACTTCATTGCTGTGTTAATGTAAAGGTACTTGTGATTAATGAAATAAACTCTAACTTTCACCTGATGAAGGAGCAGTGCTCCAAAAGCTGTTGGATTTTCACCTGATGTTGTGAGACTTCTTACTGTGCCCACCACAGTCCAACGCCCACATCATCTATCTGGTAGTGTGATAGGCAGTCATTTGGCTCAGTTGGCTGGATGGCGTGATGTACAGCGATGCCAGCAGTGTGGGTTCAATTCCTGCACCAGCTGAGGTTATTCATGCAGGCCTTGCTTTCTCAGCTTTGCCCCTTGCCTGAGGTGTAGTGATTCTCTGGTTAAATCACCATCAGTCAACTCGTCCCTGCAAAGCAGCCTACAGTCATCTGGGACTATGGAGACTGTAAATGTAAATAATTCTCATTGGTTTTTTTCTGAATGTATTAGAATCCTAGGACCGCATAAAATAATGGAATTACATTAGCTTTGTTAAAAAAAAGTTAACATGGTTTGAATTTTGTAGCCTATTAGATTCTGTAGAATTTGTTCTTTAGTTTCAGTGTTTGATTCATATCACCTTCCTGACTGATGTGGCTGATCTGTTATGTCAGTTCCAGAAACAATTAATTAACACTGCATCTGAATTATTGCTGCCTGAGGCAGCCCCGGTTCAAGTGAGAGCACCATAATATAAACCAGGCCATGCTCGCACCTTCGTTTTACACCACAGGTTGTGTTCCTTCCTTCCTTTCGTGATGTCAGAGGGAAAGTACCCCCTGTTGCAAAATGCTCCCCTAAACAGGCTTAAGGCTAGTCTCCCATTTAGGGGCCAGCAATGTGGCTTTTGACTTGACCTTTATGGACAACTTCCAGCCTCAGAAGACTCAATGGCCAGAAAACTTTCAGAACTCCCTCTTGGGATGTGAGTGTCATTGAGACGCCCGTATTTATTGCTGGTAGGCCAATTTCTCAATCCTTGCATTGAACCCATCACGCTTCTGCTCGCTGACTCTCATTGACTCCTGGTCCACCAATGCCTTGTTTTCAAATCCCAATGTGCCTTTGCACTTCCCTATCTGTATAATTTCCTCTCACCTAATTCCTCACCTTTGTGTTCCTCCAATTCTTACCTCTTGAGCATTCCCCACTTAAATCGCTGCACCATCAGCTTCTGTGCCATAGGATGCCTAGATGCTGAGCTCTGGAATTCCTTCCTTAATCTTCTCCACTGTGCTACCTTGCTCTCTTCCTTTAAGATCTACTTCATTGACCAAGTTATTGGTCAATCCCTAATATTGCCTCATCTCTCTTTCAAAATTGTTTGAGAATGTCTCTGTAAAGCACCTTAAGATGTTTTACTACATTAAAGGCCGTTATAAAATCAAATTGCCATTTTTTTTGTAAAATTTTTGACTACGTCCTTAAAGTTACAAAGCCAATGCTCAGAATGGACCGGGTAAACCTGAATCCATCCTTGCTTACTCCCAAAAAAACCAAATTCAAAATCCAGTTGAATCATAAGAACATAAGAAATAGGAGCAGGATTAGGCCATCAAGCCCTTCGAGCCTGCCCCGCCATTCAATAAGATCATGGCTGATCTGTCGTGGCTCAGTTCCACTTTCCCGCCCTCTCCCCATAGCCCTTAATCCCCTCTCTTATCAAAAACCCATCAACCCGCGTCTTAAAAATACTTAGCGAGGCAGCCTCCACCACTTCAACGGGCAGAGAATTCCAGAGATTCACCACCCTTTGAGTGAAGAAGTTCCTCCTCAACTCTGTTCTAAACCGCCCCTCCTTTATCTTGAGGCTGTGCCCCCTAGTCCTACTGTCTTTTTTGAGCGGGAAGAGTCTCTCCACCTCTATCCTATCCATCCCATTCATCATCTTATATGTCTCAATGAGATCTCCCCTCATTCTTCTAAACTCTAACGAGTACAAGCCTAGTTTATTCAGCCTCTCCTCATAGCTCAACCCCCTCAACTCCGGTATCAGCCTAGTAAACCTCCTCTGCACTCCCTCCAAGGCCAAAATATCTTTGCGCAGGTGCGGCGCCCAAAACTGCACACAGTACTCCAGCTGCGGCCTCACCAATGCCCTATACAGCTGCAGCAAGACCTCCCTACTTTTATATTCAATCCCCCTCGCTATGAAGGCCAGCATCCCATTCGCCTTCCTGACCACCTGCTGCACCTGCAAGCTGGGTTTTTGCGACTCATGCACAAGGACCCCGAGGTCCCTCTGCACCGTCGCCTGCTGCAGTTTTTCGCCACGTAAGTAATAGTCCTTCCTACCATCCCCACGAGAGAGACTAAACAAGATCCAAACTTTTTAAAAATTTATTTGTGGGAAATGGGCATCGCTGGCTGCCCAGCATTTTATTGCCCATCCCTAGTTGCCCTTGAGAAGGTGGTGGTGAGCTGCCTTCTTGAAACACTGCAGAACATGTTCTGTGTGTTGATCCAGAATTTTGGCCCAGCGACTGCGAAGGAACGATGATACATTTCCAAGTCAGGATGGTGAGTGATTTGGAGGGGAACTTGCAGGTGGTGATGTTCCCTTGTATCTGCTGCCCTTGTCCTTCTGGATGGAAGTGGTCGTGGGTTTGGAAGGTGCTGTCTAAGGATCTTTGGTGAATGTGGCAGTGTCTCTTGTACACGCTGGTGCTACTGAGCATCGGTGATGGAGGGATTGAATGTTTGCAGATGTAGTGCCAATCAAGTGGGCTGCTTTGTCCTGGATGGCGTCAAGTTTCTTGAGTGTAGTTAGAGCTGAACCCATCCAGGCAAGTGGCGAGTATTCCATCACACTTATGCCTTGTAGATGGTGGATAGGCTGTGGAGAGTCAGGAGGTGAGTTACTCGCCGCAGTATTCCTAGCCTCTGACCTGCTCTTGTAGCCACTGTGTTTATGTGCTGAATCCAGTTGGGTTTTTGGTCAACTGACAAGATAAGGCATTGATATAAACAAGCAGCTTCCTTGGTCACTCCATAGACAATTCAGAGTCAATCACATGAGAATAACAAGTTCCAAGTGACTAAGCCCGCTCTTGTTTCCTGTTCTATGGCTGGCAATGCTCAGAAGTACAGTGGCACAGGGGTTAGCAGTGCTGCCTCGCAGTGCCATGGACCCAGCTTGGACTCCCAGCTTGGCTCACTGTCTGTGCAGAGCCTGCACGTTCTCTCCGTGTCTGCGTGGGTTTCCTCCGGGTGCTCCGGTTTCATTCTACAGTCCAAAAGACGTGTTGGTTAGGCACATTGGTCATGTTAAATTCTCCCTCAGTGTACCTGAATAGAGTGTGGCAACTCGGGGATTTTCATAGTAACTTCATTATAGTGTTAATGTCAGTCTGCTTGTGACACTAATAAATAAACTTAAAACTTTAAAGCCTGCCATGCAGTAGGACAGGAAGAGTCTCCAGAGAGTCAGGAGCTGGAGCAGAATTGCTTTGACTTCAAAGAGCTTTTCTTAAATCAATTTTTAAGAAGGTTTCTAAACCTCCTTGTCATTGCAGGCTGCATGCTTTGCTAGGGCTGGCAGCTTGCCTTGTACCTCCTCGAAGCAATTAAAAACTAGGTCGTGTCTGAGATTGAAGTCGACAATGTGGATAGTCTGCTGAAGGCATAACATAGCCCGCTGTTGGAACTTGGAGACAGAAAAAAGCTGGATGCAAACAGATGATTTAATGGGTGTCCAACAATGCTTCCAGTAGCACCTCTGCATCAATTCCCCATGCATCCTATTAGCTACTCCACTCAAGGGAGACTAATTGTTTTAAGCTTTTGTAATGGGTGTAGCAGTTGCTAAACACAATTAAGTATTTGTCAATGGAAACATTTTTCCTTTACAGGAGTTCTTTCAGCAGCTCATTAAGCTCCAGCAGCCTTCTTGGCACGATGGACTATTTCTCAATTGCTGACACTAATTGCTCCGAAAGCTTGCTTTGATGGAAAATGTGTATTTGCTAACTGAAACGCAAAGAGCTGGAAGTGGTGGTAGGTCCCTGTAGGCGTGGCACCTGCTGTGCATCGGTGATTCTGTGTGAGAACTGACAGGAGCTGGAGGCAAGCGGTCTTTAGCTTGCTGTGAAATAGCCTGCAGGACAGTAAGTGACCTTGGAGTCTCAGTGCAAACTGTCTGCCTACAATTCTACCCTCTTGGTGTGTGACCTGTGTACCATGAAATGTATCAAATCACTTGCCCTGAAACGTACAATTAACAGGATGTATTTTTTTCTAAACAGGCTGAACTACCCAGTAAAGAAATGATATTTTGCACTGTTACTGAAATATTTGCTAATGATAAAGGGTACTGTTGTAAAGGGGGTGGCAATGCAGAAGCGGAGGGACCTGGTTGCATATGTGCAAAAATCATTGAAGGTGACAGGACAGATTGAGAATGTGTTTGATAAAGTATACAATACCCTGGGCATTAATAAGGCCGTAGAACAGTTTTTAAAAAAATTTTACTCCTTTCCTAAAGATACAAATCCAATGTATGGAGTGGACAGGGTGAGCCCTCAATCTGTCCCCTTCCTTGCTGCAAAAATTCAAATCGAATCTAATTCATGGTCCCTGTAAGAGAACTGAAAAGAAAAGGCATTGCACCTGATGTTGGGCTTGACCATAGAATTTCCACAGTGCAGAAAGAGGCCATTTGGGCACTGACTCTGACAGAGCATTTTCTCCAGGCCCACCCCCCACCTTATCCCTGTATCCCCATGTATTTACTCCATTAATCCCCCTAACCTACAGATCTTGGGACACTAAGGGGCAATTTATCATGGACTCTCCACCTAATCTGCACATCTGTGGAGTGTGGGAGTGAACCAGAACCCCCGGAGGTAACCCATGCAGACACAGGGAGCTGTGCAGCCTCCACACAGACAGTGACCCAAGGCTGGGTCTCTGGCGCTGTGAGGCACCACTGTGCCACCTTGCCAAAAGAACACAAAACTAAGAAAGTCAATAGAAACTTGTAGAGAGCACTGACTTGGCCTTAGCTACAGCATTGTGTTCAGCTGTAGAAACCATGTTTTAAGGACGATGTGAAAACATTGGAGTGAGTGCGGCAGAGATTCATGAAAATGGTCCCAGGATTGAGGATTAAGTTATGCAGGTGGATTGGAGAAGTGGCACCGTTTTCCTTGGAGAAATCATGAGGAGTGCACACAAAGTAGCTGGAGAGAGAGACTGTCCTCATTGGTGGAAGGATCGAAAACAAGCAGGTACAGGTTTAAGACACTTGGAAAAAGATGCAATGACTACATAGGGGAAAGCTTCACTTGCAGCGAGTGGTTGGGATGTGGAATGTGCTGCGGGTGGGTGTGGTGGAGGCAGGTTCAACTGATGCATTTAAGAGAGAATTGGATTTTTATCTGAAAAGAAAAAGTGCAGAGGTGCGGGGAGAAGGTTGTGAGGCTAGACTTGCTCCTTTGGAGAACTAGTATAGACATGATGGGCTAAATGGCCTCCTCCTGTGCTGCAACCATTCTGTGATTCTGCAATAATCGTACATATATATCTGCCAGAACGCTCTCAGATTTGATTTCTCTGTATATCCATTACACAGATGCCAGCTAAAGTGATAGCAGGAACGTATCAATTGACTTTAGCATCCCTGAATTGGAAAGGTACAAAAGAGCTATGGCTTCTAGTTCCTATCACTGCCATTGTTCCATTAGTGGCCATTAGGCATGGAAAGTAAACATGTGATGGAAATGGGAAAGAGCTGTTCTGTTTAACGAAACACCGGCACTAATACTAGGGCTGGAAGGAGCTTACTTGCTGGACTGGACTGCATCCGAACCTGGATGGGATCAATTTTCTGAGCGAATGAATAAATCTGGTTGTTTCCTGGCACGATGTGATCACAGAGCAGCAAAAGAACAGGTCTCATTAGATTTTGTGGTGTGTAATAAGTGAATCAGTCAATAATTTAACAGTAAGGAGCCAGCTCGCTAACATTGACAATGATGTGATTCAGTTCAACCTTAGGTCTGATGGAAAAGGACGAGTCACAACTGGTAAAATGGTTCATGGAGGAATGAAATAGGAGTTGGTAGATGGATACAATTACAGAGGAATATTGCGAGGTGCTCAGAGAAGTATTTGTTGAATACAAGATCTGCACAGACTTTTCAAGGACAAGATCTCTGATTGCATAACTAAACAAATTTGGTCAGAAAGGACAGTGGAAGTTAATTTGAAAAAGACTAAAAGAAAGTTTACAGAAATGTAAAGAGTGGCAGACATCTTGAAGACTGGGAGGGATAAAAAGAACAGCAAAAGGATACAAATGAAGTTATAAAAACAAACAGGAATATGACAGAATACTTAAATAGAAGCAGAAAATACAGGAAAAGGCTACCAGGACTGTTAGCATCTGTGGAGAGTGAAAGAGAGTTAAAGTTTCAAATCTGTATGATTTAAAACGCAGAAGGACTGCAAATATTAATTCACTTTCATAGATGCTGTCAGACTGGTTAGTTATTTTTCTTATTTTTATTTCAGATTTCCAATATCTACAGTATTATACTTTTTTTAATATCATAAATTCATAGAATCCCTACAGCGCCATTCAGCCCATCGAGTCGGAACTTGCTCTCTCTGAAACGGTGATTAGTAATGCTGTCTCACAGCGCCAGGGACGTGGGTTCGATTCCCGGCTTGGGTCACTGTGCAGAGTCTGCACATCTTTGAACTGTGGGAAGAATTCTGAGCATCCGGAGGAAACCCACGCAGATACGGGAGAATGTGCAACCTCCACACAGACAGTGATCCGAGAGTGGAATTGAACCTGGGTCCCTGGCGCTGTGAGGCAGCCATGCTACCCACATGCCAGAATAATAAGTTAATTAAGACAAAGTGGTTGGCTGAGAGTAAGCTGAATCCCTTAGATTAGAGAGGTGATTGAAAGTTTGGAAATGGCAGGCTTGCGAAACACATTGTGGGGAATTTTCCAGTCCCGCCTGTCACAGGAGTCGCAGTGGTGGGGGGCAGACTATTGCAAAGGTTCGTTGACATCTGACAGAATTTTCCAGTTTTGGGATGAGTGTGGCTAAAAAATGCCACCCATTGAACTGTATCAACCTTCCTGTGAGAAGATGAGGTTAACCTGTGAGAGAGATAAGAGGAAAAGTAACTCGAGGGGAAGAATTTACTGTATTTAATATAAATACAAAAAAGCATAGTGGAGAAAATATAATGAGATTAAAGATAGACAAAATCTACAAGTTTTCAAAGCAGCAGAATGAAATTTATACATGTTCTAATCATGATCTTCCAAAAGGTGTTTGATTCAGAAATTGTTCCATTCGATTGAAACATTGCTAGTTACTACACCATGTAATAAGGATAAGTGTGATAAATAAGGAAGTTATAGGCCTATTAGTTTAAAATCTGTTGTGAGGAAGTTGCTGAAACTTGCTATTAGGGACAGAGTGACTCAGCACTTGGTCTAACATGAAGCAATCACAGAGAGCCAGCATTGGTAAACCATGTCAAACCAAACCTAATTGAATATGTTCAGGAGATAATTAAGAGTAAAAGAAAATAGGAAATAGTAGCAGGAGCAGCCATAATGCACCTTGAACCACCTTGCCATTCAGTACAATCAACATCTTTCTCATCCTATCCCCATATCCTGGATTGCGTGGAAAATTCCACCCATAGGCAGCACAGTAGCACAGTATTTAGCTGTTGCTGCTTCACAGCTCCAGGGTCCTGGGTTCAATTCCCGGCTCGGGTCATTGTCTGTGTGGAGTTTGCACATTCTCCTCGTGTCTGTGTGGGTTTCCTCCGGATACTCCGGTTTCCTCCCACAGTCCAAAAATGTGCGGGTTAGGTTGGTTGGGCATGCTAGGAAATTGCCCCTTAGTGTCCAGGGATGTGTAGGTTAGAGGGATTAGTGGGTATAATATGTAGGGATATGGGTATAGGGCCTGGGTGGGATTATGTTCGGTGCAGACTCGATGGGCCGAAGGGCCTCTTTCTGCACTGTAGGTTTCTATGATAGTGCAGAATGTTCCCCTCACTCTCCTCCATCCTTTACTGCAATGGGGGTCGCAGTTACAAAAGTTCTGAAGCATTCATGTGTGTAACGTAATGATGCATTGTTGGCTTTGATGTCTCTGTGAAGGTTAGAAATATTCAAATGCAAATAGCCTCAAACCAAGTGTAGGCTGACAGCATAAAATGATGGACTAATTGGATCATTTCATTCAGACCTGTGTGTTTGAAATAGAGATTTCATGTTGGGTCGTGAGCATCTAAGGTTAAGGCTTGAATTTAGAGCACATTAGAAGGATCTTTACCCTGCATTGGCTACGAGAGTTTTGAGCTCCACTTTATACTTAAACTGTCTCAATTAGTAGACAAAGTGCCAGGAACAAGGTCAGCCAGACGAGCAAAACATAGTTTTCTTGTGGTTTTTTTTGTGCTGGTCTTGGAAAAGAGCCAGAGGAGGCTCACAAGAATGATTCCTGGAATGAAGAGCTTGTCGTATGAGGAAAGGTTAAGGACTCTGGGTCTGTACTCATTGGAGTTTAGAAGGATGAGGGGGGATTTTATTGAAACTTACAGGAAACTGCGAGGCCTGGGCAGAGTGGAAATGGAGAGGATGTTACCACTAGTAGGAAAAACTGGAACCAGAGGGCACAACCTCAGGTTAAAGGGTCAATCCTTTAAAACACAGATGTGGAGGAATTTCTTCAGCCAGAGAGCAGTGAATCTGGAACTGTTTACCGCAGGAGGCTGTGGAGGCAGGGTCATTGAGTGTCTTTAAGATAGAAATAAGTAGGTTCTTGATTAATAAGGAGTTCAGGGGTTATGGGGAAAAGGCAAGAGAATGGGAATGAGAAAAATATAGCCATCGTTGAATGGGCTGAGTGGCCTAATTCTACTCTGATGTCTTATGGGTTTGATCTCGTTTATGTCCACATGGATGAACTTCAGCAGGGCAGTGATGGGGATGCTGAAGTTAGCCTCAGTGACAGTAGTTAGTGCTGTTGCCTCACAGCACAGGGACTGGATTCAATTCCCAGCTTGAGTCACTGTCTGTGCGGTGTTTGCACATTCTCCAGGTGTCAGCGTGGGTTTCCTCTGGGTGCTCCGGTTTCCTCCGAAAGACATGCTGGTTAGGTATTTTGGCCATGCTAAATTCTCCCTCAGTGTAACCGAACAGATGCTGGAATGTGGCAACTAGGGGATCTTCACAGTAACTTTATTGCAGTGTTAATGTAAGCCCTCTTGTGACACTAATAAATAAACTTTAATCGGGGGGGGGGGGGTGGAAAACGGGCAAGGAAACCATCTCGTATTCTGTTGGAAAGTGAGACTTATGTGGCTGTGTCTTGCGGAAATTATGTTTGGCCAAAATTACACCTCCCCACAGTTGAAAAACTGAGCGCCACTTATAGAACGTAGAATAGTACAGCACTGTACAGGCCCTTTGGCCCTCGATGTTGTGCCGAGCTATGTCCAAACCCAAGATCAAGCTATCCCACTCCCTATCATTCTGGTAATGGATTTTGCATTCACATACCAGGGCCGGAATTTTACTGACACTGGAATCGGGGCGAGTGAGGCCCGCACGACAGCGTTCTGTGATGGCCTCAGGCGGGGTCTTGCGAGCCTCGGGTGGGCGATAAAATTCCGGCAGAGTACTCTAGCAATGCAACTAAGGATGGACAGTGTTTGCGCTAATTATATTTGGCATGTAAGCACTTGCTGTAGGAGGGGAAAAGGACCGTTTCCTTGACACTAACCTATATGTACGCACGGCTGTTTGTCAGTAACATAGTTGATATCTTCGGCACGTACAACCTTTGTATGATAAGAGGCTTGGGTTCATTCTGAGATCTTCCATGCAGAAAATTGTTTGCAATTATCATTAATTTTTGAATGCTTCCCAGTTCTTTTGAATCACTTCAGCAGTGTTCAACATTAAGATGTCAGAAAGAAACTGTTCTAATTAAAGAACATTTATATTAGTAGTAATGCCCGTGTCAGTGCTATGTGTCAAACTTCATAAGGGTTATTATCAGTTGTAGAATAAGTGAGAATGCCATTCAAGGTAACACTGCCGCAGTGATATTCATTCATATTGGCATCACAGATACTAATGAATGAATGCTAATTGCAGTGTTTTTTTTTATCAATGCTTGTCAGTCAATGGAACAGTCATTAGATTAACAGCAGCACTCACTCGCTAGGATGCTGGAAATGGGTCTGAGAGAATGATGGGCAGATAATGGAGATTTGTTGCCTGTGACACTGTGACAGGACATTGCTGCAGTTCAACCAGAGCTTCCGAATCATACTTGTGGGGAAGGCACGATCAGGATATTGAATTTGATAATCAGCCAAGATCATGATTAATGGTGGAGCAGGTTTGAAGGGCCGGATGGCTTACTCCTGCTACTGTTTGCTAAGCTTCTATATTTTGATCAGTGAGGCAGCCCTGCTTTGCTGTTTAATAATAGCAATGCCCTGTGTCAAAATCTATCTGTGGTTGGTCTTTGTGACAAGCTTCACCAATTAGAGTTTGCAAGATCCCCTTCTGTTGAAGGCAGTGGTGGGAGGTAGGGGTGGGGGGGGGTCCTTTGAGTATGACAAAATATCCCGTGCTCGCTTGCATTTCGGTCAATTGAAAAGATCGAAGGCGCAATTTTACCTGCCATTCACCCGAGACCCCGGTTGAGGCTGTCCTCGTGCATGCGGAACTTGGCTATCAGTTTCTGTTCAGTGATTCTGCATTGTCATGTCTCTTCAAGCCCACCTTGGAGAACACTTACCCGAAGATCGGGAGCTGAATGCCCTTGACTGCTGAAGTGTTCCCCGACTGGAAGGGAACACAATGGCCTGGTGATTGTCACGATTGGGTTCATGTCACACTACATGTAACCCTCACCATTTGGTCCGGACTTGCAAAATCCTACTAACTGTCCTGGCTTGAGACAATTCACACCTCTTTAACCTGTGACTATCCTTCTCTCCACTTGCATTGTCTGTACCTGTAAAGACTTGATTACCTGAAAAGACTTGCATTTCAATTACTATCTTGCAATTGGGTCTTTGTCAATATATGCATGTTTGTGAAACTCACCTCTCCACTTACCTGATGAAGGAGCAGCGCTCCGAAAGCTCGTGATTCCAAATAAACCCATTGGACTTTAATCTGGTGTTGTCAGACTTCTTACGGTCCCTCAGTGAGATCCCAGGGTTGTAGTACTTTCTTGCATTGATTGGTGTAAGAAATTCTTCGCCATTTCAGTCACTGGCTATGGAGCTGGCTAGGATGAGCCATGCGCACAAATGGACGGATCTTGGTCCTGTACAAATTGTATAGAACCCTGGATAATCAGCAAACTCCTCATATGAAGCTGTACTTGTGACCTACTTCATAATGTGTAAAAGTCTCCACTCTAACAACTTTTCCATTGGCTCCTACCTTATTGAAGGAGAACATGTAAGTCTGTTTGAGGTGGGATGGGGGGGGGGCTGCGGAATGGACAACTATTTCTTCTGTAAAGAAACATTTATAATGTGATTAAATCTAGCTTGCTGTAAAAACCATACATTTTGTGGAGATTATGGACTTCAAAATAAATAACTGTTGGGAAATGATAGTTTCAGTTTTCAACCCCTGTAATATCTCTGCACTGGGTACCTTTCGTTAACAGAGAAATATATTGGAATGCGCTCTTACCATAGAACAACCCTTTTAGTTTATTACTTGTCTGAAGGTACACTTTGGAAATGAATTTTTTGGGGATGGCTTCAATTCAATCCACTGGGTGAATCTGAGAAGGTTGCTGGTATGATGACCCATGTCATGTTTTGGGATAATCCTACGTCTTTTTATGCAATGTCTCCTTTAAGGCCAAGATGAAACTGGAGTGTTTTCTGAGAGACATGTAATTACTTTCCTGGTTATGACATTATTAATTTACAAAAAACGCCTGTGTAATGGGGAGTTGCTGTGGGGAGGAAAATTGAAGCAAAAGGTAAATAGAAAGCAGTGATATCAGGTTTCAATCTGTTTTCTGTCTAAGGGTGAAATGGCCGCATTTTTGTCTGGTGAGGCGGACAAGTTGATATCATCCTTTAGAAATGTAAGAACAGCACAGTCACTGGTTGTGGAAGGTGACATGAGGCTTTTGGCAAGAAACTCACCAAATAATGAAGTACTGATATGGAACATTGATAATTTACCTTCTCTTTTGTATCAGGTTAATTTAAAATATGGCCATTTTGTTGGTCTTGTCATGTTCATATGGGAGCCGGCCCTAACTTACTTATTGAAGAATTACCAGGATAAGAATCTTATTGGGAAACGACATGGCTGGGGATAAGGGTTTGCCACTTGCCTTGGTTTTGGGAGAGCTCGCTGAGGCTGCTGAAGCTGACGTTTTAGAGGGAAGTTTGAGTGACATGGAAAAGCCAATTACGTCTTGTAACCTTAATGTTGAAATTGATGTTCTAACTAAACGTGTTGAATGAGGCAATAACTCGACATGTTAGTTTTGAAAACTGTATTGGAGCATCAGACTAAGAAGCAAAAGATTCTATAACAGTCGATTAAACAATGCAGCAAAAACATCTGCAAGCTGTGGAAAAACCACTAGAGATAGTGGGTGGGACCGCGTTCACTGTCCTTCCGTATGCTGACGGAAGCTTTAAGATTTAGGGACAAAATGAAATGGTTGCAGGGGAGGTATGTTCCGGTTAAGCGAAAGGATGGGAAAGGTAGGATTAGAGAGCTGTGGATTACGGGGGATATTGAGGACTTGGTCAGGAAGAAGAGGGAGGCATATGTTAGATCAAAACAAATGGGTACGGAGTGTGCGCTGGAGGAATATAGAGAGAGTAGGAGGGAGCTAAAAAGGGGAATTAGAAGGGCGAAGAGAGGGCATGAGATGGCTTTGGCTGGTAGGATTAAGGAAAATCCTAAGGCATTTTATTCCTATATTAGAGGCAAGAGAGTAGTTAGAGGGAAAATTGGTCCTCTTAGGGACAAGAGTGGAGAGTTGTGTATTGAGTCGGAGGGAATGGGGGAGCTCCTGAATGAATACTTTGCGTCGGTATTCACGAAGGAGAGGGGTTCGGAATCGTGCGGTCTCTTGGAGGGAGCGGAGGTTCAGTTGCAGGATATAGTTATTACGAGAGAGGAAGTGCTAGGGCTTTTAGGTAGCGTAAGGACGGATAAAGCTCCGGGGCCTGATGGTATTTATCCCAGGCTGCTTAGGGAGGCGAAAGATGAAATTGCTGGGCCTCTGGCGCACATCTTTGTCTCTTCTTTGGACACAGGTGAGGTCCCAGAAGACTGGAGGGTAGCAAATGTGGTCCCGTTGTTCAAAAAAGGTAGTAGGGATAACCCTGGGAATTATAGGCCGGTGAGTTTGACGTCGGTGGTAGGGAAGTTAATGGAAAAAATACTTAGGGGTAGGATGTATGAGCATTTGGAGCGTTGCGATCTGATTAGGGATACGCAACATGGCTTTGTTAGAGGGAGGTCTTGCCTTACGAATCTGGTGGAATTCTTTGAGGAGGTGACAAAAACGGTTGACGATGGGAGAGCCGTTGATGTCATCTATATGGATTTCAGTAAGGCGTTTGACAAAGTCCCTCACGGTAGGCTGGTAGAAAAGGTTAAGGCGCATGGGATACGAGGCCAGGTAGCTAGGTGGATTGAGAACTGGCTGGGAAATAGGAGACAGAGGGTAGTTGTGGAGGGTACCTTGTCGGGCTGGAGGCCAGTGACCAGTGGTGTGCCGCAGGGCTCAGTACTGGGACCTCTCTTTGTAGTCTACATAAATGACTTAGAAGAGGGCGTAGGTGGTGTGATCAGCAAGTTTGCTGATGACACCAAGATGGCAGGGTTGGCGGGTACTGAACTGGATTGTCAGGTGATACAACAGGATATAGATAGGTTGGTGCAGTGGGCAGATAGGTGGCAGATGGCATTTAATCCTGACAAATGCGAGGTGATGCATTTTGGACGGAATAATGCAGAGAGGAGCTATGTGATAAAAGGTAGGCCGATTAGGAGTATAGACGTACAGAGGGACCTGGGAGTGCAGGTTCACAAATCCATGAAGGTTGCGTCACAAGTGGAGAACGTTGTTAGGAAGGCTTATGGGATGTTAGCCTTTATAGGAAGGGGCTTAGAGTATAAAAGCTGCCGTCTAATGCTTCAGTTATACAGAACGTTGGTTAGACCGCATTTGGAGTACTGCGTCCAGTTCTGGTCACCTTACTACCGGAAGGACGTGGAGTCTCTGGAAAGGGTGCAGAGGAGGTTTACCAGGATGTTGCCTGGCATGGGGGGACTGGGTTACGAGGAGAGATTGAAGAGACTGGGGCTATTCTCCTTGGAAAGACGGAGATTGAGAGGGGACATGATAGAGGTATATAAGATACTGAAGGGAATAGATAGAGTTAATAGTGAGAGACTGCTCCCTAGACTGGGTACGAACACGAGAGGTCATCACTTAAGGGTGAGGGGGGGGAGGTATAATTTGGAGGTAAGAGGAAGGTTCTTTACACAGAGAGTTGTGGGGGTCTGGAATGCGCTACCGAGTAGGGTGGTGGAGGCAGGAACGTTGGACTCGTTTAAGATGCAGTTAGATAGGCACATGAGTGAAACGAGAATGGAGGGATATGGTAGGGGCTATTAAATAGGGTTAAACCTCGGGAGACACCGGAAGGGCAGGCTGTATGATTAATATTTTTTGTCTTTATTCCACAGGTGGAGGTCCACCTCGTGTCAAACGAGGGGCATGCACACGGCGGGTCGTGCGTGGGCTGCTCTTGGAAGTCCAGGAGTGGCCTAGCACTTCATGTCGGTGTGTGTGCTTGATCCTGGACCGATAGACGGGCGCCGCAACAGCTCAGTGACTAGCACTGCTAGCTGTGCAGATACATGGATTTGGGCCTGTGTCTGTGGGAGTTTGCGCATTCTCCCTGTGGTTGCGTGGGTTTCCTCCGGGCGCTCCGGTTTCCTCCCACACCCCAAAGATGTGCTCTTAGGCTAATCGGTTTCTACCAAATTGACACTATTTCTTCCCTGAATCTGACTGAGTAGGGTCCCATTCGTAGACATGCAGGGTAGAATAGGTGTAGGGTGATGCGGCGGCGCGGGCTCGTTGGGCCGAAGGGCCTGTTTCCCGTGCTGGGTTGTTCTTTGTTCTTTGTTTGTTCTTTATTTGGGGCGGCACAGTAGCACAGTGGTTAGCACTGCTGCTTCACAGCTCCAGGGTCCTGGGTTCGATTCCCAGCTCGGGCCACTGTCTGTGTGGAGTTTGCACATTCTCCACGTGTTTGCGTGGGTTTCCTCCGGGTGCTCCAGTTTCCTCCCACAGCGCAAAGATGTGCGGGTTAGGTTGATTAGCCATGTTAAGAAAGGGGGCGCAGTTTAGAACGGAGTTGAGGAGGAACTTCTTCACTCAAAGGGTGGTGAATCTCTGGAATTCTCTGACCGTTGAAGTGGTGGAGGCTGCCTCGCTAAATATTTTTAAGAAGCGGGTTGATGGGTTTTTGATAAGAGAGGGGATTAAGGGTTATGGGGAGAGGGCGGGAAGGTGGAACTGAGCCATGACAGATCAGCCATGATCTTATTGAATGGCGGGGCAGGCTCGAAGGGCTAGATGGCCTACTCCTGCTCCTATTTCTTATGTTCTTACGTTAGCGTCCAGGGATATGTAGGTTAGAGGGATTAGTGGGTATAATATGTCGGGAAATGGGGGTAGGGCCTGGGTGGGATTGTGTTCAGTGCAGACTTGATGGGCCGAAGGGCCTCTTTCTGCACTGTAGGGTTCTATGATTCTATGATCCAGAAGTTGTAGAGCTTGTTGGCGAGATTGCCATCTCGGATCTTCTGAGCCTCTCACCAGAAATGTGCTTTTTGGGCTTCTGGCCAAAATTTGTTATTCCTCCTTAAGAGAGTAAAAATGGTTATTAACTTCTCTTTCAATGTATTGATCTGTCTCTTTTGTGACAAGGGGGTCTGTACCGTATTATGTAAATTCCACTGGCTAAGTGAGGAATTATTTTTTTCTTGGAACTTCTGATGGCAGTTCCCAGAATAAAGAGACAACACTGTTGTCATGTGACTTGTAGCAGCCATCCTTTCTTGTTCAGCAATAAGAATACAGTTTTGAGCAAAGTGGTGGATTTCTTGTCATAGGAACCTGTCTCAAGTTTTTATTTTACTTTGCTCTGTGGGGCCAAGAGCAGCAGGACTATTATTTTGACCCCCACATGAAAAGTTTGGATGTCTGTACCTTTATTTGGGGTAGCACGGTGGCACAGTGGTTAGCACTGCTGCCTCACAGCACCAAATACCCGGGTTCAACTCTAGCCTGGGGTGACTGTCTGTATGGAGTCCACACATTCTCCCCGTCTCTGCGTGGGTTTCCTCTGGGTGCTCCGGTTTCCTCCCACAGACCAAAAACGTGCTGGTTAGGTTAATTAGCCATGCTAAATTTCCCTTAGCGTCAGGGGAATTAATAGGGTAAATTTGCGCGGTTATGGGTTGGGGCCTGGGTGAGATTGTTGTTGGTGCAGGCTTGATGGGCAGCATGACCTGCTTCTGCGTTGTAGGGAGTCTATGATTCTATTCTATTGCAACAAGAGACACTCCTTCATCTGCCTGAACTCCAACACACTGAGTAGTTTGGTCTGCTGTTGGTCACTGGTAGCTGCTCCCATAGCTCTCTGTTTCTGGGTATAATTCTATTTCCCCTCTTACTTATCTGCATGCTGCCCCTCAGCAACATCATCTGAAATTACAGCATTATATTCCACATGCATGCTGGTGCCATCCAGTTCAAAGAAGCAGCACCTCACTGAGTGACACAGAGATTAACTTTGACTACATATTTGTGCCATGATGGCCACCCCTGTAACCACCCGCCTGCTCCCCTGTCTCAGCTCATTTGCTGCTGAAGTCATCATCAGGGGCGCTATTACCTGTAGACTTGACTGTTCTTGCACTCTCTTGCCTAGCTTCCGATTGTCCACCCTTCATAAACTTAAGATCATCCAAAACTTTGCCCATGTTCCAACTCACTCCAATCATCCATTACTCAAGTGCTCACTTACTTACATTGATTCCCTGTCAGTTCCATTATAAAATTTTCATCCTTGCCTTGCAATCCCTCCATTGCACAGTGGGCGGGTGGCATGGTGGCACAGTGGTTAGCATTGCTGCCTCACAACGCCAGAGACCTAGATTCAATTCTGGCCTTGGTAACTGTCCGTATAGAGTTTGCACATTATCCTTGTGTCTGCGTGTGTTTCCTCCCATTGTCCAGAGATGTGCAGGTTAGGTGGATTGGCCATGCTAGGTTGTTCCTCAGTGTCCAAAGATGTATAAATTAGGTGGATTTGCTATGGTATGTGCACAGGGTTATAGGTGTTTGAGCCTCTCAGTTGCTGTTCAGTAAAGGAGACACGAGTTCTGCTTCTTCATAAATGCCTTTATTTCTTTATTTCTTTGACACAGTTCTCCACCAACAACCCAGTGCCACCTGTGGCACCTTTATATATCAGTGACTTCTATTAATTAATTGACATCTAGTTAGAAATTCAATTGGAAGTTCTGTTATCCCATTCCTAATAATGGGGATTGGGCAGGATGTGGGCCTGGGTAAGGTGCCCTTTTGGCAAGTTGGTGTAGACTCAATGGGCTGATTAGCCTCCTTATGCATTGCATTGATCATTAGCTCATCCCTCTGTATCTCTGCAATCTGCTCCTGTCCTGTAGCCCTCTGAGATAGCTATGCTTCTCCAATTCTGGCCCCTTACAATCCCCATTTTTAATTGCCTGAAAGCAGTAGCACCTTCAGCTGCAAGTGTGGAGTTCTCTCCCTAAACCTTTCTGCCTCTCTACCTCTTCCTCCTTTAAGATGCTCCTTATAAATCTCTTTGTCCAGCTTTTTAATCATCTGGATTGACATTTACTTATATGGCTTGATACCACCCCTGTGAAGCACCTTAAGACAGTTTACTTGGTTGAAGATGCTATATCAAAGCAAGTTATTGTTGTGAAACAAGTTGATAGAATCCCCACGGTGCAGAAGGAGGGCCCATTGAGTCTGCACCGACAACAATCCCACCCAGTCCCTATCCCCATAACCCCCTATTATTTACTCCACTAATCCCTCTAACCTATACATCCTGGGACACTAAGGAGGAATTTAGCATGGCCAATGCACCTAACCTGCACATCTTTGGAATGTGGGAGGAAACTGGAGCACCCAGAGGAAACCCATGCAGAGAATGGGGAAAACACGTAAACTCCACACAGACAGTGACCCGGGAATTGAATGTGAGACAGCAGTGCTAAACACTGTGCCACCCTGAAGCTCAGTGGCTTAAAATCGCAGTGACCTCATTCTGTCGCGGGTGGAAGGGAATCTGACTGAAAGCAGCAATAAAACTTCCTAATTTAATATCTTCCACTTTGTGAACCATTTCATTTCTAGACATTTCTTTTTATAATCCTTGACAGAAACGTAAGTCATTGTAGACCTTCAGTATTATTTCCCCTTTACTTGTTCAACTTCCTCATGCTCCCATTCTACTTCTCCAATCATTGGCTGCAGGAAAATCAGATAGGCACATTCCTTTCAAAAAAATTATGCTGCGGTTTTAATTAGCTAATCTTTTCTCTCGTATGATCCCTCATTCCTAAGTGCAATGTCAGTGCTTTTTCATCCTTTGTTGACAGAAGCCTTTGCTGTCATTTAATCCACACAAGAGAAATTGTTTCATTACTATTCATTTTTTGCTAAAAGTCATATTCACTGTGAACGGCTGCTCTTCAAGAACTTTTTTGGTAATGTTGTCATTTTGCTTAACCATTAGTAGTACCTTCTTGATCAGTAAATTCCTACATCTTAGTGCGGACTCACTGGGGCCTACTCAGTCAGTGTTGTTCCAGTCCTCTCACTTTTGACTGCTGTGTCAGCGTCTAGTTTCAAAACCTGTGATGTTCTCATGAATCCTTTAGAGTAGAGCGCACGTTCACTTTGCCTTTGGTTGATGCGTGCCATGGTATAGAAACTAGAAGCAGAAGTAGGCCATTTGGCCCTTCGAGCCTTCTCCACCATTCATTCTGATCGTGGCTGATTTATCAAATTCAATATCCTGATCCTGCTTTCCCTCCATATTCCTTGATCCCTTCAGCCCCAAGAGCTACATCTAATTCTTTCTTGAAATCAGACAACATTTTGACCTCAACCACTTTCTGTAGTAGTGACTTCCACACATTCATCTCTCTTTGGGTGAAGAATTTTTTTCCTCACCTCAGTTCTAAAAGGTTTACCCCTTATTCTCAAACTGCGACCGCTAGTTCTGAACTCCCCCACAACTGGAAACATTCTGATTTATGAAACTTGCTTCAAGCAAAAGGATCTGATGCAATTGTGTTTAGTGGAGAGATCTTCTAAAGGCAACATTAAGATTTAGCATGAGACACAGCTCAGATCCTGTGAAGGATTCCAAGGAGAGCTTCCAGGAGAGTTCGGGATAGATGCACTGCCCCAGTCATTTTTGGGGAACAGATACTTGAGTCCCAAAGATGTCGATTCTACCCCTCTTCCTGACCATTACCTCAGCCTGTTTGTAACCTTGGTGTCTTGTTTGTCCGGAACCCATATTCTCTATATCACCAAGACCACCTTTGTGTGCCTCGGTAAGATTGCTCCTCTCTAACTCTGCCTCAGTCCATCTACTGGAAACCTCATTCATTGTTTCCTTCAGATTCAATCACCCAGTGTTTTCCTGGTTGATTTCCCATCTTTCCTTTTCCATAAGGCTAGATTCATCCAAACTTAGCTGCCAGTATCATTAGTCACATCAAGTTACATTCACCTTTCGTTTCTGTGCTTGAACATTAAAGTGATTCACAAGTATCTTGATTTGAAAATTCCCATCCCTGTGTTCAATTCCATCCATGGTGAAGCTCCTCCCTGTCTCTGTAGGTTGGACAGACTAGGCTTATATCTGCTGGAGTTTAGAAGAGTAAGGGGTGGCTTGATTGAAACATGCAAGATCCTGAGGAGTCTTTACAGTGTGGATCGAAAGAGGATGTTTCACGTGGTAGAATCTCAAACTAGGGGGTCACTGTTTAAAAAATAATGGGTTACCCATTTAAAACAGAGATGTTAATGTTGGAATCGTGTAAAATCCTGGTGAGGCCGCAACTCAAATATTGTGTGCAGTTCTGGTCACCATATTACAGGAAGAATGTAATTGCTCTGGAGAGAGTGCAGGTTTACAAAAATGTTGTCAGGCATAGAAAAATGTAGTTATGAGGAGAGTTTGTATATATTGGGGTTATTGTTTGGAACGAAGAAGGCTGAGAGCTGACGTGAGAGGTATACAAAATTATGAGGGGAAGAGATAGAGTGGACAAGATAAAATGCTTTTCCTTGGTGAAGAATTTTAGAAGCAAGGGCATAGATTCTAGATAGATGGCAGTAGGTGGGTAGAGGGAGATGTGAGGAAAACTTTTTATGCAGTGAGTGGTGAGTGTCTAGAATTCGCTCATGGTGGAGGCAGAGACCTTAAAGTCTCTTAAGAAGTACCTTGATCTGCACTTTAAGATCTATAAGCTGCAGGGCTACGGGCCGGTTGCAGGAAGGTGGGATTAGAAAGGGTGCCTAGATGTCCTCTGGCTGATATGGACAAGATGGGCTGAATGGCTTTCTTCTGTGCTGTAACTTTTCTATGGTTCTATTTGGTGAAAGTTTTTCTCTCAGGGACATGACTCTTTGGAACTCTGTTCTGAAGAGATAGTGGATGCAGAGTTCTTGAATATTTTTAAGACAGAGGTTGACAGAGGTTATCGGGGGCAGGGAGGATGCAGATTTGAGGCTACTATCAGATCAATGATAATATTAAATATCGGAGTAGGTTCAAAGGCCTAATCCTGCTTATTGTTTGTGTGTTCATATATTCCTAACCATCTACAGCCTGAATACCTGTACATCCCAAAGAGCAATTTTTTTTTCATACCCTTATTAACCCATGTCATCATTTTTAATCATTTGTATATCTGTATCCACTGTACCATGGCCCCTTTTATGGGCAATTCTTCGCATGTAACTGGACCAATGGAGCATGTGTGCAAACCGGAGCCTAATGGGAGCAAGGGCACACGATCCCAGGGCTGGAGGCTGCAGTTGAAGTCAAGGTGTTGCTATTGGTAGACCTATATTATGCTGTTGAACTCTTTGCTGTATATTGTTTTTCTCAATCAATAAATCTTTTAGTCTGTTTTTCTCCACACACTTACTTTTGAGGAGCATGCAGTTTTCTCTTATTCTGATCTTCCATTTATATTCCAACTTCCTAAAGAAACTGGCCTCTCTGGTGGACAAGAAAGATCCTCTGGCACTTCTCTAAGAAGACAGGAGACTTATTTCCGGTATCCTGGCCAACAATGATCCCTCAAACAGCATCCTACAAAATAGGTTACCTTGCACGGCATGGTGGCACTGTGATTAGCACTGCTGCCTCACAATGCCAGGGACCCGGATTCAATTCCTGGCTTGGGTCACTGTTTGTGTAGAGTTTGCACATTCTCCCTGTGTCTGCATGGGTTTCCTCCGGATGCTCCAGTTTCCTCCCACAGTCTGAAAGATGTGCTTGGCTAAGTGCATTGACCCAAACAGGCACCGCAGTGTGGTGACTAGGGGTATTTCACAGTAACTTCATTGCAGTGTTAATGCAAGCCTTACTTGTGACTAATGAATAAACTTTACTTTATCACAATACTGTTTGTAGGAGTTTGCTGTGTGCAAATTGACTGTTCTTTTTCCTACATTGCAACAGTGACAACAATTCAAAAATACTTTGCTGACTCTAAAGCACATTGAGATATCTAATAGTTGAGAAACATCATAGATAAATGTAAGTTTTATTTTCAACCTTCATCGTTACCAGTATTGAAATTGATTTGCAAATTGCGTATCCACTTTGCAGGTTTATTAATGCCGTCTTGGATTTTACTGCTGTCTTTCTCCACGATAACTGTACCTCCAATTCTGTACATTTTGAGATTGTGCTATTCATTCTAGAGTCCAGAGCATTGGTAGAAATTATGAACATTAGTTTTCCTGCCACTGATCCTTGTGGCGCACTACTTCCATCTTTTGCCAGTTTGAGTATCTATCCTTAACCCCCTGCTTAACTCTCTGCTTTGTCACAAGTTTGCTATTCACTCACCTAATTGTCTGCTGACTCCACATGTTCTGACCAAACTCGTAAGTCTAGTATGTGGTACCTTGTTGAATGCCTTCTGAATATCCACATATATTACACCTACTCCATTAGCCTCATCTACTCTTTCCATTAACTCTTCAAATGTTCAATAAGATTGGTCAAGCACACCCTTCCTTCTGGGATCCAAGCTGACCACTCCTTACATTTTCAGTCTCCATTATATTTTTTGAGTAAGGTTTTCATTATCTTTACTACCACTTTTGTTGACCAATCTGATCTATAGTTCCCTGAACTTGTTTTATCTTCCTTTTTAATTATAGGAATCACATTAGGCATCCTGTCGCACTATTCCTATTTCTAATGAATTTATATATATAACCTGGGCATCAGTTAGCTCAGTTGGCTGGACGGCTGGTTTGTAATGCAGAGTGATGCCAACAGCGCAGTCATCTAGGACTATGTTGACAATGACATTATATATATATATAGATATATAAAATTTTTAATAGTACCCCTACTATCTCTTCCCTAGCTTATTTCAGTGTGTGCAGTATCTATCCAACCGGATCAGAGGTTTTGCCCTCTCTGAGTTTGATAAATTTATCAATTATCTCTCCTGTTTCTATCTTAAATATCTCTATAGCTTTGTTGCTCTTTTCTTTTAATGTCATGGTCATTTGAGTCTCCTTGGTAAGTGAAGCAAAGTAACTGTTCAATATTTTATCCACTGCACGTTCATCACATGGTAACTTTATCTGTGTTTCTCTCTGTAGCCCAATTCTTATCTTTTTTTCTTTTTGCTCTTTATGTGTATGCAATCATTTTAATATTTATTTTGATATTCCTTGATGATCTGAACTCGTAGTTCATCTGGTTGTTTTTTGACTTCTTTCTAAACCTCACTGAATTATCTTTTGATGTTCTTTCCTTTACTGACTGTAGTGTTTTCTTTTTTCTTTAGTTTTAATTTGACCGTTTTGTCAGTGCAGCAGGAGGCCATTTGGCCCATTGAGTCTGTGCTACTTCTATCTAGAACATTCCAATTAATTGTTCCCTTGCACTTTCCCAATATTCCAATTAATTACTCCCTTGCTCTTTCCCAATATTCTTGCACTTATTTTCTTCTTCAATGATTTTTCCAAAGCTCTTCCTAATCTATATTGACCTCTTGTCTTTGGCAAATGCATCCTAAATCCCAATCACCCATTGTGTGGAAAGGATTTTTCCCATGCCACCACTGGTCTTTTGGCAATGACCTTAAACCTCTGCTCTCTGGCTATCTACTCTTCAACCTTTCCTGATAGTAAACATCTTTACCAAGTCTCCACTTACTCTCAAAAATAAATGCAAAATATTGTGCTTGCCAAAACCTGAAACAAAAACAGAAAATGCTGGAAAAACGCAACAAGTCTGGCAGCATCTGTGGAGAGAAAAAAAATAGAGTAATTGGCCGGAATTTTCCATTGGCCTCAGATGGGATTTTATGAGCCTCGCCTGAGCAAGGTCGTAAAATTCCCGCAGTTGTTTTGAGTCCATACAGCTACTTCAGAGCTAACGAGAGGGAGAAATGTAATGGATTATACACCACACAACAGGGGCTGGAACAGCTGGAGCACAGGGGAAGGTCAGTAATTGGTGGGAGCTCAGGGAATCCATATGGAGTGTGTCAGAGATGGAGACTGCCGCTGAGGAAAGAAATGTGGAAGCGAGTTTTGGTAAATGTCATAAACATCAAGAAGGAAATGGAATGCAATGAAGGGGAACATGGTAAAAAAAAAGAGATAGACCAGATGGAAATCATATTGGAGAAAAGAGCAGGACTTCTTCAAGGTAGATATTCCTGGAAGAGAAATGGCTGTGCATTAAACACTAAAATAAAAGCAAATTGCTGAGAAGGCTGGAACCTCAAACAAAAACAGGAAACACTAGAAAAACTCAGGTGGTCTGGCAGCATCTGTGGAGAGAGAAACTGAGTTAATGTTTTGAATCTGTAGGACTCTTCATTAGAGCCAGACAGAATGCATAATCCATCACACTTCTCCCTCTCTTTAGCTCTGATGACGAGTCATCTGCACTCAAAATGTGAACTCATTGCTTTTAAGTTTTTTGTCACTATTGTTCTTTGCTGTAAGCCGAACAACATCAACTTCTTCCATTGAGCCGCTAAGTTGTAATCACTCAACCTTGGAGCTATTTAAGCAAAGTCTTCCTGCACCCTCTCTGTAATGACTTCAGTCAGACCATTGAGGTTGGCCTGTTGGAGTATGAACTTCCTGATTAAGGATCCAATTGAAGGGCCAATCAGTGAGTCTTTGCTTTGTAGTTAACCGGGAGTGTCAGTTCCTCTGGACCCCCGGATGTAGATTGCTAATCAATAGCACTCTGTGTCCTGCTGTTAGAGTTTGTAAATAAAGGGGTTTTGGTGAAGGGGCATCTGCCTCTGAAGACTTATTACGCCCTCCTAAACCTTCATGTTCTTCCTAAAATTTGATGCCCAGAATTGGACACCACACATCCACTGGGGTTGAACCATTGTGTTATACAAGTTTAGCATAACTTTTTGTCTTTGAATTCCACACTTCTATTCATAAAGTCACTACAATTAAGTATTCAGCAGGTCAGGCAGCATCTTTGGAGGGAAAAATAGAGTTAATGGAGAGAATTTTAATCATTTATTGTTTTAATAAATTTTGGATGGGCAGGAGGAGGGGTGTGGCACAGTGACTGAGTGCAGATTTAAAGGCACAGATAAAATCATCAATTTACAGGAAAAAGAGGTGAATGAGGGGACCTGGGTTGAACTGGAACAAGTAACGTTATACATATCCCACAAAAAGGAAAGGCACAGCAAGGGTAAAGTTGTGCAAAGCGAGGACAAGCTCAGCCAGGCAAAGACTGGTGCCGGTAGATGGGAATTGGCCAGGCCTCTGTTAGGCGAAGAAGTAAAGAACTGTTCTGATGGGGGATAGAAGTGCAGCAGGATTAGACACCATGGTGAAAAGGAGAGAAGTCAGCCATTCCCTGTGATGGAGCATTTTGCATTCCCGCCATTCTTTGAGTGAAGAAGTTTCTTCTGAATTCTTTATTGGGTTTCTTGGTCACTATCTTAAGCTAATGACTTCTAAATCTGTTCTTTCCAGAGGAGAAAACACTCTCTATAAAATCTATCATAATTTTATGGACCTCTATCAGGCTACTTCTCAGCCTTTCTTTCTCAAGCAAGAAGAGACCAAGCATGTTTGTTCATTTCGCATTCTGATCCATCTGTGCGTCCTCTCTTATTGCTCTTCCTATGAACTGGAATTGAAAGTAGTCCTGAAAACTGTTCCCTCTTCCCTATTTTTAAATGTTTAATTATGTGGGATAATTTACAATCCCCACAATTATTAATTTATGCCTTTTACTCATTCTGTAGATTTGTGTTATGTATATTGCTTCCTCTGGTTCTCTGTCCCTGGTCTGCAGAATATCAATATTAATGGGATTAAACCCTTCTTAGCCTTTCTCTCAGTCCATAGGGGAAGGCAGTGGCGTACTGGTATTGTCAGCGGGCTAATAATCCAGAAATCCAGTGTAATGCTCCGGAGACCCAGGTTTGAATCCCACCACGGCAGATGGTGAAATTTGAATTCAGTAAAGGAATCTGGAATTAGAAGTCTAAGATTGACCATGAAACCAAAGTCAATTGTCATAAAAATCCATCTGGTTCACTAAGATGGGGAGAAAATCTTCTATCCTCACCTGGTCTGGTCTGTATGTGACTCCAGACCCACAGCAATGTGGTCGACTCTTAAATGCCCTCAGGAATGGGCAATAAATGTTGGCCAAGCTAGTGATGCCCCCATCCCATGGAGGAATTAAAAAAATTACTAAATGTTCGATGTGTCCCTTTTCCTGATTGCCCTTATGCTATCTCTGTCCACCTTCTTTTTCCTTCCATTTGCTTTCCAAACACATTTTATCCAGCAATATTTAACTGTCAGTCCTGTAGCCATGTCTTAGTTCTCCTTATGGCATAGGCTCCTCTCTCTGAATTATTGCTTCCGTGTCCCCTGTTTCATTTGGAAGCTTTGCACATTGCTACACACCAATTTAAATTGTTTTCATTAATCATTCCACTTACTTTACTTTTAAAAGTCATTTTATAGTTATGTTCCATAACTCCAACTGTTCCTTGGCATTTTTATTTATTCATGGGATGAGGGCATTGCTGCCAAGGTCAGCATTTAATGACTAACCCTAATTGTCCTTGAGAAGGTGGTGCTCAGTTGCCTTCTCCAACCACTGCAATCTATGCAGTGGAGGTATTCCCACAACGCTGTTGTGTAAGGCTGGCTTCCAGGATTTTGACTCAGTGACGGTGAATGTGTTTCCATGTTGGGAAGGTGTCTGAGTTGAGGGGTAACTTGCAGGTGCTGATGTCCCCATGTCCTTTGTCCTTCGAGGTAGGAAAGGTTGCAGTTGGGAGTTGCTGTCAAAGGAGACTTGGCAAGCTGGTGCTGTGCATTTTGTAGACGATAGACACTGTTATCACAGTGTGTCGATAGTGGAAGGAGTGTGTTAAAGACCAGCAAGTGCCTACAGCTGTTTCTTTTTTTAACATATTATTATTAAGTGAATCAAATTCATTGTAGACTAGTTTCCAAGGTGGTGGAAAGTTTCTAACTGAAGATGGTTGCAAATGCTGAGCATTTTCTTTTTCCTTTGAACAAAGAACAAAAACAGCCCAGAAAACAGGCCCTTCGGCCCAACGAGCCCGCGCCACCATTTTAACATTACCAGTCCCCCCCTCCACCCATGACCTCTATCTATTGTTTATGGCATTCCACATTGACGGAAACTAATTTAGGGACAATTTATTACCTCCAATCAGCCTACTAGCGTATCTTTGGGGTGTGGGAGGAAACTGGAGCACCCGGAAAAAACCCACAGAAACACAGGGAGAATGCGCAAACCCCCACAGACACTGGCCCAAATCCATGTGTCTGCACAGCAAACAGTGATAGTCACTGAGCTGTTGTGTTGCCCAGCATCTGGTCCAGTTTAAGCGCACACTAACGACATGAAGCACGAGGCTACTCTCGAACATTCAAGAGCATCCCTAGTACGACCCATCGCGTGTAGTTGATAATGAGATTTCCTGATAGCTCCATCACCATTCACAACCAGATATGGCAGTGCTACAGAGCTTTGATATGATCCATTACTTGTGGGATCACTATGCTCTTTGTATAGTGCCTGTGTTTTCAGATTGCCCTTATTCCTTATTTTGATCTGACCTATATTTCTACTGTTTCTCTTCAGGTCAATGTTATTTTTTATCAGTTCCCACCCTTGCCTTCACCCCCATTTACCTCACAACATTGAAATCTAATCCACACTTCCTTTCATCCTGATCTTGGGCCCTTTCTACTCAGGTGGAACCTGCTCTTTCATCACAACTCCTCCTTGTCCCAAATGCAAGTTCATTTTGCTCTGAGTCAATGATTGCAGGAATGGGCCATAATTTGGGATCTGAAATAATTGCTCATTCCATAGTTAGAACATAGAACATTTAACGTTACAGCGCAGTACAGGCCCTTCAGCCCTTGATGTTGCACCGACTAGTGGAACCAATCTAATGACCCTCTAACCTAAATTATTCCAATATTATACATATGCCTATCCAAAGTTAAGCCACCTTTTGTTTGCCCATGGATGGTCAATCTAGCAATGGAGCTGCCAGGCAAGTACTCACATCCTGGAAAGCTTGGATGAAGCAATGTGGCTTCTTCGAGGTGTTAAGACCCAGGCCAGAAACTCCAAAGTATATAATGATGATAGCCTAGACCCTAAGTTTTACATTTGATTATGGCATTAGGGAGAACATATGGTGTATCACTCTAGTTATGATTCTAGTGGCCCACTAGGAAGCTTTCATCAAACAAAATTAATTTAAGAACACAGTTCAAATATAACAAAAGGAATTAGCGTAACGTTTGAAAATTACAAGAATTATACACAGCACAGTTTAAACCTTAACATCTAGCTATCCATTCCAGACATACACCTTTCTCTTGGTTTAGCACCAAAAGCAAATATACTCACGTGATACTGGATTTTCAACTTTCTTACCCCTACTGTGATCGTTTGAATGTTGTATTAAATCTCTGAGGGTTCCCAGCCTTGGAACTTTCCAAAAATCCTCTGAAAAGAAAGAGTCAGAGACACTGCTTGCTTCCACCAACTTCTAACACAAACTAAACTGAAACTAAATACTTGGACTTTTCTGTGGAAAAATACTGTCCCCAGACATCACCTGACCTGTCAGTCTTCCCCAAATCATGTTCCATTCAGCAATCCCCAAAGTACTATAAAACCCCAGAACACTGTATTAGGCCAGACTAAAATCAACATGATGTCAATCAAGCAATCAAGGACATCAATCACAGACATTACGGTGCTGGCATTTTCCAGTGCTTGCTAGAAACATCCTGCAAAGGAACATAATTAAAGTATATTCCTTAAAGGCACCATATCACCACACAGGTCTGATGGATTCCATCAGCTTCCTGCAGCAGGTAAGAAGTCTTTATTGATACATCATGGTTTGCGTCTTTCCAATCGCACTTATTACACATGATGGAAGAGATGCAGGCTCGACTGTTGGAGAAATGCACGGGTGGGCATACACTAGAAAATATCTCAGGACCAACCTATTAGTCTATATTATTGGGATTGAGTCAATGATTTCACTAAATTTCAGCTAGTGTTATTTTCTATGATGTAAAGAAATAAGATGGAATGTTTTTGATCTGAATCTAATGCAGGTGGAGGATGCAGTGCTGCATATTGAGAAAGGTCTCTCTATAACCTCAAGTAGCTGAGTGTTGGCGCAGTCAGATAAATTCTACCATTGTGTTTGGTTACATGGCGACTCAGAATAGCTACAACACGCTGTACTTGTCGGTTATTAGCTTTTCTGAGCCTCAGCGCACTTTCAGTTTTATAGAAGCAGATGTTTCAGCAGTATCTTAATGAAATCAAACTTGCCGACACTAGTAAGCAACCCCATAAAACTATTACGCATCAATAAATTTGACACATTGCGGTGCAGGCTGAGAAGAGCAAAGCTCGATAGTGGCTGTCCTCAGAACAAATGAGCTAATTGCCAAGCGCGGTTTTGTAAATGAAACCTGCCGAGCTGAAAAGATCTCACATCGCTCTGTTGGAAAGAGGAAGTGTGGCGCGGCGAGGGGACTCCAATTTAGGGAAGTTCTGCAAAGGTGACTTGCACGGCTCGCTGTACTGCAGGGGAAGAAATCAAATTGCTTAAGTCAGTGGGGCGTTTGACTTACTGTCTTGTACAGTTAATAGGATTACCTGCAGGTAGCCTGCATGAGAACGGTGCCACTGACTTTAGGGCATTGAGAAAATAGAATTCATTTGGTGTCTGCGTTTAAAATTAATGTTTTTGCCCATTGGCATTACTTGCTAGTGATTCAATATTCCCTTGGCAAATTACATTTTAACACATCGGCATAAAGAGCAGACATTAAATTCTCAATGATTTCATCATGAAGCGTATTTTTTTCATTCCCCTTTGTTTCTCTTGTTGCATAATTAATTTAATTCGGGTTCCTTTTTTATATTTACATATTTTTGCTAAGAGGGATACTGTTCGTCAAATGTTAGACCGGCAAATGAATAAAACAAAATTATCGCGGAAGACTATTCATTTAGGAGGCAAGAGAGTGTGCTAGATTCATGTTTTTCATTCGATACGGTTGAACCTCAAGGTTTGGCATCACCAACATGTTCGTAAAGCTGTGGTCTGGTAAAGCCATTGAACGCCAACATGTTTACTAGTTCTCCATTACTGTGATGAAGAAATATCTAGGACGATGTTGGAGGTAAAGGGGGTTCCTTGCTATCAAGCTTTCAATGAAAGAGGAATGTTAAGACCCAGGCCAGTAACTCCAAGATGTTTTGTGAAGTTAGCCTAGATCCTACGTTGTACATCTGACTTTGCCTTGGGTGAGCATAAGGTGTTTCACTCCAGATATGATTCAAGTGACCACTAAGAAGCTTTTATCAAATAGTTTAACATCGCAGTTAAAATATAATAATGAGATTTAGCATAATTTTACCAATTGCAAGATTTAAATATGACACAGTATAAACCTTAACAGCTAGCTTTCTATGTTGCTCCAAGTCAAACACCATCCCACAAACATACACCCTTCTCTAGACTTGGCACTGAAACAAGTATGCTCACATGATGCTGGGTTGGCAGCATTTTTACATTTGCTGTATACTGCTCTTTTGAATGTTGGATTAAATCTCTGAAGCTTCCCAATCCGAGAACTTCCAGCACGTCTCTAGAGAGAGCGAGAGAGACAGAGACACTGTCTGCTCCACCAGATTCTAATAGCAACTGAGAAATGAAACTAAAAATTGGACTATCCTGTGGAAAAAAATTGTCCAGGCATATCACCTGAGTTGTCGATCAGCCCCAAATTAAGTTCCACACTGCATTTCCCTCAGGACCATAAAACTCCAGGACCCTGCATTAGACGAGATTAAATTCAGCATGATGTTGTTTATATTTCTTCCGTAACAATTAGAGAACACCGGTTATAGACATCATGGCACCAGTAAAATGCTAGGACTTGCTTGGAAAACCTGCAAAGAAACATGATTACAATACATTCCTTACCGTCACAGGAAGATTATATTTGAAAAGTCAAAAGAGTGAAACATAAGCACTATCATTCAGAATAGATAAAGGGTTTAGAGGTCGTGGCCTAGAAATTGGACTGTGCTGACATCAGGGTGCTGGTGCCTAATGAGGCCGGTGGCAGGACCATGGGAAATAGATCCAGCAGTCTCACTTGTAAACTTCTGGCAAGCTTCGGGTGCCAATCATAGCTTCACACGCAGCTCCCTGGTGCTGGGAAGTATGACAATCAGTTGACATAAGAACATAAGAAATAGGAGCAGGAGTAGGCCATCCAGCCCTTCGAGCCTGCCCCGCCATTCAATAAGATCATGGCTGATCTGTCGTGGCTCAGTTCCACTTTCCCGCCCTCTCCCCATAATCCTTAATCCCCTCGCTTATCAAAAACCCATCAACCCGCGTCTTAAAAATATTTAGCGAGGCAGCCTTCACCACCTCAACGGGCAGAGAATTCCAGAGATTCACCACCCTTTGAGTGAAGAAGTTCCTCCTCAACTCCGTTCTAAACCGCCCCCCCTTTATCTTGAGGCTGTGCCCCCTAGTCCTACTGTCCTTTCTGAGCGGGAAGAGTCTCTCCACCTCTATCCTATCCATCCCATTCATCATTTTATACGTCTCAATGAGATCTCCCCTCATTCTTCTAAACTCTAACGAGTACAAGCCTAGTTTATTCAGCCTCTCCTCATAGCTCAACCCCCTCAACTCCGGTATCAGTCTAGTAAACCTCCTCTGCACTCCCTCCAAGGCCAAAATATCCTTGCGTAAGTACGGCGACCAAAACTGCACACAGTACTCCAGCTGCGGCTTCACCAATGCCCTATACAGCTGCAGCAAGACCTCCCTACTTTTATATTCAATCCCCCTCGCTATGAAGGCCAGCATCCCATTCGTCTTCCTGACCACCTGCTGCACCTACAGGCTGGGTTTTTGTGACTCATGCACAAGGACCCCGAGGTCCCTCTGCACTGTCGCCTGCTGCAGTTTTTCGCCCCGTAAGTAATAGTCCTTCCGACCATTATTCCTACCAAAGTGGACCACCTCGCACTTGCCAACATTAAATTCCATTTGCCAGTTCCTGGCCCATTCGCCCAGCCTATCTAGATCCTTCTGCAGACTCTCCACACCCTCTGCACAATTTGCCGTTCCACCAATCTTGGTGTCATCAGCAAATTTCGACACCATACACTCAGTTCCCTCCTCCAGATCATCTATATAAATGGCAAATAGCTGAGGCCCCAGCACCGACCCCTGGGGCACTCCACTAGTCACCAACCGCCAATCCGAATAGCACCCATTGACCCCCACTCTCTGCCTCCTATTTGACAACCAATCCCCTATCCACGCTATCACCCTACCCCCAACTCCATGCCCCCTTACCTTCTGCAATAACCTCTTGTGAGGCACCTTGTCAAACGCCTTCTGAAAATCAAGAAAGACCACATCCACCGGCTCTCCTCTATCCACCGCCCTAGACACATCCTCATAGAACTCCAATAAATTTGTCAGACACGACTTCCCTTTAATGAAACCGTGTTGCGTCTGCTCTATCAAGCAATTCCCCTCAAGATGCCTCGCTATTTCCTCCTTGATGACGGATTCTAACATTTTACCTACAACAGACGTTAAACTAACCGGCCTATAATTCCCTGCCTTTTGCCTGGCACCTTTCTTAAACAACGGCGTAACATTAGCCGCTTTCCAATCTTCCGGCACTTCCCCGGAATCCAGCGACGTCTGGAAAATAACCACCAAGGCATCCACTATCACCTCCGCCATTTCTTTCAGGACCCTCGGATGCATTCCATCCGGTCCTGGGGACTTGTCCACAATCAGTCCCTCCAGTCTGTCGAGCACCGCCTCTCTAGTAACAATAATGTCATTGAGACCCTCCAGTCCTACCACCTTTCCATCGCTAACACCCGGCAAATTATTCACGTCTTCCTCCGTGAAGACCGAAACAAAAAAGTTATTCAAGACCTCAGCCATTTCCCCATCCCCTACCACTAAGTCCCCCTTCTCATCCTCTAAGGGTCCAACGTTCACCCTAGCCAGCCTCTTCCTTTTTATATATTTATAAAAACTCTTGCTATCCTTTTTTATATTAAGCGCTAGCCCAGCTTCATAGTTTCTCCTACCCTTCTTTATCAACTTCTTTGTCAATCTTTGTTGACATTTAAACCTCTCCCAATCCTCTTCTCGCCCACTACTCTTAGCTACTCTAAACGCCTCCGCTTTTAATTTAACACTTTCCTTCACCTCCTTCGTTATCCACGGCTTATTACCTCTCCTCCTACGGTCCTTTGTGACCATCGGAATAAATTTCTGCTGAGCACCAAGAAAGATCTCCTTAAAGATCCTCCACTGCTCCTCAGCAGACCTACCTTCCAACACGCTCCCCCAGTCAACATTCGCCAATTCTTCTCTCATCCTACCGTACTCCCCTCTGTTCAAACAAAGGACGCGTGTCCGGGAACCCACTTTCTGCTTCTCCATCTGCACCAGAAACTCCACCATACAATGATCACTCTCCCCAAGAGGATCCTTCACCACAAGGTCCCTAATTCTACCAGCCTCATTACATAACGCCAGATCCAAGATAGCTCGCTCCCTCGTCGGCTCCAACACACACTGTTCAAGGAAACTATCCCGGCAGCATTCCAAGAACTCCTCCTCGAGCCCCCCGCGTCCAACATGGGTCGACCAATCAATATGCAGATTGAAATCTCCCATAATTACGGCCGTCCCATTCCTGCACGCCGCACTTATTTGCGCGTTAACAGCCCGCCCCACCTCCAGATCATTATTCGGGGGCCTATAGATGACACCCACCAGTGTCTTCCACCCTTTGCTGTTCCTAATCTCCACCCACAACGATTCCACTTTCTGCTCTTTGGTTCCTATATCATCCCTTGCTACCACCCTGATGCTATCCTTAATCAGCAGAGCTACGCCCCCCCCCTTTTTCCTCCTGCCTGTCCTTCCTAAACACTTGATATCCCTGGACATTCAGCTCCCAGTCCCTGTCACCTTGCAGCCACGTCTCTGTAATGGCCACCAGATCATATCCATTTGTGCTGATCTGCGCCACCAGCTCATCCACTTTATTCCAAATGCTTCGTGCATTCAGATACAGCGCTTTCATCCCAGCCTTCACCTGGACCCTATTTGCCAGAATGCCACCAACCGTACTCACGCCCCCTACTCCCTTTATTATTGGGACATCCTCGGCCTCTTCCCTTACCTGTACCCTCTCCTTTACTTTAGCCCCTGTAACGTCACCTACCCTCGCACCCTCCCCCCCCCCGACCTTATGGCCAAGTCTGGGATGGGGTGAGGGCAGCTTGGCAGTTGGGTGTGTGGCCCGTAGTGGCTGAATATCCAGTAAATCTAATAGGGAGCCAGGAGAGACAATTCTGTAGTGTGTTGCTTCACAATGAAGTAGGTTAGAAAAAGGAAAAGTGGTGTTTTCAGGGGTATTGCCCAAGATCGCTTACTTTACATACAAATACATTGTGATGTGGAGATGCTGCTGTTGGACTGGGGTAAACACAGTAAGAAGTCTCACAATACCAGGTTAAAGTCCAACAGGTTTATTTGGTAGCAAAAGCCACTAGCTTTCGGAACACTGCTCCTTCATCAGGTAAGTGGGATTTCAGTTCACAAACAGGGCATATAAAGACACAAACTCAATTTACAAAATAATAGTTGGAATGCAAGTTTTTACAAGTAATCAAGTCTTAAAGGTACAGACAGTGTGAGTGGAGAGGGAGTTAAGCACAGGTTAAAGAGATGTGTATTGTCTCCAGCCAGGACAGTTAGTGAGATTTTACAAGCCCAGGCAAGTCGTGGGGGTTACAGATAGTGTGACATGAACCCAAGATCCCGGTTGAGGCCGTCCTCGTGTGTGGAACTTGGCTATCAGTCTCTGCTCTTTTACTGTGGTACTGGGAGAGGCTTGGTTGCTGCTGGTTGTGATGCTGAGTTTCTCAAGTTTCCTCCTCTTAGTGTGCATGTAGATGATGTAGTTCCTTTGTGTCATCATTTGGAGACAATACACATCTCTTTAACCTGTGCTTACCCCTCTCTCCACTCACACTGTCTGTACCTTTAAGACTTGATTACTTGTAAAAACTTGCATTCCAACTATTATTTTGTAAATTGAGTTTGTGTCTTTATATGCCCTGTTTGTGAACAGAGCTCTCACTCACCTGATGAAGGGGCAGCACTCCGAAAGCTAGTGGCTTGTGCTACCAAATAAACCTGTTGGACTTTAACCTGGTGTTGTGAGGCTTCTTACTATACAAATGAGTAACAGGGGTAGACCACTCGGACTCTCGAGCCGGCCTCGCTTTCATTCAATAAGATCACGGCTGATCGAATTTCAATCTCAGCTTCACATTCTCACCTACGTCTGACAAACTTTCACCCCTTTGTCTATCACAAAGCTGTCTAGCTCTGCCTCACCACTCATTCAGAGCAGAAAATTCTCATCTGTGTCCTTAATTGGTGACCCCTAATTTTGAAATAGTGATCTCCCACAAGACGAACCATTCCATATCCCTATCCCTGGCCCTGCATTCAACCCTGGAACACTTAGACAACAAAGACACCTATGTCAGCCTTCGACACCATTGTTCCTACAAAATCCATCTCCAAGCTCCATGGCCTGGGACTGGATCCTCTGCCTGTGACTGGATCCTGAATTTCCTAACCCACAGACCATATTCAGTAAGGATGGGCAACAACACCCCCTCCACAATCATCCTCAACATCGGTGTCCCACAAAGCTGTGTCTTCAGCCCCTGACTATACTCCTTATACATCTATGACTATGTGGTCAAATTCCCCTCCAACTCGATTTTCAAGTTTGCTGATGATAACACCGTAGTGAGTCAGATCTCAAACAATGATGAGACAGATTACAGGAATGAGATAGAGAATCTGGTGAACCGGTGCAATGATAATAATCTCTCCCTCAATGTCAACAAAACGAAGGAGAAAGTCATCGACTTCAGGAAGCATAAAGGAGAACATGCCCCAGTCTTCACCAATAGGGTTGAAGTGGAAATGGTTGAAAGCTTCAAGTTTCTAGGTGTCCAGATCAACAACAACCTGTCCTGCTTCCTTCATGATGACCTATAGTTAAGAAAGCCCACCAACGTCTCTACTTTCTCAGTAGGCTAAGGAAATTTGGTATGTCTGCTATGACTCTCATCAACTTATATAGATGCACCATAGAAAGCATTCTTTCTGATTGTATCAAGGCTTGGTATGGCTTCTGCTGTGCCCAAGACTGCAAGAAACTATAAAATGTCATGAATGAAGCCCAGTCCATTACGCAAACTAGCCTTCCATCCATTGACTCTGTCTGCACTTTCAGCTGCTTCGGAAATGCAGCCATCATAATCAAAGACTCCACACACCCCAGACACACTCTCTTCCACCACCTTCCATCAGGAAAAAGATACAAAAGTCTGAAGTCACATACCAACCAACTGAAGAATAGCTTCTTCCCTGCTGGCATCAGATATTTGAATGGACCTACCTTGTATTAAGTTGATCTTTCTCTATACTCTAGTTATGACTGTAACACTACATTCTGTACTGTCTTCTTTCCTTCTCTATGTAAGGTTTGCTTTGTCTGTATAGCGTGCAAGAAACAATACTTTTCACTGTATACCAATACATATGACAATAGTAAATCAAATCCAATCAAATCATTCTCTCCACATCCAACCTATCAAGATCCCTCGGGATCTTATATGTGTCAGTCAAGTTGCCTGTTACTCTTCTAAATTCCAGTAGATACAAGCCTAGTCTGTACAACCTTCTCTCATAAGATAACCCTCCTTTTCCGTGTATTAGTCTTCTAGTGGACTGCTTCCAACACATTTACATCCTTCCTTAAATAACAAGACCAATCCTGTGAACAGTATTGTACACATTGACTGGCAGATATCTAAGAATATTGAATAGGGACAAACTGTGGTCAGTCGCAAGCAAGTTTTGTAAAGTGGTTTTATTTATACCTGTAAAGAACCCAGTGCCTGTTTCAGGTGCAGGCCAATATTGTCAATACAGGAGCCTTCCCTAATACAGCACATTCTGGGTGGGATTTTCTGGCTGTGCCAGCCCCAAGGCTGGAAATTCCCACCCGAGGTCAATGGTCTGCCCATGCCCGCTACTATTCCTGTGGCAGGCAGGACAGGAAAATTCTGCCCCTCTGAATTTGTGCACGTCACCACTGGCTGCTCTATTCAATTTGTAGACTCCAGTTTTATGCTTATTTTTTGCATGGTGTGTCTCCTTTTGGGAAAACTTCATCCAAACAACAAGATAATGGTGTCGCGGGTTAGGAGTGGTAACCAGAGAATAGAAGGATGTTACAACTTGATGGTATCTTATGAACAGTTTTGTGCCTTTGAAAGACAGAAATTTTCCATCTGATATCCTATTAGAAATTTACTTGGCAAACTCACATTGTAATCATTCAAGTTACTTGAGCACAAGTAAGCACTACCATAGAGTTTACACACACGAAACCTGTCCGAGCATCCAACTCGGATTTAATGTCAGTTTGACTTCAATTGACAAGTGTTAAGTTCCACCGCGATGGATGAGCACTGATGAAAGGTTGACCATATGAAGTATCATTGGAATGAAAATCACTTGGAGATTGTTGACAAAGTGAAGTTAACAACTGGTCTAAGATAATTCACTTGATGTCAATAATATTTGAAATTAAATATGTGTAACTGTCTTGTACACAAACATATATATATTAAATAGGAAGTATATTTTCATCTCATCATTTGGATAATTTTGGTTCAGTACTAGAAAGTTAATTACTATCTCAAAATGATTCCAAATTGGGATTGCAGATTAAGTTTACCCTAATTTATTTGTTTGTGACTACCATATACTGTATTAGCCAATGTATTAATCAGCTAGTGTAGACATTTGTCTCCCCCTCTATCTACAGCTTCTTCTGTTCTGAAATATGATTCTGCAACAACTACCTATTCTCCAGCACTAAGTCCACTCGATACCCTCATTGTCTCAAGGGGCTAGATTTGGGCGGAGTCAGGCTGTTCCAGAGGCCTTTAGAAATGGTGGGTAGGATCTGATTCCGAGATTCCCGACCCCATTCACGGCAGCAGCAATCGATCTTTCAAAAGGTTCCCGAATCCAGGCTGCGGTGTGTGACTCCTCTGCGGGGCTGTGAATAAAGGACAGAATTTTACCGTCACGCCTGCCGTGGGAACTGTAGCGAGCAGAGGTGGGGAGGGAGGGGGTGGACGCACAAAGATCCACTGACCTCGGGCGGGGATTTCTGGCCTTGGGGCAAACGCCCAAAAAGTCATCCAGAAGCCGGCTTGAAAATTGCTCGGAAATGCGAGCAATGAGGCTGGAAATGAAGTCATCCAGCTCAGGAGTGCAGGGTGTGGGCTCGCTACCCACTCCCTTATCCCATGTAGCAAAAATTGGCGTTGCTGGAATGGGATAGGATTGAGTCCCACTCACAAGTTTTAATGAAAATGAAAACCTGGAGTAAAATGTCTTTTTGAATCTTTGCTGCATTTTGTTAGTTAATAAATATTTTAACAGGCTCTGTAAGTTTCAAAGGGAAGACCTGCATTTTGAAACGAGCTGGGAAATGTGTGCAGGCAAGTTAGCAATCAAGTTACTCACTGCAAGTTGGGTAAATAATTTATCCCTCAGATACCAACCATTCTGAAGACAAGTTAGAAAGTCTCGATAAAAGAGAATTCTGGCCACGCTCACTCCAAAACCAGAACATCTTGCCTGAGGTCAAAGGACCTTTGCATGGTCTGCCCACTCGCGTGTTGTGAGCCCTGTGACGGGAGGGAGGAGAAAATTCCACCCCAGGCTGGAATTTTGTGCTTCACCCCTGGTGGGTTGATAAGTAGGTTGTGGTGCAAAATTCCCCATACGGGCTTCCCACTTCATTCCTGCCCACCCTGACCTCTCTGCACTCTATAGTAGAGCGAGCTAGGCCCAGAATGGGCTTTTTGTCCCAATTGAGGCCCTTATACAGCCAATTATTGACCACTTCAGGACTGGTTGCTACCCAGCCTCACTTTTTAGGTGGGTGGGAGGAGTTCCACGGTATGAGGGAAGCCCAAAAAATAATTGGGTTTGGGCCTTAAACGGGAAGTTGTGGAGGAGGGGATGGGATGCACTTCCATCAGGAGCCGCTGTGAGACAGCAATGCTAACCACTGTGCCACCATGCTGCCCCTGGTGGCCATTTTTCCTTAGTTTCTGATGCTTTCCAATGTTTATGTAAGATTTATCAGTGTCATAACCTCATGACTTACATGAGGAATCATTGATTGACCTCCCTGTAGGACTCGTTGAATATGAGCTCCCTGGGGATTGGTAATTAACCAACCAGGTAGAGCTCATATCCTGGGCCCTGTATAAAGCAAGACCCTGAGTGGGTCCAGTTTTCCTTTAGTCTCAGTTGGGACCAGTTGTGTTCACCCCAGGCTTGTGGTATTTGTTTCACTTTATTTTGTGCAAAACAGCATGCTTCCCTAACAGCCGACTCCTGGAGTTATTATAATCAGTTCACAGGAAAATAATGAGCTTTGAATAAAAAATACTTTCTTTGGACAACAAAATGAGAACTTTGCCTCTTAAAGAGACCTACCAATTTGAAACTGGAATTGGTTTTATTGCGTGCACACTTGTAATCATGAGGGTGACACTAAAGCTCGGCATGGCGGCATAGTGGTTAGCACTACTGCTTCCCAGCGTCAGGGCCCGGGTTCAATTCTGACCTCAGGTCACTGTCTGTGAGGAGTTTGCACTTTTTCCCCTTGTCTACGTGGGTTTCCTCTGGGTGCTCCAGTTTCCTCCCACAGTCTAAAAATGTGTGAGTTAGGGTGATTGGCTGTGCTAAATTGACCCTGGTGTCAGGGGATTTGCAGGGTAAATATTTGGGGTTACAGGTATAGGGCCTGGGTGGGATTGTGATCGGTGCAGACTCGATGGGCCGAATGGTGCCCTTCTGCAGGGGTTCTATTATGATAAGTGAGAAGATTTCCTTCATTGCCAATACAAGCTAATTCCAAGTCAGGCGTGTGACCGATTTAGGTGTGCTTCACGACCGCTAAGTTACTCCAACAATGTACTTTGACTTTAATTACAGCAGAGCTAGAAACCTTAGGAATGCCTTTCTGTATTGATAATATGATGGAGAAGAGACCAATGAACATCACTATAATGTGGGTGAAACTGCTTTGGTTGCCTGTGATGCACACATTGGATGCTTGTATACACCACCATGATGAAATGTGAAGTGGAGGCCAGGATCTAGACTTAAGCAGTGTTATAGATGCTGCTTGAGCAATATTCAGCCCAATGTGTGTCTCGGATGGTGGAAGTTAACAAGATGGTAGCCACTGTTCCCCCTTCTGTACCTTTCAGCAGCAGTCATTGAACAATATTGCTCCAGGAACAGGTTACCTGCTGCCAACACTGGTTAATGGATTGGGAAAATAAAGGCAAGGCAGGAATAAAAACAGTTGCAAAGGACTTTGATTGCTAGATTGCCCTCCCCTTTACTCTGCGTTTTGGTGGAATTGTGTGGTGGGAGGTAAGGAGTCGGGGAGGAGGCCACTCTGCATATGTATCCCTTAATAGTGTCAGGCGCTGGGTAGGCTCCCGTACTTCAGTGATAAACACTATTAACACGACAGGGACGGAAGGGTTAAATTGTAACTGCTTTGTCAGTTGTGTGTAGGGCACCCAATTGCTCTCAGCAAGTTGAAGAATCTTTTGAAACAGACTTTTGGCCCCTTCAACAACCACGCTTCTCCACCTACTGCTTTTCCTTCCTCTGCTGCTGCCAAAACTCCCCAACACTCACTCACACACACACACAGATAGACAGGTGCCTCCATGCTGCCGCTGAACTATATTGAAAATAGCTGACTCGGGTAAATCTGCACTGGTCAGTTTGGCAGCTAATGGATAGGTGCATGTCCATCCTGTTTCAACTCGCCACAGACCTTCTACACCAATGTGATGGATTTGAGGACGTTGATGACTTAATTCTGCGCCTTTTTCAGCATCGCAAATGTTTTTTTCCAAATGTAAGTGAAAGGATGTTTCTCTGAAGTTTAAACATTTGCTCATGGCACATTATGATTGGCACAGAACCCATGTTCTGATTTATACATCCTTATGGCCCCCTCTGAGCGAGCATGCCAAATTAGTGAAAATTGATGCTGAATTATTAGCAATTATGTACTGTGGATTCGGGTGCCCCTGGGAACTGGTGTCGAGACTACCCAGCTAATGTAGGGCAGTGTTTAAACCGCCAGAGAGAGGGGATTGCCATGACCCTAATTTACGCTTCATTTTCAGGTTCTTGATACTGGCAAAAGTAGAACCCAGGCCATTGCCAGGTTTTAAATAGTAGGGCCTCCAATTCTAGAGGGTAGATTGCTCATTAACTTGGGTTATGAGGAGTCATGGGATTCCACAGATGCTTGAAGCCTTGTTGGCATTGAAGGTAGAAAGGAATCTCAAAGAGTTGAATTGAGTGCAGTTTCTTTTCCCTCTATTTGTGAGAGTTTAAGTTTATTTATTAGTATCATTTATTTATGATTATGTTACAAAAGATGGTATCTTATAAAATATTTAATAATAACATTTAACAATAAAAATACTCGAGCACAGCTTTGTTGATGCTAGTGGCTCTCCAAAACTTTATTCCAAATTATAACCCAGTCACTTAAGTAAAACCATTATTCAGCCCAGTGTATAGAACATTAATTAGATATAGATACTTAGTAGTTGGTAAAGTATAAAGTATAATCTGCATTCCCCTCTCTCAGTGATAAGAAACCATATGAAAAGGATGCTAACTTCCACAATGGTGAAACCTTATACACTACTTAACTCAGCTTCCAACCACTCTCATGGGCGGCATGGTGCACAGTGGTTAGCACTGCTGCCTCACAGTGCCAGGGTCCAGGACCCCTTCCAGCCTTGGGTCACTGTCTGTGTGGAATTTGTATGTTCTCCCCGTGTCTGCGTGAGTTCCCTCCGGGTGCTCCAGTTTCCTCCCACAGTCCAAAAAACATGCTGGTTAGATGCATTGGCCATGCTAAATTCTCCCTCAGTTTACCTAAACAATGCGCTGACTAGGGGATTTTCACAGTAATTTCATTACAGTGTCAATGTAAGCCTACTTGTGACACTAATAATAAATAAACTTTAACTGTAATCTTGGCCAGCAATGAAAAATGTAAGAAAGCACTTGAGTTGCCTGTTAGATATCTTGTACAGCACAGAAACAGGCTACTGATTATACTCGTGAGCTGTGGCTGTGGCCTCCTCCATCCTTCATTATGCAGCCTATCAGCATATTCCTCTCACCTTTTATCCAAGAGAGAATTTGTGTGTTTTATTGTTTCCTAGGATTACGGTGTCTTAATGTGTGAAGTTGGTCTGGTTGCGTACTCACAGAGATTTGTGCCATTTTAAATAATTCCAGCAGCAAGTTTTTGTGATATTAAAAAAATATATTTATCAGCTCATACATGCCGAGGTTTAAATTTGATGGGCACAAAATTACAAACTTGTCCCATCTGTCGTTTGACAAGGCATGGTGATAAGATAGGGTGAGAGGCGAAAAGAGGGAAACACACTTGGTTTCTCACCTCCTGCGATCTTACTGGCCCTGTTTTTGCCGGTGAAATTTAAATGTCATTAGTGAGTCCCTTACATTGTCATCTGGGCTAAATTCAATTTACCTCCCCTCCGGTCGAGCTCCTCACCAGCGAGAATCACAGCTGGTCTCCACCAATGTGGACCAAATGTGATGGCCTTGCAAGACTGTACAGAACCTGTAAGGACGTGCAGGCCTGGCAGTGCCTGCTTGGCATCATAACTGTAATGGGCAGTGCTGAGGACGGGGAGCCTGAGTTGGGGGCAGGGTCTGTGGGGATGTGATGGGAGGATGGAATGGGAACCATTCAAAGGGGGAATGATCAGGAAAGGAAGGAAGGAACTCTGTAGGTAGGGCCGGGGACATGTCGAAGTCTGTGGGGTGGGTTGGGGATGTAGACTAGCACAGGGGATGATCGGGATGTTGGGGGGGATGCTGGTCCCGATGCCCGTGTGGTAGATTTTTCGTCTCTCACCCTAGCTTACCACTTCACCTCACTGAACGATGCTCTAATAGGAGCGTTAATCCCTTTTTCCTGCACTTGTCGTTAAGTCTGGCACATCAGACCACTCAGCCAGTCTGATAACTATCATTGCTATGCCTACCTTACCTTGAAGTGAGTGGGAATGAGGGAGGTAAGGTAAGCTTCCGATTTGCGATTGGTTGTTAACTCAACCATCCACCGTTAAAATTGTGCTGGTTGGGTCAAAATTTATTATCTTTTCCTTTCTCATTAATTTTGATTTGTCAATTTTGTTTGTATTTCAACTTTGTCCGGTATCACTCTACAGCTTGGCAGCTCAGAGCTAATGCCACGATGTAGGGCATCCAGTGTTACGCGATGTGCAGTTTTTGAGTTGCCAAGTTGATTGCTGTAAATTGGGAAAAAAAATGGCTAATATTTGGTAACAAATATATATTTGTTGTGCATTTTATTTTGTTCCTTCCACCCACCTTGTTTAATGTGGGAGAATATCAGTTGAAATAAAATTAGCAGCGACACTGCTTCTTGCTTCACGCAAGGTTGCATAAGTAAAATTGATTGTGGAGGAGACAATTGCAGGAAAACAAAATCAGGCAAGAGTCCCTCTGGGTGCTATGTTTAGCAACATCGAGGACATGTTTGTGGATGTTTCTTTCCTATCAGGATTTCTATGAACATTGGTTTCACTCTCTCTTTCGAGAAGCAATCTTCAGATGAATGTCACGAACTGTAGAAGTGTGAGGAATTGGATTTTTAGGCTTCTGCTGAATGGGACTGCACCCAGCATCTATGTCAAGTGCTCCGTGGTCAGGGCAGCACGGTAGCACAGTGGTTAGCACTGCTGCTTCACAGCTCCAAGGTCCTGGGTTCGATTCCTGGCTCGGGTCACTGTCTGTGTGGAGTTTGCACATTCTCCTTGTGTCTGCGTGGGTTTCCTCCAGGTACTCCGGTTTCCTCCCACAGTCCAAAGATGTGCGGGTTAGGTTGATTGGCCATGCTAAGAGATTGCCCCTTAGTGTCCAGGGATGCGTAGGTTAGAGGGGATTAGTGGGTATAATATTAGGGGTAGGGGCCTGGGTGGGATTGTGTTCAATGCAGACTTGATGGGCCGAAGAGCCTCTTTCTGCACTGTAGGATTGTATGTTCTATATCGTAGATGCAAGGTTTTGTCTGCACTGCAGATCCACCCCCTAATCCTCTAATGTGACAATTTTCAAAACCACCCATGCTTGGCTTTTCCGTATCTGATTACTATTTGTGCCACGTAATATGCCATATATTTGTGCTGTAGGCCCATTCTCTGAAATGGTTGACCCCAACAATGGTGCCAAACTGATTACTAAGGCTGTGGGAAAAGATGCTAATCTGGTGGCACAGTGGTTAGCACTGCTGCCTCACAGCACCAGGGACCCGGGTTCAATTCCAGCCTCAGGTGACTGTATGGAGTTTGCACATTCTCCTGCGTGGATTTCCTTTGAGTGTCCCTGTTTCTTCCCATACTGCAAAGATGTGCAACTAGATTGGCCATGCTAAATTGCCCTTAGACTCAGGGGATTAGCAGGGTAAATATGTGGGGTTGCGGGGATAGAGTCTGGGTGGGGATTGTTGTCAGTGCAGGCTCGAAGGGCCAAATGGCTTCTTTCGACATTGTAGGGATTCTATCCCCACTCCCTCCCCCAAAAAAATCACTTTTCGCCTCGGGGAGGGTCATAGAATCATAGAATCCTGCAGTGCAGAAGGAGGCCATTTGGTCCATCATGTCTGCACTGACCACAATCTCACCCAGGTCCTATCCCTATGCATTTACCCTAGCTATTCCCACTGATGCTGAGAGGAAATTTAGCATGGCCAATCCATCTAACTCGCACATCTTTGGACTGTGAGAGGAAATCAGAGTATCCGGAGTAAACCCACAGAGACGCAGGGAAAATTTGCAAACTCCACACAGTTAGTGATCCCAGCAGAAATTGAACCCAGGTCCCTGGCGCTGTGAGGCAGTGGTGCTAACCATTGTGCCACTATGCCACCCTATTTTACCGAGCGCTGTTCAACCTCAGGCAGTATTGGGAAAAGTGTGAAAGATATGTGCTTTCCAATTACTGCAAGAAAATGAAATCAGGCTACAACAGCTGGCATAAAGTTTTAATTTTAATACTGTGCCAGGCTCCCTTCTCTCTCATTTTGAGTAGGAGGAGCACTTGTTACCCATATCAGTGCCCACTATCCACTGCAGTATAACTATGGTCTTTCACGATTCATGCATCACAATGTTTCCAGTGGTGGCTCAGTGGTTAGCATTGCTGCCTCACAGTGCCAGGGACCTGGGTTCAATTCCAGCCTTGGGTCACTGCCTGTGTGCACTCTGCACATTCTCCCCGTGTGGATTTCCTCTGTGTGCTCTGGTTTCTTCCCACAGACCGAAAGACATGCTGGTTAGGTGGATTGGCCATGGCAAATTGCCCCTAAGATGTATAGGTTAGGGGGTTTAGCAGGGTAAATATGTTGGGTTACAGGGATAGGGCCTGGGTAATATACTGTATCAGAGTTGGTGCAGACTAGATGGGCTGAATGGTGGTCTTCTGTACTGTAAGGGTTCTATGAAGATGGTGATAATTATTTGACATCAAACAGCATCCAGTTTGATTGTCAGAAAACAGCTGATCAATTCGATAGCCCCCCAGAGCTCTTCCACACCTCATCTTTCTCATTTTAAGAGTCAGATTTTAGATGATAAGGTAGATGCTGATGGCTGTGAATCAACCTGAGGATCTTTCATCATCATAAACTTAGCCTCTGTCCCTGAATTATGATGTGAGGGGAACTCTTACAACAACACTGTCTCCCAGGGCATTTACAATCTTGGCTTTCATTTGCTGATCGACAATTGCTGTCATGTTAGTGTTATTTACAACATCCTTACTATTTGCACTGTCCCTTTTATTTTAAAAAAGAATGAATTGTGTTGGAATTGTGTGTCACAGTTAGACTTGCAGCTCGAAGTGACAGCTGGTGGATGTGCATTGTGAATGCCAGCTCAGTTTCTGAATAAGAAGCACATTCAGCCCTGCCAGAAGAACTGTAACTTAATTAGCTGGCACTCACATCATGATTTAAAATGGCGGCTAAACTCTGACAGACCCTTCATGCCAAAGACAATTTCTATAAAGTAACTCCGACAAGCATGAATGTTGTGACTAGTTTGAGAAGTGCTGGTATTGTAATGGCTTGGCATTGGACTAAGAAATCTGTTCAATGAGGTTCCAATGATGTGAAAGCTTCAACAAAAGAAAGGATTCAAGCCCATATGTCTATGGCATTACCAGAAGCATCTATCGACCTCCATTCAAGGCCAGTGTCACAGAGTTGAGTTATCCCAGCTTGCAGATTTGCATCTGCGAACATCAGGAACAGCACAGTGGGATTTCGACCCCTAGGGGTCAAGCAGTCTAGAACTTGCTGGAGGTAAGGAGAGCAAGAGAGGCAGGTTGAATGAGAAAGGGTGAATTGGAGTCAGATTAGATGCAGGAAGCAATAAAGAGAAGGATTGAAGGAAAGAAAGGAAAACAGGTGATGGAAGGGAAAAGTCAAGCATCTTTTTAAAAAAAAGTTATTTAAAATTAGAATCTCTACGAGCAATTTAGCACAGCTGAATTTTTCCTGCCATTCCTGCTGGAGGGGTCCTGCCAATAGCGACCTCCCCGTCAGCAGGTTCCCTCGTGGAAAAGGGTGCGAACAATGGAAAATCCTGTTAACAGCAGAGGATCAGAAATCCTGCCATTGGCCAATGGCGGGACTGGAAATCTGGCCGCCGGCCAATGGCAGGACTGGAAATCTCGCTGCCAACCAATGGTGGGCTACCTTTGATGCCACAAAACCCACGGTGGGTTGGATATGAAAGTCTCGGTATTAATCGTTGCTTTTCTTGATCACCAAGGTTGTGTTTGACATCAGGACTATGAATCATCCTTTTAATGGGTTCCTTGTGACATGAAATAGCAGCCTTAACTCTCTGTAATGCGTGCAATCATTATTCAAGGCATGAATCGAACAAATACTTTAAACTCATAAAGAGATCGGCAATGATCTCCTGTCCTCTGCTGTTATGTTTCTTTATACTCAACTTGAATAACCTCCTTACCAGGTTGCTGTGGTCAGTTTGTTCATCCTCCCTATGGCCCCGGCTTTGGTCCATTGAGGGTGCAAGAATCTCAAACCTGTTGAACAATGGCGTGGGCTGAGACAATTTTCCAGTCCCGTCCACACCAGGACTGGAAATTCCTGCGTGATGTCAGTGGACCTTTCGCTTGTTCGTTGAATTCTCTGTCCTGTTCATGATGATTCAGTGGTAGGGCCAGAAGATTTAGGGCAGTGTTTTAGTAATTACCTCTATCAGCAAATACAAATTACCCGTGATTGACTTTTTACTGGTGAGTTTTTACCAGTTGTTAATGTTTGAGGAATGCGCACACGCGCACACACACACACACACACACACACACACACACACACACACACACACACACACACACACAAATACCATGTTGGGACATGAACCTTCATTCTATGAATTTTTAGCCTAAGCTATGGATTACCACAGGAATAATTTTAGCGTGACACTACCATATCCAGGAATCTCATTCACACTGGAATTAGTGCAAAGTGGGAGACACTGTTATTGTCGACTTTCAATTTGTCTACGTTTTCAAAATACTCTATTGAGAACTTAAGAGAAGATCCAACGAAGTGATATTTCAAGAGTTATCAGAGGAAGAAGGGAGGTGATTGCATTGTGGTATTATCGCTAGACTATTAATCCAGAAACTCAACTAATGTTCTGGGGTCCTGGGTTCGAATCCCACCACGGCAGATGGTGGAATCCAAATTCAATAAAAAATATCTGGAGATAAGAATCTATTGATGACCATGAAACTATTGTCGATTATCGGAAAAATCCATCTGGTTCACTAATGTCCTTTAGAGAAGAAAATCTACCTAGACTCTGGAGCTACAGTAATGTAGTTGATTCTCAACTGCCTTGGGCAACTAGGGACGGGTAATAAATGCTGGCCAGCCAGTGACGACCATGTCCCACAAATGAATCAAAAGTGGGCCTGTTTATGGGTGGCACGGTGACACAGTTGTTAGCAGTGCTGCCTTACAGCGCCAGGAGCCCGGGTTTGATTCCCAGCTTGGGTCACTGTCTATGTGGAGTTTGCACATTCTCCCCATGTCTGCGTGGGTTTCCTCCGGGTGCTCTGGTTTCCTCCCACAGTTCATTGATGTGCAGGTTAGGTGGATTGGCCATGTGAAATTGTCTCCTTTTGTCAGGGGGACTAGCCAGGATAAATGTATGGGGTTATGGGGATCAGGCCTGGGTGGGATTGTGGTCAGTACAGACTCGATGGGTCAAATGGCCTCCTCCTGCACTGTAGCATTCTATGATTCTAAGAAAAGATAAACCTGTAATTGCATTGTGCTTCTCACAATACTTCTGAAGTGTGGTCACTGTCATAATGTAGGAAAGGGCAGCTAATTTGCACACAGCAAGATTCCAAAACCAGCAGTGTTATAATGAGCAGATTTGTTGATTCAGGGATAAATATTGGCCAGGACAGCAGGGATAACCATACTGCTCTCCTTTCAAATAATGGCGCAGGATTGTTTCCACGCACCTCAGAAAGCAGACTGTTGGTTCAGTGATAAGTACGAAAAATGGGAGTTCCACCAGTGTAGCTGTCCCTCAGAAAGGCAATGGAGCACTAGCTTCAGCTTTTGTGCTCAATTCTCTGAAGTTGGCCTAAACCTATCACCTTGAGAAGAGAGCTACTGTGTGAGGGAGCCACAGCCGACACCTGAAGCTGTGAAAATCTGCTTTATTTCACAGAGGATTTGGGAAAAAAAGGTTCTTTCATAACCAACCTTGTGGTGCTGGAATCTGTCCTTGTTGTTAATATGGGATGAGTTACACAGTGCTGAAGGAATAGCCAAAGACCAATGGCAATTGAAAATCATCATTTGATGTCCAGCAGTTAGACCTTTCTCATAATGTTGGAAAGGTCCGCACAGACCACTGATTTGAATATCGTGTCCTGGATTGTTGCTTCTGAGTTGGGAAGCAGGAGTCTGGAATTTCCACAGATCACAGCACCAGTATGGAAAAAAAAATCCCCCAAATGGTAAAAGCGTGATTCCATCCCCAGGTGCAGGTTGGAGGGGGCCAGACAGGTTGCCAGGACCCAGTCTAAGCCTTTCTGTCAGGCTTTGTCCCCAGTCGCTATGTTAAGAAGTATGCCCTATAGCCCTGACCCTTCATTGTCTTCCCTATTCCCTGTGCCCATGCATGTTAACTCATGCCTCCCCAACACACCCTCATTGGTCTCTCATACACTCCATGTCAAATATTGCTCCCACTCCTCCCCATGGCCGCTTAAAGCCAATTTAGTGCAAACTCGTAACCCCTGCCCATGTGCCAACTTAGTTCCAACAGATGTTCCCTTACACCCTCTATTCCAATGCACCCACAATCCAGCATAGGCAGACATCAGGAGCCATGCTGAGATGAAATTTAAAAAAACTATCTGTTACAGGCTTCACTATATATAAAAGGTCCTCTCCTCGAAAGCCCATTTCATGCTTTTAAATCCCCTTAAATATTTAATCCTTCATAAAATAGACATTTGTATTTATAACCCCCCCATCAAAGAGAGCTAATCCTTCAATCAGCTTTGAGCTGTCAATCAAACTGTGAATTTATAATGTCCTACTGTGATAATGATAGGTGGTGGAAAGTAGCCAAGCATTAATAATAATGCAATGTTGGCACGTGGGTTATGTCAATAGACATCTACTGAAACAGTGCAAAGGTTTTGGTTTCAACTCTCACAGTCACATGCAGGCAGTTGTTTTGATTATTAGAGGACTGGCTGTATAAGTAAGTTGACAGCTTGACAGGTCTAAAGATCTCCAGCCTGCAAGAGCATTTGGGACTTCTGTAATGACTCCAACACTCCTCATTCCCATCTCCTTCCCACCCAGCATAAGCAGGATCTGTCAGAAATGGAGGTGTGACTTCTGGATTCGGGTCCGGGAGGTCCTCAGCCTCCACAACACAGGAGAAATGTAGACCTGTGCTCCGTGTGATACAACAAGTTGAAGAAAAGGAAGCCTGGCCTTTACATCCAAGAAATTTAATATTGGCTGTTAGGGGCACTGCTGCCTCCAGCAGTCACACAAAAAGCCCAAACTCTGTAGGAGGATTTCAGTGTGTCCAGAGGCAGCAGCACTACTCTATTGCTTTGCTACTTAGTTGGAAGTGCTGTCAGCCACAGGCTGCAAGATAAAGAGGATAAAAAATATTAGGGAAGACTGGACCAGAGATTTCAAAATTTGGAAGCAAGCATAGAATATCAATGACTGGAGTATGAAATTACTGGCGGGACCCTTATAACGCAGAAACCCTTGGAACAATTTTGGCTTTCAAGCGGCAACATTCACGTCCGTGAAGAGATGTTTATTGCAGGGATTTTGAGATCAGCCCCCGCATCGTGAGGTAGCTTCACAGGAACAAGCAAGGAGGAGGAGAGAGTTGAAGTCAAGCCATTCCATGAAACTCTCAGCCCCAAGAAACCATGGTAGAGGCTCTTGCAATGATTCAGCAGGGTAGCATGACATCTGAAAAGAACAAACAGCACCTTGGTTCAGTACTCTGAAAAAGCATAAAACAGTTTAGTGTCTCAGAGTAAATTCAGAAAGAATGTTGCCAATGGTAGGGGAGTCCAAAACTAGGGGTTGTAGTTTGAGGATAAGGGGTAAACCCTTTAGAACTGAGGTGAGGAGAAATTTCTTCATTCAGTTGGTGGTGAACGTGTGGAATTCCACAGAATGTAGTTGAGGCCAAAACGTTGTCTGATTTCAAGAAGAAATTAGGTATAGTTGTTGGGGCTAAAGGGATCAGGGGAAAGGGGGGGGGATCAGGATATTGAATTGATGATCAGCTATGATCATAATAAATGGCAGAGCAGGCTCAAAGGCCAAATGGCCCACTCCTGCTTCTAGTTTCTCTGTTTCTGCATTTGTTTCTACCACCCCTGAGCGATGATGAAGGGTGGGTGAAGGAGCATGAAAGTTGACAAAGACATTGGGGCCCATGCTGTGCCGTGACTTCTATGTATATACTAGAAACCTCGAGCACAAATACAGTGAACAGACTAACATAAAATGCTTAAATACGGTCTGATCTCCCAATCATTTAATAAAATGTTTCCATCAGTTCAAATGTAGTGCTTTTAGCAAATCATAGCGTGGCAGCTGGGATAATTTAAATTCAGTTAATTAATATATCTGAAGTAAAATGTTGGTCTCATTAATAATAATCATGGAGCAATCATAGAATCCTACTGTGCACTAGGAGGCCATTCGGCCCATCAAGTCTGCGCTGACCACAATCTCACTCAGGCCCTATCCCCATAACCCCTGCATTTACCCTAGCTAGTTCCCCTGACACTAAGGGGCAATTTAGCATGGCCAAACCACCTAACCCGCATATCTTTGGACAGTGGGAGGAAACCGGAGCACCCGGAGGAAACTCACACACGTGTGGGGAGAATGTGTAAACTCCACACAAACAGTGACCCAAGCTGGGAATCAAATCCGGGTCCCTGGCAGCAGTGCTGACCACTGTGCCACCGCCACCCAGATTACCAATAAAAACCAATCTGGTTCACTAATGTCCTTTAACAAAAGAAACCTGCCATCCTTACCTGATCTGGCCTACATATGACTCCAGACCAACAGCAATGTGGCTAACCTTTTACTACTGCTCTCTGAAATGGCCAAGCAAGCTCCTCAGTTGTATCAAACTCCTGCAAAAAAGGCAAATTAAAAGCATTGTAAGAATGCCCACACCATATAGACAGCTTGTGTTGCCAGCTGTGATTAAATGTATTCCTAGAGGTCTCAGCACTTAACTTGCCCCCACTCTCCAGCCGTTGTTCAGCCAACACATCCATCTTTGTGATGCACTGCCCTCCTGCACCAGTTGAAAAGCAAAAAGATTCATTAGCTAATCGGATGATGCTCGACTCTCAGCCAAACAGTCTTTTTCCCATTTTCAATATTTTTACCTCTGGAGTTGCTTGGTTGTGCCAGACTTGAATATTGCTGATAGGATCGACAAACTGTCAAAGCTTTTCATCTTGCATCCATCAGGATACATTTACTAGAGTACTAAATCTGAAAGACATGCCGGTTAGGTGTACTGGCCATGCTAAATTCTCCCTCAGTGTACCCAAATAGGTGCCAGAATGTGGCTAGGGGATTTTCACAGTAACTTCATTGCAGTGTGAATGTAAGCCTACTTATGACACTAATAAATAAACTTTAAATCTCAAAGTGAACAAAACTTTATTTTACATAAGAGGCTACTGTTTGGTTGGCAAGTAGATTCTGGCCGAGGCATAGCCATGGAGAATGCACTAGGGAAAAGTTAACTGCTGAGCTTTGTTGTACACTTTGAGATTTGGTATTCTGGTGATTCTGTTCTGATGGGTGCAAGACCAAAAACTTCGACAGCATGTCTTTTTTCTCAGCAGTTTCAATACCTGGTAAAGAGAATGTTCTGGTCAAAGAAAATGACTATAATAGACCTACCTTTTTGAAATGTCCCAATGATTTTTCTCCAGGATTGCACACAGCTGTGTCTTGGAGATTGATCTTCATAGAATCTTGCATCATAGAATCCTACAGTGCAGAAGGAGTCCATTCAGCCCATCAAGTCTGCACCAACAGCAATCCCACCCTTATGGGTTATCCCCATAACCCCATGTATTTACCTTACCAGACCCTCTGACACTAAAGGGCAATTTAGCATGACCAGTCAATCTAACCTCTTTGGACTGTGGGAGGAAACTGGAGCATCGGGAGGAAATCCACGCAGACATGGGGAGAACGTGCAAACTCCACGTACAAGCCGTGATTCGAACCCGGGTGCCAGGCACTGTGAGGTAGGAGTGTGAGCCGTTGTGCCATCGTGTCGCCCTGAGGATTCCAGACCAGTCGTGGTGGGCTGGCGATTGAATGGACAGCAGAAAGTGGCCCACCAGTGCCTTCTGAGGGGCAATTAGGAATGGACAGCAAATGCTGGCCTTGCTAGCAATATTCACATCCCAAAGATAGATTAAAAGAATTGGGTGAAATCGAGCAAAGGGCAAGATATTAAAATATACAGAAAACGACTGAGCGAGTTGAGAAAATGCAATGATGTAGGCTTAATTTTAGCTTACTTAAGTTTATTAGTGTCACACACAGTAGTTAGAAGAAGGCAAAATTAAAGTATGTGACAATTATTAACTTAAAGACAGCTTGAAATTAGAGACTGGCTCAAATTATTTCTAAAATAGAAAGATAACAGCTAACAGATCTGCAACTAACTGTGCCTCAAAACCACATCCCATAATCCCACAGTCACTGAAATGCTTCCCAGTAGCTCATTTTGTGTCAAGTTTAGTTGAGTGATAAGTCTAGCAGGACATCCCACCAACTGGGATTAATTGGTCTTTTTCCGGAAAATGGCAAGATATTAAAATACTCAGAACATGACTGAGCGAGGTGAGGGAGTGCATTGATGTAAGCTTAATTTTAGCTTACTTAAGAATATTTATTGGTTTCACAAGTTGGCTTACATTAACATTGCAATGAAGTTACTTGAAAATCCCTTGGTCATCACACTCTGGCGCCTGTTCAGGTACACTGAGGAAGAAATTAGCATGGCCAATGCACCTAACCAGCACGATTTTCAGACTGTGGGAGGAAACCGGAGCACCTGGAGGAAACCCACAGAGACACGGGGAGAACGTGCAGACCTTGCACAGATAGTGACTCAAACCGGGAATCGAACCCAGGTCTCCAGTGCTGTGGAGGCAGCAGTGCTAACCTGTGCGCCACTGTATTGCCCCAATACCTAAAACCAGAAAATAATAACATCACCTTGTGCCCCACATTTTTAGTGGCACAGTAATTTGATGCCACAGTGAATAGGGTGGGTACAGACGTAAAGGTCTGATTGAACTATAAGATTGCACAATTGCCTGTTTGATAAATCGTGCCGCACAAAGCTAATAGCTTCTAATGGGCCCCGTGATCATTTTCACTCCCTTATGGGAAAGAGTGACACATGTTGAATATTCGCCGAGATCAAACAAAATACAGTTCATAGAAAGCCTTACAGTACAGAAGGAGGCCATTCGACCTATCCAGTCTGTACCGACCACAATCCCATCCAGGCCCTATTCCTGTAACCCTCATTTACCCTGACAATCCCCCTGACACTAGGGGCAATTTAGCATGGCCAATCAACCTAACCCACACGTCTTTAGACTGTGGGAGGAAACCAGGACACCCAGAGGAAACCCACGCAGACACCGGGAGAACATGCTAACTCCACACAGTGACCCGAGGCTAGGATTAAACATGGGTCCCTGGCACTGTGAGGCAGCAGTGCAAACCATTGTGCCACCCTGTCACCCAGTTAAAGTGCATGATTCAGTCACAGAATGGGAAAGGCTGCAATAAAGTTCCAAGAAGTGGAAAATCTGAAAAGAAATTAAATCTTTCAGCCTCTGTGCACGCGGAATGCAGCAAGCGATGCAGAAAGCTAAGCAGCTTGGCTATACATACTCTATTTTGGGAAAGGAGAACAGGTTGCATTCCTCCTGTGTATTATGCCATCGTGTTTTTACGTGGAGGAAGGGACTTGCATTTATACAGAGTCTTTCATACCATTAGGGCACCCCAAAGCACTTTACAGCTAATGAAGTACTCTTTTTTTTGGAATGTAGCAGTCCCTTTGCAGACAAGAGAATGCCACAAACTGAAATTAAATTCCCTCCCAGGTATCCGACGCCAGTAAACCGGGTTCGGGATGAATAAATATTTGTCGGGACATTGGGGTAACTCTCTCATCTTCATAAAATGCCGTGGGCTTTTAACAAACAGGCCTGCCTCACCCTAAGTTATTATGCTGGACAATGGAAAGTGCAGGTATTGCTGGAGCTTTTTCCATTTGGATTTTAGGCTCTGGCATTCCGGGAGTTGCAGGGATGGGGTGGGGGGGGGGTGGTGCTCAGGGGTTGGGGAGCAGAGAATATTTTACTACCAGAATTCTAACTGAATGGGATTCACGCCGTAATAGCTGGATATCACTTGTGAAATCTCAGGCATGTGTGACACAAAACCAGCAGGCATGCAAACAAAATGTTGGTATTTATTGCAAGGGGAATGGAATATATTAGTAAGGAAGTTTTGTTGCAGCTGTACAGGTGATACCACATCTGGCACAGTTCTAGAGAAGGTTTACTTGACTTATCCCTGGGATGAAAGTTTGAGTGGGCTGGGCCTATAGCTGTTGCAGTTTTAAAAAAAAGAGAGGTGATTTTAACGAAAGATTAGACAGCATGAGGGGACTTGATTGAGTGGATACCGGAAGGATGTTTCCACTTTTAAAGTTTACTTATTAGTGTCACAAGTAGGCTTACATTAACACTGTAATGAAGTTATTGTGAAAATCCCCTAGTCGCCACACTCCGGCGCCTGTTTGGATACACTAAGGGAGAATTTAGCATGGCTAATCTACCTGACCGCACATCTTTGGACTGTGGGAAGAAATCGGAGCACCCGGAGGAAACCCAAGCAGACACAGGAAGAACGTACAGACTCCGCACAGACAGCGACCCAAGTCGGGAATCAAACCCGGGTCCCTGGCTCTGTGAAGCAGCAGTTGTTAACCACTGTGCCACCTTGCTGCCATTCTGGGGGAGATGAGAACTAAAGGACACAGTTTAAGGAAAAAGAGGTCTTGGTGGATGGAGATGAGAAGTTTTTTCTCTGAGGGTCATTCATCTGTGGAATTCCCTTCCTCAGAAAGCAGTGGTGAGAGGGGGTGGGGTTGAATTTATTCAAGGCAGAGTGAGACAGATTTCAAAAGGAGTCAAAGGTTATGGGGGGGTGGGGGAGGGTCAGACAGGAAAGTGGGTCTTGAGATCTGTAAGAAGTCTTCAAAGGCAGAAGTCCTTCACCAAAATCCTTTTATTTACAATTCCAACAGCAGTAGACAGAGTGCTAGCAGTCTATCTCCGGGAGTGCCAGAGGAACTGACACTCCTGGTTACAATACAAGGAAAAGACTTCCTGATTGGCCCATCATTGATTCATTAATCAGGGAATTAATACTCCAATAGGCAAACCTCAATAGTCTGATTGAAGTCATTACAAGATAACAATAAGATTAACCGTGATCTTGAACATGAGAATAAGTTAGAAGGCCTGAATAGCTTACTCCTGCTCCTAAGTGCCATGTTCCTATGTCCTGAGGTCATACGTGTCCAAAAACGCAATGTGGTGCACTGCAACAATGGAGAGGAGACTCGGAGTCAGCCCGCTGGTACTATCCTCTCCTTGAAGTAGAGCACATGAGCCTCTGGGGAGGATAACCACCCCCATCCTGGCAAAGGGTGATATCTTCTTAGGATCCCGAGCTGGTGTATTCCCCTGGGCCTTTATAAGAGTAGGATTTCCCACTGAACTTTGAGCATCCATTTTGTCATGATCCCTTCATGTAGGAAGGCAGGCAGAAGTTACTGGCATAACTGGGTCCTGTCTCAAATTCCTCATTCTCCAGATGAAAATCTCCCATTCTGCCCTTTTTTTGAGCTGAAATGTTAGGGGTGTACATTTTACAATGCATTTAAACCCCAGCCAAACCTGCCCTCTAATCTTGGATAAGGATACTTTATTGTTCACGTCTAATCTAACCCTTGGCCGATGTACAATTCATGATTTTATTTATGTTTTTTTTCATGGGATGTAAGCATATGTTGCTTCTCTCTAATTGTCCTTGAGAAGGTGGTGGTGAGTCACCTTCCTGAACCACTGCAGTCCATCTGGTTTACGGACGCCCATGAGTCTGGTCAATGTGGGCTCACGTTGCTGTTTCCGGTGCATGCTGCATCCACTGATTGGCATGCTATGTTGTAGCTTCACCAGGTTGGCACCTCATTTTAGGTGTGCCTGGTGTAACCCCTGACATGTTCTTCTGTACTCCTCAGTGACATAAACCTCGAGTTATTATGAAGCAGTGTATGACAACAGTGGGAGAAACGTATATAACACATTGTACAGGAAAATATCCCAATATGCTTCATAGGAATATAATCTGACTGAAAGCATCGAATCATAGAATCCCTACAGTGCAGAAGGAGGCCATTTGGCCCATCGAGCCCTCACCGACAACATTCCCACTCGGCCCTATCCCCATTTCCTAATGTTTTTACCCTGATCGTCCCTCTGACACTAAGTGGAAATTTAGCATAGCCAATCAACCTAATACACACATCTTTGGGCTCTGGGAGAAGACTAGAGCACCCGGAGGAAACCTGCACAGACATGGGGAGAACGTGCAGTCTCCACACAGCAACCTGAGGCCAAAATTGAACCCGGGTCCATAGCGCTGTGAAGCAGCAGTGCTAAGCACTGTGCCGCCCCACAGAGCCAAGGAAAGAGCTCTTGAGGGTATGTGATCAAAATCTGTCGTTCAAGATGTAGGTTTTAAGTTGGGGTTTGAAGAGAAATGAGAGATTGGGAAACAGAGAAGTTTAGAGAGGAAATCCCAGAATTGAAGGAACAGAAAGCAATGGGAGAGTAAAGGAAGTGGGAGGGTCCTTAAAGGCCTTAGTTGAAGGAACGCAGAGTCCATGGAAGGCCAATCATCCAAAGCAATGGGCAATGCTGCAAGAGGACCTTAGTGACTGTTCCAAAAAACGAAGAGCGGAATTCTCTGGCCAATGGAATTCCCGTTGACAGCAGTGGGACCGGAGACTCCCACCGCCAGCAAACAATGCACCACCTCCCACCAGCGGGAAAACGCAGCTGGGAGACCAGAGAATCCCAGTCTATGTTTAAACGGGGCAGAAACCAGCATTTTAAGATATCCATTGCAATGGGGTATATGCCTTAATTTACTCTAGCACATTTTAAGTGATGTGGTTCACAGTTCTACGATGTAGAGGAGGTTTTGATAGAAAGTGTTGCGTGTATTTCTCTGGAGTAGTCCGTCGGGTGGGTTGCGATCAGCAAAAACATTTCTAAAATAAATTAAGATAACATTCTAAACAGGTGAACAAGACAGTGCATGTGGGTGTGCTTAATTTGGTGCTAATAGATTAGACCCATTTCATTTAGCTGCAGGAGGAAAACCTAATCCATTCAGTGCAATGTGAGAGTGCTTGGCTTTTAAATAAGTAATTCCAGGACACACATACTAATCAGTGCTCTGGGATCTGATTAGCCGCGATCCAAAACAATGTGATCCGACCTCCTTTTGCTTTGTTCAGTGGGTAATCTTATACCAAGTGCAAGCAAATAAAAATATGTTAATAAATCTCTGTGCCGGGGTTCGGTTTGTCCTCATTTGAATTGACGCATATCCCATTAAAGCTGAAGCCAGTATGAGCTACTTCCATTATCGAGTTGGTTTCGAATCATCAGTCAAAATTAAGTGTTTTTGTGCATGTGGTTGCGGGTTGGAGGGTGAATGGAACGGGGGGAGTGGTGTATTGGGTGGGGGTTGGTGTGGAGAGGGGATTGTGTTGGGGCGGGGGGGGAGAGTGTTGCTTAGTGGCATCAAAATTGATCCTTAAAAAAAACAGGGCAACAAATGCGTTGCTCATAAATTATTGAGCGAACTGCAAGCGACACAGGATATTTAAAATTCAAACCATGTAACCCAACAACAGCAGTTGCCCATCAACAACAACAACTTGCCCAAATCGCTTCACAGAGATTTTAAGAACAGCTGGATGCTTATCCAAAGGAAAAGATAGAGGTAACAGACATCTTAGTTTAAAACAAAATTGATATGAAACAACAGGCTTGCATATATCTAGAGCTCTTCATGACATTGAATGTCTCTGTATTTTACAACCAAGGCCTGAATTCTGAGTCCATGTCAGCCATAACTCTCACCAACTTTTACAGATGCACCATAGAAAGCATTCTTTCTGGTTGTATCACACAGCTTGGTATGGTTCCTTCTCTGCCCAAGACTGCAAGGAACTACAAAAGGTCGTGAACACAGCCCAATCCATCACACAAACCAGCCACTGACTCTGTCTACACTTCCCGCTGCCTTGGACAAGCAGCCAGAATAATTAAGGGCCCCATGCATCCCAGACATTCTTTCTTCCATAGAAGTCTGAGGACACGTACCAACCGATTCAAGAACAGTTTCTTCCCTGCTGCCATCAAACTTATGAATGGACTTACATTAGTTTGATCTTTCTCTACACCCTTGCTATCACTGTAACACACGTATTCTGCACTCTCTCCTTCTCTATGAATGGCATACTTTGTTTCTTACACACTATGGAGACAATACTTTTCATTGTATACTAATGCATGTGACAATAATAAATTGAATCAAATCAAATCAAGTCAGCATTCACAGTGACACGTGTGCAAAGTATCACAAGAGTCAGAATGTTGTCAGGGCCCCTCGTGTGGCAGTCGAGGCTGACCTGATTTATTTCAAACCTCCAAATGACTCTCAACTGGATCATTTACTTCAATCTACATTCTCCCAGCTCCATAGAATCCCAACAGTGCAGAAGGAGGCCATTTGGTCTACTGAGTCTGCATTGATCACAATTCCACCCAGAACCTATTCCTGTAACCCCACATATTTACCCTGCTAAGCCCCCTAACACTAGGGTCAATTTAGCACGACCAGTCAACCTAACCTGCACATCTTTGGACTGTGGGAGGAAACCAGAGCATCCAGAGAAAACCCACACAGCCACGGGGAGAATGTGTAAATGCCACACAGACTGTGGATTTGAACCCAGATCCCTGGCACTGTGAGACAGCAGTGCTAAACACTGTATCACTGTGCCTCAATATTGGTAGCGTATCATATGAGCCTTCTGTACAAACAGCTCTCCACAGTAAAATCCCTGAGGGCCTGGCCACCAGGACCAGTGCCATCCACACTGCTCATGCCCTGCAGCTGTCCCTTGCAGCCTGAGGGTGTGAAGAAATGTGACTGACCTTATCGCCAGGATCCTATTGCCCTCATGGAGCTAATCATCACTCCCATATCATATTCCCCCACAGTGCCCACTTGACCCGGAGAGTCACCCAGCCTAACCTTGGGACCTCGCTGTTACCTACCCCACCCCCTCCCCGCCCCCACCCCCCTGCTTACACCCCCTTCCAGCTACCAGCCCAGAAAGGCAATCTCTCCTCGGAACCATCCCTTAAACACCAACAAGGGTGACCCAAGATATGCAGAGTCCTCACTAAGGCTCCCACCAAGGGCCAAACCCACTGGAGACCAAGTGCACCACAGTAATGGAGGCCTGCAAAGGACTGCAGCAGCAACCCTCTCTCCCCCACACCCCTACCACCCCGGCCCCCACACACCCAAAACAGCCATCAGCCCCCATCACAGGTTCTCTCACTCAACTCCCGATAAGAGAGGTGACACAGGTTCAGCCCCCAATACAAGGAGCAAAGGTAACAAAGCTCAGCAGGCCACCCTGATGTCGCAGGTGTTGTGACAGCATACACAGCAAGTCAATGTGCGCACGTGCCCTCAGTCCTCTCTCTTGGCGGTGGGGTGAGGGTTCTATGGACCACTAAGGCTAAACAAGGAAGATGGCCATCTGTCATGCGATGTTGGGAGAAGCTCGTGCAGAGACATGGCCATTGTGTGTGAGACTAAGCGAGTGGTGCTCACTGGCAAGGTGCTCACATAAGAGATGGATGTCCCATGTCTTGATAAGGCAAAGGACCGGGACATTGACAGGACGCCTCATTGCTCACTGATATGTGTTCTCCCATTCAGGTCTTGGAGTGTGAAGATGATGGAGCCAGTCGAGTTGGCTGTGCTTTTGGTTGCAGTGCAGCAGGAGGGAGGATATCAGTGTGCGATTGCACGTGGACAGGACCTGCCCTGTAGAGGAGGGGGTGGCAGAGCCTGATTGAGTTACCGATGATGCCATCTTTCATATGCGATCTCATGTCCAGCTTATTCCTGCTTGTTTGTGGGGGAGGGTGGGGAGGGTAGAGTGGTAGGAGCAGGAGATGGTTTGTGACACTACAGCACTATTGGAAGAAGGACAGAAAGTTATCTCACTGCCTTAGCCAACAGCTCATTCACTATTTCTGTGGCCTTGCTGTGCACAGTATGGTTGCTGGAATTCAGAAAGCAGTGAATTAATTGCAAAGAGCTTCAGTGAGGATGTGATAAGGCATACATAAATGCAAACTCTTTTACCTAGCCTAACATCATTGACAAACTTGTCCAAATCATCGGGGAATGGAGGACAGGCAGGGTTTAACTCAGCTGAAAATTGTAATTAAAGATATTTGAGAAATAACTGGTGGTGTATGGCTGGTATATTAAGGGCAGCACAGGGATGCAATAGTTAGCAATGCTGCCTCACAGCGCCAGAGATCTGGGCTTGATTCTCGGGGCACTCTTTAGAGTCTGCATGTTCTCTCCATGTCTGTGTGGATTTCCTCTGGGTGCTCCGGTTTCCTCCCACAGCCCGAAAGACATGCTGATTAGGTGCATTGGCTGTGCTAAATTCTCCCTTAGTGTACCCGAACAGGCGCCGGGATGTGGCGATTAGGGGATTTTCATATCACCTCATTGCAGTGTTAATGTAAGCCTATTTGTGACAATAATAAATAAACTTAATTATATTGAATAAAAGCAAATTATTGCGGATGCTGGAATCTGAAACCAAAAGAGAAAAAGCTGGAAAATCTCAGCAGGTCTGGCAGCATCTGTGGGGAGAAAAAAGAGATGAAGTTTCCAGTCCAGATGACAAAGGGTCAACTGGACTCGAAACATCAATTTGGCTATATTGTTTATTTTGGGTTATTGGACGACTAAAATTTAATCACGTGTTAACTTATGGATGAATGAATTTCTTTACAAACATTAAAATGCGTCTATGGATTTTTGAAAATGAAAAGAAATCATAATTAACAAATTGACCAGTTTTAATTTATTTGTCATTTTTGTCAAAAGGATTGCAGGATAGTTTAAGCCAGAAGAGGTCATTATTAATAATAGTGTAACATGTTGTCTGCTGGTTTGCTGTAAAATGCACCATGTAAAATAGATCTTAATTTGCTATTCCAGTAATGAATGGAAGTGAATGAAGTCTCCATTGATCTGTATCTTCTGATCCAGCTTAATGAACAGAAGGAAATGGCCTGACCTTGAAAATTCATCTTTCTTTTTGACGGAAACATTCCACTATTCTGTACTGACCGTAACACATCAAGATTTTAGATTGCGAACAGCTTATCTTGATCAGTCACTGTCCCAGGCGGACAGACAGTACTGGATATAAATATTCCTCAAATCTTTCACTTGAAGCAATGAATGTGAAAATAAGGGAATTGCTTTTTGTCAGGAATGTCAGTTTTGGGTTCCAGTGATATCCATTCACTGGAAATATTGTCCATCAAAATGGACATGGTCCGTTTTTTGTTCTGAGAACTTGGAGCATTTTCAAATTGATTTTTCTTTCAAAATGTCAAATGATGTTCTGAAAGAGGTGATCACATGATCATCATTCAATTCCACAAGAACCCTTTAAGGCAATTCTTTTGTCACTCTGAATCGGAACATTGGTCTTTTCATTTCAGCAGCTCTGATTTCACCACTGCCATTCTTTGAAAATGTGTGGAAGCAACGCTGGAAATAATTCCCAATGACCGTCGCTATAAATTTTATTATCAGGTGTACGAGTGATCCCACGCCTAAGTTGTTAATGCAGTTTTTCATTCATTTAGGTACAATGCAGAATGCTACAATATTTGTAATAGATCTTGACTGGTGTTCTGAGAATGGAAAATAGATGTGAAATCGTTAGCAGTCACTCTGTTTCCAATTAAATTGAATGGAAAGTTGAAGTGCTATAATCTGTGGTGTGCATGTACCATGTTGAATTTATTACAGAATCTCTGCAGCGTAGAAGGAGGCCATTCGTCCCATCGAGTCTGCGCTAACTCTCTGACAGAGCATCTTACCCAAGCCCTATCTCCATAACTCCACGTAATTACCTCACTAATGCCCCTAACCTCACATCATGGGTCACGAAGGGGCAATTTACCATGGACAGTCCAGCTAACCCGCACATCTTTGGACATCAGTGTCTTCTCTCAGCAGATCCTAGTAAGAGGGACAAATAGCTGCTTTTAACTGTTTTTTTTCTTAAATCGCATTTTCGATTTTTTTGAAACAAAAGGATTGACAGGATAGAGTTTCCAGCCCTTCCCGCCACTGTATTGTTGTGGGCCCCGGGTTTGATTCCCGGCTTGGGGCACTCTTTTTAAAGAGTCTGCATGTGGCCAGATAGACAATTTGATGGACTGTGGAGAGATGGGAATTTCTGGTCTCAGGTTGGGCAGGGCCAGAAATTTGTATTTCTTTCAGTAACACCCACCTCCACCTTCACCTTATTTTTAAGGCTTGTGTGTCCTCCTCCTTCTGACGACAGTTTCCCACCATTCCAGTTGAGATATTCCTTCACTGTCCAATCCGAGGGGTACATTTTGTGAGCCTACAATAGTGCAGTCCAATTAATTATTAATAAGGGATTTTCACAATGCAGTGTTAATGTAAGCCTACATGTGACACTAATAAATAAAACTTAACTAGGGTGCAGGTTGCACAATGGGTTTGAGTAACATAGCTCAAACTTCACACTAGGAATATCAATTTGCCCTTACCAAACTCACCCTTCATTTGACTTCACCTGTTCCCCGGCTACCCCCTCCCTTTGTCCTGCCACTCTTGTCTCACCATTTCCAGTTTTAAGTTTATTTATGAGTGTCACAAGTAGGCTTACCTTAATATTGCAGTTAAGTTATATTAAGTGAATATTCCCTAGTCGTCACACTCCAGCCCCTCTTTGGATACGCTAAGGGAGAATTTAGCATAGCCAATGCACCCAACCAGACACGGGAAGAACATGCAGACTCTGCCCATACAGTGACCCAAGCTGGGAAGTGAACTTGTGTCCCTGGCCCTGCTAGGCAGCAGTGCTAACCACTGTGCCACCAAGCCACCCCTATTCTGCACAATAGTAATGCGGTAAATTCTGGCAACCCAATCGTGAAAAAAATCTCATCCAATGCGACAAATTACACAGAACTGGCCATTGAAACCGACATTCGCATGAGTGGCAGTTCACTTAAATGCCACTAGAGCAAAACAGGTTTAGCATTAAAAGTTAACAGCCTGATTCCAGAACCAGTTTGCACTGTCTCTCATTACCTGGGTAGTATTGATTTTCTTGAATTTGTCTAATTAGGACCTTTGAGCCAGCATTGGGCATTATTCCAAATGTAGAAAGGTCTCCTGTGGAGATAGATGACTGTAAAATCTATCCCAGCACGTTAATCATGCAAGCTTAGCTTTAGCTGTTGTTTGCAGAGGTCTCTTATTAATGCATTATCCCAATGTCAGTAGGTCCAGTCAATAAATTCTTCCCAAAAGATTGTTCTTTGTTTTTAATCTATTGAGTAGCAGAGTAAAATATTTTTCATTCAATTTAGTTATTAGAACAATATAATAAACGGGTCCCAGTCAAGACAACATTGCTCATTAGCATTATGGAAACATAGCACGGGGAGCTTGCAAAGTGAAGTCAATTTAAGGCCAGCCCATCAGGACCTTCATTGATTTGTATTGGATTTCAGCCTCCAGTGATCTGAAAGATTACAGAGAGGGATTTTAACTGGCTGTGCTTTCTGAGGTGGACAGCAGGCCAGCTGATGCCTTCGTTGTGTGAGATTGAGAGGATTTTGACTGCTGAGTCGCATTAGTATTTGATTGGCAGGACGCCCCCATTACTCATGCTAATAATAGGCTGCCCTGTTCACCTGGAGGGTGGGAGTGGCTGGCAGTTTCCTCCTGTTGGCTATTTAAAGCCTGATTACACAGCTTAGAGAGAGGTCGTATTCACGTCAATAAAATCTGTCCGTGATTTCCATGGAGACATCTGATCATCGAAAATGAGTCAGAAGGCGCTCCCTAGGTTCCTGGAAGTAGGTGTGGAGGTGTTCTTTGAGGAGGCAGAGGAATGGATTAATGATCTCTTTTCATCTGATGCAAAATATGACATGGGCAGCATAGTGGCACAGTGGTTAGCATTGCTGCCTCACAGCGCCAAGGACACCAGTTGGATTCCTGGCTTGAGTCACTATCTGTGAGGAGTTTGCACGTTCTCCCCGGGTGTGCGTGGATTTGCTCTGGATGCTCAGTTTCCTCCCGCAGTCCAAGATGTGTGTGTTAGGTGGATTAGCCATGCTAAGTTTCCCCCTAATGTTAGGGGGACTAGCTAGGATAAATGCATGGGTTGTGGGGATAGGGGCTCGATAGGTTTGTGTTCAGTGCAGACTTGATGGGCCAAACGGCCTCCTTCCACACTGTAGGATTCTATGATTCTATAACTCCCTTGACTTGCATGAGTTTTCACTGAATGACCTCCTTGCAGGAATACAACTCCCTGGAGATTGTTTATTGACAGTTGCAGTTCGTATGCCGAGTCCTGTGTAAAGCAAGCCCATTAAGTGGGTCTGTTATTCCATTGTCCCAGTTGGGACCTGTTTTGTTCACCACAGAATTGTGGTTTTTTTGCTTTACTTCTTTCTTATGCAATAAGGCACTGTTCCTTTACACCGATCCCTGGAGTTGTCACACAAAACATATCTTACAGCAGCTCTTGTAGAGGGGTGGGAGTGATGTTGAACTCTCAAGTTTCACCGTCAGGACCCAGATTAAATGCAGGAAGCACAAGAAGCTGACTGTAAGGGTGAGGTCAGGTCTTCATTTCTCCACGTTACACCAGGCAATGGCAATCTCCCATTGAAAGATACAAACACTTCCCTCGTCTCTACCCCCTCCATTGATCATCTACTAACTGTGTTCACACACACACACTCCTCTTTCTTGCTGACTTTTCAAAAGTGCCCTGTTCTCACATGGCAGCTGACTCCAAACAGTAATCCTCTTTGATGACTGCTTTTTCACTTCACGGTCCAATCATTTACTTACTGTCTTGTTTTTCAAAAATTCCACATCCTGCTTGTGACTTGCTCGATTTCCGTCTGAACATGCATGCTTTATGAAGCAGCCCATATGTTTGATTTGATTTATTATTGTCACATGTAATAACATACGGTGAAAAGTATTGTTTCTTGTGTGCTGTGCAGACAAAGCATAGCTTACATAGAGAAGGAAACGAGAGAGTGCAGAATGTAGTCTTACAGTCATAGCTATGGTGTAGAGAAAGGTCAACTTAGTGCAAGGTGGGTCCATTCAAAAGTCTGACAGCAGCAGGGAAGAAGCTGCTCTTGAATCGCTTGGTATGGGGCCTCAGACGTTTGTATCTTTTTCCTGACAGAAGGGGGCAAATTCTCAATCCCAGATTTCTTCTATTGAATTCAAATACCAGCATCAGCCATGGTGGGTTTCGAACCCGGCTCCCCAGAAATGAGCTGAGCTTCTGGATTAATAGTCTAGTGGTAATACCACTAAGCCGTCGCCTCCCCCATTTGTGCACTTCTGGCTTTGCATAGTTCTACAGCAGTTTCCAAATCTGCAACACCAGGATGTCACCTTCATGGTTGTTGGCTCACTGGTTTGAGTGTTTGGAATTTAATGCCCACTCCAGCCCCTGTGGTGAGATTGGTGTTTGGGAGGGGGTGCAGGAGGAATTAATCACCCTTAATGCCCTTACCCAACAAAACCCTCTCAATCTCAATTTTGAAATCTTCAATTGATTTGGCCTCAACAACTTTCCAGGAGATACGTTCTAGATTTCCACTACCCTTTCTCAGAAGAAGACCGTAAAATGTAGGAGCACAATAATCCATTCAGCTCATCAGGTCTGCTCCACCATTCAATGAGATCATGACTGATCTGAAATGATAATTCTTAACTCCATCTTTCCGCCTTGTCCCCATAACCCTTGATTCCCTTATTGATTATTTATTCATTTGTGGGACATGGGCATTGCTGGCTCTGCCAGCATTTATTGCCCATCCCTGGTTGCCCCTGGAGGGCAGTTGAGAGTCAACCACATTGCTGTGGCTCTGGAGTCACAGGCAGGCCAGAACCAGGTAAGGACAACAGATTTCCTTCCCTAAAGGGCATAATGGTGCACATCAGTTGTATGACAGTGGTCACATAGCCATGACATACACTGGCCTATCTAGCCTGGTGTTCCTTGGGGATGATCTGAAATAAAGAAGCATGTCTGGCAAGGCTTGGAGCTTTCCAACTGGAAGATGGCAGTTTAGTGAACTAGATAGATTTTTTTGACAATAGATTCTTAATTCCAGATATTTTTTATTGAATTCAGATTTCACCAGCTGCAATGGCAGGATTCAAACCCATGTCTCCAGAACATTAGCTGAGTTTCTGGATTAATAGTCTAGAAATAATACCAATAGGCCATTATATATATTAGAAGATCATAAGACCAGAAGTAGGCCATTCAAAATGTTTCCCGGGCATCACCCGAAGGGTCTAGCTCTAATTTTAGTTTATGTCCCCTTTTCCTGAGTTTTCCCCAACCAGAAATAATAATTTCTCACCATCCAGCCTCAGTCAACAGGTTCATTATGCCATCCTTTAATCTTCTGTACTGAGGACACATACAGCCTCGATACAAGGGTTGTGCCAGTTGGTTAACAGCTCCCAAAAGGACATCCACGATCAATACTAAAGCCAGTAATTCCGAAACCAGGCATGTTTTCAAAGTGGGTTATAAATTGGGTCATTGGTATCAAAGGTGATGCCAGGTGGCACTGCCGGTATGATAAGAACTTGGCACTCAGAAACTCGCTGGCGTGAATCACACTCTCTGGATTTTAAGCGTGCGCCATCATTCCTGCAGAAGGAGAGTGTGACTCAAAATCGCCCCCATTATTTTTGCTCTGTTAATTTTATTTTAAGTAATGCTCCAAATGTTCATCATAAGCAGCCTGGTGGCATTTTGAATAAAGCCTAAGCAACTCAGCTGCACACTTTTGCACCTTGGCTGTGGGAATTTGAATCCTTTTATGTTGAAGTGGATTAGAGGGATGCTAATTCCGCTGGGAGATTGGTCTCATTTTGTCTTAATAAGAGAGCATAAAGATACCATGTACAGGTATGAAGCAGCAAGCCTGAATGCACTACAAGAGACCAGCCAAAATTAGGAGCAGCCAAAATTGGCCTTTGGGCCAATATGAAATAAACATTAAATAATTTGGCAGCAGTTTGCAGGGCTCTGGAGACTACTGATGGTTTTAGTAAGCCTAGATATAAAATCAATCAGAGCAAACTAAAGTGCAATGTCTCATTCTCAAAATGCTTAGAAAAGAGAATAGTATTGGTCATAGGCACCTGGGTTATTATGGGGATAATATGCTTTCCATTAACTGTTTTACTTTATCATGGATTATAATGCTACGGCCCAGTAACAAGCCAGAATTGATAGGAAAAGATCACAAACAGTATTGGTTTCAACTTGTTTAATTTAATTTGGAAATATCCATATTAAATGCACGCAGTGATCTTCTCTCTAGATACAGGGAAGAATGTAACAGTCGAGGGAAAGATGGAGGTTAAAACCCACCTCGGACAGTATTGTAAACATAATCATGAATGGCCATTCTTTTTACATCTGAGGTGGCACAGTGCTTAGCACTGCTGCCTTACAGCATCAGGGATTCGGGTTCGATTCCCACCTTGGGTCACTGTCTGTGCGGAGTCTGCACCATCTCCCTGTTTCTGCGTGGATTTCCTCCGGGTATTCAGGTTTCCCACGGGTGCTCCTGTTTCCTTGCATAGTCTGAAAGATGGACATGCTGGTTAGGTGCATTGGCCATGCTAAATTCTCTCTCAGTGCACCCGAGCATGCACCAGAGTGTGGCAACCAGGGGATTTTCACATGACTTCATTGCAGTGTTAATGTAAGCCTACTTGTGACACTAATTAATAAACTTTAATCAGGCAGGCGCTTTGTGAAAATTCAAATAGGTGGTCGCCAGATAGTGTGACTATTGTGAATTAAAGAGCCCTGCCAGTATCAACCAAATTAACACTACTACCATAAAAAAGGAAACGATTTCAATCTTTCAGAAAGAAGTCGATAAAAATTTGGAAAAGTAATTGGGGTAAACTCAAAATGCATAGGTAAAAGATTCACTACTTTCTGCAGTATTGTATTTTATTCACTGAAGGGACAGAGGCATCACAGCCTAGGCCAGTATAAGTTGCCCATCCCTAATTATTCTTGAGCTGAGTGGCTTGCGAGGCCATTTCTGAGGGAGGTTGTAGGGTCCATTCATTCCTTTGAATAGATGGAGACAGCAGTTGTAAGATGAATTTCTTTTATTGAACAGAATTTAAAATTAAATCAGTACAGAAAGAGAAAAAGAAACTAGATAGAGAGAGGGCTGCCAGTCCTGTACTGCTCAAAGAACTCAAAGCAGACTGAACAGGTCTCAAAAACAGACTAACCGCTGCACACACAGTTCCAAAACTACACATTAACCCTTATCTTGTATTGAAATTGTTTGGCACTTGCTGTCTCTAACTACCAAAACAATCCTCACAGCTGTGACCATGAAAAGACTTTGTTTGGCTTATGAAGAAGCCTGTTTTTGCTTGTATTGTATTTTCAAAAATGCAGTCAATTCCTCGCCAACTCCTAATCGGTAGAAATATCTCAAAATGAAGTCTTTGCATGAATGAAGCAAACCGTACACATGCTCAACAGAGTCAACCACATTGCTGAGGGTCACATGTAGGCCAGAGCAGGCAAGAATGGCAGATTCCCTTGTTGTTCAGAGAAATTAGGTCACAAAGAGATGAAACAGAAAAAAAATGAGATAATCCTAATCCTAATCGCAATCAGACTGAAGTTTATACAACTCCATGACTTTAAATTTACTCCAAGAACACCCAGAATGTGTTGAGGGCCTAATGGAATCTTAACTCAGCCTTGAGTTTCAAAAGGCTTGGGAGAGAATTTTGATTCTGAGAATCGTAGAACCCATACAGTACAGAAGGAGGCTATTTGACCCATCGAGCCTGCACCAACAACAACCACCCAACCGCTATCCCCATGACCCCACGTTTTACTCTGCCAATCCCCCTGACGCAAAGGGTCAATTTAGCATGGCCACTCCCTGTAACCCCACACATTTACTCTGCTAATCCCTGTAACCTGCACATCTTTGGACACTAAGGGACAATTTAGCATGGCTAATCCACATAATAAGCACATCTTTGGAATATAGGAGGAAATCGGAGCACTCGGAGGAAACCCATGTAGAACGTGCAAATTCCATCCAGTGACCTGAGGCTGGAATTGAGTCCCTGACAATGGCGCTTGGATCTAGAACTCCTGCCCCCTTTTCTGACCGATCCCATTTTCACCAATAGAGAAAAGGGGTGGGGCATGACTCAAACATGAGGTAAGCCAGAACCCAGCAAAGCCATTTGAACTCAGTGTAGTGTGCAGACAGACTCCATTTTCACTGTCACAAGGGTCTTAATCTGCAGTGTGTGAGTCACGCATTTTTATAGTAGACATAAATGCTCTTCAATGCGAAAAGCATAGGTTGCCTGTGTCAATAAGAGATGAAAGATCTCTGTTCTAGTAGTTGGATTAGTAATTTATTTACATTTCCCCAAAGTCTATCATTGTGTCATTCTGAACGCTTGGCTGCTTCCACAAGCTATAATTATCTCAGCGGGGGTTGAATGCCAGGGGTGGGGGTGGGGGGTTTCATGGTTTGATTGACTCCTCAAAGAGATTATTAAAAGATGAGCCGTTTTTGACGTTATTGATGTATCAAAGTTTGTTTTTTTTTTAAAGGATTAAATACTTGAAAGAGGTTTAATAGTTATGAATGGTTTTTCACGACTAGGAGTGCCACTTGATGTAGTGAGGGCTGCAGTATATATTTAAGACCTCTACTTTATCTCAACATGGCATCTGCAATCTGATGTGGAGATGCCAGCGTTGGACTGGGGTAAGCACAATAAGAAGCCTCACAACACCAGGTTAAAGTCCAACAGGTTTATTTGGCAGCACAAGCTTTCAAAGCACTGCCCCCTCATCAGGTGAGTGGGAGTTGTGTTCACAAACAGGGTATATGTAGACACAAACGCAATTTACAAAATAATAGATGGAATGCGAGTCTTTACAGGGAATCAAGTCTTAAAGGTACAGACAATGTGAGTGGAGTGAGAGTTAAGCACAGGTTAAAGAGATGTGTATTGTCTCCAGCCAGGACAGTTAGTGAGATTTTGCAAGCCCAGGCAAGTCGTGGGGGTTACAGATAGTGTGACATGAACCTGAGATCTTGGTTGAGGCCGTCCTCATGTGTGCGGAACTTGGCTATCAGTCTCTGCTCAGTGATCTGCGTTGTCGTGTGTCATGAAGGCTGCCTTGGAGAACGCTTACCCGAAGATCAGAGGCTGAATGCCCGTGACTGCTGAAGTGTTCCCCAACAAGAAGGGAACACTCTTGCCTGATGATTGTTGAGTGATGTTTATTCATCTGTTGTCGTAGCGTCTGCATGGTCTCCCCAATGTACCATGCCTCGGGACATCCTTCCCTGCAGTGTATCAGGTAGACAATGTTAGCCGACTCGCAAGAGTATGTACCATGTACCTGGTGGATGGTGTTCTCACGTGAGATGATGGCATCCGTGTTGATAATCCAGCACGTCTTGCAGAGATTACTGTGGCAGGGTTGTGTGGTGTGATGGTCACTGTTCTGAAGGCTGGGTAGTTTGCTGCAGACAATGGTCTGTTTGAGGTTGTGCGGTTGTTTGAAGGCAAGAAGTGGGGGTGTGGGGTTGGCCCTGGTGAAATGTTCATCTTCATTGATGACATGGTGAAGATTGGAGACAATACATACCTCTTTAACTTGTGCTTGGCCCTCTGTCCACTCACATTACTTTCACTTTAAGACTTGATTACTTGTAAAGACTTGCATTCCAATCATTATCTTGTAAATTTGTGTCTACATGTGCCCTGTTTGCGAACATTACTCCCACTCACCTGATGAAGGGGCAGTGCTCCGAAAGCTTATGCTGCCAAATAATGTTGTTGGACTTTAACCTGGTGTTGAGACTTCTTAATCTACAATCTGCACATGGTGGATCCTGGATGATTTATCATAGAGGGCGTAAAGGCCAAGGGTAGCATGAGATGGCACTATGGAATGTCCATGGGAGTGGATGGAGATATGGGTTGGCATCGGGTTGGCATGGAGACTGATTGCAGAGTGAGAGGAAGTGAGGGTGAGGGTTAGATGGCCTAAAATGCTCCAATACGGTAATGACTTAATTAGGCAATGGAGGTGGGCCTGTTAGAATATGAACTCCCTGATTAAGAGCCGAATTGATGGGCCATTCAGGGAGCCTTTTGCTTTGTACTTAACCAGGAGTGTCAGTTCCTTTGGGACTCATAGTGTAGAGTGTTCATTGAGAGCATTCTGTATGCTGTTGTCTGAGTTGTAAATAAAAGGATTTTGGTGAAGGAGCATCTGCCTCAGGGGATTTATCACTATTATTACTGGGACAAGGTCCCAGAGAAGCAGGTTTTATAAGTACTCGTATTGGCAATTGGCAGCCACTGTGGCAACCTTCAGTCTGCTTCCAGGGCCTCACTCCATTCTGGCAGAGGTCCCTGAAGTGAAACTGTGGTCTGATAGAGCACTTTCTGCCGAGGTGGGAGCCAAATCAGGAAACTTCCCAACTCAAGTCAGCCTGCGTGAGTTGCAAAGATCTGGCCATAGTTTCAGGGCAAATGACCTTTCATCAGAGCTGGAAAATGTTACACCTGTAACAAGTTTTAAGCAAGTGCAAAAGGCTGGGAAGTGGGAAAAGTGGAGAGGAATGAACTAAAGGAAAGCTCTCTGATAGGATGTGAAACATAACAGCCATGATTGACTGGCAGAGCAGACTCGATGGGCAGAATGACCTAATTCGGCTCCTATATCTTATGGTCTTGTGGACTCCCAATGTCGTCTTGGCACCACTGTTTCCGCCAAATGGTGTGTGACACTATGGGAACACATATGGGTCTTAGCTAGACCTGCCATTTTGTGAGATGTGTAGCATATATTTGCTTCAGCCCTCCACTTGACCCTCCTCTCAATTTTTTTATGCCAGTTTGCTGATAACTTGTGACTTTAAACCCGGCAGGGAATGGTCTCAAACTCCTGAGTTCTTTGGAGAGGCAAAGCACCCCTTTGGATATGGTTCCAGACACCTTTGGGAGAGTAAACTGCCCATTTGGAGAGGCAAGATGACCTTAGGAATTGTTAAAAGTAGACATGAATGTGCATAAAAATTGTATAAACTCATTGGAAATGTCAAATTCATTTGAATTACCAATGAGCTGTTAAAAACAACTGTCAAGAGAGCTGTCAAATGGTGTTTTTAAAGGGAGCTGTGAGAGGGCATTGTAATGCTGTCAAGACATTTTGAACTCCTGCTTTTCAAATATTTCAAATGAACTGTCTGCAGTGTTTTAAAAACCCAGTGCTTGCTATTTCACTCCATTTGTTGACATGAGCCTGGGGGTAATCATTGCAAGATTAGTGCCGTATGACTGATTTCATAACCTTTCACTGTTACAGACAGGCGGTTGTCAGTTCACAGTTCGATAGTTCCAAGTGGTTATAAATCCTTTGAAATGGAATTATCAATTCCAATGCTTGTTTGAATAAAGGATTAAAGGAAATTAAATACAGTGAGTAGGTTTTGTTTAAATCAGTGAGTGTTTCTTTTTGAAATAGTGAATTCACCATTCAATACTTTAAGAGCCTTGTACCATTCTCTCTTTTGTTACCTAATAATTCTTTTCAGCCTGTTATATAGTTTCCCTATTGTTCTATCCTATGCTCCCCATTTACCCTGCCTCTGTATTTGTTTGACAACAATTGTACCTGTTATTTTCTTGTTCTGACGAGAGGTCACTGATCTGAAACGTTAGCCTTGTGTCTCGCTTCATGGATGCTGCCTGACCTGCTGAGTATTTCCAACATTTTCTGTTTATTTCACTGTGTACAAATCCTTTGAACAGATGCTTTCAGGATCACCTTTGATCTTTTGTCTGGCCCAATGCTTATCTTGGCACATTCAATGCTGTATCGACTTTTTTTTTATATAACATTCCGATGTGAGACAAGAAACTTATTTAAATGTGAATGGAGAATGCCAGTCCTGGCTTTTCCATTTTATTCCAAGTGCGTTTACAGATCTTAGGTCAAGCTTAGCTGTGAAATGCAGGTGATCTGAATCGATTACAGTGGGGAATGACAGACAGTAATGTGCAGGTTTCTGCGTAGATATCCAGACTGGAGGTCTGAAAGCAGATGTGGTTACACAGAGGCTCAAAGACTCCGATAGCTGCTGAGTGAATGGGTGAGACATGTTGGCCCCAGTTATTTAAAATTACGTGTCCAAGGTAGCTAGGCTCAATGGAATTGAGCTAGCAGGGAACTCAACATCCTGGTTGGGTTAATATCCTGTGTCTTAAATGCTTAGAAACACATTTGGACGTGATTCCCGTTGTGTGAGCACAAAGTAAGCTAGGTGACAGCATGATTTGTTCTTTTAAGGCACTGCCATACACAGTGTTATCAGACAAATATTAAGATGTTTGCTGGTGTTATGTTTGTGGCAGTGCTTTCCATTAACATGGGAGTTAATATAATGATTCTCTGTGCTCACCCATTGTTCATTAATTTTTAATGTGAACTGCCGTCTGAAAGTGAATTCCAGAATAGAATGTTTCAGACAATTGACCCACTTTTGACTGTTGGAAAATGTGTCACTTTCCTTTTTGATTTGATTTGATTTGATTTATTATTGTCACATGTATTAGTATACAGTATTGCTTCTTGTGCACTATACAGACAAAGCATAGCGTACATAGAGAAGAAAACAAGAGAGTGCAGAGTGTAGTGTTACAATCATAGCTAGGGCGTAGAGAAAGATCAACTTAGTGCGAGATAAGTCCATTCAAAAAGAACCCACTGTTCTTGAGTGGGTTGGTATATGACCTCAGACTTTTGTACCTTTCCTGTAATAAAATAATTTTGAAGCTTTCAGCATTGAGAGAGTTTAGTCCTGATTTTCCTCAGCTATTGTTGTGCTATTAGCGCTAAAATAGAAACAGGGGAAATGGAGGTTTAGCACTTTTGGGACATTTATACTGTTGTTGCATGACATGCCAACTTGCTCAGGCCGGAATGTTATGGCTGTTTGCTCTGGGGCACAGTGGCACAGTAGTTAGCTCTGCTGCCTCACAGTGCTAGGCTCACTGTCTGTGTGGAGTTTGCACATTCTCCCCGTGTCTGCATGGGTATCCTCCGAGTGCTCTGGTTTCCTCCCATACTCCAAAGATGTGCAGGTTAGGTTGATTGGCCGTGCTAGATGCCCCTTAATGTCAGGGAAGTAGCAGGGTAAATACATGGAGTTACGGGAACAGGCCTGGGTGGGATTGTGGTCGGCACAGACTTGATGGGCTGAATGGCCTCCTTCTGCACTGTAGGAATTCTATGATTTGGCTGGGTGCCAAATTCTCCAACCTTGTTGCAGCAGGAGCATAGCATGGAGAGCTGGTAAGATCACGCTCTGAGTCTCTTTAACAGCATAGATGGCTGGTCCATTACGCAATATTGCATAATTACATTCTTCAAATACCACTCAGGGTTCCAGGGTTTACGCCACTCTTGCACACAATGCAAAGTTACTCTCCTGCCAAAAAAAAAGTTCTAATTCCAACAAGTATAAATGAGCAGTTGGTAAAGTGAAGAGGCACTGAGGTTACGTCCAGATTACAAGTTTCTGAAAATCTTTTTAAAACCTCTTCCTTCATTTTCTTTTTATTGTCTCTGAGACATGTTTCATCTTAGTGCACTACTTGCATCTCTTCCCAGAAAAGGTATTTGGATCTGAAATGTGTCCCATCATCACACACAGATCAACGTTGGACGAGTAAATGGCTCTCCCATTGGCACATAGCTCTGACCCATCATAAAGAAGGGGGAGGTGCCACAGCAGCATGCCAGGGCCAGGGGAGTGAGGCAGTACAGTCGAGCACAGAAGCCCATCACATGTGATCCTCCCCAGTACAGGTGTTACCTCTCTGATGGCTGTGCCTCTCCAAGGATGTAAGTGGCACGGTGGCACAATGGTCAGCATTGTTGCCTCACAGCACCAGGGACCTGGGTTCGATTCCCGGCTTCGGGCCGCTGTCAGTGTGGAGTTTGCACATTTCCCCCCCGTTTCTGCATGGGATTCCTCCAGGTGCTCCAGTTTCCTCCCACAGGCCAAAGATATGCGGCCTAGGTCGACTGGCCTCGCTAAATTGCCTCTTAGTTTTGGGTGAACTAGCTGGGGTAAATGCATGAGGTTATGGGGATAGAGCCTGGGTGGGATTGTGGTCATTGCAGACTTGATGGGCTGAATGGCCTCCGTCTGCACTAGAAGATTCTATGAAATTTGGCATCTCTGCTGATTTTGTCATAGAGGTTTGCTGTCTCACTCCATTGCTCTGTCCACATCAATTAAAATGCCATCAACTGCCTCTAAATTCTTCAAGGCTGCCACAAGAGCTCTGTGCAGCATTAACTGGGGGGTTGTCAGTCCATGTGTCAGGCAGGTGATGAGCTCCTCTCTGTCAACTTTACCATAACGTCCAGCTAGCAGACACACAGAGACAAGGGGCAGAATTTAATGCTCTCCACTGAGGTGTGTTTGGTGATGGTGCGGGTGCATTTAATGGGGTGAAGAGTGGCACGTGGAGATCCCGCTACCGATTGGCCTCTGCCCTGGTGGCAAGCTAGAAGCCCAAAAACACGATCTGAAACGTGTCCCACCACCGCACATGGTTCAACATTGGATGGGTAAATGGCTCTCCCATTGGCACATAGCTCTAACCCATCATAAAGAAGGAGGAGGTGCCACAGCAGCATGCCAGGGAGGGGGGAGTCAGGCAGTACAGTCGAGCACAGAAGCCCATCAGATGTGATCTTCCCCAGTACAGGTGCCTTCGTCAGGTGAGTGGGGAGCTAATCACTGTGCCACCTCATAGTTACAGGCAGCTCTTCATTTTCTATTAGATCTGTTTGTGCAGTGCCCATTATGAGATTTTCTTGATGAACAGAAGCATGAGGCCATCAAGAAAGGTACAAATTAATCAGGGCCAGATCTGAACTGGGGATGTGATTTTCCAGCTGCATGTCTCCCTAGACCAGAAATTCCTGTCCGAGGTCAATGGACCTCTGCATGGTCCGCTGAATTTTCTGTTCCACCTGCTATGATTCCTGTGGCAGTTGGGCTGGGAAAATGCTGTCCTGGGTACGGATCGGAAAAGCTGAGCGAAGCCAAGTGCACGAGCAGCCTCGTGTAGAGGAGAATGTGCATCAGAAATGCTTCTGCGATTCATGTTTTCTTCAGTTTTGGACAAGAAAATATGAGAGGGTGTGTATGAATGTTTTGGTTCTGGGACGTATGCAGCTGAAACACGTGCACAATTCGAACTGTTTGAAAGGAGCAAGTCACCATGATAAGATGCGACTGCACTGTGTCTCAGCTGTCTGGGACATTTTTCACATTTGTGTGAGCATGCATTACATGGAAATGTTGGACAGCTCTGTACGGTCTGTGCGTGACACCATTATCATTAAGTGGCAAAATTGATTTTAGTCATTAGAAAGTTAGCAAATTTGTAGGAGGATGAGATAAATTACAAATACCTCAGAGACCTAATTGTCAGAGGAATATTTATTAGGACATTATGGTTTTGTTAGTGGCTGATCACTAAATTCAACATACTGATTTCCCCCCTGCCACACTCCCTTCCCCCCGCCCCCATATCCTTTGATCCATTTAGCTCAATTGTCTGATTTCTTCTTGAAGTCAGACAACGTTTTGGCCTCCACTACATTCTGTGGCAGTGAATTCCACAGAATCACCACTCTCTGGGTGAAGAAATTTCTCCTCACCTCAGTTCTAAAAGGTTTACTCCACAACCTCAAACTATGATCCCTAGTTCTGGACTTCCACACCATTGGGAACATTCTTTCTGAATCTACCCTGCCTAATCATAAGAACATAAGAACATAAGAAATAGGAGCAGGAGTAGGCCATCTAGCCCTTCGAGCCTGCCCCGCCATTCAATAAGATCATGGCTGATCTGTTGTGGCTCAGTTCCACTTTCCCGCCCTCTCCCCATAACCCTTAATCCCCTCTCTTATCAAGAACCCATCAACCCGCTTCTTAAAAATATTTAGCGAGGCAGCCTCCACCACTTCAACGGGCAGAGAATTCCAGAGATTCACCACCCTTTGAGTGAAGAAGTTCCTCCTCAACTCCGTTCTAAACCGCCTCCCCTTTATCTTGAGGCTGTGCCCCCTAGTCCTACTGTCCTTTCTGAGTGGGAAGAGTCTCTCCACCTCTATCCTATCCATCCCATTCATCATCTTATACGTCTCAATGAGATCTCCCCTCATTCTTCTAAACTCTAACGAGTACAAGCCTAGTTTATTCAGCCTCTCCTCATAGCTCAACCCCCTCAACTCCGGTATCAGCCTAGTGAACCTCCTCTGCACTCCCTCCAGGGCCAAAATATCCTTGCGCAGATGCGGCGACCAAAACTGCACACAGTACTCCAGCTGCGGCCTCACCAATGCCCTATACAGCTGCAGCAAGACCTCCCTACTTTTATATTCAATCCCCCTCGCTATGAAGGCCAGCATCCCATTCGCCTTCCTGACCACCTGCTGCACCTGCAAGCTGGGTTTTTGCGACTCATGCACAAGGACCCAATCCCCTGTTAGAATTTTATAAGTTTCTACGAGATCCCCTCTCACTCTTCTAAATCCCAGTGAATGTAATCCTAACCGACTTAGTCTCTCCTCACGGGCCTGCCATCCCAGGAATCAGCCTGGTAAACCTTCGCTGTATTCCCCTCTGTAGCAAGGACATCCTTCCTCAGACAAGGACACCAAAACTGCTCGCAATATTCCAGATGTGGCCAGCTGTTAGATTTGGCTTTGTCATTGAACAGAGAAGAATAGGCATGTCGAACTACTTGATCTGCTTGGACCTGATGGAGATGACACTAGTTTGAGGTCATTATTTGGCTGTTTGATTCAAACCAAATCTCCAACCTCAAATTATGGATAAAGGAGTTAGTACAATTTTGAGAGATTTTTGATGGGCACAGAAACCACCCAAAGAAGATAGATACCTCCCCTTCCTGTATAAAAGCAACCCATGCAGTGAAAGCTGTCTGGCTGCTTGCCTTGTCTCCGCCTTCCCTAGCCAAAGATAAATCATAGAATCCCTGCAGTGTGGGAGGAGGCTATTCGACCTGTTGAACCTGCACCGACAACAATCCCACCCAGACCCTAGCCAAGTAACCCCGCGGATTTACACTGCTAATCCCCCTGACACTAAGGAGAAATTTAGAATGGCCAATCATCATATTTTTGGACTGCGGGAGGAAACCAGGGCACCTTGAGGAAACCCATGCCGAGAATCAGCAAAATGTATACAGTGACCCGAGACAGGAATTGAACCTGGGTCCCTGGTGCTGTGAGGCAACAGTGCTAAACACTGTGCCATTGTAAAGTAACTCACTTTGGGACATTCTGAGCTGTTGAAAAGCAGGATATAAATGCCAGTTTCCCCCTTTGCTTTTTGTTGGCCTTTAACACCGGACAATATTCTATAAAACCTTCGTAATTTACATTGTCTTATCACATGCATGTCACTCATCAAAAATAATGTTGATATTTCTTTACATTTTTCACATAATACTTTAATGTAAAATTTTCCCTGCAGCTCACTAATGGTAATATGAACTGGATGGTCTTGTTGAATACGATCTTTATAGTTAAGTTTCTAACTATTCTTTGTGGGTTAATAACTATCCAAGAGGAGTAAGAATTGAGAGACTTATGCGATAGGTTAACGTGCTTTTAGATCTGCAGTAGATTTTCATTGATTATTAATCTTGCGTGTTCATCTTTAATGCTTGCATAAATAGATTCAGCCCATGTATATTTTATGCTTGACAATAATCCATGCAGAGCAAACCTACTCTGATTTAGAAATGAGTACAAATGAAGTTAAGACACCCACACAACTCCTAATGTTAGTGAGTCACAACTCCTCCACTAGTGTACAGCATCAACATGTCTCGCTGTTGGAACAAGCTAGTCATCAAAAGCATCAGTCACTTTGCGGCCATTTGGCCAGATTTTTAAAGTCATACATTTTTATAATCCAACAGGATTTCCCTGTCCTAACATTTACCGTAAGGTAGCAAGAAAAATGGGGACACAAAGCAAAAATTCACAGGCAGTCCAAACTGCAAATCATACAGCTTGAAATCTGCCTGCCTTTTGCTCCTACTGCAGGATTCTGAAATGCATTGTCGGTTGATTGGAGGTACATTTATTAATAGTGCTTTTTTTTATGGGATTAGGGCAGCACTGTGGCGCAGTGGTTAGCACTGCTGCCTCACAGCACCAGGGACCCGGGTTCGATTCCCAGCTTGGGTCACTCCCTGCATCTGCATGCATTTGTTTCCTCTGGGTGCTCGGGTTTCCTCCCACAATCCAAAAATGTGCAGGTTAGGTCCATTGGTCATGCTAATTTGCCCCTTAGTGTCAGGGGACTAGCTAGAGTAAATGCATGGGGTTATGAGGATAGGGCCTGGATGAGATTGTGGTCAGTGCAGACGTGGTGGACCAAATGGCCTCCTTCTACACTTTAGGATACTATGATTGTCACATATTTGTTAAGATTTGGTTTGCATCACGTAGAGAAATTTCCCCGGAATGCCATTTGCCCCCACATTTCCACTTGTATCCAGAAATCTTGCTGACTGGCTGACAAGTTCTGGTCTCCAGGGCAGAAGTGTGGGAGTCTCCTCTTGCCACTGCCATCAGCTCTTTGTCACAGATGCACTCGCCATGGGGAGAAGGGGCGGGGGACAATGTGAAGTGAGGCTGCACGGAAAGGCTAGGAGGCAAAGGCCCAGCCAAACAATAGCTGTGGTGGAGGTGAGATTGGGATAGGACCAGAGAGATGGAGCGAAGGGACAGATTCTGGTGACACACGGGACTCTTTCGGCCAATTTCGAAGTGACTTCAAGAGTTCAAATCTACATTAAGTCTTCATTAGCTCTGACATGAATCACATGAAATGGTTTTTCACCAGAAATCATGCACCCTTCAAAAAGTCATCAAACCTGGTTCACCTCGGATGGTGGATGGTCAGCCTTGTCTAGGCTCCATTCACAGGTGATATGATAGAGTTAACGTGAGCGTATGAGTCCAACTTGCGTAAATAAATCAAAGTTATTTCGACGCCGCTGAATCATGTAACTAACAATTTGTGTGGGAAGTGCGTATCTTTAACATATTTTCATTTCTTGACTGAATACCAATTTTCGACATAAATAGGAAAAAATATTTCACCAGGCAACACCAATTCAAGGTGTTAAAAATACTAAAATTAAAAATACTAAAACTCTTCACTGTGAGCTAGGGGTACTCTCCTTCCCATTTTTTCCCCCCTTCCCCCTCCCAGTTTGCTCCCCCGGACTTGGCTCCTGTTCCTCCTCGTCTCGTCAAAGTGTCCCGTCACTTTTGGGGCGACGCTTTATTTCAATCCGCTACCCAGTTCGTTCACGCTGTGATTAAAGAATGGCATTATTCCCCAGAGTGGGTGATTATGATAGTGTATTTAGCATACGGGAATCTGGGAATTGGATTAAAAAATTGTGAAGAAAAGGTTGCAAGGCTGTGGGAGAAGAGCAGGGAATCGGAGCCCTTTGGGCAGCTCTTTCCAAAGAGCTGATATGGGCACAATGGCACAAGTGTCCTTTCTCTGTGCGGTATCACCCACACCTCTCAACCTGACTATTGCAGTGCCCTCCTGCCTTCTCCCCACTGACAACTTCAGGTCATTCAAAAACACTGCTGCCCATGTCCCTACTCGCATCAACTCCATCCATCCCTGACTTCAATGCTGACTGACCTATAGTGACTCCAGGTTAAGCAATGTCTCATTTTTCTAATTTTTGTTCTTGTTTTCAAATCCCCCATGGTCTTGCCCCTTCCTTGCTCTGTAACCTCCTCCAGCCCCCACAAATCTCTGTGACATGCAGTTCCCTTATTCTTAAGAACATAAGAACATAAGAACATAAGAAATAGGAGCAGGAGTAGGCCATCTAGCCCTTCGAGCCTGCCCTGCCATTCAATAAGATCATGGCTGATCTGTCGTGGCTCAGTTCCACTTTCCCGCCCTCTCCCCATAACCCTTAATCCCTTCTCTTATCAAAAACCCATCAACCCGCTTCTTAAAAATATTTAGCGAGGCAGCCTCCACCACTTCAACGGGCAGAGAATTCCAGAGATTCACCACCCTTTGAGTGAAGAAGTTCCTCCTCAACTCCGTTCTAAACCGCCTCCCCTTTATCTTGAGGCTGTGCCCCCTAGTCCTACTGTCTTTTTTGAGCGGGAAGAGTCTCTCCACCTCTATCCTATCCATCCCATTCATCATCTTATACGTCTCAATGAGATCTCCCCTCATTCTTCTAAACTCTAACGAGTACAAGCCTAGTTTATTCAGCCTCTCCTCATAGCTCAATCCCCTCAACTCCGGTATCAGCCTAGTAAACCTCCTCTGCACTCCCTCCAGGGCCAAAATATCCTTGCGCAGGTGCGGCGCCCAAAACTGCACACAGTACTCCAGCTGCGGCCTCACCAATGCCCTATACAGCTGCAGCAAGATCTCCCTACTTTTATATTCAATCCCCCTCGCTATGAAGGCCAGCATCCCATTCGCCTTCCTGACCACCTGCTGCACCTGCAAGCTGGGTTTTTGCGATTCATGCACAAGGACCCCGAGGTCCCTCTGCACCGTCGCCTGCTGCAGTTTTTCGCCACGTAAGTAATAGTCCTTCCTACCATTCTTCCTACCAAAGTGGACCACCTCACACTTGCCAACATTAAATTCCATTTGCCATTTCCTGGCCCATTCGCCCAGCCTATCTAGATCCTTCTGCAGACTCTCCACACCCTCCGCACAATTTGCCGTTCCCCCAATCTTGGTGTCATCAGAAAATTTCGACACCCTGCACTCGGTTCCCTCCTCCAGATCATCTATATAAATGGTAAATAGCTGAGGCCCCAGCACCGACCCCTGGGGCACCCCACTAGTCACCATCCGCCAATCCGAATAGCACCCATTGACCCCCACTCTCTGCCTCCTATTTGACAACCAATCCTCTATCCACGCTAACACCCTACCCCCAACTCCATGTCCCCTGACCTTCTGCAATAACCTCTTGTGAGGTAGCATGTCCCATTTTAATCCCGTCATCATTGGCATCCATGCTCCCAACCTCAAAGGCCCCAAACTCTGGAATTCCCTTCCTAAACTCGTTACCTCTCATTTTTCCTACGAGACACTCTTTCGAAGAATCATAGAATCCCTACAGTGCAAAAGGAGGCCATTTGTCCCATCAAGCCTACGCTGATCACAATTCCACCCGGGTCCTATCTCCGTAATCCCATACACTTACTTTGCTACATCCCTGACATTAGGGTCAACTTAGCATGGTCAATCCACCTAACCCCCCACATCTTTGGACTGTGGGAGGAATGATGTGGATATGCCGGCATTGGACTGGGGTAAACACAGTACAAAGTCTGACAACACCAGGTTTGAGTCCAACTGATTTATTCGATAGTAAACTCACTAGCTTTCGAGGTTTCCCTCTTCGTCAGGTGAACGAAGAGGGAACCTGACGAAGCGGGAAACCTTGAAAGCTAGTGAGTTTACTATCAAATAAATCGGTTGGACTTAAACCTGGTATTGCCAGACTTTGTACTGTGGGACGAAACCAGAGCATCCGGAGGAAACTCACACAGACACATGGAGAATGTGTAAACCCCAAACAGACAGCGACCCAAGGCTGTAATCAAGCCCGGGTTTCTGGCGCTGTGAGGTAGCAGTGCTAACCACTGTACCACCGTGCCACCTCAAAGTACTCATTGATCAAGCTTTTGGTTATCTGGCCTCTTAACTCATTACCTGGCCCAGCATTAACTTTGCTTTAAAAGGATTCCGTGAAGTAGCTTGTGGGGGGGAGGGGGAGGGGATGATTTATTATGTTAAAGGTGCTATATAAATGCAAGTTATTGTTGTTATTTGATTTGCTACTGCTATCCAGATCTGCAGAGAGATCTGGATAGGCTGAGCGAGTGGGCGAGGACCTGGCAGATGGAGTATAACATTAGCAAATGTGAGGTTATCCACTTTGGAAGAAATAATAGTAGGATGGAATATTATTTAAATGATGAAAAGTTGCAGCATGCTACAGTGCAGAGGGACCTGGGGGTCCTTGTGCATGAGTCGCAAAAACTCTCTGCAGGTGCAGCAGGTGATCAAGAAGGCGAATGGAATGTTGGCCTTTATAGCGAGGGGGATAGAATATAAAAACAGGGAGGTCTTGCTGCAACTGTACAGGGTACTGGTGAGGCCGCAGCTGGAGTACTGTGTGCAGTTTTGGTCCCCTTACTTGCGAAAGGATACATTGGCCTTGGAGGGAGCACAGAGAAGGTTCACCAGGCTGATACCGGAGATGAGGGGGTTAGCTTATGAGGAGAGATTAAATAGACTGTGCCTGTACTTGTTGGAGTTTAGAAGGCTGAGAGGAGATGTTATAGAGACTTACAAGATAATGAAGGGGCTAGATAGGGTAAAGGTAGAGAGATTCTTTCCGCTTAGAAAAGAAACCAGAACTAGAGGGCACAGCCTCAAACTAGAGGTGGGGGGGAGGGCCAGCAGTTTAGAACAGAGTTGAGGAGGAACTTCTTCACTCAAAGGGTGGTGAATCTCTGGAATTCTCTGCCCATTGAAGTGGTGGAGGCTACCTCGTTGAATATGTTTAAGTCACGGGTAGATAGATTTCTGATAGATATGGGAATTAAGGGTTATGGGGAGCAGGCAGGTAAGCGGAACTGAGCCACTTCAGGTCAGCCATGATCTTATTGAATGGCGGGGCAGGCTCGAAGGGCTAGATGACCTACTCCTGCTCCTATTTCTTATGTTCTTATAACACAGCGATCACCGTATTCATCTCCCACCCTGTGACTGCTGCATTGTTTGTGTAGTGTGTGATGCAAACAGTTGCAATGAAGCACACACGTGTAGCTGTGCTTGTTTCCATGGCTATGGTACCTGAGGGTCTGGTTAGTCTCACCATCAAAAATTAATTAATTTGACATTTTAAATTTAAATGTTAAACGTGCATAATGTCGACCAGCTTTTCTTAAACAAAATGGAAATTAAATAAGCACCTGTGCCTGCTATTAAAATGTCTCAAAGCACTCTCTTGGTGATGTGCTGCTCTGGGGCTGTAATGATTGTTGATACAGAGGGAAAATGAACGAGGGTGTGTCAGTCGCATTAAATTCATCAGTGGAATGGGGCTTTGTGTGATTCTTTAGCGATTTGACGCAATTATTCAAGATGCATCACAAACCCTATGCACAGCACCATGCCAGGGTGGCACAGTGCACAGTGCTTAGCACTGCTGTCTCACAGTGCCAGGGAACCAGCGTTCGATTAATCTCAGTGTGGAGGCTGCACATTCTCCCTGTGTCTGCGTGTGTTTCCTCCGGGTGCTCCGGTTTCTTCCCACTGTCCGAAAGACATGCTGGTTAGGTGCATTTGCCATGCTAAATTCTCCCTCAATGTGCCCGAACAGGTGCCGGAGTGTGGTGACTCAGGGATTTTCACAGCAATTTCATCGCAGTGTTAATGTAAGCCGACTTGTGACAATAATAAATAAAACTTAAACTTAAAAACCTAAAACTTCAAACCCATGACATTAGCCCATTATTACATTTCAGAAAACTGATGGCTCGGAAAGATACAAGGCAGTGATCGATCCACCAAGAACTTGGACCTAGGTAGAAAGCGTGGGAGTGAGCAGATTATGCTAGAGTCATAGAATCCCTACAGTGTAGAAGGACACCATTCGGCTCATCAAGTCTGCACCAACTCTTAGTCAGACCCTATCCTCATAACCACGTGTAATTACCCTGCTAATCCACTAAACTATATATCTTGGGACACCTAGGGGCAACTTGACATGGCCAATCAACCTATCTTGTACTTTGGACTGTGGGAAGAAACTAGAGCATCCGGAGGAAACCCACGCAGACACAGGGAGAATGTGCAAACTCCACACAGACAGTCAGCCGAGGCTGGAATTGAACGCAGGTCCCTGGAGCTGTGAGGCAGCAGCATTAACTACTGCGCTGTCTTGTTGTTGAATGGTGAAGGGGTTTCATGGGCTCTGCAAGCACTAATGTATACTGAACTATGAACTAGTGTAGCCTGCACCATTGAGTAGTGTACCCTGAACCATGAACTAGTGTACACTGAACCATGAACTAGTGTACGTTGAACCATGAACTAGTGTACACTGAACCATGAACTAGTGTACACTGAACCATGAACTAGTGTACACTGAACCACGACATGGCTATTTTAGGTACATGCAACGTATTGGATGTGTGAGAAAAAAAAGCAGCCAAAAAGATGACTGTGACTAGGATGCTGCATCACGGCTAGACAGCCAGAGATATTGTAGCAATTGAGACAAGATAGACAAGTATCCTCCTTTCCTGTCAGTTGAACGTAGCTGAGGAAAACTGTTGGAAAAAGATAATCAAAACTGTACAAGGAGCGGAAAGTGGTATTCATACAAGGTTAAAGTATCGAAACAGGCTCTAAAGCTTACCAAGTGTATGTTGGTGCTTTATTTCCCATGTGCCTAACCCATCTGTTTTGCAGGGCAGCACGGTAGCACAGTGGTTAGCACTGCTGCTTCACAGCTCCAGGGACCTGGGTTCGATTCCCGGCTCGGGTCACTCACTGTCTGTGTGGAGTTTGCATATTCTTCTTGTGTCTGTGTGGGTTTCCTCCGGGTGCTCCGGTTTCCTCCCACAGTCCAAAGGTGTGCAGGTTAGGTTGATTGGCCATGCTAAATTGACTGTAGGTGCATAGGTTAGAGGATTAGTGGGTAAATATGTACGGGGTGTTGGCTTTGAAAATAAATAGGTGTTCCACAGAGGCCTTGACTGTACCATTTCCAGGATTTCTCAGCCCGCATTGTAATGGATGGAGTGTCCATTTATTGACCACTGACCGCCTCACACCAACCCCTTACAAGGCAAAGGTCACAAAGGCAGAACAAGAGGCAGGACTTCCAGTGCGAGGTGGTCCCACTTTGTGGCCTCTTTTCAGATCCACTGCAGTATCAGCGGACAATATGCCAAGTGCATTGAGGCAAACAGGTTACCAAAGGATTATAGAACCCCCACAGTGGAGAAGGAGCCCATTCGGCCCATCAAGTCTCAACCAACTCTCAGAAAGATCATCTTATCCTGGCCCACCCCCTCACCCTATCCATACACATTTACCATGGTTAATCCACCTAACCTACACATCTTGCGACACTAAGAGGCAATTTAGCATGGCCAATCCATCCAACCCACACATCTTTGGACTGTGGGAGGGAACTGGAGCACCTGAAGGAAATTCACACAGACACGGGGAGACAATGTGCAAACTCCACACAGTCACTCGAGGCCGGAATCAAACATGGGTCCTTGATGCTATGAGGCAACAGTGTTAACCTTGTGCCACCTGGTTGGGCAGAAGTGGGTCAAGCATCTTCAGCCTTCAAGACTGTGAAGATTTTTTTCCTCAAATGTCTTGGTAACTTTCCTGACATGGGGACATGGCCGTGGTTTCAGCAACACTCTTTCACCTCTGTGGGATAGGACAGACAGAGGTGCCTGCTTGTTGTAGGTGGATACTGGCGATGTTCTTACAGTTGTGTTCCCCCAGCTAATTTGATACCCTCCCACTGATCTCACATTACTTCTGAGAAAGCATCTGCTGGTTTTGATGGCCACCATGCTTTTGTTTGTACAATCTTGTTCGCTAATTGAAGATGAGATATGTTCTTCCCAGAAAGTTTGATCCAGACAAAACATATGAGATGAGAGATATATAGGGCAGCACAGTGGTTAGCACTGCTGCCTCACAGTGCCAGGGACCCGGGTTCGATTCCCGGCTTGGGTCACTCCCTGTGTTTGTGTGGATTTATTTCCTCTGGGTGCTCACGTTTCCTCCCACAGCCCAAAAATGTGCAGGTTAGGTCCATTGGCCATGCTAAATTCTCCCTCAGTGTACCTGAACAGGCACCGGAGTGTGGCTACTAGGGGATTTTCACCGTAACTTCATTGTGGTGTTAATGTAAGATTACTTGTGACTAATAAATAAACTCTTTTTTATATATTAGTCTGATGGCTTTGCAAGTGTGCCACTGTGCCTAGGGCAGTGAAGCATGTCAGCGCTACCCAGTGCACAGGAGGTCTTGTGGCGGAGTGGGTAGCATCCCTGCCTCTGAGCCAGATACTCTGGGTCCCCCTGGACCAAGTGGCCGAGAAAACTGTGTTCATAACATGGCCAAACAATTTGTATGTGTCAACCTGCAAATCCTTCATAACACCACTGGCAGTAAGAGTGGGAGAGACTCCTGGTCAGCCATGCTTGACGTGGAATGGCACCCCTCAAGATATAAGCCTCTGGTGACAGATTAGCAACCTGTTCCAGCACTTAATAGCCATGGAATTAGACAGAAGTCGGTCTTAGCGAAGGAAGAGAATTGGAATTGGACTATTCAGTCTCAGCATTGAACACTGTCCAATTAACTGAAGCAGATGCAGAATAAATATTATCACCCTGCTTCAGTGATATGTTCATCCAGCCCCTCACGATAACATCCATTGGTGTTGCTCGGACTTTACATTAAGGATAACCTGCGTCTGAGTGAAACAGCTAACATTTTCCAGCTGTGCTCGCCCTAAGACTGGAAAATCCTGCCCAATATCAACGGACCTCTGCATGATCCGCCCCCACCCGCTACGATTCCCGTGGCCTGGTGCGGGAGGGGAAAATTCTGCCCCTAGTCTTAAAATATGATTTTTGTTTTGTTACGATGCAAGCTTGAGATAGTCTTTCTTATTATCACCACCTTGAAAGGCTAACTTTGTCGCTCTTTCCAGAGATGCTGCCTGACTTGATGGATATTTCCAGCACTTTCTGTTTTTAGCTCAGAGTGTTGGAATCCACAGTATTTTACATTTGATTTGTGAATTTTTAAAAAAATTTTTTTTCCTCAAAATTTTGCATATTTATGCAGCAACCCATTTTTACTCAGATGTTACTTCCAGGGGCATATTTTTCAACAATGAGGCTTCTTACCTTTGTGTACATATGCTGTATTCCTTGCAGTATTATTGCATGCTTTAACAATTTTATTTTATATCATTATTTTATTGGCAGTTGCTTTTGAAAGAGAGTATGCCAGACTGGGCAGGGACTGCCTCACAGTGCCAGAGACCTGAATTCGATTCCAGCCCTGTGTGTGTGGAATTGACACGTTCTCCCCTTGGGTGCGTGGATTTTCTCCAGGTGCTCCAGTTTCCACCCACAGTCTGAAAGATGTGCTGGTTAAGTGCATTGGCCATGTTAAATTGCCCCTTAGTGCGCCAAGATGTGTAAGTGAAAATGAATTAGCTGTGGTAAATGTGTGGGGTTATGGGGATAGTGCGAGGGAGAAGATACTCTCTGCTAGAGAGTCAGTACAGACTTGATGGGCTGAATGGCCTCCCTCTGCACTGTAGTTATTTTATGATACAGTGATCATCAGAGGACTTACTGAATTTGAGTGGCGCTGGATTCAAACCCTCTATGTTTTGCAGAGAGTGGTAGTGTGTAGACTTTTGTCTTTTCTGTTATACTAATCCATCCTTTTCTTTGGGGGGAGAGGGGGATGGTCATATCCAAGTTGGGTCTTCTTTTTTGAGCACGTTAATGTTTTTCTCAATGATCTGGCCACGCACGGGGTAAAGCCTGAGTCAATTTACAATGAGCTAACTTAGCTTTGAAATTGATGGTTTGTCCTTGTGTATGGCCAGATAGTGGGCAGGGAATTAAGGATTTTATAGTTACAACCAAAGCCTTTGAATTTCAAAAGAAGAGAATGTTACACCGACAGTTTATGGCTCCCAGATTAAGGCAGTAATGGTTTGTCTTATCAAGGAGCCTTGCATATGTCCATAATGTGGAGAATCAGGGTAACTGGCACTCTGGGTTTATAATCTGTATGAGGAGATACCTATCTGAGTGTTGCTTTCTATGTAAGTAAGTCTAAATTTTATGAAGGGACACTGGCGTCAGAGGAGCTATTTCATAGATTACCAAAAGAGTGTCAAAGAGGAAGCATTTTAAGGAGCATTTTAAAGAAGGAAAGAGAAGTAGAGAGACAGAGAGGTTTAGAGTTAGAATGTAATCAACTAAAAGCACAGACATTAAGATGACTAATGGCTTCTTTCTAACAAACATGGTGGTTGACGGTTTTCAGGGCTGGGATGCTATAGCCACAACAGATGGTTCTTTGACTAATTAAATTATTTAGTGTTAGAAAATAGAGGTAGTTCTAAATGATCTACTGTTATATTATTAAATATTAAAAATAAGGTGTAGATTTACTTTAGTGTTTATGTAAGAAAGAATACAAGACTTGTTACATTTGTGCTAAACAAAGGTGTTTCCATGTACGGGAGTTTTTGGTTTCAGCACAAATTGTGTTTTTATTATGCTGAGAGAGAGTTTACGACAGGTAACATAGAGCTTGGGGAAAGAATGGGATGTTGCTTAGCAACCAGAGGCCACTTTAGGGACGCAGACTTTGCGATTGTGTTTTAGCTGAAATCATTGCAAATATAGGAAACTAAAGGGATAGAGCAGCTCTCAGCTCTGCCAGAAGGAGGTCAAAGGAGCTGCAAAGATGCAGAATTCCTGAAAAGAACACCAGAAACTGAAGAACAGCTGGTTATGGAAACCAAAAGATGAAAAGAGCCAGGAAATTTGAAGCTAAAGGAACAAACAGAAACAGGAATTAAAACATGGAAATTAAAAACAGAACTGAAAAATGAATTAGTTAAGTTGGTTAGTGAGAAACCGAAGATATCTGAAGTAATCCTGAGGTTTGTGATATTATACGATGGCCTGTGAAGCGATAATTGATGCCATTGTGAAGCAATTAGTGGCTGGATGTCTTGTGCAAAAACATTCAAGAAAATTGAATCCCAAAAGGAGAGTTGGAAAACCTGGAGGCAGATCTTTGTTAAAACAGTGGAGAAGAAGCCATATTTGAAAGAATGGTTGGAATACCTGGAGGTGATGAAAACAACTGAGGAAAAGCATTGTTTGAAAGAAGATTTTAAAATGTGTCCTTTTGAGAATAGAATTTGAAAACATCTGTGACAATCACCTGAAGGAAAATTGAGGAGCAATGCATGGAAGATCATTTAAGTGGTATCAGTCATTTGGTTCCAGAGTGGGATGTTATTCTTGAAATCGGTATACATTTGTGTAGATAATTGGGAGTGGAGGAGTATCGTGTTATAGTCAAACTTTCCAAGTTTAATAGATGGTCTTTATTCTGATTTAAAAGCTATTTGGCATTCCTGTGACTCTTTTCTCTATGTCTTCTGAAAAAAGTAAAATGTCATGGTCTTCAGAGCCAGGACTCCATTCTGGGATCTTCCCATCCAGAAGAAAGACCAACTGGGATTGTAACATTAGAAACAAGTGAAGTACAGTGTAATTTGCTATTGTAGCTGCTGTTCCCACTGAAAGCTACAGTGATGGCAATGCCATATTCTATCAAGCTTAACCTTTTCTCTCTGACAGTACTGAATCAATAGCAGCCAATGTCTCCTAATGCAGGTTTACTTCTAACTTTTATCATCAGTGTAAATAAAAACCCACAGTAACCTGATCGCTTCTCCACTGGGGCCCCAGAGCTTGTCCATTATGACCGATGAATATTCAATTATTACAGGCATTAAACAAGTTTACTGGGCACCAAGGAAAGATAAATATTGTCTGGTTGCGCAAGAGCCTCAGCATGTTGTGACAAAAGCTTTGATGCACAACTTGGCATTTCGATAATTGCTTCTGGCTAATATACCTGCTCAGCAATTCTTCTTAGTGCTACTCATGACCTTTAGTATAATATGTAAACGCTAAACTGCCTCAGGAGATGGCCAACACTTCACATTAATGCACAATATATGCATTTTTGAATAAAAGACCTACAGACGTGTCACCCTAGCCAGTGTGGAAAGCATCCAGAGTCAGATATCTTGTCTTACACTGAAAGAGAAGCTAAGGGCAACATTAATTGCACAATAGTGACTTACAGGGGAAAAGAAAATCACCAACTTATTATTCTGAAAGTTAATCTATTAGCATCACATGTACATTTATATTAACACCGCAATCAAGTTACTGTTTAAACTCCCTAGCCGGGATTTAATCCAATTTGGGTACACTAAGGGAGAATTCTAACAGTGACCCAACCTGGGATCGAACCCGGGTCCCTGGTGCTGTGAGGCAGCAGTGCTAAACACTGTGCTACGGTTATCATGGTTACCATGACTGAGACTAGCTTTATATTCTAGGTTCATTAATTGAGTTCAAATTCCATCAGCTGCCATGATGGGATTTTACCCATGTCCCTAGAGCATTAGCCTAGGCCTCTGGATTATGTGTCCAGTGACATTACCATCCTGCCACCATCTCCCCCTTATCTATGTCATACATTTGCATATCCACTCTGTTAACCCTTACATGACAAAGTGTAGCTGAAGAAGTGTCCTTGAAAGTAGGAGAACTCTGCTTCAGAATTGTTGGTGGCTAGAATGACTGTCTGATGCAAGGGACTTAAATTGGCCACAATAACAAAGAAAAAAATATTGGCAGCTTTTCTAATACAAAAAAAACAAAGAACAGTACAGCACAGGAAACAGGCCCTTCGGCCCTCCAAGCCTGTGCCGCTCATTGGTCCAACTAGACCATTTGTTTGTATCCCTCCATTCCCAGTCTGCTCATGTGACTATCCAGGTAAGTCTTAAATGATCCCAGCGTGTCTGCCTCCACCACCCTACTTGGCAGTGCGTTCCAGGCCCCCACCACCCTCTGTGTAAAAAATGTTCCTCTGATATCTGAGCTATACCTCGCCCCTCCCACCTTGAGTGCTGGTCACTTACCCATTACCCCTTCAGAAAGAGCATGTATGTGGATGTGGGGGTATATTTTCTAGTCCCATCTGTGGATGGAATATTTGGCACACTATTTATAGGTCCATTCACCTTGGGTGGGAGTTTTTGGTGTTGGACTGGCTTCCAGCAAATCCCACCTGGAGACGAGACCAGGTTTGAATGGAATCCTGTCAAAGATCAAATGACCTGCTGACTTGGGCTGGAATTTTCCAGCTATTTGCACCGTGGGGATCTTCTGGTCCCCCTGATGATGTATCCCCGCCACAGGCTTTCCAGTGGCGAGGGGTACATTCAACAGGAAACCCCGTTGACAATGGCAGGACCAGAAGATCCCGCCATCTGCCAATGGCAGGCCACCTCTGCCTCCGAGAAGCTAATGGGCTGAGTAGAAAATCCCGCCCTTGGTCTCTGCTATTTACAGGAGATGGGGAGAGAGCAGGAGGGGTTTGTACCAGCTGGGTAGCCCGAAGGTATTGGGTGCGGAAGACAGGGTTTGTGATGTGGAGATCCAGATACAAAACTTACTGAAAGAATCTCTCTTCAATTTTGTGCCTCTGTTTCTTTCCCAGCAACCAGCCAGATTGTGGGGAGTGGCTGGTTATAGAGTAGGTGCAAAGCCAGAGCCAGGAATGGGAGAGGAAGGAGTGAAGGAGAGGTGTGGTTGGGTGATGGCGAGGCGGGTGGAGGCATCGACATCATGGGGAATGGAGATCGTGCAGGGGACATGGAGATTAAATAAATGTTTTGCTGACTGCAGTATGAAACCAGAAGAACTTGCTTTTTCCTAAACCATATTTGTGATATTGACTGTGACAATAAATGTTCGGTTTTATAGCTATGACACATGGGACTATATTATCTTCATTATCTTTATGTTCCGATTCTACAATCTTAATGGTGCACTAACCAGGCTTATTTGCATTTGCTTTCTGTCTCTAACAGATTTTCAGGAGGTGTTGGTTGGTATTTAAGAAAGCCTCCAGCAAAGGCCCGAGGAGATTAGAAAAATTTCCTGATGAAAAGGCAGCCTATTTCCGGAACTTTCACAAGGTAGATTTTCTCTGCTTTCTACTGAGTATTATAAGATGGAAAGTATTAACAGGAACTGCAATTTGGCTACTTGGTGGGGTGTCTTGTTGGAATTAAGGTCACTTTATGTCATGAGGCTGGAGTAATTGATTTTGCTTTGGGCACTTGAGCTTTTAGCAGCACGGGAAATTAATTTTTCCCGACACATTTTAAATTGCTGTATCAATTCCTTTTGTTTGTTATGTACCCTTTTATGTGACATTTATATTTGCTGAACTTCACCTAACAGCTTGTTGTAAAGAGGAGTGTCATTTTAAGTTTGTTTTGCTGTGAGTTATGAGTAATAAAGTCCTTTAGTTCCTTGGTTTTTGGGATTGCTGGTGTTAACTAACAATCCCTTCGGCTAGAGTTCAAGAATGTTGATTTTACAACCCGGATAGTGTTCAACACAATGCCCGTTTATCCAACAACTAAAGCCCCCACATATTAGGCAGGCAGCATGCTAACATCATGGGATCAGAACTGAGCCATCTGCAATATTCAATAAGGACAAGTAAAAGGTGTCCTTTTATCTATACATTGAAGCTGTGATTGACCCTGGGCTGGATTCATTGCTCGTGACAGGACTTTTACTGTAAAAAAATTAATAAAAATTAAAAGCAACATTAGTCAAACCCTATTTTTGTAAGTAACTCATACTAACAACTAAAAAACCCCAATTAACTTTTAAATCACCAGAAAATCTCCCTACACGGTTATATTTTACCCTGTCCCTTCAGTCGGCACTTCATTCTCCAGGAACAAAGTGGTCCTTAGCTCCCGAAGGCTTGGTTCTTTTCTTTCCCTTTTCCCAGATAGCACCTTATCCCAGAATTGGCTTCCATGGCAAGGCACAAACTGGAGTTTACCCTTTAGCTAAACTGGGTGAATCTTCTAGTCTTATTTAAATCCTCATACACTCAAATTTTAGTGTCGTGTCAAAAGGCCAAGCACTGTTTAAAAAGCAGGGCTTACTGTCTCTATCTTTATCTGCTTTCTCTCTCCCAGATTCTTACAGACTGATCCTGTCTATGATATTCAATGATATTTTAATGGGATTGAGGGTTATAGATAGACCTGGTAGGTAGGGATATGATTGGCGCAACTTGTGGGCCAAAGGGCCTGTTTGTGATGTAGTGTTCTATGTTCTATGATATTTTCTAAGAAAATCTGCAAACTGATCCTATAATGGCTTCCAATGGACTTTTGCCCTCTCAAAGTCCATCTGCATAGCAGTGTGAATCACACAGACCTTATATCTAAGTAAAAATATTAATTAACTATCCTATTAATCCACAACTTAATGGACTTTTGCCCCCTCAAAGCCCATTTGCATGGCAATATGAATCACGTGGGGCTTATATCGAGGTAGAAATACTGGTTAGCAATCCTGTTAATCCACAATTTAATTCTACCTTGGTATTAAAAAGGCAGTTTGAAGTATAACTGTTTATAATTACTGACTTTTCACCACCTCCCTGGGACTTGGAGACAAATCTAATCTCAGCACAGCTACCCTGATCATTGTTTACATGTGTGAACATCTTGTACCTTTTTGTCAGTAAAACAACCTGAACACTCCTTTAATCTTTTAATAACACACCCATGTTGGTTGTTGGACAGAATTCAGAGCAGATTACATGTTCTGTAATCTGTTAAAATGTTAATCTGTTTAATCTGTTAAAATCTGTTAAACTGTCCAAGGTTAAAGCAACAGTCCGAAAACATGGCAAACTTCCAAACTTCATATTTATAGCAAATTCAGTAACCACTGCAGTCAAACTGTTAAGCTGGGAGGAAATAAAAGAGAAATTACCAGAGAAGTGGGGAAAAGGGAGTCAAAAAATAACTTGAATTTGCTTGGATTTCATTATTCCACCGCATCCACATAATAATTAAGAGTAGTTCTATTTATGATATGTCTTTAAATTAAATTAAGTATTTTGCATCCTTGCAATGAGGTTAAATTTATGAATCAATTTCGCACATTAACATAATAAAAAATTCCTGCAGTGACTTGAACTTAATCCAATTTTAGTGTGGTAAAAAAAAATTAGAATTTTAAACCACAGTATGCAGCAGGAAGTTATTAAAATCCTTCCTCCTGAGAATAAAGCAGTATATGATTACATTAATAGACAGCACAATAACATCCTTTCTGAATATTGAGGATAGATATTTGCATAAGAATTATCCAAGGAAATCAATGTTTGTAATTGTTGTACAGGGGAAAAGAAGGAAAATAATGAGCAATGTGCTTTCAATGTGATGTCAATTAGAGAGCCCAAAGGGAAGAAACTGCAAGGGTCAGGGAAAAGGTAAAAAAACTCTCCTAAAGTGGCATCAGCACAAGAGAAAGAGTTGATTAATGAGTATTTTTTTCCTTTTGTCGAGAAGCAGAGACAAGCATTCATTTTATTAGGTGCTATCTAATAAATCCAGACATAGCAGGGCACTTTTAATGCATGTCCTGTGCCATGTTGGAACTCTGGGATACTTCACATGTTTTGGACAACTACATATGCAGAATGTGTCATCAGCTGAAGGAGCCCAAATCCCAGACTTCAGAGCTTGAATGACAGCTGATATCACTGCGGTGCATCTGCAAAGCTGGGCACTATGTTGGGGGCAGCTTGTGGCCATCCCACTCTTTAAGAGTGTGCAGGAAGAGACGGAAGGGGTGACTGCTGGAAAGATCAGCGAGATCAGATAGGAATTACCCTAGTGCATTTTGCTGTATAACTGCTCTGACTACTGGTGAGGGAGGGGGTGGGTGGTGCAGGGAATAGTGTTAGTTCCTCTGGGGATTATAGCCAGAGTCTTGTCCACTGCTCCATGAGTGCTTCAGCTGTACAATGGAGCAGAAAGAATGTTACTCAGGGAAACAGATACACGTTTCTGTGGCTGCAGACGTGATCCCAGGATGGTGCTACAATCAAGCCCTGAGATATTGCACGACATGTTCCAGTCTGATAAAACAACCATTTACCACGTCTCTCTGTTTTCTGTTCTGAAGCCAGTTTTTCCTTTGTATCCAAGTTGACACTGACCCTCCCATTCCATGAGGCTCAGTTTTATTAATCACATGTGGCACTTTGTCAAACGTTTTTTTTAAATCGATATAAATAACATCCATTGTATTCTCATCATCAACATTGTCACTTCATCAAAAGATTCAACTCAATTAGGAAGCATGATCTTCCCTTTCCAAACCTGAGTGGCTGCTCCTTAATTAATTCAAACCCCTCCAAGAGTCTGTTAATTGTTTTACTTTTGGGGGATTATATTATTAAAAATCTTATGCACCGTTCCCCACTGCCAGTGGTGAAGGAAGTAACCAAAGACAGACTTTACTTGGCAGACTGAAACATTACAGGTATATATATTCTTGATTCCACTGTGCACGTGTGTCAGAAAGAGTTTGTTTATATGTGCTCAAGTATGCACTTAACTTCAATTGATACAATTAAACTGACTGTAGTTGCTTGGAATGACCTTACACGCTTCCTTGAATAAGTATGGCACATTTTCCAATCACCAATTCCCGGGCACTTCTCCCATATCCAGGGAAGATTGGAAGATTATGGCAAGTCCTACTGTTATCTTGACTCCCACTTTCTTTAGAAACCTGGGATGCAAGCCATCAAGACCAGGTGACATATCCACTAGTCTTCCTAATATATCTTACCTATCGGTTGCCACTGTGTAGGGTCCATTCATTTCTCTAAATAGACAAAGATGGACTGATACAAAGTTGAATTTCTTTATTGAACAGACCTTAAAATTAACACATTGCAGAACATGAAAAGACTGGATAGAGAGAGAGAAATATTGGCTAAAGCCAGTCCTGTACGGTCGAAGAACTCAAAACATACTGAACAGGTCTCGAGAACAGACTTGACCCAAAAACAAAAACATAGGGCTATAAACTATAATGTATGTGATTGGTTATCTGTGTTATTGAAATTGTTTGGTACATGCTGTCCCTAGCTGCATAAACAACTTGCAGATGCTGTTTATGAAAAGCTTTGGTTTGGCTTATGAAAAGGCCTATTTCAGATTGCATTGTATTTTCAAAGAATGCAGTCAATTTTTCTAGCTAATCCCAGCATGCCTGCTAAGTTCTAAAATGTGGTCAAGTTAGCTTTAAAAGCTTAGCATTTAAAGGTAATTGCATCGACAGAAATGTCTTGAAATGAAGTCTTTGCGTTAATGAAGTAAACAGAGCTAAACGTACATAGAATCCCTTACACTCCTTCTTTTACCTTGATTTTATTGATGTGGTGGTATATTATAGTTCACTCGCGAAGTCTGAGTTGCTGTGCTAGCATGCATTCTTACAAGCATGTTATAACTTGGGGCTATGAATCCTAATGACAGAGCTGTAATGTTCTGAAGGATTTCTATATACCTGAACTGTTTGGCTGCATTATATGCCTCCTTTGGCCACCAAGTGGGTCTTGAACTCAGAGCTTTTGGGTCAGAGATAAGAACGCTATCCACGGTGCCATGTGCCCACCTCCCAGTAAGCATCAATACAAGATGCTTGTTAAATATTCTAACTTTGTGGTCCACATCAGTATCGATTCATGAAGGATTGAGGTTTAAAGTTGTAACTTGGCTCCTAGTTATTAACTTTTAGTGCTGATTAAGTTAAAGTCCAACTAGATAACATTGGGGTTTCAAATGCTTGAAAAATGTGAACCTATGTGAAATTGAAGTGTATTACAGACTAATTTAAATATAGGATGAGTGTCGTGCAAATAGATTTTTGGAAGCGAGCACAGAAATTAATAATCAAAACCCTTAAGGTTGTAATCTCCAAATTGTTCCGTGTGTTATGTACTGGTGAGTACATAATTAGAAGGTAGTGCAGATGAATGCATGGCTGAAAAGATGCCGGAGGAGAGAGGGCTTGAGATTTCTGGGTTTCTGGACCAGTTCTGTGGCAGATGGACAAGTTGCACATCAACAAGGCCAGGATTAGCATCATTATTGGGCGGATTGCTAGTGTTTTGGTGGGGGTGGGGGGGGGAGCCTTTGAATAATCTTGATGGAGGATTGGAAACAGGAATGGAGGGAAACAAAATTGGGAAAGTTTAGTACAAAAATACACTATGCTGGAAAATCTCAGCAGGTCTGGCAGCATCTGTGGAGAGAGTAGAATTAACGTTTCAAGCCTAGATGACCCTGCATCAGAGCCCATTTTAGAATATTAGCCTTGAGAAAATTAGGAAGTGACTCTGGAAGATGGGAGGAAAGAACAGCTAGAAAATAAAACAAAAATAATCCTCCCCAACAATAAGAGAGGTTTTGAATAGTTTTAACTGCAGTGCATGCTGCATGGCTTCAAGTCAATTGGCAGCTGGGTTAGTAACAGCAGCAAGGGACTGAAGAACATAAGCTGTCATTAATTGTCCACTTAAGGGCCTCAGTAGGTGACAGGATGGGGAAATTGACCATGGACATTCTTGCCCAGAACTTAATTCTTATGGAAGCGGCAAGGTAGCATGGGAGGCAGTGCTGTAGTGGTATTGCCACTGGACTAGTAATTCAGTGATCTTGGGTAATGGTCTAGAGACCCGCGATCAAATCCCACCGTAGCAGATATTGAAATTTGAATCCAGTAAAAGTCTGGAATTAAAATTCTAACGGTAACTGTAAAACCATCCGATTCACAATGTCCTTTAGGGAAGGAAAGATGTCATCCTCATCAGGTGTGCCTCACATGTAACTCATGATCCACAGCTATTTGGTTGACTCTTCACAGAATTACAGAATACTACAGGTCAGAATAGGCCTTTTGGCCCGTTAAGTCTGTACCGGTGCATGAAATGCCCTGACCTGCCCACCTAATCCCACTTGCCAGCACTTGGCTCATAGCCTTGAATGTTATAGCTGCCGAGTATTCATCCAGGTACTTTTTAAAGGCAGCGCATTCCAGACCGTCACCCACCCTCTGAGTAAAATGGTTTTTCCTCAAATCCCGCCTAAACCTTCCAGCCCTCACTTTTAACTTCTGTCCCTTCGTAACTGACCCTTCAACTATCCCTATTCCCTATCCACCCTGTCCATCTCCCTCATAATCTTGAACACCTTGACCAGGTCGCACCTCAGTTTTCTCTGCTCCAATGAAAACAACCCAAGCCTATCCAACCTCTCTTCATAACTTAAATGTTCCATTCCAGGCAGCACCCTGGTAAATCCCCCCACCACCTCCATGATAATTTTCTCTACAGTCTCACAATCTCTCTCCCCAAGTTCCATAACCACCTCTTCATTCTCATAGGTGAAGACAGATTCATTTAACACCCTACCAATGTCCTCTGCCTCCACCCACAGATTTCCCCTTTTGTCCCTAATGGGCCACACTCTTTCCCTGGCTGTCCTCTTTCCATTGATATATTTATTGACTATCTTAGGATTTTCCCTACTTTTACCAGCCAGAGCTTTCTCATATTCCCTCTTTGCTCTCCTAATTGATTTCTTAAGCTCCATCCTGCACTTCCTCTACTCCACAGATGCAGTCCCCTTATATTTATTAAAACCCTCTCTTTTGCTTCGCATTGTATCCTAAATGTCTCTTGCCATCCATCATTCTCTGGGTTTGTTACACTTTCCTATTAATCTTGATGGAGCATGTTGGGCCTGTACTCTTTCCCCCCCCCCCGCCCCCCCCACTACTCTTTTGTAGATGTCCCCACAAGTAACCCGTCCCAATCTACCTTGGCCAGATCCTGCCTAATTTTGTAAAATCTACTCTTCTCCCGATCCAAAAATTTTTCCAGAGCTTGTCAATATTTTTGTTCAGTTCAAATTGATTATGGACAATGTTGTGGTCACTATCACCAAGATGTTCCCCCACCAACACATCAACCACCTGTTCGGCTTCATTTCCCTGAATTAGATCTGGCACAGCTCCTTGCTTTGTTGGATCCTCTACATATTGACCTATGAAGTTTTCCTGGATACATTTTAAGAACTTTACTCCATCTAAGCCCTTAACATGATGGCTATCCCAATTAATGTTGGGAGAGTTGAAATCATCTAATATAATTACCCTCTTCTTCCCTCTTAAATGCCTTCTGAAGTGCAAGGGAAATTAGGAATGGGCAGCAAATGCTGGACCCAACCCACATCCCATGAATGAATGAAAAGAAAGGTTGGGTACACCACCATCCCTGACTACATGCCTTCTTGCCTCTAAAAGAAAATTCTGCCTTTGTCTTTCTCTTCGCAAAAGAGAGAGTTGATGCAGATATGGTTGTCAAAGATGGGGAGTGTGAAATAATTAGTTTGATAAATTTAGTGAGTGTGGAAATATTAAGGAGTTTAGCATCTTTGAAAGTGGATAAATCACAATGCCCAAATGTATCACAAGCGATCAAGAGAGGAAATAGCGACGGCTCTATCATTTTCAATTCTCTCTAGATACTGGCATAGGGCTGGGAGATCGGAAGACAATCCCAAAGCAGCGTTATATAAAATTGGACTAAGGGATAGTCTGTCAGCCTAAACTTGGTGGGGAGTGGTGAGGATTGGGTGGTGGGGGGAGTGGGGCTGTGGGGACTATGGGTGATTGGGAGTGGGGGGAGGGCATTGACAAGTGGAGGTATTGGGGAGTTGGGGGGAATTGAAGAGTGGGGGTCAGGGAGTGGGGATCAAGGGAATAGGGGACTGGGGGTATTGGGGGATGGAGGATTGAAGGGATGGAGGCAGAAGGGAGAGATGAGGGGGGTGGGAGGGATTTGGGGCGGGGGGGTGCAGAAGGGAGTGGGTGGCGATTGGGAGTGGGCACGTGTTGCAAAATTGTGAGATTGAGTTTGTCCAACAGCCATACTCTGCATACCTCTACCAGGGTTCTCTGCAGGTTCTCCTCTGTGACCAAGGGGCACTGAGACTAATTAGAACCCTTTGAGTTGACTCCCGTTGAGTTCAGCTCTTCCTGTGCTGCCTGGGGACTGCAATGAGGAGTGAGTTAAGCTGTATGACTCCGCTACTCGTAGCTTTGAACCTGCTGAACCATTGGGAGGCTCGCTTCAGATTTCCAACCGGCGTGCTGTCACTTTGCGCTATGCTTATTTCTGTCAACCTAAAGGAATCCTGTCCTGGTTCGAACTCCGGACCTACTCACAGCTCACAGTCAATTGGATCAGTTCTTGCCCCACAGTGGCACCTCAGCCTAGCCCTCCGCATTCAAATGATTGAAGTCTAGATTGGGTGGCAAATGATTGAAAAGCAAAGGTAGCTTTGATTGGTGTCAGTGGGTTCAGTTTTCTGCCCATTCGTGAGCTCATTTGATCTTCTTCTGTTTTCTGATGAGTTGTTCTATTGCTAAAGTGGAGCCTCCATAAGTAAGAAAAGTTAGCTGAAACTGGAATACTCTGACATGAAAAGTGGAAAGGAACCATAACGCTGGAGAATTCTGTCAGCTAAAATTACAAAATTATCCGTGCTGCAGTTTTTACTTAACAGGGTAAGAAGTCTCACAACACCCGGTTAAAGTCCAACAGATTTATTTGGAATCACAAGCTTACGGAGGTGATGAAGAAGCAGTGCTCCAGAAGAAACAGTGCTCTGAAAGCTTGTGATTCCAAATAAACCTGTTGTACTTTAACCCAGGTTCAACACTGGCATTTCCACATCATTACTTAACAAGGAGATGGGGGTAAATAATGATTATAGAATTGGAGTGGGGGGGGGGAATCATGGGTATATGTTGGGGATCAAGGTGGATTGGCAGGAGGTGGGTGTGGATGCGTGTGCCAGGGAAGGGGTGGGGGATGAGGGGGAGGGGCGAGCCACATAGTTGATATGAGTATTTACCCACCATTGTATTAATCCTTGAGTAAGCTTCTCTTTAGAGTCAGTTTATTTAAATCACTCAACAGAGAACAATTATAACCTAACGTCAAGACCATGACAAAGAATATAGATTTTCCATTAGAGGAAAATAAATGACTGGCTTCTTTAATATTCCACCAGCCTATTTATGGATTCAGACTGTAACAAGTTATTTACATTTTACTTGAAGTGTTTTTATCCTTTCGTGCCACATCGATTGAATTTTGAGTTTGTTACAGTAATTTGGATAAATAATATGGTATTATCTAAGCACCCTTGGGCATTTTCAATTTGTGCACATTTGAAATGTTTTTGCAGCTAGGTGTTGGGGTTTTAGGGGACGGAGCTTCCTGTCTTCCTTTCTCTCTAATAGGATCCACATAACCTCTATTTCCTTCTAATGTTCGCATTTTTTTTTCCTTTAATGGAATGTTAGGGACACTGGCAAAGTCAGTATTTGTTGCCCAACCCTAATTGCCCTTGAACCGAATGGCTGACTGGGCCATTTCAGAGGGCAGTTTCAGAGTCAACCTCATTGCTGTGGGCAATGTAACATGTAAGCCAGACCAGGTAAGGACAGCAGCTTTCCTCCCCTAGTGAATCAGATGGATTTTCATTCATTGAGTGAATAAAGGGATGTGGGAGAAATGAAGCTACGGTGAAGCTATGGGCCTGGTGCAGGAAGGTGGGACTAGAAAGCGCACCTGGTTGTCCTTGGGCTGGCATGGACAAGATGGACCAAATGGCTGCCTTCTGAGCTGCAACTTTTCTATGGTTCTATGGTGTTACAATCCCAGCTGATGCTACTGGGTGGTGAGGGCCAAGAACGGAACCCAGCTCGTTAGATCATAGCTTGGATGAATAGAATCACAGGAATGCTGATTAACCTTCAACAGAAACATAAAACCATTTATTAAATCAGAAAAGGTCAAATGTGATATAGTGCTCTTTTTTCCCATTATAGCTTCACAGTTGTATACAGATTCATAAAAGTACCACAAGTTACAAAATATATCTTATACACTAATGTCCTCAGCAAGTACACAGTCCCTGTAAACCAACAGGCCAACTGTGCTCAGACACTCCACACTCTGAAACCAAGAGACAGATGCTCACTCAGTACTTCTGTGCATTTCCCTATCAAAATGTCCCAGATGTTTGTTGCGTTGTGAGCCAACTGGTCTCATTCTTAGTTCCACATGACTGTTTCTAGACCTGGAATTATAGAATCATACAGCATGGAAGAGACCCTTCAGCCCATCAAGTTTGCATTGGCATGTGAGAAACACCTGATCTTGCACCTAATCCCATTTACTAGCACTTGGCTCATAGCTTTGAATATTATGACGTGACAAGTGCTCATCCAAGTACTTTTTAAAGGATGTGAGGCAATTTTCCTCTACTATTCTCCCAGATAATACTTTCTAGACTGACTCCACCCTCTGGGTAAAAAGTTTTTCCTCACATTCCCCCTAAACCTCCTGCCCCTCACCTTGAGATTATGTCTCCTCATGATTGATCCTTCAAATGAGAGGAACAGCTGCTCCTTCTCCACTCTGTCCATGACCCTCATAATCTTGTACATCTTGATCCAGTCCTCAGTCTTCTCTGCTCCAACCAAAGCAACACAAGCCTACCCAACCTCTCTTCATAACTTAAATGAAGAGACTTCCCTCGCAAAGAATGCACTCAGAATTTTCCCTCAAACACTGCTTTCTCTCAATGCTTTTACCATGGATCCCTCTCCAGGATTTCTGTATCTCCTTTTGTGTTACTCTGCCTTGGATTGCCACATGCATTTAAGCTCCCATGCAATTTCCCAGCCATGCCAACGAAACTATGTTGCTTTACAGACTGTATTAAGATGTCACCTCTGATCTCTGGCTCTGATTTGCCTCTGATCTCTGGCTTCTCATCTAACTGACTGTAAAGTATGTTTCTTTCAGCTGTCTCTTTAATTCCAGACACTTTCTCTGCTTTTTACTCGAATTTTCCTGAACAAGACCTCATTCAACTTCTTGTTCTTTGTTCCTTTGAATTATGTTTTCCTGAAACATACTTATGTCCCCACACACTGATTTTGGGGACTTTCTCTTGTTCTTTTGTGAGGTTTTTCCCCCTGCTGTTCCATTTGTCCGGTTTCTTTGATACCAGCTTACAAGTCCTTACTATTCTAGGATGGCCCCTAGTTGCTAAGCAACAATCCAGTTTTCCTATAGGTGCTGCTCATTTTCATATCATAACCCCGATTACCATGCATGCATCTAAACCAAACTAAAGTAATTTAACCCTTTCAAGTACCAAAACACAAAAAATGAATTTACCTTTTAAAGCTGCACTATATTTCTGATACCCACTAATACCGATTATTTAAATCCACCTCTATTTCCTAACAGCTGTCAGCCATGGTCTTTTCAAATGTAAGACCATATGATGTATTTCTTATTCTTATTTCTCACGTTGCTTACCCTTGGATGCATCAATGTCGCTCCCTGTGGGAGTGGACACTACATTCTCACTACCCTTTGGGTAAAGACATTTCTCCTGAATTCTCATTTAATTTCTTGGTGACCATCTCATATGGTGGTCTCTAGTCTTACTCTTTTTTGCAAGAGGAACCATTTTTTCTGTGTCCAAAATCTTTCAGAATTGCAAAGACTGCCACAAAGTTACCCTTTAACTTTCTCTTGTAAGGAGAAAATAGACTTAGTCTCTTCATAAAGATCTGCTGTGTAAAAGCTTTGATATCAATCAAAGATAAGGCCATCTGCAATTGTATCCTTGTATCATTTACTGTCCAAAACCTCTTCCATGTTCCAATTCTACCCAATCAGATGTGCTGCCTAAAGCAGAGTTGCCAACCACCAACGGTAACTGCTAATAATACGTGGGAAATAGTGGACCACAGCCGAAGATCAGTGAGATGGGATGGGGTCATGGGAAATGGAGCGGGGGGCGCCAAGGGCAGGGTGACTTTCAGCAAGCATCTCTCCGCTCAATGCAGGGTCTCTCGATCAGGAGCTGAGTGCCATATGAGGGATCCCATCCTCTCTCTTACCCCCCACCCCCCAGCCTCTCACCACCACTCCTGTGAGCATGCAATCTTTTAAACTACTCCATTCATGGCTGGCAAATGTCAGCCATGGCATGCTGAGGTCCTGAGCTGTGTATTAATTGTCCACTTTGATTTATTATTGTCACATGGATTAGTACGCAGTGAAAAGTATTGTTGGACAAGGCATACCGTTCATAGAGAAGGAAAAGAAAGGGTACAGAATGTGGTGTTACAATCATAGCTAGGGTGTAGAGAAAGATCAACTTAATGCAAAGTAAATCCATTCAAAAGTGTGACAGCAGCAGGGAAGAAACCGTTCTTGAGTCGGTTGGTATGTTACATCAGACTTTTATTATCTTTTCCCCGATGGAAGAAGGTGGAAGAGAGATTGTCCGGGGTGCATGGAATCCGTGATTATGCTGGCTGCTTTTCCGAGACAGCAGGAAGTGTAGAGGGTCACTGGATGGTAGGCTGGTTTGCGTGATGGACTGAGTTTCGTTCATGACTCTTTCTAGTTTCTTGCAGCCTTGGGCAGAGCAGGAGCCATACCAAGCTGTGATATAACCGGAAAGAATGCTATCTATGGTGCATTTGTAAAAGTTGGTGAGCGTCATAGCCAAATTTCCTTAGTCTTCCGAGAAAGTAGAGGCATTGGTGGGCTTTCTTAACTATAATGTTGGCATGGGGGCTCCAGCACAGGCTTCCTTCCTGTCCCAGGCTTAATTGCTTTGGAGGTAAGAAAGGCTGTGGAACCTCAGTCCACCACCCTCCTGTCTAATTAAATGACCTCCCTCCACCAAACCCACCTTGGGGCAAGGCATTACATTTTGCCCAGTAATTTCTGCACTTGCTAGTTTTCTGAACTGTATCTGCACCTCCACCTTGGTTTCCGAGGCCTCAGTAAAATCATCAGTTGCTCTTACCCTGGTCATTCCCTCAGTTCAGACCTCGTCATCACCTCTTTAAGTTCAAGCGCTTAAGGCTCAAAGCTGATAAAGGGTCATCTGGACTCGAAACATCAGCTCTTGTCTCTCCTTACAGATGCTGCCAGACCTGCTGAGATTTTCCAGCATTTTCTCTTTTGGTTTCAGATTCCAGCATCCGCAGTAATTTGCTTTTACACAAAGTGGGAATTTAGCGTGGCCCATGCACATAACTAACGCATCTTTCAGGCTGTGGGAGGAAACCGGAACACTCGGAGGAAACCCATGCAGACACGGAGAGGACGCTCAGACTGCGTAGGCAGTGACCCAGGCTGGAAATCGAGCCCGGGTCCCTGGTGCTGTGAGACAGCAGTGCTTGCCGTTACGCCACCCTATCTCTTTAACTAAGCTTTTGGCCATCTGCTGCTAACTATCACCCCATGTGGCTTGGTATCTTAGTTTGCTTTGGCATGCTCCTTTGAAGCAGCTTGGTATATTTAACTGTGTTCACAGCACTATATCAGTTGTTAGTTTATACTACAACCATCACTTTACTCTTGCATACTCTTGATTACTTCTTCAAAAAAAATGCTTTATATCTGTTTGCTGTTCTTTAAAACTCATTGTTCATTTTGCTACTGTTGTTAGCATTCATATAAGCTCTGCTTTAAATATTATATTGTCTCTCACACTTTGTTTACCAGCGTTCTTGCACAAATGGAGTTCTTGCCCTTTATGAAATGTAATGGGTCTTGTACTGTGCCAAGTATTACAGGGAACAGCCTCATGCCTCATTTGTAGTCTCATGTATTGCTAATTCTTCTCAGCCTGCTGATGCTAGTTGCTGCCTCAACCTTTGAGGGTGGCAAGATGGTACAGTGGTTGGCACAGCTGCCTCACAGCATCAGGGACCCGGGTTCGATTCCTAGCTTGGGTCACTGTCTGTGTGGAGTTTGCACGTTCTCCCTGTGACCACGTGGGTTCCCTCTGGATGCTTTGGTTTCCTCCCACAGTCTGAAAGACTTGCTGGTTAGGTGCATTGGCCATGCTAAATTCTCCCTCAGTGTACCCGAACAGGCGGCAAAGTGTGTCAGGGGATTTTGACAGTAACTTCACCGCAGTGTTAATGTAAGCCTACTTGTGACACTAATGAATTAAACATAAATATCTTAAAACTTAGTAGACTTAAACTTTCCCAAACTTAAAACCATTGTTGATGACTCACCCTTTTCCCTCTGAAACTCAATGTCAACTTAAATCATGTTATGGTTCCTGTTATCCAAGTGCATCCTTGATGTTAGGTGGTTGACAAGCTTAAGCTGATGACTCATAACTAAATCTACCATGGCCTGTTCTCTTCTTGGTTCAAAAGCTTGTTCCAGCGAGTTGTTTCAAATACACGAAAAATGTTCACTACCATTGGAACTGATGCTGTTCTGCTTCTCCCAGTCCAAGTAAAAATTAAAGCCTGACAGTTTAACCACTGTGTTTTTGCAAATTGCTTCTCTGATCCCGTTAACTGATGTGGTGAGTTATTTTGTCAGTTCTATCAAAAAGTTTGCAGACTTCCAAAGTCTTTCTTATTATTTTCAGTTCCAAACTTTTGCCCTACTCACCATCATAATAGCCTTGGTTTCCATTAGCTGCTTACATTCTTTCAGTTGAATAAAACGGGAGTTACTACATAGCCATGCAATAGTTCCTTATCATATTAGCTGTAATTGGCCAGTTTGGTGTTATTAGCAGGAACTCAGGTGACTCAAGCCATCCAGAATAGGAAGGTACAGAAATTGTTTCCTACTCCATGTTGATTTGCTGTGTCGAAGATGCGGAACGTTGCAAGTGGCCTTTATTAGACCTTGGAAATTCAGCCAGCTCCCGATTTCCATCCATTGACCACCCCAACTGGAATTGCAGCTGTGTGTGGCAAGCAAATGCAGGATACATTTCAACTGTAATCCCTGTAATGATAAATAGCCTATTCACCGTCACTCTCAGGGCACATGCGTGCAAATATTGGCAATTCGTCATGCTACTGGAGGATGGCCATCAGTCATAAGTCAGTTCTTAGGAAGAAATCAATGTCTTCAACAGAAGGAAATGGGAGGAAATTAGCAAACACATAGATTACTGAGCTCCATCAAGAATCCAACATTAGAAACTAGAATGCTGAGTTAGAGACTAGAGTGCTGAATATTAATAAAGGAAACTATGAAGATATGAAGCGTGAGTTGGTCTTGATAGATTGAGGAGAGTCACTTAAAGTGATGACAGTGGATAGGCAATGGCAAACACTCAAGGAACGCATGGCGGAACTGCAGCAATTGTTTATTCCTGTCTTGCATCAAAGCAAAATGAGTAAGAAGGCCAATCCATGGCTTACAAAGGAAATTGGAGATAATATCCAATCCAAGGAAGAAGATTGACCAAGAAAAATAATAGGTCTGAAAATTGGGAGCAGTTTAGAATTCAGCAAAGAAGGACAAAGGGATTCATTAAGAAGGGGAATATATTGTACGAACGTAAGCTTCCAGGGAACGTAAAGACTGACACTAAAAGCTTTTATAGATATGTGAAGAGAAAGAGGTTGGTGAAGACAAATGTAGGTCCCCTACAGACAGAAATGGGGGAATGTATAATAGGGGACAAAGAAATGGCTGAACAACTGAATACATACTTTGGTTCTGTCTTCACAGAAGAGGACACAAATCAGATACCAGAAATGTTGGAGAATGCAAGATTTAGTGAGAGGGGAAAACTGAGGGAGATCAATATTAATGGAGAACTAGTTCTGGGAAAATTGATGGGATTGAAGGCGAATAACTCCCCAGGGCCCGATAATCTACACCCCAGAGTACTTAAGGAAGTGGCTTTAGAAATGGTGGACGCATTGGTGGTCATCTCCCAGGATTCTATAGACTCTGGAACAGTCCCTGCAGATTGGAGGGTAGCGAATGTCACTCCAATATTCAAAAAGGAAGGTAGAGAGAAGACAGAGGAATTATAGACCAGTAAGCCTAACATCAATAGTAGGGAGAATTCTCAAAACCATTATATAGGAGTTTATAGCAGAGCTTTTAGAAAGCAGTGGCAGGACCAGACAGAGTCAGCATGGATTTATGAAATGGAAATCATGCTTGACAACCCTGTTGGAATTCTTTGAAGATGTAACTAGCAGAGTTGACAAAGGGGGAGCCAGTCGTTGTGGTTTATTTGGACTTTCAAAAAGTGTTTGACAAAGTCCCACACAAGAGATTATCATGCAAGGTTAAAGCGTATGGGATTGGGGGAAATGTATTGAGATGGATAGAAAACTGATTGGCAGACAGGAAACAAAGAGTAAGAATTAATGGGTCCTTTTCAAATTGGCAGTAACTAATGGGGTGCCACAGGAATTGGTGCTGGGACCTCAGCTATTCACAATATATAGTAATGATTTGGATGTATATGTAACATCTCAAACTTTGCAGATGATACCAACTTAGGTGGGAAGGTGACAAGGATGCAGAGACCCTTCAGCATCATCTGGATAGATTGGGTGAGTGAGCAAATCAGTGGCAGATGCAGTATAATTTGGATAATTTGAGATTATTCACTTTGGAAGCAAAAACAAGAAGATAGATTACTATCTGAATGGCTGTAAATTGGGAGAGGGGAGTGTGTATCGGAACCTGGGTGACCTTGTACACCAATCATTGAAAGTAAGCGTACAGGTGCAGCAGGCGATAAAGAAGGCAAATGGTATGTTGACCTTCATTGCGAGAGGTTTTGGGTACAGGAACAGGGATGTGTTGTTGCAATAATACAGGGCTTTGGTGAGGCCACACCTGGAATATTGTCCGCAGTTTTGGTCTCTTTTTCTGAGGAAGGGTGTTCTTACTCTCGAGGGTGTGCAGTGAAGGTTTACCAGGCTGATTCCGGGGATGGCAGGACTGATATATGAGGAGAGATTGACTAGGTTAGGATTGTTTTCACTGGAGTTCAGACGAATGAGGGGGGAATATCGTGGAGACTTATAAAATTCTAACAGGACTAGACAGGGTAGATGCAAGGGGAATGTTCCTGATGGTGGGAGAGTCCAGAATCTGGAGTCACAGTCTGAGGATTCAGGGCAGACCATTTAGGACAGAGGTGAGGAAACATTTCTTCACCCAACAAGTGGTGAGCCTGTGGAATTCAGTACCACAGGATGTAGATGATCCCAAAACGTTGAATGTGTTCAATGAGGTAGCACTTGGGGTGATCTAAAGTTATGGGGAGAAAGCAGGATCAGACTATTGAGTTGGATGATCATCCAATGAATGATGGAGCAAGCTTGAAGGGCCAAATGCCCATCTCCTGCTCCTACCTTCTATGTTTCTATTTGAATTCTGATGAATATCAAAGGGATTATCTGAAGATTGCACCTTTCAGATGTTAAATCAAGTCTGACTTGGCCCTTAAGTTGGTTGTGACGTGTCCCATGACACCTCTTTGAAGAAGCACAGTTCCTAATGCATCATGGCCAATATTCATCCCTAAACCTATACCATAAACTAACAGGCCAGTCATCTCCCTAGTGTTTGCAATGCACAAATTGGCTGCTACATTTTCTTGTGAAGCAACAGTGAGTACACTTCATTGCTATAGTCTGCTTTGGCATTTCCTGAGGTCCTGAAAGACACGGGCCATGATTTTCCAGCCTTTCCCATCAGCAGAATCTCCTCATCCCACCGAAGGCAATAGCCATTTGTGTTACTTGTCGACCGTGTTGCTGTGGAAGCTGCCTCGAGGGCGGGTGTCACAATCGGCAGGGTCTCGCTTTCGGCAGGACTGGTAAATCCTGCCGGCAGCAAGAGCCGGAGAAACCTAGCCACCATTTCAATGCAAGCTCTTTATGTGGAAGCAGATGATTAGGATGAATACTGGCAGCTAGTATCTGAATTTATTGCTTTGAATTAATCATTTAAATCTTACTGCATAATGTATTTCAGTAATTGGGCTAAATGGACTAAATAATTTGATGAAGAAGTGCGTTCACGAGGTATTAGATCAGGAACCTAACAGCTATTTTTATTTTGTGCTCACGGGATCTGAAAGCACCCCTCTGCAGTCATGTGCACTGTGTTTGCATCAAACAGCAAGCCAAAACTTTCACTCAGTTGCATGGCTGAAGCAGGGATGGTTAAGAAGCGTGACATGATGTGACATTTGCGTAGGAGCCTTCAGCATATTAGCAGCCAGGAGCTTGTTCTGATAGCGATCTATGTTGGAATGGATGATGACAAAGCAATGTTATTTTCCTCCCATGGCTGCATGCTAAACGAGTGCCAAAACAGCACCACACAAAAGCTGAGTTACTGAGCAAGGTCAGTAACTTCTCTCCAGATGAGAATAATCAAGCTAAGATATTAGGAATCTCTCACCTACTTTTCTGTTCGGAGATCACAAATGTACATTCACCCATTAATAAAATGCAACAACAGTGCTCATGTTTTTGTGCACGTTCCCGGGTTAAGGTGTGAAAGAATAAATTCATTCTTTATCCCTTTTCAAATCCAAAAGGCTTGCTGCTGGGTTATTTAAAATTGCCTCACTAACACATAAGAATTAATGATATTGGGGCAAAAAAAGGCTTGGAATTGTCCATACATTTCTAAAAGCGCTACTTGTTCTGTCTAACGAAAATGAATGCGAGAGAACTCACTCACAGATTGGAGAACGTTGAGGAGGATGAGGGAGATCAGATTGCTTTTTAAAGAATGGAACGACTCGTGATAATAGGAGAGTATTGCTGGCACTTTCCCGTAAGGTGGCACTTTCCCATAAAGTAACAGCAGACACATGTATTTTGCACCTTCAGATTAATCTCAGCAAACAAGGAAAGGCCATCGATGTCTTTTTACAGAAAAATATCAAGGCCATAATATTTTTAAATTTATTTACAGAATGTGGGTGTCGCTGGCTAGGCCAACATTTATTGCCCATCCCTAGTTCAGAAGGTGGTGGTGAGCTGCCTTCTTGAACCACAAGTAGTCCTTGAGGTGTAGGTACACCCACAGTACTGTTGGGAGAGATTCCAAGATTTTGACGCAGTGATAGTGAAGGAACAGCGATTATATTTCCAAGTCAGAATGGTGCTTGATTTGAAGGGTAACCTCCGGGTGATGGTGTTCCCAGATATCTGCTGCTCATGCCCTTTCAGATGGTAGTGGTCGTGGGTTTGGGTGAGCCTTGGTGAATTCCTGCAATGCGTCTTGTGGATGATGCACACAGCCACCACAGTTCGTCAGTGGTGGAGGGATTAAATGTGGAGAGAGGAATGGAAGGGCTAGCAATGAAGAAGGCCGTTTTGCCCTGGATGGTGTGGAGCTTCCTGACTGTTGTCTAAGTTTCACTCATACAGGCAAGTGGAGAGTATTCCATCATACTCCTGAGTTGCGCCTTGTCGATGTTGAGAGGCGTTGAGGAGTCAGATGGTGAGTTACTCATAGAATTATAGATTCCCTGCAGCGCAGAAGGAGGTCATTCAGCCCATCGAGTCTGCACTGACCAACATCCAACTCAACCCCTATCCCCATAGCCCAACCTATTTACCCTGCTAATCCTCCTGACACTAAGGGGAAATTTAGTGTGGCCAGTCAACCCAATCCGCACATCTTTGGACTCACCGCAGGACTTCTGGCCTTTGACCTGCTACAATATTTATGTGTTTAGTCCAGTTCAGCTTCAGGTCAGTGGTAACCCAAGGTTTAATAGAGATGGAATATCTTTTTTAAATAGTTGAAAAGTTGGGAGAGAATAAATCATCCCCCAGTAGCATTCATTAATGGAAAGCCTATTGAAAATATCATTTATATTGCTAGTCCCATTCAGTTTCTGGTCATTGGTAACCTCCAGGATGTTGATAGGGGCGATTCAGTGATGGTAATGCCATTGAATGTCGAGGGGCAATGGTTAGATCTTCTCTTGTTGGAGATGATCAGTGCTTGGCATCTATGTGGTGCAAATATTACTTACCAAAATCCTTAAAGTGCAGAAGAAGGCCATTCGGCCCATCGAGCTTGCACCGACAACAATCCCACCCAGGCCCTATCCCCATAACCTCCGCTAACCCCCATGACACTAAAGGTCAATATAGCTTGGCCAATCAACCTAAACTGCATATCTTTAGACTGTGGGAGGAAACTGGAATACCCAGAGGAAACTCGTGCAGACGTGGGGAGAAAGTGCAAACTCCACACGGACAGTGACCTGAGTCCGGAATTGAACCCAGGTCCCTGGCGCTGTGAGGCAGCAGTGCTAACCACTCTGCCGTCTGCTGCCCCACTGTGCTGTCCCAACCATTTGTCAACCCAAGTTTGGATATTGTCCAGGTCTTGCAACATTTAGACATGGACATGCTTCAGCATCTGAGGAGTTGTCAACGGTGCTGTACGTTGTGCAGTCATCAGCCAACATCCCCACTTCTGATCTTATGATGGAAGGAGGGTTATTGACAAAACAGCTGAAGGTGGTTGGGCTGACGACACTAGCCTGAGGAACTCCTGAGCTGAAGGTTTATAATCTGAAGTTATTGAACTCAAAGTTGAGTCCAGAAGATTGTAACGTGCCTAATCAGAAGATGAGGTGTTGTTCCTCCAGTTTGCATTGGATTTCATTGGAGCATTGCAACAAGTCAAAGCTGGACATGTAGGCACGAGAACAAGGTGCTGAAGTCAAATGGCAAACAACAGGAAGGTTGCGGTCATGCTTGTGGTTGGAGTGAGGGTGTTCCGCAAAGTGGTCATCCAGTCTGCATTTAGTCTCCCCAGTGTCGGGAAGACGGCATTTGGAGTACCGAACACAGGAGACCAAATTGAAGGAGGTGCGAGTGAAATGTTGCTTTACCTGAAAGGAATGTTTGGGGCCTTGGACGGTGAGGATGGAGGAGGTGAAGGAACAGATTTGCGATTGCATGGGAACGTGCTGTAAGAAAGGGATGAAAGGTTCAGAGAAATGGAGGAGTGGACCAAGATATCACGAAGGGAGTGATTCCTGAGGATTGCTGACAGGGGGATGTGAGGGAAAAATGTGTTTAGTGGTGGAATCAGCTGGAGTTGGCGGAAATGGTGGAGGGTGATCCTTTGAATGCGGAAACTAGTGGGGTGGAAAGTGAGGACAAGGGGAACCCTACCATGAGGGAGGCAGGGTGGAGGGGGGCAGCACGATGGCATAGCGGTTAGCACTGCTGCCTCACAGTGCCGGGGACCCGGGTTCGATCCCTGGCTTGGGTCATGTGTGTGTGGGATCTGCACATTCTCCCCATGTTTGCGTGAGTTTCCTCCGGGTGCTCTGGTTTTCTCCCACAGTCTGAAAGATGTGCAAGTTCAATGCATTGGCCACGCTAAAAAAAATCTCCCTCAGTGTGCCATAATAGGCACCGGCGTGTGACGACTCAGGAATTTTCACAGTAACTTCATTGCAGTGTTAATGTAAGCTTTCTTGTGACACTAATAAATGAACTTTGAACTGAAGTAGCGAGGGCAGAGGTGTGGGGGTTGGGTTGGGCATGATTAAGAGCCCTGTCATCTATAATAGGAGGGAAACCTTGGTTGAGGAAAAAGGCAGATGTGTCAGAAGTGCTGTTTTCAAAGTTGACATCATCAGAACGGATGTGATGGAGACGGAGAACCTTGGAGAATGCAGGCGTGAGATGCTATAGCAAGGTAGCTGTGGGAGTCAGTGGGTTTGTAATGAGTATTAATGGTCAATATTCATACCAGAAGTGGAGACAGATCAAGGAAGCAAAGGGTAGTGTCGCAGATAGAAGTGTAAGCCTTCCTGTGCTTGTCAAGGCCATGTGTAATTTTTATTTTGCCTTTGAGTTAGTTATTTTGTGGAACGTTGATTCTTGAAGGACTTTCCATTTTGAGGCCAGTTTTTCTGGTTGTTCAGGCTTTTATTTTTGTTTTGTTGCTGTGAAAACGCACTCACCAATTAATCAGTTAATTGGAACAATGAATTCAGATTCGAGCTGAGTTCTAATCTGCATTGCCTGTTTGCATTTAATTTTATGATTCTGCAGAGACAACATTGTGTGATTAGGTTCGTAAAAGGATTTTCTTTCCTCCCTCGTTCTACAGTTTCCGTTCTTCTGGATACTAGGTTGGGTGGTAGGTGGGAAAGTCGGTGTGATTCCCACTGAGACAGTGCAGCGGTTGAACACAAACGATTTTCCACTTTTCAGCTCATTAATTTTACGTCAACATGGAGCTCAGTGAATCTCGTGGTGGAACAGACAGATAGTCACCCATCCCATTCTTACCTCCTGGTTCCCTATTTAAAGGGTACCTGAGTAAACATTCTCCCAATTGAGCCCCGAATCTTCACTTTCCACTTCTTTACTCCTCTATGCAGCGACAGGACATTTTGGAGAAGCTGGCAATTGTGAGAAACTATCTCTCAGAACATATGAGGACACCTCCAGCACTGCCTTTCGCTCAGTTCTGGTTAGGTTGATTAGCCATGCTAAATTAACACTAGTGTCAGGGGGATTAGCGGGGTAAATATGTGGGGCTGCAGGAATAGGACCTGGGTGGGATAGTGGTCAATGGACCGAATGGCCTCCTTCTGCACTATAGGGATTGTATGAATCATATGGCGAGGTTGAGTGGTGCCCCATGTGTTAGAACATAAGAACATAAGAAATAGGAGCAGGAGTAGGCCATCCAGCCCTTCGAGCCTGCCCCGCCATTCAATAAGATCATGGCTGATCTGTCGCTGCTCATTTCCACTTTCCCGCCCTCTCCCCATAACCCTTAATCCCCTCTCTTATCAAAAACCCATCAACCCGCGTCTTAAAAATATTTAGCGAGGCAGCCTCCACCACTTCAACGGGCAGAGAATTCCAGAGATTCACCACCCTTTGAGTGAAGAAGTTCCTCCTCAACTCCGTTCTAAACCGCCCCCCCTTTATCTTGAGGCTGTGCCCCCTAGTCCTATTGTCATTTTTGAGCGGGAAGAGTCTTTCCACCTCTATCCTATCCATCCCATTCATCATCTTATACGTCTCAATGAGATCTCCTTATGTTCATCACCCTTATGAAACAGGTGCTGCAGGGCACACTTCCGGCTGTGTTGGACCCTTTAAATTTCTCAGGACGGACTTACAGCTAGTATTTGCCTTGTTTGTCTGCCTCTATTTCTGTGAGACCTTGATGCCTTCCTATAGCAGGAATAATGTGCTTTCTGTTCCAATTCAACTTGTAGTCAGTCTCTCAATGCTGGATCCCATCTGCCTTTGTGCCTCACTAAACATTTTTCAAATCATGAGAAGGTTCTTCTGTTAACTGCCTGTTATCAAGTGTTATTGCTGGATAGCATGTCTTAAGGGTGGCACAGTGATTAGCACTGCTGCCTCACAGTGCCAGGGACTCGGGTTTGATTCCCGGCTTGGGTCACTGTCTGTGAGGAATCTGCATGTTCTCCCCGTGTCTGCACGGGTTTCCTCCGGTTGCTCTGGTTTCTTCCCACAGTCTGAAAGACGTGCTGGTTAGGCCATGCTAAATTTTCCCTCGATATACCTGAACAGGTGCCAGAGTAACTTCATTGCAGTGTTAATGTAAAACTACTTGTGATAATAATAAATAAACATAAACTTGTGGTTTCCCCTGCTGCCCCCCCGCCAACCAATGGCAGTCTCTTTGCTCCATGTACCAGGAGCTTCAAACAGTGAATGAAATAATGTGGCACATTGTGACAGGGAATGGGAGGATTGGAAACAAGAGCGATGGTCTCTACAGCTTGTGGATTACTTCACAAACCTAATCGCTTTCAACTGAGTCCCTGGCCCCACAGCAACTGTTGTGGCTCTCTACCATTGCTGCACTATTTATCTGAATCTTCCATCACCCTCGGAAGAGGGAAGGGGTAGGGCATGTAAGGGGTAGGGTGGCTGAGGGAAATGGGTAAGGATGTAATAGTTAACACTGCTGCCTTACAGCGCCAGAGACCGAGGTTCAATTCCGGCCTCGGGTCACTATCTATGTGGAGTTTGCACATTCTCCCTGTGTCTGCGTGGGTTTCCTCTGGGTGCTCCGGTTTCCTCCCACAGTCCAGAGATGTGTTGATTAGCCATGCTAAACTGCCCCTTTGTATCAGGGGGTTAGCGCGGTAAATAAGTGGGGCTGTGGAGATAGGGGCTGGGTGGGATTATGGTTGGCGCAGAATCAATGGGCCAAATAGCCTCCTCCTGCACTGTAATATTTCTATGATTCTTTCCACGGCAGGAGGATAGAGTGGCAGGGTGATGGGTGGGTGAGGCAATAGATGGGTGAGGTGGTAGGGTGACCGCTGGGTAGTGCACCTGTTGTGTTGGGTTGAGTTGGGGGTAGTGGCAGTGAGACAGAGTGGCCGATGGTTTGGGTGGCATGTGAATGAAGTTATTGGAGCAGGTGGGTAGGGAGGCAACTGAGTCGGATGGCAGCTGGATGAGGTGGTAAGTCGATAGGCCGATTGTCTGTAAGGTGGCAGACGGGCAGGGTGACAGGTAACTGAGGTGGGGGGGGTGGTAGGTGGACAAATGGGTAAGGGGCTTGGGGGTGATCGAGAAAGAAGGATTTGTTATGTGGGGCTAGTCAGAACCTTTTGGGGGGAGTCAGAGGTCAGGGGAGAATCCAGTGGTAGGTTCGGGTCAGGAGATGTCAGGTTGTGTAAGGGGAACAGCAGGTGAAGTCAGATCAGGGTTTGTTAAGTAGCAGGGGCTAGTCAGGTCAGGTTGGGAGGGGGGGGGTGATGGTTTTGGGTAGTGGGGTCAGGTGAAGGAGTGGAGTCAGGTGGTATGGCTGGGTTGGGGGTTGTCAGGCATCCAGAGGCAGAGCAGTGTTGGAGTGGGATGTGGAGGAGCTGCGGAGGGGTTGAGAACCAGTCTGGTCAGGTTGTCAAGGAGATGGCAGAGAAGACGAGGCAGAGAGTTAAGGGGGATGAAGCTAGTCAGGTCGAGTTGATGGGGGAATCAAGGGGTCAGAGTGAGTGACGAGATGGAGGTCAGTTGTGTAATTACTTAGGAGTTAGGCTATATTTTTGCTAACATTTCTTGGGTGACTATTCAGGCACTTAAGTCAAAACTGCCCAATTCTCAACTTGGCTTTGGAGACTTTTCCAGATGGCCCCAAGGAGCAAGAAAATTGCTTATCAGAACTTCAGACTTTCTAGACAGTTTTGAAGGAGTCAGTGTGTTGGGGCTTCCGCAGGATCTTTTGGGGCGTACCTGTTCACTGACCATCCAAAGACCAGAATATCTGGACCATTGTTTCCTCGTGGAGTTTGAACCATTAAGATGGGCAGAGCCACCAGGATTGATATAAACTATTTTAATAGCACCGCCATTACTGAGAGCCATTTGAAGCAAATCTTTGTTTTAACGATGATAAAATTTGCTCAACGTTATTGCAAATATCAGAGATAAATTTCGTCCTGCCAATTGCCAGGCACAATTTTGGTGGGATACTGGGAAAAACCTTGGAGACATCTTCTATTGAGAAAACCCAAAGTTTGCTTTCAGTCTTGAGAAAGACTGAAGTCTGAAGACTCTCACTGTCACCATTAATACCCCATTGAAAAAATTACATTCAGCAGATACTAAAATTAACATCCCTTCCTTTTTGACAGTTTGGATATTTTTAGTATTTTGGCTTCAAGACTAACTGCTGATGGCATCATCAGGAGTGCCAGTTTGATGTACCGAGACCAACAGCATAAAGGAATTGAAATAGAGCTTCAGTTGAGGTGCAGTCATTCACTGCAGCCATTTCAGTTTCAAGTATGTGTGTGTCCGTTAATGCATCGTTCCAACCATGTCAGCCTGAATAACGACAAGCTATCACCCCAACAATGCCGTTAATATCCATGGAAATAAAGGGAAAGACAGAAATAAGAAAATGAACCATTTTCCTTGTCAATTTCCTGCCCTTCTGTCCTGAAGGCAGTGACTCATCTGAAGCTGTGACTCCCATGCTTGGTAGCCCTTTCATACTTCCCCAGCAGGGGGAGGCAGAGGCGAGGTGGTATTGTCACTGAGCTAACAATCTAGAACTCAGGATATCGTTCTGGGGACCCAGGTTCGAATCCCATCACGGATGATGGTGAGATTTGAATTCAGTAAAAATCTAGAATTAAAAGTCTGATAATGACCATGAAGTGCGGATGTCATTCTCCAAGGCGGCCTTCACGACACACAACGCAGAGTCACTGTGCAGAAATTGATAGCCAAGTTCCGCACACATGAGTACGGCCTCAACTGGGATCTTGGGTTCACGTCACATTATCTATAACCCTCACGACTTGCCTGGGCTTGCAAATTCTCACTAACTCTCCTGGCTGGAGACAATACATATTTCTGTAACCTGGGCTTAACCCTCTCTCCACTCACATTGTCTGTAACTTTAAGACTTGATTACCTGTAAAGACTCACATTCCAACCATTATTTTGTAAATTGAGATTGTGTCTTTATGTGTCCTGTTTGTGAACTGAAATCCCACTTACCTGATGAAGGGGCAGTGCTTCAAAAACTAGTGGCTTTTGCTACCAAATAAACCTGTTGGACTTTAACATGGTGTTGTGAGATTTCTTACTGTGATGATCATGAAACCATTGTTGATTGTTCCAAATAAAAATCTGGTTCACTAATGTCCTAGGGAAGGAAAGCTGTCGTCTGGCCTACATATGACTCCAGACACACCACAATGTAGTCGATTTTCAATGCCCTCTGAAAAAGACAGCAATTCGGGTAATAAATGCTGGCCCAGCCAGCGACAGCCATATCCTGTAAATGAGCGTTAATGCACTGTGGGTGAGGGCGAGGGAGTGTGACAGTAAACCCTGATCTCATACCCAATCAATATCCCAGCATAACCGCAATTCCCAACAGTGAGAGCTGAGCAATAGTGAGAAGCTGGAATTGAGACTAATATTCCCATTGCCCCACCAGCTCCTAACCTGCTACTGTGTCCCTGCTACTGTCTTGACTGAAAGTGGTGAACAAGAGGAGGTGGACTTCCCATTGTTGTCAATCAGCTTACCTGCATCGCATTCAACTGGCTTGATTTGATTTGATTTATTATTGTCACATGTGTTGATACAGGAAGAAGTCTCACAACACCAGGTTAAAGTCCAACAGGTTTATTTGGTAACAAAAGCCACTAGCTTTCGGGGCGCTGCTCCTTCGTCAGGCAAGTCACTTACCTGACGAAGCTAATGGCTTTTGCTACCAAATAAACCTGTTGGACTTTAACCTGGTGTTGTGAGACTTCTTACTGTGTTTACCCCAGTCCAACGCTGGCATCTCCACATCACGACATGTATTGAGATAAAGTGAAAGTCTGTCCTTGGCCTTTTGCAATGTTCTAGCGAACCCCAGTGTAAACTGGAGGAACAGCACCTCACCTTCCAGTTGGGCTCTTTACAGCCTTCCGATTCTTCAGGCCAACTGTCACATTCCTCAGCCAGTCCTTTACCAAACTGTACCTTTGTTTTGCAACTCACGCATTCTGATCACTTAATGGACACTTCCAACACCTTTGCAGCCTTCTGCATCCTCATTTACATTTTCTTTGTCCAATTATTCCACCACCCCTCTCTACCCTGATAGCATAAATCTCTGCTGACTCTCAGCTCTGACGAAGGGTCACCCAGACTCGAGATATTGCCTCTATTCTCTCTCCACAGATACAGTCAGACCTGCTGAGATTTTTCAGCACTTTCTGCTCTTGTTTCGGATTCCAGAGTCCGCAGCATTTTACTTTTCTCTTAGGTTGATATTCGGAGTGGTTTTAAGGGGGGATTGTGGAGCTTAGCACCTAGGCAGACAGTTTCAAAATTTGGAAACCAGTGTAGAGCAGCAAGCAGAGGGATAATGAATGAATGAGACTTGGTATGAGTTTGGAAAAGGACAGCAGAGCTTTGGCTGAGTTTCACTTTACAGAGTAATAGAGGGGAGGCTGGCACTAACTGCTCCCAGCAACACATTCTCTTCAAATTGTTATTGTGTTGAAGTGATTTCAGAGGTTTGTAGATCCCATTGATTCTTCCTGTTTTTCAATCAGAAAGAGAAATGGGGCTAATTCTAGAGTGATAGAAATTCTGAGATTATAATGTCTAATATATATAATATACAATATAAAGTATGGTCTTGCGTTTATACAGGATCTTTCACAAGCTCAGGTGGCCACAATGCACTTTACAACCAATGAAATGCCTTTGAACTATCGTCATTGCTGTAACATGGTAGCCAATGTGTGCACATTCAGGTTCCACAAACCACAAAGTTTGACTGGATAATCTGTATTTATCATGACATTAGCCAGGACACCAGGGAGATGAATCATGCCATGACGCCTTTTATAGTTGCCAGAGAAGGTTAATATCCCCTCTAAACGGTGGTGACTCTGACAGTGCAGCACTCCATTGCTACACTGAAGTGTCAAACTGGATAATGTTGGCAAGTCTCTGGAGCTGGACTTGAACCCACTACTCTGCTGGCAGAGAGACAAAAGTGCTGCTGCCACCATAATAAGGTGAACACAATAATCTTCCATTAATATGGCAAATTCGTCATTGTTTCTCCAACTGAACCATGTGAGGGAAGTAAAGTTTATTTATTAGTGTCACAAGTAAACTTACATTAACACTGCAGTGAAGTTTCTGTGAAAATCTCTAGTCACCATGCTGGGGTGCCTGTTTGGGTCAGTGCACCTAACCATCATGTCTTTCCGACTATGGGAGGAAACTGGAGCACCTGGAGGAAATCCATGCAGACATGGGGAGAAGGTGCAAACTCCACACGGAGAGTGACTCAAGCCGGGAATTGAACCCGAGTCCTTGGCACTAGTGCTAACCACTGTGCTGCCCAGTGAGCTCCTTTATCAACATTGTTTTAGTGTTGATTCATAGAACAGGGCATGCTTTGGGGAATGGAAAGCACTTCTGTTTCATTCCAGCCTACATAGATGTAATGGGAGCCATCTCCCTGTGCTGGCTGTAAGAACCATAAAATCATCGAATCCCTACAGTGCAGAAGGAGGCCATTTGGCCCATCGAGTCTGCACTGACTCTCCGACAGAGCATCTTAGCCCAGGCTCTGTTGCTATAAGTCCGCACATTTGCCCCCTACTTCCCCTAACCTACCCATCTTGCGACACTAAGGCACAATTTAGCATGGTCAATCAACCTAACATCTTTGGAGTGCGAGAGGAAACTGGAGCACCCGGAGGAAGCTCATGCAGACGCGGGGAGAATATGCAAACTCCACACAAACAGTGAACCAAGGCCGGGAGTGAACTTGGGTCACTAGTGCTGTGGATCCAGTGTGAAAATGCATTTGCGCAGTCCCAACCCTGTCCTTAGTGAGCATTGATCTAACCACAGCCCAGAGTCAGCTACATCATATTGTTCATCTGATTCAGAGACAATGAGGATAACTAGAATGGGAAAAAGAATTGTACCATTTGATTCTGTGAAGTTTGAGCATAAAGTGAGAACAGAGTGAAAAAGAAAGCTTTATTCTGAGAGGCAGAGATAGAGTGGACATGGATAGAATGTTTCCACTAGTGGGAGAGACTAGAACTCAAGGGCACAACTTCAGTGTGAAGGAACGTTCCTTTAAAACAGAAACGAGGAGGAATTTCGTCAGCCAGAGAGTGGTGAATCTGTGGAAGTCATTGCCACAGAGAGCTGTGGAGACCAGGTCATTGAGTGTCTTTAAGACAGAGATGGATAGATTCTTGATCAATAGGGGGTTACAGGGAGAATGCAGGAGAATGGGGATGAGAATCATATCAGCAATGATTGAGTGATGGGGCAGACTCGATCAGCCAAACAGCCTAATTCAGCTCCTATGTCGCATCATATTATGGTCTATTTTGGACCAGACTTCAGTATACTTGGTCTGGGAACACTTGATGCTGCTACGGCATGGGGACAAAATTAAAAGATCCCAATCTCCACAATTAACATGTCTCACCTTGGTGAACACAAAAAGAAAGACACAAAAAGAACAATGATATATTCCCTTGTGAAAGTTCAAATGAACTATTGTGCCATTTTTCTAATGAAGCTGACTCTTGCTTCCAGGTAACCGAGCTGCACAGTATCAGGAACATAAGCAGGCTGCCCCGTGAGACAAAGAAACATGCTGTGGCCATTATCTTTCACGATGAAACATCAAAGACATTTGCCTGTGAGTCAGGTAAGCAATTACATGTGCATCTACAGTTTGAGGAAATTCAGGCTGGTTCGGCAATGTAAACCTGTCCATATTAGCAAGAAAATCTTCAAAACCAAAGGCTAGAAAAGCTGAAAACATTCCGACTGTCAAATCATTGGAAGTAGATATTTCTAGCATGGGCAAGTTGGAGCTATTGATTTCACAGGCATGGTGGCCCTTGTTTAACATTAAGCAACAATTAGTATCGCTCTCCTTGAATAGCAAAGTCTTGTCATTCTCTTGACATTGTTGTAAATTATGCCTTTGGGGTATAATTAATGCATTTTGTAATGTGGTTTGTTATGTGGGCTATGTCATTTACATAGTGTTGCCAGTGGCACCAGCTATCTCACAACTGGCATCATCACGGAGTGCAAGCTAGAAATGTAATGATTTATCGGTTGGCATGATGGGATTGAGCAGAGTGTAGCTGTGTGGTTCCAATGTTGTGGAAAGGAAGGGAACCTGCAGTGATAATTATCTTTGGAAGGCATGTTGCATCACATTTGTTGGTTAAGTCGTTTCACACTCGCTGGCTAATCAATATAGCTTCTTTGCAAATAGTCATTTTGAACTGTAAGACAGATTTAATAACAGGGAGATGTTGATTAATTATTCGCAGGATAACAGTCAGCATAGGGTTCCTACTAACAGCTGTCATTAATGAGCGTTATTTTCATGGTGGCACAGTGGTTAGCACTGCTGCCTCACAACACCAGGGACCTGGGTTCGATTCCCAGATGGGTCACTGTCTTTGTAGTGTCTGCACGTTCTCCCTGTGCCTGTGTGGGTTTCCTCCAGATGTTCTGGTTAGGTGCATCAGCCATGCTAAATTCTCCCTCAGTGTACCCGAACAGGTGCCGGAGTGTGGCGACGAGGGGATTTACACAGTGACTTCATTGCAGTGTTAATGTAAGCCTACTTGTGACTCTAATAAATAAACTTCAAACTTAAAAATATTCAGTGAGATTTCTGGCCTATTTAAGTGTATATTTTTTTCACCTGCTTAGCTGCATGTCATCAACTGCAAAAATACATTTCAGAAAGAATTCTGTTCTTGTTTTTCCCCACGTTGGTTTCTTTTTCTTGTTGATTCATTGCAATTGTATTCTCCATAATCACACCTTTTGTCCCTTTTTAATGCCAGCTTTTCATTTATTCCATCTGTCCATTTTTCTTTTTGCCAAAAAGGTAAGAAAGTTTTTTGAAATATATGCTCAAGAAAAGGGATAAACTCACTGGAATGCATGGATTTTAGGGGACTGTGATTGTAAGGAGTATAATTTCATTCGTAGCAAAAGTAAAGTAGCAGCAAAACATGTTGTTGCTGTAATCATCATCCTTTAAGGCTTCTCAAGGTGCTAATGAGCCATGTAACAAATGTTAAATTATACAGAGTGTACTTTGTTGAAAAAATATGCCTGACTATTGGTGGGGAAAATGTTCATTTTGTGACAAGAACACAGATGCTGATGAACACGATGAGACGGCAACGCATGCGCGTGTTTGGTGGGGGAAAATATTGGCTTATTGTACAAAGGGAACATTAAACTGCCAATGCATCATTATAAACAAAGTTCAAGAGCGTTAAAAAATAGACAAAGGACTGCAGATTGTTCACAATTTTAGTATTGTGAAATGCACTTCCAACACCATCTCTCCATCACCAAGACTCTTCCTTCCCCATAACATTGTTTATCTCCATCCCTGCCTCTGCCTAAGCACATCTGCAGCTTAAACAGTCATCCCTGCTCTTGTTATCTCCAGATTCACCTATTTCGGCACTCTCCTAGCCAGCCCCTCATCCTTCATTAATGTTATATATCTAAGTGGTTGCATGATGCTTTAGGAGCCGGTCACATGATTTGGTGGTGCCATTGGGGTGTTTCAAAGGCTCCTGCTTTAATTCCATTTTTCCACTCTGTTTGGGCAATAGCCCCTACAATAAATCTGTTATTGTTATTTTGAATCTAAGTGTGCAGATCATGGGTACAATTCTCCAGCCATTCACACCAATGGAATTCCCTGATCCCTCTGACGGTGCTCCCTGCCCATCAGCTACCAGGCCGCCTCTCACTGCTGAGAAAATCATCGCAGGGAGGCAGAGAGTCTCACCCTACATCTTTTTCTTTTTGTTTGAGACCACAACCTCTAACATAGTTAGGACAGTACAATTAACTAGAACTCAGCCAAAACGCTCTCGTCCACAACTTGACTGGCATCAAGTCTTCTTCATCCATTACCCCTGTATGTTGCCTCCTAGTTCATTAATGCTCCCATATTAAAATCCTCATGATGATGATACAATCCCTACATGATGTCATCCTCCGTATCCATGAAACATTCTTCAACGTGCAAACCTTTGAAATCTCTGTACTCCACCAATTCTGCTCTTGTGTATCTGTACTTTTCCTAGAATCATAGAATCCCTACAGTGCAGAAGGAGGCCATTCGGCCCATCAAATCTGCACTGACACAAACCCACACTGGCGCTGTGAGGCAACAATACTAATCACTGTGCCGCCCTCATCGCTTTTCATGGCCTTCATTTCATGCTTCCAACTCCCTAGGCCCCAGGCACTTGAATTTTAGAATTAGAACTTAGAATGCTTACAGTACAGAAAGAGGCCATTAGGCCCATCGAGTCTGCACCGACCACAATCCCACCCAGGCCCTACCCCCATATCCCCACATATTTTACCCACTAATCCCTCTAACCTATACATCTCAGGACACTAAGGGCAATTGTAGCATGGCCAATCAACCTAACCCGCACATTTTTGGACTGTGGGAGGAAACTGGAGCACCCGGAGGAAACCCATGCAGACACGAGGAGAATGTGCAAACTCCACACAGACAGTGACCCAAGCCGGGTATCGAACCCAGGTCCCTGGAGCTGTGAAGCAGCACTCTTTGGGTGGAATTATTCCATCCTGCCCACTATGGGAATTAAAGTTTAAAGTTTATTAGTCACAAGTAAGGCTTACATTAACACTGCAATGTAGTTACTGAATTGTAGCAGTTGGCACAGGACCATGCAAAGATCTGTTGATCTTGGACAGGCTTTTCCAGTTCTAGGGCGAGCGTGGCCAGAAAACAAACGAAGGGAGACATAGACTATTTTCTAAATGGGGAAATGTTTAGGAAATCAGAAACACAAAGGCACTTAAGAGAATCTTGAACAAGGACTCCCAAGGTTAACATGTAGGATCAGTCAGCAGTTAGGAAGGCAATATCAACACTCATGTTAAGAGGGCTGGAATACAAGAGCAGGGATGTACTTCTGAGACTGTATAAGGCTCTGGTCAGACCCCACATGGAGTATTAAAAGCAGTTTTGGATCCATATCTAAGGAAGGATGTGCTGGTCTTGGAAAGGTTCCAGAGGAAGTTCACAAGAATGATCCCTGGAATGAAGACTTTATCGTATGAGGAACGATTGAGGACTCTGGGTCTGTACTCATTGGAGTTTAAAAGGATGAAGGGGGACTTTATTGAAACTTACAGGATATTGCGAGGTCTGGATAGAGTGGACGTGGAGAGGATGTTTCCACAAGTAGGAAAAACTAGAACCAGAGGGCACAGCCTCAGGCTAAAGGGACGATCCTTTAAAACCAAAGTAAGGAGGAATTTCTTCAGCCAGAGAGTGGTGAAGCTGTAGAACTCTTTGCCACAGGAAGCTGTAGAGGTCAAGTCATTGAGTGTCTTTAAGATAGAGATAGATAGGTTCTTGATGAATAAGGGGATCAGGGGTTATGTGGAAAAAGTAAGAGAGTGGGAATGAGAAAAATATCAGCCAGGATGGAATGGTAGAACAGACTCGATGGGCCGAGTGGCCTAATTCTGCTCCCATGTCTCACTATCTTATTGTCTTATCCCAGCCTTTGTCTTTCCACCTGTCTGTTCTTTAAGACACTGCTTAAAATCTACCACTTTAACCAAGCATTTGACCATCTCTTCCAATCTTTCTTTGGTTTCTTGTGAATTATTTTCTATTTGAACTCCGATGAAGCACCTTGCAATATTTAATGCAATATAAGTGTAATGTATATAGATGTAGCTTGCTGCAAACGGTTGAAAATTAAAACCAAAACGGAGATGTACATTGAAACAGAGGATAAAGATATCTGCATTAAAACACTGCATTGATCCACAGAAGTGTTAGTGTAGATTTAGCGAGGTATTGGAGATTGATTTTTAGGATTTATCAGGGAGGCAGTGACATAATGGTAGTGTCACTGAACTGGTAATCCACAGACCCTGGGTTATGTGCTGTGGACCAGGGTTCAAATCCCACCATGGCAGATGGTGAAGTTTAATTTCAATAAAAATCTGGTATTAAAAGTCTAATGATGACGATTTCTGATTATCGTAAAACCTATCTGGTTCACGAATGTTCTTTGGGAAAAGAAATCTGCCATTCTTATCTGGTCAGGCCTGAATGTGACTCCAGACCCACAGCAATGTGGTTGACTCTAATGGAATTTAATGTTGGCAAGTGTGAGGTTGTCCACTTTGGTAGGAAGGACTACTACTTACATGGCAAAAAACTGCAGCATGCTACGGTGCAGAGGGACCTCGGGGTCCTTGTGCATGAGTCGCAAAAACCCAGTCTGCGGGTGCAGCAGGTGGTCAGGAAGGCGAATGGGATGCTGGCCTTCATAGCGAGGGGGATTGAATATAAAAGTAGGGAGGTCTTACTGCAACTGTACAGGGCACTGATGAGGCCGCAGCTGGAGTACTGTGTGCAGTTTTGGTCGCCGCACTTACGCAAGGATATTTTGGCCGTGGAGGGAGTGCAGAGGAGGTTCACTAGGCTGTTACCGGAGTTGAGGGGGTTGAGCTATGAGGAGAGGCTGAATAAACTAGGCTTGTACTCGTTAGAGTTTAGAAGGATGAGGGGAGATCTCATTGAGACGTACAAGACGATGAATGGGATGGATAAGATAGAGATGAAGAGGCTCTTCCCGCTCGGAAAGGACAGTAGGACTAGGGGGCACAGCCTCAAGATAAGGGGGGGGCAGTTTAGAACGGAGTTGAGGAGGAACTTCTTCACTCAAAGGGTGGTGAATCTCTGGAATTCTCTGCCCGTTGAAGTGGTGGAGGCTGCCTCGCTAAATATATTTAAGACACGGGTAGATAGGTTTTTGATAGGCAAGGGAATTAAGGGTTATGGGGAGAGGGCGGGAAAGTGGAACTGAGCCACTTCAGATCAGCCATGATCTTATCGAATGGCGGGGCAGCCTCAAAGGGCTAGATGGCCTACTCCTGCTCCTATTTCTTATGTTCTTATGACTTTTAACTGGCCCCTGAAATGGCCCAGCAAACTACTCAGTTTAAGGGCATTTAGGGATGGGCAATCAATGCTGGTCCAGCCAGCGACACTAACATCCCATGACTGAATTTTTTTAAAAATTTAGTTGCCAAAAATAGTGATGGGAGAGCAGATTCGATAACCTGATGGAGCACAAATTCCTCAAATTGATGGGGGGGCGTGTGGGGGGTGGCGGGGCAGGGTGGGTGGTAGGTAGGGGGAGGTGGGGGTGTATATGTGTGTGATGGGGGGAAGGTTGGGGAGTAGGGTGGATGTCAGGTTTGGTGCAATTTCCATTGCATCCACTTTGGTGCGCAAGAATATATTGTGGGGAAGAGTTTAGTCGGGCTCACTGCTCTCTTGTTCAAAGATAATTTAGCACATGAGAAAAGACACAGCGTGGTGAATGAAGCGTGGAGTAGGAAAGAACTGGCTGGATCTCGAGCCAATGTTTCATTAATTTGGAAGGAAGGATATAGAAAGTGCTGTCAGCGTAAAGATTAAAGGAGGACATAGTGCTATTACCAGTATCAAATTAATCATATATTCTGTGATTTACAAGATATATTAAATCAACCTGTCAATCTCCCAGTTATTGTCAGCACAGGCACTTGTGTGCAATGTAAGCCTTCAGAGAACCATAGAACCCTCCAGTGCGGAAGAAGGCCATTTGGCCCATCAAGTCTGCCCTGACCACAGTACAATCCGGACCCCATAACCCCATGTGTTTATCCTAGCTAGTCCCACTGACACTAAGTGGCAATTTAAGATTACCAATCAACCTAACTCGCACATCTTTGGAGGAAACTGGAGCACCCGGGGAGGACATGCAAACTCCACACAGACAGTCACCCAAGGCCGGAATTGAACCCGGGTCCCTGGTGCTGTGAGATCGCAATGCTAACCACTGTGCCGCGATGCCCCCCCATGGATAAGTGTGATCCTGTACATATCCATTGGAGGATAATTTTGCAAGGTTCCCTGCGTGGTGCTTTGGGGATAAACATGGTTTGAAGATAACAATATGACAGAGTGGCTCAAATGTTCTCATTTGTACTCAGTTTAATAAGGTTTCATACCTGAGTGAATTATTGCAAAATTACAAACAATTCCCACCCATTGCACAGAATGCATCACCTGTGCTGTTGTAAGCCTTTTTATGCTCCAACTTGTAATTTGTTTTACCTGTGATTTATGAGGGAATAAGCTAATGACACACCCAAAGGTTTGCCAGTTTAATAAAGTTTATTTGAACAAACGATTATAGATTTAAACGATAACACAATCCCCTTACTGCTCTGCTCCTAGCACTGAAATACTTTAACAGCATCTGACAATCCAATGCCCTGGCATCGGGATGTTGTAAGCGACTGGTAATGTAATCACCCAAAGAGGCCACCTTCTGGTGTTTGTAGATCACCTTCCGGTGCTCAGTTGGATTCAAATAAAAGTAAATTACTGCAGATGCTGGAGTCTGAAACCAAAAGAGAAAATGCTGGAAAATCTCGGCTGGTCTGGCAGCGTCTGGAAGGGGAGAAAAGAGCTGATGTTTTGAGTCCACATGACTATTTGTGAAAGCTAGAAGACATAGAAAGTGAGAGATATTTATACTGTAATGTGAGCGAATAAGGCCATTTACACCTTCTATTTCATCTGTAGATTGCCATTAGCACCTCTTAGCCTTTCCCCTTGTTTTTGTGGCTGTGACTCATCTTTCATTCTCGTATCTCCACTTTCTATGCCTTTGAGCTTTGACAAAGGGTCATTTGGACTTGAAACGTCAGCTCGTTTCTCTCCTTACAGATACTGCCAGACCTGCTGAGGTTTTCCAGCATTTCCCTTCTGGACTCAGTTGGGTTCCCCCCTTCACGACTGTGACGCTGGTCTCTCTTCATTGCATGACCAAAATTAAAAAGCCCCTTTCAGTAATAATTAGCCCAAAACTGTGAGTAGACACCCCTTCAAGTTTTAACTGGAGTTGTGGCCGATTTGACAGTCAAACACCGCTGTCTCTGATCGAATGAATCAACCTGCTGCCTTCTGATTGCTCGGTGTGAAAATACCTCAAAATGGTTTAAAAAAGAAACGAAGTGATGTTGCATTCTCTCAAAGTATGATGGTTAAATGTCAGGCTAAAAATCATGTCAGTTAGTTTCTTTTCCTAACACTGAGGACCAACCGTCTGCTGTGTCCAAGAAGAATCGCACACTTCAACAAAATGTGTCACCACTTCCACTTGAAGTAGGCACTGGCAAGGATACTTATATCAGCGCACAGTGGTTAGCGCTGCTGCCTCACAGTGCCAGGGACTCGGGTTCGATTCCTGGCTTGGGTCAATGTCTGTGTGGAGTCTGCACGTTCTCCCTGTGTCCGTGTGTGTTTCCTCTGGGTGTTCCGGTTTCCTCCCGCAGTCCGAAAGACGTGCTTCTGAGGTGAATTGGCCATGTTAAATTCTCCCTCAGTGTACCCGAACAGGCGCCGGAGTGTGGCAACTAGAGGAGTTTCACAGAAACTTCATTGCAGTGTTTATGTAAGCGTATTTGCGACACTAATAAATAGGTTGTATACACTTGGAAGAAAGCAGATAGCTAAGTTGCTAGGGAAGCGTAATGTGCGATGCCAAACGATGGTGAGAACCAGGTAGCAGTAGTTTCGATTAAATGGTGACCTGGTCGAAGGCCTAGCATGCCAAGTGCCTCTATTTAATGCAATAGGGATGTCTATCTTACTGGTCTGCTTCACAACAGAGCCTGGAAGAAACACTGTTGATCTGAGAATTTGTGTGTCTCCTGACAAAAGAATTGAAATATAGTCTGGATAATGAGGAACACAATCCTGGAATATCTTCTGGCATGTCCCACATAACTGATTACCTGCACTGCAGTGTTGTATTCAGTACATGGCAATACTAGTGTTATTGGCATTGCACTCTCCACTTATTGCGAGCGTAGTCACAGGGAGAGAATGAGATCTCTCCCCTTCCACCCCGCCCATCCAGCAACATTACCACATTCACACCGAGCGAGGATGTGAACCTAATCACCATTAATTTGAATAAATGTAAGTATTCTTAAACAGATTAATGTCATTACTCCCAGAGGCTCACCCCTATCCCCAAACAATCATCTCCCCAAATCAATGTGATGTCAGCTACTGCTCTCCAGCAGGACCAAAAGAGAAAATGCTGGAAAATCTCAGCAAGTTTTGGCAGCATCTGTGAGGAGAGAAAAGAGCTGATATTTCAAGTCATTCTCTTTTGGTTTCAGATTCCCGCGTCCACAGTAATTTGCTTTCTTACTTGCTGAAATGACCATGCTGGGGTGCAGTGCCTTGTGTAGCCCTGGCTGATCAGGGATATGATGTGGGTATGCCGGCGTTGGACTGGCGTAAACACAGTGAAAAGTCTGACAACACCAGGTTTTAGTCCAACCTATTTATTTGATAATATACTCACAAGCTTTCGGGGTTAGCCCCTTCGTCAGGTGAATGGAGAGTTGTGGCCTCAGACAGAGCATATAAAGCACAGACAGTTTAGAGATTACTGATTAGAATGCGAATAGCCTCTGACCTTCGGGTAAGCATTCTCCAAGGCGGCCTTCACGACACACGACAGCGCAGAGTCGCTGAACAGAGACTGATAGCCAAGTTCCGCACACATGAGGACGGTCTCGACCCGAAGGTCAGAGGCTATTCGCATTCTAATCAGTAATCTGTAAACTGTCTGTGCTTTATATGCTCTGTCTGAGGCCACAACTCTCCATTCACCTGACGAAGGGGCTAACCCCGAAAGCTTGTGAGTATATTATCAAATAAATAGGTTGGACTAAAACCTGGTGTTGTCAGACTTTTCACTGTGATCAGGGATATCACAGTAAGAAGTCTCACAACACCAGGTTTAAGTCCAGCTGGTTTATTTGATAGTAATCCCACAAGCTTTCGGAAGCACTGTTCCTTCGTCAGGTGTGTGGAAGGTTCTGATCAGAGAAGGGCATATAAAGTCACACACAGTTTACAGAATACTGATCAGAATGCAAATCTTTACAGCTAACCTGCTATTCAAGTCTTAAAGATGCAGACAATGTGAATGGAGATAGCATTAGCATAGGTTAAAGAGATGTGTATTGTCTTCAGACAGGACAGTAAGTGAAATTTTACAAGCTCAGGCAAGTCATGGGGGTTACAGATAGCGCGACATGAACCCAAGATCCCGGTTGAGACCGTCCTCATGTGTGTGGAACTTGGCTATCAGTCTCTGCTCAGCGACTCTACGCTGTCGTGTGTTGTGAAGACCGCCTTGGAGAATGTTTACCCGAAGATCAGAGGCCAAATGCCCGTGACCGCAGAAGTGTTCGCCAACAGGAAGGGAACGGTCTTGCCTGGTGATTGTCGAGCGAGGCTGTTCCTTTCCTGTGAACTCATCAGCTAACCACCTGATTGCTGGAAAGCTTGTTAACAGCAAAACAATTATACTTACAAAAATTGAGGATCTTGAAATGTTCAACAGACTGCCAGACACTTGGCTGTGTTTTTGGCTGATCTATTTCACAGTTGATACCTCCACCTGAAAGATTAAATAAACTTTAACAAATTAAGGAATTCTGGAAGGATGTTTCTTCATCTGCTGAACTTTAGCAAAGAAAAACTTGCCACCAGTAAAAAAAGGTTATTTGTGGGCAGTTTTCAGAACATTTACATAGTTAATGTCCTCCATTGTATCTGCCCACAGCCTTTGTATATTCATGCAAATGTCAACTTTTTGAAGTCAGTTTTTCAAACCAGAAGTCATGGAGCCAACTTTTACAAAGTCAATATTTCCATGGAGTTGACATGCTTTCTTGGTTGGGACCTCAGTGAAATCAAAAACAAAAACCCCTCGCAATGGAATATAGTAAAGACCAACATGCTAAAGAATTCACATTCATTATCTAACATTTATTCATTTTATGACATTTACAAACTATGCTGAAAAAGAGACATGTTGTTGAAGCTTTTGCCTTGCCCTCATCAGAGCAACTCAAAAAGATACCAAATTGTAAAGGAAGCAGCAATTTATACTACAAGAGAAGAGAATACCATGATTGGCAAGTGGACTCTGACTCTTCAGCAATGCACAAGTCCTTTTCTACCAAGCAGCTACAATAAACTATATACATTTCATCCAATGCAATATAATTAGATAATAAATTAACTACCAATACTTCATGTTAAAATTTTTCAAAATCACTCTGATCACAATCCAAGCCAGCAGGCAAATTGGGTGGGATTTTCCAGTTGCGTCCACCCTGAGACCAGAAATTCTTGCCCAAGTTCAATCGACCTTTAAATGGATGGCCAAATTTTCTGTCACATCCGCCATGATTGCTGTGGAGGGCGGGCCTGGAAAATTTACCTCATTGTTCCATTTGCCTGATCATCATTGTATAGATCTTCATCATCATCACCCAATGGAACTTCCTTTGGCATCATCATTCCAGAACTGATTGTCCTCAATGTAATTGACAGCACTTTTGGAGTTATTTTTTGACAATATTGGGTTCACATCTATGACACGGTGTTGCTCGTTTCCGTGGTTGCATTTTTCCATCCTTAACGAATGTTCCTAGCCATTCCAATGCACAATTGTTCCACATATTTTGGATGTTGTCCTTAAGAGGTTTATTTATACACACATCCAAGGATTGGGTGGCACTTGTAAGTCATAGAATCATAGAAACCCTACAGTACCGAAAGAGGCCATTCGGTCCATCGAGCCTGCACCGACCATAATCCCACCTAGGCCCTACCCCGATATCCCAATGTATTTACCCACTAATCTCTCTAACCTATGCACCTCAGGACTCTAACAGGCAATTTTTAGCATGGCCAATCAACAAAACCTGCACATCTTTAGATAATTATAGAATCTACAGTGCAGAAGGAGGCTATTTGGCCCATCGAGCCTGCACCAACAACAATCCCACCCAGGTCCCATTCCTGTAAACCCACATATTTATATCGTAATCTCCCTGACACTACAGAGCAATTTAGTATGGCCAACAAACCTTTGGACCATGGGAGGAAATCACAGCACTCAGAGGAAACCCACGCAGACATGGGGGGAATGTGCAAACTCCATACAGACAATGACCCGAGGCTGGAATTGAACCTGGGTCCCTGGCAGTGTGAGGCAGCCGTGCTAATCACTGTGCTACCATGCCACCCTGCCGGGAATAACTGCCACATTGGTGTTGGTTGATCTCACATCACTGACTATGTTGTTGATGATGTGGGATTTGAACATGTTCCAGATGATCAAACCTTTTTCTTTCGCGTAGCATCTTCTGGTCTCAAATTCTACACCCATTTGGTGCATTTCTTGCATCCAACTCCACCCATCCAACCTCTCTTGTGAACATGGAAAATAATGAGGGGCACAGATCACTAGGTAGTCTATATCTTTTCCCAAAGGTAGGGCAGTTTAAAACTAGAAAGCATAGGTTTAAGGTGAGAGGGGAGAGATACAAAAGTGTCCAGAGGGGAAATTTTTTTGCATAGAAGGTGGCAAGTGTCTGGAACAAGCTGCCAAAGGTAGTAGCAGAGGAGGGTACAATTTTGTCTTAAAAAGCATTTAGATAGTTACTTGGGTAAGATGGGCATAGAGGGATATGGGCCAAATGCAGGCAATTAGGATTAGTTTAGGGGTTTAAAAAAAGGGTGGCATGGACAAGTTGGGCCGAAGAGCCTGTTTCCATGCTGTAAACCTCTATGACTCTCTGATTGACAATGCCTTTTCGAAATTTCTCTCTGGGGAGAGGTTTTTGCACAAAAGTCGCCGACGGCTTTAATCTTGTGCCATCCAACGTGCCAGATGGAACCATTGTGATCAGCATTTTCCCGTGGCCAGTTCTCTTTACAAGGAGTGTTTCTTCATCAATCTTGGCCATGGTCCTGTTTGTTGGCATGTCGAAGTTCATCGGTGTTGCATTGACATTTCCAGTGCTGACCAGTTGATGTCTCTCCATGTGTGATGAGAAACCGGTGAAATTTGGTGATTTTTGTCATCAGATTCAGGTGCCAGATGCTGTGAAATTTTTGTTTTCTGGCAGAGTGCTAAATATCTTGTGCACCACCTGTCACTTGCCTCGAGTTCTGGAATACCACTTTTATTCACTTCTCTGAGAGTCCGATGACGCTGCGAGTGATGATAGGATGATTTTTTCTGGCCTGTAACCAATTCTGCCACTTTTCTCTCCGGTTTAAATTGAGCTGCACACTTGTTATTCTTTCTTGAAGGCTATACGTTAAACTTGTTGATTGACTAGAAGGCTGTTGCTAAAATTGACGGAAGGAGAAATCTAAAGATTCTCGTGTGTATCTTTAAATCAATGAACTGTAATAATTACTGGTAAGTAATCAATACACAACGCAGTTTGATCCCTAATAAACTTAGGAGAAACTTTTCTATGAGATATATAAAACATTACATTGTCAATGGTATTGTGTGAACTTCTTCATGAGGTCGACTTTTATACAAGCATATACAATTTGTTCCTCTGTAAATATTCTAATTATTAATAAATTTATCATACTTGTGCTGTATCAGCAAACAATAAAATTGGGATTCTCTCTAACTCCCAATGTGCTGTCCTACTGATAATTAATGTTAATTGCTGAGGCTGAGCTAGTTATCTGAATACAGTACAGAGTGAAAGGTTATAAGGATCACAGCAACGATCAGTACATGAGGATTGAGAATCATAGAATCAAATCACAGAAGAAAGCCTTCCAGGTCTTTTTGTCTGCACTGGCTCCCTCTGAAGATATAAGTGCCACTACTCCCTACCACCTACTCCCCATATCCCTGTATATTCTTCCTTTTCAGATAATCATCTAATTTACCCATGAATCCTTTGATTGAACTTGCCTCTGCCACCCTTGCAGATAATGCTTTCCAAGTCCTAATTTCCCTGTGTGAAAAAAGGTTTTCCACATGCCTCCATTACTTCTTTTGCCTTCTATGCCTTCTTCCACCAGTGGGAACTGTTTTCCTTTCCCCTACCTACTCTGTCCAAACTACTCATGACTTTCAATACCTCAACCAAACCTCCTCTGAACCTCCAAGGAAAACAGTCTTACCCTCTCCAATCTATCTAAGCAACTGGAGTTCTTCAACCCCCAGAACCATTTTTGTGAATCTTTTCTGCACTCTCTCTAATGCCTTCAAAGATTTCTCGATAGGTTAGTGAATGGGGAAAACTGTGGCAGGTGGATTTCAAGGTGGGAAAATGTGAGTTGATTCACTTTGGACTTGAAAGGATAGAAGAGTATTTTCTAAATCTTGAAAAGCTAGAAACACAATGTTCAGAAACTTGGGGTCTAAGTACATAAAATATTCATAGGTGCGAATGGAATGTAAGGTTTGTAAAAGGATTGCTCGCAACACATTCCTATGTCTGAGACACCCTCAAATCTCTCCTCTTGTTGAATTAGCAATGCCTGTGATAGCCATGCTCCCAATAGAAAACTCCAGTGCCCACCTTTTGCACTGCTGTTAAGCTATTTCAACATCTTTTCCTGTGTAGACCTCACTAATTCTAGGAAAATGGGACAAACTCATCAGTAATGGTCTTTAAATGTTACAATGACATTTTTTTAACCACTTTCTTTTAACTTTAAAAAAAAAATTTGCTTGGGTTGTCCTAAGATATTTTAGCCATTTTGTTTTTTAATTAATCACTGTTGACTGTTTACAACCAAGATTAGTATGTGCATGAATATCTTACTGCGTCACTCATGAAATTTTTTAACATCAAAGAGGTAGCACGGTGGCAAAGTGGTTAGCACTGTTGCCTCAGATCTCCAGGAACCCGGGTCAATTCCGGCCTTGGATTACTGTCTGTGTGGAGCTTACACGTTCTCCCTGTGAGGGCTTCCTCTGGGTGCCCTGGTTTCCTCCCACACGCCAAAGATTTGCAGGTTAGATGGATTGGCCATGCTAAATTCTCCCTCAGTATCCAAAAGTGTATAGGTTAGATTGATAAGCCATGAGAAAGGGGATAGGGCAGGGTGGAGGGCCTAGTTGGAATACTTTGTCAGAGAGTCAGTGCAGACTCAATGTGCCACATGGCCTCTTCTGCACTGGATTCTACAAAATTCCTCAGTTGTGCTACATTGGAAAGTCCCATCAGTCTGCAGTCCAGATCAGTCTTTAGCGTACCCCTCCTTTTACCCTGTGTGATCAGCAGTACAGTACAGCAAAACAGTGTGAATACAGTTGTCCAACTGATTGTAACAGACAAGCCTAATAACTTGCACTTCAAATAACTTCAGGATTGAGTCATCAAAAAGATAATCAATTAAAATGGATATTCTCCCCATTTGGATGACCCTTTATAATTCAAATTGAATCTTGATAAGTGTTTGTAAATTAACTGCTGTCTTAAGGCACCAGGAACCTGAGCTCAGTTCTAGCCTCGGTCACTGTCTGTGTGGAGTTTGCACTTTCTCCCCGTGCCTGTGTGGGTTTCCTCGGGGTGCTCGGGTTTCCTCTCTCAGTCCGAAGATGTATGGGTTAGGTTGATTGGCCAGGCTAAATTAATCCTAGTGTCAGGGGGATTAACAGGGTAAATGTGTGGGGTTATGGGAATAAGACCTGGGTGAGATTGCGGTCGGTACAGACTCGATGGGCTGAATGACCTCCTTCTGTACTGTAAGGATTCAATGATTCTATGAACTACCATCAGTTACCATTTAATTCTTTCTCTCTGCCCTCATGCCATGTTACGGTACCATCCTTGTCCCTAACCTGGGTCCACCCATTGCTGATTTATTTGCTGCCCTCTGCAAATGGCCAATGACTTTATGTATATCGCAGCCTGTCCAAGATCCCTCTCCTCTGCCTTCTAACACATTAAGTGCAATTGCTTTTTCCAAAAACTGGTTCAATGCTGACGGTAGCTTCTGATGTGAGAAGTAAGTAACAGACAATGCGTATATACTGCTAATTTTGAAATGACACTCGAGTGGCACTCAACTGGAAAAAACAGGGCTGGGAGTTTCACTCCCTGGTTGGATGCTCAGTGCTGCAACATTTTGCGACTCCATGAACCCAACCTGGGAGAAAGAGTCCCTGAAATTGGGATTTTTGTTCCAGGGGATGAAGTGCGGAGGCTGATAGGTCTGGAGGTGGGCTAGATAAAAGATCTGCCTCTGTACACTGGCACTGTGTGAAAAACTGAAAAATAAAACAAATCCCTCCAACCTCACTGCTCACCACTAACTCCCCCACAAACTGCCCATTCCCTTTCAATGCCATCTCCTGACCCTCACCCACCTCTCCATGGACCCCCATACCTTCTATACCAACCTATGCTCCTCTATCCGCCTCCAATAACCTCTTATACCCCATGACAACCCATTCCCTCCACTCATCCTCATTTAAACTTTATAGTCCTTATGCCAACTTAACACCAACCCATGTCCCCAGACATCACCCTTTGCCCTTGCCTTTTCCACGCTAACTCACCTATTATCCACCTTGGGCGAACCTCAGGAGCCGGGCTGATTATAAAACAGTTATGTCTGTTGATGACATCACTATTACAAAAAGAACAAAGAAAATTACAGCACAGGAACAGGCCCTTCGGCCCTCCAAGCCTGCACCAACCATGCTGCCCAACTTAACCAAAATCCCCAGCCCTTGCGGGGACCATATCCCTCTATTCCCATCTCACTCATGTACTTGTCAAAACGCCTCTTAAAAGTCACTACCGTATCCGCTTCCACTACCTTCCCTGGCACCGAGTTCCAGGCACCCACCATTCTCTGGGTAAAAAATTTGCTTCACACATCTCTTTTAAACCTTGTCCATCATACCTTACACCAATGCCCCCTAATAATTGATTGTTCCACCCTGGGAAAAAGCTTCTGATTATCTACGCTGTCCATGCCTCTCATAATCTTGTAGACTTCTATCAGATCTCCTCTCAATCTTTGTCGCTCCAGTGAGAACTAATCAAGTTTCTCCAACCTCTCCTCGTAGCTAATGCTCTTCATATCAGGCAACATCCTGGTAAATCTGTTCTGTACCCTGTCCAAAGCTTCCACGTCCTTCTGGTAGTGTGGTGATCAGAATTGAAGACTATATTCCAAGTGTGGCCTAACTAAGGTTCTATAAAGCTGCAACATGACTTGCCAATTTTTAAACTCAGTGCCCCGGCCGATGAAGGCTAGCGTGCCATATGCCTTCTTGACTATCTGCTCCACCTGCATTGCCACTTTCAGTGACCTGTGTGCCTGTACACCCAGATCTCTTTGCCTATCTTAAGGGTTCTGCCATTTATTGTATACTTCCTATTAGGCATTACCTCACATTTGTCTGGATTAAACTCCATCTGCCATCTCTCTACCCAAGTTTCCAACTGATCTATATCCTGCTGTATCCCCTGATGGTCCTCATCGCTGCCCACAAATCCATTAACCTTTGTGTCATCCGCAAACTTACTGACCAATCCAGTTACATTTTCCTCCAAATCATACATATATATTACAAACAGCAAAGGTTCCAGCACTGATCCCTGTGGAACACCACTTGTCACAGTCCTCCATTCAGAAACACACCCTTCCACTGCTATCTTCTGTCTTCTTTGACCGAGCCAGTTTTGTATCCACCTCGCTAGCTCACTTCTGATCCCATGCGACTTCACCTTCTGCACCAGTCTTCCATGAGGGACCTTGTGAAAAGGCCTTACAGAAGTCCATGTAGACAACATCCACTGCCTTACCCTCATCAATCATCTTCGTTACTTCCGCAAGAAACTCGATCAAGTTCGTGAGACATGACCTCTCCTTCACAAAACCATCCCCTTCAAAAAACTCAAAAAAAATTCTAGACATTGAAATTCTTCTAACTAATCTCTTAAGAAAACAAAAATTTAACTTGAACACTTAATCCCTTCCTTTATGAAAACAACATGTTCTCTTAAGTACTTAATCTCTTATGAAAACAAACATCCATATTGTATAACCATCTGGATCTGTCAATCAAACAACCCACTTAACAGGTACCCCAATGTGATAATGTTAGGTTGCAAAATCAATCATGCAGCGCAAATCCAAGAAAATTAGTCCTCTGGCTCATGTCAACATAGCGAAATAGTTCAAAGTGATTTTTTTTTTAAAAACTGCATCAAATTTTTAAATTTAAAGCCCAGCAGAGTTAAATCCCAGGTTAGCTTTGACAGTTCCAGGAGTCAGGAGGTTGAGTGAGTCAGGATTGAAAAGGATTTGGGGTAAGAAAATAGGAGCAATGTGACATCCAATTTTGATTGAACTCCACAGAAGATCAAGCCCAGTATTACACAAAATCATGTGTGGAATTCCAAATTCTCTGGCAACTCAAGTAATGCTTTAATCCACAGAAAAGTATTAGCTCACTCTTGTTTGAAGACAGATAAGGCTTGACGCTAGATTTTAGCAGAGCTTCACCACTTACCATTACTGGGGACTCCATCGTGCCAGGGGTGCCCTGCAACATAATCCAGGGCAGGGATACAAGTGCTTTGAAACTGAGACATTGTGGGAGATATCCATCTGGAGTGGCAGCAAAGATCCAACAGATGAAAAAGACCAGGCTGAAGACAGACTATAGACTAGGCTTTTTTTGTGCGTTTGAATGTAGAGCCAGCAAAATCTGGGCTCACCACCTTTGCAGTTACTGAGGGAGGCAACCTCCAGCAAGGAGCAGCCACCTCTCCCTCCTGCAACTCTTTCTGTTCCTCCAGTCAGTGAATCCATTCAGTGCTCCTCACATATTCTCTACCTGTTACCATCCCTGTATCATTGAATTTTACAGCACAAATGGAGATGATTCTGCCCTTGAGTCCATTCCGGTTTTCTGAGAGAGTTATCCAATTAGTTCTATCCCCTTCTGGACATGTAATAATGTGGAATAGGGGCAGGAGTAGGCCATTTGACCTCTTCGTATGTTCCAGCATTTAGTAAGATCATGGTTGATCTGATTGTGATCTCAACTCCACGTTCTCTTCTGTTTTCATAAAGCCGTTTTTATCTCCAACATCCAATTTCCCTTAAAAAGTTATGATTGTATCTGCTTCAATTCCCCTTTTAAGCAGATCACAAAAACTCATAGATTAAAAACCTTTTTTCTTCATTTCTCCTCTAGTTCTTTTGCCAATTATCTTAAGTCCGTGTCCCCTGGTTACCCACCCACTTAACAGGTGAAACAGTCTTTCCTTACTGTTTTCGTAGAACCAAAGAAATCTACAGTGTAGAAGGAGGTCATTTGGCCAATTGAGTCTGCACCGACAACAATCCCACCAAGGCCCTATCCCCACAACCCCATGCATTTACCCTAGCTAGTCCCCCTGACACTAAGGGACAATTAAATATGGCCAAATCACCTAACCTGCGCATCTTTGGACTGTGCGGGGAAACTGGAGCTCCCAGAGGATGCCCAGGCAGACACAGGGAGAGTGTACAAACTCCAGACAGACAGTGACCCAAGCTGGGAATAATCTGGGTCCCTGGTGCTGAGAGGCAACAATGCTAACTACTGTGCTACCTGTGCCGCCTCTAGTTTTGTTGTGTGACTGGGGGTTCTGGGGATTGTCTATCCTCCCAAAGTATGCTGCTTAAGTCTGTCATCTCTCAAAACCATTACTCTTCACTTACAGCAGATATTTGTACCTCTCCATGAGATTGGAGCTATTTCCAGCTCATTTCTCAGTGCAATGGCGGCTGGGCTGACTAGTGCGTCTGTCAGGAGCCAATAGAGGGTGAAAATCACCTTCAACTGGACAAGCTGAAAGGACAGCTCTTTCCAAATTTCCAAAGGCCAGACCTGCCGCAGAACCCCTGGATGCCTCCTATGGAATCCCAGTGTTCCACAGAACCAGTTTGGAAAAACCTCTTCTATTGCAAAAACCAAATATAAATGTGGCGCTGATGATAACTCGTTGTTTGGAGAGAAAAATGCATCTTAAGGCAAAGAAAACTGTTTTGTCTTGATTTATTTGAAGGGATCACAGTAGAATGTTTATCTTCCCAGCCCTTTATCTTTCCCAGGCATGCAATCAATCACCTTCTGGATGTTCTTTTTAAAGATGCAACTGTCTGCACCACACAAGAGTCCCTTTCTACAATCCATCCTCTGATATCTTGTAGCTTTCAGAAGGAGCCTTTTGGATCCTTTGTTTCTGTGACTCTAAAAGTGAGATTTTATTACCTCGTTGACAACACTGAGAAAAGGCACAAACCACACACGTTGTGGAGTAAAGCTTGCCTTTGTGCGACTGTGTAAAATGAGTCATTGGAAGTCCATTGCCGCTTTTCATCTTTACTGATTTTTATTTCAATTAAATCACTGGCAACGTCTACACTTAGTGGCCCAGAAGAGACCATCTGTTGGCATCACCTCTCCCAAAAACAAAAGTTCAGAAAAAAAATCATTATCTTTTCTGATGAAGACTTGATCATTAGCCCATTAGTTCTGGACTGGAAAGAGGAAAAATGTTTGCATATTGAGCTTGTGGAGCTATTACTGCACAGGTGGCCATTTGGCCCATCAAGTCCATTTTGTCTCCCCAGAGCAAAGCAGTGAGTCTTAGTCCCATCCTCTATTCCCTTTGCCTTGCAAATTTATTTCCTGCAAGTCCCTATTAAAATTCCTTGAAAAATCATTCATTTATGGGTGGCACAGTGGTTAGCACTGCTGTTTCACAGCGCCAGGGATCCTGGTTCATTTCCAGCCTCGGGTCAATGCACATTCTCCCTGTGTCTGCATGGGTTTCCTCTAGATGCTGCAGTTTCCTCCCACACTCAAAGATGTGTGGATTAGATTGATTGACCATGCTAAATTGCCCCTTAGTGTCAGGGAGGTCAGCAGGGTAAATACGTTAGATTGTGGGGATAGAGAATGGGTGGGATTGTTGTCTATGCAGGCTCAATGGGCAGAATGGTCTCCTTCTGCACTGTAGGGATTCTGCTTCCACTGTGCTCATAGACGCTGAGTTCCAGGTTTTTACCACTTACTACATAAGAAAGTTCTTTCCCACATCATGCTGCATTTTTTTACTAAAACCCTACACCTGTGTCCTCTTGTCATAAGAACATAAGAACATAAGAACATAAGAAATAGGAGCAGGAGTAGGCCATCTAGCCCTTCGAGCCTGCACCGCCATTCAATAAGATCATGGCTGATCTGTCGTGGCTCAGTTCCACTTTCCCGCCCTCTCCCCATAACCCTTAATCCCCTCTCTTATCAAAAACCCATCAACCCGCTTCTTAAAAATATTTAGCGAGGCAGCCTCCACCACTTCAATGGGCAGAGAATTCCAGAGATTCACCACCCTTTGAGTGAAGAAGTTCCTCCTCAACTCCGTTCTAAACCGCCTCCCCTTTATCTTGAGGCTGTGCCCCCTAGTCCTACTGTCTTTTTTGAGCAGGAAGAGTCTCTCCACCTCTATCCTATCCATCCCATTCATCATCTTATACGTCTCAATGAGATCTCCCCTCATTCTTCTAAACTCTAACGAGTACAAGCCTAGTTTATTCAGCCTCTCCTCATAGCTCAATCCCCTCAACTCTGGTATCAGCCTAGTAAACCTCCTCTGCACTCCCTCCAGGGCCAAAATATCCTTGCGCAGGTGCGGCGCCCAAAACTGCACACAGTACTCCAGCTGCGGCCTCACCAATGCCCTATACAGCTGCAGCAAGGCCTCCCTACTTTTATATTCAATCCCCCTCGCTATGAAGGCCAGCATCCCATTCGCCTTCCTGACCACCTGCTGCACCTGCAAGCTGGGTTTTTGCGACTCATGCACAAGGACCCCGAGGTCCCTCTGCACCGTCGCCTGCTGCAGTTTTTCGCCACGTAAGTAATAGTCCTTCCTACCATTCTTCCTACCAAAGTGGACCACCTCACACTTGCCAACATTAAATTCCATTTGCCATTTCCTGGCCCATTCGCCCAGCCTATCTAGATCCTTCTGCAGACTCTCCACACCCTCCGCACAATTTGCCTTTCCCCCAATCTTGGTGTCATCAGCAAATTTCGACACCCTGCACTCGGTTCCCTCCTCCAGATCATCTATATAAATGGTAAATAGCTGAGGCCCCAGCACCGACCCCTGGGGCACCCCACTAGTCACCAACCGCCAATCCGAATAGCACCCATTGACCCCCACTCTCTGCCTCCTATTTGACAACCAATCCTCTATCCACGCTAACACCCTACCCCCAACTCCATGTCCCCTGACATTCTGCAATAACCTCTTGTGAGGTACCTTGTCAAACGCCTTCTGAAAATCCAGAAAGACCACATCCACCGGCTCTCCTCTATCCACTGCCCTAGACACATCCTCATAGAACTCCAGTAAATTTGTCAGACATGACTTCCCTTTAATGAAACCGTGTTGCGTCCGCCCTATCAAGCAATTCCCTTCAAGATGCCTTGCAATTTCCTCCTTAATGACGGATTCTAACATTTTACCTACCACAGACGTTAAACTAACCGGCCTATAATTCCCCGCCTTTTGCCTGGCACCCTTCTTAAACAACGGCGTAACATTAGCCGTTTTCCAATCTTCCGGCACTTCCCCGGAATCCAGCGACGTCTGGAAAATAACCACCAAGGCATCCACTATAACCTCCGCCATTTCTTTCAGAACCCTCGGATGCATTCCATCCGGTCCTGGGGACTTGTCCACAATCAGCCCCTCCAGTCTGTCGAGCACCACCTCTCTAGTAACAGTAATGTCATTAAGACCCTCCATTCCTACCACCTTTCCATCTCTAACACCCGGCAAATTATTCACGTCCTCCTCCGTGAAGACAGAAACAAAAAAGTTATTCAAGACCTTAGCCATATCCCCATCCCCTACCACTAGCTCCCCTTTCTCATCCTCTAAAGGACCAACGTTCACCCTAGCCAGCCTCTTCCTTTTTATATATTTATAAAAACTCTTGCTATCCTTTTTTATATTAAGTGCTAGCCCAGCCTCATAGCTTCTCCTACCCTCCTTTATCAACTTCTTTGTCAATCTTTGTTGACATTTAAACCTTTCCCAATCCTCTTCTCGCCCACTGCTCTTAGCTACTCTAAATTCCTCCGCTTTTAATTTAACACTTTCCTTCACCTCCTTCGTTATCCACGGCTTATTACCTCTCTTCCTACTGTCCTTTTTAACCATCGGAATAAATTTCTGCTGAGCACCAAGAAAGATCTCCTTAAAGATCCTCCACTGCTCCTCAGCAGACCTACCTTCCAACGCACTCCCCCAGTCCACATTCGCCAATTCTTCTCTCATCCTACCATACTCCCCTCTATTCAAACAAAGGACGCGTGTCCGGGAACCCACTTTCTCCTCCTCCATCTGCACCAGAAACTCCACCATACAATGATCACTCTCTCCAAGAGGATCCTTCACCGCAAGGTCCCTAATTCTACCCGCCTCATTACATAGCACCAGATCCAAGATAGCTCGCTCCCTCGTCGGCTCCAACACACACTGTTCAAGGAAATTATCCCGTCCTTGTCCTGTGATTGCTAAGCTGAGTGCTATAGGCAGCTGAACTTTCCAATCTTAACAACAGTGGAAGTCTAGATTGTTGGAGTTCTGATTAAATCAATCTTTAATGTAGTTTCACTGCCTCATTAACTGCTGGCCCCTTTCCCTTTCTGTATTAATCCTACCAGTGTTGATTAGGCACTCCAACCTTCTGGCTTCTAATTCCTTCTAGTCCCACATACCATGAGTTAATGGGAGCAATTTCTTTCCTTGACTACCTAATGCAGACCTGTCATAATCTTCCACACTTCTCTTAAATCTTCCCTCAAATCTCTTTACTTCAAGGAGAACTGCCTCAATTACTCCAGCTTAAACTTGTAACTAAAACCCTCACTGAAACCATTCTTAGAAATCTCCTCAGCACTCTCAAGGGCATCACGTCCTTTCTAAAGCTCGGTGACCAGAACTAAATCCAGTACTCTAGTTGTGGCCGAACCAACGGTTTATAACTGTTCAGCAAAACTCTTTGGGGGGAGTTTTCCCATCCTACTTGGCACAGGAATCATAGCGGGCGAGGGAGACGGACCAAGCACAGGTCCGTTGACATTGGACGGGAGTTTCCAGTTTTGGGACAAGCACGGCTGGAAAATCCCACCCGACGTTTTCATACTCAATGCCTCTATTAACGAAGTAAGAAGTCTCACAACACCAGGTTAAAGTCCAAAAGGTTTATTTGGTAGCAAAAGCGACTAGCTTTCGGAGCACTCACTGCTCCTTCGTCAGGTGAATGGGAATTCTGTTCTGGGTGTATAAAGACACAAACTCATTACAAAATAATGGTTGGAATGCGAGTCTTTACAGGTAATCAAGTCTGAAAGGTACAGACAATGTGAGTGGAGAGAGCGTTAAGCACAGGTTAAAGAGATGTGTATTGTCCCCAGTCAGGTCAGTTAGTGAGATTTTGCAAGTCCAGGCAAGTCGTGGGGGTTACAGATAGTGTGACATGAGCCCAAGATCCCAGTTGACGCTGCCCTCATGTGTGCAGAACTTGGCTATCAGTCTCTGCTCAGCGACTCTGCAGTGTGTTGTGAAGGCCACCTTGGAGAACACTTACCCGAAGATCAGAGGCCAAATGCCCGTGACCACTGAAGTGTTCCCCAATAGGAAGAGAACACTCTTGCCTGGTGATTGCTAAGCGGTGTTCATTCATCCATTGTCGTAACGTCTGCATGGTCTCCCCAGTGTACTATGCATCGGGACATCCTTTCCTTATCAGTGTATCAGGTAGACAACACTGGCCAAGTTGCAAGAGTATATACCGTGTACTGGTGGATGGTGTTCTCACATGAGTTGACGGCATCCGTGTTGATGATCTGACACATATTGCAGAGGTTGCTGTGTCAGGGTTGTGTGATGTCGTGGTCACTGTTCCCCTGAAGGCTGGGTAGTTTGCTGTAGACAGTGGTCTGTTTGAGGTTGTGCGGTTGTTTGAAGGCAAAAAGTGGGAGTATGGGGATGGCCTTGATGAGATGCTCGTCTTCATCAATGATATGTTGAAGGCTCCGGAGTAGATGTTGTAGCTTCTCCACTCCGGGAAAGTACTGGAAGATGAAGGGTCTATTAACGAAGCCCAGGATTCTGTTTGCTTTGCTAACCACTGTCTCAATGCATCTTTCCATGTTCTTCAAAGATCCATGAACATGAACCCCCAGGTCTCTCTGGCCCTGTACAATCTAATTGAGCCATGACACCTACCTTGCCTCTCTCTAGTCCTTCTGCCAAAGTGCATCACCTCACACTTCTCTATTAAATATCATTTGCCATTGAAAGCCCATTCTGCTAGCCTGTTAGCACCATAGAAGAACCATATAATCCCTACAGTGCAGAAAGAAGCCATTTGGCCCATCGAACCTATACTCATCGAGTCTATGTATACCCTGCTGCAGGTGATTTGTACTGTTTGCCATTTCGACAAATTTGGTACAAATGGTAAGTTTTGAAATTTTACTCTGGATTCCAGTATTTAAGCCTTTGCCTCCCAACCTTTCACATCTTTGTACTACAAAAAAATTCACGCCTCCTATTTTCTCTGACCTACTCTCTCGCAAATGACTTTTTTGGGGAAATCCTGAGCCTGCTTTTGCCATCAGAGAGAATGACAACATGGGCGGAAAATTGGGAAAGTATCAGGAGAGATTCGGGAAACAGAATAGTGGATACCAGAAATAATACTAAGAACTGATACCCCCTTCTGTTCCAGCTATTACAAAACCTGGGCCATTGACTTGGACAATGTTAGCAGGACAATATAAGTAGAAACTGTGTAAAAGGAACCTTGATTTCCTTAAAAACACAGTTCACAAATAATTTATCCAGTTCATACAAGATGTAATATTTTGAAACATGAATGTTTTGGCATGAATGTCAACTTTCCCTCCACAGATGCTGCGTGATTATCTGAGATTTTCGAGATTTTTTTCCTTCTTGTGTCAGATTTCCGGCACCAGCAATATTTTGCTTTTGTATTAAAACTGTTACCTTGGGTAGAAAAATTAAAAATGGGAATGAAGCAGTAATGTAATTAAGAAGGAGAGAGGAGAAAGCTGAAGTGTAGGACAGAAGTCTCAGCATAATGCTAGTCTCATATCTGGCAATTAACTAAACATAACTGTAGATATAAGCTGTTGGCATAGTTTCAATATTGTAATTTCCAGAGCACCATATGCTGTTTTTTTAACTCTGTCTCTCTCGCTTTTCCCAGAACTTTTGCGCCCATTCTAAGATGTTGCTTTTTATTTGGGTGCATGGTATCATAGAATCCTACAGTGCAGAAAGAGGCCATTCAGCCCATCAAGTCTGCACTGACCACAACCCCACCCAGGCCCTAACCCCATAACCCCATGCATTTACCCTAGCTAGTCCCCCTGACACTAACGGGTAATTTAACATGGCCAACCCGCCTAATCTGTGCACCTTTGGACTGAGGGAGGAAGCCGGACACAGAGAGAATGTGCAGGATCCACACAGACAGTGACCCAAGCCGGGAATCGAACTAGGGTCCCTGGCAATGTGAGGCAGTAGTGTTAATCACTGTGCTGCCCGTGGAGCCTTTGAGTTCAGCTCCAAGTCCCATCGGTCATGCACGTGGGCCTGACGAATGTAAACAGTCTAAACTGCACGTGTGTGACTTTTTTCCACATGCGCAGGAGACCTGAGGTTTATTGAGTCCAATGCTGACCACAGAGCTGAAGACAAAGATTAGTTTTAGTCGAGTTACATAAATGTTGGATCATTTTGCATCTTTATTTTGTGGCACAGTGGTTGGAACCACTTACCTAAGCCATTTATATCTATAACAAACAGTGATCCAAGCGAGCACTGACTCGTTGAGGAGCACATGCTGTCTAACCATCCTCCAGTCTGAAAAACAACCATTTATCGCCACTCGCTGTTTTCTGCCCTGAAATCAGTTTTCTGAGCAAGCTGACACTGACTCTCTTATTCAGTCAGCCATAGATTTGCGTAGGATCTTGTCCAAGACTTGTTTAAATCCATACAGGCAATGTGTTTTGGCATCCTTTCATTGTGAAGGTGTGTGACTGACTGGAACAGATCTGAATCGAGTCATAAGGTGGAATTTTCCCACCCCGCCCACCACGGGAATCGTAGCGGGCGGGAAATGGACCGCGCAAAGTTTCATTGACCTCGGGGCAAATATGGCTGGAAAATCCCAACCATAGAATTTGACACCACAAAAAGAGGCCCTTCACCCAATTGTTCCACCTATGGACTCTACCTATGACTGATGACTCACATCTTCTCTGATCTTTAAGAAATACCTTTTAAAGAGAGATGCTGAACTGCAATGTTTATAACTGCCCTCTGCATGCTCCAGTCAAAATGATAAATGCATAGCACCTCAACATGCCACCTGGAGATTCATCTATATGTGTGTCATTATGAACCTATATGTGTGTCGTTATAAAAAGGTAGAATTCAGCCAGTGTGCTGAGGCAAAGCGATTGCAGGAGTAATCCAAGAACGTGATGGAGAACGAAGGAGATAGTTGAACCGTACGCAGGCATAATGCTTAGTATGGCCTTTGGTGTAAAGATATCAGAAGTATCAGATTTATAATGGATAATGAGGATTCGCAGAGGAGTGCAGCATTAGCTTGCTGTTAACTCGGGCGAGTTGTCGCTGACAATAACATGTTCTGCACGAATAATGATCAGGCCACTGTTGTGGAGTTATGATGTAATGTGTGCACTACAGCTCAGTCTCCCTCCCCCGTGCGTGGAGATCATCACCAATAGCTGCTTTTTCATTCCCATGATATTTTCTTCCAGTTTGCACTGCAGCAAATCCTAGGAAATGACACCGTATTAGGTTGGGCAAACATTCGCCAATGGTCAGCCAGGTCTTGCTCACTGCATTCTTCCGTAGATTGGCATGTGTCAGATACACACTTTAGAAGGGGTGAACTTTAACAGGTTCACACTCTTCACTGGATTTTATTCATTTGTATGAGATATGGGTGTCGCTGACTAGGCCAGTATTTATTGCCCATTCCTAGTTGCTCTTGAGAAGATGGTGGTGAGCTGCCTTCTTGAACGGCTGCAGTCCCTAACATGTAGGTAAACTGACAGCGCAGTTAAAGAGGGAATTCCAGGATTTTGATCCAGCTACAATGAAGGAACTGCGATATATTTCCAAGGCAGGATGGTGTCTGACTTGAAGGTGAATCTCTAGGTGGCAGTGTTCCCAGGTATTTATGGTTTTGTTCCCTGATACCTGCTACCCCTGTCTTTCTAGATGAGAGTGCTCATGGGTTTGGTGGGTGTTATCTAAGGAACCTTAAGTTCCTACAAGTTCCTGTAGATGGTGCATATGGCTGCCACTGTTCGTCGGTGGTGGAAGGAATGAAAGTTTGTGGAAGGGATAGCAATCAAGCAGCTGTTTTGTCTAGGTTGCTGTCAAACTTCTTAAGTGTTGTTGGAGCTACACTCATCCAGGCAAGTGGCGAGTAGTCCATTACACCCTTGACTTGTGCCTTGTAGATGGTGGGTGCTCTAAAGACTCCCCCACAACGGGCTATAGTTATACCTGAATTTCGCATTTCAAATGCTAATCCTTTATTTACAGTATTTGACTTCAGCCATCCTGTTTCGATGTTTTTGAGTGTTGGAGCAATTGTTTTAAGTGTGTGTTAATCGTTTTTATCTGGTTGGTTATCAGTGGTCTGGAATCTCTGGGGTTTGAACCATAGGTGTGTTATTGATCTCAAGAGGTTTGAGGGGCCAGGGACGTTTCCTTAACTGTGTTAATTTTAGCTGTCTCTGTGGGTTGTTTGACTGGTTTAGAAGTGCTGATTTTGATGGGTTGGGAATGTGTTCTTTAATTTAGTTCCTGTAGGTGCCATCCTGTCCAATTTCCCTTATGAGCTAGCCCTCATTTGCATTCTAAAAGCATGCTCTTGCCTACTGATCAGTGTCTGTTACTTTCTGATTTTAGTGGAGGGCTGTGAGGATAGCTTTAGTTTGCTTCCATTTTGTGTGCCCAATTTCAGAAAATTTGTTGTCTGATAACAGCAGGCTTTGGGTCAGGAGGTGAATTGCACACTGCAGGATTCCTAGTCTTTGACCTGCTGCAATAACCACAGTATTTATATGGCTAGTCCAGTTCAGCTTCTGGTGAACGGTTGTACCCAAGATGCTGATCGTGGGGGATGCAGCAATGGTAATGTTATTTAAATATCAAGTGGCCATTGTTAGATTCTCTTTTGTTAGAGATGGTCATTGCCTGTGTTGGGTAGCAGTGCAGAAACCCCAAATTATGTTATGCAGCCCAACTAGAACCCAATATTTTTTTTCTATTTTGACATTAATGTGAGGATAGGGTGTTTCATTCCAGATGTGATTCTATTGAAGTTTTTTTTATCAAAACAACTTAATTGTAATAATACAGTTTAAGTATAACAAATTAATTAGCTTAGCATTTAACATTTGAACAATACTTAAACACAATAACATACAGTTCTTAACTGCTAACCTATCTCTATTAGTTCCAATTGAAGCAATATTCCTCTTATAGATTTAAAACCCCTCTTCAAAATCAGTTAGTGACACACAGGCTTACAAGTTTGTAATTGTTAACAGTTCTACAGTCTTTTAAACACCTCCAGAAAGAGATGGAAAGACATCTGTTTTCTGACAGCCCAAATATTAGTCTCCAGAGAAAGAGAGACAGAGGTACACTTCTTGCTTCTTTCAGGACCAGGCAAACCTTGATGCTTTTAAAATAAAAGAGAACTGTCTGTTTTCCCTGTAAACTTGGATCTGCCCATTCACACGACTCTGCCTTTGTCAATCAACCTGGAGTTGCACATAATCAACGACAGCAGGTTTTCTTCCCTGAAGGACAATCGTGAACCTGATGGGTTTTTATGACAATCAATAATGGTTTCATAGTCATGTTAGACTTTTTATTCCCGATATTTTTAAGTTTTATTGATGTAATTTGAAACAAGTCCCCAGAGCATTACTCTGGATCTCTCAATTACTAGTCAAGTGACAATGTCACTGTGTCACCACTTCCTCAGGTATTAGGCAGTGACCTGCCAAGTATCATATAGAGATATTACCACACTGCTTGTAAGGATATTTATCCTGCACTAGATCAATATAGGAAGTTTAAGTTTAGGCTGACTATGGAAACAAAGTACCCTCCAGAGTAACAATGATTAACTGAAAGCCAATTCAAAAAGCAGCACAGTGGCACATTGGTTAGAATTGGTTCAATTCCAGCCTTGTGTAAATGGCTGTGCGGAGTTTGCACGTTCTCCCCATGTCTGTGTGGAATTCCTCTGGATTGGCCATGGTAAATTACCCCTTAGTGTCCTAAGATGTATAGGTTAGAATAATTAGCCATGCTAAATGTGTGGGGTTATGAGGATAGGGCAAGGGAAAGGGTCTGGGTAAGAGAGTTGACAAGACTGTTCCCTTCCCGTTGGCGAACACTTCAGTGGTCACGGGTATTCGGTCTCTGATCTTCGGGTAAACGTTCTCCAAGGCGGCCTTCACGACACATGACAGCGCAGAGTCGCTGAGCAGAGACTGATAGCCATGAGCACGGCCTCAACTGGGATCTTGGGTTCATGTTGCACTATCTGTAACCCCCATGACTTGCCTGGGCTTATAAAATCTCACTTACTGTCCTGTCTGGAGACAATACACATCTCTTTAACCCGTGCTTAATGCCATCTCCACTCACAATGTCTGCATCTTTAAGACTTGAAAAGCAGGTTAGCTGTAAAGACTTGCACTCTAATCAGTATTCTGTAAACTGTGTGTGACTTTATATGCCCTGTTTGTGATCAGAATCTTCCTACACCTGACGAAGGAACACCATTTCCGAAAACTTGTGAGATTACTATCAAATAAACTGATTGGACTCTAACTTGGTGTTGTGAGACATCTTACTAAGAGAGTTGGTGCAGACTCAATGGGCCGAATAGCCTCCTCCTGCACTGTAGGGACTCAATGATTCTATGTCATCCTTCTTAATGCAACTTCAATAGGATAAAGACGGAAGTGGAGCGAGATTCTTTGGCCTTCCCTCAGCATTTTTCTCAGTACTGGGAGACAGTACACCGTTCGCTGGTACATAAAGTGGCAGAAGGCATAGCTGAGGTATTAAATTAATACGTGCATCCATCTTTACTAAGGAAGAAGATGCAACCTACTATGGTGAAGTAACAAGTAATTTAGATACGAGAATAATTTAAAATTAATAAGGAGATAACGTATAGGCTGTCTTTACCTAGAGTTGATAAGACACTGGGACTGTGTAAGGTGCATCCATGGATACGGGGGGAAAGTGAGGGTGCAAGTTACAGAGTCCATAATCTTTCAGTCTTCCTTTGCACCAGAGGAGTTGAAAATTGGAAAACATTTACACCCTTGCTCATTCAAAGAGTCAGTGCAGACATGACGGGCTGAAAGGCCTCCATCTGCATTGTAATAATCCTGTGATTCTGATAACGGATGCATTTTTCCCACATTTTATCCAGGAAAATTGAATGCCGCCTCATCCAGAAATTGCCAGATAGATCCTTTAATCTCTAATCTCTACTATGTAAGGGATCAGATTCCTTAGACCAGAAGATTAAGGGCAGACTTGACAGAGGTTCATGAGGGGGTCAATATGGAGAAATATTTTCCAATGGCAGAGGGGTTGTTAACCAGAGGACACAGATTTAAGAGACGTGGCAAATGAACCAAAGGTGTGATGAGGAGCATTTTTTTTACATAATGCGATCCTATGATCCAGAAAGTGCTACCTGTGTTTAGATAAATATTCGAAGGGGAAAATCTCACAGAACAATGGTGAAAGGGCAGGAGAGTAGCATTAATTAGATAGTTTGTTCAGAGTCAGCAAGGTATTACAACTGGCTGGGTACTTTTTCGATTTGATATATTATTCACACATGCATTGGGATACAGTGCAAAGCATTGCTTCTTGAGCGCTATACAGACATGGGGGAAAGTTCAAGGGAGATGTGCGGGGGAAGTTTCACGCACAGCAAATGCTGCCAGAGGAGGTGATAGAAACAGGCACATTAGCAACATTTAAGAGGTTAAAGTTAAGTTTCAACCAAATTCTTAATTAGTTACAAATAGGCTTACATTAATACTGCAATGAAGTTACTGTGAAAATCCCTAGTCGCCACATTCCGGAGCCTGTTCGGATATACTGAGGGAGAATTTAGCGTAGCCAATGCACCTAATCAACATGCCTTTCGGACTGAGGGAGGAAACTGGAGCATTTGGAGGAAAGCTATGCAGAAATGGGAAGAATGTGCAGACTCTGCACATTCATTGACCCAAGCCAGGAATTGAACCTGGGTCCTTGATGCTGTGAGGCAATAGTGCAATCACTGTGCCACTGTGAATAGGGAGGGAATAGAGTTATATGGACAGAATAAGAGCAGATTTTTATTTTAGTTTAGTTAGGGCATCAGGCTTGGAGAGTTAAAGGGCCTATTCTTGTGCTGTACTTTTTTTTGTTCTTTGTTGAAAGCTTACCATTCATAGAGTACATAGGGGAGAAGGAGAAGAGGGTACATAATATAGTGTTACCGTCATAGTTCGTATCCAGAGAAAGATCAACTTAATACAAAATAAGCTGAAGAAGCTTTTCAGCTGAATGATTGTATAAATCAGCCTTGGGTTTCATAAACTGATTTAAAAATATATATATATTTTCATTGTTGGAGGACAAACTACAGATTGTACACCTGCAACCGTGGCAATGTTGCAGATTATGTGACTTCTTTCTATACCTTTCCAATGTTTGCTATTGTCCCACATTGTGGAACTTTTCCCTTTGCTTTTATTTCCTGATGAATGGCTATTATCAAAGATACTTTATGAGAGGAGAGAAGAGAGCAACATGGAACACCCTGCTTGACAGCAGTTTAAGCTAGGTGCTGGTATTGCAAATTAATTCTTTCTTGTAAACCCCCGAATTCATCTGCCCCACTAAAATATATACACCCTCAGGGATTTAATACTGAAAAATTAAAATGTATCATAATAATTGACTGATGGGGTATGTCATAAGACATAGGAGCAGAATTAGGCCATCCGGCCCATCAAGTCCATGCTGCCATTCAATCATGGTTGATACTTTTCTCATCTCCATTCTCCTGCCTTTTCCACATAACCCCTGATCCCCTTTTTAATCAAGAACCTATCTATCTCTGTCTTAAAGACACTCAATGAACTAGTCTTCTGCAGCTAAAGGTTCCACAGATTCACCACTTCCTGGCTGAAGAAATTCCTCCTCATCTCTATTTTAAAGGATTGTCCCTTCAGCCTAAGGTTGTGCCCTCTGGTTCCTACTAGTTTTTCCTACTAGTGGAAACATCCTCTCCACGTCCACTCTATCTAGGCTTCACAGGATCCTGTAAATTTCAATAAGATCCCCCCTCATCCTTCTAAACTCCAACGAGTACAGACCCAGAATCCTCAATCGTTCCTCATTTGACAAGCTCTTCATTTCAGGGATCATTCTTGTGAACCACCTCTCGACCCTTTCCGAGGCCAGCACATCCTTCCTTAGATATGGGGCCCAAAACTGCTCACAATATTTCAGATGGGGTCTGACCAGAGCCTTATACATCCTCAGAAGTGAATCCCTGTTGTATTCTAGCCCTTTCAATATGAATGCTAACATTGCACTTGCCTTCCTAACTGCTGACTAAATCTGCACGTTAACCTTAAACAATGACTCCCAGATTCCTTTGTGTTCCTGATTTCCTAAACATTTCCCCATTTAGAAAATAGTTGTGCCTCCATTCCTCCTTCCATAGTACATAAACTCACACTTTTCCATATCGTATTTCATCTGCCACTTCTTTGCCCACTCTCCTAAACTATCCAAGTCCTTTTGCAGCTCCCCTACTTTTTCAATACTGTCTCTCTACATATCTTGCATCGTTTGCAAACTTAGCAATAGTGCCTTCAGTTCCTTCCTCCAAATTGTTAATGTATATTGTGAAAAGTTGTGATCCCAGCACTGATCCCTGAGGCACACCACCAGTCATCCTGAAAAAGACACCTTTATCTCCACTCTCTGCCTTCTGTCAGCCAATCCTCTATCCATACCAGGATCTTCCCCTGAACACCGTGGGCACTTAACTTATTTAACAGTCTCCTATGCGGCATCTTGTCAAAGGCTTTCTGGAACTCTAAATAAATCACATTGCTGCTTCTTCTTTATTTAGCTTCCTTGTTATCTCCTCAAAGAACTCTGACACATTTGTCAGACATGACCTCCCCTTTACAAAGTCGTGCTGACTCAGTCCTACTTTATCATGTACTTCCAAGTATTCTGTGATTCATCTTTAATAATGGACTCTAAAATCTTGCCAATGATCGAAGTCAGGCTAACGGGCCTATAATTTCTCATCTGCTGCCTCCCTCCCTTCTTAAACAGCGGTGTTAAGTTAGCTACTTTCCAGTCCTCTGGTACCCCCCCTGCCTCCAGTGATTCCTGAAAGAACACAACCAATGCCTCCACAATTACCTCAGCTATCTCTTTTTGAACTCCAGTGTTGGTCCATCCGGTCCAGGTGATTTATCCACCTTCAGACCTTTCAGTTTGCCCAGAACCTTCTCCTTAGTGATGGCCACTACACTCACCTGTGCCCCTGACTCTCCTGGAGCTCTGGAATGCAACTGGTCTGCCACTGTGAATACTGATGCAAAGTAACTGTTCAGTTCCTCTGCCATTGCTTTGTTTCCGATTAATACTTTTCCAGCCTCATTTTCCAGCAGTCCTATTTTTGCCTCTCTCTTGCCTTTTACACAATGAAAAAAACTCTTCCTATCTTCTTTTATATTACTAGCTAGCTGACGCTCATGTTTCATCTTCTCTCCCCTTATTGTTTTTTTAGTTGTCCTTTGCTTGCTGTTAAAAGCTTCCCAATCCTCTGGCTTCCCACTAACCCTTGTCACTTTGTATGCTTCTTCTTTTGTTTTTATGCTGTCCTTGACTTCCCCCACCAGTCAGGGATGCCTCGTCCTTCCCTTAGCATGTTTCTTCCTCCTTGGGATGAATTTCTGTTGTGTCTCCCAAATAAGTCTCCAAAGTACATTGTATCTATCCTTGTATTAACTCAGAGGCTCTCAATGTCTTGCATCTGATGCTTCTCCCATGCTGTCAGTATTCCATGGACATCCCATCCCTTGTAATTCAAGAGTAACCTTTCTGCAGTATTTTGTTGGCTTGCATTTATCTGTTTGCATGTGTGATTTTAAAAGGGTAAATTTCACTCCTCTCTCCTCCCCAAGGAAGTTTATGGAGGGGATCTTTGCATCAGGCAATCAAAAAAGGACGAAACTAAAAGACCTGTGAATCTCGTACATTAGACGTCAAGTCCCTTATGTTATTTTGAACATGTGACTTACTGCGGATGGCACTGACATTTAAACCCTGCCTCCTGTATTGAGAAGGGTAGCAATGTGCCTCACTCCTTGATCAGACTGGAGCCCACCATTACTCTGAAGGCTTTCCAACCACACACTTATTCCCTGTTGCAAGCATGGCCTAATTGCCAGAGGCAACTGCTAGAGGCATTACTACGTCAAAAAACATTTCAGACCTGTTAAGATTAATCCCTGAAAAATAGCCATTGATATTAAAACTATACCACGGTTGTCAGCTTTCTCCCATTTAGATGTAAATGTTGTAGAGCTTCTAGAATAGTTAATTATATATTTCACATCGCTGGAAGTAATCAGTAGTACAGGCAGAGGCCAAGACTCCAACCAACAATGATTTATGGGACACATCTCATTAGCTTTTAGTTAGACTAAAAAAGACGTGATGCTTCCCTGTTCAAAAAAGTGCTGTTTGATTGATGCAGAAATTTATGGCTCAAGAGTGATAAGTGATGTTTATCAACTGCTAAAAGCAAAAGACAAAAGGTCTAGAAGCCATATGGGGCTATAAAATATCTATATATAGTGTGGAGATTTGTAGAGAAGGTATATTGATTGTGGAATGAATAGACTATGCTGAGCATTGTAAAATTGTGTTTGAGATTGAAGGTAATAGCTACCCCCAGATGCTTGGCCTGGCATGGCTGTAGCTCTGCAAACAGTCTTACACTGGGCATTGAGGGGGAATTTCTGTACAGGGATAAGAATAGAGCTCAGCTGAATTCAATTGATGAGAACTTAGAGCAGATGATACACTTCGAAACCAAATAAATGGAAATCAAAGCCGCAAAAGTTCTCCAAGTACAATTTGTTTGAGAGATTGGGTTAAATTTGAAGAAAACTGAGTGAGAATAGCTCAGTGAATGTTAGTGTTTTGGACCTTGTCACATCTGTACCACAGACAGCATGGAGGTACAACATCAATTATACTGCTCGGGAAAGCAGGACATTAGCTCCATTTTAACCAAGGGGAGGATGGCGGGGAGTGGGGGGACGTTGGTGTAGAAATAAGGTGGGCCTCTGAACTCCACTGAAAGAGGCTTCTAAGGGTTCTGAGACACAGAAGTTTCTTGGAAGATAAATTGTTAGGGATCATGACTCTGTTTTGAGTGTACGATCACAAGTACACAGGTAACACGGGTGTCCAAAGCTATGAAGAAATTGAGCCATGGGCCTCTCTTAAGTATGTTTTAAGTTTTATTGATTTGCGTTACAAATAGGCTTACATTAACACTGCAATGAAGTCACTGCGAAAATCCCGGAGTTGCCACACCTGTTCGGGTACACTGACGAAGAACTTAGCGTGGCCATTGCACCGAACCAGCACGTCGTTTGGAGTGTGGGAGGAAACCGGAGCACCTGGAGGAAACCCAGCCAGACATGGGGAGAATGTGCAGACTCTGCACAGTGACTCAAGCCATGAATTGAACCTGAGTTCCTGGCGCTGTGAGGCAGAGTACTAACCACTGTGCAACTCTTCGCGGCAGGCCTCCATCATGCTCCCATACAACATACAAAAATAGAAACAGAAATAGGCCATTCGGCCCCCTCGAGCCTACTCTGCCAGTCAATAAGATCTGTTTATGTTTTAAATTCTACATTCCTATGCGATATCCTTTGATTCCATCGCCTAACAAGAATTTATCCACATCCACCTTGAAAATATTCAGCAACCCTGCCTCCGCCACCTTCTGAGGCAGATGTTCAAAATCTCACAACCTTCTGAGAGATAAAAACTCTCCTCATCCCTGTCCGAGAAGGGTGAGTCCTAATTTAAAACAGTGGCCCCTAGTCTCCCACAACAGGAAACCCCTTTCCACTTCCATCTTGTCAAGGCCACTGAGGAACTTATACAGTTCAATCAGAGTTAAATATTATCAACTCAGTGAAAAATGATTTCAAACTAAGTCACACAGGTTTGGGTTTTCAGATCAGCATTACTTTAACACATACATTATTCCATTGATTTCAGTAAGTTGCTGCCAGTGTTAAAATAGCACAGACTGGGAAAGGACAACACAGTGGTTAGCACTGCTGCCTCATGGTACCAGGGACCTGGGTTTAATTCCAAGTGACTGTCAGTGTGGAGTTTGCACTTTCTCCCACATTTGTGTGGTTTTTCTCCAAGTGCTCCGGTTTCCTCCCACAGTTCAAAGATGGGCGGGTTAGGCTGATTTGCCATACTAAATTGCCCCTTAATGTCAGGGGGATTATCAGGGTGAATATGTGGGGTTACGGGGGATAAGGCTTGGGTGGGATAGTGCAGGCGCGATAGGCTGAATGTCCTCCTTCTGCACTGTAGGAATTGTATGATTCAATGAGAGACAGAATCCGATCATATATTCTGTTAAAAAGAATGGGATAAATTTAATGCAGCTCCTTCGAGTCAATTAGGAGGAATATTGTGTGGGGGCGCAACCTCTCTGGAAACCCAACATTGTGGCAATGGTTTATATCTGTGGCAAGAAATTTGTGGGGGTTTTACAACCAAAGCATTCTAGGACTTCAATTTGAACTGTGAAGCAGATAGTTGCCATGAATAGTTGGCATGACGCTCTCTGCAACTTAATTGAAGGGTGGTGGGAGAGCGTGGGGAGATGGGGTGGTAGGATGGTTTTGAATGTTAATCATGGTTGCACTTAGATCCCGTACCTTCTGATCCACACCAGGTTAAAGATACTGAGGTGAGACCTCGCAGTTACTCCGCTAAGGCAGCCATGAAAGCACTGAAGGAAGCAGAACAGAAAGCTCGCCAAAGACTGCTCAATAACAGAGCTCCGTTGACCACGAGGCTGGTTACTCCAAGTTCTGCTGCAAATACTGTGACAGTGAAGGCACAGACAGTGCTGCATTCATAGCAAAGCTGTTTACTCCGAGGGGGTACTGCATTCATGACCAAGCTGGGTGGAAAGAGGCTATCAGCTTACTGTCAGACGATCAGAGTGTCATGGTGAAGCTAAGAAAGGGAGGATCCTGTTGAAAGGTTGATCACACAGGAGGAGGAGAGACTAAAGGGCTTGGAGATGGTAGGCCCAGTCTTTAAAGAGCCACGCGCTGTGCAACAAAGACTCAGAGCAAGGCAGGGGCAAGGGCTGTCTGGCAAACCAGGGGAGCGATAGCAACCGTCAATAACATATCTGCGGCAAAGAGTCTACCAGACGCACTTTCCCTGCCTTCTGATGTCTGAGAATCAGTAGCAATGATGGCTACTGCTCTGTAGGGTGATCATCACCAATTATGTGTCGTGCTTCAAGACCCAGGGCCTTTGGTGGACAACCAGTCCCCATAACCCTGAAGATCACCATTGCACTCAAACATTAATGTGTCTGGATTCTTTCAGGGATCCATGGGGGACATGAGTGGGATCTCACAGGCAGCTGCTAACCACTCCATCCAGGAGATGACAGAAGCCTCATTCAGGAGGGCAGGCAACCAACTGCAGCACTGCATTGCCCCTGAAAGCCAGTTGGAGAGGGCATTGGTTTTGGAAACATTGCTGAACTTCCACATGTTGATGTTATCATGGACTGCATGGAACAGCCAATGGGCTTCATCCATAGGAGGGGCCTCCATTCCATTAGCGTGCAACTAATCTGCAACTATGGAAAGGGCATCCTACACACACACACACACACACACACACACACACACACACACACACACACACACACACACACACTTGGGAATTCCCAGGTACCACATCTTTTTCAGCACCACCGCCACCCCCTCTCCCCCAATCCCACTCATCTTCAGGGATGGATTCTTGTGGACAAGGGATACCTATTGAAAGCATGGCTGCTCTTGCCTGGAAGGAAGCCTGACACTGCAGCAGAGATACAATGCCTGCCACGGATCGACCTAAATAACCATCACACACATCATTGGACTGCTGAAAACACGATTCCGACACCTCAATCTGGTGGAGCCCCGTTGAGGGTATTGCATATTGTGAAGGCTGCACTGCTTTCTACACTCTGGTACTGCTGAGGGAGGAGGCCTTGCTTCAGGAGAACATGACCGATCGCCAGCCTTTATCCGGAGTGTGGTAGAGGAAGCTGGGGTAGCAACACGCAATGAGGAAGCTCTTCAACTGGATGCGCAGAGCTTTGAGAGATGTGTCAGTGAGCCACAGGACAATCTGATACATAACTTCTTCCTGCAACAGTGATGCACCTTCATACTGAAGTCTGCACGAAACGTATGTCACCCGTCTCCTTCCTGTCACTATCCAACACCGAGGGCTGACACCGTGAGACTCGCTCAGAACTGAGAGGATATAAAATTGCAGCCAGGACCTATGTTGGCAGACCACTGAGGTAGCGAGGGCAAAGGTGCCTCAACAAAGGAGGACATTGGAGGTTGTCCGCAATGCAAGTGACCTTCCTTTAATTAAAATAACACCAAGGGGAGATGGTGGTGTATTGACAATGTCACTGGACTAGTAATCCAGAGGCCCAGGCTAATGCTGTGAGGACACAGATTTACATTTTACCACAGCAGCTGGTCAAATTTAAATTCTACAGTGATCGCACAAAGAATCCCTACAGTGCAGAAGAGGCCATTCAGCCCATTGAGTCTGCACCGACTTTCTGTCAGAGTATCTTATGCAGGACTTTTCTCCCACACCCTATCCCTGTAAGCTCACACATTTATCATCCCTCTAACCTACACACCTTGGGACACTAAGGGGCAATTTAACATGATCAATCCACTTAACCTACACAACTTTGGACTGTGGGAGGGGAAACTGGAGGAAACCCAGGCAGACACAGGGAGAACGTGCAGACTCCACAAAGGCAGTAATATCAATTCATAAATCTGTAAAGTAAAGCCAGTGTCTTTAATGATGACCGTGAGAACTATCATCAATTGTTGTGACAACTGGTCTGGTTCAGTAATGTCCTTTGGATAATATGGTTGACTCTTAACTGTCTTCTGCAACTGCCCTCTGTTCAAGGGATGGGCAATTAATGCAGCCTTTACAGTGATGTCCACATTCCATAAAAGAATTTTTAAAAAAGCAACAATTTTGATCAACCTATGAGACCTTAAGGGCAGCTAACTCCTCTTCACATGCTTATGGATGTGAGGTGGCTACTGAGTGAGTTTACGATCAAATAAATTGGTTGGACTTAAACCTGGTTTTGCCAGACTTCTTACTGTGTTTATCCCAGTCCAACGCCGGCATCTCCACATCATGGCCTTGGATGACATTAGCAGCCATCCCCTGGCAGCCTGAGGCCTAGGCAGCCCTGGCTGACTGAAGGAATCCTTTATCGGAGCAGGAGCCTCCACCGTCCTCACTGCTACTGCGGCTGTGGTCACTGGCAGAAGGGCTGAGGAGCTGCTGTCCTCTCTCTGAGAAAAGCCCCAGATGTGGAGGGCAGCCACTCCTCATCCTGTTCAAGACTCACCTGAACCTTCCAGCTTACTGAAGAAGGAACAGTACCTGGTGGAGACTGCAGGTACCTCACTCTCCCGCTCACCTCTTGTGGTATGATGATGTAAGTTACTTTTTTTCAATTCAATCACGGGTGTGGGTGTCACTGACAGGGCCAGCATTTATTGCCAATCCCTAATCGCACTTCAACTGAGTGGCTTGCTGGGCCATTTCGTAGAATCATGGAATTGTTAGGTTGCAGAAGGAGGCCATTTGGTCTGTTGTGTCTATACTGGCCCTGCAAATGAGCATCATTGCTTAGTGCCATCACCCATGCCCCTGCAGTTAAAAACCAGCCATGTTGTTGTGACTCTAGGAGTCAATGTAGGCCAGACCAAGGGAAAGGCAGCAGGTTCAGTTCCCAAAATGGTATGAGTGAACCAGATACTTTTTTCTAATGACAATCATTTCATGGGCATCATTAGTTGCTTCTCAATCTGGAATTAAAAGAGTCACTCGATTCATCAGGACTTGTTACTGCCTCAGGCTTTTGCAGTGCACTTTGCACCCAGACCATGTTCTTGCTTATCACACAGCCCCACTCTACCACATATCCACAAGCTTTTCCCAAAGAGGAGGTGGGTCTGGAGGACACACTTTGGTGGATCGGAGGAGATCATTGACCTTTTTGCAACAGTGAATCTAGTTTGATTGGGTGAGCCCCATGGTTACTGACCTTCTCAGGGATCCAGTCCTGTTGGTCAGGAGGAGACTCTCTTCCTCCTGTCCCTTGAGAAGAGAATCTCCTGCTATTCCCTTACAGCTGGGAGGAGAGTCTGCACAGAGGGTGCCCAGTGTTTCTTCATAGGAATGGTCTGAATTGCCTCTTGGTCCATGGATTAGGTATGCGACCATAACAGAAGCAGAGGAACCATCACAGAGCAGCCTCCAGCAGTAAAAGTCAAGAGGGGCCTCCTGTAGTAACATCCACAGGGGGGACTCCTGCAGTAACATCCACAGGGGGGACTCCTGCAGTAACAGCCACAGAGGGGACTCCTGCAGTAACATCCACAGGGGGGACTCCTGCAGTAACAGTCACAGAGGGGACTCCTGCAGTAACATCCACAGGGGGGACTCCTGCAGTAACATCCACAGGGGGGACTCCTGCAGTAACAGTCACAGAGGGGCCTCCAGCATGAAGAGACACAGAGGGGGCTCCAGGAGCACTTTGTTTCACAGGACATGTGCTGTCAGCTTTTCAGTGATGGCACTAATGTCTGCACACTCACCCACTGAAGGCGACCAACTGCAATCGATGCCCTATTGCCTGCCTTCCTCCTGACATAGGCTCCTGTGCCTCATTAATGTCGAGTATGAGCCACTGCACAACTGTGGGTTGGCCGGCTGAATTCCTCACCGACACTGATGATATCGGCATCTGGTAACGCTGCTAGCACCAGAATTCAGCCCAGTATCTCTTCCTGCAATTCACATATCTAAAATAAAGTATAGCTTCGTCATCGCTTTGTCATCGTTTTCCCAGGATAAATTCCCATATCCACACCTGAAATGAATTTTGTATGTGGAAACATCCTGTATGCTTCTGACATCTGGCCAGAGTTCTCATAAATTGCTGAAGGTGTTCTCTGAAGTGGCTTTCCATTGTTATTTATTTCCTCGGTAACCAAGTTTTCCAATGCTCACATTGAGAGTCAAAACAATTTATTTCTGTAAAGGATTGAAACATTGAAGTAGTACAAAATAATTTATTCATTGAACGCTCTTCAGGTGCAGAAGAGATTCCACCAGGATGCTGCCTGGGATGAAACATTTAAGTTATGAAGAGAGGTTGCTTAGGCTTGGGTTGATTTTCTTTGGAGAAGACTGAGGGGCGACCTGATCAAAGTGTACAAGATTATGAGGGACGTGGACAGAGTGGATAAGGAATGGCTGTTCCCCTTAGTTGAAGGGCCAGTCCTGAGGGGATATAAGTTCAAGGTGAGGGGCAGGAGAATAAGGGGGTATGTGAGGAAAACTTTTTTGCCCAGAGGGTGTTGACGGCCTGGAATGCACTGCCTGGAAAGGCAGTAGAGGCGGGTTGCCTCACACCCTTTAAAAAGCACCTGGATGAGCATTTGGCATGTCATAACATTCAAGGCTATGGGCCAAATTCCAGTAGATGGGAGTTCAGGTGTTTCTCACGTGCCGGTGCAGACTCGATGGGCCGAAGGGTCTCTGCTGCACTGTATGATTCTGTGATTTTATGAAAGCTTTAGCCTGAAGTCTCCATTCTCTTCTGAAAACCTCGTTTCGACTTGATTTTCTGCTGTACAGATCTATAACGTGGCGATCTGATATTAGATTTTGCAGTCACTGAGCATGTTTTGCATCCTGTATTCTCAGGATTCATGGATGCTGCTCAGTCGGCTGCATTGTTGCATCTATTTTCTTTAGCTTCTAGCAATTTCTGCTTAGAAGCCCTTTAAAAGTGAGGAAAAAGTAGAGGAGAAATCTTTAGTCGGGTGAAGTTTATATTGCATGCTTTAATCAAACAAGTGTGAGTGGATGTGACGGAAGGAAAAAAATAGACCTCTGCACTGACCTACATGACTGTTCAAGCTTTTATTTTATACTTGAATATATAAAACTTCAAAATTTGAAGCAAATAACCATTTCTAATTACCCCACCTGATGATTAGCATCATGTCAAAAATTATAAAATGGAAATATTCAGTTACTAACAGCCATCAAATACTGAGATTGCAAAAGAGAAATGCAGAGTCTCTTTCCTCATTTTAATTTGATGTTTTAATGATACTTTTATGCTGATGGTATAAAAATACAGTCATATCTGGCAATGGAGGTATAAGATGCTATTAGGACCACTCTTACGTGGCAACAAATAATTGGCTTGTATTTTATTCAGAGGGTTATAAAGGATTCCAAAAGAATAAAAAGGTGTATAGTTATATTTATGAAAGAAGAGGTAATTGCTATTGATTTGCAGGGTACAGTGGAATCAATTTGGCTTCAGCTCATCAGTGGCTCCAGTTTCAACCTCCAGGCCAAGGCCTAATCAGGTTGTGTAACAAGGAAAAAGTCTAATAAAACAGGGTAATTAAAGTTTATTTATTATTGTCACAGTAGGCTTACATTAACACTGCAATGAAGTTGCTGTGAAAATCTCCCAGTTGCCACACTCCAGCACCTGTTCGGATACACTGAAGGAGAATTTAGCATGGCCAATGCACGTAACCAGCACGTTTTTCAAACGGTGGGAGGGAACCAGAGCACCCGGAGGAAACCCATGCAAACACTGGGAGAACGTGCAGACTCCGCACAGCCAGTGACCCAAGCCAAGAATCAAACCTGGTTCCTGTGCTTGCCAGTGTGCTCCCCATTGTTTCAACAATCTGATAGCAACAGCCAAGCATTGAATGAAGTAGAACCAGAAAACCCGTGGAACCTATTAACAGTTGCTTTCTTTGCCAGCATATCGGAGAAGGAACTATAGATATCAGGTTTTTTTTAATTCATCCATGGGACATAGGCATTGCTGGCTGGCCAGCATTTGTTGTCCGTCCCTGGATGCCTGAAGACTGAATACAAGAGGTCATTGACTCAAGTAGCAATGGAGACCTGAGGAAAAATACTTTAGCCTACAGTGTGCCAGGGATTTCGCATGCACTGTTCAAGGGTGTGGCAGAAACAGGTTCAATCCAGGTGGTCAAGGGGGAAATTGAATTATTATCTGAACAGGAAGAATGTACAGAGTTACGGGGAAAAGGTTGGGTGGTGGCACTAGGTAATTTATAACTTTGAAGAGTAAGTGCAGGCACGATGGCCTCCATTTGTGCTATAATTATTCTGTACAGAATTTTACAGTACCGCCGTGGCTGGGGGTTGGGGTTGGAAAATGCAACAAACACTGTTGACTTTGGCAGGACTGGGAGATCTTGCTGGTGGGAGGGGCCATAAAATTCTTCCCTACTGTTCTATTAGGGCGATACAGTGGTTAGCACTGCTGCTTCACAGAGCCAGGGATCCGGCTTCGATTCCCAGCTTAGCCTGTGCAAGCCTGCATGCCCTCCCCATGTCTAAGAACATAAGAAATAGGAGCAGGAGTAGGCCATCTAGCCCTTCGAGCCTGCCCCGCCATTCAATAAGATCATGGCTGATCTGTCGTGGATTAGTTCCACTTTCCCGCTCTCTCCCCATAACCCTTAATTCCCTTGTCTGTCAAAAACCTATCTACCCGTGACTTAAATATATTTAGCGAGGCAGCCTCCACCACTTCAACGGGCAGAGAATTCCAGAGATTCACCAGCCTTTGAGTGAAGAAGTTCCTCCTCAACTCCGTTCTAAACTGTCCCCCCTTATCTTGAGGCTGTGCCCTCTCATCCTGCTGTCCTTTCTGAGTGGGAAGAATCTCTCTACCTCTACCCTATCCATCCCTGTCATTATCTTATATGTCTCTATAAGATCCCCCCTCATCCTTCTAAACTCCAACGAGTACAGACTCAGTCTATTTAGTCTCTCTTCATAGTCCAACCCCCTCATCTCCGGCATCAGCCTAGTGAACCTCCTCTGCACTCCCTCCAAGGCCAAAATATCCTTGCACAAGTGCAGCGGCCAAAACTGCACACAGTACTCCAGCTGCAGCCTCACCAGTGCCCTGTACAGTTGCAGCAAGACCTCCCTACTTTTATATTCTATCCCCCTCGCTATAAAGGCCAGCATCCCATTCGCCTTCCTGATCACCTGCTGCACCTGCAGGCTGGGTTTTTGCGACTCATGCATAAGGACCCCCAGGTCCCTCTGCACCGTAGCATGCTGCAACTTTTCGCCCTTTAAATAGTAATCCCTCCTACTACTATTTCTGCCAAAGTGGATAACCTCACACTTGCTAACATTGTACTCCATCTGCCAGGTCCTCGCCCACTCACTCAGCCTATCTAGATCCCTCTGCAGACTTTCCACACCCTCCGCACAATTTGCTTTTCCACTCATCTTCGTGTCATCAGCAAATTTCGTTACCCTACACTCAGCCCCCTCCTCCAGATCATCTATATAAATGGTAAACAGTTGAGGTCCCAGCACCGATCCCTGCGGCACTCCACTAGTCACCAACTGCCAATCAGAGTAGCGTGGGTTCCAGCGGGTGCTCCGGTTTCCTCCCACAGTTTGAAAGATGTGCTGGTTCGGTGCATTGGCCATGCTAACTTCTCCACCAGTGTACTCAAACAGGTGCCAGAATATGGCGACTAGGGGATTTTCACAGTAACTTCATTGCAGTGTTAATGGAAGCCGACTTGCGACTAGTAATTAAACTTTAATTTTAATTGTAAATGGGACAAAGATTTGCAAATCAACTGTTGATGTCTCTTGTCTATGGAAACTTCATTCTCAAACCTAACAATCTTTGACAAGATAGTTGGTGATTTATCAGGATCCATATATATTGTGATTTCATTTTGAAACAATCACTGTAGCAGAAATCCTGATGGATTAGGCTGTCTCCAACATCTCAGGCATACTATATTAGACTGGAGAGCTTTCTTTTTTACTATTAATGCAATGTCTAATTAGATTGATATTAAAATGGAGATGGCCGAGCTCATTAATATCATAAATTGGTGCCGCGGCAGAAAGTTGGGCACATGAGTACATGGAAAATGAATGAAAGAGAAGCCACATTAATTCTTCATTCCGTAAAAAGCCAGAAGATTCAGCGTCTGTTGATAATAGCAAGAGAGAAGGGAGCAACTCTAGGTTTGATGGCAGAAAGGGTGAGCAATTTTCTATCTCAGATAAGTGGAACCCAGCCACAACTTTCAACCAGTGCAATTTAGTGCAGCAAGCTGTTTGATTGCTGATTGGTGTCTGAATGGAAATGGAGCACAAATTCAATCTTCAATTTGTATAGAGAATGATTTTATGAGGAAGATCATTGAGTGTAGTCGCTGATAAGGGTACTAAGGCAGCAGAGGCACTTAGCGATATCATGCTGGGCTGACGCTATTGGGATTTGCTAAGGTCAGTCTCATGAACTATTCTTGGTGACCTCCCAGCCCACAACAGTCCACTAATGGTGACTCACTGTCAGTAGGGAACCAGAAATGATACTAAGCAACTTGTAAAAGCTGCAATTGACAATGTGCATTGTTGCTATGCAAAGGAGAATTGTGGCTGGACCAAATGATAGAGGGTCTCAATTTCATTCAATTCTCTATCCCAGAGAACAGGGGAGGCTGAGTCATTGTATAACCATTAAATGACAATGCAGGATTTTACAACAAGCGCAAAGTGCTGTTCCCAGCCATCCGGCCTACGCTAGTGTGGTGAGGAAGTAATGTGATTCACTCCCCCCTTCTCGTATCGGTTCTGGAATGGCTTGGTCATATATTCATAGAAATCATAGAACCCTACAGTGCAGAAGGAGGCCATTTGAGTCTGCACTGACCACAATCCTATCCAGGCACTAAGCCCGTAACCTCATGTCTTTACCCTGCTAATCCCTCAAACAGTAAGGGGCAATTTAGCAGGCCAATCCACCTAACCCACACATTTTCCGACTGTGGGAGAAAACTGGAGCACCCAGAGGAAGCCCAGGCAGACATGGGGAGAATGTGCAAACTCCACACAGATAGTCACCTGAGGCCGGCATTGAACCTGGGTCAGTGGCACTGTGAGGCGGCAGTGCTAACCACTGTGTCACCCAAAGTGCACGGATGGATCCAAGGGGACAAGGAAGATCACTTGAAGATAGAACCGCTCACTTCTCTTGGGGAGCCCCAGACAGTGGCAGAGAAAATCTCCTGCGGTGCTCCAAGCAAACTAGTGGTAGCACTCAACCTACATGTATCAATTGTGCTGGATGAATCCTGTAAGTGATATATGATTGGAAATATTGAGAACTAATCTATCACAACTAAAAAAATCATCACCATGGACATTTAAAAGTGGAATGGGAATCCTGGACCACAGGAAGTTTATAGAAGGAGTAGGTCATTTGGCCCTTCGAGTCTGCTCCACCATTCACTACGATCGTGGCTAATCATCAAATTCAATATCTTGATTCTTCACCCACTCCGCCCCCCATCATATTCCTTCATCCCTTTAGCTCCTAGAACTACATCTAACTTCTTCAAATCAGACAATGTTTTGACCCCAACTACTTTCTATGGTAGTGAATTCCACACATTCACCACTCTTGTCGGTAAAGAAATTTCTCCTTACCTCAGTTCTAAATGATTTACCCCTTATCCTCAAACTATGACCCCTAGTTCTGGACTCCCCCACCATTGGGAACATTCTTTCTGAATCTACCCTGTCTAACCCTGTTAGAATTTTTTAAGTTTCTATGAGATCCCCTCTCATTCTAAATCCCAGTGAATATAATCCTAACTGATTTAGTCTTTCCTCATGTGAGAGCTGTCATCCCGGGAATCAGCTTGGTAAACCTTTGCTGTCCCCCCTAGTAAGGACATCCTTCCTCTGATAAGGACACCAGATCTGCACACAGTACTCCAAGTGTGGCCTCACCAACACCCTATATAATTGCAGCAAAACAATCATCTCTATGCTGAAATCCTCTTGCTATGAAGGCCAACTTACCATTTGCCACCTTTACTGCCTGTGCAGTACCTGCGCACTTGCTATCAGTGACTGATGCACGACAACTCCAAGGTCTTGCTGAATATCTCTCAATTTACATTCATTGTAGTAATAATCTGTCCTCCTATTATTGCTACCAAAGTAGATAACCTCACATTTATCCACATTATACTGCATCTGCCACGTAGATGCCCACACACACAGCCTGTCCAAATCACTCTAAAGCATCTCTGCATCCTCCTCACAGCTCACCCTTTGTATCGTCTGCAAATTTGGAGATAATACACTCAGCTCCCTCTTCCAAATCATTAATATACAATGTGAACAGTTGAGGTCCTAGCACAGATCCCTGCAGGACCTCACTAGTCGCTGACTGCCAACCAGAAAAAGACCCATTAATGCCAACTGTTTGCTTCCTATCCGCTAACCAGCTTTCTGTCCAACTCAAGACATTACTTGCAATCCCATGTGCTTTAATTTTACATAATAGTCTGTTATGTGAGACCTTATCGAAAGCCTTCTGAAAGTCTAAATAAACCACATCCATTGGTTTTCCTCGGTCACTCTACTAGTCACATCCTCAGAAAATTCCAATAAATTTGTCAAGCATGATTTCTTATTTGTAAACCCATGCTGTCTTTATCTGATTATACCACTGCTTGTCAAATGTTGAGTTATAAAATCCTTGATAATGGACTCTAGATTCACTGGTCTATAGCTCCCTGTTTTCTCTCTATCTCCATTTTTAAATAGCTGGCTTACATTAACTCCCCTCCAACCTGTAGGAACTAGTCCAGAGTCCAAAGAATTTTGAAAAATTACCACAATGGATCTACTTTTTCCAGGGTCACTTAAGTACTCTGGGATGAAGATAATCAGGACCCAGAGATTTATCCACCTTCAATCCCATCGATTTCCGTAAAACCATTTCTCTACTAATGCTAATTTCCTTCAGCTCCTCACTAAAACTTGTTTCTCCCAGAACTTCTGGTCCATTGTCTTCCTTTGTGAAGACTGAAGCAAAGTACAAATTTAATTTCTCGGCCATTTCTTTATTCCCCATTATGAATTCTTCCATTTCTGATTGTTAGGGGCCTACATTCGTTTTTGTCAATCTTTTTCTCTTTACGTACTGATAAAAACTTGTACAGTCAGTTTTTATGTTCTCCACTAGCTTACTCTCGTACTCTATTTTTCCCTTCTTAATCAATCCCTTGATCCTCCTTTGCTGGATTTTAAATTGCTCCCAACCCTCAGGCCTATTACTTTTTCTTGCCAATTTGTATGCTTCTTCCTTGAACCTAATACTATCTCTCATTTCCCTTGTAAGCCTTGGTTTGGCTTATACCACTCTTGCGCCAAACAGGAATAAACATTGCTGCAGTAATTGTTCTTCATGTTGGTTTGGCATATGTTCTTGACATTCCTTGCGCTCTCTGACAGTTATCTCAATGTCACCACCACTCATCCCTGTACAATACCCTGGTGGGATTTTCCAGGCATTCCCACTGGTGTGATCTTCCAGTCCCACCAATGGCGACCCCTGACTCCCCACCACCAGTTCCCTGGCAGTGGAGAGTTCAAACAATGGGAAACCCCTAGCTATGGACTGGAAGATCCCATTGCCAACTAATGGCAGGCTGCCCAGCCACCACAAAACACACCACAGGGGGGATGGAAAATCCCACCCACTTTTCTCATGTTAGGCTATTAGTGCAGTTCATGCCACGTTTGCTTGATGTAACTGTTGCAAAGTATCCAATTGCAGTGGTTCAGGAATAAAAAGCTGTTTTTCTTAAAAAAAAAACTCATGGGGACTTTCAGAGCTCATCCTAGTATGAGCTAAATGGTCTCACTGACTCCTGAAGGTTTTGAAGTGAACTCAGCCATCCATTAGCTATGGTGTTCCAGAGCTCTTGTAGGGTTGAGTCCTTTGATGCCTCTGCTTTTAGTTGCTGGCGCTCGTGTTAACCAAGATTCATCAAGTCTACTTGTCGAATTATTTTTGATTGTCTGACAATCAAATTTCCTGCAGGCATGGTGAGGGTTTGAAAATCTGCCTAGGGTAACTGATGTAACCAGTAAATTATCAGGTTTCCAGCATATCTCGCAGTTGTAGCCTTATACTTTGACTCAAAGATGGTGTAACCCAATGGTTTCCACCAAATCATTTGAAGCAGTCTGTGGTCCATCTTCACCACAAATTCCTTCCCAAGGAGGTAGGTCTGGAATTGTACAATCCCAAACACACGAGCCAACACCTCTCACTCTATTTCTGAGTAGTTTGATTGGGCTGCTGATGAAGTTTGAATGAAACTCAATTGCCCTCTGATCACATTCCTCCTCTGTTATACCAATGATACCTGCTGTACAGATACACCCTGGCACTTTACAATTGATTCTACCATTATAATGTTGAAAGAGGTCTTTGCTGATGCTCAAACCAAAGAGTAATCATTGAAAGCAATAATGCCCAAATGGATTTCTAAGTACAGTCAACATTTATGAAGTTTCCAAGGCAACTTACGAATACTATAAAGTTTTAAGAAAAAAACGCCCCTCACTTAGTTTTTAACTCCCGCAGTGTAGGCATTTTGTGCTGGAAGTACTTTCCTGCTCTAACCAGGTATTGGAGTGAAAACAGAGCCTGATTAGCCTGTCTTTTTTGACAACACATGGAGTTACGAGCTGCACCACACATTGTGTTCCTGAATTTGGAAATGAGCCAATCTTATGTAGCTCAACCTTGAGCTTATCCTTAATATGGACACTATGGGTGGAATTCTAAGCTGTTAGAGGACGTGATCTTTTGATTTGATTTGATTTATTATTGCCACATGTGTTAGTATAATGAATAGCATTGTTTCAGACAAAGCATACTGTTCATAGAGAAAGAAAGGAGAAAATGCAGAATGTAGTGTTACCGTGATAGCTAGGGTGTAGAGATCGATCAACTTAGCATGAGATAGGTCCTTTCAAAGGTCTGGTGGCAACAGGGAAGAAACTGTTTTTGAGTCGATTGGTACGTGACTTCAGACTTCTGTACTTTTTTCCCAACGGAAGAAGGTGGAAGAGAGAATGTCCAGGGTGCATGGGGTCCTTAATTATGCTGGCTGCTTGCTGAGGCAGTGGAAGTATAGACAGAGTCAATGGATGGGAGGCTGGTTTGTGTGATGGATTGGGCTACATTCATGACCTTTTTTGCAGTCTTGGGCAGAGTAGGCACCATACCAAGCTGTAACACAACCAGAAAGAATGCTTTCTATGGTGCATCTGTAAAAGTTAGTGAGAGTCGTAGCTGACATGCCGAATTCCCTTAATCTTCTGAGAAAGTAGAGGCGCTGGTGGACTTACTTAACTTTAGTGTTGGCATAGGGGGGGACCAGGACAGGTTGTTGGTGATCTAGGCACCTAAAAACTTGAAGCTCTCGACCTTTTCTCTTAATCCTCGTTGTTGTAAACAGGGGCGTGTTCATCTCTGTGCTCCCTGAAGTTGATGACAATCTCCTTTGTTTTGTTGACATTGAAGGAGAGATTATTATCACTGCACCAGTTCACCAGATTCTCTATCTCATTCCTATATTCTGCCTCATCTTTATTTGAGATCCGACCCACTATGGTGGTGTCGTCAGCAAACCTGAAAATTGAGTTGGAGGGGAATTTGGCCACGCAGTCATAGATATATATGGAGTATAGTAGGAGGCTGAGAACACAGCCTTGTGGGGCACCAGTGTTGAGGATGATCGTGGAGGAGGTGTTGTTGCCTATCCTTACTGATTGTGGTCAGTAGGTTAGGAAGTTCAGGATCCATTACAGAGGGAGGTGCCAAGGCCCAGGCCACAGAGTTTGGAAATGGGTTTCATAGGAATAATGGTGTTGAAGGCTGCCGTCAATAATTAGGAGTCTGACATAGGTGTCTTTGTTATCTTGGTATTCCAGGGTTGAGTGTAGGGCCAGGGAGCTGGCATCTGCTGTGGACCTGTTGCAGCAGTATGCAACTGCAGTGGATCCAAGTAGTCTGGGAGGCTGGAACTGATTTGTGTCATGATTAGCCTTGCGAAGTATTTCATAATGCTGGAAATTACAGCCACCGGCTGATAGTCATTAAGACACGCTGCTTATTTTTCTTAGGTACTGGGATGATGGTTGACTTCTTAAAGCAGATAGGAATTCACATTGTTCTTAAGAGAGGTTAACAATGTCTGCCAATACCCACCCACCCCCCGCCACCCCCCGCACCACCCCAGCTGATCCACGCAAGATCTGAGTGCTCATCCAGGGACCCCATCCAGGCCAGCCGCTTTTTGTGGGTTGACCTTCAAGAAAGCTGCTCTGACACTTGCAATGGTGACCACATGCTTCTGCATGATTTGCTGGGTCTTGGTTGATTGAGCTAGCGTGCCATAGTGGAAACTGCACACAACAGAGACTTTGCCATTATATCCCTATCCATCTTCAGCAGTGTTCAAGATTGTGTTCTTTTGGCTTGACAAGAAAACCTTTTGATAAAACTTGATAGATGTTGGTGATATCACAAACTCAGTGATTTGATCAGACAATTGTGTATCCAAAGAACTTCAGTCTGTGTCATTTTCTCTACACTGACTCACTAAGTGATCTGTAGACCCATGTGGCTGCTGTATGAAGGACATGAACGTAGAAGATGAGTCAGACCACAGTTGGTCTTATGATGTGGGGATCATATCTTATTAGGATCCTTTTGTTCATCTTCCGATAGCTCAAGGGTGTTTAACCTGTGAAACCTTTCCTTACCAATTGTGATTCTTGACAGCCTGCTATTTTGACACTGCCGAATCGATTAGACACAATCCTACGCACTGGCTGAACAGCTTAAATTCGGAAAGAATATCTGCTGCTTTCCGATTGAGGCATTGGAATTTGACAGACGTTACACTGATGTTCTCAGAACTATGTTTTTTGAATTAGTCAATCTCTCCTGTTTTCAAAGTTTTCAGAATTAAAGAGGCGAAAGTGGCCTGCAGTGTCTTGGGAAGAAGCACCCTATTTCTACTTGCTGCTCTTGGTGAGAGGCACTATTTCCACTACCCTCACCCCACCTCAATCCCTGTTTACAGGTCCTGCCACCAAAGTGTAGTTTGGTGCAAATATACTGACCATGAATAGGATGGGAATAAAGGGGTATGGTCCCCGGAAGGGTAGGGGGTCTTAGTTAAATTGGACAGCATGGTCACTGCAGGCTTGGAGGGCCGAAGGGCCTGTTCCTGTGCTGTAACTTTCTTTGTTCATTGTTTTTTGTACTGCAGTGCTCAAAAACACCAATGAATATAATGGCTTCTTCCAAGCAGGCTGCTGATCGACTGAATGTTTCCAAAATGAAAGATTGCCCTATTTTGCCACCAGTCAAGTGACCCTTTCACTTACAGTTGCTACTTGAATACAGTGAGCACATGTTGGAGCTGTATTCCCAGCCTCTGATCACAGCTATAGTTCCAAGATGAAATAGAAGCTCTCCGATTTTGAATGTTCTGCGGTAAGAACTCATTGTGCTGCTGCAAATGTCACTGCTTAGTAAGTCTGTAGACTTCCAACTCAAATCTGAACAATCCGAGGACCAAATGTCACAGAGTTATTACAAGTGGTCTCCCTACAGTAATATGGAGCCTTCAAACCGCCCTGGCTCCCACTATGGTGTGCTTAATAGTTGAAAGCTTCAGAAACCACAAGCAGCCACCATGTTGTGTTTCCTCTGCTTACCAGTGAAGACAGATACACCAGCCACTCAAAATGGGATTGGTAAACTCAAATGTGGGCTCATGAAGGTTAAGTAGCACAGATTCAATCTTAGCAAGCCCTTGATAACACATTTTACATAAAGTGGATGACTGTGTGCTGTAGGCGACATATCATGTGGCACCTTACATCATTTCCTGTCAGGTGATGTACGTTGATCATAGTCCCATTTAATTAAAGGCATAAAACAACATCCTGGACAAGATCTATCCCCAATCAGCAACTCCAAGGGAGGTCATCTAGTTATCTATAGCATTGCTGTTCGCTGTGTGCAAATTAGTGCTGTACCACAGTGACTGCTGATGGATGCAATTGAAAGTCGCCTTGAAATCAGTGAAGTGGATAACAAGTGACGTCTGATACTGTAGGCTCTGCTCTGTAATGTTCCTGAGCGTAAAGATCTGGTCGCTGAATGAACTGTCAGCCCTCAAACTTAGCTGTTCTTCGTGAAGGGTACAGTCTACTTCTGCTTTCAACTTCCTGAGGACTACTGGGCCTAAGGTCTTGATGGGCAGTGTTGCGCCCCTCCTGTTGTTACAGTTGGCGGATTCCACTTTCTTTGCCACTTGACAGTTGCTCCTCACCTCCAGTCCTCCCGGCCCAGAGCAGGCCCGTGAGCTCTATTCTGACAATGTTCTTGCCATGTTTCATCAGCTGGTATCTTTTCAATGCCAGACGCGTTATTGTTTGTTCTAAAGGCTCTGGATGGCTCTCTGATCTGGCCATTACTCTCAGAGTGATGAAGCAATATTTAATTGGCTGCAAAGTGCTTTGCAGCATCTTGAAAGGCAATCTTGTTCCTCTCACAGTGAAGGGAAACCCTTTTTGCTGCTCCTGGAACCTAAGCCCAGGATCACTGTAGGATCAGAGAGGAGGAAATGCCCCTGAGTGAAAGCCAATTTTTCACCATTGCCTCTGTGTAAGAAGTCACAAAATGTTCAGCAACTATGGCAGTCTCCCAGTCAAGGATTCTCCTCCTCATTTTCAAATCTCTCTTTGGCCCTGCTCTCCCACTCTCCAATCTCCTCCATCTTCACAACCTAAAACAATACCTGTGTTCCTCTAATTCTGGCCTCTTGTGTATGCTAAATTGTAATCATTCCTACTTTGGTGGTTATGCCTTCAGTTGCCAAGACCCCAATCTCTGCAATTCCCTCCCTATACCTGCTTCTCTGCCTCATTACCTTGTTTCCCTCTGCAAAAGGTAATTCTTAAAATCTGTCTCTTTGGCCAAGTTGAAACCATAGAATCCCTGCTGTGCAGAAAGAAGCCATGCGTCCTATCTCAAATGAGCATTCCACCCAGGCCCTTCCTCCCCTCCCCATCCTCATAAACCCATGCATTTACCATGGCTAATCTACACATCTTTTGGACACTAAGGGGCAATTAAGCATGGCCAGTACATGTAACCAAGAATCATAGAATCCATACAGTACAGAAGGTCATTTGACTCATTGAGTCTGTACCGACCACGATCCCATCCAGGACCTGTTCCCATAACCCCCCACATTTACCATACATTGCCCATAAAGAACAGCAAGGGGATGCAAAAACAGTCAGAACACTGTCACTTTGAGAGTATCTTCACTGTCTTTCATATCTAGGTAAGCCTCCAGTAACATGTCCATGATAGCAAAAGGATCAATCTTTCTGTTTATTTTTAGCTACTGGAATTAACCAGTGCCTCTACAATATTATGACTTCATTTAGGCTTACGCAATTAACTATACCAAGCAAAAGATGAACAAATGAATAAGTTGATTTGTATTTACAATGTAAGTTATACCATTTAGCTCAAATGGAAATTATAGTCAGAAAACTGTGCTAAATTACTATGTTTCTGATGTAAATAAAGTCTACACTGTGATGCTAATGCTGTATTATCACTACAGAATCTGAGCTAGGCTGACGTAACTTTCAGATTCAGTTCATTTACACTCAGTTCAACACAAACATGCATTTGTTGCCCCAGCAGTGATAGAATTGAATATCTGACAACTAATGCAGAAGTTACTGTCCATCTTTCACCTAACTGAACAAGTTGTGCAATAGGTTTATTGAATGTGGCTTGGCTCCGCATCCAAGAAGTGTTCAAACTATCCTCAAAGCAGTTATATTACTTTAGATTGAAGGACTCACTTCATCTTTTGCTCGGTATAGTTAATTGCTTAAGTCTAAATGAAGTCATAACAATGTAGAAGCGCTGATTAATTAAGGCAGCATGGTGCTACAGTGGTTAGCACAGCTGCCTCACAGCGTCAGGGACCCAGGTTCGATTCCTGGCTTGGGTGGAGTTTGCACATTCTCCCTGTGTCTGCGTGGGTTTCCTCCGGGTGCTCTGGTTTCCTCCCGCAGTCCAAAGATGTGCAGGTTAGGTGGATTGGCCATGCTAAATTGCTCCTTAATGTCAGGGGGACTAGCAAGGGTAAATGCATGGGGTTGTTGGAATAGGGCCTGGGTGGGATTGTGGTCGGTGCAGACTTGATGGGCCGAATGACCTACTTCTGCACTGTAGGATTCAATGATTTTATAATTCTAAGAATTCCAGCAGCTAAAAAATGAACAAAAGGATTGATCTGCTTGCTATTGTGGACATGTTACTGAAATCTTACCTAGATACGAAGCTGGTTTTTTGAATTCATATATCATGTGAGTACACTCAAAGAGGGCAGTTATCAAGTCAAAACCAGACAAAGGGGAAAAATTGGGACCAGCCAATAGTACAAAATGAGTTAAAGTGAATCAACCATCCGTGTTACATCTATTTGGTTCTATTCCCTGTTGAAAGGTGTATTATAGCACATATAAAAGTAACTGTGACAGGAGACAACATTGTTATGAATATGATGACACTCCTAAAACCAGCACTCTGGAGTGAGGCTTTAGTCTGTATAACCACACTATGAGAGATCGCCCTGTTGATTAATACAATTTGGAGCCTTGGCCTATTTTGTACGGGCAGTGGCTTCTAATGCATTGTTTTTTAAACCAGGACAAAAGATTGCAAAAACTCAATTTGTGCTGAACATAATTTGAGCTTAAAATTGCATTGTTTTTATAATGCTTTCATCAATGCCAGGGAATTTAGTTGAAACAAATCAGCTTGAATATTTTGCAATTGTTGCTATCACTGAGATCTTAACGTTTATCTATTAGTGTCACAGGTAGGCTTATATTAACGCTGCAATGAACATACTTTGAAAATCTACTTGTCGCCACACTCCAACGCAAGTTCAGGTACTGAGAGAGAATTTAGCATGGCCAGTGCACCTAACTAGCACGTCTTTCGGACTGTGGGAGGAAACTTGAGCACCCAGAGGAAACCCATGCAGACACAGGGAGAAGGTACAAACTCTGCACAGACAGTGATCCAAGCTGGGAATTGAATTCTGGTGCTGTGAGCAGCAGTGCTAACCACCCTAGGCTTACTAGATACAAGACAACTACTCAGCTGGCTGTTGAATATGTTGAGTTTATCCCCCAAGCTAGTAATAAAATACTCTGGTTTAATGATGATGACTGGGATTGTAATATACTAATGTAATATCTTTGCAACAAACGTCATTGTAAGAAAGCTGCATTAAACAAGTGCAATTCAAAATGTATGTCCAGGTAAATTTCTCCATTATTTAGTTCCATTTTTTTCTTGCACCTAACTATGAAGAAGCTAGTTTGCTCTGATCGCTTGCAAATCTGAAAGATCAGTTCTTTGCTGCAATGTTTATTCTTCAGCTGTGGGCTCAACATCCTCTCAGTCCTACATCACTTCACATGTTTTGCTGCTTCTTGGAATGCAGGCAATACTGAGAAGAGCAGTGAAGACCTGGTTACTGCTCATGTATAGGGCAATAAGAGTGAGGGACTGCAGCTAGATATAGATCAAAGAGGAGTAGGCGTTTCTTCCTTTACTAGTTAGGTTTTTAACAACTTCCAGTGGCTTCTATACTTACTGCTAGCTCAAATAATATCAAATTTATTGCACCCTGTTCCCTGCATTGCCATGCTAGGATATAATCTGATGATCACTGGTTTGCTAGTCAAATGTTATTGCCACTGCCGTAACGGATGTTTTGAATTTGGATTGAGATAAATTGTAAACCTAAGGCCTTATGGCGCAGTGGGTAACATTCCTGCCTCTGAGCCAGAAGCTCTGGGTTTGAGACCCACTCCAGGACTTGATGGTCAAGGAAGGGGTATTCATATTGCAGTCAAACAGGTCGAGTGCATCAACCTGCAAAATTGGTCCAAACACATCAATGGTCGGTGGTAAGAGTGGGAAAGATTCCTGGCCACGCTTGATGTGGAGTGGTGCCCCTCAAACTATAAACCCTTGGCGACAGATTAGCGACCTTTCCAGGAATTACTAGCTATGACTGAGGTGGCACAATGCTTAGCACTACTGCTTCACGACGCCAGGAACCTGGGTTCAATTCCAGCCGTGGGTGACTGTGTAGAATTTGCACGTTCTCCTCATTTCTGCATGGGTTTCCTCCCACAGTGCAAAGATGTGCAGGTTAGGTGGATTAGCCATGGTAAATACGCGGGGTTGCAAGTACATGGTGGAGGGCAGTTTCCAGGTAAGATGCTCTTTCGGAGAGTCAGTGCAGACCCAGTGGGCCAAATGGCCTCCTTCACTGTAGAAATTCTGTGGCTCTGTGTTATCACATGGATGCAGACCAAGCCCAAATTTGGATCAATTTATTATTTTTTAGAATGTTTCCTCTTAGGTATAGATTTTCACTTCAATAACATCTAACAGCCTAACTGAAATTGTTTCAGCAAGACATGTTAGTGAAAATCAAGTGTAAAAAGCTCATGGATTTTCTCATGAAGAAGATTAAGTATGTTCTCTTGGCCACCTCAGTTGCTTCTTGCTGGCCTCGTCTTCCATTTCTAATGACTCCAGTGAACATTGCTATCTCTGTTAGACTATAAAACACTGCATACCTCTCTCTTTTCCCCTACATTAGCTCACCCACCTTAGAAGATCCAGCATCTGATCATTACCCAAGCCATCATCCAGTGCCCATCAGTTTCATTCATTTCCTTGTGTTCTATTTCAGTACTACCGTAAGCAATCTCTTCTTCCAAAAGGTTCACACTTAATCCCACTACTCTCTTCAATTTCTACCCAAACTTCTGGTTCTCAAATACAACACATAATTTTCTAAGATAAAAGCAAAATACTGTGGCTGCTGGAATCAGAAACAAAAACACAAAATGCTGGAAATTCTCAGCAGGTCTGATGGCATCTGTGGAGAGAGAATAGAACCAACGTTTCAAGTCATGATGACCCTTCATCACCTTAGGTCTGACGAAAGGTCATTCAGACTCAAAACATTGGTTTCTATTCTCTCTCCACAGATCTGTCAGACCTGTTGAGATTTTTCAGCGTTTTCTGGTTTTGTTTTCAATCAATTCCTGTTCATTGCACTGATTATTTTGATATAAAATGAACACTTTTGCATTACAGTCACACATTACATGGTTTGTATTTGCCCAATTCCTTCCTATCCCCCACAATTTCCTTGTGATGGTAGACCTGGCCAATTATTCCATCCTTCCAACTTCCTGACCTCCATTCTGCTAGTGTTCCATATTTCTACTCCTGCCTGTTACAATTTCCATTCTCCATTTCTTCTTTCTATGTCTCATACTGTTCTTTGGGAACATCATTCAGAGACATGGGATTAGCTTGCTGATCCCAACTGATGACACCCATCATTCACCCCAATCACCATTCTTGACAGCAGAACTAGCTCTCTGTTGTCTGATTAGTTAGTTGGTGTCAAGAATGAATGAGAAAATGTAGTCTTTCACCTAACATTTGGGGAGACTTATTGGACAGAATTTTGCTGGCCCTTGCAGCATTGAAAGAAGATGGGGGCAGGGAGTGGGGGGAGTCTGTAAAATCTGTAAAATCACAGGGAATCGTGGCAGAAGGGTTTCCTGACAATTTCCCTCCATTGTAGAATTTAACTGACAGTGGATCAAGATTGGAGAAGGAGGTGGGAAGCCAATTTGAGTATGCCACTTTACCAGGACCTCAAACTGGCCTGACTCTGCCACGTGGGGAAGGCATGATGGCCTCCCAGTGATTTGATTTATTATTGTCATGTGTATTAATATACAGTAAAAAGTATTGTTTCTTGTGTGCTACGCAGTCGAAACATTGTATTCATAGAGTACATAGGGGAGAAGGAAAGAAGACAATACAGGATTTCATGTCATAGTCATAGCTAGAGATTCTAGAGAAAGATCAGCTTAATATATGGTAGGTCCATTCGAAAATCTGATGGCAGCAGAGATGAAGCTGTTCTTGAGTCAGTCGGTACATGATCTCAGACTTTTTTTCCTGATGGTCTAAGTCTCTGTGTAACATTGGACCTGGCATTAGCTTTATGAAATACACAGTAACTTCTCCAATCCGGAAACCTATTGTTTGGAAACACCAATTGTTTGGAAATTTGTTGCACAGATACCCAAGCAACACAGGCCATCATGTTTTACAATTCTTTAAGGATGGAAACATGAGAAGATGCAGTATTTGGATAAGGGGAACAATTTTCATTACTGCTATATAATGTTTCATCACATGTTTCAGGTAAATATTTATTTCTGGATTCTCACCCTGGCAGTTAGGCATTTTCTCTTCATCCTATAAACCTGAAAATTTCAAAAATCCAGAATTTTTATTTATTCTTTTGTCAGACATATGTGTAACTATCTGATCAGCGTTTATTGTCCATCCGAAGTTGCCTGAGGGTAGTTGAGAGTCAACCACATTGCTGTGGCTCTGGAATCACATGTAGGCCCAGACAGGGTAAGGACGACTGATTTCCTTCCCTAAAGGACCTTAGTGAACCAGATGGATTTTTCGGACAAGCGACAATGATTTCATGGCCATTGATAGATTCCTAATTCCAGATTTTTTTATCTAACTGAATTCAAACTCCACCATTTGCCATGGTGGGATTTGAACCCAGGCTGAGTTTCTGGATTAATAGTCTTAGCGATAAAACCAGTAGGCCATCACCTCCCCAATAACTTGGTGCCAAGCATTCCAGACCGGAGAAGTTACCATGTAAGAGGCAGTCAGATTGTACAGGTAAGGAACCTACAATTGAACAAGTAGATGAACTTGATCTTGGATAACAATTGCAAATGTGTGATAATGCATACAATTACCTTTCCCATTGAAGTCAATACATGTATAGACTGGACCATTATCTTTGATGCCTCTCAGAAAAATGATTGAGTTGAAAAAGAAGGGAAAGTAATGGGCAGCATGGTGGCACAGTGGTGATCACCACTGCCTCACAGCACCAGGGACTCGGTTCAATTCGGCCAAAGGTAACTGTCTGTGTGGAGTTTGCACATTCTCCCCAAGGGTTTCCTCTGGTGCTGCAGTTCCCTTCAAAGTTCAAAGATGTACGGGCTAGGTTGATTGGCCTTAGTGTCAGGGGGACTAGCAGGGTAAATACTTGGGGATAGGTTCTGACGGGACTGTTGTCGGTGCAGGCTTGATGGACCAAATGGCTTCCTTCTGCACCGTAGGGATTCTATGATTTTTATAATGATGGGCGTAAGGATGTGCATATTCACAGTTATTGACTTTGCAGTTTTAAACAGACAGATTAAATCAAACATAAATCCATCTTAGCTGGAGGAAAATACATTATGTTAGATGATACAGCACTCCTGTCTTCACAAAATAGTGGATGCCATTAACAATAAATGAAACATCTATTAGGTCATTGTAAGTGTGACTTGTGTCCAAGTGAAATACTCATCATTGTCGCAGTGAGCTGATTTATTGTCAGTTTGTTTCTGTTCATCTAATATCCGTTTTGGTGATCAATTCTGACTGATACCGGTTTTGAGTAAAAGATTACATAGATACTATATAAATAAATCCATCCAAGCTTAAGTACACATTAATCAAATAATGCACGAGCTAAAGTCTAAAGACCTCAAACTGTGGATGTCTTTCATTGCTAATCCTTCAATTTAATATCAACGTTTGTAGTCTGAACAGTGGCAGGGTGTGATAATCGTCTGTGTTGCCCTGTTTGTGTTCACAGAGCTGGAGGCAGAGGAATGGTGTAAGCTGCTTTCCGTCGAATGCTTAGGATCCAGACTCAATGACATCAGTTTCGGGGAGCCAGATCTACTCGCAGCCGGAGTTCAAAGAGAACAAAATGGTAGGCCCACACGTTCTTCACTCAATCAATCAAGATGTTTGGATGGAGCCATTTTGCTAATGTTGTTTCTGTTACATATGTGAATCATGTGAATTCATCACCAATAAGAGACACTCTAACCACCGCCCCTTGACATTCAGTGGTGTAACCATCACTGAATCCCCCACTATCAACAATCCATCGGGTTACCATTGACCAGAAACTCAACTTGACCCACCACATAAACAGTGGCTGCAAGAGCAGGTGAGAGGCTAGGAATACTGTGGCGAGTAACCTCCTGACTCCCCAAAGCCTGTCCACCATTTACAAAGCACAAGTCAGGAGTGTGATGGAATACTCCCAACTTGCCTGGATGGGTGCAGCTCCAACAATACTCAACAAACTTGACATCATCCAGGACAAAGCAGCCCGCTTGATTGGCACCACATCCACAAACTTCCAGCCTCTCCACCCCTGATGCTCAGTAGCAGCAGTGTGCACTATCTACAAGATGCACTGTAGCAATTCACCAAAAATCCTTAGATAGCACCTTCCAAACCTACAACCACTTCCATCTAGAAGGACAAGGGCAGCAGATACATGCGAGCCTCACCACCTGCAAGTTCCCCTCCAAGCCACTTGCTATCCTCACTTGGAAATACATTGCCATTCCTTCACAGTCAAAAACCTGGAATTCCCTCTGTAACGCCATTGTGGGTTAACCCACAGCACATGGACTGCAGCGATTCAAGAAGGCGGCTCACCACCACCTCCTTAAGGGTATGTAAGGATGGGCAATAAATGCTGGTGTTGCCAGCGATGCCCATGTCCCATAAATGAATAAAAAGAAATGCCTTATTTAGGATGCCACCTGGAGTGACTGACACCAATCGTTGGTCTCAGGTGAGCAGCACAGGACTGATGAGCCATGTGGTCTAGTTTGTAACACATTAGTATTTGTTTTTCCTCTGTCTGTCTCCTTCAATTAATACCTTCTTTATTCAGATGGTGAGATGCAACTTCTAGTCTGCATCGCAGCTGATGATGTCACTCCTCTCTGGTCAGCGTATAGACTAATCTGCTAATATGCTTGAAGATACTGGTTCTGGGTAGTTTTACCCCTTCATAGATACAACGGTTATTCTTATGGGATCACCTAGGATGTTCAGCACATAAATAGGCCATTTGACTCAGGCAGTCCATAGCAGTGTTTATGGTCAATTTGAGCACCCCCTGCCCAACCGATCTTTTCACATCTAAATCTATCTCTGTAACATTCTGTTTCCTTCTCCCTTGTATACTTGTCTAGTTTCCCCTTAAATATATCAATATTATTCACTTCAACCACTCCCGATGGTAATGAGTTTAGCATTCTTAACATGTTTTGATTGAAGAAAACTCTTCTGAAATCCCTATTGGATTTCTTGGTCACTATCGTATATTGATGACCTCTAGTCTTTTTCTTCCCCACAAGAAAAAACATTTTCTCTGTATGCACTCTTATCAAAATCTTTCATAATTTTCAAGACTTTTATTTGGTCATCCTTTTCTCAAGAGAGAAGAGACTAGCCTGTCAGTCCTTTCATAATACTTATGGTATTATCTTTGTGCAATGATGCTGTGCCTTTAAGAAATGTATTGAAATCATGTTTCTTTGTAAGAGGTATGTTTAAAATTCAACTCTTTTTCACAGTGCCGATTGGTCTGCAAAACAGGTGGCAAATATACTGAGAATGCAAGCTAATGATTGATTTTAGCTAAGGATGTGTTTGTTTTAATCTGAGTTAAATGCATTATTTTGTTTATTTGTCTTTTCCCTGAGGTTTCAGAGTAGGGTTTTGATAAAGTTGATTGACAGAATCATGTGCTTAAGGGGCGGAGCTAAGTTTACAGGGTAAAGCAGGCAGTTAATGCTGAGTTCTGAAAGAATCAAGAGATCTCACTCTTTCTGGAGGCTGCTACTGGGACCTGTTCGGAGGACAGGTTCGAGGACTAGCAGTTCAAGTATAAAAACATAAGTCTGCATGTTGCTAACTGATTTTGAAGAGGAGTTTAAGTCTATAAGAGGAATATTGTTGGAATTTAGACTAATACTGATAGGTTAGCAGTTAAGAATTGTATTTTGTCAAGTTTAAGTGTTTGGTAAAGTGAAGCCAATTTATTCATTTTAGGTAAACTGTAAAGTTTGTTTTGATAAAAGCTTCCTAGTGCGTGTCAATAGAATCGCACCCGGAGTGAAACACTTTCTCCTCACCCTAATGCCAAAAAAATAGAAAAGTTGGTGGGATCTAGACGGGCTTCATAACATACCTTGGGGTTACTGATCGGTATCCTAACACTAGTAAATCCTATCTGTACCCTCTCCAGCACCATTATATCCATTTTATAATATAATGAGAACCGTACACTGTACTCTAACCAAGATTTGATATAGATTTAGCTTAGCTTTCCTACATTATAATTCTGTTTCCCTCAGAGACCCATAGCTTATTTTTAATGACACTGCTTACCTGTGGCACAACTTGTGGTGTTTGATGCACTTACCTTTTGTCCCTCTACCCTACCGAGACGTGCACCTTCCATGTAATAAGTGAGCTCCCTTTCCTTGCCATCAAAATTTACTACCTCACATTTATCTGCATCAAACTTCATTTGCCAATTCTGCACATTTATTATGTCCTTCTGCAATTTGGTGCGGCCCTCTTCAGTGTTATCTATTTCCACCAATTTGGTATCACCCACAAATTTAGAAATTGTATTTTCAATCTGAAGTCCAAATTATTGATGTAAATTCAGAACAGCAGTGCTGCCGGCACTGATCCATGTAGAACGTCACTCTAATGAAGAAAGGAGCAGAGCGTTTTCAGTTTATACAGCCAGTGTGGTTATCTCCTTAAGCATATCGGGTCCAAGTTCCGCTTTGGAACTTGATGAACACGAAAGGACCATGAATAAGGTTGGCACGTAGGTCGATTATCGGGCTGTGAGTCTTCCCAATGTGCCTGCTGCCAGATAATAAGAACAGAAGATTTTCCTTATCAGACATACTACAGAAGGTAATATCAAACTATTGCAGTACTTTACTAAGCATAATCATGGGCATGGTATCTGGAGGAGAATGGATACTTAATGCTGCTGTCTTCGTTGTGATATGTTCCATTAGAGCGGCACAGTGGCACAGTTCTTAGCTCTGCTGCCTCACAACACAGCGACCTCGGTTCAATTCCTGGCTTGGGTCACTGTCTGTGCAGAGTCTGCACATTCTCCCCGTGTCTGCATGGATTTCCTCCGGGAGCTCCCATTTCCCCTCACAGTCTGAAAGATATGCTGGTTAGGTGTATTGGCCATGCTAAATTCTCCCTCAGTGTACCTGAACAGGCGCCGGAGTATGGCAATGAGAGGATTTTCACAGTAACTTCATTGCAGTGTAAGCCTACTTATGACACTAATAAATAAATAAAAATTCACCAGTATTATTACAAAAATGGCCAGGTGTCCCTGGAGAGTGCGGTGTCCATCAGTATGATTAGGATCTTCTGTGACATGTTGACACTGCAGGGGCTGGAGTGCATTATCAATCCCAGGGATACCATTTTGATTTGATCTGTTAAGTTCCCTTTGAAAGTTTGGTTATTTTATTACCAAGCCCCTTTAAGGGGCTGTTATTTAATTAGCTTGTTCAGTTTATTTTATCAGTTTCCAATAAGCGGGTATTAAGAGTTTCAACTGGGACACTGGGTTGGTAGTTAGGAGGCAGAGATTTGTAATGCTGCATCCCATGAATAAACCTACTGTCAAAGGAAAGATCAGAGTCTTGTTCCATTATTCACCATCTTATTTGGATCCATTTAACTTGGCAGCAGAGGAGGGTTGCCAAAAAGATGAAGATTAGAAACAAAGATTTATATCTCAGGCAGAAGGTTGTAATCTGAATAGCTGAAACCATTCAGTGTGGTAGTGGAGGATATGTCTCTGTTTACATCAGTGGATCCATTCATTCTTTCAAATAGACCAAGGGCGCTTGCTTTGATTTTGAAGATGATTTATTGAATATAACTTGAAATTAAAATAAAATACAGAAAACTGAAGAGAGTGAGAGAGAGAGAGCGCCTAGAAAGTTAGGCCCAATTACAGAGTTGACTTCAAAAACCTTGCAGCATTTTACTGAGCACAACCGAACTGGACTGCCAAACAGATAGCTGTTCCTAATATATAAGTTTGGTTATCTTTGTTATGAAATTACCAGATACAAGTAGTCTTCAACTAACATGAACAGTTGGCAGCTGTGACCGTAAAAGCTTTTATTTATGAAAGGAACCATTTCTGCTTAGCAAAGCATTTTCAAATGTGCTCAATTTCTAAGCTAAACCCAGAATTCCAAGCTGAGTTTTCAAATGTGGACAAATTAGCCTAAGTTTGGTTTAAAGCATAGCACAATTAGTTACATTAAGCAGAAATACCTTAAAATGAAGCCTTTTAATAAATGCAAACCCATACACAGGATCCCACAGGTACAAAGTGGAAATGGTCGAGGGCTTCAGATTTTTAGGCACTTAAATCACCAACAATGTGTCCTAGTCTCTCCATGCCGATGCTATAGTTGAAAAAGCTCACTAATGCTTCTACTTCCTCAGAAGCCTAAGGACATTTGGCATATCCACAATGACTCTCACCAATGTTTACAGATGCACCATAGAAAGCATCCTTTCTGGATGGGTCACAAATTGGTAAGGCAGTGTTCAAGACTGCAAAATACTACAAAGGGTCGTGAACAAAGCCCAGTCCGTCACGCAAACCAGCCTCCCATCCATTGATTCTGTCTAGACTTCCTGTGCCTCGGAAAAACAGCATAATTAAGGACCCCTTGCACCCCAGACATTCTCTCTCCCACCTTCTTCCTTCTGGAAAAAGATACAAAAATCTGAGGACATGTACTAACCGACTCAAGAACAGCTTCTTCCCTACTACCATCAGATTTTTGAATGGACCTACCTCATATTAAGTTGATCTTTCTCTACACCCTAGCTCTGATTGTAACATTACATTCTGCCCTCTCTCCTTTCCTTCTCTATGTACGGTATGCTTTGTCTGTTTGGCGTGCAAGAAACAATACTTTTCACTGTGTGTTAATACATGTGACAATAATAAATCAAATCAAAAATATGCTTTCCCTCTGATATTCTCTGAATCTGAACATTGTGACCAATGAAAAAATGAAGTAGATATATGACTCACGATACAGCCTCACTGAAGAGAAAACCACTTACAACCTTGGCACTGTCTCTTCCTAACAAAAACATGATAAGGTGCAAAGCATGCCCTGAACCAGAGCTCAGGAATCGTTGGATAATCTATTAAGTGTGATGGATAATATTTCTAAGAAAGATGATCTGTCAAAATGCACACAACGTCTGGTCAGATTTGATGTATTTAGAAAGATGGATGGTTATTCCACAAAGGAAGGTATCATGGAACATAGCAGGCTACATCTGCAAAATTGTCTCAACTTTACTTGGAAATTCCTGGTTCTGTGCAATGCTTGCTAGGGGATTTTCACAGTAACTTCATTGCAGTGTTAATGTAAGCCTACTTGTGACAATAAATAAACTTGCTTTCAAATTGTTGGATTGTGCTAAAGTATAGCATGTGAATGGGCTGCTAATCTCAACTGGAGTTAGATTGTCTGAGTCTTAAAAGGCCTTCGGGCCTTCTGTGACTGATGGGCACCACTGGAACTAGGGTGCATTGTCATCCTGGTAATGACATAGGTTAGCATGATTAGTGGGGTCAATATGTGAGGTTACAGGGATAGGGCTTAGGTGGGATTGTTGTCTGTGCAGACAAGAGGGTCTCGTTCTGTACTGTAGGGCTTGTATGATTCTATGACATTTTGGTTTAACTGGTTTGACATTCTATTTTAGTTACTGTGCCCACTAGGGGCTATCATCCCTGTCATTCTGGTTTGATTTATTGATTATTGGTTTTTATAAAACAAGTGTAAAGAGAGTCAACTGGGCCACTGAGTAGATAGCCAGGAGAAGGAGATATGTAATGTTGTATCCTGTGAATGAAGCTACTATCAAGGAAACAATCTGTGTCTTATTTTGTATTTCACCAGCTGGTTAGGATCCAGTTAGCAGCTGGCACCATTTCACTTTCAGCCCAGCTCCTGTTACATTTCATTTGATCCAATCTGTAGGTTGCCTGTAATGAGGAGCTAAGTGCCCCTTTTCAAAGAATAGCGCTGCCATACTGTCACAAATCTCAGAAGCTTTAAAAAGAAATTTAGCTAATCCCAAGGGTAATGATGCATTCCAGTCTCCCCCGATCCTCCACAGGTCTCAGAGTGCCTCAAGCATACCAGTGGACCCCCATGCTCTCTCTCTCCAGGCATACCAAAGCGTGTGTATTTAGTCATAGAAGAGAGACAGGCAGGAAGTTAGGCTGAATTACCTCCTAGACTGCTCGCTGCCTGGGCCAGGTCCTGGGCAACATGGTGGCACAACACTGCTGCCTCACAGCACCGGGGACCCAGGTTCAATTCTGGCCCCGGGTGACTATCTGTGCGGAGTTTGCATATTCTCCCCGTGTCTGCATGGGTTTCCTTCGGGTGCTCCGGTTTCCTCCCACACTCCAAAGATGTGCAGGTTAGATTGATTGGGGGCCATGCTAATTTACCCTTTAGTGTCAGGGGGCTTAGCAGGGTATATATGTGGGGTTACAGGGATAGGACTTGGGGTGGGGTTGTTGTCAGTGCAGGTTGGATGGGCTTCTTCTGCACTGTAGGGTCCTATGAAGCAGTGCCTCGAGGAAGTCCTCTGATTTGTCTGTTGCCCTCTTGCAGCTCCTATTACAGGCAGCAGCAGCCCATTGATAATGTCAATGCCACGGCTCAAAGACATCAATGGCACTGCAACATTATTTAACTCAGCGGTGGGGTTGTAGGAGACAGAGAACATTTAGCCCATCAGAGCCATGTTAGCTCTTTGAAAGAGCTGCTGGCTTCGTATCATTGCCTGCTGTATTTCTAATGAAGGCATTCCACGGGCAGGATTTCCAACTCCTTATGGCGATGGGAATCGATTTGCAAAACACAGAACTTAGGGAGTTTTCTTTGTGAAAGATAATTTTCCGAGACCCTCCTGACCCCATGCCCTGCTCACTTGTTGGAAAGACAAAATCCATGGGGACTCCCTCTAACCTTGGGAGTCACTTTAATTAAAGTGGACATGAAACGTTCACTCTATTTCTCTTTCCTCGGATGCTGCCAGACCTGTTGGATGGGATTTTAAGGCACCGCTTGTCCCAAAATTGTAAAATTCCGCCTGAGGTCAACAGAGCTCCCCATTGTCCGGCCCTCGCCTTTTCCTACTCCCATAGTGGGCGGGACAGTAAAATTCCAGCTGTGGAATTTTTCCCTCATTTTCAGTTTTTATTTCCGATCTCCAGCATCCACAGTATTTTGCTTTTCTTTAAAATCAATAAAATGACCTCCTTTGTAAAACAAACATTTTCTGACTCTTTGGCCTTGCTGTTTTGGTGGTGATCTCAAATCTATGCTCTCTGGTTAGTGTAGTAAGGGCAATTGTGCTGCAAACCCCCCACCACCACGGTGTTGTAAGTTAGAGCTCACCACATACTGAGTCAGAAATGAGGTGAGCGATCTCGCACTAAGCCATGCTAGCCAGAGCTGGAATAGGAATTGGAATATGGAATACAAGAGAAGATGCTAACAGCATCGTTGTCTTATCTAACAATCTGGAAATAAGTTAGAACGGTATTGTAAAATAGGCAGTATCACGTAAGCCTTTCCCTCGATAGTCAGTGCCATCAGTGTCTTTGGAAATGAATAGCGGATAAGTCATCTATTTGAGTCTTCACATTGTATGCTACCATCTGAGACAAATCGCTCCTGCTGTGATGACACACCCCGGCATCCTGTGAGGACCTTATACGTGGTAATTATTGATTGCTTAGGGCAGGATTTTATAGCCTTGCTCATCCCGAAACTCTAAAATCACGCCCGAGGTTAATGGAACTCTCCATGGTCTCCACCTCCCCCACCTCCAATTGCTGCGGCAGGCGGTAAAATCCTGGCCCATATTTCAGGATCAGAGAGAAAATTCTGTGTCATGGCGGCATATTCTGAACACTGTGATAAAACAAACATAAGCGCGCCTGTATGCTTGGAAAGTAAATGCACAGTTGTTGAAGAGCTGTCTTTTGTCTTTGTGAGGCTCTACCACCTTCTTACTGATGGACTTTGCAGAACAACACTGGTGCAGTCTGCTAAACATGAGCACATTAACTTGGGTACATATACATAGCTTCCTCATATCCTCCCAGCTTCAGGCTGAGGGTGAAGAGGAACATTTCTGGAGCTGATAATCCTGTGCATTGCTCATTTGAATGGATGTCCTGGCACTCTGAAGCGTGTTTAGAGGTCCAGAGCTCAGAATTTATGACACCAGCTGTTTGTGAAGGACGTTAAAATAAAAGCAAAATACAGCAGGTGCCGGAGGTCTGAAATGTAAACCGAAAATGCTGGGAAACCTCGGTGGGTCTGGCTGCAGTCTGTGGAGAGAGAAAGAGAGCCTGAAGAAGCTTCATGTCGGACTCAAAACGTTAACTCTGTTACTCTGTCCATATCCCTCGCCGTTGCCCAAAAAATGGCGGCGTCTTGCACCGGGCACAGTGGAAGTGGGCGAAAACAATGCTGACACCATTTTGCTGCTAAATGGGAACCCATAACAACCAAACTACAGAGCTGAATTTTGATGCCGGAGAAGATATTGCTCATCCCCCGACCCTGCAGGTCCCTGACATGTTGCCGCATCATAAGCGTGACAAATATTTATCCAAAAGAGGTGTCCTTGGGTTGTTGTGAGGCTTGCTGAATGGAATGTAGCTGCACAAAGCGCCTGAAGAGTGGAGATTCCAGTCTCGCTACTTTCGAACATTATTATCAGTCATAATCGGTGAGTAGGAATCCAGCCAAATGTCTCTTAAGAGGGCATTGGAACAGATTCATAAAGTTATTGTGACTTCTTAAACAGGCAGGTGGTTTACACCAGAGCATCCCAAATTCTCCAAATGCCAAACAATATGATGCAATGGAGAAATATGCATTAAATAGTGAATACAATGTGTGTGGGAGAAGATTGGGATACATATGAGATATTAAAGTGACCCAGTTAGAAAATCAAAGTTTCACTGGTTTTTTGGGACTTTGAGCCCCCGAGTTGGCCCAGTTTCTGCTGCTCTCTCACATTAAGATTGGGTGGCACCAACTGGCATAGTTTGCAATATGGAGCTTCTGCTTGCCAGTGCCATTTATTTAGATGTTAGTGAAAGTGAGTGAACATTATTTATTTTAACAATCAGCACACAGGTGTTAGCAATGAAAAGGAGTTATTAAAGAAGTTCTGATGAAATGTTTGAGAATGTCAACTTTACGTGAAATGAGTCTTAAGACGCTCTATTTTGTTAATGATTCATTTAATTTGATTTATTGTTGTCACATGTATTAGCATACAGTGAATAGTATTGTTTCTAGCATGTTATACAGACAAAACATACCATTCATAGAGAAGGAAAGGATTATGCAGAATGTAGTATTACAGTCATAGCCAGGGGGTAAAGAAAGATCAACTTAGTGTGAGGTAGGTCCATTCAAAAGTCTGATGGCAGCAGGGAAGAAGCTGTTCTTGAATCAGTTGGTACCTGACCTCAGACACTTGTATCATTTTTCCCGATGGAAGAAAGTATGTCCGGATTGCGTGGGGTCCTTAATTATGCTGGCTGCTTTGCCGAGGCAACGTGAAGAATAGACAGAGTCAACGGATGGGAGGCTGGTTTGCGTGATAGACTGCACTTCATTCATGACTGTTTATAGTTTCTTGCAGTCTTGGGCAGAACAAGAGCCATACCAAGCTGTGATACAAGCAGAAAGAATTCTTCCTATGGTGCATCTGTAAAAGTTTGTGAGAGTTGTGGCGGTCATGCCAAATTTCCTTAGACTTCTGAGAAAGTAGAAGCACTGGTGGCCTTTCTTAACTATAGTGTTGACATGGGGGACCAGGACAGGTTGTTGGTGATCTGGATACCTAAAATCTTGAAGCTGTCAACCGTTTCTACGTTGTCCCCATTGATGTAGAGAGGGGCATGTTCTCCATTATGCTTCCTGAAGCCGATGACTATCTCCTTCATTCTCCCATGTTCAGAGTATAAAAATATGACATATAATTCATGTTATGTAACATTAGAATTTGCCAGTGTTAGGGACCAGATCAGAAACTCCAAGGTATGTTCTGAGGTTTGCCTATACCTTAACTTCTCCTTTTGATTTTGGTATTAGGCTGAGTGTGTGGTATTTCGCTTCAAGCCTGATTCAATTAACCCACGAGGAAGCTTTTATCAGAACAAACTTTATTTAAGAACACAGTTAAAACTTAAGAATAAGAATTAGCATAACTTTTACCAATTGAAATACTTAAATAATGCAAATTCTAATTCTTAACAGCTGTCCTTTTCTATTGTTCCAATTTAAGCAACATGCCCCATAGACATAAATCCCTTCTTCAGAACCAATTAGCGCCAAGAAACCAATATGCTCGCAAGCATGCTAGATTTTCAGCCTCTTAACTCCTTTGGACAGAAATCCAGACAGACATCTATCTTCTGACTCTCATGCAGAAGAATCTCAGAGAAAGATCCACTCCCAAACTGCAGAATCTCAGAGAAACAGACTTATTTCCTGTCTCCAACTTCAGAGAGTGGTAAAGTGAGGCACTTCTCTCCAAGCAGCATCTGCCCAGATTAAAGCAAACATTCTAGCAATCATATTGCTGCAGTAACAACAGTGTGCAGGTTAGAACAGACTATATAAAAACAATCCGGCATAACTAACATAACTCATTTCTTAAAGGCACTGTAATAAGTCTTTGGAGTTAGAAGCCCCTTCACCAAAAATCCCTTTATTTATAACTGTAACAGCAGTACACAGTGTGCCAGCAGTTAGCAGTCTATCTCCAGGGGTATCAGAAGAACTGACACTGGTTAAGCATGAAGCAAAGACTTCCTGATTGGCCCATCAATTGGATCCTTCATCAGGGAGTTCAAAATCCAGTAGGCTGATCTGAATGGCCTGATTGAAGTCATTACAGGCACAGTAATGTCACACCAGTCCCTTGCAGCAGGCAACAGAGGAGTCTATTTTTTTGGCGTACAAGCAATGGATGTGTCAGACTCAGTTGTGACAGGATCCAGAATTCATAAATACCACAAGGATTCATCCATGAAGAATCACCTTTGAGTTGGGGACTGGAACATTGTTACTGGTCCTGTAATCATACGCCGGTCAATGTATTGGCATGGTGCGAGGTAAAAACATACTTTTAAAGATTGGAGAAAAGTAGAGGGAGTGGAAAATACTATATTCTACTCTAGTGAAGTACTGACTGAATGCTGCTGTTTTAGAAGTGCTGCCATTTTTTGAAATGGACCCTGTTATGTGTGCGGGACGTGGCCCCTTTAAGGGGACCGGTCAGGTGACCCAGGCCGTGGGGGTGACCTGTCTGGTGAAACCGCCTCTACAGCCACTGGAGGGTTAGAGTGTGAGAGGTGCAGTTCTTCAATAGATCCTGTTGCTCCTTTGGCTTGCCTTTCCACAAGACTTCTTTGGAGCTACCTCCCCCCTACTCGTCTTAGACTTAACAGTCTGCCTAGCCCAGTGTTTCAGGTGGATATTTAAAATCTCACAGCATTATAGGTAGAAAAACACAGAGTTCTTTCAGATATTCCTCCCTCAGCCACAGCTGCCTGTTCGCCTTGTGGCAGCTGAGGAGGTTTGGATATGAGGAAAATGGCCGCTGTGTTTTCCTGCATTACCACATTTGCTCTAATTTAAAATAGCTTGTCAAATGCTTTGGAATATTTCTGAGAAATCAAAAGTGTGTTTTGAAATTTAGACCTTTATTCCCCTGCAATGACTTCAGTTTCTTTAATGAGACCTGAGCCAGTAAAAATATGAAACTAGCAGCAATGTTAATTGCGTATTTATAGCTACAGAAGTCACAAGATGGCAGGCTTCACATCCCTGCCTCTGTCTGTCGGTTGCTAAGCCAACAATTTGTGAAAATCCACTCAAAGATCCTTCCCAGTGAGTAAACAATTGCAGGTTGCTGCTGCCATAAAAGATGGGTGGCACAGTGGTTAGCACCGTTCCTTCACAGCGCCAGGGACCCTGGTTCAGTTCCGGCCTCGGGTCATTGTGTGGAGTTTGCACTTTCTCCCCGTGCCTGCGTGGGTTTCCTCCGGGTGCTCCGATTTCCTCCCACAGTCCAAAGACGTGCGGGTTAGGTTGGTTGGCCACGCTAAATTGACCCTCGTGTCAGATGATTAGCCGGGTAAGTATGTGGGGTTATGGGAATAGGACCTGGGTGGGATTGTGATCGGTGCAGATTCGATGGGCCAAATGGCCTCCTACTGCACTGTAGGATTTGTTGTAATTTTGCCTTATTCCAGCTTCTCTCGTGCAGGATATTTCAAATTTGGCTAACTTGGCATCTCTGTAGACAAACCAACAAAGCGCCCTGTCATCTTTTTTAAGCTCTTCCGTGATGTGTATGTTGACTAAATGAGCTTTAGCAATTACGGCAGCGCAGTTCAAGTCCCAGCGATTAAAGAATCTGCCCTTTATTCCTCTGTCAGCATGGGCAGCAGTGTGCTGTATTCTGTATGTACCTGCCGGTAAGCTGCTCTTTTCCGCTGTCTGGTTGAACCAGTCTGTCCAATACAATTCCACTGCATGACAACATTCTTTCATTAATTACTTTCTACTGCACCTCCAACTAATTGCTTCCTGATTCAGTTCTTGTGCAACACCGTGAAGCTTTCACAGAAAATATATTAGAGGGAAAGATAAATGTCTGAAAATATTCAGCATATCTGATGCAAAAGATCATTTAATTAACAAACCGTGATCAAGTTCTGGTACATTTGCATTCCAATTAAAAATATTATGATACCGGCTATTTGGGGCAGGCTAACACCTAGATAAGCTGTGTTTGTATCCAAAAAGTCATGGTACAGAACGAGGCCATTCAGCCCATCTTGTCTGTTCCAGCCAAAAAAGGAAGCAGCCATTCATTTTAATCCCTTGTACCCAGCACATGGCCTGTAGACTTGCAGAATGCACTAGAATGGATGGCTGTTTGTAGATTTCAAATGGACGTAAATGGGAGGTGTGTTGTCTGCACTGGTTTTCCATTCAGGTCATCAGCTTCAGTGTGGGACAACATGGTGGCACAGTGGTTAGCACTGCTGCCTCACAGTGCCAGGGACGAGGGTTCAATTCCGGCCTTGGGCGACTGTCTGTGTGGGGTTTGCACATTCTCCCCGTGATTGCGTGGGTTTCCTCCAGGGGCTCCAGTTTCCTCCCACAGTACAAAGGATGTGCAGGTTAAATGGATTGGCCATGCTAAATTGCCCCTCAGTGTCAGGGGGAGTTAACAGGTAAATATGTGAGTTTATGAGGATAGGGCCTGGGTGAGAATGTTGTCAGTGCAGGCTCAATGGGCCGAATGGTTTCCCTCTGCACGATCGGGATTCTAGACTATTCTAGGAAATGTCCAAAGGTTCAAAGAGCACGTCACTGGTAAGAGCAGAAAATTATTCATCCGTGAAATTTAAAGGGGAAGGGACTATTAAAGGGGAATGTCAAATTCAGGGGAGCCAAACAAAAAAGTTGAGAAGGAATTTCCATCCACCTCAACTTGTGCCAGTCCTGAAGGGAGTGAGGAATTGCAGGAAAGAAGTGAACGAGAAAGGAATCCAAGATGCAAACCCACGCCTACAGGAAAGATAATTTTTGATAGGGAGATGGTGCTGCATGAGGGGGCTGGGCGAAAGATTGCCCCTTTATGCCACTGTGTGGCATCACCCCTTTAAACCAGGATTGTAGCAAGCCTGGAAGGGTGCCCAGTCCAGGTTCAAGCTCCAGCTCGCCATTACTGACACTGCCAGACCTATGCCACAGGGCAGCTGCTTGAAGCAGATGGCACAGCCCTGCATCTGGTGGAGTGCGTAGAGGCAGTTCCCCGTGGTCAGTGCCACGAGTGTCAGTTCCCCACATCAGAGCCAGTGGATATGTTTGTGAAACTCTGGCAGATGTGTCCAATCAGACTGATCTGGCCTGCAGTGCTGCTGGAAGCGTGACATATGTTGTGTCCAAAGGATCACTAAGATCGTAGTTAGTAAGATGTACGCATTTCTTTACATATCCCCATCATAGTTTCTTTTGCCCTTTTTGACCTCCATTGTTCAAACTGTTCAAGTAGGGCAGCCCTGCCCTTTACGCATTGGAAACTGCACTGCAGTGCAGGGGAAGAGACGTTCTAGAGAGACTAAAGGTATTCCCATTTTCCATTACAGCTGCCCAGTTCGCAATGGCTATTCAGCAATGGAAAATACAGGCTAAATACTCAGTCCCAACTGCAAAGCTGTATATCCATATGGGAAGAGGGGATGCAGAATAAAAGGCTTTAAATATGGTGCACAAGCACTGGAGATATCATAGTTTCACATCAGACATCCTGAGGCTTGCATTGTGCAACCAGATAGTAAGCTTTGTTAAAAACCTTTTCTTCCGTCGGGAAAAAGATACAAAAGTCTGAGGTCACGCACCAACTGACTGAAAAACAGCTTCTTCCCTGCTGCTATCAGACTTTTGAATGGTCCTACCTTGCATTGCGTTGATCTTTCGCTATACCCTAGCTATGACTGTAACACTACATTCTGCACTGTCTTCATTCCTTCTCTATGAACGGTATGCTATGTCTGTATAGTGCGCAAGAAGCAATACTTTTCACTGTATGTTAATACATGTGACAGTAATTTAGATCAAATCCAGATCAGTGAAGGATATAAATGCTCAAACTCTGTTCAGGAAGGCTACATTTGTAGAAACATAGAAACTAGAAGCAGCAGTAGGCCATTCAGCCCTTTGAGCCTGCTCTGCCATTCATTTTGATCATGGCTGATCATCGAATTTGATATCCTGATTGCCCCATTCCCTCCCATATCCTTTGCTCCCTTCGGACCCAAGAACTATATCTAATTTCTCCAAATTAGACAATGGTTAGGTTTCAACAACTTTCTATGTTGTGAATTCCACACATTCACCATCCTCTGGATGAAGAAATTTTTCCTCCCCTCATTCTAAAAGGTTTACCCCTTATCCTCAAACTATGACCCCTAGTTCTGGACTCCCCCACTATTGGGAACATCTTTTCTGAATCCACTCTGTCTAACCCTGTTAGAATTTTATAAGTTTCAATGAGATCCCCTCTCACTCTTCCAAATTCCAGTGACTATAATCCTAACTGACTTATTCTCTCCTCTTGGACAGACCTGCCATCCTAGGAATCAGCCAGGTAAACTTCTGCTGTACTCCCTCTACAGCAAGGATACCCTTCGTCAGATAAGGACACCAAAACTACACACAGTAATTCAGTTGTGCCCTCACCAATGCCCTATACAATTGCAGCAAAGCATCACTATTCCTGTACTCAAATCCTCTCACTATGAAAGCCAACATACTATTTGCCCCCTTTACTGCCTGCATGCTTACTTTCAGCGACTGATGCATGAGGCATTGTGTTTTGCAAGCAGATGGTGAGCTTTGTTTAAAAACTTTCATTCTATGAATGACATAAATGGTCAAATTCTGTTCAGGAAGGTCACATTCATCAGCATCAGCATGTCAAGGAAAAGAACACATCAGGTGAGGGGGGGCAAGGTTTAACACAGATGTCAGGGGGATGTATTTTACACAGCGGGTGGCGGGGCCCTGGAATGCGCTGCCAAGCAAGGTGGTAGAGGCGGACACGCTGGGATCGTTTAAGATTTATCTGGATAGTCACATGAACAGACTAGGAATGGAGGGATACAAACAAATAGTCTTGTTGGAAGCATGAGCGGCGCAGGCTTGGAGAGCCGAAAGGCCTGTTTCCTGTGCTGTATTATTCTTTGTTCTTTGTTATCATCTCCTTTAGAAATTTGAGTGCGCTATCATTTCAAATCAAATGAATTAATGGTTCAGATGCAGGCCATCAATGGACCAAGTTTCCACCGGGAGTGCAAAGTTAGAAAAGTATCTAGTGATGTACATTCCATCCTGTAAGATAGTGAGAGGGATTGGGATGGTTGGGAATCCCAGGAAGCGTGGGAAGGTGGAGGTCCTGTCAAATCTAGGGGCAGGATGGCGTTTCTCAAACCAATCAGATTGAAGGCTGGCCTCATACCAAGCAGGAAATCCAACAGTGATAGATGTTGAGCCTCTCTGTTACAGTCCAATAAGAAAACATAAGAACATAAGAAATAGGAGCAGGAGTACGCCATCTAGCCCTTCGAGCCTGCCCCGCCATTCAATAAGATCATGGCTGATCTGAAGTGGATCAGTTCCACTTTCCCGCTTTCTCCCCATAACCCTTAATCCCCCTGTCTATCAGAAACCTATCTACCCATGACTTAAATATATTCAGCGAGGTAACCTCCACCACTTCAACGGGCAGAGAATTCCAGAGATTCAAGTCTAGCTTCTTCGCAAACTCACTTTATTCTCCTTTACAACTCCACATACACACAACGAATACCCAGTTGCAGCTATAACCCCTTTACATATCCCAGTGAGTGCTATTAAATAATTAACATACAAATTAGGTCTAAAGTAGAAGGTTGGAGTTAACCCACTCCTAATAATACATCACAGCTGAAGATCTATGAGGATAGTCGCTGGCAAATGGGGAAGGATGGGTATAGGCGGGGTGACTCAGAATATGGCAGCAAGAAGACAGAGAAGGAGAGGTAGAATCATAGGGGTATACTGCACAGTAAAGAATTTTTTGGCTCATTGTATCTATGCCAGTCAAAAACAAACCACCTAACTATTCTTGTCCCATTTTCCAGCACTTAGCCTTATATTGCCTTGGCATCACAAGCAGGGAGGAGATTGAGGGATGGGTCTGAAGATTGCAGGTAGTTCAACCACACACGGAGATGGAGAGTTCATGACAGTAGGTTTGCTTGGTGGGGAGAGGTGGGGGTGAAAGCATTTCCTCCTGGCCCCCAAACAGTGCCAAAAACGCATTTACCTGCTGAATTCAGACAGTTCCCACCTCCCTTTGGCTGCCCAATTTCACGAGATTGGGAAACCCAGCGACAGTTGTCCATTAAAATAGCTCCCAAAATCTGAAGACCACTGTCTCATTTAAATATTATAGTCAATAAACCAATACAAAGAAAGTTACGCAGACACCCCTAAACACACCATGGTTAAGCTGGAAATGGCAAAGTCCATGGTGGGTTGGAGTTGAACTTTGTCAACTCAATCCATCGTGTCCATCATGAAAAGGAAGGGGATGAAACTGCACCCCGCACCCCAGTGCTATTGCAGGGTCTAAGTCAGGAGAATACAGTCATCCTGAGTGAAGGACTGCCTGCAACTGAGGAACAGTGCCCCTTCTCAAAGACCGATTCCTGTCAGTCTGACAAAAAAAATGCATTTCAGCCAATCAAGCACAGCGTTTTATTTCGCCTCCTGACAGGATTATAACTTGAGTGTTTCAAGATGAGAGTTGTCTGGTTTGTTTAATAGCAATTTAGGAAACTGACAAGGATGATGCTTTGAAATAGGGAAATCTCCAGCTTTCAATAATGTACGAGAGACATGTCTGCAATTCAAAGCCCATAAAGCTGTAAGCTGTATTGAAACCTGAAGATTTGTGTGCATTTAAAGTGGTAAGTAACATGGAATAATATGTGGTTTGAGAGATCAATGAATATAGAATTAACTAAGCCCTTGGAAAGATACTTGATCACTGCTGCAGATTAATATATGCTGGATTCTAATTTGATTTATGCAGAATAAAGGCAATTTAATGATTTTTACATGGTTAATGCATATATCCTTAATGAAAATACCAGAGTCCTCCTTTCAAGTGTCATTTTGGAGAATACTAACAGAATCTCTGAATTCTGTAAAATTACAAGTAATGCAAGAAGATAATTAATACCGTCAAATGAGTGTAAATCAGCAGCACCTGGAAGTGTTCTGCAGGCAACAAACAGACGTTTAGTGCTAAATTTTTACCAAGTCAGGATTGGCCCTTTAAAAAATGGTGGTCCAGATTCTAGAATTCCTGACCCCATCCCCACCCCAGGGTTTGCAGTTTTCCACAGTGCCGCTTAAGGATGCAGGCTGTCCACGCACTTGGAGCTCCAACCTGGCCTGCTCCATTGTGGGGTTGAGCATGTCGTAGCCCTCTACAATTCTCATGGAGTTAGATGTTTTGAGCATGGATGGGGCTTTCAGTGACAGGTGGGGTAGGATGGGGCAGAGGTAGAACTAGCTTATCTCTATGGGAGAAAAGTTATCATGTCTGAAGGATGAGTCAGGATCAGAGAGGACAGCGAGATTCTGAACAGTTTGCTTCAATCTGAGACAGTGGTGTGGAAAGGGAATGGAATTTCTAGCCAAGATCTGGAGTTCCGATGGGACCCAAGGACAATCGATTTGGTTTTCCCAATGTTTTAACTGGAAGGATCTTGCAACTCATCCGCGACAATGGCACAATGACCCAGCGCCAGGGAGCTGGGTTCGATTCCCGGCTTGGGTCCCTGTCTGTGCGGTATCTGCAAGTTCTCCCTGGGTCTGTGTGGGTTTCCTCCGGGTACTCTGGTTTCCCTCCACAGTCTGAAAGACATGCTGGTTAGGTACATTGGCCATGTTAAATACTCCCTCAGTGTAACCAAACAGGAACCCGAGTGTGGTGAGTAGAGGATTTTCACAGTAACTTAATTGCAGTGTTAATGTAAGCCTACTAATAAATAAACATAAATAAAACATCATTTCTAAATTTTGAGCATTCTAATATAAGCTGTTGAATATTTAAAAGGAGCCCCTATGATGGTTTATTGGCATTTGTCATAATATTGAAACCTGAAGGCCGAGAAGGTTCCTCATCTGTTCTGAGTTATCTCTGGCTATAGCAGGGATATTAATTGGTTTCAATTACCCAGAAATGGGATGGTGCCAGCCCGTTTCTCTGGCACCAAAGCCCCCAACATGGAAGGCAAGACATACATGGCTATGGTGAGCTGCTTCTATATTGGTGTGGGCAAAAAAAAAGATCAACTTCTAGGCCTTGAATAACTTTGGATTCCTTCTGCAAAAATTGGTTCGCCTGGCTTTGGTTGTGTTTTGGAAAAGTGGCCTAACTCGAGGTCCTTAAATGTACCAGGAAACAATCTTATTGAGTGCGATAGGTATAAATTCACAAAGTAAAATTGTTCATTGCTCAGGTGACGAGGACTGATGTTTCTTTCCACATCATGATCTGCAGTGAGTCTGGTCAAACTTGCCATTTTGCTTTTCCCAAAGATCTTATAATGAGGATACACCTTAACGTGTTATACATGTAAGGAAAGATTGAACAGGCTGGAGCTCTCATCTCCAGAACAGAGAACGTGGAGGAAAGATCTGATAGAAATCTTTAAGAATTTGAAGCAGCTATGTAGAGTCGACATGGAGGAGATGTTTCCACTTGAAGAAGACACCCAGAACTAAAGGCTGTATAAATGTCGCCACTTCCCAGAAGGCTGCTCTCCCCTTTGATCATTTAACCTGTGGGTCACCACGCCTCAGGCGGGGGCCTTCTTGAATAATCTCAGCTGGTACGAGAATTGAACCCATGTTGTTGGCATCACTCCGCATCATGAGTCAGCTGTCCAGCCAATTGAGCTAAGCGACATCCTAGCTATGTATATAAAGGGGAATTCAGGAGAAATCTCTTCACTCAGAGATTGTGGAACTCATTAGCACAAGGACCAGTTGAGGTGACTAGCTTAAATGTATTTTGGGACAAGCTAGACAAATATAAACACGAGAAAAAGTCGCAGAAATTTATATTAAAGAAGTTAGATGAAGCCGGGTGGGAGGAAGCGTGGGGAGCATAAACCAGCATGAAGCAATTGGACTAATTGTTGTTTCTGCTGTAAATACTGTGTATGACCATATAAATCTTATTGTTTCTGTGTGTCTTCAGAGCGGTTCAACGTGTACCTGATGCCAACACCCAACTTGGACATTTATGGAGAATGCACCATGCAGATCACCCATGAAAACATTTATCTGTGGGATATCCATAACCCCAGAGTGAAACTTGTTATGTGGCCGCTCAGTTCTCTCAGACGGTATGGGAGGGACTCAACTTGGTTCACATTTGAAGCTGGCAGGTAAGCACATTGTTGAACATTCACCCATTACAACTGCTGTAATTAATGACCACATTACAAATACATTAGACTTAAACTGCTGTAAGCTGCATCATCATCATCTTTTAACCAATTAAAGACATCTCCAGAACCTACTGGTTAGAATGAATCAACCAAAGGCATTCCCAGTAACTTCTGTGGCTTAATTTCCCAAAGACAATGTTGACAACTTGAATCAAAACAGAGAAGAGTTAAAATATTATTATGTCAACAATTAAAGGAAAATTAAGGACATTGTATGAATTGTTGAGTTCATGTAGACAACAGGGTGTGCTGGCTCATTATTAACAAGCAGACATTGGATAAACTCCTTGCCATTGGTGCATATTCAAAATATTGGCCCTACGAATGTGCAGCTCCAAGGGTAGGCCCAACGGCACTCTTCACAGGCCTGCCTATGGCCACATCCTTTCTGAATATCAAAAACTACAGAATCTCCAAAACCTTAGCTTGGCCCCAAACAAACAAACCCTGGTGTCTTCAAAAATCCTCTATGATTGTCTTCAGTTTAGAATTCTGGCAAAGGCCCATTTATGATGCAACATGGGAAGCCCCAAGACTCACCTGAAATGAGGTGTCTGGGCTGACATCAGTACATTGGGCGAGCTACCTCCTGCAGCAGAGTCCACAGTTCAAAAGAAATTAAAGGGGCAGATGGTTCTCTTTGCGTTTATTCGCCCAGGTGGAATGGATTGAAAAAGATTAAGCATGGAGGATCTCATATTTGGAATAAAGCCACCGTCTATTTATCTATTTATATTTATTTGAATGAGCAGACAATTGGGCAGGTGTTATTCTGAGTGTGTCATTCTATCTATTACAGTGTGCCCAAGACATTCTTTAATGCACGTGTGCAAAAGACTTAAAACAATGATTGTCAAAAATATTGGGATAAGTTCTCACTGCCTGGATGGTAAATCTATCGGAGCAGATGGTCTGCCTGTTAGGGAACCCACCCAACTTTTTGTATTGGCTTCAATGCAGTAAATAACAATTGGATTCTATCATGAGCAGGTGTCTATTGCAGCAGATCATTGCTGTAAGACCATATCTTGGTACCTAAGAGTTTTTATGTTAATATGGTAGATTGGCATTCATAGTACAAGTTGAGATTTTCCAAACATTTTGGATGGACTTCTGCCATGCTCCCACTGGCAGGGCCAATGATGAAGAGGAGGGGGTTAGATTTTGATAGGAATGCCCAAGTGAGTTTGATGCTGGTGTGAATTTCACATGGTATCTGCTGCTGGTGTCTGCCATCATGGATCAGGAAACCTGCAGGAAAGCCAGAGTGAGACTGATTTGCATCCCATTTGGGTTATAGATGAAGGTCGAACCAGAATCTCACCGATCGCAAGCGCATCTGGAACAATGTAACATCCAGAAGTCATGACTCATCTGAATACTGGCCTCTGGAGTTCAAAATGGAGGCCACCAGCAACCCTGCACCCCAGAACACCGCAGCAGTGAGTGGAGTGGGGTGAGCTGGTGGCACCGATGGATCTTCCAGACTCAGAATCATCTTCCAGCCTTACTTGTTCTGCAGGTCCATCTTCCTTCTCAACAAGCCCACATTTTGGCCTCAGAGTGCTCCCAAAGATCCATCTTCATTTTCAGGAGGTCCATCTTCTTTCTTCAACAGTGGGTCTGTGACATTGGGTGCTTTTTCATTATGGCACTTGGATGACTACATCTTGCCTGCCCCACTACAGAATAAGGAGCAAAACATCCAGTTGCATAATTAATGAGATCAGAGCTGGAACATAAGGCTTTCCCACCAGCCTCAGTAGCAGGGAATGCTCCACGTTCCCACCCCTTCCCTGGGCTGCGAGAAGATTCCACCCATTGGGACCATGAATATGTGCAGTCAAAGGCACATTGGTTCCATTTACGTTTGCAGGAAATCCCATTAAAAGTTTATTTATTAGTCACAAGTAGGCTTACATTAACACTGCAATGAAGTTACTCCAGTGTCTGTTTGGGTACACTGAAGGAGAATTTAGTATGGCCAATGCACATAACCAGCACATCTATCGGACTGTGGGAGGAAACTGGAGCCCCAGTTTCAGGTGCTCCAGTGGAGGGCAGCACGGTGGCACAATAGTTGCCACTGCTGCCTCACAGCGCCAGGGACCTGGGCTCGATTCCCGACTTGGGTCACTGTCCATGTGGAGTTTACACTTTCTTTGTGTCTGTATGGGTTTTCTCCCACAGCCCAAAGATGTGCGGATTGGGTGGATTGCCCATGTTAAATTGTCTCTTGGTGTCAGGCAGACAAGCTACGGTAAATACATGGAGTTACGGGAATAGGGCCTGGGTTGGATTGTGGTCAGTTTAGACTTGATGGGCCAAATGGTACTGTAGGGATTCTATGTTTCACGTGGAGGAAACCCATACAGATTCAGGGAGAACGCGCAGACTCCATACAAATAGGCTCTTATTTGGTTAAAATTCAAAGTGTTAAGGGTATCATCATTGGGGAGCAAATTAAGAATACTTTCAAGTACAATCGCGGAGGTGAATGTCCACAGGGATACTCCCAGTCATCTGCTATATCTTTGACAGAGCCGTGGAAACTTTAGGAAAATGGCCTGATCACCATTTACGCCATTTCTGTGGGTTTCCATAGTGACCAATTGGAATAACACTCGCTAGAATCCAGCCCAAAAACCAGGAGATGAAACATTGAATCTGTAGCAATGAAACTGAAGTGGGCATGATACAATTGCTGTGTGTGTGTGTGTGTGTGTGTGTGTGTGTGTGTGTGTGTGTGTGTGTGTGTGTGTGTGTGTGTAATCACTGTATATATCACTGTGAATTACATTGGAGCAGACAATTACAGTAATCTGATCCATTTGGTAATAACAAATGTTTGATGACTGATTTCAGCATCTCAGCCACAGGTCAAATAGATTAGGATTGTACTCGTTAGAGTTTAGAAGAATGAGGGGAGATCTCATTGAGACGTATAAGATGATGAATGGGATGGATAGGATAGAGGTGGAGAGACTCTTCCCGCTCAAAAAGGACAGTAGGACTAGGGGGCACAGCCTCAAGATAAAGGGGGGGCGGTTTAGAACGGAGTTGAGGAGGAACTTCTTCACTCAAAGGGTGGTGAATCTCTGGAATTCTCTGCCCGTTGAGGTGGTGGAGGCTGCCTCGCTAATATTTTTAAGACGCGGGTTGATGGGTTTTTGATGAGAGAGGGGATTAAGGGTTATGGGGAGAGGGCGGGAATGTGGAACTGAGCCACGACAGATCAGCCATGATCTTATTGAATGGCGGGGCAGGCTCGAAGGGCTAGTTGGCCTACTCCTGCTCCTATTTCTTATGTTCTTATGTTCTTATGGTGGTGTCTGGGTTAGCTGCTGGTTTCGCTGGCGAGTGTGGAGCACCGGCTGTGATCCCAGTGGGAATGCTGGGATCGCAGATTGTTAGCGTCCTCCAGTCCTGGCCCTGTCAGTGTTAGCGGCCTCACAAAGAAGACAGGCACCTCGTTTGCCTGGGCAAAGCAGGCAGGTATCTACCTGACGAGTACTGGTAAAAATACTGAAACCTGGAGGGAAGGAAATGGTGTCGAGCTCCACACCTGCAATAGATTTTGTACCTGAAAATTAAACAAGACTCCGTGGGCTCACGAAATCGCGGTAAATTCAGGCTTCGGGCCTTTAACGCGATCCGCACCCGAATCCCAGCAGATCGCGACTTTACCAACACCCGATTTGGGTGCAGATCCAGTCCACACCCGAATCGGGCGGCCCGATGATTTAAATGCATTAGCATGCGTTTAAATCGATTTAATGAACCGCGCGCCCAACTCGACAGCCAAATCCCTCTTTCCCACCTTCGGGTCTATTCCGGATCCGCACTGTTATCAACCTGCAAAATAAAAATCCGAAGCCGATTTTTATTCTGCTGGGGAAACTCCGAAGCCCAACCTTCTCGAACGTCCTTCGCAGACCCCCCTGCTAAGCACCCCGGCAAACCATCCCCCCCCGGATCAGACACCACCACCCCCCCCCTCCCCCCCCCCCCTCAAGGAGGCAGGGCCCCCCCCCCGCAGACTCACCCCCCCCCCCCCCCCCCCCCCCCCCCCCCCCCCCCGCCTCAATCAGACCCCCCTGGGAGGCAGACCTCCCCCCCCCCCGCCCACTGGATCAGGTTCCCCCAGGAGGTAGGCCCCCTCAGCAGCCCTGCCCCTCCACAATCAGACCCTCCCTCGGGAAGCAGACACCCCCCAGGCCCCCCTCGGCAGACCTGCCACCACCCCTCCCCTCCCCCGCCCCACCCTGCCCTGCGATCAGGCCCCCCTCGGCAGAGTACGCCTCCAACCTACCTCGATCGCTGCTCTCCCTCCACCATCCTTCTGACCTGCAGTCCTTTGAGAGCCTGCGGCACCTTCCTGGCCTTTTGCTGGTGTCTGCCGGAGGAGGGGGGCGGGCTCAGATGGATCTCTGGTTGGGGTGGGGTGGTGGTGTAGGATGGGGGAAGAGGATGGACTTTGGAGAATCTCACAAACTGAAAATAATGTAGCATCTTCATTGTGTTGCCTCATTATCTATGTGAAAGGTCATTAAACTACCCTGCCCTAGTGAGCAATTAGTGAGCTGTCTGTCCCTGTAGCCATGAACCAGGTGCTCAGAGTCATGTGGTGAACTTGGCAAATTTGTCCCCGTGGTGGAATTTGTTTGGAAATAAGATTCAAGGAGATTACTAAATCTGGGAAATCAACCATAGCAAAAAGAAGTTTGTATTGGCAACTCTTCTCCCACATTCCATGGCAGATGTGCCCCTACTTATGAATGTGATTTGCATGGGCAATGTTGGGTGCAGCTAGTCTGCCTCTGGAGCAGCCTTGGATCCTTTCTTTCATCTTGTTTTCATCTGAACATTGCACAGAATTAGAGGAATTCCCTTTGGAAGATAATGTCAAAATTATAATCGCAGGAACTAAAAAACCAACAGTCAAAAATTTGGGAAATATTCCAAAATATGGCTGGTGGGATATATATTTTTTACGCTGCCTAATTATCTATGGGAAATTATTAGATACAAGTATTAGATACATGTATGCTTACATTACCAATAAAGTTACTGTGAAAATTCCCTAGACGCCACACTCCAACACCTGTTCAGATATGCGGAGGAAGAATTTAGCATGGCTGATGCACCTAACTAGCACGGACTGTAGGAGGAAACCGGAGCACCCAGAGGAAACCCACACAAACACGGAGAGAACTTGTGGACTTCACACAGACAGTGTGTGACACGAATCGAACTCGTGTCCCTGGTAGTGTGAGGTAGCAGTGTTAACCACTGTGCCACCTTCAGCCCTTCTAGAAGCTGGTGTCTCTCTCCTCACTGGCTTTGCTGGCTTCCGATTTTCTGCTGAGTTCATTAAAAGCCAAGGACATATAGGGAATCTAATTTCCCCCACCCTGTCCCCCATGTCACTGTCCTTGCAGGGTGAGGTGGACATTTTGCTCCCTCCTGTTCAAAGCAGGAAGCCCTAATTGAAGTTTGGACGCAGCAAATCCTTTGTCTGGGCTATTCTATCTGACTCCTGTCAAAGTTTAATGTCCAGAGATGTCTGAGGAAATTTAACCCAGAGAATTTGATCGATTCGAGCTGTACTCAGATAACAATCTTCCAGGAATAAATAATTTGGTGGCTTCTATAAATGGCGGCCGATACTGTGTCAGATCCTGATTCAGGCAGTGGAAACCAAAATCTACACTGTCATTGAGAGTTATAAAATCAAGTCTGTATTTTTTTGTCCTCTTTCTCAAGAGATTTCTACTGCAGAGAAATAACACTGGTTTGTGTTGGATTAATTGATCCTGGTTCTGTTGTTTAACTAGCTTTAGCACACATGTTAAAGAGAGGAAAATAGGCCAGGGCTCCTACTCCTGATCTCTATCTCTGCTGGAAAAGCAAGAAGGTGCGCGTGCGATGAAGACAGGTTCAAGGCGTAATGTGTTGTGCAGTTAATAGTCTGTCCAAACTTACTGTTGAGGGTAATGCACAAAATGTAGACCATCCGGATAAAGTAGCAGAGGTCATCCAGCATTCATACAGTAATAGGGGAGGTGATGGCTTCTGGTATTATCGCTAGACTGTTAGTCCAGAAACTGGGCTAAAGTTCTGTGGACCCGAGTTTGAAACCCACCATGCAAGTGGTGGAATTTGAATTCAATAAAAAAAACCTGGAATTAAGATTACCGGTACCATTGTCGATTGTCAGAAAAACCCAAATAGTTCACCAATATCCTTCAGGGAAGGAAATCTGCCATCTTTACCTGGTCTGGCCGACATGTGGTTGACTCTCAGTTGTCCTCTGAAATGTTTGAGCAAGCCATTCAGCTGTGTCAGCATTTCAAGAAGGCAGCTCACCCACCACCTGCTCAAGGGCAGCTAGGGACAGGCAATAAACGTTGGCCAGCCAGCAATGCCCATATTCCACGAATGAATAAGAGAAATCCCAGCAAGGAGTTAACACCTTCAGGAAAGCAGGAGAAGAGAAAAATTTGGCAGTAACATTTATTTTGCAACAATGTTTTCCAGTTACAATAAAACCTTTAATTAGGCTGTATGATTAATCCCCAACTCATCTGCCAGAGCTGGCATGGGATAGAGACTCTAATGAGATAACCCTTCATTAATGATACCATTCTGTTGCTGTCCAATGTAAATCATCTTCACAGCCGAGAAAGATTCATTTCCATTTATGTTATTCACGCTGCAGTTATCTTTTTTTGTATCATATCCTTAAGATGAAAGTTTGGGGTTCTCTTGTCTCCTGATTTCAGGGTGTGCTGGGGAATCTTTCATTAGAATAAATAAGCTCCATGGTGTCCCTTCATATTGGATCTAATAGACAATTAATATTTTATTTCTTTAAGCACAATGCCAAGGCTCCCTAGGCATTTGATGAGAAAAGATTTACAATTCTTGAGTAATAGATAATATTATCTAATTAACCTATTTTGCATATGCAATTAAATCAAATTAATGTAGTGTTTCACCAAGTTCTCTACGGTAGTTTAATGCTACTAAGAATAATGGGCTATATTGTGTTGCAGAAATCACAGTCAGGCCATCAGTGTTCACTGTTATTAAAGTGGGAATCACACACCCTTGTCTGGCAACTGCAGAAATGCAGTTAGGCACAAAAATCAGGAAGTTGCTTCCCAGATTGCCCTGGTTCCTCCTGAAGTTTTGTTATATCAGTATTTCACCTGGAGAGGGGAGGTGGTGGCAGATTTGTAACGTAGTAATGTTTCTAGATTGGTAACCTAGAGGTGCAGGCTAATCTTCTGGGGACATTGGTTCAAATCCCACTTCGTGGAATTCAATTAATAAATCATCTAGTCTCAGTAATTGTGACCATAGTATTGATCATGGATTTCGATAAAAACCCATCCAGTTCAATAATGTCCTTCGGGGAAGGAAATCTGCCATCCTTAACAGGCCTACATGCCAGTCTGGCCTACATGCAACTCCAGATCCACAGCAGTGTGGTTGTCTCCTAAATGCCCTCTGCAAAGGTTACCATGTCATCTTAATCGTAGAACTGATAAGGACCTAATGGAAATAGGGACTGTGCCATTTACTGATGTGTTCCACCATCAACCCACTGTAGCGTTATGGTGGGATTATGATAAGTCTCGAAGAATGGAAGGGACCACTGTATTTCATTAATAAGAATGATCCTTTTGGTTAGGAATAAAAATGAAACTTAGAGCTAATTTTTGTGATGGCAGGCATGGTCATATGAACATACGAAACAGGAGCATCTGGCCTTTCAAGCCTGCCACACCATTCAATAAGATCATGGCTAATCTTTTTGTGTTGAGTTCCACATCCTGTATCTACCACCGCTGCCTCCCCACTTCTGCCGCCTCCCCACTTCTGCCACCGCCCCCTGCATCCCACCCCCGCCAAATAACCTTTGATTTCCTTGCCTAACAGGATACTATCAAACACTGCCTTAATATTATTCAGTGACCCCAAACCAGCCTCAGAAAGCGGTGGAAGTGGGGTCACTGAATAATTCACAACAACCTGAGAGAAGAAATTTCTCTTCACTTCCCTTAATTTTAAAGCAGTGTCCCCCAATTCTGGACTCACCCACAAAAGGAAACATCCTTTCAAATTCCAATTTGTCAACACCATTCAGGATTTTACATACTTCAATTAAGTCACCCCTGAATCTCCAGTGGAAACAAGCCCAGCCTGTCCATCATTTCCTTGTAAGATAACCCACTCATTCCAAGTTTCAATCTAGCAATCCTTCTCTGAACTGCCGCCACTGCATTTATATTCTTCCTTAAATAAAGAGACCCAAACTGCACACCAGCCCACCAAATGTTTCAGGAGACTAAGAAAATTTGGCATATCCCCTACAATTCTCACCAACTTTTACAAATGCCCCATAGAAAGTATCCTTTCTGTATGTATCACAGTTTGGTATGGCTCCTGCACTGACCAAGACTGCAAGAGACTATAAAAGGTCATGAATGAAGTCCAGCCCATCACTCAAACCAGCCTGCTATCCTATGACTCAACAACAAGCTGCCTCAAAAAAGCAGCCAGCATAATCAAGGACCCACTGACCCCGGACATCCAATCTTCCTCTTCTTCCATTGGGAAAAAGATACAAAAGTCTGAGGTCATGTACCAGCCAACTCAAGAACAGCTTCTCCCCTGCTGTCTATCAAATGTTTAAATAGACCTACCTCATATTAAGTTGATCTTTTTCTATACCCTAGCTATGACTGTAACACTGCATTCTGCGCCCTTTCCTTTCCTTATTTATGTACGGTATGCTCTGTCTGTACAGTGCAAGAAACAATACTTTTCACTGTATACCAATACATGTGACAATAAATCAAATTAAGATGTGGTCTCACCAATGCTCTGTCAAGAAAACATTGGTTCAGCAGCTCATGTGATGGTGAGAGTACAGAAACCATTTTAACCTGTTAGATATTGTCCTCCATTCATATGCAGTTTCAAAAAGAATGTTTGTTCATTGAGTAGATGACCCTCTGTTATGAACAGATGGAAGGAGTTTGAACAAAGCTCTGTTGTTAAAATATATGGTGCACAAGATGTGAAGAATTGTTTTGAATTGCTGCCACCTTATGTGTTACAATTTCGGTAGAGACCAGAAACGTTTAAAAAGAAATTTATAATTCCCGATTAATAAGACCACATCACAGCTCCACTAATATAAACTGGACCGCCCTTCCATCTGTAATTATCCCAGATCTGTCTGCCAACCAAGCATTCTTTCATTTTTCCAAACTTAAAAAATCACCATTTCTAAATTAATGATAATCTTACAGTATATGCGTTTGTAACATACGTGAGACATGGTGTAGTCTTTACCATAAACCTGATTCTCCTTTGGTATAAACATATGATCTTCTGTTGTTACCTGAAGCCAAAATGACTCTGTGAGATAGTTGTATTCAAAGTTGCCGTGAAGGCTGTTAATTGATATTTGACACCATAGGGGAGGCAATGGTGTAGTGGTATTGTCCCTGAACTAGTAATCCAGAGACCATGGCAGATGGTTAAATTTTAATTTATAGAATCCCTACAGATTCGGCCCATCAAGCCTGCACCGACAACAATCTCACCCAGGGTCTATCCCCATGACCACATGTAATTACCCTGCTAATCCCCCTGACAGTAAGGGACAATTTAGCATTGCTAATCAACCTAACCCACACATCTTTGGACTGTGAGAAGAAACCGGAGCATCCGGAGGAAACCCACGCAGACATGGGAGAATGTGCAATCTTCACACAGGCCAAAATTGAACCTGGTTCCCAGCACTGTGAGGCAGTAGTGCTAACCACTGTGCCACCCTGTTGTCTTAATAATTCAATTAAAAAAAAACAGGAATTCGAAGTCCAGGTCTAGAGGTCTAATGATGACCATTGTCAATTATCATAAAAACCTGGTTCACTGGAAATCCTTCATCCTTACCTGGTCTGGCCTACCTATGATTCCAGATCTACAGACTCAGGGCACAAATAACAAAAAAAAATTTTAAACTTGCACATTCTAGATTAAGGCCCAAGATAGGCAGTGCGGTGGCACAATAGTTGGCACCATTGCCTCACAGCACCAGGTTCAATTCTGGCCTCAGGTCACTGTCTGTGCAGAGTCTGCATGTTCTTCCTGTGTCTGCTTGGGTTTCCTCCGAGTGCTCTGATTTCCTCCCACAGTCCAAAGATGTGCAGGTTAGGTTGATTGGCCATGCTAAATTGACCCTTAGTGTCAGGGGGATTAGCAGGTTAAATACATGGGGTTACAGGGATAAGACCAAGGTGGGATTGTTGTCAGTGCAGGCTCGATGGGCCCAATGGCTTCCTTCTGCATTGTATGGATCCTACGATTCTATTCTGAGCACCTGATCAGAATGGGGTTCAGTAGGCTTCATCATTTGCCTGACAGCAATGGGTGCATGCATCATTGCTGACACTGGCTGGAATCTTATCAGTAAGAAGTCTCAAAAAACCAGGTTAAAGTCCAACAGGTTTATCTGCTAGCACAAGCTTTCAGAGTGTCGTTCCTTCTTCAGGTGAGTGAGGAGTTGTATTCACAAACAGGGCATATATAGACACAAACTCAATTTACAAGATAATGTTTGGAATGCAAGTCTTTACAGGTAATCAAGCTTTAAAGGTACAGATAATATAAGTGGAGAGAGGATTAAGCACAGGGTAAAGAGATGTGTATTGTCTCCAGCCAAGACAATTAGTGAGATTTTGCAAGCCCAGGCAAGTGGTGGGGGTTACAGATAGTGTAACATGAACCCAAGATCCTGGTTGAGGCCGTTCTCATGTGTAGAACTTGGCTATCAATTTCTGCTCAGCGATTTGACCTCAACCGGGATCTTGGGTTCATGTCACACTATCTGTAACCCCCACAACTTGCCTGGGCTTGTAAAATCTCACTAACTGTCCTGTCTGGGGACAATACAAACCTCTTTAACCTGTGCTTAACTCTCTCTCCACTCACATTGTCTGTAACTTTCAGACTTGATTACCTGTAAAGACTCGCATTCTAACCATTATCTTGTAAATTGAGTTTGTGTCGAAATATGCCCTGTTTGTGAACACAACTCCTCACTCGCTTGATGGAGGGGCAGCCCTCTGAAAGCTTGTGCTCCCAAATAAACCTGTTGGACTTGAACCTGATGTTGTGAGACTTCTTACTGTGTTTACCCCAGTCCAATACCGGCATCTCCACATCATGGAAACGTATCACCATTCACGTCAGTGGGATTTTCCCATCCCGCTGCAGTGAATGAAGATTTTGTCTGGCAGCTAAATTCTCCCACCTCATTGAAGTGGGAGTGTGGCACAAATAAGCAGAAATGGTAGCGCCCATTTAGAATGTCCATCTACCAATGACCTGTCGAATTCCCCTAGAATAAATCCACAGTTCAAAAGCTTTAGCCATTCTTCAGGTGTCCAGCCACTGTTCCAGGCCTGACTGTACTATTCAGCAGCCTGGTGCACCTGGCGTCATCATCTGTACCTGAGTACAGAGTCAATAATAAGAAGACTCCTGTTATTGGGAGTCCCCATATCCAGCCTCAATCCCGCCTGTGAAAAGAGCCTTGATCGGGACTGCAGAGGCTCTGCCCCTAACACAGACCTACGTAAATCCTGGCAATGGACCAGCTGTTCCAGTGTACAGTGACACAGTGGTTAGCACTGCTGCCTCACAGCATGAGGGACCTGGATTTGTTTCTCGGCTTTGGTGACTTTGTGGAGTTTGCACATTCACCCTGTGTCTATGTGGATTTCCTCCGGGTGCTCCAGTTTCCTCCAATTTACCCGAACAGGCACCGCCGGAGTGTGGCGACTTGGGGATTTTCACAGTAATTTCATTACAGTGTTAATGTCGGTCTACTTGTGACATTAATAAATGAACTTAAACTCACAAGCATTGTGTCACAATGATTGTGGACCTTTTGTTTGCTCCTTGAAATATTTTACACTCCAGGTACCTTTTCTTCCATTATAATTTCAGTAAAATGCTATGGCAAATGTGCAAATACTTCATACTCCAACCACACGATCAGCAAAGGTGACCCAAATGTCATCTTTGAACTGAATAATACAAGGGTGAAGTACTAGTGGCCACAGCACCATCACTGCTGGCACTAACAGTGACAGCAATTTGACATGATAACTTAAGTATCACACAAAAGTAGTATAGTATTAAAGGTAGTTTACCAATGCAAGAACCCCTGATGGGAAGCCTCAGTGAACTGGAGAATGGGTCAGAAAGGAGGCTTGAATACCATAGGGCCGTTTCTGACTCAGTTGGGTACATTACTCCAGTGGAGCAAATAAGCTGGGTGACAATGCTGTAATCATTGCTCAGAAGCATAACCACAGGGAATTGAAGTCAACTTCAATGCTCACATTGATACTTAATGGGAAGTAGTCCTATTCACATATTGACTAATAGTCTTTAAAGATGTATGGCTGTGTCTGTGCATAGTCCCTCAGGCCCTAGTTTCCTGTATTGTCTGCCACAATCATTAAAGCTCTGTAATAAAACATTACGATACCGTTGCCACTTTGTCAACTCTATGTTTGTTTTGACTTGGAGCTGATGCTGTTGCAGTCGGCAATCCATACGTATCGCATAAGGGGGCAGGGGCAGAGCAAACTTAATGCAGAAATTGTAGTTCTTTCAGCATTTCTGATAAAGGATGGGAAGCAATAAATTATCCTTTAAAGTAACGGGTCATGTTGAGCACTTTTCTTCAGCAGTCTGGTCATGGGAGTAATCCATCTCTTCTTTCTGTCGATTGTAATAAGAAAAGGAATCAAATTTCTAAAGCTCATTTGAGCATATAGCTGACAAGTGCCACAACTAAAATGATTTTGTGTGCATTCGATTCTGAAGAGCATTCGGAGGCAAAAAAGAGGACTTGTGGAAATGTTGATGTAATTGCCTTATCTGAAGTAGTAGTTTGGGATATACTGCAACTTATAGGAGCTGATGTTGGAACAGGTAGTTGGTGATGCACCATATGGAGCGGAACCAGAAAATATTCCCTCCCTTTCGAAACTGGCATCTTCAACCTTCCTCAAAAGGTCTGCACCGGAATTCTCCATCCTTAATCATAAATTTAGACAGAAGCAAACTGGAGTAGAAATCACTCCCATTACATCCAAGTTCGAGGCCCTGTGCATGGTGACACAATGGTTAGCACTGCTGCCTCACAGCGCCAGGGATCTGGGTTCAATTCCTAGTTTGGGCCACAGTTTGTGCGGAATCTGCACATTCTCTCCGAGTCTGCATGGGTTTCCTCCAGGTGCTCCGCTTTCCTCCCACAGTCCAAAAGACGTGCTGGTTAGATCCACTGTCCATCCTAAATTCTCCCTCAGTGTACCCGAACAGGTGCCGAGTGTGGCAACCAGGGGATTTTCTCAGTAACTTCATTGCAGTGTTAATGTAAGCCTACTTGTGACAATAAGAAATTAACTTCAAAACTTAAAATACTAGTTTGGGATATACCACAACATGTAGGATCTGAAGCTGGAACAGCGATGCACGGAACCAGAAACTATTCTCTCCCTTTCAAAATTGCCATTTTCAACCCATTCCTCAAAAAAATCGGCACTGGAGTTGTCTGATCTTAATCATAAGATGTAAATTTAGACAGAAGCAACCTGGAATATGCTGAGTCAAAATCACTCCCGTTACACCCAACTTCCAGGGCCTGTGAAAACATACTCTCGTAGTCGGCAGAACTGCTGGAATTTGATTCCGTTGGGTGCACGCACTCTTTTTTTTTAACCTGTGTTTCAACAAGAAGGGGTCAGTATGGCTTTTACCATCCAACATTCCAGACACTCGACCCACCACACTTCATCCTGGTGTCAAAAGAGAAGTGGGAGAGCCATAGAGGTTGACAGTATGGAAACATGCCCTTCGACCCAACTTGTCCATGTCGTCCGGTTTTCACCACTAATTTATTCCCAATTTCCCACATTTGGCCCACATCCCTCTGTACCCATCTTACCCATGTAACTGGCTAAATGCAAGACAAAAGGCAAAATTGTACCTGGCTCTACTATTACCTCTTGTTCCAGACACTCAGCACCCTCTGTGTGAAAGAATTGTCCCTCTGGACCCTTTTGTATTTCCCGCCTCTCAGCTTAAACCTATGTCCTCTCGTTTTAGACTCCCCTATCTTTGTGAAAATAAGTTGACTGTCTACCTTATCTATGCCCCATATTATTTTATAGACCTCTACAAGATCACCCCTAACCCTCCTAGGCTCCAGGGAAATAAGTCCCTGTCTATCCAGCCTCTCCTTATAACTCAATCTAGTAAGTCCCAATAGCATCCTAGTAAATATTTTCTGCGCTGTTTCTAGTTCAATAATATTCTTCCCATAAAAGGGTGATCAGAGCTGTCCACAGGGAGGGGAGGGAAGGCTGCCAGAAATCCCATCATCTCCATCTCACTGCAACGTCCCATTGAACGTAATCCGGATATACTCAGAATATTCTAACTGGTTTCCAAATTCGACAAACCTTGGGTCGGAACAGCCCTGCCTGCTTCCCCGTTAGAGTGATAAATTAGTCCAGGATTATTATAAATGGTGTAGATGCCTGTCTCCTTTGTACAGCATGTATAGAGTCATAGAATCGCCACAGAAGAGGCCATTCAGCCCATCAAATCCGCACTGACAACAATCCCACCCTATCCCCACAACTCCACATATTTACCCTCCTAACCCCTCTGAAACTAGAATCAATTTAGCATGGCCAATCAACCTAACCTTTGGACTGAGGGAGGAAACCGGAGCACCCAGAGGAAACCCATGCAGACACATGGAAAATGTACAAACTCCTCATAGATCGTGACAGAAGCCGGAACCCATGTCCCTGGCGATGTGAGGCAGCAGTACTAACCACTGTGCCACCATGTGGCACAGCAATTGCATTCCTACCGCTGGGCCAGAAGCTCAGGGTTCAAGTCCCACTCCAGGATTTGGTGACTGCAGAAGGTACATTGATAATGAGGCTAAATCAATGGATTTCCAACCTGCCTGAATGGGAGAGTTGCCTACTCAGCTACATTGCAGATGGCAATGGCAAACCACTGCAGTATTTTGCCAATAATCGTATTTGTGGAAATCTGAGGTGACCGGCACTCTGTTGGGACATGGTAAAGATGGTCTGTCCCTGTACATAAATTATTCTATTGACAGGGTGAAGGGCAGAGCTGACTGGTGGCTGGAAGTCCTGTCCCACTACATTTCAGGAGTTTCATCCCATATGTTGTCAAGCTGGAGTTCACAACTGCCTTGGTCACAATTTCGATTGGACTGGATATTGAGAGATATATCCTGAGAATTATTTATTTTTTTACATTCCTACAGGGTTAGATCTCTGCAAAGCTTTATTTTAGCACATATAAATCACATCAAACTTACAGCACAAAGCAGGCATTCCATGGGATTTCCTGTTCTACAATGGCCAGAGTTAAAATGACAACATTCACCACTGACCCCTCACAAACCCCAAGGGTGCTTCGAGGTGTGCCTTTCACCTTTTTTGACAGTGATTCCATTCTGGTGACTAGTAGCAGTACTTAGTGTTTATCTTGCAGTAAGGATTCTTCGGTTGCAATATAAGTATTAACCTCAGAAAGTAAAATCAAAGGGAAAGGTTTAATGAAGAAACTTCATTACTTTAACACATGGGGCCAAGCCCTGGGCCATACAAACAGCCCACAATTCCCATTTGCTTTCTATTTATACTGGGTCAGCTGGTCAGGCACAGCATAGAATCCTGACAGTGTGGAAGGAGGCTATTCGGCCCATCAAGGGGCAATTTAGCATAGCCAATTTAACCTAACCCACACACCTTTGGAGTGTGGGAGGGAACCGGAGCACTCGGAGGGAAACCACATAGACATGGGGTGAATGTGTGAGCTCCACACAGACAGTGACCCGAGGCCAGAATTGAACCCGAGTCCCTGGCGCTGTGGGGCAATAACCAGTACTAACTATCGTGCCTCCGTACCGGCCCAGCATGTTACCGTTGGTTACATTATAATACTTAGCAACCAATTACAATGAGGAATTCTCACAAACTGCAAACCAGAAATGATCAAACGGGTTTTATCATTCATCTTCTGTGATTTTAAGAGTGTGCAATCGAGGTTGCGACTTACAAAGGGGAAAAGGTGGAGCTGAAATTTAAACGACTAATGTTTATTATTTCAAAAATCTGTGGAATTTTTATCGTGGAATCAGGAAAGCTGACACTCCACAAGTATCAAATTAGTGTTTCAAGATCAAAAAGATTATTCAGTAGTAATTATTATTCAGTATGCTATTATCCAGTGTTGGTCAACAAGGCATTATCTTTTCAAGACTTCCAACAACTTGAAGAAAAGCATAACAAGAGCAGGTTCACATCAATTCATTGATTTCTATCTGTGAAGGCTTACCTAGCTCACCCTGTAGAACAGTAGGAAATTTACAGGGAGAAAACTTCCCGAATTTGATGTTTTACTGTGCTTTGGTGGGTGTGCCGTAAGTTGCTGTGAGTTTCTCAGAGTAATGCTGGGCACCTGGCCAAGGAGCCCCTTCTGAGCCATTACAGCGGTAAAAATCCAGGCTCATGTTTGCACATACAGCAAGTCTTAGCTGAGGAAATATTTTGGCGCAATGATGGCGTCTCTGCCTCTGAGCCTGAAACTGATTCAAGTCTTACTCCAGACCTTGGGAAGGCGATTCTCCCAAAAAAATTTCAAGTGCTGAATTGGTGGGAAAAATAGTGTAATTCACGACTGTTTTTTCAGTGGGAGTTCAGACTCGAATCTCCCACACTCTTTGCAATACAGAGGTCACAATCGTGAATATCATGAAAAGCTCAGCGGGGGCGGGGCCTATTCACACCGGAATCTGACAGCTCTGGAACTCTGCACATGCGCGGTGGCCCCAATCTGTCAGTCTCCTATTTGCTGGCCAGCTCAATTGCTGGCAAGTCTGGGATCCCCTCAGTGCTGCCCTCTCATGGCCCAATTGCAGCCTCCACAGGCATTCCTGGGCTAGCCCCGTCCCATCCCCCCTCCCCCCCCCCACCCCTCATCCAGGAGACCTCCGATCTCCTGCCCCTAGCCCCCAACAGTGATGATTCCCTCCGTCCCCCCCCACACCCACCCCGGCAGACCCGTCCAGGAGGCAGGCACCTCCCCGATAGACCCACCACCCAGTCCACCCCAATCACTGACCTCACTCTAACCCTGACCAATCCCATGCAGAGTGGCAGCAGAAGCCTCACCCTCACCGATCACCCCTATGCCCTGCCCACAGTAGGTCCTGCCCCCTTGACACTGGCCGATGCATGGTGGGCAGTGCCAAGGTGCCCCTTGAGCATGGACACTTTGCCTAAGGGGCACCACCCCCCCCCACTGCCCAATCTCCTGGGGAGACCCCGATTGCCCCCCTTCACTCCAGTGGGGTCTCCCACTAGTTTTCCAAATGTGCGGATCTACTCTCACCCTAGGTGGAGTAAAATTCTTCTAGAGGGGTGGGTGATGCCAAGGGGCCCATAGAATTCAGTCCCGGGCCCTATAATGACATTTAAATTATAAATAAATTAAAATCACTTGCCTTCCTGCTGGTTTCCAGCATGGTCTCGACCGTGCCTGCTCTCCAGCAATGGGAGACATGCATACATCGGGGACACGTGTACAAATCCCACAAAATGGCCGACACGCGCATTGCTCAACCCGACGCGCCAAAAAATTAGCGCATCGCGAGGGGAGAATCAGGCCCTTGATGTTGAAGGAAGGTGCGTTCGTAACAAAGCCAAACAAGTATCAACTTGTAAATCTTTCCAACACACACCAGTGGTAGTTGGTAAGAGCAGGAGAGATCCTTGGTCAGCCAGATGTTGGAGCCTGTACCATCACTATCCGTAACTCCAGGCTACATGCATATAGAAGTGCATGTAGCCACAGCAACTTAGACTCCTTTGTGGGATTGGGGAGGGGGTGGGGTGGGGTGAGACAGCGGAGGTAGTTGGCTGGGCTGCCAGTGTCGGTAAGGTCAGTGCCAAAAGCACTGGGTACAATGCCCATTCCGGCCAGGGTGGATTCAGAACCTGTCTCCTTGCCTAAACTATGGTGGAGGTCGTGGCACTGTGGATCAGATCTACCTTCAGGCAGAGAGCTAAAGAAAAATAACTAGTGGCCTTTCTCAGGATAGAATGTGAATTTACCAATCACCCAAAGGTGAAGGAGTAGAATTGAATTCGATACTCAGGGCAGGGTTGTAGCAGGGAGAGAGAGGACTCATCTGTTTGTGTTGCCAAGAGTTTCAAACTATTTGGAAGGGTTTATCTGGCCAGCAAGTAGGTGGACAGAGGTGGATGGGGAACCCAGACTTGAAGGGGAGGGTGCTCAGGGACACCAGTGGCCCATAGAATTCTTGGGGATTGAAGCTCCCAAAAAAAATTCCGAAAAAGAATAATTTTAGACTTGAAACATCAGCTCTGTTACTCTCACCACAGATGCTGCCAGACCTGCTGAGTTTTTCCAGCACTTTTTATTTTAATTTGAGGTTTCCACCCTCTGCAATATTTTACATAAGAACATAAGAAATAGGAGCAGGAGTAGGCCATCTAGCCCTTCGAGCCTGCCCCGCCATTCAATAAGATCATGGCTGATCTGTCGTGGCTCAGTTCCACTTTCCCGCCCTCTCCCCATAACCCTTAATCCCCTCTCTTATCAAGAACCCATCAACCCGCTTCTTAAAAATATTTAGCGAGGCAGCCTCCACCACTTCAACGGGCAGAGAATTCCAGAGATTCACCACCCTTTGAGTGAAGAAGTTCCTCCTCAACTCCGTTCTAAACCGCCTCCCCTTTATCTTGAGGCTGTGCCCCCTAGTCCTACTGTCTTTTTTGAGCGGGAAGAGTCTCTCCACCTCTATCCTATCCATCCCATTCATCATCTTATACGTCTCAATGAGATCTCCCCTCATTCTTCTAAACTCTAACGAGTACAAGCCTAGTTTATTCAGCCTCTCCTCATAGCTCAACCCCCTCAACTCCGGTATCAGCCTAGTAAACCTCCTCTGCACTCCCTCCAGGGCCAAAATATCCTTGCGCAGATGCGGCGCCCAAAACTGCACACAGTACTCCAGCTGCGGCCTCACCAATGCCCTATACAGCTGCAGCAAGACCTCCCTACTTTTATATTCAATCCCCCTCGCTATGAAGGCCAGCATCCCATTCGCCTTCCTGACCACCTGCTGCACCTGCAAGCTGGGTTTTTGCGACTCATGCACAAGGACCCCGAGGTCCCTCTGCACCGTCGCCTGCTGCAGTTTTTCGCCACATAAGTAATAGTCCTTCCTACCATTCTTCCTACCAAAGTGGACCACCTCACACTTGCCAACATTAAATTCCATTTGCCATTTCCTGGCCCATTCGCCCAGCCTATCTAGATCCTTCTGCAGACTCTCCACACCCTCCGCACAATTTGCCTTTCCCCCAATCTTGGTGTCATCAGCAAATTTCGACACCCTGCACTCGGTTCCCTCCTCCAGATCATCTATATAAATGGTAAATAGCTGAGGCCCCAGTACCGACCCCTGGGGCACCCCACTAGTCACCAACCGCCAATCCGAATAGCACCCATTGACCCCCACTCTCTGCCTCCTATTTGACAACCAATCCTCTATCCACGCTAACACCCTACCCCCAACTCCATGTCCCCTGACCTTCTGCAATAACCTCTTGTGAGGTACCTTGTCAAACGCCTTCTGAAAATCCAGAAAGACCACATCCACCGGCTCTCCTCTATCCACTGCCCTAGACACATCCTCATAGAACTCCAGTAAATTTGTCAGACACGACTTCCCTTTAATGAAACCGTGTTGCATCTGCCCTATCAAGCAATTCCCTTCAAGATGCCTCGCAATTTCCTCCTTAATGACGGATTCTAACATTTTACCTACCACAGACGTTAAACTAACTGGCCTATAATTCCCCGCCTTTTGCTTTTAAAATAATTTTGAACTTGTCATTTTTGTGCCCCATGCACTCTTTGCCTGTTTGGCACAGGACCACGAATTTCACTCACCTGTGCACCTCTCTAATTCAGGCAACCGTGTGGACAACTCTTGTAAAGACCCTGGGCAGAATTTTCCCATCCTGCCTACCACGGGAATAGTAGCAGACAGGATAGGACCATGCAAAGGTCTGTTGACCTCGGGTAGGACTTTGCAGCCTTGGGGCAAGCGTGGCTGGAAAATCCCATTACCTGGTTTAAATTACTGTGTCTGGGATTGAATGCCATGTGTGGCAGTAAGGATGGAACTGCTACTTTTAAGCCAATCTATTAGGTGGACCAAGTTAAAATCTGAGTTTTATCTGCTCTGAATATTTCACCTGCTGTGGGAAATGATATACTACTACATGTACTGATTCTGCCACTATCTCTCGTATGTGTCAAGTGTCTCTCCTCTCCCAAGTTTACCTATAGTATTAATTTTGCGCACAAGTTTGCTGGCAGCTTCTGGTTCACATCATGCTGCTTACGTTAAAAAACTTGCTGAAAACTTCCAGTATCAGTCAGAGTTATGGCTGCAATGGCTAAAGAATGAATACTGTATCCGAGAAGATCATAGAATCACAGAAAGCCTACAGTGCAGAAGGAGGCCATTCAGGCCATCACGTCTGCACCGACAACAATCCCACCTAGGCCCTATCTCCACAACCCCACATATTTATCCCACTAATGCCTCTAACCTAAGCATGCCGGGACACTGAAGGGCAATTTAGCATGGCCAATCCACCTAACCCATACATCTTGGGACTGTGGGAGAAAACCAGAGCACCTGAAAGATCCTCAAGTGAAACAAGATGAAATTCAAATGTGATTAGGGAAAATATGTCAGTGTTATTTATGAAGCACCCTGAATCTCGTTTTTGCCTGTAACGCTTGAAAGAATGACAGCAAAAGAAGAGTCACACGAACAAAATGCCTGTCAAATTGACACTTAATTGATTCTTCAAAGTTTGAAGCTTTGATTGTTTAATAAATGGGATGAGAGAGAAACGATTAGCAGATCGACTCATGTCTGAGAGTCACGGGAAAAAATTAGATTTGCCAAAAATACACTTACTAATAACAATTCGTACATTATTGACGTTAATTTTGAGTACTTTATTAATTCTGTCAAGTGAGTTTTATGTATAACGTTCAATTTTCTGCTGATTGGCAGTATCTCCTGTCTGCTCAACCAGACATTTCTGCGGCATAATTTTTAGCTTCCACTCACTATCATCTTTATTAATAAGGCTGAAAGGATCGAAACACATTGCCATAGCAAAGGGAAAAAGAGCAAACGTCCATTGTATTCATGAGTGAAGAATGGACCTCTTAACCCATTATGGAGAGAATTACAACTAAAAATGCCAATTCCATTCAGCTTGAATTGCCTTGAATTAATCTGGCATTAATATTAATTTGGCCAGGATGTTACAATCGTTCGTGCTGATAAGATTTTCCCATCCTGCTGCAGTGAATGGAGATTTGGCTGGGCGCCAAATTCTCCAACCTCACATTCAGTGAGCTCGTAGCATGAACAGCCAGTACGATCATGCCCAGTAGATTTATAATTGCAGGCTTGCAACACATTAGCACGGAACATACAATCTTACCCTTTCCTGTTGGTAGGAGGCTTGACCCATTCTGATTTTCAACAACTACAACCACAACCTGCATCTGTATAAGGCCCTCGGCGTAATGAAACATCTAGAGGTGTTTCACAAGAATAGCATAAAGCAATATTTCACTCCAAGACATGTAAGACAATGTTTGCACCATGGGACAAAGTTGAAGAGGTTAAGGAGTTTCTTAAAGGAGGGGTTGAGGAAGATCATTCAAGAGGTCAGGTACGAGGCAGCTGAAGATATGACCATCAGTGGAGAGACAATTAAAATTGAGGATTTTCAAGATGCCAGATTTAGTGGAGTGCAGATATTTTCGAGCGTTGTGAGGCTGGGGCAGATTGCAGAAGTAGGGAGGGGACAGGCCATCAGGGTTTTAATGTCGAGGCATTTAATTGGTTGATGAGATGGGTAGCTGGCATGGAGGGGAGGGAGTTGATTGGTGAGGTGAGTAGGTGAATGAAGTGGGTAGATCAGGGGCTTGTCGGGTCGGGAGGGCTGTTGAGTGGCAGTCTCAGGGTCAGAGGGTATTGGGGTGTGTAGTCAGTTGGCCGGGTGGTAGTTGGTAGACCTGGAGGGTGGCCAGTGGCGTGGTCAGGACTACATGTGGGTAGTCGAGTGACTTGGGGAGTAATCACAGGGTCAGGAAGTTTGACAGGTCGTCAGTCTGTAGGCAGGGGGATTTATGGGGTGATCGGAAGGATATCTGGAGCATCAGAGGATAGTCGGGAAGTTAGGAGATGGTCAGGTGGTTGGGAGGGGAAGTTGGGGCCATCAGGCGGGGTCTTTGGAAGTCAGGGGATCAGTGTGAATGTTTTGTGAGGTGGGACGAGGTCAGTTCTGGAGTTACCCAGGAATTATACTAGGTTCTAATCTGTCTCCCGTTTCCAGGGTAACTATTGAGGGAACTTAGGAGCAGGAGTAGGCCATTCAGCCCTTCAAGGCTACTCCACCACTCAAATAAGATCATGGCTGATCTGATTGCGGTCTCAATTTGGAATATGTCCCAAGTCTCCACTCTAACTCAGAGACATTGTATCATTAACACTCAGTTAATTGTGCTTTAGCTTCAGACCTCGTTCTTCTCATAGATCCAAATCCCTTCCGTCCATTGCAAATCTGGGTCACTTATCCACAGTGTAATGTAGTTTTAATTGTCTGATCTAAAGTAGTCAGCAGAGACCAAAAAAAGATCTATTTTGATAATGTTATTTTGAAAAGCAGCTTTTTAAAAGATGTTCTGAGACAAAATTGACCCATCTTCTTCTTGGAGTTAATTTTCCAAAATAAAATCTCTATACTTGCACATGATTGTTTTTGCCTGCAGCTTTACCTAAACTAATTAGCATCATTCTTACTTTATGTTAAAGTATGTTCCCTGTTTTTGCTGCCACTTTAATAAAAGCTTCCCATTTTGACAGGCAGGGCATGGATGTAACACGATACTCATACCATCATAGGCCCAAGTGGTTACTATAGTTACAGTACCTCAATGGCACTGTTCGCAGAGGCAACCTGCTAATGCCCAGTTATCATTCAGTAAAATCAGAGAACAAAGCTGCTGAGGCTGCTTCTAAAGGGACATTGTCATCATGAACTGGCAAACTTTGCCTATAAATGCACAGTGCAGTGACATAAGTTGAATTGAACTGAATCAGTGGGTTGCCTGTGTGTGATATTCGCAGGATGAAGTAGCATATGCTCCATTGCCATTACTGCCTGAGCTCCTGCTATCTATTGAAAGATTTGACAAACATTTTTCCAATGAGGATCATGCCAGGCGTGCAGATGGGAAAATTGGCTGCAAGTTGCTCCTGGTTTTCCATTTGTTCCTTCAACAGGCAGCATGGTGGCACAGTGGTTAGCACTGCTGCCTCACCGTGCCAGGAAGCCAGGTTCAATTCCAGCTTTTGGTGACCGTGTGGAATTTGCACATTCTCCCTGTGTCTGCATGGGTTTCCTCCAGGCACTCCAGTTTCCTCCCACAGTCCAAAGATGTGTGGGTTAGATTGATTGGCCACGCTCAATTGCCCCTTAGTGTCCCAAGATGTGTAGAGTAGCGCGATTAGTGGGGTAAATATGTAGGTTTTACATGGATAAGGTCGGGGTGTGATGCCTCATCGGAGAGTCAGTGCAGTCTCAATGGGCCGAATGGCAGCCTCCTGCACTGTAGAGATGCTAACCCATTTCATTGGTGTGGAGTTGGTTCTTGAACAATGTATTAATGACACCAATGCATTATAATCTAACTATCAATCAACTGTCAGCTTTTTAATTCGTCTTTTGCTGGCATTGTAAATCTTTTGTAAAGTTTTAAAAGTACATTGGTGGATCGGGCTCAGTTATCGAAATGTAAATCATTAATATGCTTGTACCAAGCAGTGAGATTGCAAATGATTCCTTCACTCTGCAATCTGTTATTCCACTCTAGTCAAATGAATATGAATATAGCATGCTGTAAATTAATAAGCTACTTCCTTAACAAATGAATTACTTCAAAGCATCATCTTGTTGGACTTTTTCTGTGTCATTACACTCATCCCTAGTAAACTCTCCTCCAAATGGCAACAGATGCACTTTTGCACCCACTCTACTGAGCTCTTGAACTATTCAGGACCGCTCCAGGTAAGTTGCAAGGAGATGCTAAGTACCTTCTTGGCAAAGGGAGAGAGCAGAAAGAGGTGAAGGGCAGCATGGTGGCACAGTGTTTACCACTGCTGCCTCACAGGGCCAGGGACCCGGGTTCAACTCCAACCTCGGGTGACTATCTGTGTGGAGTTTGCATCTTCTCCCTGTGTCTGCATGGGTTTCCTCTGGGCGCTCCAGTTTTCTCCCACACTCCAAAGATGTGCGGGTTTAGGTTGATTGACCATACTAAATTAACATTTTGTTTCAGGGGGATTGGCAGGTTAAATATGTGAGGTTACAGGGATAGGGCCTGGGTGGAATTGATGTTGGTGCAGGCTTGATGGGCTGAATGGCACTGGAAGGATTCTATGATTCTATGAAATTTGCTAGACGCCTGATATCATCAGAAGAGGGAGAAAAGGATGCCTTATTTCCATTTATTTTTTAAAAAACAACACCTTGCAAGATGTTGTGCTATTTTTTAATCTACCTCTCTATGAGAGAGAAGCAGGAGGCATGAAGCCTCCAATAGCCAACATCATCAGAATGTTTTCACCAGTGTACTCGGCACACGAGCTCTAAAGAACCTATTGAGCAGTCTTCTACTTGTGGCAGAGGCTGTGCAACAAATCTGCCTTTTCCTCACAAGGCTTAGCTCAACAAAAGGGAATGTTTATCACATTCAACTCTGCATTCTCACAACATCCATCCATACAGCAAAAAAACCCTTAGTTTGCTGGGAAAACAACAGTGAGTTTAATATGCACGTCATCGTTAGTGTGCAAAGAGCTGATGGTGAAGAAGGAAGAGAGACTCCACTGAGTTGCAAATCACCACAAATTGCAGAACAAATCATTCTGTCATTAGTCTTGCAAAAACGGGAGCTCACCACCTCATTCCCCATCAGTATCGTTAAATTACTGTGTGTGCGCACAATGAATGCAAACTCAGTTCACCACAGACAGTTTGGATTGGTGCTTAGGAGAGTCTTTAAATGATGTGATTTATAGACCTGCAATGTCGCACCACATCTCTGGTCCAGAAAGAGAACAATGAGATTTCACTCCTGTAAATAATGAATTGTTTTTAGAGATTTTTTGAATTATATTTTGTTTGTTAGTTTTTTTATTCTCTTCTGCCTTTTTTCTCCATTTTAACCTAAACTTTTCTTTTTATATCTAATTTCTGACTCCCTACTACCTTCCCTCTCATGCCTCGATTTCAGTCTCCGTCTGTAAATCTCAGGGGTTAAGGGGCTAGCCTGTTAGTAGCATTGCTCATCAATTCTCCAGATGCTTTTGTCACACTGTTAAAAGCGCACAATTTGTGAACTTGTGTCACGCACATTTCCCAAGCTGAAACGTTATCAAACAAACCATGTGGCAAGCTAAAGGGTCTATTTTCTTCTTCAGAATAACCTTGAGCGTAACTGATTCAAAGTACAAACTTCTTTATTAAGCGTCCTTTGTAATTTACAGAAAGCGAAGTAAACATTACTTAAGAGAGAGTGATAGAGAAAGCAGCAAAAGCCAGCCAGCATTGTGTTGGTTAAAAAACTCAAAACGTAGTCTGGATCGAACTAACTAAACATTGTTCTGTGTCTATAATTTCACTGAATACTTCCCTTGAGTTATTAAAGAGCTGGGTACAACTAGTTTCTGCTGCATTAACATGTGGCAGCTGTGGCCATAGAAGCTTCTGTTTAGCTTTTGACAAAGCTTGTTTACCTTACATTGTACTTTCAGAGAATGTAGCTAAGTTTCTAGGCTGAACCCAGAATCCCACACTGATGTGGCCAAATTAGTTTAAGTTAGCTTAAAGCACAGCACAATTAGTTACATTAGGCAGAAATACCTTTAAATGAAGCCTTTTAAGTGGGCAAACCAATGTTGAATCCCACACAGGCAATGAAATTTCCCACTCCAGCAAATTCAGTCAATACTTCCATGTTGCCTTTCACTGCCAGTGTTTATACGATACAGGGCATTGAGGAATGCCAGGCATCAAATAGCTACAGCTCAACAACATGCAGAGTTAATTATTCATTCAATAGAATATGCTTCCCTTTAATTGATTTCAGTTCAGAGGCACCTGAGTTTTCTGAAAGTTCAAATATACAAACTATGACTATTGTTGCATTTGTCATTTGCAGAATGTGTGATACAGGAGAGGGGCTCTTTACATTTCAGACACGGGAAGGAGAGAACATCTACCAAAAGGTGCATTCAGCAACTCTAGCCATAGCTGAACAACATGAGCAACTCATGCTAGAGATGGAGAAGAAAACAAGGGTATGTACCATTTGCACTTTGCTTTCATTTAGTTATAAAAGGTTTGATATTTCTAGGGAGTTTTCTGTCACCAATTCCATTGGCAGGATCATTTTCAAATTCCTTTGGTGGGAAAAGGTCAGGAAAATGCCTTAAGCAGCACCAGAATAATAGGAGGGAATCAGCCCTTGAAGGATTGGAACCTAGGACCTTGGTCTCATGAGAAAACGCCTGATTGAAGGTAGAAGTCCAAACGCTGTGGTGAATATCATTACAGAACTGACCTTTCAATGACTGTTCAAAAAGGTCAACAGAACTGGAAAAGCACCCAGAATAACCCCATGCTGATAGCAAGGAATGAGCACTGCATATCAATGAAGAGATCCCTTGATTGTGTCAATATACTGTACCACAGTAAAGTGCTTTCAGGAATGTGCACAAATAGCTGATTCTGAACTGGGCATGGAAAAGGATCCTCCATATTTAATCAGCTACCAGCATTACAAACCAGATCGTAACAGTCCAAAGACTGACTGCCAATGCGTTACTTTACAAAGTCTAACCTGTTTTGATCTAGGTCATGAGATGGTACAGTAGCACAATGGTTAGGACTGCTGCCTCAAAGTGCCAAGGACCGGGATCCGACAGTGGGTAACCGCGTGGAATTTGCCCGTTCTCTCCGTGTCTGCGTGGGCTTCCTCCGCGTGCTCCGGTTTCCTCCCACAGTGCAAAGATGTGTAGGTTGGGTTGATTGGCCGTGCTAAATTGCCCCTTAGTGTCGGGGTGATTAGAAGTGTAAATACATGGAGTTATGGGGATAGGACCTGGGTGGAATTGTTACTGATGCAGGCTTGACGGGCTGAATGGCACTGTGCACTGCATAGTGGGGATTCTGTGATATGTCAGATTAGGCATTAACCCCAGGATTCAACAGATTCCTCCCTACACAGCAGAGGGAAACCTGTTAGCACATGAGCCAGGGTTCTTGCTCTGGGTTGCCTGACAGGATCAGTCCTGATTGTTTGATGGCCTTCTGACGCACAATTCACTTGTGAAAATTGACCACTTGAGAAAGGTATTCAAGGGTAACTAATCTCATTGAACCACACCAGAGAAGTGTTCCATAGCCTTTTATTAACAAGTAGGATACTGTTATTATATCCTTCAAAATGAATTATTTGTGTAGGCCAAGGTGGTTCTTTCTTGCTTTTATCTTAATGCGCTAATATTGATCAGAGAAATGGATCTCTTAAAGCATCTAAGATTGATCAGATGAATCGATCTCCAACTTTTTATTATGTTGATGAGATGGGCTGACCTTTATAGAAGTACTCACCTTAATAAAGCTCAATGTCAGCCTTGCCTTAGAAAAGGAGTAAAAATGAATTGCACTGAATACTTTTGTGAGCTAAAAAACCATTCCCTGTTCTTGAGCAGTCCCTTTCTCAGAAACGTGATTAACTAACCGCAGATTGACTCTCTTTCAAAAACAGTCCCCCCTCCTGCCCCTTTCTCTTTCCCAAAGCCTCACTTGGTAGCTTTTGTTGAGATAGAAAAGCAATAATTCAATAGGAGTCAGAGAAAAATCGTCTCGGTGAGAAAAAAAATGTAGAGATGCTGCAAAAACCAATACCCAAAGCAGCCATGTTACTGTTTTTTACACCTGCAGCTTCTAACTTGCCAATATTCTGTTTGCTGTGCTCATCTGCCATGCAATACCCCGGCAGAATTTTCCTGGCCCACTCGCCACGGGAATCTTAGCAGGCGGGACACGGACCATGCAAAGGTCCGTCGACCTTGTTCCAGCATTGGGTCAACTGTGGCCCGAACATACCGCCCTTCATCTTCTGATTCAGTTTGTGAATTTCCATATAGGATGGAAATAAAATAAATCAGATCTGAAATTATCTAAGTGATGATATTTGAATTTATTTTCAAGGCGCTAAATTGGACTCAATTCTGATCTCTTCAGCTTTGGTGGGATCGCTATTTTTTAATCTCAAGAAAGTGGCCCTGCACGTCCACAGCTTTTAAAGAAAGTACTCTGCTTATCCTTGACGTAATTATTAATGGCCTGCTGTTACCCTAACCTGTGCGCAATGTGCAGCATTTCTCCATTCGTGAGTGCAACAAGTTAAGCTGAAACCTTGACAAGCCTCCACGTTAGTGCTCGTGGAGCCTGTAAATCTCCTAAAAGCTGCATGACCCTAATTATCCCTGCCCTGTGCCTGTTCAAAATGGGTGTCAGATTGCCTTAGCATCTGGCTCTCTGACAGAACTTTGCAAAGGCGTGTGTGTGATGGAAACTGCTACTAAATTAGTTATAGAGAGAAAAAAAAAATCACTGCAACTTCTAGAAGCCATCTGTGACTGTTTTGAATTTATTCTGTGTGAGAGTTAGTTAAAATTGCATCTCATTTAACACAGCGAAAGTGAGACCATGTCATATATATTGCTTAGTTAAATGAAACACTTAGCAGCTGTAGTTTCCACGTTGTGAATAAGAACGTAAGAACTAGGAACAGGAGTAGGCCATCTGGCCCCTTGAGCCTGCTCTGCCATTCAATCAGATCATGGCTGGTCTTATCGTGGATTCTTTAAGAATGGCAATTGTACAAGTCCAAAGATGTGCGGGTTAGGTCGATGGGCCACGCTAAATCACCCCTTAGTGTCAGGGTACATACTTGGGATACGGTCATAGGACCTGAGTGGGATTGTTGTCAATGCGGGATTGATGGACTGCTTCTGCACTGTGGGAGTTCAATGTTTCTATGATTACAGAATGGAGCTATTTTAAACTATTATTTCCAATTCACTGTTAACTCCGAAGGTTATAGGTTTATGAATAGCTCTTCACTGGAAAGGTACAAATTATGTATAGTAGCTTAATGGGTAGCATGGGTATGAATTCTAAACATATTTCTTGACAATACAACTGTGGGATTTTGGTGCATGTGGACAAAGGTTTAAATTTGATGTCTTGGTAAGCGTGACTCCTGAGGTTGTGCAGTGCGTTAGTCATGCCATTGTATAATCAAGGGGCTGAACCTGGCATCCTCCTGCGCAGTGAGTTATTGATATAAACCAAATAATTAAGAAGAGGTACTGGACAAAGCCTTCTCCACAGGTTAGGAGCTGATGTATTCATGTGGACTCAGCTTGTGTATGTAGTACTAACCTTTGAGACTAGAAATGAGAAATGCCTGTGTGGATGTCACTTGCCCATTTTCAGCTGGCGAATAGTTTGTGGTGTAAGGGGGAGATGATGGCCTTGTGATTTTATCACTAGACTATTAATCCAGAAACTTAGCTAATGTTCTGGGGACCCAGGTCCGAATCCCACCCCGGCAGATGGTGGAATTTGAATTCAATAAAAATATCTGGAATTATGAATCTACTAATGACCATGAAACCATTGTCCATTGTCAGAAAAATCCATCTCGTTCATTAATGTCCTTTAGGGAAGGAAATCTGCCGTCCTTACCCAGTCTGGCCGAGATGTGACTCCAGAGCCACAGCAATTAGAGATGGGCAATAAGTAATGGCCAGCCAGCGACACCTATGTCCAACGAATGAATAAAAGAAATCAGAAAAATATCAGTCCAGATTTTCATGGAGATGGCACCCTTTAAAAATGACAACCGGAACCCAATTCTGGGAATCCCAGCACCATTCCCAATGCCGGCAATTTTCAGCAATGCGGAATAAGGGTAGCACACAGGTAGAAAACCCATTCCCAACCTGGTTGGCTTTATTACAAGGATAGGCATCTCATACCATGTCTCAAAGTTTTGTGGAGATGGAGCAACATAGATGACACATAGTTCATGGCCCCTCAGCAGAGTTGTGAACCATAGTCTAGATTTAGTACCTTTATCTTTAATAAATAGTCTTAAACAGCAATTGCTGTTAAAAAATAATCCTTGCAGTGTATCATAAATACTACCAGAGATCACAATAACAAGCTCAAATTCTTGTCAAGTTCCAGTTCATGAGATAATATTTTAAGCCCTTTTCTGTAATTATTGTTACCACTGTAATTTAGCAAAGTTTAGGTACCAGTTCAGTTTCAACAGGTATTTTCCTTAGGAATTAGGGAATGGTGTCAAAGTGGTACAGTCATCTAGTAATCCAGGCAAATGCTTTGGGGACTTGAGTTCAAATCCCATCAGCACAGCTGATGGAATTTAAATTCAGTTAATAAAATCTGGAATTATAAAGGGTGATCTTAATGGCTCTTCACATTGATCAGTGTGACGAGCCATTAAGATTGCGCGAGCGGAGAAAAAATGGGTTTGTGTCCAGTTTCTCGCCTCTTGCAATCTTACTGGCCCCGAATTTCCAGCATATTCAACCTCGTACCTGGAAAGGACATGAGGCTTATTTTAATATGAATGAGCTCATTTTAAAACGTCTGGTGAGCCCAATCCCGGGACGCAGTTGTCCGGACTGACTATCTTAACGGCCTTGCTGGTGAAGGTCCTCACTGGTGAGGATCATGTACGGTCCCAACCAATGGGCGACGGGGAAGCTGCACATTCGGTAACCGGGGATCAACTGGGGCAGTGATTGTTCAGGCCGAGGGGGTTGGGAGGGGGGACTGCTGATCGACTGGGTCAGGGGTTATCAGAGCAATAGGCAATATCCAGTGGGGTGGAGGGGGGTGGACTGCACAGATCAGAGAGATCTGCGCGTTCGCAATAGAGCCCTCTCATGTGAGCAACCAGCTTTCTGGCAAGAAAGGACTCTGTCCACTTCCTCTACTAGCCAGAATAACACTTTGCCCCTTTTTTTGCTGTAAGATTGTGTCTAAAAGCTTGCTTCTGTCCCATTTTCATGCTTGTTTGACACTTTGGTAATCCCACCTGCCCCACCTCCCCAGTTTCAGTAATAGTTCCCATGAAACTCTCAGTAATTGTCATAAAAACCCGTCTGGTTCACCAGTGCCCTTTAGGGAAAGAAATCTGCCGTCCTTACCTGGTCTGTCCTACATGTGACTCCAGACCCACAGCAACGCGTTTGACTCTCAACCAACCTCTGAAATGGCCAAGCAAGCTATTCAATTCAAGTGCAATTAAGGATGAGCAATAAATGCTGGTATTGTCAGGAAGGGCCCCATCCCATGAAAAAATACATTTTTAAAAATGGCCTCCTCCCACCTTGATAATAGCTTAAGATTGACTCTTGTGAATGCTCCATCTCCCTGTTCAACAGACCCTAACTGAGTTTGTCTAATCTTAGAACATAGAACATTACAGCACAGTACAGGCCCTTTGGCCCTCAATGTTGCGCCGATGTGTGAAACCAATCTAAAGCCCATCTAACCTACACTATTCCAATATCATCCATATGTTTATCCAATGACTATTTAAATGCCCTTCATTAAATCATTTAATTGCACATCCACTCTATCAGGCCTCACATTATCCTGTAAGTTTCAGTAAGATCCCCCCCCATCCTTCTAAACTCCAACGAGTACAAATCCAGCATTCTCAAACTTTCCTCATGCAACGAGCTCTTCATTGCAGGGATCATTCTTGTGAATCTCCTCTGGGCCCTTTCCAAGGCCTGCACTTGTCAAAACTTCCCAGGCAATGTCAAAAGGACCTGATATGTAGAGAATTAAGAAAGAATTAACATTTCATGAAGTGAAAATATAGGAACATTGGGGAGGTGATGACCCAATGGTATTATTGCTAGAATATTAATCCAGAAATTCAGACAATATTCTGGGGACCCTGGTTCGAATCCTGTCACGGTAGATGTTTGAATTTGAATTCAGTTTAAAAAATCTGGAATTAAAAATCTACTGACAACCAGGAAACCATTGTCGATTGTCGGAAAAACCCATCTGGTTTGTTAATGTCCTTTAGGGAAGGAAGTCTAGCCTCCTGACCTGCCTACATGTGGCCCACAGAAATGTGGTGGACTCTCAATTGTCCTTGGGAAATTAGGGATGGGGCATTAATGCTGACCAGCTAGTGACACCCCATGTCCCAGGAATGAATAAAAATAATTACAGAGGATGGAAAGTCACAAAAATTTTTAAATTTAGTAACATCAGATTTTACCTAAGTGGGAGTAAAAAATCCTATAATTTCCTTTGCTATATGTAATGCTATTAAGGTGTGAGGCAATACTGTGAAAAATGGCCAACAAAAAGATGCATTGTAATGAAAACTGTGTCTGCCAAAGTAAGCAAGCAAGATGCTTTCAAACTGAAAATAAAAGAGGTTATGGATCAAGAAAGAAACTTGAAGCACCGCACCATATGGAACAAATAAAGTACAATGATAATTGATGTACACAATTTCAAGAAACGGAGGTAAGAATACTCTGTCAATCGTATAACTGTCAAACCAATGTTAATAACACCCTTGGGGCCTTAGAATAAAGCAAGACTGAAATTTATCCTCAGGACTAAGTGGGCTTGAAAAAAATCAAAACTGAAAGATCTTCAGGTTAGATTGAAATTGCTGCTGAACTCGTCAGGTCCGATGGAGGCAGATCAGTCAAGAAACATAAACTGCTTTGAAGACTGGAATGAACCAAGCAATGGGAAAATTCAGTGACTGTTCGGCTCCCAGAATAGGGAAATTGGCTGGCGTGCTGAAAATATTACATGAGGCTGCCTGTCTGTGCAAGCAAGTTTGGAAGTGATAAGGGCATGTATGGAACTGAAGACTTGAAGGCCAATTATGCAAGGAGTGAGTTGGCCTTGGAGCTAACTGAAGAACAGTGAAGCTGATTTCTAAGCAAGTTGCAGAGAGTGAATCACAGAATCAAAATGCCAAGGTCATTACTTTAACAATCCTGTCTATCTCGAGAAGGTTTCTGAGAGCCTGCCTGTTTAATTAACGTCTTGTACCATTTTGGATTAAGGATGGGTCAGTATCTTAAAGAGTTGTATTGTCAAGCAGTGGGTACAGCAGTTCAAAATAATGTTCTAATCAACAGAGATGCACACTGACAGCTTCCTATAGCTCATAATAGCCAGACACTGGTGAAAATGGAGCTTGGCTCAGACAGCAGGTCTGCTCCTGGATGACTTGGTGACAATAAACTACTGAACAACTAACCAAAAGGATCACCAGAAAACTGTCAGTGATGTAGACAAAGCAATCACTTTATTCTGCAGGAATACAGCAAAGCACAGGACTGGGAAGAAACCATGGCAATCTATTTGGTCATTCTGATTGCCTGTGAAATGTGAATGGGTATATTCTTGTGTGCTATGGCACAGTGGGCATTGTCAAGGATGCATAATGGTATCAATGGAAGGCGGAGCCAATTTAGCAGGTTTGGTAACACAACAGAGCACAACGCTTGACAATTGAGCATGAGTCCAAACCCATGCTCTGCGGCGGGGGAGCACGAGTCCGAGCTCACATTACAGCAGTATCATGTTAGCCCTCAACTCCTGGGATGAGCTGCCGGTGTCGTCAAAACAGATTCTCAATTGGACTCAAAAAGACCCAGGCCTATCCAGAGTAGAGCAGATGGTTTTCCATGGATAGCACTTCAACACGTCAATTGAAGCTGAGGGCAGAGTGTTACTGTGGGTGTCTGGAGTAGTGATTCCTAACCCAGCAAGAGGAATGTTACTGCAGGAATTACACAATGCTCATCCAAGTCGGACTGAAATGAAGATGCTCACAACAAGTTATATTTGGTGGCCAGGCATTGATAAAGATAGCGAAAATCTATTTGGGCATTGCGATCAATTCCATTCGCATTAAGCACTGCCTCCAGCTGTCTTGCTCCCATGGAAGTAGCCTGGGTATGATTACATCCGGATTTCACTGGTCTTTTTATGGGTTGTTATGCTCCTAATTATTGTTGATGCCCATTCCAAGTGTCTTAATGTTTATGAAATGAAAACACTGTCAGTCGCAATGATGGGGAAAAAACTACATCAAACGTCTGCCACGTGTGGCCTGCCAGAACTTTTGGTCTCTGATAATGGCACTGCTTTTACAGGGGCGGAGCTTCAGCTGTTACTGAAGAATAATGGAATAAAACCTGTGTACGTGACACCCTATCACCCAGCCCGAATGGCTTTGCACAAAGAGCTGGTCGGACATTCCAATCAGCAATGGAAAGGCAGCCTGTTATGACTGATACTTGCTTGATTCCTCCTCACTTACCGAACACCACATGTTACTATGGGAGTATCCCCCACAGGAGTTACTAATAGGGAGGTGCCTCAGAACAAGGCTTGACCTGGTGTTTCCAAATTCAGTGGGGATGGTGGAAATGAAACAAGGTGTACAAAAGGGATATCATGATTCTGATAAGAGTGATAGGTCATTTGAGGTAAATGACTCAGTATTCATTGGAAACTTTGAAGATGATCCAGCCAGTGGCCTGGGAAAATCATTACAAAAACCAGCCTGATGTCCTATCTGATTGACCTCCAAGGAAGAAAAGTAAGGAAACATGAAGATAACTTCAGGAAGAGCGAAACTCACACAATACAAACAGAGAAGGATAATTCAGAAACACATTCCTTCAATATTGCCAAGTTCAGTGGGATTGTATAATTCAGAGGAAGGCACTTGTGTTGTTCCCATGGGAACTGGAGCAAATGCCTGCTCCTGAAAGTACAAACACCCAACCGCTAATCAAGACATTGCTATTTCAACTGAGGCAGAGCCGGACAGAGAGCTGAACCATTCTCGGAGACGTCAGAAATTCCCTGATAACTGAAATTTTGAGAGACTGCACTGTGTTACTCAACCATGCTTTTAAATATAATTTTATGGTCCATCCTTGGCTCTTCATAAATGCGATTATAAATAACTTAAAGGGGCAGGGAGATGTGATAGGGCGGCAGAACATAATACATACCAACTGAGCGTGAGTCGGAGAGCACAGAGCAACTGTTGAATGCGAATCCAAACTCATGCTGTGCAGAGGTTGGAGGGCAGCGTTTGAAGAGCGGTGGTTGAGTTTTGGCAGTTCACCCTCAGGAGTTGAGGTGTCTATATTATCCATCCATCAATCTAGTTCACTTTGAATGAACAATTTAACTATGTTCACCTGCTGAGTAGTTGTAAAGCCTCACAGTTATTACATGCCTTAACTGATGAATTTTGGAAAACTCCAGGGTGGGGAGTTGGGGTTAGCTCAGTTAGCTGGACAGCCGGTTTGTGATGCTGAGTGATGCCAGCAGCGTGGGTTCAATTCCCATATTGGCTGAGGTATGAAAGCCCCTCAACTTTTCCCCTCTCCTGAGGTGCAGTGATCCTCGGGTTAAAATCACCACCAGTCGGCTATCTCTCTCAAAGGGGAGAGGAGCCTATGGATCATCTGGGACTATGGTGACTTTACAAACAAGGACAGGAAGTTCACTGATAGAGGCACTGGGGAATGCAGCCAGCTGCTTTGCAGATGTTGAGCTGACATTGGAACTTTGAGTGAAAGGCAGGAAGGGAGCATCAGCAGGTGGGAAGATTTCTGTGAGGCCAAGAGGAACATTCACGCTCCTCCTGCCCATCCACAAAGAAGGGCAATTACACCACACAGACTGCAGTGAGTCAGTGCCGCCATCTCAAGGAATGAACAATGAATGGCAACCCTTGCCAGAGACGCCAAATGAGCAAACAAACAAAAAGAAATGCGCTGAAAAGCTATGACCACATTGTTAGAATGCCATTTGATGCACCTAGCTGTTACAGGGCTTCTTTAATGTTTTATTTGTTATTGCAGTCATTAAAATTAGTGTTGCCCTCGGGTAGCCAGACAAGGTCATGGATTAGTTTAAGATGATTTATTAACGGCTATATTATAGGACTCCAACTTAAGTCATCAAAGCCAGTCGGAGTACAGAGTTTAGCTATACACAAGCAGTTAGAGTTTCAAATTTGATTACATGTAATTAGCATATACCAATTGAGACATAGGCATATTATCTCTATCCACTCACGATTATTGATTAAGATTACATCATGCATACATAAGGGCATAGTGTCCAATTATCATTTCTATGTGTTATGTCATCAAGAAATAATAGCTATGTCTCTGACCAACCTCCCATTCTGTTGTTCCTTTTTCTAGTGGGCAAACATGAGCTGCAGTTGTGAATTGCTTAATTAAATGATTTTTGACTCTTGTCTGAGTCTGCTTTAATCAAAACCTGTCATTTACATATAGGTTTCCCTATGTAACTGAAGTTCAGCTTGCAGCTTATGTGATTTCTAAACTTGTGTGATTATTAACCCTTTCACTAGCCAACTGAAAACACTCCTTTTATTCTTAGATTAAAACTGCCTTTCTCCACCAAACCTACATGTTCAGAATTTTCAGAACTGAGATCATGTCACATCATTTGAATGCCCAGTCCTTTATTAATCATGAGTACAATCATATTTTGAGATATTCAGCACATTATATGAGGAGGAATAAAATGTCTTATTTTATGATTGATGGCAAGATTTCAGCGTTCAATCCCGATCTCCAGTCATTGTCTGTGTGGAGTTCATAAGAACATAAGAAGAACATAAGAAATAGGAGCAGAAGTAGGCCATCTAGCCCTTCGAGCCTGCCCCGCCATTCAATAAGATCATGGCTGATCTGTCGTGGCTCAGTTCCACATTCCTGCCCTCTCCCCATAACCCTTAATCCCCTCTCTCATCAAAAACCCATCAACCCGCATCTTAAAAATATTTAGCGAGGTAGCCTCCACCACTTCAACGGGCAGAGAATTCCAGAGATTCACCACCCTTTGAGTGAAGAAGTTCCTCCTCAACTCCGTTCTAAACCGCCCCCCTTTATCTTGAGGCCGTGCCCCCTAGTCCTACTGTCCTTTCTGAGCGGGAAGAGTCTCTCCACCTCTATCCTATCCATCCCATTCATCATCTTATATGTCTCAATGAGATCTCCCCTCATTCTTCTAAACTCTAACGAGTACAAGCCTAGTTTATTCAGCCTCTCCTCAACCCCCTCAACTCCGGTATCAGCCTAGTAAACCTCCTCTGCACTCCCTCCAAGGCCAAAATATCCTTGCATAAGTGCGGCAACCAAAACTGCACACAGTACTCCAGCTGCGGCTTCACCAATGCCCTATACAGCCGCAGCAAGACCTCCCTACTTTTATATTCAATCCCCCTCGCTATCAAGGCCAGCATCCCATTCGCCTTCCGGACCACCTGCTGCACCTGCAGGCTGGGTTTTTGTGACTCATGCACAAGGACCCCGAGGTCCCTCTGCACCGTCGCCTGCTGCAGTTTTTCGCCACGTAAGTAATAGTCCTTCCTACCATTATTCCTACCAAAGTGGACCACCTCTCACTTGCCAACATTAAATTCCATTTGCCAGTTCCTGGCCCATTCGCCCAACCTATCTAGATCCTTCTGCAGACTCTCCACACCCTCCGTGCAATTTGCCGTTCCACCAAGCTTGGTGTCATCAGCAAATTTCGACACCATACACTCGGTTCCCTCCTCCAGATCATCTATATAAATGGTAAATAGCTGAGGCCCCAGCACCGACCCCTGGGGCACTCCACTAGTCACCAACCGCCAATCCGAATAGCACCCATTAACCCCCACTCTCTGCCTCCTATTTGACAACCAATCCTCTATCCACGCTAACACCCTACCCCCAACTCCATGCCCCCTTACCTTCTGCAATAACCTCTTGTGAGGTACCTTGTCAAACGCCTTCTGAAAAATCAAGAAAGACCACATCCACCGGCTGTCCTCTATCCACCGCCCTAGACACATCCTCATAGAACTCCAATAAATTTGTCAGACACGACTTCCCTTTAACGAAACCGTGCTGCGTCTGCTTTATCAAGCAATTCCCCTCAAGATGCCTCGCTATTTCCTCCTTGATGACGGATTCTAACATTTTACCTACAACAGACGTTAAACTAACCGGCCTATAATTCCCTGCCTTTTGCCTGCCACCCTTCTTAAACAATGGCGTAACATTAGCCGTTTTCCAATCTTCCGGCACTTCCCCGGAATCCAGCGACGTTTGGAAAATAACCACCAAGGCATCCACTATCACCTCCGCCATTTCTTTCAGAACCCTCGGGTGCATTCCATCCGGTCCTGGGGACTTGTCCACAATCAGCCCCTCCAGTCTGTCGAGCACCGCCTCTCTAGTAACAATAATGTCATTGACACCTTCCAGTCCTACCACCTTTCCATCGCTAACATTCTTCCCCAGGTGCGTGGGTTTCCAATGGGTGCTCCGGATTCCTCCCCAGTCCAGAAGATGTGCGGGTTAGGTAGATTGCCATGCTAAATTGACCCTCGTATCAGGGGGATTGGCAGGGTAAATATGTGGAGGAAATATATTCCTCCATATTAACTATGATATAAATATATTACGAGGAAAGGGCCTGAGTGGGATTGTTTTTGGTGAGGACTCGATGGGCCAAAGGGCCGCCTCCTCACTGTAGGGATTCTATGGAGGCCAGCTATTGAGACTGTGTTAATCGAGCCAGTTTGGAACCCTAACTCGTGTCCCCAGACCCTGCTGCCAACCAGCTCATTCATACTCTGCAATGTGCTCAAAGAGTAAATCAGACAAGCAACAAGCATCAGAAACATAGAGATTCTGGGTGATGTACAGAGGAAAGAGCAGATGAAAGGAGAGATAGATAGAGAAGAGAGGAAGAAAGAGAATAATGTTTTGGAGGCAAATGGCAAGATGTAGAGGTTAATTTTCACTTTGTGGAATATGTTACCCCAGTTGTTAGCCATACGTAATTCACCCACCTGATTTTCCATTTTGTTGAACTAAGTAAATGTGTTAAACAGATGGCTGATCTGCAACTACCAGTGGGAGGAATTGTTTGAGGCAGAGATATGCAATAGTGGTGAGAAAGAGGCAGGTCGAAAGAGTAGACGAAAAAAAAATCAAATGACTCTTACAGAGAATCACAGAATCCCAACAGTACAGAAAAAGACCATTTGGCCTTCGAGCCTACACTGACAACAATCTCAGCCAAGCCCTATCCACATATCCCCAAGTATTTACCCTGCTAGTCCTCCTGTTACTGAGGGTCAATTTAGCATGACCAATTTAGCATGGCCAATCAATCTAACCTGCACAATTTTGGTCCAAAGACAGAAATGCACTTACGTGAGGATAAAGAGGTGGCTCTAACTTCTGTTCTTAAGCCACACCATTTGGGCTAAACTGATAACTGTAGAAAGTCAGATGCTTCAGAAAAGCTTTTGCTTTGCAATTACTTGAAGAGAAAACAATAATTGAGAGTCTTGAACGTCCCTTAGCAATGTGACATCCTCTTTTCAAAATGATCTTGCAGTTACCAAATGTCTCTGAACACTGATAGGGTGAATTTGCGCTCTGCAATTAACAACCAAAATGTGTTGTCTGATATCTTAAGCACGTTATTTGTTTCGATAAGCAGGCTGATGCCTCTGTTAAAATAACAAACAAAACAAAATCATTTGAGCTCCCGCTCTCATAAGGTAACATCACACAGTATGATTTCACTACATGGGCAGACAAAAAGATCTATTCAATCACATTTAATCACCAGTAATGGAGACATATGTCACAATGCTACACACTACAAACACCTATCTCAAAATAGTTGTCTGCTGCCAAAACCCTAATGATGCTTTTTAACTTTGTTCCAATTGGATGACAATTAAGACGTATGTTATATTCTCTAAATTAAAGGACATCACTTCGTGATCAAAACTAGTCCGCACATTCTATTTAATTTTTTCTCAGGATTTGAGTAGCATGGACAAGGCTAATTTATTGCCCATCCTCGGGGATGTAGTGCTGAACTTTGAAGTGCTGGAATACTGAGAAAATATGTTGGCCATTCATTTCTAAATCTACATCTTTACGTATTAATCATTTAAGTCCCCAAAAGTTAGTAAAAGGGTGTTTTTTAAGTGAACAATATTAGTGCCCCCCCCTCCACTATCACCAACAGCTTTCCCCACCCTTCCAAACTGCCCACCCCTATCCCCAACCTCCACTGTCTCCCCCCAACCTCAACACCCTCCCCGCAAAACCACCGATACCCTCCCCCAATCCCCAGCATCCCCAGCAGCAGAGCAGTAACAAGTGAAATTGACCTTACAGACTGGCTTTAAAAACATCAGAATGCGCAGCCTGAAAATTTCAATTTTTTTTAACACCAGTCTGTCAGTTCCTGAGCTCTAGCTGCTCCACATGGATGACAAGAGCTCCATTTAAAAACATGAAGCCTGGTTACCCCTAACCCCTGGTCCCCAGTGTTTGGAACCAGTTTCAGTCCTTTCTCCCCAGCGCTGGTTGGAAGTTCCAGAAGGACTGGCCTGCAGCATTACACTCTTACCCATCCCGATTGCCCACAAGAGGTGATTGTGGAACTTCTTCTGAAATCAATGCAGTATTTGTAGTAATATTTTTCTTCCATGATGGAATTAGATGGAGAATTCACTTGCAATCAAGGAACATAAGTGTATTCCCAAATTAAGGTACTTTGAGACTTAGAGGGAACCTTGCTGGTAATGGATTTCCTATAGCTGTGTCCTTTTTGATGAAAGAAATGGCAGGGAAGAATGACATTATTGAAGTAAGTGTGGAGAGTTGCTGCAGGTTCTCCCTGTTAATTAGACATTCTGTGGCAGATATTAATTTGCGTGGCAGAGCAGCAGTCAAGTAAATTGTTTTATCCTGGATTATGTTAAACTGTGTGAGTATTGTTCTGACTGCTCCCAGCTGGATAGTGAACATTTGTTCCATCACATTCCTGACTTCGGCCTTAGAGGTGCTGAAGAAGCCTTGAGGAAGCAGAAGGTAAGCCACAAATCATAGATTGGGCAGCCTTTGTCCTGTGCTTATAGCCACGGTGTTGACATGGGTGGTCTAGTTCAGCTTCTGGTCAGTGGTAACTCCTAAGATGTTGATGGTTGGGGTATAGACAATGGATGTGCTATTGAAGATCAAGGAGAGACCTTGTCAGGGCTGCCCATTTCCGAGCATGCACAGGGCATGGATGTTATGACCACCTTGATATAAGCTTGGGTTTTACCCAGGTCCATCTGCAGACTGGTAGCTCCATTATCAGAGAAGTTGTGAATGAAGATGAATCGTAACAGCGCCCCGCCCCTTACCTTATGATAAAAGGAAGGTCATTAATGAAACAGTTGAAGCTGATTGGATTGAGTTTGTTTCCAGAAAGAATTCTGAGAGTGATGCCCTGGGCTGTATTAGCTGGATTTCAACAGCAGTGACCACCTTCCTTTGTGTTCAATGGTTACCATGGTTGAAAGAACTCCCTCTATTGGCTTAAAAACAGAGACGCTGCGAGGCCAGCTGAGTTTTTCTATCGCTGTTTGTTATTTATTTCACATCTTCAGCCTCTCAGAAATCATAGAAAGCCTATAATGTAGAAGGAGGCCATTTGGCCATCGAGTCTGCAGCAACGACAATCCCAACTAGGCTTTATCCCTGTAATCCCACATAATTCCCTCGAACCTATGCATGCCAGGCTTTTATTCCTCTATTGGTGTCTGTTTTCCTTTTTTTTTAAGCATCATAGTCAGTTGAATGCCCCCTTGATATCTGGGATAAGTGAGGGTTAAAGTGTAGTCATTGATAACCCATGGAGCATTAGGGCATTTTTCGCCACACTACTGAAATACCTGTTTAGGCCAAGTGAGATTGGGAAAAGCATACACACAGTACTCATGAGCAGACCTGCGCTAAGTTTTTGGCTGGTTAAATTGTTACCGGCCAATTAAATGCAAATTCATTCCCATTTGTCGTCCAGCTCAAATCGAATTGATAATACGCTGGTATTAAGGCAAAATGGTGAGTTGGCAGAGGTCTAGCACAGAGCAGGTTGGGTGACATTGTTTAAGACTTTAAAGCAGTGCAGATGTCCAGCAAGATTCACTTTATTGGGCACAATGGAGGGAGAGAAATGAGCTGCAGAGAAGGTTGAGGTTGATGCATGATAAGAGAACCATGACCATCTGCTGCTGTATTGAGTGAGACCTGTCCGAGAGGAAGTTATGCGTAACTAAGGAAGCAATAGATGAATCTCCTGTACTGAGACTTGAAACAACTGCAACTTTCTACCTATGGCTGAAGTTCTGATTGGCACCCAGTGTTTTGCAGCGAGTCGTTTTCAGTTAACAAGTGAGGGCGAGACAATTTGCAGTTTGTTCATAGAATCCCTACAGTACAGAAGGAGGCCATTCGGCCTGTTGAACCTGCCAACAACAATCTCATGCCCTCTCCCCATAAATCCACGTATTTGCCCTGCTAGTCCCCCTGACACTAAGGATCAATTTAGCGTGGCCAACCAACCTGAGCCACATGTCTTTGAAGCGTGGGAGGAAACCGGAGCACCTGGAGGAAACCCACGTAGACACAGGGCAAATGTGCCTACTCCATGTTGACCCGAGGCTGAAATTGAACCAGAGTCCGTGGCGCTGGGGGGGGCAGCAGTGCTAACCACTGTGCTGCCCCGTGTTGAAATTGAATTTTTTCTCAGCTACTTGAACGGTGGATTTCCTTCATTGTAAAGAATGGCAACATTGAAGAGCCTCCTCCAGACTGAACATGATAATATTTCAAACTTTACTAACTGCCATAAACAGCAGCTCCAGATCTCCAGACAGGTTCCTATTGCTACAGCGCTAATTAAGATGCTCTCACTGTGTAAGGTCAAGAAGATAATGAGGTGGAGGAATGTCATGTTACTTGACTGCTTTAATTCTGCGGTCACTTTGGACAGGTGTTATTAGAGACAGGAAGAAGGAGCGAGCTATGTCTAACCAAGAACCGCTGATGTTGTCAGGGTGCACACGGTGAAAACTTGTTGCACTCCTCTGTGCTGACATTTCACAGTTTGATGAACTCCTCTGCAGAAACCACAGGCTGTATAATGTGTTTTGTATTTTTATGTCGTTGCAAGTAGTTTTTGAAAGATGTCCTTTTCTCTGAAGTCATTTATTGTAGTACTGCATTCCAGGATATGTCTGAAGAGTCTGTATTTCTGTATTTCAGCTGCAATCCAGTCCCAGTGAAGAGCTGGCCCTCATGACAATAACACTCCCTCGTAGTGCATACTGGCATCACATCACGAGGCAGAACAGCGTCAGCGAACTCTACAGCTTACAAGGCAAGTGTATTACAAAAAAGGCACCTCTTTGGCTTCCAGGGCACAAAGTGCACATGAATAGGTTCCTCTCGTGCCCTGTTTATTTGTCAGGGGGCAGCTGGTCCAGTGAGTGATGTGGCATTTGAGAGAATACTAAAACGGGGCTATGCTTTCCTATTTGTGGAGACTTTATGCCAATGCAACAGTGGACAGAAGTGTGCAGATAAGCCACAGCTCAGTTGTTTGTCCCACTATGAGGTAAGGTCAATCTGACAAATGTCAACCTCAAAAACAGCTCACTTCAGCCGTTTTTGCAGAGTCATGTAGCACATGGGTGCACTATTCTCTGTTGCCCAGTGACCATGAATGGATTTTGGGAATGAGGCTATAACAATTCCACATTGCAACATGATCATTTCACTCAATTTCTTCATCAACAACATAGTGCTTAACTATCATTAGAAGCATCAGAAACAGGTTTAAATATTTCTCAGCACCAGAGATTGTGTATGGAAATGGATACCCCCAACTGGAAGTGGAAAATCAAGACTAGAGGTTTGTCCATGTCAGACCCTATTGAAATATGTTGACTTCTAGGCCTTAACCTCAATGCATGAGAATGTAAAGAAAAGGAACAGGAAATCGGCTATGCACCGATGTTCAGTCAATACCAGTGCAGGAACTCACCAGGGTTTCTTAGGCAGCACTGTCCAAACCCATGATCAGGACCATCTAGAAGGACAAGAGCAGCAGATACATGGGGACACCATCTCCTTGAATTTCCCCTCCAAGCCACTCACCAGCCTGACTTGGAAATATATTACCTTTCCTTCACTATCGCTGGGTAAAGCTCTTGCACCGGCCCCCATTCCCCGCCAACAGCTCCTGCAACACGTGGAGTGCAGTGATTCAAGATGCCTGCTTTACACCACCTTCTCATTTTCTTAAGTTCCTCCCTCCCTTCCATTTCCCAATTTGCAGCTCTACCTGGGATGTTACTTGTGCTCTTGAGAGTGAAGATCGATACAAAATACCTGTGCTAAATAAGGTTAGTGAGCCACACTTGCAGATAGCCATGTGTGTTGGCCCGAATTCTCTGGTCATTCACGCCAACGTGATTCTCCGGTGCCGCCGGCAGCGCACTTCCCTCACGCCCGTCCCCGTTTCAGATTTCCCACTGGCATGGGGTGACATGAGTGGGAATTTCCATTGGTATCACCAGGACCAGAGAATGCCATTGCTAGCAAACCTCCTGCCAGCGGGAAACATGTGGCTGGGTGGCTGGAGAATCTTGCCCGTTGTGGCAATAATGGAGATCTGGCTCAATAACAAGCATGTAGTAAATATAATACAAGATGTTCAGCAAAGACAGGGAAGAAAATAAAGGAGGAGGGGTAGACGTATTAATTAAGCATAATATTACCACACTGGAGTAAGAGGATGTGGGACAGACACAGAATGTGTTTGTTTTGAGCTAAGGAACAATAGAAGTACCATTACCCTACTGTGCATTCTGTTGGCCACCAACTAGTTGGAAAGATAGAGGAACACATTTTCAAGGAGATTAAAAAGAGGTGCAAAAACTAGAATAGTTATAATGGGTAAAATATAGGCTTTGATAGTGTTAGTGTAAAAGGAAGGGAGAGGAAGCATGTTTCTAAAGTGTATTGAGCAAAATTTTTGATTTGATTTATTGTTACCACATGTATTAGTATACAGTGAAGGGTATTGCTTCTTGCGTGCTGTACAGACAAATCATATCGTACACAGAGAAGGAAAGGAAAGGGTGCAGAATGTACTGTTACAGTCATAGCTAGGGTGTAGAGAAAGATCAACTTTATGTGAGGTAGGCCCATTCAAAAGTTTGTCAGCAGCAGGGAAGATAAGAGATTGAATTATAGCATTGTTACAGAGTTTAAAAGAGTCAGAATAAAGTTTTAGAAGTATAAACGCGAGCAAAAGCTAGAATTAGAGGGTATGCGGGGCACAGCTTGTGAGAAGGCACCTCGCTCCAATGATATCTTGGCTGCAAAGGACCGGACAACATCTCAGCTTTAGCACGGGGGACTTGTGCTCCAGAACTAGTGTTGCGTCCCAGCTGTTCCGATATAATAACCGATATCTATAAACAATGTTGAACAGTTCATACAGAGTGCTGGCATGATACTCCTTCTGTGCTGTACCATTCTGTTAACAATGATCCGTGGGCAACTAAAATCTCCATTGTTTAAAAATGTTATCCCTGTCATTCATCAGCTGACCACCACTTCTTAATGTGCAACTCAAGGTAAAGCAAACCAATCAGATGACTAAATACTGGTGTGTGGGAATTAAAAGCAAGACTTGGTGAGCTAGCATTTTGTGCATTAATTTCAAGCCTTCACTTGTTGCACTGTGGAAGGTGTCACAGATTTATGGATTGTAGGGGTGAGGGGAGGGCACTTTCTAACTGTATAATCTTGTGACTAAAACTAATATGTAGGTTATGTTAATTTCTTTTCTCTACACTTTTAATCTTTTTTCATTCCTTTGCATTCATTAAAAGCGGCACGGCAGCACAGTGGTTAGCACTGTATTAGTCACAAGTAAGGCTTACATTAACACTGCAATGAAGTTACTGTGAACTTCCCCCAGTCACCACACTACGGTGCCTGTTCGGGTCAATGCACCTAACCAGCATGTCTTTCAGACTGTGGGAGGAAATTGGAGCACCCGGAGGAAACCCACACAGACACGGGGGGAACACACAAATTCCACGCAGACAGTGACCCAAGTTGGGAATCCAGCCCGAGGCCCCTGGCACTGTGAGGCGGCAGTGCTAACCACAATGCCACCGTGTCACCCTTGGCAGCACCTGTCTCATGGCTAGCTGGTGTCAGAGGCAGGGCATGCACACCATGCCCCCGTTGCATTTCAGTGCAGCTGCACCTCCTCTGTAATGCTGCTGCTGCTACCTGCATGGCTGGGTGGGTGGGCTTCACAGGAGCTAGAAGTTACGATGGAGGGAAACACTAATATAGGGGAGACTTTCCAAAGACTTTAAACTTCACACTTTTATTAATTAGAACTTTCAGTGTAATGAATTGAATTACAACATTGTTATTTTTCTGACTACGTCACCAAATTAAAATGATTTATTAATTTATCTTATTCAAATCTATAACTTGAGGAATTTATGCCATACAAGAGAAAGAATTCAACAAATCTCACTATAAACTGCATCCAATCAGTCTAACCAAGCATATTTTATTAAACCATAATTCAGTAACACATTTGTTAATAAAAATACTTAAATACAATATTTTAAAATATGGCTTTAATTATAATAGGAAAGTGACTGGCAACATGGAAAAGAATGGTAGATAAATTGGAATAACTTACTACAAAATAATATTATGTAGCTATATTAGTATGTATACAATAAGAAGCAAATTTAATCTTATAATTTACTGAAAAATTCTCTATGTAAGTTTAAAGAAGAAGATCCAGAAACTGGATCATGTTATATGTGTGTTACACATCTAAAATGCATGTCTTATAGTTTAATACAGTGGCAGGAGCACATACATGCCTATCTCATTCTGAAGATCCAGTGTCCACTGTATTAGATTGGGTTGCTCCCTAGACGTCTTTGGCAGACACTTGAAATCTATTATTAAAAAGCCTCCTTACAGTGTTATTCCAGTACTTTGTCAAAACACCCTATTGGAAAATTGTGCTGCCCTAGAGTCTGGCTGAGAACGTGATAAAAGTCTCCCAGAAAAATTATGGCACCAAACAGGCAGCAAGCAGCCAAACTAGCATCATTGAAGGGATTTGTCCACTCCTGAGAGATTATTGGCTGGTTTGTGCTCAAGATAGTTTGGCCTTTTTTTCCTCAATACTATGACTTTTGGAACAATTTTTTATCATAACAAGAAGTTCAAAACAGGGTCAGAACAGCACTGCTTGGTGTTGTTAGTCACCATGACTTCAAAGTTTACACCAAAGGAGAGTTGACAGTGGTGAAATCACTCAATTAGTATCGCACCACTGTGTCAGGGTGTCCACTGTATTAGGATATTCATGGTATTAGGATGTCCATTGTATTAGAGTGTCCATTCTATTAGGGTGTCAACTGTATTAGGGTGTCAACTGTATTAGGGTGCCCATTCTGTTAGGGTGTCAACTGTATTAGGGTGCCCATTCTATTAGGGTGTCAACTGTATTAGGGTGCCCATTCTATTAGGGTGTCAACTGTATTAGGGTGCCCATTCTATTAGGGTGTCCAATGAATTAGGGTTTTCATGATAATAGGATGTCCATTATATTCGGGTTTTCATAGTATAGGGTGTCCATTGTAGTAGGGCGTCCATTGTCTTTGGGTGTCCATTGTAGTAGGGTGTCCGCTGTATTAGGCTTTTCATGGTATTAGGATGACCGTTATATTAGGGTGTTCATGGCATTAGGATGTCCATTGCATTAGAGTGTTCATGGTATTTGGATGACGACTAGGTTTTCTACAGCAGAAGGAATATATACATCACATTTCCTAGGAGGAACAAGCAAGAATTAGACTTAGCCTACATTACAGGTATACACATGGTCCAAGATGCCATTGATAGCACCAATGTGCCTTGCATACTCCCCATCACTAACCTGTATCAATCACAATAAGATACCGTTACTTAATGTGCTATTTGTTTGTGGCCATTGGCACTACATCATGCATTTCCTGGGGGGCTTTCTATCCCATTGAAGAGGTAGAGGGGCTCCTAATACTGCATTGGAGACTCACCTACTGGTCACATAGGCTTGCAGCCAAGAAGGAGAGCAGATACTTCTAACTAGTTCATATTAACACAAGGAGCCAAACTTTCTGTGGTTTTCACACCCATTTGAACTTTGGCCACCTTTCACTGTATATTTTTTAGATGCTGAGACAATGCCCAAGATTTTACCGACATTAGCGTAGATACTTCAATGGGTTAAGTATTTGTAAAAGATTACCTACATTAGTTTATTTCTGGAAACTGTGCAAAAGCAGTGAAAAGTAACTGTTTGTGTTATGCAAATAAGTTCACAAGCAATGTTCATTTCAACAGAGGTTGGAATAAATCAGAGTTTTACTTCAAGCCTCCTTCAAGTTCATGAAGTGTAAGAAACATCAACAGACAAAAACAGTTACTCTCTTCAGCATCTATAACCCACAGGAATCACACTTTCTTGATTTGATTCGCAATGATGTAGATTGTTTGCCCATGTTTGTATCTCTATATTTTCTTTGCTGATCTATGTGTATGTTTGTCTCTGTGTCTCTGTCTGTGTGTTATGACCAGATGTGTAGGGTCGAACTGTCTCCCCTCTATTCAACCTCCTCAGGGCAAAGGTCTAAGTTTCCTTTTCATGAGGATATGCCTTTTTAAAATCAGAATGTATTTAATTATTTAAAGTGTGATCAATAAGAAGCCAAACAAACAATGTTTTCAGGAGTCAAAGAAAGAGCAAATATATTAACCAGAAACCCAAGATAAATGATAAAAAGCAGCACCATTCCTCATTCCGTCATTAGTACACACACACACTAACACTCTCACACTCTCTCTCTCTTTGTCTCTCTCTCTCTCTGTCTGTCTCTCTCTGTCTCTGTCTCTGTCACTCTCTGCCTCTCTCTCTCTGTCTCGCTCTGTCTCTTGCCCTCTGATTCTCCCCCTCTGTCTCACGCCCTCTGTCTGTCTCTCTCTCTCTCAGTGCCTTTCTTTCTCTCTCTCCCTCTCTCTCAGTCTCTCTTTCTCTCTCAGTCCCTCTCTCTCTCTCTCTGTCTCTCTCTCTGTCTCTGTCTCTCTCTCTGTCTCTCTCTCTCTGTCTCTCTCTCTGTCTCTCTCTCTGTCTCTCTCTCTGTCTCTCTCTCTATCTCTCTGTCTGTCTGTCTGTCTCTCTCTCTCTCTCTCTTTCTCTTTCTGTCTCTGGGTTAGCTAACTTCCTGGAATGGGTCAGAAGTAGATGATGTTGCATTTCTGAGATCTTGGTTCACCAATAAGTTTTATAATAATTGGCTTCTTGAACTAGATGACATGCTTATTCCAAAAAAACAGAGAGAGAGAGAAAGTGCAGCTTTCTCCTGCTGCACATTTTCTTGACATCACTTGCAATCTCTCCCTAGTGGTTGGGAAGCCTTGCCTTGAGATACTTTATTCATTGTGTACTTCCAAGAACCATTATTTCAATATCTAGTGCCTGGAATTTTTACTGTTAGACAGTTACGAGTTTAGATGAGTGTCTGGATTATAGAAAATGTACTTCACTTCACACTCCCCTGTGGATGATTTGTTTGTTTCTCATCTTCACTTGGAATGTGGCCTTGCAATTTAAGCAATTTGCTCTGTCTCAGCTCAAATTGCAAAATTTCCAGTCAGTTGAAAATTACAAAGTCATTTTCTGAAAAATAAAGAGGTATGCTGTTTGGCAATGTGTGTGCATGTCTGCGTGCATATTTAAGTGTGTGTGCATGTCTGAATATATGTGCCTCTGTGTGCCTATCTAGATGTATGTGGGGTATGTCTGCCTCTGTGTCTTATCCTCTTTGGATGTGTGTGTGTGTCAGTATTTGAGTTTCTGTGCATGTGAACATATGCATGCACATATGTGTGTGCATGCCTATTCTTTGTCTGTGTGTGTGCATGTATGTTTGTGTCTGTATGTTCTAAATTTTGATTTCAATAGATTGGCAGGCCCCGAATAATGATCTGGAGGTGGGGCGGGCTGTTAACGCGCAAATAAGTGCGGCGTGCAGGAATGGGACGGCAGTAGTTATGGGGGATTTCAATCTGCATATTGATTGGTTGACCCATGTTGGACGCGGTGGGCTCGAGGAGGAGTTCTTGGAATGCTGCCGGGATAATTTCCTGGAACAGTATGTGTTGGAGCCGACGAGGGAGCGAGCTATCTTGGATCTGGTGCTATGTAATGAGGCGGGTAGAATTAGGGACCTTGCGGTGAAGGATCCTCTTGGGGAGAGTGATCATTGTATGGTGGAGTTTCTGTTGCAGATGGAGGAGGAGAAAGTGGGTTCCCGGACACGCGTCCTTTGTTTGAATAGAGGGGAGTATGGTAGGATGAGAGAAGAATTGGCGAATGTGGACTGGGGGAGCGCATTGGAAGGTAGGTCTGCTGAGGAGCAGTGGAGGATCTTTAAGGAGATCTTTCTTGGTGCTCAGCAGATATCTATTCCGATGGTCAAAAAGGACCGTAGGAGGAGAGGTAATAAGCTGTGGATAACGAAGGAGGTGAAGGAAAGTGTTAAATTAAAAGCGGAGGAATTTAGAGTAGCTAAGAGCAGTGGGCGAGAAGAGGATTGGGAAAGGTTTAAATGTCAACAAAGATTGACAAAGAAGTTGATAAAGGAGGGTAGGAGAAGCTATGAAGCTGGGCTAGCACTTAATATAAAAAAGGATAGCAAGAGTTTTTATAAATATATAAAAAGGAAGAGGCTGGCTAGGGTGAACGTTGGTCCTTTAGAGGATGAGAAAGGGGACCTAGTGGTAGGGGATGGGGATATGGCTAAGGTCTTGAATAACTTTTTTGTTTCTGTCTTCACGGAGGAGGACGTGAATAATATGCCGGGTGTTAGCGATGGAAAGGTTACCACTGGAGGGTCTTAATGACATTACTGTTACTAGAGAGGTGGTGCTCGACAGACTGGAGGGGCTGATTGTGGACAAGTCCCCAGGACTGGATGGAATGCATCCGAGGGTTCTGAAAGAAATGGCGGAGGTTATAGTGGATGCCTTGGTGGTTATTTTCCAGACGTCGCTGGATTCCGGGGAAGTGCCGGAAGATTGGAAAACGGCTAATGTTACGCCGTTGTTTAAGAAGGGTGCCAGGCAAAAGGCGGGGAATTATAGGCCGGTTAGTTTAACGTCTGTGGTAGGTAAAATGTTAGAATCCGTCATTAAGGAGGAAATTGCGAGGCATCTTGAAGGGAATTGCTTGATAGGGCAGATGCAACACGGTTTCATTAAAGGGAAGTCGTGTCTGACAAATTTACTGGAGTTCTATGAGGATGTGTCTAGGGCAGTGGATAGAGGAGAGCCGGTGGATGTGGTCTTTCTGGATTTTCAGAAGGCGTTTGACAAGGTACCTCACAAGAGGTTATTGCAGAAGGTCAGGGGACATGGAGTTGGGGTTAGGTGTTAGCGTGGATGGAGGATTGGTTGTCAAATAGGAGGCAGAGAGTGGGGGTCAATGGGTGCTATTCGGATTGGCGGTTGGTGACTAGTGGGGTGCCCCAGGGGTCGGTGCTGGGGCCTCAGCTATTTACCATTTATATAGATGATCTGGAGGAGGGAACCGAGTGTAGGGTGTCGAAATTTGCTGATGACACCAAGACTGGGGGAAAGGCAAATTGTGCGGAGGGTGTGGAGAGTCTACAGAAGGATCTAGATAGGCTGGGCGAATGGGCCAGGAAATGGCAAATGGAATTTAATGTTGGCAAGTGTGAGGTGGTCCATTTTGGTAGGAAGAATGGTAGGAAGGACTATTACTTACGTGGCGAAAAACTGCAGCAGGCGACGGTGCAGAGGGACCTCGGGGTCCTTGTGCATGAGTCGCAAAAACCCAGCTTGCAGGTGCAGCAGGTGGTCAGGAAGGCGAATGGGATGCTGGCCTTCATAGCGAGGGGGATTGAATATAAAAGTAGGGAGGTCTTGCTGCAGCTGTATAGGGCATTGGTGAGGCCGCAGCTGGAGTACTGTGTGCAGTTTTGGGCGCCGCACCTGCGCAAGGATATTTTGGCCTTGGAGGGAGTGCAGAGGAGGTTTACTAGGCTGATACCAGAGTTGAGGGGGTTGAGCTATGAGGAGAGGCTGAATAAACTAGACTTGTACTCGTTAGAGTTTAGAAGAATGAGGGGAGATCTCATTGAGACGTATAAGATGATGAATGGGATGGATAGGATAGAGGTGGAGAGACTCTTCCCGCTCAAAAAAGACAGTAGGACTAGGGGGCACAGCATCAAGATAAAGGGGAGGCGGTTTAGAACGGAGTTGAGGAGGAACTTCTTCACTCAAAGGGTGGTGAATCTCTGGAATTCTCTGCCCGTTGAAGTGGTGGAGGCTGCCTCGCTAAATATTTTTAAGAAGCGGGTTGATGGGTTCTTGATAAGAGAGGGGATTAAGGGTTATGGGGAGAGGGCGGGAAAGTGGAACTGAGCCACGACAGATCAGCCACGATCTTATTGAATGGCGGGGCAGGCTCGAAGGGCTAGATGGCCTACTCCTGCTCCTATTTCTTATGTTCTTATGTTATGAAAGAAATGCTGTGCACTGCTGAAAAGAAATTTACAATATTTGTTGAACCCTGATGTCGGAAATAGAAAAAAGTACAAAAGCAGCTCTTTTCTCTTCACGAACTGACACAGCCCTGTGCCTTTTAAGTTTGGAAAAGATTCATTTCCATCTTTTGGAACATGTTCAATTCCATGACCAAGTGTGATATTCTGACTGCGGAAAGCTCCGGCCTAAAGGACCAAGTGCTGGAAACTGTTTGGCACTTGCTATCACATCAAGCTCTTGTGTCACAGCAGCTGGTGTTTGAAAAGACTGATCTGATTTCCAGATTAAATATTTATGCTCTGCATGCATTTTACTGGTGCCCTAATTAGACGCACGGATGAATTGTGCTGCGGTGAATATAAAACCTAGCGGAACATTATGGTAAACAAAGATAAATGAGCAACTGCACGGGAAACAATGATGAATACATAGTTACAAAATATTGGTAAATAATGTAGTTTCTGTTGAGCTCAGCTCCTAATTCATCCACAAGCTGGATGTGGGCTGAAGTATTCCTTTTGAATGTTGACATGTATTATTTTTCAATCCTTATTGGACAGTGAATTCTGTGCACTAGTTGTGATTCCCAATTTACAATAATGCTACTTCTGGTCAATGTTAAGTACCCTTTGTTTCAACTAGTCACTTACAACTTCACATGAAGCAGTAGGTATAAGCTTATGACATAGACACACAAGTAGTCTAACAAAATGGCATTTAGCAAGATCACAACCTGCTTTCACCAACACTGGCTCCATAATCTCCAATTGATTGGGGCGTTGTTTCCTGCTCTTTTGTTGCTGCTGGGTTCTTGTTGACCGTAGACTATTTCTTCTTCTTCTTGACTGGTAGTAAATAAGTGGTGAGATGACCAACTTGGTTATACATTGAGGGTCACAAGTCTCTTGTTCTTGCACCCTTTTTGGGTCTAGCCTTGTGCAGCACTGGATAACTGATTAGTTTACCCTTGACAAGGGCTACTATTTCATTATCGACCTGATTAATTGATTTTTTTTTTCATTACTGTCCATTACTGTTTTTTAAATTTACACCTCACGTGCCTCATGAATGACATTGTTTATTATGCAGGAGACCGTTTAGCTCACATAGTTAATATAAAATCATTCCTTATCTTTGCTATTGTCACAATATAGAGTTCAGCAGATAAGAATACTTCCAATCAGCCAAAGGTCAGACCACTTCCTGGTTTTAGTGGAAGCTTTACATTGTTTTTCCACTGCCCTTCGTGCATCAGAACCTTGCACTGACGAAATTAATTTTTGAGATCAACTTCGTATCTCAATATTTTCCAACTTCGCACTTGCGCATTGACCGACTGTAATTATATGCAACTGGGTACTGGCCATCAAGCTCGGTTAAGTAACTGGTTTCATTTCCTGTGTTTTTGATTTCGGTCCAGTGTCACAAATAACTACAGACTTATTTGCATTGCGGCAGGCAGATTAATGAGAAGAAGGTCAAATATGTCTTTCACCTTCCTGTTGGTCACCTCACCACTTATTTACTACCAGTCAAAAGCTATATTCTTTAAGGTTCAGCTAACAGAGGAGCTAATAAGTCACTTTTGGTGATGGACATCCAGCGAACATGATATGCCCCAGCCAGTCCCATTTGCTTCTCCCAAGTGTTGTTCAACATGGTGGGCTGGGGTAGAATCATAGAACCCCTACAGTGCAAAAGGAGGCCATTTGGCCCATCAAGTCTGCACCGACCACAATCCCATTCAGGTCCTATTCCTGTAACCCCACATATTTACCCTGCTAATCCCCTGACACTAGGATCAATTTAGCATAGCCAATCAACCTAACCCACACTGTGGGAGGCAACCCACGCAGACAGAATGTGCAAACTCCGGTTGGACTTAAACCTGGTGTCGTCAGACTTCTTACTGTGTAAACTCCACACAGACAGTCACCCAAGGCCTCAAATGAGCCCAGGTCCCTGGCGCTGTGAAGCAGCAGTGCTAACCACTGTGCCACCATTCCATCCAATTGGGAGGAGCTTTCTTTGCCCCTTTGACATGATGCAGTGGGATTCATGGAGTTCAGAATTGTTGTTGAGAATGTCCGGGAAAATTCCTGCCCAACTGTTACCCCCCTCTCATGGGCCAGTCCTGTTGGTGGAACAAGACGTATGCAGTGATTGTGACGGTGTGGCTGGAAATTGGAGGTGATTCTCCCAGAAAAATTCAAAGTGCTGAATTTGTGGGAAAACTGGTATAAATTACAATTGTTTTTCTCATGGGAGTTCGGACTCGAATCTCCCCACTCTGTGCAATGTAGGGGTCACATTTGTGATTACCATTAAAGACCTGGAGGTGGGAGCGGGGCCTATTCACACAGAATCTCACAGTTCCGGAACTCCGCACATGCGCAATGGCCCCGATCTGTCAGCCTTCAGCTGGCTGGCCAGCCAGGGCCCCCCGCAGTGCTGCCCCTCCAACTCCCCCCTCCCCCTACGGCCCAATTACAGCCCCCAGAAGCACTCCTGGCTCAGCCCCAACCCCCCTTCCCTCCTGGAGCACTGCAATCTCCAGCCCCCCCTTCCCCCACCCCCAGCAGTGATGATTCTCCCTCGACCCGGCAGACCCCACCACCAGCAGGCAACGCACCCCCCCCCCCCCACACACACACACACACACAAGCCTCCCCGATTCCTGGCCTCCCTCCACCCTCGACCGATCCACATGCAGAGTGGCAGCGGAGCCCCCCCTCATCCCCACCACTTGTTCCTAGGCTCCACCCACAATACATCCTGCCCCCTTGGCACTGCCTGATGCCCTTTGGGCAGTGTCAAGGTACCCCCTGGGCGTGGGCAGTGCCAGTGTGCCATGCCAAGGGGGCACCACCCCCCCCCCCACCTCCCCAGGGAGGCTCTGATTGTCCTCCCTTCACTCCAGCGGAGCCCCCCACTCATTCCCCAAACGTGTAGAGTACTCTCACCCCTGCCAGAGTGAAATCTTCCTGGTGGGGTGGGCGATGCTATCAGGCCCGATAATGACATTTAAATTACGTTACAATTAGATTAAAATCACTTACCTGGTCTTCCCGCCAGTTTCCAGCACGGTCTTGACTGTGCCTGCTCTCCGGTGGTGGGAGATATGCATGCGTCGTGAACGCTTGTACGAATCCCATGAATTGACACATGCACACTTCCCCCAGTCTGACCCACCAAGAAATTAGCAGGTGGCAATGGGAGAATCATCCCCATTATCTTTCAGCTTTCATCCTGATTGTGTTAGCGTTGTTGATTGAAATGTGCGTTGGACAGTTTTACCAATTTTGGCTATGGTTTCCCCCCCCCATCCCGAAATGTTGGTAAGGATGATTTGGCTTGATCAATGTGGCTGAGTTTACTGTTTGTAGTGCCTAAGCTCAATGCCAGCTGGTCTATCCAGAATCCTTCCTCCTTTTCGCCTTTGTAGCAGCTTGAAACATCTAAAAGATGTGCTCTGCCACTTGAGAGGGCATTTACAAGCCATCAATATTGCTATGGTCACAGATAGTTCGGACAACCTACCCCGATAACTTTTGATCCCTTGCCTGACAAGAATCTATCCACCACTACCTCCTGAGGCAAAGAGTTCCATGGTAGTCCAAGCCACTGAGAGAAAAAGATTCTCTTCGTTCTCTAATGGACAGCCCTATTATAAGAGTGTGTCCTAGTTCTGGACTCACCCACATGAGAAAACATCTTTTCCATATCCGCCTAGTTCAGACAGTTAAGGATCTAATATACTTCAATTCTCCCACTCTTTTAAACTCCAATGGAGACAAGCCCAGTCTGTCCAACTTTCCTACCAAAGTGAGCAACACCTGTAGAAACTCTTGCTAAATGTTAGGTCAGTACATTTGTCAATAAATCCTTTTAAAGTTGTTCTTGACATTCTCAGGTGTGAAATTCCATGAAGGGTGCCTGCGCATTGTCTAAATTGCAATTCATAGTGAAAATTCCTAGAAACTGGTCAACTTGCAATACCAGGCATCAGACTTGTGGCAGCCATCTTTAGTTGGTGTCCTTTCTTTAATACTTCCTTTTGAACAATTCAGTACGTTTGGTCAGCCAGCGAAATTACAGATTATTGTCATTCATATAGTTGTGACTAGTTGGTAGCACAGTGACATAGGACTGCTGCCTACCATGCCAGGAACCTGGGCTCAATTCCAGCCTCAAGTGACTGCCTGTGTGGAATTTGCATGTTCTCCCCATGTCTGTGTGAGTTTCCTCCAGGTGTCCCGATTTCCTTCTACACGCCAAAGATCTGTGCGTTAGGTTGATTTGTCATGACAAGTTATCCATTAGTGTCAGGGAAGAAGCAGGATAAATACATGAGGTTACAGGGATAGGGCCTGGATAGAATTGTGGCTGGTGCGGACTTGATGGGCCGAATGGCCTCCTTCGGCACTGTAGTGATTCTATGATCTATACATGAATTAGGAAGCCATCTGTTAATGAGATAGTATGTAGGTTACATCATGTTGTGCACAATTCTTTTATTCTGATGTATTGTCAACATATGAATATTAAAGAAAATGAAAAGAAATTAGGTTTTTAACAGAAAGTAATATGCCTCTGTTAACGTAGGACAATGCAGGGAACGCACAGAACCATTGCAAATCTCCTGTGGTGATTTTGTAAATTGATATATATTTTTATATCTGACCTTAATATGCATTAAAACAATTCTATGTACAGTTCCAGAGTTTATCTATTCCCAGGTATATTCATTTGTTCAGCATAGATTTAAAAGGAATTTTTTTTTTATTGAGTCTTTCTGGGCAAGATATGGAGCTTTGCTTCTTATCACTGTTGATTGAGTAACATATGGTCTCCTGGTTAATAATGCTCAAAGGTTTTTTTTTTAATTTTCTGAGTTTTATGGTAAAGAGAGCACTTTTAATAAAAAGCTGCTTGATATATTGCATCTTTTATGATGTTGAGAGAAAGAAGTCTGCTCTGTTTATGTGTGGCTGTAAAATTGTTCGTTTGTTTCCATGACTCTTCTTTGCTTCAGTCATAAAATGAGGCCTCAATACTACTGCTTGCAGTGCTCAGTATGTTGCTGTATTGATTAACTGTGGAGAACATGGGCTGTGTTTTATATTTTATATCTAAGATCTATGCAGAGATGACACTTATTTCTATGTGCAACAGGCTTTATCTACAGTGGCTTAAAATGCCTCCTCCATACTTCAGCTTGGCTACTCCTTCCAAAGCTTGTTTTTTTTAACTTTTTTTGAACCTACAGCCAGGCTTAACCAACCAAGCACTGTGACCATTAATAGTAAACGGACTCACATAATAAAAAAACAGAATAATTAACTGCAACAGTCTGCTCTCATGATTGCGCACACACTGAATGCTCAGATGCAAGGAAACCATCTAAGTGCAAAGTCGGTATCACATGAGGGGAGAAACTTGAAGTATGGTTGTGTGTAATGGGCATTTGCCTGGTCATTTGCTCGCTATTGAGAAAACTAAAATGGGCATCAAATGATCTGTAATAATAATTCCAATTATTGCATTAAATAATCATCATGATTACTGGCACAATACATAGCAATGTCATGGCTAAGTTTAGAGGACAATGAGTTCCAGAATACGATATCGTATGGCAGCGAGTGGTTGGCAGCATGATGCTTTTAGCGTGGCTGAGTGTATTAGAGAACTGAGGGACAAACTACCAGTGAAGAACATTTTTCACTTGAAGCAAGTGCTTGTATGGAATTCTTGGACCTTGGTCACCGAGAAGCTTTGTCTTCTGGGTACTGCAGAATAGAAGCAATTCAGGGAACATTAGCCCAGGAATTTGAAGCCTCCTCAAAGGGTTCTTGTTGTTGTACTTAGACCTTTTTGTGAGCAGAGACTATCCTGAGGTCATGTTGTATTCCTTCTGGTGGCACAGAGAAATTTTGTGGTGTGCCATTCAGGCAACATTTCGAATTGATTTGATTTATTATTGTCACATGTATTGGGATACAGTGAAAAATATTGTTTCTTGCGAGCGATTACAGACAAAACATACCATTCACTGATTACATAGGGGAGACGATAAGGAGAAGGTGCAGAATGTAATGTTGCAGTTGCAGATAGGGTGTGGAGAAAGATCAGATTAATAAATGGAAGGACCATTCAAAAGTCCGAGGGCGGCAGGGAAAAAGCTGTTCTTGAGTTAGTTGGTACGTTACCTCAGAATTTGATATCTTTTTCCCAATGGAGGAAGGTGGAAGAGAGTATGTCAGGGGTGCATGGGGTCCTTGATTACGCTGGCTGCTTTCCTGAGGCAGCAGGAAGTGTAGACTGAGTCAATGGATGGAGGCTGGTTTGCGTAATGAACTGGACTACGTTCACAACCCTTTGTAGTTTCTTGTGGTCGAGGGCAGAGCAGGAGCCATATCAAGAACATAAGAACATAAGAACATAAGAACATAAGAAATAGGAGCAGGAGTAGGCCATCTGGCCCTTCGAGCCTGCCCCGCCATTCAATAAGATCATGGCTGATCTGTCGTGGCTCAGTTCCACTTTCCCGCCCTCTCCCCATAACCCTTAATCCCCTCTCTTATCAAAAACCCATCAACCCGCTTCTTAAAAATATTTAGCGAGGCAGCCTCCACCACTTCAACGGGCAGAGAATTCCAGAGATTCACCACCCTTTGAGTGAAGAAGTTCCTCCTCAACTCCGTTCTGAACCGCCCCCCCTTTATCTTGAGGCTGTGCCCCCTAGTCCTACTGTCTTTTTCAAGCTGTGATACATACGGAAAGAATGCTTTCTAGATTTCTTAACGTTGATTTTGGTTTTCAATAATTCAGATCTCCAACCATGAAATCTGTGACCTGCTCCATTCTTTTGGCAAAGGCTACTTTCAATAACTTCTTGGCCAGGTTGTCACTTACTTTAATCTTCCATTTGTTGTCCTGAACCCTCTTATCCATAAGAACATAAGAAATAGGAGCAGGAGTAGGCCATCCAGCCCTTCGAGCCTGCCCCGCCATTCAATAAGATCAAGGCTGATCTGTCGTGGCTCAGTTCCACTTTCCCGCCCTCTCCCCATAACCCTTAATCCCCTCGCTTATCAAAAACCCATCAACCCGCGTCTTAAAAATATTTAGCGAGGCAGCCTCTACCACTTCAACAGGCAGAGAATTCCAGAGATTCACCACCCTTTGAGTGAAGAAGTTCCTCCTCAACTCCGTTTTAAACCGCCCCACCTTTATCTTGAGGCTGTGCCCCCTAGTCCTACTGTCCTTTCTGAGCGGGAAGAGTCTCTCCACCTCTATCCTATCCATCCCATTCATCATCTTATACATCTCAATGAGATCTCCCCTCATTCTTCTAAACTCTAACGAGTACAAGCCTCGTTTATTCAGCCTTTCCTCATAGCTCAACCCCCTCAACTCCACAATCAGCCTAGTAAACCTCCTCTGCACTCCCTCCAAGGCCAAAATATCCTTGCGTAAGTGCGGCGCCCAAAACTGCGCACAGTACTCCAGCTGCGGCCTCACCAATGCCCTATACAGCTGCAGCAAGACCTCCCTACTTTTATATTCAATCCCCCTCGCTATGAAGGCCAGCATCCCATTCGCCTTCCTGACCACCTGCTGCACCTGCAGGCTGGGTTTTTGCGACTCATGCACAAGGACCCCGAGGTCCCTCTGCACCATCGCCTGCTGCAGTTTTTCGCCACGTAAGTAATAGTCCTTCCTACCATTATTCCTACCAAAGTGGACCACCTCTCACGTGCCAACATTAAATTCCATTTGCCATTTCCTGGCCCATTCGCCCAGCCTATCTAGATCCTTCTGCAGACTCTCCACACCCTCTGCGCAATTTGCCGTTCCACCAATCTTGGTGTCATCAGCAAATTTCAACACCCTACACTCGGTTCCCTCCTCCAGATCATCTATATAAATGGAAAATAGCTGAGGCCCCAGCACCGACCCCTGGGGCACTCCACTAGTCACCAACCTGCGCTGTATTGATGAAACCAAGAAACCATAATCTTCACTAAAGAAAATCAGGAGTGCAGCCAAGAATAAAGAGTTAGGGTGACACCCAGGACAGTTTCAAGATTTGCAGATGGGTATATAGCCCAAATCGGAGAGTGTGTGGTCCAGAGGGTAGTTTCCTGTCTCTGAGACAGAAGCCTCAAGTTCAAGTCTTATCCCAGGACTTGATGGCCAAGGATGGTTCATTTGTAACGTGGCCAAGCAGGCAGTGAGTCAACCTGTAAATTCTCCCTATATAGCCCAAGGACAGGTGGTAAAAGTGGAAGATTCCTGCTCAACCATATGATCGAAAATTGCAGCCTGTCCACGGATCCAGATTACAACATGCTTGTAAACATGCATATTTCCACAGCAACTCAAACGCCTTTATTGAACTATAGTACACCATGACTGATATGTGGCTGCATAGTCCTTTTGTCCAGTGAAGTGGGTAGAAGATAGGAACAAAATGACAGTGTGTTGAGTTGCTGAGTAAGCTGAGGAATGCAAAGGACTTTGTGAACCTGAACCTGAACCTGTACATTCAGTGTAAAAACCCTGAGAGCCAGTCTTATGATTATGTGTGGAAGAATCAGTACATGGAATATTGAGTAGATGGTTCATTAATAGACATGAGAGGCAAAAATAAGCAACATTGCATATATAATTACTTCTATAATTTACGTAAGATAAAGGTCGATGGTTAATATTAGCTGAACGCATTGAACAGAATTTCTTTTTGAGGGCATTCTCAAATTTATATGCTTTCTACTTGCTGGTCAGATGAGGGAAGAATTTGAAGGGACAAACACCAAGTCCTGGCATCGCCTGTGAAAGGCTAATTTGTTGCAGGAAAACAGTATACAGCAGCCATTAGAATTCCCGGTGTATAACCTAAGTGACCATGTGTGAGCACAAAGGGAAAAGTTGATCACTGAACTATAATTTAAGAAAGAATATTTTGCTGAACAGAACATTAAAAAGAAATTCCTCACCCAAAAGCCTCAGGTTTAAAGCATTTATTAGTTTTACAAACTTAGCATCTCACAAAACTGTTCTATATTTTTTAAGTTTGTGTCACAAGTAGGCTTATATTAATGCTACAATGAAGTTACTGTGAAAATCCCCTAGTTGCCACACTCTGGCGTCTGTTCGGGTACACTGAGCAAGAGTTTAGCATGGCCAGTGTACCTAACCAGCTTGTCATTCAGACTGTGGGAGGAAACCGGAGCACCCGGAGGAAACCCATGCAGAAACGGGGAGAACGTGCAGAATCTGCACAGACGGCGACCCAAGGTGGGAGTCAAATTGGGGTCCTTGGCACTGTGAGGCAGCAATGCTAACCACTGCGCCATTGTGAATTTACATGAACATAAGCCATTTTGTTCCATTCAGCTAACTATTGGTGAGGCTATCAGTGTACATTGACATTAAGGCTGAAATTTCCAGCATCTCTGCTCGTACAGTTAGGTGTGGAAATTAGGAATTTATGTTGATCTGTTTTGTTACATCGGCACCTTGCTGGAGACTCGGCATTCAGATATGTGAATGGTGTGAGTATGCAGGACTTATCATTTAATACATTTATCATTTAATACACTTATCATTTAATACACTTATCATTTAATACACTTATCATTTACTACACCTTTTGACACAGTGGGTAGCAGCCCTGCCTCTGCTTCAGAAACCCTAGGTTTGAGTCTCACCAAGGACTTGATGGCCAAGGAAGGTGTGTTCATAACATAAGAATATAAGAACTAGGAGCAGGAGTAGGCCATCTGGCCCTTCAAGCCTGCTCTACCATTCAATAAAATCAGGTCAGAAGGTTTGGAAGGGGTCAGAGTGGAGGGTGCTTGAAGATTGGATGCTGCTTTGAGTCAGAAGATCAGAGTGAATTAAAGTCTTGGGTGAGATCGAGAAGGATTGAAAGGGTTAAGGGTGGGGGGTGGGGACCGACAAAACTTGTATGCTAGATCCACCTGTGCTCGCCTCTCTTTAGTTCCCATGGCTTCTGAAGCCAGCCAGCATCAAAGTTGAAATCCTGGACCAATGTGAGGTTATTGGGCTCATTATAATATTTAAATTGCCCCGCAACCCTCCCCAGCATGCCTCTGGTCAAAACAAAAGTGGGTATTGGGGGTTAAATTTTACATTTTTAAGTCTTTAACGTCCCCGTCATTTCAAACCCATCGGTTTTTGGGAGCTTAACATTGCCCTTGTTGTAATTAACTGAATTTGAGTGTGGAATTTTCCAACTGTGCTGGCCCCAAGACCAGAAAATCCCACCCAAGGTCAACAGACCTTTGCAAGGCCTGTCCCGCCTGCTATGATTGCTGAGACGGCGGGACGGAAAACTTCAACCTAATATTTATTTCTAAAATGTTGCTTTTGATGTTACAAAACCGGATTCTGTTGCAGGTGTCTCAATTTCCTCTTGATGCTCCTGTTTCTGCGCCACTCGATCATGTCGCACCATCTTTGCCAGCCTTCTGTTAGAGAACACAAGCTGTTGGAGGGATGCAAAGGGTTTAAATTCTCAGTTTACCTGGCACTCAGTGTGAGGCAGCTGTTTTGGGTCCACTCTTTAATGTATGCAGTTGTAAAATTACTGTCAGTGGGGATGATTTCACTCTTGTCGCGCTGAATAAGCAGAGATTTCACAGACTAAACACAACAAATAGTGTGACGACAGCTTAACGGATTAGAGTGTCACTTGTTATGGATCTCGCTTGAGGAGTTTCCAACAGTAATGGATGACACTAAGGCTTAGTGAGGGGAAATGCTGCTTACAAACATTCTCCAACAGAATTGTTATAATGTTTACATCACAAAGCTAATTCAGAGGAGTACCTTGTCTGTAATATAGCTCTGTTTGGAGTTGTGCTCCATGTACTGGGACGGTATGTGTGAATTGTCTGTTTTTGAAGTTAAGGGCTGAATTCACCCCAAAAAATTCTAAGTTACGAATTTGGCAAATTTGTTTCTTCAGTGGGAGTTC